>NC_141193.1:43277500-45777500 GCF_055505025.1 Bos grunniens | reverse complement strand
GTAGACTTATGGATTGCAGCCATTCTGACTGGTGTGAAATGGTACCTCATTGTGGTTTTGATTTGCATTTCTCTGATAATGAGTGATGTTGAGCATCTTTTCATGTGTTTGTTAGCCATCTGTATGTCTTCTTTAGAGAAATGTCTGTTTAGATCTTTGGCCCATTTTTTGATTGGGTCATTTATTTTTCTGGAATTGATCTGCAAGAGTTGCTTGTACCAAATAAATCTCTGACCTGTAACTGAGCTGAACACTGGTCCACCAGTTCCAAATCTTTGTTGCAGAGACTGAACTGAGGAAATTACTCAGTTGGCACTCTGCCAACACAAACATACATAGTATCTTCTTGTTTTAAAAAATAACCCCTGGCTTTAAACAATCTCCAACTATTACCTGATTTCTCTGCTTCCTTATACATCCAAAAATCCTTTGAAAGAGATTTCTTATTCTCACTTTGTCCCCTCCCTCTTCTCCAGCTCTATCTTGAATCTACTCCAAAAGGGCTCCACACACACAAAAAAGGACCCCTTCTCAAGTTTATGCATGACTCCCACTGTGCTAAATTCAATGGTAAATCCTCAGTCTCTCTCTTAATTAACTTCTCCATAGCTTAGTTTATGGTATACAGCAAAGTGATTCAATTATATATATATATATGTGTGTATATATATACCTGTCATATTCTTTTCTATATAGCTTATTATGAGATACTGAATATAGCTCCTGTGCTATACAGTAGGACCTTGTATCTATCTTATCTATGCATGCATGCATGCTCAGTTAAGTCCATTCTTTTGCAACCCCATAAACTGTAGCCTACTCATATCCTCAGTACATGGAATTTTCTATGCAAGAATACTGGAGCAGGTTGCCATTTCCTCCTCCAGGGGATCTTCCCTACCAAAGATTGAACCCATGTCTCCTGCGTCTCCTGCATTGGCAGTCAATTTATTTACCACTGTGCCACCTGGGAAGCCCTCATCTTATCTATAGCAGTGTGTATATGTTATTCCCATCCTCCTAATCTACCCCTACCCACATTTCACTTTTGGTAAAAATAAGTTTGTTTTCTAAGTCTGTGAGTCTGTTTTCTAAATAGGTTTACTTGTATCTATTTTAGATTCCACATATAAGTGATATTATATGATGTTCATCTGTCTCTGTCTGACTTACTTCACTTAGTATGACAATCTCTATATTCATCCATGTTGCTGCAAAGGGTATTCATCTGTCAAAAGACATTTAGGTTGCTTCCATGTCTTGGTTATTGTAAATAGTACTGCCCTGAAAATTGGGGTGTGTATATCTTTTAGAATCAGAGTTTTCTCTGGATATATACCCAGAAGTAAGATTGCTGGATCATATGGTAACTCTATTTTCAGTTTTTTAAGGAACTTCCATAGTGGCTGCACCATTTTTCATTCCCACTAATAGAGTAGTAGGGTTCCGTTTTCTCCACACCCTCTCCAGGGCTTATTATTTGTGAATTTTTAATTTATGGTCATTTTGACTGGTGTGAGGTGATATCTCACTGTAGACTTGAATTGCACTTCCCTGATAAGCATGTTGAGCATCTTCTCACGTGCCTATTGGCCATCTGTATGTCTTCTTTGGAAAAATGTCTATTTAGGTCTTCTGCCCGACTTTTGATTGATTGAGTTCTAGATGACTCTTTTCTTGAAATGCTTTCTTCACTTGGTTTCTGGACGCTCCTCTTTCAGTTATCCTATCCCCATTAGTTGCATCTTATAGCGCCCACTGTTAATTCTTCTCATCTCTCCATTGAGGTTCACTGAGGTTGAAAAGCAGAGACGTTACTTTGCCAACAAAGGTCCGTCTAGTCAAGGCTATGGTTTTTCCAGTGATCATGTGTGGATGTGAGAGTTGGACTGTGAAGAAAGCTGAGCGCCAAAGAATTGATGCTTTTGAACTGTGGTGTTGGAGAAGACTCTTGAGAGTCCCTTGGACTGCAAGGAGTTCCAACCAGTCCATTCTGAAGGAGATCAGCCCTGGGATATCTTTGGAAGGAATGATGCTAAAGCTGAAACTCCAGTACTTTGGCCACCTCATGTGAAGAGTTGACTCATTGGAAAAGACTCTGATGCTGGGAGGGATTGGGGGCAGGAGGAGAAGGGGACGAAAGAGGATGAGATGGCTGGATGGCATCACTGACTCGATGGACGTGAGTCTGAGTGAACTCTGGGAGTTGGTGATGGACAGCGAGGCCTGGTGTTCTGCGATTCATGGGGTCGCAAAGAGTTGGACACGACTGAGTGACTGAACTGAACTGAACTGAACTGAGGTCGGGTTCTTAGATCTCTTCCCCTCTCTATCAAAACTCATTCCCAAGGTGATGTCATCCATTCTTATGGCTTTAAATATTATCTGTGGAGAAGGAAATGGCAACCCACTCCAGTATTCTTGCCTGGAAAAGTCCATGGACAGAGGAGCCTGGCGGGCTGCAGTCCATGGGGTTACATGACTGAGCACGTGTGCATGAGGGTGGAGGGTGATGAGTTGGTAGCAATAAACTGGTAGAACTAAAAAAATATAAATAAATAAAATAAATATTATCTGTATGTTGATGTGCTCAAACGTTCTTTCTCCTGAGCTTAGTTATTTTTGGCTATGCTAGGTCTTCATTGCTTCATGGGCGTTTCTCTAGTAGCGTTAAGCAGGGGTTTTTGCTAGTTGCAGTGCACACACTTCTCATTGCAGTGGCTTCTCACTGTGGAGCCTGAGCATAGGCTCTAGGGAGTCCAGGCTTCAGTAGTTGTAGCATGTGGGCTCAGTAGCTGTGACTCCTGGGCTCTCGAGCACGGGCTTAGTTGTTCTGTGGCATATGACCTTCTCCCAGATCGGGGATCAAACCTGTGTCTCCTGCACTGGCAGATTCTTTAGCACTGAGCCACCAGGGAAGCCTTCCCCTGAGCTTAAGATTCTATTCAACTGCTACTGGACATCCTCACTTGCAAAGTGTCTCAGAGTTAGTATATCCTAAGTTAGACTCTTGAGAGTCCCTTGGGCTGCAAGGAGATCCAACCAGTCCATCCTAAAGGAGATCAGTCCTGGGTGTTCATTGGAAGGACTGATGCTCAAGCTGAAATTCCAGTACCTTGGCCACCTCATGCAAAGAGCTGACTCATTGGAAAACACCCTTATGCTGGGAGGGACTGGGGGCAGGAGGAGAAGGGGACGACAGAGGATGAGATGGTTGGATGGCATCACTGACTTGATGGACATGAGTTTGGGTAAATTCCGGGAGTTGGTGATGGACAGGGAGGCCTGGCGTGCTGCGATTCATGGGGTCGCAAAGAGTCAGACACGACTGAGCGACTGAACTGAACTGAACTGAACTGAAGTTAGACTCTTGATAGCCAGCTCCTCCAGACACGATCATACTGTACACACTATCCATAGCGATCTGACTTACTTATATTTTACTTATTTATTTATTGACTGTCCTCCCCTGTAGGATGTAAGTGCAATGAGGGCATGGATTTTGTTTACTAATTTAGCAACACAGAAAATATCTGATACATAGTAGGCACTCAATAAATAACACTTGAGTATTTCAAAGTCAGACAACTCTGGTTTCTGTCTCCCAGCTCCTCTACTTACCAGATGTAGAGGTAAGAAATATTAAGAATACCAAGAATTCATTGACCAGAAATAATGGCATACTCTTGTTCTCTACAAAGGTTAAGTTGATCAGTACTAAAGAAATATCAGTGACATTCAAACTCATGAAATCAAATGTAATGAAAATATATTTAGATGCTTTTTTTTTTTTACATTGAGAGAAAAAATTGAGACATTTTGCTTTTTAATTCGAGTGGATTCTAACCCCTTTCAAGAATTAAGTCAAAATATCCCATTTTCTCTGAAAACTTCCTGACCTCCCAGTCACTCCTTCCTCATCATATTTTGTATGTATCTTAATTTTAGCCCTTGTCACACTTATTATAGTTCCCTCCATAAACTCCAGGAGTTGGTGATGGACAGGGAGGCCTGGCGAGCTGCAGCCCATGGGGTCATGAAGAGTCAGACACGACTGAGCAACTGAACTGATGAGTTTATTTCTTCAGATAAGCAGTGAGTTTCCTGAAGAAAGTGGTAATAGATATCTATCTTTGCATCCCTTGTTGCTAGAACTGTTTCTGTCATGTTATAAGTTCTCATAAAACTTTGTGGAATAGATTGTGTAGTTAGACTGAGATGGCCCAGTATTGACCTTCATGGTGGCACAGATGGCAAAGAATCTGCCTTCAATGCAGGAGACCTGGGTTGGATTCCTGGGTCAGGAAGATCTCCTGGAGAAGGGAATGATAACCCACTCAAGTATTCTTGCCTGGAAAATTCCATGGTCAGAGGAGCTTGGTGGGCTACAGTCCTTGGGGTCACAAAGAGCTGGACATGACTGAGCACACACATGGCAACAATTCATTATTATTAAAAAGAAAATTACTATAAAACACAGCTCTGTTTATGAACATATTACTGAGCAGGCAAACCAAAAGACTATCTTCAAAATTTTTAAAATACTCTCCAAGTTTTGGATTTAAGAACCAAATGTTATTAATGTTAATAAACATAAATACAGAAGTCTTTTTATTATTCCTGGTTTTTTGTATTACCCAGATTTAGACACCAGATGTCACTAGGAGACTGTGGTCCATATCTCTCTTTCTGTTAACAAGAAGGAAACAAAACTTGACATTGAAACATGAAGCAGAATCTATTTCTTTGTAGAAACTCTTCTGAATGTAAATCCTAGTAGCCTTAAGATTTTATTTTTTTGCCTGATTTTGACATAGCTTCAGTTCAGGTCAGTCGCTCAGTCGTGTCCGACTCTTTGCGACCAGGTTAGAATAAAGAACACTGGACTGAGAATTAGAGATCTAAGATTTTAGCTCCAACTCTGACATTTTCTAGCCCTTACTACCTGCTAAGTTTCTTTACCTTCCTGGTCTCTAAAAGGTTTCTTCATCTGAACATAAGTATAGCCAAAGAAGATGGCCCCCATAAATGCTGCAGCTCTGACTTCTGATGATCTTATTCCCTCCCCGTTACTTAGGGTAGCAAGGAGCTCCTCTGCTCCAGGGTGGACTGGGAAGTCAGCTCACATGTGAATTCAGGTACCTCTTACACACTCGGCTTTATTCTCAGTGCAGGCTTCCCTGCACTGTGACCTACTGTGAAGCTGGAAAACATTTATGTTCTCACTGCCACACAATCTCTAGATGTTGGTTGACATGTTGTGTGAAATTCCTTTTTCATCAGAGAATGCTCCATTTTTATTTTAAAAGCAGTGCACAGAATGTGCTTAAGATGTCAATATGTAAATATGAATCTACTTTTAGTAAGAATCATTTTCATTCTCACCGAGAAATGAATTCTTTACCTGAGATATTTCTGAATACTAATGTGAATATTCTCTTTGTTACCAGTTCTCTGTACTGCCTACCTACCCACCTACCTAATGCTCTTATAGCTTAATCTTCTATTTATAGTGTTCCAAAGCATCCTGTGTTCACAAACCACTCTCAGAAGACTCAGATGCTGTTTTTGTATGCGTTGCCTCATTTATCTCATTCTGTGAATATTTATGCTTGTTTGATATGAATATTTGCATTGCCTATAGTTCATTGAGTGGTGAGGGTCTAGCAGTCTCAAACCATTCCTCTGTAACTTTTATTATAGGTTAAGCCACATGGTAGTATTTTCAAGAATAACCTGAATTAGACAGAGCCCTTAACGCTTAAAGCCACTAATCCACCACCCAAATTACACACAGTTAACAAATGTTTATGTACAATTTATTGATTCCTGGAACACATGTTGCATATTTACTAAGCGCTTTGCGCTGTTGATGGTCTGAGATTTAAACGACGAATAACACGCAGTGTAGCTTGGACACAGCATGGATATGTGTGGACCAGCAATGTGATGACAGATACTGTGGAGTTAAGTCAGCTTGCAGTGGGGGTGGCTACAGTGTGGCAAGCCTAACCTGTCTAGGGGAGCCACAGAAGGCTTCACAGAGGATTTACAGTTACCCTTGATCTGACTTTCAAAGAAAAAGTCAGCAGGTTTGGATGGGAGGTTGGTCTGGAGACTCTTTCAGGCAGAGGGGGCAGCAGAGGCAAAGAAATTAGAGGTACAGGACTGCATTTGAAACCAGAGAACTCCTGTGAGTGGTCTGCGCTTATTGGTTAGTAAGTGAGAGGAGTGATACCCCTGGAGGTGAGACTGAATTGAAATTCACAAAATGTACTCTGGCTCCTCCCATGTCATGTAATTTGTAAATTTTCAAGGGTAAGTTCAGGTGTTTCTTAGGGAACTGTTCTCCATGATCTCTGTCTCAGTAACTCGTTGCTCTTCTTTATTTATATTTGGTGGTTTAACAGGTGCATGGGCTCTTGCCTCAGCTAGAGAGTGAGTTCCCCTGGGTCAGGTCTATACTTAGCAGTCACCTTCATATGTTATTATATGGAAGATGGAAGGAAGAAAAGAATAAAACAGAAGGATGGAGGAAACAGTGGAGTAGTCTACCTACTGAGCTTACTTAGCAGCATCATATGAGATAATATACGAAATGTTCCATCTAGCTCGGGTGGGGGTTCCAGGTCCCCAAGGTTGAGTAGTCATGCCTTGTTCTGCCTGACAGACTAGGACTGATCTACTTGCAGAATTTTCATGCTCTGGCTGCTGAAAACAGCATCACAAGACCCTGTGCAAAGTACAGTGTCTGTTTCATAGATTTATGGCGACACATATCCCGGAGTTGAGAGTCTAACTGAAAACTTAGCGGCCCTGTGTGGTATCTTACAGTCCTTTGAATTTTGAAAGAAACTCATAAGAAGTTAGCAATCTGGAATTTGGTTGTCATGGTTATGATAAATTTCCATGAGTGTTTCATATTGACTGTTATTCATATGCAGGTTATATAGACATTCTAGCCACTATTCTTACAAACTATATGATTTAAATATATGACCACATTTTACTGTTCCTTTCATTATTTTATCTGCAGTTAAAGCCAGATGTACTAGCATCTGTTTTGCTTTGTTAATGCCAAATCATACTTTCAAATGCCAGCTCCCTTCTGATTTTTTTCCTCAAATCGTGCTTTAGGGCTTCAAGAAAACATGGAAGCCACCAAACCAATATTTTTTATATCTGAGGAAACTGAACTCCACAGAGCTTTAGAGATTTATACATGCTGACATGGTGTTAGTGGAAGAATGCTATATGTCTTGTTTATATGTCTTTTCAGATAAATCATATTATCCTCGAAAGTATAATCATATAAAAACTTGGGTATAGTTCACAAAGTTTGCATAAAATATGAAGTTATACATTTATATTGCTACATTATTTTATCTGTAATAGTTCATTAAA
Organism: Bos grunniens; assembly: GCF_055505025.1. Classification (NCBI taxonomy): domain Eukaryota; kingdom Metazoa; phylum Chordata; class Mammalia; order Artiodactyla; family Bovidae; genus Bos; species Bos grunniens. The sequence goes on along the minus strand of NC_141193.1, from coordinate 45,770,096 downwards.
CAATTATAATTTTAAATACTTTACAAAGAAATTCCCATTAATGATTTTGTTGCATTTTATCCATACTCACTGGAAGAACACAGGCAGATATAACTCTTACTATTAACTTCACATCCCAGGTGACCACATTGAAGTTCAAAGGATTTGTGGCCTTGCCCATTGTCAACATAGCTAGTAAAAATAGATTCAAATATTTAAACACAGATCTTCTGACTTGAAGCTTACTTCAGCCCACCTAAAGTGTTATGTAATTCAAACTAATAATTACTTACAGAAAGTCAGATTTAAGCTTTTTTTTTTTTTTTTGCTTGGAAGCAGAGATGATCATTTTTTTTCTCTTGAAAACACTGGTTGCATGGTAAACTAGATACTTCCTGTGTGTCCTGAATTGGAATTTCATTATTTAATATGAAGTATTGCTAATCCTCAAAACATTAGATACAGTCATTTTAGGCATAAATTTGTAAGCTGAGTTTAGACTTTGATGTAACTTAATTGACTCTGCACTACTGCCTCTATCCGTCGGAAGAGATAATTGAGGAGTCCCCTATGTATGTCATGAGCTTCCCAGGTGGCGCTAGTGGTAAAGAACCCACCTGCCACTGCAGAAGACGTAAGAGACAAGGGTTTGATCTTTGGGTCTGGAAGATCCCCTGGAGGAGGGCATAGAAACCCATTCCAGTATTCTTGCCTGGAGAAACCCATGGAGAGAGGAGCCTGTGACCCCTATGGTCCATGGGGGTCACAAAGAGCTGGAAATGACTGAGCAACTTTGCACACACACATGCCACGTGTGTCAGATGCATGAACTTCCTCCAATTATGGACTCGGCACTTAACTCAGCTTTCTTATCTTGGAAATCCCTTACTTTTTTACAATATTGCTGTGGTACAATTTCCAGAAGAAAATGTAATTTTTAATTATTTTTTATTTTTATGAATAACGGTTATTATTAAATGATTATTATTAAATTAAATTCTACTGAGTTACTGTTAAAATACCATATTAATTATGACTATTAAATTATATGCTACTTCCTCTTAAAAAGACGTGATGATTGGGTCACATATGCAGCAGATACTGGAATGGGTTTCTATGCCCTCCTCCAGGGGATCTTCCAGACCCAAAAATCAAACCCTTGTCTCTTACATCTTCTGCAATGGCAGGCAGGTTCTTTACCACTAGCGCCACCTGGGAAGCTCATGACGTATATGGAGGACTCCTCAATTATCTCTTCCGACGGATAGAGGCAGTAGTGCAGAGAGTCTAAAAACAATTAAGTTACATCAAAGTCTAAACTCAGCTTACAAATTTATGCCTAAAATGACTGTATCTATGTATTTCCTGGACCAGGGATTAAACCTGTGCCCCCTGCATTGGAGTCAGAGTCTGAACAACTAGACCACCAGGGAAGTTCCAATAAAATATAAGTGCATACAAAAAATCATCAGTGGTTGAAGAATGGTGTATGATGCTTGAAAATAGAAGGAAATTTCCCCAAGATTCAGCCATTATTAATTCCTTTACAATCATATTCTTTTCTAGATCAATAAGATTCTTGCCAAAAATCACACAGTCAGTTGGTAGCAGCACCAAAACCATAATGTAGTTATTTTTCAACTATGGACCAGAGTCCCCTCAACACTTGACTTCTTTACTGTTTAATAATTTAATTTCACTTGAACTTCTCCTTTTTAATCCCCAAAATAGATTATATGACAGAAAAGAGGAAGTTCTGAAAGAATATATTTATGATCAAATTTTAATTTCTGGTTTTTTATAGCATCCAGCAGTTTGTTCACACAATGTACATTGCAGATAACTATCATCTATATTGTAAACCCCTGATTAAACTTTCTGTTTTATCATTCTATACAAAGATATAGGTGGGGGGTCCATGTGAGCATCTCCTCACACCATGGCTGGATTATTGGCTAGTACAACTCTGAGCTCTTCTCCCCACTCCCGAACATTCCCAGCCATGTATCCTATGCTCCTCCAGTCCAAATGATGAGACCATGTTCCTAAAGTCCTGTAAGTGCTCAGAACAAAATTCTCAATGATTCATTTAAATAAATTTAAACCTAAATTTCTCTTACAAGTTTCTATAAATCTAACCCTATTCACTAGTATTGTGATGGAGAGGGAAGGGATACATGAGGCAATTTTTTTTTACTTCTTTTCAAAAAAAATTTTATTGAAATATAGTTGATTTACAATGCTGTGTTAGTTTCAGATATACAGCAAAGTGATTCAGTTATACACACACATATGTAAATATATATACATATATATATGTGTATATATATAACGCTGCTGCTAAGTCACTTCAGTCGTGTCCAATTCTGTGCGACCCCATAGACGGCAGCCCACTAGGCTCCTCTGTCCCTGGGATTCTCCAGGCAAGAACACTGGAGTGGGTTGCCATTTCCTTCTCCAATGCATGAAAGTTAAAAGTGAAAGTAAAGTCTCTCAGTCGTGTCCGACTCTTAGCGACCCCATGGACTGCAGCCTACCAGGCTCCTCCATCCATGGGATTTTCCAGGCAAGAGTACTGGAGTGGGTTGCCGTTGCCTTCTCTGATACAGACTGAGTCCATTTCTGTTTTGTAAATAAGTTCATTTGTATCATTTTTTTTAGATTCCACATATAAGGTTTTTGGAGTCCACATATAGGTTCCATATATATATATATATATATTATTTTTTACATTCTCTTTCATTATAGGTTATTATAAGATAGTGAGTATTATTTCTGTGCTATGGAGTAGGTCCTTGTTGATTAGCTTCAGATGGTGGTTCAAATGGTAAAGAGTCTGCCGGCAGTGGAGGAGACCCAGGTTCAATCCCTGGGTCTGGAAGATCCCTTGGAGAAGGAAACACTAACCCACTCCAGTAATTCTTACCTGGAGAATTCCATGGACAGAGACTACAGTCCATGGGATCACAAAGAGTCAGACATGACTGAGGGACTAACACATTTTATATATAGTAGTATGTATATTTTAAATCCAAACTCATAATTTTTCCTTCCACTCTCCTCTTTGATAATCATGTTTGTTTTCTGTGACTGAGTCTATTTCTGTTTTGTAAGTAAGTTCATTTGTATAATTTTTTAGATTCCATATATGTGATATCATATGATATCTGTCTTTCTCTGATTTACTTCACTTAATATAATTTTAAGTCCATTTACATTCCTGCAAGTGGCAATATTTCATTCTTTCTTATTACTGAGTAATATTCCACTGTCTGTGTGTGTATATATATATATTTATTTATATATATAAACCACATCTTCTTTATCCATTCTGCTGTCAGTGGACACTTAGGTTGCTTCTGTGTTCATGAGGCAATTTTAAAAAACTTAAACTGTGGAGGAGTAAGAGCTGTATGGGGTTTGATCTTAATATTGAAGTCAGAGGCATAATCCATGAGGACAAAGGGCAACCAGAAGCAACAGAGGCAGGAGGCAATCTTTTCCTCAGAGAAGAAGCTTGAACCATCAGAACATTCCTCTTGGAGGAAAACAGCACAGATGGAGGGTCCCAAGAGCTCTTTTCCCTGTAGTAACCGGGCAGCCTGACAGTTCCTGGGGACTGGGGCCCAGCCAGATGCGGTTGCCCCAGGTCAAATGCATGCTTTATTTTTCTTCTTAATCTCTAGAGTTTTCCTGAACAAGTTTCACAGAATTCTAGATTAGCAACAGTTGTAGACTGTTTGATCTGCATATTTTTTCTTATTATTCAAGAATGCATTTAAAAATTTAATTGGAAGCTAATTACTTTACAATATTGTGGTGGTTTTGCGATACATTCACATGAATCAGCCATGGGTGTACTTGTGCTCCCCATCCACCCTCCCTCCCACCTCCCTCCCCATCCCATCTCTCAGGGTCATCCCAGTGCACCAGCCCTGAGCAACGTGACTCAGGCATCAAACCTGGACAGGCGATCTATTTCACATATGATAATATACATGTTTCAATGCTAGTCTCCCAAATCATTCCACCCTCGCCCCTCTCCCACAGAATCCAACAGTCTGTCCTTTACATCTGTGTCTCTTTTGCTGTCTCACATATAGGGTCATCATTTCCATCTTTCTAAATTCCATATATATGTATTAGCATAATGTATTGGTGGTTTTCTTTCTGACTTACTTCACTGTGCATAATAGGCTCCAGTTTCATCCACCTCATTAGAACTGATTTAAATGCATTTTTTTTTAATGGCTGAGTAATACTCCATTGTGTATATGTACCACAGCTTTCTTATCCATTCGTCTGCTGATGGACATCTAGGTTGCTTCCTTGTCCTGGCTATTGCAAAACAGTGCTGTGATGAACATTGGGGTACACGTGTCTCTTTCAATTCTCGGTTTCCTCAGTGTGTATGCCCAGCAGTGGGATTGCTGGGTCATCTGACAGTTCTATTTCCAGCTTTTTAGGGAATCTCCACACTGGTCTCCATAGTGGCTGTACTAATTTGCATTCCCACCAACAGTGTAAGAGGGTTCCTTTTTCTCTGCACCCTCTCCAGCATTTATTGCTTGTAGACTTTTTGATGGCAGCCATTCTGACTGGTGTGAGATGGTACCTCACTGTGGTTTTGATTTGCATTTCTCTGATAATAAGTGATATTGAGCATCTTTTCATGTGTTTGTTAGCCATTTGTGTCTCTTCTTTGGAGAAATGTCTGTTTAGTTCTTTGACCCATTTTTTTATTGGGTCACTTATTTTTCTGGAATTGAGCTGTAGGAGCTGCTTGTATATTTTTGAGATTCATTCTTTGTCAGTTGCTTCATTTGCTGTTATTTTCTCCCTTTCTGAAGGCTGTCTTTTAACCTTGCTGATAGTTTCCTTTGTTGTGCAAATAAACAAATGATCTACATACTTCTTAGTGTATCATTAGGGAGAAGGTACCCCAGTTCAATCTTTTACCATGAGACCAAACATACCTTTTTTTAGGGACTTGTTGGGATGATTCTTTGAACAAGTCATAAAAGAAGGATGCTATCTGAGGTTCTAAACACAGCACAAGCGTGGCAGGGACAGATTTGTCAGAATGAACACGTTGTAGCATTCTGAACTGAAATCAAGATGATCTCTATTCAAAGGAATTTCAGGGGTTATGCATGACAATCAGTTGTAATGTAGAAGGAATTTATTAACCTTCTGTTAATGATTATTCTCTAAAATAATTAAAATATACTTAGGTTTATTAATATTTGCTTCAATGTATTAACACATTTGTCGTTGTTTAGTCACGCAGTGCTGTCCAGCTCTTTGCCACCCCATGGACTCTGTAGTCCAGCAGGCTCCTGTGTGACTTCCCAGGCAAGAATACTGGAGTTGGTTGGCACTTCCTTCTCCAGGAGATCTTCCTGACCCAGGGATTGAACTTGTGTCTCCTGTGTCTCCTGCCTTGGCAGACAGATTCTTTACCACTGAACACAGGGAAGTTCCAATAGGTATGTATTAATTTTACATATATGTTACTAACTGTGTACTTTCAAAACGCTTCCCTTGTGGTGCTATGGTAAAGAACCCACCTGTCAATGCAGCAGACTTAAGAGACGAGGGTTTGATCCCTGGGTTGGGAAGATCCCCTTGAGAAGGGCATGGCAACCCACTCCAGTATTCTTTCCTGGGGTATCCCATGGACAGAGGAGCCTGGCAGCCAATAGTCCTTAGGGTTGCAGAGTCGGACATGGCTGAAGTGACTTAGCACAGCACAGCTTAGTATGTACTTCCAATGTATGAACATATGAGTGAATATATATTCAATGAATATATCTAAACCATGAGATAATAAATGTATGCTGTTTTATGTTGCTAAATTTGTAGTGATTTGTTACAGCAGCAGAAAACTCATACACTTGTTACCTACAATTCCCAAATAAAAATTGAGCCATAGATGAGTTACATTCACACAACTCCCAAGTGTCAGAACTGATCCCTTCAAATAAGTGTCACTTCCTCTTGAAAGTGCTTGTTACATGGTCTCTTTTATTCTTTGCTTAAGGGAGACAACCATATATTAACTATTTTATTCATCTATCTTCTCCATATTATTTGCTATAGTCCTAGAAACACAGACATCCCAGCGGTGGGCATTTGATGAGCTTTCCAGATGACCCACCAGTGAAGGACTCAGTACTCTGACAGCTGAGAATGCTTTCAGTCATGATTTTCAATTACCAGCCCCTTCAGAGATCATCCCAGCTATGCAGCCACCCTGTCCAAACACATTTTTCCAGAAGGGCCTACATAAAATGACCAGTACATACCAGGGCATAAAAGTCTGGCTATGTTCACCCAGGTAGCACTAGTGGTAAAGAATCCCCCTGCTAATGCAGGAGGCATAAGAGACTCAGATTTGATCCCTAGGTTGGGAAGATCCTCTGGAGGAGGGAATGGCAACCCACTTCAGTATTCTTCCCTGGAGAATCCCATGCACAGAGGAACTTGTGGGCTGCAATCCACAGGGTCGCAAAGAGTTGGACACAACTGAAGCAGTTTAGCTCATGTTGAACCCAAGCTGGGGCAATGTTTATAGCTGTAGAACTCCCCATGAGATGAGCTGAGACTGTTAAGTTTACCTTGCACATCCACTTCCTACTCTATCCCATTTTCATCTCCTTCCTTCCACAGATGCACAGGTGTGAACCCCAAGAACACTTTTTAATAAACATTTTGCAAGCTAATCTGCTTCTCAGAATCCACTTCCCAAGGAAACTAACCTGTGACATCTAACTTTTGGTTGGTTAGCATATCTAAATGTTAGATATATTTTATTATACTTAATAGTTTGGGTAAAATATTAGCTTCTTGCCACAAGTGACCAAAGTGTGCAGAAGGCCTATTGGAATTGTGCTTGTAACTTCTATCCCTCATCTGATGAATCTGGGGGCTGCAGATGGCAAATTTTATAAATAGCCTCACTTTGGTTAGTGTTTTCATGTGCTTATGTAATAAAATAAAATCGGGTGCAATATAAGAAGCAAGGCGGCATTCTTACTTGAGGCATTCATCACGAACTAGAGGGATACTAGCAGGCTTAAACAAAAGCCACAAGTTTTATAATGAGCTGAGAAAATTATGCAGAAAGAGGATGAATAACTACCCATGTTCTTCCCTGCCTCAGTGGCCTTGCTGCCATGTTCCTGTCCTGTGAGTCCATTTGCTTGGGAATGTTAGAACAAAGAGAGGCTCTTCAGCTGTGGTTCTTTTCTTCTTTTAAAAATCACCTAAGCCATCTTCTCGATACGCTGCATGAGTTCCCTCCCCTCCTGGCCTTTGTACTTGTTCTATGATCTCTGTACCTCCTGCCTTCCAGGGTTTACTGGTCCAAGGTAGTATCTGCTATTTTCCCGTAACCTCATGTGCTCGTAAAATTTGTGGTTGTGAAGCAAAACCCTCTGAAGTGTCATAGTTTGAGATAACTGTTTCTTTTATTCTTGTGGTAATCTTTCCTTTCTCTATCATGTTTTGTTTTTTTTTTTTTAGTGAGGAGTGTTTCCTTTAAATTCCCTTGGGAACATTTCTTCTCACCAACTCTTCAGACCCTCTCTTTCCTATAGTACAATTTTATTGGACTTTTTAAGGCTTCCCAGGTGGCATAACTGGTAAAGAATCTGCCTGCCAATGCAAGAGATACAGAGATGCAGGTTCAATTTCTGGGTCAGGAAGATCCCCTGGAGGAGGAAATGACAACCCACTCCCGTATTCTTGCCTGGAAAATTATATGGACAAAAGAACCTGGCGGGTTACAGTCCATGGAGTCACTAAGAGTTGGACATGACTGAGTGCACACACGCAGAGATTAGATATTTTATGTAAGTCTTCCCTAGGAGTACTGCAGTTAAGCATTCATTTCAGTTCAGTCACTCCATCATGTCCAACTCTGCGACCCCATGGACTGCAGCACACCAGGCTTCCCTGTCCATCACCAACTCCCAGAACTTGCTCAAACTCATGTCCATCTTATCCTCTGTCATTCCCTTCTGCTCCTGCCTTCAATCTTTCCCAGCATCAGGGTTTTTTCAAATGAGTCAGTTCTTTGCATCAGGTGGCCAAAGTATTTGAGTTTTGGCTTTAGAATCAGTCCTTCCAACTGATTTCCTTGAGGATTGACTGATTTCCTTGAGGATTGATTGGTTGGATCTCCTTGCAGTCCAAGGGACTCTCAAGAGTCTTCTCCAACACCACAGTTCAAAAGCATCAGTTCTTCAGCACTCAGCTTTCTTTATAGTACAATTCTCACATCCATATGTGACTACTGAGAAAACCAGACCTTTAACTAGACAGACCTTTGTTGGCAAAGTACTGTCTCTGCTTTTCAATATGCTGTCTAGGTTGGTCATAACTTTTCTTTGAAGGAGCAAGCATCTTTTAATTTCATGTCTGCAGTCACCATCTGCAGTGATTTCGGAGCCCAAGAAAATGAAGTTTCTCACTGTTTCCATTGTTTCCTCATCTATTTGCCATGAAGTGATGGGACCAGATGCCATGATCTTAGTTTTTGGAATGTTGCGTTTTAAGCCAGCTTTCTCATTCTCCTCTTTTACTTTCATTAAGAGGCTCTTTAGTTCTTCTTCACTTTCTGCCATAAGGGTGGTGTTATCTGCATATCTGAGGTTATTGATATTTCTCCTGGCAATCTTGATTCCGTTCACATTAGGTTTTTATTATATTCGGCTTCTGTTGATATTCCTTTTATCTACTTTCCCATGTTTTATGCCACAAAAAATAGATAATTCAAAAGCACTAAGGATAGTGCTTTTGAATTGTGGTGTTTGACAAGACTCTTGAGAGTCCCTTGGACTGCAAGGAGATCCAACCAGTCTATCCTAAAGGAGATCAGTCCTGGGTATTCATTGGAAGGACTGATGCTGAGGCTGAAACTCCAATACTTTGGCCACCTGATGCAAAGAGCTGACTCATTTGTAAAGACCCTGATACTGGGAAAGATTGAGGGCAGGAGAAGAAGGGGATGACAGAGGATGAGATGGTTGCATGGCATCACCGACTCGATGGACATGGGTTTGGGTGGACTCCAGGAGCTGATGATGGACAGGGAGGCCTGGTGTGTTGTGGTTCATGGGGTTGCCAAGAGTCGGACACGACTGAGCGACTGAACTGAACTGAACTGAACTGAAGCATAGTGATCTTTTTAACTCTAAGAACTTCAAGCTAGCATTGGAGAAGGTGATAGGCTTAACGTCAATGAAGAAAAACAACATGTAAGTCTTTGATGTAATGGTGAGAACTTGTCCCTTTGTACAACAAGAAAATAGAATCCTCAGACTTGAAGTCAAAGTCCACATTTAAATCCTAACTCTCAGCGCTCTGGGATGCATGCAGACATCCTTGCCCTTTGAACACAATGCATCCCATAATAGTTGTTTTGCAGTGAATACCCATTTCCTAGGGAACAGGGTTTGCTTGCTACTCTTCTTATGCCCTGTACTAGATTTCTATAATAGATACATTTTCATGGGCAAAGTTGCTGCCTTTGGGTCCAATGTCCAAGCACAGACAGGACCATAAATTATCAGGAGAGCAACCTAAAATACTGTTATTTTTTCCTTTTTTTCTTTTCTTTCCATTTGCATAAAATCTCAGCAAAGGAAATTTCATCTGCTATTTCATCTTATCTTTGGCAAATCCATTCTGCAGGAGATATATCTCAACAGGAGCCAAATACAAGCAATCAAACTCAGACATGTCATATTCTTATTTCCACTTCATCCCTTGATATGGCCATTTTGGCTAGACTTAAACTGTGATGATGGGTTGCTTGTGTTTGCTCGCTATTGTCTCTGTTGTCTACAATTTTAAGATTCATTTAATTATCTGTTTCTCCTTTCGCCTCTTCACCTGTATGCAGCCTATGTTTCATGCTTGCTTTTACCTGCTCTCAGCCCATTTCCTAATAACATCTCTAGAAACATACTACTTAAAATTGCCATGGATAAATTGGCCTTTTTGCTTCTAATGAATTCTCTTCATGCTCCAGCTCCCTTCCCACAGATAAACTGAATTCAATAGGTACTAGCTGCTGAGTACAGGGGCTGCTGGTATGATGGATTCCTGGAAGAACCAAGCTGGTGCCAAGTGTGGTCTTCAGGTCTTCAATATCTGAAGTAGGGCTGCATTTCTCATGGAGGAGTGGGGAGAGTAGCTCTCTCTTAATTTATGACCATTTCACATGACCAACGAATGTTTATGTTTGTTTTGCAATAATTTACAAAGTTTATAGTGAAATAGCTCTCTTGATGTTTTACTTACACCACTTCTTAGCAAAAATGTTAGTCCGTAGGACATGGAATAGGAGACAAATCTAAGAGTGAAACTAAGTGTAGATACCTAACACTCAAAGCATTTCTTGATGGACTCAGATTTGGATTAACAGTGGGCAACATTAGTTTGCTTAAGTCTCTCCTTTATGGTAAGTCAGTCTACCCCCACTCCTGGGGGAAACTAGCTGACATTCATGCATTGAAAGGTAGGAGCAGAAGAGCCAAGATATCTGGATGGAAAGTGACCTTGGGGGAAGTCATAAGGGCCTGAGAAGGACTAACAGAGATGTGGTGTGAGGTGAGACCCAGAATCCTTACCAAGAGACTGCCAAGTGCATTTCGGTTACCAGTGCTAACAAGTGGTGTGGTTGACAGAGAAAGCTTGCGGCTCTAGGCTTGTAACCATTTGCATAGGTACTGCACATCCCCTATGTGAGATTCTGTGTTAGCTGATCTCAGAACTCTTGGACAGAATAGCCCATCATCACCTACTTGTTCCATACATGAGAGCCTCCCAGGAGAGGTGTTTGTCAGCCAGGAGATTTTGGTGAGTATACCTAAACTACCAAGCTGTGACTACTCCTCCCTTAGCGCTCCCGACACGCCTAAGCCCTGGAAACAGGATTGCGTTCTTGAATTTTAGTGGCTTGGAAAGGAATTCCCAATCCACCCTCAGCACTAGCATTTGGAAAGAACAAGGCAGTAATTAAAATTGTCTGTTACACAAATATTAATAACAGATTCTAACTCTTCTTGAAGCAACTAAGATCATTATAGTTGCTTTGAATTTGAAGGAATTAAAATTTGTTCTCACCAACGTGCATCATGTTCTGTATGAACTGACCATTTTAGCATTTGGCTTTAATCTTGTTTGAATCTGAAGTGGTGCTTCTTTCAACCTTAGCCTTACTGAAAGCAGAAAAATATGACCACAAAAGTTAGTGTAACATCTTTGTGTTTAGCTGATTACCATTTCAATGTATAAGAAAAGAGTATGACAAATCAAATATATCATAAGGCAAATTACATTTGCATTAAAATTTAATTTATTGGCAATAGTTGTTTCTCTCTGGGAAGTAACGGTATTTCCGGTTTATTTCCCAGTTTTATAAATATTCTCTTCCTTCTTTCCTCCCTTTCTTTTTTCCTTTTTCTTCCTCCCTCCCTCCCTCCTGACTTTCTTTCTTTCATGATTGCCTGCTTGCTGGACGATGCAAGTGATACCGTTTATGCTGACTATGATCATTAGTTCTTGGCCTGAAATGTAGAATACTTAAATGAAAATATTTACTTATTTTCAAGATCCTCAAGAAGGTTTCTCCATTAATTCATTTACTGTACAAACATTGATTTCATGCCTACTTTGCATCACACTTTGCAAAATGTGCTGAGGATACACACAAACAACTCATAGTCTTGTGGAGCTAGGAACAGGCTATGTCTATGCAGTCCTAAGAAGATGGTTTGGTTGGGTTTATAAAGTGTGAAGTGTTAATCATTCAGTCATGTCTGACTCTGTGTGACTCCATGGACTGTAGCCAACCAGGCTCCTCTGTCCATGGAATTCTCCAGGCAAGAATATTGGAGTGGGGAGCCATTCCCTTCTCCAGGGGATCTTCCTGACCCAATGATGAAACCTGGGTCTCTGGCATTGGAAAGCAGATTCTTTACCATCTGAGCCACCAGGGAAGCCCTGTTGGGTTTATCAGTTCAGTTCAGTCACTCAGTCGTGTCCGACTCTTTGCGACCCCATGAATCCCAGCATGCCAGGCCTCCCTGTCCATCACCAACTCCCAGAGTTCACCCAGACTCACATCCATCAAGTCAGTGATGCCATCCAGCCATCTCATCCTCTGCCGTCCCCTTCTCCTCCAGCCCCCAATCCCTCCCGGCATCAGAGTCTTTTCCAGTGAGTCAACTCTTCGCATGAGGTGGCCAAAGTACTGAAGTTTCAGCTTTAGCATCATTCCTTCCAAAGGAATCCCAGGGCTGATCTCCTTCAGAATGGACTGGTTGGATCTCCTTGAAGTCCAAGGGACTCTCAAGAGTCTTCTCCAACACCACAGTTCAAAGGCATCAATTCTTTGGTGCTCAGCCTTCTTCACAGTCCAACTCTCACATAGTTACTAAATAAATTCTTATTACATGGATGTTACTGAAAGATTTGGTTGCTACCATTTATCACCATCACTTGGCCTGACTTTGTGGATGTGAGCATGCCCAGGTTACTCTCAAAATGTTTTAGTGTTGAAATTTTCCTTTGCCCTGTTAGCACCATCTCCCATATGAGACTGACCTTATTTGCCACCCTTAGTAAATGTCTCAGTATGAGAGCATTGTGGAAAAAATTAGGGAAAGATTATCTTTTCTTTATTTGTCCCTTTTAAACTCACTGACTTCTCATCTGAGGATTTATTTGAGTGTGTAGATAATTGACATTTATTATTAGCTAGAAAATTAGTAAATCTCTTTCTTGATATAGGTCTGTTGGTTTTTAACTTTAAAAAATTGGTTATGTTTAGACTAATGTATTAGTCTTCAGTCAAAGAAGGCAAAAGAAAGGAAAATGCTAGAATTCCTTTTTTCTTTAATTTTTTTATTTTATTAGGTTTGTTTTTGTTCTTCTCTGTTACAAAACCAACAGTTATAGATCTTTTCAGAAACTAAAGTGAGACAATATTATCACAGTTTGGACTTCATTGTCCACAGAAATTGCTACATTGTCCTTAGAAATTTACTCTAGGTGAATAAATATCCATGAGTTTATACTGATACATATAATTGATTGAATAAGTAAATAAATGGAGGACATACACTAATTTCTCATGCAGAAGAATTCCAAAAATTTATGCAGATACTCCACTCACATAGAGGTGAAGCAAAACTCCTTATTCCTTAAGTATGGGCTGGGCATAGTAATATTTTTTCAAAAAGTATGGAAATAAGGAAAAAGAGGAACTTTATGTAAGGAAAACTCTGACAAACACTACCTCAGCCAGGTGGTCAAGGTGAACATCAATAGTGATTTGTCATATTTCTAGTATGTACCCTTGATGCTATGTGATAAAAATAGCATTTCACTTCTATGATCTTCTTCTCCAAAACCCATATAACTCTTTTGATTACATTGAAAACATCAGTAAAACCACAACTGAAGGATGTTTTATGAAATATCTGACCAGTATTCCTCAACATAGAGTCATCAAAAAAAAAAAGGTCTGAGAAACTGTCACAGCCTAGAGGATTCTAAGACATAATGGCTAAATGTTATATGACTTCCTGGATGAGGTCCTTTTTAAAAAATATTAATTAATTCATTTTAATTGGAGGCTAATGACAATATTGTATTGGTTTTGCCATAGATTGACATGAATCAGCCACAGGTGTACATGTGTTCCCCATCCTGAACCCCCCTCCCACCTTCCTCCCCATCCCATCCCTCTGGGTCATCCCAGTGCACCAGCCCCAAGCACCCTGTCTCATGCATTGAACCTGGACTGGCGATCTAGTTCACATATGGTAATACACATGTTTCATTGCTTTTCTCTCAAAACATCCCACCCAGTCCAAATGTCTGTTCTCTACACCTGTGTCTCTTTTTCTGTCTTGCATATAGGATCATCGTTCCCATCTTTCTAAATTCCATATATATGCATTAATATACAGAATGTGAATGCTGGCTTAGATCTAAGGAAATCTGAATAAAGTATGAGCTTTAGTTAATAATCATGTAATATTGCTTTTGTGTGTGTGTTAGTCACTCAGTTGTGTCCAACTCTTTGCGACCCCTGCCAGGCTCCTCTGTCCATGGAATTCTCCAGGCCAGAATACTGGAGTGGGTAACCTTTCTCTTCTCTAAGGGATCTTCCTAACCCAGGGATTGAACCCAGGTCTCCCGCATTGTAGGCAGATTCTTTACCAGCTGAGCTAAAGTCACTAAGTTGTGTCCAGCTTTTTTGCAACCTTATGGACTATAGTCCTACCAGGCTCCTCTGTCCACGGGATTTCCCAGCGGTAATACTGGAATGGGTTGCCAATCCCTTCTCCAGGGGATCTTCCTGACCCAGGGATCAAATCTGGGTCTCCTGCCCTGAAGGCAGATTCCTTACTATCAGAACCACCAGGAAAGCCCTAATTTAATTATGATCCCTAGTTTCTGTCATTGCTTTGGGCCTATGTTTGCTCCCTTGAACTTTGGAGGTTATATGAGACATTACGTGTTTCTCTACTATTTCTTTCCTTGAAAAATTAACCCGTCCTTGTGCAGCCCCTCTCGTCCCCAGCCACAGACATGACCACAGGACAGCTAAAGGGCCTCACACTTTCGGACACAGTGACTGATTCAGAGATGAGAACCTGACTCAAGCAAGGCTGCTCGGAGACTGTGAAACTTGATATGTGCGTGTCAGGGAAAAGGGAAGCTTTTGCAGGAAAGCTGTACTGTGGACTATAGGCTGCTGCAGTGGCCGTATATTTTAACCAGTGGAGAGTGAACAGGAAGCCAAAGCACAAAGCGCTGAGGCGGAGGGAGGAGAGTTATATCCCTATAAGTCCCTGACTCCAGCCATGCTTGAAGCAGCTACAATACTCAGTTTTATGAACCAATTAACTTCCCTTTTTCTCTTGCAGTAGTTTGAGTTGTGTTTCTTGAAATTAAAATATTCTGGATTAATACAGAGGTGATTATCAAGGTTATTGTGAGGATAAACTTTTAAAATAATATAAGAATGAATTGTAAACTCTAAAGAGTACCTGAGTCATAATTATACATTTAACACTACATGGTTCATTCGGCCATGGAGAAAAAAACATTTTTAAAATAATTATTCTCACTAAATAGGGTTCTTCATGAAATGAACACACAGTGATAAATTTTTGCATATGCTGTGATTTGGAATCATAAGAAATTTCAACTGTTTCTGTGTTGGGCTTAGTTCTAAACACAGTTTGTTTGTTTTACTAGTAAATGAAACCAGTATCATGTTTATTCAGTGCTTATGGCCAAATATATTTAATTACTAGAAAAAAAATTTTTTCTACTCAAACAATTTTTTTTTTTTTTAACAGACTGGGGCATTATTTTTCTTTAGTACAATTGTGGTGATAAAGCTGGAAATATGTTTTCACAGCTGAGCTTCCTCAGAGATATTTTTAATGATTTAATTGCAAACGGAATCCCTGTGTTTTCTGCTTATTTCTTTGTGAGTAAATTAGGGAATTCTCTGGTAGGGTAGTGTATGTGCTATACCTGTGTGCTATCTTATACCTTTCTCAAATACTTCAAACTCCTTACCAGTGCGCTGAGGGGGAAAAAAACTATTTATTTTGCTCCTCAAATGGGATATCATATTCTGGGATGCTCACAATACGTTCTTGAGACTCAAAGGCAAATGCGCCAGCTTTTCCAGTCATCCTGATGACATTGTTAGGAAACAGGCTGATGAACAATGGTGGAATCATTCACAGGCCGGATGTTCCTGGCAAAATTTTTTATAGGAATATATATCTGATATACTCCAGAAATGGAAATTACCTACAATTTTTTAGTATTTGGTGTATTTTTTTTACCAGGTATTTTACCAGGAAATACCAGGTATTTCCATCCAGTAAGCTACTTGGATGGAAAGAGTAAAGTAATAACATTGTTTTTTCACACAAAAGTTTGGAATTTCCCCTCAAACACAAAAGTGTTTTTTCTCATTCTCCCTTATTAGAAATCTACCATACTAGTGAGGCTGAAAGTTTCTTTTAGGGCTTATTACATGTGCTCTGAGAAGTCAAAATAGAAATGACAATTTGCAAAATAAACTGTACTATGATTTGCATAACAATCTACTAAATCATAGTTTGCAACACACATAAGCCCTGATTGATTTAAAATTGCCATGGTCAGACCCACATGTTCTAATTATTCAACAGATGAATGGTTTATCCTATCTCTGAATTCATATATTCCAAAAAGACCACTGATGGGCACTAATTTTTCTTGTTTATAAATTCTGACTGATCCTTGTCCAAACCAGGCTTACTAATTTCTGCTTTAAAACCACTACATCCATCTCTTTCTCTCCTGAATACTAAACATTGCTGTTACTTGTTGTTGTTTAGTTGCTAAGTTGTGTCCAACTCTTTTTGCCCCCTGGACTGTAGCCCACAAGGCTCCTCAGTCTATTGGATTTCCCAGGCAAGAATACTGGAGTGGGTTTCTATTTCCTTCTACAGGAAGTCTTCCCAACCCAGGGATCGAACCTGCATCTCCTGCACTGGCAGATGGATTCTTTACCTCTGAGCCACCAGGGAAGCCACCAAATCATTTAAGTATTTTTCTCTAAATTTTCCCTTTTGAGAACTACAGATACTCTTGCTAATGTTAATGCTCAGCAAGTTTAATAAATTAAGCTTTGTGTCAATAAGTACCCCTGGTGCTCCTTATATGGGGGCTTGGATCATTCATACAGTGTCTTGTTTCCCTCATCATCCATCATGATGCCCACACTGTACTCATTGTTCCTAGAATTTAAATCCTTGTAACAAAGGATGTAATATTTAGTCCCCTCCTATTAGTTAATGGAAAGGCATCTGAAATAAAGACCAGGGACTTATTCTTGTTCAAAAGTCATATTTGATTGAGGTGAATCAAAACCAAGTGATAGCCAATCCTTTTAGGTAATGACCCTGGTTCTACAGAAATTATAAAACAGAGCCACAAAAGACAATGATGTACTTGTGTGCTCTCAACATGCAAGCAGTAACCTCTGTTGTCGTTTTTTCTTAGACCATGTTCCCAAGGTTGGAACAAAGGAGAAATAAGCAGACTATATAGAGAGGGCCCAGAATTGCAGTGCAAGCAGTTTGCAGCTTGATTTGATCAGCACATAAAATCTCCTTGCTGTGAATAATTATCCTTTTCAATATAAATAATATGCACCTCTATCATGACTTGTGGGGTTGGGCTACATGTTTATTATATAGATGTGCTCAGTCATGTCCATCTCTTCACAACTATACCCTGCCAGGCCCCTCCATCCATAGAATTTTCCAGGCAAGGATACTGGCGTGAGTTGCCATTTCCTACTCCAGGGGATCCTTCCGACCTAGGGATTGAAGCCACGTCTCCTGGGTCTCCTGCACTGACGGGCAAAATCTTTGCAGCTGCTCCACCTAGGAAGCCCACATGTTTGTTAGGTCCTTTCCAAACTCAAGTCCACTTGAGGTCATACAAATTGCAAAGTAGGGAAACTTTGACTATAATGATTATTCAGCTCATCTTTCTCCCTCATTGTCTTCACACTGGTTCTGTTTGCTGCTATTCACCACTGTTCACTGATATTCTTAGAGTTTCCTCATTGTCCTCATTTGACCCTGATCTTTATTTTAGGCCTGTATCCAAGAGCCAAACATCATTTTTGTTCACGTGATTTTATTTCCTGTAGTTGGAACTAAAACAATCAGAATGAAGTTTTTAATAGTTTAAAGTTATAACTCTAATGTATAATTTATTTTATCATGATATTCCTAAAAGAAACAACCACTGAACCAGAGAGTGGATGTTTGTATTCCAAGTATCGTCTCTATAACAGTGGTCTATTTTTCATCTGCATCAGGTCAGCCCTGTGCAATAGTACGAGCATGTCAAAGACAGCATCAAACATTATAGCTTTCAATCTATTCCAGGAGGCATTTGTCAGCCATCATATTCAAGAACTGCACATAAAATTAACTGGCTTATAATGAACATAGTTATGTGCTAAGCCATGCATTTTATATATATTTTATCTCATTAAATTTAAGTTACCTGAAGAAAATGGATTTATAATCTCCATTTCCCAGATTTTAAGAGGTTAAGTAAATGGCTCAATATCACACATTTGGTAAGTGTTGAACTTTGCTCTCAAGAAGCTTTCAATCTGGCTGAATAAATAATGATAGTCAGGGAAGTTACACAATAACATGAGAACAAAAGACAAGCCTCAAGATAGTACCTTACTAAATGCCCCCCACCAATTTGTAAAATCTAAGTTTCCTGAATTTAAAGAAAGGAGGTATTATGATGAAACGGTCTCTATTTAGAAAGTTTTCTAAAAGAGGCAGATAGTTTACACTGCATTTGAAAATATATGCCATATTTTGTGAGGACAGAAGTTGTGGCAAGTAAAGGAACAATATATTCTTGAAAGGAGCAATAATTTGGATTATCAAATTACCAAGTAAATTTTCAATAGCTAGTGAAGTCATGAATGGGGCATGGAGAAGGAGGAAAGAAGAAATGAATAGCTGTTAGAGTTAAGGGAGGTAAAAAGCAGTATTTGCCACCACACTTACCCTTGGAAATGGTGACTCACTCCAGTATTCTTGCCTGGAAAATTCCATCGACGGAGGAGCCTGGCGAGCTATCG
Source organism: Bos grunniens (assembly GCF_055505025.1). NCBI lineage: Eukaryota > Metazoa > Chordata > Mammalia > Artiodactyla > Bovidae > Bos > Bos grunniens. Next base: position 45,751,399 of record NC_141193.1, on the reverse strand, counting down.
TCAATGGGGTCGCAGAGTCAGACACAACTGAGTGACTGAGCACTCACACGCGCACACACACATGTACACTATCCCTTCTCTTCAGGAGCCACTTGGAACTATAAAGAGATTGGAAACTCGGATTTATTTTAGTGGAATGTATTTGTACCTTCCCTAAGAGTTGCAAGAGCCATATTTTGAAATAGAACTTAGAAAGATGGTCTGGCAACTTCCAAACACTAAGCAGAATCATTTGTTTATGAGTTTGTCAATTTGTTTGTTGATTTCTGCCTTTTTTCAATCTTTTGAGATGTAATAAAATGAAAGTATATACACTGGAAGTGCAAGGAAAAAATATGGCTTTCCGTGGATATGGTAAATAAGAAGGAAATTATTATTTTTAAGTGGATCTCAGACTGTAGATCATGGACTGTGCTAAACTTTTTTCCTTAATTTTTTAAAAATCCTCACAACTGTAGGAAGTAGGTGTTATTTTACTGATCAGTACTTTTTTTTTTTTTTCCAGAGAGGGAAGTTGAGCTTTAGGAAAGTTTATACACAGTTACTATATATACTATATATTATACTAGTTACACATAGTTACTAAGGAATAAAGTCTTTAAACTGGATCTCATTGATTTTTAAGTACCTGCATTGTCATCAAGTGAACCGCATGAATAAACAAAAAGTCAAAATTTTAGTGAGCAAGTATCCTTAGGATATTTAATAAGCAAAATACTCAGATAACAATTCAATTAGTGCTGTATATACTCCTGTGTAACATGCCACCCAATACTTACTGGCTGGAAATGACAACTTTTAGTTACTTTTCATTATTCTGTGTTAACTGGGCTCAGCTGGGTGGTTCTTCTGCCATACTGCACCAGATGTCAGCTGACTCTGCAGTCATCTACAGGCACTCCTGGGCCAGAATGTCCAAGACAGTTCACTCAAATGGCTGCGTTTGATGCTGTCTCTTGTCTTGGATCTCAGGTGAAGATGGGGCTGTTGACCAGACTATCATGATTCTCTTTTGCACAGCTTTTCCACATAGCTTGGACTTTTCACAGGATAGCAGCTGGATTCCATGAGGGAGCATCCAAATGCTCAAAAGTATGAGCTGTAGATCTCTTTAGATTCAGTCTTGATATTTACACAGGGCTTCTACTGCAAGATTCTATGGTCAAAAGAGTTATTGGATCAGCCTAAACTAAGGAGAGAAATAAATTCTACCTCTTAAAAAATATGAGTGGCTAGGGATTTGGGGGGGGCACTTTTAACCAGTAATAATGGAAGTAGGCCCCCTCTGCAACTAAATGTTTTTAGTTAATTTCCCATATATATATATTTAGCCATTGATATTATACTTCTACTATGTGTGGGTAGAAACACTGCACCTATTTTCACACCACTGCACCTATTTTCACAGCACTGTGTTCATTCTTCACACTCAGTAAATGAAGTTGACTTGCCTACAGATTCAACTGATACAGACTGTTGCTGCTGAAGAGAGATCTCCCTCCTACCTTCAGATGAACTCCTAAGCAAAAGGAAACAGAATGAAATCAGCCAACCGTTTTATTTCACAAATATCAATGTCCAGTTATTTCAAGCAAAACCCTTTTAGTTAGTATTCTCAGTGCAGGAATCTGCAGCCTAAACCTAGAAGAGAAGATTTTATTCCACATTGACCTGTCTTAGGGACAGGCAAGCACTTGCTGAAGAGGCAAGTTCTTATTATTAATTAGTAATGCATTATTTCATGGTTGGAAAGGAACTTCATGACCTGTTGAGATTTAGAATGGGCAAAATCATCATCCTGTCATTTCAGAATAGGAAACAATTTCAGTCGAAAATGTGTGATTTCTGGAATACATTTCTAAATGCTTCTATTCTTTTTTAACATTTTAAAAAGCCACATTGAAAATAAAACTTTTGACTACTTTCAGTCTAAAATGATTACTCTTCCCTAACATTGACACTTAAGTAGGGTTTACCACTCAATTAACATTTGATATGTTTTACTATAAACATAAGTTTATTTGAATCAAAAAAGGTCAAGAAACAAAAGTTTAAATTAAGCAATTCTTTCAATCTTAACACGATTGTAAAAATGGAAATTTTTTGTTAAATGTAGTATATTGTTTGGCAGAGTAAAAGCAAATGATTGTTTATTCACTACCAAGAATATAGTTATAATCATGTGGAATCATATGATAGAATGGAAGCATTAGAGTAGACACAAGAAATAACAAGGAAAGTATTTGTTATGCTTTTTCATAAATCTGAGGTTGTGTTGCAATGAGAAAAATAAAATTGATGATTATATTTTAACATGAAAAATTATCATAAAGCATATTTAATATATATATATATATATATATCTGTTCGTCAGTGTCTTCAAAATCTAAAAATAATGTGCATCCAAGAAAATACCTAAAAGGATAGCTATTTATATTGACATACATGTATAAGGATATTTTGGTAAAAATCATTATAAATCCAGAGATCCCCAATCTTTTCGGCACCAGGAACTGCTTTTATGGAAGAGTTTTCCCATGGACCAAGAGTGGGGGAAAGATGGTTTCAGGATGATTCAAGGGCATTAGATTTTTCATGCACTTTAATTCTAGTATTATTGTATCAGCTCCACCTCAGACCATCGGGCATTGGATCCTGAAGGTTGGAGACCCCTGTATTATACTATTTGCTAAGCAAAGTTGGACACATAAAAGAAAGTTATAATTCTTTAGGTGGTGATGGTGTAGTTGCTAAGTCATGTCTGATTCTTGTTACCCTATGGACTGTAGCCCACCAGGCTCTTCTGCTCATGGGATTTCCCAGGCAAGACTACAGGAGTGGGTTGCCATTTTCTTTTCCAGGGTATTTTACCAACTCAGGGATGGAACTCACATCTCTCGCATTGCAGTTGGATACTTTACTGCTAAACCACCAGGGGACCCCCCTCCACCACCTTTTTTTGTTTTGTTTAACTTTTTGACTATTCAGCTAATACTTCATGTGTCTCTAAAATTCCAGCGCAGGCTGTTCTTATGACACTAATCCAGTGGCTCTATAGGTTCTTGCTCTATTTGTAACTTCTTTTTCTTTCCCACCTCTCTCTGGTTCTCCCTTGGTTTAGAAGAGATTTCTGTGACTGGGTTATTTTCTTGCTTTTTGATTTCCTTCATCTAAATACTTTACAGTTTCCTTTTCTAGATGCTAGATCCTTTTCCTCCCCCACTTGGGTTCTAGGGGGTCTGTCTTCCCATGACATTCTCATCACTAAGCCTCTTTCAACTCCTGAGTATCAGAATCTCTGTCACTGGAAATCCTCTTTTTAATATCTGGAAGCCATAATTTCAAAATTGAGCACATTACTTTCTCCACAAAGTGTTTTTTTTCTCATTGATTCATGTACCCCCTATAATGGCATCTGAGTGAACTCTGGGAGTTGGTGATGGACAGGGAGGCCTGGCGTGCTGCGATTCATGGGGTCGCAAAGAGTCGGACACGACCGAGTGACTGAACTGAACTGATAATGGCATCACCACTTTAACAGTCTTCTCAGAGATATGAGATATGAGATATCTCTGAGAAGATATCTGCGGAGATATGAGTCTCAAGATGCCTGTGTTCCTCTCCTTTCCATGCTCCTTCAGGCAATAGATTTCCTAACTCTCGTAATTCAGCCTCCAGTGTTTTTCTTAAGTATTCTTTAATTTTTTGCCAACACCACATTTCTTCAACTCTTCCGATGATTTATTTGTCTCCCTGCTCCCAAACTTTGCCATTTCCAGTGTCTTAAGAGCTTCCACCTTCTAAAACATACAACCAAGCCATAAAATGCTATAAAGTATCTCCATTTCCTGCAGAAAACTATCCACATTCCATGGAAGTCATTCAAGATTCTTGAAGATGTTCCCTCTGCCTAAATGGTAGTTTCGTCTCCCAATTCTGTGTTCTCTGATAGTAGAAGACCACGCTGGTTGAGGTGTATTTCCACATCTTTGCACATGATGCGTCTTCTTCCTGAAATGCCCCATAAAATTATCTTTCCTCTAGTCAATTTCAAATCAGTATTTAAGATTCAGTTGAATTGTTGCTTTATCTGTGAGGATTCCTTTTTAAAAAGTTAATAATTCTCTCCTATTTGCTATTATGTTACCTTGTGTATTGGGCTTCCCTGATGACTCAGGCGGTAAAGAATCTGCTTGCAATGCAGGAGACCCAGGTTCGATTTCTGAGTTAGGAAGACCCCCTGGAGAAGGGAATGGCTACCCACTCCAGTATTCTTGCCTGGAAAATTCCATGGACAGAGGAGCCTGTGGGCTAGAGTCCATGGGGTCAGAAAGAGTCATACATGACTGAATGACTAACACTACCATTACTATCTTGTATATTCCTTTATTATTGCATTATATTGCTTTGTATTTATTTGATTGCCTGTAGGATTCTACCAGGAGAAGGCGATGGCACCCCACTCCAGTACTCTTGCCTGGGAAATCCCATAGACGGAGGAGCCTGGTGGGCTGCAGTCCATGGGGTCACAAAGAGTCGGCCATGACTGAGCAACTTCCCTTTCACTTTTCACTTTCATGCGTTGGAGAAGGAAATGGCAACCCACTCCAGTGTTCTTGCCTGGAGAATCCCAGGGACGGCGGAGCCTGGTGGGCTGCTGGCTATGGGGTCACACAGAATCGGACATGACTGAAGCGACTTGGCTTAGCTTAGCAGGATTCTACCACCAATTAACTTCAGTTTTTTTTAAGGAAACATTTTTTTTCTTATCAATCTTTGTCTTCCTAGGGCCAAAATAAGCCCCGGTGTACAGTAATCTCTGAGTAAAACTATCTTAAATAAGTTAGGTGAGTTCTCTCATATAATGTGTTTTGATGTTTGACAAAACTGTATTCAAATCTCATTCTGACATTCAGAGTGACTTTTGATTACTTATTTTCACCATCACATTTTCTCTACGTGAAGATAATGGTATTATCTCACAGAATTGTTGTGAGAACTGACATTAAATAATGCATGAGAACACCTTAACACAATGTCTGACACTTAATAAGTCCTCAGTAAATGATCTTGCAACCATTATAGGGCTTAAGTTGAGTAGGAGAGGAAGTAGAGACCAATGAAATATAATAATCGGGAACAAAACTGAGGGATAAGAGGATGAAAGCTTAACCAGGCTGAATGAAAGTTTTGGTGGTAATAAAAGAAGGAGAGAACTGAAGGGAAAAGAAAAGGAAGTCTTAGAGAGTGGAATGTCATAGTTTAGCTTTCTATTGTAGAGCATTTCATTGTGATGAAAAGATCCAAGATACAGTCATAAGTAAGAGGCCAAAGGAAACGGATTACAAGTAAGGTGATCAAAAGGGAGATATACAAGGAATTAAATATCATGATATTGGTGGTAGTGGTTTAGTCGCTAAGTTGTGTCAGACTCTTGTGATGCCATGGAATTAGTCCATTGGGCTTCTCTGTCCATGGGATTTCCCAGGCAAGAATACTGGAGTGGGTTGCCATTTCCTTCTCTGGGAGGTCTTCCCAACCCAGGGACTGAACCCAGGTCTCCTGCAATGCAGGTGGATTCCTGCTAAATTCTTGCATTTTGAAATCTGGATAGCAAAGCGATTGTCAGGGAAATTAAAGCCAGTATTGACTAAAGCCTCAGATAATACCAGAAGCTTGCTGGTGTAGTATTGGCAGGTGAATAATGGTGAAGCTCTGGTTAGGATCATAAGCCTGGAGACGTGAGAGGATGGACAGAGGTGATGCTCCCAGAAAGAACCCCATAAACCACAAGGCCCTGCATGTCCCATTACAAACAAATAATGGAAAAGACTCACTGCATCTGAATAAGCTTTCATTTCATTTCTGGAGATAGAGATATTGATCAATAGATGAATGAGATAAATAGAATTATATATCCATTTATGTGTATACATTACCTGTCTATCTGTCTGTTTATATGTCTATCTATCTATCTATTTTTAGGTAGAGAATTTAATTTTGAACATTTTAACTGCTGAATTTGTTGAACTACACACTGCTACTTATAAAAATAAAAATAAGACTGTTCTATTCATAATATAAAATACATATTGCTGCTGCTGCTGCTGCTAAGTTGCTTCAGTCGTGTCCGACTCTGTGCAACCCCATAGGCAGCAGCCCACCAGGCTCCCCGTCCCTGGGATTCTCCAGGCAAGAACACTGGAGTGGGTTGCCATTTCCTTCTCCAATGCAGGAAAGTGAAAAGTGAAAGTGAAGTCCCTCAGTCGTGTCCAACTCTTCGTGACCCCATGGACTGCAGCCCACCAGGCTCCTCCGTCCACAGGATTTTCCACTCAAGAGTACTGGAGTTGGGTGCCATTGCCTTCTCCGAAAATACACATTACTTCCCTATAAATAGTTACCTTGGCTAGCTTAAAACTGTTTATTGTTAATTGATATGCACAGCATTGAACTGCATATAAATTAAAGGATCAAAACTCACCAGTATATTCATTGCTGCTGCTGCTGCTAAGTCGCTTCAGTTGTGTCCGACTCTGTGCGACCCCATAGACGGAAGCCCACCAAGGCTTCCTGTCCCTGGGATTCTCCAGGCAAGAACACTGGAGTGGGTTGCCATTTCCTTCTCCAATGCATGAAAGTGAAAAGTCAATGTGAAGTCGCTCAGTCATGTCTGACTCTAGTGACCCCATGGACTGGAGCCTACCAGGCTCCTCCGTCCATGGGATTTTCTAGGCAAAAGTACTGGAGTGGGGTGCCATTGCCTTCTCCGAGTATATTCATTACTGGTGTTATACATGTGTAAATTTATTTATCACGGTTTTCATACTGCCGTTACTACATTGTAATAATATTTGTTGATGTGGTAGAGTAAAAAGTAATATAAGCCCATTTAAAAGGTTAATTACCTGTGTTGTGAAACTGACAATAATAAAAGTAAATATATTTTTAATTTATGAACATAAATAATGTGTCAAGGGCAGCAAAATTATGCCCAAAGTTACGGAGAAGGCAATGGCACCCCACTCCAGTACTCTTGCCTGGAGAATCCCAGGGATGGGGGAGCCTGGTGGCTGCCGTCTATGGGGTCACACAGAGTCGGACACGACTGAAGTGGCTTAGCAGCACCTTGGAATGAGGCATAAAAATTCACATTTAATATTCACTTGCTATGCTAAGTCACTTCAGTCGTGTCCAACTCTGTGGGACCCCATAGACAGCAGCCCACCAGGCTCCCCCGTCCCTGGGATTCTCCAGGCAAGAACACTGGAGTGGGTTGCCATTTCCTTCTCCCATGCATGAAAGTGAAAAGGGAAAGTGAAGTCGCTCAGTTGTGTCTGACTCCTAGCGACCCCATGGACTGCAGCCCACCAGGCTCCTCCATCCATGGGATTTTCCAGGCAAGAGTACTGGAGTGGGGTGCCATTGCCTTCTCCAATATTCACTTAGGGCCTAGCTAATGCTAGAAGAGAAAATGACAGTACAATGTGACATCATGATAGAAATAGGAATAAAGTCCTGCCCAAGGGAACGAAAGAGAAAGGCTTCACATAAATGTCACATTTTTTGTGTGTAAAGAAGAATGAGTAAGAATTCACTACTCAAAAGACGATGCAGTGTTTGACTCACATTACCTCTGCAATAAAGACACCGAAAGAATAGGAAGAATATGAAAGTCAGGTTATTTTTCAAAGGCATTGCTGATTCTGAGCTCTGATTCAATTCCAAATGTACGTTCAGTTGAGTGTTGATACAAACACATGTTTATTCTTCTTTTCTCCACGTATTCCTTTATTTTACCTTTTAAGCAGTACTTATTGAAACCCTGCTGTGTGCAAAGCACAGTAGTAGGTTTTGGTTAAATAAAGATGATATCCTTAGAATGCTCACTGGGTTCAAGAGACAGACAACTGAGGGGCCAAAGCAATTCCTGAGATAATGCCACAGCAGAGGACAGGGCTGGCTGTGGTACAAAAGTCATCAGCATTGCTCAGGGCCAAGTCTTCACTACGGAGAAGGTAACTTATTACTGCAAATTCACTACAGTGTTATTTCTATTAGAAAATATGAGATGTTCCTTTCAGAATAAAGTTTTGGTATTAAAAGGGCTACTAGTAAAAGATAGCAAAAGAAAATTTCTGTTTGTTGTAGTGAAATAGAAGCAGTAAAGGTTTTCAAAAAGATTACCTAGTACCTAATTGTGGAAAATGGAATCCGTTTAGCTAATTAGTTATATTTTTAAAAGGTCATAAGTTTACTGCACTTACTCCTCTCAGAAAGGAAATTGTTGCTGACCTCTGAAGTCTCCTCCAACCCAGATGGCCTATCAGTTAACAGCCATTGGAAGTGTTAAAAATAAACAGTGTTAAGTTTCACCTGTGTTTATGCCATGCTGAAGATCATCTTTCTCAAACATCAGAATGTTATATCAGAACCACCTCTGATTCTTTTAAGACCTATTGCCCTGTTTTTAAAAGTACCTACCTTCAAGTACACATCTTCTAATCATGTTTAAGTCAATTGACTTGTCATTTAATATTGCTGTGCTAGTTTGATAAGGCAGAAAAAAAGAAGTGTTATTTTGCTTAAGTATTTTTAAGTTTAGTGGGGTTACTTTGCTAAGCATGTTTTTAAATTTAAAAATAAAGGTTACTTTAATGTTATATTCAGTGAAATCTTGGGAGCTGCTTGGGTATGGCTCCGTCATTTATAGCAGTCTGTCTAGGACCAAACAAGAACCAAATCTTAGAAGGGAGCACAGGCACTAAGGCTGGAAACTGAGAGGTGCTGAGGGGAGGGCGCCTGAGTGGACAGAGCATAGCATTCAGAGAAGGGTGCTGGGAGCGGGGTGGGGAGAGCACGGAGGCAAAATCTTTAAGCAGCAACGTCTAAATTTCCAGGAGACTCTTCTAAACAACACCTGTAATCAGGTAAGTTGCTGGATTCCAGCCACTGGCTTGAGTTTCAGGGTTGAACCCAAACTTCCAGAGGGGTCTTAGAGGAGAAAGACAGGCCACAGTCTCGGAGAAGCTGGGGTCTGAAACACGCGGCAGTAACTTTTCAGGCACAGGGAGCAATCCAAGGGTGGAATTACCGGGTCCAGTATATTGAAAGGATGCTGGGTTTAAAATAGAAAAAAAAAAAGCAGCTGTTGGTTTATTAGGGGGTTAATCTCCTCTCAAACCATGACCTTTTCATCCCTTCTGTAGCCTCTTTCCTATCCACTCCGGCTGTCCTACAAAGGAGGTTAGAGGAAGAGCCCAAATAGAGGTATTGGATTGGCCAAAACATTCATTTGTTTCTTTCTGTAAGATGGCTCTAGTAGCACTTCGTTGTCTTTAACTTCATTAGAAACAATTTTGTTAGATTGTATTGTGACAGGTGTCATTTTAGCATGATTTTAAAAAATTATCAAAACTGGTAAATTTTTGTGTGGCTTTTTAAATATTCAAGATTGAAGAAAAAAGGTAACATTTTCAACATATTATGCTTTATTATTCCAAGAGAGTTAAAAATGCAACTGAAATGCAAAAAAAAAAAAAATTGTGCAGAGTATGGAGAAGGTGCTGTGATTGGATGAATATGTCAAAAGTGGTTTGTGAAGTTTTGTGCTGGAGATTTCTCACTGGACAATGCTCCATGGTCAGGGTAGATCAGTTGAAGCTAATAGCAATCAAATCAAGACATTAATTGAGAACAACCAATATTATACCATGCGGGACAGCAGACATACTAGAAATATCCAGATTAGTGTTGAAAATCAATTGCACCAGCTTGGTTATGTCGATCACTTTGATGTTTGGGTTCCACATAGTTCTCAGTTGCTCAATTGTGTCCAACTCTTTGGGACCTCATGGACTCTATCCTGCCAGGCTCCTCTCTCCGTGGAATTCTCCAGGCAAGAATACTGGAGTGGGTAGCCATTCCCTTCTCCAGGCAATCTTTCCAACCCAGGGACTGAACCCAGATCTCTCACATCTCCTGTATTAACAGGTCGATTCTTTTTTCGCTACTTGGGTTCCATATGAGCTAACTGACAAAAACCTTCTTGACTATATTTTTGAATCCAGTTCTCCACTTAAGTGTAACAAAATTTTTAAGACAAATTGCGATGGGTGATGAAAAGTGAATACTATACAATAAGGTGGAATGGTAGAGATCATGGGGCAAGTGAAATGAACCACCACCAATCACATCAAAGGCTGGTCTTCATCCAAAGAAGGCAATGTTGTGTATATGGTGGGATTGGAAGGGAATCCTCCATTACGAGCTCCTTCTGGAAACCCAAATGATTAATTCCAACAAGTACTGCTCCCAATTATACCAACAGAAGTGATGAAAGTGTCTGGAATTTGTCAACAGGAAACACAGAAACTTCCATCAAGATACCTCAAGACCATATGTTTCTTTGATGACCAGACAAAAACTGTTACAGCTTTGCTCAGAAGTTCTGATTCATCTGCCATATCCACCAGACATTGCACCTTTAGATGTCCATTTAGTTTTATTTTTAAGAAATTCTCTTGATGGAAAAAATTTCAATTTCCTGGAAGATTTTAAAAGGTGCCTTAAATAGCTCTGCTCAAAAAGATAAAAAGTTTTGAGAAGACGGAATTATGAAGTTGCCTGAAAAATGGCAGAACATGCTAGAATAAGGAGGTGAATATGTTGTTCAATAAAGTTCTTGGTGAAAGTGAAAAATGTGTCTTTCATTTTTACTTAAAAAATCAAAGGAACTTTTTGGTCAACCCAATAGTAAATCAATGGTTATTTGGTTCAATTCAGATTTGACTATTTAAAACCAATAGTTCTAGGTGTTTTAAAATTATTTTAAATGATTAAGAGTAGCACCATTCAATTATTCATTGGTAAACAATTATAGAGTTTATACTGTGTTCAGTTCAGTTGTTCAGTCTTGTCTGACTCTTTGCGACCCCATGGACTGCAGCACGCCAGGCCTCCCTGTCCATCACCAACTCCTGGAGTTTACTCAAACTCATGTCCACTGAGTCAGTGATGCCATCCAACCATCTCATCCTCTGTCGTCCCCTTCCCCTCCTGCCTTCAATCTTTCCCAGCATCAGAGTCTTTTCCAGTGAGTCAGTTCTTTGCATCAGGTGGCTGAAGTATTGGGGTTTCAGCTTCAGCATCAGTCCTTCCAATGAATATTCAGGACTGATTTCTTTTAGGATTGACTATGTACCAGTTACATATTAAGTGCTGAAAATAACAAGAGAAGTAATATGACATCTGCCTTTGAGGATCTGATGGTCTAAATGGCAAATAAACCTGAAATGTATAAAGCAGTAACATAAATTCCATTATCACAAAACAAATGAATAATACTCCTTTTTCTGAAGTGTAACTTCTTGTTCAGAAACTTTCAATATCTTCCATATCCCTCCCATCAAATTTCTCACAGAATGAAGGACTAACATTCTATGTCAGAGCCCTGTAATAGGGAAGAAACTATATTGTATTACAAGTTAATCACTAAAGAGATATCAGCCTATAAGCTAAAATTACACGTAATGGCCCATCTCTGAGAATCCTGCCTCCCAGAAAATGAGTATTAAGTTAAAATATCTTTGTTTAGCTCACATGTGGTCTTCCCCGGTGATTTGGACAGAAAAGAATCTGTCTGCAATGCAGGAGACCTGGGTTCAATCCCTGGGTTGGGAATATCCCCTGGAGAAGGGAATGGCTACCCACTCCAGTATTCTTGTCTGGAGAATTCCATGGAGAGAGGATCCTAGCGGGCTACAGTCCATAGGGTCACAACGTGTTGGACAGAGCTGAGCAACACACACACACACACACACAGGTCACAGGAAACATCCTGACCAGACTCACCTGTGAATGATTTCAGGAGGGGAAAAACTAATATATTCCCTCCAGAGGCTGAACAAAACCAGGAAATATTTTAATTTACTCCTTCCCTTTTTAGTATAAAAGATGCTTGAATTCCAACGAAGGGGAGATGGTTCTTTGTGACACAAGCCCACCGTCTTTTATGTCTGCTGGCCTTCCAAGTAAAGTCACCGTTTCTGGCCCCAGCGACATTTCTGTTGACTTACTGGCCTGTCGCGCAGTGAGCGAGCAGTATGAGCTTGGACTTGGTAACAGCACCACAGAACTAACCCTCTTCCACTATTTCCATAAAAACTCTCCTCTCCACTCTGTATTCAGATCTTTGGGACCTAATCAAACTGAAAGTGAAAGTGCTAGTTATCAGTCCTGTCTGACTCTTTGAGACCCCATGGACTGTAGCCCACCAGGCTCCTCTGTCCATGGAATTCTCCAGGCAAGACTACTGGAGTGGGTTGCCATTTCCTTCTCCAAGGGATCTTCCTGACCCAGAGATCAAACCCAGATCTTCTGCGTTGCAGGCAGATTCTTTACCATCTGAGCCACCAACCGAATCAACTGCTAACACTTGGACGTGACTTACTCTTTTCTGCATCTCCATCTGTGAGAAAATTCTTTTCTCTTTCAATTTCCACTTTTTCCTTCTTCATCTTTTCAACTTAAGCTCATCAAAAATATTACCTTCTCCACAGAGACATTCTGAATTTTCTAGACAGAGGCAATTTCTCCTTAATTTAGTTAGCAAAATAAAGTCCATGTTTTACACTTACTGCTTATAAACATTAAGCGGTAGCTAGATTAACACCTGAATTTCATCTTCATTCCTCCCTTATCACTGAACCGTATTTAAGGATTCAGAGCAGGAACTGTATCATGGTGCCTTGATTATTTTGTATCTGCCTTACTGTGTCTAACCCAATGTAATACAAATACTCAAAAAAAAAAAATATACCATAAATTCCTAAATATAATGTAATCCCCCAATAAGGTAAGCTTCCATTTTCCCAATGGGAATTTTACAAATAAGAAAGTTTTGCCCAAGACAAATATAAATGTACTTACTATACATGAGATGAAACTATGAGCCCTGCTGTGTAGGGCCACCCAAGACGGACAGGTCATGGTGGAGAGTTCTGACAAAGCTTGGTCCCCTGGAGAAGGGAATGGCAAACCACTTCAGTATTCTTGCCTTGAGAACCCCATGAACAATATGAAAAGGCAACACTGACTCAATGGACATGAGTTTGGGTGAACTCCGGGAGTTGGTGATGGACAGGGAGGCCTGGTGGGCTGCAGTCCATGAGGTCGCAAAGAGTCGGACACAACTGAGCATCTGAACTGAACTGAAAGCTAGTTGTTTTGTTTTAGTTGTCATCTTACCAATTTCAATTACATATCTTGTCAAACAATATAATAATTCAGAAATAATAGAATTTTTCTTTCTCACGTTGTGAAAAAATTTACTCCAACTTTTACTTGAGTCCATCTTACATGAGTCTATCATGGAATCTTCATCTTTTACATTTATACTCATCATTGTTTTCCAGGATACATCAACTTCACTGGAATCTAGGAGTTGTTTTTTTTTTTAATATCTGATTCTATTGTCTCTGGGAATTTTATTTCAAAGAGCAAAATCCATTTGCCTACCTACAAAATCCATTTGTCATTTTTTCATGTAGTCTGTGGTGGTCTACTTATGATCCCCACAACACTGGCATCTACCATGTGCCTTAAATTAATAGACTAATGTTTGAGTAGTTTTAGATTTACAGAAAATTTGAACAAAAAGGGCAGAGTTCCCATAATCACTCTCACTCCCTCCAGTTTTTTCTACTATTAACGTCTGGCATTAGTGTGGTAATTTTGTTACAGTTTAATGAGCCAACATCAATACATTATTACTAGTTGGAGCTCACAGTTCACATTTGGCCTCATTCTTGTGTTATATAGTCTATGAGTTTTTAACAAATGTGTAATGACATGTGTCTCTAATTGTAGTATTATTCAGAATAGTTCCCCTGTCCTAAAACATGCTTGTGCTTCTTCTATTCATCCCTTCTCTCTACCTGCCTGCCCCTGAGCCCCTGGTAACCACTGACCTTTTTTCTTCTCTCCATAGTTTTGTCTTTTCCAGAATGTCATATAATTGGAATCATAGAGTAGGTAGTCATTTCAGATTGGCTTATTTCCTTTAGCAATATGCATTTTAAAGTTCTGTGCCTTTTCACGGCTTCATAGCTCATTTCTTTTTACTGTTAAATGATAGTCCATTGTATGTAAGTATGAGCTTTTTTTTCACCAGTTGAAGGGCATCTTGGTTGTTTCTAATTTTCAGCAATTATGAAGAAAGGAGCTATAAACATTTGTTTGCATTTTTTTGTATGGATAGAAGTTTTCACTGTATTGTTTTTAAAGGAAGCTTTGTATATATCAGCATGTAATATATACAATTTTGAGATCATAATTCCAGGAATAATCACTGAATTTGATTTAATGTGTTTACATCTTTTAAAAGTATTCCTCCTTAACCTCAGTAAGTCTATAGAGCCAGTATTGATTGAGGTTGTTTGAAGCTGTGGTGTCCTTACCTTAGAGTCAGACAACTTTGGGCTTGTTAGCTGATTGAACCATTTACAAGCCTTATGATCTGTGTAAGAAAACTTTCCTGTTTTTCAGTTTGCTGCTGCTGCTAAGTCGCTTCAGTCATGTCCGACTCTGTGCGACCCCATAGACGGCAGCCCACCAGGCTCTGCCGTCCTTGGGATTCTCCAGGCAAGAACAATGGAGTGGGTTGCCATTTCCTTCTCCAATGTGTGAAAGCGAAAAGTGAAAGTGAAGTCGCTCAGTCGTGTCTGACTCTTCGCGACCCCATGGGCTGCAGCCCACCAGGCTCCTCCGTCCATGGGATTTTCCAGGTAAGAGTACTGGAGTGGGGTGCCATACGTAAATGTAAAATGCCAACAGCAGTACTTGTATTTTAGGCTTGTTGACAGTCAATGGTGTAAATGGCAGCTAAAGTTATTAACAATAATTTGTGATAACTTGGAACATACAATATTCCTGGCATATTTCTCCCAGGCTTGGGACATCCAACTGTGAAAATCAGTGTGGGCTGCAAAATCTCATCTTCCAGAGTCCCCAGAATTCATACAGTACTGTGTAATTAAGACATTCAAGTATCACAACGCAAATTCCAACAAATTAACAGATGACATTAATATGTGATCTCAAACTTAGTTTCCATCAGAAATGTGAAATTTACAGATTATCAAATCATAAGTACTCCTCAGAATACTATATAGTTCTTAGAAAAATAAATTCTTCTAGATTTGTTTTTAAGCATTTTATTAATTGTTGTTCAGTCACTAAGTCATGTCCAACTCTTTGTGACCCCGTGGACTGCAGCACACCAGGCTCCTCTGTTTCATTATCTCCCAGAATTTGCTCAAATTCATGTCCATTGAGTCAGTGATGCTATCTATCTAACCATCTCACCCTCTAGGGAAACATTTTATTAATTATGTGAATTTCATTTATGAATTATTTCATTTCTATACTTTTTAAACATATTATAATCAAAGTGAGAGGAAATCCTGTATTATAGAATGAAAAAAGTTTGGGCTCTCTGGTCATAGTGAGGGAGCTGGCTTTCAGCTCAGTGACTTACTAGCTGTATAAATTTGGCAATTGATTTAATCTTTCTGAGACTCAATTTCCTCCTACATAAAATTGAGATAATTCTTATCTTTCTGGCTTATCTCATGAATGGCAAATAATATCTGTTAAGTTCCTGATTCATAATAAATGATGTTCAAATAGTAATTTTTGTTTGGATCCTTTAATCTAAATCCTTTATAGGAGCCTTTTCCAGAATTCTCTTTTTCAGTAAGATATGTAAGTGGCTTGAGAAAATCGGCTCCTACGACAGATTTTTTAAGAATCTGATTTTTTTGTATATCCTGTGACTTAATCTTATGAATCTAAATCTATCTTATATGGCAGCACTTGAAATTAAATAAATAAGAATAGATTGTCAAAACTACGGAATTGCTATTATGATTTAAATTTAAATTATTTAAATTTATCTTTCCCTTCAGGCAAATTTTCTCTCCTTGGCAGCAAAGCTGACTGAAAGTAATTGCTAAGCTTTACATCTTACGATTTGATCCCTAGAAAGAGCTACTGCTGTATCTGGTTCTAAGTAAAAACATTTCAGAGAAGAGAATCATTTGGTCAATTTAGATCATGTGCCCCAAACCAGACCAACAATTATGGTCAAGAATAGAGATGTGTGTGAACGTGGAAAATTAATAGACTTATAGACTGTTGAAAATGAGACATTAAATATTACCTTGATAACGACTTTATTTTCCAGGGTAGTCAACTGTGGCAGCGAATGTTTGGAGACTTGCCCAAGTGACAAAACCCAATTTGGAATAAGGATCCAGTGGTTGGGAATTCTCTGGTGGTTCAGCAGTTAGGACTCCATGCTTTCACTGCCAAGGACTTGTGTTCAATCCCTGGTCAGAAACTAAGATCCCACAAGCTATGCAGTGTGTAACTCCCCACCAAAAAAGGGAACTAGGGGTTTTCTGATACTTAAAGGTATTCAATGGACGATACAAATACGTGAAGAAGATGGAAAGGGGAAAGAAGGAAAAGGACGGGAGAGGATATGGAAGAGGAGGGAAAGAAGGAAGGAAGGTTGAAAGAAGGAGAAAGGAGAAGAAAGGAAAGGAGAGAGCAGTGGTAATCACACTAGTGGGCCGAGTGGGAGGAGCGGTTATATTCCACGTGGCTGGGAGTTGGGAAGAACACCCTGTTTGCCCTTTATATCTAGCTGCACTTAGAGGCAGTGAACAATGCCTTGTGTGGTATGCATAAGTAGTGAATCAACAAATGTTCCCATTTAACTTAAATCGTGATGATTGTATTCATTTTTTTCCCTCAATTTTGCAGTAGTGTGCTTCTCCATTTTAAATGTTCACTCATCTTCTCTTTTACATTAGTACACATCTGTAGGGTGCTGCCCATGAAACTAGTTCTTAGTTGAACCAAACTCTTGTACCATCAAAAAAGGAACAAAGTTATTTGCTTCTGCCCAGTTTGGGAAGTCACTAAAAAATATGACACTTAATACAATACACTTCAATTCCTTAATATGCACTTAGCTTCATTAGGAATGTAAATTTCAGTTATTGCTAATATCTTTAGTGACTCCTTGGTACAGCAGGGAATTACTTGAATTCCTGCAGCACTGCCATAGAGACACTATGTCTTCACCAAGGTTTGCCACTAAACATATGAACCTTTGAGAGAGCACTATTTATGTATTTTTCCTTGGAGCTATTTGAGTATGATGAATGATTTATTTAATAAAATTGACTATTTTGCCTACTAAGTCCAAAGTAGGCACTTAAAAGGGCAAAGAAAAATAATATAACTCTGAGGGAACTAGTCTAGTTATGGGAGGAAAGGCTTATAAAAGGTAATTATTGACATTTTGTAGTGCTATACTAAATGTTTTGAGACAAACTTCTGGCATAACATAACAAAAAAGTTGGGAAAAAAGTGACATATTCTTAAAGTCATCAAACAGCTAAGAAAGTAATAATTATAGCATCAATCTCTGGAAGAAAGCAGAAATCCTGAGAGAAACTTGGTTTTTTGAATTGCTTCTGCTCTGTTGGAATTTGCCAATCCAAAATAGGTGTCTGACAGGTTGAACAATGCTTTTGGAAGATGTCTAGGTCTGTGGCAAATTAAGTTGGAAGCCAGTGTTACCAAATAAAGTAGCCCTGATACGTTCCCTGTTATTGAGGTTGGAACTAGACAGGAGATACCCCAGGTCTAAGGATGCATCACAACTAAAACAGCTGGTGTGAGTCATTTGAGTAGTCAAGGAAATTTCAGTTCCTGAAACTGGGTTAAAGCAACACCAGTGGTAAAATATGCAGGTAAATCTAAGTAAATATTGAATGTATAAAACAACAATATGTTGTCTTATGGGATCAGACTACACACATAATTAGAATAAATGAAAAAATGCTTATAAGCCAAACAAGGCATTCTGAGGTGCTTGCATTGTCTGGGAAGGGGGTAACTATCAATTAACTCAAGTAAATATTACAACATCAGTAAAACTACTAAAGTATAGTAAAAAAGGAATAAATAGAATTATTTTAAAGGGATAATAGAGAATAATCTTAATTCAAAAGAAGTCAAAGAAGCAGAGAAAAGTGTAAGACTAGGTAGGACAAACAGAAAATGCAGAGCAAGATTATAGATTTAAACTCAAATATTAAAAAAAAATGTAAATCAATCATGTATCTAAGAGACAAATGTTATCTGCTTGGATTAAAAACAAAACTTAATTTTATACTGCTTAAAAGAGATATATGTAAAAAGTATATTGAATACATACATTGAATGGGAAAAGATAGGAAAAAGATATGAAAAGGCTTGATTTCATTGGCCTATGTAGAACATAACAATAGAATAACACTTATAGAATATAATTCTGAAGAAGGCACATTGTTTTTATTCCTACAAGGAGCATTTAACAGTAATTAACCATATATTGGCAATAAAGCATACTCATCAAATTCAAAGCATTAAAATCATATAGGATATTCGCCACAACTCATATAATCTAGAGATTCATAGCAAAAACAAATAAAAATGAGCAATTAAAACAAAATTTTTAGAAACTTTTGTTGTTCATTCGCTCAGTAGAGTCCGACTCTTTTTGTGATCCGATGGACTGCTGCATGCCAGGCTTCCCTGTGCTTCACCATCTCCCGGAGCTTGCTCAAACTCATGTGCATTGAGTCAATGATGCCATCCAACCATCTCATCCTCTGTCAGCCCCTTCCCCTCCTTCCTTCAATTTTTCCCAGCATCAGGGTCTTTCCTAATGAGTCAGTTCTTCGAATCAGGTGGTCAAAGTATTGGAGCTTCAGCAGTCCTTCCAATGAATATTTAAGGTTGATTTCAGTTGATTAACTGGTTTGATCTTCTTACAGTCCAAGAGACTTGCAAGAGTCTTCTCCAACACCACAGTTCAAAAGCATCAATTATTTGGTGCTGAGCCTTCTTTATGGTCCATCTCTCTCATCCATGCATGACTACTGCAAAAACCATGACTATACAGACCTTTGTCAGAAAAGTGATGTCTCTGCTTTTTAATATCTTGTCTAGATTTGTCATAGCTTTTCTTCCAAGGAGCAAGTATCTTTGAATTTTGTGGCTGTAGTTACTGTCTGAAGTGATTTTGGAGCCCAAGAAAATAAAGTCTGTCACTGTTTCCATTGTTTCCCCATCTATTTGCCATGAAGTGATGGGACCAGATGCCATGATCTTTTTTTGAAAGTTGAGTTTTAAGCCAGCTTTTTCATTCTCTTCTTTCACCTTCATCAAGAGGCTCTTTAGTTCCTCTTCACTTTCTGCCATTAGGGTAGTGTCATCTGCATATCTGAGGTTATTGATATTTCTCCTGGCAATCTTGATTCCGGCTTGTGCTTCATCCAGCCTGGCATTTCACTTGGTATACTCTGCATATGAGTTAAATAAGCAGGGTAACAATATGCAGCCTTGATGTACTCCTTTTCCTATTTGGAACCAGTCCTTTGTTCCATCCAGTTCTAACTGTTGCTTCTTGACCTGCATACAGATTTCTCAGGAAGCAAATGAGGTGATCTGGTATTCCCACCTCTTTAAGAATTTTCCACAGTTTATTGTGATCCACAGTCAACAGGTTTAGCGTAGTCAATGAGGCAGAAATAAATATTTTTCTGGAATTCTCTTGCTTTTTCTATGATCCAACTGATGTTGGCAATTTGATCTCTTGTTCCTCTGCCTTTTCTAAATCCACCTTAAACATGTAGTAGTTCTTGGTTCACATACTCTTGAAGCCTAGCTCAGCTTCAAAATTTTAAAACCTCCCTTATATACAGAAATTAAGCACAACACTCCCAAGTAACTTATGGGACTAAAAACAAATCAAAAGAGAAGCAAAGAAATGTTTTGAATGGCATTATAAAGAAACTACTATACATTGCACCATGGCATATAGCTAAAGCAGTGTCTGCAGAAAATTTTGTAGTTTTGAGCATATACTTTTTAAAAATAGAAAAGTTAATAGAGCAATGAGCTAATCATTCCTCCTCAACAAAAAAGTAACCAAAATATTTTAAAAGGTATATAATAATAAAGATAAGAGCAGAAATGACTGAAATAGAAAAATAATAAATAGTAAAAAAATAATAAAACAAATCTAAAAGTTAGTTACAAATACTAATAAATTGGTAAACTCTAAATGAGACTAATGAAGGAAAAAGAAAAAGCACCAGCAGCATACATCAGGGATGAAAAGTGGTCATTAATACTATTCTTCATATCTAAAAAGGAAAGGGAACAATCTTGAACAATTTTATGATAAACATTTCAAATTTTGGATGCAATTGGTAAATTTTTTTAAAGACACAGCATTCCAAACTGATGTAAGGGTGAAAGTGAGAAAATGTCTCATGGTTTTATATTTATTAAAGCAATCCAATCCATAATTAAGTACCCTTTCTATGTCTCAGTACAAGAACAAGCTGAAAGTGCAGGAGAAGAGAGAGTCCAGAAATAAACATTCATAATTTCTGAGGAAGTAATGACTTCCCTGTAGTGGGAAAAGATGGTCTTTAAAATAAATGGTGCTGGATCAATTGGATAGCCATTTGGATAAAATAGATTTATCTTGGGCCTGCTGCTGCTGCTAAGTCACTTCAGTCGTGTCCGACTCTGTGAGACCCCATAGACGGCAGCCCAAAAGGCTCCCCCATCCCTGGGATTTTCCAGGCAAGGACACTGAAGTGGGTTGCCATTTCCTTCTCCAAAATGTGAAAGTGAAAAGTGAAAATGAAGTTGCTCAGTCATGTCTGACTCTTTGTGACCCCATGGACTGCAGCCTACTAGGCTCCTCCATCCATGGGATTTTCCAGGCAAGAGTATCGGAGTGGATTGCCTTCTCCGATCTTGGGCCTATCCCACACCATACACAAAAATTATTTGTAAAACAGTGTTAGAAGATTTAAAAGTGAAGATAAGCCATATCTGGTCTAGGCTGTGGTGTGAAGGTTTGTGTTCCCTCAAAATTCATGTTGAAGTCTTAATGCCTTATGTGATGGCATTATAAGGTGGTGCATTTAGGAGGTAATTAGGTCTTAAAGGTGGAGTCCTCATGAATGAATTATTGCTCTCATAAGAGAGATCCCACAGAGATCCCCAGGCTTTTTCCACCATGTAAGAATAAAACCACAAGTCTAAGATCCAGAAAGGGGCCCCACCTGACCATGCTGACATCTTGATCTTGGACTTCCAACCTCCAGAGCTACGAGATATAAATTTCTACTGTTTAGACAAAATGATGTTGAGGAAGAAGAACAAAGCTGCAGGAATGACATTCTATGATTTCAAACTATACTGCAAAGTTACAGTCTTCAAAAGAGTATGGTAATAAATAGCACAGTGAAACAAACACATAGATCCATGGAACATGACAGAGAGCCCAGAAATAAACCCACTCTTATGTGTGCAATTAATCTATGACAAAGGAGGCAAGAATATACAATGGGGAAAAGACAGCTTCTTCAATAAATAGTGTTGAGATAACTGGACAGCGATGTGCAAAAGAATCAAACTGGACTACTTCCTCAGACAATGCACAAAAATAAATTCAAAATGTATGAAAATCTTAAATGTAAAATGCAAAACCACAGCCTTCTAGAAGAAAATATAGGCATTATGCCCTTTGACATTGGTTTTTTTTTTATTTTATTTTGTTTTTAAACTTTACAATATTATATTAGTTTTGCCAAATATCAAAATGAATCCGCCACAGGTATACCTGTGTTCCCCATCCTGAACCCTCCTCCCTCCTCCCTCCCCATACCCTCCCTCTGGGTCATCCCAGTGCACTAGCCCCAAGCATCCAGTATCATGCATCGAACCTGGACTGGCGACTCGTTTCATACATGATATTATACATGTTTCAATGCCATTCTCCCAAATCTCCCCACCCTCTCCCTCTCCCACAGAGTCCATAAGACTGATCTATACATCAGTGTCTCTTTTGCTGTCTTGTACACAGGGTTATTGTTACCGTCTTTCTAAATTCCATATATATGCATTAGTATACTGTATTGGTGTTTTTCTTTCTGACTTACTTCACTCTGTATAATAGGTTCCAGTTTCATCCATCTCATTAGAACTGTTTCAAATGTATTCTTTTTAATGGCTGAGTAATACTCCATTGTGTATATGTACCACAGCTTTCTTATCCATTCATCTGCTGATGGCATCTAGGTTGCTTCCATGTCCTGGCTATTATAAACAGTGCTGCGATGAACATTGGGCTACATGTGTCTCTTTCCCTTCTGGTTTCCTCAGTGTGTATGCCCAGCAGTGGGATTGCTTGACATTGGTTTTAGTAATATTTTTTGTATATGTCTTCTCAGCCAGGGGAAACATAGGCAAAAATAAACAAATGGGACTACATCAAACTAAAAAGACATTTGCACAATGAAGGAAACATCACCAAAATCAAAAGGCAATCTACTGTGTACCAGAAAATATTTGCATGTTACATATCTGATAAGGGGCTAATATTCAAAAAGTACAAAAGAACTAATAGATCTCAACATTTTAAAAAAATCTGATAATAATAAAATGTTCAGAGGTACTGAATAGACATTTTCCCAGAAAAGGCATACTGACAGTTGACTGGCACATGGTAAGTTGCTCAACATCATTAATTATCAGGGAAATGCAAATCAAAACCACAGTGAGCTATCCCTTCACACCTGTCAGAATGGCTGCTATCACAAAGACAACAAATAAGGAGTTTTGCCAAGGACGTGGACCAAAGGGAATCCTGGTGCACTGTTAGTGGGAATGTAAATTGGTGCAGTCACTGTAGAAAACAATATGGTGACTCCTCAAAAAGTCTAAAATAGAACTAGCATATGGTCCAGCAATTCCACTCCCAGGTATTTATCTGAAGAAAGCAAAAATACAATTCAAAAAGATATATGTACCCCTATGCGCAGGTCAGGAAGCAACAGTTAGAACTGGACATGGAACAACAGACTGGGTCCCAATAGGAAAAGGAGTTTGTCAAGGCTGTATATTGTCACCCTGTTTATTTAACTTATATGCAGAGTACATCATGAGAAACCCTGGGCTGGAAGAATCACAGGCTGGAATCAAGATTGCCTTGAGAAATATCAATAACCTCAGATATGCAGATGACACCACCCTTATGGCAGAAAGTGAAGAACTAAAGAGCCTCTTGATGAAAGTGAAAGAGGAGAGTGAAAAAGTTGGCTTACAGCTCAACATTCAGAAAACGAAGATCATGGCATCCGGTCCCATCACTTCATAGGAAATAGATGGGGAAACAGTGGAAACAGTGTCTGAGTTTATTTTTTGGGGCTCCAAAATCACTGCAGATGGTGATTGCAGCCATGAAATTAAAAGACACTTACTCCTTGGAAGGAAAGTTATGACCAATCTAGATAGCATATTCAAAAGCAGAGATATTACTTTGCCAACAAAGGTCTGTCTAGTCAAGGCAATGGTTTTTCCTGTGGTCATGTATGCATGTGAGAGTTGGACTGTGAAGAAAGCTGAATGCCGAAGAGTTGATGCTTTTGAACTGTGGTATTGGAGAAGGCTCTTGAGGGTCCCTTGGACTGCAAGGAGATCCAACCAATCCATTCTAAAGGAGATCAGTCCTGGGTGTTCTTTGGAAGGACTGATGCTAAAGCTGAAACTCCAATACTTTAGCCACCTCATGTGAAGAGTTGATTAACTGGAAAAGACCCTGATGCTGGGAGGGATTTGGGGCAGGAGGAGAAGGGGATGACAGAGAATGAGATGGCTGGATGGCATCACCGACTTGATGGACATGAGTTTGAGTGAACTCCGGGAGTTGGTGATGGACAGGGAGGCCTGGCGTGCTGCGATTCATGGGGTCGCAAAGAGTCGGACACGACTGAGTGAATGAACTGAACTGAACTGGACTGATGTTCATTGCAGCATTATTTATAACAGCCAAGATATGGAAGCAAACTGAGTGCCCATCAATAGATGAATGGTTAAAGAAGAAGCTTGTATATATGTATATATACCATAAAATGTCACTCTGCCATAAAAATGACTGCATTTACAACAACATGGATGGATCTAGAGAGTATTAGGCTAAGCAAAATAAGTCATAAAGACAGATACCTGATGACTTGACTTATCTGTAGAATTTAAAAACAAATGAACCAAGCATAACTAAACAGAAACAGAATCATAGGTACAAAAAACAAACAGCTGTTTGCCAGAGGAGGAGGGGTCCAGAAAGGAGAGAAATAGGTAAGGAAGATTAAGGTACAAACTTCCAGTTACAAAATAATTGAGTCAGGGGTATGAAATGCACAATGACGGAAATGTAGTCAATAGTTATGCAATACCTTTGTATGGTGACCAGTTGCATCTAGACTTATCATGGCGATCATTTTGAATGTTTAGAAATATTGAATTACTATGTGTGTAACAGGAAATAACATAGTGTTGTGGTTAATAATACTTCAAAACCAAAGAAACAAACTCCTAGAAAAAGTTCAGGTTTTTGGTTATCAGAGGTAGGGGGAGAGGGAACCAGATAAAGACAGTTAAAAGATACAGATTTCCAGTTATAACATAAATGTATGTAATGTGTAACATCATAAATATAATTAACACTGTTGTATGTTATATATGAAAGTTAGTAAAAGTAAATCCTATGTGAGTTCTCATGACAAAGAAAATAATTTTTTCTATTTATTCAATTATTTTATCTATATGAGATGATGGATATTTACTAAACATGTGTGGTACTTATTTCATGTTTTATGTAGGTCAAATCTTAATGCTTATACCTTAAACTTATATTGTTATATCAATAAAATCTCAATAAAGCTAGGAGGAAAAGGGAGAAAATATTGGGATGGCAAAAAATATACACAAGAGAGATCAAATAAGGTTGGAACTGAGATATAGGGGGAGAGATAGTCATGAAGTTGGAGTACATCAATCTCTCAAGGAACTCCATTGCTAACACTAGCAACTGGATACTCTTTCTACCCGCTTTTGATGTCTATGTCAGAAGCTTTCTCTATCTCCTTTATACTTTAATAAAGCTTTATTACATACACACACACACACACACACACACACACACACAGAAATCTCTCAAGGAGTCACTGCTGAAGCTCAGAACCCAGAAACCAAGCCAAAACTCAGAGTGGCACAAAACGTTCCTCTTTCTACACACAAACTATCTCATCCATTTTCCTGAAGTGCAGAAATTTCTAGAAATTTAACAGGAAGATATTTTAGGTTGTTAGCAGAGATAGCAAAAGCTGAACAAAATTAAGGTAAATTGTTTGACTTTACATAGCACCTCTTTCCACTGACAGCCTCCTTTCCTTCTGCTGTTTTCACAAAGCTTTTTCCTTAACCTCACCCAGATTCCTAGTTTCTACTATTCTCCCAGAATAACAATATTTTCATGGTCTTTCTCTTTTTCCTACCCCACCCTTATTCTGTCTCCACCACTATTTGAATGAAATTCTTATTATTAAATCTAATGCTTGGTTTTCATTCCTCCTCACTGTCTCTAAAATATTTCAACTAAAGTTGAGTCTAACAAATTATCTGTCTAATATTTACACAGAATAATGACCAATTCAAGATTGGAATTTGGGTTTTGAGTCCAATCCAGCATACCTTTCATTAAAGTGAACTTCTATTTTTCAACTGGGTTCGTTCACAAGTGAGTTTGATACGTGGTTTTGCATATCAATACTTTATTCTCATGAAAACCCATGGACAGGAAGCCAGTGTGCCGATGTGTAAATTCAACTTGGTTATTGGAAGCCCAGCATGGGAGCTCTGTCAGCTTCTGCCAAGGCAAGCTCATTGGCTCTAGCTTAGCAGTCTTTATGAAAATGTCTATGGGCTGCATGAAGGTGAATTTATAAACTAAAGTTTGCAAACCTGGGAATTACTACATTATGGTCCATAAATATATTACATGTAAAGACATAAAATTAGTAGCCAAAAAGTCAATTTATTACTTATTCTTTTGTATCAGAGCAAGGAATTAATAACCAGTTTAATGCAACCATTTTTGCGACCAGTAAGGTCATTGTCTTTTAGGAGTTAATTTCTATTTGTGGTTATCTTTACAACTCTAAAGTTTTTGCTCCAAAGTTCAATCACTTGAAAGTTTGACAAGCTTATCTCGTGTTGCTAATAGAGTGGAAGTTTAACATGTAGGCACTCTAAACTTCGGAGAAGGCAATGGCACCCCATTCCAGTGCTCTTGCCTGGAAAATCCCATGGATGGAGAGGCCTGGTGGGCTGCAGTCCATGGGGTCACTGGGAGTCGGGCATGACTGAGTGACTTCACTTTCACTTTTCACTTTCATGCACTGGAGAAGGAAATGGCAACCCACTCCAGTATTCTTGCCTGGAGAATCCCAGGGACAGAGGAGCCTAGTGGGCTGCCATCTACGGGGTCGCACAGAGTCGGACACGACTTAGCAGCAGCAGCAGCACTCTAAACTTCAAAACAATCCTTTTCTTCTTCACAGTTATCTTTGTTACAAACCAGAGGTCTGACTACTTATCTATTCTTTGTAATTAGTTTTCAATTTCTAGTCCTTTGTTTCATTTTGTTAATTTCTTCTCCACTTCTAAGACTATTCTCTAGATTCTTCTCAAAGTCATTGACACTGGTGTATTCACTACTCATTTTCTTGACTAGAGGTCATTACGGCCTTCCTACCTGTACCTGACTTATTCAAGATTAACACATGCACTTGATAAGCTACTTAGATGGCCCTGGAGTAATTTCTCTGTTCATTAATCTATTTTTAAACTGTGTATTAAAGTTCAATTTTGTTCTATGATCCATGCTAGCTATAAGTAGAGTATGAAAAATAAAACATAGGAACAATTCAGAAAAGATTATGATCTTGTGATAGGGACAGAATCATAAACAAATACATAAAACATAAGTGAGAAGTTCCATAGTAGCACTAATGAGACAAGATTATGTATGAAGGAGTAGTCCATTCTCCAGGGTGTATCAGGAAGGGCTCAGAGAAGAATTCATCTTTGAGCTGGGCCTGAACAGACGTTAAAGAACAAAGCACAGTTTCATGTGGTTAGTTCTTAGACTTTTATGAATCTTACTATTGATATTAAATACTTTGTGCGTGCATGTGCGAGCGTGTGCTAAATCACTTCAGTTGTGTCCAGCTCTTTGCAACCATATGGACTGTAGCCAGCCAGGCTCCTTTGTCCATGGGATTCTCCAGGTGAGAATTCTGGAGTGGGTTGCTCTGCCCTCCTCCAGGGGATCTTCCTGACCCAAAGATTGAACCCAGATCTTCTGTGGCTCCTGCACTGCAGGCAGAATTTTTCCACTGAGTCACCAGGGAAGCCCATTAAATACTTTAGACTGGCAGTAATATGATCAAATTAATGTATTTTAATCAAAGAGGAGAGAAATGTGGACAGATTATTTACATTGGCATTGGTGGGTGGGACAGGTTGAAAGAGGCCCAGACTGTAGATACGGAGACTAGGTTAACTGTAAAGGAAAACAGTCCAGAATCTGCAGGTTAGAACTACATAGAAAGTAAGCTTTGGAGTAGTTTCCCTGAGGAACCTTTTCTACTTAAAGTTGTCTTATTTCAGTTACTGCTACTACTACCTGGTTGGCTTCTCTGTTCTTCATTCCTTTCTCCAGACACAGACAAAGACCTTTTCCCTTTTCCTTCCTTCACAACAGCTGAGATAATATGGACTTTCCAAGGAGTCTTTACTAAATGTTAAGAAATGGTCTATGCCCAAATCAGCACATGTGTGTGCACGCTTAGTCACTTCAGTCATGTTGGACTCTTTGCGACCCCATGGGCCGTAACCCACCAGGCTCCTCTGGCCATGGAATTCTCCAGGCAAGAAAACTAGAGTTGGTTGCCATTTCCTCCTCCAAGGGATCTTTCCAACCCAGGGATGGAAACTGTATCTGCTGCATCTCCTACACTGCAGGCAGATTCTTTACCCACTGAGCCACCTGGGAAGCCCCAAAACAGCATACTCCTGGGCTTTGAGTTCTAGTCTACCTGCTGTCTTGAGATATCTTTATTAGCCTCAGAGGACAAAAGCAAATTGATGACCTTTAGCCTGAAATTTTTTTTCTTACTTACTCTTTTCTAATTAAAGGAATTCACTGAGAAGTGGCACATGAAGGAAAACACGGAGCATGAGAGAATATTTGTGGAGGAGGAAGGCACAATGCTGCTACTGCTAAGTCGCTGCAGTCATGTCCAACTCTTAGTGACCCCATGGACTGCAGCCTACCAGGCTCCTCCATCCATGGGATTTTCCAGGAAAAATTACTGGAGTAGGGTTCCATTGCCTTCTCCGGGAAGGCACAATACTCAATCCCATTAAGGGGATTCTATAACCAAAACACCAGTGTTACTGTCACTTGGGATTTGTGACGCGGGAAGCTCCAGAAGCCCCATGCTTCCCTGTAAGCATATTTCCCCCACCCGCAGCTCTTTTCAGGAGATTAAATGTCCTATATGCTACCACATCACATTGCTCATATACATAGTGATGAATCCCTAGGACAGTGTGGTCAGCGGTAGAATGAGGAGGGGGTTGGAGAGAGGGACATTGTTAATGAGGCTGCTTTAAAGCTTTGTGTGTGAGGTCAGTAAAATCCTAAGCTCCTGAACTGGCTAGTGATAATGAAAAAGGGAAAGAGAAAAGGGGAGGGAAAGAAGAAGAAAAGTGGGACAAGATGGATATAAGAATTTTATTAGGATTTTTTGGTTAGGTGAGTTCTCGAGTGGGTAGAAAAGGAGAAGGTTGAGGAAGAATTGAGTTAACTGCCTACAACACCTTTTGATTCCTCCAAGATTTTATTTGAATCATTCCTGGAGACACCTTTCTAAGTTCTCTGCCTCAACCACTGGAATTTTACACACTGCTTCCCACATGAAAGTTCTGTGGACTTTAGGCATGGGAAAGTCTCCAAGAGTCCCATTCTTTCCTTTGACTTTTTCTAATTTCCCCAAGTCACAGTTTATTTAAAATTTTTCAGTTATTTGTTTAATGTGTACTTAACATCAGTATTCCTATTATTTTCACCAAATTCTATGAACAGAAATACCTACAACTAATTGAACACTAAAAATATTTAGCATGGAAGTGACTATAGCGGCTTCTTAATTAATGTCTTTAATGAGGGTATGCGAATGCCTAGAGGTTTCTAGAAGTAGCTCTTTTTTCTCAGCTGCACTCACCCAGCTGCTGTTTTTCTAATGATACAGGCACAACTTCAGTTCAGATCTTTTGTAATTGTTCCTTCCACCTGGAATGTTGTTCCTTCAAACATCTACATGGCTCATTCCTTCATAATCTCCAAAGTCATCTTATTCCTGACCACTCTAGGTAAAATAGCAAAAGTTACTGCTCACCCTTCTGCCACTCCCAATCCTCATTTGTCTTGTTGTTTTTCTCCATAGTACTTATCATCATCTGACATTCTTTATAGCTGCTTATTTATCTGTTTGTAATCAGTCTCTCTGACTGGAATGCAAGCTCCACAAAGACACGGATTTTGTTTTGTTCACTGCCTTACTTTTCCAGCACCAAGGACAGTGCCTGATACAGTGTAGATGGTTATTAAGCAAATGAATAAAGAATATGTCTACATGAAGTCTGTCCCACTTTTGGACTTGCAGCCATGTGAGAAAATAACTGTCTTTAATGTGTGAGCCAGTCTGAGTCAGTTTCAGAATACACATTGACCGATAAAATAAATGTATCCATGCTGGAGATGGAAGATCATTATACTGGAAATAGGAAGACAGTGCTATTATCAAAACAAAGAGGAAAAAGAGATATACTACTTGATACATAAGTCATGTGTATGCATATTCAAAAATTATTTATGTTGAGATGTATTTCTATATTCCACTTTCTATTTTTCTTGATCTTTGTATTAAAAATGCATGATTAAGAATAATAAAAAATATTATTTACATGTTCTCTCTCCTAAGACTATGAAAGAATATACAGTAAATGTAGAGGAAAGAATTTCATGGGAAGAAGTGGAAGCCAAGAGAAATTAATCAACCTAATGAATTTAACATGAGCAACATTAGCAATTATTACTATCACTACCATTATTAGAGTTCCATTTTTAAGAACCTACATTTTAACATCCACATTAGCTCTAATCATCACAGCAATACTGCAAGAAGGATATCCAGGAGAGTTACATAGATTGTACTAATGGGAGGGGGAATAATTTTCTGACAAAATAGTGATTTGTTATATTTGGACAGAATCCATGTTTCCTAGTCATTTACCTGCTGGGTTGCATTCTGTCTGCCTGTAACCCTTTGCTTTCTTTTACCCTCTGCTTGTATACTGAAGTAGCACAAAATGTCATTGTATCTTTGCCTATTGATTAAATGTATTTTGATTCTTTATGAAATGGTGATGAGAGGTATTGAGAATAGGCTAGAACAAACTTTAAAAGGTAGGGTAGAGGCTTCCCTGGTGGCTCAGTTGATTAGAATCCTCCTGCCAATGCAGGAGACATGGGTTCGATCCCTGATCGAGGAAGATCTCACAAGCTGCAGATCATCTACCCCCAGGTGCCACAACGGTCGAGCCTGTGCTCTAGACCTGGGAGCCATAACCACTGAAGCCCGTGCTCTGCAACAAGAGAAACCACTGCAGTGAGAAGCCTGCACACCACAACCAGAGAGCATCCCCACTTGCCGCAACTAGAGAGAGCTCGTGTACAGCAACAAAGACCCAGCACAGCCAAAAATAAGCTAATAAATAAAATTTAAAGTAGAGTGCATTTGTTTCCTAGGGATACTGTATCAGGGCTTCCCAGGTGGCGAAGTAGAAAAGAATCCGCCTGCCAATGCAAGCAACATAAGAGACGTGGGTTCCGTCTCTGTGTCGGGAAGATCCCCTGGAGAAGGGAATGGCTACCCACTCCAGTATCCTTGCCTGGAGAATCCCACAGAGAGAGGAGCCTGGCGGGCTTCAGTCCATGGGGTCGCACAAAGTCGGACCTGACTGAAGCGACTTAGCACGCACACTCCAAAACAAGATACCTAAAACTAGATGACTTAAAAACAACAGAAACTTTTTGCCTCATAGTCCCTGAAGATAGAAATCAAATGTGTCGAAATCAAATGTGTCAAAGTCAAAGGTGCAAAATCAGTGTGTTGAGGGCCATGCTCCCTGAAACTGTAGGAAAGAATCCTTCCTTGTCTCTTCTTGGCTTTTGCTGGTGGCAGTCAGTCCTTGGTGTTCCTTACTTTTGCAATTATGTTGCTCCAGTCTCTATCTCTATCATCACATTGTCCTTTCCCTGGGTCTCTATCCTCATGAGGTATTGGCCATCATTTCTGTATGTAACTGTGTCCAAATTTCCCTTTCTTATTATGGCACTACTCATATTGAATTAGGGCCCATCCTATCAACCTTATCTTAATTTGATTAAATGCAAAGACCTTATTTCCAAATAAGATCATATTCACAGATCCAGGGGTTGGGACTATAGCATATCTTTTAGGAGGAACAAAACTCAACCCCTACCAGGTTGGGTGCATCTGCATGGTATGATTGCCAATAATGGGTTTAATACATTAGGCTTTTTCTCAGTGTTGATGCTTTTCCTGTATCGTCTCCTTTGTCTGCCTTCTTAGTGCCCACTCGTCACTCCAGTGGTGCAGTGGAGCAGCCCACACCAGCACATGAGAGGCATTTTTTAAATTTTCAGGAGTCAGTTCCTAAAAACAGCAATGATTAAAAACTAGATAATACAAACTCATTGTAAACTAGCAATTAATTAAATTTAAAATAGAGGCAATAAATTCTCAAAACTGATAATTTTCTAATTATTTTGCTACATTTGACCATTATCTATGTTCTTTAGATTACTTGCATCTACTATTATCTGCATTTTGGAAACAAAATAACGGTGTTCACATCTCTTCCTGAGTCCACATTCAGTGACATCAACTTGGTCCTTTGAAATTGGCCACGCAGGAGCCTTTATAACATAGAAAGCTATTAACACTGCAAATCAGGGCTTCTA
This sequence comes from Bos grunniens, assembly GCF_055505025.1. Taxonomy (NCBI): domain Eukaryota; kingdom Metazoa; phylum Chordata; class Mammalia; order Artiodactyla; family Bovidae; genus Bos; species Bos grunniens. The sequence continues at coordinate 45,719,298 of NC_141193.1, read as the reverse complement.
TTTTCCATGGAAAGACATCTGTTAGCCACTTACTGGATTTCACTAAGTCCTGCAATTCTCATAATTCCCTTAGGCCTTGTCTTCATTATCTAGACCAGCTGTCCATAGCATTCATTTAAGTTAGACTCCTTTCTACCGTTATTCTGAATTTCTTAATTCCTTTTCTATTCCTCATTTGTTATTGTGTGTATGATATACACCTAGGTGAGAGGTTCCTAGAATGTAGAAATTTCTTCTAATCAGAGAATCTGGAAATAGATGATGTAGCAATGTAAATTGTCCCATGGCATCAAAACCTAGTTGTCATGAGTCCCTGGGAATCCTTAAGTGACCTCAGTGTAAGGAGCTGTATGACATAAAGATGGGCTAACCATCAGTATTAGAACAATAGCGTCTTCTCTGAAAGGAAAGGTCAATACACATGAGGTATTCTTGGGCTCTTACTGAACCCAGGTGATAAGGTAAGGACAGCCACGGAAGTAAGCATTATTACTCCCTTCCTGGCAAGTATCTACTAAGTATCAACTTGTAGGCAGTCTCACCTTTTGTTAGGGAACAATTCATTACAAACCAGACTTAGTTACCAAAATCCACACTCAGAATGTGTGGTAACACACAAAGAAAAATGGTCTTGTAAACAGAAGTACTAAGATACTAAAATCAACTCTTCACTGACAAAGTGGCCTTCGGAAATTTACTTAATCTCCTCACAGTTTGATTTCCTTCTCTCTTAAATTCAGGTAACCAGATAAACTGGAGAAGGCAATGGCAACCCACTCCAGTACTCTTGTCTGGAAAATCCCATGGATGGAGGAGCCTGGTGGGCTGCAGTCCATGGGGTCACTAAGAGTCAGACAGGACTGAACGACTTCACTTTCCCTTTTCACTTTCATGCATGGGAGAAGGAAATGGCAACCCACTCCAGTGTTCTTGCCTGGAGAATCCCAGGGACGGGGGAGCCTGATGGGCTGCCAGCTATGGGGTCGCACAGAGTCGGACACCACTGAAGCGACTTAGCAGCAGCTGTAGCAGCAACCAGATAAACATCATGGGGTGGCAGAATCACTGTTAACTTTGAATGAAGTTCTATGAATTAGTAAAAGGCGATCCACTCTGAGCTGATGTACTTCCTCTGGGTAGTGGCTTGGCAAGGAGATGGCCCTTTTTGTAACAAAGTAGGTAATCCCTTCCTTCTAGTAGTAATAGTCAGGATAAAAGATGACTGTGCTGTGCTGTGCTGTGCTTAGTTGCTCAATCGTGTCTGACTCTTTGTGACTCTAGGGACTGCGGCCGACCAGGCTCCTTTGTCCGTGGGGATTCTCTAGGCAAGTATACTGGAGTGGGTTGCCATACCCTCCTCCAGGGGATCTTCCCAACCCAGGGATCAAACCTAGATCTCCCACATTGTAGGTGAATTCTTTATCGTCTGAGCCACCAGGGAAGCCCAAGAATACTGGAGTGAGTAGACTATCCATTCTCCAGGGGATTTTCCTGATGGAGGAATCAAACCAGGGTATCCTGCATTGCATCATAGACAGATTCTTTACCAGGTGAGCTACCAGAGAAGCCCTGGACACAAGACTATTAACTCCAAATACAGGAAACAAACTGCACGGCAGTCATCACAGTCTTGCGGTTGAGGTTAAGGTTAAATAAGATCATATATTAACCTGGCTTTGTCTAAAATGGAGAGCTGTCACATCCCTAGAAGTCCCTCCTCACTTCCTCCCCCACAGCAAGTATCAAGTAGGATTTTCTTTTTAAAAACTTTTCATTTATCTATTTGGCTGTTGTAGTTCACTTGCTAAATCAAGTCCAACTCTTTGCGACCCCGTGGACTGCAGCATGCCAGGCCTCCCTGTCTTTCACCATCTCCCAGAGCTTGCTCAAACTCATGTCCATTTAATCAGGGATGTCATCCAACCATCTCATCCTCTGCTGCCGGCTTCTCCTCCTGCTTTCAATCTTTCCCAGAATCAAGGCCTTTTCCAATGAGTCAGCTCTTCACATCAGATGGCCAAAGTATCAGAGCTTCAGCATCAGTCCTTCCAATGAATATTTAGGGTTGATTTCCTTTAGGATTGACTAGAAGGATCTCCTTGCAGTCCAAGAGAATCTCAAGAGTGTTCTCCAACACCACAGTTCAAAAGCATCAATTCTTTGGCACTGATCTTTCTTTATTGTCCAACCGTCACATCCGTACATGACTACTGGAAAAACCATAGACTTGACTAGATGGATCTTTGTCCGTAAAGCGATGTCTCTGTTTTTCAACATGCTGTCCAGCTGTATTTGGCTGTGCTGGGTCTTAATTGAGGCATGCAGGATCTTCTACTTGTGGCATGTGGGATCTAGTCCCTGCCAGGGCTCGAACCAGGGGTCCCTGCATTGGGAGCACAGAATCTTAGCCACTAGACCACCAGGGAAATTTCTCAAATAGGATTTTCAAGTCAGATTTCCCTGCCCTTGTAGACAGAAATGTCAGTTCTTTTCCTCTGTAAAAATCTCTGCCTCAGAACCTGAATTGGATAATTGAGAGTCATGTACCCTGCTCTCATGTAGGTTCCCCTGCCTCCCAAGAAATAGCTCCCAAGTTAGTTTTTCCTTTAAGGGATATCTCTGATAGATGGAGAAGGAAATGGCAACCCACTCCAGTACTCTTGCCTGGAAAACCCCATGGATGTAGGAGCATGGTAGGCTACAGTCCATGGGATCGCAAAGAGTCAGACACGACTGAGCAATTTCACATTCTTTCTTTCTGGTAGATGCTGGAAAAGATTAAGTTCAAGTAGAATGAAATACAGGCTACCTTTTTGCATGTGCCAATAAACCCAGTCAGTCCCAGCCAAAGGAAACAACCGAGTAAACCGTGTTTTTTTTTTTTCTTGTTCCTTAAATTATGTCAGTTCCTGGCGGTTGTTTATGTTTAAATGGTCAACAGACGGCAGGCAGGGCACCAGGGAACATGATAAGTGTTTAAAGGATGTGATTTACTACTCAGAGACATGTCAGTGATGTGGCATGAATTAAACACAAGAAGTCTTCCAGGAGAAAAGATTTCTTTAGAGAAGTAATTAATTGACCTGGCTTGAGTCTATTCTCTCCCAGAGAAGAAGTTGTCAGTGAAGTGCTTCCAACACTGCCCTGACTGTAATTGTTATTCAAGTTCATGCTGCAAAGTCATTTTCACTTAAGAATTCTAGCATTCACCACTGAAAAATTCATAGGTTAGACTTTTGTATTGCCACACACCTTGGAACTGATCCTCAGAATTAAGCAGCAATTACAACCAGCAATTATTTTAAACATTTGTTTTCAGAAATGAATTTTTCCCATATTTGACAGAATTGGCTCAGAGTTCTTTTTCAATTTAGCCTTTTTTAGCAGCATGAAAAACTGTTAAATGTTCAGGCATAAGCAAGTCATTACTCCACATCTGAACTCTAGAGAGCTCCTGGTTGTCATGGTAATGTGACCGCACATGTGAAGTTAGCACTGGCAACCTCACATTTTCATTAAAATATCATGCACATTTGTATGAACTCCTGCCCAGAGCATAGTTCCTCTGTTTGATTCTTCCCCCACCTCCATTGTCCCATAATAATGCCAAGGGATTTCATATTTCAATGCCAAGCTTATTAGAATTCACTGCATTTATTATTGATCTGTCTCAAATGGAAGTTGAGTTGTATTGAAAGCTCAACATACAGGAATAGAGAGCTGACTACACACACACACACACACACACACACACATCTGTACAGTTAATCCTGCCAAATACTCTTCCTTTGAATGCCATTTTTTAATGGTTTTAATTATTTCTTTATCTTGCCTTCTTCCACTCCTCCATACTAGAAAGTCTTCTTTCAAATTTCTCCGTTAAGACTTGCTATGTTGCTATTACTCTCAAAGCTGTAGGTTTCTTTTCTGTATCCAACCTCCCCATCCCCATACCTTCCTCCCAGGACCTCCAACATGATTCTTTTGGCTTAGGGCTATGCCCATACTTGGGCTTTCCTGGGGCCTTAGTGGTAAAGAACCTGTCTGCCGATGCAGGAGACACAGGTTCGATCTCTGGATCAGGAAGGTTGCCTGGAAGAGGGCATGGCAACTCACTCCAGTATTCTTACCTGGAGAATCCCATGGACAGAGAAGCCTGTTGGGCTACAGTCCATGGGGTCACAAAGAGTCAGACATAACTGAAGCAACTGAGCACACATGCATTCATCCATCTTATCATTTTGTTTATTCAATTGATAAATATTTGTTGCATGTGTACTATATGCTAGGCTAGGTGTCAGTTCAAGATTCACAAGGGTAGCAGTTAGTTGATAAGAGATACAAACTTTTGCTGACTGTCCTGTTCTTGTTTAAATAGTCTTGTGTATTTCAGACAAACTTCACAAAGTGTTTTAGCACACAAATTATTTGATGAGTCCCACAGGTTATAATATCAGTTTACTTCTTGTTCCTATGATGTCATTATTTAAACATTCTTTTGTTGAATTTAAGTCTTGAATAAATAAAACAACCACTAGGAAGTATCAGAGCAGTATCAGTATGATAATATGCAGATCATACTGGCTATTAAACATTCTATAATACAGATCTATTCCCTCTACTTTATACACATACACACTAAAGTTCAGACTCCTTATCAATAATTGACAAGTTTCACTTTGGAGAAGCTTATAGAACTTCTGTATGATTTACTCATTGTACTTCTGTTTGTAACTCTGTTCATCCTTTTCCTCACACTTCTCCTGTCCTCCCATCCTAGATTCCCACTGACACCTGGAGACCACTTCATCTTCTAAACTTCTATTCAAGTATCATAATTTCTTTGAAGTATTTTATAACAGTAATAGGAAATAAGAGAGAAGGCAATGGCACCCCACTCCAGTACTCTTGCCTGGAAAATCCCAAGGATGGAGGAGCCTGGTAGGCTGCAGTCCATGGGGTCACTAAGAGTCGGACATGACTGAGCAACTTTACTTTCACTTTTCACTTTCATGCACTGGAGAAGGAAATGGCGACCCACTCCAGTGTTCTTGTTTGGAGAATCCCAGGGATGCGGGAGCCTGGTGGGCTGCCATCTATGGGATTGCAGAGTCGGACACAACTGAAGTGACTTAGCAATAGAAAATAAAAATTCTCTAGAAGGAAACAATAGTAGAATAACTGAGACAGAGGAACAGATAAGTAAGCTGGAGGATAGAATGGCGGAAATAATGGGTGAGGAGCAGAATAAAGGGAAAGGGAAGAAAAGAATTGAGGAAAGCCTCAGAGACATTTGGGACAATATTAAATGCACCAACATTCAAGTTATAGGGGCCCCAGAGGTCCTGGAGGAAGAAGAGAAAAAAGAAAGGCACTGAGAAAATTTTTGAAGAAATTACAGTTGAAAACTTTCCCAACATGGAAAAGGAAAGTAGAAGATATTAAGAAGAGATGGCAAGAATACACTAAAGAACTGTACAAAAAAGATCTTCATGACCCAGATAATCACAATGGGGTGATCACTGACCTAGAGCCAGACATCCTGGAATCTGAAGTCAAGTGGATCTTAGAAAGCATCACTACGAAAAAGCTAGTGGTGGTGATGGAATTCCAGTTGAACTATTTCAAATGCTGAAAGATGATGCTGTGAAAGTGCTGCACTCAATCTGCCAGAAAATTTGGAAAACTCAGCAGTGGCCACAAGACTGGAAAAGGTCAGTCCTCATTCCAATCCCAAAGAAAGGCAATGCCAAAGAATGCTCAGACTAACAAACAATTGCACTCATCTCACAAGCTAGTAAAGTAATGCTCAAAATTCTCCAAGCCAGGCTTCAGCAACACGTGAACCGTGAACTTCCTGATGTTCAAGCTGGTTTTAGAAAAGGCAGAGGAACCAGATCAAATTGCCAACATCCGCTGGATCATGGAAAAAGCAAGAGAGTTCCAGAAAAACATCTATTTCTGCTTTAGTGACTATGCCAAAGCCTTTGACTGTGTGGATCACAATAAACTGTGGAAAATTCTGAAAGAGATGGGAATACCAGACCACCTGACCTGCCTCTTGAGAAATTTGTATGCAGGTCAGGAAGCAACAGTTAGAACTGGGCATGGAACAACAGACTGGTTCCAAATGGGGAAAGCAGTACGTCAAGGCTGTATATTATCACCCTGCTTATTTAACTTACATGCAGAGTACATCATGAGAAATGCTGGGCTGGAAGAAGCACAAGCTGGAATCAAGATTGCCAGGAGAAATATCAATAACCTCAGATATGCAGATGACACCACCCTTATGGCAGAAAATGAAAAGGAACTAAAAAGCCTCTTGATGAAACTGAAAGAGGAGAGTGAAAAAGTTGGCTTAAAGCTCAACATTCAGAAAACGAAGATCATGGCATCCAGTCCCACCACTTCATGGGAAATAGATGGGGAAACAGTGGAAACAATGTCAGACTTTATTTTTTGGGGCTCCAAAATCACTGCAGATGGTGATTGCAGCCATGAAATTAAAGGACACTTACTCTTTGGAAGGAAAGTTATGACCAACCTAGATAGCATATTGAAAAGCAGAGATATTACTTTGCCAACAAAGGTTCGCCTAGTCAAGGCTATGGTTTTTCCTGTGGTCATGTATGGATGTGAGAGTTGGACTGTGAAGAAGGCTGAGAGCTGAAGAAATGATGGTTTTGAACTGTGGTGTTGGAGAAGACTCTTGAGAGTCCCTTGGACTGCAAGGAGATCCAACCAGTCCATTCTAAAGGAGATCGGTCCTGGGTGTTCTTTGGAAGGAATGATGCTAAAGCTGAAACTCCAGTACTTTGGCCATCTCATGCGAAGAGTTGCCTCACTGGAAAAGACTCATATGCTGGGAGGGATTGGGGGCAGGAGGAGAAGGGGACGACAGAGGATGAGATAGCTGGATGGCATCACTGACTCGATGGACATGAGTCTGGGTGAACTCTGGGAGTTGGTGATGGACAGGGAGGCCTGGCTTGCTGCGATTCAGGGGTTCACAAAGAGTCAGACACGACTGAGTGACTGAACTGAAGTGAACTGAAGAAGCTCAGAGAGTCACCTACCTAAGGAGAAACACATCGAGACACATATTAATCAAGGTAACAGAGATTAAGCACAAAGAAAAAATATTAAAAGCAGCAAGGGAAAAGCAACAAGTAACAAACAAGGGAAAACCCACACAGTTAACAGCAGATCTTTCAGACGAAAGTCTACAGGCCACAGAAGGGAATGGCAGGATATTCATAAAGTACTGAAAGAGAAAAACCTACCACCATGATTACTATACCCGGCAAAGATCTCATTCTAAATTGATGGAGAAATCAAAAACTTTATGGACAAGTAGAAGTTAACAGAATTCAGCACCACCAAACCAGCCTTGCAGCGAATACTAAGGGGACTTACATAGGCAGTAAACACAAGAGAAAGGAAAGACCTGCAAAAAGAAACCCAAATCAATCAAGAAAATGCCAATAGGAACATGTGTATCAATAATTACCTTTAACGTAAATGGATTAAATGCACCAACAAGGACAGACCACATCTTGGGCCACAAATCAAGCCTCCGTAAATTTAAGAAAATTGAAATTGTGTATCAAGTATCTCCTCTGATCACAACGCTATGAGACTACATATCAACTACAGGAAAAAAAAAAAAAACAGCAAGAAACACAAACTCATAGAGATTAAACAATACATTACTAAATAACAAAGACATTACTGAAGAAATAATGAAAGAAATCAAAAGATTCCTAGAAACAAATGACAATGAAAACGCGACAACCCACAACCTATGGGACTCAGCAAAAGCAGTTTAAGAGGAAAGTTTATAGTGATACAATCACACCTCAAGAAGCAAGAGAAGCATTGGATAGACATCCTAACTCTACATCTAAAGCAGCTGGAAAAAGAACAAAAAAACCCCCAAAGTCAGCACAAGGAAGGAGATCATGAAAATCAGAGCAGAGATAAGTGAAAAAGAAATGAAGGATACATTAATAAAGATTAATAAAACTAAATGCTGGTTCTTTGAGAAGATAAACAAAATTGACAAACCACTTGTCAGACTCATCAAACAATAAAATTGGACATGAAAAAGGATAGGTTACAACAGACAACACAGAAATACAAAGGATCATAAGAGAACATTATAAGCAACTATATGCTAATAAAATGGACAACCTAGAGGAAATGGACAGATACTTTAAAAAGATCAGTTTCTCAAGACTGAACCAGGAAGAAATAGAAATTATGAACATCTCAATTACAAACACTGAAATTGAAACAGTGATCAAAAATCTCCCCAAAAACAAAAACCCAGGGCCAGATGGCTTCACAGGGGAATACTATCAAACATTTAGAAAAGAGCTAACGCCTATTTTTCTGAAACTCTTGCATAAAATTGCAGAGGAAGGACCACTTCCAAACTCATTCTACGAGGCCCAATCACCCTGATACCAAAACCAGGAAAAGACAACATGAAAAAAGAAAATTACAGGCCAATATCACTGATGAACACAGGTGCAAAAGTCCTCAACAAAATTCTAGCAAACAGAATCCAACAACACATTAAAAAACTCATCTACCATGATCAAGTTGGGTTTATTCCAGGGATGCAAAGATTCTTCAATATATGCAAATCAATCAACATGATACACCATATCAATAAATTGAAAGATAAAAACCATATGATCATCTCAATAGATGCAGAAAAAACCTTCAACAAAATCCAGCATCCATTTATGATAAAAATGTTTCAAAAAATGTGCATAGAAGGAACCTACCTCAACATAGTAAAGGCCATATATGAAAAGCCCACAGCAAACATTATTCTCAATGGTGAAAAACTAAAAGCTTTCCCTCTAAGATCAGGAACAAGACAAGGGTGTCCACTCTCACCACTATTATTCAACATAGTTTTGGAAGTCCTAGCTATGGCAATTAGAGAAGAAAAAGAAATAAAAGGAATCCAGATTGGAAAACAAGAAGTAAAACTCTCACTGTTTGCAGATGGCATGATACTATACATAGAAAACCCAAAAGAAACTATCAGAAAATTACTATAGCTAATCAGAGAATTCAGCAAAGTCATGGGATACAAGGTCAATACACAGAAATCACTCACACTCCTATATACTAACAATGAAACATCAGAAAGACTAATTAAGGAATCAATACCATTCACCATTGCAACAAAAAAATAAAATATCTAGGAATAAACCTACCTAAGGAAACAAAAGACCTGTATACAGAAAACTATAAGACACTGATGAAAGTAATGAAAGATGTCATAAACAGATGGAGAGATTTTCCATGTTCCTGGGTAGGAAGAGTCAATATTGTGAAAATGACTATCCTACCAAATGCAATCTACAGATTCAATGCAATCCCCATCAAATTACCAATGGTTTTTTCCCACAGAATTAGAACAAAAATTTTCACAATTCATATGGAAACACAAAAGACCCTGAATAGCCAAAGCAGTCTTGAGAAAGAAGAATGGAACTGGAGAAATCAACCTTCCTGACTTCAAACTATTCTACAAAGCTACAATCATCAAGACAATATGATATTGGCACAAAAACAGAAATATGGACTAATGGAACAAGATAGAGAACCAGAGATAAACCCACACACCTATGGGTACCTTATTTCTGACCAAGAGGCAAGAATATATAATGGGGCAAAGACAGCCTCTTCAATAAACGGTCCTGGGAACACTGGACAGCTACATGCAAAAGAAATAAATTAGATCACTGCCTAACACTATACACAAAGCTAAACTCAAAGTGGATAAAAGACCTAAATGTAAGACCAGAAACTAATAAACTCTTAGAGGAGAACATAGGCAGAACATTCGATGACATAACTCAAAACAAGACTTTCTATGACCCAACTCCTAGAGTAATGGAAATAAAAACAAAAATAAACAAGTGGGATCTAATTAAACTACAAAGGACAACCCTCAGAATGGGAGAAAATAATAGCAAGGGAAACAACTGATAAAGAATTAGTTTTCAAAATAATCAAGCAGGTTATACAACTCAATAACAGAAAAGCAAACAACCCATCAAAAAGTGGGAAAGGGACCTGAAGAAACATTTCTCCAAAGACATACAGATGGTTCACAAGCACATGAAAAGATGCTCAACATCACTTATTATCAGAGAAATGCAAATCAAAACTGCAATAAGATACCACCTCACACCAGTCAGAATGGCCATCATCAAAAAGTCTACAAACAATAAATGCTGAACCCTCTTACACTGCTGGTGGGAATGTAAACTGATACAGCCTCTATGGAAGATGGTAGGGAGACTCCTTAAAAAGCTAGGAATAAAACCACACCAGCAATTGCACTCCTAGGCGTATACCCTGAGGAAATCAAAACTGAAAAAGACACATGTACCCCAATGCTCACTGCAGCACTATTTATAATAGCTAGAACATGGAAGCAACCTAGATGTTCATCAATAGATACATGGATAAAGAAGCTGTGATACATATATCCAACTCAGTCATAAAAAGGAATGCATTTGAATCTGTTCTAATGAAGTGGACAAAACTGGAGCCCATTATGCAGAGTGAAGTAAGTCAGAAAGTGAAATATAAATATCATATACTGACACATATATATGGAATCTGAAGAGACAGCACTGATGAATTTATTTTCAGGGCAGCAATGGAGAAATAGACATAGAGAACAGACCTATGGACAAGATGTGAGGAGAGATGTATGGAGAGAGTAACATAGAAATTTACAATACCATGTGTAAGACAGATGGCCAATGGAATTTGCTGTATGACTCAGGGAACTCAAACGGGGGCTTTGCAACAGGCAGAAGGATGAGGAGGGGAGGGAGATGGGAGGGAAGGTTGGGAGGGGCATGGGTGTACCTATGGCTAATTTTTGTTGATGTGTGACAGAAAACCACAAAATTCTGTAAAGCAATTATCCTTCAATTAAAAAATTAAAAAAAAAAAGAGTCGGACATGACTGAGTGACTAAACACAGCATAGCATATATGTACATGTATATATATACACATATGGTGGTGGTGATTTAGTCACTAAGTCATGTCCGACTCTTGCAACCCCAAGGACTGTAGCCCACAAGGCTCCTCTGTCCATGGGATTCTCCAGGCAAGAATACTGGAGTGGGTTGTTGTGCCCTCCTTCAGGGGATCTTCCCAACCTGGGGATGCAACCTGCATCTGCCTATGTCTCCTGCATTGCAGGAGAATTCTTTACCACTAGTGCCACCTGGGAAGCCCAGAGGGGCTCTGCTTAGTCACTTTAGCTCTACAGATGGGTAATCATACCTCTTCGTTCATAACTCCCCCACCTGTGTCACGTGGGGATATAGTGATTAGAAAGCCGGGTATATTCTTGTCTCATTCATGAAGTGGTGAAGAGAAATAATGGGGATTTTTTGCTACATAATGCAGTTGTTCTCTCCCAGCTGTGCCTGTCAATCACGGCTATGTATCAGAATTGCCTAAGGAACTTAAAAAAAATGTCATTTTGTTTGTCTGCTTATTTTGTTTCTAAGCTGCTCAGGTCATTCTAATACGCAACTAAACTCAATAATTTGCGTTGTCCTAGACAGTGCTTCTCCACCTTTAATATGCATGTGAACCACCTGCCGATCATGTCAAAGTACAGGTCCTGATTCAGTAGTTCTGGAGCAGTACCTGAGGTTACACATTTCTAAGGAGCATCCAAGAGACACTGATACTGTTGGGCCAAGAACCACGCTGTAAATAGAGGGCACTAAGAGTGTCTAAAACTAATTATATGTCACCAGTTAATTGTCTCCTGAATATATTCTTCCCTACTAAAGCTCCAAGCAGGAGAAGTTATTATTATTCTTGGGGAATGCCCTGGTTTTAGATATTGAAAAATAAATGCTAGAAAAGAAACAGCATCTCAACATGTCAGAAAATCGACTTCATCTCACCAGTCCTGCCGACTATGGGTCATCCAAGTAACTAAGTTCAGTTAACTAAAAAAATGATGTTTATCAGGCTTCCCTGGTGGCTCAGTTGGTAAAGAGTCTGCCTGCAATGCAGGAGACCCAGGTTCGCTCCCTGGGTCAGAAAATCCCCTGGAGAAGGAAATGGCAACTCACTCCAGTCTTCGTGCCTGCGAAATCCCATGGACAGAGGAGCCCGGTGGGCTACAGTCCACAGGGTTGCAAGAGTCAAACACAACTTAGTGACTAAACCTACCTACCTATTGCCTCCCTGTGGCTCTGTGAAATCACACAGGGCATTAGGAATGCTTTGCATGTGTTCGACAAAGAATCAATCTAGCAGAAAAAGTCCTAGATTAGGACTTGAGAAAGTGGATTCTAGCCTCAGTTCTGCTGAGTGATCTTAATGAAGCCTTTGGTTTTTCTAAGTTTCTAATATTTTCTTAATTTCTCATTATAACTTTCCAGACGGGCATCACCCCTGGAGTAGACCAAAGGGGGCCCTTGGAGGAGGCAATTCCTTAGAGGCTGTAAATACATAAAGATATATTACAGTTAGCCAGATAGTGAAGCAAGAGGACAGAATGAAAGAACACGTGCAAAGGTAAAGAGCCAAGAGAGAGGAAGTCTGAAGAGTTCCACAAGGGGGTTGGTCTGGCTGGACTACACGGGGCGTTTAATGAAGGGTTGAGACACGAGGCTGCAAAGAGAATGGCCAGCTCATTGAACGACAGCAGAGTTGAGCATCAGTTACACACTGACTGGGTCAGACACTTTGCTCCATGCTTTATATACATTATTTCTTTTAATCCTCACACAAACTCCACAAGAGGCAAATAGTGAAGAAATTTATGAAATGGCTTAGAAACCATCAGAAGCTAAAAACGTTATGTAACGTGACTCAGATCCTGTAGCCAATACATGAGAGCCAAGTCTCTGCTTCTCTCTTGAGTTCATGCTCAAATCCATGTGATTAGCTTGAATGGAGGGTCAAAGATGAGTTTTCAACACATCTTTTTTTCTACAAAAGATGATAACTTTTGTCATTTCACAGTGATGATCCAAACAGAATGTAGGATAGATTAAAGAAGGTAAAAATGGAGACTTAAATACAGATTAGGATTCCTCCTCAGGTTACTATAATCTGATCAGTTTATCAGTGATATTTAAGAACTGAGAATGGGTCTTATTTTTCTTTGATTAGAAGCACTTGCAATGCAGGAGACGGGGGTTTGATTCCTGGGTCGGGAAGATCTCCTGGAGAAGAAAATAGCAACCCACTCCAGTATTCTTGCCTGGAGAATCCATGGGCAGAGGAGCCTGGCAGGCTACCATCCATGGTCTCGCAAGTTGAACACGACTTAGCGAGTAAAGCACCAGAAGCACTTAACACAGTGCCTGCGGAGAAGACAATGGCAACCCACTCCAGTGTTCTTGCCTGGAGAATCTCAGGGACAGGGGAGCCTGGTGGGCTGCCGTCTATGGGGTCGCACAGAGTTGGACACAACTGAAGCGACTTAGCAGCAGTAGCAGCAGCAACACAGTGCCTGGAATATAGTAGGATATTTGTTGAGGAAATAAATGACTCCTATTATAATTATGTAAAAGAGAAATTATAAATGCCTAAACTAAGGCAGTGACAAGTGAGATTAGGAATGGAATGGATTAAGCAGCCAGTTGAATAAATTTCTGCCAGGCAAGTAAATTCATGTTACTTTTAACAACAGAAATGTTAGAAATTCAGAGGGCTTTTCTAACATTTTTAATCCACTGTAATGATGGCTATATAACCCTGGAAGATCAAAAAGAAAATAAAGGGTGTATAGGAGGCTATGAAAAAAAAGATAGCCTGTCAATAAGTCGTGTCTCACTCTTTGCCACCCAACGAACTTCAGCCTACAAGGTCCGTGGGATTTCTCAGACAAGAACTTTGGGTTGGGTTGCCATTTCCTTCTCTAACAGGACTCCATGGGTGCTCCTTAAATGATTCCATGCAGGCAGCTTTGACCTTAACATCAGGCAGGTGGGGTCCAAATCAAGTTATGTGGTGTGAAGCCTTGACTCTCAAGTAGAAGCTTGGTTTTGAGTCTTTTTTTGGCAGGAGAAGGCATGAGACATTGGTTAAATCAGAGCCTCTGATTTCTCATCATGATACTAGAATAATGTTGCAGGGAAGAAATTAAATAATAATGACACTAGCTCTTTTAAAACAGGACTTTCATGATCTAAATCCAAGTATTGACTAGATTACTTCTGGTGCAAGATCTGCAATGTTTCAACCATATTTATAATTGAGTTTTAACATGAATCTAAGCAAACACCAAGAGATAGTGAAGGCCAGAGAAGCCTGGCATGCTGTAGTCCATGGGGTCACAAAGAGTCAGACATGACTTAATTGCTGAACAACAACAAAAACATGTAGATCTGGTGATTTCTGTCATTTGTAAATTTCCCTATTGTGCAATTTTATTACTGATGTTGAAGGCTATTAAGACTGAAAATAGGTCTATTATAAAAGCTACTGGAACATTATTTACATACTTTGTGTATTTAAAATTTTTATGATGACTATATATTATTTTTATAATCGGCTGATAGCTGAGATTCTTATTTTTCAAGTCTCTGATTCTTTACCAGTGATTTTTATGTAGGAGTCAGAGCAGACTAGAAGTTTATAAATTTAAAGCAAGGAAAATCATTTTTGGTGCTTTAACAAGAGATTGACAAATTCAGACTCTGAACACAATTTTGCAAAGGTTTCTAAACTGGACAAAATCAACCTCATTTCCACAATGGTAGTCCAAGTAGGAAAATGTATGCAGAACTAAATGTATAGCACCTGAAACGGCGACCTTCTGCTGAAAAGTCATTTCAACAGCATTTGTTTTACAGTAACTGTCATGTTAGGCACAAACAGAAGTAGGACAAAAATGAAAGTTATTTTGGTTTTCTCTTCCATCCAGCTTGCAGATTACAACCTCAAGAGCACAAACCTAAATGTAAAAGTTTATGAGACTTTGCTAAATAAACATCCTGTTTGAACACACTACTTATTTGGACTGGGTGATACTGCTACCAAGCTCTGGATATTTCAATTAACTCAGTAATTAGGCAGGGTCATAAGGTGTGTATATTTTCTTTTTTGGCAAATTCCAAAGCATCATAAAATACTTTCAAAGAGAGTTACTCAAGATGGTTTTAGATCTAAACCTTTCTGGCTATATGACCTAAGGCAAACTACTGAAACATTCTCAGCCACAAATTGCCTTTACTGCAAATTTGGGGGTAGCTATACACACCTATCATGAGTACATCATGAGAAACACTGGGCTGGAAGAAGCACAAGCTAGAATCAAGATTGCTGGAAGAAATATCGATAACCTCAGATACGGAGATGACACCACCCTTATGGCAGAAAGTGAAGAGGAACTAAAAAGCCTCTTGATGAAAGTGAAAGAGGAGAGTGAAAAAGTTGGCTTAAAGCTCAACATTCAGAAAACGAAGATCATGGCATCCGGTCCCATCACTTCATAGGAAATAGATGGGGAAACAGTGGAAACGGTGTCACGCTTTATTTTGGGGAGCTCCAAAATCACTGCAGATGGTGATTGCAGCCATGAAATTAAAAGACACTTACTCCTTGGAAGGAAAGTTATGACCAACCTAGATAGCATATTCAAAAGCAGAGACATTACTTTGCCAACAAATGTTCGTCTAGTCAAGGCTATGGTTTTTCCAGTGGTCATGTATGGATGTGACAGTTGGACTGTGAAGAAAGCTGAGCACTGAAGAATTGACGCTTTTGAACTATGATGTTGGAGAAGACTCTTGAGAGTCCCTTGGACTGCAAGGAGATCCAACCGTTCCATTCTAAAGGAGATCAGTCCTGGGTGTTCTTTGGAAGGACTGATGCTAAAGCTGAAACTCCAATACTTTGGCCACCTCATGCGAAGAGTTGACTCATTGGAAAAGACTCAGATGCTGGGAGGGATTAGGGGCAGGAGGAGAAGGGGACGACAGAGGATGAGATTGGTGGATGGCGTCACTGACTCGATGGACAAGAG
This sequence comes from Bos grunniens, assembly GCF_055505025.1. NCBI lineage: Eukaryota > Metazoa > Chordata > Mammalia > Artiodactyla > Bovidae > Bos > Bos grunniens. The sequence goes on along the minus strand of NC_141193.1, from coordinate 45,703,245 downwards.
GTTGGATGAACTCCAGGAGTTGGTGATGGACAGGGAGGCCTGGTGTGCTTCAATTCATGGGGTCACAAAGAGTCGGACACAACTGAGTGACTGAACTGAACTGAACTGATACACAACTCATACTGTCGTCTTATATTTGACAATTTTTGATAATTGTATTACTATATATATCATTGTTTCTCAATTGCTTATAAAAATTATTAAGACATACTAAACCTTATCTCATTTTCAGTGTTTTTTCCAGCTTTATTGAGGTAGATTGACAAAAATGTGTATATTTAAAAGATGCAGCCTGAAGCTTGATGTATTGATACATGTGCCCTATAAAATACTCATCACAATCAAATTAATAAACATACCCATCATCTCACATAGGTATCATTTTCTTTTCTTATTTTGTGATGAGACTACTTAAGATCAATCTTTTTAGCAAATTTCAAGTATATAATATAGTATTGTTAGGTATAGTCACATTGTTATCCATTAAATCACCACAACATGATCTATTTCACCTCTACAAAATAATAAACCACAGGGATATAATATGCAGCATGAAGAGTAGAGTTGATAACAACAGTGTATGGAGACAGATGGTTACTAGACATCGTGATCATTTCATAATGTATGCAAATATCAAATCAGTATGTAGAATACCTTAAAGTAACATAATATTGCACATCCACTCTATTTCAATAAAGATAATTAAACTCACTTAGATAAACTGGAGGAGAATAAAGAAAGTATGCCTATTTTTAGTACAATTCCTTATATAGAACATATATAAGGGTGTTTATAAGCATTATATAATAATACAATTCAATTAATATTTTCCTTGAAAATATTAATATGTTTTTTAAACTAAGACATATTTTTACATATTTTAATTCCCAATATGAAAAAATCAAGTAATATATCCAGTAGGTCATAATGTTTGCATAACATCATTTGAGAACATTGTAAAAATAAACCAACTCCCAGTTTTGACTAAGGACGTTGGCTGACATTTTACTTACAACATGTTACATTCTGTCTTTATATTTTTAAACAATGGCAAAAATTCAGAATATGAACTGCCAAGCTGCTCTTGTTGGCTCTAGATATGCCTTGGTTTTTTGAGTTTCAGTCAAATATTTGACACCAGTTCAGTTTACTTTTAGATTGTTAATTTCAGAAATAGACATAATCCCGTTTATGTAGTTTTCATGTGCATCTCCAAGTTATTCAGGAACTATGTCATTGTTTGCAAAATTAATATTTGCACAGCCCACCCTTCTCATTAGTAATGGTAATGGTATGGAAGAAAGAACAAAATTTTAAGTCAGACAGTTGAGATTTGAGTTCTTACTTTATAGCCTTTTAATCTTAGGCAATTTCCTTAGACTCTCCCAGTCTTATTTCCTTGAGAGGAAAATGGGGATGGTAATATTCATCTTATGCTAGCTATAGGATCTAGTTAATCATAATCATAACCATAGTCTGAGTCATAACGGTAATCATAATAAAGAGAAGGAAGAAATAGTAGTAGCTATTCAAGAGAAAGGAATGGTAGTAGTAACGGTGCTATCAGGGCCAGAAGTAATGTGAATATTATTTACAGGAACATTCATCAGACTACTTTTGATGTACCAGATATTACTTAAAGTATTTCTAAATGTCTAAATCAATTTAATCCTTGGAGCAATTCTACAACCCTAGGTCTTTAGACAACTGTGGTGGGAGTGGGAAAGGCGGCAAGGGACAGAGATCATGAATTATGAAACTACAGAGGTAGAGAAGGACCAAGTCAGGAAAAACTGCTGAGAACCCTGGGCTCTACTGAGTGTTTAACAGGTTCTGTCCAAGGCGAGCAGGACAGTAAAGTGATTAGATAGACAACACCCAGCGCTGCTCGAATCAAGTTTTCCAGGTAAGAAAAAGTTCAGATCTGAGCTAAGAGACTACGAGGTTTTCCTTCTCAGTACTTTCAACTTTGAAACTCAGTCTTCCCCCATGGCTGGAATAAACATGCTCTTCTTTTTACTACTGAGTTTTCAATTTTTTAAAAGAAAATAATTATCTGTAATTATTTTATTACATTATTATGTAAGTAATATTTTAATTACATTATTATGTACATTATTATGATGTAATATGGCTGTAATTTTTTATATGACTGCTACCTAGTTTCTAAAAATTGTTAAGACTATTAATTTAGAGTCTCTTTAAATGCTGTGCTATTTAGTTTAAATTTTCTTTAAAATTCAATCTTATCCATCTCTTTATCTTCAGATATTATTAACACAGTGCCTAATCCCGGAATATGAGAGAGAGAGAGAAAGAAAAGTAAAAAATAGAAAACGAGGAAAGGTTGATCATGATAATAATTTACCTTAAGGGTCTGATGAAGATTTGTGTTATAACAGCTGGTGGTTCATTGTTATTCAGATCCTTTTGGTGAGCAGTAGAAAAATATGACATATCTCCCCTTTACTGAATAAACTAATACTGCTTATTGGACAATTACTTGGTTTTGGGTATCACTAAAAAGTCAGTAAAACCCTCCTTGGAGAACTTACTTATGTATCTGTTGACTTAGGCACTTAGGTGAAAGGCAGTTGAAGAGCAAATAATCTTATAATTAAAACCCCAGTGGTATAGGATAATTAGTCACAATAAAATTTATAAATACTATGAGTATAATTTTGTTTGTAACATTTGTATTAGTTTAAAAATGGCTCAGACAATAGACAAATGCTAACTTTCTTATTTTAGTGTGTTGGAGCCGAATAATTTTTGTATTTGCTTCTTCCCTTCCTCCCCAAGCAATGTGTTCATATTATTTTGATAAAGAAAAATATAATAAAAATTTTAAAATTCTGGAACTGAAAGATCAAATTCTTGTAAAGAAAGCTCTATTTAAGTCACTTGTCAGTTTTATAAAAATTAGACTCTAAATTCAACACATTCAAGTTGGAACGGAGTTGAAATCCAAGAGCACGCTTAGAGAACTCTCTCTCAGAATTAAAAGTTATGGAATACTCCTATGTACAAGCAGGCATAATGCAAACACCTGTATGTACAAAATATCATGGGACTGAACAGTAAAACCAAAAAAGATGGAAACATACTATAAAGAAAATCCAGTAAGAACAGCTAAATTTGCCAAAGCACCACATCCTAAATGTTCACCTAGCTCAAGAATAATTCCAGGCAAATTTCCTGGGCACCCAACCTAATGGGTAAAAATATTTAAAACAAGAGAATCCTGGAGAACTCTGAGACTAAGTTAATTTCCTTTTTTAACAAGACTTTCACTAACTCAGAGAATTAAATTTGTCCCTAGGGGGAAAGCTCTGGGAAGAGTAGAACAGAGAAACCTGAACCAAATCCTATGGGATATAGAACAAAACAAGATTCTAATAAAAACCTATTATGAGAGTGAACCACTCAGTGATGGCACGTGTGGTGTGGAGATAGAGATTGTTTGTTCAAGAGGAGGGTAGGTGGAAAGGAAGATGGGAAGAGGAAAGGGAAAAATCAAGACCATAGACTGTGCCAGTTCAGGTGAAGAGGAATTGTGAAGTGTTAGTCACTCAGTTGTGTCCAACCCTTTGTGATCCACAGACTGTAGCCTGCCAGGCTCCTCTGTCCATGGACTTCTCCAAGCAAGAATACTGGAGTAGGTTGCTGTTCCCTTCTCCAAGGGATCCTCCTGACCCAGGGAAAGAACCTGGGCTTTGCAGGCTCTTTACCGTCTGAGCCATCTAGAGAGGAATTAGGAAATACTAAATCAGGAAAATAAGGTCTATGCTATGCCCAGAACAAAAGCCATTCTTCAGAATGGCTAGGAAAGAGTCTTCCTGTCAGATCTAATCACAGGGCAGTGCCACTGAGAGTAAGCATGTCCAGTGTGTTTTTGGAGAATTAAGAAAAACATAAAAACAGTAGTTGAGACTTGGAATACCTGAGAAAGTGGAATTAAATCTGCCCTTTGTGTAATAATTTTGTTCTATTTGTCCTCTCAACATAGTTGGGCAGCTGGAGATAAGATAGACACTGTGAGACGAGTCAGGTGATAAAATCAGACATCACTATGTGGGCACTGTTAGAGAAGGGTGTGGAGAGTGATAAGAAAAAGCAACCTGGGATGATCCAGTAGAGCTAGGACAAGCTGTCTAGAATTAACAATCTTTGCAGTCTGAGTCATGCACTCAGACTCAGGAACCACTTTCCTGCACAACAGGAATCTGAGTCTGAGTGCATGAATTTATAACCTGGGGGCTTGTGTTCAGAGATGGGGCTCTGGTTCTTGGGAGTTCAGTTAGTCAATATAATTAGCATTCATCGTTATAACAAAGAATCTTAATGTTAACCACTAATCTTCGCCACTTAATGGAAAAACATTTTATCTCTCACTCACAGTGAACTAGTTGGAAGCAGATCTAACTGCTCTTCTGAGCAGCTTTACTCCAAATAGTGATTTGGGGAACTGGGACACCAGGTAATTTTTTCTGAATTTCCAATCTGAGTGAGATAGTCCTAAATGATGTCACCTTAGCACAAAGGCCTTCTCTTTATTGTTGCAACAGTCTGAACTGTTGTATCTTTGTGAGGCTTCTCGCACTAGACTGGGAAAACTTAAAGGTGGCAACTGTATCTTTAGTCTGTTTTGGGTAATGAAATATGTTTGGGGGGGGGGGAGGGAAGAAAAGAAGAAAGAGAAAAGAAAGGAAGGAAAATATGAAAAACTCTGTTTTAAAGGAAGATTATATAGAAATTACAAAGAAAACCAATTTAAAGAATTCACATAGATGGCAATGGCACTTATTAGTAATAGGGTGATAAGGTTGGAACTGTGGCAAGTAATTTAAAAAATGCCATTTATTGAGAGCTTACTATTGTCAGACACTGTGTTTGGTACTTTACATAGTTTTTTTTAATCTATACAACCATAATTTGAGATCCATTGCATTATTTCCATTTTTAAATATCTAAGGCTTAGTGAGACTAAGTGACTTCACCAAAATCGCTCAGACAGGTGCATCCGGGATTCAAATTCAAGTCTGTTTTACTCAGTTTGTATAAGTCTTAATACAGCTTCATCTGAAATCTTAAGATTATTGTTGTATGGAAAGAGGTTTGGCCCTAGGTATGTGGGTGGGGTTAAGTGTATGGCCTCAAGTGTCTCATAGAAAAATTCAGAGTTAGAGATTTACCATATCTTTGTAAGAAAAGACTTAGGCCCCTAGGGGCAACTTGATCTTTGTGGTCAGTGAAATTTTGCTTGTTAATTCTCTTGATAAAAATCAACTCTGGCATATATGATGTTAGAACTGTTGAACTGCAATAAAGAGAGGCAGCTGGAGCTAACTTAAGCAAAGCGGGATAACAAATTATACAGGGGGAAAAAAAAAAAAAGGATGTCTTGAAACCCAATGGGAAGAGTGAAGCTTGGCCACAGGAAGTGAGTCTTAGTGAGGCAGTATTGAGTGGTGGCGTGAAATGAGATCTTAATTCCCTGCCCAGTAATTGAAGCTGGGTAGCCTGAATGAGAACCAGGAATCTTAGCCACCAGACCAGTGAGTGCTAAAGATTAGAAGCTATTTTTCCCTGCATCTCTGAATGCATTTATCACAGAGGCATAAACTGTAAATGCAGGTACAACATTGATTACTAGAGACCTCTGGTGTTCTTGCCTGGAGAATCCCAGGGACGGAGGAGCCTGGTGGGCTGCTGTCTATGGGCTCACACAGAGTCGGACACGACTGAAGCGACTTAGCAGCAGCAGCAGCACAAGTAGGAGAACACAGAGAGAAACAGTTTGTTTAGTTAAGATGGAAGCAAGGCAGAGATACACACCTGGAGAGAAAGGATGTGGGCACCCCACTAGTAATCAGTTGGTTGTCATTTATACGGGTCAATTCTTCCAAGCCTTTGTTCACCTTCAGCCAAATATCTGGTTTGTTTTTCCACACCTGATCTATCCTGGGACCCTTCCTGGGTTGCACATGCATCCCTCAGCCAAGACAGATCTTGGAGTGAATGCTTCTGGGAAGATCAAGATGCATTATGTCCTGGCATTATCCCCTGACTTTTCACCTACAAGGAGGTTTTCTGTGCATGAGTAGTGTCTTCTGTGTCCTTAAAAGGGAGGGATCAGAGATCCCTTAATCCTTTACTCAAACAGGGTTTTGCTCCTCGTTGTCCTTGCCATGATTATTACTTTAAGGTGCTTATAAGAGACAAAGACGAGCTATTTACCCTGTTTCTGTTGTCACTTCCATTTTGGAGAGCAAACAGGAGGCTGATCATAAATGCCTGAACAGCAGCCCACCAATCTCTTGTCTCAGAAAATGCTAACGGGAGACTGATTGCAGGTGCCTCGTCTTAAACCCACTTCTTTGCGCCCCGTGAAGTGCAAACAGGAGGTCAGCTGCAAAGGTCTAACCTGCAACCCATCTATCTCCTGCCTCAGAGGGACTGGGATTGGGTTCTGGAAATAGAAACTATTGACAGCCCAGGCAGAAATCTCTCTTTCTCACTTCAGCTTCTCTCTATATATGTTTATCCTTTTTCTGTACAGGTTGTCATCCTCTGCTTCCCAGTCTACAAAGCCACACACATTTCTTTTAATTTTACTTCTTGGTCATTAATTTTACTTCTGTGTTATTAATTTCAAAAAGCCAAATAAGGGATCCCAATTAGTTCAACTGGTATCAGATGTCTATTCATGAACCAATAAATGCTGACCAAGAAGGAGAGAAGTGAAGTAATGAAGTGATTGGTAATCTAAAAGAAACAGTCTTCTTGAAGAACGAGTATAGATTAATTATGTGTGTATGTGTAGTAGCAGAAGTGAGGGGCAGGTAGTTAAGGGGTCTTTATGCTAGGTAGCAGAGAAGGCAATGGCACCCCACTCTAGTACTCTTGCCTGGACAATCCTATGGATGGAGGAGCCTGGTGGGCTGCAGTCCATGGGGTCACAAAGAGTCGGACACGAATGAGAGACTTCATTTTCACTTTTCACTTTCATGCGTTGGAGAAGGAAATGGCAACCCACTCCAGTGTTCTTGCCTGGAGAATCCCAGGGACGGGGGAGCCTGGTGGGCTGTGATCTACGGGGTTGCACAGGGTCAGACACGACTGAAGCGACTTAGCAGCAGCAGCATGCTAGACAGACATTATGAAGGTTCTACTACAATGACCCTGCTTATAGCTTGTGGCTGAAAAGAATATGGCATCTGGAGCCAAGCAGATCTAAATTTGAATACTGTTTGGCAACTTATATAACCTTGTATAGATCATTTTAGCTATTTTTTACTTATACTATTGGGTTTATAACTCATTTTTTCATAATTACTATGATGCTTGACAATAGAGTATGTGAAATAACCAGCAGACAATGGGTGCTAAAAACCGATATTTGCCATTGTTATTAAAGTTCTTTTATATTTTCATTTCATTTCTTTTGTGTCTTTCATCTATACTAAAGTGAGCTTCCTCCTCCCCCAATTATATCAGTATCATATCAGTCGCTCAGTCGTGTCCGACTCTTTGCGACCCCATGAATCGCAGCACGCCAGACCTCCCTGTTCATCACCAACTCCCGGGGTTCACTCAGATTCACGTCCATCGAGTCAGTGATGCCATCCAACCATCTCATCCTCTGTCGTCCCCTTCTCCTCCTGCCCCCAATCCCTTCCAGCATCAGAGTCTTTTCCAATGAGTCAACACTTCACATGAGGTGGCCAAAGTACTGGAGTTTCAGCTTTAGCATCATTCCCTCCAAAGTAATCCCAGGGCTGATCTCCTTCAGAATGGACTGGTTGGATCTCCTTGCAGTCCAAGGGACTGTCAGGAGTCTTCTCCAACACCACAGTTCAAAAGCATCAGTTCTTTGGGGCTTCTTCACAGTCCAACTCTCACATCCATACATGACCACAGGAAAAACCATAGCCTTGACCAGATGGACCTTCGTTGCCAAAGTAATGTCTCTGCTTTTGAATATGCTATCTAGGTTGGTCATAACTTTCCTTCCAAGGAGTAAGCGTCTTTTAATTTCATGGCTGCAGTCACCATCTACAGTGATTTTGGAGCCCAGAAAAATAAAGTCTGACACTGTTTCCACTGTTTCCCCGTCTATTTCCCACGAAGTGATGGGACTGGATGCCATGATCTTCGCTTTCTGAACGTTGAGTTTTAAGCCAACTTTTTCACTCTCCACTTTCACTTTCATCAAGAGGCTTTTTAGTTCCTCTTCACTTTCTGCCATAAGGGTGGTGTCATCTGCATATTTGAGGTCATTGATATTTCTCCCGGCAATCTTGATTCCAGCTTGTGTTTCTTCCAGTCCAGCATTTCTCATGATGTACTCTGTTAAATAAGCAGGGTGACAATATACAGCCTTGAGGTAATCCTTTTCCTATTTGGAACCAGTCTGTTGTTCCATGTCCAGTTCTAACTGTTGCTTCCTGTATGCAGGTCAGTTGCTTACTGACCTGCATACAGATTTCTCAAGAGGCAGGTCAGATGGTCTGGTATTCCCATCTCTTTCAGAATTTTCCAGTTTAATGTGAGCCACACAGTCAAAGGCTTTGGCATAGTCAATAAAGCAGAAATAGATGTTTTTCTGGAACTCTCTTGCTTTTTCCATGATCCAGCAGATGTTGGCAATTTGATCGCTGGTTTCTCTGCCTTTTCTAAAACCAGCTTGAACATCAGAAAGTTCACAGTTCATGTGTTGCTGAAGCCTGGCTTGGAGAATTTTGAGCATTACTTTACTAGCGTGTGAGATGAGTGCAACTGTGTGGTAGTTTGAGCATTCTTTGGCATTGTCTTTCTTTGAGATTGGAATGAAAACTGACCTTTTCCAGTCCTGTGGCCACTGCTGAGTTTTCCAAATTTTCTGGCATATTGAGTGCAGCACTTTCACAGCATCATCTTTCAGGATTTGAAATAGTTCAACTGGAATTCCATCACCTCCACTAGCTTTGTTCATAGTGATGCTTTCTAAGGCCCACTTGACTTCACATTCCAGGATGTCTGGCTCTAGATGAGTGTGAGTGATCACACCATCGTGATTATCTGGGTCGTGAAGATCTTTTTTGTACAGTTCTTCTGTGTATTCTTGCCACCTCTTCTTAACGTCTTCTGCTTCTGTTAGGTCCATACCATTTCTGTCCTTTATCGAGCCTATATCTTTCCTTTTCTCCTTTGCTTTTCACTTCTCTTCTTTTCACAGCTATTTGTAAGGCCTCCCCAGACAACCATTTTGCTTTTTTGCATTTCTTTTCCATGGGGATGGTCTTGATCCCTGTCTCCTGTACAATGTCACGAACCTCAGTCCATAGTTCATCAGGCACTCTGTCTATCAGATCTCGGCCCTTAAATCTATTTCTCACTTCCACTGTATAATCATAAGGGGTTTGATTTAGGTCATACATGAATGGTCTAGTGGTTTTCCCTACTTTCTTCAATTTAAGTCTGAATTTGGCAATAAGGAGTTCATGATCTCAGCCATAGTCAGCTCCTGGTCTTGTTTTTGTTGACTGTATAGAGCTTCTCCATCTTTGGCTGCAAAGAACATAATCAATCTGATTTCAGTGTTGACCATCTGGTGATGTCCATGTGTAGAGTCTTCTCTTGTGTTGTTGGAAGAGGGTGTTTGCTATGACCAGTGCAGTTTCTTGGCAAAACTCTATTAGCCTTTGCCCTGCTTCATTCCGTATTCCAAGGCCAATTTGCCTGTTACTCCAGTGTTTCTTGACTTCCTACTTTTGCATTCCAGTCCCCTATAATGAAAAGGACATCTTTTTTGGGTGATTGTTCTAAAAGGTCTTTTAGGTCTTCATAGAACCGTTCAACCGTTCAACTTCAGCTTCTTCTTCTTCTTAAGCTTCTTCTTACTGGTTGGGGCATAGACTTGGATTACTGTGATATTGAATGGTTTGCCTTGGAAATGAACAGAGATCATTCTGTCGTTTTTGAGATTGCATCCAAGTACTGCATTTCGGACTCTTGTTGACCATGATGGCTACTCCATTTCTTCTGAGGGATTCCTGCCCGCAGTAGTAGATATAATGGTCATCTGAGTTAAATTCACCCATTTCAGTCCATTTTAGTTCACTGATTCCTAGAATGTCAACATTCACTCTTGACATCTCTTGTTTGACCACTTCCAATTTGCCTTGATTCATGGACCTGACATCCAGGTTCCTATACAATATTTCTCTTTACAGCATCGGACCTTGCTTCTATCGCCAGTCACATCCACAGCTGGGTATTGTTTTTGCTTTGGCTCCATCCCTTCATTCTTTCTGGAGTTGTTTCTCCACTGATCTCCAGTAGCATATTGGGCACCTACTGACCTGGGGAGTTCCTCTTTCAGTATCCTATCATTTTGCCTTTTCTTGCTGTTCATGGGGTTCTCAAGGCAAGAATACTGAAGTGGTTTTCCATTCCCTTCTCCAGTGGATCACATTCTGTCAGACTTCTCCACTATGACCCGCCCGTCTTGGGTGGCCCCACGGGCATGGCTTAGTTTCATTGAATTAGACAAGACTGTGGTCCTAGTGTGATTAGATTGACTAGTTTTCTGTGAGTATGGTTTCAGTGTGTCTGCCCTCTGATGCCCTCTTGCAACACCTACCATCTTTCTTGGGTTTCTCTTACCTTGGATGTGGGGTCTCCACGGCTGCTCCAGCAAAGCACAGCCTCTGCTCTTTACCTTGGACGAGAGGTATCTCCTCACCGCCGTCCTTCCTGACCTTCAACGTGGGATAGCTCCTCTAGGCCCTCCTGTGCCGGTGCAGCCACCGCTCCTTGGCCGTGGGGTTGGTCCTCCTGGCTACCGCCCTTGACCTCGGACATGGGGTAGCTCTTCTCGCCGTTCCTGCACCGTTGCAGCCTGGCACTCTCGGCTGCTGCCCCTGACCTCGGATGTGGGGTAGCTCCTCTTCCCCGCGCTTAGTGCGCCTGTTGCAGGCGCCATCGCGCTTAGTGCGCCAAATATATAGGTTTTATAATATCCAAAATCCCAAGAAACAGAAGCCACTGTGCTATAAATATTACCTGCACAGATTGTATCATATCCGTTATTTGTACACTGTGTCTAATTTGGTAAATAACTCTCGGTTATTTTCCAGTCTTGAATAAATTTACCACTGAAAGATTTCTAGATTGCCATTGAAAAAATGAAAGCATTAAACCATCTGGAGACAGGGTTTTAGACTTTGTAAACTGAAGTTAGAGTAAGGTCACATCCCTGTCCCTTTGGCACTGTACATCTGGTCACAGTTTATCTTTCATAAAGTGATTGGTGGTTGATATTTTGTGCTCTGCTCTTTTGATGGCATCTTCAAGAATCTTGCATTTCTAAACAGCTCGGGAGATATTCTGGGATTAGCATGAAATAAAAATATACATCATTATTTAATGAATACATCATTATCATAATACATAATATTTCATTAGCATGAAATAAAAATATATATCATTATTTAATGAATAACCCTTGGCTTCAGGACTGTCTGGGATCTGTTCCCAGGTATTTTACCTGCTTGAATGTCTTCTAATATTATTGTTTATTTGATATATTGAAGGTTCATATATTCAGGTTGCTTTTCTTGATTTCTCCAATGCATTTTTTCATCTCTTGCACGACATTGGTTTTAGTTAACTTGATGGTAGTTGTAAATTGAACACATTGTACTTTCGTCTTCCTACCTTAAAGTCAGCCTCATCACAAAGTCACTTTAAAAAAAATTCTTTTGAAAACTCTTGAAAAGAATGCAAATCTTTATTGAGGGTCTCAAGGGATTGATGAGAAAGGGATTAGATGGTACATCGAACACCAAACTTCTAAAAGCATAGTAATAAATGCCGCACGCTTATTTTTCAGTGCATGGAGATACAAATATCAACATATATGAAATTTAGAGAAAGAGATCAGAATTAATGAAAACATGCTCAGTGTCACATGATTAGGAAATAGCAAAATAGGATTCCAACTCAGGCCTGTATGGTTCAAAACTCCATGCTCTTAATCACTATATGTAGCTCATACTCACATCAAATATGAAAAGGTATAGAAAATATTCACTGCCTTTAAATTTGACTCTAGGAATTCTCTTACAAAGGAAAGCTCTTTTTCCCAAACACCTTGATAAGCTCTGGAGGCACAAAGGAGCCTAAATACTCAGTTGACTGCAACCGAGGCTTCAGAGAGAAAGAAACATTGTGTGCTGAATATTCCTATTTGGAAGAATTTTTCACACACCGGTTTCTGACTCCAGGCATTTCAAATATTTTTTTCTCCATTATGCACATGTCTACCAAAGTTAGAGTAAGTTCATGTCTTTGTCCCTTTGGCCCTGTAGCTTCAGACCACAAAGTTAAGTATATTGTCAAATGGACAGAGAAATATTCCTACAACAGAAGAGCTTATAATAAATATAAATGAAAGTGAATTATAAAGGTATTTATCACTAAGTTCAAACCATATGAATTCTCAACTCAGTGTTGCCTTACTTACCTAGAAGACATTAATGAAAGAAATTGAAGATGACATAAATAAATGGAAGGATCCACTGTACTCATTGATTGGAAGGATTAATATTCTTAGAATGACCATACTACCCAAAGCAATCTAGAGATCTAATGCAATTGCTGTCAAAATACCAATGACATTTTTCACAGAACCAGGACAAATAATTCTAAACTTTGCATGAAAAAGCAAAAGACCCTGAATAGCCAAAATAATCTTGAGAAAAAGAACAAAGCTAGAGGTAACACACTCCTCAATTTCAAATTATTCTACAAAGCTACAGTCAAGAAAACTCTATGGTACTGTCACAAATACAGATACATAGATCAATGGAACGGAAGAGGGAGTCCAGAAAGAAACTCATGCTTATATGTTCAATTAATCTGCAACCAAGTAAGCAAAAATATACAACAGGGAAAAGGCAGTCTTTTTATTATGTGGTATTGGGAAAACTAGACAGCTACATGCAAAAGATCTAAATGGATTTCTTTGTTACACCATACACAAAAATAAACTCAAAACAGATTAAGACTTGGGTGTAGGACTTAAAAACCATAAAACTTCTAGAAAAAATTAGGCAGCACACTCTTTAACACCACTCTTAGCAAGAATGTTTTTTGGGTCTGTCCCCTCAGGGTCAGGGTCGGGGAAAGAAAAATAAGCCAATGGAACTACATCAAACTCAAAAGCCTTTGTACAGTGAAGAAAACTATTAACAAACAAAAAGCAGCAGCCTACTGAATGGGATAAGATATTTGCAAGTGATATATCCAATAAGTGGTTAAAATGCAAAGAACACATACAACTCAACACCAAAAAACCAATAACCAATCAAAAAACTGGTTAGAAGGCCTGAATGAGTACTGAGTACTGAGTGAAGTCGCTCAGTCGTGTCCGACTCTTTGCGACCCCATGGACTGTAGCCTACAAGGCTCCTCTGTCTATGGAATTTTCCAGGCAAGAGTACTGGAGTGGGTTGCCATTTCCTTCTCCAAGAAGACCTGAATAGATATTTTTTTTTTTTTTTTTTTTTTTTTTTTTTTTTTTTTTTTGCCCGACCGAGGCCTGCCGGCGAGCGCGGCCAAACGCCGCCGCCCGAGTCGCCGCCGCCGCCGCCGCCGCGGCGCCCCCGCCGCGCCCTCCGGCCGCGGGGCTCCGGGCAGCTGGGCCCGGCGCGGGCAGCGAGAGGCGGGGCCGGCGTGCGGGTGGCGGAAGGAGGCGGAGGAGGAGGAAGAGGAGGAGGAGGAGGCGGCGGCCGGGAGCCGGGGAAGAGGGGCGGGGGGGTCCTGAATAGATATTTTTAAAAGAACATATGAGGATAGACTGCAGACAAATGAAAAGATGCTCAACATCAGTAATCGTCAGGGAGACACAAATCACATCCACAATGAGATAGGCCCTCACACCTGTCAGAATGAGTATCGTCAAAAATACAACAAACAACAAGCATTGGTGAGGATACAGATAAAAATATACAATCCCACTTTTGTGTGCTCATGGTGGGACTGTAAATAGTTGAAGTCACTATGGAAGATAGTATGTCTATTCCTCAAAAAATTAAAAATAGAACTCCCATATGATCCAGAAATGTCACTTCTGGATATCTAATACCCTCCCTCCAAAACCTACTAATTGAGAAGATATATGTACACCTATGATCATTGAAGTATTATTTACAATAGCAAAGACATGAAAGCAATCTAAATTGACATATAAGTGAATTGATAAAGATGTGATATACTTACATATATATTAAGGTTCATATACACATAATGGAATAGTACTCAGTTGTAAGAAGAAAAATCAAATCTTTATATTTGTGACAACATGGATGGATCTAGAGGATATTATGCTAAGTGAGATTTGTCAGCCAGAGAAAGATAAATATGCATGGTCTCATTTTTATGTGGAATCTAAATAATAAAAGAAATAAACAAAATGAAAAAAGACTCACAGATATAGAGAACAAATGGGTGGCTGCCAGAGGGAAGAGAATTTGCAGAGGGATGGTGACTGCAGCCATGAAATTAAAAGACGCTTACTCCTTGGAAGGAAAGTTATGACCAACCTAGATAGTGTATTCAAAAGCAGAGACATTACTTTGCCAACAAAGGTCCGTCTAGTCAAGGCTATGGTTTTTCCTGTGGTCGTGTATGGATGTGAGAGTTGGACTGTGAAGAAGGCTGAGCGCCGAAGAATTGATGCTTTTGAACTGTGGTGTTGGAGAAGACTCTTGAGAGTCCCTTGGACTGCAAGGAGATCCAACCAGTCCATTCTGAAGGAGATCAGCCCTGGGATTTCTTTGGAGGGAATGATGCTGAAGCTGAAACTCCAGTACTTTGGCCACCTCATGCGAAGTGTTGACTCATTGGAAAAGACTCTGATGCTGGGAGGGATTGGGGGCAGGAGGAGAAGGGGACGACAGAGGATGAGATGGCTGGATGGCATCACTGACTCGATGGACGTGAGTCTGAGTGAACTCAGGGAGTTGGTGATGGACAGGGAGGCCTGGTGTACTGCGATTCATGGGGTCACAAAGAGTCGGACACGACTGAGCGACTGAACTGACTGACTGACAAAGGAGGTGGAGAGGAGTAAGAGGTACAAATGTCAGTTATAAAATCAAAAATCCATGGGTATGTAATTTATAGAATAAGGAATATAACCAAGAGTATCATAATTACATTGTATGGGGACATATGGCTGCTAGATTCATTGTGGTGATTATTTCATGATATATGTAAATGGTAAATAATTATGTGTCATACCTGAAATTAGCATAATATTGTATGCTAATTTATTTAAAGTATATTTAATTTTTTTTAAACAGAAAATTTTGAAGCTAAAAATAAAATTTCTATAGCATTATTTAAAATGTCAGTTTTCTCCAAATTGATTCACATTCTTTTGCATTTGGCTCTTTCATTCAGCATAATCATTTCCTGATTAATACATATTGCTACCTGTATAAAAATTGTGTCCCTTTTGATTACTGAATAGCATTCTATCATGTGGATATACTGCATTTTTACTATGAGCACCTATTGATTGATGTTTAAATTAGTCTTAGCTTCCAGTTTGGAACTATTACAAACTTTATGAACATCTATGTACAAATCCCTATGTGGGCATATCTTTTATTTTCTTGGATAAATGTCTACCTGTGGAATAGCTGAGTAATATTATAGATGTATATTTAACTTTATAAGAAACTTCATAAACCAAATGGCTTTGCAATGTAGTTATACCATTTTACATTTGCACCAGCAATGAATAAAAGCTTTAGTTACTCGATATCCTGCTAATATTTAGTATTATTATTAACAAAAATCTTTT
Organism: Bos grunniens; assembly: GCF_055505025.1. Lineage (NCBI taxonomy): Eukaryota > Metazoa > Chordata > Mammalia > Artiodactyla > Bovidae > Bos > Bos grunniens. The sequence continues at coordinate 45,687,386 of NC_141193.1, read as the reverse complement.
TAAGCTATTTTAGCAGCTATATCCAAGGTATTTCATTTTGGTCCTAATTTGCATTTCTCTGAATTGAGTATTTTTAAGTGTTTATTGGGCTTCCCTTGTAGCTCAGCTGGTAAAGAATCCACCTGCAATGCAAGAGACCCCTGTTCGATTCCTGGGTCAGGAAGATCCCCTGGAGAAGGGATAGGCTACCCACTCCACCACTACTTCAGTATTCTTGGGGTTCCGTGGTGGATCAGATTGTAAAGAAAGTGCCTGCAACGTGGGATACCTGGGTTTGATCCCTAGGTTGGGAAGATCCCCTAGCGGAGGGCATGGCACCCACTCCAGTATTCTTGCCTGGAGAATTCCTAGACAGAGGAGCCTGGTGGGCTACAGTCCATGGGGTTGTGAGGAGTCAGTCATGAATGAACGACTGACACATTACACACACACACACACACACATCACACATACACTACAATGTACACTTCAATATGTAAAGTAAGTAAATCATATGGGAATATGAGGCCATATTCTGCAATGGTCAAAATGCCAGAGAATATTAGATAAACTTTCTGAGTCTTGGGGTTTTTTCACTTACAATATAGATTAAATTCTACATATTATATTGAAATAAATGGTACAGCATAAGTAAAATGTTTATACTTAATAGCTAATCAGTCCTTTCTTTCCCCTTAGTTTCTTTTAAGTAATTATGTTTCTTTCCTTTAGTAAGTGTTCCCTCAAATATCATTCGGGAAAAAACACTAAGAACTTGGATCTACTTGACCTTTGTAGTAACTAGGTATTAAGTAGTGCTCTGCTCTGTGTTTAAGGTTAACCAATTTTCAGGTACAATTTTTGGATTTTTTTTCCACTTTTTCTCTTTTTTTAAATTGAAGTATAGTTTCCATCAAATTGAACAATATTCACTAATGAAAATCTAATCATAAAAATGTCATATATTTTTAAATTAATATTTTTTAGAGTATAGTTGATTTATAATGCTAATTTCTGCTCTACAGCAAAGTGATTCAGTTTTATATATATACATATGTATATACATTCTTTTCCATTATTTTTTTAAACTTTTTATTTGTTTTTAATTGAGGGATAATTGTTTTACAATATGGTACTGGTTTCTTCCATACATCAACATGAATCAGCCGTATGTATGCATATGTCCCCTCCCTCTTGAACCTCCCTCCCACCTCCCATCCCATCCCACCCCTCTAGGTTGTCACCAAGCACCAGTTTGAGCTCCCTGAGTCATACAGCAAATGCCCTCAGGCTGTCTAGTTTACATATGGTGCTGTGTGTGTTTCAATGCTGCTCTCTCCATTGGTCCCACCCTCTTCTTCCTTGCTCTATGTCCCCAAGTCTAGTCTCTATTTCATCTCCATTATTGCTGAAAATAGGTTCATCAGTAACAACTTTGCAGACTCCGTGTATATGATATTTGTTTTTCTCTTTCTGACTTACTTCACTCTGTATAGTAGGCTCTAGATTCATCCATCTCTTTATTGATTGATTTATTTATTTTTTTGTTTGGGGGGTAGAATTTATTTATTTATTTTTAAATTTTATTTTATTTTTAAACTTTACAATATTGTATTGGTGCTGCCATATATCAAAGTGAATCTGCCACAGGCATACATGTGTTCCCCATCCTGAACCCTCCTCCCTCCTCCCTCCCCATACCATCCCCCTGGGTCATCCCAGTGTACCAGCCTCAAGCATCCAGTATCATGCATCGAATCTGGACTGGTGACTCATTTCATATATGATATTGTGCATATTTCAATGCCATTCTCCCAAATCATCCCATCCTCTCCCTCTCCCACAGAGTCCAAAAGACTGTTCTATACATCAGTGTCTATTTTGCTGTCTCGTATACAGGGTTATCATTACCATCTTTCTAAATTCCATATATATGCGTTAGTATGCTGTATTGGTGTTTTTCTTTCTGGCTTACTTCACTCTGTATAATAGGCTCCAGTTTCATCCACCTCATTAGAACTGATTCAAATGTATTCTTTTTAATGGCTGAGTAATACTCCATTGTGTATATGTACCACTGCTTTCTTACCCATTCATCTGCTGGTGGACATGTAGGTTGCTTCCATGTCCTGGCTATTATAAACAGTGCTGCGATGAACATTGGGGTTCACGTGCCTTCCATTATTGTTTATCACTGGATATTGACTACAGTCCCCTGTGCTATAAAGTAGGACCTTATTGTTTATCCATCCTATGTATGAATATCTATATAAGTTTGCCTCTGCTAATCCCAAATTCCCAATCCATTTCTTGCACTGTTCTCCTTGACAACCATAAATCTATTCTCTGTGTCCGCGGTTTGGTTTCTGTTTCATAGGTAGGTTCATTTGCGTCATATTTTAGGTTGTATATATAATTGATATACAGTATTTTTCTTTCCATTTCTGATTTACCTCACTTAATATGTTAATCGCTATTTGCATCCATACTTTACTTTTTTATATTCTCACTTATGTCTTTTCTCTTATCAGGGGTTGTCTTTTGTCCTTCTTCGGGGTTATCAATATTCTTGCCACTTGAGAGTATTTTAGTTTCTCATATTGGGTCTAATCTTTTATTTCCAGGTAATCTATACACATAATTAGTTAAACTCATTTTAAGAGATGCTGGTATAAAGACATGAAACTCTGAGCTCACTCTTGTTACCCAAGAGCACAAGTTCCAGGGATACCTAGTTTAATTGCTTGAAAGACTGCTTTTTCCTACTCTCTGGATAACTGGTTTTCGAGAAGGACCCTACAATAAATTGTGGATAAACTAGTATGGATTGACTCTACTTTCCTCAGTAGACATTACTGTTACATTCAAGAAAATTAGGAGTTTACTTTTAAAAATTCTACAATCAATAGTAGTTCTCATTCAAAAACTCTAATAATTTTCATGTCATTTTTCAGTATTTTTCAAACATTTGCCCCCCACTTTATTTAGAGAATTCAAACTTCTCTTGCATCTGGAATGTGTGTTTTTGTTTGCTGATGGATAAGAGAGATACATTTTGCAATGTAATTCCTAAATATTTTCTTTTGGTGGGGTTATGTAATGGAATGTTATTGAATGCTAGACTTTTGGGGGAATAATTAGTATGTTTCTTTTTAAATCAGTAAATATTTATCAAGCACTGACATGACAGTATGTACTTTGACATGTAGCAAGGGGGAAAATAAGACTTTTTGCCAAATAATTTTTTTCTCAAATCCTCCAGGCAACAACTGTACTGTCTAAGCCCTTTTGTCTACTCAGAATCATTCTACCACTAGAAAGCTACCTAAGCCCTTTTGTCTACTCAGAATCATTCTACCACTAGAAAGCTACCCTTCCTTCAACACTTCCCAGTTCTAAAGAGACCATCTGTCATAATGCACCGTCTGTAGTAGTCCTATTCCTTACTTTAGTATTTGATCATAGCTCAGCAGGTAAAGTACTCCAGTATTCTTGCCTGGAGAATCCCAGGGACGGGGGAGCCTGGTGGGCTTCCGTCTATGGGGTCGTGCAGAGTCGGACACAACTGAAGTGACTTAGCAGCAGCAGCAGCAGGTAAAGAATCTGCCTGCAATTCAGAGGACACAGGAGATGTGGGTTCAGGGTTCACTCCCTAGGTTGGAAAGATCCCCTCGAGGAGGAAAATGGCTACATACTCCAGGATTCTTTTTTTGAAAAATCCCATGGACAGAAGAGTCCGTCAGGCTACAGTCCAAAGGGTCAAAAAGAGCCTGACATGACAGAGGAACTAAACCCATTGTTTGCCACTGCTTAGCTCCTGAAATTTTGGCTTAATAAATCTCTTCTTTCTGGAATGTTTCCCCTTACCTTGATATCTCAGAGCTTCTTTAAAGATGTCCTTGATTTCTTTCATTGGCAGAAATTTTCACCTTTAAAACGATAAAAACTTGTATAGGTCGCAATTTATGGCACTTCTTACTTTTTATCCAATGCTTCATTTATCTTCTGTTCAAAACCACAATCACCTTGAAATCTGTTGTTGTTGCATCTGCAAATCTCTCCCTAGAACATAGTACAATTTCATATAGAAGATATCATCTATCTTGAAAACCTTCCCCTAGCATCCTGCAAACCAAATGGAGTGGTTATTTTTTATGCCTCCACCATACCTTGCACTTATTCAAATCACAGCACCTCTCATAGGGTTCAAAATTTTTATGTTGGCCTGTCTCCCTTATTTTTCTATAATTTAGTTAAAGACTTGAAATGTGCTGATTACCATTTTATGTGAACAGCCTCACTCAGTAACTAGGAATGTAACAGACACTTAGTATTTATTGAATTAACGAATAAATGCAAGGCATTGTAATCCAATGTAATGACTACAAGATATTCTTTACAAATTACAGTTTAAAAAATTTATTCCAATCCACATCTTTTTGGTAAAATTTCAGATCATAGTCACAGGTGGACTTTTAAGTGAAAAACTACTTGAATGACAAATTAGGAAATTGTGAAACACAAAATATCTATTAGGTACCATCTCGCTGAGCCTCCTTGCCTAGCCAGCTGGAGTACGGCAGCCCTGCAGTTTAGTGGAAATGCTCATGTCACCCAGTTCATGAAGGGCGGGTTTTCTCATCGCCTCTTCCATTTTTCCCTTTGTCAAACCGTACAGCTTTTCATGTAGTATTGGAGTATCCAATTTGGCAAAGATTCTGGGAAGGGATTTCCATACAGCTTTTCATGTAGTATTGGAGTATCCAATTTGGCAAAGATTCTGGGAAGGGATTTCCATACAGCTTTTCATGTAGTATTGGAGTATCCAATTTGGCAAAGATTCTGGGAAGGGATTTCCATACAGCTTTTCATGTAGTATTGGAGTATCCAATTTGGCAAAGATTCTGGGAAGGGATTTCCATACAGCTTTTCATGTAGTATTGGAGTATCCAATTTGGCAAAGATTCTGGGAAGGGATTTCCATACAGCTTTTCATGTAGTATTGGAGTATCCAATTTGGCAAAGATTCTGGGAAGGGATTTCCATACAGCTTTTCATGTAGTATTGGAGTATCCAATTTGGCAAAGATTCTGGGAAGGGATTTCCATACAGCTTTTCATGTAGTATTGGAGTATCCAATTTGGCAAAGATTCTGGGAAGGGATTTCCATACAGCTTTTCATGTAGTATTGGAGTATCCAATTTGGCAAAGATTCTGGGAAGGGATTTCCATACAGCTTTTCATGTAGTATTGGAGTATCCAATTTGGCAAAGATTCTGGGAAGGGATTTCCATACAGCTTTTCATGTAGTATTGGAGTATCCAATTTGGCAAAGATTCTGGGAAGGGATTTCCATACAGCTTTTCATGTAGTATTGGAGTATCCAATTTGGCAAAGATTCTGGGAAGGGATTTCCATACAGCTTTTCATGTAGTATTGGAGTATCCAATTTGGCAAAGATTCTGGGAAGGGATTTCCATACAGCTTTTCATGTAGTATTGGAGTATCCAATTTGGCAAAGATTCTGGGAAGGGATTTCCATACAGCTTTTCATGTAGTATTGGAGTATCCAATTTGGCAAAGATTCTGGGAAGGGATTTCCATACAGCTTTTCATGTAGTATTGGAGTATCCAATTTGGCAAAGATTCTGGGAAGGGATTTCCATACAGCTTTTCATGTAGTATTGGAGTATCCAATTTGGCAAAGATTCTGGGAAGGGATTTCCATACAGCTTTTCATGTAGTATTGGAGTATCCAATTTGGCAAAGATTCTGGGAAGGGATTTCCATACAGCTTTTCATGTAGTATTGGAGTATCCAATTTGGCAAAGATTCTGGGAAGGGATTTCCATACAGCTTTTCATGTAGTATTGGAGTATCCAATTTGGCAAAGATTCTGGGAAGGGATTTCCATACAGCTTTTCATGTAGTATTGGAGTATCCAATTTGGCAAAGATTCTGGGAAGGGATTTCCATACAGCTTTTCATGTAGTATTGGAGTATCCAATTTGGCAAAGATTCTGGGAAGGGATTTCCATACAGCTTTTCATGTAGTATTGGAGTATCCAATTTGGCAAAGATTCTGGGAAGGGATTTCCATACAGCTTTTCATGTAGTATTGGAGTATCCAATTTGGCAAAGATTCTGGGAAGGGATTTCCATACAGCTTTTCATGTAGTATTGGAGTATCCAATTTGGCAAAGATTCTGGGAAGGGATTTCCATACAGCTTTTCATGTAGTATTGGAGTATCCAATTTGGCAAAGATTCTGGGAAGGGATTTCAGATTTTTGTTTCTTAGTGGAGTGAATGCTGCTGTGGACTCATTCCTCAGTTACTAGAGTGTCAAAGAGATAGAGAAAACCCAGACCAAAATGCTTTTGATATACTCTTGCAAGGAACACCAAAATTGCTACTGCGTATCTCTAAATATACATATATGTGTGTGTGTATGTGTGTGTGTGTGTATATATGAAGATCACTAAGATAGAATTCCAAAATAATCATACTATTTTTGTTAGGGTAACTACTAGTTCTAATTTTGTTTTCCTCTGATTTTACTGCTTTCCTTACCAACAAGTAACATTTTTGCCTCCAACTCTCATCCCACTGATTTTTTATAATCAGTATAAGAAATTCGATAATTGAATTTTTATGATTATTTTCTTTACCTGTGCAGAAAACATCTGAATTTTACTGGTAAGAATTATGATCTGTTCCTATTAAAAACACAAATAGTTTCCTCTTATGAGATGTTTGTCTCTTTCCAAAAAAGCTTATTTTATTTTTTCTTCTCATTTCCATTCTTTATTCTTCACTTAAATTTTTTTTTAAGTCTGTCTCTACTTCTATTTTGATTTTCTTTTAATGTTAAAAATAATCTTAGGTCTATTCAGCCAGTTCATTTAATCTTTGTTATTTGGGATTTAAAATCCAACGTGATGTAAAGTCAAAAGTTTCTGACATTTGCTGGAATTACTTCATTTGAGACTCCAGATAATTTTAACTTTGAGTTTTACAAATAGTCTGCCAGTGATTTAATTTTATTCACTGAATCAAAATGTATTCAGCACCTACTATGTTGTAGGCACTGTGCTGGGTGCTGGTCATACAGTGGTGGACAAAACAAACATAATGCTAATTCTTTAGTGCATGTAGCCTCATGAAAACTATATATATGTGAAGTAATAAGGGAGATAAGCACTGAAAAGCATATAAGTGTTTTCAAATCACATAAAAGAAGTAATAGAAGGTTTACCTGGTCAAGTAATGTTTATCCAGATATCATATATTGATGTCGTCAACCAGATAACTTGAAAACTTGATGAACAACTGGAGCTGAAGTTAGCAAATATATAAATTTTATAAACTGGGTCAAATATTAAAAATAATTTAAAATCTCAGAAGACACTCCAGAAAACAAAAGCCAGTAGAGCTTACTATAGAAAAGTTGGAGCTGAAAAGGGCAAGAAATGCAAGCTTTCTGGCATAGAGCACGCCCCAACTTGTACACCAATATTCCTAAGAGTTTTTTCATTCTAACCAAAATTTAGAAGCAATCCAAATGTCCATTAACAGGTAATGGATAAAAAATGTTATGTTATCCCCATATCATTGAATAAAAACAATAAAAAGAAATGAAAATTGGGAAAGGAATATGGTCAAGGCAGGAGGAGAAGGGGACGACAGAGGATGAGATGGTTGGATGGCATCACCCACTCACTGGACGTGAGTCTGAGCAAGCTCCATGAGTTGGTGATGGACAGGGAAGCCTGACATGCTGCAGTCCATGGAGTCACAAAGGGTCGGACACGACTGAGCAACTGAACTGAACTGATACTACAGTTTCTAACCAAGGAGAAAAGACATAAAATAGAAGGCATACAAATTGTGATGGAAGAAGGAAAACTATCTCCTTTTGCAGATGACATGATCACGCTTATAAAAAATCCTGAGCAATTGGCATAAAAACTATTACAGCTAAGAAATGAGTTCCAAAAGTTTACAGTATATCAATTAAAATTCCATACACTAGCAATAAATAATCTGAACAATGAAATGAGGAAATCAATTTCATTTACAATAGTATCATGAAAATATTTATAAATAAATTTTACAAAGGACACTTGTATATTAAAAATTACAAAATGTTGTTGAAAGAAATTAAAGAAAACCTAAATAAATGAAAATATATTCCATGCTCTTGAATCAGAAGACAATATTTTTCAGATGACAATATTCTCCAAATTGATTTATAGAATTAATGTGATCTGAATCATAATCTCAGCTGGCTTTTTTTGCAGAAATTAACAAGCTGATCATAAAAATTTTATAGCAATGCAAGTTCAGTTCAGTTCGCTCAGTCATGTCCAACTCTTTACGACCCCATGGACTGCAAGCAAGCCAGGCTTCCCTGTCCATCACCAACTCCTGGAGTTTATTCAGTCTCATGCCCATCAAGTCGGTGGTGCCATCCAGCCATCTCATCCTCTGCTGTCCTCTTCTCCTTCCACCTCAATCTTTCCCATCATCAGGATCTTTTCCAATGAGTCAGTTCTTCACATCAGGTGGCCAAAGTATTGGAGCTTCAGCTTCATTATCAGTTTTTCCAATGAATATTCAGGACTAGTTTCCTTTAGGATTGACTTGTTGGATCTCCTTGCAGTCCAAGGGACTCTCAAGGGTCTTCTCCAACACCACAGTTCAAAAGCATCAATTCTTCGGTGCTCAGCTTTCGTTATGGTCCAACTCTCACATCCATACATGACCACTGGAAGAATCACACCTTTGACTAGATAGACTTTTGTTGGCAAAGTAATATCTCTGCTTTTTAATATGCTGTCTAGGTTGGTCATAGCTTTTCTTCAAAGGAGCAAGTGTCTTTTGATTTTATGGCTGCAGTCACCATCTGCAGTGATTTTGGAGCCACAGAAATAAAATCTGTCACTGTTTCCATTGTTTTCCCACCTATTTGCCATGAAGAGATGGGACCAGTTGCCATGATCTTGTTTTCTGAATGTTGAGTTTTAAGTCAACTTTTTCACTCTCCTCTTTCACTTTCATCAAGAGGCTCTTTAGTTCTTCTTCACTTTCTGCCATAAGGGTGATGTCATCTGCATATCTGAGTTTATTGATATTTCTCCCCACAATCTTGATTCCAAAGAGTAGGACATGACTAAGTGACTAACACACTTTAACACATATATCTATTCCTTCTCAGATTTTTTTTTTCCCATATAGGTTGTTACAGAGTATTGAATATAGTTTCCTGTGCTCTACAGTAGGTCCTTGTTGGCTATCTATTTTTTATATATGAGTGTGTATATGTTAATATCAACCTCCTAATTTATCCTTCCCTCCTTTCCCCTTTAGTATCCTAAAGGAGACCAGTCCTGGGTGTTCATTGGAAGGACTGATGCTAAGGCTGAAACTCCAATACTTTGGCCACCTCATGTGAAGAGTTGACTCATTGGAAAAGACCCTGATGCTGGGAGGGATTGGGGGCAGGAGGAGAAGGGAATGACAGAGGATGAGATGGCTGGATGGCATCACTGACTCGATAGACATGAGTTTGGGTAAACTCTGGGAGTTGGTGATGGACAGGGAGGCCTGGCATGCTACAGTTCATGGGGTCACAAAGAGTCTGACACAACTGAGCGACTGAACTGAACTGAACTGAACCAGAAGTTTTTTTCTAAGTCTATGAGTCTGTTTTGTACATAAGTTCATTTGTATCATTTTTTTAGATTCCAGATATAAGTGATATCATGAGATATTTGTCTTTTTCTCTCTGACTTATTCCACTTAGTATGACAATCTCTAGGTTCAACTGTGTTGCTGCACGTGGCATTATTTCCTTCTTTTTTATGACTAACATTTCATTGTATATACATACCACATATTCTTTATCCAATTCATCTGTTTTGTGTTTGTTTTCAAATGAGATTTAAAACCAAATTTTACAGTGCGGGAGACCCGGGTTTGATCCCTGAGTTGGAAAGATCTGCTGGAGAAGGAAATGGCAACCCACTCCAGTACTCTTGCCTGGAAAATCCCATGGATGGAGGAGCCTGGTGGGCTACAGTCCTTGGGGTTGCAAAGAGTCAGACAGGACTGAGGGACTTCACTTTCACTGTCACTTTCTAGGGGACACAATGAGTTAAGACAAAGCTCTTCTGGAATTCCTTTCATGAATGTGGAAATATGGTAACAAAGAGTTTGACAAATACTTCTGCAAAGATTTCAGTAAAATCATTTATTCAACATGTTTTCAATGCCAAATATGTTCTGGGCACTCTGCTAGATCCTGGTCATGCAGTGGTGTGTAGCTCAGTACAGAGTCCTATTCTAACAATACTTGAGACCTGCTGTATAGCACAGGGAACTATATTTGATATTTGACAATAACCTGTAAGAGAAAGTAATCTGATGGTACTTGTATATGTTTATATACAGAACAGCAGCTGCAAGTGTGATTAGTGGGAGAGAGTCACAGAATAGATTTAGAAGCACATGGTAGGTTAGGTAAGGATTCAATGGCCAAGAGGTGTTTGATTTGGGATTAAAATGAACATACCAGTTTAATCAGGGCCTCTCAGATGGCACTGGTGGTAATAAGAGTCACAAATTCTATCCCTGGGTTGGGAAGATCCCCTGGAGGAGGGCATCGCAACCCATGCCAGTATTCTTGCCTGGAAAATTTCATGGACAGAGGAGCCTGATGGGCTGTAGTCCATAGCGTCACAAAGAGTCGGACATGACTAAAGCAACTTAGCACACATTGATTGGTTTAATAACTAGGAAATAATGCAATATGTCATGAAATCCTACAACATATCCAGTAAAATGTTTTTTTAGAAAAGTGCTTGGTAGAGCTCAGAGTCAAGCTCAGCAATACCAACACCTACTAATGATATTTATAATCTGCTTGTAAGAAGATTGGTGGTCCTAGTGAGAAGGTGCTCCTTTCATATGTTTATGAGTTCACTAAACTGTGATGATGATAAGGGAAGTAGGGTCTATTTGGAAACAGGTCTGAGGTATGTGTGGAGCCCACGGAAAATCTGGAGAGCGGTTCTCCTCTTTGGAAAACTTTACTTTGCCCAAATAAATGGAAGCCTCAGAGAACATGAATCCTAGAGAATACTGCCAATGTTTCTGAATCCTTAAATGTGCTCCAAGCTTCAAAGTTGGTGAGATTCAGTGTTCTTTGAGAGAGGACTTAAACTGTCTTCTGATACATAGTTATTTGTAAACAGGATTCTGTCTTTGTCATCATGTTTGCAGTTAGCTAGAAAAGGACTAGTCTTAAACATTAACCCTTACTTATGAAGTTTCTACCAGAAAATCCTTCTCCAAACTCTCCACTAAAAGGTGACATGGACTCCGAAAGAGACATGTCACATTGCTGCATACTAACATAACACAAGTAGTTATTTCTAGAAAAAAAATGTTGCGATGTCCAACAATCCAGAAATGTTTATCTAGAATCAATGAAGCAGCAGCAGAACTGTATTAAAATTAAGAATGGGCTTCCCTGGTGGTTCAGTGGTAAAGAATCCACCTGCCAATGCAGGAGACACAGGTTAGATCCTTGATCCGGGAGGATCCCACATGCCGCAGAGCTACTAAGCTGATGTACTATGAATATTGAGCTTGCACTCTAGAACCCAGGAGCCACAACTAGTGAGCCCAAATGCCACAACTAGTGAAGCCTGTGTGCTCTAGAGCCTGTGCTCTGCAACAGGAGAAGCCACCACATTGAGAAGCCCAAGCACTGCAGATAGAAAGTAACCCTCACTCGCCACAACTAGAAAAAAAGCCTAAACAACAACGAAGAAGCAGGACAGCTGAAATAAATAAATAAATAAATAAATTGGAAAAAAATTAGAAGAGACTTTATCTACCCTGAGATACTGAAGAGAGTGAGTGGACTGCAAACTCAGAGAGGCTTTAATTAACAGATTTCTTTTAGGAGTGAACAAAGTTTAAATCCTGGAGTAGGATTTTTACAAGTTAAGCACTTCCTAGGTCCAAGGAGTGTTACTCAAATAATATGCATACACAGAATGCAAAGTGATGCATCTTTCTGCTAAGATGGAAAAATGACTTTTTTTTTTTTCAGAAAAATGTATCAAACATTCGAGGTTTGTGGGACATTCTTATCTTTTCATTTTCTATTCATTTTTCTTAAACCATTGCCATCTGCCATTATATATTAACACTAAACTCAAGTATAAAACAATATCTGCTTTGGTAGAAAATTACATGGTTTGATAACAAACAGACTGGTTACAAATAGGAAAAGGTGTACATCAAGGCTGTATATTGTCACCCTGCTTATTTAACTTATATGCAGAGTATATCATGAGAAACACTGGACTGGAAGAAATACAAGCTGGAATCGAGATTGCCGGGAGAAATATCAATAACCTCAGATATGCAGATGACACCACCCTTCTGGCAGAAAGTGAAGAGGAACTCAAAAGCCTCTTGATGAAGGTGAAAGAGGAGAGTGAAAAAGTTGGCTTAGAACTCAACATTCAGAAAATGAAGATCATGGCATCTGGTCCCATCACTTCATGGGAAATAGATGGGGAAACACTGGAAACAGTGTCAGACTTTATTTTTCTGGGCTCCAAAATCACTGCAGATGGTGACTGCAGCCATAAAATTAAAAGACGCTTACTCCTTGGAAGGAAAGTTATGACCAACCTGGATAGCATATTCAAAAGCAGAGACATTACTTTGCCAACAAAGGTCCGTCTAGTCAAGGCTATGGTTTTTCCTGTGGTCATGTATGGATGTGAGAGTTGGACTGTGAAGAAAGCTGAGCGCCAAAGAATTGATGCTTTTGAACTGTGGTGTTGGAGAAGACTCTTGAGAGTCCCTTGGACTGCAAGGAGATCCAACCAGTCCATTCTGAAGGAGATCAGCCCCGGGATTTCTTTGGAAGGAATGATGCTAAAGCTGAAACTCCAGTACTTTGGCCACCTCATGCGAAGAGTTGACTCATTGGAAAAGACTCTGATGCTGGGAGGGATTGGGGGCAGGAGGAGAAGGGGACAACAGAGGATGAGATGGCTGGATGGCATCACTGACTCGATGGACGTGAGTCTGAGTGAACTCCGGGAATTGGTGATGGACAGGGAGTCCTGGCGTGCTGCGATTCATGGGTCGCAAAGAGTCAGACACGACTGAGCGACTGAACTAAACTGAACTGAAAGTATAATCTTTCATGTTCTTTTATAATAAATATTAATAATATCACTTTGGGGCACTCTCAATCTGCACAATTTTGAAAGGCGTTGATCTGGGGCTATAGTTGTGTTTAGTTGCTGAGTTGTGTCTGACTCTTTGCAACCCCATGGACTATATAGGCCCCGGCTACTCTATCCACAGGATTTCCCAGGCAAGAATATTGGAGCGGGTTGCCATTTCCTCTGCCAGGAGCTGTAGTAGTCTCAGTCTATCACACTCATTGACAGAATCCTATCTCAGGTATATGGAAGAACATTTTGTAGACTTCACATTTTGCCTGGTGAGTTGGCCTATGATCGACCCAGGCGAATAGAAGCTACATCCTGGGATATATATATGTATTTTTTCATCTCTCAACAGCAAATATAGGCTTCTTTGCTCTGCCTGATTTATGAGGAATGCTCCTGCTGTCATCTCCTAAGTAGCTTAAATGGTTCTTCTGTATAGAATCTCAATGATGAGGGTGCATCCTAGAATAAGTCTGAGAGTGTGACCACTTTGGCAAGCCTGATACTCTCTGTTCTGGCTAGAGGCCCAACAAGTGCTTTGCAGATGGCTCTTCATGCCTTCAGATTAAACCAAGATCTACTTCTTCAAAAGAGACCACAGGTTCCTAGAAAGAAAGCAGGAAGCTGTTTATTCACTACTCTGTAGATTCTGATTATCCTCATTACAGGAGGTTGTGCACATTTGTACTACCAACCACCCCAGGTCACCTTTTTGATTTATGAGGCCTAGCAGAGTCTGGCATAAAGAAGGTAGAGAATTTTGAGTGAACCTTGGTCATCTTTACACAGAGTGACATCAGCGGATGGATGGCAGCTGGTTAAAAATCAGGAGACACTGACATATCCATGCTTTAGTTCTCTCTCAACCCCTGAATGACTGTACGCCCTTAGACAAGTTACTGAGCCTTGCTAAGTCTAAAATTTGTCACTTTCTATCCCAGCAGTTCCTTTTCCTATGCTTTCAAGGTTGATTCTGACCTATTAATTATTTCTTCAGATTATGTTGCAAAATTCAGTTTAATTCAGTAATGAGGTTACAATGGCTCTCCCAGGTGGTTTTATATGCTTCTTTCCTGAATCACTGTATATTTGTTTTAAATTTGCTGGTGGATCAGTCAGTAAGGAATCTGCCTGCAACACAGCAGATGAGGGTTCCATCCCTGGGTTGGGAAGATCCCATGGACAAGGAAACAGCAACCCACTCTAGTATCCTTGCCTAGAGAATCCCATTGGACAGAGGAGCCTGGCAGGCCACAGTCCATGGGTTTACAAGAGTTGGACACAACTTAGCAACTAAACCACCACCACCACCACCATATATTTGTTTTACAGTTGCTAGTGTGTAAATTCTCCATGCCTCCACTCCACTTTTATCCTCATCTAATGCAATTTGGGTCTCCTAGAAAGGCAGAACCAGCACTAGGCAGACGGTTTCATCTTGCTTTATCATTCCAGACAATTGCTGCTTCTACAAGAACCATTACAAATGGCAGTTGGGGCTGGGTGAGGCAGGCGGCCCACATTGGCCCCTGACATTATAGGACACTGACCTTTCATTCCTTTGAAGTCAATTTTTATTCGAGATTGAGACTATTTTCAATTAATTGTGCTGGTTAATGTCTAAGAGACACTATTTGTTATATTAGTAATCAAGATAGATTGTGTCTTTTGCACTTCCATTATCTTTGGGCCATGTAATTCTGTTGGAAGAAAGAAAGTAATTAGGTTTGCTCAGAGTGATTTATTCTTTACAAATATATTCTGCTTATTGTTTCTGATTCTATTGTTTCTTTTCTTGAGAAGCAGAATCATGGCATTTACCATTAAAAAAAAAACAAAAGCAGCATAAGAGACATATTTCTATGAAGTCCTCAGTGACATCATGATCTCAATTTGGATCTGAATTATGCTTCTTGAATAATATGAAAACATTAATTTTTCCTCTGTGCTGGAGCTTTCTGTCTGAAAGTTTGTATAGTATAATGGAAAACTTATTCAGTTATACAACTCTGAGTTTAAATAATAATACTTTGCTGCTTTGTGAATTTGGCAAGTGGTTTAATGTTTCATAGCCCCAGTTTTTCTGCCCATAAAATGGGGTTAATAATAGCTATCTTATAGCATGTTGTAAGCCCTATATAATAGAGCATCCATAACAAGCCTGGCACAGTGCCCAGTAGATTGCTGATTTTAGTCTCCTGTCTTCACTCTCTGACTTCACCCTCATAAATCTTTCCTAAGAAATGTCCCTACTTTGGCAGCCTCTGGTCAAGTCTGAGAGAATGGGAATCTATGACATGTCATTGGGCAAATGGTCATGTCTTGTTTCAGTAGCTGCAATCTGGCACCATCCTGAGTGTATAACAATCATAAGTAGATTTTTAAAATATGCATAACTACCTCTATTTTCTCAGTGTAAATAATCTTAAGAAAGCAAAAGAAAAAAATGGCTCAGAGATGTTGATGATTAAAGTTACCATCAGGTGTATTTGGAAGCTCTGGGCTCTCTGCCCCCAGATCAGCCAAAGCAGCATTGTTTCCAGAGAGCCAGGGCTCATCCGCAGGGCACGTCTCATCTGTAGTACAGACATACCAACTGTGGAATAAGGGTTTGGACTCCTGTCTGTAAATCTGCATGCTATTAAGATCTTACATCTAACAGTGTCTTCAGGGTTAGGGGAAAGTTAATTTGTATATCAATAGCTATTGCCTTGTACCATTTGAAAAGCATGTTTGTTTGATCTCCCTAATTGTACACATTCTAAATGAACGGCTGCTTAGTATAAAAATAAATCTCCCTCTATATAAACTATAAAGGCAGATACAAGGTCTGAATTGGTTTATGTGAGAGTGGATGTCTAACTATTTAGATTTTATTTCCAAGTTATTTAGATTCCTTGACCTTTGAATTAACTTGATTTTTCTAACAAATCATTTTTGTTTTTAAAGTCCCATCATTGCTATTTGTGGGGGAAAATAACTCCCTCTAGAAGCTTACTTCTACTGAACTTAACTATGAACTCTCTAATACTTACCATATGCAAAATACTAAATTGGGCACTGCAGAAAATGGGAGAAGGCTAAGTGAAAGCAATTAGAGCAAAGGAAAATATTACATAAGGTCGTTCAAAGTTAGAGAAGCCCATCATTTAGATACTGGATTGCAGTGAGGGATAGATTTAAGGATGACTTTTAACACAAAGTCACCTACATACATATACACACATCTTTAATCTCCTTTTAATACTTAAACAGGCATACCTCAAAGATGTTGTGGGTTTTGTTCCAGACCACTTCAATAAAGTGAATATCTCAATAAAGCGAGTCACGTGAATTTTTTGGTTTCCCAGTGCATGTTCCAGTTATGTTTACAATATACTACAGTTTATGCCCCTTCATGGATCACAGCTTTGTCATGCAAAGGGACTTGCATAACTCAATGAAGCTACGAGCCATACCATTCTCAGCCTCCCAGGACAGTTGGGTCATAGTGAAGTGTTCTGACAAAACATTATCCTAAAAGATGATGCTGTTAAAGTGCTGGGCTCATTATACCAGCAAATCTGGAAAACTCAGCAGTGGCCACAGGACTGGAAAAGATCAATTTCCAGTCCCAAATAAGGGCAATGTCAAAGAATGTTCAAACAATTGTGCTCATTTCACATACTAGCAAGGTTATGTTCCAAATCCTTCAAGCTAGTCTTCAACATTACGTGAACCAAGAACTTTCAGATGTACAAGCTGCGTTTAGAAAAGGCAAAGAAATCAGAGACCAAATTGCCAACATTCACTGGATCATGGAGAAAGCAAGGAAATTCCATACTTGTGCTTCATTGACTACGCTAAAGCCTTTGACTGTGTGGATCACAGCAAACTGTGGAAAATTCTGAAAGAGGTGGGATTACAGAGCACCTTATCTGTCTCCTGAGAAACCTGTTTGCAGGTCCAGAATTACTGTGGACGGTGACTGCAGCCATGAAATTAAAAGATGCTTGCTCTTTGGAAGGAAAGCTACGGCAAACCTAGACAGCGTATTAAAAAGCAGAGACGTCACTTTGATCCATGGGCTGCAGAACAGATGCTGTGTCAGCAGACATGAAAACATTAATCCCACCTCCACCAGAGCTCTTGGGTGGCCAGCTGCATTGTCAATGAGCAGTAATATTTTGAAAGGATTTTTTTTTTTTCTCCTGAGCAGTAGGTCTCAGCAGGGTCTTAAAATATGCAGTAAACCATGTTGTCAACAGATGTGCTGTCATCCCAGCTTTGTAGTTTCATTTAGAGAGCACAAGCAGAATGGATTTACATAATTCTTAAGGGGCCTGGGATTTTCAGTATAGTAAATGAATACTGACTTGAACTTAAAGTCATCTGACCAAGAGAGTCAGTCTGTCTTTTGGAGCTTTAAAGACAGCCATTGACTTTTCCTCTCTACCTATGAAAGTCCTACATGGAATCTTCTTCCAATTGAAGGTTGCTTCATCTACATTGAAAATCCATTGTTTAGTGTAACTAACTTCATCAATTATTCTAGCTACAATTTCTGGACAATTTGCTTTAGTTTTTTTTCCCTTAGCACTTGCTACTTCACTTATGACTCTGATGTTATAGAGATGGCTTCTTTTCTTAAATCTTATGGACTGATAACTTCTGCTGTGTGTGTGCTCAGACACTCAGTTGTGTTTGGCTCTACGCGACCCCATGGACTGTAGCCCACCACTCTCCTCTCCGTGGGATTCTCCAGGCAAGAATCCTGGAGTGGGTTGCCATTTCCTTCTCCAGGGAACTTTCCTGACCCAGGGATCCAAGCTGCCTCTCTTCCATCCCTGCACTGGCAAGACATTCTTCACTAGTGCCACCTGGGACCCCTGCTAGCTTCAAATGTTTCTTCTGCAGCTTCCTTACCTTTCTCAGCCTCAATAGAATTGAAGAGTTAGGCTTGAGGGAACACTTTGACTGGTTTGATCCTCTATTCAGACCATTAAAACTTCCTGCATATCAGCAGTTAGGCTACTTTGTTTTCTCAAAACTTTAATTTCCTTCAAGAACATTTCCTGGGACTTCCCAGGGAGTCCAGTGGTAAAGAATCTGGCTGCCAATGCAGAGGATGCCGGTTCAGTCCCTGGTCAGGAAACTAAGATCACCCATGCCATGGGGCAACCAAGCCCGTGTGCCACAACTAAGAACCGATACAACCAAGTACATTAAAAAATTTTTTTAAAAAGAAAAAGAGCATTTCCTTTGCAATTACAACTTGGCAAACCAGTACAAGAGGCCCAGCTCCAGGCCTATCTTGGTTTTTTGATGTACCTTGCTCCCTAACCTCAATTATGTACAGGTTTTGGTTTAAATGAGTGATGTGTAACTCCTCCTTTCACTTGAACACTTAGAGGTCATTGCAGAATGACTAACTGGCCTAACTTCAATATTGTTTTTTCTCGAGCATAGGCAGGCCCAAGAAGAGAGGAAAAGTTGCAGGAATGGTCCGTCAGTGGAGCACTCAGAACATACACAGTTTTTATTGATAAAATTTGCCATGTTATATGGGCACGGTTCATGTGCCTAAAACAACTACAATAGTAGTATCACAGGTCACCATAACAAGAATAATAATAATGAAAAAAGTTTGATGTGTCATAGTATTTCAGTGGTGTTTGACATATGCTATAAACTCCACACTACATTATTCATATTTTTGTTCAAAGTATCAATTTATATACTGCTGCTGCTGCTAAGTTGCTTCAGTCGTGTCCGACTCTGTGCGACCCCATAGACGGCAGCCCACCAGGCTCCCCCGTCCCTGGGATTCTCCAGGCAAGAACACTGGAGTGGGTTGCCATTTCCTCCTCCAATGCATGAAAGTGAAAAGTGAAAGTGAAGTCGCTCAGTCGTGTCCGACTCTTTGCGACCCCATGGACTGCAGCCTACCAGGCTCCTCCGTCCGTGGGATTTTCCAGGCAAGCGTACTCTAGTGGAGTGCCATTGCCTTCTCCGAATTTATATACTAAGAAGATGTAAATAATATGAAAAAGTTTATATACTTACCCACAGAGTCTCCTTGCAGTGATTATCGTTCTTTTGTATACATTTATGCTTCCACCTGGTATTGCTTTCCTTCTGCCTCACAGCCTCCATTAACACTTACTGTAGTGTGGATCTGGTAATGATAAACTTTTTCAAGTTTTGTGTATCTGAGAAAATATCTATTTAACTTTCATTTGTGAAAAGTATATTTGCTAGGAATAGACTCATATGCCTGGATATTTATTTCTTTATTTCTGATAGCAAAATTATATTTTACATTGAAAAATATTCTTTTTCCAAAGATTTGCCTGAGGGAACACTATGTATTTGGTATTTAAATTTAAATTTGCCATGTTGAGTATTCCTGAGTGACCCCACAGGTGATGGTATGGTATCTATGTCTGTGAATTTTGGCTAACCTTGAACCTATTATTACCAAGGATGTATGCTTGCTGTGCAGAGTGACCTGGGTATTTTATATTAGATGCTGGACTTTGTATTTTACCTTATTGATGTTGGACATTTTTATATTTCTAAATATACTCGAGATTTTTCCAAGGTCACAGTTAAGTTACATGGGAAGAGTGATCCTTTTTGACTGATTTTGTCTTGTTTTGTAGACCAAAATGACATTTAATCTAAGGCTAATCCACAGAGGATCTTTTCGAGTACTCTACTCAAAATCTGGTGAATTACATATTCTCCAGGCAGAATGGTGGGAAGAGGCACTGTTCCTGGCTCTGCTTGACCAGTGACCACTGCCCCCTTTTATCTTTCTGTAGTTCTTTTTCTGTGCTCAGGCAGGTTTTTTCACACTGATCAATACTGAGGGGCGGCCACTGAAGATTTCTGGAATTTACTCTCCCAGACTCTCAGCTTCATCCTATCAATTCAGGAGTCTCTTGGGTTCCAGCAGTGTCCTCACTCCCCACATCTCAACCTAGAAACTTTTTAAAGGGAAAGACTGGGGCAATCATGGGATTGACCTTGCATTTTTTCCCATTTTTAGAATTCATTACCCTTCCTCACCTCAGGTTCAATATCTTGAAAGCATTGTCTCATATATTTTGTCTGGTTTTTCAGTTAATTCAGATGGGAGGTGGGAGGAAGGTCTGAGAGGGAGGGGACATCTGTATACCCATGGTAAGGTCATGTTGATGTCGGGCAGAAAGAACACAATACTGTAAAGCAACTATCCTTCAATTAAAAATACATATATTTTTAAAAAGAAAAACTAAATCTATTCCTTGTTTCACTGTTTTGACTGGAAGCAAAAGTCCAATTACTTGTATTTCAATATTTTTATGTTAATTATAAGTTGTGACTCTACTTTGGAGAACTGGTATCAGTTTTCATTGCACTAGTAAATTAAATTATTGTTTCAAGATCCCTGTGCTTCCCTAACATTACCCTTGCATCAAATAACACAACATTCTCTCTTCACTGAACATCCCTATTCAGTTGTCTTTTCCCTAGTCATATTAGCATGCTAACCCTGAGGTCTCTCAGCTTAAACATTAGGTTTTTAGAAAGGTCTTTCCTGACCCTTGCTTCCCATTTTTCCCATATTATTCTTGATCAAGCATTTTCATTTTTATTATGATCTATGTTATTTCTAATTTTATTTTTGTTTACTCATTTACTAATTACTTATTTGAGTTTAATCTTTCTCTTCCCAGTGATTTTTGTCTTCCCCTCTAGTGGGCCCAATTTTCTTAAGGTACTTTACGTCTAGCAGGGAAGACAGACATTAGCAGTTTCTAACCTAAAAAGCACCATGTAGGAGAAAATTAAGGTGATATTGAAGTTTTTAATGAGGGGACCTAACTTCTCTGTTAGGTTTTTCTGAGAGAGTAGTAGTTAATCTCAAAGACCTTAAAGATGAATAACAGCTAGTAAAGAGTGACTGAGGAAAGGAAGAAGGAATTGTTATACTTAGTCTGGAGAAAGACGCTTGTTGCGGAAGCTAGGTGGGCATAGAAGGAAAGGTGATAGGTAATATTCCTACCTTAAATTTGAACTGGAATTCCCAGGTGATAATACTGGTAAAGAACCTGCCTGCCAATGCAGGAGACAGAAGAGATGCAGGTTTGATCCCTGGGTTGGGAATCTTCCCTGGAGGAGAGCATGGCAACCCACTCCAATATTCTTGCATGGAGAATCCCATGGACAGAGGAACCTGGCAGGCTACAGTCCATAGGGTCACAAAGAGTCAGACGTTACTGAAATGACTTAGCATGTATGCATGCAAGTTTGAACTGTTACCATGTTAAAGAAGAATTAACTGTAGTCTCTACTGCTTTAAAGTTCAGAGATAAGACAAGAACCAACATTGTTGGTATAATGGTGAACATAGCCACCTTCTAGAGATAAGACAAGGGAATTAAGAAGATAATTAAAGTCATGGGATTTTGACACAATATCAGGAAGATCTTGGACACCTGGAAATGTCCAAACCAATTGCTTTTAAAATATAACAAGTTCTCTGAAATTAGAGATGCTCAAAGATTGTATGATCAATATTTGAAGGTATAAATAAGCCTATTTTTCAGTAGTTCCAAATGTAATATTCTAGTCACCAGTACCCTGAAATATAATTTATGCTGGGACTTAGACTAGCAGTTGAATTTATTCATTCATTTGTTTGACAATTATATGACAAATACCTCCTAGATGCCAAGTATCATTCTAGGTACAAAGTGAACAGAAGAGCCTAAAATAAGCCTGATCACAGTCCTTAAAACTTGTAATCTAGGAAGTGTCAGGTCCAGATATACTAGCAAGGTTTCACATTAAATATTCCGCAGCTGAGCGCTGTTCTGAAACATCTTTGTGTTGCTCAGGGTGGCTAGTATAAAGCTTTCCTTGAATGGAAGAAGAGCTCATCAGTGGATACTAAATTTAACTATCTCTCCCACACATCTGAGCTCCCGTCTGGAACTTTTCCTTACAACTCCTCTACCTTGTTAACTAGTACTTACCCTGAAAGACTCAGCTCATACTTCACCACCTTCAGAAAGCAATCCTTGAACAACTGTCAATACTCCTAGCAGATACTTTAGTGTTTTCTCCTCCTGGGTCAGCGCTGTTCCAGGACAAATGGTCATCCTGGGCAGGATGATTTGGCATTATCTCAACATAAGCTGTAATAACTTTTGCTTATGGATAGGAGCTAATGAGCATGTTGTGAGACAAGGGTAAAGTGTCCGACTCTTTGTGACCCCGTGGACTGTGGCCCACCAGGCTTCTCCGTCCATGGGATTCTCCAGGCAAGAATACTGGAGTGGGTTGCTATTTCCTTCTCCAGAGGATCTTCCCGACCCAGGGATGGAACCCAGGTCTCCTTTAACGCTTTAACCTCTGAGCCACCAGGGAAAAAGCCAGAAATGGACCTAGAGGCTGTCATACTGAGTGATATAAATCAGAGAAGGAGAAGTATCATAGGACATCCCTTACATGCAGAATCTAAAAAGAAACGATACAAATGAACTTGTTTACAGAACAGAAACAGGCTCACAGACAGTATTCCCAGGTGGCTCAGTGGTAAAGAAGCCACTCGTGGTGAAGGACCCGCCTGTCAATGCGCGAGATATCAGAGACACGGATTCCATCTCTGGGTCAGAAGTCTCCCCTGGAGGAGGGCATGGCAAACCCCTCCAGCATTCTTGCCTGGAAAATTCCATGGAGAGAGGGGCCTGGGGGCTACAGTCCAGAGGGTTGCAAAAAGAGTCAAACGTGACTGAGCACACACACACACAACACCCCATAAATAACATAGAGAATGAAAGTATGGTTGCTAGGGGAGAAAGACGGAGGAAAGGGAGAGTTAGAGACTTTGGAATGGACAAGTACACACAGCTATATTCAAAAGGGATAACCAAGAAGGGCACAGGGAATTCTGCTCAGTGTTATGTGGCAGCCTGGATGGAAGAAGAGTTTGGGGGAGAATGGATACATGTGTATGTACGGCTCAGCCCCTGTGCTGTCCACCTGAAAGTATCAAAGCACTGTTAATCTTCTACACTCCAATATAAAATATTAAGTGTTTTTTTTTAATTAAAAAAAATACCCAAATAGATTATCTGGTGTCCCAGACTTCTCACTTTCACCCCTTACCTGTCAGTTTTCCAAAGAACAGATCAGAAGCTATTTCTACCACTAGATTTGGGAGGGCTGATGATGTAAAACCCCTTTCAGAGCACTGTCGCCAAGGTGATCCATATCTTAAATGTTTCATTAAAGCATCTCAAAGTTTGCCTTCAGTCAATAACAGTGGTAAGGAAAAAAGTATTTGCATCACCAATTATCTGACTTTAGGCAGTTTCAGTTTGTAACATTTCTTTCTTTCTTTTTTCTTACTTTCAGTAAAACACAAAGTAAAACAGCCATTTTAAAAGGAAAAAAAAAAGGAGTAGAGACAGAAGGCCCTTCCCTTACTCAGTACCATTCTTTTCCGTTTCGTTACCACCCATACTGTGTTTACCAACTGGGCATATACACTACTCAAAACTGCTTTAAGTAGAAAAACTCTAATTCTGTAATCTTCTGACCGCAACCTCCATTGTTTTGGGGATTCATTTTTTAATATTTTTATTACACCTCTTCAACTATCCAGAATTCTACAGTGTCCAGTTAATTGTCCTATTTTTTCCTTATCCACTAGCCTCTTCTTCATTTCTTATCCCCTGTCTCAGGCACTTTTGCCATCTCTATATTTCCTTGCCCCTTTGCCTAAAAAATATCACGCTTTAGTTAGTACAATTCTCTCCCTGGGTCAATGGCTCCATGTTCTTGAAATTCATTTAACCACAATAGCACAATGAAGCTGAGAGATTGCTCTATAATTCATGACTACTACTATAATTCGTGACTATAATTCATGTCAGTTTTAACTGGCAGTATTCCTGTGTTTCTCTGATTAGCTGTCTTTCCTACTTTCTACAACTACTATTTTAAACCTTCTCTATTCTCTCTAAACTTTTGATCTCTTGTCTCACTTCTGGCAATTTCAGCAGGTAAAACTTTTTCTATTTTGCAGAAAAAATGGAAGCCATCACAGGGAGACCACTTCAACTTCCCATTTCCAACTTCATAAATCTTCCTGTGTCTTCACCACCTTTTCCTTCTTCCCTTCTGTTAAAAGATGTATTCTTCTTCCAATTAAACTCTTCCTGGGTTATGAATTTCATATTCTTCTTTTTAGGAACTTTTCCTATTGACTAACTTCTTAATTTCTTCTACTATTGTTGTACTATCTGCTTTCTACTGGATACTTTACATTGCCATTAAACACCCTCTCCCACCACTAGAGAAAAAAAAAAAAAACCTGAATTTTTTCACCCCTTTTAACTACTCTCCAGTCTCTCTTCAGCCCTTTATAGCCAAATATCTGAAAAAATATCCATTTCCATTTCTGGCATGCTAAGTAGCTTCAGTCATGTCTGACTCTTTGCGACCCCATGGACTGTTGCCCTTCAGGCTCCTCTGTCCACAGGATTCTCCAGGCATGAATACTGGAGTGGGTTGCCATGCCTTCCTCCTAGGGGGTCCTTCCCAACCCAGGGATCAAACCTGCACCTCTTGGGTCTCCTGTATTGGCAGGTGGGTTCATAACAACTAGCATCTCCTGGGAAGCCCTTCCGTTTCTTAGCTTCTATTAATTTCTCAGTCCACTCACTTTGGTTTCTATTATTCAACCAAAACTAGTACACTAAGCTCTCCAATGACCTCTGGGTTGATTATGTTAGTAGATGCTTTTAGTCTTCACCATATTTGACTTTTCTGCAGCTCTTCATATAGTTGAATGTACATTATTTCTAGAAGTACCATTTCGTTTTGGCTTTTTGACGCTGAGTGCTTCTGTTCCAACCCTACCTCCCCACCCCCACCCCCGCCTCGCCCCAACCTCTGCTCTCTTCGTCACTTCTCTCTTTTCCTTCCTTTTTTCTATGGGTGTTATATGTTAAATAGCCTCAGTGCTCTGTCCTGGGCTTGATCCCATTCCCTTTCCCTCTTTCTCTCTTTTCCTCTCTTTTCTTGTTATGCTTTCTACCTTAATGACTTAATTCACTCTCATCATTTTAAATACAATATGGATGTGAACTGCTAACTTTGTAATACATAAAGCAGTATATATTTTATATCCCAAATACATATATTAAAATTTAGACCTCTGTATCCAAATGCTATTCAGTATTTTTTGTACGTTTCTTATAGGCAGCAGCACAGACTCATTATTCCAAATTGAAATCCTAATTCCTCCCTTCTCCACAGTGATCATGTCTATGGTGCAATCTAGTTTAGTAAATGTCATCTATACCAGCTGGCTGCTGAAGGCTGAGAATATAGTATGACTTTTTAAATCTCATACTTCTTCATCATCAATGTCCAAATTAATCACAATTTTGGTAGTTCCTAGATTCTAAATATACCAAAACTCTATCCATTTATTTCTATTTAAACTATAAAACCCCTGTTAAATTCACCATCATATCTCACACATCTGCTACAATAGCCTCTGACCTGGTCTTGTATCCGCAGCGAGTGAGTGAGTGAGTGAGTGAGTGAGTAAAAGTCATTCAGTCGTCTCCAACTCTTTGTGGACTATACAGTCCACGGAATACTCCAGCCCAGAATACTGGAGTGGGTAGCCTTTCCCTTCTCCAGGGGATCTTCCCAAGGCCTGGCTATTGCCCTTCAAATACCAGTTTAAATACTGCTTAATGAGAAAAGATTCCCTAGGACTCTTGAATAGAGAAAGTTTGTTTATTTTATATCTTAACAGTGTTGTCTACCTATCTCAGTAGAACTTCCCACAAATGAAACTAATTATTATTATTTATTATTATTATTGGCTTGCCTAATGGCTCAGATGGTAAAGACTCTGCCTGCAATGCAGGAACCCAGGTTCAAAGTCTTTTTTTTATCAGGTTCTGAAAGTGGCTCCTTTTAATTATGATAAACTAACACTAAACACATCTTGTATATCTTCTGTAAGTCCAATATACAATGGTAGAGTTAAAAGCTCCCCAGTTAAAGTACCCTGAGAAGGACAACATCACCTATGGAAATTGCAGTCAAGAACACACACATAGAAATATTATTCAGCCATAAAAAGGAAGGAAATTCTGACATATACTGTAAATGTGGATGAACATTGCTAAGGTTGACTTATGCTAGTGAAGTGAAAGTTACTCAGTCACGTCTGACTCTGTGATTCCAAGGGCTATACATACAGTTCATGGAATTCTTCAGGCCAGAATATTGGAGTAGGTAGCCATTCCCTTCTCCAGGGGATCTTCCCAACCAAGTATCAAACCTGACTTATGCTAAGTGACATAAACCAGACGTGAAAGGACAATTATTAAATGAATTCACTTATCTGAGGTACTTAGAAGAGTCAAATTCATAGAGAAAGGAAAAACAATTGTTGTTAGCAGATTCTGGGGAGAGGAGAATGGAGAGTTATCGTTTAATAGATACAGGATTTCAGTTTGGGAAAATGAAAAAGTTCTGGAGACAGATGGTGGTGATATTTGCATAGCAATGTGAATGTACTTAATGCCACTGAATTCTACACTTAAGAATGGTTAAAATGCTACATCTATGATGTATACATTTTACCACAAATAATTTTATAATTAAAACATAAAGAAAATCATCCTTTCAGAAATGTAAAAAAAAAATGAAAAGCTCATAGTAGTTTTCATCCAGAGCAGATGTTAAATTATCCTGGGCAGGAACTGTGAAAGCTTCCTGCTGGGGAAGTAGATTCCTTGGTTAATGAGTCTGCCAGACTTGAAATATCTCCCCTGTTTATTGGCCCCTGTAATTTTGATTTTGTGTGTGTGTGGGGTGGGGGTTGGATTTTTTCCCTATCCACTATCCGTATCAGAAAGCAGCAAGAAAGAGTGTGCTTTACTTAGGGCAACTTTAGGAGACTGAGTATTGTGTTAGAAATTTAACAATCATAGACTCTTGTATACCAAGCTTGTGGTTTCTTTGGTAAAGACATGGCTTCAAAACCTTAGTAGAAAAATGAGAACACTAATTTAAAAAGATATCTGAATCCCCATGTTCACAGCAGCATTATTTACAACAGCCAAGATATGGGAGCAACCTAAGTGTGCACTGACGGATGGATAAAGAAATTGCAGTGTATAAATACAATGAAATATTATTCAGCCTTTAAAAAAATAGAAATCTTGCCATTTGACACAACATGGATGGACCTTGAGGGTCTTATGCTAAGAGAAGCAAATCAGAGAGAGAAAAACAAATATAGAATAATCTTATTTATACATAAAATCTAAACAAAGCACACACACACAAATAAACTCAGAAAAAGATTGGTTTTGTGGCTCTAGAGGTGGGGAAGCTGGGCGGCAATGGGAAGAAAGATTGGGCATTGGATGAAGGTGGTCCAAAAGCACGAAGTTCCAGGTATAAGATAAAGAAGTACCAGGGATATAAATAGGACATGATAAATATTATTAATACTGCTGTACGTTATAAATGAAAGTTGAGAGTAAAGCCCAAGAGTTTTAATCACACACAGAATTTTTTTTGCTTTTTCTTTTTCTGTATCCATATGAGATGACGGATGCTAACTAGATTTGCTGCAGTAATTGTTTCCCAGTGTATGGTAGATAAACCATTATGCTGTACATTTTAAATGTATAAAGTGATATATGCCAATTATATCTCAATAAAACTGAAAAATCACAATAAAAACGTTAGTATACTTTTTGTTTCTATACAGTTCCATGCAGAATAGCCACACTAAAAGACATCTTTTGGACAAATTTCCATAGAGATTACAGAAAGTTTTCTAGAATTTTATTGTGTTGTTTGCTCTGCTCAGCTTTCTTTCCCTTAACTTAATGTCAGCCATCTTAATGCCATATGAAACTAAAGTCTTGGCAAAATGGTTGGGAAGCTAATAGTCTTAAATGCATATTTTCCCTCTGGCTGAATCTGATGAAAAAGGAAACCCGCTTACACTGTTGGTGGGAATGCAAACTAGTACAACCACTATGGAGAATAGTGTGGAGATTCCTTAAAAAACTGGAAATAGAACTGCCTTATGATCCAGCAACCCCACTGCTGGGCATACACACTGAGGAAACCAGAAGGGAAAGAGACACGTGTACCCCAATGTTCATCGCAGCACTGTTTATAATAGCCAAGACATGGAAGCAACCTAGATGTCCATCAGCAGATGAATGGATAAGAAAGCAGTGGTACATATACACAATGGAGTATTACTCAGCCATTAAAAAGAATACATTTGAATCAGTTCTAATGAGGTGGATGAAACTGGAGCCTATTATACAGAGTGAAGTAAGCCAGAAGGAAAAACATAAATACAGTATACTAACGCATATATATGGAATTTAGAAAGATGGTAACAATAACCCAGTGTACAAGACAGCAAAAGAGACACTGATGTATAGAACAGTCTTATGGACTCTGTGGGAGAGGGAGAGGGTGGGGAGATTTGGGAGAATGGCATTGAAACATGTATAATATCATGTATGAAACGAGTTGCCAGTCCAGGTTCGATGCACGATGCTGGATGCTTGGGGCTGGTGCACTGGGACGGCCCAGAGGGATGGTATGGGGAGGGAGGAGGGAGGAGAGTTCGGGATGGGGAACACATGTATACGTGTGGTGGATTCATTTTGATATTTGGCAAAACTAATACAATTATGTAAAGTTTAAAAATAAAATAAAATTAGAAAAAAAAATTCAACATTCAAAAAACTAAAAAAAAAAAAAAAAAATGTTATATCGTGCTGTTTGTGGAATAGAAGCAGTTGACTTTTCCAACCTTGTAAGGTCCCAGACTAATGGCATTTTAATCCATTAAAAAGCAGGTCAAGGGTAGGAAGACTTTCCATTAGTAGAACTGTAGTCTCTTTCATCTCTATTTGCAAATGGACCGTTTGTAGTCTAACTTTGGTGCATGTCTTTTGAAGCACTTTGCTAAAAATTCCAAGTAACAGCCAACTTGCACAAAAATCTGCATTTTTAAAGCCTATTCCTCTAGAGCTACAAGCTTGTGGTCTGTTTCCAAGTCAGCATGTATTTTTGAGCGGTATAACAAAGGCACCTCTTTCTAGCCTGAACATCTCTCAGCCTGCTACACAACTTGCTAACCTGATGTCACATATTTTGATTTTTATGATGATGGTAACCCACTTCCAATTTCTATAATAATAGTGTACAGGCTGAGTAAATGTAACCTTAAATATAGTGTGTCAGGATTTCATTTCTTTCTCTTACAACAATCAAGAAGAAAGCTATCCAGGCGGGCAACTGTGACTCACGTAATCCAAATTCCTCGTATCTTATTTCTTTGTTATCATTCAAAGTATTATCCCTACCTTGATGTTTGAAGTGTATTTCCAGCCTGTGGGGAAAGGGAAAAAGGAAAATGGAGTGAAAGCAGCTTCCTTTGTGATGGGGAGGTACATATCCCGTTGTTCACATCACATTTGCAGAAACAGCCAGTGCCTACTACTGACTGCAAGGGAGGCTAAGCCATGTCATTGCTAGGTGGGCATGTTTGATTTCGCTGAAACTCAGGTGATTCATTGCAAAAATGAAGAAGAGGAGAATAGAGAAAGATTTGCGGACTCAGCCACTCCAATGAAATCCCACTGATACAGAAGTAATTGGGTGATAAATTATTGCATCATAGTTCAGAATTCAGTTCAGTTCAGTCGCTCAGTCGTGTCTGACTCTTCGCCACCCCATGGACTGCAGCACACCAACTCCCAGAGCCTACTCAAACTCATGTTCATCGAGTCAGTGATGCCATCCAACCATCTCATCCTCTGTTGTCCCCTTCTCCTCCCAGCCTCCATCTTCCCCAGCATCTTCCCCAGGGTCTTTACAAATGAGTCAGTTCTTCACATCAGGTGGCCAAAGTATTGCAGTTTCAGCTTCAGCATCAGTCCTTCCAATGAACACCCTGGTCTGATCTCCTTTAGGATGGACTGGTTGGATCTCCTTGAAGTCCAAGGGACTCTCAAGAGTCTTCTCCAACACCATAGTTCAAAAGCATCAATTCTTCAGCACTCAGCTTTCTTTATAGTCCAACTCTCACATCCATACATGACTACTGGAAAAACCATAGCCTTGACTAGATGGACCTTTTTTGGCAAACTAATGTCTCTGCTTTCTAATATGTTGTCTAGGTTGGTCATAGCTTTTCTTCCAAGGAGCAAGCGTCTTTTAATTTCATGTCTGCAGTCACCATCTGTGGTGATTTTGGGGGCCAAGAAAAAAGTCTCTCACTATTTCCATTGCTTCCCCATCTATTTGCCATTAAGTGATGGGACTGGATGCCATGATCTTAGTTTTCTGAATGGTGAGTTTTAAGCCAACTTTTTCACTCACCTCTTTAATTTTCATCAGGAGGCTCTTTAGATCTTCTTCACTTTCTGCCATAAAGGCGGTGTCATCTGCATATCTGAGGTTATTGATATTTTCCCCAGCAATCTTGATTCAGGGAATGGCAAACCATTTCAGTATTCTTGCCTTGAGAACCCCATGAACAGCAGTTCAGAACTGAACATATGTAAATAATTGAGCATGTATAAACTTGAATTAAGGACTATGAAAGATCAGTGGAGGCACAGTGCTGCCTTCAGGGAGAAACTGATTCAAAAGTGGTTCCAGTAAAGAATTGATTCCCAGGTGGCGCTAGTGGTAAAGAACCCGGTTGTCAATCAGGAGATGCAGGTTCAATCCCTGGGTTGGGAAGATCCCCTGGAGGAGGGCACGGCAACCCACTCCAGTATTTTGCCTGGAGAATCCCCATGTACATGAGAGACTGGCAGGCTGCAGTCCATAGGGTCGCACAGAGTCAGACAGGACTGAAGTGACTTAGTGGGTATGAAATTTGCTAGGCTATACATAGTTGTATAAGGACATAGAGACATTTAAGTTTCTTTGTCAGTAGAAGCAAGAGTGAGTCATGTTTTTGAAATTTCCAGTCTCAGATTCTTGGAGAGCAGGCAGAGAGTCTGAAGGTTAAATTCCACATAAAGCTGTTGAGGAGGAAGGAAAGACAAAAGTCAATTTTTATTTTCTTTCATGTTCCTGAACTTGTTTTCCATCCAGTCTAGCATAAAACCTTTCCTACTCTAGACTGAAAAAACATACAACCTAAATGTTGGAAATTATGTTTTTTCAGTGCATTTTCTAAGGACTGAAGCCCAGAAGACAGCCTTTCAGAGCTCTCTCTGAGGGACAGCTCAAAAGAGCCAGGATCATAAGAGTTCAAACAACAACGACAGAAAACAGGTAGTCAAAAATGAAAAGACTACTGTCAATTAAAGAAAATCAGACATCTCTAGTTAATGACATGGTGCTTTTGCTATGCATGGGAAGACACAGATTCTGGGTTCATTGAAATCATTGCTTTGATAAGCACCCTCTGGTGGCTCAGATGGTAAAGCATTTGTCTGCAGTGCAGAAGGTCTGGGTTTGATCCCTAGGTTGGGAAGATCCCCTGGAGGAGGAAATGGCCACCCACTCCAGTATTCCTTCCTGGAGAATTCCATGGACAGAGGAGCCTGGCGGGCTACAATCCATGGGGTTGCAAAGAGTCAGACACATTAAGCAACTAACACAGCAACCACTAACTATCTAGGGACAGTATCCTGCTTTTTTTACACCCTGAATCCCCTCAGGGTGCACAGAGGCTACGAGCTTGATGGCTGCAACCTCCTTTGTGTACCGACAAGATAGCCAACATTTTTCATCCACACTACACTCTGGGCAATTAGAATAAAATTCTGTAAGTGCTGATTTTCCACTTGGAAAATAACCTTAATTGTTATTGCATGCTAGAGTTTCATTCACTCATTCACTAAAAATATTTTGAGCTCTTACTATATGCCAGGCTTTAGGTAATGAAGAAAAATGTCCTGTCTTCAGTGTGCTCAGAATTTAGTTGGAGAAAGAACCTAGAAAACAAATCATCAAATTTGGCCTGATAACTATTCTGAAGGGGCTTCCCTGGTGGCTCAGATGATAAAGAATCCACCTGCAATGCAGGAAACTTGGGTTTGGTCCCTGGGTGGGAAAGACTCCCTTGTCCAGGTAATCTATCTATCCTAAGAGAGGGCTACACGCAGAGGACTACAGGCTCACAAAAGGTTCCTGATCCCACTGGGAAGAATCCATGTGAAACTTTAAGAAGAAAGGATACTCATTTTGAGCTTGGAGACTGAGTGAGCATCAGTAGGTCTGGTGTGCCAGGAAGCAAGAACACCATGCATACATGGATGAGACTCTGAGAAAAAAAGAGTATATTTGGGGGAGAGAAAGAAGTAACGGCATCAGAAATTCCATGTGGGTGTAGAAAAGGAAATACTGTGTAAAGATTACTGGAAGAGAATTTGGGAAATTTATTCTTCTCTGGGCTTTAATTTCTTTCACTCAAAATAATTACTGAGCATCTACTCATGTTTCAAGTCTTATACTCGGCCTCAGCATAATAAGAATGAGCAAACACAGAAATGTACTTACCTTTGGGGAGTTCACATTTTATGAAAGAGATAGGCATTAATCAAATAAACTCATAAACATATATAAATATACACTATCAGGCTGTACAATGACCCAGTGCTCTGTGTGTGTGTGTGTGTGTGTGTGTGTGTGTGTACGGGGCAGGGGTTGGTGAGCTCAAAGGGCTGAGAAAAGGATTTTAGTCTCCTCCCTAACAAATTAAGTAGAAGTTAGAATGGTCTCCAAAGTCTTTCCTATTCAGATGTTTTTTAAGACTTTAAAATATACTATTCAACATGGATTGTAATAGTTGTAGCTTAAGATTTTTATGGTATGTTTAGAAAGTGAAGGAAGACTGGGAAAGAAGTCCCATCTTATTTCCTCGACATTGCAAAGATGTTTAAGAATGCAATCAGAAACGTGGAAGCAGGTGCTAAGATCATTTTTTTGGGAGGTGGGGGGCTCCTGGGACACTTCTATTTAAAACTTAAAGAACAATAAAATAACTCACACATCCAGGAATTATTTCGTTAATGGCTGCATTCAGGAAATGCCACACGATAAAAAGAAATAATGATAACGAATAGACAAGACAGTGTTTTGAGAATGTGCATTGTCTTAGCACACTAGTAATTTTCTACAGACCTCAGATTGTTGGAGAGTCATGCCAACCATGGCTCAATCTGGGGGTCAAAAGTTTTACGGCTCAGAACACATGGAAATTCTAATTCAGCAATGACTAAAGGGTGTAGAGGAAGGAAATGCCTCAGTGACCTTGTTTCTGTCCCTGTGATTCAGTTCCCTTATGTATAAAATTAGGATGAAGTTAAGCATGGGCCTACCCATCTTACAGAAGAGATTTGAGGGTGAAATAAAAAATAACTAGAGGGGTTGGGGGGGAAGAAATGTAATGAGTTTCTATAGAAGTTAGAGGCAATCAGTATTTCTTACAATTATTTTTGTGTTAAAAATAAATTTTCTTTAATAAGCATGGCAATGGTACTTTTATTTATTTGTTTGTTTTTCATTTTAAAAATTGTCTTTGCTTGCAGTAAAAAATTGTTTAGTCTGTGTTGATTTCCATTTATTTTTGCTTTTTGAAATTTTATTCATCTATGACATTCAGAAGTTTGGGAAAGTATTCTATGTAGAGCAGTTCTGAACAAGAGTTTATTATTATTTGTTTTTATTCAACAAACTTTTATTGAGCCTCTTCAGTCTGGCATTCTTAAATTGTTTTTACATTAGCAAGCTTTATTTTCCAACAAAGTATCTTATCCTTGAGGGTGTAAGAAGCTCTCCAGCTTCTTCAGTTATTTCTCAGGGAATTGACCCAGCTGTGTGAGTGCACGGTAGACATTCCTAAAGGCCTGAATCAGAAGATGGTTTACACTTGTTTTTGTGTTAAAATGACAATGAGTCACTGTCTGGAACTTGTCGCCAGATTTGCTAATGTTAAGCCTTTGGGCCATTTCTTGCTAGTTCCCTGAGGGGTCCTTCTTCCTTGACAAGGGTCCCAGGGACAAGGTGTAGCTGCCCTTTCTTTTTAACTTGGCTGGCAGTTATTCACACCTTGAGGATTCTTTTGCCCACTCTACCAGTTACACTGCCTGCTGGGACAGAGTTTTCCTACCTTCTTCTTTTCTATTTGTAAGAAAAATACACAGGCTCTTTTCCATTTTTGAGTTTAACACTCATGACTCCTCGTAAATCAGATAGGGATACCCAAAACAGTAAACTCAGTCGAGTCACAAAGGTTAAGAAAGTTTATTGAGTTCTATCTGGCATGATTCCTCGTCTATAATTTTTGACTACTTGACAGAAAAGTAAAAGTTCCAACTTTTATATCTTAATGTGAATTTCCTCAAAATTCCTTCTCTCAGGCTGGCATATCTAACCGGGGAAAGAAAATTAGCATCAATTAAGCTACTTCAGGGGCTTCCCAAGTCGGGCAAGTGGTAAAGAATTCACTTGCCAATGCAGGAGAGGTAAGAGACATAGGTTCAATCCCTGGGTCTGGAAGATCCCCTGGAGGAGGGCATGGCAACCTACTCCGGTATTCTTGCCTGGGGAATCCCACAGACAGAGGAGCCTGGCTGGCTACAGTGCTTACGGGCTAGTTCATAGGGTTACAAAGAGTTGGATACCACTGAAGTGACTTAGCACATGTACGCAAGTTACTTTAGGGCTAGAGAAAGCTGAATAGTGACCACCCAGATATATCACATCCTAATCCCAGGATCCTGTAAATATTATTTTTTATATAAGACAAAGAAGGTTTTGCAGATATAATTAAGGATCTTTAAGTGAGGAGATTCTCTTGAATTATCTCAGTTCAGTTCACTCAGTCATGTCTGACTCTGCAATCCCATGGACTGCAGAACCCCAGGCCTCCCTCTCCATCACCAACACCCAGAGCTTGCTCAAACTCATGTCCATTGAGTCGGTGATGCCATACAACCATCTCATCCTCTGTCATCCCCTTCTCCTCCTGCCCTCAATCTTTCCCAGCATCAGGGTCTTTTCCAATGAGTCAGTTCTTCACATCAGGTGGCCAAAGTATTGGAGTTTCAGCTTCTTCAGCATCAGTCCTTCCAATGAATATTCAGGGTTGATTTCCTTTAGGATGGAATGGTTGGATCTCCTTGCTGTCCACGGGACTCTCAAGAGTCTTCTCCAAAACCATAACACAAAAGCATCAATTTTTAGGCTGTCAGCTTTCTTTATAGTCCAACTCTCACATCCATACATGACTACTGGAAAAACCAGAATTAGCTGGGGGCCCTAAATACAATCGAGTCTTTATACAGGCAGGGGGTGATTCTGTTGTAGGAAAGGGACCTCTCCCAAGGCCCAAGAGTCTCATCTAATACTCGGGAATGAATTGTCCAAGGAGACAATGCTGACAATGTAAGAGACTTTATTAGGAAGGGCTGCCAGGGCAGAGAGAAGCAGGTGAGGGAACCCCGGAGAACTGGTCTGTCATGCGCTCACAGTCTCAGGTTTTATGGTAATGGAATTAGTTTCCAGGTTGTCTCTGGGCAATCATTGTGACTCAGGGTCCTTCCTTGTGTTGTGTGCATTGCTTAGTCAAGATAGATTCCAGCAAGAAGGATTCTGGGAGGTTGGTAGGACATTTGGATTGGCATCCCCTCTCTTCTTTTGACCTTTCCTGAATTCTTCTGGTTGTTGGTAACTTGTTAGTTCTGCATTCCTTACCGGGACCTCCTGTGCAAGACAATTCATGCAAGTGACTATCGTCTTGCCTGGCCAGGGTGGGCCGTTACGGTCAGTGGTTCCCCTTACAATGACATATACACACTGGAAGAGGAGAAGCCGTGTGATCGTTGAGGCAGAGAGTGGAGTGATGCAGCCCTAAATCAAGAGACGCCAACAGAATCAGAAAGGGGCAAAGAGCAGATTCTCCCCAAGACTCTCTGAAGGGACTGTGGCCCTGTCGACACCTTGATTTTCACCCAATCCTCTGACTGCAGACTTCTGACCACCAGAACTGTGAGAGAATAAATGTCTATTGTCCAAATCCACTAAACTTGTGACAGTTTATTACCACAACCCCAGGAAGCTAAGATAGGTGCCCACTGGTCCGAACCGCATATCCTATGTTTGTGTTAGAGGTGACACCCGTAAGGAAGAGTCCTTGCCCTGCTGGTTATTTTCTGATGTTAATTATCAAGCTAATCAGAAATGGCCTTTGAGCTAAGATCAAATATTGGTATGGGGGCTTCCCAGGTGGCACAGCGGTAAATAATCCACCTGCCAATACAGGAGACACAGGAGACGTAGGTTCTATCCCTGGGTTGGGAAGATCCCTTGGGGGAGGATATGACAATCTGCTCCAGTATTCTTGCCTGAAAAATTCCACGGACACAGGAGCCTGCTGGGCTAATGTCCATGAGGTAACAAAGAGTCAAACACGACTGAACGACTGAGCACATAAGCAGAAACCTTTCTTTCATTACTGGAAAGTTACACTTGAGAAACTGGAGTTTGAGGGAGCCACAAAAATAAGGATAATATGCTTAACTATTAATGCTATTCATTAATCAAGCATTCTGAAGTTCTGGCTATATGACAGTGTTTGTCCAAAGTCCTGAAATAAACAAGATCTCTGCCCTTGAAGAGGTCTGTTGATGAAGGGAAATAGACACACACACACACAACTAAAATAATATGTGGAAAATGGAGTAATGATCACATGTCTGGAATATTATAAACACACTGAAGAATGCATAGACTGCAGGATGCATCTGTGTGAGCACAGAGGGAGGGTGGGCCAGGGAAAGCTTTATGGCAAAGGTGTGCCTTTGAGCCGACAGAGGGAGTTGACTAGTAAAGCAGATCAAAAGGGAAAACTTTTCTCAATTTTTTTCAGTGGATTTCATATTTTGAGGGACACTGTCTACCAAAAAAGAAAGCTTCTGTATAAGTAATAAATAATAGACCAAGAACATCTCTAATTGACAGAGTTTATAATCAGTGAAGGATGATCACTAGTATTTTACTATTATTTCAGCCACGAGCAAAGGTATTTGTCATTTGATATTTTTTTCTGTGAAGTTTTTTCCAGGTAAAAGTGTGATTTTTTAAAATTATGATTTTTAGACTATTGATACAGCTATAAGATTGTCTCTTCATTATTTTCAAGGACAGTCTTCCTTTCTTGAGAAAGACAGTATCTACTTGCACTGAACAATATGGCCTAGAGAAAAGTATATTGAAAAGAACCTCATTCATGAGAGTAGCTTCCTGCACATGGCTTTAGTTCTGTTCCTTGGGGATAGCTTGCAGTATCATTTCCTTGTAAGTCAATAGAAGCAGTTAGGACCTAATCCCCTTTTACAGAGTTCCTACAAAACAATAGTGATAAATATAATAATCAATGTTTGTATAGCATCCTATTATGGTACCAAAGAGTTTCACAAAAGTATCTGATTATGGGTTTTTTGGAACTGTAAGTAAAACCCTGTTTTTTCATCTCATACAGGTTTCTTGTGTCTCTCTCTCCTTTCTTCATCTTTATTGTGATGTTCTTACTTTCAGTTAACATAATGCTTTGTTGAGATATAATTGACATGTAACTTTGTTGAAGTTTAAAGCATACATCAGGTTGATTTGATGCACTTATATATAGGGAAATGATTATCATTCAAGCCTTACCTAACAGCTCCATCACCTCACATAACCACCCTTTTTGTGTGTATTAAGAGAACATTCAAGATCTATTCTTTAAGCAACTTTCAAGTACGTAACATTGTGTGGTTAATTATCATCACCATGGCTGTGTATTAGATCTCAAAAAACTATCCATCTTATAACTGGAAGTTTGTGCCTTTTAACTAATGTCTGCTCATTTCCCCCTCTCCCTCAGGCAAATTTCTTAATCTCTTTTAGCTTCAGTTTCGTCAACTCGGAAGTGAGGCGGCTCTTATCCACATGGAGAGCTATGAGAATGAAGTGAGATTTTGTACATGAAATACCCAGGACAGTGGCTGACACAGTAAGTACATGGTGAGAGCTGGCTCCATTATTTTTGTCATTTTTTTTTTCCTGAAAGTAGTTAAACTTTTATAAAAATTGTGTTTTATTCTACTGTTCTTCAACTGCTTCACTCCTCTCAACTCATGACAAGAACCAGCTCATTTTGCCAGAATCTCCTCACTTCCCATCTATTGAAATTAAGGCTGGAAGATGGCTTCTTCAGGGTGAACTATGAGGAATACCCATGTGTCTCAGAATTAGACCTGCCTCCAGTGGTGACACTCCTTGGCTTCTCCCTGTGCTCTTCTTCTGGTCCTTCAGGTATCACATGGTGGATAAAAACTGGCTGTTACTTATGAATAACGGGCTCCCTAGCTCCAGAAAGATTTGAGGCAGTTTTCAGGATCAGATCATGCATCAAACAGTAAAGTTATATGTTAAAAGAGATGACAAGACTATTAGAGCTCTTTGTGAATTGTAACTGGGATTTGATACAGATTTGTTTTTTGAACTGAGGGTTACAGTCATTAATTAGTTCACAAAATTAATTGAGATAAGTACACTCCATGAGGTACACAAATTATGATTTTTGTGGAATTTTTAGTTTCAATTATATATTATTGCATGTTTATAAAATGAAAGATAGCTTGAGGGCCATGAGATTAGGCTGCTAGTGGTTTACTTTTTCTGCCACTAGTGGCTAGAAGTGAGAAAGTTCCTGATTTAACAAAACTTTCTCCAACACTTATTTTCATCGGACATTCTTTCACGTGCATGACTTTTTGTTTCTTCCCTAATACTGATAAGCTGCAGTGTAGGATAGGTAGCCCGGGAAAACACTTTCATCTCCCTTCCCCCGGCCTCTGGTACAAGTCTGAGGGGATTCTTATTCCTTAACAGACTCTGATAGCAGGTAGTAAAAAGCACTGAATAGAGTGAATCGGAGCTTCCCTAAAAGCCCATGAAAATTCCGTCAGTTTTAACCATTAACTCCCTGGACTCTTGACTCAGAAGTTTCTCTAAAGCTCTGCGTCGGTGCTTAGGGATGGGGGTGGAAGGGCGAGTGAGAGAGTTTGAGGTCAGGGTTGTGGTGGCCGAGGGCGGGCTGGGCACGGGACGCGGTCACACCGGTGCTTCTTCCGGCTCGGGTTTCCGCCGGAGGCCTCGGAGAGGGACCTTTGAGGGGGCGGGGGGAGGCGAGCAGTAGGGGTGTGTGTGTGTGAGTCCAAGGGGTGGCAAAGGTCTGATCAGTCAAAAGGAGTAGGGGTGTGTGTGTGTGCCTGAGTGAGTCCAAGGGGCGGCAAAGGTCCAGCCAGTCAAAAGGAGTAGGTGTGTGTGTGTGTCTGTGTGTGAGTCCAAGGGCGGCGCAGGTCCTCACTCTGTCTGAGCAACATTCTCCACATCTTGCTGTGTCTTTCCAAGTGGGGCAGGCCGGTGTATGTGTATGTGTGTGTGTCCAAGGTGCGGCGAAGGTCCCCACTCGGCTGAGCACCATCCCCCACATCTTGCTGTCTTTCCAAGCGGGCCAGCTGGTGTGTGTGTGTGTGTGTGTCATTGTGCGTGTATCTGTGTGTGTCTTTGTGTGTGTGTCTTTGTGTGTGTGTCTGCGTGTGTCCAAGGGCGGCGAAGTTCCCCACTCTGTATGAGCACCATCCTCCACATCTTGCTGTCTTTCCAAGCGGGCCAGCTGGTGTGTGTGTGTGTCATTGTGTGTGTATCTGTGTGTCTTTGTGTGTCTGTGTGTGTGTGTCTGCGTGTGTCCAAGGGCAGCGAAGGTCCCCACTCTGAGCACCATCCTCCACATCTTGCTGTGTGTCTTTCCAAGTGGGGCCGGCCGGTGTGTGTGTGTGTGTGTGTGTGTGTGTGTCCAAGGGCGGCGCAGGTCCCCACTCTGAGCACCATCCTCCACATCTTGCTGTGTGTCTTTCCAAGTGGGGCCGGCCGGTGTGTGTGTGTGTGTGTGTGTGTCCAAGGGCGGCGCAGGTCC
Organism: Bos grunniens; assembly: GCF_055505025.1. Lineage (NCBI taxonomy): Eukaryota > Metazoa > Chordata > Mammalia > Artiodactyla > Bovidae > Bos > Bos grunniens. The sequence continues at coordinate 45,647,106 of NC_141193.1, read as the reverse complement.
CCACTCTGAGCACCATCCTCCACATCTTGCTGTGTGTCTTTCCAAGTGGGGCCGGCCGGTGTGTGTGTGTGTGTGTGTGTGTGTGTGTGTGTGTGTCCAAGGGCGGCGCAGGTCCCCACTCTGAGCACCATCCTCCACATCTTGCTGTGTGTCTTTCCAAGTGGGGCCGGCCGGTGTGTGTGTGTGTGTGTGTGTGTGTGTGTGTGTGTGTCCAAGGGCGGCGCAGGTCCCCACTCTGTCTCAGCACCCTCCTCCGCATCTTGCTGTCTTTCCAAGCGGGGCCGGCCTCTGGAGGCTGCTGGGCCGCCTCCCGGATCCCAGACCGGGATATCCCGGGCGGCGGCGGCCACAACAAGCTCTCCGCAGACAAAGGGCGGGCGCGGCGGGGAGCGCGCGCTCGGAGCGCGGGTCCCGGCCGCCAGGGGCGCCGAGCAGACCCCGCGCCGGCCGCAGCCGCGAAGCCCGGAAGAGCCGGCTCGGGGCGCAGACCCCGCCCGGGCTGGCGCAGCGCCGGCCCCGGACTCCCACTCGGTCTTTGACCCTCCGTCCCCTCCCGGCCCCCCGGCCCCCCCGGCCGCACCGCTGGAGCCGCTGCGCCCGCGGCCGCCGCTGCTTGTCAGCCGGCTGGCTGAGAGCGCGGCGCGCGGGCCGGCGGCATGGCTGTGTCCTGGAGGAGCTGGCTGGCCAACGAAGGGGTTAAACACCTCTGCCTGGTAGGATGGCGGGCGAGGGTCTCCCGGCGTCTTGTTTCTGGGGCAGCGATCTTGATTCATTCTCTGAGCGAGCGCGGGTGGGAAGCTGGAAGTTTTGCCTCTAGTGCAAAACATCCTCCACTAACACAAACTTTCTGCCGGGAATACCTGGACATAACCATCTCCTCCCTCCCTCCCTCCAAGCCCTCGGAACTTGCCTACACTTTGATGCGAGAGCGGATGCGGAGGAAGGGAGATCCCTGTTAGTTAACACAGCTTTCCCTTTAACCCCTTAAACATCTTCACCACCCCCACCCCTTTTTCTCTTTTCCCAGATTGTTTGTCGGATTTTATTTTATACAGCAAAGCCCTCTTCTTTATTATCTATTCTTCATTCAATGGATATTTTTAAAGCTTAAACATACAATGCTTGGGACTTGGTGATGTCACACATCACTTAGTCTTGTTTTACCTCCAGGGGTTATCTGTGATCTTTAGGATAACTGTTGCAGCCCAAATACTTAATCTCAGGTGTACAGGGGCTGAGTGAGTTCAGATACGTTTTCCTCTTAGTGGTTTGCAGCTTGCTGGTCAATTGAGAAAGCTTTTGGCAACGACTAATTGAGGTTCCATTGAGCGTATTGTGTCCGACGAATGTACTTGAATGTACTCCATTCATTGGGTAGTACTTATTTTTAATTCTTTTCTCTCTTTCTCCATATGATTTAGCTTATCTGGCTCTCCCTGAATGTCCTGCTTTTCTGGAAAACCTTTCTGCTGTATAACCAAGGGCCAGAGTATCACTACCTCCACGAGATGCTGGGGGTAAGTGGGTCTTGGGTGACCTGGTGGAGTGGGTATAAGGTGGGCAGACGATGCTACAGTTCTTGAGCAGTTTTTCTATTTATTGAAGAAACGTTCCGTGGGTTGTTCACTTCAGGAGCGTTTGTTAGTTTCTAAAGTGGTCACGTTTTCATGATTTATCATTTACACTCGTGGAAATTACAATGATTGACTCTTAAGAGCCAAAGATAATCTTATAAAGAGAACTGCTAGGCTAGTAATACCTGAGAAAAGTTGTCACTTCTTGCCAGCTGCAAAGTGCCCTGAAGGGTCTCCTTCACTTAAGGGACCAACCGATGACAGGCTTTTCATTCTCACTAATCAAGTCTTCAGCTTGCCCATCAGCTTATCCAGAGAATTTCTGCACTGCTTCCTTTTACTGTCAGTTCTCACACAGTATGTGTCTAAGGCAGTTATTCATTCTTGGGCATTTCTCAAATGCTTGCCCTGGGTTAGTGGCTGATTATTATTCCGGTGTTCTGGTCTAATGGGAGAACGATATTGTGCACAATTTTGCTCTGATTTGTCTCATGTGTCAATATTTTTCTTTTTTTATATATTCCATGATGCTTCTGTTTTCATTCTTCCTGTCCTTCCCCTTCCTACTTGTCTCCTGAACAAAAATGGTATCACTGTGCACATCTTACTTTGTATAAGGAGACAGCTTTTTCTAAGAAACAAACAACAACTATAAGACATTAAAAAATCTTAGGGCATATGAAAAAGCAGATTTGGCATTCCTTTTCATTGGAGAAGAAAATGCATTCTGAACAGGAGGTGCATAATTTTCTTTTTCATGGTTTAATGACTGTTTACAATTATTATTAGTTCAGATGAATTTAGTGGAACCAGTCTTCCATTTCCTGTTTTTATAGTTACAAATCCTATCTCTCTTTAAAGCTCAGCTTTTATAGTAGTGCTTGGCACATATTAAGATTGTGATAAATTGAGGGTGAACTAATTGATTTATATTTTATTTTATAGAGTAAAGCACTGTTTTCATTATCTGTTGTTCACACAGATAATGGTATTTTTAAAGTTTAAAAATTGGTATTTCTCCAAAAACTCTTGAGAGTTACAGTGGCAAACTTTGCTTTGGAAAATGGTGAATCTTGATCAGGACGTAGATGTAATAATATAAAATCTAAGCCTCGACAACTTGGAAAGACATAATTGAACTTGGAATTTCAGCTTTATGACATAGTATAAACTAAAATGATAATTTACTTAAAAAATAATTATGTTGGAAACCAACAAGTTAGTTTTTTATTAGTTTGGATGCTGTGTAACAACTTCAAATATATTTTGGTTACAACTCATATGAAGAATACACACACACACACACACACACACACACACACATATACAACCCAACTAATTGAATTATATGTTTCACCTCTCTCTACATCATCCCACTTTAGTGGTTTTATTTGAATAAGATGATAGGCTAGTGAGGTTCAGTGGTGAGGCCCGCAGAATATAGGCCTGGTACTAAGCAGGGGCTCAATAGATATTGATCAGATGAATGAAGACAAAAAAATAATAAAAGGACTAAATGGAAGACTGTGAGTAGCATGTGCAAGAGGCAGATTGAAGAAGAGCAGGGTCATTGTAAATTAGTTTTCATAAAAACATAAGAATCATCATAGTTCAGTTCAGTTCAGTCGCTCAGTCGTGTCTGACTCTTTGCGACCCCATGAATCGCAGCACGCCAGGCCTCCCTGTCCCTCACCAACTCCCGGAGTTCACTTAGACTCATGTCCATCGAGTCAGTGATGCCATCCAGCCATCTCATCCTCTGTCGTCCCCTTCTCCTCCTGCCCCCAATCCCTTCCAGCATCAGAGTCTTTTCCAATGTGTCAACTCTTCACATGAGGTGGCCAAAATACTGGAGTTTCAGCTTCAGCATCATTCCCTCCAAAGAAATCCCAGGGCTGATCTCCTTCAGAATGGACTGGTTGGATCTCCTCCTTAACCATGTAGTTAGGAGTCCATATGTTATGAAGAGTCACTGGAAAAGGACAGCTTTTCTTTTTGACATCATGACTAAAGAAGAAAGATGACTTTCACATGTCTTACTTTTCATTAATCACCTATATGAATTTTTTAGTCATTAGTTTATCTACACCATTTGGAATAGATATCTGTCATTTTAGTGAAAAAGCAGTTCTGTCTATAGTTTGACTATTTGCTTAATGAAGGAGTATTTAATTTTATTTGTCTTAGGCTTATCCTTCCTAATCTTTTGATGATTGTGGTACTGTTTCATATTAAAAGAACTTGCAAGCATTTTTTTGTATTTAAAGAATTACAGCAGAACAATGAGATATAATTAATTTTTAAAATAAATATTGTAGGCGCCCACATTTTGTATATTTAATAACTGTATAGTATGAACTTTATGCCTTAGAGCAGTTTTTCTTAGAGCCTACCAAACACTCACAAGAACATGGTCCCACCATGATAGAAATCCTGAAAAGGACGCAGGTATTCTGATAAGTCTCTTTTAGGTAAATTTTAAGTTCATAAAAATCATGATGATATTTCTGGAAATGAGCTTGATTGCTACCACTTTAAAACACTATGGAAACAAAGCTTGCATTTGTTGAACATTTTGATAATAGCATTTAGTCTAAGGTTGTCATTATTCATCTGTAAAATGTAAGGTAATAATAAAGTTGGGCTAATATTACAGGAACAAAGTGTCCATAGGATATAGCTCATTTGCAGGAAGACACAGACATTGAAAAGCAGTTAATTCTTCACAGTAGTCTAAAAATCTCTGCTTTCTATTGAAAAACAATTTATTTGACTGTTTATTTAAACCGATGGTATACTAGTCACTTTACAAATACTGTGCTTAACTAGGAAACTATCCTTCCCCATTGTACCTGGGGAAGTATAGGCTGAGGAATCTGAATGAATGGCTGCTCAAATCCCTTTGGATGGTCACTGTCGAAGTTAGGATTTAAATGCAGTGCTGTCTGGATTTTTGCTTTTTTTTTCATACTGCACAGATTTTCTAAACCACTTCACTGGCCCATCTCAGATAGTCATGTCACTGGTTAGTATTGCTCTTTATCAGTGCTGTGCTTGATATAATGTGACTCATACAAAACTTAAAATTTCCCAGTAGTACTTCAAAAGAGTAAGAAGCCAATGACATTAACTTTAATATATTTTATTTAAAATAATGTATCGTAGGTATTGTAATAGATTGAAGCATTCAACATGTGGTCAATACTTCTAAAAATTATTGATGAAATATTTTACATTATTTTTGTCTGTTCTTTGAAATATAGTATATATTTGCCACTTATATACATCACAGCTCAGCTACTAGAATTACTTGGTGTGTCTTTAAGTTTCATAAGATTTTTATAGATGAAAAAGTGGATTCACTCTTTCATCTGTAAGATATCCAAGTTGTTCCAAATATAAAGATTTTCCACTGACACAAGTGAATATCAGTTTTTTCAATTTAAATTAGTAAGGTTAATGAACCTAAAAATCCAGTTCCTTGGTGGCCTTGGACACATCTCACATGCTCAGTAGCCACACGTGATTAGTGGCTACCATTTTGGACAGTACACATGCTGGCCGTGGGGAGATTTTATTACCTTCATGGCCAAATGCATTCATCATTTTGCTTTAAGGCAAGCAGCTAGCCACCAGTCAGCCATGTAAAAAGAAATCAGGGTATGGGTAGTCCTCTGACTCCCCCTTTCCTGAACAGGAGTTAATTTTGAATGGGAACTTGTGGGCTCTAGTAATTGGTGTGTAACTGTAAAAATATTTTTGACTTAATCTTCTCTGCTTCCTGGGAGGTGGGAGCCTTTGAGAAAAATTATTTAATCCTCAGAACTAGAGTTATTTTTATTCCTAATAGGCTAAGTGACTGTTCTCAGACCACAGTTTAAGGGTTAAAAAATTACGTAAGAACTGCTAGGGAAAAGAAGATCGTAAATGATGGAAGATAAAATAATCTTGGGACTTAATATGTCTTAGTAGGGATTTTCATCAGAACTGTTTTTTCCCAGACTGGTTTGACCCAGGCCTGAAGGCTACATGGTCACGGCTGGTTTATGCCTGAGTTAATGTGCTTATCAGACTGTGCACTTCCTAGGAGATGTTTAATTATGACATGCTGTGAATATTGGAATCTTAAAATTAGCCAAGAGGGGGAAAAAAGTCTTTTGAAGAAAACCAAAGCAAACACTCAAATAAACAAACCAAACAACAACGTTTTTCATCTACGGTGCTTTAAATAAAGGACTCCATTGATTACTTAAGATGAAATTTGTTTTTGATTTATTTCTTTTCAAGGAATGGAAAATGTATGTAGTACTTTAATAGCAAGTGCTAATGTGTTGTGACAGACTCTGAGAGTTTCCTAAATTTTTTGAAATGTTGAGGCAAATTTAACTCAGGATATTTTCATATCAGGAGCCTTCATATCATAGGCACCTATTTCTGAGTTCTATTTCTGACATTTTAATGATTACAGGATGTAATTTAATTGGTATAAGCATTTTAATTTGAGAAGAAAATGCATTTTGTGGTACCAGATTCAGTGTGTCTTTATTTTATTATTTTTTTCCCCAAAGCTAACATTTGTGTATGGATCTTTCAGTTTCAAACTAGTTTTTCTCAGAGTACCATAATGAGAATTTAATTTTTTTGCTTAATCTCACAATTTTTGTTTTAGATCTGCTGAATGGACATGAAGATTTTTTTTTCTTATTTTTAAATTCTTATTGAGATACCTGTGTCATTTAGAAGAAAGTTGTAAGCATTGAGGTTTTTTGAATTGTACAGTGATGATCTTTCTTTGGTCAATCATTATCCTTCAAGTGATTTAGAAGCATTAACAATTCACCTTCTCAAGTGTCCTAGGAATTGTATCAGAATTAACATTTCTCAGAGACAGAAATCTGATGTCATGTGAATTTCTTAAGGTTGGAGATCGGCGTCTCTGTGTGAAGAACCTAGGATTTTAAGTCAGCATTGGTTTTACAGCTGACTTGTGTGTGTGTGTGTGTGTGTGTGTGTTAGTCACTCAGTCATGCCTGACTCTTTGTGATCCCATTGACTGTGGCCCGCCAGGCTCCTCTGTCCACGGAATTCTCCAGGCAAGAATGCTCGTGTGGGTATCCATTCCCTTCTTCGGGGATCTTCCTGACCCAGGGATCGAACCCAGGTCTCTCATGTTATAGGCAGCTTCTTTAACGTCTGAGTCACCAGGGAAGCCCACATCTGGCCTGCTGCTGCTGCTAAGTCGCTTCAGTCGTGTCCGACTCTGTGCAACCCCATAGACGGCAGCCCACCAGGCTCCTCCATCCCTGGGATTCTCCAGGCAAGAATACTGCAGTGGGTTGCCATGTCCTTCTACATCTGGCCTAGGCATCTGTAATTCTGCTGAGAAGGAGTATGTGCCTCCTGTCAATTTCAGAAAGGGCTTGATCATTAACTCTTTCTTTTTACTGCTCAGAATATTGTGGTTTCAATTCAAAGGATATTTTGCAATAAGTTGTTTTTTGTTTGTTTGTGTTTATTCTTAACATTCTGCCAAAGTGTTAAGCTTCTTGTTTATTGACAGGTGAAATTAGTTCCATTACACTGAGGCAGTCATGATGTACTTAATTCATTTGTAAGAGATAGAGACTCATGTAATTTTAGACTTGAAAGAGAACTTTGATGTCTTTACTTAGATTTTCCCAAGTAGAAAAATGAGGCTGATAATGAGCTCATTATCACCAGCTCAACTGGTGGCTTGGTCACTCTCCTGGTTCATTGTTCCTCACTCCAATATTCAGCCTGTTATAATGAACAACTTGATAGACAGACGTATGTAAGATACATTAAACTCCATACTCTGTAGGTCACTAGCTTTTCTTGTTTAAAGGTGTTGAACTGTTCAAGAAGTTATGGAAAATTATTGACTTACACCCAGGATAATGTATATTTCCAGCTTTACAGTTGTTTTATACTTGTTTCAGACATATCCATAAGGATTATGATATGTATTTGTATTTTTTTTTCTGATTACATGATGTTTGCTAGAATTTTAGCACAAGGTTTAACTTCTTTGTTATACTTAGCTAAATGTGCATTGTATAATTCTCTTTTATCAGTTCAGTTCAGTTCAGTCACTCAGTCGTGTCCAACTCTTTGCGACCCCATGAATTGCAGCACGCCAGGCCTCCCTGTCCATCGCCAACTCCCGGAGTTCACTCAAACTCACATCCATCAAGTCGGTGATGCCATCCAGCCATCTCATCCTCTGTCGTCCCCTTCTCCTCCTGCCCCCAATCCCTCCCAACATCAGAGTCTTTTCCAATGAGTCAACTCTTCGCATGAGGTGGCCAAAGTATTAGAGTTTCAGCTTTAGCATCAGTCCTTCCAAAGAACACCCAGGACTGATCTCCTTTAGAATGGACTGGTTGGATCTCCTTGCAGGCCAAGGGACTCTCAAGAAGCTTCTCCAACACCACAGTTCAAAAGCATCACTTCTTCGGCACTCAGCTTTCTTCACAGTCCAACTCTCACATCCATACATGACTGCTGGAAAAACCATAGCCTTGACTAGGTGGACCTTTGTTGGCAAATTAATGTCTCTGCTTTTGAATATGCTATCTAGGTTGGTCATAACTTTGCTTCCAAGGAGTAAGCCTCTCTTTTATCAGTACCATCCAAAAACAGCGTGGAATTGAAATTTGAAATTAATTTCCAAGATTTTCAATTTTATTTCCCTCATTTGATTATTAATAATATCAATTCATTGAGGACAAGCACCAGGTATTAATTGCTTAGATTAATTTATTTAATCTTTTCATCCATCCTATGGAGTAGATATTTTTAATTCTTAATTTTGAAGCTAAGACATTGAATTAGAGAAGTTCTGTAACTTGCTGATGAATGACAGAGCCAGATCTCTAGCTCAGACATACTGATTCTAGAACTTGTACTGTTAACCACTGGGCTCTTTTGCCTTTAGTCAATGTTAGTGTTAGACTGAACCATATGGGATTGCCATTTTGATGGAACAAAAATATCAGCAACCTCAGATATGCAGATGATACCACTCTGATGGCAGAAAGCAAAGAGGAACTAAAGAGCCTCTTGATGAGGGTAAAAAAGGAGAGTGAAAAAGCTGGCTTAAAACTCACCATTCAAAAAGCTAAGATCGTAGCATCTGGTCCCATCGCTTCATGGCAAATAGATGGGGAAAAAGTGGAAACAGTGGCAGATTTTATTTCCTTATTCTCCAAAATCACTGTGGACAGTGACTGCAGTCACGAAATTAAAAGATGCTTGTTCCTTGGAAGAAAAACTATGACAAACCTAGACAGCATATTGAAAAGCAGAGACATCGCTTTGCTGACAAAGGTCTGTGTAGTCAAAGCTATTGTTTTTCCAGTAGTCATGTATGGATGTGAGAGTTGGACCATGAAGAAGGCTGAGTGTTGAAGAATTGATGCTTTTGAACTGTGGTGTTGGAGAAGACTTGAGAGTCCCTTGGCCTGCAAGGAGATCCAACCAGTCCATCCTAAAGGAAATCAGTCCTGAATATTCATTGGAAGGACTGATGCTGAAGCTGAAACTCTAATACTTTGGCCACCTGATGTGAAGAGTAGACTCATTGGAAAAGACCCTGATGCCGGGAAAGATTGAAGGCGGGAGGAGAAGGGAGTGACAGAGGATGATGGTTACATGGCATCATCGACTCGCTGGACATGAGTTTGAGCAAGCTCCAGGTGATAGTGAAGGACAAGGAAACCTGGTGTACTTCATCCATGGGGTGCCGGAGACTTAGCAACTGAACAACAACAATCAGCCATTTCATGTGATTCAACCTCATACAAACTATAAACATTTATTAATCACATTTTATGCCCGGGATAGCTCAGTTGGTAAGGAATTTGCCTGCAATGCAGGAGACCCCGGTTTGGTTCCTGGATGAGGAAGATCCCCTGGAGAAGGGATAGGCTACCCACTCCAGTATTCTTGGGCTTCCCTTGTGGCTCAGATGGTAAAGAATCCACCTGCAAACGTGGGAGACCTGGATTCGAACTCTGGGTTGGGAAGATCCCCTGGAGAAGGGGAAGGCTACCCACTCCAGCATTCTGGCCTGGAGAATTCCCTGGACTGTAGAGTCCATAGGGTTGCAAAGAGTCAGACACGACTGAGCGACTTTCACTTTCATGCACCAGGCACGGTTAGTTCCTTGGTCTTTTGTAATCTCATTTAATCTTTCCATATTAAATTTAATCATTATAATAATCCCGGAGGATAGGAATGATCACTTTTTACAGAATTGAGAAACAGATTCTGAGTGGTTAGGTAACTTCCCCATGGTCACCCAGCTAACAACTAGAGAAGCCCAATTCGAGCCCACGTTTGTCTCATATTAAAGACCACACTCAGTCATGCTGCTCCTCCAGGGAGGGTCTGAGACAAAGAGGGTTAGAGCCTGGAATTTTCTAATCTTTCTAGGTAAACCGTTTGTATGTATGGTTGTGTGTTTTGTCTTAATAAGTAAAGGTAAGACTACAGCTTATGGATTACTCTTAAACGTGCAGCAGACTTGTACGCCTTGTTCTGGGTTTTTTATCTCAGTCACTGTTAGGTCCGACTCTTTGCGACCTTGTGGACTATACTCCGCCAGGCTCCTCTGTGGGATATTTCAGGCAAGAATACTGGAATGGGTTGCCATTTCTTCCTCCAGGAGATTTTTGCAACCCAGGGATTGAAACCACTTCTCCTATGTCTCCTGCATTGGCAGGCGGATTCTTTACCACTGAGCCCCCTGGAAATCCTAGCTGACTGCATTAATTTGCTTAGGCTTCCATAACAAAGGACCACAGACTGGGTGGCTTTAACAACAGAAATTCATCTCCTCACAGTTCTGAAGGCTGTATACTTTCTCCTACAGAGGACCCAGCCTGAGGGAATGAAGCTTTTGGAACTGCAAAATGTTGTAGAACCTTGGGTATTGTTCTAGTTCATTTGTCTCATTTGATAGATTTAATACAGGGCTAAGTTGAATATGGACAGTAGGTCTTTGAACTCTAGTCAGTGTTTCTAGTTTATCATGCTAAGCATTGTGTTGAACACAAAATTGGTTTCAAAAGTGCATAGGTAATTCTGGGGAGGAAAAATCAATGATCCTTTATTCCTTATTCACAAGATTGTAAGCTTTGGAGCTATATGGATATGAGTTTGAATCCTGGCTCAGGCGTTTATGTCCCTTTATGATTTTGGCGAATTACTTCTCTAAATCTAAGTTTAACTCATCTATAAGGTTAAGTTTAACCTTCCTATTAGGTTGTTTGTTAGGATTCCATGAGAAAATGTTAGTGCAGTCTTTGGCCCTTGGTGCATATGTGCATAGCAAAAGATAGCATTATTGTGAATATCAAGTAATATTATTTGATGTTAATGGTATTAATACTATTAATAGCAGTAAATGGTAATATAAATTATTTATGCTTATTAATAAAAATATTAAAATAATTCAGAGAGAGATGAGATAGGAGGAATTTGCTGAACATATGGCAGATGACATTAGGAGAGAGTGACTTTTCCTTTTCTTTGACCTCTGGCTGCCCCCCCTGATCCTTCTGGACAAAGGAAGGCTGCACATTGCTATTTGTAATTGGCACAAAATTTGCACCAGCTTGGTTATGATTGCTGAGTGAAATTTCATCTTGAGATAGAGCACATTTTATTCAGAAAAGCTTTTATTAATCTTTACTGAACTTTGGAATCTTCAACAGAAAAACAAGGGAAGTAATGCCTATTTCCAGTAGTCATATGTTGTGAGAGTTGGACTATAAAGAAAGCTGAGTGCTGAAGAATTGATGCTTTTGAACTGTGGTGTTGGAGAAGACTCTAGAGAGTCTGTTGGACTGCAAAGAGATCCAACCAGTCTATCCTAAAGGAAATCAGCGCTGAATATTCATTGAAAGGACTGATGCTGAAGCTGAAGCTCCAATACTTTGGCCACCTGATGCAAAGAACCAACTCATTGGAAAAGACCCTGATGCTGGGAGAGATTGAAGGTGGGAGGAGAAGGGGACGACAGAGGATGAGACGGTTGGATGGTATCACTGACTTGATGGACATGAGTTTGAGTAAACTCTGGGAGTTGGTGATGGACAGGGAGGGCTGGTGTGCTACAGTCCATGGGGTCGCAAAGAGTTGGACACAACTGAGCGACTGAACTGAACTAAACTGAATGAGTGTTTCACAAGATTACTATGAACCTTAAAGGAAATTAAAAGAAATAATAACAATAATAGCTAGGGCCGACATTCACTGAGTTGTTCTTCTGGGCCAGATGTGATAATTTCTTTAAGCAAAAGAGGAAGCTGAAGCATGGAAATTATAAATAATGTGCTCAAGGATTAAAGTACATTGAGCAAAGCCTATTATGTAATAAGAGTTCCAGAATGCAGCTTTCCTTCCCTCTTCTCTCATCCTTCATATTCATATACCGAAATCCACTTATCTGTTCTGTATTCCCATTAAAACATGATGAAATGATCCTACTTATCTCAAGAGTGTTGTACTGAGCATTAGGTATGACTTAACCAATAGCAAACTACTTTGAAGAATTGAAAGCGTCACAGAAGTAAAAAATAATGGTTATTATTACATATTGTTTCTGTCTGCTGTTCATTCTTCGCAGCTTTTAAGGCTCCAGCCATTGGTACCTTAACAGAGCTCCTTTGGGAGTTGTAAAGGATGGTTTGGACAAAGAAATGAGAAGATTTCATTTTTGTGACAGAGAAGCAGCAGGGTACCCTTAACATCTAATATACTTTACATTTATAGTGTTGATTATTGAAGTGGGAGATTAAAGGGCTGTGACTTGTAACTAATAATTGCCAAGACATGAACTAAAAGTGAGACTTTAGAATAAATTACCTGGCATCTATGTCTTAATGCAGCTTTTTGATGTGATAAAAGTTGATGTAATAAACAGCCTTGCCAAATGTAGTTTCTTTTTGGTTCTGGAAATGGGGTTAAAGAAAAAGTACATAGAGAAGAAGATGGTATTTCCATGACCAATCAAATTTGTTTACAGTTTTAGAAGTTGAGTTTGACAATGACTTCTATCTATGGATAAATGATTTCAACACGTATTTTATAGGCAAAAGTTTCATGCTTTGATGGTTTTCATTGATTTGGACATTGTTAAAGGTCTCCAGACACATATCAAGAATACCAGAGGTCTAATATAGTTTAAGGCAAGAAGAGATGAATAATGTACACAGTGAAAGCATCTTATATATCTGAGATTTTTAAAAAATGGGTATGTGAACACCAAGATACATTTAAGAAATGATCTACGGTGAATGCCTTTCTGACTACAGTCATTTCTCGTATGATAGTATTTTCACATAGCTGATTTTAAATTTCAAGTAATTTTTTTGAATATAATCTTAGAAAGCTCAGGTTCATTGGAAGGATCTGAAGTAGTAATGGTCCAAACAAGTTTCTTTTTCCCCCCCTCCTTATATTTTGGCTCTTTGTTGACTTCCTTTCCCCGCAATATACCCTCTCTTATGTGCCTTCCAATTGGCATTTTATCCTGAGTGAACTCTCTGTCACCCCACCCCTTGCAGGAATTTGGATTTTAAGGATGCCCTAAAAAGAGATAGTTGTGGAACAAGAAAATAAGAACTGTTTGTTGAAAATACAATACTGATGAGATAGGGTGATTAGAGTATTTTTTATCTCTCTCAGACTTTCCTTGGCCAAGTTACTTTTGATGAGTTACTTTGGGCTTTTAAGCTGTGTTAATTTTCTTGGTTTGAAAAGCATGGGCCCCAAAGCACATTAGTAAAGTGCTTAGAGTTATTCAAACAAAGGTGAAGATACATTTTTCTTTTCTTTTTTTCCCATAGCTCAGAGTATCTAAAGGGAAAACCAAGCAAATATCAGCAGTATATAATAATGGATTCCAAATTGGAAAAAAAAAAATCACTCATATAAACCACAAGAATGCAGAGCTTCCGTGTGAAAGTTCCTCTTCCACTTGGGAAATGGCATTCTTTATATTGGGTTTCCCTGGTAGCTCAACTGGTAAAGAATCTGCCTGCAATGCAGGAGACCCCGGTTTGGTTCCTGGGTCAGGAATATCCGCTGGAGAAGGGATAGGCTACCCACTCCAGTATTCTTAGGCTTCCCTTGTGGCTCAGCTGGTAAAGAATCCGCCTGCTAATGCAGGAGACCTGGGTTCCATTCCTGGGTTGGAAAGATCCCCTGGAGAAGGGAAAGGCTACCTACTCCAGTATTCTGGCCTGGAGAATTCCCTGGACTGTATAGTCCATGGGGTTGCAAAGAGTTAGACATGACTGAGCGACTTTCACATTCTCTATATTACATTCATTACCTACAGCCAAATTTTTCTGGGATTTGGGCCTTGGCTTGGATTATGTAAAACCCACCATTGAACTACTCAGCCGTTTTGATCTTGTGCATTTTTTAAAACACAAGAGAGTGAAAAATGAGTCAAATGAAAATCTGAAAAGTTTAGTTTCTTGGATGATAATGCATCTACAGGGTTTCCTTAATTTTGATTTGCCTGAAGAAAACTGGTCTTAGATTTGTACTGGTTTCAAAGCTTGAGTGTGTTATGCGTAAAGGAGAAAATATACTTTGTTCAATCCACAGATTTTAGATACATGAAATTTAATTTGTCTTGTATGGTATTTATTCTAATTCTTGTTAAAGCCAAGAGTCTGCTATTGCCTTTTCCTTAGCATAGAGAAACTATTAGCTTAAATTTCAAGTATAGTAATATCTGTGAAAATTTCAGATTATCAATGGCAGCAACATAATACAGTGAAGAGAACATGAATTTTGGGGACAAATTGACCTAAGTTGAAATCTTGACTTTACGTCTTAATAACTGTATCTTTAAGTAATTAATTGAAATCTTCATAGTCTTACTTTCCTCAGTTTTAAACTGAGAATTATGTTATTGAATTGAACTACATAAAAATTCCAATGTTGAAACATTTTGACTTAAAAAATGGCAATTTTGCATAGGTTAACCTTATTTTCTCTTTTATAGGATTATTATTATTACTGATTTGAGATAAGCATAAAGTAAGATGAGGAAGAAATGAATTATGTTTCTTACCTTCCTTCTGATGCCAAGTGATAGTAGACAAATTCATGAAAATGCTAGACTCATTTCTTTCAGGAAAAACTGTGGAAGTTCAGAATGTTTTTATATTGAAATATATTTGTAACCGTTTCCTAATAACTGAAAGTTTCCTAAGTAAACTAAGAGAAGTTATTGTCCAATTTTGTGGAAATGTATAAATTCTGAAGAATTGGGTTGGCCAAAAAGTTCAAGTTTTTCCATAGGATGGTATGGAAAAACCCAAACGAACTTTTTGGTCAACTCAATATTTAAGATGATAGTTTGCAAATTATAGTATATGTTTTTTTTTCTTCTTTATGATTTCAAAATGATTTGACTGCTCGGTTGTGTTCGACTCTTCATGACCTTTGGACTGTAGCTTGCCAGGTTCCTCTGTCCATGGGATTGTCCAGGCAAGAATACTGGAATGGGTTGCCATTTCCTCCTGCAGAGGATCTTCCCGACCCAGGGACTGAACCCGAGTCTCCTGCGTCTCGCTCGTTATAGGCAGATTCTTTACCTCTGAGCCGTTGGGGACTGTCACAATTAATTGCTTTTCAATTGGCAGTAGTTTTCAAATTTTAGCTCCAAATTTGTTTATCTTTTTAAAACTTTCCATTGAGCAAATCAAAGATTGAGGTTCATATGAAGAAGACCAATTTCATAGGACACTAGCAATAGATCCTCTCTGGAAAAACAAAGGATTTAAAAAACCTATGTTTCTGCTATTGGGTAGAGAGTGTTTAAATATATACCTTAGCTTGCAGCACCCAGTCTTCATAGGTCTGTGCAAGGCCCCTGCTTTCTTTCTTACTGTTTATTTGTCTACTAATTCCTTAATCACTCCTTGATCTGCAATCCTGTTTTCCTCCCAACATTGGCAACTTTTCTAATAGTGTGTGGACATGTATCCTTCTATTGGTGTTTTATATGCATGTAGTTTTTGCTTGCTTTTTTAATCCACGAGAATGGCTTTGTGCTAAGGACTTACTCTCTTTCTTGCTTTTCTTCATTTTCTTCAAGCCCATTGTGTTTCAAGGGCTTCCTTGGTGGCTCAGTGGTAAAGAATCCACCTGCCAATGCAGGAGATGTGGATTCAATTCCTGGGCTGAACAGATCCCCTAGAATTAAGAAATGGCAACCCACTCCAATATTCTTGCCTATAAAATCCCATGGACAGAGGAGCCTGGTGGGCTACAGTCCATGGGGTCACAAAATTCAGACATGACTTAGTGACTAAACAGCAACAACAAATTATGTTTCAGAGTCTCTCTATGCGACTGTGCATTTCTTCGGTCCTTTGCCTCTAGCTGCGATGGCACCCCACTCCAGTACTCTTGCCTGGAAAATCCCATGGATGGAGGAGCCTGGTAGGCTGCAGTCCATGGGGTTGCGAAGAGTCGGACACGACTGAGTGCCTTCACTTTCACTTTTCACTTTCATGCATCGGAGGAGGAAATGGCAACCCACTCCAGTGTTCTTGCCTGGAGAATCCCAGGGACGGGGGAGCCTGGCGGTGTGCCATCTATGGGGTCGCACAGAGTCGGACATGACTGAAGCGACTTAGCAGCAGCAGCCTGCCACATTTTACTTGCTTGTCCTCCTAGAAATAGACAACGTATTCCCCACTACTTCAAGAGACATCATGATGAACACAGAGCATGCTATTACAGTGTGAATATTTTAAGGTAGTTTACTAGTTTTATAATTAAAAACTGCCTACTGGGTTTTCTTGAGATGGAAGACTACAAATTTGTTCATATTGTAACAAATATAAAATTTTGGAATTTATTATAATGGTTTTAGTTAGATGACGATAGTGGAGGTGATATCACACAGGGTACAGTTCTAAAAAAATAAGACATTTGATTATAATAGCTTGTTTTCAATGAGAAATCTTAGGGATAGTGGGTGACTGAAGGGATTAATGCGGTGAGTGTTTTAATTATTATTTAATTTCTGTATTTACATGGCTTCTTTCTTAGGTATTACCCATACTGTTAACCCTCTAAACAAAAGATAGCCATATTAACAGTTACAGTAAAAGGAACAACAACAAAAGAACATCGGATTTTGAAATACTGGGAAACTGAACAAACCAAGGAGAGAACATTAAAACAGTAGGTGAATACAGTGAAATGAGTTACAGAAAAGACAGGTTAAACAAAGTTGTGTTACAGCAATTCACTAACTTTCTGAGCTGTAAAGTATTAACAGAGAACTTGCACCTGCCTAAAGGAGAAGGAAATGGCAAGCCATTCCAGTATTCTTGTCTAGGAAATTCCATGGACAGAGGAGGCTATGGTGGCTGGTGGCTATGGTCCATGCGGTTGCAAAGAGTCAGATATGGTTAAGTGACTAAACACCACCACCAACCCAAAAGACTAACCAAGGTTAGAAAGGTTAGGAGCATGGAGTGTAAGTGGAGGATTGTTTGGTTTGTTTTTTGTTGTTTTGTTTTGTACATGGCAGCATATCAGCGTTTTATTTACTAATATTTTAATACATGTTGAAATACTTTTCTTTTTTTTTTCAGAAACTGTTAATTAAGTGTCTTAACAGCACATAAACTAATCACACTGTAAGAAATATAATATGGCACTTGAATAATATGCAGCTTGAATAATCTTTAATGTTTGGGCCTCTTAAGCGTTAAAGAATCAGTAATTTTATCTCTTAGCCCTCCCATGCCCTCAGTAGTTCTTCTTTACAATACCTGGAGCCCTTTTTTCCCTTGGTAGCTCTCTGTCACTGATGATTTACCTTCTTCCCTGTTCCTGTCCTGTCCTGTCTTGTCCTATTGATCCTGTGCTTTAAATGAACATCTTTCCATTTATCTGAAGGTTAGAATAAAAGAGGTCAGCAAGTTAATGTCCTTCTGAAAACTTCCTCTTTAAGCCATGAAAATATGAAGCTAATGTATAAAATTAAGGAAAACAATAGAAAATACACAAAAATAAAAATGAAAATTGCCCCCTATTTTCATTTAAAGGTAATATTCCTCCTCCTCAAGTTATACTTTTAAGACATTCCCCCTTTCTTTTCTTTAGAAAATAATTTTCTTTTGACTTCCATATGAATTAAATATTTTTTCATATATATTTTTCATATTTATCCCTTTGAATTTAAGGGAAAATGCAAAAAAGGTAATTTATATCTCAGCATCCATACATACCCATGGTTAACGTTTTAATGTGTTTTTTAAATTCAAATTTTTTAAAATAACAATGTGATCATTTCAAATAAACAGTTTTGTACTCTTTTAAAAATATAAGATTAAATATCACATCAGATTTATCCCTGTAATCACAAGCTGTTACACATGCATTATTTATTTTTAATATTTTACTGAAGGAATAAAAACATACCTCACTTAAACATTCTTATATTTTTGGACATTCAATTGGCTTTTATTACTTCACTTACCTAGAAAACGCTGTGAAAAACATCATTGTGTAGAATACCCCTTTGGGTATGTCCTTTGGGTATATTATTAGAATTTCAAAGTATGCTAACCCATTTCATTTATTGTGAATTTTTATTTATCCATTTGATTCTTGGTGCTCAATTATTAACTGTATTACATTTCAAAATATCCACCTCCCTATGAATGCCAATAACACAAAATTAGAAACTTCTTTTAACTTCTAAGAGATAACTAACTGTATGTATAAAATCTATGTCAATTTCTATATCTATGTTTATGCCTGTATATGTAGATTAACATTTGTATACATGTATATTCTTAATTCAAAAATATCACATTTTTTATTATTATTTTTATTTTATTTCTATTATATGAATTACTTTATTTTTAATGGCTACATAGTAGCACATAATGTGTATGATAATTTGTTTTATATTTCTCTGCTGTTGACCTTTTTGGTTTTATTCATTGTATCACAGATTGTACTGCAGTGAATATTTTAGAAATTTATATGTATCCTTGGTTCATTTGTTTGCTATTTACTTTCTTAAGAAAGTTCAGGCTGTGATATTTTAATCTTACTTACTGTTAGGAGAAAAAAATTAAACTTTGTTTACATTTTTCTTTACCAATATATCACATTATATTTGATTTACTCTATTGTTCTACCAGCAGATGGACTAATATGGCCACTGCATGTTGACCAATTAAACACTGAAGAGTTTGGTAGAAGACTCTAATACTTAAATACGTGTGCAGCAGGAAGTTAGGTAAAGGATCTGTAACAAATGACCCATTCATTCAGTCCGTCTTCATCTTACCTGCTCCGTTAGGTGTGTGCGCCTTTGGCTCCCCAGGTGGTGCTAGTGGTGAAGAGCCTGCCCACCAGTGCAGGAGACGTAAGAGATGCGGGCTCGATCCCTGGGTCAGGGAGGTCCCCGAAGAAGGGAATGGCAACCCACTCCAGTATTCTTGTCTTGAGAACCCCACGGACAAAGGAGCCTGGTGGACTACAGTCCATAGCGTTGCGCAAAGTTGGACATGACTGAAGTGACCTAGCACACATGCAATGTATCCCGAGTTCTTACTCTTAGAATTGATAACTTCTTGAAGCTATATGCATAAAAAATATATATATATGTATGTGTATATATATATTTTTTTCAAAGAAACACTAGGAGAAAGCCTGATTCTAAGTTGGAAGTTATGGTTAAATGATGCTGAATTAGCCAAAATTGCTAGTATTTTGAAGACAGAGATGGAACTTAAAGACACTTCTATAGATTCAATTGAAAATGTTATTAACAAATAGGATTTAATTCAGCAGTTGTAAGATAGATATGTTTAAGTAAGTTATGCTTGACAGACATGTGAAAAAAATCTTAATGTTGAATATCCTATATTCAATATATGAGTTTTAATATATATTGTTATGCATAGTCTGATTAAAATTCTAACCAAGTGAGTAGGTACCATTGATATGAGTATTGTTTTCTTCCAAAAGTTACTCCATATGCTCAGGTTATTGGTTATCTGTTTTGGCTTATAAATTTTAGGAGGAATTTTGATAAATTGAAAATGGTGTAAAGATGTGGAAGAACCATACGAGAAGGAAGAGTAGCTTAGAGGTAACTATATAGTCAGCAATTGTGATCAGGTGTTCTGAATCTGTGATAATGGAACAACAAGTCTTCCTCTGCTGTTTAGCCAACCAGTCTCTGCAAAATACATTTCATTCCCCAGTGTTTTTGTGTCGGAGGAGGAAGGTGTAATAATGACATAGAATCCAATGGTCTGTAACTCTTGAGGCCCTTGTTGTTGGGCCTTAGAAAGGAGTGGAGGCAAAGAGACAGGTGTGAGTATCCACAGTCATGTCATAGATGAATTGTAAAAATTCCATTTTAATAATGTTTGTCAGCTAAAGAGGTCAACTGATTTTCACCTGATACGTGTTCACCTTTTAGAACAGTTCCATGAAGGAAAGTGGAGGGCATTTTTATTGCTGTTCTGTTAAATTCTTCAGTGCTCAGTTTTGGAGACTAGTGACCTTGGCAGAGGTCACAGGTGGTAGGTGTGGTAAAAATTTCATACCTTTTAATTGGTGACCGTTCACCAGACAGCATTGCCTTTAAAAACCCATGAATGTGTTTGTGTGCAGTTCTGACTACCATTTACATTGAATTAAGTTTTTCCAGATAGACGCAAAGTCTAGAAGTGAATCTCTTCTGCTCTCCAGGCTTTTGGCACAGGAAAGACAGCAGAGAAAATCAGGACGGAACTGTCCTATGTCAGTCTTGCTTTCTTCTCTCTGTAGTAGCTAAATTTCTTTCTGATTCATAGTCGATTTCTAAGGAAAGACCACATTCTCACTGAAAATGGAAGGAAGTTCATTTCTAGAAAGTGCAGAATGAAGTATGTTGTTGTTTTAGTCACTAAGTCGTGTCCCACTCTTTGCGACCCCATGGACTAGAGTTGGCCAGGCGTCCCTGTCCATGGCATTTCCCAGGCAAGAGTACTGGAGTGGGTTGCCATTTCCTTCTCCAGAGGGATCTTCCTGACCCAAGGATCCAACCCACTTCTCCTGCATTGGAAGGCAGATTCCTGATCACTGAGTCACCTGGGAAGCTCTAGAATAAAGTATGATGACATATAAAAAGGAAAGATTTGAGTTAAACATAAAATTTCTGGATAAAGTATCAGAATCAACATTACACTTTTGGTGGCCCCTTAAGTTATATGGGAAAACATTTTCTCCAAGCATCCTTCTTTCAAACTTCTTTTACAGACAGTGTTTTAAAAAAAGGCAGTTTATAGATAGGAAGAAAGGCCAACCTGAGTCAAAAATTACATCATAGTTGAAAGTCTCCAGGCAGTAAGTTGACAGAAACCAGCTAGGATCATTTGGAATGAATGAAAGTTTTTTTATTATGGCATGAAGGGGCATTCATGAGCTTTTGGATATACCCCAAGGGCCCTGAATTGGTAGCTTTTATTGGGATTTATTGAGAAATAATTACTCCAATTATTATTAACTACTTTCTGGTTGCTCATGACACATTATTCATTATTGTTTCCACGTGAACCTTATGAAAATAGGTAATCCACGTTTGAAGTAGCTCTTCTTTGAAATATATTTTTGTCTATAAGTGCAATCTTGCTCACATGGAATGTTCATCATATTCTAAATTAATATCCTTATCATAAATTATTATTGGTTTAAACCAATCATTTAAATTAGAGCCACAGTTTTCATTTATAGATACAGCAAAAATAAATTGTTCTGATTTTCTGCCATGAGCCCTTTTATTTACTATAAAGGCAGTAAAAAATGCCTACCGTTGCCTTGCAAATCATATAGACAACCTCATACTTTATGAGGTTGTCTCTTCTTGCTCATGTATTTGTCTCATGACTACTTTCTTTGGCTTTCACTGCTAAAGGAACATTTTCCCCAAGGAATATTTTTTTGAAATAATTTTCTTTAGTTTTGACCATGCATTTTTGAGGTTCCTAAGAATAGGGGTCAGTTTGGGCTTTTCCACTTACTATACTGCCCCTTTCTAGCTTTGTGGGGGAAGATAAGCATGTGATAAATAGGTAAACCATTACAATGTATTGGGTCAAGTGTTTCAAAATAGGTACAGATAGCGAAAGGCAAAAGGGAAACTTTGAGAAAGATGCCTCAACTTTTTCAGGATATTGGAAAAGGAGAAAACTTTGGAGATGTAAATGAGGATACTGTTGGGGATGTTGGCTTTAGGAAGGCCTCCGTGAGAAAATGAGCCTTGGGCTGAGACTTGAGGAATAATGGGAGTTCATCTGATAGCATAGAGGTAGTTAGAAGAGGTGTAATGGCATCATGATAGAAGAAAGGCAACAGCTAAGCTGCAGGTAGGGAACTGAGATATGCAATAAAGTGTGCAATCGCTGGTCAGGATAATGCATCCAGGAGCTGAACTGAGTTATATAATGCAAAAGTGCATTATAACTGAGTGCTCTTATGGTTTCAGCAATTTGGCTTATTTACAGGCTTCTAGTATAAGTTGGATCAACAAGAAGGTTGGACTTGATGACAGTCCATCAGAGAGCTCCAGCGGCCCTTAGCGTTTTCTTCACATTGGGTGTTGCTCAGTTCGATACAGAAGATCCCAGTGCCTAGAGTGGTGGGTGTTGGGGAAGTGGAGACACGATTGGTATCTCGGGAAACTTGGTTTGATGGAAAGACCAGGTCCTGGGTTCTCATCCTAGCTGTGAACTAGATAGATCTCTTGGGTAATCACTTTTGGTTTTGGTTCTTTTTTCTTTATTTCCAAAATGAGGGCATGAAAGGATCATCTCAGAGGCTCACTCATTCGGGATCCACCATACATTAATTGCATTCCTACTAGTTACCTGGAACGCTCTTTATTTCTTTAGATACACCTGAGTGGAGTAAAGCTCATCTCCTATAGCTCCAAGCAGAGCTGAGGATGAAAAGACAGTCTTGGAAAGAGTGATTTTTAAGAAACTCTGCCCTACTTTTGCCTGGAAAATCCCATGGACGGAGGAGCTTGGTAGGCTGCAGTCCATGGGGTCGCTAACAGTCGGACATGACTGAGCGACTTCACTTTGACTTTTCACTTTCATGCATTGGAGAAGGAAATGGCTACCCACTCCATTGTTCTTGTCTGGAGAATCCCAGGGACAGGGGAGCCTGGTGGGCTGCCGTCTATGGGGTCGCACAGAGTCAGAGACAACTGAAGCGACTTAGCAGCAGCAGCAGCCCTAAGAGCATTTAAATTCTATAACTAGACCTAGTTTGTAGATGGCCAGAGATGGGACCATAATAATAGCTTCTGTTAACTTCTTATTTGCCAGATACTGTACTTAATATATGTACACAATTAATATATATTAATATATAATTAATATATGTGCAATATATATATATAATTACCCTTTGGGGATATTATTTTATTTTTCGTTTTATAGATGAGGAACATGAGACAGAAAGGGTAAGAATATTACCTAAGGCCACACCACTATTAGTTTGATGCAAAAGTAATTGCAGTTTTTGACCGTGAATTTTAAATCATTATTACAAGGTTCAAACACATCTTTATTCAAAATTGGAGTCATTACAATCAACACATTTTTGCCAATGAGAAATAAGTTTGTTTATTCCTGTAGCATAAAAATCCATGCTTCAGGGACTCTTTGGAAAACATTTTCTGCCTCCTACTGGCTGTGGAAGTGTTTTCCCTGAAAAACGTTGTCGAGATGCTTGAAGAAGTGGTAGTCTGTTGGTGAAAGGTCAGGTGATTATGGTGGATGAGGCAAAACTTCATACCCCGATTTGTTCAATTTTTGAAGCATTGGTTATGAGAAGTGAAGCATTGGGCCCTTTCTGTTGACCAATACCAGCTGTAGGCGTTGCAGTTTTTGGTGCATATCATTGATTTGCTGAGCATACTTCTTAGATATGATGGTTTTGCCATATTCAGGAAGTGGATCAGATGGCAGCGAATCACCGAACAGTGACTGTGACCTTTTTTTGATGCAAGTTTGGCTTTGGGAAGTGTTCTGGAGCTTCTTCTTGGTCCAGCCACTGAACTGGTCATTTTTGTTAGTTGTTATATAAAATCCACTTTTTGTTATACGTCACAATCCGATCCAGAAATGGCTCATTGTTTTTGCATAGAATAAGAGAAGATGACATTTCAAAACGACGATTTTTTTTTTTAAAATTTCCGGCCAGCTCATGAGGCACCCACTTATTGAGCTTCTTCACCTTTCCAATTTCATTCAAATGCTGAATGACCATAGAATGGTCGACATTGAGTTCTTTAGCAACTTCTCATGTAGTTGTAAGAGGATCAGCTTCAATGATTGCTCTCAATTGGTTGTTGTCAACTTCTGATGGGCAGCTACTATGCTCCTTATCTTCTAGGCTCTTGTCTCCGTTGCAAAACTTCTTGAACCACCACTGCACTATAAATTTATTAGCAGTTCTTGGGACAAATGCATGGTTGATGATGAGAGTTGTCTCTTCGCTTTAGACCCGTTTTGAACTCAATAAAGAAAATTGGTTGAATTTGCTTTTTGTCTACCATCATTTCCGTAGTCTAAATAGAAAATAAACAGCAAGAAACAAGTAACTAGCAAAAAAGCATGAAACAAGAAATGTGCATTAACATGATTATAACATAACCACATTTATTTAAGAATGTATTCCACTATCAAATGGCAAATTTCTTTTTTTTTTAATTTATCAAAAAATGTTTTATTTTATTCAACAAAAAAATATTTTCTGAGAACCTATTATGTACCAGTATTATACTAGGCATGGGAAATATTTCGTTGGCCAAAAAGCTCATTCAGGTTTTTTCCATAAAATCTTATGGAAAACCCAAAAGACTTTTCTGGCCAACCTAATACAATGGAGAACAAGCCACCTTGTCAGATTCTTTTTTTTTTTTTAATTTAATTTTATTTTTAAACTTTACATAATTGCATTAGTTTTGCCAAATATCAAAATGAATCTGCCACAGGTATACATGTGTTCCCCATCCTGAACCCTCCTTCCTCCCCATACAGTGCAAAAACTGAAATTGTATTTTCATCAACGTAATAGTAAAAGTATTTAAACTCAGGTCTGTCTGTCTTCAAAAAGTGATTCTAAAACAATGACCACCAAACCTGATTGTACCTACTGCAGGAACACCTACAGACCTAAAGAATCAGAATTTCAGAAGGTACAACAGAGATAATATTTGTTTTTAAATAATCCATCAAGTAACTTTAATGTGTGATTAGAGAAATATTAGATAAAGATTTATATAAAATGACAGGAAAATCCAGTGGTTGAATAAAAGGCTAACCAACTGGAAGAATAAGGATGTTTTCTGGTTTATTTAGAAAGAGCATTTGAATTCACATCCCTGTTCTGATGAGCAGCATGTTCTGTTCTTAAGGAAGTAACCGAGAGCATGAAGGGAGGCCTGGGTTCCAGAACTGTGTCTTTATGAACTAACTAGCAATGCAGACAGAGGCAAAGAGGTTGACCTGTATGACATGTAAGGCCTCATGAAAGAGCTAAGTTCTATGATTATACAAATAGTTAAGAATTAGGTGTTGTGTAAGCTTTATTCCGGTGGGCTGCTGTCTCTGGGGTCGCACAGAGTCGGACACGACTGAAGCAACTTAGCAGCAGCAAGCTTTATTTGGTTTGATTAAAAATATTTCCTTGGAGAAAAAGAGTTAATAAAATTGACCTCAACAAGTACAAATTTACATAATTTTTGACAAACATAAAATACCAGGTCAGAATATAAAAAAATCTTTTGTAAACCTCTACGCTAATTTTTTTTTTTATTCTTTTCCTTGAAATGACTAATTGTTGACTCACCAAGAGGTAACTAAGAAAATGACTAATTATTAAAGATTACTAATAATACTACTCTGGCCTTTTCAGATCCTTTTGGACACCAGTTATACCTAGATATTTACATGTGGAATGTCATTTATATTTCCCTAAAATTGCTGAGAAAATTCCCAGCTGAGAGAAAAATGTTCATTTTGTTAATTTACCAGAAAAGGTAGTTTGCAAGCCCTCTCTAAAGTCAACTATTTCAGCAGAATTTTGTTACAGCTTAATAGCTCTGTCAAAAGCTTGGTTGAAGATGAGGAAAACGTGAATGTAAAATTTTCAGCTAAGGCAAATTTGGAAGGAAAAGTAAAACTAGAGCGTTCACTTCTAATATAATACAATGGGCTAACACTAATAAAATCTTACATTTATGTACCTGCTCTCTCACACTTCTCTCCGCCCCCCCATTTTTTTTTCATTGCAGGATAGAGGGGTTGTTTCTTGATAGCAATTCATGTGAGAAAACTGTAAACACAAGATGAGTCATTATGCAACATAGTTCCGCACAATATAACAGTCTTGGAATCAGCAGAACTTGCCCTTAGTGAGAGAGAGCATAATCTTAACTACTGAATTCTGGTAAATTGGAAAAGGTCACTGAGATGATTGTTGTTGTTCAGTCGCAAAGTGATGTCCGACTCTTTGCAACCCCATGGACTGCAGCACGCCAGGCATCCCTGTCCCTGACTGTCTTCAGAGTTTGCTCAAATTTGAGCAAATTTGCTCCATTGAGTTGGTGATGCCATCCAACCATCTCATTCTCTGTCATCCCCTTCTCTTCCTGCCTTCACTCTTTCCCAGCTTCAAGGTCTTTTCCAATCAGTCAGCTCTTTGCATCAGGTGGCCAAAGTATTGGAGCTTCAGCTTCAGCATCAGTCCTTCCAATGAATATTCAGGGTCAATTTCCTTTAGAACTGACTGGTTTGATTTCCTTGCTGTCCAAGGGATTTTCAAGACCAACACCACAGTTTGAAAATATCAATTTTTCAGTGCTCAGCCTTCTTTATGGTCCAATTCTCATATCCATACATAACTACTGGAAAAACCATAGCTTTGACTAGATGGACTTTTGATGGCAAAGTGATGTTTCTGCTTTTTAATAATACACTGTCTAGGTTAGTCATAACTTTTCTTAAAAGGAGCAAGCGTCTTAATTTTGTGGTTGCAATCACTGTCCCAGAGAAGGCATTGGCGCCCCACTTCAGTACTCTTGCCTGGAAAATCCCATGGATGGAGGAGCCTGGTGGGCTGCCGTCTATGGGGTCGCACAGAGTTGGACACGACTGAGCAACTTCACTTCCACTTTCATGCATTGGAGAAGGAAATGGCAACCCACTCCAGTGTTCTTGCCTGGAGAATCCCAGGGATGGGGAGCCTGGTGGGCTGCCATCTATGGGATTGCACAGAGTTGGTCGGACACGACTGAAGCGACTTAGCAGCAGCAGCAGCAGCAGCAGCAGTAGCAGCAGCAGTCACCATCTACAGTGATTTTTGGAGCCCTAGAAAATAAAATCTGCCGCTGTTTCCATCTATTTGCCATGAAGTGATGGGACCAGATACCATGGTCTTAGGTTTTTGAATGTTGAGTTTTAACCCACTTTTTTCATTCTCCTCTTTCACCTTTATCAAGAGTTTAGTTCCTTTATCGTTTCTGCCATAAGGGTCGTGTCATCTGCATATCTGAGGTTATTGATATTTCTCCCAGCAATCTTGATTCCAGCTTGTGATTCATCCAGCCCAGCATTTTGCATGATGTACTCTGCATATAAGTTGAATAAGCAGGGTAAGAATATACAGCTTAACATACTCCTTTCCAAATGTTGAACAGTCTGTTGTTCCATGTCTGATTTTTTTTAAATTTTATTTTATTTAACTTTACAATATTGTTTTGGTTTTGCCATATATCAAAATGAATCTGCCACAGGCATACATGTGTTCCCCATCCTGAACCCTCCTCCCTCCTACCTCCCCATACCATCCCTCTGGGTCATCCCGGTGCACCAGCCCCAAGCATCCAGTATCGTGCATCAAACCTGGACTGGCGATTCATTTCATATATGATATTATACATATTTCAATGCCATTCTCCCAAATCATCCCATGTCTGATTTTAACTCTTGCTTCTTAACCTGCATACAGGTTTCTCAGGAGATAGGTAAGGTTGTCTGGTATTCCCATCTCTTTAAGAATTTTCCACGGTTTGTTGTGATCCACACAGTCAAAGGCTTTAGCATAATCAATGTAGCAGAAAGTAGATTTTTGGGGGGGGAATTCCATTGCTTTCTCTATGATCCAACAGATTTTGGCAATTTGGTCTCTGGTTCTTCTGCCTTTTCTAAATCCAGCTTGTACCTCTGGAAGTTCTCAGTTCACATATTGCTGAAGCCTAGCTTGAAAGATTT
Source organism: Bos grunniens (assembly GCF_055505025.1). Lineage (NCBI taxonomy): Eukaryota > Metazoa > Chordata > Mammalia > Artiodactyla > Bovidae > Bos > Bos grunniens. Next base: position 45,619,172 of record NC_141193.1, on the reverse strand, counting down.
TGAACATTAACTTGAACATTACATAGCATATGAAATGAGCACAATTGTCTTATAGTTTGAACATTTTTTGGCATCCCTTTCTTTGGAATTGGAATGAAAACTAAACTTTTCCAGTCTTATGGCCACTACTGAGTTTTCCAAATTTGCTGGCATATTGAGTGCAGCATTTTCACAGCATCATCTTTTAGGATTTGAAATAGCTCAGTTAAAATTCTTTCACCTCCACTAACTTTGTTCATAGTAATGCTTCCTAAGCCCACTTGACTTCATACTTCAGGGTGTCTGGCACTAGGTGATTAACCACAGCATCATGTTTTTCTGGGTCATTAATACCTTTTTGTATAGCTCTTCTGTGTATTCTTGCCATCTCTTTTTAATCTCAGCTGCTTCTGTTTAGTCCTTGCTGTTTCTGTCCTTTATTGTGTCCATATTTGCTTAAAATTTTCCCTTGGTATCTCCAGTTTTCTTGAAGAGATCTGTGGTCTTTCCCATCTATTGTTTTCCTTTATTTGTTTGCATTGTTCTCTTAAGAAGCCTTTCTTATCTCTCCTTGCCATTCTCTGGAACTCTGCATTAAGCTGGGTATATCTTTCCCTTTCTCCTTTGCCTTTCTCTTCTCTTCTTTTCTCAGATACTCATTCGTAAGGCCTCCTCAGACAGCTCCTCTGAGACAACTCCTCAGACAACTGCGTTTCCTTTTCCTTGGGGATCGTTTTGGTCATTGCCTCCTGTACAATATTACAAACTTCTATCCATAGTTCTTCAGGAATTCTGTCTACCAGGTCTTCCCCATTAAATCTGTTTGTCACTTTTACTATATAATCATAAAGGATTTGATTTGGACCATACCTGAATGGTCTAGTGTTTTTCACTACTTTCTTCATGGGGGGAATCTTAAAATTATCGCAAGAGTTTTAGAGGCCTAAACAATTGTGTTAACCCAAAGAAAACAAGAGTGAGCTAGAAAATCATCCTATTTTTCTTTTCCATTTTTTGGCAGTGCCACGTGGGATGTAAGATCTTAGTTCCCATTAGGAGTCGAGCCCACACCTCTGCATTGGAAGCACAGAGTCTCAACCACTGGACTGCCAGGGAGGTCTTGAAGCCATCCTAGTTTTAGCTTCAGTTTTTTAATGTCTATTTTAGAATATTTTTATCCAGAGTGGCCTTGTGGGTAGAAGTTATACAGACACATATTTCATGTAAGTGTAAGAAAACAAAATAGATGTTTTTGATGGTAGAACTGTTTGCTCTCTCTGGACATATTCAACAAAGGGTGTGGATTGCCTTTGGTTAGGACTCTCATGAGAGAGTAGACACTGGGTTGACGGTGGCATGTGGGTTAGACCATTTTAGTTCTCCGATTTTAGATGTATCTGTTTTAGGAAATTATTTAGCAAAATAAACTTACTGATAAATAAACTATTTAGTTAAAACTGAATCCTTTCTATATGTACGGTTCATATATAATTCCATAAAATGTATTTCTTGTCTCAAACAAAATTTCACTATTGTGATGATTAACTGCACAAAGTACTGCCATTGCCCAAATTATGTTTTTCCAATTAGTTATGCACATTTCATTCAGAGTTATCATTGCCAGATTCTAATGTCTTCTTACCACCTCCCTGCTCATGACATAATGCTCTGCAACTGATTTTAGGATAAACACACACATTCTTAATATGACCTATAAAGTTCAGCAAGGTGTAGCCCTACCTGCTTCTCCAGTCTTATGTTATACCATTCTCCATTTCCAATCCAACTATATTGGGCTGCTATTGATTTCTCACCTATACAATGTGCTCCTGTTTTCCGCACATCAGTTTTCATGCTGGGTTTTTTTTTTTTTTTCATAAATGTTCTTCTTGTTCCTAAATGACTTCTGCTCACCGTTCAGATCTCAATTCACTTTTCATTTAGTCCAGAAAGCCTGCCTGATCTTCCTATTTAGATCACATTCCCTGTTATATATATATGCTCATATTCTGTAGTTCTCATTCACTGCATTGATCTCAGTGTATTTTTTATAATTTACATTTGATTGTGTAGCTGTTTGATTATCATCTGTTTTCCTTACTAAAATATAACATCCTAAGGAAGAAAGCATGTTTTGTTTTACTTAATTATTGAACTCCCTGTACCTTGTGATATGTATGTATCATAGTAAATGTATGTTGAGTGAATAATATAAGTGGAATAGGTAACACCTACTATGGAAGTACAGGAGAGACTATTTAGAGAAAGGATGGGATATACTACCCTAATCAATAAGGTAATTTTATATAGTGCTTGCATTTTTTAGACCAGTTTTACTTTTCACAAAAGTCGTGAAAGCTAGGATTTTTATAGCACATCATATTATTTTAATTCTATGGGTAAGAAAATTTTATTTTTCTTAACTTTACAAATAAGGCCAGTTAACTAGCAAGAAGAATAGTTATTAAGTAACAGATCTAAGATTAAAAAAAGAAAAATGAATGTGTGCTTGAGATTTTAGGAAAATGACCGTGTACTTGTTGTTATACTTAGATACTACATTCTTTTATGTATGTGTGTGTGTTAGTCATTCAGTTGTGTCCTACTCTTTGTGACCCCATGGACTGTAGCTCACTAGGCTTCTCTGTCCATGGAATTCTCCAAGCAAGAATACTGGCATGGGTAGCCATTTGCTTCTCCAGGGGATCTTCCTAACTCAGGGATCAAATCTGGTCTCCTGCACTGCAGGCAGATTCTTTATCATCTAAGCCACTAGGGAAGCCTCACCACGTTCTTTTATAATTTGCTTTATATGGTATCTTTTCTTATAGGACTGTCTTAGTTCAGGCTGCTACAACAAAATACTGGGTGACTTAAACATTTATTTCTTTCAGTTTTGAAGGCTGGGAAGTCTAAGAACAAGATGCCTGCAGCTTTGGTGTCTGTTGAGAGCCCTTTTCCTGGTTTGCAGATGGCTTCCTTCTTGCTGTATCCTCAAGGAGGAGAGAGGGAGCGCTGGTCTCTTCCCTCAATGGCAACCCACTCCAGTATTCTTGCCTGGAGAATCCCAGGGAGAGAGGAGCCTGCTGTCTATGGGGTCGCACAGATCGGACACGACTGAAGCGATTTAGCAGCAGCAGCAGCAACCCCATCTCATCTCAGGGCTCTATTCTCATGATCTTGTCTAAACCTAATTACCTACCAAAGACTCCACCTTCAAACACCATCATGATAGGGTTTCAATGTGTATGTTTGGGGAACACAAACATTTAGTCCATAGGAAGGACCAAACTATGTATTATTTATACATACTCTAAAATATTCTAAAATATATTTCTAGTTTTAGAATTTTAAACATGGAATTTTCAGTTACATTTGAGACTTGCCTGCAATGCAGGGGTTCGATCCCTGGGTTAGGAATTTCCCCTGGAGAAGGGAATGGCTACCTATTCCAGTATTTTTGCCTGGAGCATTCCATGGACAGAGGAGCCTGGCGGACTATAGTCAATGGGGTTGCAAAGAGTCAGACACAACTGAGCAACTAACACTTTCACACTTTTTGAGATCTTCACAGGTAAGATTTGAACCATGAAAGTTATGCTGCCATCTAGTGATAACTAACCTGAATGAAATTCGAAAACTAGCATAGCAGGTTAAGCTCTCCAGGAATGGTAGAACATGTCATCCACATAGAATGGGCTGGACACATAACTTAGGCAGACATTTCTTTTTAGTGAACATTTGAAGTAGCTGATTCTTACGAAGATCATGAATTAATAATGACTAAATAAAACAAATCTTAGCTGTAGAATACTACCCAGGTAGTAAGTGGATTAGATGGTTTCCTATGATTGTGCCACTTAACTGATATCTGTCTCCGTTTCCTTACTGTCTTGACTGCTTCTGAATGAGAGAATTTTGTACTCTGATAACCTAATAAAAAGGAATTTTCATCTTGGTTTAAAGAGCTAACCATGTTCAGGAACAAACATATATGAGGAAATGAGTTCTTGGTAAAATGTCCAGTTAGATTTTGCAGCATCATAAGGAAGAAGTGGAATGCTAAAATAAGCTTCATTTATCCCAAGTAGACACTTAAAGGCACTTTGAATTAAATTACTGTGATTTAATGTAAACACAGCAATAAAACACTTCCAGATATTCAATAAATGGTTATAAAATACAAAATATATAAGAATTTTCTTTAAAGCACTAAACCCCAAAGAAAATTTGAATAATTTATGTGTATTTCTTAAGACTTGAACATACATGATAGATTTTAGCTGATGTATTTAAGCGAGTTTTTGTCCTAGTACATTAGAACTGCAGATAAAATTATCATTAAAAGCCCTCAAGCTAAAATTTTTTTATATAAACATCCAGATTAAAAAGAGATAACAATTCTTCTATTTCTCTGGAGGCCTAAACAACAAAAACTTATCCCTCTGAAATGATCATTTTGCTCGCAGATGTGAGAAAATTATATTTAACACTTTTTTTTTTAGATAGTCCATAGAGGATTGTTTCTCTTTGTCCATTTACTGGTATACTCATTGAACTGTATCCCTGAGGTGTTCAAACTCATGGTGGAGAAATAGCCTAATTGGAAAGATTAATTACTTTTCATATAACTCAATGAAAATTATGGCTTTCCTGACCTGGCTTCTTACCCTGTCTCCCCTTCAGGAATAATATTTCATGTGCTGACAGTAAACACTATGTAACAGAGTTGCTATTTTGCCAGGAGTTAAGTTGGGAATTTCAGGATCATGAGCAATTTTAAGATAAGTAAAGCAGTTGACCTACACCTATTTCTTTTTTAATTAATTAATTAATTTTACTTTACAATATTGTATTCGTTTTGCCATACATTGACATGAATCCGCCATGAGTGTACATGTGTTCCACATCCTGAACCCCCCTCCCATATCCCTCCCCATCCCTTCCCTCTGGGTCATCCCAGTGCACCAGCCCCGAGCACCCTGTATCATGCATCGAACCTGGACTGACGATTCGTTTCACATAAGATATTTTACGTGTTTCAATGAAACACATGAAAAGATTCTCAGTGTCACTCATTATCAGAGAAATACAAATCAAAATCACAATGAAGTACCATTTCACACCAGTCAGAATGGCTGCGATCCAGAAGTCTACAAGCAATAAGTGCTGGAGAGGGTGTGGAGAAAAGGGAACCCTCTTACACTGTTGGTGGAAATGCAAACCAGTACAGCCACTATGGAGAACAGTGTGGAGATTCCTTAAAAAACTGGAAATAGAACTGCCATATGACCCAGCAATCCCACTGCTGGGCATACACACTGAGGAAACCAGAATCAAAAGAGACACATGTACCCCAATGTACACCTATTTCTTAGTTGATACCCTTAACATAAAGTAGCTTTGTGTTTATTCCAAGACAAGTGCACAAATATGACGCCATGTCTTGTTTTCATGTGATACACTGTTTGTATGAAGAATGTAGATAGTATCAGACAACAGCGGATGTCAATCTAGCAGGAATTTGATTTAAAATTAGTTGCCAAAAAGTACTGGATCATACCAGAGGGGTGTGCTTCTTTGAAAAATACGTTGTATAGTGTAGTTATGATCAGCTTTGTATGAAGCACAGATGATCTGGGATCTCTCTTGGTTCTGGGTTAGGGAAGACCTTTTTTTTTTTTTTAAATATTGTATTTGCTTATTTTGTTAGTTGAGTTGCAATGTTATGTTAATTTTTTCTGTACAGCAAAGTGATTCAGTTATGCATATATGCTATACATATATGTGTATTCTTTCTCATATTCCTTTCCATTAGTGATTATCACAGGATATCGAATATAGTTCACTGTGCTATATAGTAGGACCTTGTTGTTTATCCATTCTGTATGTAATACTTTGCATCACTAACCCCAAACCCCCAATCCGTCCCTCCTGCACTCCCCTCTGCCTTGGCAACCACAAGTCTTTTCTCTATCTGCAATCTGTTTCTGTTTCATAGATAAGTTCATTTGCATCATATTTTAGACTCCACATATAAGTGATGTCATATGGTATTTGTCTTTCTCTTTCTGACTCATTTCACTTAGTGTGATCATCTCTAGGTCCGTTCAGTCCAGGTTGATACAGATGGCATTATTCCTTTGTTTGGCTGAGTAGTATTCCACTGTATATATGTACCACATCTTTTTTGTGTGGTATCAGGGAAGCATCAGGGAAGAACTTTAGAGGAGGAGTACTTAGGAGGAAGCCTGAAAGATGGGTGGTGTCAGTTAGGTGGAGAGCTTAAAGGCAGATCCTAGTGTGGAAAGGAGTTATGTGGAGGCTAAGAGTGCTCTAGAGGGTACACAATTGAAAAGGCCTTTGTTTGAAATTCTTGTTAACTTATCAATGAACAAAGGAGTCAACTCTGCACTTGTGTGGATACACAGAATATTCTGAAACTTTAGGGCTCTTACCACCCAGAACATTATAGGAGGAGTGGAATAAGAAATTGACCTTGCCCTGAAATGATGTAATCAGGTGATGAGAGCACTAGTAGAAATGAAAGGAGGCTAAGTTTTATGGCAGTGCAGAAGAGAAAGAGTCCAGCTCTCTTTCGGTAAGAGAGAAGGTAGAGGGTTATTCAGGAGCTGGCGTTTGCCATGGTTCTGCAGGGTGAGGTCAGCAGCGTGTTTTTAGTTTACTTGTGTCCTTAACTGTGTTTTGACTCTTGCCTTATTTGTTCAGCTAGGATTGTGTCTAAGCAGAGCCTCTGCATCTGTTCTTAACCTCAACTGCAGCCTTATCCTCTTACCCATGTGCCGCACCCTCCTGGCTTTCCTTCGAGGATCGCAGAAGGTAAGAAAAAAAAAAAAAGTTCTAGTCACTGATTCCAGCATAGCAATTAAGTGTAAAAGTATCACGTTAGTCCTACTTAATTTTCATGGTCTGAATTTCTGCTGGAGTGATTTCTTCAAAGATGATCCTGATGTAATAAATACCCATCATCTGTTAAGGTGATCACTGAACTATTCTACAACAGTAAGTTAGGGCAGTGGGTAATAGAAAGAGTATCAGATACTGTGCTAACATATATAGAATTCACATATATACTTGTCAATCCTCGCATGATTTTGGGGGTATTGCAAACAAAGAACCTGAAGCACAGAGAGTTTAATTAACTTGACCAAGACCTTAGGACTAGTGAATGGTAAAGCTGAGATCAGCCCCAGTGCTGAGCTCTTTCCACTAAACTATTCCTCATTGAAGTCTTGTAGTTTCATTTAATTAAATGCAGGTGTGCACACTAGAGCCCCATGCTGTGCTTATTCGCTCAGTCGTGTCTGACTCTTTGCGACCCCATGGACTGTAGTCAGCCAAGCTCCTTTGTCTATGGGATTCTCCAGGCAAGAGTACTGGTGTGGGTTGCCATTTCCTCCTCCAGGGGATCTTCCCAACTCAGGGATCAAACTGAGGTCTCATGCACTGCAGATGGATTCTTGACCGTCTGAGCCACCAGGGAGGCCCAAGAGCCCCACGGGCTTTCAATAATACACAGGATGGCTGCTGGCCTTGGTGGCAGTTTCTTAAAACACATTCCTGTTTTGAGCTGTGTCAGTGACTTGAAATAGAGTTCTTGGATATGATGTGACGTCGTGTATGATATTTAAGTGTAAAAGAAAGGATTTGAGAAAAGAGAAAAGCTCTTTGAAAGTTAAAAATCCGACTGAAATTGTTTTCTGCCTTCTCTTGTCCGTGTGTGTGTGTTTAGGTACATGTGCGTTCACTGCTTTCTTCACTAAGATAGTTAGTCACTACTGGATCGATACTGATATTTCCAAAGGAGTTGTTAACATGAGGTCATTTTGATGTTCTGTGAAGTTCGTGTAAATGGATTTACTGCAGTTAAAGTTCTCAATCTTTTCATGAAATTATATTTAGAAACTCTTTACTCTTAATGCAGTAATTTGTGGAAATAACTCTTTCTGTAGGTTGCCAGCTACTGCAAAATGCTAGGTTTAGATCCCTGTGGCTGGCCATTGGCATGGTATGAAGAAAGAGAAAATAAATGACAGGAAATGGAAAGTGCCCACCTAAGTCTCAGCGTTTAATAAGACTTAGAGAATTGTCCCCCAGTGTGAAACATAGTATGTAAAGATGCTTGACGTTTTATTTTTGTACAAGATCAAGCAGGCATTTAAACCTGTAGATGAAATTGTTTTATTTTAAAATAATCTTAGTTTTTGACCACAAAAGGAAATCACACATATTGTAAAATGAAGACACTGCAGAAATATGCAAAGTTATCAGTGAAGGGTCCCCCTAATGTTGCTCTGCCAGCACAACCACAGTTTGAGAAAAATGCCTGCGAGTATGTTAACATGTACAGTGACATTAATTTTAAACAGTATAGGATCATTGTGTAGTTTATGTGTTGTAACATTTTTACCTAACAATATATCTTGTGTGTCTTTCCATATCAGTACTAAGCCTCTTCACACTCTCTCTAATGATTTGAGTGTTGCACTGACTAGAGAACACTTCATCTCATCATACTTCATCTCATCAGGTTTTAATTGATAGACCTCTGCTGTATTTCCAAAGCTTTGTGCATGTCACTGATTTGCTGCATCACTTTTATCATATTAAATTTTTTTAAATTTAGGTTCCAAGCCGGAGAACCAGAAGATTGTTGGATAAAAGCAGAACATTCCACATAACCTGTGGTGTGACTATCTGTATTTTCTCAGGTGAGGAAAACCGCAAGATGTTAAGTATTATGTTAGGACATTTTATGGATGGCATTTTTATCATGTATGCTTTTCTTATTATGTAGCTTAATTTTCTCTTCCATGTGTGTAAAGAAATGTATCTAGTGGCATTACAGAAAATGGGTAGGTCAAGTATATTTCTATATGTATTCAAAGTTTGGTCCTTAAGCTGGTAATGATTGTTTTTCTTAAAGGAAATAGTTTCATTTAGAAAGATTGAAAGAAGGTGATTAAAAGTTTTCAACCTCTAAAAGTAATGACATGATAGAAGTTTAAATTCTTGAAAATTAAAATGTGAAATGTGCATTCATAGAATATGATTCCTTCAAAATTATATTTGTTAAATGTTTCTTTGATATTACTACTTGGGCAGAAGAGCAAACGTCAAAATTGTGGAAGTTTATTCTGCTCAATTCCAAGATTAAATGTAAAGTGAGAATATTTGATTTTTAAGAATCATTTTAAAATAAATGTTTATCCTGAGCAAAGTTTTGAAACAGAAAGTTATAAACATTTTTATTAGGTGTGTGCATGCTGTCACTTCAGTCATGTCTGGCTCTTTGTGAACCTATATATAGACTGTAGCTCGCCAGGCTCCACTGGAGAGAATCCATGGGATTCTCCAGGCAAGAATACAAGAGTGGGTTGCCATTTCCTTCTCCAGGGGATCTTCCAGCTCCAAAGATCAAACCTGTCTCCTGCATTAGCAGGCAGGCTTTTCACCCTAGTGCCACCTGGGAAGCACATGGACTCTGTCAATGGATTGTATAGTCTGTTCCCAGCTGCTCATCTGCCTTACTGGGAGACATAATCTCTCTGATCTTCATTTTGTTGTTAACCTTAAAATGGATTGACAGCAGCACCTACCTCATGGTTTTAAGAGGAAAATGAAAACATGCATGTGACGTTCTTAGGATAGAATTAATTATTATAATTTACAACCTCGTGAGTAAATTATCTCAGTGCTACTGTGTTTGTTTGCTTAGTCATTCAGTCGTGTCCAGCTCTTTATGACCCCTGAATTATAGAGACCTCCAGGCTCCTCTGTCCATGGGGTTTCCCAGGTAAGGATACTGGAGTGGGTCGCCATTTGTGCTAAGGATTAGGGTTGGATTAAAGCTAGAGAGTGATAGGTCAAAAATGGAGGATGATCAGGAAACATTGGTACATTCTTAACTTGATTTTTTTCTAGATGGTAGTTTTGTCCAAATATTCCATCAGTTGGAGAACAACCCCAAGACTGAGATAGTGTAAAGTGTTGCCATGACTGAGCTTGTGATTCAGAGGGTTTGCATTCTGCCGCTCACTAGGGGTCTGACCATAGCTAAGTCACCATTCTTTTCTTCTTGATTTAAAGATTTATTTATTTTTGACTTTGCTGGGTCTTCACTGCTGTGGGCTTTCTCTGTTTATAGCAGGCTTCAGTAGCTGTGGCATATGTGGGATCTTCCAGGACTAGGGATTGAACCTATGTCCCCTCCGTTGGCAGGTGGATTCTTAGCCACTGGACCACCAGCAAAGCCCCTTAGCTTACCCTTGGTTTTCTTATCTGTAAAATAGGGATGTATTATCTATAAAACAGGATTAAATGAGAAAATCCACACAAAGCACATCACTTTTGCTCTGCTGCCTAAAATCAAAAGCTGTGAATTCTTTCAAACTAAAAAACATTTTAGGGTCTTCCCAGGTGGCTCAGTGATAAAAATATGCCTGCCAATGCAGGAGACACAAATTCGACCCCTGGGTTGGGAAGATCCCCTGGAGGAGGAAATGGCAAGCCACTCCAGTATTCTTGCATGGAGAATCCCATGGACAGAGGAGCCTGGTGGGCCACAGTCCAGTTCAGTTCAGTTCAGTCACTTAGTCGTTTCCCACTCTTTGTGACCCCATGAATCACAGCACGCCAGGCCTCCCTGTCCATCACCAACTCCTGGAGTTCACTCAAACTCATGTCCATCGAGTCAGTGACGCCATCCAGCCATCTCATCCTCTGTCGTCCCCTTCTCCTCCTGCCCCCAATCCCTCCTAGCGTCCAATGAGTCAACTCTTTTCGTGAGGTGGCCAAAGATTTGGAGTTTCAGCTTTAGCATCATTCCTTCCAGAGAACACCCAGGACTGATCTCCTTTAGAATGGAACGGTTGGATCTCCTTGCAATGCAAGGGACTCTCAAGAGGCTTCTCCAACACCACAGTTCAAAAGCATCAGTTCTTCAGCGCTCAGCTTTCTTCACAGTCCAACTCTCACATCCATACGTGACCACTGGAAAAAACATAGCCTTGACTAGATGGACCTTTGTTGGCAAAGTAATGTCTCTGCTTTTGAATATGCTATCTAGGTTGGTCATAACTTTCCTTCCAAGGAGTAAGCGTCTTTTAATTTCATGGCTGCAGTCACCATCTGCAGTGATTTTGGAGCCCCCAAAAATAAAGTCTGACACTGTTTCCACTGTTTCCCCATCTATTTCCCATGAAGTGATGGGACCAGATGCCATGATCTTCGTTTTCTGAATGTTGAGTTTTAAGCCAACATTTTCATTCTCCCCTTTTACTCTCATCAAGAGGCTTTTTAGTTCCTCTTCACTTTCTGCTGTAAGGGTGGTGCCATCTGCATATCTGAGGTTATTGATATTTCTCCCGGCAATCTTGATTCCAGCTTGTGCTTCTTCCAGCCCAGCGTTTCTCATGATGTATTCTGCATATAAGTTAAATAAGCAGGGTGACAATATACAGCCTTGACAGACTCCTTTTCCTATTTGGAACCAGTCTGTTGTTCCATGTTCAGTTCTAACTGTTGCTTCCTGACCTGCATACAGGTTTCTCAAGAGGCAGGTCAGGGCTACAGTCCATGGTGTCGCAAAGAGTCAGATACGACTGAACGACTGAGCACACACACACACGAAACCTTTTAAGGAAGGTGAATGTATCTCTTAAGGATATATTTCATACAGCTGTTACCTAGGGCAACTTTTTCGGGAGAATTAAAAAGAATGGGATTTCCTCTTAGGATGCCTTTGAACTTTGGAGACATAAAATATGTAGTGAACAAGTAAGCCTTCTGTTTATAATAGAGGGATTTTTTCCTATAGATTTTAGAAATGCTGAAGCTGTAGGACACAGTTTTGCTTCAATAATGTTTCGCATCTGTGCCATAGTCAAGTATCACCTAGACAGCCTTTTTTCTTTGGAACCCTGTCTTTGCGTGCTAGTTAACCACCTTCAGTTTCCTGTCTATTTACTTGTAGGACCCTTTTCCTTCCTTTAATCTGGGCACTGGCACTAGTTTATGAATCCTTTAAATAACCCCTAGATTATCTAGCATTCTATCCCTTCTCTCTCACTTTCATTTGTCTTTGGGAGTAATTCAGAACACTTGGCCATCTACATATATCTCATATGCTAGGTCGGATTGGTTGTAGAATTTTCACTTTCCAGGCCATGTCTTTTTTTGAATCACAACACTCCATAAAGTATAAATTGTAATGTTTTACTCAGCAATTTTGGTTCATTTATCTTATTAAGTCTCTTATTTCTGTCATCACCATTTTACAGAAGAATAAACTGAGGCATTAGTAGGCAAGTGATGTGGGCAAGAAAACAGGTTTTCTAACTAATTAAATGTTGCTCTTTCCAGTACATTGTAATGTGCCATTAATTTTAACCTTATTTCATCTATAAGGAAAGCTTGAGAAGGGGGGAGGCTATTATAGTGCTGTGCAAAATGTCATTTGCTTCTTTCTTCTCTAACCTCATGATAATTTTCTTTTTTCTGACCATGCCAGAAGGAATTTCTCTTCAACTCTCTAGTAATTTCCTAACTCTTTGGTATAAGCTCTGAGTCAGTTGACTACTCATTAGTGCACCATTGTAGGCAGATTATTACATGGTGATTATTATCTTCCTGGGTTTTTGGCCCGTGAAGTTGTTACCAACACTTTTACTCCTGGATTGAAACACTATGTCTTAAATCTGTGGACTGTGAAAACTGTTAACTGGTTAAAAGCCTTTTCATGGGCTTTTATCTTAGGTTGAGTGTCAGTGAAGTATTCAAAATATATAACAGGTTTGGAGCTGTAGGAGAGGCGAAAGATCAGAAAAGATGTAATACAGCAGTTCCCCCTTATCCATGGGATACTTTCCAAGACTTCCAGTGAATGCTTGAAGTCAATGATGATATATCCTGTATATACTGTTTTTTGCTATACAAACACACCTGTGATAAAGTGTAGTTTATAAATTAGGCACAGTTAAAGATTAGCAATAATTACTAATGTTACAATTGTAACAATATGCTATAATAAAAACTAAATGAATGTGATCCTCTTCTCTCTCAAAGTATCTTATTGTACCAATTTGTGCTATGGCTGGTCACTTCTGCATTTTAAGGTGTGACAGCAAAGTGAGCACAAAATTCTTTTTCCTTTCCCATTTCTGGGATAGAAAATTCACTCTTACTGTGGATCTTAGCAACCTCAACATAGGAAATTTATTTTCCTTATTAAGTCAAGAACTTTCACCTCTTCACTTAAAGGAGACACCTCACAGCTTCCTTTGGCATATCTGAATTGTTAGCATCACTACTCTTGTAGTTTGGGGCCATTATTAAATAAAACAAGGGCGACTTGATCACAAATTCTGCAGTATCTCAAACTGTGGATCTGATAACCAAGCCAGTTACTAAGTGGCCAACGGGTGGGATGTGTTGGACTGAGGGATGATTCACGTCCCAGGTGGGGTGGAGTGGGACAGCCAGAGATTTCATCACACTCAGAACAGCATGCAATTTAAAACTTATAAACTGTTTATTTCTGGAATTTTCCACTGAATGTTTTCAGACCACAGGTAACTAAAGCTGCAGATAGTGAAACAATGAGTAAGGAGGGGTTACTGTATTCAGGAGATGCTTCAATGAATAAATAAATTCCTGTATTATTATACACACATGTGTGTGTATGTGTGTCAGTGTGTGTTGGTGTATTTCTAACTCTTGACTTATTAGGGTTATTTTATTTTGGCTTTTGAAAATTCTGTTTCTTTACATTATTTCTCATGCTAAAACTGTGTGTAATTAAGATTCTTTGTGCTTTTAAGACTTCCCTTTTAATCGAACATTTTATTGCCTATATGGTTGTCAAAGTGTGACCCTGTCTTTATGTAAGGAGAGGAACCAACTCCCCTTTATTGAGTGTCTCTGAAAACCCCACTGACTGGTGTGACTCTGTAGGTGTGCACGTGGCCGCCCACCTGGTTAATGCCCTCAACTTCTCAGTGAACTACCGCGAGGATTTTGTCGAACTGAACGCAGCAAGATACCGAGAGGAGGTGGGTGGCCTCTGTCTTCTCATTTTCCTTTCACTTATCGTGAGATGACTAATGAGGGTCTGTGATTTTCGCAGAAAATTTGTGCCTTGCTTCTCCTTTTGAGTGCTTTTAAAATGCACTTGTCAAGTTGAGTTTTATTCCTTTTCAATAGAAAATATATGTAATTACTATTTCACAGTCTCTCCTGCTGAACCTGAAAGTTCGAAGAGTGTCTACTTACTGCGCTCTGCAGTGTTCACATGGTTGCCGCTCAGGCCTGCCTTCTGCCTCCCAAGCGTTTTGTCTAATTCCCATCACTCAGTGGAGACTGTTGGGGAAAAACACAACAGGGTAAAAATCTTTCAGGAACTCGTACTGTGCTTGAGGAGGAAAAGGGCAGAAAAGAAAGTTGACTGTTTGATGATCCTAGACCATCAGTTGATTTTACTTAAAAATATTATTGAATTTTAATGCTTTACTTTGTTTTATTTTGTTTCGTAATCCTTATAATAGGTGACCTTGGGCTGAATTCTGTAGGGGGCAATATCTAACTTAGAGGTGCTCTTCTCCATGTGGAGCTGCCCATAAAGTGGAATTGTATGTGCAGGGAGCCGAGCTGGACCAAGAAACAGAACTTGCACAGCCCTAGTTAGATCTCTGTTGCTTGACACTCTCATGGTGTCCTCAGGCTGCCTTTGGTTCCCAAAGCCAAGACTGCATCAACACCAAAATGTTCAGGGTCCCCTGTGATCAGAAGCCCGCCCTGTTCTGCTCAGTTTGGTAGTGACTTAATAGCTTGTTCTCCCCACTCCATCTTCCCCTTATATATCCCCAGAGCTCTCTAGATTTGTACTTCTGTGACCATGCGCTCGACCTCCCTCCCAAGACAAGTCAAAGGCCAAAGTAATGACAAACAAACATGGACGTAAATCATTAAACCAAAATAACAAGTAGCCCTAGATTAATCCCTTAACTATGCTAGTATCTTTTAATATACCAGTGTGATTGTGTTGACCTGGGTTAGAGGCAGCCCCTAATATTTTTCACTGCTGAGCAATCTGTATGCAGGTAAGTTTCACTCCTGAGAAATCTGTATGCAGATCAAGAAGCAATAGTTAGAACCGGGCATGGAACAATAGACTGGTTCCAAATTGGGAAAGGAGTGCGTCAAGGCTGTATATTGTCACCTTGCTTATTTAACTTACATGCAGAGTACCTCATGCAAAATGCCAGACTGATTGAAGCACAAGCTGGAATCAAGACTATCAGGAGAAACATCAATAACTTCAGATATGCAGATGACACCACGCTTGTGGCAGAAAGCGAAGAGGAACTAAAGACCATCTGTATGAAAGTGAAAGAGGAGTGTGAAAAAACTCTTCAGCATTCAAAAAATGAAGATCATGGCATCTGGTCCCATCACTTCATGGCAAATAGATGGGGAAGCAATGGAAACAGTGACGGACTTTATTTTCTTGGGCTCCAAAATCACTGCAGATGGTGACTGCAGCCATGAAATTAAAAGACGCTTCCTCCTTGGAAGGAAAGTTATGACCAACCTAGATAGCATATTCAAAAGTAGACATCACTTTACCGACAAAGGTCTATATAGTCAAAGCTGTGGTTTTTCCAGTAGTCATGTATGGATGTGGGAGTTGGACCGTGAAGAAAGCTGAGCGCTGAAGAACTGATGCTTTTGAACTGTGGTGTTAGAGAAGACTCTTGAGAGTTCCTTGGACTGCAGGGAGATCCAACCAGTCCATCGTAAAGGAAATCAGTCCTGAATATTCATTGGAAGGACTAATGCTGAAGCTAAAGCTCCAATAACTTGGCCACCTGGTGTGAAGAACTGACTCCTTGGAAAAGATCCTGATGCTGGGAAAGATTGAAGGAGGGAGGAGAGAGGGATGACAGAGGATGAGATGGTTGGATGGCACCACTGACTCGATGGACATGAGTTTGAGCAAGCTCTGGGAGTTAGTGATGGACAGAGAAGCCTGGTGTGCTGCAGACCATGGGGTCACAGAGTCAGACACGACTAAATGACTGAAATATTTTTAAAAAGTTCACCAGGTGATTGTAGAGTATATGCTATACTTAGTTGCTCAGTCATGTCCAACTCTTTGTGACTCCATGGACTGTAGCCCACCAAACTCCTCTGTCCTTGGGGATACTCCAGGAAATATAGTGGAGTGGATTGCCATGCCCTCCTTCAGGGGATCTTCCCAACCCCAGGGGTCGAACACGGGTCTCCCACCTTGCAGGAGTATATCCAGCATTAAGAACCATGGAGATGCCAGTGGAAGCTCTGCATGTAATGATTTCATCCCAGAGAGAGCCTCCCATCTCTCCCTATCTCCCATCACTTGCCCTGATCTTATGGGGTTACTTGTATCTTACTACTGCCATGAAAATTCTTTTTTAATCTTTTACTTCTTTGCTTCTCTCTTCTGCTTTATAATTAATATGTCTTCAATAACTGTAATGATTTAATAATTTTATCTTAATATACTTTTTCTTAAGATGCCAGTATTCTAGTCATTTTAGGATTTATAGGTATTAAGTTTATTTAACTTTAAGAGAGATAGAGCCTTAATGTACAATATTTTAGAACTCCCAAGTAAGTGAAAATTGAAAGCTTCTCTTCCAAAAGTAGCCACAGGTAATGATTTTATGTTTTCTTATTTTGAGTGGTGTTTTATGATAAATATTCTTTAGCTATAGCAATTTGTCAATATATGTATTGTGACTTACTGTATCAGAAAATATACATCTACCTCATCTTCTTCATATGAATATACCATAATTTATTTTTAGTCTTTTTCTTATTCACGAATGTTGAGCTGATTCCAGGTTTTTGTCATAAACTGCATGCTAATAAATTTATTTTTTTTGTACAGTTCTGCTAGGCAGATTTATAGAAGTAATTTTGGTTTCAAAGGTACACATATTTTTAGTTTTGTTGGACAAATTACTTTCCAAAAAACACTTCCAGTTGATACACTCTACCAATTTTATTGCAATGCTTATTTCTACACCTCACTCATTTTTTTAAAAAAAATACTGCTGATAAGATGGATAAAAACTAGTAATTCATTTTAATTTACATTTTCCCTTTTTTTCCGCTTCTTTCCTCCCTTCCTTCACTTCTTCAATCATATCTTTTTCCCCTTGTTCTTTCTTTTAATAAATATTTTGGAGTGCTTAGTAGGTATCAGGCCATGTACTAGATTCAGATGAAAAAATACACACACATTCACACGGAGAAATAATGCATATATAAACAGTTGTATTCTTCTGTGACTTGTCTTGGAAAGGATGGGTTTGTGTCATGCACCTTACTGTTCCTGCTGTGTGCTCACACTCTTGTTTTCTCCACGTCCCCAGTGACCCCTGCATTCTCCAGTTTGTGACGGGTGGTACAATCCTGATGGAATAGCTCAGTTGGCCTCATCTTGTCATCTGTGAAACAGTCTCTTACTCTTACACCCTGTCTTCATTCCCTAGCAGTTTTATTCATCTTCTGACGTTTCCTAGCTAATTATTCATATTTCTGGTATTACCACTTTGTTCAGTCCATCTTGTATTTTTCCTAGTTTTTTATGTATTAGGTTCCTCAAGATTATGGGCCTTCCTAGTGGTTCAGATGGTCAGGAATCTGCCTGTAATGCAGGAGACCTGGATTTGATCCCTGGGTTGGGAAGATCCCCTGGAGAAGGGAATGACTATGCACTCTAGTATTCTTGCCTGGAAAATTCCATGGACAGAGGAGCCTGGTGGGCTACAGTCCATGGGGTCACAAGGAGTCAGACACAACTGAGCGACTAAAACTTTGATACTCTAGATTAGCCTTTAGTTCTGTTTTTAACGCCATGTTTCTAACTAGAAGCCATTGGACCTAAGCTGGATGAAGAGCTATTCTTGGGCAAATGGTCCTTATTCAGGGTCCCTGAAATTATTTAAATGGCTTCCCACTTTGTATATAGCTTGGTCTGACCACGGATTCAATGGAGGCATGAGAAAAGTAATTCATAAGTTGTATAATATTAGGCCCCTTTGGATAAAAAATTAATCCACATTCTACTGGGCATTGATATAAGATTTCCAGAAGACAGAAGGGAGTTTATTTCAGTCCATTATATCATGGGGATGTAGTTAAAGGAAATATTACAGGAACAATGTTAATGTATTTCTAATTAGAAGGAAGCTGTCTTCCTTATTTGAATATTATCAATACTTTTCATAGTAGCATTTGAAACATTTTAGTTCTCAGTGTTCTTTGCATTGAATTTGCACAGCATAACCCCCTCTATATATTTTATTACTTTTGATTCTCACTGTTTTGACACTTGCTAGGTGCAGTTAGCAGTTGTGGTAGACAGAGCATATATTAATGTTTCCACCTTATAGCTAAAAGTATTGAATCCCAAAATAATCAAAGGGTGGGCTTCAGGCCACACCCACTAGCCTGTAATTGGCCATTAAGATGAAAGCTTGGACCTTCTGACTTCTCATCCAATATTCTTCCCTTTTCAAATGGATAAATTTCTTGGAATTGGATTTTGTGTGTATGATAATCTCCTCTGGGCTTCTCTGGTGGCTCAGACAGTAAAGAATCTGCCTGTAAATTAGGATAAATGAATTCGATCCCTGGGTTGGGAAGATCCCCTGGAGAAGGGAATAGCAACCCACTCTAGTATTCTTGCCTGCAGAATTCTATGGATAGAGGAGCCTGGCAGGCTAAAGTCCATGGGGTGGCAAAGAGTAGGAAATGACTGAGCAACTAACAGCACCACCAGCATAATCTCCCCTAGCATTGTAAAAACATTATGAAACTTAATTGAATCTCTGTTATTTCTGTTGGGAGGACAGTATCCTACATGCCTAACACATGGCTCTTATCGCTCACAGACTCCTTGCAGAATTTTGTGTTGATCAGTGTTGTATTTTTCAGACATTTTTTTTTTCTTTTTCTTCAGGATCCTAGAAAACTGCTCTTCACAACTGGTAAGTTGTTATCACTGCAGCTTCTATACCGTGTTTATATATATGCCAAAATACAGCCTGGGAAATGTTCATGTCAAACAACTGGTCAAGCATAAGGTTTCAGTGAAACCAAAGGGTAAGGGCAAACCATCAGGGTTCAAAGGAATGAAGAGTAAAATTAAGCACAGTGTATTTGCTTTTCATGTAGTCTTTCTATGGAAATTACGTAATACTAGTGGAGAAGGCAGTGGCACCCCACTCCAGTACCCTTGCCTGGAAAATCCCATGGACAGAGGAGCCTGGTGGGCTGCAGTCCATTGGGTTGCTAAGAGTTGGACATGACTGAGCAACTTCACTTTCACTTTTCACTTTCCTGCATTGGAGAAGGAAATGGCAACCCACTCCAGTGTTCTTGCCTGGAGAATCCCAGGGACGGGTGAGCCTAGTGGGCTGCCCTCAATGGGGTCGCACAGAGTCGGACACGACTGAAGCAGCTTAGCAGCAGCGGCTTAGGAGCGCCTGCCATGTGCCCGCTGTTAGGACAAGTACTATTGGAGAATACAGAGGGAACAGGTTTCTGTTTTTTGAAGTTTTGGAGAAAAAACACCAAGCACTCTGAGTATCAGTGTAGTTCTTAATATTTAGTAATTTAGTAGGATATTTTCTGATCCTAAAATCTATAAGGAAGAGGAGAAACAGTCACTAAAATAAGTTATTTTTCTTGAAATGTGTCTCTGTTCTCATTTTTAATTTATTTTCCCTTCTTAAACATGTTGTCCATAAAATCTCAGTCTAGACTATTAATCTGTTAAAGTGCATTTGAACATCTCAAAATTTGGCCCTGATATTAGTACAGTTCCAACTATTTTTTCTCTTTCTCAATCTTACATTTATAATAATGAAAAGGGGACTATATTTGGGGGACTTTAGGCACCTGTTTCAGAGACACGATGATTGTGGATGGGAGATGGTCTGTCATAAAGTCTTGTCTGTACTAACTTATTAAGGATCAGAATTTCATACAGGACTGAGACATGGCTCTGTCAAATGCATTGTTTCTTTTTTGAATCAGTCTTATGATGAAAAATAATAATATTTCAGGTGTTTCCCCCCCTCATGTCACAGCTACATATTTATAGTATATTTTTTCTGCCTATAGATTATGATATTTGCCATTTGCAAAGTACGTATTTCACAGTTTTTTCCTTAGGAACACAATTTAGTTTTGTTTACAACTTTGCTCATTGAAAACATGTTTTTATTAAAGCCTTAAGAATTGGATGAGAACAGAAGGGAGGAAAAGCAGAAAAATAAAACCTTATGTATGAATGAATGTATTTTTTGGTTCATATGGATTAATTTAAGAGAAATAAATAAGAAGTTTGTTTTAATATTCTTTTACTGGATAGAATATAGTTGAAGCCTTAGAAATGCTTTAAAAAGTTTAGTTTATAAAAGTATAAAAAGATCTCATATGACAAAGATATTACATTAAGAAACTTAGTAAAGTTAATGCTTATAAGTAGGTGGTCTCTCCCTCTGCATGAAACACCGTCATCCTGTGTTCTTTCTCAGAAGTTCCTATGAGTGTGTTGGGCCAAGTAGAGTAATATTATACTTAAAAACACAAATTCCTGGTTTCAGCGTAGAGAGAGACCAAATTGGGACCTGGCAATGTGTTTTATTAACCTTCTCAGTGCTGTTTTACCTTTACTGAGCATCTGATTATACTCCTGAGCATAACTTCTCACCACTACCTACTTGTTGCCTCCTCTCTTACTCTCTTTTCTTCACCTGTTCAACTCTCACTCATCCTTTATGTGTCATTTGACACACCCCATTATGCACAGATTTCTCCCTAATTCCACTAAGCAGAGCTGATCCGTTCTTGGCCTGGGACCCTAACAGTACATGGTAAATACTATGAATAGTTGGTTTCCTTCCATATACTGTAGAATAATTTATTACCTACATATATGGTGTTTTCCACCGGAAATCAGTTTCTTCACAGTGGAACAGGGCCACTCGCAGAGGATGGAGAGAAAACATTTTGTGGAGTTTCTCTCAATACAAGCAGCTTGAATTGCCCCAGATCAGCATGTCAGTATCACTTTGGTGGCCCAGTTCCATAAAGTTTGATGAAAGAGAGACTATACTTTTCATCAGGACCCATTTATTTCCCAGGAACACAGACCCAGTCCCCCTAAATATGATGCTAAAGCTCCTCCATGGTATTTTGACTCACTAAATAAATGTTAAAACATTCCAA
The DNA here is from genome assembly GCF_055505025.1 of Bos grunniens. NCBI lineage: Eukaryota > Metazoa > Chordata > Mammalia > Artiodactyla > Bovidae > Bos > Bos grunniens. The sequence goes on along the minus strand of NC_141193.1, from coordinate 45,597,887 downwards.
TTAAGAACTTATAGAATAAATTTAATAGATTGAATTATTCAGACACTTAAAAGTGCATGTATCTCCAAATTTGGTAGTACTTTGTATGATGAGGATAAAACACCAAGTATCCAATTTCAATTAGAAAAACCCTCATAAACAAACACAGTCATGTCTCCAATTATCTTGGTAAAAACAGGATGATGAATACAAGATGGTATATTTCTGACTACATCTGGGTAGGGATGAAAATGATCTTTCATTTCATCTATAAATGGCAGTGTAGTGCAATCATTCATTTTATGGGCTACTAATTAACCTAATATGCATAGATCAAAAACAATAAGAGTAAATGTAATAAGCATTTTTTCCCTAAGAAAACAAGTACAGATTTTCCTTTATAACTTGAAGACTGAGAGAGTTCACAATGTACTTCATTTTGTTAAGTGACTTTGCCCAGTGAACTCAAACTAGCCCAATACTTTCTAACCTGTGCTTCCTCACTCTTGGGATATGTGTGCTAATAGAGGCTAATTTATTGGGACTTGGCTGAGCTGTTATCCAAGGCTAGGTTAGGATGTCCTTTGATGTACCTCGAAAATACTCAGTTTGGCTCCCTTTCAACACTTAATACCCTGTGTTGCAATTGCCGGCTTATCCTTTCTCCCACACTGGACTGAGATTTATTTTAGGGCATGATTCATTTTTACTCTAGCACTTGACAGTACAATACAGATGCCCAGAAAGTAGTCCCTGAATGGATAAAATCGTCTTCTTGGCCTTTTTTAAAGGGAGCATAATTGCTTGATAATGCTGTGTTAGTTTCTGGAAAGGGTATGGAGAAAGGGAACCCTCTTGCACTGCTGGTGGAATGTAAATCAGCCACAGTGGTGGCTCAGATGGTAAAGAATCTGCCTGCAGTGCGGGAGACCTGGGTTCGATCCCTGGGTTGGGAAGATCCCCTGGAGGAGGGCGTGGCTACCCACTCCAGTATTCTTGCCTGGAGAATTCCATGGACAGAGGAGCCTGGTGGACTGCAGTCCATGGAGTCTTCAAAGAGTCAGAAACAACTGAGAGACTAACACTTTCATGAAGAACAGTGTGGAGGTTCCTTAAAAACTAAAACTATCATATGACCCGGCAATCCCACTGCTGGGCATGGTGGTGGTGGTGGTTTAGTTGCTAAATCATGTCCAACTCTTGTGACCCCATGGACTGTAGCCTGCCAGGCTCCTCTGTCCATGGGGATTCTTTAGGCAAGAATACTGGAGTGGGTTGGCAGTTCCTTCTCCAGGGGATCTTCCCGATCCAGGAATCAAACCCAGGTCTCCTGCATTGCAGGCCAGATCCTTTACCAACTGAGCTATGAGGGAAGCCCACTACTAGCTATAGACCGTGAGTAAACCATAATTCAAAAAGATGCATGAGGGGAAGAACGTACTGCTGCTGCTGCATTGTTTCAGTCGTGTCCGACTCTGTGCGACCCCACAGACGGCAGCCCACCAGGCTCCGCTGTCCCTGGGATTCTCCAGGCAAGAACACTGGAGTAGATTTCCATTTCCTTCTCCAATGCATGAAAGTGAAAAGTGAAAGTGAAGTCGCTCAGTCCTGCCCGACTCTTAGCAACCTCATGGACTGTAGCCTACCAGGCTCCTCAGTCCATGGGATTTTCCAGGCAAGAGTACTGGAGTGGGGTGCTATTGCCTTCTCAGGAAAAATGTACACCTATGGTTAATTCATGTTGATGTATGAGAGAAATCAAACCAATTTTGTAAACCAAACAATCAATTAAATAAGTAAATAAATATTAAAAAAAGACATATGTACCCCAGTGTTCATTGCAGCACTATTTATAATAGCCAGCACATGGAAGTAACCTAAATGTTACATATGAATGGATAAAGAAGATGTAGTATATAATATCGGAGAAGGCAATGGCACCCCACTCCAGTACTCCTGCCTGGAAAATCACATGGACGGAGGAGCCTGGTAGGCTGCAGTCCATGGGGTCGCTAAGAGTCAGACAGGACTGAGCGACTTCACTTTGACTTTTCACTTTCATGCATTGGAGAGGGAAATGGCAACCCACTCCAGTGTTCTTGCCTGGAGAATTCCAGGGACAGGGGAGCCTGGTGGGCTGCCGTCTCTGGGGTCACACAGAGTCGGACACGACTGAAGCGGCTTAGCCGCAGCAGCAGTATATAATATATACAATGGAATATTACTCAGCCTTAAAAATGAATGAAATTGGGTCATTTGTAGAAAAATCATCTGTTTTTAAACTCTTCTACCTGTTACGGAGATATTCTCTGCAACATTCCAGATAATTGGTTGTCCAGTCTCTGTTTAATTGCAGTGACAGAAAATCTTAGCTTTTTTTAAACTGAAGTATAGTCAATTTTCAATGTTGTTGCTAAGCGTGTAGCAAAGTGATTCAGTTATACATGCATATATATGTGTGTGTGTATATGGATAAATGTATTTTTTCAGATTCTTTTCCATTATAGGTTATTACAAGATATTGAGTATAGTTCCCTGTGCTATGCAGTATGGCATTGCTGTTTACCAATTTTATATATAGTAATGTACATATATTAATCCCTAAATCCTAATTTATCTCTCCCACTCTCTCCTCTTTGGTTTTTGAGTTACTCATCCCACCATTTTTTTGGACCACTGTGTCTGTAATTTTTTTTCTTCTCGTTGCTAATTATAAGTCAGCTTTTCTTCTTCATTGCTATGAAGTCTATTACTTTATAAATTGCAAACTCTGGAATTTTTGTACTTCTGGGAGAGAGAAAGGAAAAATGAATTCTTTTCAAAAGAAAGATAACTTCATAAATCTGAAAGAATATTAAAAAACATTGAATTGATTCTCCTTAGTTTACAGATGAGATTCAATGAGATTGGGATTTGGGTTAAGGGACAATAACAGGGCTATAATTCCAGGATATACACATATGCCCTAGGTTATTTGAGGCTTCTATTTCATCTTGATTTCAAATGGCTGAGGTCAACTATTTCACCCAAAGTCTTTCTAATATGTTTTCCATGATCTGCTCTAAAAGGAATGCTCGAGTTCAGTGTTTGGGGAATATCTGTTCAAATTTAAACTGGTTTCTTGACTTTAGTACCTCTCAGAAAATTTACATTAATGTGCCCTGTGATTCTTCAAGGAGTAGTGAGAGCATTTTTACTGGAAATTAATTCCTAAAAGAATTGATGTTCAAATAATACCCTTTGGAACTTATACCTCTATTCTAAACATGCTCCATTTTTTCAGGTGTTCTGATGAAGTGATTTGCAGACATTCTAAAACTAATTTTGGCACGTTCAGGACTATATAAAGGAAACCGTGTATGTAGACACAGTAGACGTTCATGAAGCCTCAATGAAATTACTTGAAAGGCCTCTCCAACCACAAATTTCACATTACAGAGCCCTCTGGGATTCTGTCATTTATTTGTTCATTTGGGCAGATACGGATTTTTTCTTTTTTTTTTTTTCGGGTTTTTTAAATTACTTGGAGCCAGAGAAAGGGACCTTCTCTCTTTTTTCTTCTTTAAATTTGAGTTATAACTGAAGTACTCTAAATTATACATATGTAAATTATGTTATTTGATCACTTTTGACATATGTATATACATAAGAAACCATGATCAAAATCAAGATAACAAATATGTCCATCATTCTAAAAATGTTTTGTGCTCTTTTGTAATGCATCCTGCTCTCTACCCCTCCTGGTTATGGGTCTTCCTTCTACCACTAAAGAATGCTTTGAATTTTCTATAATGTTGTATAAAAGAAATCATAGAGCTTATATTCTTTCAGGGTTTTTCTTGGGGGGTGGGGAGTCTGGTTTTTTCACTCAGACTAATAATTTTGTGGTTCATAGGTATATGTCATTTTTTTAAACTGCTGATTAATTTTTCAGGCACAATAAATAATTATCCATCCATCTGTTGATGGAGACTTAAATTGTTTATAGGCCTTGAGTATTAAAGTGGTTAATGAATATTTTTGGACAAGTTTGGGGTGGCTATGTGTGTGTTTTCGGGGGATAAGTATTTGGAAGAGGAAAGGCCTTGTCATTTTGTAGGCCTGCTGTTCTTTTTAAAGTGAAAAGTGAAAGTGAAGTCGCTCAGTCGTGTCCGACTCTGCCACCCCGTGGACTGTAGACTACCAGGCTCCTCAGTCCACGGAATTTTCCAGGCAAGAGTACTGGAGTGGGGTGCCAAATCCTCCTGTGTGAACTAGTGTACTTATCTTGGTCTTCTGTTACCCCCAGGAAGTAAAGCAATGGGAGAGACAATAGCAAAGGGAGTGCCCAATGAAAGAATTTAGAGGGGAGATGATTTGGATTGGGGCATTAGGGAAAGGCAAGTTTTGTTAGGCTTCCAAATCTGTGTACTGGGAAGAGTGAAAAGGAGGGTGTACTCAAGTATTAAGTTCCATAGACCGACTCCCTTATTTCTCATGTGGCCCTTTTCAAGTGGAAACTTGTTTCTACTGCATTGGAATTTCCAATATTATTTTCCAACCATTCTATACCCTCTGTGACCCTAATGATGCCTATCAGTATTGCCCTGGTGTCATCCTCAGCTTGTTTGCTTCTGTTGATGGCTCTCACTCCCTGATGGGCCTTCTGTTGCACAGGTGCTTCCTTGTCAAGAAGAAGAGTAGGGAGGTGTCTATACTTTTGGAGACAGAAGTGTGTTAGTACCTTTTCTAGAAAGATTTGAGATGGACTTTCTTAGCTAGGTCATTTAGTACTTACTGTTGCTCATGTGATTGTAAGAGTAGATAAATGTAACATAGACTATTTTATTTGATAGCAATAAGATAATAAGAAATGAGACTATTGTGATTTTTCGCTCTTTGATATAGCATATCACCTATTCTTTTTGGATGTCCTCTAATGAGCTAATACTAGGCTTGTAGCAATCTATTACGCCAGTATTAATTTTGTAAAATGACATGTTTGCACGCTTTCTTTTTAAGAACAAATGTTATGTAATTACAGAAACACTGATTTTAAAATATTTTCCATTCTAAGGGGAATTATGTCTGAGAGTATTCTTAAAAAATCAGCACTGTAACTTTTTTCTTCACATTCACCATGTTTTGTTCTACACTTGAAGTTGTGGTTTTTAGAACTATTCAGGTTTTGCTTATTTTTTCTGGAAATTTTTTCTAGATAGTGAAGTCCAAAAGAAATTATTTGACATTTGACTCTGATGGAGAAAACCAAAGTAGTTAGGATGTTGGATGTCAGCTGTGTCCTGTTGCATTACTCATTGCTGTTTGCTGTAGTTATGTTCCTGTCAAAGTGTGCATGTACTCACCATTCTGATCGGAATATTTGAAAATACCAAAAGGGACTTTTCTGTGAAAGGTGGAAAAGATTCTACTTTGCCTTAAGTACCTTGAAACTAATGCTAATTCAAAAAAAAACCAGGTTTTTTTGACAGAGAACATGTAAGGAGATAGATGATTTCAATTAGGCTTCCCACAGAGCAGCCTAGTACTTTGAATTTTAAGGTAATAATTTTTTGAACTTTTTTTCTCAGTATGACTTAAGTTAAAATGTACTTATGTATATTTTTATAGTTCCTGGCCTGACAGGGGTCTGCATGGTACTGGTACTATTCTTGATGTTTACAGCTTCAACATATGCGATACGGTGAGTGTCAGAGCCATTATTTTGATGTTTCTTGGTCAGACTATTTAGATTTCCTTCAGATTATCTTCATTTTCATATGTAGAAAATGTCTTGATTAACCCAAATGCTTAGTCAATGCAGTATTGTTTCCTGTGTAACTAAGAGGGAACTAGAGACGTTTCTATATATAATTTCCTGTTTTGGAAAAATTTTTCAGTCAAATATTCTGAGTGATAAGGAATTGTGTATGGGGATGTTTCAAGTAAAATTCCCAAGTGGAATAAAAGGAAGATGTGGCTTAACTAAACATTAAAAAAAATATGCCTCAGTAACTTAGAATAGGGCATTACTATGATGTACACCTGAAACTAATATAATATTATAAGAAAATTATACTTTAATTAATAAAAACAGAATAGGACTTACTTGCAAAAACGACCAAGGCCTTGAACTAAGTGATAGTTGGTAGAAAGACCTGAAGAGGACTTTGCCATATGTGAGAACCTGCTAAGTAATAAAGCTGCCACTGCAAGCTTGTGAGGAAAGGAAGGCTGAAGTGAATGAAATTCTAGCTCCATGACAAAGTTACCTGTGAAAAATTGCACCGCTGAAGATTTGGAGGAAACTTTAACTTATAGTTATCAGTGCTCATAATGGACAAGGGGAAATATAGGAAGTATTTAGCTATCTCAAAATATGAAAACTGAAACTCCTGAATGCCAATATACATTATAAAAATTAAAAAGTAGCATGTTCCTGGGAACAGTATTGCACTCATATGGAACTGTGCGTGCGTGTCAAGCTGCCTCAGCCGCGTCTGACTCTGTGAGCCTGTGGACTGTTGCTCCCCAGGCTGCTCTTCTGTTCTTCTTGTGAGAATACTGGAGTGGGTTGCCATGCCCTCCTCCAGGGGATCTTCCTCACCCAGGGATCAAACCTGTGTCTCTTATGTCTCCAGCATTGACAGGCGGGTTCTTTACCAGGAGTGCCTCCTGGGAAGCCCTTCTTTGGAGCTAGTACATTCTTAAATTTGAATAGTTTACTTACAACAGTTGAGAAATATGCTGTAGAAATGGGTAATTTCTATGAACAGGTAAGTCACCGAAGAATTGAAAGCAAGTAACACAAATGAAATAATACCCAGTTCCAAGATACTGGAGATGTATATAGTTGAGTCTGGGTCTGGGGAGACAGGCACTCCTACACTGTGATTGGGTTCTTAATTGATAACCATGTTTTATAGAGCAATGAGTGGTGTATATAAAGAAACCTTACAAACTGTGTGTCCTTTGACGTAATTCTACTTCTAGAAATGTAGATTAAAAAAGATCAGATATATGCAAGAGAGTGCATGTTATAAGGGTGTTACTGATCTTGTTTGTGGTAGCAATCTGTGACTGAAGTAAATGTGACTGTATTGATTATTGCCTAAACCAGGGGTTCTAAAAGGTTTCAGGGGTTGTTATCAGAATCATCTAAGCTTTTATCAGATAGCTTCCCTGAACATCCACTCAGATATATGAAATAAGTAACTGATAGTCTTTTTACTTCTTTCAAACATTTTATAGGTTGTGTTTATTGTACCCCTCCCTTTTTAGAATCTTGGTCCTCCCCCAGGCTAGTAACGCAAGATATTAAAGTTATATACTGTCTAGAAAAATCATATAAAATTTTGATGAACATTTATTTATCTCCATCTGAATTTCCTTTGAACTACTCTCAAAATACATATTAGGATAGAAACATTAGTTGTTTTTAAATTGAGAATATTGATAAACAAAGGCAGCAGTAGTACACATTAGCAGACTGTTGCCTGCTCCTTAACCTTACATCATAATAATTTAAAAATAAACACCTGATTTTAATTTTTTCCATGTATCTTTATTTGAAATACAAAGAATCTTCAAGATGATAAAGTGTTGCTTATAATTTTTGTCAGTTTTCTGCAATGGTACGTTAATATGTTGATATTAATAGATAAGTCTCAGACGAACTCATATTTCAACTTTCAATAGTGACATGTATTTGAAAGGATGCATGCTTGTTTTATTGAGATGGAGTAGGAAGTGAAATTGAAATTAAGTTATTTGTTTTTTTCAGAGTTTCTAACTATGACATCTTCTGGTATACTCATAATCTCTTCTTTGTCTTCTACATGTTGCTGATGTTACATGTATCAGGGTAAGTTTAATAACTTTTAAAAATCACATGTGCTTAAAAATGGGGTAATGACAGATGAGTCTATAGAAATTTTCACAGGAAATGGCAAAATTGTTTGGTTACTGGAATTGAGGGTAGTGTCAAGAGTGGGGTGAATTGCTCTATTTTGGACATAGCATGTTTTAATGAAACTAGCCTAAAAGTATATTAAAATGGAAAGACAAAATTACTTCTCCCATAATGTTGTAGATTTTAAAGCCTTCTATAATTATATCTTTTTCTCTAATTTTTAAAAAAAATTTAATTAGAGGGAATATATGTGTACTATTATAGTTATATCTTGATAAACTTTAAAAGAAAATGATCAGGAAGTGAAGAACTTCAATATATTTAATGTTTGAATTTTCAGGAATTCCTTATGTCTTGCTGCTGCAGAGTTTGTAACAATGGAGTTACCAGTTTTTAGTTTAAGAAGTCCTAAGGGCACTAGTATTTGCAGAGAAAGCCAAGGATTTACAAGGACCAAAGGAAAAAACATCTGTGAAAAACACCAGAAAATCAGAGGGAAAAACAATAGCTTCCAAGTTGTTACAAAAAATATACCCCAAATTCTGTGAAACCTTATGTGGACCCAAGCAGTATACTCAAATGTATGGTGCTTAAAATAATTCATTATGTTAGAGGATATAAGTAATATACTTTTTGTGTATGTTCATGTCTGTATGATTACCACAGTGGACCTGTGGTTTTAACACTCACACTAAAATGACACAGTAGGCTATTGTTTGGCACCAGATTCACTTGGTTTAGTAGAAGGATACAGGACTGGAAACAGAATGTCAGCAGGCTAATGTCAGATGCTTCTTCAGTGGGAGTCCCTCTAGATGTTCAGGAACCGTTTTCCACCTTCTCTGCATTACCTCCTATGTAGTAACTCAGTTTTAAGGTGAGATCCTATGGGTAGATAAGGACTACTTTGCCTTGGGGAAGGCTTAAGCTCCACAGGAATCAATCTCTTGATAACGATCCAGCTTTCCTAAAGGGATGGTCTCAGTTGCTAGAACACACTGCATCAGGAAGCTGAATCAGCATCCTCCTCGTCCAGATGTGTTCCCTCCGTAACAAACAATGCCGACTGGTAACACAGCTGTCACTCCTTGTTTGTCTTAACCCGGAATGTTTCCAGGGAGACAGTATGTGGAGAAAAGTTCAGGCCTGCTGTTAATTTTTTCTTCAGAATGTTTTATAATATACTTTCTCAGTACAGTAAATCTTATCCATAAATGGTATACTTATCTCAAGCTGCATGTTCAAAATGTTTTTCCTCCAATTTTGGAGGCCACTGGTTTAGATATCAGCATTTTATGGACCTCTGTCTCCCATGTCCTGATTTACTATCTCCCATGTCCTGGTTTAGTTTGTTCTGTATCATGGTTCTAGAACATATAATTGTAGAGCATTAGACCCATGGACGGTGGAGCCTGGTGGGCTGCAGTCCATGGGGTCGCTAGAGTCGGACACAACTGAGCGAGTTCACTTTCACTTTTCACTTTCATGCATTGGAGAAGGAAATGGCAACCCACTCCAGTGTTCTTGCCTGGAGAATCCCAGGGATGGGGGAGCCTGGTAGGAGGCCATCTATGGGGTCGCACAGAGTCAGACACGACTAAAGCGACTTAGCAGCAACAGCAGCAGCAGACATGTGGCTGGGCTCCTCTGGTGGCTCAGATGGTAAAGAATCTGCCTGCAGTGCAGGAGACCCGGGTTCGATCACTGGGTTGTGAAAATCCCCTGTAGAAGGGGATGGCAACCCACTCCAGCATGCTTGTCTGGAGAATCCCACGGATAGTGGAGTTGGCAGGCTACAGTCCATGGGGTCACAAAGAGTGGAATACAACTGAGAACTAAAACACACACACACACACACACACACACACAGATATATGGCCACACGTAATCCCGACTTCCAGCTGGCCATGGCTGACACACGGGGAGAGGGCCACAGTCAGTGGAACCTCTGTGTTCTGTTCTTTTCCCTTGTGGGGCTAGCATATTCTGTAGCACCAAGAAAGCCCTTGGTAGAGAAAATCTGCTTTATATTCTGTTCTTTAAATGGCTTGTTTGGTTGTCCAGGGCTATTATCATTAAAGTGGACTATGACTAAACGTATGTGCTACTAATGGTAATACTAATTTAAAAGATTTGCATAATGTTTACTATATGCCAAGCATAAATTCAAAATGATTTAGATGCTTTATACTATTAAAGGATTATAGTTCTATAAGGATAAATAATACTATTAAACACCCTTTACATAAGAAAATAGGTTTAGGGAGAGTACATAACTTGCTAAAGTTTGCTTAACTGATGTATTCTGCTTTCAGATCCAGGCATTCTGACTCAAAAACCCATAGTGTTTTATTGTTTTTTTTTTTTTTTTAGAGAGTTCAATGCTTCTAAAAATTTGGTTTTAAGTTTTTTTCCCAAACTTATTCATTTTTAATTGAAGGAAAATTACTTCCCAATATTGTGTTGGCCTCTGCCATTCATCAACATGAGTCAGCCATAGGAATACATGTGTCCCCTCCGTCTTGAACCTCCCTCCAGCCTCTCGCCCCTTCCCACCCATCTAGGTTGTAACAGAGTCCTGGTTTGAGTTGCCTGAGTCATACAGCACATTCCCATCGGTTATCTAGTTTACACATGGCAGGGTACATGCTTCCATGTTACACTCTCCTTTAGTCCCCCCACCTCCATCCCCTCACCACCGTAAGCCTGTTCTCTATGTCTGCATCTCCGTTGTTGCCCCGTCTTTCTAGATTCCATGTATATGTTTTTCTCTTTCTGAGTTACTTCAGTCTATATGATGGGGAACGCCTTTGAATCAGTTCTAATGATGTGGATGAACATAGAGCCTATTATGCAGGGTCTTAAGTTTTTATTTTTAAAGCTTAATATCTTGATTTACCTGGGCTTGCTATCTCTAGCTATAACAGATTAGAGAAAAATACAATAACTTGCTGGTAAAGTTAGTTATGCATATTTTTGCCTTTAAGCTGTACTAAATTAAAATTCTGAAGAGATCTGTTTCTTTATATTTCAAATAGAGTCACTTTTCAAAGGTTCAAGCATTTACATAGACTTCTGAAATTTAGAGAGTAATGAGTTCTGTCTCCATTATGGGGGGAAATGCAATATATATTTAAATCTTGATTTTACTTTTGTGGAACAGGGGTCATAAACAGAAAGTGACTTTAATTTATATAAAGAAATAACCAAACACTTCTAAAGAATGACTTATATATTCAATCTATTATACCAACTGAATTAATAGTTCTTTGCATATTATAGATAAAAATGAAGAAAATAATTATTCTAATACTGAAATGTGTCATGCAACAAATACACAATACTTTAAGCATTCTGTAGTATGCATATTTTATGAAGTTTAATTTTTAATTGAGAATAATTGACAAATAAAATAGAATATATTTAAAGTGTACAAGCAAATTAATACCTCTATCACATTACACAGTTACCTCTTTTTCTGGCATGAACACTTGAGATTTACTCTTTTAGCAAATTTCAAGTATACAATATGGTATTATTAACTGTAGTCACTGTGCTATAACTCAAATCTGTAGAATTTACTCATCTTCTAACTAAAAGTTTATAATTCTGTGAAGTTTAATTTTTAATAAAGCTACATAGATTATGCTTCTCGTATGGGGAAAAAACTACTACTGATAAATCTTACAGTTTTTTCAAAATGGAACATTTCTCAAAATGTTCTTTTTTATTGCAAAAGATCTATCTGTAAGTAAATCTATTGAAGCTATTATTTGTTCTATTGTTGAAGACTTAGATATATTTTTATTTATAAAATGCTTTGTTAATTTTACTCTCTAGCTTTTGGTTATACAACTAAAGTACAGCTATTCAAAACAAGCTTCTTGAATTTTTTTTTTTTTTTTAATTTTTGCCGGCTCGCCCGCCCGCCCCGCTGGCCGCCCGCGGTCGGAGCGCGCGGGGCGGGGCCGGGGCGGGGCCGGGGCGGGGCCGGGGCGCGGCCACCCGCTCGGCCCTCCTTCGACGCCCCCTCCCCAGCTTCTTGAATTTATACTGAAGTTTCTAGTAGAGTATGCTTTAGATTTGAACAGAAACTCACTATTTGCTGGTCATTTGCTTTTTCTCCATCAATATGTTAAGTACAATAATAGGGTATAGAAGAACAATGTAATATATAAGCTTTAGTCTCCAAGCATTGATTATTATTTTGAAATTAAAAAAAAAATCAATTGAAAGTGCTAAAGGCAATTTTAAACTACATATTTTCCAGGTGTAAACATACTTTATTTTCCAGAATTCTAGTAGTGCAGAAAATTGAAGGATCAACATAGGCTAGAAATTGTAGACAGTTTTTTAATTCAACAGCAAAGCTGTTTGAAATTGTTGACTTTTATAATAAGGAGGAGCAATTGCTTTATATAATTTTCTAAAGTCAATTTTATTTTTATAAAATCTCATTTTGAAGAAAGTTCAAAAGATGATTTTGACCAAGATTCTTTCAATCTCCCTACAACATATCTAAGTAAATTTCTAATTTTGAAAATCCCATTCTGTTTTTGGAAAGCTCTAATTTTTATGAAGTTGTTTCTTGTTTGAAATAGATTCCAGAGCCCACATTCTTAACTACTAAATCAAGCTGGCTATTGGCATGGCTTCCCTGTATCCCATTTAAAACTGGAAATTGAAATTAAATGTGGTTCTCCTGGGGTATGCAGTCTATATTGGCTAAGTGGAAGTCTTAGCTTTGCTCAAAATATTACACGCAGTATTATTTAGGATCCAATTACCTTGATTGTTTGCTGTGTGCTTAGTCGCTCAGTCGTGTCCGACTCCTTTGACCCCATGAACTGTAATCTGCCAGGCTCCTCTGTATGTGGAATTCTCCAGGCAAGAATACTGGAGTGGGTAGCCATTTCCTTCTCCAGGGGATCGTCCTGACCCAGGAATCAAACCTGGGTCTCCTGCACTGCAGGCAGATTCTTTACCAACTGAGCTACAAGGGAAGCCCAGTTAACTTGATTGTGTATGCCTTTAGCTTAACCTAGTTTTTATTCTTTTTGCCTATGTATTAGATTTTTTTCCATTAGTATTTATAAGCATTTCTATTGCCTGGCACCCAAAAAAAGAATATTTCGTATATACTAAACACAATTATTGGAGAAGGCAATGGCAACCCACTCCAGTGTTCTTGCCTGGAGAATCCCAGGGACGGGGGAGCCTGGTGGGCTACCGTCTATGGGGTCGCACAGAGTCAGACACGACTGAAGCGACTTAGCAGCAGCAGCAGCAGCAGCAAACTCAAATTATTTTTCAGTGATTAAATGGATTTTTAAAATATATTATTTTTTCCCTAGGAGATCAGTGTGGCATGGCAATTAAGAGCTTACATCACTTACTAGCTATAGGACCTTGCCAGATAATTTGTCCTTTCTTGTTTATCCACTACATGGGATTAATAATGGAATATCCATATGATAGAGTTGTCTCATAGGTTTAAATAAGTGAATGCAGCAATGTAGGTAGAATATAGATATACTGAATAAATGTTAGCAGGAAAAAAATTATACTTGCACTAATATAAATAACTGTGTAAGGAAGAAACTCCACATTTATTTGGTTGAACAATAACTTTTTTTTAAGAGCCCAGATTTTCCTATTAGCAAAGTAATCTGGTAAACGTATAATGAAAATTGCTTAGCAGATCAGAGAATATTCCTTGAAAGGGCAACAATCTTTATAATGTTGTTAGATCTCAAAAGGGCAATAGATTTTAATGATAAAGGTTTATTTCAGGACTTTAAGACAAACCTTCTCCTAAGGAATTTTTTTCCTCATTTTTAATATACTTTTATAGGAGATTGTTATTTTTACACTGTATTTAAAGATATTTCAATTCAGAAGACATTCAGAAAAAATATTAAAAAGCCAAAAATGTTTCCTCTTTCCAGACATAAATGTAACTGGACATTTCTTTCTTCATTTTCATTTGAAAAACTCATCAAGAGGAGAGCTATACTGCCATTCTCACTTACTGATAAAAGGGATATTGGAGGGAAAAGCAATTATGAATGTCACAGAGTCTCAGCCCAGAGCCTCACCGACTCCTTTGAAAGGCACAAGGAGGGAACGCATTGTAAATGAGATTTGGCACCTTAGCCTCTCAATTTTAAGACAGCACTCCCACTGGCTTTAGCTCTAGGAAGTGTTGTGTGGGTGGTAATTGTATTTTACTTTTTATTTACATAAGAGGCGAAATATAGTGTGAGAATTCTGGAAAAGAAAGGGGAAAGGTCCTCCTCAGATGTGTAGATGACAGTGAGAGCCAAATAATAGTAAATATTAATAACTGAGCCAGCTGGACTTTTCAGACCATATTTTATTATTATACATAAATGATACCTGAATTATTCTTTTAAACAGAGATTTCTGCCATTTGGGACTACTTACTGGCATGAGTTCATTGTAGAGCATGATTTATATTCTGCTTAAATCATTTTTTCAGAAACTTGAAAAGGAATGGCTTTCTATGAGTGTGTTTTGAAAAACATTTATTCTTTAAACCCAAGGAACACAGTGAGTGGCCTTTGTCAATAAGTACAGTGAACCAGAGGCATTGTCAGCTTCGTAGGAATTAAAAGTCACGAAGTTAACCTGGAGCAGACAAATACTTATGAGATGAGGCTTATTATGTTGGTTTATCTTCTTCTACTATGCCCTCAGGAGAAGGAAATTAAGAATATACTGTTGAAGGTATTTATGAAACATAATGAAATGTTAGAAGTTGCTGGTTCCCAAGAATCTTCTCTTTTAGAAGCGCTTGTACTAAGGTCTCCTTTTACCCACTCTGGTGTGGAAGGAGGAGAGGCTTGTGGGATTTTCTTCCCGGGGAGAGGCACCTGCCCTTCTTAGAATGTCAGATGGAAACTTGGCAAAGCCACGTGAAAGGAAGGCCCGGAAGCTGTGGGTTAAGCCAAAAGTATTGGAGAAGGAAATGGCAACTCACTCCGGTGTTCTTGCCTAGAGAATCCCAGGGACGGGGGAGCCTGGTGGGCTGCCGTCTATGGGGTCGCACAGAGTCGGACACGACTGAAGCGGCTTAGCAGCAGCAGCAGTACAGCATCACCGACTCAACAGACATGAATTTGAGCAAACTCTGGGAGATAGAGGCCAGAGGAGCCTGGTGTGCTGCTGTCCACTGGGTCGCAGAGTTGGACACAACTTAGCGATTGAAAAACAGCAACAACAGAATAATAATGGGCTTCCAGGTGGTGCTAGTGCTAAAGAATCCACCTGCCAGTGTGGGAGATACAAGAGACACCAGTTCCATCCCTGGATTGGGAAGATCCTTTGGAGTAGGAAATGGTAACCCACTACAGTATTCCTGCCTGGGAAATCCCATGGACAGAGGAGCCTGGTGGACTACAGTCCGTAGGGTCACAAAGAGCCAGATACAACCGAGCACACGCAGACACACGCATATAAAACCTTAGGTAGAAGGGAGAAAGTCAGGTGATAGCTGAAGTTGTAGTTGAACAGTAGAAAATCCCAGTGTTCTCTGCAGCCTATCTCCATTATGCATCTGTGAGTTAGAATACCAAAGAGAAAAGAAAATTCAACAGAGTGATATATCCTAGGTAAATTGCAGTGGTTTTGAAAATAGGATTATTTCCTTTTTAAAAAGCTTTCTGTTTTGTGTGGGGATGTAGCCGCTTCACAATGTTGTGGTAGTTTCAGGGGCACAGCAAAGAGTCTCAGCCATACATATACACGTGTCCATTCTCCTCCAAACACCTCTTCCATCCAGGCTGCCACATAGCACTGAGCAGAGTTCCATGTGCTAGACACTAGGTCCCTGTTGGTTAGGATAGGACTATTTCTTACTGATCTTTATCTGTGAAACTCCTTTCACAAATCCTCATTTGCTCAGTATTTGCCGGATTACATGGAATTGTGTTAATTTGCCTTTATCTAGGAATGTGTTGTACTTCTAGGCCCTTACAAGTTTCTTCAAAGTATTGCAGACAACAATAAAAATAATCTGTGTATTTGTTTAAATGTCACTTGGCTTGCCATTCTGGGCCTGTCACTTACATTTAGTGTTGTTGAGATAATAAGTTATTATGGCAACTAGAATATCAATTCATGTGCCAGAGGAATTAACTTTGAAGTCTTGACTATTTTGGTTGTATTGTAGACTGGCATATTTTTATTGGAGATTTTGTGTGCCTCTGTGGCTAAAAATTCTTTGGATCATGGGAGAAAAATTTTCATCTGTCTTCCTTCACTTTTTGGTTTTTAATTTTTCACTTAAATATATAGTGTGAGTAAAATTCCTGAGAAAGTAAGTCTTTGTTATATACAATCCAAAGTCCCCTTCCATAATATTTTTATGTTTTCCGTATGTTAATAAATATAATGTTCAATACAACTATGACCTTTAAATATGTGTGTATTTTTCTCATTTCTAATTTCCTATTCACAGGATTTATTTTCATTCTTAGGTAAAAATGATTTTTTATGTAATAATTCCTAACTAAAGTCTTATGATTTATTTACATTTGTTGATATTTTATCCTGAAAGCCAGGTAGGTGTGGGGATTGAGATTATGGGGTATTTTCTGTCATAAGGATGCCACATATATAGATATATGTAAGTAATATATACAAGACATTTTCATGTACATAAATTGATTTTTACTGTGTGTGTGTGCGTGTGGCATGCTCAGTTGTGTCTGACTCTTTGCGACCCCTGAACTGTATCCTGCCAGGCTCCTCTGTCCATGGGATTCTCCAGACGAGAGTACTAGAGTGGGTTCCCATGCCCTTCCCCAGGGGATTTTCCTGACCGAGGGGTTAAACCCACATTTCCAACACTGACAGGTGGATTCTTTACCACTGAGCCACCAGGGAAGCTCAATTTATACTACAAGCTATACTTATTAATGAATTTTTAATCTTCTAAACTGTGAGTTTACTTTCTCCCCATTTTGAGGATAGAAATCGTGAACTTCAGACTGAATACTTTCTCATGTAATTTTAACCTAGGTTTTTCTCCTGGGGCCTTATTTATAATAACAAATGGTTCTGGCTGGAGGTACAGGGTAAGAAGGTTGGAGAGGAAGGAGAAGGAACAAGGGCTAAATTTATTATAAGCAATGTTTCCAGTACATCAGTGTTTTTCTGAAATGTGGAATAATCCTTTTATCCCATGCTGCCATTTTAATAAAGCCTGAAAGCAGAGGAAATATTAACAAATATTAGATGCTAACATATTTTTTCCTTCCCAAGAGATCAAAGCCCTTTCCTTTATAAACCTGTTAAGTAGAGGATAACAGGTACTATCTCTCTTTCAGCTGAGGAAGCTTATTAGAATGACCTATTTTACTTGCACACTTAAGGAAGGTTTGAATCTCAGTCCTAGGTCCTTAGATTCCAAGGCTTTGTTTTGCCAGCCACACAGAGTCTGTGGCAGGATACCTAATTCCAGGGCTTACTACAAAATGAAAATGCAGGGCCCTTTGATAATAAATTGCTAAGCATTTGAAGATGATGGGGACAGAGCACTTAATCAATTACAATGTGTCTCTAAGAGTTGGAGAAGGCAATGGCAACCCACTCCAGTACTCTTGCCTGGAAAATCTCGTGGACAGAGGAGCCTGGTAGGCTGCAGTCCATGGGGTCCCTAAGAGTTGGACATGACTGAGCGACTTCACTTTCACATTTCACTTTCATGCATTGGAGAAGGAAATGGCAACCCATTCCAGTGTTCTTGCCTGGAGAATCCCAGGGACGGGGGAACCTTGGTGGGCTGCCATCTATGGGGTCGCACAGAGTCCGACACGACTGAAGCGACTTAGCAGCAACAGCAGCCACTCTCAGAGTAGGAGCCCTTGAGACCACAGGGGTCATACATCCGTTTTGTTGCTCCAGTCAAGCTGAAGGATGCAAATACATTCAGGCATCCAAAGCAGGAGCCCAGGAAAGAATGCAAAGGCAAGTTTCTAGCCAGAAGCTGGCTAGACCAGACAAAGTGAGGCTGAGAGTAGAAGCTTTGGTTGGGTGAATATCCAGACATTTACAGTTTACCTGAGATGTACTGGGTACTTAGCTTAGAAAAGCACTCTACCTTCAGAGGATGCTGAGATAGGCTTGACTTTCTTGATGACTTAGGTTAGGATGGACTCAGTTCAGGGCAGGACTGAGATCTCAGGTTGGACTTCACAGTACTCAAGGATGAAGAGGGATACTCTTAGTTGTAGACTAATTTAGTGCTGTTCCTTGCAAAGGTGAGTGTACACACATGGTTTATTTTACTAAATGCCATTTGTGAAAGTCTAGACATCTTTACTGAACGAGTTCAAACTAACGTCTCTGTTAAAACCAGATGACTCCTTAATCAAATGTTTCAACAGACAGAACAAAAATTGTTTATATACTTCAGGCATTTATTAATCCATTCAATGAATATTTATTAACACATTATGAATTACAGGCCCTGTTTTAAACACAAGACAAATCTTTGATCTTAAGTAGTGCACATTCTAGTAGATTCCACAGAATCCGGTGAATTCCAGTGGGTTTTGAAATATTGAATTTGGGTGTATTTTGTTATTTTCTTAAGCTTTTTGTTTTTTGTACTTGAAGCAAAGTGAAAAAAACGGCCAGTAATTAGGTATTATATTGTTTTCTATAAAGAAAAGGAGCATTTTGTATGTTATAGAATACTAGGTAAAAAATGCATTCCTTGTGGGACTTTTTCCTCTACTTTAAAAAAGGATTAAAATCATTAAAAACATAAAGGTCTCATAAGCTACACTGCCTTTGTTAGAAATTTGTAACTTGCAATTAAAGTAGAGATGATTTTGTGACACTCCTTTGGGCAGGCATGGTGTTTTGTAGTATTTAACTTTTACTAGAAAATGTTCTTGTGAGTTCTGTGTTTTAATCTGGTAAAGATTTATTCTGTGTACCATATTACTTTCAATGACTTTGTCATAACCAGGCATTAAAAAGTTAGTAGTATAACTGAAGTATTTCTTGAGGCAAAATGGAAAAATAGAAGGAAACCTGTTTTGTGGAAACGCTGTTGAGTGTTGAAAGTGCAGCTTGAAATCCTTATGAGTGCAAAAACAATTGTGTCCACAACCACATATTTTGATAAACCATAAAATCCTTGATTTCTCATGATTGAAGAACACTAGACATTCCCACAGATACTTAAAAATCTCTCTTTTGGAACATAATACCCCCCAAAAAATTAGTAATAAGCATTCTTATTCCCATAGTCTGTGTACCTCCATCCCCTACTGTACCCTGTCTTAACTTGGCAAGACTTTCTGCTTCCAATTGACTAACATCTTTTTCTTTCCTTTTTCATTTTCAAATGATTTTTCATTTAATTTTAAGAGATACAACAATATAAGAGTGTTCCTTGTAACTTTGAGATGCACTTGCCATATTTAAAAAATTATGTAGTTATTATTTGCTTTGAAAAATTAATTCGCTAGAAATACATTGAAGACTTTAAATATGAAAGAAACTTGCTGGAGAGTTGAAGAGATTTGGCAGTGAGTATGGTTATAAGGGAAATATATAATGCACAAGATATTAGCCCTTCTACTAGTTTGGGCATAAACAGTGTATTTTGTTCATTGTAGTCTCTCGTATTGGAATTCCATTTCCCTATCCTGTTACACTGGGATCTCCATTTCCTTCAGTTGCTTATCCCACAAAGCCCTTTCCAGAATGTCATAATCAGAGTTCATCATCTCTGTATATTCTTTAGAGGTCATTAACACATCTATATAGCATTACTGATTTTGGGTTTTTGTTGCTGTTCTTGCTTTCATATCTAATTATACCCATTAAATTTGTGGAATGGCTATTCAGTTTAGATTAATTAGAGTGAAATAATATGATAAATTCAGTTTTTGCCTGTACTACCACATTTCAACAGCTACAAGTAGCCCATGGCTGGACAACACAGATTTAGATCATTTCCACCATCACATAAAGTTCTTTCGGGTGGCAGTGCACCAAACTGTAAGCTTCTTGAAGGCAGAGGCTATATCGTTTAAATTAATCAGTCCCAAAACTTAAATAATAATCAGTGTGAAATAGGTATATCTCAGTGGGGAGGTAGGGCAATGAGGAAGATCAGGATTACTTGGCAGGTACAGAGGAGAGCTGTGCATTTTTTAAAGCATTACTTCAAATGAGCTTTGTTATTGCATTAAACTCTAAAGAAAGGCAGGTATATTAGGTCTGCTGAAATAGGTATAGGTACTAGGGACTCAAATAAATCATCGAGACCACATATGGAACTCCGTTTTAACAAATGTTGTCACACTGAAGTAATTAGATTAAAAGATGATATTTGATTTTATCTATCAATCCCATGTCTATAATATTTAATGTGCATTACTATTCAATATTCACCTGATATGAAGAGCTGACTTTCTGGAAACGACCTTGGTGCTGGGAAAGATTGAGGGCAGGAGGAGAAGGGGTCAACAGAGAATGAAGTAGTTTGATGGTATCTCTGACTCACTGGACTTGGATTTGAGCAAACTCCAGGAGATGAAGGATAGGGAAGCCTGGTGTGCTGCAGTCATGGGATTGTAGAGAGTGGGACACAATTTGGCAACTGAACAACCACAAAATTCAAAATTCTTCAGAGTGAAAGTATTTTAGGGGCTTGAAATATATTTTTAAAGAGATGTTTTATTTAAGGTTGCATGTTCTAAGAATTTCTGCACTTCAGTTCAGTTCAGTTGCTCAGTTGTGTCCAACTCTCTGTGACCCCATGGACTGCAGCACGCCAGGCATCCCTGTCCATCACCAACTCCCTTAGCTATCTGCACTATCCCGTAGTTCTGCACTAGTACCAAAGAAATGAACACTCGTTTTTCACTAATACAATGAAAAGGTAAGTTTATTGCATTTCATTGAACTTTAAAAATAACATAAAATTATTGGCTAGCTAGAAATATACTACTTCCTTTTTTTAGATATATACAGTCATGTAGAGCCATAAAATTGTATTCTTTGCATACTTAGGCCTTTGATTTCAGAGTACTGTTCATAAGCAGAATGCAAATTCTGCAGGGAGAGCAAGCCTGGTACACGGGAAGAGCATGGCCTTTGTCTGACTTGACCGCTGACTGACAGTGTGGTCTTGGGCAGATTACCTAACAGCTCTGAATGTTTTCACTCATTCTAAGATGAGGAGACTGATCTTTTTTTATTCTTATTTTTATTGGAATATAGTTACTTTACAATGTTATGTTAGTTTCTGCTGTACAGCAAAGTGAGTTAGCTATATGTATACCTCTATCCCCTCTTTTTTGAATTTCCTTCGAGGCCACTCATCTGTACCACATACATGTGTTATGAAGTTTGTGGAAATAGATTGAATAGTAAAGCAGCAAGCACCTGTCTGGCATGTACCACCTTTCCTTTTGATACTAAGTTCAAAACCTGCCACTGTCCTACCTTTTGAACTCCTCAGTATCTTTACCACCTAATTTATACAAAGGGCTTCCTTGGTAGCTCAGATGGTAAAGAATCTGCCTGCAATGCAGAAGACCCAGGTTCAATCCCTGGATCAGGAAGATCCCCTGGAAAAGGGAATGGGTACCCACTCCAGTATTCTTGCCTGGAGAATTCCATGGACAGAGGAGCCTGGTGGGCTACAGTCCATGGGGTCGCAAAGAGTCAGACACCTCTGAGTGACTAATACACACAGTTTATACAAAAACCCCAAGATTCTGTGCTTGATTTTTTTTCTGATGAATGGTAATTTTTGTTTGTTTATCATTGTCTGTCTGTAGATCTTTTTTCTTTAGTATGTGTTCCTTCAATGACAATACTTATATTCTGAGACAAAGAAAATACCACTTTAATGGGCATAGACATAGGTAACCTATGCCATTAAACTTGAGAACAGCTTAAAATAACATAAAGCTCTCCAAATTAAAAGGGATTTTAGAAAATTTTGTGCTACTTTATGTACCAGGAACAACATTGTTTATTTGATTGGACTGGTCTGAAGATTTGTGATGCTGGGAAAGATTGAGGGCAGGAGGAGAAAGGGAAGACAGAAGATGAGATGGTTGGATGGCATCACCGACTCGATGGACATGGGTTTGGGTGGACTCCAGGAGTAGGTGATGGACAGGGAGGCCTGGCGTGCTGTGGTTCATGGGGTAGCAAAGAGTTGGACACAACTGAGCGACTGAACTGAACTGAACTGAAGATTTGTACTGCATGGCAACAACATTTATCCTAATAAGGACCATTTGTACATGGGGTAATGCCCAACCTGAATGCTGTTATGATTTAGGAGAAGGAATAAATTACATTCCTTTGCCTGATGTTCAGCAGCCCCTTCTCTCTCTCTTTCTCTCTCTCTTTTTCTCCCACTTTCTCTGTCTCTTACACACACACACAGACACACGACACTCTATCTGACCTAATTTCCAGGCTTTTGTTCATATTGAACCCCTTTCTTGGATGTCTCCTTCTTTAACCTATTTATTTTCTTTGTGTGACATAGGTTTTGGAATGAGGGAGATCAAGTTTCTGAGTACCATGCCATCCCTTTCTCCAAGGGATCCTCCCAACCCAGGAATTGAACCCAGGTCTCTTGCATTGCAGGCAGATTCTTTACCATCTGAGCCACCAGGGAAGCCCCATGCTTTGACTACTACTGACTGAATCTCTGACCTGCACAATATGGGTTTCTCATCTGTAAAATGGGAATAAAAACACCTTGTATGTCATTTTGAAGTTTAAGTGGGAAATTCGTTGTTATTGTTGTTTAGTTATTTAGTTATGTTAGTTATGTAGTCACTAAGTCATGTCTGACTCTTTTGCGACCCTGTGAACTTTAGCCCACCAGGCTCCTCTGTTCATGGGATTCTCCAAGCAAGAATACTGGAGTGAGTTTCCATTTCCTTCAAGGGATCCTCCCAACCCAGAGATCTGACCCGTGTCTCCTGCATTGGCAGGCGGGTTCTTTGCCACTGAGCCACCAGAGAAACTCAAGTAGGAAATAGATGTTTACAAATTTTCTGACATACTTTCTTAGTAAATATTGATCTGTCCGTCCTTTATCTTTTTCAAATGAAAGTTTTGAGGATCTAGTAATCCAGTGAGTTAGCATGCTGTATAGTAAAGAGGTGAAGAGCCATAAAATTTGAGTCAAATCTGGGTTCAAATCTTAGCTCTGCCACTTACTTGCTGTGATATTACTTAATCTGTTAAAATAGTTTCTTAATTGATAAATAGTTATTCCTATTTACAGTAGTTGTTGTGAGGATAATATGAAATGAATATAAATTGTTTTGGACTGGACCTCATACTTACCATACATTACTAAGCTGTCATTAAGTCACTCCAATCAAGTCATCATCTGTGGTCTGAGTTATGTTTAGCTTCTCTAAAGATACCTTCTAAACTGGATCTTAAGTTTCTGAAGGGTTAGGAGCCAGGTTTGAGTATTTCTTGAACTTGGTAGCACCATGTAGGATCATGCCAGTTGCATTATCCCAGTTTGTTCAATTTATGGCCAATAGAAAAACTGCTCCAGATTTTTGGCCTGTCTACCTGTCAGCCACTACCCTCAGGGTAGTCAGTAGGAGCAGCAAGTTTGGGTAACTCATTACTTGTAATCAAAGCTGTACCAAATTATCAGATTTTCTAAGTAGAATGGCACAGCAATTGTATTATGTGACTAGAATTTTATAAAGAATTACATACTTCTCTCATACTTGTACAATATCTGTGCATTTCTTCCATGCTGCTACTGCTAAGTCACTTCAGTTGTGTCTGACTCTGTGCGACCCCACAGATGGCAGCCCACCAGGCTCCTCCATCCCTGGGATTCTCCAGGCAAGAACACTGGAGTGGGTTGCCATTTCCTTCTCCAATGCATGAAAGTGAAAAGTCAAAGTGAAGTCACTCAGTCGTGCCCCACTCCTAGCAACCCCATGGACTGGAGCCTACCAGGCTCCTCTGCCCTTGGGATTTTCCAGGCAAGAGTACTGGAATGGGGTGCCATTGCCTTCTCCTAATTTCTTCCATACTTAGACCATATTTACATTACTTCAAAAAAATGTGTGTGTGGCCTACCCTGGATATTATGTAATGTAATTCACTACCTAGAAGCTCATTACATGTACTGTGTGTTCTCTGATGATTAGTTATGGGAAGAAAGTAAAATAAAATGAAAAGTGAAAGGGAATTGAGCATAAGCATCAGGAGAAAATTAGAGAATGACCAAGTTGAGTAGATGGTACATTCCACCAAGGACTTAATCATTGCTTTCCTAACTCTCATATGTTAGATCTATTTCATACCATTATTCTTGTTATAGTCTTTGTTGTTTTAAAATATTATCTTTGTGAAAATCATTTACATAATTATTGTAGCTGTGGTAAACTTAAAGATGTACTTTTTAAATATACTAAAATTATTTGGGTAATATAAAACATGAAAGTTTAGGGTTAGGGTTAGCATGAAGGGCAATTTTAAAACACTCGTAGCCAACCAAGAAAAAGAATTTTGGAAACTAAAATTTTAATATTTTCAAAATTAAAATAAACATTTCAATGCTTTTCAAAGTCTTAGTTTTTTCTTCAAGATTTACTTATGCAAAAGAAAAAAAACTCATATAAATCTATGATTTGATGCACTATCCCTATGAAGTAGATCTTACTTAACTCCTTTTGATAAAAAATACAGAACAGAGAAAGTTGAAGACTTATCTTAAATCTCACAAAATATGAAATAATCAGAATGGGATTTTAGGGTTTTAGGTTTTCCTTCCTGATTCATTATTGTGGGCCTTTACTGTGGTTCTTGTTTATGGAGAAATTGAAAAGTACACAGGTTTAGGGTCTTATGGAGTGTATTAATTTCTTTCGGACCATAGGAGATGCACGTTTCCAGTTTCTGTTATCGTGTTTGTTTAACGTTTCTCTGTGAATCAGCAAGGCTTGTTTTGTCTCGTCTTAGCCAAATCAAATGTGAACCCTGTACTTTTCCATTTGTGTTTGAAATTATAGTGAAAGTGCTCATATTATGTGTTTATTGAAGTGAAAACTTCTATGTGATTGTATAAATGCTTAATAGACTTGAAATAAAAGCTGTCAAATTCCAGAATATTTGGAAAGATTGCATGCCTCTTCCCTACCATGGATTTGTGGATCAGGGTTATGCCTCCAGCATACATGCAGAATTGTCATGGTTTCCAAATTCTATATAGTATCTTCTGTTCATATGGTATATTTTGGGGGAGGGCCAAATTTTTTAATTTAGTTCCACAGTAATGAATTTGTTAAGATTTTTAAGATTTCTCAATTACTGTTATGTAAGACATATGAGAAGCACTTCTTGAATAAATGGTATGTGGAAGTCAACAAGAAAAAAAGGTTATTTTATTATACTGTGACTGTGATTTCAATTTCCTTTTTATCTCTTTGTTTTTATTTTTTTATGAATTTTAGAGGGCTGCTGAAGTATCAAACTAATTTAGATACCCACCCTCCTGGCTGCATTAATCTTAATGGAACCCACTACCAGAATACTCATTTACCAGAGCATCTCTCAGAACATTTTCACGAATCTTTTCCTGGAGGATTTTCAAAGCCTGATGAACTTACCCAGAACACATTTGTGAAGATTTGTATGGAAGAGCCCAGGTTCCAAGCTAATTTTCCACAGGTAAGATTAGTCCTGTGTCTTTACTGATCTCTGCAAAGTCCATGTTCCTATAAAAAATTGATCAACATTGCATTTAAACATGTTTTTGAAGGTAATACAGTAGTTATTCCTCCAGAAGAGAAGGTTTCAGGCTGTTTCAGTAGCAAATTAGTATGTGTTATTACATAATAGCCAGCCTACTGTTCAATGAGATAGACCTATGATATTACAGAATATAGAAAATTCCTGTTTAACTCATCATATGATCTTTGCAAATTGTGGCACTGATGCTTGCCATAAGAAAGGTGGCAAAGATACGTTCCTTATGCATTGAGAAAAGTGGGTTGAATAAGAACAATAATAGTGAAAAACCTAGTATTACTAATAATAATTATTACAGTATAGTGTAATATTATGTATAATATTATGAACACTAAGCTGTAAAATAAATTTATTGAATGCTTAGTATCATCTGCTAGGGGCTGTGCTAAAATATACTGTATGCTTTTTTAATATTCACAATAACTCTTTGAAGCAATTACCATCATCCTTAATTTTCTGATGAGGAAATTATGGTATAATATTATTATGGTACAATATTATGTATAATATTATAAATACTGAGTTGTAAAATCAGTTTATTGAATGCTTGATATTATCTGCTTCAAAGTCAAGTCAAGTCGCTCAGTCGTGTCTGACTCTTTGCGACCCCATGGACTATAGCCCACCAGGCTTCTGCGTCCATGGGATTTTCCAGGCAAGAATACTGGAGTGGGTTGCCATTATCTGCTTGGGGCTGTGCTAAAATACATTATATGCATTTTTTTTAATATTCACAATAACTCTTTGAAGTAATTATTGTCAGCCTTAATTTTCTGATGAGGAAATTGTGGCTTAAATATGTAAATATACTCTGACCAACCTCTATAAACTAACATGTAGGAAAAGAAGAATACAAAACCAAATTACCTTGCTCTTACGAAACCTCTTCCCCAAATAGCCAACTAGTAGTTTGGTAAGAGTCATAATCTTCCCTTGTAGCCATGGGAGCTGCCCACGTGGATATTACACCCTGTATTCTGTGTCTGTACCAAATGAAAGTCGGGAAATAGTGAAATTGAATGTCTGTTTTAAGAAGAAAGGGGAGTCGAAAGATAGTGATTTGTAGATGCCTTTGGAATGAGTGTGTTAGTCTTGTTTTCTTATTAATAACAGTCCTCTAGATTTCTTTTAAGCTTTACAATCTTCAGAGCTTTTCTGGCTTCACACAATGGTTTATGTTAGGGAAGGCAGGTATTGTGAGTCCCATTTTACTTGTGTGATGCCCAAAGGCTAAGCAACTGTCCCAAAGTTGCAGAGGTTGTCCTGTGATGCTTACTCTGCACACAGTTCCTAACTGTTGGGTTGGCCAAAAAGTTCGTTTGGGTTTTTCTATAAGATGGGAATGCAAAAATCTGAATAAACTTTTTGGCCAACCCAATAAATGTGAGGAGCAGGCATGATTTGCATGGAAGGAAGAAGGACCTTCTGAAATAACTCTATAGATTAGGTTTTAAAAGGTGACCATGAAAATACATTTGGGTTGGGGGCCTCCAAGTTTTGAGGGAGATAAAGTGTGTAGTTGTAGGAGAAAGGTTGACCACACAGGCTATGCACTTATCCTGGGATCAGGGTTATGCCTCCAGCATACATGCAAAATTGTCATGGTTTCCAAATTCTAAATAGTATCTTCTGTTCATATCATATTATGTAAAAGTAAATTGTGAACAACACATGTGGTATGCCCATGCTTAAAAATATGTGCATACATATTTTACATTGGTTATACATTTTGTATATGTATATTATGCATGCATATTGTGTGCATTAAAAATACCTAGGGTTCTCATTTTTTTAAACAAATATTGGACTGGTACATTTTTTACTAAAATACTCCAGATTTACTTGAGCTTTTACTTCTCTTTCTTCTTCCTTTAGAGAAAGATATTGTATATATACAACATATATTCTTGTGGGCCCAGAAGGATATATGAAACAATAAACCACCTGTTAATGGTAGTTATACCCTTGATAGTGGCAAGATAATTTGGTTTTGTATTCTTTTTCTCCTACATGTTAGTTTATAGAGGTTGGTCAGAGTATATTTACATATTTAAGCCACAATTTCCTCATCAGAAAATTAAGGCTGACAATAATTGCTTCAAAGAGTTATTGTGAATATTAAAAAAATGCATGTATTTTAGCACAGCCCCAAGCAGATAATATCAAGCATTCAATAAACTGATTTTACAACTCAGTATTTATAATATTATAGGATAGGGTAGGGTCCTGACATTACTTTCCCTTCTATTTTATACTTTACTCTTGTTTCAGTAAGTTGCAGTGAGCATCTGTTGCTTTTTACTCATTTTTCTTTACACTTTGTTATTTCAAATACAGATTAAATTATCATTGCTGTATTATTACTGTAATGTGTCAAATAAGCAGTGAGGCAGGATATAAAGAGTCCTATAACACAAGTATTTCTTAAAGTGTATTTCAAAAATTCTCCATTAGACCTGGCTTTGGATTTCTGGACCTTTGTGCCTATATTGTGCTGAAAGGCTTTACAGGTGTATCCGGAGCAACAAGCCAGTCACCATCATCTCAGTCACAAGTCATCCGTCAGATGTCGTGGAAATCCGAATGGTCAAAGAAAATTTTAAAGCAAGACCTGGCCAGGTGAGTCAGTGTCCAGCAACTTTTAAAATACCGTTATTCTGTTTTTTCAAAATTAGCATTATTAAGATATTTGAACTTCTTTCTTGGTCATTTAAAAGTTGTTTGTTGTTTTTTAGTATATTATTCTACATTGTCCCAGTGTGTCTGCATTAGAAAACCATCCATTTACTCTCACAATGGTAAGAAACTTGTTTTTGGATTTTCTAATGTTTCGAATGAAATGCATCTTTCTCTTTGTGCGTGTATGCACTCCACCTCATTCTAAAAATCATTCAAGGCTGTCACAATATTCTTAATGTTTAAGTAAACCATCTTTTTACAAGAAATATAATTACCTAGACAGAAACTTCGTAACCATTAATTATTTTCTTAAAATTTAAACTTCAGGAAATATTATGTTTAATTTATAAAATATTTTTGATTCAAAATGCAGAAAATTTCCTGAATATTTAGACTCTTCTTTTTATAAAATATGTACCAAATTATAAAATGTGCATGATTTTCTTTAGAGAAATTAAATTTAAGGAACTAGAATACTGTGGGTTGAGATGGAAGCATAAGAAAATGTTTAGAAAAGAAAAAGCTCAGTGTAATTGGCATCTAGGCTGTGTATGGAGAAGGAAAAGGAAAATCAAGTCAGAAAAATAAAATAGAGCAAATAATGCGGGGAAATCTAGCTAAATCATGGTATCATCAAATATTGTTAGCCCATTTCCTAATATTATTTTTTGCCTTATACAAATGGCATGAGCCCATTATGAAAAAAGTAAATAATTCAGAAGCATATAGGATCACATCATAACTTTTCCTCATTACCCCTCTCCCAAGTCCTGTTCTTGAGTTTGACAAAGTCTTACAGATATTTTCTTACATTCTTTGGCATATATGGGTGTCTGCCATTCATTTGCTGGATCCTTTGTTTTAAAGTTTTCTTTTTTCACTCACCAATAGATCATGGACAACTTTCCATGTTATGTATTTGTAAATGCCTCATTATTTTTAATCACTGTATGTCACAGTAGAAACACAATGTAATTTATTTAATATTTTCCATTGATGATGGAGGTTAGGATTTTATTCAGTTTCTAACAAAAGTAACTGAGACAGGGACCACATGTTTACATGTTAGAATTGAACAAATTATGGGGGGAGGTCCAGGAAAACAGCGTGTTGACGTGCTAAAGTTTAGAGATGGAGTTCTGCTGGAATTGGCTGTGCTGTCTGCAGGTCACTTCAATCGTGTCCAACTCTTTGTGACCCCATGGACTGTAGCCCTCCAGGCCCCTCTGTCCATGGGATTTTCCAGGCAAGAATACTGGAGTGGGTTACCATGCCCTATCCAGGAGATCTACCCGACCCAGGATAGAACCTGTGTCTCTTATGTCTCCTGCATTGGCAGACAGTTCTTAATCACTAGCATGATCTGGAAAGCTCCTATTGGAACCGCTGTTAAATGTAATGTATTATTCAAGTTGAAAACTTGGAAACCTTGGCCAAGTTACTTCATCTTTTTTGTACATTCATTTCTTAGTGTAATATTATTATAAAAACAGTAGCTATTCACACACACCTTATGAGTTCAGATGAACTACTACAAATAAAGCACATAGAACACAATCTGAAATGTGAAAATTATCAAGCATGTCAATTTATGTTAGCAAGTCTTATAATTTTTATTTGCAGTTTGAATTTGCCCCTTGAGAGCATGTAATTGTGAAGATGGCTAGGCCAGAAATATTTGTATTTAAGGAATAACACAAACCAAGAGAAAGTGTCAAATGTTTAAAGAAAAAGCAGGAGTTATTTATCTAATCCCTTATGATTATGCAGTGGAGATGAAGAGTAGACTCAAGGGATTAGATGTGGTAGACAGCGTCTGAAGAACTGTGCATGGAAGTTCATACTATTGAACAGGAACCAGTGACTAAAACCATCCCAAAGAAAAAGAAATGCAAAAAGACAAAGTGGTTGTCTGAGGAGGCTTAACAAATAGCTGAGGAAAGAAGAGAAGTGAAAGGCAAGGAAGTAAAGGAAAAGTATACCAAACTGAAAACAGAGTCCCAGAGAATAGAAGGAGAGATAAGAAAGCCTTCTTACATGAACAAAGAAATAGAGGAAAACAACAGAATGGGAAAGACTTTCTCTTTTAGAGATCTCTTCTAGAAAACTAGAGATATCAAGGGAACATTTCATGCAAGGATGGGCATGATAAAGGACAGAAATGATAAGGACCTAACAGAAGCAAAAGGTATTAAGCAGAGGTAGCAAGAGTACACAGGAGAACTATACAGAAAGGTCTTAATGACCTGGATAACCATGATGGTGTGATCACTCACCTAGAACCTTACATCCTGCAGTGTGAAGGCAAGTGGACCTTAGGAAGCATTACTGTGCATGAAGCTAGTGGAAGTAATAGAATTCTAGATGAGCTATTTGAAATCCTAAAAGATGATGCTGTTAAAGTGCTGCACTCGATATGTCAGCAAATGTGGAAAACTCACCAGTGGCCACAGGACTGGAAAAGGTCAGTTTTCATTCCAGTTCTAAAGAAGAGCACTGCCAAAGAATGTTAAAACTATCATACTATACTCTATCAATTACCAAATTGTGTTCAAGGACAGAAGAGCCTGGAGGGCTACAGTCCATAGGTCCACAAAGAATTGGACAAGACTGAGCAATTGATGCTTTCACTTTCTTTCAGCAAGGTAAAGCTCAAAATCCTTGAAGCTAGTCTTAGCAGCATGTGAACTGAGAACTTGCTGGTGTACAAGCTGAGTTTAGAAAAGGCAGAGGAACCAGAGTCAAATTGTAAACATTTTTTGGATCACAGAGAAAGGAAAGGAGTTCCAGAAAAAATCTACTTCTGCTTCATTGACAATAGCCTCTGACTGTGTGGATCAGTTAAAACTGAAAAATTTTTAAAGAGATGGGAATGCCAGACCAACTTACCTGTCTCCTAAAAAAACCTGTATTCAGGTCAAGAAGCAGCAGTTAGAACAGAACATGGAACAACAGACTAGTTCCAAGTTGGGAAAGAGTACATCAAGACTGTATATTGTCATCCTGTTTATTTAACTTATATTCAGAGTACATCATGAAAAAAACTGGACTGGATGAATCACACGCTGGAATCAAGATAGTTGGGAGAAATATCAACAACCTCAGATATGATACCACTCTAATGGTAGAAAATGAAGAGGAATTAAGAGCCCCTTGATGAGGGTGAAACAGGAGAGTTGGCTTAAAATTCAGCATTTAAAAAATGAAGATCATGGCATCTGGTCCCATCACTTCATGGCAAGTAGAAGGGGGAAAAGTAAAAACAGTGACAGATTTTCTTTTGTTGATCTCCAGAATCATTGCCAATTGTGACTGCACCCATAAAATTGAAAAGACACTTTCTCTTTGGAAGCAAAGCTATGACAAACCTAGACAGCATATTAAAAAGCAGAGACATCACATTACTGACAAAGGTCCACATAGTCAAAGCTTTGGTTTTTCCAGTAGACATGTATGGATGTGAGAGTTGGACCATATAGAAGACTGAGCACTGAAGAATTGATGCCTTCAAACTGTGGTGCTAGAAAAGACTCTTGAGAGTCCCATGGACAGCAGGGAGATCAAACCAGTCCATCCTAAAGGAAATCAGTCCTGAATATTCATTGGAATATTCATTCAGCTGAAGCTGAAACTTCAATACTTTGGCCACTTGTTGCGAAGAACTGACTCAATGGAAAAGACCCCAATACTGGGAAATATTAAAGGTGGGAGGAGAAGAGGGTGGCAGAGGATGAGATGTTAGGTAGCACCACCAACTCAATGGATATGAATTTGAGCAAACTCTGGGAGATAGTGAAGGATGAGGAAGCCTTGAAATCCCAAGGTGTAGAAATATGACTAAAAGGTTCAAAGTTTTATTGTTATAGTTCAGCTGCTCAGTCCTGTCCGACTCTTTCTGACCCCATGGACTAGAGCTTGCCAGGCTCTTCTATCCATGGGATTTCCCAGACAAGAATATTGGAGTGGGTTACCATTTCCTTCTCCATCAGAGTGTGTTGGATGAGGCAAAAAGGGTGGATGCCTGGGATTCTGTATCCATCATAGTTTTTCTTCTCTCTTACTTTCTTCAATTAAGACAAGATTTTTCCTTATTCTTTCTGCTGCTTCTAGGACATTTCTTTGGTTCTCTTAAACGAACGTGGTTCTCTGAAGATTCCCTAAGAAAAACAAGGGGAAAAGGACCTAAAATAGTTTGGAAAATAGTGCTTACAAAAATCACTTAAAAATTCACAATGTCTTTTACCCCATTAATGGTTTATCAAACATTCTTTAACAAATAGTGCCATTAAATTTTACTCATCCATTTTTTAAACCCATTTTTACTTTCTCACTCTAAGTTCTTTGTCTAAACTAATCTCTTTGCCCTGGGAACCAATTATTGTGTCTTCCATTTATTCACACCCCAAATACCACACATTCTCTTGACCTTTTCCTCTTATAAGACACTGCATATTCTCTTCAGCAATTAGTGCCATTAAATTACTTGTTTAATGCCTGTTTCTCAGATGCTAAAGAATCTGCCTGCAAGGCAGGAGAACCAAATTCAATCCCTGGGTTAGGAAGATCCCCTGGAGAAGGGCGTGGGAACCAACAACAATATTCTTGCCTGGAGAATCCCTCAGACAGAGGACCCTGGCAAGCTACTGTCCATGGGGTAGCAAAGGATTGGACACAACTGAATGACTAACATTTCCTCCTAGACCATAAGATTCAGGAGCCCTTTGAAGGATACATTCATAGTTCAGTGTCTGGTACACAGAGTAACACAATATATATCTGTTGAAAGAGTAAAAAACACTTAATATATAGTCAGTGTTTGGGACTTACCTTGAGAAATATTTAAAAGATGGATTATCTTTTCCTCCCATCTCTTACTTGAAAGATAAAGGCAGAGAAAAGAAAAAGAGGAATTAAGGAGAAACATATTGAAAAGCAGAGACATTACTTTGCCAACAAAGGTCCGTCTAGTCAAGGCTATGGTTTTTCCTGTGGTCATGTATGGATGTGAGAGTTGGACTGTGAAGAAAGCTGAGCGCTGAAGAATTGATGCTTTTGAACTGTGGTTTTGGAGAAGACTCTTGAGAGTCCCTTGGACTGCAAGGAGATCCAACCAGTCCATTCTGAAGGAGATCAGCCCTGGGTATTCCTGGAAGGAATGATGCTAAAGCTGAAACTCCAGTACTTTGGCCACCTCATGCGAAGAGTTGACTCATTGGAAAAGACTCTGAAGCTGGAAGGGATTGGGGGCAGGAGGAGAAGGGGACGACGGAGGATGAGATGGCTGGATGGCATCACTGACTTGATGGACGTGAGTCTCAGTGAACTCTGGGAGTTGGTGATGGACAGGAGGCCTGGCATGCTGCGATTCATGGGGTCTCAAAGAGTCGGACACGACTGAGCGACTGAACTGAACTGAACTCAAGGATAAGCAAGAAATGCTTTGGCTGACATGACTGTCAGTCAAAGAGCCAGCTTCCAGTCAGATTCTGAGTCTAATCTTTAAGGTCATCATGACTATCTTTAGCTACGAAAAGGAGCGGGAAATGTACTTGTGACAAAGTTGGCTGGGGAAGAACCACCAAAGTCAAGTGCAAACAGTTTCCTGAGAATGTCTGGTCAGAGCCAGCACGTCATTTTTCACTTCTACTGCCCCATTCTCAGGGCTACCAATGGAAAATTACTTGTTCCTAATTTCTGTTGGTAATTTGACATTTTGAACTGTGGTGCTGGAGAAGACTTTTGAGAGTCCCTTGGACAGCAAGGAGATCAAACCGGTCAGCCCTAAAGGAAATCAAACTTGAATATTCACTGGAAAGACTGATGCTAAAGGCAGAGCTCCAATACTTTGGCCACCTGATGAAACGAGCTGACTCACTGGAAAAGACCCTGATGCTTGGAAAGACTGAAGGCAGGAGAAGGGGGCGACAGAGGATGAGAAGGTTGGATGGCATACCAACTCAGTGAACATCACTTTGAGCAAACTCCAGGAGATGCTGAACGACAGGGAAGCCTGGTGTGCTGCAGTCCACGGGGTCACAAAGAATTGGACATGACTGAGCGACTGAGCAACATTTGCCAAATGCTCTCAGTATTTTTAGGTTTGCCTTGCAACCTGTAGGTCAAAATAGATCTTGTCTTTGCAAGTGTATGTTTTATATTCACATCCATCCTTATTTTAAACATGGGTTTTTTTCATATGTTTTGATTATGCCTTATTAAACATCAATGTAAGGTTTGATTGTTTTAAAAATAATTATATCTCATAGATATTTTAAATTGCAACAATACTTGGCTTCCCAAAAGAATTTTCAAGGCAAAGGAAGATTCTTTTCATCAGACCATCTGTGTACGATGCATTTTGTGTAGGCTTAGGAAACGACTTGTAGCCCTCCCAGATTTGGGGTTTTGCTAGCTGGCTCACTCATACCATCCCCTAAGGGAGTTTCTGTTTTCATAAAAAAGAAAAGTGGTGAATCGTCTTGCTGCCTGGAGATGAATTTGAGTAAAGCAAAAACATTTCTGGGCTAAATGTTACATTATGCTATTATGTTAATTTACTGTCTTTTCCTGCCATTTCCTTCTTTTGTACAATTACTTCTGTTTGGCACTTACATGTAAAATGAATGCTTTTCAAGCATTTTCACTGGCTAGTTCCTTTATGGGTTCCTTTGAAATAAAACAAAGCAAAACAAAGGGACTTCTCGTATGCCAAACCCCACTAAAATTTTATACACATCTTGTCTTTGTCAAGGATAACAGTACCTACTAATTAAATGCCTAAGAGGTTCCTTCTTAAACTTTGAAAATATTACATTATTTAATTCTTCTACAATTTCAAAGATGTGTATTATTAACTCTTATGATGCAGAAAATAATGTGACTCGAAGATATCAAATAACATAATTGATTAGTGACACAGGCAAGACAGAAACACAGACCTGCCTGTCTGAAAGGTGTTGTCAGCTATTCCACCCTGGCTGGCTCCTGCCTCACTCCTGACCATGTTTAGTGCATTCCTATTTCTAAAATCCTGTGGCTTTAGGACATACATGTTGCAGTCAAGAAAAAATAATTATTGTTTTAAAGAGAAATTTACTGAAACTATAAAAATGTATTTTCAGGAGAAATATGCAATTGAAAGTTTTATATTGTCTACACTACTCAGCTCTTCTAATATTGTGGAAAGTTGAAAGTCAAGTAAATTCCCCTGCTAGAAAAGTCTAATACTTACTTTAATATAGTGTACCAATATAAGGAAAATTTAAATATATAAAATATACATTGGTCACAAATTCAAGTTGCTTGAATTTCATCTAATTTTTAAAATGGAGATTCAGTTCAGTTCAGTTTAGTTGCTCAGTCATGTTCAACTCTTAGCGACCCCACGGATTGCAGCATGCAGGCCTCCCTGTCCATCACCAACTCCTGGAATGTACTCAGACTCATGTCCATTGTGTCGGTGATGCCATCAAACAGTCTCATCCTCTGACATCCTCTTCTCCTCCTGCCTTCAATCTTTCCCAGCATCAGGGTCTTTTCCAGTGTGTCAGTTCTTCATATCAAGTGGCCAAAGTATTGGAGTTTCAGCTTCAACATTGGTAGTTCCAATGAATGTTTGGGACTGATTTCCTTTAGGATGGACTGGTTGGATCTCCTTGCAGTCCAAGGAACTCTCAAGAGTCTTCTCCAACACCACAGTTTAAAAGCATCAATCCTTTGGCACTCTCTTTATAGTTAAACTCCCCCATCCATAAATGACTACTGGAAAAACCATAGCTTTGACTAGATGGATCTTTGTTGGCAAAGTAATGTCTCTGCTTTTTAATATGTTGTCTAGGTTGGTGGTAGTTTTTCTTGCAAGGAGCAAGTGTCTTTTAATTTCATGTCTGCAGTCACACAATCTGCAGTGATTTTGGAGCCCCCAAAATAAAGTCTGTCACTGTTTCCATTGTTTCTCCTTCTATTTGCCATAAAGTGATGGGACCAGATGCCATGATCTTAGTTTTCTGAATGTTGAGTTTTAAGCCAAGTTTTTCACTCTCCTCTTGTACTTTCATTAAGAGACTCTTTAGTTCTTCTTCACTTTCTGCCATAAGGGTGGTGTCATCTGCTAAAAGCTTGGTGTCATCTGCCTATCTGAGGTTACTGATATTTTTCCCGGCAATCTTGATTCCAGCTTGCGCTTCTTCAGCCTGGAATTTCTCATGATGTACTTTGCATATAAGTTAAATAAGCCCGGTGACAGTAGACAGCCTTGACGTACTCCTTTCCCAATTTGGAACAGTCTATTGTTCCATATCCAGTTCTAACTGTTGCTTCTCTACCTGCATGCAGATTTCTGAGGAGCCAGGACAGGTGGTCTGGTTTTCTCATCTCTTTAAGAATTTTCCACAGTTTTTTGTGATCCACACAGTCAAAGGCTTTGGCATAGTCAATAAAGCAAAAGTATATGTTTTCCTGAAACTCTCTTGCTTTTTCAATGATCAGCGGATGTTGAAATTTGATCTCTGGTTCCTCTGCATTTTCTAAATCTAGCTTGAACATCTGGAAGTTCATGGTTCACGTATTGCTGAAGCCTGGATTGGAGAATTTTGAGCATTACTTTACTAGCATGTGAGATGAGTGCAATTGTGCGGTAGTGTGAGCATTCTTTGGCATTGCCTTTCTTTGGAATTGGAATGAAAACTGACCTTTTCCAGTCCTGTGGCCACTGTTGAGTTTTCCAAATTTGTTGGCATATTGAGTGCAGCACTTTCACAGCATCATCTTTCAGGATCTGAAATAGCTCAACTGGAATTCCATCACCTCCACTAGCTTTGTTCGTAGTGATGCTTTCTAAGGCCCACTTGACTTCACATTCCAGGATGTCTGGCTCTAGGTCAGTGATCACACCATCGTGATTATCTGGGCCATGAAGATCTTTTTTGTACAGTTTTTCTTTGTATTCTTGCCACCTCTTCTTAACATCTTCTGGTTTTGTTAGGTCCTACTATTTTTGTCCTTTATTGTGCTCATCTTTGCATGAAGTGTTCCCTTGGTATCTCTAATTTCCCTGAAGAGATCTCTAGTCTTTCCCATTCTATTGTTTTCCTCTATTTCTTTGCATTGATTGCTGAGGAAGGCTTTCTTATCTCTCCTTGCTATTCTTTGAAACTCTGCATTCTAATGGGTATATCTTTCTTTTCTCCTTTGCCTTTTGCTTCTCTTCTTTTCTCAGCTATTTGTAAGGCCTCCTCAGAGAACCGTTTTACCTTTTTGCATTTCTTTTTCTTGGGGATGGTTTTGATCACTGCCTCCTGTACAATGTCACCAACCTCCATCCATAGTTCTTCAAGCACTCTGTCTATCAGATCTAATCCCTTGAATCTGTTTGTCACTTCTGCTATATAATCATAAGGGATTTTTTTAGGTCATGCCTGAATGGTCTAGTAGTTTTCCCTACTTTCTTCAATTTAAGTCTGAATTTGGCAATAAGGAGTTCATGATCTGAGCCACAGTCAGCTCCCATTCTTGTTTTTGCTGACTGTATAGAGCTTCTCCATCTTTGGCTGCAAAGAATAAAATCATTCTGATTTGAGCATTGACCATCTGGTGATATCCATGTGTAGAGTCTTCTCTTGTGTTGTTGGAAGAGAGTGTTTGCTATTACCAGCGTGTTCTCTTGGCAAAACTCTGTTAGCCTTTGACCTGCTTCGTTTTGTACTCCAAGGCCAAATTTTCGTGTTACTCTAGGTAACTCTTGGCTTCATACTTTTGCATTCTAATCCCCTA
Source organism: Bos grunniens (assembly GCF_055505025.1). NCBI lineage: Eukaryota > Metazoa > Chordata > Mammalia > Artiodactyla > Bovidae > Bos > Bos grunniens. The sequence continues at coordinate 45,559,759 of NC_141193.1, read as the reverse complement.
TGATGAAGAGGACATCTTTTTTGGGTGTTAATTCTAGAAGGTTTTGTAGGTCTTCATAGAAATGGAGATTATGCTTTTACAACTGAAAATGGAAAAAGTTGGTGCAAAGATAAGGTACAGAAGCACTGTAGTATTTTTCATAATTTCAGTCAAAATAAAGCTAAGTTTTGAGCACTGGTTTAATAGAAACCCAAAGACTGGAGTTTTCATTACTTAGAGTGCTTCATCATTTCTTATACTTGACATTGACTTTGCTACATAAAGAAGGCATGCTAATTTGATGGGTCTTTTCAGAATGTTGTGATTGTTTTTTGCTATAGCACTTGCCTTCTCTCAGGGTACAACCAGCAGGCACATGTTTGGTGACTAAAGTTGATGGAGATCAGAGGGTGTTGTGTAGACCATAGATTTTGGAATCCTGAACAACTTGGATTAGATCCACCACTTACTAGTACTATGATCTTGGGCAAGATAATTAACACACGTATCCTCTGTTTACTTCTTTATAAAACATGGATAATAATAATAACTGGAACTCAGCATTCAAAAACTAAGATCATGGCATCTAGTCACATCACTTCTTGGCAAATAAATGGGGAAACAATGGAAATAGTGACAGACTTTATTTTCTTGGGCTCCAAAATTACTGCAGACGGTGACTACAGCCAAGAAATTAGAAGACGCTTGCTCCTTGGAAGAAAAGCTATGACAAACCTAGACAGCATATTAAAAAGCACAGACATTACTTTACCAATAAAGGTCTGTCTAGTCAAAACTATGGTTTTTCCAGTAGTCATTTTTGGATGTGAGAGTTGGACCAAAAAAGAAGGCTGAGCTCCAAAGAATTGATGCTTTGAACTGTGGTGTTGGAGAAGACTCTTGAGAGTCCTTTGGACTGCTCCAAGATCCAACCAGTCCATCCTGAAGGAAATAAGTCCTGAGTATTCATTGAAAGGACTGATGCTGAAGCTGAAACTCCAAGACTTTGGCCACCTAATGCGAAGAGCTGACTCATTTGAAGAGATCCTGATGCTTGGAAAGATTGAAAGTGGGAGGAGAAGGGGACAAAAGAGGATGAGATGGTTGGATGACATCACCGACTCAATAGACATGACTATGAGCAAACTCTGGGAGATAGTGAATGACAGGAGAAGCCTGTTCTGCTGCAGTTCATGGGGTCTCAAAGAGTTGGACATGACTGAGTGACTGAACAATAATGTAGCTCTGCATATGAATTTAAAAGATATCAGATCAGATCAGATCAGTCGCTCAGTCGTGTCCGACTCTTTGCGACCCCATGAATTGCAACACGCCAGGCCTCCTAAAAGATATAACCAAGTGCTAAGTGTGGTGCTTGGTACACAGTAAGTGCTAAGTCAGTTAGAAATTGTTATGATTTTTTTTTCTGATAATGACTGACCAATCAAAATGGAATTAAACTGAATTTTTTTTTTTTTGCTTCTTTCTCCATCATGAAATAACTGATCGAGCTGTGATCACAGAGTGGTTTAGAAACGGTCATTTGAAGGACTGGTGGTGCCTCTTGTGGTTTACTAGCCCTTAGGATTGGATGTTTCAGGTTGGGCTTCCAGAAAAACAGATTGAGAGTAGAGATTCGCATGCCAGAAATTTGTCAGGGAGTGTGCTTAGATCAAGAGCTTCCTAGGTGGCGTTAGTAGTAAAGATCCTGCCTGGCAATGCAGGAGGCATAAGACAAATGGGTTCTATCCTTGGGTCAGGAAGACTCTCTGAAGGAGGGCATGCCAAGCCACTCCAGTATTCTTGCCTGGAAAATCCCATGAACAGAGGAGTCTGTTGGGCTACAATCCTTGGGGTTGCAAAGATTTGGACATGACTTGGGTGACTTAGTGTGCCCGCACACACAGGCACAGGTCCATATGTGGTAAGGAGTGAGGGACAGATGAGGCAAGATAAAAGTTCAACTGTGATGTAGATGTGACAGAGGCCTCAGCAGGTCACACAGGAGCTCTGGGAGGAAAATGATAGTCCTGAACTGTCCTTCCTTGAAGTCAGGAGGACAAATCCTTATACTCCCAAATTACAGTCCTTGGATTTGATGCTTAGACATGGGTGGAGAAGCTTTCTGCTGTGAATGGTGATTCCTCGGGAGAGTCTCAGAAGTGAACTCAGCAGGCAACACTTTTTAGCAGCTAGGAGATAGGGGAGATGAGAGTTTTAATGCTGAAAACTGGCCAAAGGGAGGAGGGAGGAGGACCTGAACAGTTTCCACTATACATGACAGTTAGATGTTGTTGTTGTTCAAGTACCAAGTCTGTACCACTCTCTGCAACCCCATGAACTGCAGCACGTCAGGCCTCCCCATCCCTCACCATCTCTCAGGGTTTGCCCATGCCCATTTCCATTGAGTCGGTGATGCCATTCAACCACCTCATCCTCCGTCACTCTCTTCTCCTCTGCCTTCAGTCTTTCCCTGTGTGAGGGTCTTATCCAATGAATTGGATAAGTATTGGAGCAATGCAGGAGACCCGCATTTGATCCCTGGGTTGGGAAGATCCTCTGAAGAAGGAAATGGCAACCCACTTCAGTATTCTTGTCTGGAGAATTCCATGGACAGAGGAGCCCGGCGGGCTACAGTCCATAGGGTCACAAAGAGTTAGACACACCTGAGTGACTAGCAGATAGATATATTTAAATTTATGTATGTATATGTGTTTTTATGTTTTTATAACTATAAATATGTAAAAGATGTATTAAAATATACCTTTTGTGAGATAATTCTATTTTCAAAAGTTAAACTTGAGACACATATAAATTCTAGTTTATCGAAAGTTCTTGAACTTTAAAAATGTGTAGTCCAAACAGCAGATTTACTTGTTTCTTTGGCTGCTGTGGGGGAAGGAGGTACCTAAAGCATAAATTATTTAAAGGATCAAAGAAACCAAAGTAACACAGTTGATGACAAAGTTGAAGTCAAAATTCAAGTTTTCTGGTTCTTCTCCATCTTTCAGTCTTTATTGGCTTAAAATCTTGGGTAGAATTCTCATTTTATTTTTGACCAAGTAGTTGATCTCTTAAGTGTTTTCTAGCTGTTCTCTGTAATTACCAAAGTTGGGATTCTCTACCAAAACAAATGCATTAAGGAATGCTCTCATCTAATTTGAAGCATAAATCAGAGATAGTTTTAAAAAAGCCAAAACTTAAGAAAGCATGAAACCTATTGCTTACTACTGAGTGTAGTATCTCTTAGTATTTAACTGAGGTAGATATTAATTATTATTTTATGTGAATTTCAAATAATACAGAACATGATTTTTATAGTAGTAATTGATTAAAGTTTTCATAATATCTCTATATCCTTTCATTATTGTTTTTATCCAAAATTAGGCATGTGCTTTCCTGACATCTGTATTCTAAGTTGTATGATTCATTATTTTTAAGCTTGGATAACCTGATTTCACATATTTTTCCATGAGTCACAGGAAAGTCTAGTTGTTAGTCTGTTATTGTCTGTACTTTTTACATAGCATGCCTGCATTTCCCATCATTTTTCTGCTTTTTGTTTTTCATCTTTCATCCAGTCACTTGGGTTTAGTCTTTCCCATTTTCAGTGAAAACCAGACAAGAATGGCCATGGATTTCTTAAGACTGGCAAAGTATTTTTTAAAATTATTTATTTAATTCCATGGATTTAAGTAAAACCAGAAAGTCTTCATCGGTTGTTTTGATCTTGGGTCTTGGTCTCATCTATTTGACTCTTAAAAATTGCTTTTCTCTAGGGTTTAACAAATCTTTTGCTTAGGTACATTAGAAACTCAGCTGAGATAGATGATAGATTAGCAAGGCAACAGTGTGTCTTAAACATAGAGAAGGCACGGTGATAGGAATCGCTCCAGAAGGTCACTAGTGTTTGGGAAACTTAACAGGGTATCTGAATTCTCTGAAAAGTTGATATTATCTAATTGTTCTAGTTTGACTTTTTCCCTGGAGAAAATATTCTTTCGGTGCCTGATATGAGCCTGCATGATATATGAACTCAAATAGGTCAGTGTATTCAGAGCAAACCTGTTGTTTAATATTAAACTTGATCTATTCAATTGGTATTTTTGAATGCTTCCTTTTACTTAGGTACCAAAGAGAAAATGATCAATAAGATCCTTTCTTGACTTCAGATCTCCGTTCAGCTACTGCCCCATTTCTCACTTCTTTAATTCTTCTCCTCTTATTCCTTCTTAAATCCACCAACTTTTGCCCATACCACTCTACTTAAACATTTCTGAGGTCAACAGTGCCCATGTTATTTCTAGGTCCAAGGGTCATTTCCCAGTCCGCAATTGGATTGACCTTTCAGCACCATTTGGCCTAGCTGATCACTTCTTTATTGACACACTGCTTTCATTTGGCTTCCAGGATATTCACTCCCCTGGTTTGTGTCCTCGGTTTCCGGGTACTTTTACTCAGTTTTTTTTTTTTTTTTTGCTGTTCCTCATCATCCCATGACCTGTAAATATAAGAACACTCCAGTGTCCATTCCTTGAATTTCTTTTCCTCTCCAGCTAGATTCATTTATTTAATGGTCTTATCTAATCTTGATGTATCTGTATACTATCATCTTCCAAATTTATGTCTCCAGCCCAGGCCCCACCTCTGAAATTCAAGAACCTATATTCAGTTGTCTACAAGGAACTTCCATTGGGTGTCTAACAGACATCATAAATTAACATTTCTAAAATTGAACAATCTTAACCTATCTTCTCCTGCTTCAGTTAATACCAGCTCAGTTGTCCAGGTTGCTCAAGTTGAAAATCTGGACATTGTTCTTGACTTTTGTCATTTTTTTTTTAAAAACATAGTCAACAATCCACCCACAGATTTTCTTGGTTCTGCCTCTGAAATATATTCACCATTTCTGTTGGTGTCACCCAGGTCCTGTCTACGACTCTCTTAATAGCCTCCTGGTGGCTCTCCATCCATCTGCCTTACTCACCTACCATTTAATCTTAACAAGCAACCAGGGTGATCATGTTGAAGTGAAAACCAGATCATGTCATTTTTCTGTTCAAACACCAGGCAGTTCTCACCTTGAGTTATAGTTGATATCTGTTGACTTGTATCTGTGTGTGTGTGTGTGTGTGTGTGTGTAGTGTGTGTGTGTGTGTGTGTCTGAGTGAGTTGGGGAGGTCAGAGATCAGTGTGTCTGGAATACACTAAGACAAAGGAAAGATGGTAGGAGATAAGGTCAGAGAAATCATGAGGAGTCAGATTTGGTAGGTTTATATAACACTGCAAGGGCTTTTGCTTTTACTTTGAGAGAGGAAGGAGCCATTGGAGGTCTCTGGGTGGAGGAAGGACATCATCTGGCTTACTTTTTAACAGGGTCACTCTGGCTGCTGTGTTAAGATGAAGGGAGAAAGGAGCAGAGCAGAGGACCAGTTGGGAGGCTGCTGAGGTCATCCAATCGGGGTGTGACGATGCTCAGAGTGGAGCTGGTGGCAGTTCCTGATATATTTGAAAGTTAGAGTTAGCAGGATTTCTTGTTAGACTGGGTATGTGAAGGACATAGAAGAGGTAAGGTTTGGTTTGGTCTGAGCAACTGGAGCTGCATTAACTAAGATAGGGAGGGCTGTGGAGAGAGCAGGCCGTGATGAGGATTTGCAGAGCTCAGTCTGGGAGGTGTAAATGTGAAACGGCACTTAGGCTACTTGTATTAAATCTTTCCTGTGCAGGTTGTTCCTGCATCCTGAGCCCTTTTTGGCCCACCTCTGCTTGTCCAACTTGTGTTTGGTCTTCTGGGAATAGAGTTGCCTGCCTTGTGCTTGAGGTGACGTAATCTGGGGACATCAAGTTATCCCATACACAGACATGGACACTTCTCTTTTTTAATAAATTATATAAATCCAAGCTCAGCTTTCTCCTATTGTCTCTTTAAGACTTGAGTTTTCCCAAACTTATGTAGGAAGGATGGACTTTGTTCTCAAGGTGATCCGCTTTTTGAAGATAGTGGGATTTCAGCTCTGAAATTTGTTTCAGTCAGTTCCCAAACCACCATCTCATCCACATTTTATCTTTCAAAATATGCTTACATCTTTCCATTGTTGGTATTGTTCCCCATGTATTGTCTATATTTTTATATTCTTAAACTATTATCTTAGTGGGTTGTTTTTTTTTTTTTTGAGGGAGTTGAGATAAATGTACACATTCCATTGAAGTCAGCGAAGATCTCATTTACATACATTTTTAGGAGCTTTCTGTTTAATATTTAGCATATTTTTTCATGTAAATATATGACTAAATACTAATTTTTCCTTCAAGTAAAACAGTAAATACTGAAATGTTATATTTGTCAAAATGTTTAGCGTCAAGATGTCACACTAACTGTGATGGGTTTTTCACTTCTGGCTCATTATCTCCTGTCCTTTTAGAACAGTCCTCAGTTGTGAAATTACAGGAGCTCCTGTAACTTTGTAATACTTAAAACATAAATGTTGAATGAATAAATTTTAGAAGAATCGCCCATTGTTGAAGTCCTTATTCACTCTCAGGTTAATTCTCCAGTGTCACATTAACTGATACTTGAATGCATATCTGCTGAGTGTAAGACGATGTGGAATATATAATGATTTAGAAATAATTCTTGATCTCAAGACACTTAAGTCTATTAATACCAGAAAAAAATTATACCAAATTAAAGAAGTGGAATCATAATAAAGGATGTAAAAGTCAAGTAATTTGGAATTTCAGGGAAGTTAAGAATTTTTGTTGCATGGGAAAATGAGATTTCTTCATGAAAGTGGTGGCCTTTGAGATACGTCTTAAAGAATTGCTAATGTTCAGTATGAGAAATGGGAATGAAGTCATTATTAATAGTATGTGGGGAAATGAAGAAACAAGAAAATATACTAGTTGATCCATGTTGGTTTAGCTGGATTAGAGTGAATCAAAGAGAAACAATGGAATATAAAACTGGAAAGGGTTTGGAACAAATGTGGTTGGTCATAGACTGTAGGAAAGAAAGAATACGTGGATTTTCCTATGAAAGTGTTAGTTGCTCAGTTGTGTCCTACTCTTTGCAACATGTACTGTAGCCCACCAGGCTCCACGGTCCATGGAATTCTCTAGGCAAGAATACTAGGGTTGCCGTCCCCTTCTCCAGGGGATCTTCCCCACCCAGGGACTGAACCCAGGTCTCATGCACTGCAGGCAGATTCTTTATCACCTGAGCCACCAGGGAAGCCTATAAAATGTATTTTCCTATAAAAGGACACGAAAGGTTAATCAATAGGAAACTGCTATGATCAGATATTTTCTTTGGTAATATGATTTGAAAGAACTTGAAAGTTGATTGAATTCTAGCAGGAAGAGAAATACCTGGCAGTACTCTGAGATTTGAACCTCTTTTCTGGTAGGATGTGGGTTCTATGTCCAGATCTATGGGAATTAGAAAAAGATGATTTGGAAAATAAGATAATAGTAATTTTGGATGTGTTACAATTTAGAGTGAATTTCAGGTGAAAATTATCTAGCAGGCATAGAAAATGTGAAGCTAGCACTTTGGAAAAGAGATTTAAAAATAAAGATGTGATAATAATGATTAAAGAACAGCATATTCTGTGATCATTTTCTCTGGTTTAAGATATTTGTTACATTAAAAATTTAATGCTTACTATAATAACATGCATTTTAGAATTATTTTTATTTTTTATTGCAAACCTCTTGATTTAAAAAGAAACCCCTTGTGGCTTTCAAATTTCTTTTCCTGTTGGATAAATTCTTGTGCAGTGACATCATTTTTACATTTTGTTCTCAAATGTAAGATGATTATGTAATATCTGTTTATATTTTTGTCGGACAGTTATAAAATCATTAGTCATTTGAGCACATTAGAAACCCAATATCATTTTGAACAAATAATTTGAAGAAAAGATTTGTTTTTCTCTAGGATATCAAAGCACACTTTCCTCCAGGGCTGTTGTTGCAAATTCTGTCACTTTATCTGCTACTGCTAAGTCACTTCGGTCGTGGCCGACTCCGTGTGACCCCATAGACGGCAGCCCACCAGGCTCCCCCGTCCCTGGGATTCTCCAGGCAAGAACACTAGAGTGGGTTGCCATTTCCTTCTCCAATGCATGAAAGTGAAAAGTGAAAGTGAAGTCGCTCAGGCATGTCTGACTCAGCGTCCCCATGGACTGCAGCCCACCAGGCTCCTCCGTCCATGGGATTTTCCAGGCAAGAGTACTGGAGTCGGGTGCAGTTGCCTTCTCCTTGTCACTTTATCTACTTCTCCTTAAACTAGGTGATGACTATTCTGCTACTTACATTAAGGTCAACATCAGCCATACTCCATTCTTTTCCCCTAGGAAACTTAAGTGAGACTAAAGTAAGACTCAGCAATGCTTTGATGTTTATATTTAAAATTAAACTTTTAAAATATTTAAAATCATAAATATTAAAAAGCATAATTTTTAAATAAATGTGTATGAAATGAGTTATTTTCTCTGTCTTCAATTTACCTCCCAGGAGTTAATATTTTTTAAATATATATTCTCATCAGTGTATTTCTGTGTATTGAGGAAGAATACTAATATCTGTTTTTATTTTAATAATGTGAACTTTATTACATGTATTTTCCTTCAATGTTTTTAATCAAAAATTTGTCATTACCATATTTCTTTATAATGTTCTAAGAGAAGACAACCATAGATACGAATATTATTTATTCCCTTTCAGAAGTTTTCTAAGCAACTTTAAAAAGACAGTGAAACAACATTAAAGAATCTCTACACTGCTTTAGACAACATCAATGAATCCGAACATTATTTGTGGAAAGCTACTAACATGTGATTCTAAGATTTTCAGTCATTGTTTCAAAACACACATGCAGAAGTCATTCTGTGTGCTATTCTGTTCTGGCCTCCTTCAAATTTGGGGTGATGTGGTTGGGAAAAGACTCTGTTAAAATCTATCTTCTTAATTCCTAGCAAGTTTGAGGAAGTATCAGTGATTTATAACGGCATTATTCCCAAGAGTTTGGGAGAAACAATATTGAGTTTCCTCTACTCACAACTAGATCAGCTTTTAAAGCTGTCCTGATGCATTTGGCCAGCATTTAGAAGAGGGAGGTTTAAAGACTACTACAAGACATGAGGGAATGTTAAAATCATATGTAGTTATCATTCATAGGATCTGCACTGAAAGAATAGAACAGAGATGTGAATATTTGGCAAAATGCACATTTCATTTAGAATACATTGTAAGGTTAAATCAAGCCAGATGCACACTCAGACATACAAAGACTAACTTTGTTGCTCCCTGTTCTGTCTTCTTGGCTTAGGTCTTCTTTTCATAACCTGAGATTTAATTCACAGTAAGGGAAACATCAAGAGACATGTGGACAATCAGCTTAGTAGCCTAGAACTTTGCTGAGAGCCTTTCTTTCTGGCGGCTGCAGCTTTTACTCCATAGAAGCTCTGGCCGGCATTAAGTAGTGTGAAGCCAGAGTGGTGGGTGGTCTTTACAGATCACATAATTTTGTTTGGAGATTTACTAATGACAAAACTAATTGGAGTTATTAAAAATTAAAATGTAATTTAAATAATTTAATATTAGACCCAAAATTATAAGTAGAATAATATAATTTTAATAGTATCAATAATATTTAAATAGTATAATTTTTGTAATATTTTGATGTGTTTCAATATTTTAAACTACTATTCATAGTAATAATCCTATTAGAAGCACTGACTATCAAATTGTGGTTTGGAAATTCCAAGTTAACAATAGATCTCAACCCTGAACATGTGCTTTTTAGTTTACAATTTGTCATGAACAGATGATGAATACCTAACTATTTATTTAGTGTTTTCATTGACTTCCAGTCTATGATTCTTCTTTGATGAGTTTTTACATATCTCCATGGTGTCTTCACCTTCCTTTATCTCTTTTCCTTAGAGCATCCTTATGTGACCTATATTAATTGGTCAACACGGTGAGCTCGAGGATCTTCAACTTGCTTCATGTAACCCATTCTGTATTACAGGGCCCTCAGAGCCACTGCCATTTTCTTTTGTCTGTGCTTTAACTTCAGCCCATATTTTTCTTTAATTGATATTGTTGTACATTGATTCTAAGGGCTTCTCCAGTAGCTCAGCTGTGAAGAATTCACCTGCAATGCAGGAGAAGTGCAGGAGACCAGGGTTCACTCCCTGGGTTGGGAACATGCCCTGGAGAAGGAAATGGCAACCCACTCCAGTATTCTTGCCTGGGAATCCCATGGATAGAGGAGCTTGGCAGACTACAGTCCGTGGGGGTCACAAAGAGTTGGGCAGGACTTATTGACTAAACAACAACACATTGATTCTACTCATCTTCAACAAATCCTTTTTTCTCCTCTACTCCATTTGATTTCTCATGCAGTCCTTACCCATTTTCCATATCTTTGCTTTAGTGGAGACAGTGGCCTGCCACAGTTAAGAAGTGTATAGACAGACCTGGATCCAAACTCTGTCTTGGATCTACTCTACTCAGTTTTCTTAACTATACAAGACAACTCACCAGGGTTATCATGAGCTTTTAGAAATGAACTTGGCAGTGCCTTTGGCCCATGGTACTCAATGAACACTGTGCAGTCACATGCACATGATCCCTTACCCATAACTCTTACGTTAGATGTATTTTCAGAATTCAGAATTTCTAGGCTTTTTAAAAAATAAAAAGTATACATATTTAATATATTACATAAGATCTTTAACAGGATATGAGGCAGCATTCTTAAACAAATGAGTATTTCATTAGGAAAGTACTTCTGTATAAAAGTTCATTAACCTCACATCATTACCTTCCCATCAATTCAGTTGGATAGTACCACCAAATGGGCCATTTAAAAAAACTCATTTTTGAGAAATTTTGAATTTTAGAATTGTGGAGGGAGGTTTGGATTCTTAAAAGGAGATTCTGCATTTTCTTATTGTGAACTGAAAATTATTCTCCCATTTCTGCTATGTGGCTATTTTCTATATTTCCCAAACGTGGGACCACAGATACTTTTTCTTACCTCCAGTACCACAGTTCACTCCCTTTTCCAGGTACGCTTACATTTTATGCTAGATTTGTTTTGAGAATTAAGGGAGAGAATGAAATAAAACTCTTTCAGTAGGAGTTCCTTCAATGGACATAATGAAATCAGGTCATGCTGATAATTTTTTTTTTCATTTCACTGGAATTTATTAGAATGTGAAGTGTATAATAATATCTGTAAAGAAAAAGACACTAAAATCATTAGTCTCCATTTCTTCCTTTGTGGTTAAAAGCTATGTCCTCATAAATATTTCCACTCAGAGGATACTTAAGCAAGATTTGTGATTAGATACCCTAGCAGTGTTAGGCTATGTGTATTGTTTGTTTTATATAAATATGTATGGATTTTTAGAGAAATGGATATGGTCTTATTGACTGCTTGGCATTGCTTTATTTTTCCCCCACTAATGAGGATCTGTATAGATTTTTAGTCCATTCCTTTCTATTTTCTATTGATTTTGGAGATATGCTATGAGAAGAAAAGTAGTAATTGAATCACAGTCTGGTAATACATAATTATTATTCAGAATTGATTCCAGTATTTATTTATTTTTTAGTGTCCTACTGAAACCAAAGCAACATTTGGGGTCCACCTTAAGATAGTAGGAGACTGGACAGGTATGTAGAACATAGAGTTTTAAAATATATGCTTTGAAAATAGTAGGTCATACAATAATTTTAATGTTTAACTAATGGAATGACCAACATGTTTAGAAATGTATGATGTTCTCAAGCTGCTGTTTTGTTTTCCTTCTTCGCTTGTACATTTTTGATATTCAAGTGTTATCTTTTTTCCTTGTAAGATGTATTTTTGGAGTTGGGATACCTTGGATATCGGTAATCGTTAATAGTGTGTTGTTCACGTGATTGTAAATCATAGATTTCTACCTGCTTGTCAGATGTACTGGCAACAGTGAGAACATTGAAATGTATGTTTTAGTGAGTGTGATTTTAAAATTAGTGTATTTACTTTCAAAATATTCAACACCTAGGATTCAGTTCAGTTCAGTTGCTCAGTTGTATCCGACTCTGCGACCCCATGGACTGCAGGACGCCGTCCATCACCAACTCCTGGAGTTTACTCAAACTCATGTCCATTGAGTTGTTGATACCACCCAACCATCTCATCCTCTGTTGTCCCCTTCTCCCACCTTCAATCTTTCCTAGCATCAGGGTCCATCACCAACTCCTGGAGTTTACTCAAACTCATGTCCATTGAGTTGTTGATACCACCCAACCATCTCATCCTCTGTTGTCCCCTTCTCCCACCTTCAATCTTTCCCAGCATCAGGGTCTTTTCCAATGAGTCAGTTCTTCGCATCAGGTGGCCAAAGTATTGGAGTTTCAGCTTCAACATCAGCCTTCCAGTGAACACTCAGGACTGATTTCCTTTAGGATGGACTGGTTGGATTTTCTTGCAGTCCAAGGGACTCTCAGGAGTCTTCTCCAACACCACAGTTCAAAAGCATCAATTCTTTGGCACTCAGCTTTCTTTATGGTCCAACTCTCATATCCACACGACTACTGGAAAAACCATAGCTTTGACTAGACAGACCTTTGTTGGCAAAATAATGTCTTTGCTTTTTAATATGCTGTCTAGGTTGGTCATAACTTTTCTTCCAAGGAGCAAGCATCTTTTAATTTGCAATCACACAAATCTAGTTCCTGCATGACTTTTTGCATGATATTGTCTGTATATATATATATAACAAATCTACAACATCTTTGGAAAGATGGTCATTTATAATAGCCAATCTGTTGGTGATATTTTGCTCTTTTATTGATTTTTTTTTATTATTATCTGAAAGGTACATTGTATTAAGAGCTGTGAGTAAATAAAAGAAATATTACACCTTCTTATATTCCCTCAGCCCAACAGAGTGACTGACAAGTGAGTGATCAGTAAATGTTAACTTGTTGGCTGATTGTTTCTTTTGGTTTCCCAAAGGAAAGAATGCAAATGTAAATAAAGAGCAATTTTTTAACTGAGTCCTGAACTAGGAGTTGGTTTGTGAAAACCATAGGGAATCATAAAAAGGCAGAGTCAGTGTGATCTAGGGCCATACGAGAAGCTTCACAGAGAAGACAGAGTGTAAGCCCAACTTGAGAATCAGGCAGGTGAAGAAAGAAGGTGACCCACAGCACTGTCAAAAATCAGGCAAGGTAAATTTGCCCTTATTCAAGAAAGGTAAGTTTCTTAAATAAGGCTATCAGAAGTAAAGATAATGTTTTGGGGAGTAGTATGGTAAAAGCATTGAGTTAACCTGGTGCAGGTCTTGAATGCCTTGACAAGGTGTTAGGACAGCCTGGAGATGTTAGGGAACATTTGAAGGATCGGAAGCATCATAATGAAAGTGGTGCTGATAACTTGCTAGTGGACAGGGTTAGGATCAAGGGAAGACTGACTGGTCCTGGAAGGCAGAGGAGAAGGAATCAGTGCAGGAGTGAGGCTGGAAACTGAGGATGTATTTGCAAGTGCCATTTAAGAAGTTAGCATTAGAAAGGGAGGCTATTTATTGTAAAAATCAGGAAAGGCCAAGACGTTTTGTAACAGAGAAGGGATATTTTAGAAAAATATGTTTAAAAAGTTTGTGTGATACACTTAAAAATAATAGTGTGTATAAAATTCTTTGTCTATAGAAAGAGCAGTCAACTTGGAATTGGAGATAAGAAGAAAATGGGGGAAATATGCAGCATAGGATTTAATGGGCAAACGACAAAACTAATCCAAAGATATTTGAGCAGTGATGACCTATTTGGAATCAGTGAAAAAAATCAGGCTTCGGTTCATATTATTTATTTGATAGCTTTCGAAAGAGATTATGGTAGTTCATTGTGAGAAGGATACTAATGATGAATAGAAATAGTAATTCCCATAATCCCAGAACTAGTTGATATAAGTACAGAGTTTTTTTTGCATTGTTTGACAAAAAAATGAGTGAAGTTCTTCTCTGGTAAGAATCCCAATATAGTAAGAATTAACTTTAGCAATGAATGATAATTGATAGAGTTCTATATCTGAAGGGAAACAAGTGCAATGAAGTCATGATTTAATTCATCAGGGTAAGGAGAGTTTATCATGGCTTATTACTAGCTATTGTTACCGAGTTTGTTCATAAAGTTATTTTCTATTGTCATTATCTCATCATTTATTTTAAAGTTTTCTATTAGGAGTTCTTAATAGTTTTAATTTTATCCTCTTTTTAATGTACAGTGCCATGGAGGGGGAAACAAGCCCATTCTCTTCAGAGAGTTCAGTTCCAGTTAGATGCTTTTCAATTAACAGGCTTTATTGGTTGTTGACTTTAAATATTTGTTGATTTGGGGGAAAATGTCAGGCATTCATGCAGAGAACCACGAGATAATTCTGCCACTGCCACTTTAGTTCAGAAAATGTTTTGGCTGTCTTATATAAATAATTATGGAAGGAAAAATGGGAATAGCATTGCTGAAATCAAAGATTATTGATTTTTATTCTAAAAGAATTGATATTATGTATTACTCCATATTAAAAGCAGTAGGTATAGAAAATATACCAAAGAGATGCTTAAGAAGTTGAATAACAGAGGTTTACTTTTTAAACTGACTGAGAAATGTTTTACTGTGACTAGTTCTTCCCTGAAATATGTTCTGCCTGCTGAGCCACAAGGGAAGCCCAAGAATACTGGAGTGGGTATCCTGTCCCTTCTCCAGCAGATATTCCTGATCCAGGAATAGAACCAGGGTCTCCTGCATTGCAGATAGATTCTTTACCAACTGAACTACCAGGAAAGCCCGATATGTTCTGCCTAGGCAGTTCTAAAGAACAGATTTAGTACCACCTCATGGGTCTAATCTAAGTCTAATCCACCACACCCAGCTGTAAGAGTACCCAAGAAGTAAATAAAACAGCTATATAGCACAGGACAAGGAGGCAACCACCTTTTGGGGCTTCCCCAGTGGCTCAGTGGTAAGGAATCTGCTTGCAGTGGAGGAGACACAGAGAGGCAGGTTCAATCCCTGGGTTGGAAAGATCCTGTGGAGGATGGCATGGCAACCCACTCCAGTATTCTTGCTTGGAGAATCCCATGGACAGAGGAGCCTGGTGGGCTACAGTCCATGGAGTCCCAAAGAATCAGACAGGACTGAAGTGACTAAGCATTCACGCTAGTTGCATCTCCTAAGTATGTGAAAGACTCATTAAGTTTAGAAGACTCTTCAAACCTCTTTAATTCTGCAATTCAGGTTTTTCCTTGAAATGATGATGATAGAGGGGTGGAGTGAATTATCTGAGGAGATTTCTCTTTGAAATGAATTAATACCTATTGCTTTTCTCGAATCAGTCCTGCTTCCCAATTTCAAATGTATGGTTACATTTTGATTGCCAATTGGCCTGATTATCATTCTCATAGTCCCAAATATTTTTTTTACTTTCTTCGTTAGGTATCATTACTACTGGATAATGTCTCACCATTGGTTATTTTAATGGTTTAAGTAGCAGGTTACTCTAGAGAGATGTGGCTTTTACTATAAAACATCATATACCTAATATCCACATGTAATTAATCTGAAAATCTTGTCATTTTCCACTCAGTAACTAATGGATTCATGATAATTGGATGGACATCCAACAAAAGGCCAGTTGTGTGTATCACATAATGGTTTTTCCTTGAATCTTGGTTATCAGTTCCCATCCTGTCTATTTGTAAATCTTGCTGCGACCTAAAGATATGATTAACTTGAGAATTGAAAGTGGGAAAACAGGGCCAAGTACTATTTTGGATTTGCCTTGTCGCATAACACATGGACACTTACACTACCGTGATCTTAGGTAGTGGTCTCGTTAGAGACTGGTCCAAGAAAGAGGGGATAACTGTCTGTCTCTGTTTTCTTCTACTCATATTAGCCAGGCATGTTTTATACTTCTTCATCTAGATGATTGCTTTTGAAAAGATTAAAACAGAATATGTATAATATATTCTAAGTATTTTTTTTCCATTTAGGGGAGCCTCTTGTCAGATTATGACTACTCTAAGTTATAATAATGTTATTATTTTATAATGACATGTTCTGGAAAAATTATGACATCTACCCTACCCTAAATATATCTGTGAATAGCTTTGGTTGTTGCAAAATGCAAAACAATAAAAGTACTCTTGTTGAAGGACATGCCAAAAGAAGTGATCTATAGTGACAAGAAATATACTTTTGTTGTTTCTATGACTAGCAAATTATAATGGTTAGTCATTTATGGAAGACAGCATTTAATTATTTGTAAGTTTTGGCTAATAAATATTTATTAAACATTTGGTTTATGCCAGATGCAGCACTAGGTTCTATAGATACAACATTGCCCAAAATAGCCAAGGTCCCTGCTGTCATAGAGACTGTGTTCTAGTCAATAAAGGCCTCCCAGAAACAAAAAAGCAAATCAATGTGTAGTGTGTTAGGTAGTGATAAGTGCTATGAGAAAAGTAAAGGTAAGGGAGTAAGGAGTAAGAATGGTGAAGGGTGGTATTGCTGTTTTAGATAGGGGTAGAGCTATTTTAGATACGGACTTTCTGAATAGACAGATAAGTAGATAAGGGAATACATCAGGTGGATTTCAGGGAAAAGTACATTTAGACAAAGGGAACAGTAAGTGCAAAGTCCCTGAGGTGGGGGTAACTTTGGATATCCAGGGAAGGCAAGGATCCCAGTGGGGCTGGAATACAGTCAGTGAATGATGGCGGTGAGAAATGAGATCAGAGAGGAGAGTGGGGGGTGGTCAGACTCTGTGGGCTGCGGAAGGACTTGGATTTTAATCTGATTGAATTAAAAGCATGATTTTGAAGTCTACATCTGAATGATTATTTTGTTCTAGTCACATTACCTAGTGTTTGGCAAGCCAAAAAATTTTTTGTTTTCAAAAAAAAAAAGACTTGAGTTTAGGGAGGAAAAAGCAAATGGTGATACCTCTGAGCATAGAAAACAGCTTGAAAAAAGAGAAAACAGGTCAAACTTTTTTGATGGAGGAGGAGGTGTAACATCATTTTGAGATGCCTCAGTGGAGATTCTGTCTCCTGCCACATGGCCCTGGTTTATGGGCTCCAGTAGCCTCACCTGCCCACTGTGTTTCCCGCCAGCTCGTATATGGATGGTAGTAGAGAAGGCAATGGCACCCCGCTCCAGTACTCTTGCCTGGAAAATCCCATGGACGGAGGAGCCTGGTGCACTGCAGACCATGGGGTCGTGAAGAGTCGGACACGACTGAGCGACTTCACTTTCACTTTTCACTTTTCACTTTTGTGCATTGGAGAAGGAAATGGCAACCCACTCCAGTGTTCTTGCCTGGAGAATCCCAGGGATGGGAGAGCCTGGTGAGCTGCCGACTCTGGGGTCGCGCAGAGTCGGACACGACTGAAACAACTTAGTAGCAGCAGCAGCTTCCTGTTACCCTTTGTATTTTTCCCCTAACTTTAATATGGCTTCCCAGTTCTTATTCATCTGAGTCACTAGTTCCGTCTCTCAGATTCCTTCCACTTAAATGATACAGAACCCTTTCTGGATTGGGCTGGACCCGCACTATCACAGAAGGTCAGCAGATCCTCTCTGAACAGGGCACTGAATCACTGAGAGGAGTGATACACGGGAGAGAGAAGAGGGACTGAAAACGTCCTTAGGCAGTCAAACGTTCGTGTCCAAGGACCAGTAAGAAGTGCAGTGTTGCTGGAACTAAGTGGAAATGTTTTAGGGAATAAAGTCTAAGAAATGCCCATAGACTGGATATGATAGGCATTTGTAGGATTCAGTTTTTATTATAAATGTTATGGAGACTCATTTGACCATTTTGATTAGGGTATGACTCATATTTTAAAGTGGTGAAAAAGAATATGATGGGGTGGGCAAGAGTGGAAGTCAGGAGATAAGACAGAAACTCTTGCTGACGTCTAGACAAATGAAGTGCTAGTTACGCACAGGGTGACAGAGACTGGAGCTTGAGAAGTGGATGGATCTTGAAGGTGTATCTTTCAAGTTTTGTGGATCCTTTGGAGGTGGGTTATAAAAAAAGCTATGAAATGTATATAACGCCAAGGTTTTCAGTTTCCTTAAGTTAAGTGGACTGTGTTGCTGCTTATTAAGATAAAGAACACTGTGGCATATTAGGAGGATAAGAGTGGACATTGAAAGTTCAGTTCCATACATTTTAAATTTGAGAGCTCTAAGCTAGAGATCTAAACTTGGGAACCATTAGTACCTTCATGGATTTAAATCCTTGACGCTGGTCAGGATCACCTAGGGCAGTAATTCTCAATTATGTACAATCCAGCATCATGTTTTATAACATTTTATATTCCACTTTTCATTCTTAAAATTAAATGCACAGATATTATATACACAAATGATTTATAAAAAAATCAATAAAATGTTCTAACCTTAGTTAGAGCTGTGTAAGTAATTTATATTCAGTATTTAAATTTTTAGGCATGACTGCACTGGAAGTCAAAATGAAATAGGTGACTTATAGCCACATACAAAATGAGTATGAATAAGACAGTTCCAAATGCAGGTTCCCAATGCCAAATACTGTCGAGGCCCAGTTTCTTTATGTGGTATGCTTTCAAAATGGTAAACATCTTTTGGTCAAGTTCTAAGCACAATAGAGTACAATATTACCTTAGTTTTTAGTGTGGTTACAATGCTAGAAATTGCAGTGTATGTTTAAATCATGTAAAATCTTTGCATTTTTTATAATTATAAATGAGTTTTTCATTTACATGAAAGTCCAGAAAGTCATTTGAAAAGCATATGGGAGTGTGACCATTTCTTGTTGCACAGTATTCTCCACAAATTGCGGGAGTTTGCAGTTTCTGACCTCTACTCTGTAAATGTCACTAATATATAACTGTGAAAGCCAAGTTGTCTCCATGAGCTCTCAAAACTGCCCGTAAGAGGTGGTATTCTTGATCAGGAGCAACTAGTTTAAGAAATGTGTATAGATGGAGAAGAAATCTAACTAAGCCCTGAGACATATCAACATATTGAGCTCAGCAAAGGTGATTAAGAAAGAGTGATCACTGAAGAAAAAGAGGAACCTGGGGCAAGTCTGAGTCCTGGATACCACAGGACAGTGTTTGCAAAAAGAACCAGTTGGGACAAATGCTGCTGAAGAGTAGAGTAAAATGAGGGCTGATCTAATGCCCTTAGGAATCGTGATTTAATGGAGTGCTGGAAAGAGAAGATAATAATAGAAAGAAAAATTGGAGATAAGTAGAGACAAATCTGGTGTGTTGGAGTCAGCTCGTATGAGCTCATTGGGTTATTGCCTGCTTCTTTTCCAATTCTGCATTCAGTGAAGTCAAGTTTCATAGCTTTAAGTCATCCACAATGTAACTATTCACTCCATAGAAATCAACAAACCCCATAAAGTAGGGGTTAGAAAAAAATTTAAGACCTGACTATTAAATATTTGTTAGCATATCACTGGACAAATTCTAAGGAGTTTGGATGCAAAAATGAAGTAAAGAAATAGGGCAATAGTTGAATGGGGGGAAGACATAGGGAGAAGGCAGATATAAGTTTAGAGTGAGTATAAAATAAATGTATGCATTTTTATCTGTTTATGTATATGCATGCTAAGTCACTTCAGTCGTGTCCAACTCTTTGTGACCTATGGATTGTAGACCACCAGTCTCCTCTGTTCATGGGAATTTCCAGGCAAGAATACTGCAATGGGTTGCCATTCCTTCTCCAAGGGATCTTCCTGACCCAGGAATCGAACCCACATCTCTTATGTCTCCTGCATTGAAAGGCAGTTTCTTTTACAATAGCACCACCCGGGAAGCCCAATTTATATATATATATATATATATATATATATACACACACACACACACATATATATAATATGTACATATATTGAATGTGAACAATTGTATTTATATATGCCTGAGGACAATATGAAAAATAAGATTGAAGTAGAGATGGAAATATAAGGATAAAAGACTTGTGGAAGCTTCCTGATTGATACTTTTGAACTGTGGTATTGGAGAAGACTCTTGAGAGTCCCTTGGACTGTAAGGAGATCAAACCAGTCAATCCTAAAGGAAATCAACCCTGAATATTCATTGGAAGGACTGATGCTGAAGCTGCAATACTTTGGCTACCTGATGTGAAGGGCTGAAAAGACCCTGATGCTGGGGAAGATTGAAGGCAGGAAGAGAAGGGGATGACAGAGGGTGAGATGGTTAGATGGCATCACCAACTCGATGAACATGAGTTTGAGCAAGCTCTGGGAGTTGGTGATGGACAGGGAAGCCTGGCATGCTCCTTGCGGTTGCAGAGTTGGGCTCAACTAAGCTACTGAACTGAACTGAACTGAAAGATGTAAATATTGATAGTGCTGGAGAGTCAGAGGGTATAGTTATAGGAGCAAAGTCCATAAGGGCCTCCTGATGGATTCTAAGAGAACTGGGTTCCAATGTGCAAGTGGAAGAGCTGACCTCTGACAAGGCAGCTGGGCAAGCTCATGCTTTACAGAAAGACAGAGAAGGTGGTTTAGAGCATCTCTTCTGATTGAAGTGAGTGGAATGGGATTTCTCTTCTGACTCCTTCCGTGTACTTGGTGAAATAAATAGTAAGGTTGTTTCTGAGAATGAGGAAGTAGGGAATACTTTGAATTTTGCGGAGAAGGAAGAAAGTGTAATGTGTCATTTGAAGTAGTAAATCAGTGAGTGAAGCATGATGGCCTTTCTGAGCAGCCTACTGAGATATGTGGTTCAAAATTTAAAGTGAGACAAGTCAGAATAATTGTGAGTTTTTTCCAGGCATGGTCCACTTCTTCAGATTAGCTATTGAGCAGGTGGGGAGTTGGATTTCACCAGCATTGGTCCATTCCTGATTAAATTCACTATAGCTGTCACCTCCAATCCATTCTCTGCACTGTAACCATAGAAACTTCAAAGCATGAATCCAATTAAATCCCTGCATTTGCTTTAAACACAGTAATAGCTTCCCTTGCTCCTAGGATAAAGCAAAAAAAAAAAAAAATCCTTCCAATGGCCTGGAAAGGACTCCTTGTACAGTCCCCGACCTACCTTTCCTCTTGATTGAGTTTTTTTCTCCTCTGCACAACAGTACCCTCGGCTTTTCTGTCCCTCTTGCTTCCCTTGCCGCCTCCCCCACTTATGTAATCCTGATCCACATGGCCACAGTACTCTCCACCACCCTCTCCCACCCCTACGCACATAGGCACCTAGTATCTTTAAATCATAGCTCAGGAGCCACTTCCTCTACGAAGCCTTCTAGACGTTTCAGTTTCTTGTTTCTTATATGCTGCTGTCAACTATATTTCTTGAGAGCGCTTATCTCCACTGGTAACTGTATATTCAAAGTGTGATCGTTGGTATAACAAGTTTTCTCCAGTATACTAAAAGCATTATCATAGTACATAGTAGGGACCTGTGTCTCTTTTTGTTCACTGTTGTACTCAAGGACCCATTAAAATGATTGTTTTAAATAAATGCGAATATTTGATAAGGGAAGAGAGGAAGGGAGGAGGAAGGTGGAAGGAAAGGAGGGAGAGAGAAGGAGGAAGGAAGGAAGAAAAAGAGGGGAAGGGAGGGAGGAGGAAGGGAGGTGAGAAAGCAGGTAAGCAAGCGGAAAGGTGTATCCTTTGCTTCCTGAAAAATCACCACCGGTGGGGCAGTGGTCAGATATATAAAGGTAATACTGTGGGCACCCAAATGAAGGAGGCAAAGGAGAAGGGGTGGCAGAGGATGAGATGGCATCACTGACTCCATGGATGTGAGTGTGAGCAATGGAGATACTGAAGGACAGGGAAGTGTGGTGTGCTGCGGCTCATGGGGTCGCAAAGACTTGGACACAACTTAGTGACCGAATAACAACAATAAGGTGCCTTAGGAGGGAGATTTGGGAGGCTTTCGGCACCAAAATGAGTGTAATGGAAAAAGCAGGACTTGTCGAGAGTGAGAGATTGTTCCAGAGGGAGAAACAGCTTGAATGATAGTTCAGAGGGGTGAATTACCATGAAAATCCAGAACAATATATATCATGCTGTTGGAAGGCAGGCTGGAATGGTATCCAGAGGTCATGTGATGGAGGAGCTTGTAGGAATTACTAAAACGTGTGGCTTTTTTTCCTAAAGATGTTGGTGAAAAATGGAAGGGTTTAAAACAGGAACTGAAATCAGATTTGTACTTACATGTGTCACCCTACTGGTATTACACAGATTGGAAAGGAGAAAGACTAGGTCAGAAGCAAAGATACCAAGATCAGTCATGGTGTCAAGCAAGCTGTGCGTGCATGGTAAGTCACCTCAGCTTGGCCTGTTCTTTGTGACTCTGTGGTCTGAAGGCCACCAGGCTTCTCTGTCCATGAGATTCTCCAGGCAAGAATACTGGAGTGGGTTGCCATGCCCTCCCTCAGGGCATCTTTCTGATCCAGGGATCAAGCTCATGTTTCTTTTGTCTCCTGCAATGGCAGGCAGGTTCTTTACTGCTGGGAAGTAAAGAACTTGGGAAGCCCGTCAAGCAAAACGAGGAGATAAGAATGCTGTTTTGTGACCAAAGAAGTCGGACTGAACAGTAACTGTAGGAGGGCATTATTGTTAACCTTATAAAAATCATCTTTGGGAGAAAATGCAGAGAAGTTTGGGGGTGGTAGAAATTGCTGTGAATTACTCAATAAAGTGGAGGCCAGTAAGTAGAGAGAATCCGTGTTCAAAGAGAAGCACAAAGCAAATGGGCCTATTTCTAAATTGCCTCAGAAGTCTGAGAGGGATTGAATTTATACTGGTCTGGCCTTTTGTTAGTGGTGGGTGATGAGTAGCAAATCATAGGCAATTACTTGTATATCTATCTGTCTGGGTAAATGTGAGCAAGGTTTTGACAAGCTGTGTCCTGAAGTATGTATTATTTGTATAATGAAACACATTGTAACTCTAGTCTCATGTGAATCTATGTGGAAATCATTGAGAACAATTAGTTAATATGATATAATTTAACATAACTCATTTGCTATCACAATATAGGAAATCATTCAGTAAATATGAGCTGCACTTAAATCCCATATTTCATAGTCTGAGAATTCAAGGAAATTTTTCTGTCAGGGAAATGAGAAATTTGTATTACCATTTAAATGCCCATCTGTTCTCAGGAGAGAGGATAAATTGTTTTCCCCTTGGTTTCTCAGTTTATGAACATGAAATTTATGCTGTCATTTTTTAGTAGATGACAGCTCACTTATAATGCCACAGAAAATATAGAGATTGCTTAGTAAATGACTGGAATTCACTACTCATTAAGTTCCATTCTAGTTCAGTTACTTTACAACTCCAAAGATAGGGAAAAATACAAAATTTTTGCTTTTTTAATCCAATAAAAATATTACTTTTTGTTTTTGAAAATAAGTGAATTATTCAATTCCTGGACCTGGAAATAGAGTTATTATAGCAAAGTGGTTTGTTTGCATGGATTGTTATGTTTTTATTATGAATTGTTTTGTTCCTAAGTTTGGCTTCTCTTTTATCTACTATTTTCTGCTTGATTTTACTATATAGTATTAAGGAAAATAAGAATAGTAATGGGCTTCCCCAGAGTCTAATGTTTAAGACTGTGCTCCACTAAGGGGGCGCAGTTGGATCCCAGGTCGGGGAATTAGGATCCGGCATGCTATACAGCACAGCCAAAAAAAAGAGTAATGAGAAATTTTCTTGGTAACATAATTTCTTAAGTAATGTCAAAAATATGACAATAATGTCCTGGGTGGTCAAGAGAGAATATGTCATTTTGCCAAGCTAGTCTGGTGGTAATGAACTAAATAATTTCAAAGCCAAAAAGACAAACATTTTGTTACATTTTCATTATCTTGAGGAACATTTTTAAGTACTCGTTTGTTTGATGTAATTGCTAAGCACTTTATAAAGGATGCTAAACGAATATGGTTCCTGTTTCCTATTTGTAAAATTGTAATTTTTAAAGCAAAACTGTAACTTAATGGATTATAATCATGCAGGCAGTGTTCTTTAAGGTATCCAAATGAACACACCTAAGACATCAAGTATGTTAACGCCAAAGGAAGATACTTATCTTCCAGTGATTCAAAGGCAGTCGAGTCGGGGAACTTTGGGAATAGAGTCTAGTAAAAATACTATTGCTCTTATTATGATTTTTGAACTTTAACAAAGGAGGAAGGTGGGATTTCATAAATATATAAACAGAATGGAAAAACTAAATACTTCCATGAAATGAGATTTTGAGACAATTTGGGGGTGACAAATTATGGACATGGAATGCTAAGGAATACCAAGAAATGTAGTTTGAGTAGGTAATAGAGTTAGGGAAGAAGAGTTAAAATAAGATCTGTCACAGAGTACTGAAAAAGAGGAGGCGAGCTTATTTTTTGTTGGCACTGTGTTAAGAAACTAGTAAAATGTCTTGAGATAGAGCTACCAAATAATTAGAAGGAAGGGAAAGGCTAGAAAGTCCATGCAGAAAAGTTTGTATGTCCTAGACATTACCTGCTGCTGCTAAGTTGCTTCAATCGTGTCCGACTCTGTGCGACCCCATAGACGGCAGCCCACCAGGCTCCCCCGTCCCTGGGATTCTCCAGGTAAGAACATTGGAGTGGGTTGCCATTTCCTTCCCCAGTGCGTGGAAGTGAAAAGTGAAAGCGAAGTCGCTCAGTCGTATCCGACTCTCAGCAACCCCATGGACTGCAGCCCACCAGGCTCCTCCATCCATGGGATCCTCCAGGCAAGAGCACTGGAGTGGGGTGCCACTGCCTTCTCCGAGAGTTGTGCTGCTGACTGGAGCAAATAAGGAAATAGGTTTTAAGAGTTAGATTGTCCTTCGGGAATAGTCACCTGACCTGTCACCCTTTCTCCCCCAGCTCCTTTCCCTCCTTTGCGATCTATTCGTCTGACATTACGCTTGCACAATGACCGTGAAAAGCTTTTGTTGCTGCTGGAATGATGGACCTTTCTGTGCTGGTTCGGTATATTGTGTCAAGATGTAGTACCCAACCGTGTACACTTTCAGAGTTGGCAGAGAGCATAGTAGAAAAGACAACCAGGGTTAAGAGGCAAACTGAAAGGAAATGAGAAGTACCTATTTCCCTTTTTTAGGCCTAGGAATCCCTTTATGTGAATAGATACTCCTTGCTTCTTCCATAGAGCAGAAACAGAGGCAACAGTTTTCAGTTATCCTTTAAAAAGAAATTCTTAACTGCATTTATTACATATTGTATTGTTTATGTAGCTAGAGGAGTTGGCCTTTTTTATGTAAACTTCCAACAAAAGAATCTCCTGAGTCTCTTGAAGGCAGCCATTTTGTGTTCACTGTTTTTTCATATTAAAAGGAAATCAAGAGGAAAAAACTGATATAACTTCAATGAGAATTGAGAATCAAGTGACGTAAAGAAAATTAAAGACTTTTAGAAGCTTCAGCATCAGTCCTTCCAGTGAAAATTCAGGATTGATTTCCTTTGAATTGACTGGTTTGATCTCCTTGCAGTCCAAGGGACTCTCAAGAGTCTTCTCCAACACCACAGTTCAAAAGCATCAATTCTTCAACGTTCAGCCCTCTTTAAGGTCCAACTCTCACATCCATACATGACAAAAAAAAAAAAAAAAAGACTTTTAGAAGAATAAAATAGTTGAAAGGGACATGCAATTTTTTTAGATTAAAGGCAAGATATTTAAAACTCTTAATTCTTCCCCAAATAATTTACAACCTTAATATAATTTCATTTAAAATGAGAACTCAAGATAAAAAAATAATTTAATTATTTGAAGAAAACCCACAAAAACAATTAAAAATGAGTAACAAGAAAGTCTAGAAAAATTTGAGTAGCAGTATAGGACTGGCTCTATTAAAACATGTTATAAAGTGAGATCGATTTTAGAAACAAGTTAGGAATTTACAAAGCTAAATCATATGCTTAGGAAAGTGAAAGTGTTAGTGGCTCAGTAGTGTCTGACTCTTTATGATCCCATGGACTGAACCCCATCAGGCTCCTCTCTCCATATAATTCTCCAGGCAAGAAGACTGGAGTGGGTTGCCATTTCCTACTTCAGGGGATCTTCCTGGCAAAGGGATCAAACCCCGGTCTCCTGCATTGCAGGTAGGTTCTTTACCAATTGAGCCACCAGGGATGCCTCATATGTCTAGGAACTTGAAGCTGTGAAGTGGATGAGCTGAGATTTTAACTCAGGCTCATATTATGCTAAAGAATGTGCTTTTTATAATTTACTACACTGTGTCCAATATAGTTCAATTAGTTTAAGCATTGTGGCACTAGAGCAAAAGAGACAAGAAATACATTAAGAAAGGAAAGTAATCTAGAACAGATCCTTTAATCCGTGGAAATACATATCATATGATAAAAGAAGCTACATAAATCAATGCAAAGTGTTAGCTTGTAAACAATTAAAGCATTTTAAAAAATTAAATCTTCTTCTCCGATGACCAAAAATTACTTCCAGATATGTTAAGTGCGCGTGTGCCTAGTCACTCAGTCGTGTCCGACTCTTTGCAACCCCTGGGCTCTAGCCTGCCTGCTTCAGTACCTAACCTTATTATGCTGAAAATAAAAATAAAAACAAAGTTTTTTACTGGTAGGCATATTTTGTGAAGGCTTCTTCAAGGGATAGGAATCCAAATTGGCCCTGAAATCTTGATCAGGGTTTGGTTAAAGGAAGGAGAAGTCCTGGTATTGGGAATACAGGAGGAAAAAAACAAAACAGGGAGATAGGGGGAATCCCAAATTTGTCCAAGGAAACAGCCTAATGAAGGAAGTGAATTTATATATTTGCTTGTTGCTCTTCCCTAACCCATCATTTCATAGGCTTGTCCTTTGACCAGGAGATCCTGTGTTTAAGAACAGAGAAAGCTACCATTGCACAGTTGGTTTTGATAGGTTTCAAAGGCCCATATATTTCACACCATTAATTTTGTGTGCCCCAGGTTTTAGGTTAGAACTTCATAAAAAACATAAAAAAAAAAAAAAAAAAACCTCCAGTTTCTTTGGATCTTGGGTAAAATTGCCTATTCCTTTTTGAATATGTACCCAGGGGGTATTGAGTTTGTGCAGAAAGCAAGGACTAAATTAGTATCAAGCTGAGCCTTGATCACTTTGAGGTGTTTCTTTTGTTGAATGCCAACATTGTCAAAAAAGTGCATTTGCTGTGACAAATGAAAAGAAAACATTTTTCTTGAGACGAAGATTGTGGAAAGCTTAGTGGCAATAATCTGTGCATCAGAAAATGCCTCTGTTACTTGCTTTCACTTTCCTTGAACCTCCGTTCTTTTTTTTCCCACCCTGTCAATTTTTGTAGTTTAGCCTCAGTGGCAATAGAAGAGAATACATATACTGTAAGAAAGCCAGTAATAGACGTGGCTTCATTGATGTATTTAGAGGCCGGCAAGACTGCAGTTCTTTCAAAAGCTGCTTTTGATTTTTTCTTTTAATAGTATGTTTAACAAGTAGGAGCTAGAATAATGAACGTTAAAGGACTAGACTTTTATCACTGGGCTTGCTCTGAAAATAAGTGTCCATTAAATAGTTTTTCTTTGTGTTCATTGCCTACCTTCAGACCTTACAGTGCTGAAAGTACCAGATGTGTAGACACACAGATTGTATGTATGACCCTGCTGCATTTTTCTCTTATGTAATCCTCAGGCAAGAAGAAAACAGGGGAGGTGGGGGCAGAAAGGGAGTGCAGTATTTTCTCTGTGGAGAATGAGGCAGAGGGATACGGTAGAAAGAACACTTGACTGTGAGTTTTTAAGGTTTGCTTTTGTTTCTGTTTTTTAAATCTCTCTGTCTTTTGCTAGCCATTTGGCCCTGGGCCAGTTAGTCACCAGTCTGGTTTTCCGGTTGCTCACCTTGAATGTGTTGCATTGATATAATGTTCTAATTTCCCAGCTCATGGCTGATATAAAGCTGTATAATTCTTTGCAGAGAAATATATTCTAAAATGCAGATAAAATTCTACATAGAGTAAAAATGATAACAGATTCATTGAGATTTAGTTGAGAAAAATCTCACAGGGAATATTGTGGAGAATAAATGCCAAGTATGGGAGTTTTATGTTTGTTTTCTTTATAGCTCCTATTAGGGTATTTATTCATTTATTAGCTCTAGTTGTATGTACTTAGCCCTGTGTTCTTATCTTCTGAGGTTACAAGTGTAGACTTGCTTTTTTCCCTCCTCGGGTAACACAAGTATAGATTCTGGTTTTTTGTGTGTTCCTTTGACATTGGCCTTAATATTTGTGAAGAAGGTAGTTTTATATAACCAGAGCATGCAGCTAATTATTTTTTACTTCTAGAATTGCAGTCCATTTTAATTTGAGTCTTTTATCAATAGAAGATTCGTCCATATCTTTAATAGAAAAATATTCTTGCTCTGCAAGTAGATTTTCTAATTTATCTAAAATAGTATTAATTTGATGCCTTTGATGTTGCTTTGAAAGCAATATTTTAAATAGCAACTATTGTTATTCAATACTGAGTTACCATGGTAATAAAGAACATTCACTTGATTTAAACTTTTCAAAAAAGGAAATGTATACTCTGTATCTTTCTAGTTAGTTTGAATGTACTTCTGAATTTGCCCTTTAATTCTCATTTTTTGAAGTAATTTGTTTCTTCTAAGATTAGTGTGCATATTTCTTTTCCTAAGAAAATAAAACACCAAATTTTAACAAACCATTAATTTCTTTGAATCCCTAGGAGAACAGCTTTTTTCTTGCCCTCATTAAGTAATTTTGTAATTATATTCTAAATTCTTTTTCAAGCAGATAGGGAGAGGAAAACTTTTTCTTACTCCCCTTCTAGATTCTTTGGCTGGCTGAATATTTAAATTAACATAAGCCAGATTAATGAGGAAGAATTTTTTTTATTTTATATGTATGAAAGAAAGAATGAAACTCAGCTCCTAAAGAGATGAAGCTCCCTGGCAGTTAGAAATTGAGTTTTATATTCCATGCTGAGCTAAAGAGAAGTGTAGCATCTTCAAAGGGGAGGAAGAAAATTCACAGGAAGATGGGAAGAACAAATGTTTGGTAAATAAATGATTTCCATGCCATGCAGATGACTGTCACATATAAGAGGTTATCTCTGGTAATACCTCTCTTCCTGGTAAGGCCCCTTATCTAAATTCTTTTATGTAGTTAAGGGGGAGGTAAAAAGCACTTCCTGAGTCTGTTCATCCTTGATTCTTCTGGTTTGAAATAATCCCCATGCCTAAGTGGCACATTCTGGGTTGGCCTGCCCTGAGCCCCATTGTGGCTGTAATTGCCTTGAGGTTCTTTTGTTGTCCTGGCATTTCCTTGTGAAAAAACAAGTTTGCCCTTGAGAAGTAGAATTTGTTTTTTTTTTTTTTTTTTTCCCTGTGTGTGTGACAAATAATAGGTACTTAATGGAAGTTTATTGAGTCAATGAATAAATGAATAAAGGATGCTTTAACTGATTATATGTAAGACAGAAAAAATGCTAGCAAAATTATTCACTTCATCTAATATAAATAAGAAGGACTTCTTTCTGGCTTATTTCACTTTTTTATAAAACTTCCCTGCCTCTTTTGCTTTTTATTCCCAGTGTATCTGGGCAAAGTTGGTGGTTCTGTTCTTCTAGACCATTAGAGTACATATTTGTCACTCACTTGTTTGCAATGTACATCTTTTTGGTAAGATATATATCTTCCTTACTAGACCTTTAGTATATTGAGGATGTAACGTGATGCCTGATATTTACTACATAATCATAAATGTTTGCTGAAAAAATAATTTTAGATATGCAGATTTTGCTTGTGTATTTAAATAGTCCTTCTTAAATATTCAGTTCAGTTCAGTCGGTC
Source organism: Bos grunniens (assembly GCF_055505025.1). Classification (NCBI taxonomy): domain Eukaryota; kingdom Metazoa; phylum Chordata; class Mammalia; order Artiodactyla; family Bovidae; genus Bos; species Bos grunniens. The sequence goes on along the minus strand of NC_141193.1, from coordinate 45,529,867 downwards.
AGTCATGTCCGACTCTGCGACCCCATGAATTGCAGCACGCCAGGCCTCCCTGTCCATCACCAACTCCCGGAGTTCACTCAAACTCATGTCCATTGAGTCGGTGATGCCATCCAGCCATCTCATCCTTTGTTGTCCCCTTCTCCTCCTGCCCCCAATCCCTCCCAGCATCAGAGTCTTTGCCAATGAGTCAACTCTTCACATGAGGTGGCCAAACTATTGGAGTTTCAGCTTTAGCATCATTCCTTCCAAAGAACACCCAGGGCTGGTCTCCTTTAGAATGGACTGGTTGGATCTCCTTGCAGTCCAAGGAACTCTCAAGAGTCTTCACCAACACAAAAGCATCAATTCTTCAGCGCTCAGTTTTCTTCACAGGCCAACTCTCACATCCATACATGACCACTGGAAAAACCATAGCCCCAGATGGACCTTTATTGGCAAAGTAATGTCTCTGCTTTTCAATATGCTATCTAGGTTGGTCATAACTTTTTTTCCAAGGAGTAAGCGTCTTTTAATTTCATGGCTGCAGTCACCATCTGCAGTAATTTTGGAGCCCCCAAAAATAAAGTCTGACACTGTTTCCACTGTTTCCCCATCTATTTCCCATGAAGTGATGGGACCGGATGCCATGATCTTCGTTTTCTGAATGTTGAGCTTTAAGCCAACTTTTTCACTCTCCTCTTTCACTTTCATCAAGAGGCTTTTTAGTTCCTCTTCACTTTCTGCCATAAGGGTGGTGTCATCTGCATATCTGAGGTTATTGATATTTCTCCCGGCAGTCTTCATTCCAGCTTGTGCTTCATCCAGCCCAGCATTTCTCATGATGTACTCTGCATAGAAGTTAAATAAGCAGGGTGACAATATACAGCCTTGACGGACTCCTTTTCCTATTTAGAACCAGTCTGTTGTTCCATGTCCAGTTCTAACTGTTGCTTCCTGACCTGCATATAGGTTTCTCAAGAGGCAGGTCATGTGGTCTGGTATTCCCATTTCTTTCAGAATTTTCCACAGTTTATTGTGATCCACACAGTCAAAGGCTTTGGCATAGTCAATAAAGCAGAAACAGATGTTTTTCTGGAACTCTCTCACTTTTTCCATGATCCAGCAGATGTTGGGTATTTGATCTCTGGTTCCTCTGCCTTTTCTTGAATATTGTGGGAAAATTAACTTGTATCTTCTCTTTTAAGAAGCAGGTGTATGTGTGTGTGTGTGCATGCATCTGTGCTGCTTCTGCGTCACTTACGTCTTCCTCAGGAGATAGAGGAGTGGAGAGTGTTACAAAAGCTATAACGCAGGGAGTGTGAATGACAAATATCCTTGGAGGTATGTGTATGTGATAGTATACACATCTATCTTTTAAAAAAAGCATTATTCATATATAAATTCTCTTTAAAATACAAACCAGATATAGATAAAATAAAAGTTAATGCCTTTTTCAACTTCCATCTCAAATCGTTAGCCATATTTATCCTTGATTCTTTGGTATATATGCTTCTAGACTTCCTAGGTATATTATAAATGAAGTTATCTGACACCTTGGAGAGACTGGAAAACTGGAGAGAACATATTATATGTTGACTATCAACTCCTCTATGACATTCCATGAAGGATTACTTTACTACAGCTTTGAGAAATACACTGGTGACAGGCGTTCTATAACCCTTGATAGTGTCTGCGGTGACAGTTTGCAGGCCAAGAATGACAAGCAAGAGAGGCTGCCATTAAAGTGTGCTCTTGAGCTTGGTGGAGATGGTGAGGTCCCAGAGAGGCAGGGGTTAGGAGACAGCAGTTAACTGATGGAGTTAGGATGGGTGTGGTTACCATTATGGGCAGCTTGTCTGGAACCATGGTCAGAACGGACTCACTTGGTGAGACCCTTGGAGCTGACTAACTGACCATGGTACTCGTAGGACTCAAATAGGTGGGCAGCCTAGAAAGTCGTACTTGGTTTGTATGAATGAAAACTCAAGGATTTGCAAACAAAGGTATAACCCGAGTCATCTGCAGAGGGAGTCACAACCCTTCGTCCATTTCCTAGATCTCAGTCTGTTCATAGATTCTGAAACCCTTGATAAAGTGATGGTCAAGTTCCTTTGAGGAAAAAAAACAGCCTTCTACATGTCAAAAATTAAACTGTAAAATGATCCTCTTACCCCATAACCATTTGACAGGTTGACTGTGCATGTGTGAAAGAGAAATATTCATCTTTGGGGGAACTAAATGTTAACTCTAAGGTGACCCCATTTTCTGAGGAACCAAAAACCTTAGTACAGTAAACCAGTAAGGTCTTATAGGAAGTTAATAGGGTTTTGGCTTTAGTCTCTGTCACCATAGGCCAGTGGGTCTTTGAATCCAAGCTAATTTCAGAATGCGTGAATTAAATAAATATACTTAGCCACTGTCAGAATCTTCTTATCCATATATTAACAATATTTTCCCCATTTTTGTGTTATTTTTTCTTAATTTGCTCTTGGTGTTTTGTACTTTTACATAAAAAACGGACATTTCTCGTATCTTAGTGTTAAATTTACCTCTTCATTCATGCCATTGTTTCTTCTTTAACAGGCAGACCCCATTATTTTTGTATTTGCATAAAAATTGTTAAAGTGTGTGTGCTTGAAGACCTCACCCCAAGTCCTAACCTCATTAACCAGAACAAGGACTTGACCAGCTTACTTCTGTCTGTATAATTTCCTTTCTAAAGAGAAGGATGTCTTTGGGAACTATTCCTGGATTTTTGTGATGTAGTAAAGGGGGTGAGTAAAAAATGACTAGACAAGTGAGAGAGAAGAATTTTCATGGGGAGGGATTGAGTTTCATTTTTAAAACACGAGCAAAAGGAAGAAGCAGCAACAGGGAGTTGAGTGTAGAAAAGGAAAGATAGGAGAGTCTGGGGGAAGTGAAACAAGTACCTAGTCTTCCTAATAGGAGAATGCAAGCTAGGGACTCTCGGGAGATAAACTTTGCCTTACAGTAGAGAATGCGATAGACAGTAGAAGGATGTACAATGTTTGGGGACACTCAGAATGCACCTTCTCAGTCTTCTTCACCTCATGGATTCATGGTTAGTTTTTGAGCAATTCTGTATAACTAGAATAGCCTTATTATCTGTTGATGAATAGCTTGACACAGTGCACAAAGACCAGACCACCTGGATCCCAGTTATTATAAAGTCACTTTTTTTTCTTGACACTGATCACCTACTGTATTTTCTGCATATTTCTGTGTTAAATTATCATTGGACACAAATAATAAATAACTTCAGAATTAGATGTTGATTCATCCAGAAACTTGAGTGTTTTCATGTATTCAGTGAAATCATTATGGCTTTCAGGATGGATAGTAAAATATAAACGTTTTGTTCTAGTTACATGTTCATCGCCAACTTTCTTGAAAAAAAAATTTAATATATACTTTTAAATTAATCATTATCTTTTCTTAGCTTATTACTGTTGAAATGAAGATCACCAGGGAAGTCCCTGAACACTCTTACAGAGTGGTTTTGTCCTTTATCATGAAACGTGAGTTGCTACGTTTCATGATAAAGGACAAAACCACTCTGAGTTGCTACGTTTCATGATAAAGGACAAAACCACTCTGAGTTGCTACGTTTCATGATAAAGGACAAAACCACTCTGAGTTGCTACGTTTCATGATAAAGGACAAAACCACGTGAGTTGCTACGTTTCATGATAAAGGACAAAACCACTCTGTAAGAGTGTTCAGAGACTTCCCTGGTGATCCAGTGCTTAAGACTTCATCTTCCAGTGCAGGGGTTGTGGGTTCAATCCCTGGTCAGGGAGCCGACCTAACCTAGCACATGCCTCACGGCCAAAAGATGAATATAAAACAGAAGCAATATTGTAACAATTTCAATAAAGCCTTAAAAACTGGTCCACATGAAAAAAATCTTTAAAAAAAAGTGTTCCGGCTACTGTCTATATTAGAGTGTTTAATTTCTATTTCCTATACCTTTTTCGTATCAATCTAATTATAATTTTCTTCATTTCCCACTGGCACGTGAACGCTTGATGGTTATGTGCATCTTAGGGACTACAGCATGGGGCATGGTGCAACTGGCTAGTATACCATGTGACCTGATAGGCCACTTGTTTATTTCTCCCACCATCAGATTACTTGGTATCACTTGTCACAGGATATGTGTGTTTGAGGGCATATCTGACAGCATTTCTTCTTAACAATGAGCACCTGTATTGCAATGAAGTTTGCATTAGTTTCATTACCTCTGGAAAGGAAATGACTTACTTTGACGTAGCTGTACATACATCCATCTCACCCAGTAGTAGCCAAGAGCATGGCAGAGGCTCTAAGTACAAGGGACTTCCTTGGTGGCTCAGAAGTAAACAATCCACCTGCAATGCGGGAAATGCAGGAGATGCTGGTTCCATCCCTGGGTCAGGGAGATACCCCAGAGAAAGGAATGGCAACCCACTCCAGTACTCTTGCTTGGAGAATTCCATGGACAGAGCAGCCTGGAGGGCTACCGTCCCTGGAGTTGGAAAGAGTCAGACACAGCTGAGCAACTAACACTGTGTACAACGTGGAAGACTGTCAAGCCCACCTGGTGCAGGTTGGGTTCACCAGGAACAGACTTGGAGAAGCAATTTGTGAAGTAACATGCTTATTAGGGATCAACACCTGTGAAAGAAAGAAGACGGGTGGGATTGGGTGGAGAAAGAAACCGAACACCATGTAGTCTCTACAAACTCTCAGCCAGAGTGGTGGGAAGGTCTGCAGTGAATACTACCCATCAGAGTTGCCTGTGTACAGCTCAGCCACCGCAGCCTTCTTGGCTCCGAGCGTCTTGTAAAAAGCATTTCCTTTGTACCTGGAGCTGACTCGGATGTAACTGAGAGCTGGTGACTACCAGCTGACTCTGTTTTTTTCTTTTTTTTTTCCTTTATTTTTGTTTTTTGCAGTGATAGGGAGAAGACTTTTTCTTTTTTTTCCCCTGATTCCAGGGATATATTTGCATACTGTTTTGTTGTCGTGCAAAATTTTGTCACATTTGTTCCTCTTTGCACGTTGGGGAGGATTGCAGATTGCTTATTTTCCACCAAAAGGAAAATGAAGAATTTGAGTCACAGTAAGTGTACAAAAAAATTGAAATCAGAATTGGAAAGATTATTTTTTCTCGTCTTTGTTTACGAGTAAATATGTACATTGTCTCACGATTGGTCGTCCAGGGAACCCAAATTACTGTAGCTGTGTGCAGCCTGTCTTCCAAGCCTGGTCTCCTCAGAATTCCTTTGTTGATTGAATGAGAGAAAGAAAGAGTGGGTGAAAGGCTACGAAAGCTTTGTTAATTAAGATATGTCCCCCACTGGTAGAAAATCATGGTCAGACATTATCACATCATTAGTCAGCTCATCAAAATACCACTTTGCAGAAAATCCTCCAGTTCTTTTCAGTGGCTTTAATGAAATTGTTCTAAGAAGCCCTGTGAAGGAACTAAGCTCTAGTTTTTGGATAATTGCCATTTTCTTAAGAAATAGACTCTGGGCCTACTGAGAAAGTAGTTCAGCTGGTATGATATTTTGCTCCAAGGGAAGAAGTATTATTTTAAAATTTTTGCTATTTAAGCAAGGCAACATCAGTTTATTTTTGTCTTTTCCTTAGCATTAGATAAATGATGGAATACTAATTGAACAGTTGAAATCTAGGAGACTAAAGAAGCATCAGTGTAAGCATTAGAAACAATTTTTCATATACTTGGACTTTTCTGAGGACAACTATCATTTATTTTTATTCTCATAAAGAAAAATTGTCACCATACTTTTATGGGAAAAAGTTGTTTATTCACATTTAGAATTTATACATATAGTGATAAAAATAGAAGTTTTAAAAGGATAATTTTCAGGTACTGTGTATATTTTCTATTTGTGTGTATGTGAATTTTTTTGACCTAAGTACTCAAGGGTCTGCATGTTCATTTGATATCCTTTACATTTATGATACTCAGATTAAACGATGCTTCAGATATAGGAATATTAACTATAGACTCCATAATTGGGATAGCTTTATAAATGATCTCTTATATGCTACTTTTGTTGTATATCTAGGGTGGTGGGTTTTTGTTTTTTTCATTCTATTAATATAATGTCATCTCCAGACATGTTCTTCCAGATTTATAATCAAATGGGCTTTGTGCTCATGTAAACAAGGATAATCTATAGCTGTATTATATTATGCTTGTTTTGTATTAATTATGTTTTTTCTTTGCATTTAAATCAGCTGGGGAATCACTCAGTAAACTTTAACTTATATTAATTTTTAGCACCCAAGAATATGTCATACTTAATATTGTTGTTTGATTGAACAATTCTTCACTTGATGTGTAAAGTTCATGTCTGCTGTTGGGTTTTGGTTTTATTTTGCAAGACCTATTTTAGAAAAGGCATAATTGGAGGGCAAAAAACACTGCAAATCATTCATTAAGTGGGATGCTACATAAATTGGGTAGTAGTCTGAAAAGCAAGGGTCATGTCATCAGAAAAATTTAGTAGTCATTTCATTGAAATAAACACTGCTTTTGTTGATAAAGATGTATATATCAGTTAATGATAGAATTTGATTTTAAAAACTATAAATTCAAAGAGTAAGTGTACCTGCAGGAGAAAAATAAAGTATGCTTTCTTGGATCTGTGGTCTATAGAGTTACAGCCGCCTCTGTTTGAATTTTCTTAGCTCCTCCCCAAGTGTATTATAAGAATTGTCAGAGCAATGGAAACAAAATGCAGAGTAGAAGCCATATCTGAGTCCATATATTTTAATAAATATGAAGATATAATCCACATCCTGCTTCTCAGCCATACTTGGTAACCACTGCTCATGATGTTTACAAATGTTTATTCATTGCTCACAAATGTTTACCATCTTGTTATTCAGTAGCCTGGAAACATTGACTGTCATCAATTGTCGATTTTAAGCACTTTGTTGAAATCACTCACCTTCAGTTAGTGATGGATTTACTACAGTGTGGAGTTTCAGCTTTGTACTGTCTCAGCCTGATGATGTGACTCTGTCAAGGCTAGGGGACAGGTCCCCTGGCTTTTTATGGTTGATCGATGATGACCAATGGAGCTCTTCTAAAAAACATTATGATTAACATGAACAAACAATTTCATGTATCCAGTAAAAATGGAAATTGGAAATAGCCTTCCAACTAATATATATCCAGCAACTTAATATATATTAAGTAATGTTCTGTATCCTGGTGGTACAATACCCATGTACTAGGAGGGGGGTGATCAATCAGTCACCTCAGTCGCTCACTCGTGTCTAACTCTTTGCAACCCCATGGACTGCAGCACGCCAGGCTTTCCAGTCCATCACCAGCTCCTGGACCTTGCTCAAACTCATGTCCATCGAGTCGGTGACACAATCCAACCATCTCTTTCTTTGTCATCCCCTTCTCCTCCTGCCTTCAATCTTTCCCAGCATCAGGGTCTTTTCAAATGAGTCAGTTCTTCGCATCAGGTGGCCAAAGCATTGGAGTTTCAGCTTCAGCATGCGTCCTTCCAATGAATATTCAGGACTGATTCCCTTTATAATTGACTGGTTTGATTTTCTTGCAGACCAAGGGACTCTCAAGAGTCTTCTCCAACACCACAGTTCAAAAGCATCAATTCTTAGCCACTCAGCTTTCTTTATGGTCCAACTCTCACATCCATACATGACTATTGGAAAAATCATAGCTTTGACTAGACGAACATTTGTTGGCAAAGAAATGTCTCTGCTTTTTAATATGCTGTCTAGGTTGGTCATAGCTTTTCTTCCAGAGGAAGTGTCTTTTAATTTCAAGGGTGGATAGACAAATATACATACTAATAAAAATGTAATGTGATAGATTCCATGAGCATGTAAGCACAGAGTGTCCTATGAGTACCCAGTAGGGCCATCTATTCCAGATTTGGCAGAAAGAGAGAAAGAAAGAGGAGGGGTCAAGGAAGCCTTCCCTAGGGATGACTCTGGAGATAATGACCATCTAATCCTAGAAATTTGGGATCAGTATTAGAGTGATAGGTTACTCTATCATACAGATAGCTTTTTGTTGTAACTGTTTAAGATGGAACTGAAGAATCTTCTTTTCTCTGCACTCTTTTATTTCCTTCTCTTCTTTTCTGTTTCCTGTCGTACTTTCTCTACTTGTCTTGTTCTCTTCTCTTTCTTTTCCTCCCTCTCTCCCTCTTTCCTTTATTATGAATTCATGAGCACAAAACTATATTAATCACATTCTTGGTTCATGACCCAGTGTCATCATTGGATAATTCCTGGCTCTCATTCATTCAATCACTGATTTATGATGCTATAACAAATACATATGGCATTATTAACAATTGCATACACTTACCTTTTTGCTTTCTCTTATTTCTTCCCCTTACTCCTCCTAAAATGTAATCATTATCCCAAATTGTATATATTATATACCTTTTTGCCCAGATTTGCCAGGTTTGCTGTGTTGGGTAACATACCCAAACAACACATTGTTTAGTTATTTTAACTCAAAAAAATAATATTCTTCTATGTGTAATTAAAAAGCCTCTTGATGACAGTGAAAGAGGAGATGAAAAAGTTGGCTTAAAGCTCAACACTCAGAAAACGAAGATCATGGCATCCGGTCCCTTCATGGGAAATAGATGGGGAAACAGTGGAAACAGTGTTCAGACTTTATTTTGGGGGGCTCCAAAATCACCGCAGATGGTGACTGCAGCCATGAAATTAAAAGACGCTTACTCCTTGGAAGGAAAGTTATGACCAACCTAGACAGCATATTCAAAAGCAGAGACATTACTTTGCCAACAAAGGTACATCTAGTCAAGGCTATGGTTTTTCCAGTGGTCATGTATGGATGTGAGAGTTGGACTGTGAAGAATGCTGAGCATGAAAGAATTGATGCTTTTGAACTGTGGTGTTGGAGAAGACTCTTGAGAGTTCCTTGGACTGCAAGGAGATCCAACCAGTCCATCCTAAAGGAGATCAGTCCTGGGTGTTCTTTGAAGGACTGATGCTAAAGCTGAAACTCCAGTACTTTGGCCACCTCATGTGAAGAGTTGACTCATTGGAAAAAGACTCTGATGCTGGGAAGGATTGGGGGCAGGAAGAGAAGGGGACGACAGAGGATGAGATGGCTGGATGGCATCACCGACTCGATGGACCTGAGTTTGGGTGAACTCCGGGAGTTGGTGATGATCAGGGAGGCCTGCCGTGCTGCAATTCATGGGGTCGCAGAGAGTCAGACACGACTGAGCGACTGAACTGAACTGAACTGAACTGATGTGTAATCTGCTTATATTAGTTTTCACTCAAGATCCTACTAATATGATTTACTGTGTTTTTATTTGTAACTGAATTCATTGTCGTACTTCAAAGAATATTCCATTGTGTGAATATGCTACAAATTATCCTTTTTCCTCTTCGTAGACAATTGAGTTGTTTCCATTTATGGTGTTCTGAACAGAGCTACCAAGAATGTTCTTTTTCTTGCTGTCTGAGACATATTTGAAAGTTTCTGCAGAATATATACCAGGCGAATAGGTTATGCAAAATTTAAGCTTAAAAGATAATACCAATTTGTTTTCCAAAACTATTGCATCAACTTGCATTTCTACCCAAAATATATGAGTTTATGTTGATACAGTCCTAACATTTGGTCCATGAGATTAATTCCTATCAGTTGAATGCCACATAATGTGAATGCTTTCTTACAGTATGTGGTTTAATTCTCATATCCCAGGTTACTAATTAATGAATTTGTACATCTTTTTGTGTATTTATTGGTCATATGTTTCCTCTAACCTTTCAATTATAAAATTTTAGTATTAGTTTATACTAATGAATACTTGCTATATTTATATGCATAGTTGTTATGTCATTAAAGTGAAATAAAGACCTATTTTAATACATAAAATGATAAGTAAATTTCTAGTACAAGAAATGAAATCAGAATGGCAAATTTAAAGAATAGGAAGTAATTTTATTTTGAAATTATTTTATGATTTTTTCATAACTTGTTTATTTTTCTTTTGACAGAACGATTTCGAGACTTACTACTTCCTCCATCTAGTCAAGACTCCGAGATTCTGCCCTTCATTCAATCTAGAAATTATCCCAAGTAAGCAATAAGAGCTCCCTAGATACCAGTAAGGGAATGGGTATAATGATGGTCAAGCTTTGGGAGGGCAAAAACAAAATGTTTCCTTTTTTAGGATTTCTGAAAAAGCCTGAATAACCTAACCTAACTAACTAGGGCATTCTCCAGCACTGTAATGGCTCAAGTTCTTCACAGGTGGGTCAGAGAAAAAAGCTTGCTGCCCATGTATCCCAGCTGTGGTTGGGAGCTGTTGCCAAGTGCAAGGCACAAGGTATCTGCATCAGTGTCTGGTTGTGTTTCTTTTTGCTTGATGCTGTATCAACAGAGTCAGATAGTTTGTGAATGATCCCTCATCTTATTTCTGCATCAACAGAGTCAAGTCCTTTGTGGATAGTCCCTCATCAGTTTCCTGTTTTCTATCCATTAATGTAATGATTTATTTATATTTAATAAGTGGTTTTTATTTTTGGGAGCTCCAAAATCACTGCAGATGGTGACTGCAGCCATGAAATTAAAACACGCTTACTTCTTGGAAGAAAAATTATGACCAACCTAGATAGCATATTGAAAAGCAGAGACAATACTTTGCCAATAAAGGTCCATCTAGTCAAGGCTATGGTATTTCCAGTGGTCATGTATGGATGTGAGAGTTGGGCAGTGAAGAAAGCTGAGTGCCGAAGAATTAATGCTTCTGAACTGTGGTGTTGGAGAAGACTCTTGAGAGTCCCTTGGTCTGCAAGGAGATCCAACCAGTCCATTCTAAAGGAGATCAGCCCTGGGTGTTCTTTGGAAGGAATGATGCTAAAGCTTAAACTCCAATACTTTGGCCACCTCGTGCGAAGAGTTGACTAATTGGTAAAGACTCTGATGCAGGGAGGGATTGGGGGCAGGAGGAGAAGGGGACGACAGAGGATGAGATGGCTGGATGGCATCACTGACTCGATGGACGAGTTTGAGTGAACTCCGGGAGATGGTGATGGACAGGGAGGCCTGGTGTGCTGTGGTTCATGGGATCGCAAAGAGTTGGACACGACTGAGCGACTGAACTGAACTGAACTGAAGTGGTTTTTAAAATGAAACATGCTAGATATGATTTTAAAATTTTTTATATATTCTTTGCCATCTTCATAATTCTTTCTTAAATGGGCCAGACTTTCTTAATGTGCCTCATTTTCCCAGAGAATAAAGAAGTACCAGGTTTTTATTTTGTATTCTCCCTAAAAGCTGATGTGTGCTGGCATCTTGATCCTTCCTGCAGAAGCTTGAAGTACCCTCTACTTTTTGAATAATCTGACTGTCTTTACTAGCTAGTATGCAATAGGCTGAGAATCAATAAACTATTATCTGAACTAAAAAAAAAAAGTCACCATGTTAAAGAATTAGAGCTTGGTTTACACATATTTAATCAAAAGTCGGACACGACTGAGCAACTTCACTTTCACTTTTCACTTTCATGCATTGGAGAAGGAAATGGCAACCCACTCCAGTGTTCTTGCCTTGAGAATCCCAGGGAAGCGGGAGCCTGGTTGGCTGCCGTCTATGGGGTCGCACAGAGTTGGACATGACTGAAGCAACTTAGCAGCAGCAGCAGCAGCAGCATAATGATGCTAAGTGATTCATTCTTTGATCAGCTTAGCAGTTTATTCAAGAATTTACTGAACTTTACCTTTAGGATAATTTTTCCCCATTTGCTTAGCTATGATGATATTTACTTAATTCTGATCACAAAATAAATGTAGAATCTGAATTACCGCTTCATTGTTTCAGATATTAAGTCAGGTTTAATCTCTAGGAATAATCTTCCAGTCTCCTCCCAGTGCCCACAGGACATACATGTGCCTGGACAGACCTTGCATGGGCACACTTCTCTTCATGTTCATGTTGGCAGGGAGCATGGAGGCACTCAAGGAGGTCCACGCACGTCCATCCCTATTTTTGCCCACAGCTACCATTTGCAAAGACCAGTGATGCTTGTTTTGCTGCCTCTTAGGCTTACTGTCTGCCTGATGCCATTGTTTAAAGAGGGGGCTCACAGTGTGTTCTCAGCGGGTAATCTGACTGCAGCTGTTTCCGTAGGTGTCCTCAGCTGTATCATTTTACGTGCATCTTGCTTGTTCTTAGATTACTTTTCTGACAGTGATGTGATCCAGGCTACTGTTTAACAGACATCATGAGACAGTCCTTTATCAGTGTCTCACCCTTGGAGTAGATATTCTTTGTGAAATCTGTAGATTAAAAGAATAAAATCATCCATTGATGCCACACACACCATATTACAGCATTTAAGCATGCAGACTCAGAGTGCTTTACCTGCCAACTTGGTGGCCTGGGTGACCTGTATCTCTGTGCCTCAGTTCCACCTATGTGAAAGGAGGAACATAAACATATTTACCATTCAAGCATGGTACAAAGATCAAATGAAGTAATGAAAAAATATTTTGAACTGAGCTTGACACATAGTAAATACTGCAAATTAGCTGCAGTTGTTTAAAATTGCATATAAAATTACCTAGATTTATATGTTTTCAAATACTGTAGGAAATAGATTGTTCATTTGTTTTCCAGGATAGCTTTGATGTCAAGATGCTTTCATCAACCCAGCCTCATTAATATTTAGAGAAGTACAATTTGGTCAGGATTTCTAAATTACTGCTAGATGCTGATGTGAGGTACTTCTTCAGTTCAGTTCAGTAGTTCAGACATGTCCGACTCTTTGCAACCCAGTGGACTGCAGCATGCCAGACTTCCTGCCCATCACCAACTCTCGGGTCCTACAAACTCATGTCCAACGAGTCGGTGATTGCAACCAACCATCTCCTCCTCTGTTGTCCCCCTCTCTTCCCGCCTTCAATCTTTCCCAACGTCAGGGTCTTTTCCAATGAGTCACTTCTTTGCATCAGGTGGCCAAATTATTGGAGTTTTAGCTTCAACATCAGTCCTTCCAATGAATATTCAGGACTGATTTCCTTTCGGATGGACTGGTTGGATATCTTTGCAGTCCAAGGGACTCTCAAGAGTCTTCTCCAACACCAAGTTCAAAAGCATCAGTTCTTCAGTGCTCAGCTTTTTTTATAGTCCAACTAGTGGAAAAACCATAGGTTTGACTAAACTACCTTTGTCAGCAAAATAATATCTCTGCTTTTTAATATGCTGTCTAGTTTGGTCATACCTTTTCTTCCAAGGAGCAAGCATCTTTCAGTCTCATGGCTGCAGTCACCATCTGCAGTGATTTTGGAGCCCCCCCAAAAAAAGTCTGTCACTGTTTCCATTGTTTCCCCATCTACTTGCCATGCAGTGATGGGACCAGATGCCATGATCTTAGTTTTCTGAAAGTTGAGTTTAAGCCAACTTTTTCACTCTCCTCTTTCACTTTCATCAAGTGGCTGTTTAGTTCTTCTTCGCTTTCTTCCATAAGGATGGTGTCATCTGCATATCTGAGGTTATTGATATTTCTCCCAGCAATCTTGATTCCAGCTTGTGCTTCATCCAGCCCAGAGCTTCTCATGATGGATTCTGCATATAAGTTAAATAAGCAGGGTGACAATATACAGCTCTGATGTACTCCTTTCCAGATTTGGAACCAGTCTGTTCTTCCATGTCCAGTTTTAACTGTTGCTTCTTGACCTGCATACAGATTTCTCAGGAGGCAGGTCAAGTGGTCTGGTATTCCCATCTCTTTCAGAATTTTCCACAGTTTGTTGTGACCCACACAGTCAAAGGCTTTGGCATAGTCAATAAAGCAGAAACAGATATTTTTCTGGAACTCTCTTGCTTTTTCTATGATCCAACGGATGTTGGCAATTTGATCTCTGGTTTCTCTGCCTTTTCTAAAACCAACTAGAACATCTGGAAGTTCATGGTTCACATATTGTTGAAGCCTGACTTGGAGAATTTTGAGCATACTTTACTTGCGTGTGAGATGAGTGCAATTGTGCGGTAGTTTGAGCATTCTTTGGCATTGCCTTTGTTTGGGATTGGAATGAAAATTGACCTTTTCCAGTCCTGTGGCCACTGCTGATTCTTCCAGATTTGCTGGCATATTGAGTGCAGCACTTTCACAGCATCATGTTTTAGGATTTGAAATAGCTCCACTGGAATTCCATCACCTCCACTAGCTTTGTGAAGTAGCCATCATAGTCAACAAAAGAGTCCAAAATGCAGTAGTTGGATGCAATCTCAAAAATGACAGGATGATCTCTGTTCATTTCCAAGGCAAACCATTCAATATCACAGTGAAAGTGAAAGTGAAATTCGCTCACTTGTGTCCAACTCTTTGCGCCCCATGGACTATATACAGCCCATGAAATTCTCTAGGCCACAGTACTGGAGTGGTAGCCTTTCCCTTCTCCGGGGGATCTTCCCAACAATATCACCATAATCCACGTCTGTGCCCCAACAGTAATGCTGAAGAAGCTGAAGTTGAATGGTTCTATGAAGACCTACAAGACCTTCTGGAATTAACACCCCAAAAAGATGTCCTTTTCATTGTAGGGGACTGGAATGCAAAAGTAAGAAGTCAAGAGATACCTGGAGTAACAGGCAAATTTGTCCTTGGAATACAAAACAAAGCAGGTCAAAGGCTAACAGAGTTTTGCCAAGAGAACGCACTGATCATAGCAAACACTCTCTTTCCAACAACACAAGAGACATCTTCACATGGGCATCACCAGATGGTCAATACTGAAATCAGATTGATTATATTATTTGCAGTCAAAGATTCAGAAGCTTTATACAGTCAGCAAAAAGAAGACCAGGAGCTGACTGTGGCTCAGATCATGAATTCCTTATTGCCAATTTCAGACTTAAATTGAAGAAAGTAGGGAAAACCAGTAGACCGTTCAGTTATAACCTAAATCAAATCCCTTCCTATTAAACCTTGGAAGTAACAAATAGATTTAAGGGATTAGATCTGGTAGACAGAGTGCCTGAAGAACTATGGGTGGAGGTTTGTGACATTGTACAGGAGTCAGGGATCAAGACCATCCCTAAGAAAATGAAATGCAAAAAGGCAAAATGGTTGTCTGAGGAGGTCTTACAAATAGCTGAGGAAAGAAGAGAAGCAAAAGGCAAAGGAGAAAAGGAAAGATATATCCATTTGAATGCAGAGTTCCAAAGAATAACAAGGAGAGATAAGAAAACCTTCCTCAGTGATCAGTGGAAAGAAATAGAGGAAAACAATATAATGGGAAAGACTAGAGATCTCTTCAAGAAAATTAGAGATCCCAAGGGAACATTTCATACAAAGATGGGCACAATAAAGGACAGAAATGGTATGGACCTAATAAAAACAGAAGATATTAAGAAGAGGTGGCGAGAATACACAGAAGAACTATACAAAAAAAAATCTTCATGACCCAGATAGTGTGATTATTCACCTAGAGCCAGACATCCTGGAATGCAAAGTCAAATGGGCTTTAGGAAGCGTCTCTACAAACAAAGCTAGTGGAGGTGATGGAATTCCAGTTGAGATACTGCTTAGCTGACCACTTAATGTCTTTATGAGTTTCTTTTTTCTGAACTATCAATGAAAACCTGCTAATAAGAGGTTTCTGCACCTGAATAATAAACATATAAAAATTTGTATTAAATACAATTCATTTATTTTAAGTTACAGAATATTAAGCATTTTCATCTTCCCATAGGTGATCAGATTTAATGTCTCCTTTGGCCGAATCCTAGCAAGTGCTGGAGGACACAGAAGGAACAATATGATTCAGTTTGTGCTGTCCTAGGGTGTTTAGAGTTGGTCCAGACAAGGGCATAGGAACGAAAACTCTGGACATGTGAGCAATACCCATGTAAAGGAGGTGGGATGTGGACTTCCCTAGCGGTCCAGTGGTTAAGAATTCACCTTCCAACGCGGTGGGTGCAGGTTTGATCCCTGTTTGGGGAACTAAGATCCTACGTGCTTCGTGGCCAAAAAACCTAAATGTAAAGCAGAAGCAAAATTGAAAGAAATGTAATAAAGACTTTTTAAAAAGTATGAAGAATGTTGGGGTAGAAGATGAGAAAGTTGTGGTAAGAGCCAGTTAGTAAATACAAGTGGGCAGGGAATCTGTGTATGTCTAGGCCTAATTTAAACTAATTTTGCATTATTCTTGGTTTTTAATACTGTCATTTGTTCTCTCATTTATGCTCACTCTCAAATATGCTCTCATTATTCATTATTGAAGATAACTAAAATCAAGGAGTTTGTAATTTTGTGTCAAAGAAAAATTTCTCGAATGCTGTAAGTTTAATCAAACCATTAGTATTTCTTGCTTTTATTCACAGTGAAGTATACCTATTTACAGTATGATTTTTTTGATTCTTTTACTGACTCATTGCATATAGACTCCATTAGTGAGAGATACGTTTTAAGAGCTAAAATATGGGTTAAGAAGGTACCTGCTTGCCTTATATTATGTGGAGCCACAGAGAGATATTTACAGAGGATAATGTAGCTGACTACTTTGAGTGAGACTCACTTTGCATTGGTTAATATAGACTGATAAAGGGACTGTGTAGTTTGGATTGGGGGGATGGGTCTCTAGTGAGTATAGTGGCCCTGTAATTTAAACATCTTGTCAAGAGACACCTAATGGATAATAAAACATGGAAAAGGGTGTCCTTTATTTAAGAGAAAAAAAAATCATGGAGAGAACTAACTAGTTCTTGAAATGTCTGTATACATGTGTTTTCTAAGGGAAAGTCACTTAAAAAAACACACACATTACCTACAATGATGCTGGAGACCATTGTTCTAAAATATAACAATGCTAATTGATCACGTTCTTACGTTCCTGAACTCGAATTTGACTCATTGCCAAAGCTAGACACATCCATTCTCTTCAGAATGTCAGAGAAGACATTGCACCATGAAAATTCTCAGAGTAGGATAGATGTGTCAGACATAGACGAGTGACAAGAAGGAAATGAATGCATACTCAAAATAAATGTTGATTCATAGTTTAGAGGGAAGAAATGAAGATAATGAAGCTTAAGTTTGGTTGCACATTTCTTAGCTGGCATCACTGTTATTAACTTTACGGATCTAGGTTTATAATATATTTAGAATAGAGGATAGCTATAAATATTCTTATCCTTGCAAATGCAGCTGGGCATGTAGAATGGTTGAGGACATTAGGCAGAATTTTATTCGTAAATGACCTGCAGCCATTTTGACAGTTAGGCTAGCAAAACATATTTCAATGGCTCTGAAACTTTAATCATAATATATATAAAAATATGGTGAAAAAATAGGAATTAAATATTGCATATCTCTATTTGGTTCTCATAAATATCAAATTCTCTGGATTGCTTAATGTCATAAGTGCTTAGAGAGGGGAATATTATTTATGACAAAATTCAAAGCTCTTTCTTTTTGGCATGGTTTGCCACCAAAGGACAACTTTGATTATTTGGACAATGAAAGCAATCTCCTAACCCAATGTCATTTCCAATGGGCTGCTTATAAATGGCTTAAAATGGTGATATTGAGTAATATAGCTAAATTGCAGAGCTTCAGATGACCTTTCTGGATGTCATCTATTCTCCAAGTTGCCTTCCTTTTTCTTCCCAAAGGAAGTTTTGAGTTCCTCTTCTTCCAGAGACCCTCTTTCCCTCTTGAGTAATTTTTGTTCAGTCTGCACATCTGTAATATTTTTGTCACCTGAACTAAGTTATGCTCATTCATAATAAAAATAACAACATTTAATGCTTTCTACTTGCCAAGATTGTGTTATGAGTTTTATATGCATTATTTCATTTAATCTTTACCATCCCCCTGTGAGGTAAGTGGGATCATTTCCCCAATTATACAGAGTTTACAGCTTAAGGGACTAAAACTTATAGGGGTTAAGTGATTTGCCCAAAGTCACACAGCAAAGCTGGATCTCAAACCCAGGTCTGCCTGCCCCCCAAATTATAACTAGTTGTGTTATACTGCCTCTCATTTATTCAACAGTTCATGTCTCCATTCTTCAAATATTTATTGAAAAATTACGTGCATCAGAAGCACTCAGAATTACTGAAAACACAAAAGTGATTAGGATGTAGTAAATAGTTTTGAGGAACCTGGAGTCCAGTGGGAGAAAAGCAGAATCAGAGTTTAGTGGAGAAATTAATGATAGCAATATAATAAGTCCTATAAATGATAGAGAAGTACACAAAATTCAATGAGAGAAGATAAAGTACTTTCCTGTCTAGATAATTCATGTAAAGTTTAATTTTCCCTTTGAGTGAAATCTCAAGAAGTGCTATGGAAACCAGATGAAGAGGCTTTTTGGCTTGAACAAAGAGCATAACAGCATATGGAACCATGAAAGTGGGTGGTTCGTTGAGAGATGATATTTCAAATTCAGTAGGGAGGTGATAAAGGATCAGTGGTGTCGTATAGTAATGGAGAAAAGCCGATAGATGTCTGAGAATTGAGCAGGCACAGTCAGCAGACTGGGATACAAAGAAGAGGTGGGAAGAAGATGGAAAGAGTGAGGGAGGTGAGGGAAGAAGGACTTCAGGGAAGGAATTCAAGCTTTTTCTCTTGCACCACGTCCTGTCTTACTGTCCCTTTGACTAATGACAAGTGGCAGGTCTCTCTGAGCATGACTTTTCCCCTCTCCTTCTCATACAATACTGTCACTGTAGGAAAGAGTCTGTTTCTCCTTTATTCTCACACACAATCCTTCTGACACCAGATGTGTGCGACTTTTTCCCACACCAACCAGTTTTTCCATATCAGCCTGGTGCCTGGCAATTCAATTCATTTCTGACACTAACCAGAGTTGGTTGCAGAGCCCACCGATTAAGGGCTCAGTCCAGTAAGATTGCTCACCCCCATTTCAAATGCCAGTCACAAGTAATAAGTCCCCAGGTTACTTGCATCTTCTCCCCAAATTAGCTGTAAATCAGGGTTCCCATAACCCCCTCCTTGGGGGTCCTTTGCTCACAGAACTTAGGGAAAGATGTATGGATTTATTGTGTAATAAAGGATATGAAAAAGCAGGTGAAAAAGCCAGATGGATATAAGCAGCAAATGAGTGAGGTCTGGGAGCATCCTGAGTATAGAGATTCTACTCCCATAGAGTTGGGATGCATCCCCCCTTGGCATGGAGATGTGTTCACCAAGCTGGGCACTCTCTAAAGCCCTCTTTGTGGAGATGTTGTCACAGAGGCACGATCAGCTAGTAACTTCACTCCCAGCTCCTCTCCACTCTCCAGAGAATAGCGGGGTGGAGCTGGAAGTTTTAAGTTTCTAATCCTGGCCTGGTGTTTCTGGTGACCAGCCACATCCTGGAGGCTACCAAGAGTTGTCTCCTGAGAACCAGAGACATTCCTAGAAGCAGGAAATAGAGCCAGGACATAGG
Organism: Bos grunniens; assembly: GCF_055505025.1. Classification (NCBI taxonomy): domain Eukaryota; kingdom Metazoa; phylum Chordata; class Mammalia; order Artiodactyla; family Bovidae; genus Bos; species Bos grunniens. The sequence continues at coordinate 45,510,412 of NC_141193.1, read as the reverse complement.
AACTCTGTGTCAGATGCACCTATCATTGAGGAAATTACAAAGGTCTTAGGAGCCCTGTGTCAAGAATTAGAGTTAAAGACGAGGTTCTAGGATAAAAGATTCTCCTGGTATCCAGAAGTACACGAGTTTTAGGAGCTCTGTGTCAGGAACTCGGGTTAGATGGGTAGGTGTTTATTAATATATAGATAGATTTATATGGAGATATTGATACAGATACTTAAGTACTTCCTTCTAATGTTGCTTTGAGGAATGCACAGCACTTAGTGTAATCCTACTTTGTAAAACTTTGTTCAATAAAAGGACATAAAATACCTGACCTTTTTCAAATGTGAATTCCCACTATCCTCATTCCCAGCTCTACTCTACCTTTTCCCAAATCTATGCCTCACCTCAGGGCAGAGGGAAGAGGTTCTACCCCATGGTCTGCTTTATTGTCTTCATTCCAGTCTAGATCCTGCCAGAACTGACCTGCTTTGCCCAACAATGTTGGTTCTGGGTGATGAGAACTGTTTATAGAGTGATTAAAAAGGAAGACCATATCACATCTATTCATAATATTCTTCATAATATCCATAATGTTAAAGGATTATTGTCTTTCATTTTTTCATCTTTAAACTTAGTTTTTTTCTTTTATATAGAAATGATATTACAACACCTGACTGGCAGAGGATGTAAAAAAAACAAAAAAGTGATATTCTAGCTAGAACGTTCAGTCCAGTTCAGTTGCTCAGTCATTTCCCACTCAGCAGCCCCATGAATCGCAGCACGCCAGGCCTCCCTCTCCATCACCAACTCCTGGAGTTTACTCAAACTCATGTCCATGGAGTCGGTGATACCATCCAGCCATCTCATCCTCTGTCATCCCCTTCTCCTCCTGCCCCCAATCCCTCCCAGCATCAGAGTCTTTTCCAATGAGTCAACTCTTCGCATCAGGTGGCCAAAGTATTGGAGTTTCAGCTTTAGCATCAGTCCTTCCAATGAACACCCAGGACTGATCTCCTTTAGAATGGACTGCTTGGATCTCCTTGCAGTTCAAGGGACTCTCAAGAGTCTTCTCCAACACCACAGTTCAAAACCATCAATTCTTCAGTGCTCAGCTTTCTTCACAGTCCAACTCTCACATCCATACATGACCACTGGAAAAACCATAGCCTTGACTAGACGGACCTTTGTTGGCAAAGCAATGTCTCTGCTTTTGAATATGCTATCTAGGTTGGTCATAACTTTCCTTCCAAGGAGTAAGCGTCTTTTAATTTCATGGCTGCAATCACCATCTGCAGTGATTTTGGAGCCCCCCAAAATAAAGTCTGACACTGTTTCCACTGTTTCCCCATTTATTTCTCATGGTGATGAGACCAGATGCCATGGTCTTCGTTTTCTGAATGTTGAGCTTTAAGCCAACTTTTTCATCTCCTCTTTCACTTTCATCAAGAGGCTTTTTAGTTCCTCTTCACTTTCTGCCATAAGGGTGGTGTCATCTGCATATCTGAAGTTATTGATATTTCTAGAATGCAGCAATAAGGATTCTTAATTCTTGAATATTTTTAAATCTAGGTAAGCACATTGTTGGACATAAGCTATCCCTAGATAGTAGATCCCAGCCCTTGGGCAAGAATTCACAAGTAAAAACATTGCCATCAAGACTGCAAAAACACGTGGACCTCAAAAAAAAAAAAAATTCTACAGGAAGTGAGGCACTGCTGCAATTGTAAAGACTCCACTCAGACATTTGATAAGTCAAGGAACTCTATTCATGCAAGACAAATGGACAGGAATAAGGATGCCTCAGTGTTGAGTGAGAGGAACTCATTCTAGACTACAGTCAGACTGGTTCAAGGACAGAGCCAAGATCAGCTGTCGCTGGGACGTCAGGCAGCTGAAATCTTGAACAGGCTGAGGAAGTAAACACTTTCTGGGAGATGAAGTACCCTGGAGTCTCCTTCTCGTGCCTGTGAGGGTTCTTTGCTTTCTTTGTTCTGCCTCATTCTGCATTCTCAGCTGTCAGACGTCTCCTCAGGCTTCAGTTGTTTTCCGGTTTTTGTTTGTTTTTAATAGTTTGTGCATCTGTTTGTTTGTGGTTGTGCTGGGCCTTCGTTGCTGCTCTGGCTTTTCTCCGGTTGTAGGAGCGGGGGTTGTGCTCCACTTGCGGTGCGCTGGCTCCTCTTGGTGACGCTGTCTTCTTGCCAAGCAGGGGCCCTGGAGCCTGGGCTCCGTAGTTGCGGTGCTCTGGCTCAGGGCCTCGTTGCTTCACAGTGTGTGGAATCTTCCCAGACCAGGGAGCAAACCCTTGTCTGCTGCATCTCCTGCATTCGCCCGCGGATTCTTTTCCACTGCGCCACCTGGGAAGCCCTGTTCCTGTTTTACGCAGAAATTGTCTATCAGTTGAGAGAGAAAGTGGCCTGAAGTTCTTCCTTTGTTAAAAATCTTAGAATCCTATCTTAATACCCTTGGATAGAAACAGCCTCCCTTTTGCATGCAGTGAAAGTATCAGCTGCTCAGTCGTGTCCCACTCATTGCGACTCCAAGGATGGTAGCCCACCAGGCTCCTTTGTCCATGGGATTCTCCAGGCAAGAATACTGGAGTGGGTTGCCATTTCCTTCTCCAGGGGATCTTCCTGACCCAGGAATCGAACCTGGGTCTCCTGCAGTGCAGGCAGATTCTTTACCATCTGAGCCAACAGGAAAGTCCTTTTTGCATAAGGTGATGTATATGTAACTCCTCAACAGTATTGGCAGAGTTATCAGAGTTAAACCATGATTTTAAGACCAGTTTATTACCTATTTGTTGTTGTTCAGTCTCTGAGTTGTGTCCGACTCTTTTTAACTCCACAGACTGCAGCACTCCAGCATTCCCTGTCCCAAACTGGAGTTTGCTCAAATTCATGTTCGTTGAGTCAATGATGCTATCTAACTATCTCATGCTCTGCTGCCCACTTCTCCTTTTTTCCTTATGAACCTACAGTGTAAATGAATAGTTTAAAAGCAGTTAAAAATTTAATCAATTCTTAATGTTTATAGTCATATAATTTTGATAATATGTTTGTTTTATGGGAATTCCTTGCCAAAGAATTTTTCTCCTTGGAGCCGTTAAATTAATTAATTTTTCTGTTTGGAAAACTTTGCTTGTATAATTCAGAACTCCAAGAAACATATCAATCAAAGCAGTTTTTCAAAAAATGTTGCTTTTATTTATGTATGAGATTGCATTAGTATTCATCACTCATTAGTTACAGAGATTCCTTAGCCCTCTGGTGATTTCTTTCACCTACTGGTGAAATTTTCTTCCTTAAGCTGTTCCTAATGTCTGAACAACGTGGGTGACCACCCACCACCTCCTACCAAGCCTTCACTTAAATGTTAAGGGTCTGCCCAGGTCACCATATTTAAAATTCCCACCTGCACCAGCTCACTCTGTATCCTTACCTGCTTTACTAGCACCATCAATGTAACCTGGGCTATTGTTAGAAATACAGATTCTCAGATTTCACCCCAGACTTATTGACCCAGGAAATCTGGGTGTGGAGTCCAGCACTCTATTTTAGCAAGCCCTTCAAAAATTTCTGATGCAAACTAACATTTGAGGACCATTAGAGAAAGATAGAAAGATTCCAAGGACCTTCTCAACTTTTTTAACTCCCTCCCTCCCACTTCTTGTTGTTTTTATTGATACGATTACTTCCCGGGAATGAATGCTCTAAATCGACACCTATCCTCTTTAGGGAAGTAGTTAATCACATTCATCATTTCCCCAGAAAAAAAATGGTCATAGGAGGGATGGCTCCAAACTCTTCTATCCCGCAAAGCAGGATTTTCCAGGAGTTCCTCGACACAATGTGCCCTTTTCATATTTTATTTTGCTTTTATGTTCCCTGGGTCAGGAAGATTCCCTGGAGAAGGGAATGGTAACCCAATCCAGTATACTTGCCTGGAGAATTCCATGGACTGAGGAGCCTGGGCCACAGTCCAGGGGGTCTCAAAGAATCAAACACGACCAAGCGACTAACACTTTATGTCTTCTCCCTAATCAAAATAATTTAAAATTGATTGTAATCATTAATATGCAATCATTAAGAAGATGAGCTTTGGAGGCAGTCTTACCAGAAATTTAATAATAATCTTCCTTTTTTTTTGTTTAAAAATGTTATTAAGAAAAATGTTGATAGATAATTTTTTAAGTTTCTAATTAAAACTTATTATTCTATATTAGAGTATAGCAGATTAACAATGCTGTGAGAGTTTCAGGTGGCCAACAAATGGACTCAGCTGTACATCTACAAACTCCCCTCGCATCCAGGTGGCCACATAACATTGAGTAGAATTCTCAGTGCTACACAATATGTCCTTGTTGGTTATTTATTTTAAATATAGCAGTGTGTACATGTCCATCCCAAACTCCCTAATTATCCCTTAGCCTCAGCAACCATATATTCATTCTCTAAGTCTTGATTCTGTTTCTGTTTTGTAAATAAGTTCGATCGTTTCTTGCTTAGATTCCACATATAAGGGATGTCATATGATATTTCTCTTTCTCTGTCTGACTTATTTCACACAGTATGACAATCTCCAGGTCCATTCATGTTGCTGCAAGTGGCATTATTATTTTCTTTTTAGTGGCTGAGTAGTATTCCATTTATACATGTACCACGTATTCTTTATCCATTCCTCTGTTGATGGACATTTAGGTTGCTTCCATGTCTTGGCTATTGTGAAGAATGAATGAACACTAGGGAGCATGTATCCTTTCAGACTATGTCTTTTTCCACATATATGCTCAGGAGTGAGATTGAGTGACAATCTTTCTTTTTAATAGATGTGTGGGCTTGAGGAAATTGCTCAAGATTTTTGAGTTTTGGTTCCCTCTCTAGTAAAAGGGAGATTATACCTTCCTGTGAAAGTTGTGATGTGGATTAGGAGTGAAGGTATATATAGAACATTTAGATAGGCCCTGAATTAAAGGAAGGGCTTCCCTCATAGCTCAGTTGGTAAAGAATCTGCCTGCAATACAGGAGACCCTGGTTCAATTCCTGGGTCAGGAAGATCCGCTAGAGATGGAATAGGCTACCCACTCCAGTATTCTTGGGCTTCTTTTGTGGCTAAGCTGGTAAAGAACCCGCCTGCAATGTGGGAGACCTGGATTCGATCCCTGGGTTGGGAAGATCCCCTGCAGAAGGGAAAGGCTACCCACTCTGGTATTCTGGCCTGCAAAATTCCAAATAAATGTTCAATGAGGAGTATCTATTATTATGATACCTTATTTTAGGTTTCAAGAAGTAAGGGTCTCAGATAGTTATTGACTTTTTCTAAATTAGAATAACTTTTAAAGTAAAAGCTAATCAGATGAAGATAAAAAGGAAAGCTAATCAGATGAAGATAAAAAGGAAAATTATTTTCCAAAATGTACATTTGCATCAGCATTAAATGGATATAAATTATGGATTTTTATTATTAATGATAATATGTAATATTTATCACATGCTTACTATGTCCAGGCACCATGTTAAAACTTTTGTCAAGTATATTTACATTCAACTACATAAAATAAAAATATAGCTAAAATGATGGGGGCTTATTTTTCTCATGTGACAACATGTACCAAGATAACTGGTGGCTTAGGGAAATCCCTCATGGTCCAGTGGTTAGGACTCCACATTCTCCCTGCTGAGGGCCCAGTTTCAGTCCCTGGTTGGGGAACTAAAATCCCACAAGCTGAGCAGTGAGGCCAGAAAAGAAACAAAAAAACTGAGAAAAAAAGATAAGTGGTGGCTTATATTGATTGAGTCAGCATATTACATCTCAGGTGTCTGCAAGTCCTGTCCCCTTTCCTTCTCTTGATTGTAAGATGCTTCATTCAGCTTCCGCCATCATATTCTCTTTCCAGACAGAGAAAGAAAAGCATGAAAAATATAGGCAAGTTGAGTCAGTGTCCTCCTTTCCAAGGAACTTTTCAGGACCCCAGCCTCAAACATGTTACATCCTATTAGCCTAAAGTGGATCCTATGTCTTTGTAAGAAAAGGTGGGAATTATTAATATAGTCATTTTTGTCTTAAGTGAATGCATTACAGTAACACCACCAAAAATTGGGAATGAGGACAGGAAAACGGATAAAGGGCAGACAAGCAATGGTCTTTACCTTACCTGAATTACCCCATTTAAGCCTTATAATGATCAGTGAGGCGTGTATTATTCACATCACCTTCTGTTTACAAAGAGTGTAACTGAGTTACCAAGTGATAGGTGACTTGCTGAAGGGAGCACCTACCAGCTGGTGTAGCTGTGATTTAAACTTGATTTAGCGCCTACATTCTAATTTACTATAATGCTATATATTAAACAAGTTTTATTCACTTCCTTAAGTTTTTTTTAAATAAGTCTTTTAAGCTGCATTTTCCCTCCTACTCAGATTTTAAAAGACTAATTTTTGCTGTTGAAATCTCTGTACTGAAAGAAATTGCTGTGAAAGTTTTGAGAACAGAGAATTTTACCCTGCGGTAAGCATTCTCCCTTCTAGTGAAGGGGTCGCAAGTGTATTAAGGCTCTAAAGTTAAAGGCAAGTGACCATGTGGAGCATGTGTTGTTCTTTCAGTACTTCTTTCAACCAAAAATTGTTGGTGCCTATTGTACACCAGCAACTGGAGATAACAACTGAGCTAAATAAACTATTTTAACACAGCATCCTGGTTTTCCTGGGTTTTTGAGTTAGTAGTAAAACCCAAGGAGGAAACATGCTGATTCCTAGACAATAAGGCTAGCTATATTTATAAAAATATGTTTTATTTTGTGGTGTTTTGTTGTTTTCAAAGCACTTTTGTGCGCAGTACTTTGTTATACCTATTTATCCTACTTATATTGGGTTAGCCAAAATTTTGTTCAGGTTTTTCTGTAACAGCCTATGAAAAACCCCAAACATTTTGGCCAACCCAATAAAATTTTCCTCCTGTTTATTGAAAGCTTCTACAATCAAAGAGTAAACATAGAAAATAGAGTGATAAAAACTTATGGGACAGTGATTATTTTTTTTTCTGTCTGAAAAATGTTGCAGCTGGTAAATTGGGTCCCCCACTGAAATTTTACATTTTGGGATTCTGTATTCCAGATCATCTAAGGAAGAGAAAAATGATGGCAGAGGAAGATGAGCCAAACATTAAAATCCATATACTCACAAAATATGATGATATTACACTTAATTCCCAAAGGCTGTCTAACTTTATAGGCTGAGACTTTATTGATGGTATTTCTGAATTCTTTCTTGGATTTTATTTTTAAACATAGTTCTATGTTCATCGTTTTGTTTTGGTTTCGTTTCAGAGTCTGCAGTGATATATATGTAACGCTATTTGCCTATCTTCCTTTTCACCCACATTTTTTTCTGTTGGTATTTAGTGCTTATTTTTCTAGAACAGTTATTCTCTGCTCCTGGTAATGCTAATGTGAATTATGTTGGATTTTATTTGTATTCTCTATTAACCATTCAATTTTGGGGAAGATTCACATTCAGATAGCAGACATTACTCTCCAGGTCTTGAAAGAACGAATTCATCACTTTCTACAAAGTCTCAAAGAAGATTCACAGAATACAAAAGAAAATTAGATGGAAAAATCCCACTTTATTATCAACATTAATGGAGTTCTCTGGAAAGATGCACTGTGTGTGCTTAGTCACTCAGTCGCGTTTGGCTCTTGTGACCCCACGTACTGTAGCCTGTCAGGCTCCTCTGTCTATGGAATTCTCCAAGCAGAATACTGGAGTTGGTATCCATTCCCTTCCCATCCCAGGGATCAAACCCATGTCTTCTGCATTGTGGGCAGATTCTTTATCATCTGAGCCGCCAGGGAAGCATAACAGCAATGCATCTCAGACCTTAATGTGCTTACAAACCACCCGGGAGCCCTAATAAAACACAGATTCTGATTCAGCAAGTCCGAAGTTGGATCTGAGTCTATTTCTACCAAGGTCTCATGTAGAATTGATACTTTTGCTCCAAGAACCACACTTTTAATGGAAACATACCATGTATTAGTCAAAGGCTAAAGAAGGGCTTTTCATTCCTTTCAAGATCGAATTTTATCATAGCTGTGACCAGGGAAGAGAGAAGTGCTCTGCTTACTGAACAGAAAAGAAGAGAGGAGAATAAGGAAGCCTCTCTCCTCGTGGTCACCTGTCTTTGATAGCAAAAGAAAATGTGAAGGCCCTCTCCACCCAGCTGAGTTATCAGTGATTAATAACACCATATCTGCATTGGTTTTTTTCCTTAAAGTGTGTTTCATCTGAACTAAATGTTAACTACAAATATTTTGCTTTTGAATACATTTCCCTCTTATGTCTTTATTCTTTAACTTTCAATTTTTTGTACCCTTATGTTTTATGTGAATCTCTTGAAAGATCCTTTACTCTATTTTATTGTCTTATTCTAGACCAACAGTAATTTACTGAACTTGAGATTTTAGTTAATTTACTTTGAATTACAGTTTATACAATCATTTTATAATGATTATCTGTCCCATATTTTCTGTTCCACTCTCATTTTTTTTTTTTTTGGCTGTGAAGACAACATGTATAATAATGATCGAAATCATGGTCTACTTCTTAACTGGATTGAGCTTTCTACACTAATAGAAAAGAAGTGGCAAAGCAAAATACAGCACAAATAAATTTGAGGTTTAAAAGTTTATTCAAACTAAAATTAGCCAGCAATTAAGATAAAGACCTGCTGTACACCTTGCTTTCAGCAGAAAGATAAAGTTGCCATATGGAAAAAAAGAGGAGAGCTAGAAAAAGGATGGGATGATTTGTTTGAGAAAAAGAAATTGCAAAATATTTAAGCCTAAAGGCATGTAAGTGGACAGAAAAGTAAAAAGATTCACTATCATCTTAATAAATAACAGTTCATATTAAATATAAATTTTAAAATAGCACTCTTTGTTGGAAAGGCTGATGTAGTATTCAAGTCTAAAGATCTAAATTCAATCTTAAAGTGTTGATTTTAGCTGAATGTATTCTCTCCAACAGCTTTCAGAAGTAATTTTATTTTAATATGGCTTGCAGCTGGGTTTAAAGATACATTGGACTGGGGTGTGAAATTTGGTTAGGTGCTTTACTTCAAAATTCACTAGGAACTGTCAGCTCATAATTCATGCTTCCAGGTAACTGCCTAGTATGTGGACAGTTTGAAGAGTTTGGCAGCTTTTATTTTATATTATTGAAACTAATTTCCTCATATTAATAAGCATTTCAAGTCACATATTAGCAGATCAAGGCTACATTAGCCAGTACAAAAAACAAAGAGCAAAAAAAAATTCTCCTTAACTTTCTACAAGAACTAAGTCTATCAGCAGTGATCCAGCTATACGTTTATGTATATGCGTGCATGCTAAGTCACTTCAGGCCTGTGTGACTCTTTGTAACCCCATGGACTGTAGCCTCCCAGATTCCTCTGTTCATAGCATTCTCCAGGCAAGAGTACTGGAGTGGGTTGCCATTTCCTTCTCCAGGGGATCTTCCTGACCCAGGGATCCAACCCACATCTCTTATGTCTCCTGCATTGGCAGGTGTGTTCTTGACCACCAGCGCCACCTGGGAGGCTCCTTATGTATATGTATGTTTGAATTTAAGAGTAAAAAATAAACATTATATAACATACTTTATGCTCAATAATAATCTGACCAGTATATAGAAAGCCTACAAATCTAAGCACACAACACATTAATAACTTTAATACATGTTTGATATTGTAGGAGATAAAAATAATTGCTTGTGGTAATAAGCCACAAAGAATATCCTATCTAGATGAATAAGTGAAGTGAATGCTGTAACTCATAGCTTATCCCTCAAAGGTTAGGCCATGCATGTGGTAGACAAGAGTTAATGTGTGGGTTCTGAATCGGGTTGGAGGGCAGGTCAGAGATTCCTGCAAATGGTCCAGACTCCTCAAGTAAAATATGTTCTGTGAATAAAGTAGAGGTTAGATAGTTGGCTCTGCAGAAAGAGGTAGTGAAGACAATTGACTTATTTTGTCCTTGATTCTGAGAGGAACTGGAAAATAAATCTCTCCTGATACTTAATAAACACGAGCTCCATCTCACTTGGGTTAGAACAGTGAGTTCATAATATGTGCATAGCCCAATGAAAACAGACAAAAATTTAGTTTAAACTGATTCCAGATTCAGGAAGAGGAAAATGAAAATCCTCTTTTGGGGGGATACATTTTAATCTTCAAAGGATTCCTATACATGAGGCACCAAGGAGCTCATATTTTTAGAAGATGTGGAAACGAATCAGCATGAGTAGTTGTTAGTAAAGTTGTCTATTTAAAAAGTATGAAGCAAATGTTTAATATGTCTAAAGAATAAAAGAGTATTCAAAGAATAATTGAGGGGCACAGTTCTTCCTGCACTAACCTACTGTGTTCCGCCTTTGCCTGGGAAAGTAATAAAGCCACTCTTTCTTTCTCCTCCATAAAAAATAAACTAATGATTGAGACAAAGGACAATCAAATTTCTCAAGACATTTTTGAAAAAGAGCTAATAGAACTTCTAGAAGTGAGAGATAACAATATCACAAACTTGAGCAGTTTATTACAGCCATGGAGAATTGGCAAATAGAACTGAAATAATTATCCATAATGCAGCACACAGAGACAAATATATGGGGAATATGAAAGAAAGGTTGAGATGTGGGAGATGGAGTGAGAAGTTCACCTTACATTAGAGGTTTAAAAGATAAAAAAAGAGATAGTGAAAGGAGATGTAATATTTTAAGAAATGTTAGTTCAAATTTGGGGCTATCAATAAATCCCAAGCAACAAAATAAAAATAAATTCACTCTAGGAAAAGTCATTATTTACTTACTGAAAAGTAAAAGCAGAGGCCAACACTTAACATAAAAGTAATCAAGGAAAGAAAAGAGAGGAGAAGAAACCAAAAGTTAGACAAACAGTTCAAGGCGGTAGTGTGGCGGGTAATTCAACATTGTTGAACCAAATTCAACAGTTCCAAGGGAGAGACCGTCAGACTGAAATGAGAAAATGAAAGGGGCTGATAAGCTGTTTGCAAGAGCTCCACTCAGAACATGAAGATAAAGACAGGCTGAAAAGCTGAAGAAGGTAAAGAATACAGCAGAGACATTCTAACCAAAGAAATGATGTTTCAGATATAGTAGACTTTAAGGTAAAAATGTTTTCAGGCATAAAGAGAGCTAATATCTATAGAAAAAAGTTCAGTTGATTATTTCTGTGCTTGAAAGAATTAGAATAAAGTCCCTTTTAGGAAGATAGTATAGTTTGTTGGATTTCATAAACAGAGATGGAGTTTATTCTGGTGGTAGATGTAAACCGCTTATTAAGTGTGTATCCTTGAGGAAATATTTAAACTTCTAGAACCTCAGCTTCCTACTCAGTGAAATAGAATAATACCATTTAACTCCTATGTAATAATGACAAATAATTCATCTAACACAGGCAGCTCTGTGCCAGTTACATAGCTTTACTGATATCAGAAAAGTCAAGGAAAAGGGTGTTGGTTTTACACTGCAGCATCTTTACATAAGCAGAAAGATCAGGCCTATACATTTATTTTGGTTAGAAGAATAAGCCTTGGGATGTCTAATTTACTTCAAAGATCAGTTCAGTTCGGTTCAGTCACTCAGTTGTGTCTGACTCTTTGCGACCCCATGAATCGCAGCACGCCAGGCCTCCCTGTCCATCACCAACTCCTGGAGTTCACCCAAACTCTTGTCCATCGAGTCGGTGATGCCATCCAGCCATCTCATCCTCTGTCGTCCCCTTCTCCTCCTGCCCCCAATCCCTCCCAGCATCAGAGTCTTTTCCAGTGAGTCAACTCTTCACATGAGGTGGCCAAAGTATTGGAGTCCTTCCAAAGAACCAAGGACTGGTCTCCTTTAGGATGGACTGGTTGGATCTCCTTGCAGTCCTTCCAAAGAACACCCAGAATTGGTCTCCTTTAGGATAGATTGGTTGAATCTCCTTGCAGTCCAGGGGACTCTCAAGAGTCTTCTCCAACACCACAGTTCAAAAGCATCAATTCTTCAGTGCTCAGCTTTCTTCACAGTCCAACTCTCACATCCATACATGACCACAGGAAAAACCATAGCCTTGACTAGATGGACCTTTGTTGGTAAAGTAATCTCTCTGCTTTTTAAGATGCTATCTAGGTTGGTCATAACTTTCCTTCCAAGGAATAAGTGTCTTTTAATTTCATGGCTACAGTCACCATCTGCAGTGATTTTGGAGCCCCCCAAAAAATAAAGTCTGACACCGTTTCCACTGTTTCCCCATCTATTTCCCATGAAGTGATGGGACCAGATGCCATGATCTTCGTTTTCTGAATGCTGAGCTTTAAGCCAACTTTTACACTCTCCTCTTTCACTTTCATCAAGAGGCTTTTAAGTTCCTCTTCACTTTCTGCCATAAGGGTAGTGTCATCTGCATATCTGAAGTTATTGATATTTCTCCCGGCAATCTTGATTCCAGCTTGTGTTTCTTCCAGCCCAGCGTTTCTCATAATGTACTCTGCATATAAGTTAAATACTCAGGGTGACTTCAAATATAGCTATTCTCTTATAGAAACCTCACTGTCCCAGAGCCTTGTTATACACTGAAATTTCATTAAAAAATAACATTTCCTTTGACAACAACCGAAAGAGAATATATGGAGGAATGCCCATTTTTGCCAAACTCAGGATTGATCTGAGATCAAACCGGAGCTTGATAGAGATGTGTTTCATAACCTTCAAGGTGCTATAAAGTTGTTCAGTGTTATCATCTACCTAATGCCTATTAAGAAAAAATATATATTTACTTTTACCCTTATATACTGTCCTCTCAGCCTTCTCTTTCTTTGGGCACAGCTAATAGTCACAAGGTCTTTTATGTTTTAGGCTAGCACATCACATAAAATATCTTTATTGAATATATTTCCAATATTCAATCTATTCTCTAATGTGAAATTTTAGTTACTAAGAAACTTGCACATTTCAAAATGTGCAATTAAACAGTAATTTTATGTTCACAGAGAAACTGGGGACAGCGCATTTCAGAATCATAACAACAAAACTATTCAGCCTCCCCACCCCATCCTCATCCCTTGCTGGAATTTCCGTAATAATAGTATTTTTTTTTTAACTTGTAAGTGCATGGCTATAAAACTTAAACACCCCTGAACAATTCCAAAATTCGACCCCAGATCACTTTTGCTGAGAAAAACAGACTCTTTTTCATATCCCTGCAAAGGCTGGTGTCAACTGGGGAAAAAAACAGAAATCGTACAACATAAGAGCTGGGAATTGACTTAATTCAGTACCTTAGTGAGGAAAGCAGCCCAGCAAAGAGCCTTTAAGGTAGCTTTGAGAAACGATTTCAAAGAGCTAGGGGTGGAGACCAGCATACACGTGATTTTGATGAAGAGGTTGGTGTAATCGAGCACACATCTCAGTAGAAGCTTGCCATTAGGTCTGAGGAACAGATATACCAATGAATGATTTTAGTGATTTTTCTAGTGTAGGAAGATGCAAGAATCCAGGTTCATAAAAAGTTCTCCTGAAATATTTATACCTATATATGAAAGATTTTTTTTTTCTTTTTGCCTGTTTTCCCAGAGCGCAGTGCACGTCATCTTTTCTTGACCCCGAGCTCCTTTCAGGGTGTACCATCGTCAGCAGCTGCAGTGGCTAATGGCTTGGTTCTTGGAGAACTGGATGCTGGGCGACACCCTTTGCTTCACACACTCATTGAGAGAGTGTCTGTTTGTTTTTTCACATTTAGCCCCTGCCTGATGGAGCACAGGCTGCTCAAACAAAGCAGCTGGGTGGCAGTGGTACACCTCCATTTCTCCTTGGACACAGGCAGGGTTAGTTCCAGAAAATTCTCTCGTATGACCCATGACTGTCACTGAAGTACCTCTTATTCCAAGTGGAAAGTTGTATTTAGATCTGAGTTGCACAACCTAACAGGTTCTCTTTACAAACTAGATACGGCCCATCTTTCTTCACTTTTTCATCTCCCTCACACCCTATCCCCCATCCCCATCCGAATATTCCATCTAGGAGGCATGAAACTTCAGACTGGTCATGGCCCCTTGTGGTCTCAAGTGCCTCATTTATTGAATGGAGATGATAATACTGTACTCACATCACAAAATGTTACAGGTATAGCATTATAGTGAAAAGTACAAAGCATTGAATGTATGCAATATGGCTATATAACACGCTTCTAAAATTGTGTTGTATTTCCTTCTTGTGTATGTTTTTGTCTTAACCACTTCCCTCTTTATAACCTTTTTAAAGACTGAAGTTGTGATTACTCAGTTCCTAATCTCTTTCTGTTTTTTCTCCTTTTTTTTAATTTCTTTTTTTTGCTGCAGCAGATAGTACCTGTGCCTTACTCAGAGTAAACCTTCCTTTATTATATGTTGAATTATATAAGAGCACATTAATTTCCCCCCATTTATTTAATCTCCTTCAGATCAAATTCCTACATGCATCTCTCATCTCACACTGAACTTAGTTCATTTCTTGTGTTGATGCTGGACTCTCCAAGGGCTTGATGGTTCTGGAGGCACTCGCTGATGCCATTAAATTAAAGCATGTCTGATATTTGCGGCCCTGTACAATTCTTAGTAGGCTTTTTCCATGTCACATCTAATTGGTACTTGTTTGTTTTCTTTTTTTTTTTTTTGGATGAAGGAAATCAGAGGTAGGATAAGTAACTTGCCTGTGATACCAATGCTAGTGAATGACTAGAACCCCACGTTCTTGTCTTCTTGCCCAAAGTTATTTCAGAATATCAGAGAGTAGTTATTTAGGGTGCGGGGAGGGTGTGTGTGTGGGCTGGAAAGCAGATAAGTAGGAAAGAGGTAACTTCATGATTCCTTACTCTGTTCTTTGTTAGTCAAATAAAATGTCCTTTGTTATGCCTTTTAAGAAGTGTTGAGAATGAAAAATAATTTTTCTTTACCTATCTAGGTTCTTGGCTGAAACCCCCCACAGTAATGAGAGAGATTAACAGTATTAACAATAAAGATATTTATATCATTAGGCTGACTACACAAATTTGTTTTTTTGGACAATTATTATTTTTTAAGAAATTTATTTTTACTAAGAAAGAAGCTTTAAAATGGCAGTGTTTTATATATATGTGGTTTTTTAAACATAAAGGTATCTAGAACTAAGCAGTCCATAGTATGGCAATTTTACAGTCATCAAAGATAAATTTAGGTCATCAAGTCAACACGTATTCAGGTACCAAGAAGGAGGAAAGAAAGGGACAGAGATAAAGAGATGCAACTTTCAAGCAAGACAGCTTCCTTCAAGGAGCCTTCCAATTTTTCTTTGTTTTGCATCTGCAAATACCTCTTTTTATTGTTACACTAAAATCCATTTATAGAAATTTTGGTTAACTGGTTTATAGGTCTTAGTTACGAGGTTATAGGAACACAGCAGTTATTTTATTGAAATTGAAATTGCCACCTGGACATTTCAATAGAAAAAAAAAAAAGAAGGGATGGAGTGATTGGTATTTTTTTAACTTTTTATTTTTTATTGGAGTATAGCTGATTAACAATCTTGTGATAGTTTAAGGTGGACAGCAAAGGAACTCAGCCATGCATGTAGATGTATCCGCTCTCTCCCAAACCCCGCTCCCATCCAGGCTGCCACATAACACTGAGCGGAGTTCACTGGTCCTTGTTTGTTATCCATTTTAAATGTAGCAGTGTGTACATGTTGTTTTCAAACTCCCTAAGTATCCCTTCCCGCTGTTCTTCCCCCCTGGCAACCATAAGCTCATTCTTTAAGTCTGTTTTATAAATAAGTTCATTTGTATCATTTCTTTTTAGATTCCAGGTATAGGGATGCTGTACAATATTTTTCCTTCTCTGTCTGACTTACTTCACTCAGTATGACAATCTCTGGGTCTGTCTGTGTTGCTGCAAATGGCATTTCCTTATTTTTAATGGCTGAGTAATACCCCATTGTCTGTATGTACTGTGTCTTCTTTATCCATTCCTCTGTCAGTGGACATTTAGATTGCTTCCATGTCTTGGCTACTGTAAACAGTGCTGCGGGTTTTCTAATTGCACTTACGTTTAAATCACATTAGGCTGAACATAGTCACGCAGCCAGAATTGATGCAAGTCAGTCTTGGATGTGTAATATTTTAGCTGAGCACTTTGCTTCCCTGAATAACATGTATGTTTTGTTATTAAGCAATAATAACACCTAAATGTCCATCAACAGATAAATGGATAAAGAAGAAGTGGTATATATATATGTAATATCAATGACACCCCACTCCAGTACTTTGCCTGGAGAATCCCATGGACGGAGGAGCCTGGTAGGCTGCAGTCCACGGGGTCGCTAAGAGTCGGGCACGACTAAGTGACTTCACTTTCACTTTTCACTTTCATGCATTGGAGAAGGAAATGGAACCCACTCCAGTGTTCTTGTCTGGAGAATCCCAGGGACAGAGGAGCCTGTTGGGCTGCTGTCTATGCGGTTGCACAGAGTCAAACACGACTGAAGGGACTTAGCAGCAGCAGCATGTACACATACAATGGAATGTTACTCAGCCATAAAAGAATGAAATCATGCCGTTTACAGCAATGTGTATGGACCTAGAGATTATCACGCTAAAGCAAAATGAGAAAGACAAATATTATATAATAATGCTTATATGTGGAGTCTAAAAAAAATGATACAAATGTACTTATTTACAAAACAGAAACAGACTCACAGACATAAAAAACAAACTTATGATTACCAAAGACGGGGGAGGAAGTACAGATTAGGAATTTAGAATAATACATACACACTGCTGTATATAAAATAGATAATGAACAAGAACCTATACTATATAGCCCAGGGAACTCTAATCAGTATTGTACAATATGTACAATAACCTATAAAGGGAAATAATCCAAAAAAGAATAGATATGTGTATATGTATAACTGAATCACTGCTATACACACAAACACACAAACTAACAGAGCATTGTAAATCAACTATATGTCAATTTAAAAAAATAAGAGAGAATGGAAGGATGAATATTGAGTGAGCAGTTAACAAGTTTCATTGTAGTTAAGCGGGATTTCATACACAGAGACATACACATGCACACACACACACACACACACATATATATTTGAATATACAAAGTAATGAGAGATTCCTTTGAGATTGTTGTAGGCTCTATACTAATAAACCTGGCCAGAGCAAGAAGAGGAACAGGGTCAGCTTCTTTTCTGTTTACATGGTAAAGGTTTCAAGAAATATTTTTGCTACTGACTTTACCATGGGGAATAGCATTATTGAATTTAGACACAATAAAACAAGATATTTTAATTTAGTCCAGTATATAGTAATAAAATAAATCAAAGCTTTAACTAGTCCTTGGCTCACCATCATGGTCCTATCTACATTTCCCTTCACGTTAAGTAATATTTCCCTCAAAATAGGAATGCATTGAAACCGATGTACTTGTTTTTATATTCATAGTTCATAAACACTTTTTGTTCCTTTAGACTTATTGCGAAGGGAAACAATGAAATGAGGCCTGGGCTATTACAAAGCTTAGACACTAGATTTAGCATACTTGCCACATATTATAGAAACTTAATTTAACTCACTTTCATTTTTTTTCCACCCTTGTCTGCCTCCTCCACAGGCTATATATTGATGGTCCCTTTGGAAGTCCATTTGAAGAATCACTGAACTATGAGGTTAGCCTCTGCGTGGCTGGAGGCATTGGAGTAACTCCGTTTGCGTCAATCCTCAACACTCTGCTGTACGTCATTTTGATCCATTGTATTAGTCCACATAGAGAGCTGTCTATTTCAGACATCTCTTATAGTAAGAAGTAATTCCTTACAGAATTCTTCTACTTGTTCAAAACACTCTTATTTACCGATTGATAAGGGGGATAAATGAGTGCTTCTCAATATGTGGTCTATGGTTTTCAGCATGTTCTCTTGTAAAATAACATCCTTATCACAATTATGCCTTACTCTGTCCTTTTCCTCTATTAAAGTCATTCCACTGGCCCCTATTTCTCTGCTTTCTCATCAGGGGTAAGTGGCATTACAAATTCATTTAGTCAACAAATATTTTTGACCATTTATGTGCGATTCATATTACAGTTACTGGTAATATAGCAATGACTGAGTAGTGTCTCTGCCCTTGAAAAGTTTACTTTCAAATAGGGCAGGCAAAATATAAACCAGTGAAAAATTCACAAATAACATCATTTCAGAAAATATTAGAAGTGTGGTGAAGAGAAGAAAGATTAATGGGATATAGAAATAAAGGGTCAGGGTTATTGTAGAGGTATCATCAGGAAATCCTCTCTGAAGAGATGACAAATGAGCACATCATTCCTGGGTCTGTTACTCAGCAGATTTATAACAGACTGAAGAATAGAAATTTCAGAAGTAAGATTGCTTAAGCAGGATATACTTATTCAGTTATTTTAGTTTTGGCTTACAAGCAAAAATTAATTGACAGGGATTCTCATGAAACCACAAACAAAATCTATTCCATTCACTTTTCAAGAAAACACAATTTTCATTAAAAGTCTGTTTTATGAAGTACGAAAAAAGAAATAATAATTTGAAGTGATGTGTTTGAATGATATTTGATTTTAAAACCTTGATATAAATTTGGGACCTTTTGAGAGGTTCTTAAAAAAATAACTATATTCCAAGCCAGAAATTAGTTGTTTCTGAAAACATATTGCAAGTTATTTGGACACCTAAAGTTTAAACAAGGGAGTAATATTTTGTTAACCTCAAGCTTACTTCATAATTATAAGGAGGAATCCAGACTTGGAATTGTGAATTGCTGGAATGCATTACATAGTAGGTGGTTGTGAAATCTCTTTCTTTAATGATTATTAAGAAGGGGATAAACAACCAGCTTTCCGGAATGGTTTTGGCTCATTTTGCCTGGAACCCAGGGCAAGATGACCATTGGCGCCCTTCTGAGTGATAGAATTAACAGAAAAATAAGAAAACTTTTTTCCTGAGATGCAGAGATGATCCAGGAGTTTAGTTTATTGCCAAGTGGAATGGGTAATATGCATATAGTATCCACAAACATGAACACTTTAATTCATGGATTATATTGTATCTCTGACTCAGTATATTGCATTTTAAATTGAGAATTAGAGTAAGTGGTGTATCAGATACTAGAATGTAGATGACTGTTTTCTCTGTAGATTACCTACTAATGAGAAGCAAAATTTCAAGGATATAGGGATTCTTAATTCTTTTGCCATCATAATCAGTCCTGTGTTATTTCATTTTTAAAGGGATGACTGGAAACCATACAAGCTTAGAAGATTGTATTTTATTTGGGTATGCAGAGATATCCAGTCCTTCCGCTGGTTTGCAGACTTACTCTGTGTGTTGTATAACAAGGTAAAATTAGGTTTCTTTTTACTTTTGCAGTCTTTTAAATTTTAAAAGTAGCCATTTTATTTCAAATTATAAAAGTAATAGGTGCTCATTATAGAATAATATGCAGAGGAGTAGTGAGGAGGAAAAATATCCCTTAAGCTTAAAAAAAAAAACAGAGATATAATCTTTTAATAATTTGGTGTACATCTTTTCAGATATTGGTATCTGTGAATTTGTATATCTAGGACATGTTTTAACAGAATATTTTAACATGGAAATGAATGCATATGGTTGGTAATACATGCATATCGAAAACATATTATGCAAATATGAATGCAAATGGGATTGTGACTGAGGACAGATGGAAGAAAACATCTGCAGACAATTACTGTAACACTTTTCAGCCTTTATTCTCATAGTTCGTATCTCCAACTTCAACATTCCAAGTGGATCATCAGCCAACTTCTGGCCCAGTGTACAGAATTTCAAAAATCCCGAATTCTAAGCTGTATTCCTTCCAGAGATGAAAGCAGGCTGTATCTATCTATCTTACCTGTATTCATCTATCTTACCTGTAACTTTTACTTGTTTATTAATATATCTATTTTTTAAGTTATTCAGGTAATACATATATGCATCGTTGCTACAGATTTTTGTAATCTACATGAAGTAACATCACCATCTAATCCACTTAACCAGATGTTACTCATGAGCATTCTGAAAATTCTAACATACTATTTGTATTGTTCCGCAAATTGCTTTTTTAAAGTGTATTTCTATCTAACCAGACACAAAAGGGCAAATGTTGTGTGATTCCTTTCATATAAGGGACCTGGAGTAGTCTAATTCATAGAGACAGACAATAGAATGGTGGTTGCCAGAGGTTTCCCAGAGGGAAATGGGGCGTTACTGTTTAATGGGTATAGAGTTTCAGTTTGGGAAGATGAAAAAATTCTGGAAATGGATTGGTGATGATGGTTGCACAACCATATGAATATATTTAATGCTAATCAACTGTATACTTAAAAACAGCTAAAATGATCAATCTTATGCTATGTGTATTTTACCACAATAAAAAAAATAAGTGCAAATTCCTGGGACTCACCAAGGGCCTGCTAAATCAGGAGGAAAAAAACAGACAGATGAGAAGCCACTGAAAGGATTTGAGTAGACCGATATGATTGTAGGTCATCTTGAGAGTATATGTGAAAATACAATTCTCGGAGTACTGCAGCTTCCAGAGGAGCAGAAAATGGGTAATAAGTCAGGAAAGGAGATTAATCAGAGTGGCCAGTGAGGCGGTAGGAAACCAAGAGGTAGTAGTTCTGTACTTAAGGTTAAGAGAGGAGAATCTTTCAAGAAGAACATCATCACCGCTTTCAAGTGTGTGTTTTCTCTAGATTAATGTCTAAAACTGGACTTCCTGAGTTGGAGGCTGTGAGGACTTTAGGAATGAATTTAAATTTGTAATAGGTACTGACAAAATGTCCCCCAAAGATGCTAAAACAATTTACATTTCCACCAAAGGATATAAGAGAAATTTATTCCAAACATTATATTACCAATCTTTTACATTTCTAGTCATTTCTTAAACAAGGGGATCTCACTGTATTTTTCCTTGAAACAAATGAGATTGAACCTCTCTTCCTCTGCTTATCAACCACTTGTATTTCTTGATGGAGTTCCCATTTCTACCTTTGCCTGTTTTTCTAGATTAAAATTTTCTTTCTTGAAAAGATATAGAACTTATAATTTGCATCCAAGAGCACATTTAAATAATAGATGCTTTATAGGGCAAGTAGCAGAGCAGGAAAGGAATAAAGGAAATAAAAAATATATAAATGGCTGGATATTCAAAGTAGTTGAATCTTAAAATTTCTTCTCAAGTTTTTTGGTGGATATGTTTAATACTTAGGAATCCATGGAATAAATAATATAAATGCTTAAAACTAGTGTAAACAATGGGGTGTTGATTATCTTCTACACACACCTCTGCACACCTGTTTTGATTTTTCACGTCAAGAGCTGGGGATGGACATGGGTCCTTTGACCCTCTGAGGGTGATGTTAAAAGGAAAAGACTTTTATTTTCTGCATTTGCAAATGAGTTACCAAATTCAGCATGTGTGTGTGTGTGTGTGTGTGTTTTAGTAAATACTGTTTTTTGTCTACAATGAGGGATAAGCTAAAATGGAGACATTGATGTTTAAAATGTGTTATTTAAATCTGCATTCTTCTCTCTGGAGCCTGTGGGCACCGAACACATTATTGATGCAGCAGTTATTGGCGTGATCTCAGAGCAGCATCCCGGGAGACATTTAAGACAAAAATCAGTGCAAGTCATGTGTTTTGTGAGGGGCTGTCCATTACTGGCACTTGGAAATTCCTCCATTCCTTCACAGTTAAGATTTGTGCATCCTGATTCAATTCATAAAGGGCTTTAAAATGACTTTAGTGTTTGGATATAACTTGAGGCATCTGTGGCATGGAATATAATTATTTTAAGAATATTATGGGTTCTGAGAATCATCACTTATCACTTTCAAAATAAAATAGGTTTTTATTGGGATTTTATAATTTAGCATTGCCACCTATCAGAGAATGTGTAGTTTTAGTTCTGGAGGAAATCTGTGAGATGAGGTCATTGTCCTAATGAGGAAACTGGGGCCTATGTAAGTTGAGTGCCTCTCTAGAAGTCTCAAGGTCAGACAGTGATAGCAATAGAAACACGTCTCTTGGTCATCTGCCAGGTGCCCTTACTACTGTAAAGGGTGCCAGAGGGGTTCTATAACCTCACTTAGTCACTCTGTATTTGCAAAATAACTTTTTTCATTCCTAAAACTTTGAGCTTGAGTCCCAATATATCCCTTAAAAATCATTATTTTCACGCTGTATAAAAACAGTTGTTGTTGAGTTACTAAGTCACGTCCAACTCTTTGCAACCTCTGTCCTCCACTATTTCCTGGAGTTTGCTCAAATTCGTGTTGAGTCAGTGATGACATCCAACCATCTCACCCTCTCTTGCCCTCTTCTCCTCTTGCCCTCAATCTTTCCCAGCATCAGTGTCTTTTCCAATGAGTTGCCTCTTCACACAGGTGGCCAAAGTGTTGGAGCTTCAGCAATAGTCTTTCCAATGAATAATAGCAACAGGACTTGGAATCAGTTGGTTCATTTGCTGCAATAAGGTCCAGCAAACCTGTACCCTCTCCAGCAAGCCTACTGTGCACACTGATGCTCAGTGATAGTTTGGCTGCTGCAGAAGTGCTGGTCTCTTCTAGGCCTTTCCTCAGATTCGACACATCAGATACTCATCTCTGTTCTCCAGAATGTACCATGGTTGTTGTGTTCCTTCCTTCTCCTGATTTTGATTTCTTTCCCTTCTCTTTAGCATTTCTTTGTTTTAGGGAGGTGAAAGGAGGCCCTAAGAAGAATAACATTTTTTTAAATGTAGATTTCACAACTCAGGATTCAGCCAGGGCAAGGCCAGGGTCGTGAGCAGATTCGTTTTGCCTTCTGGATGAAAGAAGCATCTGGGTCAAAACCCTTTTACCCCCTTTGTTGAATTCACTTTTCTTTGGATATTTTTCTTGGTCCATTTATTTTTCAAGATATCAAAGTGTTTGAGAGCTTTCCCAGATGCTTTTATTTTGGCACATACACTCCCTACCTCATACATTTGTATATAAGGGAGATCAGTGCTGCATAGGAAGGAGGTAGGAATGATTCCATTCCTACCTTATTTGTTTTCATTTGTTTTGGTTTCTGTGATGCCTAGCATGCATTTTGTGTGTCACTTTTGACTTTTTTGTAAAGAAAATCATGTTCTGTCTGAGTGAAATCGTGAGTAACATTTAGAGACTCAGCAAATAAAATAAATAAGTGAGAGGATTTAAAGGAATATTACTATAGTATTTAGCATATTTGATTTTGTATCTATGAAGATAGCAGAACTAATCCCATCCATTTCCTTCATCATAACTAATTAAATCTGTCAGGGACAGGTTATTAATGTTAGAATGCCATGTATGTGGTGCACATATATGTGTGTATTATACACATTTGCTCGTAGATGTTGGCTGTGGTAAGACCAGATACATCTTAACAGATGGCAGAATCACATATGTTAGGTTAGGAGAGAATCTGTGAATACAGAACACAGTTTAATGTCTATTTACTTTTATGTCCTCTCAGTTTTGGCAAGAGAACAGACCTGATTATGTCAACATTCAGCTGTACCTCAGTCAGACAGATGGGATACAGGTATGTGACTGGATGTTATTGTAAATTAAACAAGTCTCTTGAGAACAGATGATTTACTGTAGGGGCTGTGCTGGAAGAAAATTTCTGCAGGTGGTTTGAAGAGACGATTCCCAGAGGAAAGCCACTTTTGGAATGTATCCAGCAAACTCTCAGCTCATCCTTGAAGTCAACCGTTTTCCGCCTTTCATCTGTCCTCACCTGGGACTGAAGTGGACCTTGGAGCTCATCTCTCTCCTTTTCACTGTCACCTCACCTAGAGATGAGAACACAAGTGAATAGTTTTGTGATTGTGTTCATCGAGGGGCGGTTTTATGTGGCAAGAGAAGATAAGGTCATACACAATTAAGCTTGTTTCTCTTAAAGGGAAACTAAAAAACGAAACATCCATCATGCATTATTTACTTCACTGCTAGACGCTGTATTGAGCATCTCATACATATTATCTCATGTGATTCCAACAGATTCAAGAGGTAAATGATATTGTGATCCCCATATCATAGATGAGGAAACGCTATATAGACAACACTGAAGAGATGGATAGCCATGTAAACCCGGGCGTGAATGCTTTCACAAGTTTTATTGTTGTATTTTCCATCATATATTTTCTGTAATTCTTTGAATGCAAAATATGAATGCTTGTCTGTTACTTCAAAACTAATTTACGCCTATTTTTTTAGTCAGATTTCTACCCTACTTGGTACGTAAAAACATTTTATTTTATACTGTCATGAAGCAAATCAGAATCATTATGCCTCATGGTTTTGCAGTGATTAAGATATGAAGCATAAATTACATCTGGTTCTCAGTTTGTCTCTCTGGGACTCGGACACTTCTCTTTCTCACTTGACTCTCTTTACCATCAATTCAGATCTAATACTCTTGTTAATTGCAAACAGCAGTCCATTAGAAGTTGTTTTGATAGATCCCAAATTTGCAGCTCTGCTGTATTAGACTGTCATGTTCAGGATCATTTCCCCAAATTTATGATGATAATTTGCAGTATCTTACTCATATAATGAGCCAAATATGACAACTTTGCAGTACAAAAATGCTTCAACAAAGCTTATGTGTTGCGCCCTCTTTGAGATGAGGCAATTAGAATGCATTCTTTAATGCTGCAGTTGCTGAAGCAACTGACTGAAGTCTAGGAAAGTCAGTCTAGGAAAGTCAGTCATTTGTACTAATGGTTTTCAAGAAGATAATGGATTTTAAAGGGAAAGAGGGAGGAAATGGTGCTTCTAAATGATTATACTTAATAGGTTGCCATTTGACACTTATATTCTTTATGTCACAGCAATTTGGTAGGAAGCCACAGAACCAGGAAAGATGATGTTATAGAAATGAATTATTTGCCCAATTCTGTGTCATATAAAGCATAGTGCTTTCTTTTTGGCAGAAGATAATTGGAGAAAAATATCAAGCACTGAATTCAAGACTTTTTATTGGACGTCCGCGGTGGAAACTTCTGTTTGATGAAATAGCAAAATGTAACAGAGGGTAAGGACTTTCCTCAAAAAATTTGACATGTGGCTAATGATCAAATTAAAATATTAAAGATTACTTACTAATCGGTTTGAAAATTACAGAGTCACTTAAATACTCAACTATCACTACTGAAGATGGAAGCAAAGCAAGAACCACCTCAAGTATCTGTAATGCCAAATAATTAAAATTTGGCTTAAAAACAGTCTATAAAGTATTTATGAACCAAACTGTCATACCTACTTTTAAATTTGCATAGATCCCATAGCACAATTTAGGTCATCACTGGGAAAGTTTTTGTAAATCACATTAGCAAACAAGGGAGCTCTTCAAATAGTTTTGATGCATTTAAAAATTAGATTTTTGGTATATTTTTACCAGAATGAATACATTTTTTAAAAAACTTAGTTTTTAAAACTCTTAGAGATTTTAATATTTCTCTAAATCAGAAATATTTCCAAACATATTTTTTCTTGTAAGCTATAATTCTATAAAAAAATCTTAGAGTTACGGGCTATCTGTTTATGATCTGAAGAGATTACAGTTGAAAGAAAGCATTCATTTTGGGGTATAGACTACGGACCCTGTTTGGTAATCTGTAAATTACCATCAGATCAGATCAGTCACTCAGTCGTGTCTGACTCTTTGCGACCCCATGAATCATAGCACGCCAGGCCTCCCTGTCCATCACCAACTCCCGGAGTTCACTCAGACTTACCTCCGTCGAGTCAGTGATGCCATCCAGCCATCTCATCCTCTGTCGTCCCCTTATCCTCCCGCCCCCAATCCCTTCCAGCATCAGAGTCTTTTCCAATGAGTCAACTCTTCAAAGGAGGTGGCCAAAGTACTGGAGTTTCAGCTTTAGCATCGTTCCTTCCAAAGAAATCTCCTTCAGAATGGACTGGTTGGATCTCCTTGCAGTCCGAGGGACTCTCAAGAGTCTTCTCCAACACCACAGTTCAAAAGCATCAATTCTTCAGCGCTCAGCCTTCTTCACAGTCCGACTCTCACATCCATACATGACCACAGGAAAAACCATAGCCTTGACTAGATGAACCTT
Source organism: Bos grunniens (assembly GCF_055505025.1). Lineage (NCBI taxonomy): Eukaryota > Metazoa > Chordata > Mammalia > Artiodactyla > Bovidae > Bos > Bos grunniens. Next base: position 45,484,208 of record NC_141193.1, on the reverse strand, counting down.
TGTTGGCAAAGTAATGTCTCTGCTTTTCTATATGCTATCTAGGTTGATCATAACTTTCCTTCCAAGGAGTAAGCATCTTTTAATTTCATGGCTGCAGTCACCATCTGCAGTGATTTTGGAAACCCCCCAGAAAAAGTCTGACACTGTTTCCACTGTTTCCCCATCTATTTCCCATGAAGTGATGGGACCAGATGCCATAATCTTCATTTTCTGAATGTTGAGCTTTAAGCCAACTTTTTCACTCTCCACTTTCACTTTCATCAAGAGGCTTTTTAGTTCCTCTTCACTTTCTGCCATAAGGGTGGTGTCATCTGCATATATGAGGTTATTGATATTTCTCAAGGTAATCTTGATTCCAGCTTGTGTTTCTTCCAGTCCAGCGTTTCTCATGATGTACAGGGCAATGATCTATACAAATTCTAAAAGCATTTTGAAAACCGTATACTCATTCACACATTTTAAAGTTGGCATTGAAAAAGTTTTATCAGAACTTTAAATAGTTCCAAAGGCTGCAATTTCTAACATATTGCAGATATTAACATTTTAAAATTAATAAAACTTTTAACATATCTGCTGGAATCTAAATATCATAGTTTCTCTATACCAGCCTCATATATTTGTGCCTTTTGTAACTTTCATGGTCAGTTAGAAATTTTATATCACTCTTTTGTCTACTGGAACTAAAACTTCTATCCTGTCTAACCTGCAGAATTTTACCAAATTCAGTATAATTTTGCACTTTAACGAATCATACTTTTATTGGTAAGCTAAACATACTTATGCAATAAGAATGTATATAAATTGAAGATTTAATTTTTAAAATTTCCTGTGACTCTAAGGAATCAGTGATCATTTTTTTATAATTATTAATATATAGTTGATTAATTCATAATTTTAAAGGTATATTTGATAAATATAAAAGGATATTTGATTTTAATTGAATGAGGCAGCCTGTTAGATGACAAGTTTTTTTTTTAAACTACAGTTTACAAATTTATGGATGAATATAATGTATTGAAATAATCTCTGATTCATCATGGTGTTTTGGCGACACCTTCAGAGACTTTGTTTTAGGAATCATGGTTTGAAACCCCTTAAGCAAAATCTAAAAAGGAAAACAGTGACCCATGTAATTCAGACTGCATCCATGTTTGAAAGCACTTCTGCATTTCCTTCCCTTTGTGAAATAACTGTGGGTTAAAGATGAAAGCAAAGATGGTCTTGATAAAGGACAGAAATGGTATGGGCCTAAGAGAAGCAGAAGATATTAAGAAGAGGTGTCAAGAATACACAGAACTGTACAAAAAAGATCTTCATGACCCAGATAATCACGATGGTGTGATCACTGACCTAGAGCCAGACATCTTGGGATGTGAAGTCAAGTGGGCCTTAGAAAGCATCACTACGAACAAAGCTAGTGGAGGTGATGGAATTCCAGTTGAGCTATTTCAAATCCTGACAGATGATGCTGTGAAAGTGCTGCACTCAATATGCCAGCAAATTTGGAAAACTCAGCAGTGGCCACAGGACTGGGGTCAGTTTTCATTCCAATCCCAAAGAAAGGCAATGCCAAAGAATGCTCAAACTACCACACAATTGCACTCGTCTCACACGCTAGTAAAGTAATGCTCAAAATTCTCCTAGCCAGGCTTCAGCAACACGTGAACTGTGAACTTCCAGATGTTCAAGCTGGTTTTAGAAAAGGCAGAGGAACCAGAGAAAAAATGGCCAACATCTGCTGGATCATTGAAAAAGCAAGAGAGTTCCAGAAAAACATCTATTTCTGCTTTTGACTATGCCAAAGCCTTTGACTGTGTGGATCACAATAAACTGTGGAAAATTCTGAAAGAGATGGGAATACCAGACCACCTGATCTGCCTCTTGAGAAATCTGTATGCAGGTCAGGAAGCAACAGTTAGAACTGGACATGGAATAACAGAATGGTTCCAAATAGGCAAAGGAGTACGTCAAGGCTGTATATTGTCACCCTGTTTATTTAACTTCTATGCAGAGTACATCATGAGAAACGCTGGACTGGAAGAAGCACAAGCTGGAATCAAGATTGCCGGGAGAAATATCAATAACCTCAGATATGCAGATGACACCACCCTTATGGCAGAAAGTGAAGAGGAACTGAAAAGCCTCTTGATGAAAGTGAAAGTGGAGAGTGAAAAAGTTGACTTAAAGCTCAACATTCAGAAAATGAAGATTATGGCATCTGGTCCCATCACTTCATGGGAAATAGATGGGGAAACATTGGAAACAGTGTCAGACTTTTTCTGGGGGGTTTCCAAAATCACTGCAGATGGTGACTGCAGCCATGAAATTAAAAGATGCTTACTCCATGGAAGAAAAGTTATGACCAACCTAGATAGCATATTGAAAATCAGAGACATTACTTTGCCAACTAAGGTCCATCTAGTCAAGGCTATGGTTTTTCCAGTGATCATGTGTGGATGTGAGAGTTGAACTGTGAAGGAGGCTGAGTGCTGAAGAATTGATGCTTTTGAACTGTGGTGTTGGAGAAGACTCTTGAGAGTCCCTCGGACTGCAAGGAGATCCAACCAGTCCATTCTGAAGGAGATCAGCCCTGGGATTTCTTTGGAAGGAATGATACTAAAGCTGAAACTCCAGTACTTTGGCCACCTCATTTGAAGAGTTGACTCATTGGAAAAGACACTGATGCTGGGAGGGATTGGGGGCGGGAGGAGAAGGGGGTGACAGAAGATGAGATGGCTGGATGGCATCGCTGACTCGATGAACATGAGTCTGAGTGAACTCTGGGTGTTGGTGATGAACAGGGAGGCCTGGCGTGCTGCGATTCATGGGGTCGCAAAGAGACAGATACGACTGAGCGACTGAACTGAACTGAACTGAATGATGAAAGCATTTTTTAGAAAGCAGAGGTCCTTTGTAATAATACACAGGATTCTAGTTAAAGGTGAAGTATCGGATAAAGAAAAAAGTCAACTCATTTTGGTAATATTCTTTCCATTCTTTCCTCAAAATCACTCACCTTAGATGAGGTAATCTTCTCATACTCACCTGAGTCTTCCCATGTACCACAGACTCCTTCTCTAATGACATTTCAGTTCAGTTCACTTTAATTGCTTAGTCGTGTCCAACTCTTTGCGGCCCAATGGACTGCAGCATACCAAGCTTCCCTGTCCATCACCAACTCCCAGAGATTGCTTAAACTCATGTCTATTGAGTTGGTGATGCCATCCAACCATCTCATTCTCTGTCATCCCCTTCTCCTCCTGCCTTCAATCTTTCCCAGCATCAGGGTCTTTTCTAATGAGTCAGCTCTTCGCATCAGGTGGCCAAAGTATTGGAGTTGCAGCTTCAGCATCAGTCCTTCCAATGAATATTCAGGACTGATTTCCTTTACAACTGATTGCTTTGATCTCCTTGCTGTCCAAGGGACTCTCAAGAGTCTTCTCCAACACCACAGTTGAAAAGCAGCAATTCTTTGGTGCTCAGCTTTCTTTATGGTCCAACTCTCACATGCATACATGACTACTGGAAAAACCATAACTTTGATTAGACGGGCCTTGTCAGCAAAGTGTTGTCTCTGCTTTTTAATATTCTGTCTAGGTTGGTCATCGCTTTGCTTTCAAGGAGCAAGCGTCTTTTAATTTCATGGCTGCAGTCACCATCTGCAGTGATTTTGGAGCCCAAGAAAAGAAAGTCTGTCACTGTTTCCATTGTTTCCCCATCTATTTGCCATGAAGAGATGGGACTAGATGCCATGATCTTTGTTTTTTAGAATGTTGAGTTTTAAGCCAGGTCTTTCACTCTCCTCTTTCACTTTAATCCAGATGCTTTTTAGGTCCTCTTGGCTTTCTGCCATAAGGGTGGTGTCATCTGCATATCTGAGGTTATTGATATTTCCCCCAGCAATCTTGATTCCAGCTCATGCTTCATCCAGCCCGGCATTTCAAAAGATGTACTGTGCACTCCAGTACTCTTGCCTAGAAAATCCCATGGATGGAGAAGCCTGCTAGTCTGCAGTCCATGGGGTCGCAAAGAGTTGGACATGACTGAATGGCTTCACTTTCACTTTTCACTTTCACACATTGTAAAAAGGAAATGGGAACCCACTCCGGTATTCTCCCCTAGAGAATCCCAGGGACGGGGAAGCCTGGCGGGCTGCCATCTATGGGGTTGCACAGAGTCGGACACAACTGAAGTGACTTAGCAGCAGCAGCAGCAGCAGCACTCTGCCTATAAGTTAAATAAGCAGGGTGACAATATACAGCCTTAATGTACACCTTCAGACAAGCATTCCTTTATTTTCATAGTCTAGTGCTGAAAACCTGGATAGTTTGTTTCCTTGTTTTGCTCGTTCAGCTCAAATCTAAAACAGTAGAGGGTGATTTGCAAGAAATTACACTGGGATTTTTGGTTTCTTTGGTTAGTTCTGCAGAGTTCTGCTTTGTTATGCTATTCATATTGCAAGGGATTTTGTATGTTTGTTCCTTTGTTTGTTCATTTTCTTAAAAAAACAAAGCTGGTTTGAGAAGAGCAAGTGTGTACCACGTACTGTTGATGCAACAGTATTAATGCAACACTTTAACTTTGTGTTTTTGCTTGGGACAGGCACTTAAAATGCATTATTTTTTGAAAGATTTTTGTGTAGCATTACTAGGACAAGAATGGATCAACATCTTAAGGGCTCATTAACTGGAAAAAGGCACTATTTAAATAGAAGTCTGCATTTTAGATGTAAAATTTTGGTTTAATTCATTGACATGAATTCCTGAGAGAATATAAAGAAGTAAAAATAGAGAAGAGAGGCATAGAAATTTGCACAAATGTTTGAGAGTGGTCTCTTCCTTGTATGTCTTTCTGAAAATAATTTATTACACCTGAGATTCAGTTTCCTATTGTTTATAATAAATATGTATGTCATTTCTTAACTTAGTTGCATGTACACATCATGCAAAGGGGGAGATAAATAATTAACTTTATGTGAGCTTTGGAGTAGAGAAAACTCTTCTGTGATTGGATGAAATGTCTGAGATGTATCTATATTTTACTACTTAATGGTATTTTGAAAATAAAACAAATTAAGTGTACCTAGGTTTGGTCTCTGACATTTGCTCCTGTGTCCCTGAGTCATGTCACTCAAACTTTCTGAATCTGTAATACAAGGAGTGAATAATCTCTAGGAGTAAATAAACTTTCATTATATGAGATCATACGCTTTAATAATGCATGGAAAAACAAGTGTTGATACGATAGGAAAATATTCACAAATATATTGAACACTTACGGAACTAGTTGCCAACATCTGTCCCCAAACAACATTGTCTGCTGGCAGCTAAGTTTGTCTCTACTCATCTCTACAAAGTTTTTGTAGGCAAATCTCTAGATGGTTGTTGGATTGCAGTAACCTATTGAAAATTTGTGCAAATGAATTACAAAGATAAGTTGTAGATCTTGAAAAGGTGTCGGATGTCACTGTTAGTGAAAGTGACATGGGAAAAGCCTCCAAATAACACAAAGATCTCCTAGAGTTAAACTGCTTAACAATTGGATGACAAAATTTTTTAAAAAATCATATATGGTGCTTTAAAAATAATGTTTCTGTTGTGAAGTATTTAAGATAAGCCTTTAGGAAATCTGCAAAATTTGAAAATCTAAATCTACATTTGCCTATGAAAGCCAAGAAAGCAAATGGTATCTTCTCGTCATAATGCAGTGTTGACAGAGACTATATACAAATTGTATACAAACAGAGACTGTCAAAAATGAGACAAAATGTCTTATTCCCTTTTCATCTTAATGACAACTATACTATTACTGTTTTTTTGATGATTATATTTTTTCGGTAGTACAGTTTTATTCATTTTAAGTAAGCCATTGTGTCTAGCCCTGGTTTTAATGGTAACCTACATTTTACCAATGTAATAATTTATTTTCATACTTTTTTTTTTATTATTTTCTTTCTTCTGCTCCTTTGGGTTTAATTAGCTCTTCTTTTACTAGTCACTTTAAGATGGAACCATAGCTCACTGATTTAGATCTTTGTCTTTTTATAATAAAAATGTTTAGTACTATAAATTTCCCTCTAAACATCACTGTAGCTACATACCACAAATTTTGATGTGTCTTATTTTTATCTTTACATACATCAAAATTTTTCTAAATTTTTCATGTGATTTCATTCTATCCCGCTGGTTATTTATTTTTAAAACCTGCATTTGTTTGTTCATTTTCGGCTGTGTGTGGGCTTTTCTCCAGTAGTCATGTGTGGGTTTCTCTTTGCGGTGGCTTCTCTTGTTATAAGCATGGGCTCTAGCGTGCTCAGGCTTCGGTCATTTCAACATGTAAGCTCAGTAGTTCTGGCTCTGGATTAAAATATTGTTCATTTGTCCAGCTTTATTGAGAAATAATTGACATACAGTTGTGTACAGTGTAACAATTGGATATCTATCTGTTGCAAAATGACTACCAAAATAAAGTTAGTTAACATATCACCTCACATAATGACAAAGTTTGTGTGGCGAGAACTTGTAAGATCTACTATCTTCCTAGCTTTCAAACATACAGTGTAGTATTACTAACTATAGTCACCATGCTGTCCCTTACATCTAGAACCTACTCCTCTTGTAGCGATAAGTTTGTAACCCTTTGTCTGTCTTCACTCACCCCCGACCTCCCCCACCTGCCCCTGGCAACCTCCAACTCACTTTCTATCAGTTTGGGGTTTTTAGATTCCGCAGATGAGTGAGATCATACAGTATTTGTCTTTCTTTGTCTGATTTATCTTACTCATCATGATGCCTTCACGTTTCATCCATACTGTTGCAAATAGTAAGATTTTTTAATTTTTTATAGCTGAATTTTATTTCGGTGTGTGTGTGTATCGCCTCACATCACAGTTTTCTTTGCCCATTCATCCATCTGTGGACACTAAGGTTGTCTCCGTGTCTTGACTGTTCTAGATAATACTGCCATAAACATAGGGATGCAGATAACACTTCAGTGCAAGTGATTTCCTTCTCTATGAATATATGCACAGTAGAGGGATTGTTGTATCATATGACAGTTTTTATTTTTAATTTTTTTTGAGAAACCGCCAAACGATTTTCCATATGGGTTATATCAATTTACATTCTCAGAAGTGTACAAAGATTTCCTTTTCTCCACATCCAGGCCAACATTTGCCTTTTGTAAAAATGTCTATTCAGTTCTTCTACCTATTTTTAAATTGTGTTATTTGTTTTTTGACATTTTATGAGCTGTTAATATATTTTAAATATTGACCTTTTATCAGTCACATCATTTGCAGTCATTTTCTCCCATTCAGTAGGCTGTCTTTTCATTTTGTCAACGGTATCCTTTGCTGGGCAGGAGCATGTAACTTTATATGGCCCCATTTATTTTTTTAATTAATTAATTTCTTTTGATTGTAATTAGTTTACAATATTGTAGTGGTTTTTGCCATACATTGACATGAATCAGCCATGGGTGTACAAGTGTCCCCCGTCCCGAACCCTCCACCCACCTCCCTCCCCATCCCACCCCTCAGGGTCCCGGTGCACCAGCCCTGCTGTCTCCTGCATGGAACCTGACCTGGCGATCTGTTTCACCTATGGTAACATATGTGTTTCAATGGTATTCTCTCAAATCATCCCACCCTCGCCTTCTCCCACAGTGTCCAAAAGCCTGTTCTTTACATCTGTGTCTCTTTTGCTGTCTTGCATATAGGGTCATCATTACCGTCTTTCTAAATTGCATATATGTGCGTTAATATACTGTATTTGGTGTTTTCCTTTCTGACTTACTTCAGTCTGTGTAATAGGCTCCAGTTTCATCCACCTCATTAGCACTGATTCAAATGCATTCTTTTTAATAGCTGAGTAATAGTCCATTGTGTATCTGTACCACAGCTTTCTTATCCATTCGTCTGCCAGTGGACATCTAGGTTGCTTCCATGTCCTAGCTTTTGTAAACAGTGCTGCAGTGAATATTGGGGTACATGTGTCTCTTTTTATTCTGGTTTCCTCAGTGTGTATGCCCAGCAGTGGGATTGCTGGGTCATAAGGCAGTTCTATTTCCAGTTTTTTAAGGAATCTCCACACTGTTCTCCATAGTGGCTGTACTAGTTTCCATTCTCACCAACAGTGTAAGAGGGTTCCCTTTTCTCCACACCCTCTCCAGCATTTATTTTTTGTAGACTTTTTGATAGCAGCCATTCTGACTGGCGTGAGATGGTACCTCATTGTGGATTTGATTTGCATTTCTCTGATAATGAGTGACGTTGAAGATCTTTTCATGTGTTTGTTAGTATATGGCCCCATTTATTTTTACTCTTGTTTCCTTTGCCTTAGGATACAGATCCAAAAACATGTTCAGTTCAGTTCAGTCACTCAGGCATGTCCGACTCTTTGTGACCCCATGAATCACAGCACGCCAGGCCTCCCTGTCCATCACCAACTCCCAGAGTTCACTCAGACTCACGTGCAAAAACATGTTACTGTGATTTATATCAAAGAATGTACTGAGTATTTTTTCTAGGAGTTTTATGGTTTCCAGTCTTATATTTAGGTCTTTCATCTGAGATGATTTTTGTGTGTAGTTTGAGAAGTGGCTCTAATTTCATTCTTTTTGCATGTAACTGAACAGTTTTCCAAACACCACAAACAAATTCAGCAATACATTAAAAGGAGTATACCCCATCACCAAGTGGGATTTATCTGACAGACACAAGTATGGTTTAATAACTTTATGTCTTGTATGGTTGGTATATCATAAACCAACATGAAACTACATTAAAAAATTGAAGAATAAAAATCATATCATCTCAATAGATGCAGAAAAACCTTTTGACAAAATTCAGCATCATTCAGTGAATTCAGTAGCATTCAACATACTCTTCAAAAGATAAAATCTCTTCAGTGGATAAAGAGGGAGCATAATTTAACATACTAACCCTATATGATAAGCCTGCAGCTAATGTCTTACTCAGTGGTGAAAAGCTAAAAGCATTTCCTTTATTGGATTATGATTATTATTATTTATTTTTGCTAGTAAATTATATGAATTTCTTCTATATTTTATATATTTCAGACATGTAGTTTGTAAATATGTTCTCCCATTCCCTACCTTGCCTTTTTATTTTGTTGGTCATTTGTTTTACTGTGCAGAAGCTTTTTAATTTAATGTTATCCCGCTTGTTTATTTTTGGCTTTGTTGCTTGTATTTTTGTTGTCAGTTTCACCAGAAATTATTTGGTATCAGAAATTATTGCCAATACCCCTGTCAATGAGTTTTTCCCCTGTGTTCCTTCAAACATCTAATAGTTTAAGGTCTTGATGAAAGTGAAAGAAGAGAGTGAAAAACTTGACTTAAAACTCAACATTCAGAAAACTAAGATCATGGCATCCGGTCCCATCACTTAATGGCAAATAGATGGGGAAACAATGGAAACAGTGAGAGGCTTTATTTTGGGGTGCTCCAGAATCACTGCAGATGGTGACTGCAGCCATGAAATTAAAAGACACATGTTCCTTGAAAGAAAAGCTCTGACCAACCTAAACAGCATATTAAAAAGCAGAGACATCACTTTGCCAACAAAGGTCCATCTAGTCAAAGCTATGGTTTTTCCAGTAGTCATGTATGGATGTGAAAGTTCGACTATAAAGAAAGCTGAGCACCAAAGAATTGATACTTTTGAACTGTGGTGTTGGAGAAGACTCTTGAGAGTCCCTTGGACTGCAAGGAGATCCAACCAGTCAATCCTAAAGGAAATCAGTCCTGAATATTCATTGGAAGGACTGATGCTGAGGTTGAAACTCCAGTACTTTGGCCACCTGGTCAGCTCCAAAGAGCTGACTCATTGGTAAAGATCCTGATGCTGGGAAAGATTAAAGGCAGGAGGACAAGGGAACGACAGAGGATGAGATGCTTGGATGGCATCACCGACACGATGGACCTGAGTTTGTGTAGGCTCCGGGAGTTGGTGATGGACAGGGAGGCCTGGTGTGCTGCAGTCCATGGGGTTGGAGAGTCGGACACGACTGAGTGATTGAACTGAAGGTCCTGGAGTCAAGTCTTTGATTTCTTGGGAGTTAACTTTTGGGGTAGTATGAAATAGGGTGCAATTCCATTCTTTTACATGTGAGTATCCAGTCTTCCCAACACTGTGTATTGAAGAGACTGTCTTTTCCTCTTTGAGTATTCTGGCTTCCATGAATTGAGTTATAGTCAGGGCTTCCCAGGTAGCTCAGCTGGTAAAGAATCCACCTGCAATGCAGGAGACCCGGCTTCAATTCCTAGGTTGGGAAGATCCCCTGGAGAAGGGCATGGCTACCCATTCCAGTATTCTGGCCTGGAGAATTCCATGGACTGTATGGGGTTGCAAAGAGTGGGACATGAGTGAGCAACTTTGACTTTCCAGCAGTTTACCTTTGCTTTCTATTTATCTCATTTGTTCTTTCCTCCTTTCTTTACTTTCTTTTCAATTTAGTACTTTTTTATGATTCCATTTTTTTCTCCTGTAGTGGCACACTAGCCTTACTTCTCTGTTTGACTTTAGTTACTTTCCTAAGGAATTTTTTCCCAAGTTGTAATCCTTGAACAACATAACTTGGAAACTTGTTGGAAAAACAAATTATTAAAGATCCAAGATCTGCTGAATCAGAGCATCTAGGAATAGGGCCTTGCTATCTGTGGTCTGTGAATTATCTTAGATGATGCTAATGAAGTTGATATTGGAGAAGCATTTCTATAGCTTTATATTGTATAACATTAGCTTATCATAGTGTATTTCAAACAATATTATCCCACCTCATGCACTTCCATCCCCCTACATCTCTTTGGCTTTTGTTCTTATTCATCTTTTTCTACATGTACTATAAACGCCATAATTCATTACTACTTTTGTTTTAAATATCAATTATATTTTAAAGAGATCAAAAATTAGACAAAATATTCAGTATACTTATTTACAGATTCACCATTTATGGTGTCCTTCATAGCTTTGGATAGATTTACATTTCTTTTTTTTCTAGCTGCATACAAATTGTTTTATTTCGTAATATATTTACTCTAAAATGTCATACCTACAATGGTTTTTGATTACATTTCAGTTTTTAAATTTATTTTTATTGGAGTGTAGTTGATTTATAATCTTGTGTTTCTTTCTGCTATAGATTTACATTTCTATATGATTTCTGATGAATTCCATTTATATACCTTAAAGGGCTAATTCACTAGTGATAAATTCCCTTACCTTCTGTTAGAAAAGTTTGTATGTCTTTAATCTTGAAAATTACAATATTTTTGTTTGGTATAGAATTTGCTTGAGATAGAATAGTTGACCTTATTTGGTCTTTTAGCACTTTGAAGATTTCACTTCATTGCCTCTGACTTAACAGTTTGTGACAAGAAGTCTATCCTTAATCTCCTTCACCTTCTACTTATTATTTGTAAATGTGTCTCCACCCCTACCTCTGCCAGCTGCTTTCATGTTGTTCTCTTTGTAACTGATTTTCAGAGTTTCATTTGTTGCCTATAATGTTGTGTGTATGTGGATATCCTCCTTCAGTTCAGTTCAGTTCAGTCACTCAGTCGTGTCCGACTTTTTGTGACCCCATGAATTGCAGCACGCCAGGCCTCCCTGTCCATCACCAACTCCTGGAGTTCACTCAGACTCACGTCCATTGAGTCAGTGATGCCATCCAGCCATCTCATCCTCTGTCGTCCCCTTCTCCTCCTGCCCCCAATCCCTCCCAGCATCAGAGTCTTTTCCAATGAGTCAACTCTTCGCATGAGGTGGCCAAAGTACTGGAGTTTCAGCTTTAGCATCAGTCTTCCCAAAGAACCCCCAGGACTGATCTTTAGAATGGACTGGTTGGATCTCCTTGCAGTCCAAGGGACTCTCAAGACTCTTCTCCAACGCCGCAGTTCAAAAGCACCAATTCTTCAGCGCTCAGTCTTCTTCACAGTCCAACTCTCACATCCATACATGACCACAGGGAAAACCATAGCCTTGACTAGACGGACCTTTGTTGGCAAAGTAATATCTCTCCTTAGGGTTCATTAGATCATTGGATTTGTTTGTTTTATCAAATTTGCAAAATGTTGGCAATTATTTCTTCATTTTTTCTTTCCTTTCTGTCTTACTTGTCTTGAGACTCTGATAACATATGAAAGATTGCCTGCTATTGTCCCTTTTGACCTTGAGGCTCCATGTACTTTTCTGCCCATTTTTGTTCTTTCTGTGCATCCATTTGGATAGATTCTGCTGCTATATCTTCAGGTTTGCTTATCTTTTCTTCTTCAGTGCATATTCTTCTGTTAACCCATTAGGTAACCCGTAGTATATTTATCATTTTAAATTTACATTTAATCTCTAGAATTTCCATTTAGGCCTTTAAAAAATCTTTTTCCTTTCTCATCAAGCTGATGCTTAACCTTAAACATATGAAGCATGTTTCTCATCACTGTTTCAATGACCATATCTGGTAATTCCATCATTTCTGTCATTTTTGTCCTGATCATTTTTGACTGATCTTTTCTTCTTTATTAGTTTGCTAGGCCTTCCATAGTAAAATTCCACAGGGTTGATGGATTAAATAAGTTTACGTTCTCACCATTCTGGGAACTGAAATTTAAGGTAATAGCAGGAAACAGTGACAGACTCTATTTTGGGGGGCTCCAAAATCACTGCAGATGGTTCCTGCAGACAAGAAATTAAAAGACGCTTGCTCCTTGAAAGAAAAGCTGTGAGAAACATAGCGTATTAAAAAACAGAGACATCGCTTTGCCAACAAAGGTCCGTGTAGTCAAAGCTATGGTTTTTCCAGTAGTCATGTATGGATGTGAGAGCTGGACCATAAAGAAGGCTGAACACCAAAGAATTGCTGCTTTTGAATTGTGGTGTTGGAGAAGACTCTTGAGAGTCCCTTGGACTGCAAGGAGATCAAACCAGTCAATTGTAAAGGAAATCAGGCCTGAATGTTCATTGGAAGGACTGATGCTGAAGCTGAAGCTTCAATACTTTGGCCTCCCAATGCGAAGAGCTGACTTGTTGGAAAAGACCCTGATGCTGGGAAAGATTGAAGGCAAAAGGAGAAGGGGACAATGGAGGATGAGATGGTTTGATGGCATCATTGACTCAATGGACATGAGTTTCGGCAGGCTCCAGGAGATGGTGAGGGACAGGGAGGCCTGGCGTGCTGCAGTACATGGAATCCCAAAGAGTCAGACATGACTAAGCAACTGAACAACAAAAACAAGGGTTGATTTCCTCTGAGACCCTCCTTGCATTGCAGAGGACCACCCTCCTGCTGTATCTTCACATGGTCATTCTTTTATCTGTGTATGTGCATCTCTAGTGTATCTTTAATGCCTTCTCTCATAAGGACCCTACTCAGATTGCAATAAGGTTCACCCTAATAACATCATTCTAGCTTAATGGCCCTACATCCCAGTATAGCCACACTCCGGGGTACTGAAGGTTAGAGTTTCAATCTGTGAATTTGGGGGAGGGGCAAGATTCAACCCCTAACACTTAGTTACAATTCATAATTTCTTGTTACATACATTTTTGGTAATTTTTTGATTTGGGAGGAATGACTCACAAACTGGAATCAGGATTGCAGGGAGAAATATCAACAACCTCAGATATGCAGATGATATCACTCTAATGGCAGACAGCAAAGAGGAGCTAAACAGCCTCTTGATGAGTGTGAAAGAGGAGAGTGAAAGAGCTGGATAAAACTCAACATTCAAAAAATGAAGATCATGGCCTCCAGTCCCATCCCTTAATGGCAAATAGGTGGGGGAAAACTAGACAATAACAGATTTTATTTTCTTGGGCTCCAGAATCACCACAGTTGGTGACTGCAGCCAAGAAATTAAAAGACACTTGCTCCTTAGAAAAAAAGCAATGGCAAGCCTAAACTGTGTATTAAAAAGCAGAGACATTACTTTGCCTACAAAGGTCTGTACAGTCAAAGCTATGTTTTTTCCAGTAGTCATGTATGGATGTGAGATCTGAATAATAAAAATAGCTGAGCACTGAAGATGCTCAAACTGTGATGCTGGAGAAGACTCTTGAGAGTCCCTTGACCAGCAAGGAATCAAACCACTCAGTCCTAAAGGAAACCAACCCTAAATAGTCATTGGAAGGACTTGCTGAAGTTGAAGCTCCAAAACTTTGGCCACATGATGCGAAGAGCCAGCTCACTGGAAAAGACATTGATGCTAGGAAAGATTGAGGCAAAGAGAAGGGGGCAACAGTGGATGAGATGGTTTGATGTCATCACTGACTCAATAGACATGAGTTTGAACAAACTCTGTGAGATAGTGAAGGATAGGGAAGCCTGGTATGCTGCAGTTAATGGGGTCACAAAGAGCAGGACAAAAGTGAGTGACTCAACAACAACAATTTTGTACTTTTAGATGTCTAATGCCAAAATTTATTTATTCTTTTCAGTACTGTTGCACTTGTTTCTGGCATACAGTTTTGTTACTTGGGTTTAGTTTGATCTTTCCAGAGCTGGCTTTTAAGCTATGTTAGTAATGTCAGGAAGATCCCCTGGAGGAGGAAATGGCAACCCACTCCAGTACTCTTGCCTGGTAAATCCAATGGACAGAGGAGCATCGTGGACTACAGTCCACCGGGTTGCAGAGTTGGATGCAACTGAGCACACTTGCACACACAGTATGAGGCCAGAGCGCCCTGCAGTCTAAGGCTGAAAGTAAGGTGAGTAGGTGAAGTCGCTCAGTCATGGACTGTAGCCTACCAGGCTGCTCCGTCCATGGGATTCTCCAGGCAAGAACATTGCAATGGCTTGCCATTTCCTTCTGCAGGGGATCTTCCCAACCCAGGGATCAAACCCAGGTCTCCCACATTGCAGGCAGACAGTTTACCCTCTGAGCCACCAGGGAAGCCCAGTCTAAGGCTAATTTTAGCAAATCCTGCCTACCCTTTGCAAATAAGGTAATACCTTTTAAAGTCTCCTATCCATTGCCAATATATTATATGTAGGTATTTCCATTTTAGCTTGTGGTAATATGAATTGTTGATAACCTTATATAAACTCAGAATTTTTTGGCCGGCTTCTTCCTAGTAGTTCTTTGCCCAGCTTCACAAGGAGATTAGCACTCAGCCAAAGACTTCAAGATACTTCCCTGCAGATATCCAGAGCTTCTTTCTTTTGATATCACCTCACTTTCCGTATAGCTGCTTTAGTCTTCATGAACTCCATTTCTTTCTCTTTAACTCAGTAAGACCACCAGTCTCTGCATGGGTTTCCCTCTTATGAGCTTCAGCTTCTTTTTTAAATCATTTGTTACATTATTTTTAATTTTTTTTTAATTGGAGGATAATTGCTTTACAATGTTGTGGTGGTATCTGCTGTACATCAGTGCAAATCAGTCACAATTATGTATATATCCTCTCCCTCTTGAGCTCCCCGCCTTCCACCCCTCTTGTGCTTCATCTTTTAAATCACCTTCAGGCAACAAGTAGAGACAATTTTTGTGCTCACCTTATTTTTTTCATTTTTCTTAGGGATGAACAGTTCTGTGCTGCCTGTTGGCCCGTATCTGGAAATAATAGTTTTATATATTCTTTGTTTTGTCCTATTTTTTAAATGGAAGAGGGTAAATCTAGTCCCTATTACTCCATCATGGGTGCAAGTAGAAATTTATTTTGTGGTTCTTTGTTTCATTTTTCAAGGTTAAAAGTTTTCAATAAGCCTATATTTTCAGTATTTATTATAAATTTAGGTACCCATTTAAATGGATTATTTTTCTGTTCAGCAACAATTATTCTCAGATAATGAATACATACTGTATTTGTCCAAGCTGTGATTAGAATCATTAATCATTTTGATATCTTAGGAAGAATTCAATACAGATCAACAAACTTTGAAGAAAATCAATGTGAAATAGTAGTCATTTCATAGAATGTATTTATTCTATTTGTTAGGAATATGTATAATTTGTCTACTGAAATATTGGTGAATAATAAAACCTGCTTGGCATTTGTTACAATTATTGTGGAACATAAATAAAAGAAAACGTATCCAGATTAATATTCTTTTTGTTTTAATGTGGACATAAATTAGTCACTTAAAATTATTCTTCCAAATGGGTAATAGCTTCCTTGTCTTTTGTCTTATTCACCACGTCTGGTAAAAATCCATGAGATCTTTAGAGAAGAAAATTGTCTGCAAAGCATCAAGTATGAGAAGAACTGATATGGTCCAGGGTGGATGGGAATCTGTTCATATGTCACATGTGAGGCAGTTGACATCTATCAGTTGCTCTTGACTTGATTTCTGCTCTCATCAGTGACATGCAGACTGCTCAGTCTCTCTGATAATTAACAAATATGTGTTATATTTTTTGAATTATCTTGATTTCTAGCATAGAAAGCATGAGGTAAATAAAATATCTTCTCTTAAATTTGGTAATACAGTGGTTGGGAAATTATTTGAATACAAAGATGTATACATCAAGAAATTAACTTTATTAACACTTTAAACACACTACTGAAACATACTTGTCATATTCTGCCTGATTTTCCATCTGATTTTCCATTTTCTCTCTTTGTCTTTCCAGGAAAACAGTTGGTGTTTTTTGCTGTGGACCCAATTCGATTTCTAAGACTCTTCATAAGCTGAGTAATCGAAACAATTCCTATGGGACAAGATTTGAGTACAATAAAGAATCTTTCAGTTGAAAACCTCTGAGATGAACAAGGACTCTAAAGAAGGAATGAGTGCAATTTCTAAAGCTTTGAAATGCAGCTGAATCAAACAGCTGTGTCATGCCAAACAGTAGCAAGGTTTTCTTATTTATGATTATTTAAAATGGAAATGCAGAGAGAATGTGGCAGGATGACAGGTCACATTACACATTTAATCTGGAAACCAAAGAGGCCCTGAAGGATATCTGATGTGATTATTCACTTTTCACTGCTCAGATTAAAAGAAAACTATTAGGTGCACACTGTTGATTTTTATGGCAGATTCAAGAACTCCCTAGTGAGGAGTTGCACTTGCTCATTGTGAGTCTGATAGCCTTGGTTCTCTTTTAAATTGTTTTTGGTTGAACAAATGCAAGATTGAACAAAATTAAAAATGCATTGAAACTCAGATTACATTTTCTACATGAGTATAAACAGAGAAGCATTGATTTAGAACAGCTCCAGGCCAACATACTAGGTGTCTGAAAATACAGCACAGGATTCTGAGTTGATACGGGTACTCTGTGCCGCTTGCTCACTACTGATGCTAATACTTGATATCTGTAGGCTTTATGCTCAATGAACCTTTTGCAGATGCTGATATAGTATCTATTGATATAATATCTATTGATTTTTTAATATTTTTCTTTCATCTTTGTTCCTGCCCTCCCTTGGCATGTGTTAGACACGATGATTTAATCACTCCTTTCCATTCCCAATTTATTTAATCTATACTATTGCATTTTAATGAGGAAATGTCATTAATGTAAATTATAAAGGGACTTACAGACTGATAATTTTTTTTCCTTTTTCAGCATTTTGACCTCCATTATTATTTCCTTTTTCCCCCAGTGTAGTTTATCTTTAGGTTTTAGTCTCTTAGTCTGCATTTTGAAGACCAAAGGGTATTGTGTCTGCCAGTGGTCACTGAGATATAAATTTTTTCTCTTTTTTTCACACATTGGTTTATAATGGAGACAAAGTGTGGTCACTTCCTTGAATAGGAAACCTGTATTTTACTCTTTATACAAGAGGAAATACTTAATCAATTATGGAAATTTAAGTTCTGAATCAAGAATATTAGTGTTGCACTGTCTGGCATTCTGGGTCTTGATACAGAATTACTGAGTTTAAAGTCACTGTAGGGACTGTGCTGTGTGATCCTATCAGCTTATGCTCCCTGCCCATTATATTCTCAGCTCAGAAAATATATTTCACTACCTTAAGAATTAAGGCATTTTTATAATTTAGTAGTTTTCTTTTGTAGACTTGCTATGAAATATAGCACATTGCTGAAATCAGCAACATAGCTTGTCTTGCCTTTGTTAAAATTTTCCATGAGATAACATAACATGATAGATTCTACTGTCATCTTTTTGCTCTGACTCACCAATAGCAATCAAGCATGCTAAACCACCAAGCATTAAATGCCCATAAACATATTACAGCTATTTCTTCCTCTCCTTGGAACTCTTTCTTGTTCTCTCTGGAAGGAAAGTGAGTCAGAAAAAGATATGGGAAATGTGCAATGTTCCTGCAGATTTAGCTCTGAAGGCATATTTAATAACCAGTACATCTTGGCAATACTTTCTCAAATAAAAATAATTTTCATAAAAACACATAACAGGAGAAAACTGGTAAAAAGAAAAGAGTTAGTACAGGCTTACATGCAACATTCTTTACTAATTATAATTTATTTATGTGATTATGTTAATAAATCTCATTTCAGTAAAACTGGCGGAAGAAGAATGATCTTTCCAAGTAGGTCTGCTATACTAGATGAAACTCTTTGCCTATTTTATTTATTCCAGTGGATGTTCAAATGCTGAGTGTTAGACATAGGTAATTTTTGCTTCTGTAAGTAGGAATGAAGCTAGGACTTCATCCTGTGTGTATGAGAGCTTTGTTTTGTTTTGAGGAATTCTTTTTCTGGGGCTAATTCTTATCAGACTGATCTTTAAAAAGTAATTTTAATAACAATAAATGTTAAAATTGAAATGGTATCCTTAAAATCTCTGTAAGCTTCCTTTAGGTTGGCAAAAGATAAAGCAGGCAGAGTTTTTTCACGAGATGGCACAAAGTTGAGTGTGCAGCAGTGTAACCGTAGGCATTTCAGTCCTGGGGCTGTTAATGTCCCTGGCTAATGGTGTGACTACGGAAAATTGCTCTTCACTCTGGGATGAAGATGTCTCATTTGGACCAGACCTGTAGTTATTAGTCTTTTTAGTAATGTATATTTTTGAGAACTTGATTAAAATGAATATTGTGACACACTTACAAAATATTACATTTAATTTTGGCAGGCCCACAATCTCCAAAAGCAGTGGCTCCTTTTTGAGAACCTCTGAACAAAATAAGGGTTTTACGGGGTTCAGTGGGTTAAGAATCCACCTGCAATGCAGGGGACACAGGAGACACAGAAGACACGACTTTGATCCCTGGGTCAGGAAGATCCCCTGGAGGAGATCACGGCAACCCAGTCCGGTATTCCCAGCTGGAGAAGGCCATGAAAGAGCAGCCTGGCGGGCTGCAGTCCCCAGGGTAGCAATAAGTTGGACGTGACTCAGCTACTGAGCACACACACAAACAGAGCATCATCTTTATAATTGTTAATTGTTTTTAACCTATACCTTTCAGTTCTCTGATTTTTTTGGAGGAAACTATCAATTTTTTTATAGGATTGTTCTAAGAAATGAACTATGTAGACAAAGGAAAGGAAATTCTCTTTATATTCCCCCAGACCAAGAATCCAGTGGAATTTACCATTCAGTTTTTAATCTTTTTTGGATCTCCTGTTTTGTGTAAGGGATTTTGTGATTTTTTACGTATCAATTTTATAATAGTAAACTCAGATTCACACACATACACACAGACCCCACTCACGTACATTTAGAGCTTGCTGTTTTTGTCTTTTGGGGTGTTTTTTCATTTTGTCTTTGTTTTTTTTAATTCAAGTTAAAGTTTAGATGATTGATAGTGTTATTTTTTTTTAATTTAGTGACTTTAAACACCACTCAGGCATTGTGATGGTATAAACGTTTAAAACAAAGAAATAAAGCAGTGTAAACAAAGCATAGGCTGAATTGATTTAGTCAATGTATCCATGTTACTCATAACCCCCAAATCAGAGTTTGTTTGAAGCATTAACATCACGTAATGGATTTAAATTATAAGTCATCATTAAAGAGGCTTGCTGGAAGCAAATGGGCCAGGATTGTCATCAATAGATCAAGTTGGTGATAAAGAATATTATACTAATAAGAAAAAAATTTAAGTAAAAAAGATGTGTTTCTTTTCTTTAAGGATGGTAAACTCAGTGGAAGAGTAGTTTTTCTAAACACCCCATGAGACACATTTTAAAGTGCTTCTCCGATAAGCAGATTCCTTTTCTTGTGTTATACAGGATACTTTAATAGTAGAAACATAAAGTGATGAGATGGTTGGATGGCATCACTGACTCAATGGACATGAGTTTGAGCAAACTCTGGGAGAGAGTGAAGGACAGGAAAGCCTGGCGTGCTGCAGTTCGTGGGGTCACAAAAAGTCAGACACGACTGAGCAACTGAACACCAAAGTGCTGAAGCTGGAACTACTCTGATTGTGCAGTTGAAGAATCTGAGGCCACAGGGAGATGAAAACTTGCTTCAAGTCATCCATTGAGTTTGTCACAGACTAAACTTTAGTCATCTCTGCTACTGAAAGGGGCTTTCCCCCTCCGTGTGACAAATACATCTAATAAGTCACATCTGTTGGCTTGAACCTCCCCGTAAACTCTAGTGCTAGGTGGAAAATAATGTATGAGTGTTAATTCCACATTCAGATAAAGAAAATCAGTCTTTCCCCCTATGTCTTTTCTAATTTCTTACTCAGTCTTATATGTTTTGCTGATTAGAACCTATTTCCAGATAGCAGTTTTAAAATGTGTCAGTGGTGGTAAAGAGATTATGTTTTCCAGGAGTTTATGGAGAAATATGTAGCAGTATAGTTTCTAAGAAATGCTAATATTGTAATTTTAAATTTAGAGTCATAGACCAAAGTCATAACTTCAACAGCTTTCTAACCACCCAGGGAAATGTTGATATTAAAACAAATGACTTTGGTTCTCTATTCACATGACCATAACACACTTCTTGTTCAGGAGAAGACAGTCAGTTTTTTGTAAACTCCTGAGACAGGAAATAAGTGAAATCAAGCATAGTAAGATGGACATTTAGTTCTACTACCACAGAACAATGAAAACTCTTTTTCCTTGTCTAAATCTCCCCTCCATTACCCCAACTTCTTTATTTCATTCCGTAGTATTCTCAAAGGACAGAGTTGCAAAAGCTAGCTAGATGAGGTTTTCCAAAGAAAAAAAGCAGACTTCCAATACTTAGCAAAGAAGTGTCCAATAAGGGAAAAGAGAAAAAAAGGTCATGTGAATCATTTAAAATTAGCAGAGTTAAGCAGCATTGTTTTAGAACAGACACCAATAATGTTTCTGAAGCTAATACACAGAATTTTTATTTTCTCCTATACAAAAGTTTGATGTTCTTGTTTATAGAATCTAAAAATAGATTTTTATTGTATTTTACACTGGTGCAAAATACCCAGTAGTCTTAATGCAGAGTCTTAATACGGTAATTTAAGAATTGGTAAGGGCAGGAAATGCCTCATAGGAGCAAAACTGGAAGGGAGAAAAGGGGAATCAAAGAAAGAAAAGCTGTTTAACAGATCAGGACACATTAATGCTTTTTTTTTTTTTTTTTCATAGCATAGATGCTCAAATGTGTGACAAAACTAGCTATTACTCTGGTTTGGAAAAATGTAAAGAATATTGTCTTTGGTTCCTCTTTAGGAATCTTCTCATTATCATTGTTACTTGAATTTTTGTAGACACTTTACTTTTGATCAGATTTCTATTTGACTTCTATAAGAATTAGAGCTTTGATGAGCTGCCAGTTGACCTGGCGACAACCCCGATATTTTGATGAGGACCAGCACCACATAAATGCTTTAGTAAATGTGGCAATAAAGGGAGGCTGCCACACTCTGCTTCAGCTGCCCGTGCTGCGCACTGACATTCTGTCACTGCAAGGTCATATTTCCCAGCATTTCTCCTTCTACCCAGAGAGTGACATCTTCCTAAAAAGGCGGATGCTGAGAAAGACGTTCTGCTTTATCAACGGTGTATCTGTTCACCTACATCAGCACATTCATCTAAAGATAGTTATCATTTTAGGATAACTATAAAATTCATTTTAGTGGTGAGAAATATCCCCAAGGAATAATATGGGAGGCAAGCTTGCCTACTGTATATATACAGCACAGTGTGTGTGTGTGTGTGTATATATATATATATGCGCAATTCTCTCAGTCGTGTCCGACTCTTTGTGATCCCGTAGACTGTAGCCTGCCAGGCTCCTCTCTCCATGGGGATTCTCCAGGCAGGAACACTGGAGTGGGTTGCCATGCCCTTCTCCAGGGGATCTCCCCAACCCAGGGATCAAACCCAGGTCTCTGGCACTGCTGGCGGAGTCTTTACCATCTGAGCCACCAGGAAGCCCATATATGTGTGTGTGTGTGTGTGTGTGTGTGTGTATATAGGGCTCAGCTGGAGTGGATACCTTGGAATATTTAACCACTTTCTCCTTAGCCAGTGGATTGGCTGCTATATATACTCAGCTCTCCAGCTGAGCCTTGCGTGCTAAGTTGCTTCAGTTGTGTCTGACTCCTTGTGACCCCATGGACAGGAGCCCACAAGGCCCTTCTGTGCATGAGGATTCGCCAGTCAAGAATACTAAAGTGGATTGCCATGCCCTCTTCTGGGGGATCTTCCTGACTCTGGGATCTAACCTGTGTTTCTTAAGTCTCCGGCATCGGCAGGTGGGTTCTTTACCACTAGCAACACCTGGGAAGCTGAGCCTTCAGGTGTGCAAAATCCCTTATGACACGCGGGCTGGAACCTGACCTGGGTTGAACGCCAGGTTCAGTGATTAGATGTGCTACACAGTTTAAGCTGCAACCCCCCAGAGACTATCCAGTTCAAGAAAATAGCAGCTCTTGAGTCAGCTTGGCATCGTGACTCACATACCTGGGTACCCACTAGGTACAGTTATATTCTTATTTAAAGGTAGCCAATATTTGCTCACCTGATGGCATTAAGAGAAAAGTGTCTTTATGGTCTTGTTCTTTTCATTAAAATTTAAGTTCAGAGTTGGGAAAAGTAAACATCACTTTAAAAAGTGGGAATAATTGGCAGCAGTTCTGTTCTTCCCTGAGAGTGTGCTAATTTTATCATTTTATTCAGCCACCTCCAGTGTGTACAGTGAACAGGATCCTGGGTTAGAAATCAGAATACTTGTAGCCTTTAGCCCTGAAAAGCATTCGACCACGTGCATAAATATAGAAATGATATCTACCTCTACTAAACGCACAAGGATGTACTATGGCAAGCATGCGGAGGAGAGGAGGAGAGGGTGGTGAAGAAGGATACATTCCAGGCAAATCTTCCTTAATAGGTGTTTTGATAGTACAGTCAAAACACTTCTCTATGTAAAAACACAGGCTTTTCTGAGTCACAGCCATTGTTAACTAAAAGAATTTATATTTTCTGGGCAAGTAGAGAAGTACCCACAAGCAAATCGGCACCACTATCTCTCTCCTGAGATTTCTATAAACAAAGCCACCTTTTTGTCCTGTATAACTGCCTTCTGAATTCCTCTTGAGTATTTTAGATCAGGCACAATGTGGCTGGAGATAGCTGTATTTATCTATGAGAGTTGAACTAGGAATTGTTGGAGGGTGATACATGTTACCTGCTTATTTAAGGTTTGATGGAGAAAAATCAGGTGCTTTTGAGACATCCTAGTGAATTAAAACAAGGCCTTAATCTTAGAACTAGAAATAATTCTAAAAAAGCTTTGTAGCAATAATTATACAAAGCACCTGCATTGTAGCTATTTTTTCCTGGATGGAAATAAAATTATCTTTTTTCTTACTCTTAACAAAGACACCGTATTATGTATTTTCATCAAAGCTTTGTAGATATTTGTATTTAAATTATGTATATGCATATGTATGTGAGAGAATATTTTTATGATGGATTTAAGGAAAAATTGCCTATATGAAATGACATTCTACAATAATGTGTAATGATACTTTTCAACTTTCATTAATAAGCATTCAGTAGTGGCAGGTTCACAATTGGAGAAAACATAGTTCACTTATCACAATGTGAGATGCTCAGAATTCTAGGCACTTGGTTCTTGTTGAGCTAAATGGAAGTGTGATTTTATACAGTGCTGGAGAAGAAGCACTATGTCAGATTCAATACTTAAAGAATTGGGAAAAAATACACTTATTTATATATGTAAGTTTATTGTTGTAGAATTATGGTACATTGTAGAAAACCTTCATTGTTTTGGTAAACAAATAAAGGTTGGGTAAATATTCCTAAAATTCCTTTCATTATAAATGAATTTCATGCCTTTGGCAGTAATAATCAAGAATTTTTTTCCAGGATTTTGAATATGTTAGTCTTTTTTCATCCTATGAAAAACCAAATGATCACACTAGTAGTATTACTTGTGAAGATATTAAACGAGTGATATTTAAGAAATGTTCTTTGAAAGATTTTGAATGTAGTATAATTCCAAGCTTCTCACCGCTCTTGTAACTTTCAGTTCAGCAGGATGTATAATTGGGAATTATGGAATTCTAGACTCTAAACTTACTATGCTGGGTTTGGGGTTTGGATTTTATTTTTGGTTTCTTTGTGTTTTGGCATTATTCTCCAAGCTCATAATTATGCTCATTAAAACACTCAAATATTTATATAATTTTAAGATGTCGAAACTATGTATATTTCTTCTTCAGAAAAATTAATAAAATATAATATGTTCATTATGAATTCTAATGATGAGTTTTCATATTTGATTATTGACAATTTCTATTTGCCATCAGAAGATCTCCACAGAGATCAGGTTCCTACAGGTCTCTGCCATCACACCCCTGTACAAGGCCCTCTAAGCAGAGTCCAGGCATTCCCACTCCTGAGGGAATTCAATGGCCATGTCCTCAAAGGTCAACCGTTCCTAAGAAAAAGCCATTCCAGACTCCAGTTTTTTCCTTTTCCGTAGGCCACGTGAGTCTTTGGAAATTTATATTGAAAGTTTGAAAGATGTTGTTTATTGCTTAGAATCAGCATACCCCTTCCTGCGCCACAACCATACATACATGGATGACCTCACCATGTGGAATAGACAGTCCTCTGCTGCCCACAGTCACAGGAGGGATTCAGCACAGCAAACTCCCTCACAGAGACTAATAAGTGAGGTTTCCGACACTTCCCTTCAGATCAGGCTCGCCCGGGAGTTCCCTGGTGGCCTAGTGAATGGTTAGGATTCTGAGCTCTCACTGTCATGGCCTAGGTTCAATTTCTGGTGAGGAAACAGGTCCTGTCAGCCAAGAAACTTTCCACTATATAAGAAGAGGAGAATAAGGCACTCAGGCCTGGAATAAATCATAGCAGTAATGGCAACATCTGATTTACTTGAGGTGGAGGAGCAGGTGCTGGGATTTGAGGTCCCTGGAGGGTTCCACATCAACCTGAATTATAGCAGGGTACCATGCAGCACAAAGTTTTATTCCATATTTTCAGAAATGTGCCAAAAGCAAAACCAGGATGTGTGGTTATTTTACTGAGAGTAATATTCAGGTGGTGTTAACGAGCCATGGCTTTCTAATATCCCTGTCTGCATGTAATACAAAATGTTTGGTTGTTATAACAAGATTTAAACATACTGCAGGGCAAATCGTATTTTCTAAAGCACAGGAACCACTTTTAGTAAAGAAGCCTGACTGGATAAGTCTTATTGTAAGATGTTCTGTTCCTCCTCCACTCACCTCAGCTTTATTGAGAATTTCTGTTACCTTTAGTTTCTGTAGGGCTTCCCTGGCGGCTCAGACAGTAAAGCGTCTGCCTACAGTGCGGGAGACCCGGGTTCGATCCCTGGGTCGGGAAGATCCTCTGGCGAAGGAAATGGCAACCCACTCCAGTACTCTTGCCTGGAAAATCCCATGGACAGAGGAGCCTGGTAGGCTACAGTCTATGGGGTCACAAAGAGTTAGACATGACTGAGCGACTTCACTCACTCACTCAAACATTGACTATACTGTAAATATTTACACCCGTACAGAAAGTCCTGCTTGAAGAATTTGGTTTATTTTCCCCAATATGTCATCATCTCCATTTTTTGAAATTTATGCATTACACGAAATAAAGAATAATAGGATAATGGCTCACAGGTATGTCTGACATTTAAATAGGTGGAATATGAGCGGTCTGCTTTGTTGCAGACACCTGTGTTCCAGTATCATTTGAAAACTAGCTGTGTGATTTCCCCATCAGAAAGATGCAGACCAGAATTTTCTCTAAGATTTATTCCATCTTGTGTTTCTGTGCTGGCTGTGAACCTGTCATTTTAGAGTGGACAGAATGAGTAAAAATGCTTCAGTATACATGATTACGGTCACGTTTAGGTTCTAAAGCATGCAAAAATGGAAAACCTTCTTGCATCAGGATAAGAAATATTTGCTTCAGAGTAAAGGACTTTTTGTTGGCTCAGTGGTAAAGAATCTGCTTGTCCTTGCAGGAGACAAGAGTTCAATCCCTGGGTCAGGAAGATGTCCTGGAGAAGGAAATGGCCACCCACTCCAGTATTCTTGCCTGGAAAATCCCATGGACAGAGGAGCCTGGTGGGCTACAGTCCATGGGGTCACAAAGAGTGGGACATGACTTAACAACTAAACAACAATGACAACAACAAAAGACATTATGCTGTCTGCATCTCTAAATGTACGCTCTTGATGTTCCATTGTTATTCATTGTTTTCTTTCATCTAAAAGTCATTCATCGATCAAATCAGCTGCCACAGTGCCCTCATTTATAGAGCTTTTAGGAGTAGTGACTTAAAAAAAAAAAGGAGTAGTGACTTGTTTGTAGGGTTTAAGCAGATTACTCTTCACTACATGTAACTGCATTTTTCTCAATCAATTCCTACCACGTTACAATCCTTCAAGGGCTTTATTTTCAGGGTAGCTGCCTTCCTGAGATGGTGTCTTGCATCCTGTGTTTTGCTAAGCGGTCAAGCATTCTATAATGAGCATTCCAATAGGTCAAGTTTAGACGTATTTAAAAAGCAAGATTAGCAGTTATGTGCTTGCATTCCCCATGTGCATTATTTGCTTTGTATCACAATGGGGTCATGAGTGCATATTTTAATAGCATTCGTGTTGTAAAATTACTCATCAGCAGTGGCCAGAAAGAACACAAAAGATAATTGGGAAAAAATGCTTTGGGAGGGTGTGCAAATCAAGGAGACTTTGATGCAAACCTCAATTCTGAAGATTAAAAGTTCCTTTAAAATGGCTTTCCTTATTCATATTGATTACCTTGCTGTCAGGAATGTGTTTGCCAGAGCTCAAAAATATGAAAATGTATGACAATAAAAGTTTCTCATCAGGCTTTTTATTAGGCAATGAAATGTACAAATCTTTTGAAGTGGCTTGTGTTGCAGAGACCCTGTTTGCAGCTTGGTGGTAAATATGTCATCTACTGGGAGATATAAGCCAATATCCAAACCTGTTTTTGCATCTCAGATATAGACCCCATGGTATTGTATAAATAATATTTTTTTACTTACAATGACTGTTAATTGTGACAGATTCCCAAGTCACCTGATATACATTTTGACAAGATGATTTTGAAATTTAATTCCAGGTTTGTGCTGACAGAAGACTTCTGTAGGAGGTATTGATTAGTAGGCAAATTTGGACTTCAAGTTTTTAGAATAGTTCTCTGCCTTGGGTTTCTTTTGATTCCCTGGTGGCTCAGATGGTAAAGAATCTGCCTGCAGTGCAGGTGGAGTCAATCTCTGAGTCAGGGAAATCCCCTGGAGAAAGGCATGGCAATCCATTCCAGCATTCTTGCTTGGAGAATTCATGGACAGAGGAGCCTGGCAGGCCATAATCCATGGGGTCCCAAAGAGTCAGACACCAATGAACGACTAACACTTTCACTTCTGGGTTTCTTTTATGGTGGTGGTGAGAAATGGTTAGTTATTTATTTACATCTGTAATAGGATACTTGGGGAAAAATACATTTTCATCTTCCAAAGCAGATGGAAATAACATTTCTAGCAATGTTCTACAACTGTGTTGCTTCTGTTAAGCTTTGCCTTTGGAGTAGTTGTTGTACCTTTAACCCTTATCTGCTAGTAACAGGAAGTGTATCCCAAATTAGATAAGCTTGCAGACAAGCCCTGGGAGCCATGACCACACTCTGATGTTGAACTGTGACTACAGTTTCTCTTCTCATTTGTCTAATATAAAGTCCATTCCTCACCTATTTCATTGAATCCAGCTTTAGCCTGAAACATTAAACTTAAAAGCTTTTGCACAGCAAAGGAAACTGTAAACAAGGTGAAAGACAACCCTCAGAATGGGAGAAAATAATAGCAAATAAAACAACTGACAAAGGATTAATTTCCAAAATATACAAGCAGCTCATACAACTCAATATCAGAAAAACAAACAATCCAATCAAAAAATGGGAAAAAGATCTAAACAGACATTTCTCCAAAGAAGACATATAGATGGCTAACAAACATATGAAAGGATGCTCAGCATCGCTCATTATTAAAGAAATGCAAATCAGAACTACAAAGATATCACCTCACACTGATCAGAATGACCATCATCAAAAAGTCTACAAAAAATAAATGCTGGAGAGGGTGTGGGGAAAAGGGAACCCTCTTGCACTGTTGGTGGGAATGTAAATTGATACAGCCACTATGGAAGACGGTATGGAGATTCCTTAAAAAAACTAGGAATAAAACCACCATATGACCCAGCAATCCCACTCCTAGGCATATACCCTGAGGAAACCAAAATTGAAAAAGACACATGTATCCCAATGTTCATTGCAGCACTATTTACAATAGCTAGAACATGGAAGCAACCTATTGGAAGGAATCCATCAACAAATTCCATTAATCCATGGAAGTTGTCCATCAACAACTGAATGGATAAAGAAGTTGTGGTACCTATACACAACGGAATATTACTCAGCCGTAAAAGGAATGCATTTGAGTCAGTTCTAATGAGGTGGATGAAAATAGAGTGAAAAAGTGAAAGTGAAAGTCACTCAGTTGTGTCCAACTTTGTGACCCCATGGAATATACAGTCCATGGAGTTCTCCAGGCCACAAAACTGGAGAGAGTTGACATTTCCTTTTCTAGAGGATCCTCCTGACCCAGGGATCGAACCTAGGTCTCCCATATTGCAGGCTGATTCTTTACCAGCTGAGCCACAAGTCGGAAAGAGAAAAATAAATATTGTATATAATGCATATATTTGCAATCTAGAAAGATGGTACTGATGAATTTTTTTGCAAGTCAGCAGCGGAGAAAAAGATATAAAGAACAGACTTACGGACACAGGGAGAGAGGAGGAGAGGGTGAGATGTATGGAGAGAGTAACATGGAAACTTATATTACCATATGTAAAATAGATAGCCTATGGGAATTTGCTGTATGTGTCAGGGAATTCGAACAGGGGCTTTGTATCAACTTAGAGGGGTGGGGTGGGGAGGGAGACGGGAGGGAGGTTCAAAAGGGAGGGGGTGTATGCATACATATGGCTGATTGATGTTGAGGTCTTCACAGAAAACAACAAAATTCTGTGAAGCAATTATCCTTCAGTTAATACATAAATTTATAAAAAGTTAAAAAGAGAATGCTTCATTTATTTTTTCTTGTTGGTTCCTCAGCTCAGCTATAGACTTTAGAACCTTGATATTCTATGCTATACTCAGTACATGCTGTGTATTCTCAGTTACCCAGTCGTGTCTGACTCTTTGTGGCCACTTGGACTGTAGCCCGCCAGGCTCCTCTCTCCACGGGATTCTCCAGGCAAGGATATTGGACAGGATTGTCATTTCCTACTCCAGGGGATCTTCCCGACCCAGGGATTGAACCCACGTCTCTTACATCTCCTGCAAAGGACTGTCATTTCCTACTCCAGGAGATCTTCCCGACCCAGGGATTGAACCCACATCTCTTATGTCTCCTGCACTGCTGGCAGATTCTTTACCACTGCACCACCTGGGTCCAGGCTCTGCTTCTGTATGTTCTCCAGTCATCTTCTGAGTTAGCCTATTTTCCTTGGTTCCAAGTTTTCCTTTCCCTCCGGGCTTGGGAAAATCATCCGTGCACTGGCTCTGCTCAGCAACAGCCCCCCTGAGCCCCTGGTTGCAGTAAGTGCCCGTCACATACCAGTGTGCTACAGAATCAGATGTCTCTATGGCAGGCTGTTCAGTAGCTTATTTACATAGGAAGTGATGCTGCAAGTACAGTCGAGTCTTTTTTTCCTGGTAGTTCTGTTCTATAAAGATCACACAAGCACACATGCTGAATTCATGAATACTGAACTTTTGCTCCCAATTTAGTTCTTGTGAGCATCTGATCCCAATATTTTTATCAACCATTCAATACATGACCTGTATGTTTGTGTGTTTCTGGTTAAAGACACTTTATTTAATATATATCGTCAGTTCATTAGTGTTGAATTCACAGCCAGCAGCACTATAACTCATGCCTGAATGAAGGTTGTCTAACACATGTATGTTCTTCAGAAGGCACATCATGGATAGATTATGAAGGTTTTATTAGGCCTCATTTATTATTAGTTCAGTGCAGTTGCTCAGTCATGTCCAACTCTTCGTGACCCCAATAGATATGTTAATATGTGTAAAAAGTGTGCAAACACTTGTGTTCAGCAAAGGTTAACATGGCAGGCCTGAGGCTGCTGTTTTTCTTATGAAGTCCTTCTGGCAGGATTGGCCATCTGGAAACCTAAATTTCAGGAGCATTCCCACCACCCTAACTGCTAAGAGGGACTCAGTGTAACTAAACTTTTGTGCCAACTATGAGGTTTGTACTGAACATCTGCTTTCCTTCTGAGGGCCTGGAATTTTGGCAAGTGCTGGGCAGAGGTCTTATGTGATCAACCCCCCATAACACCTTGGACACTCTCTAATGACCTTCACTGGCTCATAACATTTCACAAAGTTTGTCACAACTTATTGCTGGACAACTTCTGTGTGTCTTATATGATCTTGCTGGGAGACGACTCTTGGTAGCAATTGCCTGGTTTCCTCTGGACTTCACCTTACACACCTTTTCCCTTGGCTGATTTTGCTCTGCCTCCTTTTGCTGTAATGATTTTTAGCTGTGAGTGCAATTACATGCCGAGGCTTGTGAGTTTTAAATAAGAATCATGAAACCTAAGTCTCACTGGGCTCCTCGGCCACAACCTGCATGACTCTTAGTACAGGGGGTGTCCACTGGTTTTGTACCTGAGGAGTTAACTAACCAGATTACTTTGACACAAGTTAGGCTGAAATTGTGGGTGTGAATCCCATGGATTTGGAGGGCCGACTGTGTTGCTGTGCCACATTGTACACAAGGAGCTCGAGCATCTGCAGGTTTTGGTGCCCATGGGGACTCGGAATCAATCTCCCATGCACACTGAGACCACTATGCCTTGTATTCTCTCTGTTCTTGTGCCTGAGAGGGAAGTGGATTAGGACCTTTCCCCTACCCTCAGGTCTCCCTTCCATTCATAGAGCGACCCCCTTGCTGTCTTCTTTGTTGAATCTCTTTTCTCTGTTTACTTTCTTTTTTTCCATTGACAGATTAAGAGCAGTACGTGCCCAGATTTGGACTCATCCTTTACTAACAGTTGAAGGCTCCATTTGGGACTTTCTTAAGCCTCATGCACCAACTGAGATTTACCAGTAAACTCCAGTTGGAATTAGACACTGGCCCAGTTACTAATGTCACTTTCTCTCCTCTTCTAATGTTGTGGTATAGACCTCTTATACCTTGGAAGGAAAGCTATGACCAACCTCACATATTAAAAAGCGGAGACATTACTTTGCCAACAAAGGTCCGTCTAGTCAAAGCTATGTTTTTTCCAATAGTCATGTATGGATGTGAGAGTTGGACTATAAAGAAAGCTGAGCACCGAAGAACTGATGCTTTTGAACTGTGGTGTTGGAGAAGACTCTTGAGAGTCCCTTGGACTGCAAGGAGATCCAACCAGTTCAATCCTAAAGGACTGATGTTGAAGCTGAAACTCCAGTACTTTGGCCACCTTATGCAAAGAGCTGACTCATTGGAAAAGACCCTGATGCTGGGAAAGATTGAAGGTGGGAGGAGAAGGGGACAACAGAGGATGAGATGTTGGATGGCATCACCAACTGAATGGACATGAGTTTGAGTAAACTCTGGGAGTTGGTGATGGACAGGGAGGCCTAGCATGCTGCAGTCCATGGGGTCGCAAAGAGTCGGACACGACTGAGCAATTGAACTGAACTGAACTGAACAAAAACTGACATGCAAAAATAAGGGATGCAAAGCAGAGGCAATGCGGGATTCCAACCATTTTTTGATCTCCTTTGAAAATTATTAAAATACTCACCAAAGCACTAATACCCCTTTTCTGTTTCCCTCCTTTTTCTTTTCATTCTCTTCTTCAACCTATTTATTTCCATGTTTCCTTTGAGTGGATTGTGGTGAATGTAATCTGTGTTGATAGAATTAGCTGTTCTCTAAGATAGTCCTTTTTCTCTTTGTTATCTTCCCTGTATTCTCCAGCCCATCACTTTAAGTGATTAAGTCAAATCTCTTTTTGATTTAAGATTAAGTCAGATCTCTTAATTCCAACTGTGACCTACAGAAGAGGTTACATTCCCAAGAAAAACAAGCTCTACCCCATTAGCCACTCTTTATTGCACTTCTGAAAACCACTACTTACCAGTTTCCCCACCAATATTTGATTTATTTCAACACAGAAGATTCACTATACCTGAGACAGTAGTTTTAGTCATTACACAACACGGTGATTCTGTTTTACTTGCTTATCAGATGTTGTATTTTTGGTATTATACCTTACCAAGGAGCCTTTAGGTTCTTGTCAAGAGGAAGGCTGATGATTTGTTTCAGCTGACTTCATAGATAGATGTCTTTCTGGACCTACAGAATCCCAGCATTGGCCATATAATGCACTATGAAGTTAGAATTCCTTTTGAGACAAACCCCCTGAGTTTTAGATTCTTACTGCTTACGTTAAAATCTTACCTCCACTAATGTGAGCTCTGTTATGTGGGCCATTTTTTAAGAAACCTTTTATCAGCTTTAGTTTTCCTATTTGTAGAATGAGGGTTACGTAAGTTAATAGATATGAAGTATTTAGGGACACTAAGTAAGTATTCATTGCTATTAATAATAGCAATAATTTTAATAAATACAGAAAGATAAGTATGAAAGTCTGGAAGCAGGAAGGTATGAATTAAAATTCTTGGCTCCACACACTTACTAGATTTGTGACTTTTGGGCAGGTATTTTTTTGTTCGCGTTTTTCTTATTAAAATTAAGGGTATGTGAGAACCAGAAATTATAAAATAATATTGTTTAGAATTATGTGTAGCATAAAATAGACAAAGAGGTGACTATTATAATTATTATGGGAGAAAATAAATAATCTGAAGAAATCAGGTAGTAGACCATTGATAATTCATGCCTTTTCTGTATTATCTTATTTATGAAAATGTGCTTAAAAATATTGCTTTGAGGTGATTACATTTCCATTACAATTTCGTAGTTATTTGTCTGCTTCCCTGTCAGCTCCACTAATTGTTCATTTCTTCAATGAAGTGCACACTCTTAGGGTCTTAATCATCTTTGTATTCTAGGTCTTAGCAAAATATCTGATCCTCGATAGGTTCTCAGTAACTGTTTGCTAAATTAAATCTAATTCTCATTGTGCTATTACAACTAAGGAGCATAACTAATAGGAAATATTGGGTACTGTTAGGACATATTTATAAGCACAGGAAGAATTCTAAACTGGCTGTCCTCAAGAAAGAAAGCTATTATAAAGAAAAGCAAGAAAGAATCAGTTAAAAATTTATATGATCAAAAGATTATGTTTTAGCACTTACACATTATTTGAGTCATTAAGAAAAAGATAATATCAGACTTAAAAACTTGAATATTAATTTTGATTAGTTTTCTCTCTTCCTTATGGCACCAAAAAAACTCTTAGTTATTTTCCTTTTTTGGAATTTCTTGCCTCTGTCCTTTTCTTGTTCCATATCCACCATCTTAGTTGTAGATACAACCTCAACATCAGTTCACTGGCTCAGTGGCCAAAATATAGAACAGCATTAAATTTGAGACAGCTCACATAACATAATAGAAATGATTTTTCCATGTGTATTTGAAAGCATTTTATTAAAAGATTAATATCACTGTCTCTCTGCCTTCTCTTTTGCTTAATACCAACAACTACACTCAAAATCCTTTTAGGCAGCAACTGAGACATATCTTGGGCTTCCCAGGTGCCTCAGTGGTAAAGAATCCACCTGCCAATATAGGAGACTCAGGAGACATGGATTTGATCACAGGGTCAGGAAGATCCCTTGGAGGAGTAAATGGTATCCCACTTCAGTATTCTTGCCTGAAAAATACCATGGACAGAGAGGCCTGGAGAGCTACAGTCCATAGGGTCGCAAAGAGTCAAACACAACTGAGCACACGCGAGGTGTATCTTAATGGAAATTTTCCAGGATGAAAATTTTCATCCCATGATCCCACTCATCCCAGTGATCTATAGCTAACTGAGGATCAGGAGAGCACTGTTTACTTTTGCTTTTCTAGAAATATCTCATTATCAAAGGAAACAAATTCACCATTCTCAAATACACTCCTTTCAGTTTTATTTTCTGGAGAAGGAAATGGCAACCCACTCCAGTATTCTTGCCTGGAGAATCCCAGGGACGGTGGACCCTGGCGGGCTGCCGTCTATGGGGTCGCACAGAGTCAGACATGACTGAAGTGACTTAGCAGCAGCAGCAGCAGTTTTATTTTCAAACCTTGATTCAAGACACACTAGGCATTAAATAACCAGAAAGATTAGTTAAATACATTTTCTCCCTTGAACTTTTCTTGATGCTACCACCAGATGCACACACACACACAACACACAGTAACACACATATGGCAATAAGCTATACCAACTTGTAATATTAGAATACATGAACTTTGGAGTCAGATGTGGGTTTGGATCACAACTTCATAGTAGCAGTATAACCTTGGGCATAGCCTCTTGGCATTCTAGTTTCCTTATTTTTCAAGGAAAGTAAAGATAATACTAAACTCAGAATTTTAGTGACAGTGGAATGAGATCAAATGCATTAAACACCAGATGCTGACATATCATATGACAAAACTCTATCTAAATATTAAGTCCATAAAATCTTTCAACTTCTGAAATTCTTCTCCATTGACCATAAGCCAAATCTGCTATATGTTTATACCTTGTGTGCATATTTCTCACATTTCTTCATGGACTCTAAGCATCTGCAGGGCAGAATTTCTGTCTCTTCATTTCTGTATCTGCACAAATCCAAGCTTAGTGAAGTCGCTCAGTCGTGTCTGACTCTTTGCGACCCTATGGACTGTAGCCCACCAGGCTCCTCCATCCATGGAATGTTCTAGACAAGAGTACTGGAGTGGGTTGCCATTTCCTTCTCCAGGGGATCTTCCCAACCCAGGGATTGAACCCGGGTGTCCTGCATTGTGGGAAGACACTTTACTGTCTGAGCCACCAGGGAATCCAAGCTTGGGGATGCCTAATTTCAGCTCAAGCTTTCATCTATTTGCTTCTACCAAAAATTGTTCTGAATTAAAGTTTTTTTTAACACATGATTCCACTATTGTCTGTCATTAATGGCCTTTTCATCATGACTTATCATGCAATAGAATCTCTAATAGGAATGTTCACCATCTGTATCTTAGAACATGGTCTTCTAGAACCACTAGCAGATTTATCACGTCGTTATGCTTTCAGTTCCTGCTGAGAATCTTCTCTGTGAGCATTTCTGTCTTCTCAGGGTCACTCTTTTCACCAAGTTTAGTTCTCTGTCTTCTTTTATTAGGAGTATTTCTTCACTTTAGTCAAGCGTGACTTTTTCTAGTGCTATCAGCCGCCCTTACTTTATGGAAGTTCTCAATGTGCTGAAGGGGAGCTGATCTTACCTTCTAAGTATAAACCGTTTCTTCTATTCTTATTTTTCTCTACTTGCTGAAGTCCAACCTTTTGTGAGCTGCATTCTCATTCTTCCACTTACCCTCCATCACATGCTTACTAGGGGTCGGGCACTAGAAATATCATGTCTGAAAATCACTGCAGGCCTTGTCTTCATGGAGTTTATAGTTTGGTGGAAGAAAATACATTAAACTTAATGCACACAGATATATAATGAAAAGTAAGGTAAGTTCTATGAAAGGAAAGTAAAATATGTGATAAGAGGTTAAGACAGAAAGATTGGAATTAGATTGGGAAGGCAATTTGGCGAAAGTGGCATTTAAGAAGAGATCTAAAAATATGAGTAGAAATTTGAGAAAAGTGTGGGGTGAAGTGAGAGGGTGGTCCTAAAGAGGCAGAACAAACCACATGTTTAATTAGCTAAAACATAGTATGTGGCTAGAGCACTGCGGGTCATGTGCAGAGTTGCGTGAGATAAACTGGAAAGACTGGCAGAGGCCACATCAGGGAGCTCTTTGTTCAGTATTTGGAATTTAACTGGAGGAAAATGTTAACCTTCTAAAGGGTTATAAGCATGCTTGAAAACAGTCACTTCAGTCGCTATGTGATTTAGAAAAAGGTAGATGAAGAAGGTAGAATCCAGTCAAGAGGTTATTGTAGTACTTTCAGCAACAGATGATGATGGCTTAGACCAGAACTAAAGAAGAGATTTATGGCCCACGCTAGATGAAAGAGCAATGTCAGAACTTCCAGGGCTGTTGGTGAAGGGAAGATCACAGAGCAGTTCAGAATGGACGTCCCAGATGAGACTAGGAAAACCGCCTCTGATTACATTGCATGGTAAGGCTTCCAGAAATCTCTGTTTGCCAAGATGATAAAGAATTGCTGATGAGAAGGATACTTATATTTTTGAGATGCTCAGTGGTGTCTATGCTCTGGAAGTTAAGGCTAATTGTAGGAGATATAGCTTTAGAACAGTATCAATGAATCCAGAGGGGAATCATAGGATACTAACACTGTATTCAAAAAAGGATGGAGTGGGGGCATATGACCGTGGGATCCAGTGGTCTACCACCAAGAAGCCACTGGCTTGACAAGTTGATGATGAATGAGCAAGTCCATTAGCCGTGGCCTGAGAATGGTTCTGAGCATGAAAGACTTAGTCCTACCATGTGTGATGGCGTTTGCTCTGTCAACTTGGCTATGATGAGCCACGGTTCCCTGAAACCACTGTCTAGGAGAGGGAACAAAAGGAATATTCTCTCAGAGAGTTGGAGGAAGTACTTTGTAGCATTCATACATTCTCTCCAGTTAGCCAGTCAAATGTTAACATGAGTACCACTGTGAAGGGATTTTGCAGACATGATTAAACTTTTTAATCAGTTGATTGTGTGTTAATCAAGAAGGAGATTATTCCAACAATCAGTTGTAAGCCTTTTTCTATAGGGTTTTGGACTTGGCTGACTAAGAGACTCCCCCTTGTGAACAAGTTTCACCTCATGCTCTTGGAGTTCCAGTTTGCTTATCTTCTCTTTCTCACTGCTTGCCATAAGGATTTCAGATTTATTTTATCAGTCTTGCATTGCTGTATAAGACAATCCCGTAAAATAAACAAATAGATAGATAGGAGATAATAGATATTCATCTTAGTTGCAGAACTCTCTGTAGGGTTGGCTGAGGACTCTGTTATATTACATTTTCTCTTATTTCCACATCCTCCTTCCATTTCTCTCTTAGAGGTGGTAATCCTATAAGTTCAGTTCAGTTCAGTTCAGTTGCTCAGTCATGTCCGACTCTTTGTGACCCCATAAATTGCAGCACGCCAGGCCTCCCTGTCCATCACCAACTCCCGGAGTTCACTCAAACTCACGTCCATCGAGTCGGTGATGCCATCCAGCCATCTCATCCTCTGTCATCCCCTTCTCCTCCTGCCCCCAATCCCTCCCAGCATCAGAGTCTTTTCCAATGAGTCAACTCTTTGCATGAGGTGGCCAAAGTACTGGAGTTTCAGCTTTAGCATCATTCCTTCCAAAGAACACCCAGGACCGATCTCCTTTAGAATGGACTGGTTGGATCTCCTTGCAGTCCAAGGGACTCTCAAGAGTCTTCTCCAACACCACAGTTCAAAAGTATCGATTCTTCAGTGCTCAGCTTTCTTCACAGTCCAACTCTCACATCCATACATGACCTACCCCCTAGCAAAACTCCTGCATGAAAACTTGTTTTAGTCCATTTCTCAGAGAACCCCAACTAAGAATACCCCCATATTTAGAGGAAGAAGAGTTGAACCTATAAGTGATGCTGAGAAAGAAAACCCGGGAAGTAAGAAAGAAAATCACAAGCAGATTGTCTCTCAGAAACTGCAAGAAAATTGTTCAAGAGGAGAGCAATACGAAGTTATAATAGTGGCCAAATGTCAAGTAAATGCATCACAAAAAATCCTCTGATATGGCAATGTAGAGACCATTAGTGACCTTGGTAAGAAGCTTCATAGAGAGATGGGGACAGAAAATAAGCTGGGGTGGGTTGAGTAGTACATAAGAGACAGAACACAAATTTAAAACAGCTAAGAAGCTTGACTGTACATAAGAAATAGGGGGAAAGTTGAGTGGAAATGATGTCAGTGGAGAGCAATTTTCTTCTTAAGATGAGCATGTCTAAATATGGAAGGGATAAGGATCCTACAGAGTGGGAAGAGCTGAAGATGCAGGGAAGGATGAGGAAAACTGATGAAACAAAGGCCCTGGGAAGTTCAGGAGGGTTGGGATCTGAAGATAATAGAGACACGCAACAGGAAGGTCATGGACATAGAAACAGCAGGGGTTAAAAAAAGTTGAGTAAAATTGAGATATAGGATGTTTAAAGAGTTTCTGGCAAAAGAATAGAGGATTTCCTAATTGGCAGTTTCATGTACAAACAGCAAAAACAGTTACATATACTTTATTCACAAAATTTAATATTGTAAATATGATATTAATATCATATACATACCTATATCTATAGGTATGTTTATATCTGTACCAAAGAACTTTATATCTTAATAAACTGGCAAAAAAGTGAAATTAGCAAGAACACTAATGAACTATTGTTATCACAATTGTTAAGGTAGAACTGTCATGATATTATAACTACCTTCTCTTCAGCTACTCTGAATTTCTTGATTTGGTTTAAGGCCAAGGACAGCAAACTTTTTTCAACAAAGGGCCTGATAGTAAATACTATAGGTTTGTGAGCCATATGGTTTCTTCTGCAACTATCCAATTCTATCATTGTATCATGAAAACTGTCATAGACAATATGTAACATAAATGAATGAGTGCAGATGTGTTCCAATAAAATTTAAAGAACAAAAACAGATGGCAGGCAGGATTTAGGCCATGGGCCATCACTTGTCCACACTTGCTTTTATCCATGCCATGATTTTGTTGAGACTATCAACCATCTCATCTCACGGGTGATTTTGATGAGTTCAATTCAATGATCAGTTTATTGTTGAAGTCTTCTGTGTCTCCCAAGTCCATATTAATGTACCTCTTCCCTGGTTGCTCAGTGGTGAAGAATCCACCTGCCAATGCAAGTTCCATCCCTGGGTCAGGAAGAGCCTCTGAAGAAGGAAATGGCAACCCTCTCTATTATTCTTGCCTGGGAAATCCCATGGACAGAGGAGACTGGTGGGCTTCAGTCCAAGATGTCACAAAAGAGTCAGACACAACTTTGCAATTAAATGACAACAACAAATGGTGTTAGTATAGTATTCTTAAAATACCTACAATATTTATGCAATACCTATTATGTAATAATTTATGTATTTTATTCTGATTTCACTGAAAATGGAGATCAAATCTTATTAACCTTTGTATCCCTAGCACAGTACTAACATAAAGTGGAAGTCCTACAAATAATTGTTCGTTTAATGAATGAGTAAGCAAAGTATGGCACCCCACTCCAGTACTCTTGCCTGGAAAATCCCATGGACAGAGGAGCCTGGTAGGCTGCAGTCCATGGGGTCGCTAAGAGTCGGACACGACTGAATGACTTCACTTTCACTTTTCACTTTCATGCGTTGGAGAAGGAAATGGCAACCCACTCCAGTGTTCTTGCCTGGAGAATCCCAGGGACGGGGGAGCCTGGCGGTCTGCCGTCTATGGGGTCGCACAGAGTCAGACACGACTGAAGTGACTTAGCAGCAGCAAGCAAAGTATGAACCATTACTGTCCGACTCAAATAGAAGTCCTTCCTGCTGGGGCAGTTGAGCAGTTAATTAGGTTCGAGTTCAGTACCACATTCAGAGGTGGTTTAATAGCCACGAGTGTTTTATGAACTCTGAACCTGTTACTGGCATGATGTATATTTCCATGTCTTAAATGTTTCTCTGTCTTAAGGTATACACTTCTATTTATCATGATGCATGTGTGTGCTCAGTCATGTTCAACTCTTTGTGGTCCTATGGACTGTAGCCTGCCAAGGTCCTCTGTCCATGGAAACTTCCAGGCGGTTGCCATTTCCTACTCCAGGGGATCTTCCCAATCCAGGGATTGAACCCACATCTCTTGCATCTCTTTCATTAGTAGGCAGATTCTTTACCACTAGCGCCACCTGGGAAGACCTTATATCATGATTTCATTTCATTAAATAGATTTACTATATTCACATTATGCAAAATGATTTTGCAGAAACAAAGTATGATTATATTTTGTCTCTTTTTTATTATTTTATTTTTTGTCTCTCTTTTTTAAAGATAGTTAATTTGTGCTAAGTTAATGTGCTCTATGAGAATTTGATAAAAAACACTTACTGAGTACTTAAGCTGTTATTCAGTCGCCCAGTCATGTCCAACTCTTTGTGACCCCACAGACTGCCGCACATCAGACTTCCCTGTCCCTCACCATCTCCTGGAGTTTGCCCAAGGTTCATGTTCATTGCATCAGTGATGCCAGTCAGCCATCTCATCCCTTGAAGCCCTCTTCTCATTCTGCCCTCAATCTCTCCCAGCATCAGGGACTTTTCCATTCAGCTGTCTGTTCACATGAGATGACCAAAATACTGGAGCTTCAGCTTCAGCACCATTCGTTCCAGTGAATATTCAGGGTTGATCTCCCTTAAGATTGACTGGTTTGATCCAGGAGTCATCTCCAGCACCACAGTTCCAAGGCATCAATTCTTTGGCATTCTGCCTTCTTCATGGGCCAATCCTCACAACCATATGTGACCGCTGGGGAAACCATAGCCTTGACTATACAGACCTTTGTCAGCAGAGTAGTGTCTCTGCTTTTCAACACACTGTCTAGATTTGTCATCCCTTTCCTGCCATTAATAAATGCTTGTATTTTTCTCCAGACTATGTTAAGGAACATTCTATTATAATCTACATTTTAAAAATGCAAAAACCAAGGAATATAGAGGTAAAATAATTCATAAAAGGTCATACAGTTAATGAGACTGAGCCAGGACTCCAATTCATAGAGTCTGACTTCAGATCCCATGCATTTGAAAGGTTTTCCTGTATCTTTAATGTACTGAATATCACAGCCCATCCCATGTTAATCACATATGAAGAACAATTTATCATCTGACCAATTCTTGTTAGTTTTTAGGTCAATATTGTAGGCAGAATAAGGCTTTTTCCCATCTCCCCTCAAATGTCCCTACCCTAATCCCCAGAACCTAGGTACATGTTATTAACATAGCAAAAAGGGCTTTGGGGGTATGATTAAAGTGAAGGACCTTGAAATGGAGTTTCTAGGACTACCAGGTTGACCCAAACTATTTTGATTGCTTAAAAGCACAAAACTTTTCCTTGCTGCAGTCAGTCAGAGAGAGAGAGAGAGAGGTGATTACAGAATAAGGATCAAAGTGAGGCAAGTCTTTACCTGTCTTTAAAGAGGCAAGTCTTTACCAGTCTTTAAAGAGGAAGGGAGGGGGCCATGTGATGAGGCTTGCAGGTGGCTTCAGGATGCTGAAAAAGGCAAGGAAATGAACTATTTCCTGGTGTCTCCACAAAGAACGTAACCTCACTGCCACTTTGATTTCAGCCCTTTGAAACCTGTAACGGCAGAACCCGCAATCCTGGTCTACTGAAGTATGGGATAACAAACCTGCGGCATTTGAAGCCACTGTGCTTGTGGTTATTTACTGCACTGTCCATGTTGCTGTTCAGTTGCTAAGTCATATCTGCCTTTTGCAACCTATGGACTGCAGCCTGCCAGGCTCCTCTGTCCATGGGATTTCTGAGGCAAGAATATTGGAGTTGCCATTTCTTTCTCCAGGGGATATTCCCGACCCAGGGGTCAAACCATGTCTCCTTCATCGGCAATCGGGTTCTTTACCACTGAGCCACCAGGGAGCCCCCTGAAGTAGCAATAGAAAGCATATAATCAGCAACAAAGTTCTCTCCAGTATTAAAGAGAGGAGAAATGTTTTCATTCTTTCTGTATTTTCTCTCTGTCTCTCTTTCTCCCTCTTTCTCTCCACACATATGTGAACACTCACACAGACACATCTATCTTTATAATTCTTCTGGCAAGAATGTTTTAAAATGACATGATTTGATAAGGAAGACTGGCTAAATTCAGGTGGCGCTAGTGGTAAAGAATCTGCCTGTCAGTGCAGGAGATATAAGACACTGGGGTTCGATCCCTGGGTCAGGTCGGGAAGATCCCCTGGAGGAGGGCCTGGCAACCCACTCCAGTATTCTTGCCTGGAGAATCCCATGGGCAGAGGAGTTGAGGAGGCTACAGTCCATGGGGTTACAAAGAGTCAGACGTGGCTGAAGCAACTGAGCACGCATGACCAAATTCCAGGCAGAATGCAGAACTTTCTCAAAAAGCAGTAAAAACAAGTGGTTCAAACTTGTCTTGGGCTTGGTTTTCAGGTCTTTTCCAGCCTTCCCTACCCTGTCACATGATCTCCTGTCTATCCTAATCGCTGACCCTGACTCTGCTTTGATTCAGACTATTTTGATGACATGGGCTTATTCTTCCAAGTATGGATTCCTGGTTTTGCTGTTTTCATTCCTATATGATTCTGAAAGGTACGCACATGTTTCTACCTAGCCAAGATGTACTCATTTCTAAAAATATCTTACCTGAGAACCAATTTACATGCATGTTTCTCCCTACCTTTCTGAAATGGCCTCAGTCAGTATTTTCTTCTGATTTTAATGAGGGAAAATGCTCATTACATAAATGTTATAATTTGAAAAAGTTTCATGAGAAGAAGCATCAAGTGAAGTGGCAATTAAGTCTTCAGTTCCTCTCAGAGAGACTTGCAACACTTCTTCTAAGTTCTTCACCTTTGCATTTTCTTCTTCATGCCTTTTGATCTCTTATTTTTAGACTCTGTCTCTTTGCATTTTTTGATCAATGCAACCCTTTTCAAAAGCATATGACAATTCATTACAAAAACCATGAAAGTATTCAAATGCTTTGACCCAGAGATTCTACTCCTGGAAAACAAATGAAGTGAAACAAGATGCAAAATGTACCAAAATATTCATTATAGCAATAATTTACAGCTAGATGAAATCTAAATATTCAGGAAAGACAGTTGATAAAGTATGACATGTCAACATAATTGAATAACAGATAATGAAATTTATAATCATGAAGAACTGGATTCAAATCCCAGATAAATTACCTAAACTACTGAACACATATGTAAATAGGGAAGGCAAGTCTCCTATTTAAGCCATAGTCTCCTCATTTAAAAATATGAATAATACTCTCATACTGACAACATGAAGATTAGATGAATTAACATATGTTAATATGCTGTGTTTATCACAGTTCTTGGAACATCATAACCACTCACTGCATTAACATCTTAGCTATTCATTTTAAAAGAATAAATTAGAAATCACCATAAAAATGATTAAAAAACATACAAGAATTGGTAGATTAACATGAAGTTATAAGAATATTGCTATTAAGAAAAGAACTCATGAAACAATTAGATAAATGTAAGCTATCTACAGTTTTAATAAGGTTTTGGTTTAAAAGAAAATACTTAAAAGATTTCTTACAATTTTAAATAGCTGAAGGATTTGAAAGCCCTTAAAGCCTCCAGTGGTTGCCAAAGGCAGTTTTATATTCATTATATTGTACAAACTGGCAAATGCTTTTGAAAATAAGCAACGCAAAGTTAAAAAACTCATACTTGCATTTTAGCAGCTTTCAGAAGGAGTCTAATCAGAAGGCCCGTGGACCTTTGTTCTACTGAGATGCCCTCCAAAATAACACAAGCTCACAATAGGTGGCCCCAATGAGGCCTCTTTTTATAATGACAAAGAAAACTGTTCCTACAAATCAAAGCCCATATAAACAAGGGAAAGGCTATTTTAAAACATTCACAATCAAAGCCAGTTGTCAGCCAGCAAGAGACACTGTTGAAATGACTCCTATCCATCACATATTTATTTCTACAGATGAAGAATTATACATTTGACTTGTTGGAAAGGTTGGGTACTAAAAATAGTCTTTAAAAAACTAAAGCACAGAGAGAGGAACAAAAAGAGAGGCAGCTGCTTATTTCTTTCTCTGTAACAAAATGTGACTTATAATGTAGTAATGGAAAAACAGCGGAGCCCCAAACGAAGCAATTTATAAAATCTACACTATAAAATAATGCCGCAGAATATGATGCTGATTAGCATTGAATGAAACTGCCAAGTATCTTAAAATATCAGTTATGTAATTTTGCTACCTTATTGAGAAAACCACGGAGTGAGTGAGGTGGTGGTTTTATCACAGATGTTGTTGCTGCACAAGTGGATAACCTGAGCCTCTAGAGAAACAAAATGATATTCTATGTTGAAGTTCAGTGATAAAAGAGGGAATTGCCTTGTAATATGGAAGAGAATGACTTCATACAGATCCCATCAGCAGCAATGAAAATTCCTTGGGTAGATTTTGATTCAAGATGCTTTGTAAAAATGATTAGAAATGTCACCGGGACTGAAAATTTCTTTCAAATCAAACTTAGCTAAATAATTATTTTGCACTTTGAGATCAGACTAAAGGCAACCACAATCACTATTCCTGTTTCTTGAGAATTTTCTTTAGACTTCATCAAAATTTATTTTGCAACTCTTTGCTCTGTTTTACTTGTTTCTGTTCTTT
Organism: Bos grunniens; assembly: GCF_055505025.1. Lineage (NCBI taxonomy): Eukaryota > Metazoa > Chordata > Mammalia > Artiodactyla > Bovidae > Bos > Bos grunniens. The sequence continues at coordinate 45,439,220 of NC_141193.1, read as the reverse complement.
CAAATTTTGGTACTGGAGAAGATTCTTGAGAGTCCCTTGGACAGCAAGGAGATACAACCAGTCCATCCTAAAGGAAATCAGTTCTTAATATTCATTGGAAAGACTGATACTGAAGCTGAAACTCCAATACTTTGGCCACCTGATGCGAATAGCTGACTCACTGGAAAAAACCCTGATGCTGGGGAATATTGAAGGCAGGAAGAGAAGGGGACAACAGAGGATGAGATGGTTGGATGGCATCACCGACTCAATGGACATGAGTTTGAGCACCTCCGGGAGATGGAGAAGGACAGGGGAGCCTGGCGTGCTGCAGTTCATGGGGTCATAAAGAGCTGGACACAGATTAGCAACTGAGCAACAACAACACAATTCCTTACTAAATTGAATCCAGTCCTCAAATGTTATTGTTAATTTATTTTAAATCTTGTAGTTCTGGTTCTGTACCAAGTGGAGGACATAAACCGTAGTATTTGCCCTGTAGTCCCACAGACCTTCCTCTGTTTAGATAAACATGCTGCTGCCCATCCTTGGCCTGATTTTCTCCTCTGGGCATCAGAAATTAGACAAGCCAGCAAATGATGACTGACAGCTAAGGTGAGTTAGAAGATGAATCTTGCTATATAAACTGAGTTTATTAACTATTAGTAATCTCTGAGAGTTGATGGCATTACTTCAATAGTTGTACATTTTTATTTGTTCTAGATGAAAATTAGCCAAAATCATCTGACCAATATATATAGCAAGATGATTTTTACTTTTCTCTGCATTTCTAAGTGCATTCATAAACAGTCTAACACTACATGGCATGCCTTATAGGAATTGTAGGATATTTTAATTGAAAGGTACCATACTGATCAATGGGTCCTCTCTTAAAAACCATTCCAGAGATGTAGAGGTTTAGGTGTCAGACTGAGGTGTATTTCTGGAGCTTGGATTGGATAATTCTGTTTTAAAAGCATGGCCATCTCAAGAGAGAGAGAGTAAAAAGACAGTGTTTAGGGATAGGGCTGGAAGTATAAGTTAAGCAGTCAAATGGAGATACATACCTAAAAATGCTGAGCAATTAAATGCAAACTAGACATAAGGGAACTAAAAGAGACTAAGGATTCAAGCACAGAGCTATTGAGTTTGGATGAGACGGTGGAAGAAGAAATTTGGTGAAACACACTGAAATACTGTGGTAGAGTCAGAGGGCCCTTTTCTAGAGCATGTTTGGCCTCATTTCTGAATGGGGAGTTGTTATAAGCCCTGAGCCAATGTAAATAAGTATGACTATAGACTCAATACTTAAATTCTATTTCTAGAATTCAAGTCAAATTTGTCATCCAACCTCTATGTGAAGAACTTTAGTGTCAAACACTTATTTTTTTCCAAAAATGTCCATTTTGGTTTTGGAAAACTCTGAATATTGGACAGTTTTTCCTTTTCTTATACCCAAATGAGTCCCTGATAACTTCCACCCACTAGTCTTTTATGTTGTACATAACAATAGAAGGAATGGAATATCAATTGGATAATTTTTAGAAATTCAACTGGACCAAAAATTCAAGTAGCAAGATTATCTGGACATCTTAACTTAGGGTCTTAATTGCCAGGAAAAATAGAAATAAGTTATTTTACTAAAACTACAGACAGGCTAATATTCATGTAATTGTTTTCTACTAGCAAATGTTTCACAGCATTTTAAACATTCTGTAATAAAATAAAGTCCTTTTTAGAAGATATTTTAAAAGCACTATAATAAGATTATTATCTTTATTGTCAACACCTTCGGTGAGGACATCTTGAGGCAGGTACTTAGCTTGATTCTTTGCAGGAGAAACGTCCTTGATGTCAATGACCTTCAAATGTACAGTCAAAATTATGGCAGGAAAAGTCTGAAGACTATTTTTTACTTGAATTCCATAACATATTTTGGAGCAAGAATGTAAAATATAAGGGGAACATTGTGCTTTCTTAAGATAATTGGAATGTATTTATCAAGCTCAAAGGAGTCAATTAGTGTAAATTTGTTGCTATTTTATTAAAATTAAAGAAAGGGGATAATAAAAGGAACAAGTCATTCCACAATCAAGAGGAAAAGAATCACAATCGTTCCCATATTTTACAAGAGCACGTTCATTCAGATACATCTATAGTTACTTATTACCAAATGGCATCCTTTCCATGGAAATATGAGCTTGAGAAGAACCCTTCGGGGAATGATCAAAATCCAGCAAAGCAAGCACAGGTGGCTTCTACCTGAGTAGGAGGAGGGCTACATTTTGTATTGATAACAGTTTTGATAAGGGTCTCCAGAGACACATGCCAAGGATTTCCGCTGGGACATCCCCTGGGGACTTTAACATCATTTAAGTTATAGCGAGGTCAGGTTTTTTGCCCCAGCTCTATTGCCTAAACCTTTCATAAATGGCTCTGATACATCAAATTGTGGTAATCCTCTTTTTCCATGAGCAGGGGCTGCTTTTCTTCTGGAAGCTGGTTTCTCTTTCGACGACGTAACAGGCTAGTAAGTCCTCCCAGCACAGCAGTAAGGACAGACCCAACCACAGCTGCCCCAATGAGCCACGGCCAGATTCGTTGCGCTTGCTCTAAGTAGGGCTTAATGTAATCTTGAAAAATGTCCGGTTCTGAAATAGAAAGACATCCCAATGTTTTTACTATCATCATCATCACCATCATCCTTGCTGCATACTTTGGAGTCAGAGGCTTAAGTCTAAATGCCAGCTCTGCTACTTACTAGCTATACGAGCTTGGGAAAGTTACACCTAATACCCCAAGGCTTCAGTGTCTTCAACAGGAAAATAGGAAAACAATACCACCTTGCTTGGATGTTTCAAACTTCATAGACAGTATCTGACCTGTAAATTGTATAGTGCCTGCTCCCTGCCAGCTACTCTAACTCCTTTAGCTATTTTTAGTTATTTGGACTCCATATTTCTAAATAATAGGCAAATACTACTATCTCTTAATTTCTTGAGTTTATCTCTGGAGTTTGTCATGCATAAGCAATTATTTTAGCTCTCTCACAACTTCCCTTTTCTCCATCTTTTCAGTATAATAACATCAGGATTTGGGGCCAAATCCACATCTAGGACTTTCATTATTTTTAGTATTTAAATTTGATTCACAATTGAACCTAATAGTATTCTATGATTACATTATGATTACATTTCTTTCTCACATCATTTTCCTCTTGGAGTTGCTTGATTTTAAAGGAACCATCATTATTTACAAGACACTCTAAAATATCAGTTTTGTGACACAAAGGAAAGAAGAGAGTGTATCTTGGGCTTACCTTGCAAAAAAAATATGACTTTATGTGATTCAAGTCTTAAGCAAAAGTAATGCATGTAACTGTGGGGCAGTTCCCTAAAAAAGAAAAAGGATGCCTTCTCCTTTTCCCTTTTCTCCTTTCAACTAATGCAAATAGCATGTTGGTGAGCCAGCACAGGTCATGTGATCAAGGGTACACCCTAGGTCTTACAGAACTACAAGGAAGCAGCGGCTCTGGTCCCTGAAATTATGGGGCATGTATTTAACTATATACCAAGACTGCTATTTGACCAATTAATAAACTAACTTATCTAGGCCATGGATATTTGAGCCTATATCTGTTCCCCAACCTTACTTTCCCTTTGTGGCTGATGTTGGAACTGTAACAGCTTTTTTTATAACCTATTTTGTTGGCTACAATTGATTAGTTCTGAGTGAACCACTGACTCAAGATGGGCCAATCAGAATTGGCCATTACTCAGAATTCACTGTGAAGAATTGAGTCCAGTGACTCAGGAGCTGGTAACAGTCTTAGTGCTAGGGAAGGGGTGGGGAGGGGAAAATGAGAAAGGGAGAGAGAGAGGAGATAAATCTTTAGACTGCTTGTTTCCTGGTTCCTACTGTTTCTCAGTCTCAGCTACATTTTTGTCTTTTTTATATTTCTAGTGTTCCTTCCTTCCTTGGGTTCTGTAAACCAATAAATTATCTTTTTATGTAATCTTGTTTCTATGGAGTTTCTGACATTTGCACTTCAAAAAGTCCTAATTATTTTTAAAGGTTAATTAGATTCCTGCAGTAATAAAAGATGGAGTAAGTACCTTAAGATACTCTGAAATTACAGTTATATGAAAGCTATGTTGTCATAAAAAATTACATCAAATAAAAAGAAAATGAGTATTAGTTTATAAAATAACTAGGAAAGAATGGGTAGCAATGTGTTGTGAATATAAAATGAGAGTCTCAATGTTCACCATAAATTCAAGAACTCAGAACAATTAAAACAAGAGAATTTGTTAAAAATTAATTTTATATTATATTTCAATCTTCATTCAAAGGAGGAAAAAGTGGCGTTTCCCTGACTTAAGCAGGACAGAGCTTAGACCCTGTTTCTCCTGTTACCTTCTGCATTCCTGTCCTTCACACAGCATTTTGCCAGCTGTCACTAAGATACTTTTAATATTCTTAGGTTCCATTAAGCATAATTTGAAAAATATAGCCAATTAATGTTTCTCTTCATCATGAAGGGGCAATAAGCTCCAAAGAATTAACATTATAGAGTAAATAATAATAACAACAATTTATAACTTTGAATTAATATTAATTTAAATCTAAGAAATAAAAGCTAACAAAACTAAAATAAATTTTAAAATGTGAAAAATATTTTCATCAAACATAAAAGTACCTGTTTTAATACATTTAAAAATCATATTGAAAATGAGACTACAAATGCTGAGCTTGCATTGCTATTAATCACTTCAATATAGCATGCATTTTAACTGTGACATAATGCAGATACATAGACGTTACATAATAATTATGATTTTCTTTATTGCTTGCTGCTCAGCTCAAATGCTTTCAAAATTTTAAAATACTATTTCTTTATATGTCCTTTCCAGCTTATTTTATTATTTCTCTACTTTGGTTCATTTCAAGCAGTTTTAAATTTTACTGTCATCAGTGGACTATCTTCTTTGAAACAATCCGTGTTTCTTAATGGCTTCAATCTAAACTTTTGACTTTTCCTTCTCAGTTGTTTGTTTTGCAGCCTCAATAGTGCTCCTGTAAATTATTTTTTAATATAAAAAGTTTTCTATTATTTTTACCTACTTAAAATTTCATTTTTCTTGTTACCTATTCTCTATAGAATAATCATATAGTTTTCTATTTGTTTGGTGCTCTGTCATTTCCAAAGCATTATTCACATGCCCATTTATCTATACAAGAAATGCATAAGGTAGTTAGGAATCATTATCCTAATTTAATGAATTCCCAACTTGAAACTTAGAAAATTTGCCTGTAATATTTAAATTCTGCAATGTATGTGTAACGTTAGGTATGATGCCTTTCACATAAAAAGTAATTTGTAACTCTTATTTATTATTCTTATTCTATACTGTTCATAGGGTTCTCAAGGCAACAATACTGAAGTGGTTCACCATTCTCTTCTCCAGTGGACCACATTCTGTCAGACCTCTCCACCATGACCTGGCCATCTTGGGTGACCTCTGCATGGCATGGCTTAGTTTCATTGAGTTAGACAAGGCTGTAGTCCACGTGATCAGATTGGCTCATTTTCTGTGATTGTGGTGATGAAAAGGCAAAAAGTTAGGATACTGAAAGATGAACTCCCTAGGTCATTAGGTGCCCCATATGCTACTGGAGATCAGTAGAGGAATAACTCCAGAAAGAATGAAGTGACAGCCAAAGCAAAAGCAACACCCAGTTGTGGATGTGACTGATGATAGAAGCAAGGTCTAATGCTGTAAAAAAACAATATTATATAGGAACCTGAAATGATAGGTCGATGAATCAAGGCAAATTGGAAGTGGTCAAACAAGAGATGGCAAGAGTGAACTTCAACATTCTAGGAATCAGCAAACTAAAATTGACTGGAATGGGTGAATTTAACTCAGATGACCATTATATCTACTACTATGAGCAGGAATCCCTTGGAAGAAATGGAGTCATAGTCAACAAACGAGTCCGAAATGTATTACTTGGATGCAATCTCAAAAACGACAGAATGATCTCTGTTCGTTTCCAAGGCAAACCATTCAATATTACGGTAATCCAAGTCTATGACCCGACCAGTAATGCTGAAGAAGCTGAAGTTGAACGGTTCTATGAAGACCTACAAGACCTTCTAGAATTAACACACAAAAGAGATGCCTTTTTCATTATAGAGGACTGGAATGCAAAAGTAGGAAGTCAAGAAACACCTTAAGTAACAGGCAAATTTGGCCTTGGAGTACAGAATGAAGCAGGCAAAGGCTAATAGAGTTTTGCCAAGAGAATACACTGGTCATAGAAAATACCCTCTTCCAACAACACAAGAGAAAACTCTACCCATGGACATCACCAGATGGCCAACACTGAAATCAGATTGATTATATTCTTTGCCGCAAAAGATGAAAAAGCTCTATACAGTCAGCAAAAACAAGACTTCTGACTCTGACTCATGAAACCGTATTGCCAAATTCAGACTGAAATTGAAGAAAGTGGGGGAAACCACTAGATCATTAGGTATGACCTAAATCAAATCCCTTATGAGTATACAGTGGAAGGGAGAAATAGATTTAAGGGACTAGATCTGATAGACAGAATGCCTGATGAACTATGGACGGAGGTTTGTGACATTGTACAGGAGACAGGGGTCAAGACCATCCCCAAGAAAAAGAAATGCAAAAAAGCAAAATGACTGTTTGGGGAGGCTTTACAAATAGCTGTGAAAAGAAGAGAAGTGAAAAGCAAAGGAGAAAAGGAAAGATACACCCATTTGAAAACGGAGTTATAGAGAATAGCAAGGAGAGATAAGAAAGCCTTCCTCAGCGATCAATGCAAAGAAATAGAGGAAAACAATAGAATGGGAAAGACTAGAGATCTCTTCAAGAAAATTAGAGATACCAAGGGAACATTTCATGCAAAGATGGGCTCAATAAAGGACAAAAATGGTATGGACCTAACAGAAGCAGAAGATATTTAGAAGAGGTGACAAGAATACACAGAAGAAATGTACAAAAAAGATGTTCATAAGATCTTCATGACCCAGATAATCATGTTGGTGTGCTCACTCACCTAGAGCCAGACATCCTGGAATGTGAAGTCAAGTGGGCCTTAGGAAGCATCACTATGAACAAAGCAAGTGGAGGTGAGGGAATTCCAGTTGAGCTATTTCAACTCCTAAAAGATGATGCTGTGAAAGTGCTGCACTCAGTATGCCAGCAAATTTGGAAAACTCAGCAGTGGCCACAGGGCTGGAAAAGGGCAGTTTTCATTCCAATGCCAAAGAAAGGCAATGCCAAAGAATGCTCAAACTACCACACAATTGCACTCATCTCACACGCTAGTAAAGTAATGCTCAAAATTCTCCAGGCCAGGCTTCAGCAGTACATGAATTTCCAGATGTTCAAACTGGTTTTAGAAAAGACAGAGGAACCAGAGATCAAATTGCCAATATCTTTTGGATCATCAAAAAAGCAAGAGAGTTCCAGAAAAACATCTATTTCTGCTTTATTGACTATGCCAAAGCCTTTGACTGTGTGGATGACAATAAACTGTGGAAAATTTTGAAAGAGATGGGAATACCAGACCACCTGACTTGCCTCTTGAGAAACCTATATGCAGGTCAGGAAGCAACAGTCAGAACTGGGCATGGAAAATCAGACTGGCTCCAAATAGGAAAAGGAGTACGTCAAGGCTGTATATTGTCACCCTGCTTATTTAACTTATATGCAGAGTACATCATGAGAAACGCTGGGCTGGAGGAAGCACAAGCTGGAATAATGATTGCCGGGAGAAATATCAATAACCTCAGATATGTGGATGACACCACCCTTAAGGCAGAAAGTGAAGAAGAACTAAAGACCATCTTGATGAAAATGAAAGAGGAGAGTGAAAGAGTTGGCTTAAAGCTCAACATTCAGAAAACTAAGATCATGGCTTCCACTCCCGTCACTTCATGGCAAATAGATGGGGAAACAGTGGAAACGGTATCAGACTTTATTTTTTGGGGCTCCAAAATCACGGCAGATGGTGTTTACTCCATGATATTAAAAGACACTTACTCCATGGAAGAAAAGTTATGACCAACCTAGACAGCAGAGGCATTACTTTGTTAACAAAGGTCCATCTAGTCAAGGCTATGGTTTTTCCAGTAGTCACGTATGGATGTGAGAGTTGGCCTATAAAGAAAGCTGATTGCTAAAGAATTGATGCTTTTGAACTGTGGTGTTGGAGAAGACTCTTGAGAGTCCCTTGGTCTGCAAGGAGATCCAAACAGTCCATCCTAAATGAGATCAGTCCTGGGTGTTCATTGGAAGGACTGATGTTGAAGCCAAAACTCCAATACTTTGGCCACCTGATGCGAAGAGCTGACTCATCTGAAAAGACCCTGATGCTGGGAAAGACTGAGGGCAAGAGGAGCAGGGGACAACAGAGGATGAGATGGTTGCATGGCATCATGGACTCAATGGACATGAGTTTGGGTAGACTCCAGGAGTTGGGATGGACAGGGAGGCCTGCCATGCTGAGGTTCATGGGTCACAAAGAGTTGGAAATGACTGAGCGACTGAACTGAACTGAACTGAATTCTTATTCCAAAGTAGTACCATCAGTATTTCAAATGAATCAGCTTGCAATAAAATTTTATCTCTTTAAACTTGTTTTGGTCACTGATTTTGTTCAATTTTCTCTTCTGGATTCCCAGATTCTTTTCTTCTATGCTCCTTTGTGACACTCGGCACAATCATCTATGTGTTATAGTTATTTATATATGTTTCTTACTTTTCAAACTTGATCACAAACTCTTGACAGCAAGTAGTGTATCTTTTTTTTTTTAATTTTATTTTATTTTTAAACTTTACAATATTGTATTAGTTTTGCCAAACATCGAAATGAATCCACCACAGGTATACCTCTGCTCCCCATCCTGAACCCTCCTCCCTCCGCGTACCCTCACTCTGGGTCTTCCCAGTGCACTAGCCCCAAGCATCCAGTATTGTGCATCGAACCTGGACTGGCGACTCATTTCATACTTGATATTATACATGTTTCAATGCCATTCTCCCAAATCTCCCCACCCTCTCCCTCTCCCACAGAGTCCATAAGACTGATCTATACATCAGTGTCTCTTTTGCTGTCTCGCATACAGGGTTATTGTTACCATCTTTCTAAATTCCATATATATGCGTTAGTATACTGTATTGGTGTTTTTCTTTCTGGCTTACTTCACTCTGTATAATAGGCTCCAGTTTCATCCACCTCATTAGAACTGATTCAAATGTATTCTTTTTAATGGCTGAGTAATACTCCATTGTGTATACGTACCACAGCTTTCTTATCCATTCATCTGCTGATGGGCCTCTAGGTTGCTTCCATGTCCTGGCTATTATAAACAGTGTTGCGATGGACATGGGGTACATGTGTCTCTTTCCCTTCTGGTTTCCTCAGTGTGTATGCCCAGCAGTGGGATTGCTGGATCATAAGGCAGTTCTATTTCCAGTTTTTTAAGGAATCTCCACACTGTTCTCCATAGTGGCTGTACTAGTTTGCATTCCCACCAACAGTGTAAGAGAGTTCCCTTTTCTCCACACCCTCTCCAGCATTTATTGCTTGTAGACTTTTGGATCGCAGCCATTCTGACTGGTGTGAAATGGTACCTCATAGTGGTTTTGATTTGCATTTCTCTGATAATGAGTGATGTTGAGCATCTTTTCATGTGTTTGTTAGCCATCTGTATGTCTTCTTTGGAGAAATGTCTGTTTAGTTCTTTGGCCCATTTTTTGATTGGGTCATTTATTTTTCTGGAGTTGAGCTGCAGGAGTTGCTTGTATATTTTTGAAATTAGTTGTTTGTCAGTTGCTTCATTTGCTATTATTTTCTCCCATTCTGAAAGCTGCCTTTTCACCTTGCTAATAGTTTCCTTTGTTGTGCAGAAGCTTTTAAGTTTAATTAGGTCCCATTTGCTTATTTTTGCTTTTATTTCCAATATTCTGGGAGGTGGGTCATAGAGGATCCTGCTGTGATGTATGTCGGAGAGTGTTTTGCCTATGTTCTCCTCTAGGAGTTTTATAGTTTCTGGTCTTACGTTGAGATCTTTAATCCATTTTGAGTTTATTTTTGTGTATGGTGTTAGAAAGTGTTCTAGATTCATTCTTTTACAAGTGGTTGACCAGTTTTCCCAGCACCACTTGTTAAAGAGATTGTCTTTAATCCATTGTATATTCTTGCCTCCTTTGTCAAAGAAATTAAGGAAACACTTCCATTCTCCATTGCAACGGAAAGAATAAAGTACTTAGGAATGCATCTACCTAAAGAAACTAAAGACCTATATATAGAAAACTATAAAACACTGGTGAAAGAAATCAAAGAGGACACTAATAGATGTTCATGGGTTGGAAGAATCAATATAGTGAAAATGAGTATACTACCCAAAGCAATTTATAGATTCAATGTAATCCCTATCAAGCTACCAACGGTATTCTTCACAGAGCTAGAACAAACAATTTCACAATTTGTATGGAAATACAAAAAACCTCGAATAGCCAAAGCTATCTTGAGAAAGAAGAATGGAACTGGAGGAATCAACCTACTTGACTTCAGGCTCTATTACAAAGCCACAGTTATCAAGACAGTATGGTACTGGCACAAAGACAAAAATATTGATCAATGGAACAAAATAGAAAGCCCAGAGATAAATCCACGCACATAAGTAGTGTATCTTTATTTATCTTTCATTCTTCTATTTATTTATTCATTCATACAGCAACATTTACTGAGACACAATATATGCCACTTGGTTGTTCACACATGTGAAAGGATCAGAGCCCCTGGCCTGAAGGAAACAATAACTGGAAGAGGAGCCTGACAAGTAAACAAATTGTTTTAAGAACAATGCTGTTCTAATGAAAGCATGTAAAAGATATAATGGGATCACAGGGAAAAGACCTCCTCTATCTGTCTGGGGAATCAGAGAAGGCATCCCAGGAGACTATCCCTCTGAGTAGAATGAATTAGAACTTGAATGTAGGATGCTGATGGCAAGCCATTCCTGGCAGAAGGAACAGGATACACCTTTGCATACACATAGGCAAGCATAAGTGAACAAATCCACGAACAACAGAGACCTCATCAAATCCCGTGTGCAGAATGAAATATTCCAATTATTGTGCATGCCTCTTCCTCTCATTTTTAAAAATTAATTTATTCATTTTAATTGGAGGCTAATTACTTTACAATGTTGTAGTGGTTTTTGCCATAGATTGACATGAATCAGCCATGGGTGTACATGTGTTCCCCATCCTGAACCCCCCTCCCATCTCCTTCCCCATCCCATCCCTCAGGGTTGTCCCATTGCACCGGTTTTGAGTGCCCTGTTTCATGCATCGAACTTGGACTGATGATCTATCTCACATATGGTAATATACATGTTTCAATGCTATTCTCTCAAATCATCCTACTTTGGCCTTCTCCCACAGAGTCCAAAAGTCTTTTCTTTATATCTGTGTCTCTATTGCTGTCTCACGTATAGGGTTGTCAGTACCATCTTTCTAAATTCCATATATATGCATTAATATATCGTATTAGTGTTTTTCTTTCTGACTTACTTAACTCTGTATAATAGGCTCAAGTTTCATCCAGCTTATTAGAACTGATTCAAATGTGTTCTTTTAAATAGCTGAGCAATATTCCATTGTGTATATATACTACAGCTTTCTTACCCATTCACCTGCCAATGGACATCTAGGTTTGTCCATGTCCTAGCTATTGTAAACAGTGCAAAAAAACAATCCCATTCACCACTGTGATGAAAAGAATAAAATCTTTAGGAATAAAAAGTGAAAGTGAAGTTGCTCAGTCGTGTCCGACTCTTTGCTACCCCCATGGACTGTAGCCTACCAGACTTCTCCATCCATGGGATTTTCCAGGCAAGAGTACTGGAGTGGGTTGCCATTTCCTTCTCCAGGATATCTTCCCGACCCAGGGATTGAACCCTGGTCTCCCGCATTGTAGGCAGAAGCTTTACCAGCTTAGCCATTTATCCTTAGGAATAAATCTACCTAAAAAACAAAAGACCTATATATAGAAAACTATAAAACACTGATGAAAGAAATCAAAGATGACACAAATAGATGGAGAAATATACCATGTTCATGGATTGGAAGAATCAATATAGTGAAAATGAGTATACTACTCAAAGCAATCTAAAGATTCAATGAAATCCCTATCAAGCTACCAATGGTATTTTTCACAGAACTAGAAAAAATAACTTCACAATTTGTATGGAAATACAAAAAATCTCAAATAGCCAAAGCATCTTGAGAAAGAAAAATGGAACTGGAGGAATCAACCTGCCTGACTTCAGACTATACCACAAAGCTACAGTCATCAAGTATGGATGTGAGAGTTGGACTGTGAAGAAAGCTGAGTGCCGAAGAATTGATGCTTTTGAACTGTGGTGTTGGAGAAGACTCTTGAGAGTCCCTTGAACTCCAAGGAGATCCAACCAGTCCATCCTAAAGGAGATCAGTCATGGGTGTTAATTGGAAGGACTGATGCTGAGGCTGAAACTCCAATACTTTGGCCACCTCATGTGAAGAGTTGACTCATTGCAAAAGACCCTGATGCTGGGAGGGATTGAGGGCAGGAGGAGAAGGGAATGACAGAGGATGAGATGGCTGGATGGCATCACTGACTCGATGCACATGAGTTTGGAGGAACTCCGGGAGTTGGTGATGGACAGGGAGGCCTGGCATGCTGCGGTTCATGGGGTTGCAGAGTCAAACATGACTGAGCAATTGAACTGATTGACTGACAGTCATCAGGACAGTATGGTACTGGCACAAAGACATAAATATAGATCAATGGAACAAAGTAGAAATCCCAGAGATAAATCCATGCACCTATGGACACCTTATCTTTGACAAAAGAAGCAAAAATATATAATGGAGAAAAGGCAATCTCTTTAACAAGTAGTGCTGGGAAAACTGGACAACCACCTGTAAAATAATGGAACTAGAACACTTTCTAACACCATTCACAAAAATAAACTCAAAATGGATTAAAGATCTAAATGTAAGACCAGAAACTATAAAACTCCTAGACCAGAAACTATAAAACTCCTATAAAACATAAGTAAAACACTCTCTGACATAAATCACAGCAAGATCCTCTATGACCCACCTCTCAGAGTAACGGAAATAAAAGCTGAAATAAACAAATGAGACCTAATTAAACTTAAAAGCTTTTGCACAACGAAGGATACTATAAGCAAGGTGAAAAAACAGCCTTCAGGATGGGAGAAAATAATAGCAAACAAGGCAACTGACAAAGAGTTAATCTCTAAAATATACAAGCAGCTCATGCAGCTCAATACCATAAAAATAAACTACTCAATCAAAAAATGGGCCAAAGAACTAAACAGACATTTCTCCAAAGAAGACATACAGATGGCTAACAAATACATAAAAAGATGCTCAACATTTCCCATTATCAGAGAAATGCAAATCAAAACCACAGTGAGGTACCATCTCATGCCAGTCAGAATGGCTGCTATCAAAAAGTCTGCCAAAAAATAAATGCTGGAGACGGTGTGGGGAAAAGGGAACCCTCTTCCCCTGAAAGTGGCACTGCACAGTAGTGTGGCCACTATGGAGAACAGTGTGGAGATTCCTTAAGAAAACTGAAACTAGAACTGCCATATGACCCAGCAATCCCACTGCTGGGCATACACACCAAGGAAACCAGAATTGAAAGTGACACGTGCATCCTCCTCTCATTTTTAAAATCAAATGTCAAGTCTTTTGGAATATATTAGAAGAAGGAAGCTCTTAGCAAAGTAGCACCATATAGATGGATAAAAAAACAAGACCCCTACATATGTTGTCTACAAGAGACCCACCTCAAAACAGGGGACACATACAGACTGAAAGTGAAGGGCTGGAAAAAGATTTTCCATGCAAATAGGGACCAAAAGAAAGCAGGAGTCACAATACTCGTATCAGATAAATTAGACTTTAAAACAAAGGCTGTGAAAAGAGACAAAGAAGGTCACTACATAATGATCAAAGGATCAATCCAAGAAGAAGATATAACAATTATAAATATATATGCACCCAACATGGGAGCACCGCAGTATGTAAGACAAATGCTAACAAGTGTGAAAGGAGAAATTAACAATAACATAATAAAAGTGGGAGACTTTAATACCCCACTCACACCTATGGATAGATCAACTAAACAGAAAATTAACAAAGAAACACAAACTTTAAACGATACAATAGACCAGTTAGACCTAATTGATAGCTATAGGACATTTCATCCCAAAACAATGAATTTCACCTTTTTCTTAAGCGCACATGGAAAAAAAAAAAAAAAACAGCTTACTTGAAAAAAAAAGCATTTCAATGAAATAGCAGTAAATAGAAATTATGATTCCTCTTTCTATGAAATGTCAAACATTAGGAGAAATAATATTAAAATTCCCAAATACCTCCATGATAGCAATATTCAGGAAATAGTTTATGGTAAACATTTTTAATAAACAGCAGCATAAAATAATCAGTGTTTAATATCTCTGGTGTGTGAAATACAAATGCATATATCCTCAATATAAAATAGGCTTCTTGTCATTACAATTTCATGCTTGTCTATTTGAAATGCCCATAATAACAAAAAATAAATTAAAAAATAAATAAAAATAAAAAACATTAAATTGTATATCTTAGCACGGAGGCAATATGATAATCAATAAGTTCAAAATCTTCATGAATCTTTAAATTAAGACTTCTACTACAGCATATATTTTCCCCCAGGAAAATGCAATAAAATTTAACTGAATAATGCATAAAAAAAAATGAAGTATATATGTTTTAGAAATACATACAGATTAAAAGTTAAAAAATACTGTTGAAAAAATAAATAAATAAAAAAATAAAATAAAATAAAATGTCAAGTCTTTTGGAATATATTAGAAGAAGGAAACTCTTAGCAAAGTAGCACCATATAGAAAGCAGGAGTACATTTGCCAACAGGATTCAACCCATTTCGGTTTCATCTTTTAACCAGTTATGAATGTGAAAAAATGACCTGCTACTCAATTTTTTAAAACATCGCTATATTCAATTATAAGAGAAAATGTTTGACTAAAGCAAGAAATTATCAGCAGCCTTAATTATAAACATGTCTGCCTAAATGATGAATAATTAACTGCCTGAACTAAATTATATTGAAAAATTTAAAGACATTTTTAGTAAGGTGGTTAGAGTTTAGCAATTAATAGAGATAAAACTTAAACTCCTTGAAAGTACTATAGGAGCACTAGAATAATTCATAAAATGGAAAATAGTTAACAATTGTTATTTATTTTAAAGCAAAACTTTTCTAAAACTTGTGCAAATTCACAGCTGTATGAAAATACTGTAAATACATAAAACATTTAAAATCAATTTTATTTTAAAAAATCTAACTATAAATAAATAATAAATACCATTAATCCCTTAATGTGATACTCCTTTCCCTTTTCTTCTCTAATACTTCTTGTTGCCTTTTCGGTAAAAAGTACCCATTTGGACATTAGGGAAGGAACAATGAGGTGGAGCTTTGTAGGCTGCAGTCTACGGGGTTGCAGAGTTGAACATAACTGAGCATGAACACATGCATGCATACAATGAGGTGGAGCATGAAAGTCACTACCGCATTGTGATCATAAAGGACTGTAAAGACTGGCAGTTTATATGCTCATGTCTCGCACATCAGCATCTACAGGCCCCAATCTCTTCTGAGGTTCGAGGCCATCTAGCTACCTCAGAGACATCTTGACTCTGATGTGCCATTCACCCCATTTCACTGTGTAATGGATACCACCGTGAGATTCTCTCCATGTCTGGCCCTGTTCCTATTGTTACTGCCTTAACGAATTCAATCACCATTTATCATAGGCCAGAAAGCTTAAAGTCATCTCTAATATTTCCTTCTTTCTCATCTATTACATAAATCATTTTCCAAGTTCCATAAATTTTGCTTTCAAAATAACTTCAAATTCTTTTGTCCTTTCTACCTCGCCTCCTATCACTGCTGCTGCAATTCAAATTTCCTTCAGCTCTCCCCTGGATACTTGTAATAGCATTTTCATCAGCCTCCCTGAATGTGCTTTGCGACTGCCATAAAACTTCCTACACGCTGCAGCAAACATAATCTTATGAAAACTCAAATTCGACCCTGATTTGTTTAAAATTCATTAATGAATCTGTTATCCTAGCAGTCTGGCCCAAATTCATGATCAAGACTCCCTTTTCAACTAATGAATTCCTCCTGTCATGGATATTCTCTGAAATGTCACTTCATTGACCCCTAGAGATAAGCACATCTCTAAATAAATGAGTCATTAGGAACGTGGTGGTTTAAGGTCTTTCTCTTTCATTAGGAGGAGACTACGTTGCTTGCCACTGTATTTGTAGTGTCTAAAAGAATGCCTTGTACAAGACAGTTACTAAACATATGTATGTAAAAGGAATAAATAAACCAATAAAATCACCTAAAAAATACCTAGTGCAATAGAAGGCTTGAAATACAGTTTAGTTCAGTTCAGTTGCTCAGTCGTGTCTGACTCTTTGCGACCCCATGAATCGCAGCACACCAGGCCTCCCTGTCCATCACCAACTCCCGGAGTTCACTCAGACTCACGTCCATCGAGTCAGCGATGCCATCCAGCCATCTCATCCTCTGTCATCCCCTTCTCTTCCTGCCCCCAATCCCTCCCAGCATCAGAGTCTTTTCCAATGAGTCAACTCTTCGCATGAGGTGGCCAAAGTATGGGAGTTTCAGCTTTAGCATTATTCCTTCCAAAGAAATCCCAGGGCTGATCTCCTTGAGAATGGACTGGTTGGATCTCCTTGCAGTCCAAGGGACTCTCAAGAGTCTTCTCTAACACCACAGTTCAAAAGCATCAATTCTTCAGTGCTCAGCCTTCTTCACAGTCCAACTCTCACATCCATACATGACCACTGGAAAAGCCATAGCCTTGACTAGACGGACCTTTGTTGGCAAAGTAGTGTCTCTGCTTTTCAATATGCCATCTAGGTTGTTCATAACTTTCCTTCCAAGGAGCAAGCATCTTTTAATTTCATGGCTGCAGTCACCATCTGCAGTGACTTTGGAGCCCCCAAAAATAAAGTCTGACACTGTTTCCACTGTTTCCCCATCTATTTCCCATGAAGTGATGGGACCGGATGCCATGATCTTCATTTTCTGAATGTTGAGCTTTAAGCCAACTTTTTCACTCTCCACTTTCACTTTCATCAAGAGTCTTTTTAGTTCCTCTTCACTTTCTGCCTTAAGGGTGGTGTCATCTGCATATCTGAGGTTATTGATATTTCTCCCGGCACATTAAAAATATCTAAAAATGACCTGAGTATTAAGCGGTGTGATTTTTTTTTTAGCAAGCTTTATTTATATGTATTGTACTATACACAAGAAAGTGTTAGGCCCTCAGTTGTGTCCATCTCTGTGACCCCATGAACTGTAGCCCACCAGGCTCTTGTGTCCGTGGGATTTCCCAGGCAAGAATACTGGATTGGGTTAAGTATACTTTATTTGTGTGTAATTACATGTAAGTCATACTTACATGCATTTATTCTTCATGATAAATATCACTTGTGTTCAATTTAATTCATTGATTTTACCCCATACCAGATATTCTTTGGTATTTAGACTAGAGAAGCTTGCAAGATATCAATTCTGATTTTGTAGGGCTTACAGCCAAAGTAGAAAGAAAGAAAGTGAAGTTGCTCAGTTCTGTCTGACTCTTTGTGATCCTATGGACTGTGGCCCAACAGGCTCTTCTGTCCATGGGATTTTCCAGGCAAGAATACTGGAGTGGGTTGCCATTTCCTCCTACAACAGCCAAGGTAGAGAGGGGGACAAATCATATGTAGAAAAACTAGCATGCAATTCTAACAAAGGAGTGATTAAACATGACTGTGTGTATATGTGTGTGTGTATATATATATATATATAATTATTTTGTATCTGAGAGTTTGACAAATAGATGAAGAGGATCAGAATTTAGCTAGAGAGAATAGTGTGATCAAAAGCATGAGCCCATGAAAGAGTCTATTATGTTCTGGGAATGGAAATCATAAAATCTTGATGGTGAATCTTTGAAAGACTGTTATCAACATGTTCCTTTCTTTACACACTATGGGTGTTTCTAGAAGGAAGGGGAAACATGTCACTGGAGATGACCCTTCTTTTTGACTCACAGGAATTCACCCCCCTTATCACTTCTCCACACTCCACCCTTATCACATCTTAACCCTGTTCACAGTGATCTTAAGGTTTTCAAAGAACTGATCTCCTCCACCTGGAGAAGGCAATGGCACCCTACTCTAGTACTCTTGCCTGGAAAATCCCATGGACGGAGGAGACTGGCAGGCTGCAGTCCATGGGGTCATGAAGAGTCAGACACGACTGAGCCACTTCACTTTCACTTTTCACTTTCATGCATTGGAGAAGGAAATGGCAACCCACTCCAGTGTTTTTGCCTGGAGAATCCCAAGGACGAGGGAGCCTGGTGGGCTGCCGTCTATGGGGTCCCACAGAGTCGGACACGACTGAAACGACTTAGCAGCAGCAGCAGCAGCAGATCTCCTCCACCAGCCATTTTAGTCCTCTTCCCATTGGCTATGATCTTCAGATAAAACAGAACAGGTCAATCAAACCCATATCTGTCCAACCAATGGCTCCCCAAAGGGCAAGAGAATATTGATAAAATACAGATTCTCCTGTTGACCTTAAAGTGTGGTTCTGCTATGCCACATACTAGCTAGATGGCCTGGGACAAGTTATTCATATGCTTTACACCTCTATTTTCTCATCTATGATCTGGAAAAAGAAATAATAGTATCTTCATAAGGGTAGTTATGAAGATTAAAGCAAATAATGCATACAGCACATCTAGAAGAGTTCATGACACCTAAAAAGATTCATAATGTGTTGGCTATTATGAAGTGATTCAGTTTATCACATCTGTGTAATTTCCCGTTGCTCATGCTTCTCAAATTGGACAATTTAGCATTCCAGAAATATATAGTACACTTTATACCTCTATTTTGTTATTCTTTTACTTTAGAATACTCCCTACTCTTTTCCATCTGGTACCTGCCCGCTCACCTTTCACGGCCTCATCTTGTTTCTCTAGTTTGAACTATTCTGAAGTCATTGCTTTCTCCTCTGTGCTCCCGTAGTATTCTGTTTATGACTCCTTTACTGCACTTAACACAGCCTGATGTTTCATAGTTTCTTTGCCAATGGTCTGATTTGTACGCCGAATTTAGAGCTCTTTGACGCTAGAGGTATGTCATTAATGTATGTGTCACTAAGGTGTAACAAGAGGGGGTAGGAAGTTGATAAATGTAATTTATCTGTTCATTTAATTTTACTAATTTATTCACCTTTTCATGAATTATCCATGAATATAATGAAACATCAGTGCTTGTTGAATACCTCTTATCCACAAGCTCTGTGTTGTTTTATTGCTTTTGACCATCTTCTGTTAAGTGGAGAGGACCCTGTAGAATTGAAATCTGGCTCTTACGTATGCTTGTATTTGATACTGGGAAAGTCACTCAGATTGTTTTAGCATCAATGTCCTCACCTTATTCTAGGGATAATAATACTTACCTAATATATTCTGACTAATAATGCATGTATAGTATGGAGTAGACTCTCAGATTGTATGGGAACTTTGCTATCTGTTCCTCATTTATCAAGAAAATACACACATACTTAAACTAAGGAAGATTATTCAAAGCCTAGGTATAGTTACAATCCTAGGCTTTTATAACACTACCTTAATCATAGTCATAGCAATTATTATTATTATATCTATTAGCATTATTATTATTAATAGAATTTAATATCAAAATGTTCACAGGTTTTCTTGATAACCCTAGCAGGAAGCTCCCAAAGATGATTCTAAAACTGGTAGATATTTTTCTTGTGCAGACTGCACTAGGTTCTTAATGCCCTTAATTATCATAATATCTCTTTGAGGTATTATATTCCCAATATCTTAGGTTAAGAAGCTGAAATTCAGGGAATGGAAGTCAGAATTCCCAAGGTCACACCAAAGTCTGTTAGCATCAGGTCTCACACTCTCTGATTTTAATTCTTGTGCTCTTCCCAGGTTGCCACACACAGAATGCCTTATATTAAGCACAATGGATAAGAGCTTAAAGATTATTTCAGCTTGGGCCATGTAATAATAAATCAGTGATGAACTAAGGATTATAATGCACTTTCCAAGTTAAAACATTGGGGGATAACACTTTAAAATCATAAGGTTTTGCACACTCTCAAAAAAGATTGGTCACATCAGACTGAGCAATTCATATGAAAGAAACTGAGCTTTACCTGAATCTTGTAGGTAGCTATAGTCATAGCCTAGATCTTTGGATGAAATAAAGAAGTCACCGTTTCTGTAGAGAGGGATGAAAGGAACCATGTAGGATTCCCGGTTGTGCCCAATGGGTGCATTAGCTTCTGGATAAACATCTTGAAGAGGATGATACTTTCGAAGCCACTGTTCAAAAATACTGCAGAGGAAAGGATTATTCAGAATCAGAAACATATTGTTGTTGAAGAAATATCTGGAGTTCTTAAAGTAAAATAACAAGGCATATCTTAAAATCTAAAGCCATGGAAATATACCAAACATAGTTTTCATGCTTTGAAAAGATTTTGTAAAGCCACAGTTCATGCTGTCAGGCCCTGATGAAATCCACTCATTTGAGAGAAATATTAGAGGATAATTTTGGAAAAGGAATTTCTTAGATGATAAGTGAAAGTTAAATGACAAGTTAAAACCCTTCAGAATGCCACAGAGCAAGTGTAATTATTGGCTGAGTGACAACTGAGACATAGTCATAAATAATATATGTCTCTTATCTCAAAGAAAGTTCACCCAAAGAAAGAACATGCAAAACTAAATTGGAATCAGTATTAGAAGTTGGCTATTTTTTGATCATGGTAGGGGACTTTATTTCAACCTCCTTGTTATGTTTAGAGAAGTATATGTTTAATGAGGGCTGTCCCTGTTGGTTTGGCGGTAAAGAATCTGCCTGCAATGCATCAGTCCCTGGGTTGGGAAGGTTCCCTGGAGAAGGGCATGGCAACCACTCCAGTATTCTTGCATCTCATGGACAGAGGAACCTGGTGGGCCACAGTCCATGGGGTCACAAAGAGTTGGACATGACTGAAGTGACTTAGCATGCATGCACACATACTTCATAAGTCTTGTTGAGAAAAAGAGCTCACCTTCCATGACAGAAGGTAAACATACTTAGCACTTACCATTTCCCAGCTTCCCAGAAAGCTAAAGTATGACCACATGATCAATACTCAGCCAATCAGACATACCCATTCAAGACTGAAACAGGAGATACTGATACGAAAAAGTAAGGACAACGGAAAAGCATTCTAGCAGTGGGCAAGGGCAGTGGTGCTAACATCATCCTGTTTATAAGCATGAGATCAGAGGTATCAGTAAAGGTAAGCGCTGCCCAGAGGCAGCCTGTGTTCGAGAGCACAGCTTTGGCAGATGATTTGGCTGCTGCCCTCCTTTCTCGTTCTTACCTGTTTCTCAACCTGCATCTCCACGATCTCCTGAATTATCCATTATTCTTTCAGCAAATTTGTTCCCTTTTTAATTCAGCCAGAGTGAGTTTCTGTTGCAAGCAATTAAAAACCCTGACAGGAACAAAAGCTAAAAAACTAAGAGATCAAAACTGTCCAGTAGGGACGGAAGTGAAACTAAATATAACAGAACATGTAGTGGATAATTACAGGGGTGACAAAGACAATGCCTTTGTATGATCAGACCACATAGCATAGAGGGAAGAACACTAGATCTGGGGTCAGAAAACTCCCCTTGGGTCCTAGATTTGTGATTTAAGAGCTGTATACATTGCATAAGCTCATAAGCAAATCACAGAAACTCTTGAAGGTTTAGCCTTCACATCCTTAAAATGAAAGTAATAATATCTATCCCATCTGTCTCCAAACAAATTCTCCAACGTGGTAGTTTTTAGGAAAGTGCTAAATAGATAAGCTATTGTTATTTAGCTCTAGAATTAAAGCTCAGAGGCAAAAGTTTTGTGCAAGAAGCTGGTATCGAAAAAAAAAAAAAGTGATGTTTCAAGTAGACAGAGAAGTTTAAAAAAAATTTTTTTTGAAGTACGATAAAGACGAGAACAAGGAAGCCAGATGGCAGCAGTGATAATTGCTTTTTGGTGATGAAAAAGAATTCTATTTGTTTAAAAAATCCGGACTTCAAATGCTAGTTGTGGTCAAAGTTGTTTTCATTGTGAATTAATTGAAGGATAAGTAGGCTGCTGATAAATACCTCGATTATTAAATACATTTTCTGAGTATTTACTATATATTTAGTTTTGAAGAAATATGAACCTACATAAAACTCAAGTTCTGTGGGTTTTGACAAAGTTGTCTTAACGTTAAGACAACTTTAAGACTCTAAAATGTTTTAACCTGTTTAATTTTTCTTTTATTCATCTGAATAATGAGAGTGATATTTAAGTCATGAAGGTATTGCAAGGATTAATTAAGCAACCTAAATGTCAGATGAATGGATAAAGAAGATGTGATATATATTTTTATACATATATATATATATATGTATATATACACACACAATGCAATATTGCTCAGCCCATAAAAAAGAATGATATAATGCCATTTTCAGTAACATGGATGGACCTAAAAATTACCATGCTAAGTGAATTAAATAGGTAGATAAAGACAAATATCATATTATATTACTTATATGTGGAATCTAAAATAGGATACAAATGAACTTATTTATAAAACAGAAATAGACTCACAGACATAGGAAAAACTTGTGGTTGCTAAAGGGGAAGGGAGTAGAATGGTAAAATAGGAATTTGGGATTAACACATATATACTACTATACATAAAATAGATAAACAAGGACCTACTGTATTCAATGTCTTAAAATAACCTCTAATGGGAACTGTATTCAATGTCTTGTAATAACCCATAATGGAAAAGTATCTGAAAAGTATATATACACATGGGCATCCCTGGTGGCTCAGTGGTAAACAATCTGACTGCCAATGCAGGAGATGTGGGTTCAATCCCTGGGTCAGAAAGATCACTAAGAAAAGGAAATGGCAACCCACACCAGTATTCTTGCCTGGGAAATCCCACGGACAGAGGATCCTGGCGGGCTACAGTCCATGGGGTTGCAGAAGAGTTGGACATGACTCAGTGACTAAATAACAACAATGTATGCATATATATGTGTGTGTGTGTGTGTGTGTACAATATAAACTAATCAATTTGCTGTACACCTGAAACATTGTAAGTCAACTCTACATCAATAAAAATTAATTAATTGAAAAGATTAAAGGGTTAATTAAAATAACATAAGTAAGATATTGGAACAGATCCTGATGCTGGTAAAGACTGAAATCTAAGGAGAAGGTGCAACAGAGGATGAGACAGTTAGATCGCATCACTGACTCAATGGATGTGAATGTGAACAAACTTTGGGAGACGATGAAGGAATGGAGCCTGGTGTGCTGCAGTCCACGGGGTCTCAGAGTTGAACACAGCTTAGTGACTGAGCAACAACAACTGAAATATATGGCTAAGCGTTGGACAGATGGTGAGGAGACGCCGTCTTCACCCCACAGCATCTTTCTCTTCTTCATGATTCATGTTATACTAGAAGTTACAGCTGGTGAGAGATGTGAGACATGCTATCACAGAAATGCCAAAGCTGTGCATATTTGAACTAGCTCTTTTAAAATGGTTATTATTCTTTAAGCAGCAATGGGGAAACAGTATTCAAGAGGAATTTTTTTTTTTTTTTGGTGTGTACCTCCATTTCCTCAAGTGAAGAAATTAGGAACTGGCTTAACTGGCTTAACAAATAAATCCCAAATTCTTTTCAAGTCCTGTATTTTATGAACTACTCTTCTTATTTTGATGTCTATGGTTTTCTTCTTTTCATGAAAGCATTACTTGTTCATTACACAAAATTCAGAAAATAGAAACATGCAAAAAGGAGAAAATTAAAAAAAACACACATACTTGCTTAATATTTCTGTTAGTTTTTTAAATATGCAAATATAACACTATATATATATTTTAACAAAAAGAATTATAACATAGACACTATTTTATAAGACTTTTTATTAGTATTAAATGTTGAAGTTATATTTAAACATGTTTAAACAATATTATCCCAGGGACGGGGGAGCCTGGTGGGCTGCTGTCTATGGGGTTGCACAGAGTCGGACACAACTGAAGCGACTTAGCAGCAGCAGCAGCAGAAACAATATTCAGCAGTTTGCAAGTGGTAAATCTATTTTTTAATGAGAAGGAGGCCCTCTGATAATTAATCTCTCCCCATCCCTATTAAACTTTGGCTGATTTAGAAACAGTCCAATATACAATGAGCTATTATATAAGAGCTTCAGGCAGACATTGTGCCTTTTGTCAATTGAGAAAAATTACTCTTATAGTTCAGTTTATATATAATCTTATTTCTGCCAAGAAATAAAAATTCTTTACCTAAATAGGACAAGGACATCAATTCTTAGCACCAAGAGATATAATGGATGAAACCATTAATGTGCTCACCTACCTTATCCACCTTTTAAAATGAAGGTATTAATCCTGTTTAAATTCTTCATCAGTGGTTCTCATCTTCAGTTAATTTCATCACACCATGTCTAGAATGGCTCACATCAGAATACTAATGTTTAACTTGGATAAGCACACTGACATTTTGGGAAGCAAATTATCTTCTTACCAAAGATTTATTTAACCTGCATCTAGATGGTTTTATGGAAGCCTGGGCAACAATGAAATGCACAAGAGAGGGTTTAGGAAAAGGTTAAGCTGATCACAGACAAAAACAAGGAGGAATGTGTTTTATGTATAAAAATAGCACGGATGTCTGGTCACTTCCATCCTTACAATAAGACAAAGCTAGATAAGTGGAAAATCAATAACTTTTCTTGGACTTATGAGAGAACCGAGGTCACAGAGCAGACTACTTCTCCCCAAACTGCAGAGATAACTGCAAGCAGAGGAACTCAACTGCTATTCCCTTTTCAGGAGGAGAAGCTAGATCCATAAACCCAAACACTTTGATAAATGCCTGGAGACTGGTGATGAGAGAAGCTAGTGATGAGATGGACAGCTAGTGATGAGAGACACTCCTGGGACCCATAGTCTTAGGGGGATTCCCACACATGTGGGGCTTTTACTTCCAGGAACTCTGTCCAATTTTCACAATAAAGATCTGAGAAAGATCCTCTCCTGGCTGTGTTGGGGGAGGGAAAGAGTATCCATTGTGAAATACACACAGAGGTCTTCCCCACACCAAAGCCCTTCAATCCAGAGGAAATAACCACCAGAGTATTATTCCAGTAGGAGGAAGGGAACTCCTCAGTCCAGCCTCTTTCAGCCTTCCTGTCTCATTTAAGGCTACATGGGTCAGGGCTTCAAGGAAACAGATTGGGAATATGACAACTAAAAAGGGAGATCAGAGGTGGAAAAATCAAGAAGCTATACCACTGCAGAAACACTCATGACAGTCACAGCCCGAAGACACTGGCCAACTAAAAGATTGAAATTTAATCAGAATACTATAGGACACTTTCCCTCTCCTGTACGCTACCATGATACCAACAGAGTTCTAATATGATAAGAGTGGATTATAACTAAAAGATCTGTGAGACAAATAGTTTCTGAGGAATAGTATCACTTTGAGTCATAGAATAAATGTTTGATTATAAGCAAAAGTGTAAAATAATAGTCTCTGTGGAATAGTATCAATTTGAGACATGGAATAAACGATTGTAAGCAAAAGTGTAAAATAAATATAGATGAATGCAAACTGATAATATGTATACCTACCTACATCTACCATGTGGAAGAATTCCAAATAATTATGCAGACATCTCATCCTCTATCATCCCCTTCTCCTCCTGCCTTCAATCTTTCCCAGCATCAGGGTCTTTTCCAGTGAGTCAGTTCTTCTCCAGAGAAGGCAATGGCACCCCACTCCAGTACTCTTGCCTGGAAAATCCCATGGATGGAGGAGCCTGGTAGGCTGCAGGCCACAGGGTCGCTGAGGGTCGGACACGACTGAGCTACTTCACTTTCACTTTTCACTTTCATGCATTGGAGAAGGAAATGGCAACCCACTCCAGTACTCTTGCCTGGAAAATCCCATGGATGGAGGAGCCTGGTAGGCTGCAGGCCACAGGGTCGCTGAGGGTCGGACACGACTGAGCGACTTCACTTTCACTTTTCACTTTCATGCATTGGAGAAGGAAATGGCAACCCACTCCAGTGTTCTTGCCTGGAGAATCCCAGGGACGGCAGAGCCTGGTGGGCTGCCGTCTATGGGGTCGCACAGAGTTGGACACGACTGAAGTGACTTAGCAGATGCAGACATTTTGAGTACATAAAGGAGCAATGCGTAACTCCCACTCCTTATGTATGGGGTGTCTGTAGTAACTTTCCCCCAAAGAGCGCAATATGGAAGGGCAGTGGAACCATTTAGGAGTTTGAAAGTGAAAGTATTAGTCGCTCAGTCATGTCCGACCCTTTGCCAACCCTATGGACTATAGCCCGCCAGGCTTCTCAGTCCATGGAATTCTCCAGGCCAGAATACTGGAGTGGGTTGCCATGCACTTCTCCAGGGGATCTTCCCGACTCAGGGATCAAACCCAGGTCGCAGATTCTTTACCATCAGAGCCACCAGGGAAGTCCTTAGGTTTGAGAAAACTGGTGAATATGGTATCTGCCAAGTGACCAAAGCAAACACTGCCCATGGTCAGCCATGTTGATAGCGTGTACCCTTGATATGATGGGGAGAGAAGAGTGCTTTCCACTCGGTCCTCTTCCTCCCCAAGTAACTACAGTCTACAAAATTCCAGTTGAGGGTCAATCTGTAAAACACCTGAGCAGTACTCCTCAAAACTGTCAAGGTCATCAAAAACAAGCAAAGCTCGAAAAATAGCCACAGTCAAGAAGGAGGGAGGAGACATGATCACTAAATGTAATATGAGATCCTGGATGGGATCTTGAAATACAAAGAGATATTAGATAACAACTAAGTAATCTTAATAGACTGTAGTTAATAATAATATAGCAAAGTTGTTTCTTGAATTGTGACAAAACTTCCATACTGATGTAAATTAAGAATAGGGGAAACTGGATGTGAGATATATGCAAACTCTGGTATGTAAAGAGAAAATGATTCTTAAATTTCCTTTTTAAAAATAGAACAACAGGGTTCAGGATGGGGAACACATGTATACCTGTGGCGGATTCATTTTGATATTTGGCAAAACTAATACAATTATTGTATCTTCTTCTTGGATTGATCTTTTGATCATTATGTAGTGACCTTCTTTGTCTCTTTTCACAGCCTTTGTTTTAAAGTCTAATTTATCTGATACGAGTATTGTGACTCCTGCTTTCTTTTGGTCCCAATTTGCATGGAAAATCTTTTTCCAGCCCTTCACTTTCAGTCTGTATGTGTCCCCTGTTTTGAGGTGGGTCTCTTGTAGACAACATATGTAGGGGTCTTGTTTTTGTATCCATTCAGCCAGTCTTTGTCTTTTGGTTGGGGCATTCAACCCATTTACGTTTAAGGTAATTACTAATAAGTATGATCCCGTCGCCATTTACTTTATTGTTTTGGAAGATACAACAATTATAAATATATATCCACCCAACATGGGAGCACCGCAGTATGTAAGACAAATCCTAACAAGTATGAAAGGAGAAATTAACAATAACACAATAATAGTGGGAGACTTTAATACCCCACTCACACTTATGGATAGATCAACTAAACAGAAAATTAACAAG
Organism: Bos grunniens; assembly: GCF_055505025.1. Classification (NCBI taxonomy): domain Eukaryota; kingdom Metazoa; phylum Chordata; class Mammalia; order Artiodactyla; family Bovidae; genus Bos; species Bos grunniens. The sequence goes on along the minus strand of NC_141193.1, from coordinate 45,411,290 downwards.
GAAAAAAAAAAAAAAAAACATGTATCTATAAAGCTCACTAAAGCAAAGCACAGTAAAATGAGGTATGGCAATAAAAGGTGTTAAATTTATCAAATAAAAAAATAAATAAATAAAGTGCTGAAAAATTAAAGCTGTCAAAAAAAAAAACAAAAAACAAAGTAGGGGCAGTATTCTTTAACAATGACAATATCATAAAAAACAAAGAAAGGCTGTAAAAGTGTTCCAGATTAAAAGAGACTTTATCAACATGACAATGAAATGCAATATCTGATCCTGGACTAGATCTTGTACTAGAAGGAAAAAGTGCTAAAAAGGACACTGAGGGTCAGTTAACAGTATTAGAATACAGACAGTAGATTTAATAAAAGTATTTTATCCATGTTAAATCACTGAAGTTGACAACTGTACTATTACAGTTATTAACCGAATATCCCTAATCTTAGGAAATTCAGAAATATGTACTGAAGTATGTGGGATACTTCATGGGAATAAAAACCATGATATCTGCAGCAGGCCTTCCAAGAGTTTAGAAAAAAACTTTTTGGGTGGGGAGCAGACAAATAATAAAGAAATGGGGTGAAATGATAAGAACAAGTGAAAAATCTGGGCAGAGGTTATATGGATATTATTTGTATTATTTTTGGAACTTTTCTTTAAGCTTGACATTAAAAAAAAAAAAAAAACTAATACAATTATGTAAAGTTTAAAAATAAAATAAAATTTAAAAAAATAAAATAAAATAAAAATAGAACAACAAAGAAACCTAATGTGATTGGATATTAGGGAACTGATTTGCTTTAGTACATTCACTGGTACAACACAATTGTATAAAAACAATAGAATTTTTTTTCATTGACTTATTCAACCATTTCATAAATAGTTGAATACATATACGCGTCTATAAACTGGCTCTTTGTCGGGTATTGATGTAGTTCTGTGTCCTTGTAGTACTTAGATCTAGTGGTGGAGATAGATACTAACCAGTAATTTCAGAAATGTATCTTTAGTTACAGACTGGCAGATACAAAAGCAACATGGCAATACAATTTAGTGAAGAGGTCTGATTGATTCTGCTGCCTTTGGGAAAGTCTTTGATGGTGTTAAAGGATGACTATTTGGAGAAGTGGTATATGAGTTTTTCTGAAAAAGAATAGAATTTGCAAGAACCTTCAATGGGAGGCTACATTCTCTTATCTGTCTCACTCCTCCTGTAGCTTCACTTATTATCTACAGCTGATGACTTCTCAATTTATATTTACAGAGTAAATCTTGATCTTAAATCTCAGCCCAAATTTCCAGCTGCCCATCTGGCACCCTCATTGAAATATCTCAAAAGCATCTTAAAGCACAGCACACAGAATCTTCAAAAATCATGACATTAACATCTCTTCCTTATGCTACCCTTCTCCACTGATCTGTAACTTTGGGAATAAAAATATCTGTCCAGCCAGAATATGTAAAGAGTGACCAATGTTTCTATGGAGAGAACAGTTTGAGATGAAGCTAGAGAGGAATCAGGGTCAAAATCAAGAAGGGCAGTTGAGGACATGCAAGAAGTATTTGCAATTTCTCCTAAGAGCAATAGGAAGTCACTGTTTGTCTCTGCAGTGGTGAGAGATAACATGAACAGATAATTTTTTAAAGAGTACACAGATTGCACTGTGAAGAAAGAACTGGAGGATAGTCAGAACTGATGTGCAGGGAACAAGGGAGGAGGAAATCAGCAAGAAAATGTATCTATGTTAAAAAAAAAAAAAATGTGTAGCTTTCCAAGTGGTACAACTCAGGAGTGAGGCATCACAGAAGACCCCACATTTTCTGGTTAAAGGGGACTCACAATCAAAACAGAAGCAGAAGAAAGGAAACTGGAGAAATTCGGTAAGGCCCTGGAGGCAGATAAGAACCCAGGTCTTTGGGCTGATATACTCGGGCTGCTTTTTCCTCTGACACTCCAGTCACCTCTGCCGGGGACTTGGTTTTTTTCTTCCTTATTTCCCCAAGTGGATCCTGAATTACTTCTGTCACTGACTAAGCCTTGCATTCGGGGGCAGGGTTTGGAGACAGGACTGGAAACGTACAGAAAAATAGATGCTAGAATATGAGTTAAAGACTCCACTTCAGAAGTTATCTCTGAAAATAGAAAATAGTCTATAGTCACCCACTGTAGTCTGTAGTCATCCTGTTTTCTTTCCCTGTGGGAGGAACAAACCTAGAATGAGACAGACATTGTTTTCAGAGCGAGCAAAAGTACACTGGAGAATATCAGTGCTATCTCCTAGCTACAAACCTCATCCTTCTAATCTTCCTTTGCTCTGTGCCTAACACATAGTAGGTGTTTAATATTTACATGATCATTGCTGCCGCCCTCCTGAGTTTATAATCTCACCCAGGAGAATGAGTTCTTAATAAAGCCATTTCTCTTAACACAACCTCTCGGTGTATGTTGCTTATTGACGTAAGCTTCAACAAATCAAGGAGGTAACTGTTATATTGATCCCATTTTACAGAAGAGAACATTGACTCAAAGGGTTGAAACTCTGCCAATGCTGACCCAACAAGACTGTGGCAGAGAATCCAGTGTTTCATGTCAGATTTCTGTTAGTTTTACAATTATACTCAACTTGCAGAGCTGTGGCCAGAGCCCAGGTGTTCTATTCCAAGTTAAATATTCTTCCACTAACAAGCGAAATGTTATTGATTACTATTTAAAGCAGAAAGATGGACAAAGCATTAATGCTTTACTCCAGGTGGTGCTAGTGGTAAAGAACCCATCTGCCAATGCAGGAGACTTGAGATGCGGGTTCGGTCCCTAGGTTGGGAAGATGCCCTGGAGAGGAGCATGGCAACAATGCCAGTGTTCTTGCCTGGAGAATCCCATGGACAGAGGAGGCTGGGAGGCTATAGCCCATAGTGTTGCACAGCGTCAGACACGATTGAAGTGACTTAGCACACACTAAGCATTTTAGAGCTGTGCACAGAAGTGAGAACTAGGTATCCTTTGTCATTTTACTTTACCTGAGAAATGAACATTTTAATACAAAGTGTCTCAACAGTGCAGAGAAGAGTTGTGAAATATTAACATCGATAGTCTGAAGAAGTGATTTTTATCTGTGGAACTGAGACCCTTTTTACTTCCTCCCAAAGGCCATGAGAACCCATAGACCAGCACTGGCTTAGTAGGTCACAAAGTGGAGACAGAGAAGGGGGCCAAAGAGAATGGCCTTGGCACGGATTCTGGGTCTGTGCGTTGACCTGTCCTTGAGGACCAATGGAGAGTTCCTCCCGACGGAGGCCAGTGAGCACCCGTGAAGTGACTCTGGAAGTGCTGAGCCTTATCTAGAAGCTCACACTCACTGCAGGCACGTGGGAGAAAGAGGAGCTAAGGGAAGAGGTGCAATGCATGCTGTGAACACAGGGGAGCCCTGCAGGAGGTGTGGACAAAAGGGCAAAAATCCAGCTTCAACCGTTTATAAGCAAAGGTTCAATGCCTGAGTGTGTGCTAAGTCGCTCTCAGTCATGTCAGACTCGAGAGACCCTATCCACGGGATTCTCCAGGCCAGAATACTGGAGTGGGTTGCATGTCCTCCTCCAGAGGATCTTCCCAACCCAGGGACTGAACCCTCACCTCTTATGCCTTTTGCATTGGCAGGGGGGTTCTTTACCACTAGTGCCATCTGGGAAGCCCAAAGCTTCAATAAAAAGTCCCAGTTTGGGTGCTGGGATTTGGGGTCCCCAAAAGAAGCCAAAACATAAAATTTCTTGAGAGACCTTGATTCATATTTCTGGTTTTGGTTTTGTGAGAGGAGAGAGGATAATCTTTGTGAGCCTCAGTTTACTCATCTGTAAAATGTGGATAATAAACTTCAAAATGCCGTGAGATATAACTGAGATTAGGTGTACAGTACACCCAGAACAGTGCCAACACACAGTAAGCACTCAACAGTGGGTAATTGTTGTTGTTGTTCTTACACCCATCAGAAGCCATCATTTCGGCAGTTTAATATAAGGAGCCAATTTGAATTCCCTTAGAACAGAGGTTTTATATTTCTACTCCTTGGGAATTTTGGTGTATCACAAGAAGGATGGAGTTAACTTAACAAACAAATATGTCAGTGAATTTTATTTCTTGTTTTAAAGAAATTATATGAACAGAGAGTGAATTAATTATAGAAGTTAGCTTCACAGATGCTGAAATTGGATTGCTCAGATTCAGATTTTGGTTGTGATGCTCAGAAGCTGTGCAAACTTGGGCAAACTATTTCACCTCTGTGTGCTTCAGTTTCCTTCCCAGTAAAATGACAGCTACAATATGGGTTGGATTGTGCCTCCCCAAAATACACGTGTGGGTTTTCAGAAAGTGGTTATATTTAGAGATAGGGTCTTTAAAGAGCTAATTAAGTGAATATGAGATCCTCGGGGTTGGTTCTAATTCATTATGTCTGGTGCCCTTATAAGGAGGAGAAATTTGGACACAGACAGGTACAACAGAAGGAAGAGCCTGTGAAGACACAAGGAAAAGGGAGTCAAGAAGAAACCATGAAGTGAGGTCTCAAAAGTCACCAGTTTTGCCCATACCTTGATCTTGAAATTTCTAGTCTCCAGGATTGCAAGAAAATAAATTTCTCTTGTTTAAGCCACCAAGTCTATGGTACTATGTCACGGTAGCCGTAGTGGTTTAATACAAAACAGCATGTTATATGAAGGGTTTCTTGTAAGTATTTAGTGAATAAATATATGTAAAATTACTTAGAATAATACATATAATAGAATACAGAATGCTGTTACTTTTATGAAAATTATAGCTACTTTGTTTTTAAGTTTCTTATTGGAGTATAATTGCTTTACCATGTTGCATTAGTTTCTGCTGTGGAACAAACTGAACCAACTCTATGTACACATACATCCCTCCCTCTTAGGCATCCCGCCTGCCCCACTCCTTTCCACCCCCCAGGTCATCACAGAGCACTGAGCTGAGCCCCTTGTGCAATACAGCAGGATCCCATTAGCCATTATTTTACACGTGGTAGTGAATACATGTCAGTGCTAATCTCTCAGTTCATCCCTCCCCTTCCCCTACTGTGTCCACATGGCCATTTTTGTGTGTGTTCTTGAATTTTGAGTCTGTTTTTGAGTTCTTCTTCCTTTGCTGTTGCTGTTTAGTTGCTAAGTCATGTCCAACTCTTTCTCAATCCCAAGAACTGCAGCCCACCAAGACGTGTCTGTCCATGGGATTTCCCAGACAAGAATACTGGAGTGTGTTGCCATTTTCTTCTCCAGGGTATCTTCCCAACGCAGGGATCGAACCCATGACTCCTGCATTGCAAGTGGATTCTTTACCATGGAGCCACCAGGGAAACCCCTTTCCTTATGATTTCCTTAAACTTTTATTTGCCACTGTATCCTTTGCTTCTTTAAGGCTTTTAGGGTATAAAAACATCAATCAGATTTACTGTTTCCCTCCTTTGATCATTACATATGTCATGCTAGATTGTAATTATTTGATATTGTGTCATTCTCCAATAGTATATGGGGAATCCAGGGAGAGTAATTACATTGTCTTATTGGTCACTGCAGACCAAATGGCCATCACAATGCCTTCTCATTAACAAAAGGGCTAGATTTGTGTAGATCAAAAATAGGTAAAATTTGAGAATTTTGTAGTATTTTTGGGAGAGAGCCTACATTTTATCAAATTCTGAAAGAGTATGAATTAAAGAATCATTTACTTAGTGGTTAACTATTAGAACTGAGAGAAGGAGAAATCCAAGAGATGCTGATGATTTATTTTGAGTTGGTTGTCTCTAAATGTGGAGTTACTCTCTGATCCACACCAGTTAGCACAGTGTCTGGCATGTAATAAGCATTGTTGTTGTTGTTGTTTTTCTGTTGCTTAGTCACATCCAAAACTTTGAGACCCCATACCCAGCCTCCCTGTCTATCACCATCTCCCAGAGCCTGCTCAAACTCATGTCCATCGAGTCAGTGATGCCATCCAACCATCTCATCCTCTGTCATCCCCTTCTCCTCCCACCTCCTTCCTTTTCTGCTGAGACCACTGGAAAGACTTGGAGCCTTTCTTTGGGTTTGAAATAACAGTGTCCCAGTAATTCCTCGTCTTCATGTTGCTGGCTAATGATATTATAGAACTCATTTAAGGAGTATTTGAAAATTTTTACTGAAAAGCAATACTTTTAAAAGAAATGGACACTTTAAGAGCATAAATTATTAGGAATGAGTAGCTGCAAATGAAAAGCCTGCTATACAGCTAAAAAATTCAACCTCAGTTGACTATAATTCCAAATGTATACTCTACTCCACAATTTCTTAGCTTAGTTGAGGAAAAGGCAAAGAAGTCTTTGGGGAATGGTACAGAGTGAAAACCAGATTACAATCATTTAAGCTAATGATAAAACTTGAAGGAACTTAGGGTACAAACCAAAATATCAATGATAGCGAACTGAAAAAAAACAGTAAACTAGAAGTCTAAAGGGAGGAAAAGGCAGTTTCATAAGTTACTGTTTTTTTCTTTTCCCATAAATATTTACTGGTATCATAAAGTGGCAAGGTACACTACTAAGAACTGTGTACACTACCATATGTAAAATAGGCAGCCAATGGAAATTTGCTGCATGACTCAAGGAACTCAAACCAAGGCTCTGTAACAACCTAGAGGGATGGGAAAGGGTGGGAAGTGGGAGGGAGCTTTAAGAGGGAGGGGACACATGTAAACCTATGGCTAATTCATGCTGATGCATGGCAGAAACCAAAGCAATATTGTAAAGCAATTATCCTCCAGTTAAAAATAAATATTTTAAAAAACATGAAAAAAGCAAGCCATAGTGCTTCCCATGTGAAGATAACATGCACCCAGAATTGAGAGAAAATTCATTAGACAAAAATAGATTGAAATCAAATGAGCCAAGATGCACTCACAGACCAGAGCTAGTTAGAGTGAATTTGTGAAAAAGGTATCCTAAAGGGTCAGCCCTCTCAGCTGATGCTCACTGTAAGTGAGAGGAAGGCTATTCATGTGGCTCTTAGTAAACACTACTGATTGACCTTCAGAGACTCTGTGCTGTTACCTGGGAAGTTGTGCTAATAAAGCTTACCTTGTTCCTTTCACTATGGTGCCCATTTTGTAATTCGTTAAATATTGTATCTTGAACCCACTACATGTTAAATTCCAAGGATGGAAAAGTAATGTTCCAATTCTCATGGATCTCACTCCATGATAAAAAGATAAATAAAATTTCAAAGCAATGTAAATGACACTTTGGAGGGGGCATGTGTATAAAACCTATGGGATTACAGAAGAAGCAGCTAACTGCTGGAGTCAAGGAAAGTTTCACAGCAGGGATGATATTTAAACTGGATGGATAGATTATAGGGAAGGCATTGCACAGACCAACAGGGAGCCTGGGCACTCATGCTACTGAAAAATGAAAGTGGCTTGTTGTGTCAGAGTGGAATATAGAGTTGTGCAGGATCAACAGGAAGTGAGACAAGAAAGGTGAGAAGAGTCAGACTGTAAAAGATCAGCTGTCCACCAAGGAGATGGAAGAAGTAGGGATGGGGAAGTAATTTTAATTCCATTCTCAGAGTTAATTTGCCATCTAAGTACACCTGATAAGGAGTGAACATGACTAAACTTGAATTTTCTAAATGCAATTATAATGGATATGTATATTATTAGATAACAATAAATCAACATCTATTACTTCTGTCTATTGAAGATCGCACAGTGTAACAGTGGACCAATAGTAAAACCTATGCAGACAATTACTACTTTTCTGCAGGTAGTTACGATGCCTCTCTTTCATACAAAATTTCTCTTCTCTTAACTTTTCCATCACTTTCTACTCTTCAGAGTGATGCTTGTAAACAACTAAGCAATTCAGTAATGATTCCCATTTATTACGTAGTCATGTATCTACTAGGCTTGGGATTTTGATATATATCATTATATTATTTCTCCACCAATACTGCAAGAGAGGTCTTAGTAACAGTAGCAGTAGTGAGAGTTAGCTCATATAACACTCACTATATATCAGGTACCATTCTAGGTACTCCTATATGGGAACTCAATTAATCCCCAAATAATTCCATAAGGAATGTTCTGTTGTTATTCCTATTTTGTGCATGAGAAAACTGAACCACAAAATGGTTATGACAATGGCCCATGGTCACATAGCTTGGATTCAAATCCAGGATTTGGAAGGATTCAAATGCAGGAGTGGCAGGATTCAAATCTAGGCAGTCTGATCTCAGTACTAGCTCTTAGCCTTAGCAAAGTACGACCTCATGGTGGTATTCACATTAAAATACAGGAAAAAAAAACAAGCAAACAAAAAGCAGGAGTTTAAATAACTTTCCTCAGTTTATTTAGCTAATAAATGTAGCGGCAGGGCTCAAACTCAGGTTTGCTGCACTCAGCACTTCCCATAAATGCTTCCAGTTGTGTGTTGTGCAAACACACACACACACACAGAGTAGACCTGTGTGACTTGCACATTTTCCAATTTAGTCAGGAAAAGAAAAAGAATGTTGGAAAGAGATTTTGAGTCTCAGAGATTTTCTGTGACTGAGTATTAGAAATGAAAGCTCAATCTGTTCACTGTTATATTCATAGAACTTAGAATAGCATCTGTACACAGCTGGCACTCAATAAATGTTGGATAAATAACGATCCCAGAGGGATATGGAGAATATATTGTACATATTCAGTGAACAGTGGTGGTGGTTTAGTATTTAAGTTGTGTCCGACTCTTGTGACCCACAAACTGCAAGCCCACCAGGCTCCTCTGTCCATGAGATTTCCCAGGCAAGAATGTTGGAGTGGGTAGCCATTTCCTTCTCCAGATATTTAGTGAATATTTATTCACTAAATGGGGATTTATTGAGCATCTCCCCATGCAGGCAAGTCAGGCAGTATACATGGTAATGTGGAAGATAAAAGGCTACAAAAGGCAGAGTCTTTCCCATAAGCAATGTTTAGGAAGGATTTATACCATTTACACATATTGTTTTTGTATCTTTCCTTTAGTCAAGGCTCTAGGACCTGTATATGATGTGAAAAGCCTTTTTAGGTATTGATACTTAAAAGTCATCCTTTGTGGTAATAACAATATGCTCAAGGTGGGCATAATTAGTATACAGTTTCACCCACCTAACATTCCTTTCATGAACACTAGACAATACTCTGTGGTTTCCAACTTTCCCTGTGAATTATGGTTTTAATACCATTATCTCTATGTCATAGGGGCTTCCCAGGTGGCGCTAGTGGTAAAGAATCCATCTGCCAATGCAGGAGATGTAAGAGTTGTGGATTCGATTCCTCTGTCGGGAAGATCCCCTGGAAAAGGAAAAGGCAACCCACTCCAGTATTCTTGCCTGAAGAATCCCATGGACAGAGGAGCCTGGCAGGCTACAGTCTTTGGGGCCGTGAAGAGTCGGACACGACTGAAGTGACCTAGCACAAACGCAAGCTTATATAAGCATCACTTTCAATATGATGTTAATGGCTTTACTGATTATGGTAGGATTCACCTCATTCTGATGGTCACGGTGGAAAGTCCATCAAACTAAATAGATAGAGAACTCCTTCATTTGGAGAGATAACACCTTCCTCCAGACAAAAGGATATTGCTACCATTTTAGCACAGTGCCCTTCAGACACAGCTTGTATAATTTCAGCCTCTCATGGAATTGATATTGGTTTGATAGGAATTCAGAGAAGTTATGGAATTATTCCTTCACCTCATAGACTACATCACAACCTAGAGATAATGTGCATTCACAGTTAAACAAAGACTATAAAATCAATTTTATTTCCCTTGCTGGCTCTAAGAGTCCATGTTAATAGAAATTACTAAGATCCTCATTTTTCATCTTGGCTCACTAATAGGATATTTGTCAATTTATCAATATCCATACCTGGCCTGCATATTTGCTGGTCTCTGTCTCTTTTCCAGAACATATAATGAGAAAACTGAATAGGTTAATTCAGTACATATGTATTTTAAAAGTGAGTAATGAGGAAAGTGAGCCGATAGGACAAAAATCTATGATTGTCAGCTTAAGGCATTTGCACTTCTCCATATGTAATGAGTCTGTGTTGCCATTTGAGAGGTTGAATGACATGAAAATAACTTATGCATAAAAGGATTTATATGAAAGTGTCACACTTTTTTTAGTTGGAGGGAATTAGAGGATTTTTTGGTTGGAGAGATTAGAGGCAACGCATACTTCTAGGCAGTTAAGTATCTTACAGCCTCTACTAAAAATGTAAGAAAAATCAAAGGTAATGTGTGTAAATGAGATAAGGGAGCAAAGAAGATCACAAATGTTTGAACACCAAGGATGCCATCTGGCAGAGGGAAAAAAATCATTCTGAGCTCAAGTACTGCATTTCAATGAACAGAAAATATTCCATGCACGCCTAAGAGTATTTATGATGTTGTACAATTATAGAAACATATGCAACAGAAATGCATAAATAATTTATAAAGTAATAATACTAATATCATTAGCCATTTAGATGAAAAAATATATAATGTGCTCAAGACTAGCATAATGAACAAAGAAGACAATGTAAAACATCCTTTAGAAAGTAAATTCATCTGGAGCTGACAACCTGACATCTTAATCACAACTAATGATTCTGACGGCTGGAAGGAAAGAGCCCAGGAAAACACAGGTCAAGGACTGAAGAAGAGATTATTTTCTGTGTGATTTTCTTTAAAATAGTAGTTATATACCCATCTAGTCACTTTTTTTTTTCCTGCAGCTGAAATCTTCATCTACGAATATGCCCTAATCTTTCCTTTCCTACTCCTCTAATCTCCTATTCAACTTGAGAAAAACTGATGATATATTTCTTACAAAGGTCAGTGATCTGTCCCCCAACCTGGAATGCTGCTATGGAACACTTTCTCATCTTTACACCAGTATGTCACAAACTACATTTGTATATATTGAGTACCTATCATTTTTAACTTTAAAATTTCCTCTTAATAAGATTTATCTCTTTATTAATATTCTCTGGTAAGTTGCCCTTCTTATATTGTCCTTTAATTCTTTATATATGGTATCCTTTAGCTCCCTGCACATATTTAAAATAATTTATTAAAGTATATTCCTAGGAAGTCTAACGTCTAGATTCCCTTAGTCACAGTTTCCACTGACTGTTTTTCCTTCCTTGTGTGTGGGATACACTATTTGTCTTTTCATTCATTATGAATACAATTTTTAAATACTCAACAAAATACCACCAAACCCAATCCATAAATACATAAAAAGAATTATACAGAGTAACGAAGTGGGATTTATCCTAGGAATTCAAGTTTGGTTTAACATCCCAAAATCAATTAATGGAGTTCACTCATGATCTCCTAACTAAAGAGAATAATAGGATTAAATAATGAGAATAATTTTTAATTATCATTAGAAGAAATTCAGTACAATAATAGTGGCATATGTTTTAAGAAGTTCCAAATGTTTCTGTTGTTACTTACTGATGTTAGGTCAACAAATACATTTGCAAAATTGAATTTCAGCTTGGAACAAAAGAATGTAGTCACAAGTAAATGAAGTTTCAACACTGCCCTGGCTTTTGGTAGGTAAATCTTAAATGCAGAATCCAGGGATCCAAACAGAAGCATTCAAAGGCACGTGATGGACTCTGGTTTGACTTTGACTTACCTAAATTCACAGGTATTGAAAAGTCATTCCTGGGTCCTCCTATTTCTTCCAACCCTTCGTATGAATAATATCCCCCCCCCCACCGCCACAACCTAGCTACATTAGATACTTAAGTCAAGTCATATTTGGCACTATTTACAATTTTTTTCTTTTTGCAGAAGGACCAAATTTAATTTCCGTGGGTCAGGGGCAGATGAGTGCTAAGGTTATAGTTGTAGGTAGTCTGTCTGCTTGATATTTTTAAAATCAAGCAGACTTAAACAGTGGTTTAAATCGTGATAGAGGTTTAAACAGCCTCAACCTTCTTGAAAAAGAGGCTAAGAAGAGTCAGGCAAGATATATTAGCATCCTAGCCAAATATCCTTCACAACAAGGAAGAATTTGATTTTCAATATGAAGAGTTTCTCCTGTGTCTCTGGAGTAAAGAATCCACCTGCAATGCAGGAGACCTGGGTTTGATCCTCGGGTCAGGAAGATCCCCTGGAGAAGGAAACGGCTACCCACTCCAGAACTCTTGCCTGGAGAATCCCACGAGCAGAAGACACTGGTGGATCGTGGGGTTGGAAAAGAAGCAGACAAGACTGAGGGATTAAACTACAAGCTTGAAAGAAAGAAGTCCAGGTGCACAAAGAGCAGGTTAACAGAATGCTGTATGTTGGTGGATATCTGTGTTCATAAAATTAACTTTTGCCAAGTCTGTGGTAATGTGAACGGTGCTTATTCAACCTATTCATCTAGGGCATGAACATAGTGGTTCTGAGCACATTAAAATGCTGATGCCCAAGCTTCCATATTTATTAACTAAGAAGTTCTATGTCTCAGGTCTGTATCTGGGTATTTTTAAAAAGGTATCCAATGGATTTAAGCAGCAAGGATTGAGAACCACTTTTACAGTAAATAACCTATTTTGTTAGGTTTGATTTATGAAATGAATGAGACAGACACTGAACAGAACATAAGTATCTCAAGCTGAGTGGAGCTGCAAAGCTACTGACTAATTGATTTTTAAAAAATAAGCCATTCACAGTTCTCATAAAATTTAAAATGTGTAATTGTGTTTTGGTAAAAACAAAATCCCAAGAGATTGCTTTAATTGCTTCCACAATATTTATTTTTATGTCTTTTGATTCATTTTGAAAGAGTGGCATTGTGACAGTGGGATGCATACTGATTACTGTGGAGAAAGGCAAAAATTATCTCAGACGATTTCAGACAGTCTCTCCCTGAACACAGATGAAAAACAGTTGTGTTTTTTGTCTTTGTTTATTTTACTATTATAACTTGAAGAATCGTGACACCTTATATCTTGAAGGCAATGAAGAAGAAAAATTGCATTTTCATATTAGCTGTCTGCATCAAATCAAGCAAGAATAAAAAGAAAATTGATTTTTTTTCTAAAAGTCTGGTGGATAGAGTAACCTGTTTTAAAGAAAATAAGGAAAAATTTCCATCACCTATTTGCCAACATCTGGCCAAATAAAATGTGCAAAATGGAAAAATAGCAAAATTACCTGGGGATACTGTTTATTCAGTGTGAAAAATGAAAAGATTTTCTATTTAGATATTAGACTAGAGAAATGAGGATTTAAGGGCCACCTCTTTTGGTACCTTGGACGATGTGCATCACAGATGGTATTTGGGGGAAAATCTCATGACGTTATGATTGGAAGAGTGAATAAATCGATAAACAAACAAAAGCAAAACATATATTGATAGATATTGCATGGATTTGAGAAAAAATGGAATATTTTTATTGCCCACAAAATAATCATTATGATGTTCGTTGTAGACAATGTAAATAAACACTGACCTATTTTTCCAGCCCCAACAGGCCCCTTTCATGCAGATCTTGCTAATTTCTGCCCGGAGTTCAGGGTTGTCCCAGTTTTGAGGACTGATCTTGATCTCAGTAGGAAGAACTGGTTATTGTTGTTGTTGCGGTTTAGTTGCTAAGTTGTGTCCAACTCTTTGCAACAGCATCGACTGTAGCCCACCAGGCTTCTTGTCCACAGGATTTCCCAGGCAAGAATACTGGTGTAGGTTGTCATTTCCTTCACCAGGGGATCTTCCTGACTCCTGTGTCTCCTGCATTGCCTGGTGGATTCCTTACCCTGGGCCACCAGGGAAGCCCAGGAAGACCTGGGACATGACTACAATAGAACTTAAGTCCTACCATAGACTAACCCTGACCGTTTGTTGACATATCTATTCCAATAACTCTGCTTCTTTTCTGCCATGTTTCCTTGATCTGGCTACTATCTTATTAACTTATTTGTGAAGTTCTTCTAGAATTGAGTCTCTACCTATCTAAACAAAACTTCCAAAGACAATCGGGTGTCTTGCCCCAAATTGAATCTACTTGAGTAAGCAATTTTCTTTTCTAAACAGACTGTCCCTTTCAACTGCAGCTAATACAATGTTAACTGTCCATACCCTGCCTAGAACAGAACAGAATATTCAGCACATTCTCCTTCTGCAATTAAGAGTTAGTATTTGTTAATCCCCAAATTCAAATACCTCCTAAAAATTCAGCAAATATTTCTGAGTGGCTACTATGATTCTTGCACATAAAAATCTTAAAAATATATTTCCTGCACTTAAAAGCACACAATCTGGAAAGGAAGACAGATATATGAATATGCTATTTTAATCTACACTAGGATAGAGACAAGTAAAAGACAGTAAAAAGGAGGAAGTGATCAGCTTCTATTGAAAGGAAATAGAAAGTAACAGTGTTTGAGCTGAATATCAAAATGCTGCTAGAAGACCAGGTGATAAATGAAGACCGAGAAGCTGGTGGAGAATTTCGAGGAAGAGATTCTAGTTTACACAAAGGCTCCGTGGAGCGGGGTACATTTGTGACAATTCCACGCAGGGATATCTTAAGGAGCTGGCACGTATACTTTGCCTTCAACACTTGGTGCCCTGTGTTATGGTATCTACTTTTCATTCTCTCCTCAAAGGTTGTGTACTGCCCTTCTCTGCATTTAGAGGCCTGTAGGCCAATAGGAAGAAGCTTCATGATTCATCATGATATACCAAAATCTTTGGGGTTTGTCAGTCTAAGAAGGAGTGAAAGACACTTTGAAGAATACTTCATTTCCTTTTCTCCATAGAAATAATTCTCAAGGGAGGAGTCTCTGAGGGAATTTTTATTGAGGGGGTTAGATGCTATAGAAAAATATTTTATATTTAGATCCTGTGATAGTTATTATACTATTGCTTTACAGACCCAAATATACCCTACCACTATCAATAATAACGTGGACAAACTGCTATATTCTGTTGAGGTCATCCATCCTCTTTGCCAAGTTGCAACAATGTTTGCTCAATACATTCATGTACAGAGTAGCCACAGTGGCAGAGATGGAGGCCAGGACATGGGTTCAACCATATAGCTCATACAGGTTTCCTTCTCAGGAAGGCTGACCTAGCTACCACCACTGACTGCCAAATCTGCTAACACCAGGGATCTGTTTCGAGGTTCTGATCAAGTGACAACCTTTGGAAGCAGAGCATAATTTACTACCTGGTATGTTGATTATATTGGATTCCTATCATCATAAAGTATACCACAACTGCTTTCACCAGCACAGATGAAAATTTGTGTATAATTGATGTTTTTGAACTGTGGTGTTGGAGAAGACTCTTGAGAGTCCCTTGGACTGCAAGGAGATCCAACCAGTCCATTCTGAAGGAGATCAGCCCTGGGTGTTCTTTGGAAGGAATGATGCTAAAGCTGAAACTCCAGTACTTTGGCCACCTCATGTGAAGAGTTGACTCATTGGAAAAGATCCTGATGCTGGGAGAAATTGGGGGCAGGAGGAGAAGGGGACGGCAGAGGATGAGATGGCTGGATGGCATGACCGACTTGATGGACCTGAGTCTGAGTGAACTCCAGGAGTTGGTGATGGACAGGGAGGCCTGGCGTGCTGTGATTCATGGGGTCACAAAGAGTCGGACACGACTGAGCAACTGAACTGAACTGAACTGTACTTTCTCTGTACTTCTGCAACTACCACCACCCATAGACCCATGAAATGTTTCTTTAGTGCTACATTCTCCCATTCAACATTACTTCTGAGTACAGAATCCATCTCATAGCAAAACCAATGCAACACAGCTATTTCCTATGGAATTCACTAGTTTTACCATGTATTCCTATCTAAAAGCAACCAGCCTGATAAAATGATGAATTGGCCACTGAAGATTCAGTTAGGTGCCAGTGAGGACTTGCATCCTAAAGAGCTGAGGTCCTCTGTTTTATAAAGACAGTAAATGCTTTTAAAGACAGTGGTGGTGGTTTAGTCGCTAAGTCATGTCCGACTCTTGCGATCCCTGGACTGTGCCTGCCAGGCTCCTTTGTCCATGGGACTCTCCAGGCAAGAGTACTGGAGTGGGTTATCATTGCCTTCTCCAGCAGATCTTCCCAACCCGGGAATCGAACCCGGGTCCCCTGCACTGTAGGCAGATGACTCACGAATTGAGCTATGAAGGAAACCCCAAAAACATGATTCACTACTAAAACTGTCACTGGTGGTGGTGGTTTAGTCACTAAGTTGTATCCGACTCTTGCAATCCCATGGACTATAGCCCGCCAGGCTCCTCTGTCCATGGGATTCTCCAGGCAAGAATACTGGAGTGGGTTGCCATTTCCTTCTCCAGGGGATCTTCCCAATCCAGGAATCGAACCCAGGTCTCCACCATTGCAGGCAGATTCTTTACCGACTGAGCTACAAGGGAAGATTTGAAATTATATACTGTTGAAAGACAGTATATGCTTTGAAATTCTCCTGTGTATATTCTCTACAGGCACTAGAAATAAGAGTGGAAATGGAATGGTTCCTTTCACAATAACATCTTATAACACACTTACAAACGTTTTTCCTGTCACTATCATTTTGAAATTGTCTGGTTTTTAGGTATTAATTTTCTGAAATAGAAGAACTGCTTCCACATGGGTACATAGAAATATTTCATTGAATTGGAAATTTAATTGAAAAATATTTTAGGTGCTTCATGATACTGAGTATATGCATATGAAAGAGGATTACTATATTGGTTAATGATTCTATGTTAAATTATCCTGATTATTAAGGTATATTTGAGTTTCTTCCACACAGTAGTGCAGGAAGCACTATGTAAGATATTCAGGGAATTCTCTGGGGGCGTTTTTAGTGTTTCTACATTAAATACTAATGAATTAGTGGAAGACTGTTGTAACCAGAGAAAGGTAAAACAACTTAAAATTCAGGTTCTCTAGGAATAAAAGTTCGATATTAAATAGCCAATGGATGGGCTCCGCTTGTTATTAGCTAGTGTTTCTCAGTCCCAAAGATACTTCTACTTCTACTGGGAATGGGACTGTATAATCTGCACACATCCTTTGCCAAATGGATCCCTGACAGACACTGCTAGTAGACTGGAAGAAGCAAAGGGACTTGTTCATCCTCGTTTATTTCAGCAACTGCTTGTTACCCTCAGAAGGGCAGCAGAATATAGAGAACAAACGTATGGATACCAAGGCGGAAAGGAGGGGTAGGATGCATTGAGACATTGGGATTGACATATATACGCTAATTATACTACGTACAAAATAGATCACCAATGAGAACCTGCCATATAGCACAGGGAACTCTACTCAATGCTCTGTAGTGACTTAAATGGGAAGGAAATCCAAAAAAGAGGGGGCATATATATATGGCATAGCTGATTCACTTTGCTGTACAGGAGAAACTAACCCAACACTGTAAAACAACTATAATTAAATAATTTTTTTTTTTTTAAAGAGAAGAGCAGTAGAGTCCAGCCTCCAGCTTTTTTTATCTAAACTCCTAGTCATCATCACCATTCCGTCTAAGAAGTGTCTACATTGTTGGGCTAGCACCTCCCACCAAAGTCTGGTATCTAGTGCTGTAAAATGCTGAAGACCAGCTGACTAGAACCCCCAACGAAACTTTTGAATTCCTGCTCTGTGAGGCCCCTCTTCCAATGTCAAAACACCACGAAATACCTATTCTAGCTGAACAATACCCTCTGTCAGAAGTCTGAGTCCATTTCTGTGTTTTGTTGTTTAGTCAGTAAGCTGTGTCTGACCCTTTTGCAACCCCATGAACTGTACCCCACTTCTTTCAAATGCCACTTATCTCTAACCATCGCCATATCTCCCCTCAGCCTTAGAAGGGGTACTGCTTCTTCTACTTCCTTTCCCTGGATATATTCTTTCAATTTCTTTGTTTACTTTTTAATTCTCTAATCTGATATGAAACACACACACAAATCCTTATCATTTTTCATAATAAACTACAGAAAATTAAGTTCTTATTGGCTAATTGATTATGGGTTAATTTTTTTTCCATACAAAGTTAAGAAAAACCCAGTGAGTAATCATAGAGCATAGTTTGAAGATATAAGGCATAGGACAGTACCACAAATATTTGAGATGTATTGGGGTTGCACAGAGTCGGACACAACTGAAGCAACTTAGCAGCAGCCGCAGATTTCATATATTTTACAGGTGAAAAAGTATATTCACATACTCAAATTGTTCCAAGCATACAAATTTTTTAATAACAGATGCACACATCTGTTTTTGAAGTAAAACTAAAAATTACATCTTGAGTTGCACTAGTGAAATTTCCAGTGCTCAAAAGTCAAATTTGCAGACCTAGATGATTAACCTTCTTACTTATATTAGACTACGATGATATAAGGTAAGGTTAAGGTAAGGTGAAGTCGCTCAGTCGTGTCTGACTCTTTACGACCCCACGGACTGTAGCCTGCCAGGCTCTTCCATCCCTGGGATTTTCTAGGCAAGAGTACTGGAATGGGTTGCCATTTCCTTCTCCAGAGGCTCTTCCTGACCCAGGGATCGAACCCAGGTCTCCCACATTGTAGGCAGAGCTTTACCGTCTGAGCTATATGTGGCAGTCGTATGATGCCAAAGATCAGAATGCAAATAAAATACCACTATTCAATGATGTTTCCATTTTCCATCTTTGTTCTAATTTTACACGTGCCCACAAGACTGACAGAGCTGGGGAACACAGCTCTCTCATGTCAATCCCATCATAATAACAGTGCACCACGAGAAATATCTTGGATGGAAACTGGGGCCACAGCAGCACGTGACTCTTTTTCTTCTTTTTGTTTTTGTTTCTGAGCTTTTGTACTTACTCATGAACTTTGCTTCCTGAGTTTACACCACTCTGTTTCAGCAGTTCCTCTGACGTTAATTCTGTCTCCGCCTCTGAACACACTTTTATGTCTTAGCTATTATTCATTGATCTCTCAGGATTCCTCACTCCCTAGTCTCTGTCCCAAGGTCTTTGCTTGATGGCTTCCATATTTACACTCACCATTGACACTAGTATTGCCTTTACTTGTAACTGAGAAGACAAAATTAATACTTGTCAGTAATCAGTTCTGTTTCTGCTTAAGAGGTAAAATGTTGCAAGAGGTTGTAGCTCCTAATTTAACAATAAGAAGAAAAATCATTAAAACAAACAAACAAACAAACATATGTTTGTCTCATCCAAGAGCTAGAGTCACAATGAAACCAGCAAACTGATTACGGTGGGTGATAAAAAAAATGTTGAGGGGAGACAGGATATGTGAATGGTTTCACCTTTGGCAGAATAAAAGTCATTAAACTGGGCAAGAGGGAAACACTGAAATTTTAACAAATTGATTAAGCTACATGTGGGCTACGGAACAGTTTAGGAGTCCTGGGAATCCCAGACGGAGGAATACACAACCGCTTGCCAGTCCTTTTCTCCAGGACTCCACTGGATGCCTATGGACAGACTGGGAGGCCTGCCTGTGTTCTGAAGATGAAGGAGGTGCACCTGGAGGGCCCACTGTGCTCAGGGGCGAAGGTGATAACTGACCGTGTTCAGACCCCAGATCTTCCTTTCATATGAAGAAAGCTACTGGGAAATGGAAGATGCTGGTTCACAAACCACCTTGGGAACTTTCCCCATGTAATCTGAAACTCACCCCCTTAGCAGGGGGCTGGGACAGCCAGAAGCAAGAGGCCGACCACTTCTGACTGGTAGGTGGAGGGTTTAATACCCAAGGGATCTACATTGCGGAGGCTGGTCTTGGGGGCTTCCAGGTGGCTCAGCATTAAAGAATCCGCCTGCAATGCAAGACCTCAGGAAACTCTGTTTGATCCCTGAGTCAGGAAGATCCCCTGGAGGAGGGTATAGCAACCCACACCAATATCCTTGTCTGCAGAATCCTATGGACAGAGCATCCTGGCAGGCCTGATGCTGGAAAAGATTGAAGGCAGGAGGAGAAGGGGCTGACTGAGGATGATGGTTAGATGGCATCACTGACTCAATGGACATGAGTTTGTGTAAACTCTGGGAGTTGGCAATGGACAGGGAGGCCTGGTGTGCTGCAGTCCATGGGATTGCAAAGAGTCAGACAAACTAAGCAACTGAACTAACTATCTCAAGCCTAGGTCTTGGGCATAGCTCCCACTGTCAATGAATGGGAGTCAGACTGTCCATTCCTAATATGGGCAAGTAGATTAGGAGCCTCTGATTGCCTGGTTTCAGCTCTAAAGAAGACCACAATAGTCACATCTTCTCAATGACCTCCTTCAGCAGGGGGAAGCATTTCACCACCACCCCTGTCATCAGACAAAAATTAACTGCCTGTGGGAGACAGCTAAGAATTCTGCCACCAGACTCCATGCTGTAACTGACATTAGCACACCCCCACAACACAAATCTGAAAACTTGTTCTGATTTTTCCTCCCCTCCTGAAATTAAAGGGACTCTGCTGCTTCCATTTTTGAGGAAGTGAGCCTTTTGTTTTACAGAAACGATTTTTCTTTTGGTAAATATTTCTCTTTCTCCAGATAAACTCCTCCGTTTAAGGATATAGCTGTAGAAAATTCTTTTCATTACTGACATTTTTGACATTGTGAGTCTAGTAACATGTCTTTCCTGAGATTCCAACAGATTCTCATCCTCACTGCTATTTCTAGACTATTGTGACATCTTGTGCTTGACAATAGTTTTCTTGGGGGTTGTTGACTTCAGGATGGAAATAACATTTGTATCATACATCCTTGGTTTTCTCTGTTCTCAGCGTTGCCAATCCTATGTGCAAAAACTTTGTTTTGATATTTCCAGAAATCTTCATATCATCTAAATCACCTTAATAAAACAAATGCATACTGTAAAAAGACGTTTTATGAATAATTTGACAATTGAGGTTCTGAATATAGCATTTCTTATTGATAGTTTGCACATTAGTTATCATTCTTTGATTAATTTTTTCTTTGGGAAAAATATGGGATAATCTACTCTAGATGATTATCTTTTAGAATTAAAACTGTCTATCTTTTTTCTTTATTTTTTAAAGCATTTCAATGTGCTTCATTTCAATGCTGTTTTTTCTTATTTCCTTAGCAATATTTCCCTTAAATTATAATTCAGGCATGTATCTCTTTCTATTTGTTGATGGAAAGAAAAGCCATTCCAAAAAGATCTTTTTCTTAAATCTTTTCCTCAAAAAATTTGTTGTCCTTTCTGTTTTAGTTTGTTACCACATTTAAAAAACTTTGACCTAATTTAACATTTTCAATTCCTTTTCTGTTACTAGTATAGTTAGAAAGTCTACTACAGTTAGATTTCCAGACTCACCACTCGTTAGGATGAAAATTATGCTCCCCCAAGCCAAATTCATATGTTAAAGTTCGCATCTACAGAACCTTCAGTTCAGTTCAGTTCAGTCGCTCAGTTGTCTCTGACTCTTTGCAACCCCATGGACTGCAGCACGCCAGGCTTCCCTGTCTGTCACCAACTCCCAGAGCTTGCTCAAACTCATGTCCATCAAGTCTGTGATGCCATCCAACCATCTCATCCTCTGTTGTCCCCTTCTCCTCCTGTCTTCAGTCTTTCCCAGTATCAGGGTCTTTTCAAATGTGTCATTTCTTCACATCAGGTAGTCAAAGTATTGGGGTTTCAGCTTCAGCATCAGTCCTTCCAATGAACACCCAGGACTGATCTCCTTTAGGATGGAGTGGTTTGATCTCCTTGCAGTCCAAGGGATTCTCAAGAGTCTTCTCCAACACCAGAGTTCAAAAGCATCAATTCTTCAGCACTCAGCTTTTTTATAATCCAACTCTCACATCCATACATGACTACTGGAAAAACCATAGCTTTGACTAGATGGACATTTGTTGGTAAAGCAATGCCTCTGCTTTTTAAAATGCTGTCTAGGTAGCTCATAACTTTTCTTCCAAGGAGCAAGCGTCTTTTAATTTCATGGCTGCACTCACCACCTGCAGTGATTTTGGAGCCCAAAAAATTGGTCTGCCACTGTTTCTATTGTTTCCTCACCTATTTGCAACGACGTGATGGGACAAGGTGCCATGATCTTAGTTTTCTGAATGTTGAGTTTTAAGCCAACTTTCTCACTCTCCTCTTTCACTTTCATCCAGAGGCTCTTTAGTTCTTCTTTGCTTTCTGCCATAACAGTGGTGTCATCTTCATATCTGAGGTTATTAATATTTCTCCCAGCAATCTTGATTCCAGCTTGTGCTTCATCCAGCCCAGCGTTTCTCATGATGTACTCTGCATAGAAGTTAAATAAGCAGGGTGACAATATACAGTGACATACTCCTTTCCTATTTGGAACCAGTCTGTTGTTCCATGTCCAGTTCTAACTCTTGCTTCTCAATCTGCTTATGGATTTCTCAGGAGGCAGGTCAGGTGATCTGGTGTTCCCATCTCTTTATGAATTTTCCAGTTTGTTGTGATCTACACAGTCAAAGGCTTTGGCATAGTCAATAAAGCAGAAGTAGATGTTTTTCTTGAACTCTCTTGCTTTTTCTATGATCCAACAGATGTTGGCAATTTTATCTCTACTTCCTCTGCTTTTTCTAAATCCAGCTTGAACATCTGGAAATTCACTATTCAGGTTCTGTTGAAGCCTGGCTTGGAGAATTTTGAGTATTACTTTGCTAGCATGTGAGATGAGTGCAATTGTGCGGTAGTTTGAGCATTCTTTGGCAGAACCATAGAATGTAACTATATAGAGATAGGGTCTTTGAAGAAGTAATTAAGTTAAAATGAGGCCATTAGAGTGGTCTTCTACCCAATCTGACTTGTGTCCCTATAAGAAGAGGAAATTAGGACATGGACATGTACAGAGAGAAGATCCTGTGGAAATATTGAGAGAAGACAGCCATATACAAGCCAAGGAGACAGAAACTAAACCTGCCAGTACAGTGATCTCAAACTTCTAGCCTCCAGAATTGTGAGAAAATTAGAGTGTAAGCATCCTAATGTCAAATACCTTGTCTATTTTGTAACTGTGTGCCAGCAACTTGAATATGCATTTATAAAAATACAATATTAACTATTAAAGCTACAACTTCAGATTGGTACCAATATTAGCAGAATTTAATGGCTGAGGAAAGTAAGACTTAGAGGAGAATAAATAGCTTGCCAGAGATCATGTAGCTAGATGTAGCAGCCTTGGGATTCAAAATGTCACATATCTGATGCTAAAATCTGTGGCCTTAATCACATGATTGACTGCCTCCAGGTCTCCTGATTTTTGACCTTTTGATAAATTTTACAGTCCTGTTCATCCCTTGAATCTGATATTTGGTGCTATTTCAGCAGGCCTAAGCTTTGGATCTCTATATGATTATGGTGAGTAGCTTCCTATAGTCACACTACTTCTGCCTTCTTTGGTTAAATCTCCCCTGTCATATTAGATATTCCATTCTTACCCTTCCCCACAAGACCTTGAAACACTCTTCCCTTTACTTTGCAAAAAAGTGTGTCCTTGGTTAAGTTATACTCTCTGGGCCTCAATTTCTTAACACTCTGTTTCAGATTTAAAAGTTCAGCAATAATAGTCACAACTCATGTTTCTTTATTGTCTTTCATTTGGAACTTTTAAGTTATCATGATTTTAACGTCAGCAATTTAATTTCCCTACTACTAAGACATAGGAATCCTACAAAGAGTTGGGAGATTCCCCAGATTGTAGGAAGGTCATTCTTTACCTTATTTATAGCATATGGCCTCTTCATCAGTTAATCAAGTACAACAATGCTTTAATAAGTATTTCATGAATGTCTCCTATGTGCTAGGGTCTTTGTTAGGAGTTTGGTGTGTTGAGATGCTACAGATGATCAGTGCATAGATGTGGCCACATGTGTGCATGCTCACTCAATTTAGTCTGTCCAACTCTTTGCAATCCCATGGATGGTAGCCCGCCAGGCCCCTCTGTCCATGGGATTCTCCAGGCAAGAATACTGAAGTCAGTTACCATGCCCTCCTCCAGGGGATCTTCCTGAACTAGGAATTGAACCCATGTCTCCTGCATTGCAGGTGGATTCTTTACCATTGAGCCACTGGGGAAGCCCAAGTGTGGCCTTAAAGGAGTTCAAAATTGAGTGGGAGATACAGACAAACCTATGATACGTCTAGTCAAAGCAACTGATATCAGAGTTAAATCCAATGATAACAGCAACAACAAAATCAGTTGTGGAAATATGGATAAGCATGACTATAATGGTATAACTTTCTATTTGTTCTGGGGATTTAAGTCCAGGGAGCATCTTTAAAGCCGGTAGAATCCAAAAGTATGAAAAGAAACCAAGAAACAGGGAGGTCCTCCTCTACCATCTGATCTGATTCCTACAGCAGAATTTCAGACACTCCTCTGGTTTCTGAGTTCACCTCCTTCCCTAACCCTGGGATTTCTGTCTTTTTAAGCAAGCTTCAGCCTTGCAATCACCAGCAGGCAGGCAATCTGCTGTTCATTCCTGAAGCTCCAGGGATCTGCTTTCTGCTTGGACTATTTTTGAGCTGCCACATTGGCAAGGCATTTGGTTTGCAGGCATGTGGGTCGGGGCAGCCTTCTTAGCAAGATGACCCAGGGGAGGCTTGAGGAATAGAATGGAAAGGAAGCCTCATCAGCAATCACAGCCAAGAAGTCACTCCAAAAGATATAGTTAATCTGTAGCTGAGGAGTGAGGCAGGCTTGGCATCCCTGGAATGTTTTGTTTCAGGTTAGTACCTAGCTGGGATTCCCATGCCCTCAAGAGACAGACTACAGGAGAACTGAGGAAGTGTTGTTGATCCCAGAGAGCACTTGAAAATAGAGCAAAGAACAAAAGTATTACATATGCTTCACAAAAGTGCCTTATACTCTACTCTCTTTACAAGAACTAGTCATATGTGTGTGCTCAGTCGCTTCAGTTGTGACTGACTCTCTGCGACCCCATGGACTGTAGCCCACTAGGCTTCTCTGCCCATGGGATTCTCCAGGAAAGAATACTGGAGTGAGTTGCTATGCCCTCCCTTCAGGGGATCTTCCCAACCCAGGGACTGAACCCGAGTCTCCTGTGTCTCTTGAATTGCAGGGAGATTCTTCACCACTGAGTCACCAGGGAAGCCCTAGTTCTTGTATATAATGCATTATCAACTGCAAAGTCATTTTCCTATGAGAAAAGGAATAATATTACCACACTGTGAGTGAGGAAACAGAGGTGGGGAGAGGTTCAGCCACCTTCCCAGGGTTGTACTTGTATCTCAAAGCAAAGCCAGGACGCGCTCACAGGCCTTCTGCTCCCAGGTCTCATGGTTCTTCCGCTACAGGACTTCTCATCCACGCTTAGAGTCTAGGAACTATGCTATGAGATTCTAGAGGTTGGGTGTCCTTTCCTGCCTTCTCCAACTTTGCCACATTTACTTCCTGAGTCAGTGCCTGCTGCCTGCTCGGCAAAGATGAGCCCTACCCACATCAGAGGAGGGTTTAACATGAATGCATAAAGAAGGTGTGTTTTATATATATATATATATATATATATATATATATATATATATATATATAAAAGACATATGACATATGACATTTTAGATGCATGGAATATCATCAAAATATATTACATGATATGCCACAGGGTATGTCCAAGTGATGTTTGAAGAATTTAGAGTCTACATTGGAAACCTTTGCAAAATTAAGGATAAGTTATTCTATTTTGGGCAAAAACTAATGTGGTTGCAGACTTCTGTACTGTGTGTGTGTGTATGTGTGTGTGTGTGTGTGTGTGTGTGTGTGTAGTATGGGCTTCCCTAGTGACTCAGTGGTAAAGAATAACTGGCCATTGCAGGAGACACAGGTTCAATCCCTAGGTTTGAATCCCCTGGAAAAGGAAATGCAACCCACTCCAGTTCTGGCCTGGGATCCCATGGACAGAGGGGCCTAGCGGGCTACAGTCCATGGAGTTGCAAAAGAGTTGGATACAACTTAGTGACTAAACAAAATGTGTAGTATACACACAATGGAATATTCAGTTCAGTTCAGTTCAGTTTAGTCGCTCAGTCATGTCCGACTCTTTGCGACCCCATGAATCGCAGCACGCCAGGGCTCCCTGTCCATCACTAACACCCGGAGTTCACTCAGACTCATGTCCATCGAGTCAGTGATGCCATCCAGCCATCTCATCCTCTGTCGTCCCCTTCTCCTCCTGCCCCCAATCCCTCCCAGCATCAAAGTCTTTTCCAATGAGTCAACTCTTTGCATGAGGTGGCCAAGGTACTGGAGTGTCAGCTTTAGCATCATTCCTTTCAAAGAACACCCAGGACTACTCAGCCATAAAAGAATGAGATAATGCCATTTGCAGCAACATGAATGGGCCGAGAGAGTCTCATACTAAATAAACTAAGAGAGAGATAAATATATGATATAGCTTACATGTGGAATCTAAAAAAAAAGATACAAATTAATTTATTTACAAAATAGACTCACAGACATAAAAAATGAATTTATGATTATCAAAGGACAAAGAAGATGAGGAATAAATTAGGAGTTGGGTTTAAAATATATGTACTACCGTATATAAAATAGATAAGAACCTATTGTATAGCACAAGGAACTCCACTCAACATCTTGTAATAACCATAATGAAGAAAAATGTAAAAATAACATATAAATATATTTTTTCATTTATATATATAAAACTAAATCACTTTGCTGTGCAACTGAAATTAACACAACATTGTAAATCAGTTATATTTCAATACAATTTTTAAAAAGAATCAGTTAAAACTGCAGGCTCAAGCTTCTGGGGACTCTAAACTGCAACCTTTATTCCAAATATTTGGTCTGGTTTTTGTTATGCTTAACATCTCCCATTCCTCACTGTCTAGCCTCCACTTGCCCCCTGCACCCTTCCCCGACCCTCACACTCCCCCTGTTGCCCCACACCCTGTCCAGTTTGAGGTTGCTAAATTTTTCACCATCTAATTCTGCTTAGTTGATTGGCCTCCTGCTGCAGTAACCACACTGCTTGACTAGGGCTCAAGATAACCACCTATTCTGTTAGCTCCTGTTCTTATGTTGGGGTAATATTAGATTCTCTCTATATATAGACATATACTTCTTCTGTTCTCCAAACCCTTTATGAAGCAGTAAATAGTACAGGATGAGAACATGGGTTTATATCCTGACAGGTTACTTAAACTTCCTGTACTTTAGTCCGATCGTCCCTAAGATGGGGATAATAATGGCACTTAATTGGTAGGATTGCTGTAACTATTAAATGGGTCAGTCCATGGATGCCCTGAACATGTGGTGTGTAGCATGCACTCACATCCTAAATCCTAAAAGATGATGCTGTTAAAGTGCCGCACTCAATATGCCAGCAAATTAAACTGGAAAAGCTCAGCTTTCTTTTCAGTCCCTAAGAAAGGCAATGCCTAAGATTGTTTAAACTACCACACAATTGCAATTATCTCACATACTAGCAAAGTAATGCTCAAAATTCTCCAAGTCAGTCTTTAACAGCACATGAACTGTGAACTTTCAGATGTTCAAGCTGGATTTAAAATAAGGCAGAGGAACCAGAGATCAAACTGCCAACATCTGTTGGATCATCGACAAAGCAAGAGAGTGCCAGAAAAACATCTACTTCTACTTTATTGACTACACCAAAGCCTTTGACTGTGTGGATCAAAACAAACTGTGGAAAATTCTGAAAGAGATGGGAATACCAGACCACCTGACCTGCCTCCTGAGAAATCTGTATGCAAGTCAAGAGGCAATAGTTAGAATTGGACATGGAACAAAACACTGGTTCCAAATAGGAAAAGGAGTACATCAAGGCTGTATATTGTCACCCTGCTTATTTAACTTATATGCAGAGTACATCATGCAACATGTTGGACTGGATGAAGCACAAGCTGAAATCAAGATTTCCAGGAGAAATATCAATGACTTCAGATATGCAGATGATACCACCCTTATGGCAGAAAGCAAAGAAGAGCTAAAGAGCCTCTGGATGAAAGTGAAAGAGGTGAGTGAAAAAGTTGGCTTAAAACTCAACACTCAGAAAACTAAGATTATGGTATCTGGTCCCATCACTTCATGGCAAATAGATGGGGGAACAATGGAAACAGTGACAGACTTTATGTTTTGGGGCTCCAAAATCACTGCAGGTGGTGACTGCAGCCATGAAACTAAGAGATGCTTGCTCCTTAGAAGAAAAGCTATGACCAACCTAGATAACATATTAAAAAGCAAACACATTACTTTGCCAACAAAGGTCCATCTAGTCAAGGCTATGGCTTTGCCAGTAGTCATGTATGGATGTGAGAGTTGGACCATAAAGAAAGCTGAGTGCTGAAGAATTGATGCTTTTGAACTGTGGTTTTGGAGAAGACTCTTGAGAGTCCTTTGGACTGCAAGGAGATCCAACCAGTCAATCCTAAAGGAAATCAACACTGAATATTCCTTGGAAGGACTGATGCTGAAGCTGAAACTCCAATACTTTGGCCACCTGATGAGCAAAGACTCATTGGAAAAGACTCTGATGCTGGGAAAGATTGAAGGCGGGAGGAGAAGAGGACGACAGAAGATGAGATGGTTGGATGGCATCACTGACTCAATGGACACAAGTTTAAGCAAGCTCCGTAGTTGGTGATAGACAGGGAAGCCTGACGTGCTGCAGTGCATGGGGTCTCAAAGAGTTGGACATGACTGAGCAACTGAAGAGAACTGAACTGAAGCACTCACATTAGGGCTTCCCTAGTGGCTCAAATGGTA
The DNA here is from genome assembly GCF_055505025.1 of Bos grunniens. Classification (NCBI taxonomy): domain Eukaryota; kingdom Metazoa; phylum Chordata; class Mammalia; order Artiodactyla; family Bovidae; genus Bos; species Bos grunniens. The sequence continues at coordinate 45,382,505 of NC_141193.1, read as the reverse complement.
AAGAGATAGCCTGCAATGGAGAAGACTCGAGTTAAGCTGTGGTTTCAGTATTTTATTTGGGTATTAACAATGACCTATTTCCTGAAGTTTCTGAGTTTTTCTTGTTTTGTTTCTCACGAATTGACATTTTTTACTATCGAACTTCACGTGTCAAAATCTTACTCATTCTTCATAAAGTTATCAGTCATATGAATTCCAAACAGTAGACTCTAACAACTATTCATGACTCTCTGCTCTGCGCTTGGCAGACTGCTTGGTCTTGCAGATCCAGGGGTTGAGGAGGACCATCCTGTGGCCTCTACTTCCTTGATGCTCTTCTCTTCACTCTCATATATTCCGGCCTATTAAGCCACTACCCCTGCAGAAGTTACATTTTCTTTTATGTTACTTAGTTTTTACATATCTGGATCAGTGGCATTAGGTGGGGAGGAATAATATTAGTGACTGCTGCATCCTGGTGGCCTAATATATAATATAGCACACAAAACAGAGAGAGGACTTATTGTTTGTTGAATTAACAGCTGAATGAATGCATGCATGCAGAGATGTGTTTGTTTTTGTCCACTTGAGCCCTCCTAAGTAATGAGGTATTAAGGAAAAGGAAGTATTTCTAAAGCTCTCTCTGTTTCTCTGACAGTTATCCATAGAGTACCCTCAGGCATCAATGTTCATCTTCCTTCTGGAGGAATTTATGGGCATAAACATTCCAGATTCCATAGCTAAAAACATCAGCTTGGCTTGATGGGTGCTGTAGTCTTAGGTTGCTTTAAAGTTTCAAGTGTCTCTGTTTTTAGCATACTCAAAATCTGATCTTCTTAGAGAAAAAGAATAAACAACATTCCAAACTATTTGCTTTTTTAAGAGAATCACTCTTCAATCCTTTCTTCTTTTGAAAAGTTTTTTTACAGATCTGAGAACAGAATGGAGTCCTTTGTCAGACCTTAATCTTTATAGCAGAGAAAAATAATTTACACTATAAATTGGACTTATCTATTTGCCAGTTACCTATTAATCATTAACTAAAAGCATGATTACAATGTCACTAAGAAACCCGCCTAAAGCCCTGTAATTGTCCTAATGCATTCTACTGTCATCTCATCAAAAGCACGTTATCCAAAGGACTGTAAAGTTGAGAAAGAACCAAGGAGTTTGAGATCAGTCCATTCTTTTGACAAAGAAGAATACTGAAGAACAAAGAGTTAAAGACTCTGAAGCTATAAACATTGAATATGAAAAATTATATAAAAGGTCATATATTAACTTCTGAATACCAAGAAACATACCAAATGACAATTAACAAATGCGGAAAATATTCATATAGATAATGACAAAAAAGACCAACTAAGAAACTATGAGGATCCTGTACAATTCAATAATAAAGTGACAAGTTAACCTAACATAACATAGCAAAGAATGTAAATAGACACACATAGGAGACAGAAAATACAGATAAATATTTTTCCACTTGAGTCAAAAGATTATTAAGTTTGAGAATAGATAGTGTAAATGAGAGTACAGGTTGGCCAACACACTTTATTTGTGGAAATGTGTAAATAGGTAGCACAACCAGTTTTGAATGGCAATTTTAAAATATTGACAAATTTTAAATGTATTTAACCTCTCACCTTTCAATTCCAATATGAAAAATCTATTCTTTAGCTATGCTTACAAATGTCCAAAGTCATATATATATGATTTAAATTTTTATAAATAAATATTATATTAAATAATATATGTATATTATTTTACCAAAAAAAGATAGAAAAAAGAAACAATCAAAATGCCTGTTAATAAGTGATTGTTGTTGTGTTTAGTCACTAAGTCATGTCTGACTCATTTGCAACCTCATGGGTTGTAGCCCATCAGGATTCTCTCTCCAGATTTCCCAGGAGTTCCCAGGCAAGAGTACTGGAGTGGGTTGCCATTTCCTTCTCCAGGGGATCTTCCTGACCCCGGGATTGAATCTGATTACTAAAGAATGTTGCAACTAATACAATGAAATTCTATTTTTTTTAAATATTTTATTGAATCACTTAAACAGTGACTAGATTAACACTGCATGATAATAACATCTTTTAAAAATTTATTTATTTATTTTAATTGGAGGCTAATTACTTTACAATATTGTGGGTTTTGCCATACATTGACATGAATCAGCCATGACATCTTAATATTATAATGAAATTAGTGTTGACCTTGTGGAGTCCCTAGAATCTGTCTTAAAGTGCCATTGTGTTCCAGGATATGAAGGAGTTAATGAAGGATAAATTTTGGAAAGTGAATTTTATTTATAATACCTAAGTTTGAAAAATAAGTTATAAAATTTTTTAAAACTTTAAAATGGTCTCAATTTTGACTTGGTTTACTTACTGACAGACTTATTTACTTATTTATTTACTCACTGGCTTACTGCTTACAACCTTTGCCTACAATATAAAGATTAAAAAAAACCTTTCTAGATAGCAGATATTTTGTGTCTAACTAGAAGAATTTTCTGAGACTTATGTAGCCTTTACTATAATCTTGATTGTTTAAGAGAGAAAAGCAAATGTTTCTTGTTCCTCACTTAGAATGAAGATTCTTTACAATCCTGTTACTTTTTAAAAGTTTTATTGACACTTTGATTAAAAATATAATGAAATATTATTTCTCAGCCATTCATAATCCTACTTACTCATGCCCACGTTTCCTCCTTCGATTTTTGCCTTGCTCAAATCAGATCCTCCGTATAGAAAATGTGAAATAAATCTTGTAGAGTATCTTTTAAATTACCTTCGTGATTTCTTAGAGGGTTCTCAGAAAATAACAGAGTTTTGTTGCTTCACCTTACAAGAAGAGAGATGCTAGAAATACTTAGGTTCATTTATTAGTTACGTTTGATGAGTTGCATGAGAAACATTCTCAAATAAGAAGCTACTCAGGCTGCTGCTACTGCTAAGTAGCTTCAGTCGTGTCCAACTCTGTGCGACCCCATAGATGGAAGCCCACCAGGCTCCTCTGTCCACAGGATTCTCTAGGCAAAAATACTGGAGTGGGTTGCTATTTCCTTCTCCAACTCAGGCTACCTAGGTTAAATTGGTATAAGTCAATGCCATTAACTTTTTTGAACTTCTGGGCTTTATGACAGTTTCCTAGAGATTCATCAATGCCTCACTGTCCATGTCACATTTCTGATTATGAGTCTTGATGGTGTATTGCTTGATATTAGGCAACAACAGTATATTGTGACCAGTCATAATTTCAGTTATTTAAAGTGCTAACTTGGCTACAGCCATACTTACCTCTGTTTAAACACCTTTTTGAAAGAGAAGTTTTAGCCTTACAACAAAATTAAAGGAAGACAGAGATTTCCAGATACCTCTCCCTCCACCACACACACATAACCTCCCCCTCATCAACATCCCCCACCAGAGTGGTGCATTTACTATAACTGATGAACCTACAAAGTCATGCCACAGGCAAGCAAAGTCCATAGGTTACCTTAGGTTCACTCTTGGCCTCATATGTTCTATGCGTTTGGACAAACATATAATGATGTAACCATCATTTTGCTATCATACAGCATTATGCTATCGTACAAATTCTACTGCCATCATCATTTTGCTATCATACAGCATTATGCTATCATACAAATTCTACTGCCCTACAAATCCTCTGTGTTCTACTTGTGTTCATTCCTGCTGCTCTTAACACTGACAACAACTGATCATTTCATAATCTCCACTGTATTGCTTTTTTTGAGAATGTTCTATAGTTGGAATCATACAATACATAGCCTTTTCAGGTTGGCTTCTTTTGCTTAGTAATATGCATTTAGGTTTCTTCATGTCTTTTCATGCCTTGATAGCTCATTTCTTTTTAGCACTGAATAATATATTATTGTCTGCATTTATTTATCCATTCACCTATTGAAAGACTTTCTGTTTGTATCCAAGTTTGGAAGTTGGAGGTTGCTATACACATGTATGTTCAGGATTTTAAGTGCACATAGGTTTTCAACTCCTTCGTGTAAATACCAAGAAGCATGTTTATTAGATCCTATGGTAAGAGTATTTTTAGTTTATGAGAAGCTACCAAACAGTCTTCCAAAGTGGCTTGCATAATTTTGCGTTTCCACCAGCAATGACTGAGAGTTCTCACAGCTCCATGTCCTCACCAGCATTTGGTATTGTCAGATGCTCCCAGTTCTTCTAAGCGTATAGTGGTATCTCTGTGTTATAATTTGCATTTCTCCAATGACATATAACATGGAACACTTTTTTATGTGTTTGTGCGCCATTGTATATCTTCTTTGGTGAAGCGTCTGCTAAGACTTTGACCCATTTTTTACTTGGGACCATTTTCTTATTGTTGAATTTTAAGAATTCTTTGTGCATTTTAGATAACTATTTTTACCATATGTGTGTTTTACAAATATTTTCCCCCAATATGTGGCTTAAAATGAAATTCTATGAAGCTTTTAAAAAGAAAGAGATAGATCTGTATGTACTGATGTAGAAATATACCTGATACAGATTATTAAATAGAGGGAAAAGTATAGAATCAAGACAACTTTGTGCATATCAGACAAATATTTTTCTTTCTGGAAATACCAAAGAAAAATGGTTATGTGAAACTTCTCTTACTTTGTTTCTTTCTCTACTTTTTAAAATTTTCTAAACATTTAAAATTCATTTATTGTACTTAGATGGTAGTATAGACTTTAGGCAATTTTCCTCAATTTGCTTATTCCTTAGGTTGTATGTGTGATTTAATTTAAAATTAAAGAAAAACTAACATATTTTAATAGAATTTTAAAGGAAGTCCTTCAAAGAAATCAAGAACATGCAAGTTTCCCCAAATTTGACCTTAGCTTTCTCAATATTCGCTCATGGAAAACTATTCTCCAGCCAGCCTGGCCAAATACCTCAGTTTGTTTTCATCTATCTTACAATTTATCTATTTTGTTTCCTTAGTATGACATACACTTCCTTACCTTCCTGTCATGTCTGTAATTTCTCCTCATCTTTAAGAATCAATCTAAGCATAGTCTTCTTTAGAAAGCATTTAATTTTCAGGACAAAGTTAAGTTCTTCCTTCTCTGGATTCACATACCTCTTACATTTTTTTCATGGGCTTTCCGGGCAGTTCAGCCATAAAGAATTTGCTTGCATTGCAGGAGATGCAGGTGAAAGTGTTATATTACTATTTATTTTTGTCTCCTGTCTTTTTGAAGGATTATAAAGAAGGTTGAGAGCCAAAGAACTGAAGCTTTCAAACTGTGGTACTGGAGAATAGTCTTGAGAGTCTCTTGAACTGCAGGGAGATCAAACCAGTCAATCTTAAAAAAATCAACCCTGAGTATTCATTGAAAGGAATTATGCTGAAGCTGAAGCTCCAATATTTTGGCCACTTGATGCAAAGAGCCAACTCACTGAAAAAGATCTGATGATAGGAATGATTGAGGGCAGGAGGAGAAGGGGGCAACAGAGGATGAGATAGTTGGATAGCATCACTGACTGAATGGACATGAATTTGAGTAAACTCTGGGAGATAGTGAAGGACAAGAAAACCTGGCATGCTGCAGTCCATGGGGTTGCAAGGAGTTGGAACAACTTGGCTACTAAACACCACCAAAGCATCTGGAGGTCAGGCCTTTTTATTCATACCAATAGATAAAAAGGCACAGTTACTGGCATAATATCTAGAATATAGTAAAAACTTAAAATGTTTGATGAATGAATGAATTTTTAATGAAAATGATTTATCCTCAATCTAAGAGTAGTCAAATCAAGTCAAGTCTAGTCAAGGCTTTTTCCAGTAGTCATATATGGATGTGAGCGTTGGACTACAAAGAAAGCTGAGTGCTGAAGAATTGATGCTTTTGAACAGTGGTGTTGGAGAAGACTTTTGAGAGTCCCTTGGACTGCAAGGAGACCCAACCAGTCCATCCTAAAGGAAATCAGTCCTGAATATTCATTGGAAAGACTGATATTGAAGATGAAACTCCAATACTATGGCCACATGATGCGAATAACTGACTCATTGGAAAAGACCCTGATGCTCGGCAAGATTGAAGGCAGGAGGAGAAGGGGACAACAGAGGATGAGATGGTTGGATGGCATCCCCGACTTGATACACATGAATTTGAGGAAACTCCAGGAGTTGGTGATGGACAGGGAGGTCTGGCATGCTGCAGTCCATGGTGTCGCAGAGTCGGATACGAATGAGCAACTGAACTGAACTGAAGAGTAGTCAAAAGTAAAACTCATCTTTGGACTTTTCAAGAATTCTCCACTGTGGTTAAGAACATGGCTCTTTAGTAAGACTGCATTGTTTAACTCTCAGTTCTGCTCTCTTATTAGCTATATATCTTGGGACAATTACAGAACTTCTCCAACTCTCATTTTTAAAATATAAAGTAAGGATAATACTAGAACATTGCAGACTTGTTGTGGATTAAATGAAATAAAACTTGTAAAGAGTTTAGAATAGCGCCTACATGCGTGCATGCTCGGTCGGGAGTCATGTACAATTCTTCTGCAATTCCATGGACTGTAGCCCACCAGGCTCTTCTGTCCATGGAATTTTCCAGACAAGAATACCAGAGTGGGTTGCCATTTCCTCCTCCAGGGGATCTTCCTGATCCAGGAATCGAACCTGCGTCTCCCAAGTCTCATGCATAGGCAGGCAGATTCTTTTTGACTGAGCCACCTGGGAACAGTGTCTAGCACACAGTAAAAGCTAAATACATATTATCCTTTAGAATTACTGTATTAGATCCATTCTCCTACTTTTTTAGAAAAAAAATATTAATTCATTATTTTTAAAATTTTTGGCTGAGCTGGATCTTTGTTGCTTCTTGTGGACTTTCTCTAGTTGCAGCAATAAGGGATTATGCTCTCTTTGCTGTGCATGGACTTCTCATTGCAGTGGAGCACAGGCTTTAGCATGCAAGGGTTTCAGAAGTTATAGCTCACGGGATCACCAGTTGTGGCTCACCAGCTTAATTGCCCTGTGGCATGTGGGATCTTCTCTGTTCGGGGATGTATCAACTACATTGGCAGGTGGCTTCATAAACATTGAACCACTACAGAAGTCTCATTCTCTGATTTTCTTTTCTTTCTTCTTTTGTTTTTAACTTAAAGTGATGGAAAGAATTGGAATTACTCTATGTCTTGAGAGTCGCTTGGACTGCAAGGAGATCCAGCCAGTCCATCCTAAAGGAAGTTAGTCCTGATTATTCATTGGAAGGACTGATATTGAAGCTGAAACTCCAATACTTTGGCCACCTGATCTGAAGAACTGACTCATTGGAAAAGACCCTGATGCTGGGAAAGATTGAAGGTGGAGGAGAAGGGGACGACAGAGGATGAGATGGTTGGATGGCATCACTGACTCAACGGACATAAGTTTGAGTAAGATGCGGGAGTTGATGATGGACAGAGAGGCCTGGTGTGCTGCAGTCCATGGGGTCACAAAGAGTCGGACATGACTGAGCAGCTGAACTGAACTGATGTCTTTATTTGCCCAACAATGGTACGTTTTGGTGGTAAGCTCATTTGTTACTGGAATCTTCTCACTTTCTCTAAACATGCGCTTTGAGACATGTTTTCCTAGTTTTGGATCCTACGTTTCCATTTTCTTCTTCAGTTCATGTTTCTGGCTTGTGCCTGGTTTCAATGAGGTAAAAGTTATTCTCCCGATCCTGAGTATCCTTTTTGTCTTGTAGGCCTGCCGCTCTTCAGGGTTCCATTCATGTTTCATCCTTTTTATGTAGTTTTCCAAGAATGGCTGTAATGATCACATGAATTATAATATACTACAGTTGTTTACTTGTTTGTATTTCCCAGTAGACTAAGCTTTGTTAAGCCAGTGATCTTATCTCATTATTCTGTTTAGCCAATGCCAAGAACAAGGTCTAATGGTCTAGAAACATGCTAAATCTTGAAGCAAGTTTATAGCTTTGGATGATTTGTGCTTTACCAGACTTGCAAAAAACATTTTTTAGCTAAAATGACTTCCCTATAATTTCCTTTGTAGCTATGATGAAAGTAACTTGCTAAGATTTTTTTCAATTATTTATTTATTTTATACAAATTTATTACAGATCTTCTAATTACAAAGTAGACAAAATGTTGTGGGGAAAAACAAAACAACAGATATAATTCCAGACGTGGGTCCTGCCATAGTGGCTCAGAGATTAGTGGTAGAGACAAAGCACAATCAATAAGAAAAGCACACAATCAATAAGAATGATATAAATGATGTGTTCAAAATAAGAAGTAGAGAAAGTGATGTGAGTTAACAGATAGGAGCAGGATTATGCTGGCCATTATTTTAACAACCAGCTCTCTGAGTGAAAGCCTTGATTTGTAGCATTTGCCAGCTTCCTGATGTAAATACTCCTACCAACACTGGTTTCTAGCTATGCTTGAGATCACCGAATGCAAAGTTGTGAAAATATGTACATAATTCAACCTTGCTAGTGATTTGCGGCTAGCTCCAACATGCCTTTGGATGGGAGAAGTGGTTTTAGACAGTCATGGTCTGGTCATTCATCATGGAAGAGCCAGAAATTGAAAATAGTCTTGAAGACTGCATAGAAAATAGTTTAGTCATGGAAAAGACATTCCAGATTTGGAGACTGGTAAAAGCAATGCATAACAGCAGTAATGAGTGTGGGACATTCAGGCAAAGGTATTCAGCACACAGTAGGCATTCAACAAATATGTTTGTGAATAATTGAACAGTAGTAAATAGACCATCTGATTGGAAAATGCATCTCTGTATGCCGAGAACTAAGAGGACGGCTCAGATGAGCCGTCCTGCAGCAATCCACAGGTCTCTATCTTTCTTCGTAAAGATGCTTTTCAGAGGAGATGATTGGATGACATCACTGTTTCAATGGACATGAGTTTGAGCAAATTGTAGGAGATGGGGAAGGACAGGGAAGCCTGGCATGCTGCAGTCCATGGGGTCACAAAGAGTTGGACACAACTGAGAAGCCATAAGATAGGATTAACAAATAATTCTAAGAAAGAAGAAAATTTTAGTTTTCATAGGTGGGAGAGGCTTCTAAATGTTGTATATCTTCCTAATAGCTTTACCTCCCTTAAACATGCCTCTAAACGTTGAATTAAATTATAGTATTTTCTATAAATATAGATCAAGGAGGGCTAGATAAAGATCAGTCATTTTCTCTCACCTGGCTTATAAATATGGAATTCGGTGGTTGGCAGGAGTCAAGAAATGTTTTTTTTTGTAAATGACCAGAAACTAGATCTTTTCTACTTTGTGGGCCATATAGTCTTGTTTCAACTCTGCCATTTTAGCACGAAAACAGCCATAGACAATATGTAGATGAATGAGTGTGGTTGTGTTCCAATTACATCTTATTTATGAATAAGGTAAGGGACAGATATGGCCTAAAAGCCATAGTTTGCATGTTTCTTGCCTGGGGCATCAAGAGATCTAGGAAATTTAGGTTTCTTTAAAGTTCACAGGATGGCAGCAAAGATCAAAAAAATGCCAAAAATTCACAAAGATAATATGACATAAAAATGACTCAGTAATCAGGATGAGATGGTGAGAGGCATCATTGACTCAATGGACATGAGTTTAAGCAAACTCCCAGAGACAGTGAAGGACAAGGAAGCCTGGCATGCTGCAGTCCATCGGGTTGCAAAGAGTCATACAAGACTGAGTGACTGAACAACAACAGCAAACAGAGTTTAACCTGTTCTGGTAGGATATTATTCCCAACACTCTTCCTTCTGCCTTGATGTCTAGGTTTGGTGGTTTTGATGTTATTTGCTATCATAATTTTGGTACTTATATACTTTCTTGAAAATTGATCTCTGAATAAAACTTGATATGGGATATTACTTAATTCTATTATAATATTAAAGTTGCCAAGAAAACAATAAAATCTGCTTAATAATCTTCCACTTACTTATTTGATACTATATCCATGTTCTTGGGAACATGAGTGAGGTGGAGATGGTAACAACTTCTTCAACCACTCATCCATTGATAGACCCTTATGTTGTGTCCACATGCTGGTTATTGTAAATAATGCTGCTATGAAGGTAGGAGTGCTTTTTTCGAGTTAAGTGTTTTGTTTTCTTTGGATACGTTCCCAGAATTGGGACTGCTGGATCATATGGCGGTTGTACTTTTAATTTTTTGAGGATCCTCCATAGCATTTTCCATAATGGCTATATCAATTTACAAATTTCACCAACACTGCACAAGGATTCCCCTTTCTCCACATCCAGGCCAGTGTCTATCTCTCGTTTTTTGTTGATGGCCATTCTAACAAGCAAGAAGTACTGTTTCATTTTGGTTTTAATTTGCATTTCTCTAATGACTAGTGATGAAGGCAATGGCAAGCCACTCCAGTACTCTTGCCTAGAAAATCCCATGGATGGAGGAGCCTGGTGGGCTACAGTCCGTGGGGTCACCACGAGTCGGTCGCGACTGAGCGACTTCACTTTCACTTTTCACTTTCATGCAGTGGAGAAGGAAATGGCAACCCACTCCAGTGTTCTTGCCTGGAGAATCCCAGGGATGGCAGAGCCTGGTGGACTGCTGTCTATGGGGTCGCACAGAGTCGGACACGACTGAAGCGACTTAGCAGCAGCAGCAGCAATGATTAGTGATGCTGAGCATCTTTTTATGGACCTGTTGGCTTTTTGTACATCTTCTTGACATTCACTACATTTAAAACCAATAAGCACGTAATTTATGAAGTGCCAACCAACCTGTCAACAAACGCGTGATGAAGAAGGAAGATGGGATCATTGGCAGATCCTGGTACCTGAGACATCGTTCCGTTCATGTAGATGTGCAAGGCGTTGTGCATACTGCTTTGAGAGGCATCTGCTATCCCAGTAAGTGGATCAGCAAATCCTGTTGGCAAAAAGAAAATTGGGGGGGAAAAAAAAGTAGTTTGTTTTAATGATTGAAAATCTAAGTGAGTTTCTCATTTGGTTTACAACTGCACTTGAAAAATAATTGCCTGATTCAAAACAATAAAGTCAATCATAAAATGCATTCTGTATTGGGATTGTTCATATTCTAGATACCCAGTGAGCATTTAGTAAATCTTTGTAGAGTTGAATGGTATTAATCTGGTCACAATGGACTGATTAGCCAGATGGAATTGGCTAAGCCAGTCTGTGTTCCATCCTGTTGCTTCTGCCTACTATTCCTCCTTTAGATCCTAAAAAGTAATAAGATCTTTTTGTAATAATCAGCATAGTCACTCTCACTTCAGTCTGTACCAGCACTTAAAAACAGATCTTTCCAGCTGTTATGTGTCCTCTTGCCCTCTAGTTCTGGTGGTTACTTTTTTTATTTCTGATTCCAGAGAAAAATTAAAACTTGTGACCACTGACATTACAATTCATCTTTGACAGTCTGGAGGACTTCGGGTAATGTGTTTCATTTTGCAAAATATTTCCAAGTTAATCAGGACTCCATTAAACAGCTCTATTCATTGCACCAGGAATAATAATTATGATAAGAGTTATTTTTTTCTGTATATTAATTGAGCTAAATGCTTTCTGTGACATAAGTCCTTCAGTCTTTGCAGTAGCTCTACTGATTAGAAATTATCCCTACTGGAAAGAAGAGAAAAATGAAGCTTAGAAAAGTCCTGAGTTTTCCAAGCTTGCATAGGTAGTAGCAGAGTTGGTATTTTAACCCATATCAGTTAGACGGCAATATCTGAGCTCTTGATATTCTGTGTTCTCTCCCATACATTACCAGGGAATAGGTGAAGTATGATATCATTTCAGTGTCCATTCAGGGAAAACACAAAACAAAAATAGAACTCAGATTTAAAATCAAACAAAGAGGGAGGAACAGAGTTAAACTGTAAATCAGAACCAAGCTAAAGGAAAATGCCAAGGACATATTGAATTTCAAAATTTAGCCTTATCAGGAAAACAGAAACTGTGAGGTTATAATTTTATTTTAAAAGGTAGGATAGAAACAGTGCAGACAATAGGAGGCAGAGGGAAACTAGCTTCCTTTCAAACAATTAGGATTATTTCGTTGTCAGCTCCATTTTTAAAGTGCAGCTCTTGACTTTTGAGTTCAATGCTTTGTTTTCTCCTACATTTGTGGGTGACAGTATCTCTGCCCCTTTAGCTGATGTTTTTGTCTCCTCCTTTTGAGCTTTTATATTCATTCTCAGAGACAGTATCAAGCCCAGCTACCTCCGGAAGCTTAGCCCAAGAGCACACACTTCTTTCTCCCCTCTGACTTTGCTCGTGTATGACAACTTTTATGATTGTGTATGTGTGTGTGTGCTCAGTTGCTCAGTCATGTCTGACTCTTTGAGGACCATGGACTGTAGCCCACCAGGCTCCTCTGTCTATGGGATTTTCCAGGAAAGAATACTGGAGTGGGTTGCCGTTTCTTCTCCAGGGGATCTTCCTGACCCAGGGATCAAATCCACATTTCTTGCTTCTCCTGCATTGGCAGGTGGATTCTTTACAACGAGCGCAACCTGAGAAGCCCAAGATTGTATATACATGGTTCTTAACATGTGCAGGGATTTTTCTAAAAGCTTAACATGATTATTTTCATGTAACCTTCAGAATGATTCTACAAATTAGATATCTTCATAATCTCTGTTATGTAGATTTGGATAAAGCAGTTTAGAGAGTTTAAGCAAACTGTCTAAGATTAAAAAGCAAACAACAGAAGCTAAGGTTGGAACATAAACCTGTTTTATTCCAGAACTTAAGCTCTTAAATGCATTGGTTTATTGCTTTTTCTATTAGTAATAAGTCATATATCATGGGGGGAATTTTTGTAGAGCAATGTTCTTTAAGCTTTTATCTTTGAGTAGAACAAAATGAAAGCTTTAAAACCATCTTTTATGTATGCTCTCACATATTTTAAGTAGCTTCTAAATTGCTTTAATTATAATTGCAAATAGTTTTAGAGGAAAAAATTCAGGTGTAGATATTGCAAATAGTATAAATTTTAAAATAAAAATTTGAAATCACTTTATAAAAATGTATCCAGTGTAATGATTTGATATTTGCCATCATCCATATCAAAAGTACCTAAACAAACTCTTCTCTTATAGTCTGAAATTTTATAGGATTTCCTTTTTTCACTAGATCTCATGTTCTTGTTCTGTTTTCCCACAGGAATATGCCAAAATGTTATATATTATGCTTGAAATATTTTTTAAAAATTCATCAGCCTATCATACTTTTCTGAAACAAAACTAGGTATAAAAGTTAAAATTACCTTTTAAAAACTTCATGTGACAATATAATCTAGATTGTCATTAAAAATTTTAGTAATACATATTTTATTAGAACGATGTAACACTAAATATTTTACAAAATAAGTTATTAAATGTAAAAAGTAAAGTTTTATTGAAAATTCATTTATTAACAATATTTATGGAAGATTGTTATTTAAAAGGGCTTCCCTGGTGGCTCAGACAGTAAAGGATCTGCCCACAATGCAGGAGATCAAGCTCGATCCCTGGGTTGGAAAGATCCTCTGGAAAAGGGATGGCTACCCACTCCAGCATTCTTGCCTGGAAAATCCCATAGATGGAGGAGCCCGGTAGGCTATAGTCTATGGGGTCTCAAAGAGTCAGACACGACTGAGCGACTTCACTCACTCACTCACCCACTCCAGTATTCTTGCCTGGAGAATCCCATGGACAGAGGAGCCTGGTGGGGTGCAGTCCATGGGGTTGTAAAGAGTCAGACATGACTGAGTGACTAACGTCCCTTAGTTAAAAATTATTGCAGATATCTACAATACCCTACAATAGTCATTGCTAGAAAGAATAAGGCTCAGCATATTACTCAGCCATTAAAAAGAATACATTTGAATCAGTTCTAATGAGGTGGATGAAACTGGAGCCTATTACACAGAGCGAAGTAAGCCAGAAAGAAAAACACCAATACAGTATACTAACGCATATATATGGAATTTAGAAAGATGGTAACAATAACCCTGTATACGAGACAGCAAAAGAGACACTGATTTATAGAACAGTCTTTTGGACTCTGTCGGAGAGGGAGAGGGTGGGATGATTTGGGAGAATGGCATTGAAACATGTATAATATCATATATGAAACGAGTCGCCAGTCCAGGTTCGATGCACAATACTGGATACTTGGGGCTGGTGCACTGAGACGACCCAGAGGGATGGTACAGGGAGGGAGGAGGGTTCAGGATGGGGAACACGTATATACCTGTGGCAGATTCATGTTGATATATGGCAAAACCAATACAATATTGTAAAGTTAAAAAATAAAATCAAATAAAAAAAGAAAACAAACAAACAAACAACAACAAAAAACCATTAGTCCTGAAAACTTAATTCTCATAAAAAACTAGATGGTAATAAAAAGATTTTTATAGGAGTTTCACTTAATTACTTAAAGTCTTTTCTTAGTATATGCCAAAAATGACATAGCTGATTCAGCATGAAAATAATCTAATCCATCAGTGACAACTCAAACAAAAATTCTCTGATGAAAGTAGCTATAAGTGCTTTTGTTTACAAAAGCATACTCGCTACTTTTCGTTAGAGCCATTCATTCCAGCAACACTGGCATCAATATTCTGAGTTCTCTGCTGCTTTAGTACCTCGTATGATTTTACCCCTTCTGGGAGTGTACTGTGATAAGTAGGGATATAGGCTAGAGGTACGCCTTTCTTCTGAAAAGTTGAAGGGAGATTATGCAAGGGTATGTGGTAAAGAAGAATCTCAGGAGATTTTTCATTCAGAGTCATTTTAGTAAAGTATATTTGGAAGAAAGATCTGGAAATAAATTTTCTTAAAACTCTCTGTGCGAGGTACCCTTTAAAGTGTCTTAGTGAACCTGTAGTGGTGTTTTTTTTTTTTTGGTTTTTTTTTTTAGCAATTTGAAGATACTGTTTGTAGAGAAAAGACTTTTAGAGAAGACCAAACTGGGTTTAAATTCTACGTTTCTTACTGAAAGTATTACTTTTCTAGTTATGTTTTGTGAGCCTTGTTTTCTTCACTGGTAAAAGAGGGAATAATTAATACCCATCTCTCATACCCTTAGTCAGTCAGTTCAGCCACGGAGTCCTGTCTGACTCTTTGCAACCCCATGGACTGCAGCACACCAGGGCTCCCTGTCCATCACCAGCTCTCGGAGTTTACTCAAACTCATGTCCATTGAGTCGGTGATTCCATCCAACCATCTCATCCTCTGTTGTCCCCTTCTCCTCTTGCCTTCAATCTTTCAGAGCATCAGGGTCTTTTCCAGTGAGTCAATTCTTCGCATCAGGTGGCCAAAGTATTGGAGTTTCAGCTTCAGCATCAGTCCTTCCAATGAATATTCAGGACTGATTTCTTTTAGGATGGACTGGTTGGATCTCCTTGCAGTCCAAGGGACTCTCAGGAGTCTTCTCCAACACCACAGTTCAAAAGCATCAGTTGTTCGGTGCTCAGCTTTCTTTATAGTCCAACTTTCACATCCATACATGACTACTGGAAAAGCCATAGCTTTGACTAGACAGACCGTTGTTGGCAAAGTAATATCTCTACTTTTGAATATGCTGTCTGGGTTGGTCATAGCTTTTCTTCCAAGGAGCAAGCGTTTTTTAATTTCATGGCTGCAGTCACCATCTGCAGTGATTTTGGAGCCCAAACACTCTAAAGTGTCTCAGTGTTTCCATTGTTTCCTCATCTATTTGTCTATTTATCAAACAATTTCTCTCACTTTTATAGCAAGTGTGCTACAATTAGTATAGAATCTAGCACAAGACAAATGCTTCCTGAATAGCACCTATCTAAGTTTGCTGCATCTGAGAAATCGGTGCCTATCCAGAGAGCTGCTAACCAAGAATATGGGCCACTCCAACTGCAGAAAAACTGCTTTTGCCACAAATTTCCACCTTAAGGATCCTTCCCAGCATCAGACACTTCTTGACTCATGACCCCATGGTCTGTAGCCTGCCAGGCTCCTCTGTCCCTGGGATTTACCAGGCAAGAGTACTGGAGTGGGTTGCCATTTCCTTCTCCAGGGGATCTTCCTGACCCAGGGATGAGACCCATGTCTCTTCCACCTCCTGCACTGGCCACAGATTCTTTCTAGCACCACTTGGGAAACCTCTCCTAAACTCGATTTCTCTACAAAAGCCTGCCTGCTTGCCCTCAGCCAACAATAGATGCGTCAGGGTGATCTTGAAAACTAGATTGCTATTCGAAGCATGTTTTCAGCTAGGCTAGAGTTTCTATACTCATTTTTTTTGCTAACTTGCCAGATGATGCATCTAGGAAAGTCTCCAATGTTCTTATGAAGGGTATTTGAATGAGAAGCATGTGGGGTTTGTCAGAATATATCGTGTTATGTGCTCAGAAATAGTTCAAAGGTATAGGTTGGACAAACTCCCAACCTCTTTGTGATAAATACCAAATCGTTAATACAGACAATCTGATTATATTAACAATTTTAAACGGACTATGTGTATCTAATGTCTTAAAATAGGACTGGAAAGTCCTCAGAAACAGAAACCAAAGACTTTGCTTTGATTGTCCATAGTCAGAAACAGAACCTTGCACATCTTTGTATTTAAAAGAAAATATAAAGTATTTCTCAACATATGTATGTGTATATGTATATATATATATATTATATGTATATACAGATACATACAACGTATATATGTGTGTGTTTGTTATACACAGTGGAATACTACTCCAGCCCTAAAAATGACAGAACTTTCGCCATTGGCACCAGCATGGATGGACTTGGAGAGCATTACACTGAATGAAATAAGTCAGATAGAGAAAGCCAAAGAGTGTATAATACAACTTATATGTGGAATCTAAAAAATATATCAAACTAGTGAGTATAACAAAAAAGGAGCAGACTCACATATATGGAGAAGAATTTAGAAACCATCAGTGAGGAGAGAAGTGGGGAAGGGCCGGTATAGGGATAGGTGAATAAGTATGAACTATTAGGTGTAAAATAGGCTACAAGGATATATTGTACAAGACAGAGAATATAGCCAATACTTTATAATAACTATAAATGAAAGATAACCTTTGAAAATTGTGAATCAGTATGTTGTACACCCGTGACATATGATATTATACAGTAACTAAACATCAATTTTTTAAAAAGCCTTAAAAAATACTTCTCAATTCTTCACTGATACCATCCTGTAAAGATTGGGAGGAGGAAAAATAACAGTGCTCTCCATAAAATCTACAAGGGACCTTTAAAGAGCTCTATGTGCCTAGTTGTTAAGTGACCAAATAAAGAGAATGTCATGGATGTAAATTAATATAAAATGTGAATAATTTGTTTTCTATTTTACTTCTTCACACAATTCATTTTTTGCCTGGTGAATCACCTTGAAAAAATAGAAAAAATAACACCAACATCAGTAGTTTCTTTTGCCAAGATTTTATTCCCTTTTGGAAGAGCGAGTCCAGGAGGAATTCTAGTCTATAGATTAAACTTTTCAAATATCTTTCATGTACATGATCTCATTTGAATCCCAGGGGTGAATATTATCACTGCCCCAAGTTTTCAGATGAGAAGACTTAATGGAAGTTAAAAAACACACTTAAATTCAAGCTAGAAACCAAGGCAATCAAGGAATTGACTATGGCTCTGACTGATTTCAAATGCCATGCTCTTTTCTGCACACTAAACCAGGGTAGTGTTCATATTGACTTGCTGACACACCTTGAAAACCTTTTATTATGCCCTATGAGATGAATTTAGTGACTTGCTATTCTCATCCGTTGACTATCATCAGCAAGGTGCAGAATGCATTATTGCCTCTCTCTTGTCCAAGGGTTCCCCATGGATGGAAAGTCTAATAAGCCAGCAGGGACCTTGTTAGCAGTCACAAATGCCAAAATGGCTCAAAGTTCTTTGTGAAGGGCAGTGACAGTTGCCCAAATTACTCTTTGTTATGCCTTCACGTCTGCGTGCTACATTCCTATGGGAAATTAATAAACACAGTTTCAGGCTAATGATAACAATAGGAAATTTCAGCTTGTCACTCCATCTATCTTTCTCTTTCGTTTCTTCCCCAATAGCACTCTGGAGAGTTTTTGTGTTTGTTCGCTTGTTTTTTAATATTGATGCCTATCTCTGAGCCCTGGAGATTCAGATTTAATTGGTACAGAGTGGGGCTTAGGCACTTGGAGTTTTAAAAACTCCCCAGGTGGTTCTAATGCGCAAACAGGGTGGAAATTCAATGATTTAGGCAAAATTGCTCTCTAACCTCTAAACTTGAACTCACACTTAAAAAACTTTACCTCTGAATATATTATTTTCTTCACCTAAAATATTTTCCTCCTATATTGTGACAGTCTAAAAATGCTTGTCTTTAAAATTCCACATCATGAACTTCTACCTTGAAATATTTTCATATTGATGACTGCTCCAATGTGTACCCATGAAAATGATGTTTTAAAAAATTGAGCAACTACTACAAAGCAGGCACTAGGTAGGCGTTTTCACATGTATTATCTAATTCAGTATACTCCTTTCTAGGAAGCTGGGCTATAAATGTTACATTTTATCATGTCTGTTGGAGTCTAAAATGTGAAAAAATACATGGTTAAATTTTTAGAACAGAGTACATTGAATTTATTTAATTTTAAGTGCTTCTCTAACCTATTTTAACATTTCATAGAGTTTCAGGGATATAACTGGAGGAAAAAACCAAACAGAAGATAGAAAAATGTACATTGATGCATGTAAAGATCAAAGAGAAGGGACGGTTGATAGCATTCCCCACTCCCTACCCTCCCCAGCTATATTCCAATTCACTCTCCTGGTGCAGCTTTCTTCTGGAACTATGAAGTACATAGCCTCACAGGGTTACACACAATGATTTTATGAGGTTGTATTTCATGGTTGAGTACTTTTCAAAAGTTTATAATTTAGATGACTTGCAGCAGAAATATAATACTGTAGATCAAAAAGGATCCTCGGACCTGTGCAAGTCCCTAGTTACAATGAAGCATTAACTTTCATTCCAACTTCAAGGTTTCTTACACAAAGTGCTAGCTCTACAGTCATAATTAATTAGCATTTATGTTTATTAAAAATATTTTTAATTTGACTCAGGAAGTCTCTTCAACTATGCGGAACAAAGCAATGAAGCAAACACGGTTGTGGGTGACTGTTTACCCTGTAATTATTAGATGGCAGTTAAAAGGTCACAGTTCAGATGGTGCAGAATCTGCCTGCAATGCAAGAGACCCTGGTTTGATTCCTGGGTCAGAAAGTTCCTCTGGAGAAGGGATAGGCTACGCACTTCAGTATTCTTGGGCTTCCTAGGTGGCTCAATTGGTAAAGAATCTGCCTGTAGTGGGGAGGCCTGGGTTCGATCTGTGCGTTGGGAAGATCCCCTGGAGGAGGGCATGGCACCCGACTCCAGTATTCTTGCCTGGAGAATCCCCATGGACAGAGGAGCCTGGAGGGCTACATACAGTCCATGGGGTCTCAGAGAGTTGGACATGACTGAGCGACACAGCACACACAGCACAGAAGGTCACAAATGATCCACAAATTATGTAAATTGCTTAGAAATGCAAACACTCAAACGCGACCAAAAACTGTGAATCAGAAAGTCACTGGGATTCACCATTTGTGTTAAAAAGTCTTTCCCGTGGTTCTAAGGCACACTAAAGTCTGCATTAGAGAACTGCTGCTCTAATTTTCATTGTTTGCCCAAAGACAATGGTGAAACCAGTCAAAATTATAGTCATCTCCATGAACTCAATAAAGAAAGTAGAATTATTTTCTGTATTATCACTTGAAATGGTTTATTTTAAATATCAGACTGATTTCTCCTCTTGGTAACACCAATGTTCATGTGTGTATATGTATACTTGTGTGTGTGTGTATGCAAAGAAAATGACATGTAATCCTTTTGTTTATATACATATTTACACAGTATACATGTGATTTACATTATCCAGTGATTTTTTCAACATTTCTTAGATCTTATCTCCAGTTTATAAACATATCTATAAAATTTTCTTACACATTAATCATAATGGTTCAGTCTTCATTTACAATTTGTCTGAAGGTTGTTTTAAGGTAAAATTTTAAATGGCATTCCATATTCTTAGACTTGTGCATTCAGGAAAACTCAGGAGTCACAGTAGAATCATTTAGTTCACTAAATGGCATAGACTGAATCAAGCAAACGTCTTATAGGCAAAGTGGTATTCAAGCTGTCTTCTCTTCCTTGTCCTTACTTATGACTGAATTGATAGTACCTCCTACAGTTGGTATACTTCATTAGGTGTGATAAGTCTTTGATAATACATTAATGTTAATTTAATGCTAACTATTTTTGAAGCAAAGGTAGAGTCACAACCATCTTAGTCCCTGTTTCCCCCAGTCTATTCTGATTTTAGCACTAAAAGTCCTGGGTCCTAGGTAGAGCCAGCTTTATTGCAACTGAGTGTTCCTCACCCAAACCTATCTATATCTGGTTTAATGCTTTGCTGTTGCTATCTTGAAATTTTTAATAATTTTTGAATGAACTGCTTCATGTTTTCATTTTGTGATATATTCTGGAAATTATATAGCTCATCTTAATTCTGGAAAACCCCATAGTCTCGGGCAAACAAGGATGGTTAGTCATACTGCAAAATTTCTATATATAATATTCCTTCATCAGCTTGATTTGATAGGGCATTTCTATCATACAGAAGTCTATTAAATCATTTAAATGTATCCTACAAGCTCATTTATGTCTCTGCTTTTTAATTAGATAAGATCATTTAATGATACTTTCATATGCAACTCACAGATTGTCACTCTATTTATAATTTTCTGTAATGAATATTATAACATATTTGCATAACATGTTAGAGTTCATAAAGCATTTTTTCACTTGACATTCCCAGTAATGTACTAGAAAAATATTAACCTTATCTCAGAGGAAAAATGAGGGTGGTAGTGGAGAATATATCGACTTGTACTGTCTGTCAATTTCCATAATGTAAATAGTCCCATGATTGTTTCTTTCAAAGTACCAACTGGGTCTCATTGAGTAAAGGGTCGGGAAAAGGTATTGTCAACTCTCAAAGCAGATATGAATTAGCACACACTTGTATGTTCCTCACATAAAGGAGACAGAATAAAGCTCAGCATGCTTATGCTACAAATAAAGTTAATGAGATTGAAAATCTAGATGACACATTAAAAGTCACATGTCTTCTGAATGGCTAATTCCAAAACTGTATCAATCATCTCATTTCAAATCCCATATTTTCTCCTTATATCATTGTTTTTCTCCTCTTTCATATCTATAAACTTGTATATGAGTTATTGCTATGAATGTGTAAGAGCATACATATGCACAGATGAAAAAAAAATCAACATCAAATAAAGTTAGGTGGTGCTAGTGGTAAAGAGCCCACCTGCCAATGCAGGAGACATAAGAGACGAGATGTAGGTTCAATTTCTAGGTTGGAAAATACCCTGGAGAAGGAAATGGCAACCCACTCCAGGATTCTTGCCTGGAGAATCCCATGAACAGAAGAGCCTGATGGGCTACAGCCCATGAGGTCACACAAGAGTCAGATATGACTGAAGCAACTTAGCACACAAAGTTAGCCGCAGGAAAGTATAATTAGTAAAGATTCTATTTGTACTAAGGGTAATTATTTTTAAGATGCTTTGATTAAAGTCACTTGAAAATGTTTGAATTTTTTCATAGGTGTGCTTACATTCATCAACCTTCAATTTAAAAAAGAGTCTTCCCTAGGCTAACAAATTACAAAGCCTCATCTTCATAGTTTAATTATAAATGGAAGTATAATTCATATCTTTGTTATGACTTAATTACCACTTGGCAACAGAGATTACCGCTTTTACTATGCTCTCAACTACTGTGTAGTGGCCTGTTTTATTACATAGTTATGAAACAATCCTCACAGTAACTCTGTAAAGAGGATACAATTGAAGCAACTTTCAGGTGGTGAAACTAATGCTTAGAAAGATTCACTGGTTTATCCAAGGTCATTCAACTGGTAAGTGGTGAAGCCAGAATTTGGGCTAGTTATCGAGCAGATTTCTGCTCTCAATCATTCTGTTATACTCCCTTACTCGGTGCAGATTTATTAATTGTATTGAAATATAAATACATTAAGATGACAGCAGATCTTTTTTTCTAGTTATAACGGTACCCTTAATTCTTTTTAAGGAATTCCCTTAATTCTTTTTATGAAAAAAGTTGTGGGGAAAAAAAAAAAAAAAACAAAGCATCGAGGGCTTCCCTGATGGTCCAGTTGCTTTGGTCTTCACCTTGCAATGCAGGTGTTGTGTGTTCGACCCCTGGTCAGGGAGCTAAGATACCACATGCCTTGCAGCCAAAAACCAAAACATAAAACAGAAGCAATATTGTAACACATTCAATACCGACTTTACAAATGTTCCACGTTAAAAAAAAACTTAAAAAAACAAACAAACAAACAAAAAAACACAAGGCATCGTATCCAGCCCCGTTTTCTATAAAATACTCTTTAAGCATAGAGAAGGCCCTTGATATTATGGACATTCCCACTGTCTTTAGATGACTACCTTAAAAGCTTTGTGTTATAGAACTTCAAAGGCATGTAGTCAGTTGAATCAATCAGATTTTTGTCACAAAACACAGAGAAGTTTGGAATTATTTGGTAATGCCACCAATATACAAGGTCAGATGTTTATCCAGTGTTTGACTCTGTCAAATGCAATTCCCTTGCTGAATGTCAAATGTTTGTAGACTATATTTTTCCTTCTTTTCCCTTGATATTCATTGTCACTTGCTGCTGTTGTCAATTCCTCTTCCATCATCCCACTCCATCCATCAGCTTCCCAGGCAATTGCTCTTTTCCTTTCTGCTTTTATTTTTAGCCATGCAGGATCCTAGTTCCTATTTTAGAGGGCTGTCTACCAGCATCAATACCATGCAGAGTGCAAGGTGAAAAGAAAAATCAGTAATACTGACTCTGTCTTTATTTAAATTTTTGGTATTTCATTTAAAAAAGTTTCTAGACTAGAGATATAACTCCATCTCAAAGATTGCTTTTATGAATCTTTCTAAGTAGAAAGTACTATCATTTTGCTACAATTTGGATATCAGCTCAGCTTAGATCTTATATATATAACGTTTCTGAAATATATAATATATAATGTTTCTGAAACATTTTTTGTCCACTGGAGGTCTCAAATACTGGTCTATTCCATTGTTTAGAATTTACTTTCTAAATGGAGTTAAAAAATAGACTAAGCATCAACATGCAAGAGAGTGACTTTATCACTTAATGAAAATTTTCCATTAATAGATACGCATTTACAGATATCTGTAAAGATAACGTAAATTTTACAACGATGTATGAGGTAGGTATTGTGATTTTCCGTATTTTGTAAATGAAGTAATTCAAGTCAAGACAGTGACCAAAGGTCAACTAATTAGTAAGTAATAGTTATCAGGATTTTAACCCAGGTAATCTGTTAACCATGGGAGAAGGAAATGGCACCCCACTCCAGTGTTCTTGCCTGGAGAATCCCAGGGACAGGGGAGCTTGGTGGGCTGCCATCTATGGGGTCACACAGAGTCGGACATGACTGAAGCGACTCAGCAGCAGTAGCAGCAGCAATCTGTTAACTGGGATTCCTGGTGGTTGAATGGTAAAGAATTTGCCTGCCAATGCAGGAAATGGCAACCCACTCCAGTATTCTTGCCTGGGAAATCCCATGGACAGAGGAGCCTGGTCCTCTAAGTGTTGGATACAACTTAGTGACTAAACAACAACAAATCTGTTAACCACAACCTTATGGTTCCTATAAAACTCTATTTGGAAGACTTGGGGATATGACCTACCCTGGTGATGGTCTAACTTTACTACCTATTAGCTGTGTAACCTTGTCAAGTTAAATTCTCTGAATCTCAGTCCTTCATCTACGAGTGTAATAATGAATACGGTATTAGTCATTTGAAAGGAGTAATTAAGATAATGGATATGAAAGGCTGTCAGGAACTGAAAATGTAGGGCTACATTGATGTCGGCAGTGGTTTTTAATTACAAGGGACTCTGGGAATTTCCACGACTATTTTTTAGCAGACTGAAAAAATGTGCATTTTTTCCCTTTTTTTCCTTTGGACCTTACCTGACATTCCAGTTCATCTCTGAGAATATCAGATCCTCAGAGTTTCTCTGACAATAAACACTTGTTTAGGTCCCCTCTATTTAATAATACTCATAATTCCCTGCTTTTAGTCATTTATTTTCTTTAGATTATAGTTATTCACCACCCAGTTCTTAATTACACTGTAAATTCCAAGACAAAAACATCTGCATCATATTTGTTAGTTATTCCTGGTGTCATATCTTTTCCCCTTTTCATACTGTTCATGAGGTTCTCAAGGCAAGACTGCTGAAGTTGTTTGCCATTCCCTTCTCCAGTGGACCATGTTTTGTTAGAACTCTCCACCATAACCCATCTGCTTTCAGTGGCCCTACATGGGCCATAGTTTCATTGAGTTAGACAAGGCTGTGATCCCTGTGATCAGTTTGATTAGTTTTCTGTGCTAGTGGTTTTCATTCAGTTTGCCCTCTGATGGATGAGGTCAAAGCTGTGGTTTTTCCAGTAATCATGTATGGATGTGAGAGTTGGACCATAAAGAAGGCTGAGTGCCGGAGAACTGATGCTTTTGAACTGTGGTATTAGAGAAGACTCTTGAGAGTCCCTTGGACTGCAAGGAGATCAAACCAGCCCATCCTAAAGGAAATCAACCTTGAACATTCATTGGAAGGACTGATGCTGAAGCTGAAGTCCCAATACTTTGGCCACCTGAAGAGCCAACTCATTAGAAAAGATCCTGATGCTGGGAAAGATTGAAGGCAGGAGAAGGGGCAACAGAGGATGAGATGGTTGGATGGCATCATTAACTCAATGGACATGAGTTTGAGCAAGCTCCAGGAGATAGTGAAAGACAGGGAAGCCTTGCATGCTGCAGTCCATGAGGTCGCAGAGTCAGACACAACTGAGCAACTAAACGACAATAATTCCTAGTGAATAGCAAAGTGCCTGCACAGAGTGGATACTTTATAAAAGTTTGTTGAATAAATAAATATGGAATATTTTTCTTTCTAAAACCATGTAACTCCAGTTGCTAGCATAATTTTATTTGACCTTATTTTAAATTTAAGTCCTTGATTTATTTTTACAAACAATTTCCAAGTACAATAGCATAATTATAAAATCAGTTAAGCTGAAATTTTTGGAACATGCCTTTAGTATTCCAAGGTTTATGATTGAGTAAAATGGATCTTGGCCCTGAATTGGCTCTTATGCTTTTATTTAATAGGTGATCCTATCAATATTCTCCTGAGGGAACAGTTAATTACATATAGAGAAGACCCTGAGCTTGTATGAAAAATAGGTATGGTGTTGCTCAGCATGTAGATGATAATAGATGTTAGGAGAGGAGAGATAGGCAATTCTTTTCTCAAACAAACCATATTAATATAAATAATTATTCACCCATAAATAATGGAATATATTTTTGGAAGTTCCATAGAAAAAAAGGACATGGAATGGCTAAGGAAAACAGAATTTCATAGCCTTTTTATACTTGTTGGAAAACGAGCTTAAGTGGGAAAATTTTATAGAAAATGGAGAAAAGTAAATAATGGCACGTGAGAGAAAATAATTTACTTTTTCTCAGTCAAGAATTGAGGCTTCAACATAAGTGAGGCATCCTAGACCAAAACTAAAATCCCAAGCAATTACTAGATCCTAAAGTGTAAAAAATTGAAAAGGCTCAAACAGAAAGACCTAACACACATCTGTTAATATGTTCACTAAACCCATTTCCTCAAACTCCTACTCACAACCAAACTCATACCCAGTTTTGGCCTTGTCAATGAATTGTGGACAGTGGAATGTGGGCAGTAGGCAGGTAGATCACTTTCAGGTTTGGCCCATATATTCCTCCTCTGCTAACTGCTAAGTCACTTTAGTTGTGTCCGACTCTGTGCGACCCCATAGACGGCAGCCTACCAGGCTCCTCTGTCCATGGGATTTTCCAGGCAAGAGTACTGGAGTGGGGTGTCATTGCCTTCTCCAATTCCTCCTCTGGGACCCTCCAAATACGCTTTTGCCTTATCTCCCAGAAGATGCAGAAGATCATCAGGGAGATGGGGTTTAGAGAAGCCATTAAAATGGTCATGTGAAAGACTGCTCACCAGCCATTAACATCCACACTGGACTTGGCATGAGCAAGAAATCAACCCATTTTTATTAGGTTAGGCCATTGGGTTTGTTTGTTACAGCTTCTATGACTTGTCAGTTTGGACTACCATAACAAAGTACAATAGACTGAGTGTTATACACAACATAAATTTATTTCTCAGAGTACTGGAGGCTGAAAGTCTGAGATTAGGGTGCTGGCATGATCAAGTTTTGATGACAGCACTTTCAGGTTGCAAACTGCTACATTCTGGTATACCCTCACATGGTAGACAGCAGAGAAGGGAAGCAAAATTGTGTTGTCACTTACAATGGCACTAATTCTATTCATGAGGGCTCCACCCACATGACCTCATCTAATCCCAATTGAATCTCAAAGGTCCAACTTCTAATAGCATCACACTGGGGAGGAGATAAAGTTTCAACACAAGAATTTGGAAAGAACACAAACATTCAGTCTATAATATCTTAACATGTTTCTCTTATACATTCTAATTTCCATTTGTAAAACAAATGCTCATAAGTTTAATAACTTGAAAAGTCTGGAGTAAAAGAATATCTTGGCATTTCATTTACCAGTAGAGAATTAGTTTTGTTTTAAATGAAACCCAGACATAATACTGTGGTAAAGGTATATGATTTTAATTTTATGCACTTCAATGAACACTAGGAAAAGGCACTGTGACAGAAGCTGCTACTTTTTTTTTTTTTTTTTTTTTTTTTACCAATACTAATTCCTTTCTTTTCCAAATAATGACTATACTAAATGTGGGGCACATGGCTACTGGCTGGAGGTTTTATTTTCCAGTTTCCCTTTAGAGCTAAGTGTGGCCATGTCTGTGTGACCATGGGGATAAAATAGAATTGATAAAAAACTCATCCAACGTAGGTCTTTAAATAGGAATGGGCATGTGCTCCTTTCCCCATTTTGTGTGCTTCCTACTGATTAGAGTGAAGGCATTAGAATGCCTTCTAGAGGTGGAAGTTGGGAATCAAGGACCATAGAATTGTACTACCAGTTCTAGATCATCTACCTCTGCATTGTTTCATCAGAGCAAAATAAGCAACCACTTTTTCAGTCACATTATTTTGGGGTTTTTTTCTTACAATATTTTAACAGGAGAAATAGACTAATTCAGCAATGTCCTATGAAACTCACGGCATATGGAAGGAATCTCAGAAGGGATACTTAAAATCACAGTTGCTGTTGGTGTATATATAAATGGGGCTTCTTATCCTGATTAATTACCATACTTCAAGTATTTATTACAACTGATCCTTTTTATCAATATAGTCTTTTCTACCTTTTTAAACACCTAAGTTATAATTTCAAGTTCACAAGCTTTCAAAGCTTTTATTTTCAAGTCACCTACTGTGAAGTCATTGTCACAAGATTCTGAATTTATTCTAGTATGGAAAAGAAAAATATATACAGATAAGGTTAAAATTAATAACCAAAGGTAACAATTCTAATACTTTGAATAAATCCTAAACAGTACTTTCTTCATTGTAATATTTAACATTTAACAAACATTATCTGATTGGAGGAAGAAATGGCGACCCACTCCAGTATTCTTACCTGGGAAATCCCACGGACAGAAGAGCCTGGCAACAACAGTCCATGGAATTGGACACAACTTACTGACTAAATAGCAATAATCTTATTTGATACATGGACATTCAGAGATAATACAGAAATACTATCTCCATTTTATAAACGAAAAAGATGTGCTCTGTGAACTTCAATGACTTACACAACGTCTCAAGTCGAGCTCAATAGAGCGTGTAACAGGAGCAGCTGTCAGCGTGCGACTGTTATCGCGAGATTGGCAGTTAGCGCGCTGCTGTTAGCCGTTCCCTCCACCAACGGTTAGAGTCACAGTGGTCCCCATGGCACCAGTCTCCCAGGGTGGCAGTCTGTGGAACCTGGCCCAGTTGCCTGCCAGCGCTGACACCGGGCAGGGCAGGGCCCCTTTGTTTGGCTTGTAAAAACTGCGAAACAGAGGCGCCCTCAGTGACAGCCGGCGAGCAGCCCCAAGCTGGAGTGGCGGCCTGTGGGCTACTGTGAGGAGCATCGATGGTGGAGGTGACCTCCTGCCCGGCCTCGCACCGGCTGCCCCGCAGGTGTGAAAGGAGCCTGTTCTGACATCTGAGGGAGGCTCCGTGAGTCCCTTCTCTGATTGTTAAACTTCAGGAGTATTATACTTTTAGATAAAATTTTGCAGAACAGATAATAGCATTTGTTGCTTTGGAGGTTTACAGGAACATCGTGACCTGACCCACATGGTCAGCTGCAAGAACAAGAAGTATGCAACAATTAACCACGTCCCTCCATCACCTTGCCTTTAAAAGGACTTTGCTGAAAGGCTTCTGGGAGTTTGGGTTGTTTTTTTTTTTTTTTTTTTTACGGCGTGAACCACTCCTCTTATGCAATAAACTTCTGTCTCCTTCAAACTCTGATGTTTTGGTACCATTTAGCCTCACTGTGCCCTGGGCACAGGGACTTGGGGTGAGTAACAGTCATTCTTCAAGGATCAGAGTATCCTTATAATATATCTAAGCATTTCCCAATGAGATTATGAGCTCAGAATTCGGCATTTGTATTCAAGGTTTTATGATCTACATTTGGATTTCAGCTCTTATGATTTATGTGCTGCAAGCAGATGGCTTCCAACATACTTTTTTTAAATCTATGAAATGGGGATAATAGAAATCAAGGCTGATACCAGGCAGATAAATTGTATACTAAAACACCTTATTTAGTAGTAACCTCTCAATAAATGTTAGCTGTTAGTTCTTTTTGAGTTTTAATTTTTGAGACAGAATAGATTTATAGGACAATAAAAATACACAACCCTAGGGAGTACCATTTATGTTGTATTTTATGATAATATATTCCCTAGCACAATACAATAAAATCTGGATGTTGCCCCTAGAGTTGTACAATGTAGTAACCTTAATGAATTTTTTTAAAAAAACAATTGAATAGCTTTTATCTTGAGGAAAGTGGTATCTCACCACACACTCAGCATTGAAGATAAGCTCCTATTTCACATGTATTCCCTTGGATCCGGCTAAAGCTGTAATATAAATTTCTGCTGAAATTGACCTAAATAAATAAATAATCGCTTTCATCCTCTTATATTTCACTTTTAAAAGGCAAGGATAATTATTCATAGTCTCTGGCATGAAATTGATTGGCTCTAAAAAGATGAAGACTAGAGTTAACCCTTGGCATTTGTAGCTGTGATATTTTAAAAGACCAGATTTTCCTAAGTAAGTTTCTTGAGATTTAAGAGTAAAAAGTTTATTTAAAATTTTTTTTTGAAGTAACATTGGTTTGTGATGTTATATGTTTCATGTGTTAAACATTATATTCAACTTCTGTCCTGCTGCTGCTAAGTCGCTTCAGTCGTGTCCAACTCTGTGCGACCCCATAGACGGAAGCCCACCAGGCTCCCCCGCCCCCGGGATTCTCCAGGCAAGAACACTGGAGTGGGTTGCCATTTCCTTCTCCAATACATGAAAGTGAAAAGTGAAAGTGAAGTCATTCAGTCGTGTCCGACTCTTAGCGACCCCATGGACTACAGCCTACCAGGCTCCTCCATCCTTGGGATTTTCCAGGCAAGAGTACTGGAGTGGGGTGCCATTGCCTTCTCCGAGCTTCTGTCCACACTATAGCAAAAGTTTAGTTCCATCTATCATACAATTGATTCCATTTACCCTTTCTGCTCTCTCTCAACCCCTTCCCTTCTGGTAACCACTATTCTGTTCACTGTATCTATTTTCTTTTTATTTATTTGGCTTTTGGTTTTTTTTTTAGTAAAATAATAGAATATCTGTCTTTGCCTGACTTATTTCATATAGCCTAATACCCTCAAGGTTCATCCATGTTTTTGTAAATGGCAAAATTTTCTGTTTTTTTAAGGCTGAGTTATATACCATTGTGTGTGTGTGTGTTTATCTCATCTTTACTTCTCATCCACTGATGGACATTTAGGTTGTTTTCATACCTTATAAATAATGCTGTAATGAATATATGAACATAAGTAGTGTTAGTTGCTCAGTTGAGTCCGACTCTGCAACCCCATGGACTGTAGCCTGTCAGGCTCCTCTGTCCATAGAATTCTCCAGGCCAGAATACCGGGGTTGCCATTTCATTCTCCCAGGATCTTCCCAACCCAGCGATTGAACCTGGGTCTCCTGCATTGAAGGCAGACTCAGGGGATATATTTTTTCAAATTGATATTTTCTTATTCTTCAGATAAGTATGCAGAAGTGGAATAGCTGGTTCATACAGTAATTCTATTCTTAATTGTTTTGAGGAATCTTCATAATGTTTTCCACAGTGGCTGTACAAACTTGCATTCCCACCAGCAGTTGTAGAGGGTACTTTTTTTCTCCCCATCTTCTTCAACGTTCTTTTTTGGCCAAGTCACATTATTTGCAGCATCTCAGTTCCCTAACCTGCAATTGAACCCATGTCCAGTACTTTTTATTTCTTGCCTTTTTGATAAAAGCCATTCTAACAGGTATGAGGTGATATCTCATTGTGGTTTTGATTTGCATTTCCTTAATAATTATTGCTTTGACAACAAAGGTCCGTCTAGTCAAGGCTATGGTTTTTCCTGTGGTCATGTATGGATGTGAGAGTTGGACTGTGAAGAAGGCTGAGCGCCAAAGAATTGATGCTTTTAAACTGTGGTGTTGGAGAAGACTCTTGAGAGTCCCTTGGACTGCAAGGAGATCCAACCAGTCCATTCTGAAGGAGATCAGCCCTGGGATTTCTTTGGAAGGAATGATGCTAAAGCTGAAACTCCAGTACTTTGGCCACCTCATGCGAAGAGTTGACTCATTGGAAAAGACTCTGATGCTGGGAGGGATTGGGGGCAGGAGGAGAAGGGGACGACAGAGGATGAGATGGCTGGATGGCATCACTGACTCAATGGACGTGAGTCTGAGTGAACTCCGGGATTTGGTGATGGACAGGGAGGCCTGGCGTGCTGCGATTCATGGGTCGCAAAGAGTCGGACACGACTGAGTGACTGAACTGAACTGAATTGAATAATTACTGATGTTGAACATCTTTTCTTCTGCCTGTTGACCGTCTTTGAAAAAATGTCTATCCAACTCCTCGGTCCATTTTTAAATTAGGTTCTGTGTTTTTTGTTTTCTCTTTGCTGTTTTTGAATTGTATGCTGCTGCTGCTAAGTTGCTTCAGTCATGTCCAACTCTATGAGACCCCATAGACGGCAGCCAAGAAGGCTCCTCTGTCCCTGGGATTCTCCAGGCAAGAATACTGGAGTGGGTTGCCATTTCCTTCTCCAATGCATGCATGCGTGCTAAGTCGCTTCAGTTGTGTCCAACTCTTTGCGACCCTATGGACAACAGCCCACCAGGCTCCTCTGTCCACGGGATTCTCTAGGCAAGAGTAGTGGAGTGGGTTGCCATTTCCTTCTCCTGAGTTGTATGAATTTTGTATAATTGGGATATTAACCCCTTATCAAATATATGATTTGCAAGTATCTTCTTCCATTCAGTAGATTGTCATTTCATTTTGCTTTTTTTAATTGTGAAGAAGATTTTTAGCTTGAGATAGTCTCATTTTTTATTTCTGCTTTTATTTCCTTTATCTGAGGAGACACATTCAGAAATATATTGCTGAGACTCATGTCAGAGAACAAAGAGGAATAGGGAAAAGTATATCTAATCTACTTCCTTAGAAGTAGAAATGTATACTTTTATTAGTGTGTTGACTATGATTCTTCCATATTTTTGGCCATCTAAAATGTCCACTGTTTTCACAAAAGAATTTCTTCTAAGCATCCCACATAGAGTAGAGTGATTAGTGCTGGACCATGAAACAGATGCAGGATTAGAAGTGTGTCAGAGCTCTAAGTTCTGCTCTGCCAACTTAGGGAAGCCAGAATGGGATACACATGTAATATTTTACATATATAGTATTTCTGCTGCATTTTGAAATATGATGGTTACCTAGAGTAAAAGCCCTTATGCTTGTGCTGAGAACTGAAGTAACCATATACAGTACTTTCCAAGGAATGCCATTTTTACCTGAAGGCACACTTGAGAAATTAACTATGATTATTCAGAATTAGGCAGTTT
Organism: Bos grunniens; assembly: GCF_055505025.1. Lineage (NCBI taxonomy): Eukaryota > Metazoa > Chordata > Mammalia > Artiodactyla > Bovidae > Bos > Bos grunniens. The sequence goes on along the minus strand of NC_141193.1, from coordinate 45,350,151 downwards.
GGTAGACAATGTATTCAAAGTAAGTATGTCACTTAACACAACTGATAATATTTTTTGCTAATGAGAAAATTTTAGCTTTCAAGCAAAAATTAGAATTTTGGAATGTTTTATTCCATCATTGTAATTTTGCCAGATTCTCAGTATTTAAAGACATTCTTCATGAGATTGTTGGTGATATTAATAAATTTGACATTTAGTATTGTACAATGAGAAATGTCAGCATTTGAAAGATCTACATATTGCAGTGAACCTGTATTTTGCAAATGATCCATATGTGATATTACAAACTAATTATGATAAAAATCATTCATAATGTAAGATAGATCAACAAATTTTAATATAACAAATACAAAAAGCTTATTGATCTGCTTTCAGCTTTGACAGTACAACTGAACATTTAAGAAATTATACTAGTTAAGTTTTGGTAGAGAAAGATAAAGAAGATCCAGAATTATCAAAAAATATTTTTAAAACACTGTTCCTATTCCAGTTTTATATGTGTGAAGATGGATTTTCTTCAAGGTCTTCAATTAAACATCTTATCATAGTATGTTGAGTGTGGAAGCAGACATAGAATCCAGATGTCTTTTTTTTTTTTTTGGCAAATATATAAATCAGTGTCATGCCACTCACTACTTTTTTAAAAATAAAATTATGTTATTTATATTAGCATGGAATGACTAATATTATTATATAAATATTTACAAATATTATGTTTTAGTTTAAAAATGGCAAGTAGCTATCAACATAACCCACATTAAAAAAAAGCTTTTTGGCATTCTCCACATATTATAAGATGTGTAAGTAGATACTGAAACCAAAATACAGGATTTTAGATCAATCATTGTAGAAGATTATAAAGCAGTCGTACAAATACATGAGGCATAGCCAAATTGTATTTGGTTCCTCAAGTCTCCCAACTCATAATTTTTAAGTGAACAAATGCATAAAATAGAATTCTAATTTTTCTTTGCAGTGTTTTTACTGCTAATAAGTGGTGGCATTTCCCCCAAGATTTGTCCCAAGGAAGTGAAATCTCCACAGACCAAATGCCTGACTCTACATTTAGAAAAGATACATTGTTAACTTTCTCCTTAAAGGTCTTCTAGGCCCTTAAATTGAAACATTTATTGGAAAAAAAATATTATACTGTGGAAAATGGCTATTTGCCATTTTTTACCTTCCAAAGGTAAAAAACCTAAATGAAAACTACTATTAGTAAATACATATCATTAAACTAGTAACCCATGCCTAATTATAAGGGACAGTGGGATGACTAATGAGATTGCAAAGAAGACAGATGTAGGGGGAAAAAGAAACATGTCTTACATACACAGTTGGAGGTACTGATGTGTACATCCTTACAATAACCTCGATATGTAATTATTAAATACATTTTTAAATGAGGGAGAAGACGCTCATAATGTTAGAATTGATGCTCAAGTATATTGCTACATGCCTTCAAAATTAGTATTTCAATCCCTTTTAAATGGCCCTGTCCCAGTATGAGATATTTTTCCTCTCTGAACTTCCCAGATGGCGTTAGTGGTAAAGAACTCACCTAACAATGCAGGAGACAGTAAGAGACTGTATTAGATCCCTGGGTCGGGGAGATCTCCTGGAGAAAGAAATGGCAACTCACTCCAGTATTTTTGCCTGGAGTATCCTGCCGGGAGCCGGTGAGGCATTCTGCTCATGACAAAGGTCATGAGGAAGGAGGCTCGGCATACGCAAAGGCGGGATCGAGCCTCAGGAGTCCGCCCGGATATTCTCGAGCATTTTCCCCCAAAAAACCAGAGTCTGCCTACTTTATTGCTTTGTGCTCTCACCTCTGACTTTACTGGGGGCTGTCCCCTACCACCATCTCTCTCTCTCTCTGTCAAAGAGTTAACTTACAGCTCCAATTAATAAAGTTCCTGGGCAATTAGGAGTGTTTAAATCCAAACCCCTCAGATGGCTCTCTAACTCGCCTGACAAGTTTACCCGGACTCCTGCAGCTATGCATACGATTGTTTACAGTCTCCTAGCCTCCAGAGGCACAGGAAGCTTAAGATATTCAAATAGCTTAGAGCCTCTCAGAGAGTTAAAAACTGTCAGAATAAACTAGTAAAGGACTTCATTGATGAGTCAATGCTTGTTGCCAAGTTTTCACATCCCCTGAATTGTATCCTTGAATGTGTATTAATTAATAGTTGGTATATAGTAAAAAATAAGTAGTGGCCTTGGTGTTAGTAACTTTAGACCCTTAAGGTAATAAATTCTTTCCTTTGTTGTAAACCCATTACACATCCGCCCTATAGGAATGCAATTTTATCTTTGGAAGATGGCGCCAAACCTTAAAATAATTACTCTTAGAGAAAATAAGTCTTTGTTGATAAGTCCTTGTCAAGAGTCATAAAATGTTAGTAGGCCTTCTGGCCAGAAGATGATGTAAATCACCTAAACCATTTGTATACGATAAATTTGCAGGAAAGAAACCTTGGTTTTTGATAAGAATCAAAGACTGCTGACTTTGCATCCCCTATTATCCTCTATGTGTAACTTAGGGTATAAAATCCCCTGTTAAAAATAAAGCTACGGGCCTTGTTCACCAACGCTTGGTCTCCCCATGTCATTCTTCCCTTTAACTTCCAGCTGAGTCTCCATCTGGAGCGCGGAACCCACCACGCTTACTAATTATGCCTGGGCTTCTAAGACCCACTCGAGAAGGTGTCTAGGGTGAGGCACCTTCCGCTATTCGAGAGGGCGCCTGCGGCCTACGTAAGTGGTGCAAACTTCTTGTCTTGAAGTTTTATTGGTCTCCCGCGTAAACCAAGCTACTCAGCTTCTTTTCTCCACTGAATTTTCCTACTGAGCTATCCTCATTCTATTGTTCTCTATATCTCTAATTAGCATATAAATAGTCGCCTAGGCCGTCTCTCCTTCGAATACCCTGGATCAGCTGGGGCTGGTCCCCAGCAGTATCCCATGAACAGAGGTGCCTGGCAGGCTGCAGTCCATGGGGTCGCAAAGAACTGGACACAACTGAAGTGACTTAGTACTTTCTCTAATGTAGCACTCCATATTATTTCAGGCTTTTTAAAAAGGGAACATTACCTTCTAATAAAAGAATCCCAATTCAAAGCAAATTCACTCAGACAATAATATCCAGGATACTTATTTAAATTTCTTACATATAATAGAAAGGATCCTATTTGCACTGAGAGTTTGAAGTAAAGAGAAAAAAGAATATTCTTCAGGTCAAATTAGTTGAATCAGCTCATTCAACTAAAAGGAGACAGGATATCTCCTAAACTCATTGGAATAACTACTTCACTGAAGATGGTGCTTCAGCTTAATTTGTGAATATTAAATATTGCAAGAGTGTTGCGAGGATTAAGTGATATAGCATGTGGGAAATGAGAAGTCTGGCACACAGAGGATTTTATTATTATGATCAGGATCATTGCCTGATCAGAATATCAACAAAGTTGGATTTTATTGTTATTATTATGATCAGGATCATTGCCTGTTCAGAATATCAACAAGGTTGGCAAGGTGATAATTCTGGGGTGTTAAGTAATCCAGGCAAAGAAAGATTTTCCTGGTCTGCATGAACTCTTTCTCAAAATCTTCCACCTCATTCTAAGTCAGAGTACACCAATCTATACCAACCTACTTAGTTTTTTTATTTTCTCAGCACTGGTAAAGAAGATGGGTAAGGAAGAGCTTGAGCCTTGCCATCACTAGAATGGCTCATCGCACTTAACAAATCTCCTTGGCATTCTGGTTTACACAGTAGTTCTGTTTAATTTATATTTTGAGTTTGAGTGACCATTTCTGGATATACTAAGAAAGTCCATTTCTCAGGCAGGGAGACTGGAAACTAGAACATCCTTTGAGACATCATTGTGACCTGTCACTGACCTTTCTCTTCTGGTATGAACAGTTACCTTAAGACTTTATGCAAAATTTCAAAATTCCCATTATCTTTCATGAAAACCCAGAACTGACAATTTCCTAGACTGGCTTCCCTGGCAGCACAGTGGTAAAGAATCCACCTGTAATGCAGGAGGCCGCTTGCAACACAGGAGACTCAGGTTCGATCCCTGGCTCAGGAAGATCCTCTGGAGAAGGAAATGGCAACCCACTCCAGTATTCTTGCTTGGGAAATCCCATGGACAAAGGAGCCTGGTGGGCTACAGTCCCTGGGGTCACAAGAGTTGGACATGACTGAGAAACTAAACTACCACCAGACTGCTCCTCAAAAAATTCTGGCAAATGAAAAGGTAAGATACTTTCCAGTAGTCACAATAAAATAGAAAGGGTAGATAGACTGCATGAAAAAAAGATTCCAGAGAATCATAAAAGGGATTTTTTTAGAAGAGCTGCTACATAAACTAGATGTTTTAGTGTTGTACAGCTTAAGAGGACAAAACAAGGACCAATTATTAGAAGTCAATGGCAGAAGTTTCATAATTCTCAATCTGATGCTTACCTTTCTGCCTCCTAAAATAGTCACCAAGTGTTTATGATACTCTGTACTCTAGAGTCTACAAGATTTTCTATACTCCAACCAACTCATCTTCATCTCCTTCATCCTACCTTGGATAAAGTCCTCACCATTCATCATCCTCCCACAGCTTGTTGATTAGTATATTCTACACCTTCTATTGTTGTTTTTGTTCAGTCGTTAAGTCGTGTCCAATGCTTTGCTACCCCATGGACTGCAGCATGTTAGGCTTCTCTGTCCTTCACTATCTCTGAGTTTGCTCAAACTCATGTCCATGGAGTTAGTGATGCCATTCAAGCATTTCATCCTCTGTCACCCTTTCTCCTCTTGCCCTCAGTCTTTCCCAACATCAGGGTCTTTTCCAGTGAGTCAACTTTTTGCATTAGGTGGCCAGAGTATTGGAGCTTCAGCTTAAGCATCAGTCCTTCCAATGAATATTCAAGGTTGATTTCCTTTAGGATTGACTGGTTTGATCTCCTCGCTGTCCAAGGGGCTCTCAAGAGTCTTCTCCAACACCACAGTTCAAAAGCATCAATTCTTTGGTGCTCAGCCTTCTTCACAGTCCAACTCTCACATCCATACATGACTACTGGAAAAACCATAGCTTTGACTATATGGACCTTTGCCAGCAAAGTGATATCTCTGCTTTATAATACACTGTCTTGGTTTGCCATAGCTTTTCTTCCAAGGAGCAAGCATCTTTTAATTTCATGGCTGCAGTCACCATCTACAGTGATTTTGGGGCCCAAGAAAATGAATCTGACACTGTTTCCATATTTTCCCCATCAATTTGCCATGAAGTGATAGGACTGGATGCCATGATCTTAGTTTTTTGAATGCTGAGTTTTAAGCCAGCTTTTTCACTCTCTTTCACATTCATCTAGAGGCTCTTTAGTTCTCATCACTTTTTGCCAGTTTAATGGTGTCATCTGCATACATGAGGTTGTTGATAATTTCTTCCAGCAATCTTGATTCCAACTTGTGCTTCACTCAGCCCAGCATTTTGCATGATGTTCTCTGCATATAAGTTAAATAAGCAGGGTGACAATATACAGCCTTGATGTACTCCTTTCCTAATTTTGAACCAGTCCCATATTCTATGTCCAGTTCTAACTGTTGCTTCTTGTCCTGCATACAGGTTTCTCAGGAGACAGGTAATGTGGTCTGGTATTCCCATCTCATTAAGAAGATTCCATAGATTTTGTGATCCAGTCAAGGGCTTTAGCATAGTCAGTGAAGCAGAAGTAGATTTTTTTTGGAATTCCCTTGCTTTTTCTCTGATCTGCCTTCTATATGTCTTTGCTATTTCTCACTATAAACATGGGCTTCCTTCATAGCTCAGTTGATAAAGAATCCATCCGCAATGCAGGAGACCCCAGTTCGATTCCAGGTTCGGGAAGATCTGCTGGAGAAGGGATAAGCTACCCACTTAAGTATCCTTGGGCTTCTGTTATGGCTCAGCTGGTAAAGAATCCACCTGCAAAGTGGGCGATCTGGCTTCAGTCCCTGGGTCGGGAAGATCCCCTGGAGAAGGGAAAGGCTACCCACTCCAGTGTTCTGGCCTGGAGAATTCCATGGACTGTGTAGTCCATGGATTTGCAAATAGTTGGACATGACTGAGTTAATTTCACTTTCACTATAAACACTATTCTAGCCATATATATTTTATCCTTTTGTTTTATCTACACTTATGTTTTCATACTTCTGTTTCACTGCATAAGTTGTTCCCTCTACTAGAAATGCTTTTCCTTCCCTTCTTTTCTTGGTGAGAAATTACTGATATTTCAACTGTCAGTTCCAGTTTCACCAGCTTGGGAGATAGTTCTGGTTTAGCTCTGGGTTCCTATCTCATTTTATATTGACCATCATATTGTGTTTTCCTTGTGGATTTGTGTGATGTTTTCTCACTAGACAGTGAGCTTCTCAAGGTCAGAAAGTGTGTAAGAGTCATCTTTGTATGTCTTTGAACTTTCATAATTTTCCATAGTACCAGTTGAATGCAATTAGATTTCATCTTAACCTAAAGAACTTCCTTTTTTTTCCCTAATGAGATAGGTTGATCTGTATCCTTAAATGGTCACATAGACATACCATTAGAGTGGACATGTCAGCAAAATACGAGATGTTGAAATGAATATGTTGAGAAGAGTCTTTGAACTATAAGTCCCATGGTTCTATGCTGCAATGTGCTTGAAGCTGAAACATACCATTCAATTAGAGTTGTTCCTTGTTCCTGCACCTTCTTCTATTTTAAGTAACAGAAACTGCTTTTGCTCTTTCCTCCTTGATTCTGGGAATTCACCCTGAAAAGCAATAGCTTTTATCTCCAGAAATGCTCCTTCCCTGAGTCAATCTCAAGAAATTTTCTTTTCTGTCCTTGCTCCTCCCTATGTTTTTCTCTATACCTCGCACATCATAATCTGTTTTCTCAGGACTCAGTCTATACTTTGCTTCTAAGCTAATTGTCAGAAAAATTAATGACTGATAACCAAGTTGTCAAAAACTAATTCCAGTTTAACATAATAATAGCTGCCATTTATTGAAAAAATCTTATATGTTCCTTACATGTATTATATTATTAAATCCTTACATGAACCCTGTAAGTTATTATTCTTATCTACATTTTCCAGATGATGACATTAAGGCCCTGAGAAGTTAAATAGCTTACTCAAGGTAACAGATGTAGGAAGTGGTAGAATTTAAATCAAATCCCAGTCACCTTGACTGCCTTTAACTACTTTGCTAAACTGCCAACCCATACCCATCCTCCAATATACACTCCAGTATGAATTTTGCATTAACATTATTATAAAGTGTGCAATGCAACACACCATGGGTATCAGAGATTTGCACATGAGAAGATTCTTCTCTGAATCCATAGCCCATACTCCACAGGGACCACCTAATCAGAAGGCTACCTTTTATAATGCATGCTAATTTTTCTTTGCTTTCTGGGTATCTTTCATGCAATTTATAAATCGCACATCTTCGATCTTTAGCATTTAAATCTAAGAGGAAAGCTGCAGTTCCTCCATCCCAGGACTGACTGTGGGAATCTGTTTTATGGGAAGTACATTACATACCTCTAACAAGACCCAAAAGAAAAAAGAAAAGGCAGCAATAACTGTGAGGTTCAATCAAAACCCACAGTTCAACTCCACCTGCAATAATTGAGGGAGCAGAGAGTCTGTGCTCCAGCTTCTCTAGTCGTGTCCTCCTGGCAGCTGTACCCACTTGAGCACTCCCTGAAGTCCAAGACACCTCTAATCCTTAGCTCCTATCCTGGTTTTGAGATGAACTCTGTCTCTCCGGTGAGCAAACTATTCTCTCGATCTTGATCTTTGTCTTTATCCTTCCCCACTGAAAGGAACCAATGTTTCTTGGAGATATGGCTGATTCCAGGCTTTGGGCAGTGTAGGCACAAGATGAATCTAGAATATTTTTTTGCACCAGAAAAAAAAAGAAAGAAAACGCTAAAAATGATAGGTCATGAAACAGAGACAGAGCGTCACAAGAATCAGCTTAAAGGTAGGCTCAGTGGTGAAATCTGGAACGGTTATTGTGCAGTGGGGAATCTGGGCCACACCTAGAGCAGGTGATCAAATTAATGTCTCCTAAGTGAGACATGTTCACCATGTACCTTCAGCTGTCATACTCTCTTAGAAAGACACAAAACCACTTCTATAAAATTCTGGCTAAGAATATACTACCTGGATCCATTCTGTTAAAAATTCTATTTAAAATGTGTTGTGTGCATGGTCAGTCATGTCCAACTCTTTGCAACTCCATGGACTACAACCACCAGGCTCCTTTGTCCATGGAGTTTTCCAGGCAAGAATACTGGAGTGGTTGCCACTTCCTACTCCAAGGGATCTTCCCGATCCAGGGACTGAACCCACATTTCCAGAGTCTCCTGCATTGGCAGGTAGGTTTTCTACCACTGAGTCACCTGGGAGGCCCACCCACTAAAAGTAGGAACATTTTATTTAAAATCGGGAGACTATATTCTCTAAAAATCATGAATCTCATTTAAGAAAAGGTTGTGAAGATATTTCAGATTAAAAGAAGCTCAAAGAGACAGAACAACTAAATGTCACCTGACCCTAGACTAGATCCTGTTACAGAGAAGAAAAAATGATATAAAGGATATTATTAGTGAATTAAAAATATTGCACTATAAACAGCAGATTAAAGCATTACACCTGTATAGAATTTACTGAAGTTGTTAACTGTTTTGTGCTTATATAAGAGAATGATACCGTGAAATATCCAAGGGTAAAGTATTCTTTACCCTTACAATGTATCTATGCAGTTTATCCTCAGATGGTTCAGAATAAGAAAGGAAAAAAAAAAAAAAGATAAAATGTAAACAGTAAGCGAATCTGAGTAGAAAGTATATGTGTGAATGAGAAAGAAAAAAAACTTAAAATGTAAACAGTAAGTGAATCTGAATAGAAAGCATATGTATGGTTTTTTACAGATTTTATTGTTGTAATTTTTCTGTAAGCTTAACATTATTTCTTAGTAAAAGTTTAAAGATAAGAATAAATAACTATGTCCCTTGTAAGGAAAAGCTCTTGGTGGTGGCTGAGATCAATGTTTTCTGACATCTTGCTACCAGTAAATAGGCTTCATACAATCGGTACAGACAAACTAAGTGTTGGGTTAAGTGCAATTGGAAGAGTTTTAGATAATATTTATGTTTTCATCATCAAACACACATTGAATATTTATTAATATTATGTTCTATAATGTCTTTTCTCTCCTCAAGAAAGAATAGTAGATTGTGTGTATGTCGGGAGCCGCATTGGGCATTACTGACAAAATAGAGGCACGGCCCTAAACCCCCTCCCTTTGTTCTGTAGGCACGGACCCGGAATGAAGGAGTTAGGCTTTGTGATTCTGACTTGTTTTTCCCTTTCCTCGGCTGAGTTGACTGAAGAGAATATTAAGGTGCTTATTGTTTTTGAGAGGAGCATGAGAAGGCATAAAGCCTTCTGCAGCTGTGCTCAAAGAATAATTCATAAAGTTAATCACTGACATTTGTTCAAGGACTTTTACAAAAAAGCATTCCAGGGTAAGCACATAGGCCACAGCTTGAGGCCATGGGAGGGATTGCTATCTGAAGCCCATTTGTGAGAAAAGTTTATGGCAAAGGCGTTTGCTGAATTTAGGGCTTCGGAATAATTAAAATAGTTAGAAGCTAAAGATTTAAGGATTGCTGTAGTGTTAGCATATTCTACTATAGCTTATAGAAATTAGGGACTTTAGAGATATTATTAGCTAGAAGCCCCTTCTAAGAAATGGTGAGCTTAGGATACTAGGGGCAAATAGGACTTAGAAAGACAAGAAATAAACTGAGGAATGTGGTCTGCAGCCCAGACATTAGCATGAGTTACAGTGTATTCACAAGGACACATGAGAAAAAGTAGATAAGAGAATCGCTGAGGAAGGAACTCCTTTTGAGGGGCAACAATGATTTTTGGAGAAAAATAAATCTGGGTCCATGGGAACTAAAAATATCAAACCTCTGACCTAATCCTTTTGTAAAAGTATAAAAGAGAATCATAAGCTTGAAATAAACAGGCAGTCCAATAAAACTGAGAGGCTGCCTCAGTTTCTCTCTTGCCGACACCGCTCACCCCTTCAGGCTGAATCCCTGGCTGCTGGAGCTGGACTCTGGCATGTGTACATAAGAATGCTTTATAGGAAAAAAATAATTTACAAACATAACTTATTAGTATTAACAAATTATTTACAATAAGCCTGATGTCATCTACTGATTCTGCACATTAGAAACTTATTTGAAAGCCACTGGCTCTGTTGACATGACTCAAGCAGTTTTCTTTTTTGACTTGAGATCCAGAGAAATGAGGATCCCTACCTTATTTTTAAGATCAGCCCAATTTCCCAAATAACAAAATTCATGCTTTCTCCCAGTTAGAAAATATGTCTGAATAACCTGTAAACGTCTTGATCCCTGTCTCCTGTAAATGTCACAAACCTCCGTCCATAGATCTTCAGGCACTCTTTCAGATCTAATTCCTTGAATCTATTTGTCACTTCCACTGTATAATTGTAAGGGATTTGATTTAGGTCATACCTGAATGGTCTAGTGGTTTTCTTGACTTTCTTCAGTTTAAGTCTGAATTTGGCAATGAGGAGTTCATGGTCTGTGCCACAGTCAGTTCCTGGTCTTGTTTTTGCTGACTGTATAGAACTCCTCCATCTTTGGCTGTAAAGAATATAATCAATCTGATTTTGGTATTGACCATCTGGTGATGTCCATGTGTAGAGTCTTCTCTTGTGTTGTTGGAAGAGGGTGTTTGCTATGACCTGTGTGTTCTCTTAGCAAAACTCTGTTAGCCTTTGCCCTGTTCATACTGTACTCCAAGGCCAAATTTGCCTGTTACTCCAGGTATTTCTTGACTTCCTACTTTTGAAATCCACTCCCCTATAGTGAAAAGGACATCTGTTTTGGGGTGTTAGTTCTAGAAGGTCTTGTAGGTATTCATAGAACCATTCAATTTCAGCTTCTTCAGCATTACTGGTCAGGGCATAGATTTGGATTACTGTGATATTAGATGGTTTGCCTTGGAAATGAACAGAGATCATTATGTTGTTTTTGAGATTGCATCCAACTACTGCATTTCAGACTGGACATGGAACAATAGACTGGTTCCAAATAGGAGAAGGAATACGTCAAGGCTGTATATTGTCACCCTGCTTATTTAACTTATATGCAGAGTACATCATGAGAAACGCTGGGCTAGATGAAGCACAAGCTGAAATCAAGATTGCCTGGAGAAATATCAATAACTTCAGATATGCAGATGACAATACCCATATGGCAGAAAGTGAAGAAGGACTAAAGAGCCTCTTGACAAAAGTAAAAGAGGAGAGTGAAAAAGTTGGCTTAAAGCTCAACATTCAGAAAACAAAGATCATGGCATCTGGTCCCATCACTTCATGGGAAATAGATGGGGAAACAGTGGAAACAGTGTCAGACTTTACCTTTTTGGGCTCCAAAATCACTGCAGATGGTGACTGCAGCCATAAAATTAAAAGATGCTTACTCCTTAGAAGAAAAGTTATGACCAATCTAGACAGCATATTAAAAAGCAGAGACATTACTTTGCCAACAAAGGTTCGTCTAGTCAAGGCTATGGTTTTTCTAGCAGTCATGTATAGATGCGAGAGTTGGACTATAAAGAAAGCTGAGCACCAAAGAATTGATGCTTTTGAACTGTTGTGTTGGAGTAGACTCTTGAGAGTCCTTTGGACTGCAAGGAAATCCAACCAGTCCATCCTAAAGGAGATCAGTCCTGAGTGTTCATTGGAAAGTTTGATGTTGAAGCTGAAACTCCAATACTTTTGGCCACCTCATGCGAAGAGTTGACTCATTGGAAAAGACCCTGATGCTGGGAAAGATTGAGAGCAGGAGGTGAAGGGGAAGACAGAGGATGAGATGGTTGGGTGGCATCACCCACTCAATGGACGTGAGTTTGTGTAGGATCTGGGAGTTGGTGACGGACAGGGAGGCCTGGCATGCTGCAGTTCATGGGGTCTCAAAGAGTTGGACACGACTGAGCGACTGAACTGAACTGAACTGCATTTCAGAATCTTTTGTTGACTACGATGGCTACTCCATTTCTTCTAAGGGATTCTTGCCCAAAGTAGTAGATATAATGGCCATGTGAGTTAAATTTACCCATTCCAGTCCATTTTAGTTCGCTGGTTCCAAATAGGGAAAGGAGTACATCAAGGCTGTATATTGTCATCCTGCTTATTTTACTTATATGCAGAGTATATCATGAGAAATGCTGGGCTGGATGAAGTACAAGCTGAAATCAAGATTTCCAGGAGAAATATCAATAACCTCAGATATGCAGACGACACCACCCTTATGGTAGAAAGTGAAGAAGAACTAAAGAGCCTCTTGACGAAAGTGAAAGAAGAGAGTGAAAATGTTGGCTTAAAGCTCAACATTCAGAAAACTAAGATCATGGCATTTGTCCCATCACTTCTTGGCAAACAGACGGGGAAACAGCGACAGACTTTATTTTTCTGGGCTCCAAAGTCACTGCAGATGGTGACTGCAGCCATGAAATTAAATGATGCTTGCTCCTTGGAAGACAAGTTATGACCAACCTAGACAGCATATTAAAAAGCAGAGACATTACTTTGCCAAGAAAGCTTTGTCTTGTCAAGGCTGTAGTTTTTCTAGTAGTCATGTATGGATGTGAGAGTTGGACTATAAGAAAGCTGAGTGCCAAAGAATTGATGCTTTTGAACTGTGGTGTTGGATAAGACTTTTGAGGGTCCCTTGGACTGCAAGGAGATCCAACCAGTCCATCCTACATGAAATCAGTCCCGAATATTCCTTGTAAGGACTGATGCTGAAGCTGAAATTCCAATACTTTGGCCACCTGATGCACAGAACTGACTCATTTGAAAAGACCCTGATGCTGGAAAAGATTGAAGGCAGGAGGAGAAGGGGATGACAGAGGATGAGATGGCTGGATTCATCACCATCACTGACTCAATGGACATGAGTCTGAGTAAACTCTGGATGTTGGTGATGAACAGGGAGGCCTGGCGTGCTGCAGTCCATGGGGTCGAGAGAGTCAAACACAACTTAGCGACTGAACTGACTGAGGCTGCAATGGACTGTAATTCCCTTAAGAATCAAGTCCTGCTTTATAATGTCTTTAAGTCAACATCTGGAATCTAGCTATTAACCCCTACAAAATCCAACAGTGTGCCCAGTCGTCCCATGCGGTGACCGCCAACTTGTCTGTGTGCCTTTCTCTTAGTTGTAGCTTCAGACTCTTGTGTACCATACAGTGCCTTCTCGTGTTATGTTATTGTAGGACCAGCTTGATGTTTGGCCTTCAAGAAATGTTCAACTCACTCAGGGTCATCAGAGTGCAATAGAAAGGACTCTTGGATTTTGGCACTTGGCAAATCCAGGAATATATTTAGCTCTGTTGCTGCTGCTGCTGCTGCTAAGTCGCTTCAGTCGTGTCCGACTCTGTGCGACCCCAGAGATGGCAGCCCACTCGGCTCCCCTGTCCCTGGGATTCTCCAGGCAAGAACACTGGAGTGGGTTGCCATTTCCTTCTCCAATGCATGAAAGTGAAAAGTGAAAGTGAAGTTGCTCACTCGTGTCCAACTCCTAGCGACCCCATGGACTGCAGCCTACCAGGCTCCTCTGTCCATGGGATTTTCCAGGCAAGAGTACTGGAGTGGGGTGCCATTGCCTTCTCCGATATTTAGCTCTGCCACTTAGTAAATGGATGGTAGCCAAAGTACTTAATATCTCTGATCTTGTTTCCTCTCTTTAAATTGGAAATAACAATGCTACTTCCTCAGAGGATGGTTGTAAGAATTGAGACAGTGCTACACAGAATCTTTGGTATGGTGACTTGCACATGGTGATTATTGGAAAACATTAATTACTAACACTATTTAAGGAAAATAAACAAAATTTTTATTTTAATAGCTGCACCATGTTCTCTTTAGTGTGATACTCTTCTTATTTAAATTCTTCTGGGAAAAAGCAAGGCTCTAAGGTGTTCGGGATTAAAAGAATCCAGGAAAATGAAAGAGACAATGAAACTATCCTGCGTAGCTCAGCAACAGAAGTTAGAGGACACAGCAGAAACCACAATGACGAGAATCAAGTGAAAAGTCAAGGAGGTTAAGGAGAAAATAGGAAAAGAGAAAGTTTCATCTCCACGATAAGGTACCAGAGAGATAAAATATCTAGTGGTAAATTTTGAGTATCTGCCTTGCCACGAATTGGCAGCCTTTGTCTTCCTGGAACTCAAATTAAATCTGTAACTTGAGTGAATGTTCCTATTTTCTCTGTTTGTAGGCTTGTTTCCACAGTGAAAATTGAAGTGGCGGAGATGAGTTCTCATGACTGAGATGTCGCTGAGCAGAGAAGGATGAACAGGTACTTAAGGGAAGGTGTAAGCAAGGTTGAGAGCTTTGCAGGAGAAGTAAGTAGGCCTTAGAAGAGGCTATGAGAGGGGATCTCTGATAAAGCACAGAAAACTTGAGGGATAACAGGATGGGACCTTAACCTGACCTCTGGATTTTATCCTTATTATAGTTAAGAACATGGACTTGTCTCAAAGAAGCTTGTGTTCAGAATATTTTAAACTAGATAAAAATACTAAAAGTTAGAAAAATATGATAGGTCCCCAGTCCTCTATCTATGATTCCAAAATACAACAGTTCTAACAATGTGTTGTTTTGTTTGGCACCCATAAAGTGGTGAAACCTGACTTTATTCTCCAGTAGGCTGCCTATTGTTTCTGTTTATTGCCACGGTAGGTATAGTCATACAATTTGCTGAAGAGTTATTCATGTTTTGGAATATGTGTGCCACCCACGTTCTGCTAGAGTGATTGGTTTTATTTATATTATCATATTCTCAAACACTTCTGGGCCCAGGGTTTTGGATAAGAGTTTGTAAACATAAATTCAGAAAAAAGGAAAATTTAAATGAGTGAAAAAAAAAGAAAAAGCGTTTACCTTCCAGGGTATTTCTAAAGCTGAAATTGGCAGCTTTATCCATGGAACCTGATTCATACTGGGTCAAACTCAGGCAAAACTCCACATCAGCCGAGGAGGGGAGCCTCGGGGTCCTGGCTTTGTCGTGGTTTCCAGGATTGCGCAGTAATGGTCCCTCAGACGTCCCGTTGCATAAAGCCTGGCGACTGTTGTACTCCTCCAGTCTGCTGCAGACGATCTGCACAGAACGCCTTTGTGTTAAGAGTTTTGTAAAAGGGGGAAGGTAGGGAGGTTGGGATTCCTTATTTGGATTTTGGATATTTGGAAGTCTAATCATCAGGAGATTCATGTCTTAAATTGTTGAAGGAAGCAGCTTTCTGACGCTTGCAGAGTAACTGTAACCCATGAAAGTTACAGTTCAGACCACAGTTCTAGTCTTGCATCTACCACTTAAGAAAATAAATTCCACAGATCTCATCTAACAAATAATAATAATTACTTCATATAATTGTTGTCAAATATTTGTTAGGAAAATTAACTTGACAAACATTTGCTAAACATCCACTGTGTATCTTCACTGGGCATATGCCTGTGAAGCTAGCCATGGCCCAGAGTTTAGGTCTGTACCCTCTTCTTTTAATTCTTCCTCTATCTGCCTCCTTGGCTATAATAACCAGTTTCATGGCTTACATGCCACTGCATGATAAGAACTTTATAATTCCTATCTCAAGTTCAAAAGCTCTCTTCTGAGCTCTAACCCTGTATATCCACCTCTGACTTCATATTTCAGTGTTATCTCACAGGCATGTCAAATGTAGTATTTCAAAAAAAAAATTGCTCCTTCATAATAGCTAATAAGGGGAAAAATCTGAAAAAAGATATATATGCACATATAACTGAATCACTTTGTGGTACACCTGAAACTAGCACAACACTGTAAATCAACTATGTTGTTATTATTGTTTAGTTGCTAAGTTGTGTTTGAATCTTTGACCCCATGGACTTCAGCCCACCAGGCTCCTCTGTCCATGGGATTTCCCACCAAAGGATACTGGAGTGGGTTGTCATTTCCTTCTCCATGGGATCTTCCTGACCCAGGGATCAAACCTGTGTCTCCTGCACTGGCAAGTGTGTTCTTTACCACTGAGCCACTTTACTATAAAAATTAAATGTAAAAAGAAGTTAAAAAATGAAAAAAACTTGAAATTAAAACAAGGTTAAAGAATTGTATTCCTCTCCCTATACTTCCAGTCATATCAACTATCCTGAAACTTAAACCAGAAGTCCATAAATCTTCATTTTATAGCCAAAGACTGTTCTCATCTGTATTTTGTTCCCCTTTATTTTTCGCATTGAAATCATCAGCCAAACTTATCAATTCTACCTCCAGAATACATCTTGAATCTCTATTTGTTTACAAATTAGACCAAGTCAGACTGGCTACTCTTCTCTGCGCATCACCTGTGCTTCTCCATCCCATGCCTTTGTTTCTACCTAAGCACATCCATTCCTTACCGTTTATCTGATATTCTACTTAGTCTTCAAGGTTAAATCAATATTTTGTAAAAAAAATGAAAAGGTCAACTATGACTTAAAAATTCAAAATTGTCCAACTCTAAAATCTGAAGAAGTTTGAGATACTTCGCCAAATTGCTTTGCCTACAATTTCGTCTATATGTGAAAGTCACTCAGTCATCTCGGACTCTTTGTGACTCCATGGGCTGTAGCCTGCCAGGCTCCTCTGTCCGTGGAATTCTCCAGGCCAGAGTACTGGGGTGGTTAGCTGTTCCTTTCTCCAGGGTATCTTCCCAATCCAGGGATTGAACCCAGGTCTCCAACGTTGCAGGAGGATTCTTTACTGTCTGAGCCACCAGGGAAGCCCCAAAATACTGGAGTGGGCAGCCTATCCCTTCTCCAGGAGATCTTCCTGACCCAGGAATCGAACTGAGGTCACCTGCATTACAGGTGGATTCTTTACCATCTGAGCTACCAGGGAAGTGCTCACTTATATGCTGGCAGAAGAATAAACTATGATCAAAATATTTGACAAGTCAAAAGGAGTTCTTTTGATAAATACAAAATAAAAATTCTAAGTGATTAAAAATATCACATTATAATTTAATTAGCAGATTTTTTTTCTCAGTGGTATGTAAGTTAATTCCTCAACTTAAAATCATTGATGCCTTAAATTCCATGAAGGCAATTAAACAGGTAGCAAGATAACAAACTTAAACCAAAGCATAAAGTATAGGAGAGCTCACCTTGCCATTTGTGACTATTCACAATGGCACTTAATCCATAAGAGGCCTGTGCCCACTGAGTAGATAATAAGGTTGTTTGTCAAACTCAAACTTGACTCATTTTAATCTCCCTTGATAGTCAGTAGCACATCCTTTTAAAATAATATCTCCATGAAGATAACTTTCTTTTTTTTTTCAATTGTGTTCTTCCCCAGAATCTAGAATAGAGATGCTATAAATATTTGATGGAATAATAAAAAAAAAATCAATGGAAGAATCAGTGACTCTTCAACTACCAACATGTGTTGAACACCACTTTTTCCTAGTTCTGTTATTGGTACCAACATTGGCCCTAAAAGATATTTTCAAAAATGTATCATTTGTGTTAAACATATATTGAGTCCTCACTCTCAACAGGAAAGGCATCTCTGTGTACACTTTCTAAAATTCACAAATCGCCTTGTAGGTTGATATCATTTTATTCCTATTTTAATGATAAGGAAGCTGAGTGTGGAAGTGTGTAAGAGGCTGGTAGGATCTAAAGCCCTGTATCATGATTAATTTATGGGCAACAGGCAAGGTACATGGAACAAAACTTTAAAAGTGAGTCTTCCTGCTTAACTGTTTATATCACTGTTAAGAATAATCAAGGTAATCCTATCAGTGTCCTACTCCAGTGAGTTGGCAATCTATAAGAATGTAAAATCAAGTTATGTTGTTGTGCTCAGTCGCTTCAGTCATGTCCAGCTCTGCAATGCCATGGACTACAGCCCACCAGGCTCCTCTGTCCATTTCTCCAGGCAAGAATATTGGAGTGGGTTGCCATGCCCTCCTCCAGGGGATCTTCCCAACCTTGGGATCACACCTGCATCTCATGTCTCCTGCATGGGCAGGCAGGTTCTTTACCACAAATGCCATCAAGTAAAATCACCATCAAATAGAACTGAATGAGCCTTGCTCCCCAGGAATGGCTGCTACTATGTTACACAACAGACACTTGGAGAAGCTTTTAATTTCCAGTCACAAAGATATCACTTACTAAATCAAGGGCTGTGTGTTAGAAAAAGAGTAGGTTCCACATTCACATTGGTGTGGGCTTCAGTTCTGGCTCAGCGACTTACTAGCAATGTGTCAATGAATATATTATTTAGGCTTGCTAAGTCTCAATTTCTTCAACTGTAATACGAAATAATAAATATAATGTTAATATATATCGTATTTACATGTGTTTATTTTTAAAATATACTTAAACACATTATTCATATTTAAATATGCATTAAATATATATAACAGACTAGTTCAAAATTGGGAAAGGAGTACATCAAGGCTGTATATTGTTATCTTGCTTATTTAACTTATATCAGAGTACATCATGTGAAATATCAATAACCTCAGATATGCAAATGATACCACCCTTATGGCAGAAAGTGAACCAAAGAGCTTCTTGATAAAGGTGAAAGAAGAGAGTGAAAAAGCTTACTTAAAACTCAACATTCAGAAATCTAAGACCATGCATCCAGTCCCATCAGTTCATGGCAAAACAGTGGAAACAGTGACAGACTTTATTTTCTTGGGCTCTAAAATCACTGCAGACGGTGACTGCAGCCAAGAAGTTAAAAGACACTTGCTCCTTGGAAGAAAAGCTATGACAAACCTAGACAGCATATTGAAAAGCAGAAACATTACTTTACTTTGGGGGATACTGAAGGACAGGGAATCCTGGTGCATGCAGTCCATGGGGTAGCAAATAGTCAGATACAACTTAGGGATGGAACAACAACAATTTTTGCATTAAATGTAATATATTGGATCCCTTTATAGTGTTAATTAACTACCCATCACAGCATGTATATAGATGGAAGCATTTTCATTCCTGTTTGAAAAATAAATCATACCCAGATATTTTTAAAAGATCTAAAAAATCCTACTGCCTAGAAGACTCCTGCAGTAGACTCAGTTAAATTAGAGAGGTTTGAATGAAACTATTTTACTTAAATTACAACTGCCAAGTGACTAAATGTTCAGATGGCTAAATGTCTTAGTAACAAGGAGTAAATCTACCCCAGTTCCAGAAATAATTTGAAATAAATCTCAAATTATTGTTCTTATATTTGATATAAAAGGGGAGGCAGGGTAGGAGAAAGTATTAGCACTAGCTATCATCATGGAGATTGCAATCAGACATGGTTTCCAAACTGAGCAAATTACATAATCTCCTACTATCAAGGTTTTTCATCTGTAAATGGGGACTATAACAACTTTTTATGAAGGATCCAATAATTTTACCTATGTAAAGCACTTAGTATATAATGCCAAGTAGAGAGTGTTTAATAATGACAGCTATTATATTATTATTGCATACAAGACTATTGGGCAGGCCACCAAATTGTTAACCCTGACTCTATTACACAGGATGAATAATCATTATTATAATAGCTATCATCAATATATCATATGAGGATATATTGTGATAATAATTCCATACTTAAAATTCAAAGAATATGTCAGATACTAAACTAGTCATTTTACATTAACAGTTTTTATTGAATCCCTTCAGGATAATGCTTTAAAATATATTATTCTAATTTTCAGGGGGAAAAGGTCTCAGATAATTAAGTAACTTTTCCAGGATCTTGTAGCTAAGTGAGTTACAAAAGTCATGTTTTTATGGCTCAAAAGCCTATCCCCTTCCACTTCATTAATCTGCTTTCCATTCAGCTTAGTATTTTCATTAGCACAGAAAGCACACATATATCTTAATTGCACCCCATTTTTTTCTGTTGAGAAAAGAAGCCAAAGGTCAAAGATTACAAATAACTTGTCCAATATCATCTGACAAGTGGCAGAGGTAGAATCTGGTGACAAAAGTCTTCTGGTGAGGATTTGTTCTTTTTCTGTTTCAACAAAGGTGACTTATATAATGTAGAGAAAAATCAAGTGTCCCAAGTCAAATGAAAAAAAAAAAAAAAAGAAGAAACGGATTAATGGAGAAGGTGAGCTTAGTGTTCTCTTAAACTTAAAGAAATAGCAGGAAAAAAAGCCCAGTTATTAAAAGCGTTAGGAGCAAAAATTCTATTATGGCATTAGAGGTTTATCTAAAAGAATGTAAAACATATGACATTCCACAGAATGTTTTTCATAAAGAAAAAAAGAGAAGCTGTTATTTCACAGAGCTATTGCCATGGTTACCTAAAACCCATGACTCTCTGCTGAAATGTAACTTTTTTTCTTCCTATTGTTTGCTTCCATGTGATGTGCTTTTCACCTGATGAGTGAATTCCCTGGCCATACTTCACTCATGTCCATCATCTCGAAATGTTTTTTCCTCTTTATTTTGATCCATCATAACAGCTCTTCTTGAAATACCTTTTCTTCTTACAGCTAGCTCATCTGCTGCTTGCATAACATTGGATCTAATTGTGTTGAGCAAAGTTCGCCGCACCCCCCACCTCCAAAATCAGTGAACTGCTTTAATTCAGGAGCACTTTAAACATGCTTCTAGTTTAAAGGCTCTTGGAATTAAACAAACCAATAAATAAATAAATAAATGAACAAATATACAGAAGATATGAATACTGAAAATAAGCTTTCTATAAAAAGTAACATTTAGTAATTAAGTAATGCTTTTTAATGTATTACTTTATTTAATAATAAAACTTGTCAGTAAATATTATTAGTCTCACTTAAAACTCAGATTGGGTTATAACATGCTTGATCTTCTCTATGTGTGCTTTCTTTTTTTGCACACACACAAACACACACCTAGAGAAAGCTACCAAAAATGTTTTATTCCAGATTATAAGTTGCTGCTTATTTTTGGCATCATTGTTTTCTTGGTCTTGGTTATCCAGTGGTTAAGGTTATGGTTATGGTTTAAGGTTCCAGAAATCTAGCTATGTCTATACAGAGTTTAGTTTTTTATGTGTGTTAGCACTGGAGCTAATGTTTCTATGGTTTTCAATTTTGTTCAATTTAGCATATACTGATAAAGCCCATTCTATGTATATATTATGTTCCTGGGTTATGTGGATATAAAAATAAATTAGAAATGGTTTCTACATTGGAACAGTTGGCAGTCTGTTAGATAAAGACAGGTCTGAAAACCTGAAGAATTACAGTTAGTATGTTATAAAATCTGTACAAAGTGTAATGATAGTACACAAGGGTGAAGGTCAATTCTACCTGAATAAGGGCTATGAATAAATAAACACCTAATGGAATATTTTCACTATAAAGTGAATGAAAGGGACTACTTCAGAATATCTGCCGCAGTTGTGTAACTGAACTTTAAGAGAGTTAAAGCGACTACAAGTCAGAATTTACTTCCATGAATTAGCGGCTCGTTTGATCCTTTCTCAGCCTAAATGGCCCTTTATAAATAGGAAACTGCATGGTTGACTTGAAATAGCACTGGAGTCAAAGGCACTGGTTTTTTCCGTCCTCAGCTGTGTCACCTTAGGCAAAGTATTTTACCTTTGGGGGCCTCACTATGTTTTACAAAATGTAGGTACAACACTACAGACCAATTGCGGTCTCTCAGCTAAGCGTTAATAAATTCAGTGAATTTCTGAAAACTCCATTTTTTGTGTGTGAAGTAAAAGATATTTTAAATCAAGAAAAAGCAGACGGTATTTTTTTTTTTTTACCAAAGGGGCTGAGTATAACTACTTAGGAAGATATTAATGAATTCACCAAGTGTGGAAGATATTTAGTCTCACCATCTCACACAGTATAGTTTTTTATTTGAGTGTTCGATTCAGGCAAAAGCATTTCGATTAGTGATATGTTTATTATAGAACCTAAGTCTGTAAAGTGAAAAAGATACCAAAACAATTTCCATATTAATTAAATCAGTCATTCTTAGGGCTGGCTCTGCATTAGAATTACAGTAGAAGGTTTTAAAAATACAGATGCTAACGGGGGAAATTGGAAGAGGGGACATATGGGAACTCTGTACTATTGTCTCAATTTTTCTGTGAATATAAACTGTTCCAAAAAATAAAGTGTATTTAAAAACCTACATTCAGCTAGAAGAAAATTAAAGGCTTTCTTGAAGACAATAAAAAAATAAAAATACAGATGCTTGAACTTCACAGTGGACCTCCTGAATATGATTTTCTGGCAGAAGGTAGATGGTGGAGCACATAAAAGTTTTTAAGTTCTTAAGTGAGTGATTTAGAAGATACTGAGAATGGCTGCATTGTTGTTGTTGTTCCGTTGCAGAGTCATGTCCCACTCTTTGCGACCCCATGGGCTGTAGCATGCTAGGCTTCCCTGTCCTTCCCTATCTCTCGGAGTTAGGTCAGTTGCATTGATTTAATTGCATTAAATCGATATAAATAACTGATCTTCATTTTTAAAGGACTTTAACCAGAAATGTGCAAAGGAATGGAAACAGCCAACTAGAACTGAGTTTGACTGTAACCACAGGTAGCAACACTGCTCACAGCAGGTGGGCATAAATGTTCACTCATTCTACCTTCCTTAAAGTATTGTTTGCTCACTTTTCTTCAGTGGTCTTTGTCCCCTGTATTTCCTAATTTTATTTTTAATACCAGTTACTCCACAGTGGTTTAATCATAGAATGATATTAAATCTAATGCTGCAACTATTTTAACCTAGTGTTTACATACTAGACACACAAAAAACTGTTTAGAAGTAAAATTGAATATAATCATAAAGAAAAAAGAGAACAATTCCACTCAATAATCAATAAATGAATAGAAAAAGTTAACATAATTTGGTACTTCTCATGTAATTAAGTGGCTTCCCAGGTAGCCAGTGGGAAGCCAGTGAGCCAGTGGCTCAGTGGTAAAGAATCTGCCACCCAATACAGGAGATGCAGGAGACATGGGTTCAATCCCTTGGTCAGGAAGATCTCCTGAAGGAGGAAATGACAACCCACTCCAGTATTTTTGCCTCAGAAATTTCATGGACAGAGGATGCTGGCAAGCTACAGCCTGTGGGGTCACAAAGAGTTGTACACAACTGAGCACACACACACACAAATACATGTAATTAAATACCAATTAGTATTTGTCTATGAAGCTTCAGTGTGGATGTTGTAACTTTTTGGTAATTTAGATAATCCACCAGTTTTTCTAGGTCAAGACAAGCTGTACAGTTAAGGAAAGCATTATAACTAACTGAAAAATCCCATGTTCAAGCTTAACAGTATTTTAAGCAGTAACAGAGGATGTGAGAGTTAGATGAGTTTTGCACTATATAGATTAAGGTAGGAGGTCTGAAGGCTTATTGAAATAGATTTTTTTGAAGCACATTTTTTCCAGCCTTTCCTGCACAAATACACTCCTTGCTTTTGGTAAATAGCTGACATTAGTGACACCAGATATTACAGTGGCCATTTTCAATGAGTTTCAATAGGTCCATTTTGAAGTTGTAGTAACTTAGTGTGGGGTTTGGGGGGTTGGGGGTGGGGGAGGGGGAATGTTTGGGAAGCAGTTCACATTTCAAAATTGCAGAGTTCAGGTGAGAAGGCAAGATTCTTCCCATCTTATTTAAATATTGAGCTTATTTCCATAAAGCATGGCTAGTCAAAAGTGCTGTGTTAGAAATGGTTGGAACACAGGCAGACAAGCATTCCTTCTACCTTATAGTTTTAAAATAATAAATAATTAAAAGCATATTTCTTTTGTTACCTTTTGCCCCTAATCCAAGTGAAAAAATCAGAATAGGAAAAATAGAAATTAAATTTCAAAATAGCGATCTCTTATCCTATACCTCAAAAGTTTACACAGGTTTAGGGAAAATGCTTATTTCTTCTGCATCCTATTTTAAAAAGTGAGTCAGGATGGGTCAGATCCTTTGCCTAAAGATATCATCACAGATAGGTCCTTGGAAATAGTATAGTGTGGTTGTGCAACCAGGCTGCCTGAGAAAAAATTTTGTCTCTGCTACTTACTAGCTTTGATATCCTGTACAAGTTACATAATATCTCTAAACCTCAGTTGTTGTTTTTTTTTAAATCTTTAACATGGGGAAGGTTAGTAAGATTATTAAATGAATTAATGCACAAAACCACTCAGAATAGGGCCTCACACTTGCTAATCGATCAATGAATATTAGCTATTTTCATTGTTTACCTGTTTAAGCCTGAGTATTCATATTTTTTTAAAAGAAGATTTAATCTAAGTAATATTCCCCTAAATTCCTAATGGTAATAATCACTATAGACATTTAGTAAATGATGTCTTCCCAGGACCCTCCTTTGAATATTCTTATCAATAGGGATCCTGGGATATGGCCAGAGATTTGTATTTTCAATTTATACACTGAATTTTATTGGGAATAAAATTTCAGAAATATTGACCTAAATCATTTTTTTTACTTAATCATCTAAATACTCATTCATCCATTGGTTCAACAAATACTTCATGAGCTCTTACAATTTGCCTGGCATCGTATTATGTGCTAGGAGATAGAGTGATGAACCAAGTACTTTTTATTCATTAGATTTTAGGACCCAAGTACAGGATATTGGACAAAGAACCGCACAAATCTCTATGGAACTGCAATTGTGAAGTGTGCTATAAAGGAAAATTATAAAGTATGTTGAGAGCTTTTGACAGGGGACATTTTCTAGGCTTGGCAGGAGAATAACAGATGGAAAAGGAGGTTTCTGAAGACCTGCCAGAAGAAGTGGTGGCTAAGGTTCTTTTAAGCTTTGATACTGTATGTCCTGCACACCTTACCTGCCAAGAGGAGAAGAAGGATGCTGGGCTGAGTAGATTAGGGTTTGCAGGGTTGCGCCCTCCCATGTACTCATCTGTGCAAACGTCACAGTTTTCTGCATCTCTCCAGTCCCAGTATGGAATCGTGAAGTTCTCATCCCCGGTCAGCTTCTGGATTTCCTGTTCCCACAGCAGCAGGAAGAGTCTATGCCAAGGCAGGAAACCTGGGGCTTCATGAGCAAAATCAATGTCTCTCCAGACTTCAGAGTCCCCAAGCAGCGTGTCCCTTGACACATAATAATGCATCCAGACAAACAGGTCGTAAACACTGACGTCATTAAACAGGGGTGTTGTTCCATGATTCATTTGGCCATAGGTGCCTGTGGGGATGACGTAGTCTGGGCTGGTGGTATGTTTTGCCAAAGTGAGATAGGCAAGAAATTTGTTCTTCTCTGGGACACTCAAATCAAAGATGTTTCTTCTCACCAAAAGTCGCCTTTCTGTGCAGCGGGGTCCCCTAAATCCAAACTTACAACTTCCGCAATTGAATCCCATGAAGTTGCCAAAGCACTGGCAGGTTCTGTTATAAAAGATGGAGGGCCAAGACTCGCGGTCGTCCACCCCCGTGAAGGGGAACTGAGGTCCGAGTGGTGCCGTGGACAGAATGACGTCCTGGCAGGAGCCCCTGCCTGAGAGCCGGCCACAGGGGCTCCCATCGCCCACCCAGGGCGGGCAGCACTCCTTCTCCGTCAGGCTCTTGGAGGAGGCACAGGCTCGAGGGAAGTGGCCAGCGGAGGTTCGGAAACTCCACAGTAGGCAGTACAGGGCAGCCAGGAGCATTCTTCCTCCGGTCCTCACACGGTCTGCCTGAGCTGGTTAATGGAGCCACACTCTTCCCTTTCCAGCTCCCCACTCAGTGACTATCACATGTTTTGGCTAAGATCTATATAATACCACTCCCACCTCCCGCATTAAACCCTCTCAGCCTTTATCTAAGCTTTCATCTTCTGAAAACCACATGACTAACTTTTCTCTGGAGTTGGCATATATCCATCCCATCAGTGGGATAGGCCTATGTTAAAGTCAGAAACACTATTCACCATTAATAGTTTAAGTCTTATGGTTAGAATAATACTAATAATACCATCTCATCTACATAAACCCAGTTAATTGACTATATAACTAGTGATATTTCAATTTGAAAATAAGAAGGCATGCCAGGAATAGAGCCTCTTTATAAGACAATTCAGGTACTGTTAGAGATTTTGGACGTAAGATGGTTTGTTTCTCAAAGACCCTAAATAATAAATAGGCCAAGGCATTGGTAGGATTTGGCTTTGCAGGAAGAGACGTTTTTCAGAGCCTGGAGATTATGTCTTATATTTGAAGCTTATTTATTTTATACAAAGTATCAGAAGATTAAAACTTTTTCTGATACACTTCCAGATTATCTTGATGCCAGTTGCTGCTTGCTGTCTAATTGCTCATTTTCTGAATATTGCTAAGGATATGTCACTTTGATAGCTGGGTCGTCAGCTTTACTTTGGAAACATTTTCTGGCGAATATTTGAAAGAAATCTTCCCAGGTGGCTCAGTGGTAAAGAATCTGTCTGCCAATGCAGAAGAATCAAGAGACATAGGTTCAATCCTTGGCTTGGGAAGATCATCTGGAAATGGCAACCCATTCCAGTATTCTTGCCTGGAAAATCCCTTGGACAGAGGAGCTGGTGGGCTATAGTCCATGGGCTCACAAAGAGACAGACACGACTGGGCAATTGAAAACACAGCACACATTAGAAAGGAAACTTTTTTATTGAAGTGTAGGTGGTTGTCAATATTTTATTAGTTTCAGGTATACAACATAGTGATTCAATATTTTAGTGTTATACTAAAGTTATTATAAAATATCGGCTATATTACCTGTGCTGCACAATATGTATTTCTGCTTATTTATATATAGTATTATATACATAATAGTTTGTACTTTTCTTATTTTAATGCTTTCACCACCTTGTTTCACCCATAAGTTCTAGAAATCAGTAATTCATTTGAAGTTTTGTTTGCAATTTGGTCTTGCAAAGGAGTTCTCATTGCAGTGAGTGAGCGAATAAGGTCTGATACTTTATTCAACAAATTTTTATTGATCATGCAAATTCTTTCAAGATTTTTTTGTCTCTCTGTGTATAGTGATCTGCTGCTGCTGCTGCTGCTAAGTCGCTTCAGTCGTGTCCGACTCTGTGCGACCCCATAGACGGTAGCTCACCAGGCTCCCCCGTCCCTGGGATTCTCCAGGCAAGAACACTGGAGTGGGTTGCCATTTCCTTCTCCAATGCATGAAAGTGAGAAGTGAAAGTGAAGTCGCTCAGTCGTGTCCGACTCTTAGCGACCCCATGGACTGCAGCCCACCAGGCTCCTCCATCCATGGGATTTTCTAGACAAGAGTACTGGAGTGGGGTTCCATTGCCTTCTCCAGTACAGTGAGCTAGATAAACTGAAATGCATGGATAGAAATATCATTTTACCACTACACTAGTTTTTAAATGAGTAGTGTGTCGATGTATGGCAAAACCAATACAATATTGAAAAGTAAAAATAATAATAATAATAATAAAGAAAATCAAAACATCAGACTTTTAATGGAGAGACATCTTTGAGAACTGAGGATATAGAAAAGATTGAATAGTTTGAAATAATAATGCAAGAGTTTTTTAATAGAAGTATTCTCTGAATCAAGCTTTAAAGGATAGGCGTAAGTTGGAAAGACAAATGAGAATGGAGACAATACTTCAGGCAGGGGAAACTGTAGAGAGATGAGAGCTGTATTTTTCATCTGCTGAGTAGGAGCATGAGCTTCATGTATGCACCCACGCCATAGGAATTAAACCTGGGCCCAATCCATGTGCTGTGCTCTGCTTAGTTGCTCAGTCATGTCTGACTCTTTGTGACCCCAGGGACTGTAGACCGCCAGGCTCCTCTGTCCATGGGGATTCTCCAAGCAAGAATACTGGAGTGGGTTGCTATGCCCTCCTCTAGGGGATCTACCCAACCCAGGGATCGAACCCAGGTCTCCCACATTGCAGGTGGTCTTTACCATCTGAGGCACCAGGGACCCAATCCATGGAGGGGCTTAAAAACTAAGTGGTTTGAACTCAAGTGAGTTGAAGAGCTAGAAGATAAGAGCAGTCAAGTCAAAGTTGTCCCTGTGAGGCTTTTTTTCCTTATCCTGTTCCATACTTAAAGCTAGTGGCCCCTTGAACTTGCAGAACAAGGCAAGAAGGTGAAAACTGAAAAAGCAGCAGGGATGCAGAGAAGGTCATTGCTACATGTGATGCTGGAATGTCAGCCTTTCTGTTCTCTTCCCATTCTGCTTGAGTTTGTCTCGCTATTTAGAAAAAATATTGAGGCCGCCCTACAACTCTCTTGAGACTCAAGTAGCCGTTTTAGGTGGAAGGAAGCAGTGTGTGCATGAGAGGAAGAGAAGAGAAGTTTCCATGGAAATGCTGCCTCTGGCTGGATCAGAAAGTCATCACATGATCTCCACAAGGAGGCTTAATCTTTTTTCTTTTTGCTTTCAGAGCCAGAGAGAGACTAACACAAGGCTTCTTGTCCCTGGAAGTCTTGCTTCTATAAGCAAGCATATGTGGCCTTTTAAAATTCTATTCCATCTACTTACAGACAGAACTTAACTTTTCATGTTCAATTTAATTAGAAATTTTGCTTTATATCCCCTCCCCACCACCCCTGCATCAGGCTTCCCAGTGAATAACTGAGAAAGCCTCCATCATACCACTGGACTTCTGTGTCTATTCTCCCAAGTCTCTTTTTCATACTCTTCAGAGCATGCTCAGAGGAATTCCTGATGTACTTTGTCCTCTTAATTTCATTTGCAAAACTGATAACCTTAAATTGGTAGACTTCTTTATTAGTCTCAAATATAGGACATTATCTCCTCTGGCCTATTTGTAAAACAGTCTTATTGCTAATACAAAATTCTTTGGAGAAATGTCTATTGGTACAGTCACTATGGAGAACAGCATGTACGTTGCTTTAAAAACTGAAAATAGAGCTACTATATGATTTAGCAAGCCAACTCCTGGGCATATATTAACAGAAAATCATAATTTGAAAAGATGCATGTACCCCTGTGTTCATTGCAGCACAATTTACTATAGCCAAGACACGGGAGCAACATAAAAATCCATTAACAGATAAATGGATAAAGAAGAAGTGCTTCATATATACAATGGACTATTACTCAGTCATAAAAGAGAATGAAATAATGCCTTTTGCAGCAACGTGCATGGACCTAGAGATTGTCATACTAAGTCAGATCAGATCAGATCAGATCAGATCAGTCGCTCAGTCGTGTCCGACTCTTTGCGACCCCATGAATCGCAGCACGCCAGGCCTCCCTGTCCATGACCAACTCCCGGAGTTCACTCAGACTCACGTCCATTGAGTCAGTGATGCCATCCAGCCATCTCATCCTCTGTCATCCCCTTCTCCTCCTGCCCCCAATCCCTCCCAGCATCAGAGTCTTTTCCAATGAGTCAACTCTTCGCATGAGGTGGCCAAAGTACTGGAGTTTCAGCTTTAGCATCATTCCTTCCAAAGAAATCCCAGGGCTGATCTCCTTCAGAATGGACTGGTTGGATCTCCTTGCAGTCCAAGGGACTCTCAAGAGTCTTCTCCAACACCACAGTTCAAAAGCATCAATTCTTCGGTGCTCAGCCTTCTTCACAGTCCAACTCTCACATCCATACATGACCACAGGAAAAACCATAGCCTTGACTAGACGAACCTTTGTTGGCAAAGTAATGTCTCTGCTTTTGAATATGCTATCTAGGTTGGTCAGAGAAAGACAAATATCATTTGATATCATTTATATGTAGAATCTAAAAATAAAAAAATTATACAAGTGAGCTTACATAAAAAAAAAAACAGAAATAAACTCACAGACATAGAAAACAAAGAGATGATTACCAAAGGGGAAAAGAGGTGGAGAGATAAATTAGGAGCTTGGGATTAACATATACACATTACTATACAAGAAATAGACAACAAGGATCTGTTGTATAGTACAGAGAAAATAATATTTTGTTATTACTTATAAGGGAAAAGAATCTGAAAATTATATATATATAGATATATATATATCTATATATGTATATATCTATATCTGAATCACTTTGCTATGTGCCTGAAACTAACACAACATCATAAATCAACTATATTTCAATTTTTAAAAAGTGCAAAGTTTTTGTCAAACCCCATCTAGATTGGTTCCTCCTTGAACTCTAGATATACATTTACTAAGTGTCTCCAGTTTACAGAATTTGAAAGTGTTCTGTCCTATCCTGGGAGATTATTGTATGAGTTAACACCTTAGCTAATGTGAGACTATATTAGTCAGAATTAGGGCCTCTGTAAATATTCTGCAATTATTTATGGAGCATCAATTATCAGGCATACTGTGAGGAAGGGATACTATGGGAAGCACAATGAAAGGTTTGGTTTCTCATATGAGAGGTTTCTACCCTCATGAAACATATAGCCTATTAAAATAATATCTTAATTTTAGTAATTTTAATAATATTTATTGGAGAAGGGAATGGCAGCCTACTCCAGCATTCTTGCCTGAAGAATCCCAAGAATGAAGGAGCCTGGAGGATTGCAGTCCATAGGGTCACAAAGAGTTGTCATGACCAACAGACCAAGAACAGCACAGCACAGCATATTTCAAGAGACATCTGAAAGATTAGTAGAAGTCTGTTTGGTGAAGAGAATAATAGGAGTGTAAGCTTTCTAGACCGAGGAAACACAATATGCAGAAGTTCCAACTTGGAAACAGTATGGCATGTTCAAGGATCCTAAGCAGTTAAAGTGGCTATAACCCCCAAAGAGATGTGATGTATGTATAGAAGGTATGTGTGGATGGGGTCATAGTACTTGAAGAATTTGAAGCAGAGTTTTGATGTAATCATGTGCATGTTTAAAATATTTAAACATAAAACTCAAGCTGCTGACGTGAAAACAGATGTAGGGTGGAAGCAAGAGTAAATGTAGAAATAATTCCTTGGAGATTATTGGAGTAACCTAGACAATAAATTATGTGGCTTGGACCAGAGTGATGATCCCTGTGATAAAAAGAAGGGAAGGAATTTAAGACACACACAAGTGATGAATTCAAGAGGCATGAGAGGTGAAGAGAAAGAGGATCAGGTGTTGACTTCTAGGTTTCTGGTTTGTAGAGGGTAAAATGTTTTTTGTGAATTGAAGATGGTTTCAATTTTAGACATATTGAATTTGAGTGTTTAAGTTTAGTCTAGCCACAAACAACTGTCCTCTCTTTTCTGGTGTTTGCACTGGTAATTCAGCTACTCACAAGTTGTGGCCTAGCCAACTTTGATAGTTTCCTTCACTCTGACCACTTGCCTTTGCTTCTTTATTTGATGAGGACTTGAACCTTCTTTTCCAGCATTTTTAGACCCCTCTTCTAAATTTTAACAATAGCTAACATTTATTGAATATAAGTAACATAATTAGTTCAGTTTGAGTAGTTACCATTTTTAAAATAAATATAACTATGCATATTAAAAAGCAGAGACATTATTTTGCCAACAAAGGTCTGTCTAGTCAAGGCTATGGTTTTTCCAGTAGTCATGTATGGATGTGAAAGTTGGACCATAAACAAAGCTGAGTGCCGAAGAATTGATACTTTTGAACTGTGGTGTTGGAGAAGACTCCTGAGAGTCCCTTGGACTGCAAGGAGATCCAACCAGTCCATCCTAAAGGAGATCAGTCCTGGGTGTTCATTGGAAGGACTAATGCTGAAGCTGAAGCTCCAGTACTTTGGCCACCTGATGCGAAGAACTGACTCATTTGAAAAGACCCTGATGTTGGGAAAGATTGAAGGCAGGAGGAGAAGGGGACGACAGAGAATGAGATGGTTGGATGGCATCACTGACTCAATGGACATGAGCTTGAGTAAACTCCAGGAGTTGGTAATGGACGGGGAGGCCTGGCATGCTGCAGTCCATGGGGTCGCAGAGTTGGACACGACTGAGTGACTGAACTGAACTGATGCAAATAGTTAAATACACTCAAGTTAGGAAAAATAATATAATGAATTAGCATGTACCCATCATCAAGCTTCTTTAACTATCATCTTTCTCTAGGTACTGTTTCTTCAGTCCTATCCACAAAAAAAGCAAAAAATTGTTTAGTGTTTTAAAACTCTCAGATAGCATATATTGCCTGTGATATCTCAGTGAAGATAGTTCACAATTAAGAACTTGAAAATACAAACAGAGAAGTAGTACAACATCTCAGACAGAGAGAACAGTAACTCCTTAATATCATCTGATTTTAAGTTTATGCTCAATTTAATTATATTAAAAGTATATTTTTCCCAAGATCCAAATAAGGCCTATACATTGCTTTTGGTTGATATATTTCTTAGGCTTTCTTTTTAATCAATGTTTCACTTCTTTTTTTTCTTCCAAATAAAATACTTAAGGAAGAAACTAGATTCTCTTCTATAGAATTCTCCACATTTTGAGGTTGACTAATTTTATCCTGTGGCTTCATTTAATGTTTCTTTATCCCATATTTCCTATCACTTCATGAATCAGTTCAGCTCAGTCTCTCAGTCGTGTCCGACTCTTTGCCACCCCATGAATTGCAGCACGCCAGGCCTCCCTGTCCATCACCAACTCCCAGAGTTCACACAAACTCATGTGCATTGAGTCGGTGATGCCATCCAGCCATCTCATCCTATGTCATCCCCTTCTCCTCTTGCCCCCAATCCCTCCCAGCATCAGAGTCTTTTCCAGTGAGTCAACTCTTCGCATGAGGTGGCCAAAGTATTGGAGTTTCAGCTTCAGCATCAGTCCTTCCAATGAACACCCAGGACTGATCTCCTTTAGGATGGACTGGTTGGATCTCCTTGCAGTCCAAGGGACTCTCAAGAGTCTTCTCCAACACCACAGTTCAAAAGCATCAATTCTTTGGCACTCAGCTTTGTTTATGGTCCAACTTTCACATCCATACATGACTACTGGAAAAACCATAGCCTTGACTAGACGGAACTTTGTTGGCAAAGTAATGTCCCTGCTTCTGAATATGCTATTTAGGTTGGTCATAACTTTCCTTCCAAGGAGTAAGCATCTTTTAATTTCATGGCTGCAATCACCATCTGCAGTAATTTTGGAGCCCCCAAAAATAAAGTCTGACACTGTTTCCACTGTTTCCCCATCTATTTCCCATGAAGTGATGGGACCAGATGCCATGATCTTCGTTTTCTGAATGTTGAGCTTTAAGCCAACTTTTTCACTCTCCACTTTCACTTCATCAAGAAAGAGGCTTTTTAGTTCCTCTTCATTTTCTGCCATAAGGGTGGTGTTATCTGCATATCTGAGGTTATTGATATTTCTCCCGACAATCTTGATTCCATCTTGTGCTTCTTCCAGCCCAGCTTTTCCCATGATGTACTCTGCATATAAGTTAAATAAGCAGGGTGACAATATACTTCATGAATATTCACTTATAATCTCATATTTTCTATAATTAGGGAATTAGAAATAGGAGATTTGATTAGATTCAAATGCAATTTTGTGTTTATTTTGTTTAGAATGACTTCATATGTGTTTCTGTGGCCTGTTAGTTTAAAGACATCAGAGGAAATGGTTGTCTTATTTTTGCACTGTTAGTTTTTTTTAAATTTGTTATCAATATTTATTAACTACACATGTGATATCATTGAACAAGCAACATTAGGCTTTTTTTTTCATGTAGATTTTTATTTTAAAATTCCAGCATATTTTTAAATCCCTGATCAGAATATTTTATTTACTTATTTTAATATAAATTTATTTATTTTAATTGGAGGATAATTACTTTACAATATTGTATTGGTTTTGCCATACATCAACATGAATCCATCATGGGTGTACACATGTTCCCCATCCTGAACCCCCCTCCCACTTCCCTCCCTATACCATCCCTCTGGGTCATCCCAGTGCACCAGACCCAGGATCCTGTATCATGCATCAAACCTGGGCTGGTGATTTGTTTCACATATGATATTATACATGTTTCAATGCCATTCTCCCAAATCATCGCACCCTCGCCCTCTCCCACAAAGTCCAAAAGGCTGTTCTATACATCTATGTCTCTTTTGCTGTCTCGCATACAGGGTTATCATTACCATCTTTCTAAATTCCCTATATATGTGTTAGTACTGTATTGGTGTTTTTCTTTCTGGCTTACTTCTATAATAGGCTCCAGTTTCATTCACCTCATTAGAACTGATTCAAATGTATTCTTTTTAATATCTGAGTAATATTCCATTGTGTGTATGTACCACAGCTTTCCTTTCCATTCATCTGCTGATGGACATCTAGGTTGCTTCCATGTCCTGGCTATTATAAACAGTGCTGCGATGAACACTGGGGTACAGATATATCTTTCAATTCTGGTTTCCTTGGTGTGTATGCCCAGCAGTGGGATTGCTGGGTCATATGGCAGTTCTATTTCCAGTTTTTTAAGGAATCTCCACACTGTTCTCCATAGTGGCTGTACTAGTTTGCATTCCCACCAACAGTGTAAGAGGGTTACCTTTTCTCCACACCCTCTCCAGCATTTATTGCTTATAGACTTTTGGATCGCAGCCATTCTGACTGGCGTGAAATGGTACCTCATTGTCGTTTTGATTTGCATTTCTCTGATAAGGAAGCAACAGTTAGAACTGGACATGGAACAACAGACTGGTTCCAAATAGGAAAAGGAGTTCGTCAAGGCTGTATATTGTCACCCTGTTTATTTAACTTATATGCAGAGTACATCATGAGAAACGCTGGACTGGAAAACACAAACTGGAATCAAGATTGCCGGGAGAAATATCAATAACCTCAGATATGCAGATGACACCACCCTTATGGCAGAAAGTGAAGAACTCAGAAGCCTCTTGATGAAAGTGAAAGTGGAGAGTGAAAAAGTTGGCTTAAAGCTCAACATTCAGAAAACAAAGATCATGGCATCTGGTCCCATCACTTCATGGGAAATAGATGGGGAAACAGTGGAAACAGTGTCAGACTTTATTTTGGGGGGCTCCAAAACCACTACAGATGGTGACTGCAGCCATGATTAAAGACGCTTACTCCTTGGAAGGAAAGTTATGACCAACCTAGATAGCATATTCAAAAGCAGAGACATTACTTTGCCAACAAAGGTTCGTCTAGTCAAGGCTATGGTTTTTCCTGTGGTCATGTATGGATGTGAGTTGGACTGTGAAGAAGGCTGAGCACCGAAGAATTGATGCTTTTGAACTGTGGTGTTGGAGAAGACTCTTGAGAGTCCCTTGGACTGCAAGGAGATCCAACCAGTCCATTCTGAAGGAGATCAGTCCTGGGATTTCTTTGGAAGGAATGATGCTAAAGCTGAAACTCCAGTACTTTGGCCACCTCATGTGAAGAGTTGACTCACTGGAAAAGACTCTGATGCTGGGAGGGATTGGGGGCAGGAGGAGAAGGGGACGACAGAGGATGAGATGGCTGGATAGCATCACTGACTCGATGGACGTGAGTCTGAGTGAACTCCAGGAGTTGGTGATGGACAGGGAGGCCTGGCGTGCTGCGATTCATGGGGTCGCAAAGAGTTGGACATGACTGAGCGACTGATCTAATCTGATCTGATAATGAGTGATGTTCAGCATCTTTTCATGTGTTTGTTAGCCATCTGTATGTCTTCTTTGGAGAAATGTCTGTTTAGTTCTTTGGCCCACTTTTGGATTGCGTCGTTTATTTTTCTGGAATTGAGCTGCAGGAGTTGCTTGTATATTTTTGAGATTAATTCTTTGTCCATTGTTTCATTTGCTATAATTTTCTCCCATTCTGAAGGCTGTCTTTTCACTTTGCTTATAGTTTCCTTTGTTGTGCAGAAGTTTTTAATTTTAATTAGGTCCTATTCATTTATTTTGGTTTTTATTTCCAATATACTGGGAGGTGGGTCATAGAGGATCCTGCTGTGATTTATGTCGGAGAGTGTTTTGCCTATGTTCTCCTCTAGGAGTTTTATAGTTTCTGGTCTTACGTTTAGATCTTTAATCCATTTAGAGTTTATTTTTGTGTATGGTGTTAGAAAGTGTTCTAGTTTCATTCTTTTACAAGTGGTTGACCAGTTTCCCCAGCACAAATTGTTAAAGAGATTGTCTTTTCTCCACTGTATATTTTTGCCTCCTTTGGCAAAGATAAGGTGTCCATAGGTGCGTGGATTTATCTCTGGGCTTTCTATTTTGTTCCACTGATCTATATTTCTGTCTTTGTGCCAGTACCGTACTGTCTTGATGACTGTGGCTTTGTAGTAGAGCCTGAAGTCAAGCAGGTTGATTCCTCTACTTCCATTCTTCTTTCTCAAGATAGCTTTGGCTATTCAAAGTTTTATGTATTTCCATACAAATTGTGAAATTATTTGTTCTAGCTCTGTGAAAAATACAGTTGGTAGCTTGATAGGGATTGTGTTGAATCTATGGAATGCTTTGGGTAGTATACTCATTTTCACTATATTGATTCTTCTGATCCATGAACACGGTATATTTCTCCATCTATTAGTGTCCTCTTTCATTTCTTCACCAGTGTTTTATAGTTTTCTCTATATAGGTCTTTGTTTCTTTAGGTAGATATAGTCCTAAGTATTTTATTCTTTTCATTGCAATGGTGAATGGAATTGTTTCCTTAATTTCTCTTTCTATTTTCTCATTATTAGTGTATAGGAATGCAAGGGATTTCTGTGTGTTGATTTTATATCCTGCAACTTTACTATATTCATTGATTAGCTTTGGTAATTTTCCGGTTGAGTCTTTAGGGTTTTCTATGTAGAAGATCATGTCATCTGCAAACAGTGAGAGCTTTACTTCTTCCTTTCCAATTTGGATTCCTTTTATTTCTTTTTCTGCTCTGATTGCTGTGGCCAAAACTTCCAAAACTATGTTGAATAGTAGTGGTGAGAGTGGGCACCCTTGTCTTGTTCCTGACTTTAGGGGAAATGCTTTCAATTTTTCACCATTGAGGATAATGTTTGCTGTGGGGTTGTCATATATAGCTTTTATTATGTTGAGGTATGTTCCTTCTATTCCTGCTTTCTGTAGGGTTTTTTTTTTTTAAATCATAAATGGATGTTGAATTTTGTCAAAGGCTGTCTCTGCATCTATTGAGATAATCAAATGGTTTTTATTTTTCAATTTGTTAATGTAGTGTATTACGTTGACTGATTTGCGGATATTGATGAATCCTTTCATCCCTGGGATAAAGCCCACTTGGTCATGATGTATGATCTTTTTAATGTGTTGTTGGATTCTGATTGCTAGAATTTTGTTAAGGATTTTCCCGTCTATGTTCATCAGTGATATTGGCCTGTAGTTTTCTTTTTTTGTGGCTTCTTTGTCAGGGTTTGGTATTAGGGTGATGGTGGCCTCATAAAGTGAGTTTGGAAGTTTACCTTCCTCTGCAATTTTCTGGAAGAGTTTGAGTAGGATAGGTGTTAGCTCTTCTCTAAATTTTTGGTAGAATTCAGCTGTGAAGCCATCTGGACCTGGGCTTTTTGCTGGAAGATTTTTGATTACAGTTTCAATTTCCATCCTTGTGATGGGTCTGTTAAGATTTCCTATTTCTTCCTGGCTCAGTTTTGGAAAGTTGTACTTTTCTAAGAATTTGTCCATTACTTCCAAGTTGTCCATTTTATTGGCATATAATTGCTGATAGTAATCTCTTATGATCCTTTGTATTTGTGTGTTGTCTGTTGTGATCTCTCCTTTTTCATTTCTAATTTTATTGATTTGATTTTTCTCTCTTTGTTTCTCGATGAGTCTGGCTAGTGGTTTGTCAATTTTACTTATCCTCTCAAAGAACCAGCTTTTGGCTTTGTTGATTTTTGCTCTGGTCTGTTTTGTTTCTTTTGCATTTATTTCTGCCCTAATTTTTAAGATTTCTTTCCTTCTACTAACCCGAGGTTTCTTCAGTTCTTTTTTTTCTAGTTACTTTAGGTGTGCTAAGTCACTTCAGTCATGTCTGACTCTGTGCGACCCCATAGATGGCAGCCCACCAGGCTCCCCCGTCCCTGGGACTCTCCAGGCAACAACATTGGAGTGGGTTGCCATTTCCTTCTCCAATGCATGAAAGTGAAAAGTGAAAGTGAAGTCGCTTAGTCATGTCCGACTCTTAGCGACCCCATGGAGTGCAGCGTACCAGGCTCTTCC
This sequence comes from Bos grunniens, assembly GCF_055505025.1. NCBI lineage: Eukaryota > Metazoa > Chordata > Mammalia > Artiodactyla > Bovidae > Bos > Bos grunniens. The sequence continues at coordinate 45,311,952 of NC_141193.1, read as the reverse complement.
ATCCACTGGATTTTCCAGGCAAGAGTACTGGAGTGGGGTGCCATTGCCTTCTCCAACTTTAGGTGTAGAGTTAGGTTATTTATTTGACTTTTTTCTTGCTTCTTGAGATATGCCTGTATTGCTATGAACCTTCCCCTTAGCACTTCTTTTACAGTGTCACACAGGTTTTGAGTTGTTGTGTTTTCATTTTCATTCATTTCTATGCATTTTTTTAATTTCTTTTTTGATATCTTCTATGATTTCTTGGTTATTCAGCAGCATGTTGTTCAGCCTCCATATGTTGGAATTTTTAATAGTTTTTCTCCTGTAACTGAGATCTAATCTTACTGCATTGTGGTCAGAAAATATGCTTGGAATGATATCAGTTTTTTTGAATTTATCAAGGCTAGATTTATGGCCCAGGATGTGATCTATCATAGAGAAGGTTCCGTGTGCACTTGAGAAAAAGGTGAAATTCATTGTTTTGGGGTGAAATGTCCTATAGATATCAATTAGGTCTAACTGGTCTATTGTATCATTTAAAGTTTGTGTTTCCTTGTTAAGTTTCTGTTTAGTTGATCTATCCATAGGTGTGAGTGGGGTATTAAAGTCTCCCACTATTATTGTGTTATTGTTAATTTTCCCTTTCATACTTGTTAGCATTTGTCTTACATATTGCGGTGCTCCTATGTTGGGTGCATATATATTTACAATTGTTATATCTTCTTCTTGGATTGATCCTTTGATCATTATGTAGTGTCCTTCCTTGTCTCTTTTCACAGCCTTTGTTTTAAAGTGTATTTCATCTGATATGAGTATTGGTATTCCTGCTTTCTTTTGGTCTCTATTTGCATAGAATATCTTTTTCCAGCCCTTTACTTTCTGTCTGTATGTGTCCCTTGTTTCGAGGTGAGTCTCTTGTTGACAACATTTATAGGGGTGTTGTTTTTGTATCCATTCAGCCAGTCTTTGTCTTTTGGTTGGGGCATTCAACCCATTTAAGTTTAAGGTAATCATTGATAAGTATGATCCATTGCCATTTACTTTATTGTTTTGGGTTTGAGTTTATATACCCTTTTGTGTTTCCTGTCTAGAGAAAGTCCTTTAGTATTTGTTGGAGAGCTGGTTTGGTGGTGCTGAATTCTCTCAGCATTTGCTTGTCTGTCAAGGTTTTGATTTCTCCTTCATATTTGAATGAGATCCTTGCTGGGTACAGTAATCTGGGCTGTAGGTTATTTTCTTTCATCACTTTAAGTATGTCTTGCCATTCCCTCCTGACTTGAAGAGCTTCTATTGAAAGATCAGCTGTTATCCTTATGGGAATGCCCTTGTGTCTTATTTGTTGTTTTTCTGTTGCTGCTTTTAAAATTTATTCTTTGTGTTTGATCTTTGTTAATTTGATTAATATGTGTCTTGGGGTGTTTCGCCTTGAGTTTATCCTGTTTGGGACTCCCTGGGTTTCTTGGACTTGGGTGATTATTTCCTTACCCATTTTAGGGAAGTTTTCAACTATTATCTCCTCAAGTATTTTCTCATGGTTTTTCTTTTTGTCTTCTTCTTCTGGGACGCCTATGATTCAAATGTTGTGGCATTTAACAGTGTCCAAGAGGTCTCTGAGATTGTCCTCATTTCTTTTAATTCGTTTTTCTTTTTTCCTTTCTGATTCATTTATTTCTACCATTCTATCTTCTACCTCACTAATCTTATCTTCTGCCTCTGTTATTCTACTATTTGTTCCCTCCAAAGTGTTTTTGATCTCATTTCTTGCATTATTCATTATATATTGACTCTTTTTTTATTACGTATAGGTCCTTGTTAAACTTTTCTTGCATCTTCTCAATCCTTGTCTCCAGGCTATTTATCTGTGATTCCATTTTGATTTCAAGATTTTGGGTCATTTTCACTATCATTATTCAGAATTCTTTATCAGGTAGATTCCCTATCTCTTCCTCTTTTGTTTGGTTTGTTGGGCGTTTATCCTGTGCCTTTACCTGCTGGGTATTCCTCTGTCTCTTCATCTTGTTTATATTGCTGTGTTTGGGGTGGCCTTTTTGTATTCTGGCAGTTTGTGGATTTCTCTTTATTGTAGAGTTTCCTTACTGTGGGTGGGGGTTGTACGGGTGGCTTGTCAAGGTTTCTTGGTTAGGGAAGCTTGTGTCGGTGTTCTGATGAGTGGAGCTGGATTTCTTCTCTCTGGAGTGCAATGAAGTGTCCAGTAATGAGTTATGAGATGTCAATGGGTTTGCAGTGACTTTGGGCAGCCTGTATGTTGAAACTCAGGGCTATGTTCCTGTGTTGCTGGAGAATTTGCATGGTATATCTTTCTCTGGAACTTGTTGGCCCTTGGGTGGTGCTTGGTTTCAGTGTAGGTATGGAGGCTTTTGGTGAGCTTCTGTTGATTAATGTTCCCTGGAGTCAGGAGTTCTCTGGTGTTCTCAGGATTTGGACTTAAGCCTTCTCCTTCTGGTTTTCAGTCTTATTTTTACAGTAGCCTCAAGACTTCTCCATCTATACAGCACTGTTGATAAAACATCTAGGTTAAAGATGAAAAGTTTCTCCACAGTGAGGGACACCCAGAGAGGTTCACAGAGTTACATGGAGAAGAAAAGAGGGAGGAAGGAGACAGAGGTGCCCAGGAGGATAAAGGGGAAATCAAAAGGAGAGAGACAGATCCGGCCAGTAATCAGTTCCCTAAGTGTTCTCCACCATCCAGAACACACAAAGAGATTCACAGAGTTGCATAGAAAAGAGAAGGGGGAGGGAGGAGATAGAGGCGACCTGGTGGAGAAAAAGGAGAGTCCAAAAGGGGAGAGAGCAGTCAAGCCAGTAATCCTGCTCCCAAGTAAAAATGGGTACTGAAGATTGGCTTCTTTGAGGTACAAAATTGATAACAAATACCAAAAAGCAAAGATTAAAAATCTAGAGTAGAGGTTGGATTTTCAAAAATACAATATTAAAAAAAGAAGACAAAGTCACAAAAATTATAAAATATATATATACATATATATATATATATATATATATATATATATATATGAAGCTTTTCTTTAAAAATAGGGTATCTCTCTGTCTCTTCTTTTTTTTTTGCAAAGTAATAGTAGGTTGTAAAAATGAAAATTAAAGGAGTAATTGAGGACTTAAAAATAAAAAAAAATTAAAGAATGATAGTAAAACTATATCTAGGACTTTCTCTGGTGTTGTTGTGGGAAGTGTGGTGTCAGTTCATTTTTGGATAGTTCCTTGGTCCGGCTTATATTTCTCAAGATCTATAGGCCCCTTCCTATGTAGTTGGTACTAACTACAGGGTTTTACCCTATTGCACCTGTCACTTCCAAGGAGGTTCCCTCTGTTTTAGCTTCTTCTGTTTGCTGGTCTCATCAGTGTCTAATTTCCACCCTGGCACAAGGGGCGGTGGTGGACACTTTTTTAGGCTCACTTGTTGAGTCATGCTGTGGGGAGGGAGGGACGCTGCAAACAAATAACACTGGTGTGTGCTTGCAGTGTCTCGGCCACACTGGATTTGCCTCCACTCACAGTTGTGTGCTTTCCCTGTCTACCCTGCTTAGGCTCTAGGTTGCTCTGCCAGGAACTGTCTGAGGCCGGCCCTGGGTTGTATACACTTCCCAGGTCTAAGCCGCTCAGGTTCAGGTACTCGGGTGGTCCTCAGAGGCACAGACTGAGCAGCTCAGGTGACCAGGTGTTTGGCAAGCGTGGTCGCCGCTCCCGCACCTTCGCAGGTGGATGTTGACCATCCAGAATTCCAAGAAATCTTGGTTAGCAACGAAGCCTGCTTGCAGTTTGGTAGATGATGCCTCTCTGGGGCGTGACTGCCCCCTTCCGGCTCTGGCTTTCCTCCACTGCCTGTCACCAGAGGGGCGGGATGGGCTGGTCTGCAGCCTGCTAGCTCTGCTCAGTCCTTTGTTCTGTGAGCAGGCCTGGCAGTGTCTTAGGTTAGGGCTTTTCACGTGGTAACTATCCCACAGTCTCATTTGCTAGCCCAAGTTAGTTCCCTCAGATTGCCCTCGGGGCATTCAGGCCAGGTCCTTACTCTAAGCAGTGCAGCCTGCACCTTCCTGCCCAGCCCCTGCTTGCTAGTGGCGGATGCAGGCCTCTGAGCTGCTTTTCCGCTGGGAGTTACCATTGGGCACGTAATCTGTGGGTTTTAATTATTTATTTTTCCTCCCAGTTATGTTGCCCTCTGTGGTTCCAAGGCTCGCCACAGACTTGGCAGTAAGAGTGTTTCCTGGTGTTTGGAAACCTCTCTCTTTTTTGACTCCCTTCCCGGGATGGAGCTCCATCCCTACCTCTTTTGTCTCTCTTTTTATCTTTTATATTTTTTCCTACCTCCTTTCAAAGACAATGGGCTGCTTTTCCAGGTTCCTGATGTCCTCTGCCAGCATTCAGAAGTTGTTTTGTGGAATTTACTCAGTGTTCAAATGTTCTTTTGATGAATTTGTGGGGGATAAAGTGGTCTCCCCGTCCTATTCCTCCACCATCTTCTCTGCTATCTGCACTGTTATTTTTTAAATTGATCCGTGGTTTGAGGTGATGTCAGATGGTCTTCTCTATTATATAGTTTTTAAAAGCAGAGACATTACTTTGCCAATGAAGATCCATCTAGTCAAAGCTATGGTTTTTCTAGTAGTCATGTATGAGCATGAGAGTTGGACTATAAAGAAAGCTGAGCACTGAATAATAGATTCTTTTGAACCATGGTGTTGGAAAAGACTCTTGAGTGTCCCTTGGACTGAAAGGAGATTCAACCAGTCCATCCTAAAGGAAATCAGTCCTAAATATTCATTGGAAGGACTGATGCTGAAGCTGAAACTCCAGTACTTTGGCCACTTGATGTGAAAAGCTGACTCATTTGAAAAGACCCTGATGCTGGGAAAGATTGAAGGCAGGAGAAGAAGGGGATGACAGAGGATAAGATGGTTGGATGGCATCACCAACTCAGTGGACATAAGTTTGAGTAAGCTCTGGGAGTTGGTGATGGACAGGGAAGCCTGGCATACTGTAGTCCATGGGGTTGCAAAGTCAGACATGGCTGAGGGACTCAACTGAACTAACAAACTTTTACCTCATGGCTTCATCATTCACTAATTGTTTCTTACTTCCAGAATTTCAACTAAAGATTGCAAGAATAGGTAATTTTGTAGTTGTACTTCTCCACTTGCATTTATTAAACATGATTCTTTTGTAAAAAAAAATAATAACTTTTCCTCACCAACTATTTGGCTACTCTGAAATATGCTCAGTACAAGAAAGGTGGGGAAATGTTCAGTTCTTACCCCTGATTTACTGATTTTCAGAATAATGATTTGATGCCCCAACAACCTCTAAACAGAACCTATATTTTTGTTTTAACGCTCATGAAGACTTCTGGAGTTTTATGTGTTTGATGTGTTTCCTTTAGATGTAAAAATTGATGCATCTTTGGTCAATGTTCAGTTTATTAGTGGCCATTAGCCAAACTACATTATGATATGTTAGACATTGATTTTTATAATTGTGTTAGGTCTATGCTAGTGAAGAACTGAAGGGGGAAAATTGTAACCACTAACCCTCTACCTTCTAAGTTTAAACTCATTAAATTTATTCAGTAAATATTGAGCATCTACCATGCCTCTGAACCTGTACTAAATACTGAAGAAATGCAAAGCTGTATAAGTCACAGGCTTCAGCTGCCCCTGGATTTGATGCCCTGAAGTCAGACTTTTTTTTTAATCTAAGGTCTATGAATTATTAATTCATAGACCCCATGAAGAGAAAAGGGAGGAGGAAATAAGCAAATAGTTACATCCTGTTCAGTAATATAATTTGTTGCAGCTTCAGTATATTTAGCCATACCAAATAGGGCTCTCTTGAGTCTTAAATGGTATAATACATGTTAAACACTCAACACAAGGTCTGACACCTATTAAGTACTCAATAAATGTTGAAACTGTTATTATTAAAGACTACAAATTGGGTATGGACTGTGTTCATTGGTACAGGGTTCTCATTAGTTCTATATCTTTTCAGTGTAAAGAGCTAGGAAATAGCCATTTTATTAGATATAATTAAATACCATTATTATAAATTGGCCCCTTTTTCTCTTTCCAGCAACCTCACTTGCCCTTTCTCTCCAATTAAATCCTTATTTTATAAGATACTAAACTTTTGTCATTATACTGAGAAATCATGCTTCCTCGGGACTCAGCTTAGCACAGGCTCCTTCCCCAATAAAATCCTTCCTTTTTTATTTCACTTTCACAGTCTTGTTACAATGAAAGATTCAGTTCAGATATTAAGGAAGACTTTGCTAACATACAAACCTCCTTCAAGGATTCGTTGTGGGACTTTCCTCTATTTTCTCACTGATTCATGGGATCACCTTTGTCATTGCACTCATCTCATTCAGCACTGGTTTAGAAGAGTCATCGTGATAAGGTAGAAAGCAATGGGACTCAGAATAGTTCAAGTTAACTTTGGTGCTGCCATGTTATGTGTGACTTTGGGCAAAGCACCTAAACTTTCTGATTTTCAACTTCTTCAGTTAAAAGTCATAGTGCCTGCCTTTGTTGTTGTTCAGTCGCTAGTCATGTAAGACTCTTTGCAGTGCCATGAACTGCAGCACACCAGGCTTCCCTGTCCTTCACTATCTCCCAGAGTTTGCTTAAACTCATGTCCTTTGAGTTAGTGATGCCATCCAACCATCTCATCCTCTGTCGACCCCTTCTCCTCCTGCCCTCAATCTTTCCCAGCATCAGGGTCTTTTCCAAGGGGACAGATCTTCACATCAGGTGGCCAAAGTATTGAAGTTTTGGCTTCAGCATCAGTTCTTCAGGGTTGATTTCCTTTAGGATTGAGTGGCTTGATCTCCTTGCAGTCCAAGGGACTCTCAGGAGTCTTTTCCAGCACCAAAGTTCAAAAGTATCAATTCTTCGGTGCTCAGTCTTCTTTATGGTCCAACTCTCACATACGTGTGTGACTACTGGAAAAGCCATAGCTTTGACTATGTGGACCTTTGTCGACAAAGTGATGCCAACAAAGTTTGCTTTTTAGTATGCTTGTTAGGTTTGTCATAGCCTTTCTTCCAAGGAGCAAGTTTCTTTTAATGTCATGGCTGCAGTCACCATCTGAAGAGATTATGGAGCCCAAGAAAATGAAATCATCTACTGTTTCCATTTTTTCTCCATCTATTTGCCATGAAATGATGGGACCAGATGCCATAATTTAGTTTTTTTCAGTGCTGAGTTTTAGGCCAACTTTTTCACTCTCCTCTTCACCTTCGTCAGGAGGATCTTTAGTTCCTCTTTACTTTCTGCTATTAGGGTGGTAATATTTCTATTACCACCAGATTATTTCTCCCAGCAATCTTGATTCCAGCTTGAGTTTAATCCAGCCCAGAATTTTGTGTAATATACTCTGAATATAAATTAAATAAGCAGAGTGACAATATACAGCTTTGATGTACTCCTTTCTGAATTTTGAACCAGTCTGTTTTTCCAGGTCTGGTTTTAACTGTTGCTTCTTGATCTGCATACAGATTTCTCAGGAGGCAGGTCAGGTGGTCTGGAATTCCCATCTCTTTAAGAATTTTCCATAGTTTGTTGTGATCCACAGAGACAAAGGCTTTAGCATAATCAATAAAGCAGAAGTAGATATTTTTCTGGAATTCCCTTGCTTTTTCTGTGATCAATGGATTTGACAATTTAATCTCTGGTTCCTCTCTATACCTTTTCTAAATCCAGCTTGTACATCTGGAAGTTCTTGGTTCACAGAGTAGCATAGGTTCAAGCATAGCTTGAAGGATTTTGAGCATTACCATGCTAGCATATGAAATGAGTGCAGTTGTGCAGTAGTTTGAACATTCTTTGGCATTGCCTTCCTTTGAGATTAGGATGAAAACTGACCTTTTCCAGTCCTGCGGCCACTGCTAAATTTTCCAAATTTTCTGGTATATTGAGTGTAGTACTTTCACAGCATCATCTTTTAGGATTTGAAGTACTCAACTGGAATTCCATCACTTCCACTAGCTTTGTTCATAATATTCCTTCCTACGGTTCACTAGACTTCATACTCCAGGATATCTGACTCTAGGTGAGTGGTCACACCATTGTGTTTATCTAGGTCATTAAGACCTTTTTTTTGTGTAGCTCTTCTATGTATTCTTTAGACCTCTTCTCAATCTCTTCTGCTTCTGTTGGGTTCTTGCGGTTTCTGTCCTTTATTGTGTCCATGTTTGCATAAAATATTCCTTAGTATCTCGTTTTCTTGAAGAGATCTCTAGTCTTTCCCATTCTATTATTTTCCTCTATTTCTTTGCACTGTTCACTTAAGAAGGCTTTCTTGTCTCTTCTTGCTATTCTCTGAATCTCTACATTCAGTTGGGAATATCTTTTCCCTTTCTCCTTTGCTTTTTGCTTCTTTTCTTTTTTTCCAGCTATTTGTTAGGCCTTCTCAGACAGCTATTTTTTCTTCTTGCCTTTCTTTTTCTTTGGAATGGTTTTGGTCACCACCTCCTGTACAGAGATATGAACCTCTGTCCATAGTTCTTCCAGCACTCTGTTTATCAGTTCTAATCCCTTGAATCTATTTGCCATTTCTACTGCGTAATCATAGGGAATTTTATTTAGGTCATACCTGAATGGCCTAGTGGTTTTCCCTACTTTGTCCAATTTAAGTCTGAATTTGGCAATAAAGAGTTCATGATCTGAGCCACAGTCAGTTCCAGATCTTGTTTTTGCTGACTGTATAGAGCTCTGGCAGAAGGAGAAGGGGACAACAGAGTATGAGATGGTTGGATAGCATCACCGATTCGATGGACTTGAGTTTGAGCAGGAGCTGGGAGTTGGTGATGGACAGGGAAGCCTGGCGTGCTGCAGTCCACGGGGTTGCAAAGAATCGGACATGACTGAGCAATTAAACTGAATAGAGCTTCTCCATCTTCAACTGCAAAATATAATCAGTCTGATTTTAGTATTAACCACCTGGTGATATCTATGTGTAGAGTCATCTCTTGTGTTGTTGCTAGTGGGTGTTTGCTATGACCAATGTGTTCTCTTGGCAAAACTCTGTTAGTTAGTTAGACCTGTTTCATTTTGTACTCCAAGGCCAAACTTGCTTATTATTCCAGGTATCTCCTGACTTCCTACTTTTGTATTCCAATCCCCTATGATGAAAAGGCCATCTGGATTTTTGGTGTGTTTTGTTTTGTTTTTTGCGTTAGTTCTAGAAGATTTTGTAGGTCTTCACAGAAGAAGCGTTCAACTTCATCTTCTTCAGCATTAGTAGTTGGGGCATAGACTTGGATTACTGTGATGTTGAATGTTTTGCTTTGGAAGTGAACTGAGGTCATTCTGTCATTTTCGAGATTGCACCCAAGTACTACATTTTGGATTCTTTTGTTGAATATAAGCACCACTGCATTTCTTCTAAGGGATTCTTGCCCACAGTAGTAGATATAATGGTCACCTGAATTAAATTTGCCCGTTCCCATCCATTTTAGTTTACTGATTCCTAAAATGTCAATATTCACTCTTATCATCTCCCGTTTGACCACATCCAGTTTACCTTGATTCATGGACCTAACATTCCAGGTTCCTGTGTAATACTGCATTGGACTTTACTTTCACCAACAGATGCATCCACAACTGGATGTCATTTCTGCTTTGGCTCAGCCTCTTCGTTCTTTCTGGACCTATATTTTCGCTCTTCCTCAATAGTCTATTGGACACTTACTGACCTGTGGGGGATGGGGCCTCATCTTCCAGTGTCATACCTTTTTACCTTTTCCTACTTTTCATGGGGTTCTCAAGCCAAGAATATTGAATAAATGGTTTGCCATTCCCTTCTCCAGTGGACCACATTTTGTCAGAATTCTCTACCATGACCCATCAGTCTTGCATGGCACTGTATGGCATGGTTCATAGCTTCATTGAATTACGCAAGACTGTGATCCATGTGATAATTTTGGTTCATTTTCTGTGATTGTGGTTTTCATTCTGGAGGCCATGGGATTGTAGTTTTTTCTTTCTTCTTCTGTCTGCCCTCTGATGGATGAGGCTAAAAGACTTGTGCCTTGATGGGAGGGACTAGCTGTGGGGAAAACTGAGTCCTGCTCTGGTGGGCAGGGTCATGTTCAATAAATCTTTAATCCAATTTTCTGCTAATGGGTGATGCTGTACTCCCTCTCTGTTAGTTGTTTGGCCTAATGTAGCTCAGTCCTGGAGTCTGCAGTCTCTACTGTATGGCTATAGGCTCTATAGTAAGGTAAATGGTGACCTCCTTCAAGAGAACTCATGCCAACACATCATGCCTCCCAGGACTGCTGCTACCAATGCCTCTGACCCCACCTCAGGCCACTGTAGACCCACACCTCCACAGGAGACCCCCCCAAACACTCACATGCAGGTCTGGCTCAGTCTCTTGTGGGGTCACTGCTCGTTTCCCCTGGGCCGATACACACAAGGTTTTGTTTGTGCCTGCCAGGTTTCTCTGTTTCCCCCAAGCCTGTGGAAGTTCTGAAATAAAATCTTCTGCCCTTCAATGTCAGATTCCCTGGGGATTCCAGTATTTGTCGAGGTGCCTATTTAGGGTAAATCCCTTGATTATTGTAGTATTGTAGTCAGTTTTGAAATCAGGAGGAATGGTTGCTTCAACTCCCACCTCCCCCTCCCCCACCCCAGGATTCTTTTGGCTATTCTGAGTCCCTTGTCCTGCTGTATGAATTTTAAGATCTGTTTGTCAATTTATACTGCCTCACATTAATGGTAGACATCTCTGACTAGGAAATCTGTCTGCCCTTTGGCACTACAAACTGGAGCACCCAAAGCAGGGCTGCCTGCTGCCTATGAGGAGTGGGACAGCCATTGAGGCGAACGGCAGACAGACCCGGGGGGGTTTTCCGGGCCACGTGGGCAGCCCAGGGGCCTCAGGGCAGGAAGTCCACTGGCGGGGGATGCACATGACTGGCTGGCTAGGGCAGTGGTGGTGGCCTCTCCTATCTGCTTCCAAAAGTTGCTAATGTGCCACAGCTTTCTTCTTCTTCTTCTTCTTTTAAATATATAGCCTTAGATAACAAAAACTCAATTTCTTGTCTCTTAAAGTTTAAACTGTTTCATCCAAAATCTGAGCACTCATTACAGTTCACAATTTCTGATTGGCCATTTTAAGTCAATTGTCTTTTCCTGAGCGGCTCCTCTTGTCCCTGAGTATCCTGTGATCCATTCAATAAATAAAAAATATAATTCCCAACATAGGTCTTAGCAAGCCAAGTTAACATCATTAGCATATCTTTTATGGTGAATACAAAAAAATTAACCTAGTGATTAAGTTTGAGGTGATATATTTCCAAATGGATGCAGCAGAATAATGTTCTATGCAAGATGACAGTTGAAAAAATGTTACCTAAATAATCTATAGAATTTTTTCTTTCCCACTTCACTTTTCTCCAAATAGCTGCATAAATTACTAAAGTATGGGTTTATGAACATATTCACCTAATCTCAGCTTTTGTGCCCTCTCTATAGCATTCAATGAGTCTTGACTATCCTTTTAAGCTAATTTTTTTGACACTTAACCTGATAGCCTTTTGACTGTTTCCAAGATCAGTTTGCCCAGAAATATTCCTTTTAATCATATTATGTTCTTATTTCTGGGCAAACTCACATTCATTGCAGCAAATATTTATTTATATTATTCACTGTGAAGCTTGTACTCAGAAGAATAAAGGGCAGTGCCTTATTTTTTCATTTAATCAACCAACATACATTTATTAAAGCTTGTATTTTGCCCAGCAATGTATGTGACAATGGAAGATAACAGTGACTAATGAGCCATGGTCTCTGCTCTGAAGTAGTTTGGCAAGGGAATTCAGAGAAATCAAGAGAAAATTGTGGAACAGTTTGTTAAGTGCATATTGTTAATAATAGTGAATGTGGTATCTGTCAGGGCCCTTGCAGGAAACAGCTGACACACTCAAGTTGACTTTTTGAGGAGAGTTTAATAAAGGAACTATTTACAATTTTGGCAACAAGGTTAAAGGAAAGGAACATGGGATAATGCTGTACCCTGGGCATGAAGGGCAAGGGGAGGAAACAATTACTGGAAGACAGAAAGGTTACTGTGTTGACTGAGCCAGCTGGCAGTAGCTGTGGCCTTGTAGAAGGATGCAGGCAACCCCTTGCTACGTGGCAAAGAAGGATTGGGAGATTAAATACACTGACCCCTGACTCCACTTGCTTTCTGATTTTTCTGTCTGTGCACCTATATGGATGAAGCCAAGCTTAAGCCAGAGGAGCAAGGAGCCCACTAATCCAGATCTTATAAGTCAGTTATGTATTACTTGGGGCCCAGAACAGGGTGGAGAAGGCAAAAAAAAATGGGTCTGGAAGACCAAAGGAATGATATTCAGCACAAATGCCAGTTCTGTGCTTTTCACATAATGTTATGCATCTTTACAATAAACCTGAATAAAGTGGTTATTCTAATTCTGCAGATAAAAAAAATGAGGTTCAGAAATAATAAATGACTTATCTGAGAGTATGCAACTAATAACTGATGAATCCAGGGCTTAATACACTGTCTCTGTCCTTTTCACCAAGTCTATCTCTTGGGATTTATGTGCAGGGAATCATGGGAACACAGTAGAGACACATACTATCCTGTGAAAAGGCCTGCAGAGACAAGATTGTCAGGAACGGCTTCCTGGGGAAAGATGATACCTGAACTGAACTTTGAAGGAACACTGGTCTAAGTGAACAGATGAAGGGAAGGAAGTGCAGTGTAGGTAGAGGGAGCAGCAAAATTCAGAGATCACAGATGCAATTAATTGATTATGGATGGAGCAGACAAAGCAGAAACAAAAATATGATTTCTATTCAAGCAGTGTGAAAAACTGATAGAATTTAGTATTTAGGGCATTTTAGGTGAGTTAAAGACTGGATGCTTTAAAATATGTGGAAAAACGGTACAGATGAACCTATTTGCAGAGCAGGAATAGAGATACAAAAGTGAGAATAGATGCCTGGACATGGTTGAGGGTGAGGTGAGTTAGTAGTTTAGGATCGACTTATATACAGTACCATGTTTTTTTTTTTTCCTAATTTTATTTTTATTTTTAAACTTTACATAATTGTATTAGTTTTGCCAAATATCAAAATGAATCCGCCACAGGTATACAGGTGTTCCCCATCCTGAACCCTCCTCCCTCCTCCCTCCCCATACCATCCCTCTGGGTCGTCCCAGTGCACTAGCCCCAAGCATCCAGTATCGTGCATCGAACCTGGACTGGCAACTCATTTCTTACATGATATTTTACATGTTTCAATGCCATTCTCCCAAATCTTCCCACCCTCTCCCTCTCCCACAGAGTCCATAAGACTGTTCTATACATCAGTGTCTCTTTTGCTGTCTCGTACACCGGGTTATTGTTAGCATCTTTCTAAATTCCATATATATGTGTTAGTATACTGTATTTATACAGTACCATGTTTTAAATAGATAGCCAGTGGAAACCAGATGTAGAGCTCAGGGAGCCCAGCTTGGTGCTCTCTGGTGCCCTAGAAGGGTAGGATGGGGGTGGGTGAGAAGGGGCTAAAGGAGGGAAGGGAGATATGTAGGTGTGTGGCTCATTCATTTTGTTGTGCAGTGGAAGCTAACACAATGCTATGGAGCAACTATACCCCAATAAATTAAAGAAAAAAACTGGATACTATTACTTCATGGCATATAGATATTGGAGTTTATCTGGACAAATACATAGGATTATTTTCAATGAAAATAAGAGCAAAGGAGATATATTAAAAAGTCATCATCATGACCAGTGACACAACATGTTTCCTCATTACTGAAACCCGACTCTTTTACCATTCCCCGATTCATCACTCTCAAGGATGAGGCCATCATTTTCTAGAAGTTTCACCATGATAAAATTTATAATTTTTACTACTTCCCAGAGTATAATAATTTGTGCTGTTAATGTGGCTGACAGACCTAATCCCATTAAAATATTACATATGTGAAAAAAAATCAATCAATAATGCTAGGTCTATGAGGAGATTAATAAGATTTCTGGTCCCAAAGTTCTATAATAGCACATTTGTTATAGCTTGGTGCCCACACCACTTAGATATAAACTGTATTATTTTTGTTAAACATTTCCTTTTTATCCAGTGGCCGATGACATAGCCTCCTACGTAGAGTCAATCATTATGTATACCAAAATCCAACATATAAACAAAAATAGGCTTTGAAACAAGTGAGTCCATTACACAAAACCAAAGTTTTGTCTCATACAATATTTGCCTCATTTTGAGCCCTCGTTTGTTTGTTTATGGTAAAATAAGGGTAATAAAATCAGTTCACAGGATTACTGTGAGAACTAAATTAGACAGTGTTTTTAAAACAGAAGACTTCAATCCTCAACCCTAAAATGTTCCATAACTTTTCCTCTTGTATTCTATACACTTCTTTTCTGGAGGACATGCCATTGTTTGACTTTTAAAAAGACAGGTGCTGTTTTAAAGTGTAGAAATCATGTACATTTAGTTTGTTCCTAATTAAGCAATTCTAAAAGATTGTTAGGCAATGAACATGAAAGAATTATATAGAATTTTAAATTATCAACTTCCCTTTCATCTCACATTATCTGAACTTATTAATAACTGAGCTTAATGACAAATATATTTTTATACTACTAAGATTATACATCACACTATTCTTATTTTATAAGCTAGAGAATCAGAAAACTTAAGATATCAAGAAACTTTTCTCTGATCCTTTGCATATTTCATAGTTGTAACTAAGTTCCCAGGCATAGAATTCCTCATTCTTTCTGATCACTTTACTCCTCAAGGATCTGATATTTTTAAATCCCTTTGATAGCATCATATGAAAATCACTACTGTACACAAAGGCATATTTACATCATATGATCAAAGGAGTGAAATAGAAAGCATGCTTTATGCCACAGGCAAGCAATTCTGATGCAATCTCAACTTTTTTGGCTTTAACTTAGCCTGGAATAAGCTAGAAATGAGGCAAATGCCTCACACTCAGTTCGTGTTATGAACTAGTTCTGAGGAAAGAGAAACTCCAGGAAAATCGGCAAGCTTTCCATAAAATCAGGAACTTTCACCTACACTTCAAGTGTGTCTTCCCACTGGCTTGACTGTAAAACCAACCTGCTTCTTTTCACCCTGTAGAGATGATAGTTTATTATCAACTAGGAACATACAGAGCACACTGACAGCTTTCAGACCAACTTTCATGCCAACTATATGACGCAGTTTCACTTCATTGAGGAACAATGGTTAAATGCAAAGCCCAAAGGCCACACTCTACAAAGGGCGAGCGAGGGATATCAGGACTGTGTCAGAATGACTGAAGAAAAGGCAATTTTCCTTTGATCTGACAGCCTAGGCCCGACTTCAAACTCAGTTACCTTGTCTACGGTGCTATTTAGTGGCTTAGAATCTTTCCAGCCAAGAGTTGGCCTAATAGTGAAAGTCATACGATTTTCAGTATATCAGGTAAAGATATAAGAAACTATGTCAGACATAAGCTTTTTGTTATTAAACTCCTAGGGATGCATGTGTTTATTAATTTCATTTTCTTCCAGCTTATACACATATATATTTATAGAAACATGAAGTAAAATACTGATGCAGACACTCAGTTGCTTTAAAAGAAATTTAAATTTGAAAAAAGATATTGAAAAATATATTACATGAGTGTTAGTTGCTCATGCGTGTCTGACTCTTTGCAACCCCATGGACTTAGCCAGCCAGGCTAAGTCTGCCCATAGGATTTCCAGGCAAGAATACTGGAAAAAGTTGCCATTCTCTTCTCCAGAGGATATTCTTGACTCAGGGATTGAACCTGGGTCTCCTGCATTGCAGGCAGATTCTTTACTGTCTGAACCACCAGGGAAGCCCTACAAGGTTGAAGTCAAAAAAAGAAAGAAAAGAAAAGAAAAAAGGTGGAAAGAGGGAGGAAGGAAAAAGGAAGGAGGGAAGAGAGGGAGGGTGGGGGAAAAAAAGAAATGTAGGGTAGGAAAACATTTCCTATCTTCTTTTCTAGTTTCTTCAGTTCAGTTCAGTTCAGTTCAGTCTCTGAGTTGTGTCTGACTCTTTGCAACCCCATGGACTGCAGCACGCCAGGCTTCCCTATCCATCACCAACTCCTGGAGTTTGCTCAAGCTCATGTCCATCGAGTCAGTGATGCCATCCAACCATCTCATCCTCTGTCATCCCCTTTTCCTCCTGCCTTCAATATTTCCCAGCATCAAGGTCTTTTCCAAGGAGTCTAGTTTCTTAGGCTGGTCTAATAACTGATGTGAGACAGATTAACAGGAGAAAAACAAGTTTACTGTTGTAAATACAGAAGGTCGTAAAAAATATGAGTCTCAGAGAAGTGACCAAAGCAGGCAGCTTTCATGCATTTTAGACAAAGAATCAATTATTTGTGAAGATTTGACAAAATAAAGGGATTGGGGGTTGGAGTAACAAATTAATGAAGTAATAAAGTTCTTTTGTACAGTGTTCTTGTCCTTGAATTTCCTGTCTGGTGATAAGGTGTAGGGTGAATACCTTCACATGGGAGATTTAATTCATGCTTTCAAAGGATAAAGGAAGGTTAGAATGTCCTTCTTGCATTGTTATTTCTCAAGTAACTTTAATTCAAAATAGTCAATGTGCCAAAGTGGCATATTTGGAGGTAGTGCATTTTGCTCTCCCTTAGAAAGAAAGAAAGGCAAAGAGGAAGGAAAGATGGATGGAGAGAATTCAGAAAGGGAAATACTTGGTTAATAATATAGATATGGACTTAATGGTAGGAGGTAAGGTTTCAACACTCAAGTAGGACATTAAATAATTTGAGTGATATAAAAATGAGGTAGAACTCTAAGATTAATTAACAAACAGTACAGACTTTAAGCTAAAAGCTTTATTAAGGAAAAATAGTCATTTCTTAAAGATGCCAGAATCAATTTATTTACCAGAAAAGTAAAAATTTTCTCAATTTGAATACACCTGTTTATTGCTCAAACCCAAATCCCAAAAGTGAAGTTACCAAAAGGATGAAATACAGAGAAAAGAAGAAAACTAGGAAATTATTAACCAAAATCTGTGGTAGCTTTATCAGATAAAATAGATAAAAGATTTATTAAGGATAAAGAAAGTTATTGTTGACAATAAAAGGAACAATTTCTTACCATATGAATTCAGGATTATTAATTTACATTTACTAGTATCTTCTGTGTATAATAAACGTTCAATTGTATTGTTTTTGTTGTATAATTTAAAATATTTTATAGTTTTGCATCAGCAATACACAAATTCTCTGTACTTTTATATTTCCCCAAATTTGTAGAGTGAACACTGACCAAATTGAACATTGATGTTGAAATGTTTAAAATCATAGCAGGGATCTTTCAGAAACTATTACACCAAAGTCCATCATTTTAGTAAAGTATTAAACATTTCAATAATTGACCATCAACCAGGCCAAAAATTAAATATCAAAAATACTGAGTAAATAAAATTACAGAGATGACTTTTCTGACCATATTACAATAAAGTAATTAGATACAAAAAAGGCAAAGCTACAAAACATATATTTATAAATGTGCAAATTATATAAGAAATTAAAATAGATGTTAACATATATTTAGGAGTTAACACACAAGTTATATGTAACAAAACCTGGGGGATGCAGGAAAAATGTTTCTTAGAAAGAAATTTGTAGTTCAAACTGCATATATTTCAATACAGGTCCCACTGAGAATTAGTGATTTAAGTGTTCCGTTGAAGAAATTAAAGGAAAAAAAAAAATAAACCAAAGAAAGTAGAACAAAATAAATACAATTAAAGTAGTGATTTTTAAGACAATGAAACAACAAAAAAATATTTTTCTTGAGAACTAGTAGTTCAATTTCTAAGATCAATAAGAAACTCCAGTGAAATCATAAGTTAACTCTATTAAATTGTAAAGAAAGCATAACTATAAGTCCAGAGAGAATTAAACAAAATCATAAGAATTATATAAGCATTTATGATCAAAATTCTTAAGTTTAAATGTTTATGATCAAAATGGAATGTATACATCTAGGGGAAAATACAATAAACAAAACTAACTTGATAAGAAATAGAAAATATAAATATACTGTAAAACCATTAAATAAATTTAGTCAGTAATAATATATCTATGTATTTTCAGAAATGCAACTTTTCCAGTTGGTCTTATAATTGTTTAATTAAAACATCCAGGAACACATATCTCCTATATTATATTAAAAATAGTAAAAATGGGAAACGATGCTATAACTTATTTTATGAGTCTAGTTCAATTTATTTCAAAACTAAACCAAGATAATATGAGACAGGAAGACAAGAGGGGATTAGCATTTATGGAAATCATGAAAAAAGTTCAATTTTAGCAGAGAAAATTAGCAAAGTAATCAGAAAACAACATGTTATGACAAACTAGGACTTATCTTAGTAATTAGAAGATAATTTCAAACTATAAATTCATTACTGCTGCTGCTGCTGCTGCTAAGTCGCTTCAGTCATGTCTGACTCTGTGCGACCCCACAGACGGCAGCCCACAAGGCTCCCCCCATCCCTGGGATTCTCCAGGCAAGAACACTGGAGTGGGTTGCCACTTCCTTCTCCAATGCATGAAAGTGAAAAGTGAAAGTGAAGTCAGTCAGTCATGTTCGACTAAGCATACTTAATTTCACTTACTGCTAACATTAAACACAAATACATGATAAAAGGAATTCTTAAATGAATAAATTCACAAGGACATGACTCAAAGGAGAGATGGTGACACATCACAGGAGGGAGAGACGTAAAGGATGAACACAAACGCCTACAAAATTGAACCTGAGCCAGAAGAAAGGAAATCAACAAAGCTACAGAATATGGACTGTAGAAATTCCAAAGTGAAAGTCGCTCCCTGTCTGACTCTTTGGGACCCCATGGACTATACAGTCCATGGAATTCACCAGGCCAGAATACTGGAGTGGGTAACCGTTCCCGTCTCCAGGGGAATCTTCCCAACCCAGGGATTGAATCCAGGTCTCCTGCATTGCAGGCAGATTCTTTACCAGCTGAGCTATCAGGGAAGCACATAGAAATTTCAAAGGGCTCAGCAATTGACAGCACAGTGCAGGCCTGGAAGTGTGTTTGGAGGCTAACCTGGATACAACTTGATTATTTGAAAGACTTTTGAAGATGCAGTTGAATTCTAAGATCTTTAACCCCAATTCTGAGAAACTGTGTCTTCTGCACTCCACTGTCTTGCCAGCAGAAGTCAGAAGATTCTTCTCTGAGAAGGGCAGGAAGTGCACAATTGGGGGAGGAGTATAGTGTTAAAAACAGAGGAAATGGGGAAAAGCCCATCCAGTTTTTGAAAAGGAGCCCCCAAACGTCAATCTTCATCCTCTCCTTGGCTTGTAGATTTTGAACAGTATTTTTTTTTTTATTCTAGAGAAGAGATTGGAAATATTATTTGAAAAACATTACCAGCCCTAAGAACTCAGTGTTTCTGGAAAGCTTTCTGAAAAGCTACTTGACTCCCTGTGATTAATCTTACAGGCTACAAGCCCCTCCTCCCAGTGGCTCATGTTTTCCAATTAGCTTTTTTTTTAATTCAAATTAAAGTGTGAGCAAAGATCACACAATACTCAAAGAAAGCTTTCATGTGAAAGAGACAAAAGCAAAGAGGTGACAGTAACTGTGACCCTAAACTAACTGATACAAGATTTTATTTTGTCCTCCAGAAGCACCTAATGTCAGATTTCTCCATCAGAATATAAAGATGAATATACATGAACTTCAGACATTAGCTTTTACAGAGAAGTATGAGGCCAACCTCCTTTTTATTTCTTTATAGATAACTTATTTTATCTATTTGGATTCTTATAAGATTCTTTTCATCTTCATAGAAAAGATCAGAATTTTGTAAAGATTTTATAGAGAGGAAAAGAAGAAATTTCATTGAGTACCTGCTAAAAGGTCTTTAGGAAATTTTTGATAAAGAAGATTATTATGAAGTCTTGAAATGTAGTTTTCCTTTTGTTGCCTCTTTTAAAATACTTCACTAAATATACATAATTTTTTGAGAGTGTGACATCAATGTTTAGTTCTTTTTGATGGTATGCCGTGTCTCTAAGACTGTCCACAAATTGTCCCAGTTATATTTGGGTAACAGGGTAAGTGCCAACCATTTCGTTAATGTTTCCTTAGAATTGTTAAACCTTTATGGGTATTTTCATATCTGGGGGCATGGGGAGAAGAATGATAACCTCACATATCAGACATAGCATTTAACAAGAGGTAGTTGCTCATTGTCCTCTGACAAAAACCTGGGGTTCTAAATGGAAGAATTTCAAATCGACAGGAGTGAGACAGAAATTACCTCCCTAACTTCTTCAGTTGTGTAGGATTGTCCTTCAAGAGATGATTCAGGAATAGGACACAATGATATTTGTTTGTGAATTGGTTTATCTTACCCAGTTATATCAGTTTTATAATTAGTGGAAATTCTTAAGGTTTAAGCTGGCAGTGTCCATTAAATTATGGTATGCATATTTGTCTTTGTCTACATCCCTAAAAGTACTTTGATGTAAGTATAAGAGGTTGTATATGGAGTTTGCTAGTCAAGTACCACTTTAAAGAAGTCGAAGTCGTCATTTAATTGAATAGGCAGTTCCATATTAAACGTGCTAAGTTAAACATTTAGCATCTTTACTAAAACTCTCTGACTCTCCAGTGAGAAAAAATGATTTGAAGTATTCATCCACAGAAACTGTTTATTTTTTATCACTATGTACTGAACTCTGTGTTTGATCCTGCTGCTGCAGCTGCTGCTAAATCCCTTCAGTCATGTCCGACTCTGTGCGACCCCACAGACGGAAGCCCACCAGGCTCCCCCATCCCTGGGATTCTCCAGGCAAGAACACTGAAGTGGGTTGCCATTTCCTTCTCCAATGCATGAAAGTGAAAGTGAAATCGCTCAGTCATGTCTAACTCTTAGCGACCCCATGGACTGCAGCCTACTAGGCTCCTCCATCCATGGGATTTTCCTAGGGAAATACTTATTAATGTGGTATTACTTCACGTCCCAAAAGGAGAACAATCTAATGTGAAGACAGCCATGAAACTATGAAATTCAGTGCAAGTGGAAAGAGCTATGATAACGGGCAGCACAGAGTAGCATCATACACACCAACCTAGGCAATCGGGGAGGATTCTTGGAAGAAATAACCAGGGTCAAACACCGATAGAGGGTTCAGAGTAGAACAAAAGGCTCCCACATAATTTTTTTTAGTTTGATGCAAATATCTTTTCAAATTAATTTTTAGTGTCTTTATTGAGATATAATTCATATACCATGCAATTCACTTAAAGTGTACAATGTGTTGGTTTTGGGGTTTTTTGTTGTTGTTGTTTGTATTTAGTTTCTTTTATCATTGCTGTTCCTTTTTTAATTGGAATATAATTGCTTTTCAATATTGTGTTAATTTCTGCTGTACAATGAAGTGAATCAATCATATCAATGCATGTATTCCCCTCCCTCTTGGGCATTCCTCCCACCCCAACCCCATCCAACCCCTTTAGGTCATCACAGAGCCCTGAGCTGAGCTTCCTATGTTATACAGCAGGTTCCCACTAGCTATCTAGTTTACATTGGTATTGATTTTTAATATATTCAAAGACATGTGTAGCCATCAGCACAGTCAGTCTTAGAACATTTTCATCACTTCAGCAAGAAACCCCACACTCTTTAGCCTTTAGCCCTTATCTTCTCCCCTCTACTTTCAGCCTTTTGCCATCATTACTATACTTTCTGTCTATCAATTCAGTTCAGTTCAGTTGCTCAGTCATGTCCGACTCTTTGCAACCCCATGAATTGCAGCACTCCAGGCCTCCCTGTCCATCACCATCTCCCGGAGTTCACTCAAACTCACGCCCATCGAGTCGGTGATGTCATCCAGCCATCTCATCCTCTGTTGTCCCCGTCTCCTCCTGCCCCCAATCCCTCCCAGCATCAGAGTCTTTTCCAATGAGTCAACTCTTTGCATGAGGTGGCCAAAGTACTGGAGTTTCAGCTTTAGCATCATTCCTTCCAAAGAAATCCCAGGACTGATCTCCTTTAGAATGGACTGGTTGGATCTCCTTGCAGTCCAAGGGACTCTCAAGAGTCTTCTCCAACACCACAGTTCAAAAGCATTAATTCTTCAGTGCTCAGCGTTCTTCACAGTCCAATTCTCACATCCATTCATGACCACTGGAAAAACCATAGCCTCAACTAGACGGACCTCTGTGGGCAAAGTAATGTCTCTGCTTTTCAATATGCTCTCTAGGTTGGTCATAACTTTTCTTCCTATAGATTTCTTTATTTTGTACTTTCAAATGAGTGACATCATATAGTATGTAGTCTTTGTTACTGGCTGCTTCCACTTTGCATAATGTTTTCACTAAGCATGGAATTACCATATGACCCAGCAGTTTTAATCCTAGGTTTATATGCAAGAGAAATGAAAACATATGTTCACATAGAAATGTGTATATGAATGTTTATGGCAGCATTATTCAAAACAGCCAAAAAAAGTGGAAACATACTGAGTGTCTATTAATGAATGAATGAATGGGTAAACAAAATGCAGTGCACATTTACAGTGGAATGTTACCCAGTCATAAAAAGGAATAACCCACATCCACGCTTCTATATGTGTGTTCTGTGACAGCGAGCATGAGGGGTCTAAAACAAATTAGGACTGCAATCATCACCAATTCCTATTAGCCTGAATTGCATTGTCCACAAGGCATATTCTCTGTCTCCGTCTAAAATCTTCATCCAAGTCTCTAAGATCATAGGCTTTCTGAGAAAATTGAAGGCTATGCAACTGGGTTTGACTCAGATTATTTTGTCATTCACCAGAATGACCAGAAATTTACCAGAATCACCAGAAATTTACCAGTTTGAAGAGATATATGAGGAAAAACTGAAAAAAAGAAAGGTTAAAGGAAAGAAATAAGCAACTCTAAAAGACAGCAACATTTGCTGTAATAGAAGAAAGGAAGAAGTCTCTTTGTTTGAACTTGCTGAACACCGATCCTGCCCCCCAGATTGGGAGAGCCACTGTGAGGATCGCTGGAGGAGGTCATGGAGAGGACTAGACCGTTGATTGACCCTTGAGCCAGCCCCAGGCAATCAGAGGGTCCTCACCCCTCCTCTGTCCTTGGAATGCACATCTGCCCACCGTTCCCACAATAGGAGCCATTTTCAAGGACACGGCTCTGAGAGAACACTGTGTTTTTGAGACCTTCTGGATGGTATATGTGGTTAATTATTCACAATAAGGCCTCTATATAAACTTATGTATGTATATGAGAAGCTGTCAGGTAGGTATGGAAATGTACTCATCTCAGACTCACCAAGGCAAGCTTCCTACGTAAGTTTCCTTGCTTATTAAAGGATTCCTACCAGTCTGGAGTGGTCTGCCTCTTTCTTTAGGATCTCTTTGACCCCAAGGTACAGGTCCCAATATGCAAACTAAAAGAGATACAGAAAAGAGAATAAATACATTAGTCAGTGCAATATGAACAACAACAAATTCCTCCTTCTTGTTCAATTGTCTGCTTCAATTTTCAAGCTTTTCAAAGTTTACCTTATACTATGTCTTTCTTGGTGCCACAGTACAGATAATCGCAACTATGATGCCATCAGTATTACACTAGATCGTTTTTGGCACATGATCCAGAGTTCAGTTTTGTCTCACTTGGTGTCTTTCTCTCTGGGGCTCTGTCCTCTCTTTCCCTTTCTCCCTTCACCCCTTCTGTGCTCTTTGTCTTTATGTGTATTCTCTCTATTTCTCTCTCTCTCTCTCTCTCTCTCTCTCTCTCTCTCTCTCTCTCTCCCTCTCAGAAATGTTTATACTTATTGAAGTTAAAAGAATTTCTTAAGATTTTGGTGTCCATTTTCTAAAGCTTAGTGACACATTTCTTATTCACCTGAATCTCAGTTTCATGTACCAATTTTTTGAAGCATAGGTCTTTTTTTGTGGGGAAAATAGAGGAACTTAAAGATGATGTGTTAATAATTCCATTCATTCTCTAGAGCAGGAAAATAAGGGGAAAAGAGATGTAATAAAGTAGTCAAAATTACAGTCAGATAGGAGCAGAACAAGGAATATGGTCAAGTTTTCTTGACCCTTTTTTAATGCTCTTTAAATCCTTCATCCCTACCTGTTGTGAGAAACTTGAAAGAATTCAAGATATGAAGCCTTTGAAAATTGTCTATCGTATCTATAAATCAAAAGCAGATTTCCCATGTGTGTTTTCTTACGAGGCCCCTTCAGAGCCCTTTCCATTGTGAGACTTTTCTCCCACTCCTGTTTATTTTTCCCTCAAACCATTAATGATGATTAACTCGGTGAGACTGCTATGCACACAGTCTTTTACCTCTTTCCAGACACCTCTCTGCTCACCACCAGAGGCTGGTTTGGTAACAATCTGATTCCATGCACAGTAGCTTTCACATTGCCACTCCCAACAAGTTTGTGAGACTCGGATTCAGTCCAGAGTATAATTTTAGCATGATAAAACATATAGCACTATTGAAAACCAAGATCTTCCAAATACCTTCTTAGTTCCTACCCTTTCACTGGTGTTTACTGTGAAAACATTCTATTCAAATCAGTATTTATTGGATAAAGATATCTGCTAGATGCTTTGGCGAATAAGAAGCATATTGAAGAGGTACTTCATGAGAAGAAAGAGGAAGTAAAAGCCTCTTTCAACCTAGTAGAAAAAATAACATCACTTTAGTTCAGAAATGTACCTGAATGCAGTATCTGAATACAGACCTGACTGCAGGAGAATCACCTGCAAACTCTGGCAAAATGAGGATTCCCAGGCTCCATTGTTAAAGATTTTCATTCAAGAGAACCAGGCAGAAGTCAGGAAACTTTAATTTTGAAGTTAAGATTAAAGTTTTAACATCCCCAGAAGATTCTAATATGAAGCCAGATTTGATTAAGCTCATCAATATTTTGCAGTTTGGGGCATACAAATTTTGCACATCGTTGCACATATTCTGTTGGATTTATCCATGAGAATTTTATGCATTTTTACGATTGTAACTGGTACTATTTATCTAATTTCATTTTTTTTCAAATAGTCATTGCTACTATGTAAATATTCAACAAATATCTTGGTACCTCTTTGAGATTTTCTGTATATTCAATCATATCATTTGTGGAAAAAGCAACAGCTTTTATGCCTTCCTTTCCAATCTGTGTTTTTACCTCCTTCACTTGCTGTACTGATTAAACCTCATATTCCTGGGATAAGTTCCACTTAATGTATTTTACTATTTATAGGTTACTGTTTTGATATACTTTTTTTTTAGGAATTTTTGCATCCCTGTTATATAAATATGATAGTAGAGTTCATGGGTTAAATGTTATAGAATAAGAATAATAAGTTCTAGGCTAAATTCTGGCTGAGAATATGGGATCTTATTCATTCTAAGCTATCACTGTTCATCTAAACAATATTAATATAAATATCTTGCTTTTATCATACATGTACACTTTAAATATTTCTCTCATAAGCATTATTTCATAAGATTTTAAAAATAACCCTGTGGAGGAATATTTTTTCATTTTTCAGATAAAGTGGCTGAAATCTGAGAAAAGGTGATATAAGCTCAAGTGCTTACAATTTATTAGTTTTATTAGTAATTAGGGGACTGCACTCTAATATAGCTAGTATTTGGAATATAACATTTCTAAATTTGAATCAGTGTTAACATTCTCCCTATGTTCCTACTAACACTTTGGCTTGTTAATTGCAATTGCTGCTGGCTATAAAGTATTGGAAATTCTTAATGTCTCTATAGAACTAAAATTTACATGTTGCGATCATAATAGATTTTCACTTTTTGTGTTTTCTCCGTGTTTTCCAAATACATTTTAAAGAATATTAAAGAAACACGAGATCAGTCCTGAGTGTTCATTGGTAGGACTGATGTTGAAGCTGAAACTCCAATACTTTGGCCGCCTGATGTGAAGAACTGACTCATTTGAAAAGACCCTGATGCTAGGAAAGATTGAAGGCTGGAGGAGAAGGGGACGACAGAGGATGAGATGGTTGGGTGGCATCACCGACTCAATGGACATGAGTTTGAGTAAACTCCGGGCATTGGTAATGGACAGGGAGGCCTGGCGTGCTGCAGTCCATGGGGTTGCAAACAGTCAAACATAACTGAGCGACTGAATTGAACTGAGCTGGAGTAAGTCTTGGAAAGATGAGGGGAGGCCATTGGAAAAGTTAAGATTGCAAATCTTTGCACTTAATCCTTTGCATTACATGGATTTCCATAATAATGAGACGATGAAAGAATTGGAGAGGGGGATTCTGGTGGTATTCTTTAGCTATTTTAACATACAAAATCTTTGTACCTGAATCTCCTGGATTGCAGACAGATTCTTTACCGTCTGAGCCACCAGGGAAACCCTTGTAAAATCCCCTCTTTCTCAATTAGGCTTAGCCTAATTAAGCAAGGCCACATATCAGGAAAAATCCCTAAGATCTGCCAGGCAAATGACGTTCATTTCTTTCTAGAGTATTTTCCCATTTTAGAATGTCCCTTTACCCTCAAAAGGGCTGTATCTACTCAAAAAGGGAATGGATGGAGTGGATACTTGTAACAGAACACTCTTAGTTCCTAGTTAGTGGAAGAAACAGGTGATTATTTCTGTAACCACTCTAGGGTCACTATAGGCATCAATATTCTTATGAAATCAACTAATTCTTCATCTTATTTTTAGTAAAGCCTCATCAGGTGAAAGAAGTAAGCATTGGAATGGAAGCTTCTGAAGATTTCATAATGAAATCTCCGAGAGTTTAAAGACTGATGTGCCCCAAATCTGTCAGAGAGGACCCTGTGTATGGGTTGTTTTTTTTTTTCCCTCATTTACTGTGATGCTCTTAGTCACACTACTTTCTGAACTTCTATTAAAGCATGCTACAGTAGTAGGCACTGGAGCAATGAGAAATAAATTTTGCAATATTTATAGTTAACTCCCCACTTCCTGATTTTCTCCCTCCCTGACCATGAAGCCTCAAGAGCCCGACTTATCTTCTACAGATCAGATTGACATTGAGTAAGGTGTATCCAGAGTTTGAGCCTGAATCTGTTATGACAGATAATAAATCACCTTGAATACTTACTGTATTTGAGGAGGTGTCAAAATCACTTCTATAGCAAGTTGATGACAGGGATTATTTTTCCCCTGAGATAAGAACTTTCACAGTAACACCAATTTTAGAATGGTTACTGAACTAATGATCCAATTCCAATCAAATGCTTATGATTATTTCTTGCCATCTAATTTGTGATCATGAAGAAAGTGGAGTGCTGAAAGCACTAATGTTGTGATTTTTTTCATATCTTTTAATACATAGAGAAAGCATTCTTATTAATCTCCTAAGTACTTCCTCCCTATCTTTTTCTACTCAAAATCCAGTAAGTTTCATTAATAATGTTTTCTCCTAGATTCCCAGAGTGACATCACTAGGGAAAAAAATCACAGTTCTGTGACTGTCTAGTCAAATACAAATTAAATTTATATAACTTCAACTGGACCTTGAGTGCACCTTTTCATCTTTTCTACAAATACTCCAAACTTTAAACACACACACACACACACACATACACGTACACACTTCCTGGCAGAGGACCTGATCTTTTATCTTAGCTAGAAAATGTCTCCCTTTTTCAAAGGAAGAAGCGCTTGTACCCTTCTTTCCATTATTTTATTTCTTCTTTGTTTCTTTTTTCAATGTTTATTTGGTTGCATTGGGTCTTGGTTGCGGCATGCAAGATTGTTGTGTCATGTGGGATCTTTGCTGTGGTGCAGAGACTCTCTAGTTGTGGGCTCAGTAGTTATGGCATGAGAGCTTAGTTGCTCCACAACATGTAGGACATGAAGGATCTTAGTTCCTTGACTATGGATCAAACCTGCATCCCCCACATTGCAAGGCAGATTCTTAACCACCGGACCACCAAGGAAGTCCCCTCCCATCCTTTCATTTCTCTGGCACCATGCATTTTTGCTCTTTTGTACCTCTTCTCAAGTCCTGCCCGCATGCCCATATTGTATGCTGTGACAGTCTTTGATTTCTGCCCTGAACTCATCAAATCTTTCTTCCTTCAGTTGTAGAAGAAGAGAAGCTTGATGAGTTTCAAAGAAAAACTTTCTCTTGACTCTCTCAGGATGGCTTTACCCTGCCTTCATTTCACTGCCCACTTCCCTTCATCTTCTAATCTGATGAGTTTCCTTCAAGATACTAAATACCTCTTTAACAGGTCAGTGGCAGATCCCTAGAGCTGTAGTGATTAGTCTTTGATGTCTCTCTGCACACTGATTCTGTTATCTTCCTCCTCTCTACTGAAAATCTCCCCACTTTGGTTGTCCATAATTTCTTCCTTCCCTGATCATTCCACCTGCTCCTTCACTTGCTTTTTTCCTATTATTGTCACTTATGAATAGATTTCTCAAGGTTCTATTCTCAACCTCTTCTTTTAATATACTTATTTGCTTTCCCTGGGAGAATATCTAAACTTGAATAGTTTTAAATATTCTTTAAAAAGTATTTCCAAATCTATAACTCCTAAATTGTTTCTCTTGTATTTTAATTTCCTAAGCAGAAAAATCTAGGAGCTATTTGTAGAATTTTTTTTTTTGTCTTTCCATTTAGACCAATAAGCCATGAAGGGGAGCAGAACTTGCCACCCCCAAAATATGACTCTGTGCATAAAGATCGTCTTAAGCTGGTTGTTATTTTTTTTGAAATAGCAGACACAGAAAAGCTCTGAAAACCAAGTAGAAGTTATCCTTTTGTAAAAGACACATATTATAAGGGAAATCTCCATCTTAAGGATGACTGTCTCTGGAGAGAGGAGGGTGACAAATTATCCAGAAACTCTTATTGATGGTGATGGCCAAGGGAAGGAATTAAACCTACATTAGCAACCATACCCTTGTTAACTGGATTTTCCTGACAGCCCTCCCTAACTCACTCTTCCCGACCCCTCAAAATCTTTTTTTTGTATTTAACTGGAGATTGTGTTTAGGTGGTGACTTGGGCCATTTCATACTGTTCATGGGGTTCTCAAGGCAAGAATACGGAAGTGGTTTGCCATTCCCTTCTGCAGTGGACCACATTTTATCAGAACTCTCCACCATGACCCATATGTCTTAGGTGACCCTACATGGCATGGCTTATAGTTTCATTGAGTTAAACAAGACTGTGGTCCATGTGATCAGATTGGTTAGTTTTCTGTGACTGTGGTTTTCAGTCTGTCTGCCCTCTGATGGAGAAGGATAATAGCTTACGGAAACTTCCTGATGGGAGAGAATTTGGCCACCTGACACAAAGAATGGACTCGTTGGAAAAGACCCTGATGCTGGGAAAGATTGAAGGCAGGAGGAGAAGGGGATGACAGAGGATGAGGTGGCTGGATGGCATCACCGACTCAACAGACATGAGTTCGAGTAAACTCCAGGACTTGGTGATGGACAGGGAAGCCTGGCGTGCTGCAGTCCATGGAGTCACAGAGTCAGACACAACTGAGTGACTGACCTGAACAGAACTGAACTGGGCCATTTCAGTTACTCAGTTTTCCTGGGTATCTCTCACGCATACAGGAGGTATTCGTGTTATTAAACCGCTGCTCTTTTTTTTTTTTTTTTTTCTGTTAATCTTTTTTAAGGGGAATGGGGGAAGAAATGGTCTTATTCAAGAACTAGAAGGGAAGGCTACTTTTCCTCCCTTACACATCTAATCAAGATGCTACCTCCAAAATACTACTCCTTGACTCATTTCCTTCATCCTGAGTACACTGCTTCCTCTTTAAAAAGTCACCATTTCTTGTCTGGACATGTGAAACCATCACCCAACTCTTCTCCACACCTTTACTTTCTGATCCCACATCTGTTTCTCTAACCGATACTTTGCTAGAGTATTCTCTCTAAAAATTTGCCTAAGCCTGTCTTTCTTTTACTTGTAGAGTCTTGGCAGTGGCTCTTCAAAGTATGCTCCAGCAAACAAATGTAAGGTTTATTTCTCTTTCAATTATTATCATAATGTGATAAATCAGTGCCTGCTTATTTTTTCATTTCTCCAGTGGAAAACAATGAAAATTGACAGATACAAGCCTGAGGTTGCTCTGAGATCTGAAAATAGATCAGAAAATATAATTGATCTTGGGTGGTCTCAGCCTAAAATCAGTTGGAGTGGGAATTGGGTTCCCAGCCAGAGACTGAGATTGGACCTCGGCAGTGAGAACACCAGATCCCAGACACTAGACCAGTGGTCAGTGTCAAGGGCCCTGGCTCTTTGGCTTTGCAGAAAAGAATTCCCACAAAGACAGAAGGTAG
Organism: Bos grunniens; assembly: GCF_055505025.1. Classification (NCBI taxonomy): domain Eukaryota; kingdom Metazoa; phylum Chordata; class Mammalia; order Artiodactyla; family Bovidae; genus Bos; species Bos grunniens. The sequence goes on along the minus strand of NC_141193.1, from coordinate 45,281,528 downwards.
CACACAAGTAAAGTATTTATTAAGAGGAAAAAAGTACAGTGTGTGTGGATAGACACTTGGGCAGATTCAGGAGAGAGAGAGTCACTGAGTCATGCCCTCATGGCAGTTTGAATTACTTTTGCGGGTTATTTGTTCCAGGTTTCCTTTGGCAAGTCATTTTGATTTGCCTGGTTCACAGTCCACATTTAGTGTACCTCAGGATGGCCCATGTGTGCACACACATCTCTTAGCCAAGAAGGATTGTACCAAAAAGGCATATGGGTAGAGAAAATCCATTGACATAGCTTCCTCTTTGACCTCCAAGGAGCCTTTTCTGCACATGTGTGGTCAGGGAGGTCTCCTGACTTCGAGAACAAGAAATATGTGGTCTGCACAGGGCCCAGGCTTCTCTCTTAATTGTCCTGCTATTCTTGTCTTAGATTTTGGACTGTAGGGAATTAATCTCCAGTTGCTTTACTGAGGGGCCCACCTACTTCCTGCCTCATGATTATAATACAGATTTCAAATTTTTTTTGTCTAACATGCTGATTAGTTATACTTATTCAAACTCAGACAGCTTCTAAATAAATAAACACATGCAAAAAAATGAGTAAATCCCATTGGTATTTGTCATGATATTATAAGTGGGTTACTCATTAAATAAGAAGCAGTAATCATTTTAAAAAATGGATATCCATCTGGCTGGATATTAAAATTACCTAGGAAATTTGTTTGTTTTCTTACTGTTGATACATGAGCCTCAACAGAATCTTCAGAGGTGGGGAGTGTGCATGTGCTCATGTGCGTACACACACACACACACACACACACACACACAGGTATTTTAAGACTCCCAGTTGATTCTAATCACAGACAAGGTTGAGAATCAACAGTATCCTTTGTGAGTTAAAGTGATTCTTCCGCCAGTAGTAATGTTACCAAATGCAAGTTCTTTTGTCCAATGCCCAATGAGGCCAAACAAATCAAATGTTGGAATTTAGAGCAAAGAAAGGTTTATTAAAAGGCCAAGCAAAGAGAATGGGTGGCTCAAACTCCCGATAGTTTGGGGAGAGAAGTTTTTAGAGGCAAAATTTGGGATGAGGACTTCCGAGTTGGTAATTTTCTTCAGATTGATTGGTGGTGGGTAAGAGGACTGCTCCAGAAATCTTGTGTTATAATGGCAGTTATTATTAAAGGCTTGTCCCACATATTTCAGGCAATTTTGCCTCCCTGATCCCTGTTTCCCCCCATATCCTCTGCTTTAGCTCCTCTTTGAAGTATGTAGATAATAGGATTCAATCCACATTTCCTGAATTGTTTGGCAGATATGAAGACGCCCCTCCCCACCAAATGGAAGTGTTAACTACTTGATGACCCTGAACACATAGCCCCAGGCCTCTTGGAGCCTAAGGACTGATAAAGTTAACCCCTATGACACTACTCTGTTACCTCATCATTAGTCAGAGAACTGTACATGTTCTATAAGGACAAAGACCCATATAGTCAAAGCTATGGTTTTTCCATTAGTAATGTATGGTTGAGAAAGTTGGCCCTAAAGAAGGCTGAGTGGTGAAGAATTGATGTTTTAGAATTGTGGTGTTGGAGATGACTCTTGAGAGTCTCATGGACTGCAAGGAGGTCAAATCAGTCCATCCATAAGGAAATCAACCCTGAATATTCATTGAAAGGACTGATGTTGAAGCTGAAGCTCCAATACTTTGGCCACCTGATATGAAGAACCGACTCATTGGAAAAGACCTTGATGCTGGAGAAGACTGAGAGCAGGAGGAGAAGGGGACGACAGAGGATGAGATGTTTGGATGGCATCACCATGTTTGGATGGACATGAGTTTGAGCAAACTTCGGGAGATAGTGAAGGACAAGGAAGCCTGGCGTGCGGCAGTTCATGGGGTCACAAAGAGTTGGACAGAACTTAGAGACTGAACAACAACAGCATGATCTGATCACATACCCTCTGATACCCTCTCCCTATCTGGCATTTGAAAATGCTTTGCTGAAACCCTTCAGGGAACTTGAGGATTTTAGAGACCTGTGCCACCTCATCAACTTGCATGATCCTTTCTCTGCTCCAGCCTCCTGTGTTTCAGATTGTTTGGCCTCACTGTGCATAGGGCACATGAGCTTGCATTAACATGTTCACTAATAATCAGCAGCATGCCCTAGTGATTTTGGTAACTTAAAATATCCCAATAAATTGACAGTCACTCTCAGGGAGATGGTATTATCCCAAGTTTAGAGCTATCATATAGCTAGTTGGTCATTAAGCCCAAAGAATAGGGGAGGTTAAATCCATCAGTTGGGAGTTATTCTCACTGCAAATCTCTGAGTCTTGTTAGCATTGGTCCTTATCTTTCTTGTTGTCTTTGTTTTGATCCATTATGTAAATCAGTGATCCCTGCTAGCGCCGTATCTAGATTTCTGAATCCTTCAGAGCATTTCCAAAAGCTATAGAGGCTCAAATTTCTCAGAGAGGTTTTGCCCTATGAAAAGATCACAAAAGTTTACAGCCAATGGGGAATATTACAACAATACCAATGGGATTACCTGGGCCTGATCACAGTTATGCTGTGATCACATCATCTTTAGCCATCCATCCTTAACTTCCAAATATCTATCAGAGATTTTTTTTTTTCCTAAATCACTAATCAGATTGTGTCATTCTGCTACTTAAAGATACTTTATTGGTTTCCATTTGCTAAAGATAAAAATGTAGATCCTTAGTGTGGCATTTTAAAAAAGTACCATAATATGTGAATAAGTTGCCTTTTTCTCACATATTCATACAAACCCATACACCCACACACTCTCTCTCCCTCTCCATTTCTCTGTCATTTCCAGTGTGCACATGCTCATTCGCTAAGTCATGTCTGACTCTTTGCAACTCCATGGACTGTAGCCACCTAGTCCCTTCTGTCTGTGGGATTTTCCAGGCAAGAATACTGGAGTGGGTTGCCCTTTCCTATTCCAAAGGATCTTCCTGACCCATGTATTGAACCTATGTCTCCCACAGCTCCTGCACTGGCAGATGGATTATTTACCACTGAGCCAATTCCAGTAACTTGAGCCTTTTCTGACTAAATTTTTACTATTTGGCAAATGACATATACTCTACATCTCTAAGCTTTTGCTCCTGTGACTTGGAATGCCTTTTTCAACTTGACAGTCTAATAAAAATCTTGTGTAACTTTCAAAGCATCTTTGAAATGTCAAATGTCAGATTGCATCTCCTCTGCAAAAAAAAAAAAAATCTGCAACACTGATGTGGACCAGTCACTTCTTTCTGCTCATGCCTTCAGACTCATACCACTCATGGCAGCGATCCACATGGAATTATAATACATGGTGGATATTGCCGTGTTGCCAGAAGGCGGACCCATTTCAGGGCCCAAGAGTGAGCACTTGTCTAACACTCAGAAAAGAAATTTTCTGAGGAGACACATGTACTGACAAAGCAAAGGACTTTATTGGGAAGGGGCACTGTAGCAGAGTGCAGCAGCCTGAGGGAACCCAGGAGAACGTCCTTGCCATGTGACTCACAGTCGGGTTTTATGGCAATGAGGTTAGTTTTACAGGTTGTCTGTGTCTCCATCTTCCTTGTCCCCATTTCTGGTCTGACTCAGAGTCCTTCCTAGTGGTATGTGCATCTCCAAGCCAAGATGGATTCCAGCATGACCATTTCTGAGAGGTTGGCAGGACATATGGGCTAGTGGCCCCTCCTTGCTTGTGGCCCCTCCTAAATTCTCCACGTTAGTTATCCACGGCAGCACAGTGTTTCTTATTGCAACTTGCTGTTGTGAGACAACTCAAACAAGCACTTATTATCATTCATGGCACAAGTGGGCAGGCGGTTTAGGTCAGAAGTTCCCCCAAAGTAGGACATATCTTTTTTCCTTCCCTTCATTCCAGTCTGGGCTGTTAGAGGAGGGCACTCCTGTAGATCACGTGTCCTCTGACATCATGCTGAGATGGCAGCTTCCATCATCTGTGAATGGCCCTACTTGTCCCACTCAGAAGAGAAAGAGTAGTTAACCTACTATGTGAGACTCTGGCGTGTAATGAGCAACACTGTTCTGCTAGCTGTTAGGAGTCCTTTGTCTACATATTAGGAAAGACCCTTAGGAAAGACCCTTTGCTTTCCCTTGCACTGCCTGTCTCACAGACGAGAAGGAAGGTCAGTGGAAGAAGTTTCCTCCATGTGGTAACAATCTAGGGTCAGAGTCTTAAAACTGCCTTCTAAAGGAGTAGCCTTCGTCTCTCCTTGTCTCTGTCTGTCTTTATCTTTGTGTGTGTGATTCTCATTGCCTCCTCCTTCTCCTTCCCTGTTTTTGTGTATTCTCTGTCTCTATGTCTTCCTCCCTCTTTTCCTTGACTCTTAATTGTGAGAGGCCTGAATTTTTTGAAGCTAATAAAGTGAACTCCATGCCTTAGTTATGTGTATGTGTGCATTTGTGTGTGTGTGCGTGCACTTGTGTGTGTATGTACCTGCGCAGTCGTGTCTGACTCTGCAACCTCCCTGGACAGTAGCTGGCCACGTTCATCTGTCCATGGAATTCTTCAGGCAAGAACACTGGAGTGGGTTGCCATTTCCTTCTCCAGGAGATCTTCCCAACCAAGAGATCAAATCAGCATCTTTTGCATCTCCTGCATTGGCAGGTGGATTCTTTACCATTGAGCCACCTGGGAAGCCCATAACATAGGTGGGTGTTCCAGGCTATTAATATGGGTAGATTATAAAAAGACCCAATTACTAAGCCACTTTCTTTAGTATACTTTTGAGAGATTTGTTCTCTGGAGCTATCAGAGACATTGCTTGACTGATTAAAAGGTTTTCATTTGGTCTGCTTTTCTTGAGTCTTGTTTCAATTTTCCTGATAGAACTTGTGGAGAACCCCCCAACCCCACTTGATCTCCAGCATGTTGGTGTATTGGTCATAGGGGGTGCTGGGAAAGAGGGTGGCAGTTGCTCTATTGTGGCTAAATTGATCCCGATTCTTTGAAATTGCATAATAAATAAGAAAAGTTGGGTTTTCAGAAGGTAACTATTATAAAGGAAACCATGTTCCATTTAAATAAGACCTGCCTTAGATAAGACTAGCAAAACTAAGATACTGATGCTGGAACACATTTGGATATTGATGCAGGAAGACGTCATAGGGTTGATTCAATAAGATGTCTGGTGTCTAAATATGACACTATTGCAACATTTTTAAGTTTTGAAAGAGTACAAGAGCATTTAAGATTCCTCAAATGATTTTCCTTTCAAATTTGCAGCTCCCCGAATATCATTTATATATCTTTGTTATTTTTTTTTTGTAATGACAGTCTAAACTGTTCTTAGTCATAGTTGCAAGAAGCAAAATTTTGCTCAGCATATTTTTGAAGTACTATCTTGTTTTTGCAATGTTTTAGAGAGAAAATGCATGTCTAGTTGTAGAGCTGATTATGTGATATTCTTTGAGTCCTATTGCCTTTTCTCAAGTCTTTAGAAAAATGGAACTTACAAGAGACTTAGAGTAGGATTAATATAATTCCAAAGATGTTGGAGGAGTTACAGCTATGCTGAGGAACCAAGATATTATTTGAGAGAAATTCTTTGAATTGAGACTGAATGTATTAAGATATCAGGTTGTTAGAAATTTCTAATTTGAATTTATTTAAGCCAGAAAGCGTGGGTGATTTCATTTTTTGGACTTAAGTTTTCTTACTAAGAGGAGAGAATTAATAATCTTTAAACATGAATTTTTTATATGGCAAAAACTGTATATTATTTCAAGTATGCTGGCTCACAGCACTCACTGTCCAACATGTCCTGTGAGACCCACTTGACTACATGACAAGGAAAACTTAAGATCGAAATTAGATTGGAATAAAATGTAATTAATATACATTTTTAAAGTCCATTTTAGATTCATCTGAATATATAAACACTGAACCACAGGAAACTTGTTCCAGAAGAGCAGAGATTAGGGAGCAACATGAGGAAGGTGAGTGTAGACCAAGCGTGATTTATCATCGGTCTTTCTTCTTGGTGTCTCACAAATACTACTGGCTGACCACAGATATCACTATTGACTATCTGGATAAAAAAGCAAAATCTGAAGAATGTGAAGGGAAACCTTCTTTCTTTCTATGATATTCTACTTTAGCCTCACTGGAGAAGTGCTGTAGGAAAATTTCTGTCTTATAACCCCACCCCCTTTCCTTCAACTCATTCTTACCTATATCAATAAGAAAAAGTAATTGGACTGGTGAGATTTTTCCTTCAGTAAGCTATATTCTCCTCTATAAGTTGGTGCTCTGCATTCAAATTCACTTCTCGTGTAAGCAATGGTCTGTTATTTGGTGGGCACTTGTATTCTCTTTTCTTCTTAAACACAAACTGTTTCCACTCAATAAGCACACCATCAGACAAGGACAGATCCATCTCCTGATTTTTATATTTGTCCTGTAGAATTTGGCCAGCCATTCTTTCACTTTTTGTTTTTGCAGGCAATTTGATACAAGAGCAAATGCCACACAAATTGGATAAAGCTTGTGCTACAAATCTGATTCCCATCACTGTGCCCCAAGGTTTAGTTTCCAGGAGGTAGTGAGCTGGCCCATTATAATACCAATTTAAATCCATACATTCTGACCCAGTATTCCAGAAATCCTACATTTGAAAATAATTGAACATTAACATCTCTGCTGGGAATCAAGATTGCTGGAAGAAATATCAATAACCTCAGATATGCAGATGACACCGCCCTTATGGCAGAAAGTGTAGAAGAACTAAAGAGCCTCTTGATGAAAGTGAAAGAGGAGAGTGAAAAAGTTGGCTTAAAGCTCAACATTCAGAAAACGAAGATCATGGCATCTGGTCCCATCACTCCATGGCAAATAGATGGGGAAACAGTAGAAACAGTGTCAGACTTTATTTTTTGGGGCTCCAAAATCACTGCAGATGGTGACTGCAGCCACGAAATTAAAAGACGCATACTCCTTGGAAGGAAAGTTATGACCAACCTAGATAGCATATTCAAAAGCAGACATTACTTTGCCAACAAAGGTCCATCTAGTCAAGACTATGGTTTTTCCAGTGGTCACGTATGGATGTGAAAGTTGGACTGTGAAGAAGGCTGAGCACCAAAGAATTGATGCTTTTGAACTGTGGTGTTGGAGAAGACTTGAGAGTCCCTTGGACTGCAAGGAGATCCAACCAGTCAATCCTAAAGGAAGTAAGTCCTGAATATTCATTGGAAGGACTGATGCTGAAGCTGAAACTGCAATACTTTGGCTACCTGATGCGAGGAACTGACTCTTTGGAAAAGACCCTGATATTGGGAAAGATTGAAGGCAGGAGGAAAAGGGGATAACGGAGGATGATTTGGTTGGATGGCATCACCGACTCAATGGACATGAGTTTGAGCAAGCTCCAGGAATTGGTGACAGACAAGGAAGCCTGGCATGCTGCAGTCTATGGGGTCATAAGAGTTGGACACAACTGAGCAACTGAACTGAACTGACTGAACTTCCTTGTTAATAAATGTGTTCTTTGATTTTCATTTAGACTGCCTCTGTGTTTATTATTTCCATCATTCCTCTATTACTTGAAACTTGGATAAAAGGTGGACTGAAGACAGGCTCTTGTTCCCTCTCTCTGAAATGCTTGTGTCCTAGATAGCTACTCAACTTACTCAATTTTTTCATTCTGTTCTCTGTTGAAAGGTCACCTTTTCAGAATACCTTCATCTGACAATCCTGTCTAAATTCATATGTTTGTCTTGCTTTGGCCTCTTCATATGTTCTAACTTTCTAACTTTGATTAATGAGTCAATTTTGTATAGCCATGTTGTGATAATTTCCTGAATTTTTGTTGCACATTTAACACTATAAAACATTATATAAGTAAATTTATACTAAAGGTATATAATTATGTAATATGTAATACCTGAAAAGAAATTATCATATACATACATTGTTGTTGTTTAGTCACTAAGTAGTGTCCTGCTCTCTGTGACCCCATGGACCATGCACACCAGGGCTCCTGTCCTTCATTATCTCTCAGACTTTGCTCAAACTCATGTGCATTGAGTCAGTGATGCCATCCAACCATCTCATCCTCTCATTCCCTTCTTCTCCTGCTCTAAATCTTTACCAACAGCAGGGTCTTTCCCAATGAGATAGCTCTTCACATCAGGCTGCCAAAGTACTGAAGCTTCAGCTTCAGCGTTGGTGTTTCCAATGATTACTCAGGGTTGATTTCCTTTACACACACATCAGTCAGTTCAGTTCAGTTGCTCAGTCATGTCTGACTCTTTGCGACCCCATGAATTGCAGCATGCCAGGCCTCCATGTCCACCACCACTCCCAGAGTTCACCCAAATCCATGTGCATCGAGTTGGTGACGCCTTCCAGCCATCTCATCCTCTGTCGTTCCCTTCTACTCCTGCCCCCAATCCCTCCCGCATCAGAGTCTTTTCCAATGAGTCAACACTTTGCATGAGGTGGCCAAAGTATCGGAGTTTCAACCTCAGCATCAGTCCTTCCAATGAACACTCAGCACTGATATCCTCTAGGATGGACTGGTTGGATCTCTTTGCAGTCCAAGGTACTCACAAGAGTCTTCTCCAGCACCACAGTTCAAAACCATCAATTCGTTGGCACTCAGCTTTCTTCACAGTCCAACTCTTACATCCATACAAGACCTCTGGAAAACCATAGCCTTGACTAGATGGACCTTTGTTGGCAAGGTAATATCTTTGCTTTTGAATATGTTTTCTAGGTTGGTCATAACTTTCCTTCCAAGGAGTAAGCGTCTTTTAATTTCATGGCTGCAGTCATCATCTGCAGTGATTTTGGAGCCCAAAAAAATAAAGTCTGACACTGTTTCCACTGTTTCCCCATCTATTTGCCATGAAGTGATGGGACCGGATGCCATGATCTTCATTTCCTGAATGTTGAGCTTTAAGCCAACTTTTTCACTCTCCTCTTTCACTTTCATCAAGAGGCTCTTTAGTTCCTCTTCACGTTCTGGCATAAGGGTGGTGTCATCTGCATATCTGAAGTTATTGATATTTCTCCCAGCAATCTTGATTCCAGCTTGTGCTTCTTCCAGCCCAGCATTTCTCATGATGTACTCTGCATAGAAGTTACATAAGTAGGGTGACAATATACAGCCTTGACGGACTCCTTTTCCTATTTGGAACCAGTCTGTTGTTCCATGTCCAGTTCTAACTGTTGCTTCCTGACCTGCATATAGGTTTCTCAAGAGGCAGGTCAGGTGGTCTGGTATTCCCATCTCTTTCAGAATTTTCCAGTTTATTGTGATCCACACAGTCAAAGATTTTGGCATAGTCAATAAAGCAGAAATAGATGTTTTTCTGGAACTCTCTTGCTTTTTCCATGATCCAGCAGATGTTGGCAATTTGATCTCTGGTTCCTCTGCCTTTTCTAAAAGCAGCTTGAACATCAGAAAGTTCACGGTTCACATATTGCTGAAGCCTGGCTTGGAGAATTTTGAGCATTACTTTACTAGTGTGTGGGATGAGTCCAATTGTGCAGTAGTTTGAGCATTCTTTGGTATTGCCTTTCTTTGGGATTTAAATGAAAACTGCCCTTTTCCAGCCCTGTGGCCACTGCTGAGTTTTCCAAATTTGCTGGCATATTGAGTGCAGCACTTTCATAGCATCATCTTTCAGGATTTTAAAGAGCTCAACTGGAATTCCATCACCTCCACTAGCTTTGTTCGTAGTGATGCTTTCTAAGGCCCACTTGACTTCACATTCTAGGATGTCTGGCTCTAGGTGAGTGATCACACCATCGTGATTATCTTGGTTATGAAGATCTTTTTATGAAGATCTTCTGTGTATTCTTGCCACGTCTCCTTAATATCTTCTGTTTCCTTTAGGTCCCTACCACTTCTGTCCTTTATTGAGGCCATTTTTGCATGAAATGTTCCCTTGGTATCTCTAATTTTCTTGAAGAGATCTCTGTTCTTTCCCATTCTGTTGTTTTCCTCTACTTCTTTGCATTGATCACTGAGGAAGGCTTTCTTATCTCTCCTTGCTTTTCCTTGGAACTCTGCATTTAAATGGTAATTCTTTCCTTTTCTCCTTTGCTTTTCTCTTCTCTTCTTTTCACAGGGATTTGTAAGGCCTCCTCAAACAGCCATTTTGCCTTTTTGCATTTCTTTTCCATGGGGATGGTCTTAATCCCTGTCTCCTGTACAATGTCACGAACCTCCGTCCATAGTTCATCAGGCACTCTATCAGATCTAGCCCTTTAAATCTATTTCTCACTTCCACTGTATAATCATAAGGGATTTGATTTAGGTCTTACCTGAATGGTCTAGTGGTTTTCCCCACTTTCTTCAATTTCAGTCTGAATTTGGCAATAAGGAGTTCATGATCTGAGCCACAGTCAGCTCCTGGTCTTGTTTTTGCTGACTGTATAGAGCTTCTCCATCTTTGGCTGCAAAGAATATAATCAATCTGATTTCGGTGTTGACCATCTGATGATGTCCATGTATAGAGTCTTCTCTTGTGTTGTTTGAATAGGGTATTTGTTATGACCAGTGCATTCTCTTGGGAGAACTCTATTAGCTTTTGCCGTGCTTCATTCGGTATTCCAAGGCCAAATTTGCCTGTTATTCCAGGTGTTTCTTGACTTCCTACTTTTGCATTCCAGTCCCCTATAATGAAAAGGACATCTTTTTTGGGTGTTAGTTCTAAAAGGTCTTGTAGGTCTTCATAGAACCGTTCAGGTTCTTCAGCATTACTGGTTGAGGCGTAGCCTTGGATCACCATGATATTGAATGGTTTGCCTTGGAAACAAACAGAGATCATTCTGTTGTTTTTGAGATTGCATCCAAGTACTGCATTTTGGACTCTTTTGTTGACCATGATGGCTACTCCATTTCTTCTAAGGGATTCCTGCCCACAGTAGTAGATATAATGGTCATCTGAGTTAAATTCACTCATTCCAGTCCATTTTAGTTTGCTAATTCCTAGAATGTCGACGTTCAGTCTTGCCATCTCCTGTTTGACCACTTCCAATTTGACTTGATTCATGGACCTAACTTTCCAGGTTCCTATGCAATATTGCTCTTTACAGCATGGCACCTTGCTTCTATCACCAGTCACATCCACAGCTGTGTATTGTTCTTGCTTTGGTTCCATCCCTTCATTCTTTCTGGAGTTATTTCTCCACTGATCGATCTCCTGTAGCATATTGGGCACCTACCAACCTGGGGAGTTCCTCTTTCAGAATCCTATCATTTTGCCTTTTCATACTGTTCATGGGGTTCTCAAGGCAAGAATACTGAAGTGGTTTGCCATTCCCTTCTCCAGTGGACCACATTCTTTCAGACATCTCCACTGTGACCCGCCCATCTTGGGTGGCCCCACACAGCATGGCTTAGTTTCATTGAGTTAGACAAGGCTGTGGTCCATGTGATCAGATCGACTAGTTTTCTGTGATTGTTTTCAGTGTGTCTGCCCTCTGATGCCCCCTCACAACATCTACCATCTTACTTGGGTTTCTCTTACCTTAGACGTGGGGCATCTTTTCACGGCTGGTCCAGCAAAGCACAGCTGGTGCTCCTTACCAAATGCACACGTGCACGTATAATCAATCAGGTTTGAGTTGAGAATATGTACAAAGACCTTAAGTAGATAATGCTAAGAGTTTGAATTACTAGTAATTACTGACAGCAATATCTCTAACTTTCAGGAGATTTTACAATGTGTGTGTGCATATATATGTGTGTGTGTATATATATATATGTGTGTGTGTGTGTGTGTGTATATATATATATATATAAAATCAGATTGTGGTTTGGGAAGTGGTTTACAATATAAGTCATATGCTATTTAGAGTCTTTGTGCATAGTTTTCAACTCAAACATAATTGATAGAGTACATATCTGTATGTGTATGTGCATTGAGTGTTTATATGTGTCTAAGTGTATATATATATATATACACACACTTTTTAAGGTATTTTATATAGAAAATATATTATACTATATATACTATATACATCTCATCTTTTTATAGAATGATTTATTATGAAACATATGCAATCTAAAGTATCCCTTAAATCAACCTTCATCATAAGAGCACTTAAAAAAAATAGTACTGAGTATTTTAAAAGTTTGTTATTCTCATGCGTTTTCACTTTTTATTTCTCATCTTACTCTGACTCTTCGATTGGAATCTTTTTTATCGGTTTGACTTTAACCTTTGGTTTTATGAAAGAATTATAGAATTTCAGAGCTGGAAGCCCTTGCTGAACATCAAAGGGCCGGAGCCGCTTATCTTTGAAGCAGTCAGATATTCTCTGACTTGGCCACAGGCTCTGTCCACCCATCCTGAGTTGTTTGGCCTGACAGGGAAGATTTTAATTCACTTTTATGCCCCACTGCCCTCAGAGAACTGTTACTTTCTCTATATTCTTCATTAAGAAAACAGACAGAAAAGGAAGGGGAATAGAATTCAGACTTCCACTATGCCAAGAATTCATATTACTCTTACCAACTTGTCTTTGCTTTGATGAATTTTACCAGGCTGTCCCTAGCAGCAGCTCAAAATTCCCACACAGCTTGGTTTTTGGAGCAGCAATACAGTGGAAGGGTGACCAAGGTGGTCTTAAATCTGCATGTACATGGAATGCACACAGTTTTTATTTACAGATATTATTTGTAAAAGTATTGTATTCAGTTCACTTCAGTCGCTCAGTCATGTCTGACTCTTTGCGACCCCATGAACTGCAGCACACCAGCCTTCCCTGTCCATTACCAACTCCCGGAGTTTACCCAAACTCATATCCATTGAGTTGGTGATGCCACCCAACTATCTCATCCTCTCTTGTCCCCTTCTCCTTCTGCCTTCAATCTTCAGTTTTCCCCAACATCAGGGTCTTTTCAAATGAGTCAGCTTTTCGCATCAGGTGGCCAAAATATATATACAAATATACAAAAAGGGTACATACAGTTTCTAAAAATGATGCTTTTCAGTTTTACATAAAGTTGAGGAAATATCCATTGTCTTTATAAATTAGTTTCTGGTGTTGTGATTCGGGTGTTCCTGGAGATTATCTAGGTGTGAGTACTAAAGCCCTCCACAACTATTTTTGGCACCATCACTAACAAAGCAATTTAATTAATTTATTTGAAAATAGTTTGTTTTAATGACCTACTTCTTTCAGTATCAACTATCAAGTCTTGAAAGCTAAGGGTAGTCAGGATTATTTTTTTCAGGAAATATTTGGTTAATAGGAAATTCATCCATTATCCCAATAATCCATAACCTGAGATCCAAGTTCAGATGGACAGACTTCATCTCATCCAAAAATACCTAAAATCTGAGCAAAATTCACATGGATATGCACTTTTCTGTAGAGAGGGTCTATAATTCCATAGAAGCATGCTAGATTATACTGGTTCATAGGATGTTTGTAAGGCTGAATATGAGAAAGAAAGAATGTTTTGAAATCTTAACATGATAGAAATGTATTTCTTCCTCACTTAAAATTCTAGGCTGATATGGTGACACTACATTCTGAAATGGTCAAAGATCCAGGATCCTTTCATCCTTTGTTCCACTATTCTATGATATTTATTTCCAGACGGATCATAAATAGATCAGAGTTTGAGCCAATAAAGAGAACTCTTCCCTTTAAAAGTAAGCCTGAAAATTGTTCCATGCTTTCAATAAATACCCTATTAATTAAAACTTAAAGTCCTCATTTTGGGTTGCATGTATCTAGGCAAATATTAAATGTTCTGTTACCTTAAAGGAGGAAGAGGGTGGATACTAGGTAGTATCAGTAGTCTCTGACATAAACATACACTGTTAGTGGTTAGAATGATACTTGGTACACACAAAAAAATGTGTAATAAATAAATACAGCTCTTTTAACCATGGATTCTTTTAAAGAGCTCTATCTTATCTAGGACGGAAAGAAAGTAGAAGCAGAAGAGTCAAGATAATATGATTTATAAATTATTCCACGTAGTATTGCCTTTTTCATCTTATAGATAATTTATTGAATTCTGCCTTAGTAAGAATGATCTACTACAGTGAGATCCAAACTGTTTCTTCCACAGTGCTAGGGATGCACGAGAGGACTTGCTCGTTCACAGAATTCCAGAGTGATAACTTCAGTTTGTGATCATTGAAAAGCATTCTGTCAGGTGTGAGGCTTTAGCTGTAGATATTCTTTATCCTCTGCTACATGGGAATAGATATTCTAGACTTGCACTAAAGAAATAATGGCTCTACAGGATTATTTTATGCCAACCACATTGTTCTATTTGATGCAAGAGGCAGGGTTAATATTTTTTTTTTAATTTCTCCAGAACAAAGAAATACAACTTTGTATATCTCAAAGAAGAGATATGGCATATATATATCAATATTTCTAAACTATCTTAGAATATTATTATGTATTATTATTATCATCATCATTATTGATATTAAAATTATTTCTCCATGAGGAGCTTGATGATTATCTAATCAAGAAGATGGCACATCTTTGGAGATTCTCAATGTCATAAAATCTAAGTTCCATATCTAATCAGATTCATTACTTTATAAACTATAATACCATATGTTTGGCATCAAATAGCATTACTATTCCCCTTATTTAGTATTTGTTGTTGTTGTCCAGTTGCTCAGTCGTGTCCGACTCTTGTGACCCCATGGACTGCAGCCCGCCTGGCTTCCCTGTCCATCAGCGTCTCTCAGAGATTGCTCAAAGCCATGTCCATTGAGTCAGTGATGCCATCCAACCATCTCATCCTCTGTTGTCCCCTTCTCCTCCTGCCTTCAGTCTTTCCCAGTATCACGGTCTTTTCTAGTGAGTTGGCTCTTTGCATCAGGTGGCCAAAGTACTGGAGCTTCAGTTTCAGCATCAGTCCTTCCAATGAATGTTCAGGTTTGATTTCCTTTAGGGTTGACTGGTTTGATCTCCTTGCTGTCCATGGGACATTCAAGAGTCTTCTCCAAAACCACACTTTGAAAGCATCAATTTTTTGGCATTCAGCCTTCTTTATGGTCCAACTCTCACATCCATACATGACTACTGAAAAAACCATAGCTTTGAATAGGTAGTCCTTTGTTGGCAAAGTAATGTCTCTGCTTTTTAATACACTGTCTAGGTTTATCCTAGCTTTTCTTCCAAGGAGCAATCATCTTTTAATTTCATGGCTGCAGTCACCATCTGCAGTGATTTTGGAGCCCAAGAAAATAAAGTCTGTCACTGTTTCCATTGTTTCCCCATCTATTTACCATGAAGTGTTGGGACTGGATGCCATGATCTTAGTTTTTTGAATGTTGAGTTATTTAGTATACAGAGACTTAAATATGATTTATTATTCTCAATAATTATGAAAAACAATTCCCAATAACTATAATCATGAAACATGAATTTGATATTTGTTAGGGATTTTATCAAAAGCATTCAAGTGTTACACTGGGAATTAGAAGAGGTGAGTTTTATTGCTCCTTTCAGCTCCAAAAGGTCATTATTATTTTATCAATTATGAGACCTAGATTCTAATTCTAATTCCTCTCCTAACTGTGCAAATATAAGTAAGTCATCCAAATTTCCAATTCTATAAGGCCAAATGATCCACTTCAAAAAAAAATGTAAATCTAAATCTAAAGATTTATAATCTAAATTTAGCCATTAAGTGTATTAATTTCAGAGAAAAATCTTTAAAAGAACATATTGATGGAAACTTTGTAATTTTTCTTGCAAATAAAGAAACATATTTTAAAATAAATTAATAAAATAGGTGGAAGAAAGATTTCTTAGGAAGCAATGGAAGCATTTATCTTTGAAAACATTTCATGACCAGATGAATCATAATGGCTAGGTTCAGGGGATAATATAACTGGCAAGCCTTGGCATATGTCCACCTTTGTGCTTGCAATAGGGTTGCTGGTCTATAATCAGAGAAGAAAGAGTATTGTAAGAGGCCTTCATATTCACATGGAATTTTCTCTATATACATGTTTATGTCCCAAAATTTCCTTTTTATAACACCAGTTATATTGGATTAAGCTTCAACCAAATGACCTAACTTCATCATCTCTGTAAAATCCTATCTCTAAATTATTGGGGGTGAGGTCTTTAACATAAGACTTTCTGAGGGTTATGGGTCAACCCATAACTAGAATGGGTCCATATTTAAAACTTTATTTAAAGATACATAAAGATCACATCTCTTCAGTAATTCATTTTGCTTTTACCTTTCCAAGACCAGGAGCTAACTGTGGCTCAGACCATGCACTCCATATTGCCAAATTCAGACTTAAATTGAAGAAAGTAGGGAAAACCACTAGACCATTCAGGTATGACCTAAATCAAATCCCTTATGATTATACAGTGGAAGTGAGAAATAGATTTAAGGGCCTAGATCTGATAGATAGAGTGCCTGATGAACTATGGAATGAGGTTCGTGACATTGTACAGGAGACAGGGATCAAGACCATCCCCATGGAAAAGAAATGCAAAAAAGCAAAATGGCTGTCTGGGGAAGCCTTACAAATAGCTGTGAAAAGAAGAGAAGCAAAAAGCAAAGGAGAAAATGAAAGATATAAACATCTGAATGCAGAGTTCCAAAGAATAGCAAGAAGAGATAAGAAAGCCTTCTTCAGTGATCAATGCAAAGAAATAGAGGAAAACAACAGAATGGGAAAGACTGGAGATCTCTTCAAGAAAATCAGAGATACCAAAGGAACATTTCATGCAAAGATGAGCTCGATAAAGGACAGAAATGGTATGGACCTAACAGAAGCAGAAGATATTAAGAAGAGGTGGCAAGAATACACAGAAGAACTCTACAAAAAAGATCTTCACAACCCAGATAATCACGATAGTGTGATCACTGACCTAACACCAGACATCCTGGAATGTGAAGTCAAGTGGGCCTTAGAAAGCATCACTACGAACAAAGCTAGTGGAGGTGATGGAATTCCAGTTGAGCTATTCCAAATCCTGAAAGATGATGCTGTGAAAGTGCTTCACTCAATATGCCAGCAAATTTGGAAAACTCAGCAGTGGCCACAGGACTGGAAAAGGTCAGTTTTCATTCCAATCCCAAAGAAAGGCAGTGCCAAAGAATGCTCAAACTACCACACAACTGCACTCATCTCACACACTAGTAAAGTAATGCTCAAAATTCTCCAAGCCAGGCTTCAGCAATATGTGAACCGTGAACCTCCTGATGTTCAAGCTGGTTTTAGAAAAGGCAGAGGAACCAGAGATCAAATTGCCAACATCTGCTGGATCATCAAAAAAGCAAGAGAGTTCCAGAAAAACATCTATTTCTGCTTTATTGACTATGCCAAAGCCTTTGAGTGTGTGGATCACAATAAATTGTGGAAAATTCTGAAAGAGATGGGAATGCCAGACCACGTGATCTGCCTCTTGAGAAACCTATATGCAGGTCAGGAAGCAACAGTTAGAACTGGACAAGGAACAACAGACTGGTTCCAAATAGGAAAAGGAGTGCATCAAGGCTGTATATTGTCACCCTGTTTATTTAACTTATATGCAGAGTACATCATGAGAAACGCTGGACTGGAAGAAACACAAGCTGGAATCAAGATTGCTGGCAGAAATATCAATAACCTCTGATATGCAGATGACACCACCCTTATGGCAGAAAGTGAAGAGGAACTCAAAAGCCTCTTGATGAAAGTGAAAGTGGAGAGTGAAAAAGTTGGCTTAAAGCTGAACATTCAGGAAACAAAGATCATGGCATCCGGTCCTACCACTTCATGGGACATAGATGGGGAAACAGTGGAAACAGTGGCAGACTTTATTTTTCTGGGCTCCAAAATCACTACAGATGGTGACTGCAGTCATGAAATTAAAAGACACTTACTCCTTGGAAGGAAAGTTATGACCAACCTAGATAGCATATTCAAAAGCAGAGACATTACTTTGCCAACAAAGGTTCGTCTAGTCAAGGCTATGGTTTTTCCTGTGGTCATGTATGGATGTGAGAGTTGGACTGTGAAGAAGGCTGAGCGCTGAAGAATTGATGCTTTTGAACTGTGGTGTTGGAGAAGACTCTTGAAGAGTCCCTTGGACTGCAAGGAGATCCAACCAGTCCATTCTGAAGGAGATCAGCTCTGGGATTTCTTTGGAAGGAATGATGCTAAAGCTGAAACTCCAGTACCTTGGCCACTTCATGCGAAGAGTTGACTCATTGGAAAAGACTCTGATGCTGGGAGGGATTGGGGGCAGGAGGAGAAAGGGACGACAGAGGATGAGATGGCTGGATGGCATCACTGACTTGATGGACGTGAGTCTGAGTGAACTCCAGGAGTCGATGAGGGACAGGGAGGCCTGGCGTGCTGCGATTAATGGGGTCGCAAAGAGTTGGACATGACTGAGCGACTGATCTGATCTGATGTTAGTAGAAAATGTATGATCTCTTTTAGTGTAGCTTCCTCCCTTGAATTACATTGTTTAATAATCCCGTAATTTATTCAGTCCTGGGAGCCAGTCTGCTGGAAAATATTCAATGCAAGAAACTTAAAGGTTTTGATCAGTGTAGCAGTGTTTCCCCCCACCCCCTGCTGCCTTTGTTCTTTCACTGACACCTGATGTCACTGTTTTAGGGAGACCCCAGATAGTAAGGATGTTCTCAGTTACCCACTACTCCAGTGGCTCCTTCACTCGTCAGGCAGGAGTTTCTAAAGCTATGAGATGGGAAAGAAATGGTTTCTACAAAGTATTATGCTTGGCGGTTGTAGCCATATGGACAGCTGGGGCTGTCAGGCTGACTGTGCTTGAATAACCCAGGAGGATGTAGATCCCTTCACAGTCTGTTGTGACTTAGTTGGAGAACTGCCAGAATCAGTCTGCCTTGTGGTCTCCAGAATTACCGGTTTTTATTTGACCTGGTATGCTGAGTGACTATTCCCAGAGTACTCCCTCTGGACCAAAGTATTTGGGATGTCAGGGGTGGGAGTGGAAGGTTTTCAGCCTTATCCATACATTTTTTTCTTTGTGACATCCTTTTTCTCCATAAACACTCAGTCTTGGAAGTGAGCCTGAATCACTTGCCTGGACAATTCCGAGTGAGTAGCCCTTGGATGACCTTGATTTCTTTTCAGCCAGCATTCCCAACCTGGTTGATTTCAAGCCGTGAGACCAGAAAAATTTTAATAAAACTGAGCCTAAGGAAGGAGAGGGATTGAGTATAAACTCTAGCTTATGTTTTTCTCTCTGAGGCTCCTTGCCTCTATAAAGATATTTTTTGACCCATTTATCAGTGATATGAAATAGATGTTATCAGTTAAACCACAACTTACCAGTAATGGCTTAGTCCACCTTTTTTAGCTAGAGTGATTTTCCCTTTTGTGATCTTAGCTAGAAGAGAAAATTTAAGCAATTATTCCTATAGCAACAATGACATCAGAAAGGCCCACTCTGTCAAAATAAATATTTTTAAGTTAAAAATAGTAATTCTTATACAAATGTATATGAAACACATTTCAAAAATTTAATACTTTGAGGGAGTCAATAGAGTGGTAATTCTGGTTCAAAATACGTTTGTTCTTTGCATCTTGTAGACACAAAGAATAGATTAGTTGTTGCCAGAGGTAAAGGGTGCAGGGTGGTTGAAATGGATGAGGGGGATCAAAAGGAACAAGCTTCCAGTTGTAGAAAACTAAGTCATAAGGATAAAACCTGTAGCAAGGCAGCTACAGTTAATAATACTCTACTGCGCATTTGTATGTTGCTAAGAGAATAGTTCTTAAAAGTTCTCATCACAAGAAAAGAATTGTAACTATGTATGGTGATGGGTACATTGTTGTAGTGATCATTTCACAATGTATACAAATATTGAATCATTATGTTGTACATATAAAACTAATATTTATATGCTATATGTCAATTATACCTCAATAAAAAAGATTCATACAATGGATTCCCTTAGGGCAATGAGGGAAAACATAACTTGGATGAATTTCACAAATTTAATGTTGAATTGAAGCAGTCAGATAGGAAAGAGCACATCCTTTATGACTATATATATATATAATAATGATATATGATATATGTGATATAGAGAAGCTTGGCATACATATAACTTGTACTTTATATGTGTACATATGTATTCATTTTATGTATAATGCAAAAATAATCATGATTAGAAGTCAAGTGGTGGCTATCATTTTGTGTGTAAACTGAGTTTGTAGGGGCTTCTCTGATGATTACCACAGTCTGCATCCTGATTTGAGTGCTGGTTACATTGGGCGAGTTCAATTTTTGAAAATTCATTGAACTGACACTTATTCTTAATATCCCTACCCCCAAAAAACAAAGAAAATTTGTGGAACACATTTATTTATTAAGCTATCAGATAAATGTGTAAATGCATTTGCTAAGTTAGATTTAAAAAAAACTGATATCCTACATGTAAATAATACTATAATGTTTGGGGTTATCTTTTCTATTGGGCAAGAGTTATTTTATATTTACACGGACTAAAATATTTTCAATTAGGAAATTTCTGAAGGTTTAAAAAGTTTGCAGCTCTATTGTACAGTATTTTACAGAATCTATTTTACAGAATAGATTTTACAGAATTTAAAAATTTTACAGAATTTTACACATCCCTGTGTGCTTCGTTGCCCAGTCGTGTCCAACTCTTTGAGACCCTTTGTACTATAGCCCTCCAGGCTCCTCTGTCCATGGGATTTCCCAGGCAACATACTTGCCTGGGAAAGTAGAATACTTGCCAAGGAAATGGAGTGGATTGTCATTTCCTTCTCCAGAAAAGTGCCCTGCTGCTGCTGCTGCTGCTAAATCGCTTCAGTCATGTCCGACTCTTAGCGACCCCATGGACTGCAGCCTACCAGGCTCCTCCGTCTATGGGATTTTCCAGGCAAGAGTACTGGAGTGGGGTGCCATTGCCTTCTCCAAAAAGTGCCCTAATCAATAGTAAATAGTAAGTCAAATATACATTCACCTAGGAAATAAGTTAATCATGGGTTGTGTGTTTAATTTAGCAAACTTATTTCTGCATTCTTTTCCTTACTGATTATACATCTTTACTTCTCAAATACTCTTTGAATTCTTGGCTGGATCTGTTAGACAATGTGACATTTAAAAGTACGAAATAATCTTTTTGTGCTATTTCCATATTTTGAATAATTTTATCTTAATTACTCTAAAGTTACATTCTGCATAAATAATAGCTTTGGGAAGGAAATCGATCTTTAAAACGGCAAATTCTCTCCCTTAAATATAATTTTAAAAATTTTATATTATCAGTCACCCAGATACATGTTAATTGTTATTAATAAAATAAATCAAGGCCTTAAATTTTCTCAGTATCTACTTATATTATCACTTCTCTTTCAACAAGTTAATGAACAACAAAAAATTAACAGGTTCCTCGAAAACGTTTGTTGGACATAAAAAATATGCCTGTTTATCATGAGAGGAGATTAATCCTCAAAACAGTTTGGCAAGGTTGGTATTAATTTGTCACTAATTCATCAAAATATGTAAGTAATTGGTCCAAGATCACTTGACTTATAAGTAGTGGATTGAGATCATAAGCCCTCAATCTTTTTCCAATATCATCTCAGAGATGACTTCTCAACAATTTGCAAGGGGCTTGTTGGAAGAGTGAAATTTAATGAGGTGATTATCAAGAGTTTAGCCTAAATCTCTAATAGGATAAAAGCAATTTTGTTTGAAATGGCTAAATGAGCATTAAAGAATGTCAACTATTCTAATTCCACATAATGAAAAACCAATGTCTACTTTTTTTCTGTCTCACACTGGATGTCAGATATGATAAATGTGGAAAGGGCAGAAGGTGATGTCATTAGGGTTAGAATTACACTGATTGCTACTGGCTTGAATTGATGATTGTTAAAAACCCAGGAAGAGACTATTAGCAAAAGGAATACAACATGAACGTATAGACTGAGTCTGGAGTTCTAGATTTTAATTGTACCCTACCAGCAAATTTCTATAGCCTGACGAGCCAGATGGTCCTCTCTGAGCTTCAGTTCCTTGCTGTAAATTAAAATAGTTGAGCTAGGTGGCCTCCACGGTCCATTTTAGCTTGAACCCAGTAAGGAGTCAGTAATAGAAGACTGAACTGAACTGAACTGAAGACAGTATTTACACAGAAGCATCATTTTCTTGCTTAAAAACTTTCAATGACTCCCCATTACAATATAGCATTGTAGTTTAAAAATTAATTTCTCTCTATCCCTATTTTCTTATTTGGGTTGTTGTAAGGATTTAAGTAAGATTCAATTCAGGTCAGTTCAGTCGTGTCCAACTCTTTGTGACCCCATGGACTGCAGCATGCCAGGCTTCCCTGTCTGTCACCAACTCCCAGAGTTTGCTCAAACTCATGTCTATTGAGTCGGTGATACCATTCAACCATCTCATCCGCTGTCATCCTCTTCTTCTGCCTTCACTCTTTCCCAGCATCAGGGTCTTTTCCAGTGGGTCAGTTCTTTGCATCAGGCGGCCATAGTATAGGAGCTTCAGCTTCAGCATCAGTCCTTCCAATCAATATTGAGGGTTGATTTCCTTTAGGATTGATTGGTTTGATCTCCTTGCTGTCTGAGGGACTCTCAAGAGTCTTCTCCAACACCACAGTTCAAAAGCATCAATTCTTCGGCACTCAGCTTTCTTTATGGCCCAATTCTCACATCCATACATGACTACTGGAAAAAAACATAGCTCTGACTATACAGACCTTTGTTGGCAAAGTAATGTCTCTGCTTTTTAATATGCTATGTCAGTTTGTCATAGCCTTTCTTCCAAGGAGCAAGTGTCTTTTAATCTCATGGCTGCAGTTCCCATCTGCAGTGATTTTGGATCCCAAGAAAATAAAATCTGTCACTGTTTCCATTGTTTCCCCAACTATTTGCCATGAAGGATGGGGCTGGATGCCATGATCATAGTTTTTTGAATGTTGAGTTTGAAGTCATCTGCATATCTGAAGTTATTGATATTTCTCCTGGAAATCTTGATTCCAGCTTGTGTTTCATCCAACCCAGTATTTTGCATGATGTACTCTGCATATGAATTAAATAAGCAAGGTGACAATATACAGCCTTGACATACTCCTTTCCCAATTTGGAAACAGTCCATTGTTTCATGTCTGGTTCTAACTTGCTTCTTTACTTGCATACAGGTTTCTCAGGAGGCAGGTAAGGTAAGGTGGTCTAGTATTCCGTCTCTTTCAGAATTTTCCACAATTTGTTGTGATCCACACAGTCACAGGCTTTAGCATAGTCAATTAAGTATGTTAAAAATACCACAGTGTTCATAAAATGGTAAACATTTAATAAATACTGGCTATTACTATTGACCATGGGCTGAATTAATTTTTCACCTGACTCACCTAACAGCCTTTAGTCTGCATTTTATCCACCTCACTACCATTGTCTCTCACCGTTCTCTGCCTTACTCGTCCTGCTGAACGAAACAAGAGTCTGTTTTTCAAGGATCATTTGCAGGGTAAGGATTCTAAATTAGTCATTTTTGTCCCTCAACACTTTATTCACTCTATTTCCTTCTTGCTTGCCTAGTTTCTGAGAAGTTGGATGTAATTGTCTTTTTTTCTGGCTTCTTTAGGGACTTCTTTTCATCTGTGATTTTTCTGCAATTTAAATATGACATGTAGAGATGAATTTTTTTTTTTTGGCATTTATCCTACTTGATGTTCTCTGAGTTCCTGGATCTGTGATTTGATGTCTGACATTAGACTGGGGAAATTCTCAGTCATTATTGCCTCAAATATTTTTAATATTCCTTTTCAGCTTTCTTCTCTTTCTGATATTCCCCATTACAAGTATGTTGCACCTTTATTTATTTGGCTGAGCTGGATCTTAACAGTGGGACCTGGGATATAGTTCCCTGACCTGGGGTTGAACCTGGGTCCCCTTCATTGGGAGCATAGAGTCTTAGCCACTGGATCATCAGGGAAGTCCCTATTGCATCTTTTATAATTGTCCCACATTTCTGGTTATTCTGGGTTTGTTTCTTTTTTCAGTCTTCTTTTCTCTTTGCTTTTCAGTCTGGGTGATTTCTGTTTAGATGTCCTCAGGCTCAGAGATTCTTTCTTGAGGGGTCCACTGTGTTAGTAAGCCCATTAAAGACATTCTTTAGTTTGTTTCCATCTCTAACATGTCTTTTTTATTTTTACTTCAAATTTCCATCTCTCTGCTTACATTACCCCATCTACTCTTTTCTTTTAAATTTGTTTTTAATTGGAGGATCACTGCTTCACAGTGTCCTGTTGGTCTCTGCCTTACAACAGCATGAATCAGCCCTAAGGACACATGTGTTCTCTCCCTCTGAAACCTCTCTCCCACTTCCCACCCCACCCCACCCCTCTAGGTTATCACAGAGGACCAGGTTGAGCTCCCTGTGAAATATAGCAATTTCCCATTAGCTATCTATTTTACAAACCCTATCTCTTCTTGTATACTGTCTACTTTATTGGAGTTCTTATATTAATCATAGTTGTTTTGAATTTTCACAGTCTGATCATTCTAACATACCAGCGGTATCAGAATCTGGTTGTGTTGCTTACTTGGTCTCTTAAAATTAAAACTGTATTTTTCACCCTTTTGTATGTTTTATATTTTTTTCTGGGTACCTGGACACAATGTGTTGGGTTAGAGAACTTCTTTAAATAGGCCTGTAGTCATGTGGTGATATACAGAATGGACATGAATTTGAGCAAACTCTGGTAGGTAGTGACGACAGCGGAGCTTGGCGTGCTTCAGTCCATGGGGTCACAAAGAATCGGACATGACTTAGTGACCGAACAACAGCCACAACGTGGTGACAGGGTGTCAGGGGATGGGAAGCATCTAGGGTCCTGTGACCAGATCTTGATCTTTTAATGAGTCTGGGCCTCTGGAGTGTTGATTTCACAAGCGCTTCTGAGTTCTCCCTGCCCTCAGGTGGGAAAAGAACAAGCATTTTTCCTGACATTGAATTAATGTGTGTGTTCTTAGACACTGAATAGCAAAATAAAAAATACTTAACACCTTATCTAAACAACCTCTATGTCTTCCATGGCGCTTATGAGGCCAACCAAGAATGCAGAAGGGAATGTACTAGATTTTCTCTGTTGCTTAATGTCTTGGTAAACTGGCTACTCCCTTTTTGCTTGCTAACAACTGAAGAAGCAGTTGCATCACCTATCCAAGAATAAGTGAAAAAAGTCATTTTGAGTTATGTGTCCAGACTTTCAGACCCTTTCCATTTGTACAACTCAGAAGATTGATGAGGTCACCACTCTAAATTTCATTTCAGAATCAAACCACTAGCCCTGAATTTCATGTGCTAGAAATCCTTGGTGGATAAAGGATGAACCACCAAGAGCTACGCAATGATGCTGAGAAGAGAGCAGTATCCAGGAGACACTTAAATAATAACAGGACCACCTCACCTGAGAAAAGAACTCCTTCTGCATCAAGTGGTTTTACTGTAAAGTAGTGAAATTATTGGATTGCTTTTTTTTTTTTTTAGTATTTCTGTGACTCACTTGGAAAAGAAAGGAAAGGGAACAAGTAAAATGTTAAATTTTGGATTTAATTTTATAGCAGTAAACTCGGTAAAGACATTTTCATAGGTCAGGGGAAAAAAAGATCAATTTTTTCATATATGAGGCATAAAATCATGTGTTAATGTAAACTGACAGAATGTATGGTATTGGAACAAGAATAGAGAGGACTGTGAAATATAACAAAAGGAAAAGTAGATCCTGAAAAATGTGGAATGATAAAAGTGGCATCTCAAATCTGTCACAGATAAGCTTTTTAATAAATGTTGGAGCAACTGGTGAACCATTCGAAAAAAAAAAATTATAAACTTTGACCAATCCTTTACCCTACACACAAAAATGTCTAAATGAGTTAAGCAGTATTATAGCAAAATCAAACCAAACTAGTACTAGAAGAATAAATCTTTTTACCACTTGTAAAAATTAACTCAAAATGGATTACGGACCTGAAATTTAAGAGCTAAAAACTAATATCTAGAAGAAAACATAGAAGGTCTTGAATTCAGATATTTTAATAGTACAAAAGGAAATGAGATATCAAAGGATGAATTCAACTTTATCAAAATTTAGACATTTTACTCTTTAGAAGACTCATTAACCAATGAAAAAAAATTAAGCTATGGCTGGGGGAAAACATTTGCAAAACATTGACAAAAGAAATATATATCTAGAATATATAAAGAACATTTCAACTCAATAATAAACCAATTTAAAAATAGGCAAAAGATTTTCATAGACACTTCATAAAAGATGGAAAATAGAAAAATGGTCCTGATGAACCTCTTGGCAGGGCAGCAGTGGGGACGCAGACATAGAGAGCAGACTTTTGGACACAGTGGCGGAAGGAGAGGGTGGGACAAACTGAGAGCATAGCATGGAAACGTATAAATTACCGTATGTAAAATAGATAGCAAGTGGGAATTTGCTGTGTGACACAGGAAGCTCAACCTAGTGCCCTGTGACCACCTAGAGGGGTGCGGGGGTGATGAGCGGGGAGGCTCGGGAAGGAGGGGACATGTGTAAACTTGTGGCTGAACCGTGTTGATATATGGCAGAGAGCAGCACAATATTATAAAGCAGTTACCTTCCAATAAAAAAAAATCCAAAACAAGATCCTTAATATCAGGTGTAAGGAAAATGCAAATTTAAACCACAATGAGTCAACACTACAGAGCTGCTGTAATGCTTACAACTTTAAAGATGAACTAGCCAAGTGTAGGTGAGCAACCGGAACTCTAAGACACCACTGACAGAATGTAAAATGGTACAATCAATTATTTTCTACTTCCTTTCCTCTGTTTATCTTGGATTTGATTTGCTCAACCTTTCCAAGTGTCTTAAAGTGAAAGTTGAAGTCATTATCTGAGACCTTCCTTCTTATCTAATATCGGCTTTTATGCTCTAATTTTACTCTGATTATTGCATTAGGTGCATCCACAAATTTTAATATGCCACGTTTTCACTTCCATTCAGTTTAAAATGTTTTCTATTTTGATGTCTTCTTTGAACCATTTTCAAGTATGACATTTAGTTTCCAAATATTTGGTGATTTTCTGGATATCTTTCCACTATTGATTTTTATTGAAATTTAATTCTGATCAAACATATTTATAAGACTTGTTTTATGAACCAGAAGATAGTCTATCTTGGTAATATTTCATGTGCACTTGTAAAATATGTGTATTCTGATATTTTTGGATGGGATGTTACATAAATGTCAAACAGGTCATGTTAGTTGATAATGAAGTGAAAATCTCCTATATCTCTACTGACTTTCTGTCTCCTTGTTCTCTAAAATATTGAGACATCCTCAACTATATTTGTGGACTTCTTTATTTGTATAAGTCTATGCTTCATGTGTTTTGAAGTTTCATTATTAAGTGCAGAAGTATTTAAAACTGTTATGTCTTCTTGATGATTTAACACCTTTATCATTATAAAATGACTATTTTATTCAAGGTTATAATCTTTACTCTTAAATATACATTTTCTGATATTAAATTTGCCATTCTACCTTCCTTTTGATCACGTTAACCTGACATGTCTTTTTTCATCCTTTCACTGATGTATATTCTTACTATTAAAGTGAATTTCTTTTAGGCAACATATAGCTGGATCTTTTTATAAAATTCAATATACTTTTTATACTTTTTGATTGCTTGTTTACATAATATACATTCAACATAATTATTGATATGGTTTGGGTTAAATCTTCCGTCTTGTTTTTTTTTTTTTTTTTTTTAATTTCTTTTTCTTAACGCTAAAGGAAAGTATCTTCTGCCATCTCTGAGGAGGAATAAAAGGTAGACAGAAGATTAAAATGAGTCCTATTTCAGCGTAAAGAAAAGTTGCAACTGCCGTCCATTGGAGTGTCATTGTTTTTCTTCACACCCCGCCTGCGGCTGCCTGGCTGCCCGCGCTGCTCCGCGGCCGCCGACGCGCGGGACGTCACACGCCGCGGCCCCCGTCTTGTTTTTTATTTCAATTGATCCTCTTTGTGGTTATCACAATTTCCCTTAATTTCTTTATTTTGGATTAACTGAATATTTTTAGTCATTACTCCATTTTATCTTCTTTGCTAACTTACTAGTTTTACCTATTTATTTGAATATTCAGTGGTTCTTTTAGTGTTCATATTATGCATCTTTATATTCCTTGAACTACTTTAGTCCTGTAAGTATATAAATTAAGAGGTCCAAAGCATTTGGCCTCTCCTTTTGGTTAAATTTTGGATTGTTTCTTTTCTATGCCTTAAGTCACTAATATTCTGCCCCACCCCAAGTGTGTGCTCTTCTCTTAACCAAATATAATGTAATATAGTTTTTGCTTCAGACAATACATATTTTTTATCTCTAGAAATTCAGTTTTGCATATTTCTGTTTTTAATCTCTCTCCTTAACATGGTCATGGTTTCGCCTACTTTCTTGAACATATGAGATATACTCTGTTATGTCCTTATGTACTTATGCTGTTATCTGTGCCTTTTTCATTTACATTACTCAGTTTTCCTTCTTATTAGAGGTTATATTTTCCTGCTTCTTGTATATTTGCTAAATTTTTTATTAAATGGCAGATATGGTGGATTTTACCTTGTTGAGTACTGGATAATAGATTCTTTAAATATTTCTGAGTTTTTATCTGTGGTGCAGTTTATTTTCTTAAGATTAGTTTCAACCTCTGAGGCTTGCTTTTTAGCTTTGTGAAGTTGGTCTAGAGCAAGGTCAAGTTTTTCCATAATATTCAGGTAACATTAATTACCTGAGTCCTCGACCTGGTGCGTCATAACACATAATGTTTTCCACTCTGGCTAGAGGGAAGGAAAACTGTTTCTAGCCAGAGTCTTCCATGTGCCCCTGTTTGGCAGTCCTTGCCCTGGCTGTGAGTAATATCTCACACTCATGCACAGTTCTGCACTCAGCCAAAGATTCAGAGGAAGCCCTCTGCAAAGGGTTTTTTCGGCTCTCTATGTAGTTTCTTCCACTCCTGGCAGCTTTCCTTGTTCTGGTACCTGCCTCCAAAATTGCAGCTGCAAGTATAAAATGATGGGTATTATCCTTATCTGACTGGGTTTTTGTGATGATTGAATTAGACTGACCATGATATAAATAAGGTATAATGTCCCTACCCATCAAGGGGTTACCAAATGTTACTTCCTGTTCTCTATTCTTTCTCCTTACTCAAGAATAAATGAGGCTAGTTTGAGTTTCCACTTTAGTCAATGGGGTAACAGTATTTTTAGAAGGAAGGACTAGAAGACAATTCACCTGCTTACAAGCGTTTTCTTTTTTCTTTTTTTTCTCCAGCCGCCGCGCTTCCCTCTCCGCGCCCGGTGGCGCCCGCGGGCTACCAGCGTCCTGGCTCAAGCGTTTTCTTAAAAGTATAGCAGTAAGACATACTTTCCACTGTGCTTTGCTGGATTAGACTCACAGCTTCCACCCTTCTCCCCACGCTGCACAGAGATTAAACAGAATGAAAGTGGCTAATTGCTTATCTATGCTCTATACGTCACAAGTAAATGGGCTGCCTTCACATAGAAAGCTTTGAAAATAGCCTGTGACTAGTGTATGTATGTATGTGTGCTCAGTCATGTCTGACTCTCTGGGACACCGTGGACTATAGCCCGCCAGGCTCCTCTGTCCATGGGACTTCCCAGGCAAGAATACTAGAGCAGGTTGCCTTTTCCTACTCAAAGGGATCTTCCCAACCCAGGGATGGAACTCGTGTCTACTGCATCTCCTGCACTGGCAGGCAGATTCTTTACCACTGAGCCACCTGGGAAGACAAGACTATGTAGTAGCCAGTCTCTAAGATGGACCCCAAGGATCCTCCCTCCTGATACTGAAAACCTTGCTTACCTGCCTCCAACAATGTATCAGGTATAGTCTGCATGCCAAATAGAATACAACAGAAATAAAGAAATGACAGCTTCTGACTCTGAAGAGCATAGATCAAAAAAGCCACTGAAGTTTCCTGCTTTCTTGCTCACTCTCTCTTTCTGAAATTATTCACACTGGGGAAAAGTCAGCTACAGTTGTTTGAGGAGTCACATGGAGAGGTCCCTGTCACAGGGAACTGAGTTCTCCTGCCAATAGCTATACGAGTGACTTGGAAGTGAAGCCTTCTGCCCCAGTCAGGTTTCCAGATGACTGCAACTTCAGCAAAAACTTGATTGAAACTTCACAAGTGCTCCTAAACTAGAACCCAGGTAGCCTGCTCCTGGAGTCCTAGTCTTCAGAAACTGTGCTAGATATTTAATGTTTAATGTTTTAAATTGCCAAGTTTTGGAGTAATTTTTTATACAGACTGGATAACTAATATTGATGTTGGTATTTGGATGTGGGAGTGGTCTAACAAATATCTAAAAAATTGGTAGTGGCTTTGGAACCAGGAAGTGTTAGAAGCTGGAATGATATGAAGAGTTTTAGTGAGGAAACTGTCGGCCAGACATCATGGATTTTGAGAAGGCTTCCTGTGATGGGATAAAGGGGCATGAGGATAATACTGGAAAACAGGAAGGAAGATCCTAGTTATGTGGTAGCTAAAAGTTTAGCAAAATTTTCATCTACAATAATGTCCTGAATATTCATTGAAAGGACTGATGATGAAGCTGAAACTCCAATACTTTGGCCACCTGATGTGAAGAACTGGTGCATTGGAAAAGACCCTGATGCTGGGAAAGATTGAAGGCAGGAGGAGAAGGGGACAACAGAGGATGAGATGGTCGGATGGCATCACCGACTCAATGGACATGGGTTTGAGTAAGCTCCAGGAGTTGGTGATAGGGAAGCCTGGCGTGCTGCAGTTCATGGGGTCACAAAGAGTTGGACACGACTGAGTGACTGAACTGAACCGAACTGAATGTGAAAAGTAGAAAACACGCTTATTGAACTAAATGACCGAGTAGGGAGATTCTTGGACAAGATGTTTTTCTCCTTGTTGCTTCTAGTAAATGAAAAAGAAAAGTGGTAAACAAAAGCAAAAACTGTTATATGTGAAAAGGCTAGGATGTGATTGCTTTAAAATTACTAAGCCTCTGAAGATAGCAAAGGATGTTAAAATTAAGAAGTTATTTATTAATTAAAAAATTAAACATTCCTTGGGATTTCCCTCGGGGTCCATTGCTTAGGACTTCGCCTTCCAATGCAGAGGGTACAGGTTCCATCTTTGGTCAAGGAGCTGAGATCCCACATGCCTGGCAGCCAATAAACCAAAACGAAAAAACAGAAACAAATTCAATAAAGACTTTTAAAATGGTTCACATGAAAAAAAATCTTTAAAAAAATATTAAGCAATCCAGGCTACTTCCAGGAAAACTAAAGATGTAACAAATACTGTAACAGAAAAATATTTTGGTAAGATTCAGATAGATTGAAGGTGATGTCTCCAGGTATGTCTGGAGGCAGAAGACCCTCCAGAGACATAGGGTTTCTGGGATAATTAAGGGTGCTGTACATTAGCATCACCCAGCATTGGACAGAGACCCACAGAAGAGAAAGGGTTATTACAAAGGCATTTGTTACAGTAGATTTTGTCTAATGAACTCCAAGAAGATTCACAGGGGACCCAAAAATTTTTTAAGAGGATTATATCAGTAGAAACAATGTCAGCTTGGAGCAAAAGGGACAGAAAGAGGGCAAAGTGAAACACCTTCATACTCTAAGACTCCACTAGGAGGAAATAGGCTGATAAGACAGCTTACCTGTTAATACGCACTGTTTCTCATGGAAAAGGATGAGTGGCTTGGTGTAACCAAGAGCCTGGAAGGCAAACTCAAAAGCCATGGAACATAACTCCTGAAGAGGAGTAGGACTGACTGATTTATAACAACAACAACAAAAACTTTCAACATTTTCTCAGCAGGATCTGAGAGCTTCCAGGAACCATGACTCCTGTGTGCCACTCATGTCTCCCTTTTTGAAAAAGGATGTGAGTAGTATACGTAGACATTCTTGTATGTTTATGTTGGATGTATGAGGGCAGATAACTAGTTTCATTAGTTTATGACTTCAAATGGAAAGGAACTAAACTTCAGGATTTCAACACAAAATTATATCCGAGGATCCTTATTGACAGCTGGACTTTAGTTAGATGACCAGATTATGTACATCAAGCAGACACTATAATGGAATGAAGCTTTGAGGGGCCTTGAATGTGTTTGTGCGTTTTGATATAGGAGTGATATGAATCCCTGGATCCAGACAGAAACATATTAATAACATAGTCTTTACTGATCCCCACCTCCTAGTACTCATGTCCTTGCATATTCCCTACCTGCTTTATATTGTAGATACTCTGTGTGTACAATGGAATACAACAGAAGAGGCGCTGTGAAACTTTGGACACTGTAGGTCAGAAAAATTGAATATATGTTCTCTCTCTTCCTTCCTCTCTCTCTCTTTCACTTTTTCCACTACAGGAAACCACCTACGATGTTATGAGCAATGCTATGGAATCAATATTTGGATGAGATTCTCTAGTCCATGCCAAGCCTCTACATGATTGCAGTCCTACCTGATAGCTTGACTGAAATCTCATGACACACCATGGATCAAAAATATTCACTTAACCTGTTCCAGGATCTGTGCTCCTCAGAAACTGCAGGTGAAAAAATGTTGATTTAGGTGGATAACTTGGGAGTACTTTATTAGACAAAGATAAATAATTAATACACCACTTATGCAAAGCAATGATGTGCAGGACAGCTGGTCTAAGCATCAAGCTGTCTTATTATTTCACCAGCTAAAAAATAAAGCAGAAGATGGTGGGTTCCATTATAACCACTGAGCAGCAGTAGCATCAAAACATGGCTTTTCTGTATGGTTTGTACTCAGTTATTCCTGATAAAACCTTAACAGAGTAAGTGAGATGTGCTGCGATTTATTGCCCACTTGGTAAGTCAACTGTTTCCATCACTCTTGTGTTACAGCCCATACTTCACCCACATAGAATGACTTGTATTTCCCCAGTGTGTCATATTTTTTATATGCTTGCATCGGATTTTCCCTTTGTCCTGTTGTCTTCTTGTCCAGCTAACAAACTCCTTCTCATCCTTCCTCAAATATGTCCTCTTCTGTAATGCCTTCCATAATGCTTTCGAGAAAATTGGCTCATTCTTTCGCCTGCTAATGCACCTTGAATATAATTCTTCCTGATGTCTATAATACTACAATATCTCTTTATTCCCAGTGCTTCCTAGACTGCCATACATGGAATAGGTGTTATTAATAAATATTCTCTGGCTTAAGGAAAGAATGAAAAGATGAGAAAGCCCTCTCAGGAGATCTGTTGAATAGGAAATACAAAATAAAAAATAAACTTAAGTTCTAGAATAAAGAGATGCAATATGCAATTAAGAAGTGACAATTTTATTATAGTGTTCCTAAATGTATCATTACTTTAAAATAGAAATATCTAACATATCACCAAGACAGATCCCTTGATTTAATATAGAAGCAAATTTTAATTTTTGTAGGAAAAAAAGCTGTGTTTTCTACTCGAGATGAATGACTGGACTAGTTGAATCTGATAGTTGTAAAACTCTGTGTGTGCACACACACTCAGTCATGTCCGACTCTTTGCAACCCCATGGACTATAGCCTATCAAGGTCCTCTGTTCATGGAATTTTCCAGGTGCAAATACTGGAATGGGTTGCTATTTTCTTCTCCAAGGAGATCTTCCCAACCCAGGGATCAAACCTGAGTCTCTTGTGTCTGCTGCATTGGCAGGCAGATTCTTTACCACTGCACCCCCTGGGAAGCACATAAAACAGCTATATCCCACTTATATTCCCAGAGATCATAAATTATGTTTCAAGACTGGCACATCTAGCAATGGTAAAAGAGATGCCAAGCAA
Source organism: Bos grunniens (assembly GCF_055505025.1). Lineage (NCBI taxonomy): Eukaryota > Metazoa > Chordata > Mammalia > Artiodactyla > Bovidae > Bos > Bos grunniens. Next base: position 45,247,610 of record NC_141193.1, on the reverse strand, counting down.
CTGGACTCGGCCAAACTGAACCGCAGATTCCAGGACCCTTTATAAAACAGCAGGGTCAGTGAGAGTTTCTGTTGACTTAGGGACATGTTTCTAAACACCTAGCACATACTTGAGCTTAAGAGTGGGCACGGACCCTGCCCATGAACTTCCTACAACAGAATACAAAAAGTAAGGAAACTTGGCAAGTGACTCATAGAATGATGGGTAAGACACCATAAGAGATGTAACAAACAGAAATTGAAAAGAGGCAACTAGGAATGTTGAAAGAATGGTAGCTCTTAAAGGGCATGATGGAGAATGTGGGTCTGAAAGAGGTTTTGAAGTACAGTTACACACCAGTGTATTCTATTACTCATTCAATGATTCTAAGAAACAGTACAACAAAGGATTGAGAGCATCACAGTGAGAGCCAGAGAGAACAGATCTGAAATTGTGCTTTTCCTTCTTGCTAATTATATGACCTTGAATATATGAACTTACCTTTCTGGGTCTCAACTTTATTGCATGTAAAATGAGGTCAAATAAAACTGTACGTAGAATAGTCAGAAAGATTATGTAAGGGAATCTATAGAAAAAAATATTATACAACCTAGCATATGTGCAGTTACAAACACACTGAAATAATTATTACTGCTCTTATTATAGCTATTAATATTAATATTAGTAGTTCTGTAGCTACCTGAGAGCCACAAAGGTGAACTTGTCCCTTTTCTCCTTCATACTGCTGTGATGGATGCCGATATGATGCCTGAAGTTGGAGCAATCTCCATGTGATGATGAGAAAAGGTCAAGAGCATGATACAGTGGTAGAAATGTTGACACTGTTTTCATTGGGCCTTTGGATCATGCCATTGGCATCTTTATTTTATTTATTTATTTATGACCATGCTGGGCCTTGGTGCTGCACAGCTTTCCTCTGGTTGTGGAGAGCAGGGCAGCTCTCTAGCTGTGGGGCGTCTGCTCCTCACTGCCGTGGCTTCTCTTGTCGTGGAGCAGGGCTCCAGGCACGTGGGCTTCAGTCCTTGTGGCTCCTGGGCTCTAGAGCACAGGCTCAGAAGCTGTGGCTCACAGGCTTAGCTCCTCTGCGGTGTATGGGATCCTCCCAACCCAGGGATCAAACCCGCATCTTCTATACTGCCAGGTGGATTCTTTACCACTGAGCCAGCAGCGAAGTCCCGACATCAGCATCTTACTGTAAGATGGTTGTTATAGGAGAGTCATAATTTATGTATTTTAAGTCACTAGTTAATAAATTTTATTTGTATCCCCAAGCACTGCTGGCTGGTCTGTTAACCATCCAGCAAAGCCCTTCTGGAATGATTATGATGTGGGAGACACTACATGGCATGATGGTGTTGGTAGGTGAAAGCAGGCCCCTTTGTTCTAGAAAGCAATACTATCCTGCAAAGTCTCACTAGATTCCAGGTTGGGAGGAAAGAGGACCGCTGCCGTCTGGATTCAGACTGCAGGCCCTTCCTTCCCCTTTGTGTTATCTCTGTGCCTATGTCGGAATCTGAGTTTCCTCATTGGCAGAATGGAAATAAATAATGAAGACTTTATCAAGCTGTCATGAGGAATAGATACAATAACATATGAAAATTTTCTTCCATAGTGCCTGGCAATAGAAATCATCATCAACTTGTAGTTATTCATGTTTTTATAGCATCATATTATCATTTCCTAATGGATTTTCTTGAAAAATTCCCCAAGTATGTAATATGTAAGCAACTAGGCTCCTAATTTGAAGTATCATTACAAAATTCCTCCTGGTCCAAGACCCAACTATTCTTATTTTTGATCTGTTTCTCTTATCCCCAGCCCCACCCGCCAACCAGTCAGAGCCCAGCTTAAAGGCCAGTTTATTGAACTGAACATTTCCAAAGTACCTTTATGTATATGGTAAAGAATATGGGCTTCCCTGTGGCTCAGAGGTTAAAGCGTCTGCCTCCAATGCGGGAAACCGGGGTTCGATCCCTGGGTTGGGAAGATCCCCTGGAGAAGGAAATGGCAACCCACTCCAGTATTCTTGCCTGAAGAATCCCATGGACGGAGGAGCTTGGTAGGCTACAGTCCATGGGGTCGCAAAGAGTTGGACACGACTGAGTGACTTCACTTTCACTTTCATGGTAAAGAATCCGCCTGCAGTGCAAGAGACCCAGGTTCAATCCCTAGGTTAAGAAGATGCCCTGTAGAAGGGAATCGCTACCTGCTCCACTATTCTTGCTTGGATAATTTCATGGACGGAGTGGCCTGGTAGGCTACAGTCCATGGGGTCACAAAGAGACATGCCTATCACTTTTTCTTTCACAAGAGCACCACTATTCCTTTACATATTTGAGGCTGCTCCCATGATACAAATGTGAGACTCCTGAGAGTTTTTGTTAAGTGATTATATCATACTAATTATCCTTGGAGGTTAAAATTTCTAAAAGTTAAATAGGAACCTCAGATTTTCTTTGAAATATACATTTACTTCCTGGGCATAATGAAGAGAAGTTTGCAAACTGTGTGAGAGTTGCATTAGAAGAGCTCATTTTGATTATGTTTTAAATGGTGATAATAAGGAAACATCCTAACTAATGGCTCCATTAGCATATTTCTTGGAATCGTGTTAGCACTATGTGACAGGGTTGAATCTAAATTAGTGAGTAATTTAGAGATAAAAAGTTTCTGCTCTAACTACAATTATATCTGCAAGTTCTTGAAATTATGGAGTAGAACACTTTTTAAGGTCATAGACACCTTAAAAACTTCGGGTGACCTATCTGATCCTATACTGATTCTATTTCCCATGGGATTTTGAGAAAAATTAAGTAGTATCTCCAAGCCTCACTGTTCATTTGTAAAATGCTAATGATCATTATATTCACTGAATAGAGTTGTGAGAATTGGATAAAACCATGAATGGAAAAATGCACTGAAAGTCATCCACGGGTTACAGGTATAATCTAGACATCAGACTCTCCTTTCTTCACAATACCTGGGTTGGATCAGCCTGAGTCCCCCTGTTGCATACCATATTTTCTCTCCAGTATTTCTGAAATCCTGAGGGAGGTCAGTTCTCACAGTCATATTTCATCTTGGCCTTCATTTCTGTTCAATACTGTTCTCTGTGTGAATTTCAGGATTTTTCTCTTTGTTGCTGTTCAGTGTCAATTCAAACAAAGCAAAGCGCATCCTCCTGATTTTCTTCTGTAAAAATTTAGTTCTTACTAGACCCCACTGCCACACTCTGCTCTATATCTCAGGTTTGTATAATCATATCATTAAACATCCATTAATGTACTCTGCCAAACAACTGGACTGCCTCCGCCCTTGGTTTCTCTTTCCCACTTTCCCATCTGAGAGTATTTATGTCACTGCTGCTTACCTCCCCATCCTCTCCACACACGTGATTATTGTGTTTGTTTTTTATGTCTTTTTAGCATTTTGAGTAAAGGAAATGTAGTTCTGTATGTTTTTAATTACCTAATGAATGGGCAAGTTGAGTTGCTCTTAAGAATCCATCTAGGACTGAAAAGACCCATCTTATCTTGACCGCCTGTTTGATCTTAGTTATAAGTTGAACAGCCTGACCTACTTTACAAGGGCAGGCCATTTGTTTAAGGAAGATAGTATTTATTTTCAAAGTGTATATGCTCTCATTCTGGCCTTAATATGCTCATCTGTCTGAAGAGAGAAAGAATATTTTATCTGTCCAATATGGTGCTTGTGATGAGTAAATTAGAAAATCAGTATTGATATATTTTGCAAAATGTAAAATCTAATACATGGGCAAAATTGAATTGAAACATGGCACAGTAAACAAAACATGGACCCTAAAATTAATAGACCTGTTAAGTGACCTTAATGAGTCTTTCGACCTGCCTTTACTTCACTGACTCTTAAAAACATTGTTGCTGTTGTTCAGTTGCTAAGTCCTGTGTGACTCTTTGTGACCCCATGGACTACAGCATGCCAGGCACCTCTGTCCTCCGCTATCTCCCTGAGTTTGCTCAGATTCGTGTCCACTGAGTCGGTGATGCCATCCAACCATCTCCTCTTCTGTTGTCCCCTTCCCCTCCTGTCTTCAATCTTTCCCAGCATCAGGGTCTTTCCCAAGGAGTCGGCTCTCCTCATCAGGTGGCCAAAGTACTGGAACTTCAGCTTCAACATCAGTCCTACCAATGAATATCCAGGGTTGATTTCCTTTAGGATTGACTGGTTTGACCTTGCTGTCCAAGGGACTCTCAAGAGTCTCCTCCAACCCCACAGTTCGAAAGCATCAATTCTTTGGTGCTCAGCCTTCTTTATGGTCCAACTCTCACATCCATACATGACTACTGGAAAAACCATGGCTTTGACTGTACAGATCTTTATCTGTAAAGTGATGTCTCTGCTTTTTAATACACATCTAGGTTTGTCATTTTTCCTGAAAAAGAAGAAAATAATAATACTTTTCTGCAGATCTGTTACAAAAATTAAGAGAAAGCTTTGAATTAGTTTCTTTTTTGTTTTTACAGTACAAAAAGAATAGACTAAATGAATTCTATTCATACTCCTTTCTCATATATTTGGCTCTGGGAGTCAAGAATATTATCTTTCTTCTTGCCCAGAATTCTGTTAGCTCTGCTTGAGGGAGACAGGATGGTAAATGTGCTGTAGCTGACAGGCAGCAGGACCCTGTCCATGAAAAGCACAGAAGAGAGCACAGGTCTTAGGCCTTGTTTGGACCGCGAGTCGGGGGATGATCATCTTAAGGCCATTCTGCTTTCCTTTCATGCAGTTTAGCTTCATTCATTCGGTGTCACTGTCAGCTTGCTGCCTAAAGAGATAAGTAGGTGAGAGGCTTCCTTCGTGGTGCTGCTGACAAAGGAAGAGTTATGTCTGGTTTCTGCTGAGCATAAGATAGAAACAAAATTTGTCACACTACTGCCCCTTTTTAGGAAGACAAACTTTAAAAATTACCATCTGGGTTAACTGCTTTTTGCGATAATATGAAGTCTTACAATAAATAGCAATGAGTATCTATAAGGTACCAGGCACTGGGCTTGTTGCTGGGATTGCAGAGAAAAATCCCACACGGTGATTTGCTCCTGCCTTCATGTAGTTCTCAAATTAGGGGAGAATCTGAGACTCAAGTTTTAATTCTGTATGCTGCTGCTGCTGCTAAGTCGCTTCAGTTGTGTCCGACTCTGTGCGACCCCATAGACGGCAGCCCACCAGGCTCTGCCGTCCCTGGGATTCTCCAGGCAAGAACACTGGACTGGGTTGCCATTTCCTTCTCCAATGCATGAAAGGAAAAGTGAAAGCGAAGTCGCTCAGTCGTGTCCAACTCTTAGCGACCCCATGGACTGCAGCCTACCGGGCACCTCCGTCCATGGGATTTTCCAGGCGAGAGTACTGGAGTGGGGTGCCATTGCCTACTCCATTAATTCTGTATAGGCTCCGCTTAAGCTGGGGACTCAATATGAACAGATGTTTGCCAGAGAAGGAAAAAAAAAGGTTTGGGTCTTAAGGTCTCTCAGAACACTCAGAAGCCATCGTGTTGCTAATGGGGTGGAATTGAACAGAGATAGAGTAAAGAGGGGCCACTGTAGGGATAGACACTTGTCATGTTATTTAGCAAGAAATGGAATGCTTGTTAATAGGTAAGGGAGCTTCTTGGGGCTTCTCACGTGGCTCAGTGGTGAAGGATCCATTTGCAGTGCAGGAGACAGGGTTCAATCCCTGAGTAAGGAAGATTCCCCGGAGAAGCAATGGCAACCGATGACAGTGTTCTTGACTGGGAAATCCCATGGACAGAGGACCCTGGCGGGCTCTAGTCCATGGAGTCACAAAAGAGTCAGACATGACTTAGCAACTAAACAACAGGAGAGTTTATTAGAAAAGTGCTCTCAAATTGTCACTTCAATATGCTACACTCTCCCTTCTTTCCAGGGCATGTCAGTTCTATAGTAGTCCCAGCTCTTATAAAAGCTGTTGCTGAGGCCAACTCTTGGACTACCTTAATGCTGTATTTGAACTGATCTCGTTGGGGGAAGACCTACGCCCGCAGCGGCGTTCACTCTGCAACCCTCTGCTACCCTCTTCTGGTGAGAGTCTATCACTGCAACTAGCCCTTAAATCCGGGCCAATCTGTCATCTCTAGGTATGGTTCAGATCAGATCAGGTAAGATCAGATCAGTTGCTCAGTCGTGTCCGACTCTTTGCGACCCCATGAATCGCAGCACTCCAGGCCTCCCTGTCCATCACCAACTCCCGGAGTTCACTCAGACTCACGTCCATCGAGTCAGTGATGCCATCCAGCCATCTCATCCTCTGTCGTCCCCTTCTCCTCTTGCCCCCAATCCCTCCCAGCATCAGAGTCTTTTCCAATGAGTCAACTCTTCGCATGAGGTGGCCAAAGTATTGGAGTTTCAGCTTTAGCATCATTCCTTCCAAAGAAATCCAAGAGCTGATCTCCTTCAGAATGGACTGGTTGGATCTCCTTGCAGTCCAAGGGACTCTCAAGAGTCTTCTCCAACACCACAGTTCAAAAGCATCAATTCTTCGGCACTCAGCCTTTTTCACAGTCCAACTCTCACATCCATACATGACCACTGGAAAAACCATAGCCTTGACTAGACAAACCTTTGTTGGCAAAGTAATGTCTCTGCTTTTGAATATGATATCTAGGTTGGTCATAACTTTCCTTCCAAGGAGTAAGCGTCTTTTAATTTCATGGCTGCAGTCACCATCTGCAGTGTTTATGGTTGGTAAGGGCCAAATTGCGGAAAATGACATAGGGCAGGACTTCATAGCCAGATCCAGCTCCAGGATTTAGGAAAACAAGCACAACCCAAGAATTTGACATCTGAAGGCGATGGTGAGAGACTTCAGGTGGTGGGCTCAAAGTCATATCAGGCAATGACCCATTCCGTCACTGGCATGCTCCCCTCAAAAGGGTAGACAATACATGAGTAACAAAAAGATTATTTTCCATTAGATCATGTTAGGAAGCATCTTCCATGATACCTTTCCTGGTCATCTTATTTAAAATGATAATCTTCCCACTTCTATTTCTTTTCATGTTTCATTTTTCTCTATAACATTTAGTTATCTAACAGATTATATTTAATAGCTTAATTTTTATTAATTGTCTGTATATGCTGCTAGAACAGCAGGAGATCATGGCCTTTTTGTGTGTGTGTCACTGTTCTGTCTGTAACACTTAGATTGGGGCCCAACACCTATTATTTGCTCCATAAACACTTTCCGAATAAAGAAAAAACACTAGGAATCAGAATCTGATCACTAGATTATAGGTTGGGATGAGAATCTTCCATTACAAATGCAATTAAATCCTTCATTCCTGCTGCTTAGAAGTGAGAACCAGGTAAGGACTGTAGATATGAACTGAATTATCAAAATTAGGCCCAAGATTAGTCTCACTTTCAGTTAGTGTGATTGGTGGGTTTGGCTATCATTCTCAAAGTTTATAAGAATTACCCAGGAGGCTTGTTTAAATGCAGATTCCTGAATCCCAACCCTAGAAGTTATAATTCAGAGGGAATGGATTGTGGTTCAAACATCCGGATTTTAAACAAGCACCCCCAAGATATTCTAATGGAGGAAGTCCATTCATGACATTTAAACGGAAAGGAAAAAAAAAACATAAAAGCAAGTCCTTCATGATTCAAGATTAAAATCATTCTTAGAGATTGAGGCAGAAAAAGCAATGGTACCCCACTCCAGTACCATTGCCTGGAAAATCTCATGGATGGAGGAGCCTGGTGGGCTGCAGTCCATGGGGTCGCTAAGAGTCGGACACAACTGAGCGAGTTCACTTTCACTTTTCCCTTTCAGGCATTGGAGAAGGAAATGGCAACCCACTCCAGTGTTCTTGCCTGGAGAATCCCAGGGACAGGGAAGCCTGGTGGACTGCTGTCTATGGGGTCGCACAGAGTTGGACAAGACTGAAGCGACTTAGCAGCAGCAGTGGCAGTAGAGATTGAGGAAGATCATTCAAGTGGGAATTTTGCTTATGGAATAAAATGGTGGTGGAGACTGGGGACCAGTGAAGCCTGAATGTATCAGAGCATCACTGCAAGCTTGATTTTAGCACTTGCTAAAATGTACTTTCTGCGATGTTATTCTCAAGAGTTGCATTTTAGTATTCAACGGTGATTTTGATGCTAGGAGTCCGAAAGTCATACTTTGAAAAATACTGGTATGAAAGGAAGAGAAGGGAAATTTGAAAAAAAAAAATACGTGCTGATTTCAAGTACTATTCCAAAAGAGCTTTACACAGAGGAAAATATTACGACCATTATTTTACAGGTGAGAAAAATTAGAACTACACATGATATAAGACCCTGCGGTCACATTGATAGGAAAGAGGTGAGCTTTGACTTGAGTAAAAGAATTCTTAAATTCACCAGCGATGGTCCTTTTGCTGCTGTTAGATTTATCTAGTGTTTGCAGTGATCATCTTGTAGCACTTATACAGTTTGGCCAACTCTCCATAGTTGTGTGGGCTTCCCAGGCGGTGCTAGTGGTAAAGCACGCACCTGCCAATGCAGGAGATGTAAGAGATGCAGGTTTGATCCCTGGGTCAGGAAGATCCCCTGGAGAAGGGCATGGCAACCCACTCCAGTATCCTCAGCTGGAGAATCCCATGGACAAAGGAGCTTGGCAGGCTATACACAGTCCATAGGGTCACACAGAGTAGGACATGGTTGGAGTGACTTAGCATGCAAGCACACATGTAGTTGTGTAAACCCTGCTACAATCAAGATATAGAATCTTACCACCACCCCAGAAGATCCTCTGGGACCATTTTGCAATTATTTCCCTTCTCTCATCACTGGAAGCCACCTTTCTATTTTCTGTTTCTGAGTTTGACTAATTTCAGTTCAGTTCAGTCACTCAATCTTGTCCAACTCTTTGCAACCCCATGAATTGCAGCACGCCAGGCCTCCCTGTCCATCACCAACTCCCGGAGTTCACTCAAACTCACGTCCATCGAGTCAGTGATGCCATCCAGCCATCTCATCCTTTGTCGTCCCCTTCTCCTCCTGCCCCCAATCCTTCCCAGCATCAGAGTCTTTTCCAATGAGTCAACTCTTCGCATGAGGTGGCCAAAATATTGGAGTTTCAGCTTCAGCATCAGTCCTTCCAATGAACATCCAGGACTGATCTCCATCAGAAAGGACTTGGGTCTCCTTGCAGTCCAAGGGACTCTCAAGAGTCTTCTCCAGCACCACAGTTCAAAACCATCAATTCTTTGGCACTCAGCTTTCTTCACAGCCCAACTCTCACATCCATACATGACCACAGGAAAAACCATAGCCTTGACTAGACGGACCTTTGTTGGCAAAGTAATGACTCTGCTTCTGAATATGCTATCTAGGTTGGTTGGAACTTTTCTTCCAAGGAGTAAGCGTCTTTTAATTTCATGGCTGCAATCACCATCTGCAGTAATTTTGGACCCCCCCCAAAATAAAGTCTGACACTGTTTCCACTGTTTCCCCATCTATTTCCCATGAAGTGATGGGACCAGATGCCATGATCTTCGTTTTCTGAATGTTGTGCTTTAAGCCAACTTTTTCACTCTCCTCTTTCACTTTCATCAAGAGGCTTTTGAGTTCCTCTTCACTTTCTGCCATAAAAGTGGTGTCATCTGCATATCTGAGGTTATTGATATTTCTCCCAGCAATCTTGATTCCAGCTTGTGTTTCTTCCAGTCCAGCGTTTCTCATGATGTACTCTGCATATAAGTTAAATAAGCAGGGTGACAATATACAGCCTTGAGGTACTCCTTTTCCTATTTGGAACCAGTCTATTGTTCCATGTCCAGTTCTAACTGTTGCTTCCTGACCTGCATACAGGTTTCTCAAGAGGCAGGTCAGGTGGTCTGGTATTCCCATCTCTTTCAGAATTTTCCACAGTTTATTGTGATCCACATAGTCAAAGGCTTTGGCATAGTCAATAAAGCAGAAATAGATGGTTTTCTGGAACTCTCTTGCTTTTTCCATGATCCAGTGGATGTTGGCAATTTGGTCTCTGGTTCCTCTGCCTTTTCTAAAACCAGCTTGAACATCTGGAAGTTCACAGTCCACGTATTGCTGAAGCCTGGCTTGGAGAATTTTGAGCATTACTTTACTAGCGTGTGAGATAAGTGCAATTGTGCGGTAGTTTGAGCATTCTTTGGCATTTCTTTTCTTTGGGGTTGGAATGAAAACTGACTTTTTCCAGTCCTGCGGCCACTGCTGAGTTTTCCAAATTTGCTGGCATATTGAGTGCAGCACTTTCACAGCATCATCTTTCAGGATTTGGAATAGCTCAACTGGAATTCCATCACCTCCACTAGCTTTGTTCGTAGTGATGCTTTCTAAGGTCCACTTGACTTCACATTCCAGGATGTCTGGCTCTAGGTGAGTGATTGATCACACCATAGTGATTATCTTGGTCATGAAGATCTTTTTTTTTTTGTAGAGTTCTTCTGTGTATTCTTGCCACCTCTTCTTAATATCTTCTGCTTCTGTTAGGTCCATACCATTTCTGTTCTTTATCGAGCCCATCTTTGCATGAAATGTTCCCTTGGTATCTCTAATTTTCTTGAAGAGATCTCTAGTCTTTCCCATTCTGTTGTTTTCCTCTATTTCTTTGCATTGATCGATGACTAATTTAAGTATCTCATATAATTGAATCATGAAATTTTTGTTTTTTAGCCATGGGATTATGTAACTCACCATAATGTCCTTAAGGTTCATCTGTGTTGTGTATATGACAGGATTTCCTTTTTGAAAGCTGAATAGTATTCCATTGTGTATGTGTGTGTTCATATATATGTGTGTATGTGTATCTATATATATTTATTACATCATATTTTCTTTATCCATTCATCCATTGATAGACACTTAGGCTGTTTCCATGTGTTGGCTATTTTAAATAATGCTGCAACAAACATGGATATGCAAATATCTCTTTGAGAATTTTATTTTTATTCTTCTGGATAAATGCCCAGAAGTGGGATTGCTGAATTATATGGTTATTTTTAATTTTTAAAGAACTCTATATAGTGGTTTCTAGACCATCTGCACCACTTTACACTCTCATCAATAGTGCACAAGGATTCTGAATTCTCCACATCTTTACCAGCATTTGTTATTTTATGCTGTGTTTTTTTTTTTTTTTTTGTAGTGGCTAACCAAACTGGCATTAGGTGATATTTCATTATGGTTTTGATTTGCATTTCTCTGATGATTAGTGATGTTGAGCATTAAAAAATATTTTTAATGTCTTTCAGCCTACTGGGGGTCCAGCACTCAGTTGCAACCACAGACTGAATCCTGACTCTCGTGCTGTCTCTGTGACTGCCTTCACCCCAGCTCCTCTTGGTACCTTTAATAAATTTAATGGCAATTTTTATATCTTCTTTAAAGAAATAGCTACTTCAGTCCTTCTTACCTTCTCCTGGTAACTTGAAGGGATGTTCTCATCCAGCTGATCACTCAAAAGATTCTTACACAAAATTTCTTCTTTGGAGACCGCAAGGTAGAAACGCCCTTATTGTCTTGCTGGCTTCATAAATATCAGCATTCGTGCTGTGTGCAGATTGATTCAGAGCTTTTAGACACCTACAGTTTTATGCCAAAAATAAGATGAAATCACTGTTTCCTAGGCAACAATTTCATGGAAAATACATAGTTTTCCTCCAAAAGTGTCTTAAATGGTAAAATTTACTATTTACTATCCTAACGTGTTCACTTTTTAAAGGAACAATTGACAACCAAATGCTTTAGCAGGCATGGATTATTAAATTAGGCAGCTAAACTCTGATCGAGTTCTAACTCATGCACAAGGGCCGGATGACCTTTTCTGTGTAAGCACTACATGGCAGATACCAATGGGGCAGGGTGTAAGGACAGAAGGAAGGATGGAAGAAAGCAGAGAGAAGGACAAGGAGTTGGGGAGGGAGGAAGAATTTACTAATGCATATCTATGGGATTGTTTTGAAGATTAAAGCAAAAGGCTCTTCATGGGACTAGACGCTTACTATACCCTCAGTAAATGGTGACATTGTTATTTTTTATCTTGTTAAACTAAAAACAGTTGTTTCCAAGCCAAAAACTTAGGCAAGCACTCAAGTATTAAAAGTATCCAGAAACATGTCCTGCATTGTATCTGAGATGGTATGGTATGTTTGGGTCTAGGCATTAATAGACTGGCACAGACAAATCTGTCCTTTTTGACTTAAATTGACATTAAGATATAAAGATTTGGAGTCTGGATGAATTTCATCCCAATTATTCCAGCTATTTAGACCTCCTATCTAGAAGGCTTTATAAGAAATATTTTATATACATTAACTCTTTACACTCTGACACTCCTAGAGAAGAAACATATCATTGTTAATACTTTAAAGGCATGAAAGAGATGCTCAGAGATTTTAAGTGATCAGATCAAGCTTGCAAGATTTGTTTAAGTCTAGTTTCTAGAATTCAATGTCAGGTCAGCTCCTTGATGTCCAGCTGCACACTAACCTACAGGTCCTTTCTTTTGTCCTTTTTCTAGGGAAATTGATAAGGCATTTTCATAAATTAGAACTAGCTAAATAATATTTAACAAAATGGTCCTAGACAAATCATGTATGGCTTATCTAGTAGAGTGAGTCAGTACACACTACCTAATGCTCCAGGCTACGAGTAGGACACAAATCAAAATTATAAATTGTTTTGGTAGTACTTTCCCACCAGAGAACCTTCTTTAGAACTAGGTTAATTACACAATAATAAGTATATTTCACAGTAATTCATAGTGTTATTATATCAAACCTGAAACCTCCCTGGGTTCATACAGATGCCTTAGAAACACAACTGCTACAGAATAGGTTAATGGCAAATTCTGGGATAGAAACACATCCTGTCCCTTTTTATTCCCTCATCTTAAGTCACTTCAAAAATAAACCTCAGAAAAGAGTGCATTGAAATAAGACACAAATGAACTCATTCAATGAACCGGCACCCAACCTTCAGCTAGTTTTATAAACTGCAAAACTATTATTTCATTTAATTTGTATGCAGTTCAGTTCAGTTCAGTCGCTCAGTCATGTCCAACTCTTTGCGACCTCATAGACTGCAGCGTGCCAGGCTTCCCTGTTTATCACCAACTTCTGCAGCTTGTTGAAACTCATGTCCGTCGAGTCGGTGATGCCATCCAACCACCTCATTCTCTGTCATAGATTTTCTTATTTTGACACACTTATACTCACACATTTTAGAGGGAATAGCTTACAACAAATTTCAGGGAAGTCTTCTTGGTGTATTTTTCAGACAAACAAAACATACATGTTCTCGTCAGTTAAAAACATATTTTCCTCTCTCTTTTCCAGAGTTGAGTGCAATCCTCCTGTAGGCTGATGACATTGCATTTATTTTCATTTAAGGGCTGGCTTGGATGGAGACGTTCAACTGGTTCACTGTTTCCCGCTCTCTCCCTTGGCTAACAGATGAGAATGTTTTTGTTTCCTTTGTCAGTTTGGATCCAGACTATTAGCTCGATATTGATAATATGATGCTCTGAGAGGTATCAGCTGATTAGGCTCTGAAACAGAATATGCTTTTGTTGAAAATGGATCAAACATTTATATATCCTTTTAACAGTGTTGTAACCACATTACTGTGGGTGAGGTATAACGCGGTTAGCCACCGATCAAGAGAGGGAAACCAGAATGTGGTTTATAATTCCGTCACTCACAGTCCCCTGGGGGGAACACAGTAGGACAGCCAGTGTCGCCCAGGGGAAGGCAGGAGAGCAGGGAGCTGTGCTTGGTGTCTTTGCTGTGGTTTCCATGGGTAAGCAAGTTTAGGATTAGCTACTTTGAATAATTTCAGCTAACTTTCAGACATAGGCGCTGCCCCTGGTTGTCTGATATCTCGTCTTGGGACAATTAGGGCAGGTACACAGTGACCCGGGGCTTCCCGGTGGCTCAGCGGTAAAGAGCCCATCTGCAGTGCAGGGGACTCGGGTTCAGTCCCTGGGTCAGGAAGATTCTCTGGAGAAGGAAATGCAACCCACTCCAGGATTCTTGCCTGAGAAATCCCACAGACAGAGGAGCCTGGTGGGCTGCAGTCCATGGGGTCGCAAAGAACCAAAGACGACTTAGCGACAACAATAACATCAAACAGTGGCCCAGAGCGTGAGAACCTGATGGGAGCTGGTTCGGAGTGTGAACTTAATGGTCCATTGAAAGGAAACTGACTGGCCTTTCATCGGGGCCTCAAGATGGGATCAAGACAGAATTAACAACAACAACAAAAAAATCATAGACAAAGGAAAGAATGTAAGCGGTATACCTTGTTTCTATGTTTTGTTATTGCCTCTCAGATCCTTTGGGCTTCCCTAGTGGCTCAGTGGTAAAGAACTTGCCTGACAATGCAGGAAATGCAGGTTCAGTCCTTGGGTGGGGAAGATCCCCTGGAGAAGGAAATGGTAACACACTCCGGTATTTTTGCCTGGGAAATCCCATGGACAGAGGAGCCTGGCAGGCTACAGTCCATAGGGTCGCAAAGAGTCTGACATGACTTAGTGACCGAGCATGCATGCACACTCAGATCCTTCTCTTTTCTTATGGGTTAGATAGAGATTCTCTGCCAGATGTTCAACCATTCATTTCATTTTCCCCCTGGGTATAAAGGAGGAAACTCCAAATTCCCTTATAATTAAGTCGGTCCATTTGACTTAATTCTGGTGAAAAAAATGAAGATAGAATTGAGAACACATTCAGATCTGATCACAAAACCCTCACCTTCCCCCTTTCAACCCCATAGACATTTGGGGACTGTATATTGAAAGTAAGTGGCACAATTAGAAAGTAACTTGGGTCCTAAATTAATGTGTAGCAGAAAAGACACCATTTCCAGCAGAAAAGAAATCAATCCCCAAATGTCTTGCTGTCACAGCTAACATAAGCAACCAACAAGTCTTTTGAAGTTTAAGGACTTATCTGTTAACTTGCCTATGGATGCTTGGTCATTTTCAGAGCAATGACATTGTTAGATAGGAAATCTTATAGTTCAAATCTCATAGGGTATAAAGTATGATGCTAGTAAGATATGACACTAACACTGTAACATTTCTACATAGTACAATGAACCAAAATTTTTCTCAGTGTTTAGAGAAAAATTTTCTCAGTGCATTTTCTCCCTTGTTACTATTCTCAATGATAATTCCTTGGTTTTGCAAAAGTCACTGTGAGACAGGAATTCTTGAGATATAGGAAAGGTTTTCCTGTGCCTTAGATTAGGAGCATCTAGAAGGCAGAAGGGTTTTGTTGTTGTTGTTGTTCTCTTTTTCTTTTCCTTTTTAATTTTCCACTCTATACCAACGTTTGCTGTTGTTGTTCAGTCACTCAGTTGTGTCTGATTCTTTGTGACCCCACAGACTCCAGACCACCGGGCTTCCCTGTCCTTCACCATCTCCTAGAGTTTGCTCAAACTCATCTCTGTTGAGTCGGTGATGCCATCCAGCCATCTCGTCTTCTGTCATCCCCTTTTCCTCCCGCCTTCAATCTTTCCTAGCATCAGGGTCTTTTCCAATGAGTCAGTTCTTCGCATCAGGTGGCCAAAGTATTGGAGCTTCAGCATCAGTCCTTCCAATGAATATTCAGGGTTGATTTCCTTTAGGATTAACTGATTTGATCTTCTTGCAGCCCAAGGGACTCTCAAGAGCCTTCTCCAGCACCACAATTCAAAGGCATCAATTCTTCAGTGCTTAGCCTTTATGGTACAATTCTCACATCTGTAGATGACTACTGGAAACTATAGCTTTGACTATACAGACCTATGTTGGCAAAGTAATGTCTCTGCCAACAACTTTCTCTCTCTAACTCACAAACTGACTGGTCAGCATGGAGTCATGTATATAGTAGTTTTGTATCATATATTTGTGTGTTTAATTTTATGGACACTTACTTAGTTATTGTGGTTTGAGCTGTTTAAAGGTCTGTTTTCTGTTTTAGCTAGCCTGACAAGCATACTTGTGGAAAACACTACAAAGAATCACCTATTATTAGATTTTAAAGCATGAGGCTAATAAGCCCTTATTACACATCCCTTGTCATCTGTGGTGCCTACCGCTGCTCCTCAGGGTTACCTTTTAGATTATTTTAAAAAAAAAAAAACACCTTGCTTCCAGGAACTACGCCTATAGTTGTAGTTGATTGATCCTGGTAAAGCTAGATGAAGCCTGCAAACTTTCATAATCATTTATGGTTCTGAGAAGCAAAGGAACCCTTGAAGATTATATAACATGCCCATTCCCCAGACTTTAAGGCAGTTTAGGTATGTTTGTGTTGTATGTGATATATATCATGGAAATATAATAAAATCAGTTTTTTCTGTTTTTATTTAAATTCTCTAGAGCTCCTTCTCCATTCTTTTTAAAAATCACATGCATTGTTGAAGGAGCAAAGCTGACTAATTCCATTTCTCATTTTTCCTACTAGGGAAACTGAGCCAGCCAAGCAACATTTTTTCCTTCTGCTTCAAAGAATTTTTTATTTCTTCCCTTGTACACATCCCCTTATCACTCTGTCCTTTCCAAGTCACATTTTGCTGCTCCTTCAGAAGGTAAAAGTATTTTTTGAAAAATATCATATCACTCTGTTGTATTCACTGGCTGTCTATACCATTTCTCTAAGATTGACTTGTATCTCTATACCATTTGAATGCTTCTGCCTTTCTCATAGAACCGAGATGGTAGTGTTGTTCAGAATTTGTGTAATGAATGCTTATTGAGTGACTTCAAATCTACTACACAGGAATGTCTTCTGCATCCCTGATTGTGAAAACTGCACAATAAAAGCTGTATCTATGTAACTTGTCTTGCCACTGCCTTGGGCTGGGAGCTTATGGACTGTGGATACTTGATTTATTTAATTTCTGTACTAGATCTAGAATAATGATGATATACTAATAATATATACAACTAATAATGCAACTATATAATAATATATATCACAATGTATTAACCAGAGTCACACTATTTGTCCTCATGGAGTTTACTCTAGCAGGAGAAACACACATAAATAGATTACAAAACAAAAGCTTATTTAGTTTCTTTGTAAAAAGGGATTTAAAAGTAATGAATAGAGTGTACAGAGTATATAATAGGGGTGCCTGACTTGGTTGGAAGAGTTATGAATGGTTTCCCTGTTGAAGTGATTCTTTAAGCTGAGACCTGAAGGATGAATAGAAATGAGTCAGTAATTATTTTACTTGGCTTCAGTATTAATCACCAAATTGCTAAATGTGATTTAAATTATTTGCTTCCATTTACATTTTTTTTTTTTTTGGATAAACCTATGTAGGGCATCAGATAGTTTTTAACTTAAAAAAAGTTTTTAATTTAAAAAGTCAGGGATGAAAACTAAAATGCTATGCAGGAACATAATGTAAGGATTCTACATATCTTATTCTTTCCAAAGAGCTTTCAACCAAAGACCACGTGTGATTACATGTTGAGTCCTTTTTCTAGTGAATATAAAGGAGAACATAGCAACGTCCATGTTAGCACTACACTTTTTTGGCTGTGCTGTGCTTGTCTTCAAGTTAAGTAGATGAATTCAGTTTTTTTTTTTTTTAATTTTAAACCAACAGTTAAGGTTTGTTTTAATTGCACATAGTTCAAATATGACCATATGCATTGCAATTGTTATATCACATTTACAAAAATGAACCAGTGTTTACAACAGGCATCCTACCTGCATAGGGACTGTTTTGAGATTCAAATAAGAAAATAAACATGAAAGAGATATGAAGAGGGATGAAATACAAGGTGTAGGACACATGCTATATTTGTGACATTCTTTCCACCCTTCTGGTTACTTCAAAATACAACTATGAGAACTTAGGAATGGTTCATGAGATTGTTTTAATGAAAGAACAAAGTTAAGATGAATAGAAGAAAACAAAAAAAGGAAGAAGAAAAACCTCCACATAATTATTTTTAAAATTAGCAGTAGATAACTTTGAGGATTACATCAAAATTATGAATTGTGGGACTAAAATGCTCATCTAATACTTAATGCCAATTAACTTTAAAGTGGTTAAAATAATGCATTTTATGTTATATATATTTATCACAACAGAAAAAGTGATTCTACAGTTGATAATATAATAAAGTGTTTGCTCAAATACAATATAGTATTGATGCAAAAATTTTAAATAAACAATTAATAAATAGAACCTAATAGAATAATTAAAGCATGATAAACTATCATCAAATGAAACCTAGTCCAGAATGAAAGAATATTTTATTATTAGGTAATCTATTCATAATTTTATCAAGATTATTTGACAAATGACAAATCTCCAAACATGTTACAAAAAAGGATCAGAGTTAAGCATCTGTTTCTGACAAAGTAGCAATAGATAGAGATGTGTCATGTGTATCAGAAAAGTATTCTTACTAAAACCAGGTGGCTCAGATGGTTAAGCATCTGCCCGCAATGTGGGAGACCCAGGTTTGATCCCTCGGTTGGGAAGATCCCCTGGAGAAGGAAATGGCAACCCACTCCAGTATTCTTGCCTGAAAAATTCCATGGACGGAGGGGCCTGGTAGGCTACAGTCCATGGGGTCACAAAGAGTCAGACACGACTGAGTGACTTCACTTTACTGCCACTATTATGTAGTATCATTTGTGAGTATTGAACAATGCAACTGGACAAAGAATAGAAAAAAATTATGCACATTAGGAAGTATATAAAATTCTTATTCTTTGTACTTCATATAATTGTTTGCTATAAAAACTAATCACTTTTTCAGAAATTTTTAAAGTCAAATAAAGGTACTCACAAGGATTCTATCCCTGGGTTGGGAATATCCCGTGGAAGAGGAAATGGTAACCCACTGCAGTATTCTTGCCTGGAAAAATCCCTTAGACGGAGGAGCCTGGCGGGCATGACTGAGCACATTAAACTCTAATGCTGTCTAAAAAGGTTCTTACAAAGGATAAGAGAATGTATTAAGCTGAAAGTTAATTTACCAAAACCAATTAGTACAAAACAAAGTACATAAAGAAAATATAATGAAATATCCCCATTTCACATAAAAATAAAAAGAAAATAAATTTTATATTTTATTTACTTATTGAAATATAGTTGATTTACAATATTGTCCTAGTTTCAGGTATATAGTAAATATACATATATATACATAAATATTTATATATACAAGTATGTATTTATGTATACTTTTTCAGTTGTTTCCATTATAGACTATTACAACCTACTGAATATAGTTCCCTGTGCTATATCAGTTCAGTTCAGTTCAGTTGCTCAGTCGTGTCTGACTCTTTGTGACCCCAAGGACTGTAGCACGCCAGGTCTCCCTGTCCATCACCAACTCCCGAAGTTTACTCAAACTCACGTCCATTGACTTGGTGATCCCATCCAACCATCTCATCCTCTGTCGTCCCCTTCTCCTCCAGCCTTCAGTTTTTCCCAGCATCAGGGTCTTTTCAAATGAGTCAGCTCTTTGCATCAGGTGGCCAAAGTATTGGAGTTTCAGCATCAACATCAGTCCTTCCAATGAACGCCCAGGACTGATCTCCTTTAGGATGGACTAGTCGGATCCCCTTGCAATCCAAGGGCCTCTCAAGAGTCTTCTCCAACACCACAGTTCAAAAGCATCAATTCTTTGGCGCTTAGCTTTCTTTATAGTCCAACTCTCACATCCATACATGACCACTGGAAAAACCATAGCCTTGACTAGATGGACCTTTGTTGGCAAAATAATGTCTCTACTTTTGAATACGTTGTCTAGGTTGGTCATAACTTTCCTTCTAAGGAGTAAGCGTCTTTTAATTTCATGGCTGCAGTCACCATATGCAGTGATTTTGGAGCCAAAAATAAATAAATAAATAAAGTCAGCCCCTGTTTCCACTGTTTCCCCATCTATTTCCCATGAAGTGATGGGGCCAGATGCCATGATCTTAGTTTTCTGAATGTTGAGCTTTAAGCCAACTTTTTCACTCTCTTACTTCACTTTCATCAAGAGGCTCTTTAGTAAGAACTAAAGAACTTCACTTTCTGCCATAAGGGTGGTGCCATCTGCATATCTGAGGTTATTGATATTTCTCCCGGCAATCCAATTCCAGCTTGTGCTATACAGTAAATAGGAAGTCCTTGGTTTTCTCATTTATTTTATATATGGTAGTGTGCATCTCAGAGAAGGCAATGGCAACCCACTCCAGTACTCTTGCCTGGAGGATCCCAGGGACAGAGGAGCCTGGTAGGCTGCTGTCTATGGGGTCACACAGAGTCCGACACGACTGAAGTGACTTAGCAGCAGCAGCAGCAGCAGTATGCATCTGTTAGTCCCATACTCCTAATTAATCCCTCCCCTGCCCTTCCATTTGATAACCAGAAATTTGCCTTCTGTGTCTGTGAGTTTCTTTCTACTCTATAAATAAATTCATTTGTACTATTTTTTAGATCCACATAGAAATGATATCATATAACATTTACCTTTGACTTACTTCACTTAGTATGGTATTCTTTAGGTCCATCCCTGTTGCTACAAACAGCAATATTTCATTCTTTTATGAATAATGTTCCATTGTATTTATGTATTCCACATTTCTTTTTTTTTTTTTTTACAGCATTATTTAAAGGAATTTTATTGATCTCAGAGAAGTAAAGGAATGTCAAAACTGAGAATTAAGCTTATCATGATATAGCAGGCCTTATGTGTTTAATCTTACATTATTAATTCTTTTATCTCTTCCTTGCACTCAGTGTATTCCTACTATAATACTTATTGCATCATTATTAATGAATAAAGAAATGTCACTTTGGAAAAAGTTTATTTGCAATGATAAAGAAATGAATGATAAAATTGTATTCTTTATCCACATTTCTTAAAATAATTGTCTGTCGATGGGCATTTTGGTTGTTTCCATGATAAACAGTGCTGCTATGAACATTGGGTTACATGTATCTTTTCAATTTACAGTTTTCATTTTTTCCAGATGTATGCCCAGGAGTAGGATTGCTGGATCATATGGTAACTCTATTTTTGTTTTTTTTTTTAAGGAAGCTCCATACTGTTTTCCATAGTGGATGCAACAATTTATATTCCTACCAACAGTGTAGGGGGGTTCCCTTAGCTCCACACCCTCTCCATAATTTATTTTTTGCAAACTTTTTGATGATAGCCCTTCTGACCCATGTGAGGTGGTACCTCATGCAGTTTGATTTGCGTTTCTCTAGTAATTAATAATGTTCAGTATCTTTTCATGTGCCTGTTAGCCATCTGTATGTCTTCTCTCAAGAAATGTCTATTTAAGTCTTCTGCTCATTTCTTAAATGTTTTTTTGTTGTTGTTGATATTGAGTTGTATGAGCTGTTTGTGTATTTTGGAAATTTAACCCTATCAGCCACATTGCAAATATTTTCTCCCAGTTCATAAGTTGTCTTTTTGTTTATGGTTTTGTTTGCTGTACAGAAGCGTGTAAGTTTGATTAGGTTCCATTTGTTTAGTTTTTCTTTTCTTTCTTTCTTCTTGAGAGACTGACTTAAGAAAATA
This sequence comes from Bos grunniens, assembly GCF_055505025.1. Lineage (NCBI taxonomy): Eukaryota > Metazoa > Chordata > Mammalia > Artiodactyla > Bovidae > Bos > Bos grunniens. The sequence goes on along the minus strand of NC_141193.1, from coordinate 45,226,055 downwards.
TTGCTACAATTTGTGTCAAAGAGTGTTTTGCCTATGTTGTCTTCTAGCAGTTTTATGGCACCCCACTCCAGTACTGTTGCCCAGAAAATCCCATGGATGGAGGACCCTGGTAGGCTGCAGTCCATGGGGTCGCTAAGAGTCAGACACAACTGGGCGACTTCACTTTCACTTTCCACTTTCATGCATTGCAGAAGGAAATGGTAACCCACTCCAGTGTCTTGCCTGGAGAATCCCATGGACAGAGAAGCCTGGTAGGCTGCAGTCCATGGGGTCACAAAGAGTCAGACACGACTGAAGCAGCTTAGCAGCAGCAGCAGCAGCAGCAGCAGTTTTATGGTGTTGTATCTTACATCTAAGTCTTTAAGCCATTTTGAGTTGATTTTTGTGTATGGTGTGAGAGAGTGTTCTAAATTCATTGACTTACATGCAGCTGTCCAGCTTTTCCAACATCACTTGCTGAAGAGATTATCTTTTCTCTATTGTATATTCTTGCCTCCTTTGTTGAAGACTATTTGACTGCAGGTGTGTGTTTTTGTCTCTGGGCTTTCTCTTCTGTTCCTTTGATCTATATGTCTGGTTTTGTACCAATACCACACTGTTTTGATTGCTGTAGCCTTGTGGTATAAAATGATTTTATATTTTATACTTGCTATTTAAAATAAATATTGAGGCAGACATCACGGGGATAAATAAGAATTATGTAGGACTTTTTGTACTGTTTTAGCAGATATTTAAAGTTTTGTTTTGTGTTTTATATGAGTATGTTCCTTAATCATTTGATTGTTTAGGGGACTCTTAATTCTTCCTGGAATAAATCTGCATCTAATACCCCTGAATGACACTCTTTCCCTCTACCTTTATGTCATATTAGCCATATGGTATCCACATTGAAGTATCTTCCTAGGGTTGAATCTAATGAAACCCAGCACACCTATCTTAAAATGAAAACTGTATGACCTTAGCCTGAATTTCCACTGGAGGCATACAGGATCTTTCCTTCTCTTGGAGCCCCAGCAAATCACCTGGAACTAGCTGCCTCTGTCTACCTGACTTCAAGGGTCATCAGGCACTTCAGCACCTCTCTGCATATACCTCTGTGTATGTATCAGACTGCTTCCTCCCGATGGTGAAGCACACTCATACCCAGGGCAACTTTCCCACCCTCTTTGGTGATTGTAGACAGAGATTCTAGTTGTAAGTACTCCTTGAGGGAAATTCTACAATACAGCCATTTTCCATAGTCTCTGTGAGTTTGCTTCCTGGCTGAGAATCCCAGTTAATGTGAAAAAGGGACCAAGAAATAGACAAAGCAGAGAGGATATACAGAATAACTGCAGGAGGCATTCATTCATTTATCCTAAAAATATTTTTTTGATTGTTCAGTGTAAGGCAATGTGCTATGTTAGGAACAGTGAGAGGAGGAAAGCCTGGTTGCTGTTCTCAGATATTATTAAAGGACCTTTCATCAAAATTATTTCCAAATTTTTATAGAAAGTGCCACAGGCTTCATAACTGATGCTTTCATGCATTTTAAAAAGCTTATCAATGGCTATGTTGTATTAGTCTGGGTGCTGCTCTTTGATGATGCCTCTTTGATATCAACTTTGATATAATGAACTGCAGGTCTGTGAGGCACCTTAAAAAAGAGAAAGGGTCGTTTCAAAATTCCTGAAAGGATTTTGGTATGACCCTCCCCTGTGATACTGCTTTTGCTTTCCAGTTTTATGTATTTAAATTTTAGTATAAGTAATTACGTGTGACCACAGCTTTCTGACATCACAAGATCTTAAATCTGTTTCTCCTGGATGCTTTCAGCGTGTCTGTAGTCTGCCCACGGGCGGCAGCTTTACTTCGCTCTCTCCTGGCACTCGTCTCACCGTGTTGTCACTGTTATGTTGCCTTCTAGACTGTGAGGTTCCCAGAACAAAAGGTGGTTTGACTATACAGATTAAAATTGCCAGGTTTATTAAGTAAAAATATAGGACACCCAGTTAAACTTGAATTTCAGAAAAAAAAAATATATAGTGTAAGTATGTACCCTGAAGTGTTTGGGACATACTTAGATTATAAAAATGACTCATTAATCTGAAATTGAAATTTAGCTCAGCTTTCTCTGTTTTTTTTTTTTCTGGTAACTGTAAAAAATGTCTTAAAACCTGAAGATCCTATAATTCTGTTTTTAAATATTATTTAATGATAAAGGACATGATATAATCAGTAGCAATGGAAAGTTTAAAAATTATGTCAGTCCTTTTATCAAATACTGTATTATGGGTTATGTGTGCATGCTCAGTTGTTCAGTCATGTCCAACCTTTTTGCAACCCCATGTCACTGTAGCCCACCAGACTCCTCTGTTTATGGGATTTCCCAGGCAAAAATACTAAAATGGGTTGCCATTCCCTTCTCTAGGGAATATTCCCAACCCAGAGATCAAACCCATGTCTACTGTGTCTCCTGCAGGGGTAGGCAGATTTTTTTTTTTTACCACTGAGCCACCTGGGAAGCCCCATTAAGGGACACACACACACGCGCGTATAAAACATGGGAATAAGTCTTTACGTGTAGATGGGTAGGCTTTCACATCTGGGCTTACTGCAGCATAAACTGCAGTACTGGGCTTATTGCAGCATAAAGTAAACTGTAGAAACCCTAACGTTACAGGTCTGTTAAACAATTCAAAATGTATCACATATTGGGTATAAGTCCATTCACTGAAACAGCACTGTGACCAAATTTTATTTCATGTATCTACAGATTTTATAAGATCTGACTTTTAAACCATAGTCTTAATAGGTATTAATTTCAGTTTTTTCATGAATTTGTGCTTTATCAAAGAAAATGAAAAAATCAGTGCATGCATTCATTCAGTAAAGACTTGTTTAGATGCTAAAATGTGCCAGTCCTAACCTAAGCAAAATCCTAAACAAAGATGGTGACATAACAGTGAGAAGAAAATGAGCATTCATAGAAATAAAATTGGCAATATGTTCTTATAAATAATGTCAGATGATCCAAACAGTAAGCAGTTAATACCTATATTGTGTAATTATGTGATTATAAAAATTTGTGGAACTTTGGGAACAAAATAGGAGATCTGCTAAGTACTTGAGAGTAGCAAAGTAGTCAAGTCATGTGAATGAGGTAGAGATATCAAGGTTACACTAGAAAAGTCTTTAGTTTTTCCTATTACTCATATCTAGATTCAATGTATTGTTTACCTGCTTTCAGTTGGTAATTGATTCTTTATAATAAAATACATAGAATTATCAAATAAAAAAGAACTGGATCCAACAATTGTGGATCCAAAAAATTAAGGGCTTAAGTTTAGATAGGACATGTTTATAGGAGAGAATGCCAAGGTATCTAAGAAACTTTCTTAATTGTATTTTGAGTATTATTTGATGTAGGAGAGCCATCTTCAGAATGTTTTAAATTAAAAAAAATCTAAAAAGTTGGTTATAGGTTATTAACTTTATCCCCCTAAAGCACAGCTTATTTCCTCAAAACAGTTCTGTTTCCTCATTGACTCTTTACTGGTTATAGTTCCTATGTTTCCATGGAAAAAGGAAATCTAAGCTTATGTGCATTTCATCAGAAAAACAAACACAAGACTATTTTACTCCATCTAGCTATCACGTATTTATCTAAAATACTACCTTGTCGAGCTCCATACCTCTTTACTTCTCTCACACTTTTTTATTGAGATGATAATTTATGACCTAAGTTAAGGGCATTTAAGTCAAAGACAACCTTCCTTCAGACGCCAGGAAGGCAAGAAAAATTCCTCCTAAGATTCTGATAATAAATGATAAGATAGATTTTTCTTATTGTTTAAAAGACTCATGAAAGTGGTCACCATGGAAACCAGACGTGAGTCTCTGGAACATCAAGAAATCAGAAGAGAGGTCTTGAGCTGAGACTCTGAGTCTTAATTTTGGAATGCTGACATAGATTTTAACCCTCATCTGAGGATAACTTCTTCATAAGCTGGGTGATTTATTTTAGATTAGTCTTGGGATCTGACTTTTTTTTTTTTTTTGTAAAATTCTACTCTGAGCTATTTTCTTTCTCTTTTAGTTCTCCTTCCTCCCCCTCTTCCTTTCTTCTTTTATTTCTCTTTATCTTAATTTTTTTTTTCCTTTCCTTCTTCTTTCATTCTTTTTCCTGCTCTTTCCCCTCCTCCTCCTCCCGTTTCTTCTTTTCTTCATTTTTTGATGAACATTTTATGGTGGCACATGTGACAAGAAAGAAGACAGGAGAAGACTCCCTTGGCTTTTCTATACTTGGGATATTACTAAGAGGACTTCCCTGGTGGCCCAGTGGATGAAAATCCCCTGCCAGTGCAGGGGACTCAGGTTCAGTCCCTGGTCTGGGAGGCTTCTACATGCTGTGCGGCAACTAAGCCCGTGAGCCACAACTGCTGAGCCTGCACTCCAGAGCCCGTGAACCTCAACTACGGAGCCTGCGTGCTGCAACTACCAAACCCTGTGTGCCTAGAGCCCGTGCTCTGCAACAAGGGAAACACTATGAGGAGAAACCTGTGCACAGGGAGGAAGGAGAGTAGCCCCTGCTCCCCCAACTAGAGGAAACCTGCGTGCAGCAATGAAGACCCAGCACCCCCAAGAATTAAATAAGAATATTGCCAAGAACTGTGGGAAACAGTACAACATATTAAGGTCTAAAATGAAAGCAATACTTGGGAAACATATTACTTAAGTATTCTGACTGAGCGAATATTCTAGCTAGATCAGAGTTAACTCATAATTGTTAAAAATGATTTTTTTCCCAGGATCTCCTTATATAATTATATATGATTTAAATAGAATGATATGTATTTATAAATCATATTTATAAATGTATTCATAGCTTATATAAATACATTTATATAATAACTTATATAAATATAACATATATAGTAAATAAATATATATAACATATATAGAACTCATCTAATTTATATAAATATATAACACATTAATATAAAACATAACTTTTATAAATATATTTAACTATATAAATACATTTATAAATATAGGAAATTGTTTAGAAAAGAATTTCAAGTAAAACAATTAAAATACAATTCATATTCATGTACAATATAAAGGTAGCTAGACTTCCAGATGGAGAAGGCAATGGCACCCCACTCTAGTACTCTTGCCTGGAAAATCCAATGGACGGAGGAGCTTGGTAGGCTGCAGTCCATGGGGTCGCTAAGGGTCAGGCACGACTGAACGACTTCACTTTCACTTTTCACTTTCATGCATTGGAGAAGGAAATGGTAACCCATTCCAGTGTTCTTGCCTGGAGAATCCCATGGATGGGGGAGCCTGGTGGGCTGCTGTCTATGGTGTCACACAGAGTCGGACACAACTGAAGTGACTTAGCAGCAGTAGACTTCCAGAATGTGAGGTTATTGCTCTTTGTAACCTTAGTGCAGGGGCTGATATGTAACAGCTGCTCAATTAATATTTGCTTAAGAACTCTACAGATAGATAAGAATACACACATAACATACACACACACACACACATATAATTTTAAGGAATTGAAAATGAAATGCCAGTCACTTCAAAGTTTCTGGATAACAGAAATATTTTTTCTTCGTTTATTTGCTTTCACTTAGGACATTGAATCAAAGCTCTTGCAATATTTTGAACCATTATTCCTGAATATGTTTTCATAAAATGAATTGCTAATATGATTTTATTTCACTTTCCTAGAAATAAAATGATACTTATTTAGTAAATTTTATAATAAAAATATTTTATTCCTGATTATGTGAATATAATATGTTAATATTTAAAATTTATACAAGTTATGTGTCAAAATGTAGGGATGTTTACAGGAAAAAGAGGTGGCATAAGATACTGGAAATAACATGTTTTGGGTTTCTGGATGTTATTTTACTTTTTGTAGTTGCTATTTCAAACTTGCGAGATAGGGCAAACTACTTCACAAACTACTTTACTGCTACAAACTTTAAGTCGTTTTACCATCTACTTCCAACAATTGATATGAAGAATATTTGGAGATGATATGTGTCCTTCTGACTTAAAATGGACCTTTAAATTGTTTATAAATGTGAAATGTGGGAGTTCATTTTAAAAGATTCCTGTACTCAGAAGATGCTAACAGGATATTGACCTCATAAAAGTTATTTTATTTTCTTGTGGTCAAATTATGCTTTACCTAATAACATGGTACCTATACTCTTATTTGATATAATTTATGTCAAGTTAGTTAAAAAGAAATACAGAGGGTTTAAATGGACTGGCAGTTGTTCTCAATATTGGCTGCATGTTAGAATCATCTGTGAAGCTCTCTAAAAATCGAATTCCCTGGATCTCCACCTGATAACAATTAAGTCAGTAATTTTTTTTTTCTTTAAGCTATAGATGATTCTAATGTGTATCCAAAGTTCAGGACCCCAAAACTAGAAAGTCCACAGATCTGAACTCATTTTAGCTTGCTCTAGAATCTAGTTTATGAGAACCTGGATTGATCAATAAAATGTATTTGTAGAATGTATTCATTAATTTGGGCTTCTCTGGTGTCTCTGCGGTAAAGAATCTGCCTGCCAATGCAGGAGATATAAGAGATGCAGGTTCTATCCCTGGGTTGAAAAGATCCCCTGGAGTAGGACATGGCAACCCACTCCAGTATTCTTGCCTGGAGAATCCCATGCACAGAGGAGCCTGGTGGGTTACAGTCCATGGGGTCGCAGAGTCAGACATGATTAAGCACGCACATGCACGCATACCTGCTAAGCAGCACAACCAGGCGTCAAATCCATGCAGATTGGCTTCAGAAAGCGTGCTCTTACTCAGGTGGTACACAGCATCTCATCTGCAGTAATTGTAACTAACAAGGTTTCAAATGCTTACCATGTACCAAGCCCTGTGTTTTATAAGTATAACTTGTTTAATCTTCACAATTAACTTACGGAACTGGATTTTCCTTATTTTACAGATAAAGAGAGTAAGGAACAGAATTAAATGCTTTATATTACTTCAACTAGCACGTGGGCTCTCAGTCTATCAGAGTTCTTGATGGATCCGTATGTCTGTGTTTAGCTAGAGCAGCTCAACATCCCTGCTACATCTTAAAGAAATGAAAAAAAAAAAAAAAAAAGTTTAGTACCATAAGAGAAGGTATCAGTTCATCAGTCTCCAAGTTTCTGGCACTGTTCTGATTACTACATAACTTTAAATCATTTAGCTCAATAAGCTACTTCTAAGAAAATTAAACATTGAAAACAATAGACATCTCCTAAATTATTGCAATGAATTAGATACAATGTTGAATTTCAGGTGGTTAAGACTCTTTATAATTAAACGCATTGTAATAGTTGCAACAGCTGTATGTATACCATTGAGAGCATAATTGTCTCTTATGCATACAATGCAAAGTTTCCAGGAATTCTATTAAGCAATGATTCCAAGGCTCTGTTTTGAAGGAAAAAAAAAAAAATCCTCTGTATAACTTTACTTGGGCATTTAAGTGCAAAACAGAATGCTGCTGCCATAAAGTTTAATCTTTGATAGTAGACGAAAAAAAAACTGCCTTTGCCAAAAGTATTAACTAAGAATACCACAAGACTTTACCCAATTTAAATGCATTAACCAAGAGATGAACTCTAGTTGGTTGGAAGGTGTTTTTCAAATTCCCAAGTGTCTCAAAGAGCAGACATCAAGAGGCGGTCCTAAGATGGAAGAGGAATAGGGCAGGGAGACCACTTTCTCCCCCACAAATTCATCAAAAGAACATTTAAATGCTGAGTAAATTCCACAAAACAATTTCTGAATGCCAGCAGAGGACATCAGGCACCCAGAAAAGTAGCCCATTGTCTTCAGAAGGAGGTAGGAAAAATTATAAAAGACAAAAAAAGAGACAAAAGAGGTAGGGATGGAGCTCTGTCCCAGGAAGGAGTCTCAAAAAGAGAGAAGTTTCCAAACACCAGGAAACACTCTCACTGCTGAGTCTGTGGCAAGCCTTGGAAGCACAGAGGCAATGTAACAGGGAGGAAAAATAAATAAATAATTAAAACCCACAGATTATGAGCCCAATGGTAACTCACCCAGCGTAGAAGCAGCGCAGATGCTTGCACCCACCACTAGCAAGCTGGGGCTGGGCAGGGAGGCGCGGGCTGCATCGCTTAGAGTGAGGACCGGGCCTGAATGCCCCGAGCGCTGTCTGAGCAAACTAACTTGGGCTGGCAAACCAGACTGTGGGATAGCTACCACGCAAAAAGCCCTAACCTAAGACACCGCCAGGCCTGCACACAGGACAAAGGACTGAACAGAGCTAGCCGGCTGCAGACCATCTCCTTCCGGTGGGCAGCCAGAGCTGGAAGGGGGCAATCGCAGCCCCAGAGAGACATTTTCTACCGAACTGAAAGCAGGCTTCTTTGCTAACTAAGACTTCTTGGGGCTGTGGATGGTCAACATCTGCCTGAGAAGGCACACCGGTTGTACACCCAGAAAACTGAGCGGCAGGGACGGGGGAGGTGATAAGTTGCAGCAACCGCACTCACCAAACACCTCATCACCTGAGCTGCTCGGACCTGGGAAGGACACACACAGGCCCAACCATGTCTGCGCCTCTGAGGGCTACCTGAGTGCCTGAACCTGAGCGGCTTAGACCTGGGAGGTGCATGCACCCCAGGGCTGGCCTCAGACGGTTCCTGGCAGAGCAACCTAGAGCATGAGCAGTGTGGGCAGGGAGGGCACATGCGCCGTGAGTGGGGGCAGGCCCAGTGTAGCTGAGACACTGTAAGCACACGCCAGTGTTATTTGTTTGCAGCGTCCCTCCCTCCCCACAGCGCGACTGAACAAGTGAGCCTAAAAAAGTGTCCACCACCGCCCCCTTGTGTCAGGGCAGAAATCAGACACTGAAGAGACCAGCAAACAGAAGAAGCTGAAACAGAGGGAACTGCCTTGGAAGTGACAGGTAAATAGATTACAACCCTGTAGTTAGTACTGACTAAATAGGAAGGGCCCTATAGATCTTGAGAAATATAACCCGGACCAAGGAACTATCCAAAAATGAACTGACCCCACACTGCCCACAACAACACCAGAGAAAATCCTAGATATATATATATATATTTTTTTTTTTTTTACTATTTTTACAATCATTCTTTTCTTTTTTAATTTTTTTTAATTTTTAAGTCCTCTATTACTCTTTTAATTTTCATTTTTATAACCTACTATTACTTTGCAAAATAAAGATCCTATTTTTTAAAGCAAACTTCATATATATATATATTTTATAATTTTTGTGACTTTCTTTTTCTTCTTTTCTTTAATATTGTATTTTTGAAAATCCAACCACTACTCTAGATTTTAAATCTTTGCTTTTTGGTATTTGTTATCAATTTTGTACCTTTAAGAACCCAATCCTCAGTACCCATTTTTACTTGGGAGCGAGATTACTGGCTTGACTGCTCTCTCCCCCTTTGGACTCTCCTTTTTCTCCACCAGGTCACCTCTGTCTCCTCCCTCCCCCTTTTCTTCTCTACCCAACTCTGTGAATCTCTGTGTGTTCCAGACGGTGGAGAACACTTAGGGAACTGATTACTGGCTGGATCTGTTTCTCTCCTTTTGATCCCCCCCTTTTATCCTCCTGGCCACTTCTGTCTCCTTCCTCCCTCTTCTCTTCTCTGTATAATTCTGTGAACAGCTCTGAGCGGTCCAGACTGTGGAGTGCACACAAGGAAGTGATTACTGGCTAGCTTGCTCTCTCCTCTTTTGATTCCACCTCATCTCATTTGGGTCACCTCTAACTCCATCCTCCCTCTTTCCTTCTCCATGTAATTCTGTGAACCTCTCTGGGTGTCCCTCATTGTGGAGAAACTTTTCATCTTTAACCTAGATGTTTTATCAACGGTGCTATATAGAAGGAGAAGTCTTGAGACTACTGTAAAAATAAGACTGAAAACCAGAAGCAGGAGGCTTAAGTCCAAATCCTGAGAACACCAGAGAACTCCTGACTCCAGGGAACATTAATTGACAGGAGCTCATTAAACGCCTCCATACCTACACTGAAACCAAGTACCACCCAAGGGCCAACAAGTTCCAGAGCAAGACATACCACTCAAATTCTCCAGCCACACAGGAACACAGCCCTGAGCTTCAATATACAGGCTGCCCAAAGTTACTCCAAACTCATTGACATCTCATAACTCATTACTGGACACTTTATTGCACTCCAGAGAGAAGAAATACAGCTCCACCCACCAGAACACCGACACAAGCTTCCCTAACCAAGAAACCTTGACAAGCCACCCGAACAACCCCACCCACAGCGAGGAAACGCCACAATAAAGAGAACTCCACAAACTGCCAGAATACAGAAAGGCCACCCCAAACTCAGCAATATAAACAAGATGAAGAGACAGAGGAATACTCAGCAAGTAAAGGAACAGGATAAATGCCCATCAAACCAAACAAAACAGGAAGAGATAGGGAATCTACCTGATAAAGAATTCCAAATAATGATAGTGAAAATGATCCAAAATCTTGAAATCAAAATGGAATCACAGATAAATAGCCTGGAGACAAGGATTGAGAAGATGCAAGAAAGGTTTAACAAGGACCTAGAAGAAATAAAAAAGAGTCAATATATAATGAATAATACAATAAATGAGATGAAAAACACTCTGGAAGCAACAAATAGTAGAATAACAGAGGCAGAACATAGGATTAGTGAAGTAGAAGATAGATTGGTAGAAATAAATGAATCAGAGAGGAAAAAAGAAAAACGAATTAAAAGAAAGGACAATCTCAGAGACCTCCAGGACAATATTAAATGCCCCAACATTCGAATCACAGGAGTCCCAGAAGAAGACAAAAATAAAGACCATGAGAAAATACTTGAGGAGATAATAGTTGAAAACTTCCCTAAAATGGGGAAGGAAATAATCACCAAAGTCGAAGAAACCCAGAGAGTCCCAAACAGGATAAACCCAAGGCAGAACACCCCAAGACACATATTAATCAAATTAACAAAGACCAAACACAAAGAACAAATATTAAAAGCAGCAATGGAAAAACAACAAATAACACACAAGGGGATTCCCATAAGGATAACAGCTGATCTTTCAATAGAAACTCTTCAGGCCAGGAGGGAATGGCAAGACATACTTAAAGTGATGAAAGAAAATAACCTACAGCCCAGATTACTGTACCCAGCAAGGATCTCATTCAAATATGAATGAGAAATCAAAAGCTTGACAGACAAGCAAAAGCTGAGAGAATTCAGCACCACCAAACCAGGTCTCCAACAAATGCTAAAGGAAATTCTCTGGACAGGAAACACAAAAAGGGTGTATAAACTTGAACCCAAAACAATAAAGTATATGGCAATGGGATCATGCTGCTGCTGCTGTTAAGTTGCTTCAGTTGTGTCCGACTCTGTGCGAGCCCATAGATGGCACCCCACCAGGCTCCCCCATCCCTGGGCTTCTCCAAGCAAAAACACAGGAGTGGGTTGCCATCTCATTCTCCAATGCATGAAAGCAAAAAGTGAAATTGAAGTCACTCAGTCGTGTCCGACTCCCAGCGACCCCATGGACTGCAGCCCACCAGGCTCCTCCATCCATGGGATTTTCCAGGCAAGAGTACTGGAGTGGGGTGCCATTGCCTTCTGCACAACAGGATCATACTTATCAATAATTACCTTAAACGTAAATGGGTTGAATGCCCCAACCAAAAGACAATGACTGGCTGAATGGATACAAAAACAAGACCCCTATATATGTTGTCTACAAGAGACCCACCTCAAAACAGGGGACACATACAGACTGAAAGTGAAGGGCTGGAAAAAGATATTCCATACAAATTGAGACCAAAAGAAAGCAGGAGTAGCAATACTCATATCAGATAAAATAGACTTTAAAACAAAGCCCTGAAAAGAGACAAAGAAGGACACTACATAATGATCAAAGGATCAATCCAAGAAAAAGATATAACAATTATATATATATATATATATATATATGCACCCAACATAGGAGCACCACAATATGTAAGACTAAAATGCTAACAAGTATGAAAGGGGAAATTAATAATAACACAATAATAGTGGGAGACTTTAATACCCCACTCATACCCATGGATAGATCAACTAAACAGAAAATTAACAAGGAAACACAAACTTTAAATGATACAATAGACCAGTTAGACCTAATTTGTATCTATAGGACATTTCACCCCAAAACAATGAATTTCACCTTTTTTTCAAGCACACATGGAACCTTCTCCAGGATAGATCACATCCTGGGCCATAAATCTAGCTTGGTAAATTCAAAAAAATTGAAATCATTCCAAGCATCTTTTCTGAGCACAATGCAGTAAGATTAGATCTCAATTACAGGAGAAAAACAATTAAAATTTCCAACATATGGAGGCTGAACAACACGCTGCTGAATAACCAACAAATCACAGAATAAATCAAAAAAGAAATCAAAATATGCATAGAAATGAATGAAAATGAAAACACAACAACCCAAAACCTGTAAACTTTTATAGCACTACTATAAAAGTAGTGCAAAGGGGAAAGTTCATAGCAATACAGGCACACCTCAAGAAACAAGAAAAAAGTCAAATAAATAACCTAACTCTACACCTAAAGCATCTAGAAAAGGAAGAAATGAAGAACCCCAGGGTTAGTAGAGGAAAGAAATCTTTAAAATTAGGTCAGAAATAAATGCAAAAGAAACAAAAGAGACCATAGCAAAAATCAACAAAGCCAAAAGCTGGTTCTTTGAAAGGATAAATAAAATTGACAAACCATTAGCCAGACTCATCAAGAAACAAAGGGAGAAAAATCAAATCAATAAAATTAGAAATGAAAATGGAGAGATCACAACACAACACACAAATACAAAGGAACATAAGAGACTACTATCAACAATTATATGCCAATAAAATGGACAACGTGGAAGAAATGGACAAATTCTTAGAAAAGTACAACTTTCCAAAACTCGACCAGGAAGAAATAGAAAATCTTAACAGACCCATCACAAGCACAGAAATTGAAACTGTAATCAGAAATCTTCCAGCAAACAAAAGCCCAGGTTCAGATGGCTTCACAGCTGAATTCTACCAAAAATTTAGAGAAAAGCTAACACCTATTCTACTCAAACTCTTGCATAAAATTGCAGAGGAAGGTAAACTTCCAAACTCATTCTATGAGGCCACCATCACCCTAATACCAAAACCTGACAAAGATGCCATAAAAAAAGAAAACTACAGGCCAATATCACTGATGAACATAGATGCAAAAATCCTTAACAAAATTCTAGCAAACAGAATCCAACAACACATTAAAAAGATCATACATCATGACCAAGTGGGCTTTATCCCAGGGATGCAAGGATTCTTCAATATCTGCAAACCAATCAATGTAATACACCACATTAACAGATTGAAAAATAAAAGCCATATGATTGTCTCAATAGATGCAGAGAAAGCCTTTGACAAAATTCAACATCCATTTATGATAAAAACTCTCCAGAAAGCAGGAATAGAAGGAACATACCTCAACATAATAAAACCTATATATGACAAACCCACAACAAACATTATCCTCAATGGTGAAAAATTGAAAGTATTTTCCCTAAAGTCAGAAACAAGACAAGGGTGCCCACTCTCACCACTACTATTCAACATAGTTTTGGAAGTTTTGGCCACAGCAATCAGAGCAGAAAAAGAAATAAAAGGAATCCAAATTGGAAACGAAGAAGTAAAACTCTCACTGTTTGCACTTGGCATGATGCTCTACATAGAAAACCCTAAAGACTCCACCAGAAAATTGCTAGAGCTAATCAATGAATATAGTAAAGTTGCAGGATATAAAATAAACACACAGAAATCCCTTGTATTCTTATACACTAATAATGAGAAAATAGAAAAATTAAAGAAACAATTCCATTCACCATTGCAACGGAAAGAATAAAATACTTAGGAATATATCTACCTAAAGAAACTAAAGACCTATATAGAGAAAACTATAAAGCACTGGTGAAAGAAATCAAATAGGACACTAATAGATGGAGAAATATACCGTGTTCATGGATTGGAAGAATCAGTATAGTAAAAATGAGTATACTACCCAAAGCAATCTATAGATTCAATGCAATCCCTATCAAGCTACCACCGGTATTTTTTACAGAGCTAGAACAAATAATTTCACAATTTGTATGGAAATACATAAAACTTTGAATAGCCAAAGCAATCTTGAGAAAGAAGAATGGAACTGGAGGAATCAACCTGCCTGACTTCAGGCTCTACTACAAAGCCACAGTCATCAAGACAGTATGGTACTGGCACAAAGACAGAAATATAGATCAATGGAACAAAATAGAAAGCCCAGAGATAAATCCAGGCACATATGGACACCTTATCTTTGACAAAGGAGGCAAGAATATACAATAGAGAAAAGACAATCTGTTTAACAAGTGGTGCTGGGAAAACTGGTCAACCACTTGTAAAAGAATGAAACTAGAACACTTTCTAACACCATACACAAAAATAAACTCAAAATGGATTAAAGATCTAAACATAAGACTAGAAACTATGAAACTCCTAGAGGAAAACATAGGCAAAACACTCTCTGACATAAACCACAGCAGGATCTTCTATGACCCACCTCCCAAAATATTGGAAATAAAAGCAAAAATAAACAAATGGGACCTAATTTAAATTAAAAGCTTCTGCACAACAAAGGAAACTCTAAGCAAGGTAAAAAGACAGCCTTCAGAATGGGAGAAAATAATAGCAAATGAAGCAACTGACAGACAACTAATCTCAAAAATATACAAGCAACTCCTGCAGCTCAATTCCAGAAAAATAAATGACCCAATCAAAAATGGGCCAAAGAACTAAATAGACATTTCTCCAAAGAAGACATATAGATGGCTAACAAACACATGAAAAGATGCTCAACATCACTCATTATCAGAGAAGTGCAAATCAAAACCACGATGAGGTACCATTTCATGCCAGTCAGAATGGCTGTGATCCAAAAGTCTACAAGCAATAAATGCTGGAGAGGATGTGGAGAAAGGGAATCCTCTTACACTGTTGGTGGGAATGCAAACTAGTACAGCAACTATGGAGAACAGTGTGGAGATTCCTTAAAAAACTGGAAATAGAACTGCCTTATGACCCAGAAATCCCACTGCTGGCATACACACTGAGGAAACCAGAATTGAAAGAGACATGTGTACCCCAATGTTCATTGCAGCACTGTTTATAATAGCCAGGACATGGAAGCAACCTAGATGTCCATCAGCAGATGAATGGATAAGAAAGCTGTGGTACATATACATAATGGAGTATTACTCAGCCATTATACATTTGAATCAGTTCTAATGAGGTGGATAAAAGTGGAGCCTATTATACAGAGTGAAGTAAGCCAGAAAGAAAAACACCAATACAGTATACTAACGCATATATATGGAATTTAGAAAGATAGTAATGATCACCCTGTATATGAGACAGCAAAAGAGACACAGACGTATAGAACAGTCTTTTGGACTCTGTGGGAGAGGGAAAGGGTGGGATGATTTGGGAGAATGGCATTGAAACATGTATAATATCATATAAGAAACGAATCGCCAGTCCAGGTTTGATGTAGGATATAGGATGCTTGGGGCTGGTGCACTGGGATGACCCAGAGGGATGATATGGGGAAAGATGTGGGGGGGGGGCGTGGTTCAGGATGGGGAACATGTGTACACCCGTGGCGGATTCATGTTGATGTATTGCAAAACCAATACAATATTGTAAAGTAAAAAAAAAAAAAAAATATATATATATATATATATATATATAGGACCAACAGACACAGGAAAAAAAATAAAATGATATATAAAAAAAAAGAGTAGACATCAAGTTCCAAGCTACATGTCTAGCACCTTGTCCATTCTATGTATAGATGTAAATAACTGAATATTAAAATAAACTAGTCCTCATTCCCATCATTATCATCACCAAATATTCACTTACCACATTACAATTGCTTCACATCCCTTATTGCTTATCTACAGCAACCTCACTATTATTTATGTTTTAGAGAAGGAAAATAAGACATCTCTGACCAATTTGAAAAAAAAATTGAGAGGAATTTTCTTTTGTTATTTATGATCTTAATAATCCAACAGTATTATCAAAATTCTTGCCTCTACACAGTATTGTACTGGAAGAATAGAGCCAGATTGTGAGAGAATGTGAGAAAAAAACAACCATGATTTGCCTGAGATGACTATAATAATGCTTAGTTTATAAAGTGACTTTATATATAACCAAGAGAATTAGTTTCAAAATTATTTTCCATTTTTCCCATTTCCAGATAAGGAAATCAGGTTCTAAAATTCAATAGCTTGTACAAGTTCCCTTGTCAAGTAAGAGCCAGATAAACCATTTGGACTGGGACTCAAAATCTAAGTGGATCTGGGTATTCATTCTGGGCTATCACAGAAGTGCATTGCCTAGAGTAATGACAGTTCAAGTAGGGCTGGCCAACGACTGTACAGTGAAGATAAGGATCTGTGTTTGCCACATGTATGTCAAGAGCACTGGTTGGACAAGGGCTTTATCCTAGAGAACACTGACTGAAGAACTTGTAGTTCCCCTTGTACTGAGGGGAAAAGCTCTTTTATTATTGTATTTTTACCCAGTATCAAGACAAATTAAAAAATTCCCAGGGTGATCTTCTCCATTTGTCCTGCTTGGAGAATAATAAAGACATAAGTGACACTTGACTCATAAGTAACAACTTCTTTGACGTAAATTTCCAAGTTATGCCTAGAACTTAGATTGAAATTTTATGTACAACAATGTAAAATGAAAAACATTTCATTTTTCATTGAAAGCATTGAATTTTTAAGGGTCATTTAAATAAGGGTCTATGTAATAATAATAGCCTTCAAAATAGCAAGAATAACAAAACTTTTTCGAAGAACAGGCTACTTTTCTTATAGTAAGTATAAGAAATGTATAAGAAATCTAAGAAATAAAGAAATCTTATACTAATTATAAGAAATATACAATTTATATTCTTAAATACTTATTTGTTAAGACATTTTCCCTTTTCTCTTTGTTTTGCTAGTGAACTCATCACTAAACATTTTTCATAAACCACTGGTACAACATTAATAAAAAACCACTTGGGTGTTTGTCAGCTCCTTTTTCTACATGGTTTTCATTTTATATTTCTAGTGACTTTTATATCTCACTCACATTTAGAAATTTGGCAGATTAAATGCATTGAATAAAATGAGATAAAATAACAAATTCTATTTTGCAATTAAGCAAACTGAGATATGCTGAAAGATTGTCCAAGCTCTACTTCACTGACACCAATGTCTTTTTGGTTTTCAAAATATAGCAATGTAGTATTCTATTACTTCAGAGGTTATAGTTGTTGTTCCCTATGCCTGTAAAGCCCCTTCCTTTCTTCCTTCTCTTGGGTGAACCATACCTCCCCACCACCAACACACAAACACAAGCACACGGAGAACATTTTTTGCATAGTTGACTGGAATGGATCTTTACCTGTTGTTATTGCCTCAGAGAGAATTTATTTTTTAATGTTCTATACAAACAAGACACCATGGTCCCTCCTCATGTCATGCTCTACTTTACAGCTTACCGCGTCCAATTCTTCTTTGCCTCCAATCCACAAGTTGTGAGAAAAATTAGTTAAGTTTGTGTGTTCCTTAGTTGACTGTAAGCTCCATGAGGACAAGGGCTAATTCTACTTCATTCATCATTGAACCCCAATATCTAGCTATGATTTACACACAGTTTAAAAAATACCTAATCAATGGGATGAACAAATCAATAAACATATAAACACTCATATATACATACCTAATGGCTATAGGCTTTTTAAAACTAATCAAGTATTTACTTAGTTTATCATTCTTATTGCAGTCCCTCGTATAGTAACTGATGAAAAGAAAAGGAAAAGCCTTGATAAGTTTTCATTAAATGAATGAAAATAAAATTCCCTTAAATTATTTTATAAAGCCACTTATAATCTGTTAACTGGTGGGTTCAGAGAAACATATAGTTGCAAAACCTTTAGAATTGCAATAACCCCTTTGGAGTCTAGAACTTGAGCAGGTAAAATCTGTAAAGCACAGATGCAAAAACAGAATGCAAAAGGTGGCTAAGAGTGCCCAGGTTGGAAAAAGGCCCAGTCAGTAATCCTGCATATCTCTTACAAACCTAATTTATTGTCAGTGATGTTAGCTGAGAAAATGGCTGACAGCACGTACCGTGTGTACCTCTATTTTCATAAATATTCATTTAAACATTCAGACATACTTATTGAGTGGCTTTTAGGTTCTAGAATCCTTTCCTAAGAATCTGAATACATCAAACAAACAAAGATAGATTCCTTCCTTGAGGAGCCCACATTCTAATGGAAGGGAAGGGAAGACACCCACAATAAACAATAATCACAACAAATGGGTATCTTATATGGTACATGGGACAGGATAAAGAGATACAGGGGAAAACAGATTTGAGTAGAGGGGTCAGGAGTACTGAGGCTGTAAGGGAGAATAGGTTACAGTATTAAACATGCTAGTCTGGGAAGGCTTCATTAAGGAGGTGCAGGAAAGAAGCAAATTAGCCAAGACGGTGCGGTCAGGCTCTCTCGCCCCTCTTCCTCTTGGCCCTCCCACCACGTTCTGTGAATAAAGATTATGTTAACAACAGAGATCACATCTAGTACTGCGATGCGCGGCACGAGGTACGCGCTTGGCCACGGGCTAATTTTGTTCTGTAAGCACGTATAAGCTCCACCTGAAACGCCCTTGGTGAAGCAGTCGTGTCTGCTGCTCTGGCTTTTGTGCCGGCCGGGAGAGACTAGGTCTGGAGTTCCTACGGCTCCTTGAGTTTTCTTCCAGGCTCTTGGCTCACACCTTGCCTACCCCGGGTTCAGTGAATGGTGAGATACAGCAAGGCCGGAGGTAAGATTTTAGCAAAGATTTGAAGGAGAAGAGAGGGCCCAATGATTACTTGAGAAAGAGCATTTCATGAGGAAGAAACAGCTCCTGCGAAGGCCATCAGTGTTGGAGCATGCCAGGCTTGTTTTAAGAAACAGCAGAGAAGTCCTGGTGGCTGGGGTAGAATGAGGAAAGAGAATGAATACTAGGAAACAAAGTCAGAAAGGTAATGAAGTGGGAACAGACTCTAGAGGTTCCATTTGACTCTGTTTCAAATGGAAAATTACTGGAGGATTTTGAGTTAAGCTAACTTCTTAAAAAGAAAATTCTGGCTGCCGTGTTGAATATTAGATTGTAGTGAAAAAGTGAAGAAGCTGAAAGACCAGTTTGGATGCTACTGCTGTAGGCAAATAAAAGATGATGGTGGCTCGAATCAACATGGTATCTGGGAAGGCGGTTAGAAGTGTAGGATTCTGGATAGATTTTGAAGATAGAGCCAAGAGGATTTCCTGACATTGTCATGTGTGAGAGAAAGAAAAGAACCAAGGGAAATTTTGAGTTTTAAATGTAATAAGTAGCTTTTCCATTCTTTTTTGCTGTTCTACATATTTTTATATGTAGAATTCCATAATAGCTTGTGCATGGATGCTACATCACTTCAGACTCTTTGTGATCCCATGGACTGCAGCCGGACAAACACCTCTGTCCATGGGATTCTCTAGGAAAAAATACTGGAGCGGGTTGCCATGCCCTTCTCCAGGGTATCTTCCAGACCCAGGGATCGAACCCAAATCTTACTATGCTTCCTGCATTGGCAGGAGGGTTCTTTACCACTCGTGCCACCTGAGAAGCCCTATTAATAGCTAATCCTAAGGTAAAAGTCTTACCCTTGAGCAATTTACAATCTGAATTTGCTTTGGGGACTTAAAACAATGCTCCTTTTAATTTTTACCTAATTCATCACTACAATTATGAGGTTAAAGCTGTATTGTAAAATGTCACTAAGCAATTTAAGATTATGTAATACTGTTTTCCTTTCTCAGCTGAAAATATCACTGTTGCTCAACATGAGGAATGTCCTTTAGTTCTAGCTTTTACAGCATGGAAGTGGCTATGTCTTGATAAACTATATGATGCATCTATGGAGTGCTTTATCATTTCTGACATGATTTGAGATGTCCTATTGTGTCCCATCCTCTCCATAACCCTGGGAGACAGCAAGAAAGATATGCAGGAAATTGAAGAATTTAAGTGACTGGGTAGCCACTGTGAGAACCCCTTCTTACATAGGTTCGGCCCACTTGGGTGCTTTAAGCTAGTTTTCCATGAAGAAAAAAGACAGGGAACTTGTGTTCCATGCTCATTCAAAGCTAAATGCCTCACACAAGGGTCAAATCTATGACCATGTGTATCATCACTGATGCCTCAGTCAACTGGGCTTGCAAATCATTTTCTTCATCAGACTTAATCACACTTCCACAATCATCTAGTCATTAGTTTTTCTTTATTTTCCTCACTATTTTTGTATTCTCTCATCTATCCTACCTTATCTTTCTTATACAGGAAGGTCCACCAGAGCTCTGCTGGCCTCTCTACAAAGTACTAAAGCTTGCTTTGCAGATTGCAATCAAAGAATCTCAAAAACAAAGAATGCCACCATCAGTACACAGGAAAAATGGGGAGAAGAAAGATGCCATTGCAAAGACCAACAGGGTGTGAGATACATATCTTTTTTTCTTGTTGAATCAGAAAGGAAAGCTATCAAAGAACAACTTGCCTTGCTTTCAAGAGTCGTGTGTGAAACCTACATTAGCAGTGTCTACCTTAGAACCTGACTTCAGGGTCCTCATCTTTTAACCTTTCACACAACTGCTGCAAGCACATGGCTAGGGAAACATAAGGGGGCACAATAATCATCCTGCTGTAACGTCTTTCTTTTCTTTAAGCCGCACAATTAATTTACACTGATTTCTTTTTTCAGAGGCAGAAATGAAGTCTGATTTGGGAATTTAAAGATAACCTCAGCATTTTTTTTTTTTTACAATATTGGTCAGTTACAGGGGTAGTGGTGGAAAAGGAAGTCAAGTCATTTAAGGAAGTAAAAGATACTTACTTGCTACAGAGAAAGAAATTTTAATGGACGTAGAAAGAATCCTTTGTAAGAAGTGCAGGCAAATGCAAAATGGCATTATTAAGTAATGCTAATAAAAAGCCCATTCTTTCAAATCATTCACACCTCTGAATCCTATTGGGGTTCCCTGAATTCCCGGTCCTCTGCACCCTACCGCCGTGACACCCCTTCTCCCAATCCCGGTCGGAGGTTTAAGTGCCGTCGTCAGGGAGAAGCTTATGATCTACCTGCTCCCCCAGCCTCTCTCTGAGTGACGAGCCACCCACGCCTCCCCGCACCGCTCTGCTCCTCCCGCGGCTCCCGGAGGGAAGCCGAGGCGCCGCAGAGGGAGCCCGAGGCGACCCTGGATCGAACCCCAAGCCTACGAGGTTCCAAGACCCCGGTCACCCGGCCTGTGCGCGCCCGCTCGCTTCCCCGGCCCCGCCGCGCGCCGCAGGAGCCGGGCCGGCCGGCGCTGCGTTTCCAGCCGCGTCTGCCCTAGCGCGGCACGTGCTCCCGGCGCGGGCCCGAGAGCGCGAGCGCCCAGGCCGCCGCGCCGCCTGCCGCTGCCGCCGCCCGCACCGCCGCCGCTAGCGCCCCAGCCGCAGCCCAGGCCGCTCGGCGAGCGCGGGTCGCCGGCTAAGAGCGGCCGGCCGGGGGACGCCGGGCTCCGGGCGCGCACCCGGTAAGCGCAGCGCGTTCTCCTTCTTTGGGCTCGGGGGTCGTTGTGGCGGTGGCGGTGGGAGCCAGCTGGGGCCCCTCCCCCAGCACAGGGATGGAGGGCCGCCCGGCACGGAGCGGGAGCCGGGGCGATGCACCCGGGAGGGCGGGCTGTGGGCAGGCGGAGAGCCGGGGGAGCCAGGGACGCTGCGAGGTCCTGCAAGTTTGGAAAAGTCACCCGCCAAGGACGTGTGCTGGGTGAATCAGACAGGAATCTCGAGTCCGGAGCCCAGGCTACCGCGGCGTCTCTCCAATGAAAGCTTTATGAAGATCGCTTTGCTCGTATTTGCATAAATGAGGAATTTAAGTGGGCTTGTTTCCATAGAAAATGAACTAAAAAAAAATCAGAGGAGAAAAAATAAAGAGGTCTGAGCCAAAGGGAGGGTTTGGACATTCCTCTTTCTGTCTCTTCACGCATACCGATACATGTGCACAGAGGGGCACGTTTGGCAAAGGAGGGGAGTCTCTATTTTTGAAGCCATTAGGTGTTGCTGGGGGAGCTCATAAGAGCGTTTGCTGGCGCTTCACCCTGAAGAAGAGCAAAAGAGGAATCTCGCTGGGCGTAAATGCCAGTGTTCCATTTCTAAAATGACACTTCCATGACTACATTTCCGAGAAGGAGCAGTTTTCTAGAACAGGGGCCATTTTAAGGGGTACACCTGCAACTCTGGACCTTTAAGCTCAAGTTTATGTACTCCCTCTGGGGCTAGGAAAACACCCTTACTCCAGGTTCCCTTATGGGACTTTGCAAAGAATGGGGTCAGAAAGAGGGTGATGGAGAGAGAGGAAAGAGAGGAGAGCTAAACATGACCGAACGGGCTGTGTACGGTGCCAGAAGGAGCAGGAGCTGGGGGTCAGGTTTGCCATCACTGCATTTATTTGGTATCACCTTGGGTTAGTAGTCTCTGGGCTGGTGTCTAGGGAAATGTGTGACCTTGAACATGTAGAAATGTAGAGGCTCTTCTGTGTATTGGGTCACTAAGGTCCCATGCAGCAGCAGTGTCTGCCTAGGATCGAATGGGTTTGAGGATCTGCACACAAGGAAGAGCACCCAGAAAATCTGGATCAAGGGAGCTTCAGGTTAAAGTATCAAAGGCATTTGCAAGCTCTTGGCTGTGCTGTTGGTGTAATGCATATAGACAGGTCTGTAGAAATGGCTGGGAAGGACAATCAGACATGTCGCCTATAGCCAAGAGAATCTGGAGTTCTGAATGTGATTTGGAGAGGTTCAGATCCAGAGTCTAAAGTCACATGCTTTTCTAAAGGTAGCAGTTAAAGAAGAAAGTTGGGTGGCAAGCTGTGATGTTCTTTGAATGAGGGTTGGGAAATACTCTAATTGATTCTAGTGCAAGGAAAATGAATGGCATCCTACTTTAAAGGTTGGGCACTCAGGTGATGGCAGGATGGTTTGAGAGTGATGTTTGAGAATACTGTAATCTGGGCAGAAGGGTTAGCAGAGAGAAGGGTTTCTAGGCTTCTAGGAGGCTACTGGCACCTGCCTAGTGTCCTTGACACCTCTGCCACTTGTGTGCAGAGGGCACAGGTGCCTGTTGCCCCTCAACACCAGCTCATCCTTAGAATGTAAGGATGTGAATCCCAGGGATTGAGATGAGAAAGAGCACATGGGGAAACTCAAGTCCTAGGGGTGTGCCCCAATCCCCCTACCCTGGGAGCATCTGGCTGTGGAGCTGGTTTACCCATCCAGATTCGATCCGAAGTCTGTTTTCCTAAAGGAACTCACTGTGCCACTTGGTGGCACCAAAAAGTTGCGCTGAGAACTCTCTTCTCTATAAATACAAACTACCACCCCTCCCTCCTCCGCGCTTTCCCCCCCCTTCCCCCCTTTCTCAGTAGCAGGGAGAATTGCTGCACACGCCGCCCTCAGCTCTGCTGTTCTGCGCGCACCGAGCGCAGGAGATGAGCTTAAGATCATCTTGGGGCGGGGGGAGCCCGGGACTGGAGAGGCCGACTATGCCCCGCTGATCCGCGCGGCCCAACTTTCTGGGGGGCTGGCTAGACCGCGACTCCCTGCCTGCTGCGCCGCCAACAGGGGGTAAGCTTGCGAAGTGTCTGTGTGCCTAGAGGGTCCCCGGGCCCACCGAGGACGAAGGAGCTGTAAGCTTGCGGGGTGCTCCCAGTTGTGTTTGGGGGAGGGGTCGCGGGTGGAGCGGCGGGGGTGGCCAGAACCTCGAGGTTGAAGCCCGCTCCATTCGCGGGTGGCTTCGGTTAAACCTGTTGGCGAGACAGGGCGAGAGCAATCGGGGAAAGGAGGGAATGGCCGGGGCTGGCGAGGAATTCTGCATGCCTTCGGGGGCGAGGTCCCGCGCCCTAAGGCCAGGGGCTGGCGTTTAGAATTCGGACTGGGCTCCACCGACCCACCCGAGGGCTCAGAATTCAGAGATGCGAAGGCAGAGGGGAAGAGAGGGGAGAACCGCTTCCCGGTGGATCGCTTGGCTGTGGTGACCGCGGCTCCGGCTGCGGGAGCACGGAGGACAGCGGGTGGTGCTGAAAGCACTCTCTCCGCTCCCGGTCCGGCCCTCCGGCTCTTTGCTCTCCCCTGGATGTAGCTTGCCCTTCGGACACAAAGCCCGCTAGTTACCTTCAAGCGGCATTGCCCAGGCTACAGCCACTTGGGAGAGAACCCGGGCAGGCCAACGAGCTAGCCAGGTGACCAGAGCCTCGCCTGCACCGGGACCTCACAGAGGGAAGAGGGCAGTCCACCTGGAGGGCTCAGGTGCTGGTGCTAGGTCTCCCTCCGGAGCAGGTGCTGTGGGGAAGGGAAATTGAGGGGCGGGTAACAAGTGCTTGTGCTCACTCAGGCACCATCTCCGTGCTGCCTAAGCTGAATCGAAAGCTCTCGAGTGAGCAGGCAGATAGACTCTCCCACAGTTTACTCTCCGCCGAGTTACTGACAGAGGCCAGTCGGAAGGCAGTGGCTTCCTGCCACCGTCTTGATTCCCTACGTGTTTCATTGTTCTGAGTCCCGTGAGACTGAGCTAGAGCTCATCTGCTGGCCTTTTGAGGCAGCCAAGAAATCATTGTCGTGGGCTCTATGCAGCCCCCCACCCTACCCCCGTGGGGAGCTCAGCTTAGGCTTTCTGCAGAATCTTCTTGGCTATGCAACGTTCTAGACATTCTTTAGAGTTCCGAGTGTTCGGGCATGCCACCTCTTGTTAGGTGTGCTTTGTGTACCTCCTTCCTCTCATGGAGCACAGGGCATCTCCTTCAATTTCTCTCTTATATCCATTTAAAAATTAGTTGTGACTGTTTTTGTCCTTTATGGACGTCAGTTTCTGTTTAAAAGGATCTTTGGTTGGGACTTGAAAATCCTGCTTGGTGAGCTCGTCAGATTACTTGGTCTCCCAGACTCCAGCCTTCTCCAGCGGAAACCTTTTCAGCACTCCGGACAGATCCTACAAGGTTTGGGGGTTTTTTGGGTTGTTTTTGACGGATGGGAATAGAATGTAGTATTTCCTACATAACTGCTTGACTGTTTCTTTAAGAGAAAAGCTTTCCCTGATCATTAACTCCAAATATATTATTTAGGTAGTTTCATTGCACTCCTGAGACTGTTGCTATCCCAAGGTAATGTTTTGGCTGTAGGTTACGCTCAAAAAGAAACCGAACTCTTTAATGTTCATTTATTAAAGGGCATATTGAGATTGTTTGGAGGAGAGGGATGGTATTTGAATATTCAAGTACTTGCCCAGTTCTTCACTTTCCTTTCATAGGTAGACAAGCCTTTGCCATCACATCATGGTACACATTTTTTTATGGACATAATGACAAATGTCAAGTTGAAAACTGAAAAATTCACTCATAGGTGAATTTTTTAATATGTCCAACCAGTACAAAATATGCAAACTTTGAGAATGTTGAAGCAACTACATAATATTTTCAGTTTTTACTCTGTTGACATTGTTATATTACCTATTCAATGATTTATCTCATTAAACATGTTTACTTTCATGACTAAAGGATTTTACTAATTCTAATTTTTTTACATTTCTTCAAAACATGTTGAAGGTTTTATGAGTTGTATTATATTGTTTCTTATGGTATTTTCAGAGCATTTTATAGAGAAAAACTAAACTAAATGCCAATGAAAGTAGAAAAATGTGAGATACAGTTAATTGTGAAAAATGTTGCACTTATTTGTGTACCATTTTTTCCTCAGGATTTCTGTCCTCATGAGATGAAGAGACACACTTATTCCTCCTTATACTTTTTGCTGTGTTATTTTAGTAGGTAGTTTAAACTAACTTCATAAACAGTGAAGATTGTTTTTTGATATATGGTGATATATGCTGAAAGTGATCAGTTTGGAGTTTGGATAAATTGAAGAGGTATTAATACAAAGCAGAAACCTTCTTACAATTGAGACATACAAGTCACTTTTAATATTCACAGAATTGTTAACACTAGTCCCCAAGTATCATTTAGTTATTTTCATTGAGTAGAGTTTGGGGAATATAAGAATATAGGAGCATCAGAAGACATATTTTAAACATATGACATGCTTGTATAACATGAGAAAATTTAAATTTTGATTTTACATTTTAACTATTTGAAACTAAGAAAATATTTTCTTGATATTTCTTTCTCTCAGTTGGTTAAAATGTAGTTCTATAACAGTTCTAAGAAACATCATGTCATAAGCTTACTTTCATTTCCTTTAAATTCTCAAACAGAAGGAAAAATATTTAGATTTTACCAGTTCTAATCTCATTTGAATTGTGTTTGCCTTTAGTCGGAAGGGAAACTAAGCAAAGGTCTTGATGCAGGCTTATCTCTGCTCTTATAACTATCATTTATTGAGCATAGGCACCATGCCAAGTATTAAATATGTTAATTAATACATATAACAATCATACAAGGCAGTGATTTTTCTGTCGTTAAAACTGAGGGCTTTTTCCTTTCATTGTCATGTAGCAGAGAAGTGGAAAAATAAAATTATATGTGTATATAATTTTATACACATAACTGCATACATAACTCTCTCTCCACACACACACTTATACACATGAATCTGATTTGTTTGGAACTCAGACTTATCCTTTTCCCATTATATTGTTTTTGTTGTTTAGTTGCTAAGTTGTGTCCGACTCTGAGGCCCCTTGGACTGTAGCCCACCAGGCTCCTCTGTCCATGGAGGAGTGGACTGCCATTTCCTTCTCCAGGGATCTTCCTGACCCAGAGATCGAACCTGGGTTTCCTGCATTGGCAGGTGGATTCTTTACTGCTGAGCTATTAGGTAACTTTAATCTGTGATGTGGCTAAGCACCATGGAATGATTTCATTGTGGTTTCCAGTGACTTATGATACAATTGGGAGTACAGACCCTTGCACAAGATTGCTTGAGTTTGAATCCCAGCTTTGTGGCTTATTAGCTATGTGACCTTGGGCAAATTACTTAGCATTGCTCTGCCTCTCTTCCTCATTTTTGAAATGAGGAACAGGTTGTAACACTATTAACCTCATTGAGTGATTATGGTGAATTAATTACACAAATAGGCTTCTCTGGTGACTCAGTTGGAGAAGCCAATGGCACCCCACTCCAGTACTCTTGCTTGGAAAATCCCATGGATGGAGGAGCCTGGTGGGCTGCAGTCCATGGGGTCGCTAAGAGTCAGACATGACTGAGGGACTTCACTTTTCACTTTCATGCATTGGAAAAGGAAATGGCAACCCACTCCAGTGTTCTTGCCTGGAGAATCCCAGGGATGGGGGAGCCTGGTGGGCTGCCATCTATGAGGTCACACAGAGTCGGACACGACTGAAGCGACTTAGCAGCAGGTGACTCAGTGGTAAATAATTCACCTGCCAGTGCAGGATACATGGGATCGATCCCTGGATCAGGAAGATCCCCTGGAGAAGGAAATGGCAACCCACTCCTGTATTCTTACCTGGAGAATCCCGTGGAGAGAGGAGCCTAGTGGGCTACAGTCCATGGGGTCTTAAGAATCAGACACAGCTGAGTGACTAAACCACCACCACCAATATCATCTTTGACAGTTTACTCTGTATTTCTCAAATTGATATTCAAAACAAGAAACGCAGCCAGAAACAAGTTACAGTGTAAAGGAGAAAGGCAAGTCTATTCCAAACTACTCTCCTTAGAATTATTAGAACATTTCAGAAAAAGGCTTTGTGGGAGTGACACATCCAGATGGCTCTTACTTGCTTCTTTTTTTGATGATTATGTAGACCTTGACAGGATGAGTTTCAAGTAAATCAGCAGTTTTCAATTGGCAATGGCTTTGACCTGCAAGGAACATTT
This sequence comes from Bos grunniens, assembly GCF_055505025.1. Taxonomy (NCBI): domain Eukaryota; kingdom Metazoa; phylum Chordata; class Mammalia; order Artiodactyla; family Bovidae; genus Bos; species Bos grunniens. Next base: position 45,197,980 of record NC_141193.1, on the reverse strand, counting down.
GACAGAGTCTAGAGACATTTTTATTCGTCACAAGGATGAGGAGGTGTGTGCTGTTGGCATCTGCAGATCAGGATGCTCTAAGCATCCTGCAATGCATAGGATGGCAGCCTGCCAAAACCTCCAAAATTACCTAGTCCAAAATGGCAACAGGTGTAAGGTCAAGAAAGCCTAATCTAAATGATTCTATGAAACAGTTAGCTATATTTATTAGGCTTGTTTGTGTGGCTTCTAAATGTAGCTGACTCACATTACATAAGAATTTGGTGGAAAGTTGAATTTCCAAAATGTTTTGTAGCCAGTGCATAAGGTTTAACTAACCATCCCATTTGGTCAGATGGGAAGCAGTAGCATCTGATTATGTTGAGTGTGGGTTTTGGAGCCAGAGAGAATTGAATTTATGTCCTGACTCTGCCATTCATTATATGTGTGAGACCTCTGGCAAGACTCTTCACCTCTAAACCTCAATTTCAAGAGAGATTTAATGTAGGTAGTAATCATACCTACCCCATAAGGTCATCGTGAGACTTACATTAAATTATGCTTATATATTATTTAGCACAAAGTAGGCACTCAATAAATATTAGCTATTAATAAGTAACTAGAGATTGAGTTAGAAATGCAAAAGCACGTTTTCAAGCACCTGATGCTGGGTAATACAATATGCACAATAATGCTCTACAGTCTTTTGAGGTGTGCCGTAAATAACAAGAAAGCAGCAAAGGCTGCAAAATAGGAAGAAGTTTAGAATCCCTGCTTGACAATTCAATTGAGACTAGTTAACAGTTGATCACATCATTTTTATTGCTTTGCTTTAAAGGCTGTTTTAGGTCTTCATGGACTACTAAACCAGTTGTGTAATGATTTAAGATGATTTAGTGAGCTTTATTCTACTGCCAGCACCTTTTAATTAATGCATAAAATTACAGACTTCACTTTTGCACAATGTTATTTTATGGCCCCTTTTTGCTTTAAGGGGATTTCAGTTTAAATATGGCATATTTTTCATCCTGGGCTAGATGGAGGGGGTGCTGGACTTTCCTATTTACAAGGTCACAGATGTGTGCTTGAGATAGCTATGACAATGGAGCTTTCCCCAGACTACGATGCTCTCGGTATCATCATACCCCAGAGTGTCTCTTATCTATGGGATGCACTTGTTTTCAGGAAAATGTATCCGAGGCATCCATGCACATGCAGTATTGATACCCCTATCTGTGAGGAGGCTGCTGCTCAGGCAGAAGGAATCATTTTAGTGCTGATATCTTGAGCTGTGTGATTTGCTTGTGTGGGGATTAAGTTATATAAGAGACATCTGTGCCAGAAAGATGGTCAGCATTTGAGAAAATTGTTGAGAATAAGACAATGCGACTGTGAATCTGATTACTATGTAAGTTGCCATTTATGCTAAATTCTGTCCACCAATAGTTTCTTCTCCATCTTCACTTAGGATACAATATGAGACCGTATGGTTCCCTGAGGCACAGTACTTTTATGCATATTAAACATATGTCTATTTTCTATAATGGGGTAGTGATTGATTTTATTATGGTATGAACCTAGAATATTGAATAAAGTAGTCTAGTGCTTCTGAGGAGAAGGCAATGGCACCCCACTCCAGTACTGTTGCCTGGAAAATCCCATGGATGGCGGAGCCTGGTGGGCTGCAGTCCATGAGGTTGCTAAGAGTCGGACACGACTGAGCAACTTCACTTTCACTTTTCACTTTCATGGATTAGAGAAGGAAATGGCAACCCACTCCAGTGTTCTTGCCTGGAGAATCCCAGGGATGGGGGAGCCTGGTGGGAGGCCGTCTATGGGGTCACACAGAGTCGGACACAACTGAAGGGACTTAGCAGCAGCAGCAGCAGTGCTTCTGAAAATAGGACCCTGAACCAAAATATCATGTAAGTTATAGTATTTATGTAAACTCTTATCATTTACTACTTTTGATTGAATTATAGAGTACTGCATATTTTTAGATCACAGGTCTATAATATTTTGAAAGCTTTTAAAATTACTGTGATAATTAACTTCTTCCCATTATAACAAGAAAAAATATATAGAATATATATTCACATATATATGAATTAAAAAAATATATAGCTAACCCTGCCACATCAGAGTTATAACTTAAAGCAATAATTTGTTCTCTTGGGGATTCTGTTCTGATATATGAAATGGCAATAATCAGACCTTCTGAGTGGTAATTTTGTTTAGTTTAAAATGGGATTAAAAGGGAAAAGGCTCTGTATGCTGAAAATAAAATAATATGATTTTACTATCCTTTTTTTTCCTATAAGACCCTTGCTAAATGAATGAGTGGACCTCCTGATGCAATAGCTAGGGAGAAAGGGCCTCACTCATGAACTTATATAGAAGCAAGAGAGAGCAGGTTCTTATGGAAAGAACACTGTGTGATACAAAGAATTAATAAGCTTAAGGAGAAAGGACTGAGAGTGAAGTTAATGCCACCTTTTACAGTCTAAGTTCATAGACTGTAAAACATGAAAAGATTTATGCCAGCAACATCATGCATTTGTCCTACAGAAATACATTGAAAAGTAATTAAAGTGCAACACTGTTTATGATAGTAGTAAAATCTATGAGGAATCTAAATATTCAAAAATAGGGAATAATTAAATTTCTGTACATTCATATAATTGAATATGATGCAGCTGTTTGAAAGAAATAGGAGTTCCAAGTGTGAATCTCGACTCTGCTATTCACTTGCTTTAGAATCTTAGCCAAACCATCCTATCTCTCTGAGTCCTAGATATGTCAAGTGAAAATATGCATAAAATGATCTATCTTGCAGTTTTTTTTAATGATAGTTAAATGACATTTCATGTGAAATGCTAGCCTAGAACATAGTAAGCTGTGGTGAATTATAATCTTATCATTATCCCCATCTTCAAAATGAGCTAATCTCAAAAGATATTTATAATACATTATATAGAGAAGAATAAAATATATTGCATTGTGGATTTCATACTAATATTCCATTTAAATAAAGTCTCTGTGTTAGAGATTATATGCTTAGAGAATTATAGAAAAGCAGAACCAAGTTTCAGGATGTGATTAAATACTAGTTTTGAGATGATATTTTGCTGGGTTCTAGTCCCAGTCAATGGACATGAGTTTGAGTAAGCTCCGGGAGTTGGTGATGGACAGGGAGGTCTGGTGCGCTGCAGTGCATGGGGTCGCAAAGAGTCAGACACAACTGAGCGGCTGAACTGAGTCCTAGTTCTGCTAAAAAGCATTATTCTTCATGAGTCTCAATTAAACTATATCATATAGAACTCTCCCTAGTTCTGTGTTGCTGTTTTTCTTCATATATCGAGAAGCCACGTGGAACACCAGAGGTTTCTCCTTCCTACTTCGGTTAGTCTGTACTTCTCTTTTTGGTGGTCTCTGTTGCCTGGACCCATTGGACAGGAGGATTTTCATGATCTGTTTTTTAATTTTCCATAGTGGGATGGGGGCACGTGTTTAAATCTCAGTCAAGTAGCTGACCAAAGCGCCTGGTGGAGGCAGTTCCCTTTATTCCTTTGTTCAGCAGAATTTATTGAATATGCATTTTGTGTAAGGATTATATCAGGTGTTGTGTATGGCACAAATTTACTCTTTTAAGGGTTTGAAGTCTGTCTGAAGACAAAACTTGTGTATAAATAGTGATAGTGTTGTGGTTTAGTCACTCAGTTGTGTTCAACTCTTTGTGACCCCCTGGACTGTAGCCCACCAGGCTCCTCTGTCCATGGGATTCTCCAGGCAAGAATGCAGGACTAGGTAGCCATTCCATTCTCTAGGGGATCTTCCCAACCAGGGATCGAACCTGGGTCTCCTACATTGCAGGCAGATTCTTTCCCATCTGAGCCACTAGTTCAGTTCAGTTCAGTCACTCAGTCATGTCTGACTCTTTGCGACCTCATGAATCGCAGCACGCCAGGCCTCCCTGTTCATCACCAACTCCCAGAGTTTACTCAAACTCGTGTGCATCGAGTTGGTGATGCCATCCAACCATCTCATCCTCTGTTGTCCCCTTCTCCTCCTGCCCCCAATCCCTCCCAGCATCAGGGTCTTTTCCAATGAGTCAGCTCTTTGCATCAGGTGGCCAAAGTGTTAGAGTTTCAGCTTCAGCATCAGTCCTTCAAATGAACACCTAGGACTGATCTCCTTTAGGATGGACTGGTTGGATCTCCATGCAGTACAGGGGACTCTCAAGAGTCTTTTCCAAGACCACAGTTCAGAAGCATCAATTCTTCGGCGCTCAGCTTTCTTCATAGTCCAACTCTCACATCCATACATGACCACTAGAAAAACCATAGCCTTGACTAGATGGACTCTTTGTTGGCAGAGTAATGTCTCTGCTTTTGAATATGCTATCTAGGTTGGTCATAACTTTCCTTCCAAGGAGTAAGTGTCTTTTAATTTCACGGCTGCAATCACCATCTGCACTGATTTTGGAGCCCCCCAAAATAAAATCTGACACTGTTTCCACTGTTTCCCCATCTATTTCCCATGAAGTGATGGGACCAGATGCCATGATCTTCGTTTCCTGAATGTTGAGCTTTAAGCCAACTTTTTAACTCTCCTCTTTCACTTTCATCAAGAGCTTTTTAGTTCTTCTTCACTTTCTTCCATAAGGGTAGTGTCATCTGCATATCTGAGGTTATTGATATTTCTCCCAGAAATCTTGATTCCAGTTTTTGCTTCTTCCAGCCCAGCGTTTCTCATGATGTACTCTGCATATAAGTTAAATAAGCAGGGTGACAATGTACAGCCTTGATGGACTCCTTTCCCTATTTGGAACCAGTCTGTTTTTCCATGTCCAGTTCTAACTGTTGCTTCCTGACCTGCATATACCTTTCTCAAGAGGCAGGTCAGGTGGTCTGGTATTCCCATCTCTTTCAGAATTCTCCGCAGTTTATTGTGATTCAAGCCCATAAATAGCTATACTCTTAGCTGCTTAATAAATCATATGAAAAAGTATGGATGAAAATGCCTCTTAAATGGAGAGAATAGAGTATATCCTGCAAGGTGAGGGACCTGGGGAGATTTTATAAAGAGACTATTTAAAAATATTACTTCATTCTATCCACATTAATCTTTGAGGTAGTTACTGTTCTCATTCCAGTTAGGCTCAGAAAGACTAAGTGATCAAGAGCGCACAACCAGCCCATGGCAGTGCCAGGATTTAAACCCAGGTTTTCTTGACTCCAAGCCAATGCTCTTAAAAAACTCTGCCTTAAAAGCCATGAAACAAGAGCATATCAGGGCTAAGTTCCAGTGTGAACAGAACCACTGGGGCAAAGGGATATACACCCAGAAGAGAAAAAAATTTAACTTGACTAGCAGACACCCTGGGCTTCCCTCATAGCTCAGTTGGTAAAGAATCTACCTGCAATGCAGGATACCCTGGTTCAATTCCTGGATTGGGAAGATCCCCTGGAGAAGGGAAAGGCTACCCACTCCAATATTCTGGCCTGGAAAATTCCATGGACTGTGTAGCCCATGGGATCACAAAGAGTCGGACACAACTGAGTGACTTTCACTTTCAGCAGACACCCAAGTAGGGGGCAGTTTTAGGAGAGATCAGGGCACAAGGAAGACTGGGATAGCAATTTGGAAAGCAGATCGCTCAGTCCAACACTTAAAAAATACTACAAATAACGAGTAGTCTTGATAGCAGAAATTCAGAAAATTACAAAACAAAGGTAAAAAGCAAAGAAGAAATTAAAAATTATGCATATTCCCACCACCCAGTGGACATCTCATCATATCAGTTCAAACTGCAGGGAGATCAAACCAGTCAATCCTAAAGGAAATCAACCCTGAGTATTGATTGGAAGGACTGATGCTGAAGCTACAATACTTTGACCACCTGATGTGAGGAGCTGACTCTTTGGAAAAGACCCTGATGATGGGAAAGATTGGAGATAGGAGAAGAAGGGATCAATGTAGAATAAGATGGTTGGATTGTATCACTGACTCAATGGACATGAGTTTGGGCAAACTCTGGGAGATAGTAAAGGTCAGGGAAGCCTGGCATGCTGCAGTTCATGGGGTCACAAAGAGTTGGACACAACTTAGCGACCAAACAGCAACGTTTCCAGACCATGTGTGCGTACATCCACACTCATAATATTTCTTGTGAAAACACAGCCGTATCTGTTTTTTAATTTTTCTCAATATGTGTATAGTTCACTTTTCATCTCCCCTCCCCACCCTCCACACATACACTTTACAAGATAAGCTTTCTATTCAAATTTTTTTTTCAGTCTCTTTTACTGGTTCCTCCTTGTCTCTGGGTCTTTCGGAGTTTAAACATTGAAATTCCTTGGGGGCTTAGTCTCAGAAGTAGTTTCCTTTCTCTAATTCCTAGGTCATTTCATCCAGTTTCGTGGTGTCCAAAAAAAAAAAAAGTCATACCAATGCCCCTTCCATTTATATCTCCTATGAAGAGCTCTCTGTAGAATTTCAATCTCAGATGCTTATTAAATATCTCTTTTTAAATTTCTACCAAGTATTAAGGTGGTGCTGGTGGTAAAGAACCTGCCTGCTGGTTCAGGTAGATGAAAAGATGTGGGCTTGATCCCTAGGTGGATAAGATCCTTTGGAGGAGGAATTGGCAACTCACTCCAGTATTCTTGCCTGGAGATTCTCATGGACAGAGGAACCTGGCTGGCTAAAGTCCATGGGGTCACAAAGAGTCACATGCATTAAAAATTGATGTATTAAAAAACTGAGTTTTGGTTATCTCCCCCCAAGTCTTTTCTTCTACAGTTTTCTGTCAACATGACACTATCTTTTGTTTGACCAACCTGAAACCTTAGTGTCCTCACTGATTCTTCTCTTTCCTTCGTAGCCCCAGTCAGATCTGAAAGCAAACACTTCCACTCTATGGTCGAGATAGATTCAGAATCCTATCAGTTCTCAACCACCTATACTACCATCTCCCTAAGCTAAGCCGCTGTAATCTTTCCCACCTGAATTGCTGCAGCAGTTCCCCCAGTACTTCTTTGGTTCTGCCTCTGTGCCCATATTCTTGTTGAAGAGTTGGTCATCTGTGTCCCTCCTCTGTTAAAAACTCCTTGAACAATTGGTCCTTGTCTGTCCCTCCTCTGCTGAAAATTCTTCCAGAAAGTCACTCTCACAGTTTTAAAGCCGAAGTCTTTTAAAGTCCAAAAAGGCTTTGGTCATCACTCTCGCTCTCAGACATGCCTTCTTCCTCTCTCCCCAGTTTTACTTCACTTCAGTCACCCTGGCCTTCTTGCTGTCTCTCAGCACACTAAGTATAAACCTGCCTTAGGGACTTAGCCTTTTTTTTTTTTTTAACCTGAAATTTTTGTTCCCTCGATATTTGCATGACTCATTTTCTTTCACAAATTTTGCAATTTAAACTTCTTTGGCTTAGAAATTTTTGTTTTTCCTATGTCTTGACCCTTTCTGCCTTCCTTCCCTGCATTACTGTTTCTCTGTAATCTTCATTACTGTGTACTATTTTACCTCCTTACCTTGTTTGACAAACCACCTTGGGTTACAGGATCCAGTGAGGGTGTGAATTTGTGTCTTCTTTGTCTACGATTGAATCCTCCGCAACTAGAAGAGTGCTTATTACAGAACAGTTACTTAATAGAGACTTACTAGACAAATGAGTGATGCTGTCAGAGTTAGGATATATTCTACTGATCTATTTGGAATTTATGCTCTATTAATTTCTTGTAGTTTGGAAGCACATGGGATGACTTGTTGCCTAATAATATACTGAGTCATAGCACAGTTCTGTCAAATTTCTAAGTCATAATTTATTTCAAACTATATTGCATGGGCCAAAAAGTTTGTTTGGATTTTTCCATAAGATGTAACAGAAGAACCTGAACAAACTTTTTGCCAACCCAATACTTTCCAGGTATCTGAGGTTCATAGCTAGTGTCAGTAACATACAGTCCCTGTGTGTAGTCAAGGCAGATGATGAAGCAATCATTGATTTATCATCTGGCAGGTCACAGTCTAGTGGCCGATGCCAGGGCAATAAAAATACATTTGAGCTAGATAGCCATACACTTCTGTACCTTCTTCTGTGTGCTGATTCATCACTCTCTAGTTTTTAAGCAAACTCCTGTTAGATTCTATGTCCCTTGGAAGTTCAAACTATGCTGGGTGGCCCCTCTCATTTTTCATGGACTTTGGAAATGACCTATTTTGAAAGAAAGGTAAGTAATGTGACCAGGGATGATACAGAGAGTATGTTATAGAGTTATTAGGTGTAGACATGAATTCTAGCTCCACAACTCTTTAAGTGATTGGCTTGTTTTTAAGTTCCAAAACCCATTATGTCATTAGGAAAATAGAGATAATAAAATAATACCTACATCTCTGGGTTGTTATAAGGATTTTTCATATACACATAACACATATAAAGGCATACCCACATACAGACCTAGATATACAGTGGACATAGTATATAATCTGTGGGAATGAGAAAAAGAGAGCCTTGCATGTGTCTGTTCTTATAAAGTGCTCAGGAAACTCTCTTGTCTTTCTGACATCATATGTTCTTACTTTTTCTGCTTCCTTCCTGAGCTGCCTGCTTTACCACAGCCTTGCCTCTTTGGGGACTTCCTTTTCAGCCGCACTTTTTCTTTATTTATACTTGGTCTTCCCTGGTGGCTCAGACACTAAAGCATCTGCTTACAATGAGGGAGACCCGGGTTCGATCCCTGGGTTGGGAAGATCCCCTGGAGAAGAAAATGGCAGCCCACTCCAGTACTCTTACCTGGAAAACCCCATGGACGGAGGAGCCTGGTAGGGTACAGTCCATGGGGTCGCAAAAAGTTGGATATGACTGAGCGACTTCACTTTCACTTTCATACTTGCTCTTCAGGTAATATTACTCATTCCAAAAGATTTATATATTGGTGACCCTCAATTTATATCTATAACCCAAAATGCTTCTCTCGGTCCAGCCTTACAAATCTACTTTCTTCTTCGACAGCTATACCTGGATGCTTCCAAAGCATCTCAAATTTAACATGTTCAGAAGAAAAATCACTGTTTTCCTTTGCTTTCATTTGTTTCTGTTCCAGTCGATCCTATCTCTATTAAATAGTATCCCAAATATGCCAGTTTTATAGACTCAAAACCCAGGAGTAGACCCTAATTCCCCTCTACCTTACCCAGATCCAATCCATCAGCAAGTCCAGTTGATTCTACTGGCAAAAGATATCTGATTGTGTCCACTTCTCTCCGTATCCTTGTCACCAGTCACAGCCAAGTCATTATCATCTCTCACCTAGGGTATCATGTCTCCTTATCAAGTCCACTGTCCAGAACAACGACAGTCTTTTCTAAGGCTTTATGTGCCTGTCATTTGTTTACACCTCTTCAATGGCTTTCGGTTGCACTTACGCTCCAAATTCCTTTGATGAGCTTACCAGACCCTACATGGTCTGGCCCTTTCTTATCTTTCCAATCTCATCTTGTACCACAGTTGCACTCACCCTTTATGTTCTAACCACACTTTTCACATGACTGACTTAGTTTCTTTCTTCATTTTATTGTTTGCATTCATCAGGTTCCAGCTAAAGTCAGGTTTTTAGTGTATTCATCTGTAATCTCCATGAGTGTGGTAAGCATGTACACCCTGTTCTCTCTTGAATATTTGATTCCCAGGAGAGAGTCATAGCATGGGACATAAATATATGTTCAATAAGTTAATGAATAAATGCCTGGTGTATGATGAGTGCTCAATGAAAGATAATAAGGGTAATCATCAGTGTACTTCACTGCACTTGTTACATTAGTCTCTCCCACTCCATAGTTAATAGATATTCATTGAATGAGTTAAATAATTTAGCCTATCATGAGAAGATTATATATATATGTATATATATATATACACATATACACACACATATATATATTCTCAGTACATGGGGCTTGCTGGAAACAACTAATAAATACATGAAACTGGTATTTAAAATTCATTAGTTTGATGTGCTGCTTCTAGCCTCACATCACTTTGATGTTCTTACATAATAAAAATGAGCCTTGTTTGCTTACTAGATTTTCTCGCTAACACTCTGGATTTAATGAGAGATTGTTTGCTTTTACTTCAGATTTTTTCTGTCTGCAGTAGAATTCACATGATCATGAGAATAAGCATTGGTCTCCAAGTCTTTGCTAAGCAAAGTGAAGGGAAAGCTTGAGAATATTCAGATAATTTCCCAGTGACAAAACATCTTTGCTTCCTTCCCCCCTTGCTTACAGTGCCAATTTCCATACAGAAGCTGATTTTTCCTTTAAATATTGCTAAAAATCTGGTTGTTCTGGAACATCTAGCTATTTTGATGACAGGTTTGTGTGTGTGTGTGTGTATGTGTGTTTGGCAATATATAGAGGAAGCCTTTTTCTGTTGCCATAGGAGCCAGTGGAAGGAAATGGTGAAAATGAAGGTGAGAGTGATTAGAAATGTGATTCAGGTTATATTCATTTTGTGTCTGGACTAGAATTTTTGCGGATCTGATGAGTTTTGAAAACCATTAGTATTCTTGAAGAAGCATCATAATTACATAAATTCCTGAAGCAACATCACCTGTCTTTGAAAGAGACAGATTAGGGAATTAGTCACTTTAAAACAATTTGACATCCTTGGCTGGAGGAGTGGATATCTTAAAAAATAAGTCTTTTGAACAACCCTTTAAATAAACCAAATCACCAATCTGTCCATTGTTTTTCTTTCTTTCTTTTTTTTTTTTTTTTTTACAAATCATGCTAGAATTTGCTGTAGGCAACCTGGGGCAATTTTTTTTCTTATTCCCAGGAGTTTAAACTGAATTAGATGACTGTATTCATAGCTGTCTTAAGTTTCTACTTGGAAGTGTAGTTCTACATACTCATCTTTCCAGCCCTTTGAGTCTTCATGATGTGGAAATTTTTCCTGAATCAGGAGTAAAGGACTGATTACTGTCAATTTTATTACAGGACTTTGTAATTACTTTGAAGACTCTGGAGAATTAAGTGGGTTGCCAGAGAATTTTCTGTCCTCACCACCTAGCCACCAAATGCCCTTGGAAATTTAATAACAAAAAAAAATCATCTCTTTATATAGCCCCTTTTCAACATACAAAACATTTGCATAGCTGATATCTTATATTAATTCCCATAAGGGCAGCCTAGCACATGTTATCCCCATTTTTCAGATGACAAAATTCTGGTGCTGAGAGGTTAAAACAATTTAGTAACAGTTCTTAGTAGCATAACTGGAATTTGAATATTATTTTCTGCAAAAGTTGGTACACATTTCACTATGCCTATGTACTTGGGGTTGCTTTACTTTATAAATCTTCCATACCTCTTCCTTCTATCCTATAGTTCATTTAATGTGCAAATATCAATCTGGCCTCATTTGTTATTTTCTGTATTATATGGAAACTAAACAATACTTGTTGGGAAGATCATTCAACTTGCTTTATATTGCATTTGAAAGGGAAGATGTAGGCTTTTTTTGAAGTAACTTTTTTTTAATTGCATACTCAATACATGTCCAATGCTGGAAATTTGGAAGGAAACAAAGAACGTTTTAGAAAAAGAAGCAAAAAAACCCATTATTTTTATTGGATATCACTAGTGTTTAACATTTTGGGATTTTTTTTTTTTTAAGATTTTTGTTCATGACATGCTTCTTATTTTAGGATACTTTCCCTCACCTCTGTGTGATAATATAGGTTGACCTCCCACACATAATTTTTGGTTTTGTGTACTCCATATAGGGCTTCTCTGGTGGCTCAGATGGTAAAGAACTTGCTTGTAATGCAGGTGACCCAGGTTTGATCCCTGTGTTGAGCAGATCCCCTGGAGAAGGAAAATGGCAACCCACTCCAGTATTCTTGCTTGGAGAATTCCATGGACACAGGAGCCTGGGGGCTACAGTCCATGGAGTCTCAGAGAGTTGAACACAACTGAGCAACTTATTCCATACGAACAAATAAAGAAATTAACCTAAGCAAAGTAGGGTCAAGATGCTTAGCAAGCTGCTTTTATTGAATCACAAAATAACAAAGGAGACAAGAAAAAGATTTGGGGATTCTTTTTTTCAAGTTACATCATAAGCACTCTCTTTCTCTGCTACCATAAACAGAAGTTCCCAAACTGCTTATACTTCTGTTGTTAAATCCCCTTTCTGTTTACTGTTCCAGGTGTTGAAGATGATGATCACATGGATGCATTTAACCACATGGTCCCTGGAGACATGATGGTCCTTTAGCGAGCGCATCTAAAGTACTGGCTGACTTTTTGGGTTGCCACTCACCATTGGACATCGTTGGATTCCATATGTCAGAACCCTCCTAAATTTTCCCCACCATGCTGTCTTTATTAGCTTGAACTCCTTCCCTAAAATGGTCCTTCTGTTGATCCTGTCAGTCCTGCTTTTGAAAGAAAATGTCCGTGGGAGCGCACAGTCCAGCGAGCGGAGGGTGGTGGCGCACATGCCGGGCGACATCATCATCGGGGCTCTGTTTTCGGTCCACCACCAGCCCACGGTGGACAAGGTTCACGAGCGCAAGTGCGGGGCGGTGCGGGAGCAGTACGGCATCCAGCGGGTGGAGGCCATGCTGCACACGCTGGAGAGGATCAACTCGGACCCCACGCTCCTGCCCAACATCACGCTGGGCTGCGAGATCCGGGACTCCTGCTGGCACTCGGCCGTGGCCCTGGAGCAGAGCATTGAGTTCATAAGGGACTCGCTCATTTCTTCGGAGGAAGAGGAAGGCCTGGTGCGCTGCGTGGATGGCTCTTCATCGTCCTTCCGCTCCAAGAAGCCCATTGTGGGGGTCATCGGGCCGGGCTCCAGTTCGGTGGCCATTCAGGTCCAGAACCTGCTCCAGCTTTTCAACATACCTCAAATCGCCTACTCGGCCACAAGCATGGATCTGAGCGACAAAACTCTGTTCAAGTACTTCATGAGGGTCGTGCCTTCCGATGCCCAGCAGGCACGCGCCATGGTGGACATCGTGAAGAGGTACAATTGGACCTACGTGTCGGCCGTGCACACAGAAGGTGAGTCTTTACCACTCTGAGTATGTCTCGTGCCCTCTAGCCTCCCAGTTAGCATTTCAAGGTTTGAGGGCTAAAATTGTCCTCATCATTTGAGATTCTTTGAGTGTCTCAGTTATACCAGTTATATAAGAAGGGACAGGATAGAGGATGTCTAGAGCAATACAGATTTAAGCTAAGGCGACTGGATACCTGGCCATCATTTGGCAAAATGTATGCTTTATGTTTGTTTGTTTTGGCTTACTATTATATTATTTGTACCTCTTCTATAATGATGCTAGGGACTTTTAAGTTCCAGATCTTCACTGAACTCCTGACATTTTCAACAGTTGCTCTGAGTGCCCTCTGAGAGGCTCTGTGTTAAAGGGAGTTACCCTTAAGTACACATCAGGCCTCAAGGCAGCCAGATCTGGCCCAGGTATGTTGTAAGAGGAAATGACCAAACAGTTTACTCTAACAACTATCTTTCAGTAGTGTGTCTGGTTAAATCTGAAATGGAGATGTGTTAGTTCTATCCTTGTATGAGACATTCTCTGGAAGTGTAAGTTTTAATAATTTAATGTTAGTTGGTTTTGAAATTTATTGCTGCTTTATGCTGAAAGCATTGTGAGGGAGGAAAACATGACTGAGGTCTTATACCAGATAATATTAGCCTTATTTATTGTTGATAGTGCTTTTAAAGTTCTTTTGTATAATTTGTTAATTCTCAACCAAGACTGTTTGAACGATAGGTTTGATTGGACCTACAGAGGTTAAGACACGCAAATCGTGAGGTTTGCTCATCATGCAACACTCTTTCTAAGAAAGCATGCTGCCTGTGCTTAAACACTGTGGTATACCAAAGAAGATGAACAATACTTTGTTAGGATTAGCTGAGATTCTAAAATTCTGCAATAACACTGTCTGTACGTTCCAAATAATCTAGTCTTGTAAACTGTGAGATTAAGTTATTAGGAAATTAATGAAATGGCCAGAATAAGACTACTTCATAGGTTGGGAGCCAATCACCAGTTAGATTTAGCAAACCTTTCATTCAATGTCAAGTAGCGTAATATGGATTGCACTGTGTGGCCACTCAATAATATTCAGAGTTGCACAAACATAAAATAATAAGCCTCTACACTGGATTAAGACTTCTATGCCTTTGGAAATTTTCATACATAATTTTATGGATTATTTACATAGATGTTGATGTATAGAAGTTTTGTGCAATGGATAGGTGATTGGACTAGGAGACCTTTGAAATTTTTTTTCCATAATGCTGGGATTTTTCTTACAAAAACACTAATTTATTTGATTCTCACAACAAGCAGTGATACAGACAATCCACATATTTTGTTTCTATTTTAAAATACAAATGTTTCAAGAATTTAAATAATTCATCCAGTAAATACATGATAGCAACTTGAGAGGCAGAAGTGGGGCTTATAGCTACAAATTTCTAACTCAGTACCCTGTTAGAATTTAGTAGACTCCAATAGAAATACACCCAGAGGATATATTTATGCTGCTGCTGCTAAGTCGCTTCAGTCGTGTCCGACTCTGTGCGACCCCATAGACAGCAGCCCACCAGGCTCCCCCATCCCTGGGATTCTCCAGGCAAGAACACTGGAGTGGGTTGCCATTTCCTTCTCCAATGCATGAAAGTGAAAAGTGAAAGTGAAGTCGCACAGTCGTGTCTGACTCTTTGCGACCCCATGGACTGCAGCCTACTAGGCTCCTCCATCCATGGGATTTTCCAGGCAAGAGTACTGGAGTGGGGTGCCATTGCAGCACATATTTATTAAGTTCTAATATGCAAATAATATACTAATATTCTGTGAAGGATGGCAGTATGTTTCATGCATTATCACCCTCAGTGGGTATGCAATCTGGCAAAGGAGGTGGAGCATGCATTAATACTTGCATAACCATAAATCAAGATGACCAGAGTTACAAATGTTTCTAAAGTAGATTGAAGTAGAAAAAATATAACATCCTGCTCCATGATGATGGAGGCCAGGGTGGAAATCTTAGAGAAGAAAATGAATTTGATAGTGAAATTTTAACTGGATGAATACTGACAATTGGTGAAAATTAAAAAGGCATGGGTTTTCAATAAATAAAAGATGAGACAGTATCTTCCGTCTAGCTTCAGAAGAGTTGGTCGGTCTGTAAGAGATACTAATCCAAGATTGTATTCAAACAGAAACTAGTCATCGTTGATTCTTACTAATTTAAACTTTTTTTTTTTTTAACCTAAGTGTACACCAGTAGTGAATTATATAATACATTATGATATGTCCACATAATACACTATTACATGGCTATTAAAATAAATGAGGCACTTTATAGATAATTAGATCATAATGATCTCCACAATCATTTTAAATGAAAAAAGCACAGCATAGTTGTATGTAAATGGTGTGTTATTTGTATAAAATTGAGTTTGTAAAAGCCATTTGATTCAACTTTCATAGAATTGTTCTCAAGAGAAGAGCAAAACTGATAACAGTTTTTCCTTCTGAGGAGGGATTCTAAGGAGTTAAGGAATAGAGTGGAAGGGAAGACTTTCTTTTCTTATGTAACATCTATATGCAAACATTTGAAGTTGTGTGTTACAAGCATAGGCTACCTATTGCGACTTAATAATTAACAGAAAATATTCTCTTTGTGGGCAAAAAAAGGAATAAAATCTTGATTGCCAAATTTAGGCAAATTTAATTATTTTTTAAAAAATAGGCCAATAGAAATTTTGTTGACAAATTTGGACAGAATATTTGGAAGATACCACTGGGATACAAACATTAAAAATCGGAAGAAATGCTCTTTGGTTTGTTGTTTTATGTGGTTAATCAAGAGGTATTTATATTGCTTGGCTCCTCAGCAAGTAAGTGGCTAGTGAAGTTACATGGTGTTCTGTCTTAAAATGTATTAGCATAGGGGCAGTGTGGTAGGAAGTTTTATAAAGTAAACTTTACCTCCAGGGTCAGAAAAGTGCTTGAGTATAACAAAATACAACTCTGTTGGGTACCCTGGAAGTCCTCAAAGGGATGCCTGCCTTTCTGTTGCCTGGCCCTTCAGGAAGCCCCTGGAGGATTTTCATGAAATGACAACACCACGTCTTACTTGAGCCTTTTTCTTGGCTGGTTTAGGGCAGTTCTCTCTAGCAGTAGGTCACCCTATTCCAGTATCTCAAACTTAACCCCATGTCCGAATAATTATCTCTTTCACTCAGTAGATACTCCTCCTCCTTGAAGAGAATGGAAATTTCCAAATGCTTTTATACACAAGACATTGAGGTCTGTAAGCAGATGTCTTATTTTCAAAAACATCTTTTGTCCCCCCCATGTTGCCTGTTCACTTTATGCTTAAATGTGGCAGTACTTTGTCACTCAGTCCTCTTGGTGGCTGTCTCAAGATCTTCCTTGGAGAATGCATGTGCTATCGCTGAATTTCAGAGGAGAGCACAAGGAGACTTGGATTTCAGCTCCAAGGTTAATCTCCTACACTTGCATTTCTTTGATTTATGGTTTTTGTAGGTTGTGCTAAGTTGCTTCAGTCATGTCCGACTCTGCGACCCCATGGACCGTAACCCGTCAGGCTCCCCTGTCCGTGGGATTCTCCAGGCAAGCCTACTGGAGTGGGTTGCCATTTCCTTCTCCATTTGTAGATTACAGGACTGTGAATTTACTGTGGCTTGTTATATTATGCAGAAATACTGACTAGGCCTTGAAGGCAAAGATATTAAATGCATGAAAAAAAAAAAAAGAAAAAATATTTTTAAAGACAGAGCACTCTAGCACTTCAGCTGTATGGAGGAAAGGAATGTGCAATGACTAAGAAGAAGAAAATTGTATTCCTTGTAAAGGAGTCAGTCCAATAGCCACTGTCTGTGCTCTAAGAAAGTTTAAAGGGCCCTTTGCTGCCATACATTTGGAAACCTTGGTACATGTGTCCATTGACAGAGTGAGTGGGGCTTGCCTGTGGAGAAGTGTGGCAGGTCAATTGCTTTGGCTCTGATGACTTCCACTAATGACTTCTTCGCTGTACAACTTGATAGTTCCCTTCCACTCTCACTTGCTTTGGTCAATAGAACTTGGTGGAAATGAGTCCTTTCTTCGTAGTCTGCCTGTCTTAGAACCCTGTCTTCAGCATGTAAAGGACGAGAGCTGCTCAGTTGTCCAGATGAGGCCACCTTAGATCATTTGACCTCAGCTTTGTGAGAGCACTCAGTCAACACTCACACAGTTGCTGTCCTGACCCACAGTCAGTTTCAGTCACCTAGTAGATCCTAATCAAAACTATAAACATTAGCTGCTGCTACTGCTCCTGCTGCTAAGTCACTTCAGTCGTGTCCGACTCTGTGCGACCCCATAGACGGCAGCCCACCAGGCTCCCCCATCCCTGGGATTCTCTAGGCAAGAACACTGGAGTGGGTTGCCATTTCCTTCTCCAGTGCATGAAAGTGAAAAGTGAAAGTGAAGTTGTTTAGTCGTGTCCAACTCTTTGCGACCCCGTGGACTGCAGCCTACCAGGCTCCTACACCCTTGGGATTTTCCAGGCAAGATACTGGAGTGGGTTGCCATTGCCTTCTCTGAAACATTACCTATGTAACCACAAATTCTTTATTTGTTGTTCAGTCGCTGAATCATGTCCAACTCTTTGAGACCCTATGAACTGTAGCATGCCAGGCTTCCCTGTCCTTCACTATCTTCTGGAGCTTGCTCAAATTCATGTCCATTAAGCTGGTGATGCTATCTAATCATCTTTTCCTCTGTTGTCCCCTTATCCTCTTGCCCTCAGTCTTTCCTAGCATCAGAGTCTTTTCAAATGAGTCCGTTCTTTGCATCAGGTGACCAAAGTATAGGAGCTTTAGCATCAGTCCTTCCAATGAATATTCAGGGTTGATTTCCTTTAGGATTGACTGGTTGGATCTCCTTGCAGTTGAAGGGAATTTTAAGAATCTTCTCCAACACCACAGTTTGAAAGCATCAATTTTTCAGCTCTTAGCATTCTTTATAGTCCAACTTTCACATCTGTAAATGACCGCTGGAAAAAACATAGCTTTGACTATACAAACCTTTTCAACAAAGTGATATTTCTGCTTTTAAATATGCTGTCTAGGTTTGTCATAACTTTTCTTTCAAGGAGCAAACTTCTTTTAATTTTTGTAGCTGCAGTCACCATCCACAGTGATTTTTGGAGCCCAAGAAAATAATGTCTGTCACTGTTTCCTCTTTCCCCTCCATCTATTTGCCATGAAGTGATGGGCCCAGATGTCATGATCTTGGCTTTTTGAGTGTTGAGTTTTAAGCCAGGTGTTTCACTCTCCTCTTTCACCTTCATCAAGAGTCTCTTTAGTTCCTCTTCACTTTCTGCTATTAGGGTGCTATCATCTGCATATCTGAGATTATTGATATTTCTCCCAGCAATCTTAATTCCAGTTTGTGAGTCATCCAGCCTGGTATTTCACATGATGTACTCTGTATATAAGTTAAATTATTGTATAATAATAGATGCCTTCAAGATGGTTTCCAGGATAAGTATTTTCATTCCAGTAACTTTAAACTTGAACCCTACTGCCAAATAGGATACTATTATAATGTTTAAACTTCAAAATTAAAACAAAAATACATATATTAGTATGCATTAATATTCTCAAGCTTTCAGTGAAATAAATGCCATGGGCAAGAAAGAATATTTAAATGCCTCACCCATACCTCTGGTTCAAAGCTAGAGATTTGATATTTTCCTTAAAGTACAAATGCTTTAAATAATCAGACGCTTGCATATATTCCATTATTATATGCTTCCCTTTGATATAGCTCAGTTTCATTGAGAAAAGTAATTATAAATTGGCTTTTATGCACAAAACATGTATATTGTACTCTATGGTTGACTTACAGCGTTTTCAAACTGCCCAGTTTTGCTGACTTTAGTTGAAACTCTACTGTACATTAGCACCCCCTGTCAGAGTGCCTAGCATATAGTAGATGCTCAAAGACTGCTTGGTGAATGAATGTATTTGTATTAAAATAGTATCCACCACACTATTAATGAACATATAGCATGTGGACAAATAGCAGGCACTTGTAAGTTTTCACAGTTTCGATCTCTATAAAAGTGAGGTGACAAAATGCCTCCCCTTGATTAATTGTAAAATCCTGTTCACACCCAACTCCGCTTTTTGTTTATGCTGATTCTTGAATTAGTTACTTCCACCTAATGATAAAGGGATGCTAATTTGTTTTAGCCAAACAAAACAAAAGGAAACATCTGAGTGATGCTCCAGGGGAAACAATGTACCAGTAAGTTGAAATGGTAATGTGACATCCTTTTGGCATTGTCTTCAGGCTAACTTTCAGGTGATGATACGGTTCTTCCAACAATTATTTAAAAATTTGATAACAATCAAGCTTTGGTTGAAAGACCTTCAATGTGATTCATAGACTGTGTTTAGAAACTTCTGGAAAGTGGAAACAATCACCATCACATCTTTTCTACTGCTCGAACTGGGAAGGGTTAATTTTGACTCCACATTCCATCTGTTTCTGTGACTTTAATCCTGTGTTTTGCTGCTTTTGTTATTGCAGCATACATGATGCCCTGCCTCAGGGAGTCCTGCCCCCTCCCTGACCCTTAACCTGAAGTACGTTTGTTTAGCTCACTGCCCACCTGTGAAGGACTGTGACTTTGTTAAGTTCCTTGTGTGAGGATGGAGGCCCTCATCTGCCGCTTGCTGACGTGGCAGCGACCTTCACTTTGTGGGGCCAGAAGCATGGACAGCTGTGGCTTCCCTGTTGATTGATGTGGCAGGAGATATTCCATTTCATAGTGCCTGTGAAATGGTGGTGAGGATGTGAAACTAGCACATCTGCCTGCCTGAGGCTTGCCATTCTAGGAGATACACACAAGAAAAGATCTTTTTACTTTGTTTCCTCACTTCCACCATTTCTGATCCATAATGAACCTGACATCGAGGCCCCAACAAGTGGTTATTTTGAGAAGTTAGTCTGCCGTCTTCTCGGTTATCCGGCTTTATGAATAAAGTCATACTCCTTGCTGCAACATCTTGTCCCTTGGATTTATTGGGCTATCACATGGCAAGCAGGGTGAGCTTGGACTTGGTGACACTAACTGTGACTCTATGAAGACAACAATTTAGTTTGGAAAGATGAGAAACGTCAGCATGGGTCCTACTGAGTACTTTTTAAGGGGGTTTCATTTTGCTTCTTTCAGGAGTTGTATAGTGTTGAGAGTTGAGATCAATCTTCAGATAGTCATGATGTTAATTCAGACAGAAACACTATTGTTAATTTTATACAATGTTTAACATTGGAAGCATCTTAGGCAAGCATTTAATAACCCCTTTATCTTACATTTGAGGAAACAAACAGTAAGGATAAATAATTTGGCCTTATTTTACATGATCATTCACTGGTGGCTCAGATGGTAAAGCATCTGCCTACAATGCAGGAGACCTGGGTTCGATCCCTGGGTGGGGAAGATCCTCTGGAGAAGGAAATGGCAACCCACTCCAGTACTCTTTCCTGGAAAATCCCATGGGAGGAGCCTGGTAGACTACAGTCCATGGGGTCTCAAAGAGTTGTACATGACTGAGCGACTTTACTTCTACATGATCATTAACAAAGTTGAGTCTCACAACTCAAGATTCCTGTACAAAATTTTGTTTTCACATTCAATGTAAGAATTATGTCTCTAAGAGGTAGAGGGTAAGTTCTTGTTAAGTCCTGTGTACAAGACTGGAATAAATAACCTCACGGATGGGCTCTGGAGAAATGAACTTAAACCTCAGGTGGGTGATGAGGAAGTTGGATTATTTGTCCTTTTTGACAACTCCCTTTCTTGACAACCAAATGTTTAATTGAGATTCTGTTATTCTATGAGTTAAAGCATGGTCATTTATACTATATTGTGTCATTAATTTTCTAGTTGATTCATTTATCCCATCAGATAGTCTGATAAAATTACTTTTTTTTTTTTTTTTTTTAGGTTAGAGAATAGATATGGAAAGAGAAAGTGATTTTTCCCATAATACTCCAGCTACTTAGTGACAGAGCAAGGATTTGGACCCAAGGCCAACTCTTTGGTATCTCAGATAGTAAAGAATCTGCCTGCAATGCAGGAGGTCTGGGTTTGATCCCTGGGTTGGAAAGATCCCCTGGAGAAGGGAAAGGCTACCCACTCCAGTATTCTGGCCTGGAGGATTCCATGGACAGAAGAGTCTGGTGAGCTACTGTCCATGGTGCTGCAGAGTCAGACACAACTGAGTGACTTAACACACAACTCTTTTTAATTAAGCCCAGACTCCCTCCCTGTATACTGGGATAGGTGTTGCTTCAAGGAAAAGTAGAATACACATCTATGAGTCTCTTCCCTTCATAGGAAACAAGACACTGTTCATCCTTCTTTTGAGAAAATCTTTTGAGCATATTTCCTGTGTCTTTGTATCTGACTTTGAAAGCAGCACCTTTCCTTGTTCCCATGGAAGGATTTAATTATAGTAAAAAGAAAATGAATTAAGAAGGAGGCATGTGGCAACAAGTTGCCCTCATAGAGGACCTTTGTGTGCGTCTGATGATAAGTACAGACTGTACCTGGTTGTTTCTATTCTCATCTCCATTGCAGATGCCCCAGCCCGTCCTTCAGATGCCAATTATGGGAGGAAGCCTTATGGTACAATTTTTTTCAGCACAGGAAGACATATTGTTAAATGTTGTAGCCTTATGTATTAAAAACTTCTTTGGAATTCATCAGAACTAGGAGTTATAAAACCTCATCTTGGCACATTTGCAAATACTCCAGAGAGACTTCTCAATTTAACCAAATGTTGAATTGAGGATGTATTTTGGCAAGAGATGTAATAGTCAGATGTGTTCATCTTAGGGGACTTTGAAACCAGAGATCATGCCCCAGTGATGCTTTTTATGCATCATTTTTCACATATTCAGAAAGGGTTTTTTAAAAGAGAAAAATATCTAGTCAGTGGTTTTTTTTTTCCAAAAAAAAAAAAAAAACATCATGGGCATGAATTCATTGTAAAACCAACTTAGTTGCTTGTGACCAGCAGTTAGTATAGAGTAGAATATAAATATCAATATATTACATGATAGAGTAGATACTGCTTTGTAAATTTTTATCTTTAGATGCATATAGCCATATGTGTATATGGTTACCATTTACAGTGTTTTCCTTACTGTGTCTTACTGCTAAAAAAAAAAAATAACCTTACAAGCAACTAATTCTGCTTTTCTCTTTTAGAGAAATGCAATTCACATACAGATGTTTATTCTTCTGTGACAATGTCATTTCAAATTTAAGGTGTCTTTAGAGTGTGAAGATCATTTACCATTACTAAAAAAAAATGTTTGATAAAACATGAGAGAGCGCTTTTAGAAATAAAAGTTGTTCAATGAAATAGGCAAGCTGCAGTGGAGTCATAACCTTAAATCCAGTGTGTTGCAAAGACATCTCAAGAATTTACATTTCTTGACCTTTTAGATCACTCTAAGTAGTAGTATGAACACAGGCAGGTTTGAATGAAAATCCTGATTAATATTCTTGCTAGTTGGATGGATTTTGGACAAGTAAGTTATTTAGTTTCCTCATTATTAAACTGAGATGATAATTCCTGCCCCATAAGACTGTTTTGAAAAGTAAGCATAAAGCAGTTAATGTTTGGCACAAAGCAAGTGCTCAATAAGTGCGTTCTAAATTTGCCTGCCAGGGACTTGCCTTGCCTTACCTTGGGCATGAAGACAAATGCATCGATAATGTTTCAGTTTGGCTTTGGTTGGTTAAAATTGATTATTGGATGAGATGGAAAGTTAGCCAGGAAAGTGAACAGTAAATACAGTGAGTTTTAGATTCTTCCTGATTTTCCTTTTGGAAGTTGGGTCTGTAATCACGTATTGTGACATAGGGTTCTTAGTGCTTTGGAACAATTGTAACTGGATCCCACAACCTCTCCTCCAGTAGCTGAGATGCATTGTGGTGTGGTATAATGAACAAGGTCTGAGGAGTCCTCGCTAGACTGCTTACACCATTATCTCCAGTGTGTGAGGGTGCAGGTAGGGGGGCCAGGAGGGAATCAGGTTATATAAACACGAGATTATAGGTGGAAAGTTGATGCTGTATTGTAAGCACTTCTGAATTGTCACTTTTATAAAGAACATGAATATCTTTTGTAGTAAAAAAAAGCACAATGGTTCCATAACTTCTTTATAAATTTCAAATTAGACTTGCTCCATCACCTTCACTCGTCAGTAACTGCAACTTTGTTAATGAAAGCTAAGCTGTAGCACATTGAGGCATGCCATGGGCTTGAGTTTAAAGCTGAAAGGATATAACATGGACTTCAGGAAATAAAACAGACTATATCTAAAAATAAATAATAACATTAAGTTATAATATATTAATATAAGTTAATATTAATTATATCATAATTAATATAAATATATAATATAATGTAAATATACTATAAATATTAGTCAATATAAATTATAATAATATAAATTAAATAAATTAATAATAAATATTTAATAATAATAAATGGACTATATTTAATAGCTATTCTAGTTTATAAACAAAACAGATGCTGTCTTACACATCATTAAAGCTCAGCTATAACAATGACAGTAATAACTTATTTATCAATTATTTAATGTGTTATCACAAATTACCTGTTTTTTTATAATCTGTGAAGTGGTATCAAAATACAAATGTTTATGCTATTATTAGTATATTATTACTAATATTGTTTGAAAGTCAATCTTACCCATAGCTACAATGAGAAGTAGATAGCAAATAAGCAAAGCAAAAAGAGTGTGTCTATGCTCCTTTTCTCAAGGACTCTAAAAACAAAAAAATTTGTATCTTTGACAATTCTTTCATCATATTTCTTTTTTTGTTGATTGTGTAACATTTTTTAGAAGTTTTATATCAGCTTTTCACCAGATTTTGGTTCAGAATTCAATCTTTGATTCTTCTTGAAGAGAGTAGAGGGCCATTAATATTAAGGAAAGCTGTATTCTTGCATTGCTGCATGATGGCTTTATACCCTTTAAAGAAGCTGGAGAAATTTAAAAGTAAGACATATTGAAGTATTATGTTAGTTTAATGTCAATTTTATGGAATTTGAAAAAAATTTAAAAATGAAGCCCATAATAGGTTTTATTGTAGTAAATTGAGAAAAGAGAAAAACTATATTAAGAAACTGAAAAAGTTAAGCTATCTGGCTATATTATTTATGATCAAATTTAATTTGATTGTTTTCAGTTCCCATGTTAGTACTCTCCTCCATTATCAGTTCGGCTCAGTCACGTCCGAATCTTTGCGACCCCATGAACTACAGCACGCCAGGCCTCTGTGTCCATCATCAACTCCTGGAATTTACCCAAACCCATGTACATTGAGTTGGTGATGCCATCCAACCATCTCATCCTCTGTGGTCACCCTCTCCTCCTGCCCTCAATCTTTCCCAGCATCAGGGTCTTTTCAAATGAGTCACTCTTCACATCAGGTGGGCAAAGTATTGGAGTTTCAGCTTCAGCATCAGTCCTTCCAGTGAACACCCAGGACTGATTTCCTTTAGGATGGACTGGTTGGATCTCCTTGCAGTCCAAGGGACTCTCAAGAGTCTTCTCCAATGACACAGTTCAAAAGCATCAATTCTTTGGTGCTCAGCCTTCTTTATAGCCCAACTTTCACATCCGTACATGACCACTGGAAAAACCATAGCCTTGACTAGACAGACCTTTCTTGATAAAGTAATGTCTCTGCTTTTGAATATGCTGTCTAGGTTGGTCATAACTTTCCTTCCAAAAAGTAAGCATCTTTTAATTTCGTGGCTGCAGTCACCATCTGCAGTGATTTTGGAGCCCAGAAAAATAAAATCAGCCACTGTTTCCACTGTTTTCCCATCTATTTGCCATGAAGTGATGGGACCAGATACCATGATCTTCGTTTTCTGAATGTTGAGCTTTAAGCCAACTTTTTCACTCTCCTCTTTCACTAAGAGGCTCTTTAGTTCTTCTTCACTTTCTGCCATAAAGGTGGTGTCATCTGCATATCTGAGGTTACTGGTATTTCTCCCGGCAATCTTGATTCCAGCTTGTGCTTCCTCCAGCCCACCGTTTCCCATGATGTACTCTGCATATAAGTTAAATGAGCAGGGTGACAATATACAGCCTTGACGTACTCCTTTTCCTATTTGGAACCAGTCTGTTGTTCCATGTCTAGTTCTAACTGTTGCTCCTCATCCCTTATCAGTTCAGTTCAGTTCAGTTGCTCAGTTGTGTTTGACTCTTTGCGACCCTATGAATCACAGCACACCAGGCCTCCCTGTCCATCACCAACTCCTGGAGTCTACCCAAACTCATGTCCATCGAGTTGGTGATGACATCCAGCCATCATCCTCTGTCATCCCCTTCTCCTCCTGCCCCCAATCCCTCCCAGCATCAGGGTCTTTTCCAATGAGTCAACTCTTTGCATGAGGTGGCCAAAGTATTGGTTTCATAGATGAGCATAATTATTAATAATTCTTAGTTGTTTTTTTTCTTTTTAATTTATTTATTTTTTAATTTAAATTTATTTATTTTAATTAGAGGCTAATTACTTTACAATATTGTATTGGTTTTGCCATACATCAACATGCATCCCCCACGGGTGTACACGTGTTCCCAATCCTGAACCCCCCTCCTACCTCCCTCCTCATATCCAGAGGAAATAACAAATATAAACAATAATTAATTTTCTTACAATTAATATTGAAACTCTACATTTTTATTAAAAATATATGGTGGTGAATCAGGCTGGCAATATTAATTACATAAATCTATATTTATATGCAATCAATAACAGTAAACTGTTATTAATAATGAAAAAATTCCAAATTATTTGGCAATTTGTAGGTACTTTCATTTACTGAATTGCACAAAATTATGAAAATTATTAAAAACTGGGAGCAAAACTTTTGATTTGAGAGAATATTTTACATAAAATGTATTATACATTTTTGACAAAGTGCAATATATTTCAATACAAGTATATAGTATAGAAAAGCATACTTAATAGAGCTTGAAGTCCAAGTGATGCTATAATGAATGAATGAATTTGCTCATTAAACATTTACTGGGAATATACTATGAGCTAGACTCTGTCATAGTATGAAATATGAAAAGGTAATATGAAACATATTATGAAATGATATATGAAATATATCATTTATATATTATGAAAAGGTAAGATGATATGAAAAGGTAAAAAGGTAAGATGGAAACACTTGTCAGCATGTGACTTTTCTCAGATATATAACCAAACCCTGATCTCATACTAAGATAAAATGTACACTTATAGAAAGAATAGGGTATGTGTAAGCAGGAACTCATAAAGTGCACCTGTCTGGCAAGAGATTAATGTATTAAGCAAATTGATTGAAAGAAGTCTCTATTAAGTGTATGTAATTTAGAAAATTATAGAGAATATAAAGATTTTTTTTTCCTCAAAGCAGTCTCCACTTACCAGTCCTTACCAAATAATACCAGTGAGATATGTTATCCTATAAGCAGGATATTTACATGACTTAGGTGAATAGGGATGGATATCTCTGTCAGAAGAAAAAAATAAAAAGAAATAAGCAGTGTGCTCCATCATTTTGTTTAACACAATATGATTGTATACTTGCCTTGTGCTTAGTATTCTGGAATTGAAGGGAGCCATGTGAAGTGCCATTGGTGACCTAGTTTTGGTTTTGTTAATATTGTTTAATGTCCCTGGTCTATTATGAAGTTTTTGTTCCATTCAAGATAGGAGATCTGATCTAGGTGCCAGAAAAATGCTTTTTTTATTTAATAAAAAGGAAAGATTTTAATCTCCCTCACTGACAGATATAGCAGATAACCGCAAACAATAAGCTGTGAAATGCATTATCATACATTATCACTAGTAATTAAGATATTCTCTGGCTTAACAAAGTTGAAATAATTTATTTTCTGAACTTCAGACTTCTGATAAATATCTAGTTATGGGGAACACTCAGAAAACTTAAATAAAGAAACCTTTTCTCCCTTTTAATCATACTACATTTTTCTTGGTACAAACTTAGCATTCTTTGAGCAAAGTTATTATCTCAAACCTATCTCTAATTTTGATGTTATGTGGTATCTGGATTTTTCTTTAAATTTTCAAGCCTCCCCCTCATCTCTGAGTCTTTTCTGAGTCTTAAACTCTCTAAAAAGCATCAAGTTCTTTTGAGTAATCATTGGAATTAATGGTTGTACCGAATTGGTTTCACTTACTTGAAAAATGCCTTTTTTCAGGAGGCTGTGCTGCTTTGTGACTTTAGGCAATAGTGTTTTGGATTTGTCGGGAACCTAGCCTCAAAGCCTATTATATACTTTTCTTTTACCTTCACTTTGTCAGAAGATGGCAAATTATTGTGTATGGTTAGAAGGTTTCTTTATTGTATATGGTTACTGGTTTTTCAGTAGTCATGTATGGTTGTAAGAGTTGGACTATAAAGAAAACTGAGCGCCAAAGAATTGATGCTTTTGAACTGTGGTGTTAGAGAAGACTCTTAAGAGTCCCTTGAACTGCAAGGAGATCCAACCAGTCCATCCTAAAGGAAATCAGTCCTGAATATTCACTGGAAGTACTGATGTTGAAGCTGAAACTCCAAAACTTTGGCCACCTGATGTGAAGAGCTGACTCATTTGAAAAGACCTTGATGCTGGGAAAGATTGAAGGCGGGAGGAGAAGGGGACGACAGAGGATGAGATGGTTGAATGGCATCATTACCTTGATGCACATGAGTTTGAGTAAACTCCAGGAGTTTGTGATGGACAGAGAAGCCTGGCGTGCTGCAGTCCATGGGATCACAAAGAGTCGGACACGACTGAGAGACTGAACTGAATTGAGAAGGTTTAAAGAGACTGAGAATATAATACTTGTGCCATCAATAGAAAGAAAAAATATCATCTGTAAACATGAAGAAGAAAAATAAGCTCTCAAGCTCTTTATATACAACACACTAAAGTGGTCATTATTGGACTTTCAGAAGTTGTACACAATTTCTGAAATGCCTTAACCATTCCTGAAGAAAAGCAGAAATGCTGAAGTGATTGAATTTGAATATGGAAAACTTGACTTTTGATCCAGGTACCACATCAAAGAATTTGGTTTTGAGATCAGTGGAAAGAGTATTAATCTTGGAATTATTCCGGAGACCATATTTGATTTCCCACTTTGGGATGACCTTGGGAAGTTCACTGAACCTTTCTGAATACATGAATTCTCATTTGCAAGAGGACAGAAGACTACATCTGCACTTTCTGTACTCATGTTTTGTTATGATGGTCAATTGAATAATCAGTTAATGCACTTTGTAAATCTAAAGCTGCCTGATATCTTAATTAAATATTAAATGAACACTTACTGTGTGCCAAGATCTATATGCTTGGACTTTCACAAAATATTTTGCTTTTACAAAATATTGAGTACAGTACTGTGAAAATTAGATGCTAGTCAAAGACTTCATTAATAACATTTTCACCACAGTAAGTACAGTAATGATAACTGTAACAGTAAGAGTTCAAAAAATCGTAGCTGTTATTTTGTGTTCTTTTTTCAATCTCAATTTTAGGAAAGAGAAACTCAGGGTTTAGAAATTTAAATAACTTGTCTATAAAGTAGCAGACTTCCTGGTGGCAGGATACCAGTTGGAAAGGAAATTTAATGTTCAGAGAACATTTATTTTAAGGACACTCAGTTTTACAAGCAATTGTGTTTTTGTTATATTGAAAGATTTATATTTTTACTGTTTTTATCATTGAGTCTAAGGGCTTAGACTCTATGGTTAAATAGGCCAAAATTTGAGCAAGTTACATCATAACCTCTGTACATCTCAGCTTCAATTGTTCAGTGATTGATGATGTTGATGTTGCTGATGATGGTAGAGAGCCATTGCAAGGTGTTTCCCGGATGTCCAGGCACTTTGCTGAGTTCTTGTACTACATGGTTCTTGTACATACATGGATTCATCCAATACATCAATCATATGAGATGGTACTATCATTATCTCAGTTTTATAGATGTGGGAACTGAGTCACAGAAATTAAGAATACTGGCTGACCTACATCAACTATTTATTGTGCAAATTAAATGAGCCTTTTAAATATATAAAACATTTATGGTGTGCATTTCATAGCAAGCAGTCAATAAATATCATCCATTACTACCAATTTAATTATTAGAAGTATATTTTTCTTGGCCTAATAATGGATTCAAATGTAAATTCTTGGCCTGTGTTTGCACTTTGAAGCATCGTCATCCTATCTTTCTGGTAGCTGAAAACAACTTAAATGATAGTAAAAACAAGACAAGCACAAATGATACATTTAAAAACATATATTGTTTCCAGATACAAAAGTAATATATAGATATTATTTAACATTTGGAAAAGAATAAAGTAAAAAGTAATCTTAAAAGTCCTTAATATAACAGCAATAAAACATTTTTGGTATCTTTTTACCTATCTTATGCATGATTTTAATAACTAGTTATAACTAATTTTAAATTTTGCAATTTTTGTTCACATTTTTAAACTTAACATTGTAAAGAGAACAATTTCCTTATTTTCCATACCTTTTATGCACATTATTAACAATGGTTATCTATTATCTTTTCTCCACAACATTACAGATATGAGGGCCAGTAGACAATTTTTATTTTTTACAATTATGAAAAGTGTATAAATGAACATATTTTATGTGGTATTTACCTTTGTATTTAAAAGTTTTTCTTAGATAAATTAATAACAACAACTATTACAAATGCCACAAGTAAAAAAGATTAAATTCCTGTATTAACTTTAAAAGGGTATGAACAACTTTTAAGACTCAGTATTTGACTGTTTATAATACAGCAAGATTGAATTTTTAAATAATTGCTGGCAAAAAAAATTCAGGTAATGTAAGTATATTTAACTAAATACTAGCTTTCTTAGGAAGCAAAGCGTTGCATTTCTCCCTGCCCATATATGACCCTTGGCTTCCTTGATGACCCAGTGGGTAAAGAATCTGACTGCAATGTAGGAAACACAGGAGACACAGGTTGGATAACTGGATTGGGAAGATCCCCCTGGAGGAGGAAATGACAACCTATTCCAGGATTTTTGCCTGAAAAATCCCATGGTCAGATGAGCCTGGTGGGCTACTATCCAAAGGGTTGAAAAGAGTCAGACATGACTGAGTGACTAAGCATGCACGTAATGTATGGCTCCATCAAAGTCGTATTCAATTAAAGCTTTTGGTACTATAAAATAAATTCTGAAGATTTAAATATATAAAGTGTGCACCAGTTATGAGGTTGTTATTAACCTACCGTAGAGACCTCATCTCTATGGTGAATCATCCTCCTTCATAAGTCCTACTCTTAACCATACACAGACATTGTATTGCCACTTTAGTCACACTCCTTCTTTATTAAGAATAGTCATAGTGACGTATAACTGATACACAACAACCTGTACACTTTTGATATTTACAACTCAGTGAGTGTGAGCACACGCATACACCTGTGGGACTATCTTTTAAGTCCACCTGCACTGAATGGCCAGAATTCTTCTAATCATGTTTCATCCATCTTTGATGTTTGGTCCTGCTTCCTCCATGGGCTCCTTAAGCCCGTGTATATCATTCTTTCCCATTTTCTGTTGTAAACTTTGCAGTGTTTGTCCCCATTATTATAATACTTTATAACGCTTTGCAATTTTGTGTCTGTGCCCTATTGTCTTAATAAAGCATAAAAGGAGGTGAAAGCATAGAATTTGGAATTAGAATATCTCGATCTGAGGTTCTCAATTTTAAGCTATCTTGCAAACATGATAGAGCACATCTTAAGGTCTTTCTTTATATATTTTAAAAGAGTTGTTCTTTAAGATTACTGTAGATTGACTGAGAAGGGGCATGAGCAGCATTTAGCTGGTAAACTGGCTCTCAGGGGGATATAGTTTGTAATATTTGCTGATTTCCCATCATGGCCAACTTTAAGCTAACAACAGGATGGGGGGATATTTGTTTTTCAGTCACTAAGTCATATCCGACTCTGCGATCCGATGGACTGCAGCATGCCAGGCTTCCCTGTCCTTCACCATCTCTAGAAGTTTGCTCAAAGTCATGTCCATTGAGTCAGTAATATCATCCAACCATCTCATCCTCTGTTGCCCCCTTCTCCTCTTGCCGTCAATCTTTCCCAGCATCAGGGTATTTTCCATTGAGTCAGTCTTTTGCAGAGGTAGCCAAATGTATTGGAGCTTCAGCTTCAGCATCAGTCTCTTCAATGAACATTCAGGTTTAATTTCCTTTAGGATTCACTGGTTTGATCTTGCAGTCCAAGGAACTCTCAAGAGTCTTCTCCAGCACCACAATTTGAAAGTATCAATTCTTCGGTGCTTATCCTTCTTTATGGTTCAACTTTCACATCTGTACATGGCTACTGGAAAACAAGCTTTGACTATATTGACCTTTGTCAGCAAAGTGATGTCTCTGCTTTGTAATATGCTATTTAGGTTTGTCATAGCTTTTCTTCCAAGGAGCAGGTGTCTTTTGATTTCATGGCTGAGGTCACCATCTGAAGTGATGGTGACCAAGATGGGCTCCAAGAGCCCAAGAAAATAAAAGCTGCCACTGTTTCCACTTTTCCCCATCAGTTTGCTATGAAGTGATGGGACTGGATGCCATGATCTTAGTTATTTTAATGTTGAGTTTTAAGCCAGCTTTTTCACTCTCCTCTTTCAGCCTCATCAAAAAGCCCTTCGGTTCCTCTTTGCTTTTTGCCATTAGAGCAAAGAGAAACTAAAGAGTCTACTTAGGTGAGATGTCTGGAATTGTCTGAATGGAAGCTACCTCCTACACACTACTGGCCCCAGGGGGCTTTTCTGGGGTGATGAAAATGCTCTGTACTTTGGGGTAGTAGTTACTTTGGTGTACACGGTTGTCCAAATTCACTGCACTATATAATAAAGATATGCATATTTCACTGTAAAGAAAAAGACTACTGAAATGGTGGTAGTTGTTATCTCATTACTGTAGGTAAACCTGAGTATTTATTATGTTCTAGGAAATGTGGTTCTATTTTGTTTAATCCTTACAACGATGCTCTGAGTTAGGTAAAATTATCATTACTATTTAACAGATGAGGAAATGGAGGCAAAAAGGGACTAAATAAAAGAATATATTTATCAGAATGTATCCTTAAATAGTCTGCATGGTCATGTGATTATTGCTGCCTTACTTTTTAAAAAATTAATTTATTTATTTATTTTACTTTAGAATATTATAGTGGTTTTGCCATACATTGACTTGAATCCACCATGGGTGTACATGTGTTCCCCATCCTGAATCCCCCTCCCTCCTTCCTCCCCATCCCATCCCTCTGGGTCATCCCAGTGCACAGCCCCAAGCACCCTGTATCATGCATAGAATCTGGACTGGCGATTCATTTCACATATGATAATTTACATGTTTCAATGCCATTTTGCCATATCATCCCACCCTCTCCCTCTCCCACAGAGTCCAAAAGACTGTTCTATACATCTGTGTTTCTTTTGCTGTCTCACATACAGGGTTATCGTTACCATCTTTCTAAATTACATATATATAGGTGAAGTCGCACAGTCGTGTCTGACTCTTTGCAACCCCACACAGTGTAGCTTAACCAAGCTCCTCCGTCCATGGGATTTTCCAGGCAAGAGTACTGGAGTGGGTTGCCATTTCCTTTTCCAGAGGATCTTCCTGACCCAGGGTTCGAACCCAGGTCTCCCACATTGTAGGCAGACGCTTTACCATCTGAGCCACCAGGGAAGTCCATATATGCGTTAGTATACTGTATTGGTGTTTTTCTTTCTGGCTTACTTCACTCTGTATAGTAGGCTCCAGTTTCATCCACCCCATTAGAACTGATTCAAATGTATTCTTTTTAATGGCTGAATAATATTCCACTGTCTGTATGTACCACAGCTTTCTTATCCATTCATCTGCTGATGGACATCTAGGTTGCTTCCATGTCCTGGCTATTATAAACAGTGCTGCAATGAACATCGGGGTACACATGTCTCTTTCAATTCTGGTTTCCTTGTTGTGTATGCCCAGCAGTGGGATTTCTGGGTCATATGACAGTTCTATTTCCAGTTTTTTAAGGAATCTCCATACTCTTTTTCATAGTGGCTGTACTAGTTCGCATTCCCAACAACAGTGTAAGAGGGTTCCCTTTTCTCCACACCCTCTCCAGCATTTATTGCTTGTAGACTTTTGGATCACAGCCATTCTGACTGGCATGAAATGGCACCTCATTGTGATTTTGGTTTGCATTTCTCTGATAATGAGTGATGTTGAGCGTCTTTTCATGTGTTTGTTAGCCATCTGTATGTCTTCTTTGGAGAGATGTCTGTTTAGTTCTTTGGTCCACTTTTTGATTGGGCTGTTTATTTTTCTGGAATTGAGCTGCAGAAGTTGCTTGTATATTTTTGAGATTGATTCTTTGTTACTTCGCTTGCTATTATCTTCTCCGTTCTGAAGTCTGTCTTTTCACCTTGCTTATAGTTTCTTTTGTTGTGCAGAAGCTTTTAAGTTTAATTAGGTCCCATTTGTTTATTTTTGCTTTTATTTCCAATATTTTTGCCTATGTTTTCCTCTAGGAGTTTAATGGTTTCTGGTCTTACATTTAGATCTTTAATCCATTTTGAGTTTATTTTTGTGTATGGTGTTAGAAAGTGTTCTAGTTTCATTCTTTTACAAGTGGTTGACCGGTTTTCCCAGCACCACTTGTTAAAGAGATGGTCTTTTCTCCATTGTATATTCTTGGCTCCTTTGTCAAAGATAAGGTGTCCATAGGTGCGTGGATTTATCTCTGGGCTTTCTATTTTGTTCCATTGATCTATATTTCTGTCTTTGTGCCAGTACCATACTGTCTTGATGACTGTGGCTTTGTAGTAGAGCTTGAAGTCAGGCAGGTTGATTCCTCCAGTTCCATTCTTCTTTCTCAAGATTGCTTTGGCTATTCGAGGTTTTTTGTATTTCCATACAAATTGTGAAATTAGTTGTTCTAGCTCTGTGAAAAATAGTGCTGGTAGCATGATAGGGATTGCATTGAATCTATAGATTGCTTTGAGTAGTATACTCATTTTCACTATATTGATTCTTCCGATCCATGAACATGGTATATTTCTCCATCTATTAGTGTCCTCTTTCATTTCTTTCACCAGTGTTTTATAGTTTTCTCTATATAGGTCTTTAGTTTCTTTAGGTAGATATATTCCTAAGTATTTTATTCTTTTCATTGCAATGGTGAATGGAATGGTTTCCTTAATTTCTCTTTCTGTTTTCTCATTGTTAGTGTATAGGAATGCAAGGGATTTCTGTGTGTTAATTTTATATCCTGCAACTTTACTATATTCATTGATTAGCTCTAGTAATTTTCTAGTGGAGTCTTTAGGGTTTTCTATGTAGAGGATCATGTCATCTGCAAACAGTGGGAGTTTTACTTCTTCTTTTCCAATCTGGATTCCCTTTATTTCTTTTTCTGCTCTGATTGCTGTGGCTGCTTACTTTTTCTCCTTTTGCTTGAGAAAACTTCCCCATTATGGATGCATGTTCACATTTTGGAATTGCCACAAAGCTTTGTAGTCACTGATAGAGCTAATGAGACAATTATAATTTATTTTTTGAAAAGTTCATTTGGGTACTTTTATGAATTGTAACTATTCTGAAGACAATTTTATTGAAAAAGTAATAGATTAGAATAGTTAGGAATAAACTCAAATATCCAAATTTTTCCATTCAGAGAATGCGTTAAAGTTAGATGATTAAAACTGGTATGAGCTCCCATACTGGCACTCATTGTAGTAGTATTATTTGGAAAAAGGGTGAATTATGGCTGCTAGGTTTTGTGGTAAATGACATGTCATTATTCATGTCTGTTTTAGAATTGTTAAAGGAGGCTGTGTCTCTTTAAGAATAAATTAGAGTAATAAGCTATAAATAACAACTTAGTGGGCATAAAAATTTTTATATAACATAATATGTATGGCTTCTGTTGTCTCCTTTGTTTTTGTCTCCCTACCCGCCTTTTTATACTCTTCAGATAGGCAAGCATTCACTATTGTCTATACCCAGCTTACCACCTTACTGTCAATCTGCAGTAAATAAGTTTTGTGGGGAATTCTGTAGGAAATTTTGACTATGTGATGTAAAAATACAAGGCATTTAAGAAACAAGAAGTTTTTGCATACGTCACCGTCACTGTGCAGCACCACAGTGACTTCAGCAAAATCTGATTAGGGTTGCATCTAGAATAACCAGGAACACAGTATTCCCATGGTAGCAATACTTAAAAACTCAAAGAACTAAATATTTAAATATTAGCAGGTGTTCTTTTCATGTCAGTGTTTATGATAGAAGACTAGGAATTTATTCTATAAGTTTATTGTTTACTTTTAAATATGTATGTCTAAGGAAAAAGCACTTACCATTCAAAATGAATATAACCTCTGCTGCAGAAACAGACACACAGATCAGTAAAGTAGATCAGACTAGAGAGCCTAGAAATAAACCCACACACCTGTGGTCAATTAATCTATGACAAAAGGGCAAAAATTTACAATGGTGTAAAGATGGCCTGTTCAGTAAGTGGTGCTGGGAAAACTGGACAGCTACATGTAAAATAAGATATTAGAACATATTCTCATCCCATATGCAAAAATAAACCCCAAATTAATTAAAGACTTAGATGTAAGACCTGAAACCATAAAATTCCTAGAAGAAAACTCAGGCAAAACATTCTTTGACATAAATCGTAGCAATGTTTATTTTGGCTCTGTCTCCTATGTCAAAAGAAATAAAAGCAAAAATAAACAGAAGGGACCTGACCAAAGTTAAAAGCTTTTACACAGCAAAAAAAATCACTGAAAAAATGAAAAGACAATTTAACTGAACTGGAGAAAACATTTGCAAATTATATGGTCAGCCAGGGATTAATATTCAAAATATATGAACTACTTGTGCAATTCAATATCAAATGGACAGACAACTCATTTTGAAAAATGGGCAGAAGACCTAAATAGACATTTTTCCCAAGAAGACATTCAGCTGGCCAGCAGACTCAAAAGTTGCTAATCATCAGAGAAATGCAAATCGAAACCATGACTAGATATTTCCTCACACCTATCACAATGGCTATCATTAAAATGAACATGTATAAGAAATGTTGGTGTGGATATGGGGAAAAGGAAACCCTTGTATATTGACAGTGGAAATGTAAACCGATGCAGCCACTGTGGAAAAAATATGGAGGTTCTTCACAAAAGTAAATGTAGCCCTGCCCATAAGATCTAGTAATTCCACTCCTGGGGACATAGCCAAAGAAAAGGGAAACACTAACTGGAAAAGATACATATACCCCAATATTCATAGCAGCATTATTTACAGTAGCCAAGATAATGGAAGCAATATGAGTGTCCATCAACAGATGAATGGCTAAAGAGGATGCGGTCTGTGCATACACACACACTCACAGAGGAATATTATTTAGCCACAAAAGGAATGGAATTCTGCCATTTGCAACAACATGCATGAACCTAGAGTACCGCACTCAGTGAAATAAGTCACATAGGGAAAGACAAATACTGTATGTTATCACTTATATGTGGAATCTAAAAAAGAAAACAAATGACTGTAAATAACAAAACAGAGACCCACAAATATAGGGAACAAACTATGGTTACCAGTGGGGAGGGGGAAAGAGAAGAGGCAAGACAAGAATATGGGATTGAGAGATACAAGCTTTTGTATATATATGTGTGTATATATATATATACATATATATATATATATATACACACACACACCCACACATACATGTATGCAAAATGGATGTATTATACAGCACAAGGGAAATACAGTCACTATTTTGTAATTACTCTAAATGAAGTATACTCTATAAAATATTGAATTACTATATTATGCACCTGAAAAAAATCTTTATAAAGTTAGAACTTGGATTCATCTTTAGAAAAAGCATTCCCAAGCCTCATGCATGTATCTGGCACATTTATTATTGAAAAATCAATTTGCGTATTTGCATATAATATTCTAAATAAAAGCCATCTGCTCTAAGAAAGCTAAGACGAGGCAAATTAATAACTTACATAAAACAGAACGTACCTTTTTAAAAAAATGTTTGCATGAAAAAATGAATGTTACCTGTGATCAAATGGTATCAGAATCTTAGGAAAAGAGCACTGATTATTAAGGAAACCTGTTTTGTGTTAATGTTCCCATTTATAGGTGGGTTAATATACAATATCTAACTTTCTTATATGTCACTGAGTCTTTCTACATTGTTTACTTTTTGTTGTATTGAATTATTCCTCAAAAAATACTATATTGACAGAATAATCCAAAAATATTTTAATAGTACATTTACTAAATAATTTTAGCTTTCTTTTCCTAATTAACTTCTTAGGTTTATTTGTGTTATAAATTTTGTAATGTTCTGATCAGAAAAACTGCATTTGAGATGTATCAGGGCACTTATTCTCTTTAACTAACATTATGTTGTGTGTTTATTTAATGTCACTAAATACTTTGGTCATTGACATATAAGCTAAGAAGTACCAGTTGAGTTGAAAGTACAAGTTTGGTTTTGGTATTGAATTGTTAAAAATTAAGTAATAAAAATTCTATTGAAGCAAGGTGTTAAATAGATGTTAATTATAATTCGTGAACATGGAAGCTTCTTTCAGTAAAGGAAGAAAAATTCCTTAGATGTCTTTCATAACATTTGTCACAGTTCTTTTTTTTTTTTAATTGGAGGATAATTGCTTTACAGTGTTGGTTTCTGTCGTACAATAGCATGACTCATCCATAAATATACATACATCCCCTCCCTCTTGGGCCTGCCCCCTTCCCCCACCATCCCTCTCCTCCAGCTTGTCACAGTGCGCTGGTTTGAGCTCCCTGTGTTATGTAACTTCGCACTAGCTCTCTGTTTTACATAGGGTAATATGTATGTTTTAATGCTACACTCTCAATTTATCCCACCCTCTCCTTCACCCACTGTGTCTACAAGTCTCTTCTCTATGTCTGCATCTCTATTCCTGCCCTGCACATAGGCTTATCAGTCCCATTTTTCTAGATTCCATGTATATGCATTAATATCTAATATTTGTTTTTATCTTTCTGACTTGCTTCACTCTGTATAACAAACTCTAGGTTCATCCACTTCAGTTCAACTGATTCTTTGCCGTAGTTTTGAGTACACGATGAATGAATACATGTTGAGTTACATTTATTCAAAGTTGAATTTAAATACCACCATATATTCTAATAAGGACATAAATATGCTAAATTATATAGAAATTTTTCCTTTTAGGACCTAGAAGTCACAGTGTATTTTGTGGGCTACTCTTGGCAGTTGATTTGTGAAGGCTTGCTCTGTATTGCAGCCTTAGGGTGTTTGGTTTCCCACCAGTATGAAAATCTGAAACTCTGTCATAAACTAATTTTATCTAATAAACCAACAGTTCTCGGATTCCCCTGTTTCAGTAGCCTGTTGAGCACTATAACTTAGTTACCAGTTGCTACTAGACTTAAGATGTTGAGTGAGTAGCCAGATATGGTATACAACAGTTACGTGTTGCTGGACGGGTTAGTGAGCAATCATCCCTTATGAAAGAGAAAGTGGAGGGTGAGGAGTGAGCGTTAACTTGTCCCTGCTGCTTGAAACAATTTGATTAAACCCTTTTCCTTTTATCCCATGCACAATCACTTGACCGTTCTTTACTTGAAGACTTCCACTTTGTCCAATGGGTTACTGCAACATTTGGATTTAATAGTATATGAGGTATTGTAAGACTGTTTACAGTATTTGCATAGTCATAAAAACTGATCAGCCCAGATGACTTTCCATGATACATTATGGGTCTTTTTTCCTTACATTGTATTCGATTCACAGGGGAAAATAAAAGAATGCTTAATCTACTGTATTCATCTTCCTATCTTCCAACAAGGACTGAGAATATGACAAACAATAGCAGATCTCACACACTGAATGACAATTCTGTATAGTACCTCATACGTATGATCTCATTTGATCTTCCTGTTGACTGGTAATGCACATTCAATGATTGTCATTTTATAGGCACCAAGGAAACTGAAGTATAAAGAAGACAAATAATTTTATAAGGTTGCATTATGACTGAGACAAAATTTATTTTTGCCAATTTCTGATTCCAAAGACTCTTTTCATTATATCATGCTATATTTAATGTTCCAAAGTCAAATGCTACAGAAGTATAAAGGGTAACTGTGAAATCCTGAACCTCCAATTCCACTCACGAAGGTACCTACTAGGGACTGTTTCCTGTGTAACTTTCCACCTTTTCTTTGTATTTTTTTCAAAATCAGTTTCTTTTTCTCCTTTCCTCTTTTCCTCCATACTTTGTTAAGTAATATTTTTAACAAAAATTCAGTTATGTTTACCTTCTTTTGTAGCTTAATCTTTAAAGCAACAACAATATATTATGGACTCTTTTTCACATCAGCGTGTTGCATCTTGTGAGTATAAATCAATTCCAGGTCATCATCCAGGTGCTTTGCTCTGTGTGTGTGTAATTCTATTGGCCACGTTCTTTCTGTCTGTATTCCCTGTTTCAGATCTCTGCTGTTGATGATATCATCAGCCTTGGACCTATACTTTTCCTTTCTACCATGTTTCTGACTGCCATCCTCAGTTGACTTCTAAACATAAGTTTGTGTCCTTCTCAGGTACTGAGCTCACAATTTATCTTCAGCCAGAATTACAGATACAAAGTATTATCACTTGAATAGATTACGTTCTTACCCTGGCCATCAGGAACACAAACACAAGTTTACCCTCAGAAAGGAAAAGCATTGTTTATGTTCTTTTTTCCCCATAGCCCAGTACTCTGACATCCTCATATCATAGAATGTAGAGGGAAAATGGAAGCCTGTGTAACATAAATAAGACTTTCTAGATGGATTTCAGCTTTCACTGTCTCCTGCCAATGTCTTAAAGATTTCTGGCTAAAGAAAGACATCAAGAGGAGAGAAATTAATCTTTCTTGGTGGAAGACTTGCCTAATCATGTTGTAGAATTGATTTGATTACTTGCCATTTGAGATAGTCATCCATAGGACAGCCAGTTCTGGTTATTTAGGGAATCTGCTATAAAACAGGACTGGGCCAAGGTGTAGAAGATAATTAGTGAGTGTTCGAGCCCAATATTAGGTTACAAGGCTTGATTCATAAATTTCAAGCTTATAGACCAGGCTGTTTGATTTGTTCTTTTCAGTTATACAAACAGCAACTGAAAATACGTAATTAGAAAGCTGAACAAAGTAGAACACGTTGTTTCCCAGCACTGTGAGCCATAGCATGTTGGTGTGTGAGTGTGTAGTTGCTCAGTCGTGTCTGACTCTTTGTGACCCCATGGACTGTAACCGGCTAGGCTCCGCTGTCTGTGGAATTTTCCAGGCAAGAATACTGAAGCGGGTTGCCATTTCTTACTTCAGGGGGTCTTCCCAAACTCAGGGACTGAACCAGTGTCTCCTGTATTTCCCACATTGGCAGGTGGATTCTTTCCCACCACGCCACCTGGGAATCCTCACAGTTTATTGGAGTAGAGTACAAATATTTTCTGTTCTTTTGACTTTGAGATCTTGAGATCTTTGAGCTACAAAAAGTAATACAGTGGTGGGAGTGAATATGTTTGCTAGTATTTTGTGTTTAGCAAGGTCTATATCAATTGAAAAAATATTCTATTGTTGTAAGAGTTAAGTCAAATACTAATTTAATGCTGAAGCAAGCTGCCTCTATAACTGGTGAAATATCATAATTATTTGTGACATATGGATTCTGAAATCAGATTCAGGCTGGGGGATATTTTAAACCAGTGATGATACAGCAGGGACCTATCCAGCATATCTCTTTCTCGGAATCTTGAGCATGGCAGGGCTAGCTCCCTGAGTCTTTATGTGTATAATGTTTCAGTGAGTATCACTGGTATAAAAGGAAAGATATTTTTTATAAGAGGGGCAACCTCAAGAGTAAGATGAATATTTTAATATTTATTAAGGAACCCACTTTAGGGAAAAAGAGCATCAAGGAACTGATGGAACACATAAGGCGGATCCAGGAAAGCCCTTGGTGTGTTTGGGCCTAGAGTTACAAACTAGCCTGTGTTACCTTGAGACTAGAGCATTCCTGATGACTTCATTGACTACTGATCTCAGTTTAAAAGCAAATTCTATTTATGGCAGGTAGGACGAGTCTGGGAAGTGGCAGGAAAAGGCAGAACAAGAGTTGATAGGTCCATGTTGTATAAAATGGAAAACAAACAGTTCCCAAAGGGATAACATTTGTCCCTAGTATTCTATTAGGGACCATTCTCCAATTTTATTCCAATATTTTTCATCTATACATTTAACGAAAGCACACACAAATACTGGAGAAGGCAATGGCAACCCACTCCAGAGCTCTTGCCTGGAGAATCCCATGGGAGGAGCCTGGTGGGCTTCATTCTGAGTGACTTCACTTTCACTTTCCACTTTCATGCATTGGAGAAGGAAATGGCAACCCACTCCAGTGTTCTTGCCTGGAGAATCCCAGGGACAGTGGAGCCTGGTGGGCTGCCGTCTGTGGGGTCGCACAGAGTCGGACACGACTGAAGTGACTTAGCAGCAGCAGCAGTAGCACACAAATACACACACGTGATCCCACATATCCCTGACATGTGTTTTTTTCATGCGTCCTAGTAGAGCCGGGGATGTCGTGACATCACCCTGGACTAACATACATCACTGGGAGAAATACAAGCGGGCTTTAATGAGGATCACCTGGCAACCTGTCAGAAATACACATTCTTGCCCCGCTGCCCCCTGCCAAGACTTAATGAATCAGAAACTTTGGGGGTAGGGCCCAAGCGATCTGTGTTTTAAGCATTCTGATGAAGGCTAATGTTGAGAAGTACTGAATTGAGTCCCT
This sequence comes from Bos grunniens, assembly GCF_055505025.1. Lineage (NCBI taxonomy): Eukaryota > Metazoa > Chordata > Mammalia > Artiodactyla > Bovidae > Bos > Bos grunniens. The sequence continues at coordinate 45,155,864 of NC_141193.1, read as the reverse complement.
GGGGGTTTAATTTTATATAATTCTTGAGAAGCATCTGCTCCTACATTCTCATTTTTAAATCCTTCCAGTCACAATTCAAAACCCACTTCCCGCTTCAACTTTCCTGGGACCCAAGTGGACTCTTCTTCCTCTTGACATACCGAAACCATTTCATACCATACTAAGGACTAAGGGACCTTGTAAGGCACTGTCTTTTATTACAGTTCTGTTGGCACACATTTCAAGTCCCTAGCCAGACTAATAAGGAACACAACTTTGTCTTACTGTGTTTTTAAAATCTTGCATAGCTCCTAGCTTGCAGTGGATCATATTCAGTAGTTGGTGATTATGGATTTAAGGTCCTGTGATACATGCTGGAGACACAGGAGATGTGGGTTCGATCCCTGAGTCAGGAAGATGCCCTCGAGTAGGAAATGGCAACTCACTCCAGTATCCTTGCATGAAAAATTCCGTGGACAGAGAAGCCTGGTGGGTGATGGTCCATGGTGTCGCAAAGAGTTGGACATGACTGAGCGACTGAGCACGTGCACACACACACACAGACACACGCAATACCAGAATGCTTGAATTTTCAGTTACCCTGTATAGTGTACATTGAATGCTTTAGGCCATAGAAACCAACTTTCATAGAACATTCATGAAGTGAGATCCTATTGCGGATCAGGCACTAATTCATTTAAAATTTATGTTGAATAATTGCTGCAAACCAGGCTTAATGTGATACACTGGGAAAAATTATGATATGGCATCTGCCCCTAAGAAACATACAGGCTGTGTTTACTTACAGTTCTCACGAAGCCTTATCCAGACCACTCCATCCCTTCCAGGCCACATCTAATCTAACCAAAGCCTCAAGACACTCTAACCACCTACTCTTGTTTTATTTTCTTAGGAACGTTTATCATTATCTCAAAATGTCATGTGGTTTTCATTGTCGTTTTGTTTTTTGTCTACCCTTCTCCCAACTCCTTCAGAGTAGGAACTTTTCCCAGTATATTCACAGCTGTATCCCCAGTGCTTAAAAGAGGACTTGGTACATAATACCCACTCATTAAATATTTTTAAATGGATGAATGACTTCCAGGGTGAACAACATTGTGGGGAACATATTTTAACTCCCTTCATTGATAAGGAAACTGAGGCTTCAAGAATTTAAATGATAAAGAGCCTAGAATTCAAGTTAAAAATCTAATTCCAAAGCTTGTATTCCTAGCTAGCACCATCTGTCTCCATGTGATTTTTTCCCCATTAGTGTCTCTATCTCTCTTTTTTCCAAGGGCACACAGGAATTTGAGCTGCAGTCCTCATTACAGATTGCCTATGCTTGAAAACTCTGCTCAGAATGTTAGGGAACTTTGCAAGTAAGCATTCCTATGCATTAAGTCCTATACCTAGGACTGCCAGGACCTTCATAGAATCAATTCTTCCAATAGTTTTGGTTATCTGCAGTCCTAGGTTGTGGAAGCTTCCTTGAACTGAATCAAGGAAGCAGAAAGATGGGATTAAGGAAGCAGCTAGCCAATGCATTGCCAGTTCAGTAAACTGACAGCAGGAACCTTGGCCATGAGGTTGTTTTTAAAGAGGCCTGTGCAGGTAATGGGGTGACCTTCTTGGCGGCAATAATTTTTCCCCTTTCTGAGTAGCTTGCTTTCTGTTCATGATATTGAGAGAAGAAGGCTTATGAAGAACTTTAGAAAGCTTTTCTTTTTTTTGATCAGGACTTCAAATATCCATTCAATCAGTAGAATCATTTAATTCTAACATTTTCCTCCTTAGCTTCAAAGTATCAAGTATTAGATTGGTATAGTAACAAATTCACTGATTATAAACTAATGGGGTTGTATAAAGATACTACTTAGGTGGTGAAATTAAGCAATTCCTTCTTCATGGGGCTCTCACGTGCTGTGGACAGGGAATAGGCTTGTTGGGAAGAATGTCCTGAATTTCAGTCCTAGTTCTGCTACCATTGGAAAGCCTTTATTCTCACTCAGCCTTAGTTTTTCTGTCAAATGGGATTCATCAGGATTATGTGGCAGAGATATTTGAGAATTAAGTGAGATAGTAATTGTAAAGGACCTTAGAACTATGTTTGGCATGGTACAGCTTAAAGGTGCATTAGACCTATTATTTTAACATGTGTGTGTGTATCAGTAGCTCAGTCGTGTCTGACTCTGCGACCCCCATGGACCACCCACCATGAGTGGTCCACCAGGCTCCTCTGTCCAAGGGATTCTCCAGGCAAGAGTACTGGAGTGGGTTGCCATTTCCTCTCCAGTTATTTTAACATAGGATAGTATATAATGGGGAGAAGGCAATGGCACCCCACTCCAGTAGTGTTGCCTGGAAAATCCCATGGATGGAGGAGCCTGGTGGGCTGCAGTCCATGGGGTCTCTAAGAGTCAGACACCACTAAGTGATTTCACTTTCACTTTCCACTTTCATGCATTGGAGAAGGAAATGGCAACCCATTTCAGTGTTCTTGCCTGGAGAATCCCATGGACGGAGAAGCCTGGTAGGCTGCAGTCCATGGGGTCGCACAGAGTTGGACACAACTGAAGTGACTTAGCAGCAGCAGCAGTATATAATGAATGAGGTCCCAGGTATAACAGATTGGAAACCCTTCAAACCTAGACTGGGCCCGGAGCTGGAATTGTTGCTGCCTGCAGTTCTGTGTCCAGATCATGCTGGCCAAGTTAGCCTGAAGTCCTTAAAAAGGCTACCTGCTAGCTACCTGCTAGACTAATTGAATGAGGGTCATCTTGGCCATACTTTGGCTTGGTTTTGTTCCTCTTGATAATAGTGTTATAGTTATTTATTTTTCTGTTAACATCCACCAATCTTTCATAATTCAAGTCTATCACTAAATTCTGCCCTGGTTCACATTCTCAATGAACCTCTTTTATTTTTCTTCACTCACAGGAAAGATGAAGGCTTAGCTTAAGAATGTTTTCTACAAATGAGTACACTGTACAATTTCTGTGGTGATACAAAGAATGGAATATGTGTTAAAGTTAGGTCTTTGCTTAAAAGTGGTCTCCCCTATGGCTCAGATGGTAAAGAATCTGCCTGCAATGCAAGAGACCTGGGTTTGATCCCTGGGTTGGGAAGATCCCCTGGAGGAGGGCATGGCAACCCACTCCAGTATTCTTGCCTGGAGGATTGCCTTGGGCAGAGGAGCCACGAGGGCTACAGTCCATGGGGTTGCAAAGAGTTGGCCACGACTGAGCATCTAAACACATTTCCCATTCCAGGCCACATGTCAGTGCTTTAATTCAGAGGGCTTTCATTTAGAGCTTGGCCAATCTCTCCCTCTTCAGTCCTGAAAAATGGTAGGGGGTGCAGTTCTTCCCTCTGGAAGATTTGAGCTCCATGAACCCTCAAAATCTGATAAGCATATTTGCTTAAAATATGTTTTGGTGCTGTAAACATGGGACTCCAGACACCTGAGTTCTGCTGCTTGCCATCTGGTGTGATCTAACTTGCACTACTCTGCTATAAAATAAGGCCAGCAATGCCTCCCTCACAAGGTTATTAGGTAGGTTAAATTAAATAAGATAATGTATATTCATCACCTTGAAAGGAAGAAATTAACAACTGTTGATGTGTTTGCTTATCTCCTTCCGCAAACTGCATAGCTGTGTGCCACCCCTCTCTCTGCCCAGATTTTGCCATGATAAAATTATGAGGCATATCCTAAGGAAGCTGTAGCTACAGCCCATAAACAGAGCTCTGTGTCTGTGTGAAGAAAATGGGAATGAGAGTGCCTTCCTGAGTTGTGTCACTTTTTTCAGGCAATGCGCCATCTTCCATTTAAATCATGTGAATAGTTGAACCAAAGGTCACCAACTCATCACCCTATTTTATGGCAGAAACATTTCTGCAGATTTCTGCATCAGATATAATTCTCCCACTCAGAAATTTGGGGAGAATTTAGGAATGTTTCTCAGATGGCACTTTTCTCTGCACTAAAAGTCCATATAGTGTGGATGGAGGAGAGTAACTTTCCAGTGGGGGAATCTAACACGCTTCTACAGCCAGGTGACCAACTTTGCCATAAAAGTCATAAATCACACTGATAATATGTCCCCTTGATATGATGTGATGAGAATGGTACTTTCTTCTGTGGTCTTCTCAAAACACATGCTGTTGTTCTTCAGTTGCTAAGTTGTATCTGACTCTTTTGTGACCCCAGGGACTCTAGCCCACCAGGCTTCTCTGCCTGTGGGATTTCCCAGGCAAGAATACTAGAATGGGTTGCTATTTCCTTCTCCAGGGAATCTTCCCTTCCCATTGGTAGGCAGATTCTTCACTACTGAGCTACCAGGGAAGCCCAAAACACATAACCCCCATGTAATGATGAGAGAAACAGTAGAAGAATCTGAACTTTGAAAGTGAAAGCAAAGGTCCCTCAGTCGTGTCCGACTCTTCACGACCCCATGGGTTATACAGTCCATGGAATTCTCCAGGCCAGAATTCTGGAGTGGGTAGCCTTCCCCTTCTCCAGGGGATCTTCCCAACCCAGGAATTGAACCCAGGTCTCCTGCATTGCAGGCAGATTCTTTACCAACTGAGCTATGAGGGAAGCCCAATTTTGAAGGGCATGTACAAAATACCTGATTAGTACCCCCTCAAAAATGCCAAAGTAATAAAAGAAAACAAGAAAAATCTGAGAATGAATCAGTCATGAGGAACCTAAGAAGACATGGCAACTAAATATAATGTGGCATCCTGGGTGGGATCTTAGAAAACAAAAAGGAAATTAGGTAGAAAAACAAAAAACAGGAAATGTGAATAAAGTATGAACTTTAATTAACAGTAATGTATCAGTAAAGATATTAGCAGTAGGAGAAACTGGGTATGGGACATATGAGGAATCTCTGTACAATCTTCACAATAATTCTATAAATCTAAAATTAAAATAGTTTTAAATCATCGTTTTTCTAACTTATCCTTCACAATTCAGGTCACTCCTTTAGGAAACCTTCCTTTTATGTAATCCCAAAATCTCACAACTTCCTCTCACCTACCACCATGGTTTTATAAGCTTCTTCTGTCTATTCCATATTACATTGTGTTACAATTATTTCACAAGACTAAATGTGCCTTAAGGACAGGCATGTGGTTTTTTATCTTTATATTCTAGTGCTATCCAGAGTGTATGGGAGACCTTAGAGATAAATGTTCAGTAAGTGGTAGAATAGATGAAAATGTTAAACAAATCAAAGTTAAAATAATTAGATGTTTTAAAAATGAATGAAAAGCTTAAGGGGTAGGCCAATAGATGCCATGAACTGTCATATGCTGAGATGCTGTTGGAGAAGGGCAGTGACTGACAATCCTGCTCACAGTACACTTCACATGTTGTTACATCACTGAAACCATCATCATTAGCAAGTGGTTCATTTCTGAAGGGCAAGGCTCCACTGTAGGGATTGAAAATGGTACACAGAGACCTGTGGGTATTAAGCACAGATGTTCCATCTATAGTTACTCCATATGTCCTGCCTATGGGCTTCATTCATTAATTCACACATTCGTTCAACAAATGTGTCATGACAAAGATAACACTACTAATTTTCATTTATTGCATAAAACTGTATATAGCCATATATTGTTGCTGTAGTTGTACTAGCTGATTTTATCCATGTAACAACTTTCAGATATATATTAATGCTATTGCATGCATGCTCAGTTGCTTCAGACATGTCAGACTCTTTACAACTCCAAGGACTGTAGCCTGCCAGGCTCCTGTGACATGGAATTCTCCGGGCAAGAATACTGCAGTGCGTTGCTGTTTCCTTCTCCAGGGGATCTTCCAGACCTAGGAATTGAACTTGCATCTCCTGCTTTGCAGGCAGATTCTTTACCATCTGAGCTACCAGTGAGGCCTATATTAATGCTTTTAGTCCTGTTTTAATAGATGAGGAAATTGAGGCAGAGAAGTTAGGTAACTTTGTCTGAGGGTAAAGAAGAGCTTGCCATGTTGTGAGCACTGGATATACAACTGGCAGAGTTGGGGGAGAAAATGGAGAGGGCGTGGGAAGAAGCAGAAATGGTGTGCTACTGATGAATGTGTTGCCTTGGACTTTTGCCTGAAAATTTGTTTCACTTACACCCTTTCTTTGAAGGAACTGAGAAACCAAAACTTCTGTAGATTTTCTTCTCAAGCTTTTCTTTTCCTTCTTCAATAGAAATTCAGTATTAGTTCAGTTCAGTTCAGTCACTCAGTCATGTCTGACTCTTTGAGACCCCATGAACCGCAGCATGCCAGGCCTCCCTGTCCATCATCAACTCCTGGAGTTCACTCAGACTCACGTCCATTGAGTCAGTGATGCCACCCAGCCATCTCATCTTCTGTCATCCCCTTCTCCTCCTGCCCTCAATCTTTCCCAGCATCAGGGTCTTTTCCAATGAGTCAGCTCTTTGCATCAGGTGGCAAAAGTATTGGAGTTTCAGCCTCAACATCAGTCCTTCCAGTGAACACCCAGGACTGATCTCCTTTAGGATGGACTGATTAGATTTCCAGGGGACTCTCAAGAGTCTTCTCCAGCACCATATTTCAAAAGCATCAATTCTTCAGTCCTCAGCTTTCTTTATAGTCCATCTCTCACATCCATACATGACCACTGGAAAAACCATAGTCTTGACTAGACGGACCTTTGTTGGAAAAGTAATGTCTCTGCTTTTGAATATGCTATCTAGGTTGGTCAAAACTTTCCTTCCAAGGAGTAAGCGTCTTTTAATTTCATTGCTGCAATCGCCATCTGCAGTGATTTTGGAGCCCCCCAAAATAAAGTCAGCCACTGTTTCCACTGTTTCCCCATCTATCTGCCATGAAGTGATGGGACCAGATGCCATGATCTTAGTTTTCTGAATGTTGTGCTTTAAGCCAACTTTTCATTCTCCTCTTTGATTTTCATCAAGAAGTTCTTTAGTTCCTCTTCACTTTCTGCCATAAGGGTGGTGTCATCTGTGTATCTGAGGTTATCGATATTTCTCCCTGCAATCATGATTCCAGCTTGTGCTTCCTCCAGCCCAGCGTTTCTCATGATGTACTCTGCATATAAGTTAAATAATCAGGGTGACAATATACAGCCTTGATGCACTCCTTTTCCTATTTGGAACCAGTCTGTTGTTCCATGTCCAGTTCTAACTGTTGCTTCCTGACCTGCATACAGGTTTCTCAAGAAGCAGGTCAGGTGGTCTGGTATTCCCATCTCTTTCAGAATTTTCCACAGTTTACTGTGATCCACATAGTCAAAGGCTTTGGCATAGTCAATAAAGCAGAAATAGATGGTTTTCTGGAACTCTCATGCTTTTTCCAAGATCCAGGGGATGTTGGCAATGTGATCTCTGGTTCCTCTGCCTTTTCTAAAACCAGCTTGAACATCAGGAAGTTCACGGTTCACGTATTGCTGAAGCCTGGCTTGGAAAATTTTGAGAATTACTTTACTAGCATGTGAGATGAGTGCAATTGTGCAGTAGCTTGAGCATTCTTTGTCATTGCCTTTCTTTGGGATTGGAATGAAAACTGACCTTTTCCAGTCCTGTGGGCACTGCTGAGTTTTCCAAATTTGCTGGCATATGGAGTGCAGCACTTTCACAGTATCCTCTTTCAGAATTTGAAATAGCTCAGCTGGAATTCCATCCCCTCCACTAGCTTTGTTCCTGGTGATGCTTCCTAAGGCCCACTTGACTTCACAATCCAGGATGTCTGGCTCTAGGTGAGTGATCACACCATCATGATTATCTGGGTCGTGAAGATCTTTTTTGTACAGTTCTGTGTATGCTTGCCACCTCTTCTTAATATCTTCTGCTTCTGTTAGGTCCATACCATTTCTGTCCTTTATCAAACACATCTTTGCATGAAATGTTCCCTTGGTATATCTAATTTTTTTAAAGAGATCTCTAGTCTTTCCCATTCTATTGTTTTCCTCTATTTCTTTGCATTGATTGCTGAGGAAGGCTTACTTATCTCTCCTTGCTATTCTTTGGAACTCTGCATTCAAATGGGTATATCTTTCCTTTTCTCCTTTTCTTTTTGCTTCCCGTCTTTTCACAGCTATTTGTAAGGCGTCCTTAGACAGCCATTTTGCTTTTTTGCATTTCTTTTTCTTGGGGATTGTCTTGATCCCTGTCTCCTGTACAATGTCACGAACCTCTGACCATAGTTCATCAGGCGCTCTATCAGATCTAGTCCCTTAAATCTATTTCTCACTGCCACTGTATAGTCATAAGGGATTTGATTTAGGTCATACCTGAATGGTCTAGTGGTTTTCTCCACTTTCTTCAATTTCAGTCTGAATTTGGCAATAAGGAGTTCATGATCTGAGCCACAGTCAGCTCCCGGTCTTGTTTTTGCTGACTGTATAGAGCTTCTCCATCTTTGGCTACAAAGAATATAATCAGTCTTATTTCGGTGTTGACCGTCTGGTGATGTCCATGTGTAGAATCTTCTCTTGTGTTGTTGGAAGAGGGTGTTTGCTATGACCAGTGCGTTCTCTTGGCAAAACTCTATTAGTCTTTGCCCTGCTTCATTCAGTATTCCAAGGCCAAATTTGCCTGTTACTCCAGGTGTTTCTTGACTTCCCACTTTTGCATTTTAGTCCACTATAATGAAAAGTATATATTTTTTTATTTAATTTAATTAATTAATTTATTTATTTTTAAAAATTTATTTATTTTATTTTTTAACTTTACAATATTGTATTGGTTTTGCCATATATCAACATGAATCCACCACAGGTATACACGTGTTCCCCATCCTGAACCCTCCTCCCTCCTCCCTCCCTATGCCCTGACCAGTAATGCTGAAGAAGCTGAAGTTGAAAAGTTCTATGAAGACCTACAAGACCTTCCAGAACTAACACCTTAAAAAGATGTCCTCTGGGGCTGGTGCACTGGGACAACCCAGAGGACATCATTTTAAGGTGTTAGTTCTGGAAGGTCTTGTAGGTCTTCATAGAACTTTTCAACTTCAGTTTCTTTGGCATTACTGGTCAGGGCATAGACTTGAATTACCGTGATTTTGAATGGTTTGCTTTGGAAAGGAACAAAGATCATACTGTCATTTTTGAGATTGCATCCAAGTACTGCATTTCAGACTCTTTTGTTGACTATGATGGCTACTTCATTTCTTCTAAGGGATTCTTCCCCACAGTAGTAGATATAATGGGCATCTGAGTTAAATTCACCCATTTTATTCCATTTTAGTTCACTGATTCCTAGAATGTCTATGTTCACTCTTGCCATCTCCTATTTGGTCACTTCCAATTTGCCTTGATTCATGGACCTAACATTCCAGGTTCCTATGCAATATTGCTCTTTACAGCATCGGACCTTGCTTCTACACCAGTCACACCCACAGCTGGGTATTGTTTTTGCTTTGGCTCCATCCCTTTTCATTATTTCTGGAGTTATTTCTCCACTGATCTCCTGTAGCATATTGGGCACCTACCAACCTGGGGAGTTCCTCTTTCAGTATCCTATCATTTTGCCTTTTCATACTGTTCATGGGGTTCTCAAGGCAAGAATACTGAAGTGGTTTGCCATTCCCTTCTCCAGCGGACCACATTCTTTCAGACCGCTCCACCGTGACCCGTCCGTCTTGGGTGGCCCTGCACGGCATGGCTTAGTTTCACTGAGTTAGACAAGGCTGTGGTCCGTGTGATCAGATTAGCTAGTTGTCTGTGACTGTAGTTTCAGTCTGTCTGTCCCCTGATCCCCTCTCTCAGTGCCTGCCATCTTACCTGGGTTTCTCTTACCTTGGACATGGGGTATCTCTTCACGGATGCTCCAGAAAAGTGTAGCCACTACTCCTTACCTTGGACGCGGGGTAGCTCCTCCTGGCCGCTGCCCCTGACCTCCAGCCTGGGGTAGCTCCTCTTGGCCTTAATAATCCAGTATTAAGTACTCAGTAAATGCCAGGTAACCACTATGCACCTGACAGAGCTTAGGAGAGAAAGGCCTTCGTTATTTTGAAGCTTTCAAGCTAGACTCAGAGAGAGCACCCTGGAATCCTGGGTCTGCAATTACTAACATTTTCACTTTGGCCAGTCAGATTCCAGCTTCCTCTTTGTAAGTGGAAACTCTCATTCTTCTCTTGCAAGGTTATTGGGAGGATTAGAGATATATGTCAAGCAGTGGGTGAATGGTATTTATTTGATTAATGGTAAACAGCATTTTTATTACCCATGGGAAGATAAAAGCATGGGGGCTGGTGGGAGGAGGAACTGTGCTGAAAGCTGGCTTTCAATTTTCATATATTTTCCTGGGCCTCGTTTGAATTTTAATTTTATTGAACGCGCTTACCCCATGAGGAACATTCTGAATAGGGTTTATTTTGTAGGGAGAAAATAGTATTAACAGATGTGTCAACTTATCTTTTATTCATTGTGCATTATTTGCAGATGGGAGCCCTGTTCATGCTCAGAAGTCCAGTCGTTTGGCATGGACTGTCTGAGGCTCATACTGGAACCAGAATGCACTGATGAGTTCTTCACTGTCAGTATAGTCAAATGCAGGCTACTCTTACATATAGCCTATTCTGTAGTGGCTGAATCTTACAGTTGGAAGGGATCTGACTGCTCATCAGGTTCATTCTCCCTATATCCACCTCTGTGTAGGCATCCACATGAAAACATGAATGACTTCTTGGTGTTTATTCATATTCCAGTCTTGCTGCTTATATCTGTAGTAAAAATAGGGAGCCTTACTTTCTACCAGCTATTTAAAATGCCCCCATTTTATAATCTCGCCAGGAAGCTTGTCTGCAGATGGCTCTTATTCGGTTCCATTTGCCTGTGAAAACCTGAGTGGAGGAAATACTTTAGGGTGGAATGTTCCAGACTATGTTCAGCTGTTCTACCCTCCTGCCTTTCTAGAGGTGAAAACTGCATCTGTGCCCCACATGTCCTTATGTTCCTCGTTGAGCTGGTCTCTCAAAAGAAGCATGTCTACTGATTATGCCCAGGTATGTGGAAATAGCCACATGATGATGGCTTTGTATTCTCCCAGCTCATTGACTGTGATCTAAGTGCTGGTTTCTTCCTTTCTAGAAGTGGAGAGGACAATATCTACTTTTTAGAGCTATTTAAATGGCTATAGAATGTATGTAAAGAACTTCACATTGGCCAGCAAATACCACACCCTCAAAGTATTGGAAAATTAAAGAATATCTTTAAAGACAATATAAATCTTGTTCACAGTTTTGTATAAAGGAAAATCCGGAGGAAAAAAATTCTGGAACAAATTTTATGAAAATATGTCTATATGGAAAAAACATTATCTAAGCATATAACATATAAATATATGTATAATATATATAATAAATGTAACATTATATGTCATTATGTTATATAACATGGTTTATGTTATGTATAAGTATATAAATATAGTATATAACATATAAATAATGGTGATAAAAAGAGAGATAAAGATTTTTTCTTTTTACCTAAACTTCCAGGGAACTCAGTTCTAAAATAAATTTTAAAATATACTGTTATTTTCCCTTAGATGATTGATACCTTTAGTTCTTTTTCCTTGTAACTGAGTTTTGATTGTTCAATTTCAGCAATCTGCTCCTTTTATTATATGCCTCATTAGATCACTTTTAGATGACCTCAGTTACAAACATGTCATGCCTTTTATTTCAAGAGAAAAATGAAGGCAGTGAGATTTGATGGCATGCTCCTTAAATCACACTGTTAGTATTGGTAGATTCAAGGTGAGGGCGACCAGATGCTGCGAAGTGTTCTTCCAAGCTAGTCTGTGAAGTCACACTCCAAGTTTTAATGAGAGCTTATGAAGCTATTTTCAGTCAAATAACTTTTATCCAGTCAGGAAGCTATTCTAATGGGAAGTTCAATGAATACCTTCCAAAGTACTTAATATTTTATACTTAGGAAATGGCTGTTAGTGCTATCTTTGCTCTTAAAAAAAAATACACAGAAAAAGTATTTGCCTACCCTCTATTTAATATTTTCAAGGGAAAAAAATGAACTGGCAGTTGCCTGATGCAGAATTAAGCTCTGAAATATCCACATGAGGGCAGACTCATATTCAGAAACAATTTCTATTTGCCCACGAGTAACCACCTCTAAGTGTTACCTACCGAATATGCCTTCTAAATCCTGCCAGTGGGCCCCCATTGATTTCTTTTCAGTCCTGAGCACTGAGTAGCAGGAAGAAGCACAGTCAGATAAACAGACATCCCAGTCCCTCAGAGCTGGCACCCAAGTGACGTCATGAGTTACGTCGCAGTAGAGGGAGACAAAAGCAATGCGATAGCTGCCTATATGTTTTATCTCGTACTTTTCATTCTGAGTGATTCTCCCAGGCTCATCACCAGCGTTGTTATCTTGGTGTTCCTAAGTATCTATGTTCTTAAAAAAAAAAAATTGACTGAAGTATAGTTGATTTACAGTGTGTTAATTTCTGCTGTATAGCAAAGTGACTCAGTTATACATGTATACATTTTTATATTCCTTTCCATTATGGTTTAACACAGAATGTTGAAGGGAGTTCCCTGTGCTAGACAGTAAGACCTTGTTGTCCATCCATCCTGTATGTAACAGTTTGCCTCCGCTAACCCCGAACTCCAGTTCTTTCCCTCACCTCCCACCTCTCCCTCTTGGTGACCATAAGTCTGTTCTCTATATCTGAGTGTCTGTTTTTGTTTCAGAGATATGTCGATTTTATCATATTTTAGACTCCACATGTGAGTGGTATATGGTATATTACTTTTTGCCTTTTGTCATAAATTTGAAGTTATATGATCTGATATCACTGATTTTTATATAATAAAATTTACAAAATTATGTAGTATAGCAATCTCGTGAAGTAAATCTATGGAATTTTAGAATGGTGCTGATTTAACCAATAAGAAATTTGAGGTTTAGACAAGCTGAGTAGCCAGTCCAAGTTCAAATAATTATTAAGTTATGGAATGTTATTAAAAACCCAGGTCTTTTGACACCTAGTTCTATGATTCATTTGCTATTCTTTCATTTTACTTTTCAAAAAAGTCTATAGTAATCTTTCTTTTTTTCTTTACAGTTTTAAAGGCTATACTGTCTCAGTGGTAAAGAATCCGCCTGCCAATGCAGGAGCTGCAGGTTTGATCCCTGGGTTGGGAAGATCCCCTGGAGAAGGAAATGGCAATCCACTCCAGTATTCTTGCCTGGGAAATCCCATGGACAGAGGGGCCTGGTGGCCTACAGTCCATGGGTTTGTGAAAGAGTTGGGCGTGACTTAGTAACTAAACAAAAATGACACACTCCACTTACAGTTATTATAAGCTGTTTGATATATTCCCTGTGTTGTAGCCTACCTTACACCCCACGCTTTCTCCCTCTCCCCTTCCCTGTATTGTCTCTCCCTCCCTCACTGTAACTAATTTGTTCTCTGTATCGGTGAGCCTCCTTTGTTGTCATATTGACTAGTTTGTTGTATCTTTTAGATTCCACTTATAAATGATGTGACACTATATTTATCTTTCCCTGTCTGACTTATTTCACGTAGCGTAATACCCTCCAAGTTCATCCATGTTGCAAAATTCCATTCCTTTTTATGGCTTAATAGCATTCCATACACATACATCTTCTTTATCCATTCATCTGCCTATAGACACTTAGGTTGCTTATATCTTGGCAATTCTAAATAAAGCTGCTGTGAACATTGAGGTTCATATATCTTTTCAAATTAGTGTTTTCTTTTTTTCAGTGTATACCTGGGAGTGGAATTCCTGGGTCATACAATAGTTTTTTGAGGAGCCTCCATACTGTTTTCAACCCAGGCTATACCAGTTTACATTCCCACCAATAGTGTAAGGGTTCCCTTTTCCTCATGTTCTTGCTGAATCATGTTATACTGTGTTTTGTGTGATTTGACTGATTGACATGAGCAACAGGAAATAGTCCTTCACAAGGCACTGGCCACACTGGGTCAGCCTTGGTGAAAGGCGAAGGGGCACAGGTCTGCTGAGTGAGTGCCTGCGGTGGATCCTCTGCTTGCAGAAAGTTGGCGGAACCAGGACTGGGTATTCAAGAGTAATTAAAGCACAGAAGAAGCCACAGCCCCATTTGCAGGAGAAATGAATGTAGGCAATCGCTTCTAAACAGGTTTATATCAGCTTAGGAAACTTTTCCTGGTGCTCTTATCATACGGCAGCATTGTTGACCAGGGGTTTTTCTACCACATGTTGTGAAACTGTATCACAGAAGTGGTCCATGACCTTTGCAATTTTCTCTCCTGAAGCAGGCTAAAATTTTTGATTAAGAAATAGAGGTTGCTGCTGCTGCTGCTGCTAAGTTGCTTCAGTCGTGTCCGACTCTGTGCGACCCCGTAGATGGCAGCCCACCAGGCTCCCCAGTCCCTGGGATTCTCCAGGCAAGACACTGGAGTGGGTTGCCGTTTCCTTCTGCAATGCATGAAAGTGAAAAGTGAAAGTGAAGTCGCTCAGTCGTGTCTGACTCTTAGTGACCCCATGGATTGCAGCCTACCAGGCTCCTCCACGCATGGGATTTTCCAGGCGAGAGTACTGGAGTGGGGTGCCATCGCCTTCTCTGGAAATAGAGGTTGAGTTACTAGCAAATACTGTGAGATGATAAGGAAAGATGTCTGTAGCACTGTGTGTGGGTGTGCGTCGGAGTGCTTGAGTTTGTGTAGTGGAGGCGTACATGCACTCATATGTGGACAGATGGTTGTGGTCAGGAATGCTATGACTGACTGTGCTGGTGGACGTGTTCTGTAGAAGACCTGCTTTAGTAAAATTTGGCCACTGGGTCTTTCCTGACCTAGGACAAAAATATATTTAGCCTGACAAATTGAAATCGGTCCATACCTTTCACATATAATATACTTTGAAAGGACTGAGCAATTCTACAAGCATGTCATATCACCTCTACTCACTAGACATACTCATTCTAGACCAAAGCACATACTCAGATAATTTCAATAATCATCTGGCAGGTTGTGATAAGCTCTGTGAAAGGGTTACAATTGCTGAAGGATCACAGAAGAAGGGCATTAAATTTAGTTGTGTGTAAAAACCATGTGTCAGTAGAAATGACATTGGGCTAAACTCTTTTGTGTGTGTGTGGTTTTATTTTTTATTATTTTTTAATATAAATTTACTTATTTTAATTGGAAGGTAATTACAATATTGTATTGGTTTTGCCATACATCAACATGAATCCGCCACGGGTGTACACATGTTCCCCATCCTGAACCCCTCTCCCACCTCCCTCCCCATACCATCCCTCTGGGTCATCCCAGTGCACCAGCCCTGAGCATCCTGTATCCTGAATCAAACCTGGACTGGCAATTTGTTTAATATATGATATTATACATGTTTCAATGCCATTCTCCCAAATCATCCCACCCTCTCCCTCTCCCACAGAGTCCAAAAGACTGTTCTATACATCTGTGTCTCTTTTGCTGTCTCGCATACAGGGTTATCATTACCATCTTTCTAAATTCCATATATATGCGTTAGTATACTGTATTGGTGTTTTTCTTTCTGGCTTACTTCACTCTGTATAATAGGCTCCAGTTTCATCCACCTCATTAGAACTGATTCAAATGTATTCTTTTTAATGGTTGAGTAATATTCCATTGTGTATATTGTACCACAGCTTTCTTATCCATTCATCTGCTGATGGACATCTAGGTTGCTTCCATGTCCTGGCTATTATAAACAGTGCTGCGATGAACATTGGGGTACACGTGTCTCTTTCAGTTCTGGTTTCCTTGGTGTGTATGCCCAGCAGTGGGATTGCTGGGTCACAAGGCAGTTCTATTTCCAGTTTTTTAAGGAATCTCCACACTGTTCTCCATAGTGGCTTGGACTAAACTCTTAATTGTGAAAAAGATGCTGGCATGGTATGATGAGAAGTCTTCACAGTTTACAGCTATTGCTGCAACCAGAAGCTGAAGGAGTCCTGCTTGAAAGTAGTGTGTGGGTAATTCTGCTTTCGTAGGTAAAGATTTGCAAACACTTCAGAATATTTTGTGTTACTGGGGGACTGAGTTGGGATTTTGCTGCCTGATTTTTATTATTCACTCTCTTCTTCACTAGTAGCCTGACCAAAATATGATGCCCATAAAGTCAGTGCGGGGACCCATAAATCAGCTTTATTCAGGTGTCATATGCAGGGTTCTACCCTCTCTCTCTCTGGTGCTATTTTTTAAAAATAAAAGAAGTTAGAGACAGAGATATTTCCTTCTACTATCCCCAGAAGATGGAAGTGTTTGTGGCCGTTTGTTCCCCTTGGGCCATGGCAGGAACATAGATGAGGAGAGCCTAAATATTTTCCCCTATAATTGCTATTGACAAATATAGAGAAATAACAAGTGGCTGTTTTACTTCTTATGTTTTTCATTTATCTTACATTTACAAAACTCTCACACAGGCAAGCACACATGTCATCCTAAAGACTGATCTGATCTGAATTGAAAAGGGAAATAAAACTGCATGTAGCAACTTGGTCCATAGGGACTTAGATTCACTGAAATATGGAGAATGGATCATATTACATTTATAATGATGCAGCTAATGAATAATGAATGTTCTGATGCTATCTTTGGGTAATCATCTACAAACATATGTTTTTTTTTTCCCCAAGACTTCATGGGATGTTGATTTTTATGCAAACTAGAAATTCTCCACCATCTGTAATAGCAAACAAGTTCTCAGTGCTTTGGCAAATAATAGAACACCAAATGAATTTGTGAAATTATTCAAGCAGTGTGGAATGATTTCTTAAAGTTGTTCTTGAGCGTTACTCTCTAGCTCTTTGACCGCTGGGGCTGGCTGGCTTGCTGATGCGCTGAAAGCTTTTTAAAATTTAATGTTTTGTCTATGTAGGATCTTCAGTTCTGTTTAGTTTTGTGTATGCTTTGAGCGCTTGTCTCCTACGCACTTCTTTGTTTTTAATATTAGGTTGTGGGTTGTCAGAAGCTTCTTTGCAGTAGCAGCTTTTGCTTCTTAGTAGACCTAGCCCTGGAGATAGGATTCTGTACGTACTCAAGGTGGAATTAAAAGGCACACATTATATAGCTTTCCAGTTTCTATGGTTATGATGGATTAGTCACTAAGTCATGTCCAACTCTTGTGACCCCATGGACTGCTAGGTTCCTTTGTCATAGATTGTACCAGATAGGTCCCAAATTTGCAATGAGCAGAATAACCAGATTTAATTCTCTTAGCATGCTAGGTTAAATGATCCAGACTTCGCTTATGGTAATTTGATGCCAGGGCTCTTTGGTTGGATCTGAATTCTTTGACCTAAAGAATGTGAGCCAGTTTATTAGATTCCTGCTACTGCTGCATATATTCAATTGCAAGTATTATTTGTAGGCATATTTGCTTTCTTTTGCCCCAAATTCTGTTGCAATAAAAGTCTACTCTTACTCTGCTCTTTGTTTCATCTGCAGCTCCTTCTCCTTTGATCATAGATGTCCCACCTTACTTACTTAAAATGTATGATAATCTGTCTTCCTTCCTCCCTCCCTTTTGTCTTTTCTAATCAATATGAAATTTACATTCATTAACCTGTGCATTATTGCTATCATGTGTGGAATATGAAAGAAAAAAATAACTTGGTGATTAATAGAGCTAACTTTGGAATCAAAGTAATTTGAAATCAAATCCAGACTCTGTTCCTTACTAGTTATGTGAGAAGGGACTAATCATTTAATCTTATTAAATGCAAGTTTCCTCATCTATCTGGAGAAGGGAAAGGCAACCCAATCCAGTCTTCTTGCCTGGAGAATCCCATGGATGGAGGAGCCTGGCGGGCTACAGTCCATGGGGTCACAGAGAGCCAGACACGACAGACATTTTCCTCATCTATGAAAATATCTATGCAGTGGCAGTGTTGTTATATACGTATTAATAGGAGTAATAGCATCTATGTAATAGCAATGTCATGAATATGACATAGAATGATGTATGCAATACATTTAGCAGACTGGGCGACAGTAAGATGCTGGGACTGCCATTGCTGCTCTGGTGGTAGTGTTGGTGGTGGGAGCAACAGTGGAAAATCGTGCTTTTTCAAGTGCTTTCTAGTGTTTTCTAGTACCCTTTAAAAGTGTGTTGCAAAGTTCAAGTCATCAGCATTGGGACGCCATCATGACTGAAAAGTGGTGTGTAAAGTTTTAGTTTTCACTAATGACTTAGGATTAATTTTTACACATGAACAAACTGAGCAGCTCCTGCCAATTTCTTTGCAACTCAGCAATACTCAACACCACTGAATTGATAATGGAGATGTCATCTCTCCTTTAAGTTATTCCTATAAAATCTATGACTATGTTAGCCTGAAGACCTTCATGACTGTGTCTTTTAAAATTGCTTTTTTCATCCCTCTATCTTCAAAAACAAACATCCAGAATAACATTGCACTATAATGTTACAATAAGATAAGAAACCTGACTGTAAGCTACTGAAAATAAAGCTAATGAAGGATTAAAAGAGCTTCAAAATGAGGAAAAAGACTAACAGATTAGGAAAATTAAGGAGAGGCACCATGAACATTACTTACAGCACACTGAGGTTTTGTTTACTGAGGTTAGCAGGTTCTAAGTCATTGAGTTTTCTTAGAAAATGGCCATAGTTAGCCTTGCACCATAATTTATAAAGCAGAAGATATTGTTTCTCTCTACACATTGAACCATTTGAAACTGAACACAGATTTTGTTATTAACCTCTTGAGAAGCAAAGAAAGGAGGGACAAAGAGAGAAAGGATCACTCTAGAAATCCTTAACACCACCAAGTCTTCTCACTTTCACATGTGTATGTGCCATCTTCTGCAGATACCATCTTCGAGTTGGGGGTATTACGTGTGACCCTGTAACATGGGAAAGGGTATTGGGATTAGAAGGAAGAGACCTGTGCTCTAGTACTGTACTTCCAGTGTCCAGCTGCTCTGTCACCAGAAGCCACTGTAGCTCTCAGTGCCTCCAGTTTATCCATAAAAGTTTGTTTGTTTTATATGCTGCTGCTGTTTTATATGACTGGTTCTTAAATGTCTTCAATCAAAACCCCCTTTGATAATACCATGGAACCCATGAATTTTCATGCCAGAGGTGTACAAATCTTATGAAATATATCTATGTAGAGTTTTAATAATTCCATACTTCCCTAAAGCTCATACATCGATATTGACCTTAGGCTAAGAACTGTTACTGTAGGTGATTGCTGTTGTCCATCATAACTTCTTAATTCTGTGATCCTTGGGCATGTAAAATTTAAAATTTTTCTGTCAAATAACTTAGCTTTTTAGGGTCTAGTGGGAAAACTGTTTGTGTAAATGTTCTAGTAATAATTTTGAGACTCAGGTATGTCTATTTCGTACTTCCTCTCACTTTGGATTTACTGTGAGATTTGGGCAAGTTTCATAGTTTCTCTGGGTTGTCTCCCTAGGGTAATGGAGTTGCAGAAAATCTTGGACTTCAGAATCAGATCTGTCCAAATTCTGGTTCCTTCACATAGTCACTTTGCAAGTTTAAGGGAAAGTACTCTTTGAGCCTATTTTCACTGTAAAAAATCCAATGGTTTGTGATCTTGAGGTATAAAAAAAATTTTAAATGATTTGCCCAGTACTGACCTCAATCCCTAACAACTGATCCCCTCTCAAATCTGAGAATGTGCTTACTTTGGTTAGCCTTGCATTTTCTTTCCTCCTCTCTCTTCCCATCTTTAATCTTGGTCCTCTTTCAGCTCATTCCAAGTATTCCTCAAGTCATCACTTTCTGTTTTGGATCATGGTGTGAACTATGATATGGTGTGTTCCCAGTAGCTCTGAATTTTTAAACAGGAGTAATAATACATATCAAAGCCATCGTAAGACATTTATAAGCCCTGGACATCCTTACAGGTAGAACTGCTTTTCTCAAAATAACATTCACAGTTTAACACAGTTACATTCCATATCTTAAGGAGTTTTCTGTTGCTAAAGATGTGAAAACATTTTTGTATTTTATAATTCTGAGATTTGAGTTTTAAAAAGAAATTTGTTGTTCCTTAATATATGCATGCATATAAGTATACAGATATATGTGATTTGTCTTGTGTTTGTATATAGAGAGAGTTATAACTAATTACTTGATGTATGTTTTAGTTTGCAGATTTTCATGGCTTAAAGGTAAAAGTCTCTCAGATCGACTCTTTGCGATCCCATAGTCTATAGTCTACCTTGCTCCTCTGTCCATCGAATTCTACAATAAAGAGTACTGAGTGGGTTGCCATTTCCTTCTCCAGGGGATCTTCCTGACCCAGGGATCGAACCCGGGTGTCTTGCATTGCAGGCAGATTCTTTATCAACTGAGCCACTAGGGAAGCCTGTGCGGCTTAGAGAGGATACTTGTTTTTGTTTAGGTCTTTTGCACTTTTGATAGTCTCTACAATTTTATATCTGTCATATTATTACCAAGGAATACAATGGCTATGTTTTTCCCCAGTTCTGTTGAAGTATAACTGACAATTAAAATTATAAGAGAGTTGAAGTGTATATCATGATTTGATATACATATGCATTGTGGAAGGATTCTTTTGATCTAGTTAATTAACACACTCATCACTTCACACACAGTGGCTGTGGTTTGAGTCCTAGTTTTGTTACCTATTAAGTTTCATGAGTTTGGGTAAATTCTTGCATTTCTCCAAGCTTATAGTTTTATTAATGGACTGCTCTTTCTCATTCAGGGAAACTTAGGTTAATTAGTAATTAAAATGAGGCCATATATAATCTTGGGAGAAGGCAATGGCACCCTACTCCAGTACTGTTGCCCGGAAAATCCCGTGGATGGAGGAGCCTGGTAGGCTGCAGTCCATGGGGTCGCTAAGAGTTGGACACGACTGAGCGACTTCACTTTCACTTTCCACTTTCATGCATTGGAGAAGGAAATGGCAACCCACTCTGGTGTTCTTGCCTGGAGAATCCCAGGGACAGGGGAGCCTGGTAGGCTGTAGTCCATGGGATCGCACAGTTGGACATGACTGAAGCGACTTAGCAGCAGCATATATAATCTCATTCTTCACTCTTGAATTTTTTTTCAAAATTAAAATTAGTTTATTCAGCTTGAAAAGTCAAATATAAAAGAATGAAAAGAGTTAAGAATAAAGACAGTAATTATTTGATTTACAATTTAGTGTCTTTCATCTTGTATGCTAACACGTCAGTTTACCTTCCCGTTGATGAATTAGTTTGATTTCAAGTTTATAAAATGAATTATTAATACTGAGATTATCCTCTAAATTTTAGCTTTTGTTTGTAATTTGCTTTTGGTTGAGGGCTGCAAAGAAGAAAAGATGCATAAGGGAGATTAGTTGTTGACAGTCTCTTTTATACAGTGTTTTAAATGATAGGGCTAAAGACGGTTTAGACTGTTCATTACTGATAAGTATGGAGGTATCCTTTGTCATTTACTTAAAAAAATATGCCAGTGTCTTTAACTGGGAAACAGAAATACCAGAAGCGAATGAGAGTGCAGCAGTTTTAACCTGTGCACATTTATTCCTTCCATCCTCTACGTGTACTTTCTCTTGATTGCTTTTACTGAAGCCCTTACTTATATGTGAGCAGCTGCAAATCATAACTCACTGTATAATGTAGAGAAACAAAATATGTCTTGAGTTTGAATCAGAAATAAAATGAAACATCTTTAAACTTAAACTAGGACATACAAGAGAATGGAATAGGTCAAACTATTTTCTCCAGCATCAGATGTTACAATGAAATTCTTACTGTGCGAAACTAGAGAATTTAAGTTTAAAATTAAAACAATAACAACAAAACTATTATGAGTTTTGAGTTCAGTTACCACTGAAAAGTGTTTATGAATTATCATGTCTGCTCTAGCTTTAGTTCAAAGTATATGCTATTATCAGAAATAAATCTTTTGCAATCTTGATGTCTGTACAACCATAGCCTTGAGGAATAACATTTAGATGTTTGAATATAGACTGTGTAGTAGAACAGTTTTACCTGAAAATAGTTCTTGTTTATTCACATATAACGGAGAGAAATAAAAGAGAAAATGTGTTACTTATGAACTTAAGATAGAAATCTCAGCATAGTCAAATTTAATTTTACTTGGAACATTTACATAATTATCCAGCTGACCATTAGCTCTTATTTTAGTAAAATCAACAGCTTAAGTAGTAAATATTTGTTTACTTATCAGCACTAGATAAGCCTTTTTTTGCAACATAGAATATCAAAGAATAAATTTTGACCCAAAGAGAATTCTTCTTCTCTTAGTACTTCTATACAGTACTATTTTTCTATAGATTCCTTTTTAATCAAGACTCTACAAAAAGAGAAACATAATTTTATTCTGTATCTAATAGCAAAGATAAGTATTTTCTGAGTATGTAATGATCATACTGAAGTTTGGAATTCTGTTTTCTTAATGGTCCTGGGACTGCTTTTGTTTATTTGAAGTTATAGATCCTTTACTATTGTAGGTAATGGCATAATTGATTAGGGATTGCCGCTTTAGCCATCCACAGCAGTGGATCTAGGTAGATAGGAGAATTGAGAAACTCAGGACCCACAGCCCTTGTTCAGCAGCTGCTTCTACTCTCACTCCGATGACATAGAAGACTTCTAAATCACTCCCCTGCCTTCCCTTTGTCCTTCCAAGCAGTTTTATACTCTGAGCTGAGAAAGTTCTTAAACACTGATCTACTCATAACAGTCTTCTTCTTTAACCCCTAATTACTTCCTCTTATACACCTGGATAAAATCCATATTACTTAGCAAGGCATACAAGAGGCTCCATTATCTATTCCTGTCCTACTTCCCCAGGCATTATTTTTCCGCCTTCATTGCCTCACATTTTTGTTATTCATAAAAAACCTAAACATGAAATAACAGCAGAACAATAATAGTAACAAAACCCCGCTCATTGATTCATTACCAGCTGTGTGATCGATCACTGGATTTGGAGTTTTCATTATTCATCTAATCAGAAATTACTTCCTGAATGCCTACTGTATACTTGGCGTTATACTTAGCAGAGGTTTCCATTGGCAAGCAAAGAATACTAGTTGTACAGGTCAAGCAATAGCAAGTACATTCCCTTCCCTCTTAGAGTTGCAGTTTTGGGAATCGGGGGGTGGCGAGATAATGTTATCACTTAAGCAAATGAAAAGTTTCATTTCTTTTGGGTGCAAGTCCTAGGAGACTCTGATGGAGCATGTGACTAATCAGAGAGGATGGGGAAGGTACATTTAATACAAGAGCTGAAGAATGATTAGAAATTGTGTAGGCAGAGTGGGAGGTATAGGAGTGCAATGTGGAAGTAATATGCAAAGTACAGAGCTGGAGGGGAAGTGGATATGTGTGAACTCAAAGAAGGCTGGAGTGGCTAGAAAACAGAATGGGGAAAGGGAGTTCATGAAAGGGACTTCAGCATGACAGGGAACAAAGCATGCAGAACCAGTGAACTTATCATTAATAATTTGGTTTGAGGGGTACTAGGACATCATTACTTCCCTGGTGGCTCAGACAGTAAGGAATCTGCCTGCAATGCAGGAGACCTGGATTCGATTCCTGGGTTAGGAAGATCCCCTGTAGAAGGAAATGGCAACCCACTCCAGTATTCTTGCTTGGAAAATCCCACGGACGGAAGAGCTTGGCAGGATACAGTCCATGGGGTCGCAAAGAGTTGGACACAACTGAACTACTTCACTAGGAAGTCATTTGGGGTTTTTTCATGAAACACTTTGGCCACCTAATGTGAAGAACCAACCCATTAGAAAAGACCCTGATACTGGGGAAGATTGGAGGCAGGAGGAGAAGGGGACGACAGAGGATGAGATGGTTGGATGACATCACCGACTCAATAGACATGAGTTCAGGAGTTGGTGAAGAACAGGGAAGCCTGACGTGCTGCAGTCCATGGGGTCACAAAGAGTCAGACACAACTGGGCGACTGAAAAACAATGACAGTGTAACTTTGATATTTATTTTGAAAGACTCTTCTTCCTGCATGACAGGGAATTAGTTAGAAGCAAGGGTCCAATTGGATGCACGGGAGAGTTAGAGTTAATGGCTAGAGTCCAACAAAGAGGACATCAGTTTATACTTATGCTAGTTTGCAAATGGTGAGTATAAAAAGAGATATATTTCTGGAGTAAAATATATGATCTCATTTAAGCCTTACAACCATGCTAAGAAGTTGATCTCATAAAGCCCATTATACAGATCCGTCAATTGAGGCTTCAAAGAGTTATGTAAATTTACTTAGTCCCACAGGGATGTTGGCATAGTCAAGCCACAGAAGCCAGGTCCCTTAATTCTAAATCATATTCTTTGTCAGCCATGCTGCTGTTTTTCCATATTCTGCCATGCTGGGTTTCTCACATTGCTATGACTTTTCATTTTCTATTTTCTCACATTACAATGCTGTTCCATGTAGTGAAATCCTGAAAGTCTTCTCCAACCATTTGCTGCTTCATGTTCCTGGTCTTTGGTAATATCTGTGCTTTATGATTTCATAGCACGTTTTGCTCCCTTCTGTCTCCTTGTTTCTCTTTTTAGTAGTTTATAAGTTTTTAAAGACAGGCAGTAGAGCTTTTACTTTTAAATCCCCAATGCCTAGCAAGATGCTAGGTGTATAGGGTGAACAGAAACATTTAAGTTAAAGGAATGTTCATGATAACCATCTAGATCGAGCACTCTAACACCTGGTAGATTATCTGTACAGCACTTCTGCCAAATGATCACTGCAGACATCTGCCGGTACTCTTGATAATACTTTATTGACCACTTTCTACATCTCAAGCACATAACTTAAACACTTACTACATTATCATATTTAATAATCATAAGGTCTTTATGAAATACTTACTATGATTGTATCCATGTTGCAGATAAGGGAACTGAGTAACTTACCTAAGGTCATCAACTCCAGAATTCAAATTTAAGTGGCTCTGAATTCAGAGATCCTTGGTCTCGATTACAATGCATTCATTCCTGTTATACTTGTTTGGTATTCTTTTTTTTTTGGCTATCCAGTCCTAGATGCATGTAGCGCTTTGACTTCCCTGACCCGAGTCTCACAATGACGTCTTCTCCATGCCAAACAAATCTGATAGAAATGAGTGGCTCTTTCTGACCCCTGCCATTTCTGCTCTAACTCCTTCCAGTAATGGAATGGAGAGCCTGCTTTTGGTGTACAATGACATATATTCGAGTTGTGCTGAAATGATGAGAAAGCTCTCAACAAGCTCTGGCATCGATGGATAGGAATCTGTTCCTTTTATAAGTGCATTTAAAAATATAAGACATTAGTAAAAGTATTTAAAAACCAAGTTGTTGGAATCTTACTTGTCAGTGTAAATCTCAAGGTTGGTTTCACCTATGTGAAAGTTTTGCTGAATGTTGGCCCTGCTCTCAGCACATGAAATCTTGCAGTCATGGAAGGATTAGTGTCCTAATCCCAGAAGCAGTCTAGTCTGCCAGAGTGTGTTCCAGTTTTAGAGGTGGTGGAATCATTGAGTTCTCAATTGCTTGTAACCCATATATTCTCTGTCTAGGATCAGCTTTCTGATTGGGCCAAGGAACCAGGCAGAGGTCTGTTTGAAAGACAATATCTCTCTGTGAAAGGAAACAGGCTTTAGTCTCAAAACATAAATTTTGTACCCACTGTATCAAAGCATTGTGGATTTGAAGTGGATCTTAATGTTCACATAATCAAACAATTCTCAGCAACCTTGTAAATGGCTTCCTTGGCCATGCTTTATAAAGGAAGAAAATGATTGTTAGAAAGATAAGTAACTTGCCTAAGTTGCAAAGCTGGATTTCAAATGTAGGTCTGAATGATTCCAGAGCCTAAGCTTCTAAACATTAAGCCCTTGTCCTATACAAGCGTTCCTTTAGTATTTTAGCACTGTTGTATTTTCCCTTTTGGTTTCAGGTTAAATATCCCCATAGCTTATAATTTTTCTTTACATGATGTGTCTTTGTACCATCCCCACCAGTAGTCCCAGTCTTGGTTGACTAAGGGGGAGAAGAACTATAGCCCTCTAATCCAAGTGCAATAGATTCTTTAGAGAGACAATCAAAAGTAGAAATGTAAAATAATGGAGAAATTCAATTTTCTTTAAATTACAGAATGTAAATGTCAATATTAGACTTTTTCAGGCTTCTTTGCATTTAATAATCTACCCCTGATAAAATCACATATCAGAATATTACAAAACATATTTTCTTCCTGAGTGAAATGAGAAACCTACCTTAGAAATCTTTCTTGCAATTTAGCATAAAGGATAATAGATCATTTGGTCCAACCTCTGGCATTTTAGGAGAAAATTGTGGTGAATTCATTCATAAACTATAGCATTTAGTACCTACTAATTTGCCAGGACCTCTGATACCCCCTGGACTTCCCTGGTGGCTCACTGGTAAAGAATCTACCTGCCAGTGCAGGAGACACAGGTTCAGTCGCTGGGTTAGGAAGATCCCCTGGAGAAGGAAATGGTAATCTACTCTAGTGTTCTTGTCTGGAAAATTCCATGGACAGAGGAGCCTGGTAGGCTCCAGTCTGTAGGGTTGCAAAGAGTCAGACACAGCTTAGCAATTAAACAACAATTGATATCTTCTGTTTTTTTAGTTGTGTTCCTTTAGTATGCCCAGCTCTAATTATTCTTTGATTCTGTGAGGACCTACAACTCATGACCTTACCTACCGTTTAATGTCCATTATCCTTCTGAAGCCCACTCCAGCACTCTTGCCTGGAAAATCCCATGGACGGAGGAGCCTGGTAGGCTGCAGTCCATGAGGTCGCTAGGAGTCGGACGTGACTGAGCGACTTCACTTTCACTTTTCACTTTCATGCATTGGAGAAGGAAATGGCAACCCACTCCAGTGTTCTTGCCTGGAGAATCCCAGAGACGGGGGGGAGGGGGGCTCATGGGCTGCCGTCTCTGGGTTCGCACAGAGTCGGACATGACTGAAGCAACTTAGCAGCAGCAGCAGCATCCTTCAGAAGTCTTTGTTTCCATTTTATTTAACCTATATTTCGAGTTCAACTTTATAATCACCCATTGGCAGATCTTAATTTTCCCCTGTACATCATTCCTGCCACCATAACTTCCCAGACATGACTCCAGCTTTGATAATCCCAATTTCTCCCATTTAACACATGCCCCTGAACCGCTGAACAGGGCTAGAGTGAACATGTAGTGATACTGGTTGGTTTTACTTTAATTTGTGATCATAAACCTTATGTGGTTTCAATTTACTGCCTGTCAGTCCTGAAACCACATTTGGTTAGTCAATTCACTCTCCCACCATCCTGGTTTACTATTTCACACCTGTTTCTCTCTTCTGGAACATGTACTGTTTCTCTTTCTCTCTATGCTGAATAATGTCCTTGATCTTATTTCCCTGAGAAAGTGGAGAAAATCAGGAGAAATCTTAATTCACTCAGCAACACATCCATCAAACCTTCTGGTTTTCTACCTGTGGATTTTGTGTTCCCTTCTGTTTTAATAGATGAACAGAGCACAAGGTCTTAAGGATTATGGTTCTCGGCATATGGGTCCTCTCCTAATGAAATGTAGCAGCTAATGAGAATGGTAGGTTTTAAAAAGATGAGTTTGTGTGACTTGATGTCAGAAAAGTTGGGCACAAGTTCTGCATCTGTCATCAGCTAGCTATGTAACTTCGGATGTTGCTGTTGTTCAGTTGCTAAGTCGTGTCTGAGTATTTGCCACCCCGTGGACTGCAGCACGCCAGGCTTCCCTATCCTTTACTATCTCCTGGAGTTTGCTCAAACTCATGTGCATTGAGTCACTGATGCCATCCAACCATCTCATCCTTGGTCGTCTCCTTCTTCTCCTGCTCTCAATCTTTCCCAGCATCAGAGTCTGTTCCAGTGAGTTGGCTCTTCACATCAGGTGGCCAAAGTACTGGAGCTTCAACTTCAGCATCAGTCCTTCCAGTGAATATTCAGGACTGATTTCCTTTAGGATGGACTGGTTTGATCTCCTTGCAGTCCAAGGGACTCTCAAGAGTCTTCTCTAGCACTGCAATTTGAAAGGATCTATTCATTGACCCTTAACCTTCTTTATGGTCCAACGCTCACATTAGTACATGGCTACTGGGAAAACCATAGCTTTCACTATAAACTTTGAAAGTAGGTAAAAGTAGATATTTTAAACCTCACTTCCTTATCTTTTAAGAAAGGAGGCAGCAATATCTACTGCCCATATTGTAAGGAGGCAGCAATATCTAGTGCCCATATTGTAAGATTTAATGAAATAACAAATGTTAATGTGATTTGTATATTATGAAACAAATAAGCATGAAGATTAGCCTGCTCTGTTGGAACCTGGGATCCACGGTCAGCTGCATGGACCGTGCCCTGCACCAATCGGGCGGAGAGTGCGGACAGAGGCGTTCACTTAGGTTCACCATGGTGTCACCACTCAGATGTGCTGCGTGGCTGCCCTGACTGACCCATTCCAATAACAGGTTGTTTAATTGTTCAAGGACAGTGTCTCAGCAGCTTCCCTTGGCAGTGCACTCTAGCTTTACAGTTTGTAAAGCACCAGTAAAAATGTATCAATAATCCTTTAAGGCCCAGTTCAAGAGTTACTCTGAGAGTTACCCATGCCGTCTCAACAGGCCTTCCTCCGAGCTTCAAGAATCCCAAGTTTTTGCATTCATATTCATGCACACAATGTTGTTTCTTCTTTTGTTTTTCCTTCCTCCCCCTCCCTCTCTTTATACCATGACACAGTAGACGCTTTGATCCCTAAGGGTAAGGATGTGGAGGGCTGTTGTGCTCTGTGTGTCTTTATTTCCTGGGATTTAACAAGAGGGAGAAGCCTGGCACCGTGGCCCGAGCTGAGCTGAAGCGCTACAGTTGCCCGTCTGTTTTCAGTACCTGCTCCTCACCCAGCTCCGACTTATTCTTCCGCAGTGTGAACCCTGAGGGCAAAGGCTGCAAGCACATAGTTCTGGTGCTAGTATGGCGCTGGGAACGTAATAAACACTAAGCAAATGGTGGACATACAGCAAGGCGGGGGACCTGAATTCTTCCATCTATTTAACACATTTTTTCAAGGATGTGATCTGTTCCTAATTATGAGGGAAAGTACTGAAAATAGAGCGGTGAACAAACGCAAAAAAAAATAATATGCCTGCTTTTTGGAGCTCGTATGTTAGTGGGTGAAGATGGACAGTAAGGTAATAAATGAATGCTGATGTACGTTAGCGTGGGATCAGCCGGATCAAATGTTAGATAAGGTTCCCGCAGCAAGCCTTACTGGGAAGAGGGCTTTGGACTCTTGGTTCAAGGGGGTGCGGGCTTGTGCCTCTCTAGGGAAGAGAATTCTGAAAGGTGGGGAAAAGTGCAGGATCCTTGGTAGTGATGAAGCCTTTAGAGTATTTCAAACAGAAGCTTGAGATGATCTGATTTATGCTAAAATACATATTTATACATATATGTAGATATAGATATGTACATTTATAAGTGAAAATACTGTATTATATTTACTGATTGTAAAAAATGTCCAATAACTTGTTTTATTAAATACCAATTTCTGTTGCTTCTGTGTATTTTACTGGTGCTGGACACATGCAAAACAAGCTTGCTCTTGTTGCAAATAATATATTTGGTGAATACATTCACCAAGTACACTCATATACTCACATCATATACTTGATGAATAAAGGAGCTAATGAACTTGAATGAGAGGTTGCCAAGGAGCCCATCTACCAGGATTCTTTGAAAAAGTGTCCTGGGTTTATGTAAGAATTAGAGGCAACAAATCTAGTTATTAGCATTCACAGCTTCTCATTTTTCAGTGTTTTTTAGGCAGTAAGGATTCCGAGACAGGATTTTCTGTCTGCCTTTACCTAATGTTCTTAAATGGCAAGATCAATGCACATCCGGCTGTCTAAATATATCCATCAGCTCTTTCCTTGATGAAAATAACACACATTTTTATAAACTCCTTCAGTTCCTTATTATGACTTTATATAAAATATAATCTTTTGGAATTCTTAATGGTCCCTACTTTAGCATCTTACGTTTTTCTTAACCTAAATCCAGTTTTAAAAAATAACAAGCCAAAAATAGATGCACTTGAAATAGAAGTCAGTGCAGGGAAGCCAAGAAGTTTAGAAGAGGACATGCATACCATGTACTTGTTTTATGTCCACATGTCTTTTAAAATGTTATCACCACATTTCCAGAACTCTCCTGGGGGCAAAGATAGCTCGAGTTCCAGGAAATATAGGTGCTTCTTGTTTTAATATAAGTAAGAGTTGCACTGAAGTGAGAACATGAAGAACGAATAGAGGAGGCATTTTTGTTTCAATAATGACAATCTGCCTAAAAAAAAATATATATATATATATATATATATAGTTGATATTATTATGATTAATGTGATTTTATTTGTAGTCATTGCATGATTTATTTTTTTAATAAAGTCAGATGGTGATCTTAGGGGCTTTGTTATAATTGGGGGATAATCACTGGCTCCCATGCAGTTGTGAGAAATATAAATATACAGGGAGATCTCCTGTGGTCTTTATACAGTTTCCTCCACTGGTGACGTTTTGCAGACATCACCAGAACAGTGATTTTCATGCAGTCAAGGGAGTTCCCTGGCAGTCCAGGGGTTAGGACTTGGCGCTTCCACTGCAGGGGACACAGGTTCGATCCGTGCTTAGGGAATTAAGTTCCTGCATGCTGTGCAGCGTGGCATAGTGGTAGTAATAATGATGGTGATGCAGTCAAGACACAGTGAAGCTCCACCACCACAAAAATCTCTCATGCCTTTTTTTTTTCCGCTAGCCACGTCTACCTGCCTTCCCACTTCCACCATGTGGCCTCTGGCAACCACTAAGCTGTTACCTATTTCTGTAATTTTGTCATGTTAAGAATGTTATAAACATAGAACCATGCAGTATGTGATCCTTTGGGACTGGCTTTTTTTAAATTAATTTAGCATAATTCTCTGAAGATTTATGTAGATTGTTGAATGTGTCAGCAGAGTGTTCCTTTTTACTGATGGCCATATTCCATGGTATAGGTACATCAAGTTCGTTTAACCATTCACCCACTGAAGGACATCTGATCTGATTCCAGATTTTGGCCATGATTAATAAAACTACCACAAACCTTCCACTACAGGTTTGGTGTCAACATAAGTTTTCATTTCTCTAGGATAAATGCCCAGAGATGCAATTGCTTGGTTGTAAGATAGTGGAAAGTTTGGTCTTTTGTTTTTCCCCCAAGAAACCTCCAAACTGATTTCCCAGGTGGCTGTACCCATTTTAAATTCCCACTAGTAACGTATAAATAATTGATTGCGTCATTATTCAGCTTTTTCAGTTTAGGCCACTCTGAAGTGTGTAGTGATATTTTAATGTTTAATGAGCATTTCCCTGATGGCAGTTGATGTTGAACATCTTTTTATACACTTGTCGTCAGCATGGCCTCTTCAGTGAAAAATATCTCAGCAGGACTTTTATCCATAATCTAATTGGAATATTTTATTTGACTGTTGAGTTTCAATAGTTCTTTATATATTATAGATGGTATTCCTTTGTTGGCTATGTGGTTTACAAATGTTTTCTCCAGGTAGACTGACTTTATTCTTCCTCTCCAAAAAATATTTTACAAATACTTTCTTATAGCTGTCCTTTTAACAAACTCTTTTAATGGGGTCTTGGCGGAGGACAGTTTTGAATTTGATAATGTCCCATTTATCATTGTTTCCTTAAATGCTTTCTATTTCAAATTTAAGCACTTTTTGCCTAACACTAAGGTATGAAAAATTTTTCCTAGTTTTTAAAAAATTTGTAGTTTCAGGTTTTTCTTTAACTTCATGATCTATCTTGAATTATTTTTTGTATGAGATGTGAGTTTAGGTGGCTGCTCTTCTCCTTCTCCACCCCCCCCTCCTTTTTTTTGCCTATGGGTGATGACTTTTCCATCATCATCTGTTGAAAAAGCTCTATTTCCTCCATTGAATTACTTTACTCCTTTCTCACAGATCAGCTGGCATATTTGTGTTTGGGTGGTTTCATTTCTGAGTTCTCTGATCCTGAAACCAGGTAGACTGATTTTATTCTTCCTCTCCAAAATTGTTTTAGCTATTCTAGTTTCTTTACTTCTCAATATAATTTTATAGTTATCTTTCTTGTCTCTACAAAAAATTATACATGTTTTGTTAGCTCTATACCCAAGTACTTCATTTTTTGACTGATTATATTTGCTATAGTGATTTTTATGTTTGTTGCTAGTGTATAAAAATACAATTGATTTTTATATGTTTGTCTTATATCCTGTAGCTTTGCTGAACTCACTTAATAGTTAGGCATATGTTTGGAGATTCTTTGGGATTTTGTTTTTAGACAATCATGTCATCTTCAAATAGGAATCATTTTATTTATTCCTTTAAAATCTTTATATCTTGTATTTACTTTTATTATCTATTGCATTGGTTAGAACACCTCTGTCTTGAGTAAAAATGGGAAGGTTGGACATTCTGCTTTGTGACCAGTCTTATGGGAAAGCCCTCAGTCTTTCCCATTCATATAACAGCATGTGTTGTCTTTCTATAGGCACTCTTTATCAAGATGAGGAAATGCCCCTGGATTCCTGTATTCCAGAGTTCTTTTTTCTTTTTAATTTATGTTGAATTTTGCCAGATGATCTTTCTGTACTGATTGGCACAATCATATCATGTGGTGTGTTACTTTGATTTTCAAATATTGTACTAGCTTTGCATCCATGAATAAACACCATTTAGTCATGGTGCTTGATTCCTTTTATATATTGCTGAATTCCATATGCTAGAATTTTGTGTAAATATTTTGCGTGTATATTTATTAGGGATATTGGTCTTCAGTGGTTTCTTTCTTTCTTTCTTTTTTTTATTTTGGCAAGGTTTTGGTGTCAGAGGACTACTTTCTCTAGCTTGGGTATCATAGATTACTGGATTCCTAAGTTAAATTGAGAAAGGAATCTTCCTCTTCTTTGTTCTGGAAGAAATCGTGTAGACCATATTTTAATTCTTCCTTAAATTGTTGGTAGAATTCTGTAATGAAACCCTCTGAACCTGGAGATTTCTTTATTTTGAATTCTAAATTATGACTTTAATGTCTTTGATAAATATAGAGTATTCAAATTATCTATTTCCCAATTGGGGGAGTTGTGGTTTTTTGAGGAATTGCTTCATTTCCTCTAAGCTGTTAAATTTATGTTTATAAAGTTGTTCATAGTATTCCATTATGACCCTTTGGATGTTTTCAGGTTTTGTGTTGAGATCCAATATTTCATTTATGGTATTGATAATTTACATCATCTCATACCAGCCTTCTTAGAGATCTGTCAATTTTATTGATCTTTTTTTAAAAGAGCTAATTCTTTGCTACATTGATTTTCTTGATTTGTGTGTATTTTCAGTTTCATTGATTTCTGCTATTATTTTATTATTTTCTTCCTTTAGCTTGCTTTGGATTTCCTTTATACTTTTTTTTTCTTTTTAAGGTAGGGGTTTAAATGATTTATTTGAGACTTCTGCTTTTCTAATGTAAGCTTTTAAGTGTTGTACATGTTTCAGAATTCCATTAACTGTGCCCCACAAATTTTGATTTGTTATATTCCATATTTTATTTTCAGTGTATTTTAAAATTTTTATTGAAACTTCTTTTTGGCCCTTAGATTATTTAAAAATTTGTTACTCAGTTTCTTAGTGTTTGAAGATTTTCCTGTTATCTTTCTGTTGTTGATTATAGCTTGATTTGTCTATAATAAAACAGTAAACTGTGCATGATTTCAAGTCTTTTATGTTGAGGTTTGTTTTATGGACCAGAGTAATGTCTACCCTGATGTATATTCCAAGGGCACCTGAAAAAGAAGTTTTTTTTCTGCTGTTCTTGGGTTGAATGTTCTATAAATGTTCATTAGATTCTTGATATGTTCATCCGTGGTATTGTTCTTTGTTTTATATCCTTACTGCTTTTCTGTCCGGTTATTCTATCAAAATGGTTTAGAGTGAAGTGTTGAAGTTTCCTACTAAAATTATGGATTTGTGAAATGCTCCTTTCGATTCTGTCAGTTTTTGCTTCACGTAATCAGTAGCTTTATTGTTTGTTGCATGAATATTTAGATTAGATTGCCCTCTTTATTGTTATATAATGTCCTGCCCTATCTCTGATAATTTTTTTGTTTTGTTTTGGATTCAGAGTTGTTTTCTTTCAGCCCTTGAAAAATACTTAGTTAATTCTTTCTGGTCTCCTTAGTTTCCAATAAGAAATCTACTGTCAATCAGATTATTTTTCCTCTTAGGTAAGGAGGCCTTTCAGTCTTATTGTTTTAAGGGTTTTTATCTCTGTGTTACAGGTTTCATTTAATTGGATTTCATTGGGTTTGTAATGCTTAGGGTTTGCTCCAATGAGGTACCGTATTAGTGGAGATCACAAATCTCTTATTGATATGTGGGCTTCTTGAATCTGTAGGCTGTTTCTTGCCATATTTGGGAAGTTTCAAGCCATTATTTATTTCAGAACTTTCTCTGCTCCACCCTCTTTCTTTCCAGGACTCCAATGCCGTGAATGACAAGGAAATTGGGTCCTTCCTTACTCCTTGGCAAGGTTGGAGGTGTAGTCTCTGGCATAGCCTTTGCTAGCATAAGGGGAGGAGAGGGGAGCAGTTTTGCTGTAGATTTTTAAGTTGAGTATAGGGATTATTATCTAGAAGTTTTCTTTTTTGTCAGGCTGCTCCTTTTCTCATCCAGTGGCTAGAGGGAGCAGGCTTTTGTTAAGGCTATTTTGACTGCGCACCCTGGTATTTCTAGGTTGCCACCTTTTTTAGATCCAAATCTGGGATACATGAGGCGAAAAGTAAACTCAGGAAACTCAATGTCATGTTCTTCTTTAAGTCTTGGTATTCATACTTTCTCCCTCCCTCTACTCTTAAGATGTTTTAATACTTTTTTTTTTTAATTTTCTTTAAAAAAAATTTTTTTTAACTTTTAATACATAAGGTTTTAGTTTTACCTAGTGAGGTGAGTAAGAAAAAGTACATCTATTCCATCTTCCCAGAAACAAAAGTTGGCACTTGGATTTGAAAATTTTTATAGTTTTGAAAATTTTGACAGTTGAATCATTTAGGAAAATATAAATCTTTGTAATCTTATACATTACGTTCGTATGTAGAGTGAAGAATTTAATTTGACTGGGAAGATGAAAGTGGGTGAATTAAGAATTGAGAGTTGTGTTCTCACAGCTGATAAGATAATAGTTTATATGATCTATGGGAAGACACCATTTGGAAACTTTTTTATTGTTTTACATGGGAGGAAATATTTTTAAATTTGCATGCCAATTTCCTTCTTGAAGCACTTCCTTTATGAAGCATTATCCTGTTGTATCTGATGGTGGTGGTGGTATAGTTGCTAACTTGTGTCCAACTCTTGTAACACCATGGACCCCAATTCCTCTGTCCATGGAATTCCCCAGGCAAGATACTGGAGTGGGTTGCCATTTCCTTCTCCAGGGGATCTTCCCAACCCAGGGATGGAGCCTGGGTCTCCTGCATTGCAGGTGGAGTCTTTACCAACTGAGGCTCCAGGGAAGCCGTACTCGATTTCATCTTTCACTATTTTTTGAGCCTAGTTTTCTAATATAATCTCTTGAATATACTAGCTGCTCAAAAAAAAAAAAAAAAAGGCGTAATTAAATAATAATAAGCTTCTTTTCTGCTTATTTAGGCTCTGCCTTTGACCTCTGCTTGCAGGTATTTGTCTTCAGTTGGTGAGCTGGGTTTCTTCTAAAATATTTGTTTTCAAAGAGATCTTATTCATTTTGAGGCCTCTTAAGTGTTCAAACCTGATCCAGCTTCTCTTCTGTTTCTAGGCTTTCACTTATAAAGACATGTATTATGAAAATATGGATGAACCTGGAGGACATGATCTAAGATACAGAACAACAGATACTACATAATTCTACTTATATATCTAAAATAGTCAAACTCCCAGAAGCAAAGAATCTAATAGTGGTTTCCAGGGGCTGAGGGTTGGGAGACATGGGGAGTTGTTGTTCAGTGGGTTTAAGGTTTCAGTTATCCAAGATGAATAAATTCTAGAGTTCTACTATACAACATAGTCCTGTAGTAAATATTGTGTAGTTTAATTTTTTTAAGAGGGCAAGTCTCATATTAAGTGCTCTTATTGCAATAACCAAACAAACAAACAAAAAAGACATAAGAAAACTCTGGGAAGTTTGGGGTATGTCCATTACTTTGCGACAGTGGTATCATAGGTTTTGCGTGATGGCAGCCCACTCCAGTGTTCTTGCCTGGAGAATCCCAGGGACGGGAGAGCCTGGCAGGCTGACGTCTGTGGGGTCATGAAGAGTCAGACATGACTGAGTGACTTCACTTTCACTTTTCACTTTCACACATTGGAGAGGAAATGGCAGCCCACTCCAGTGTTCTTGCCTGGAGAGTCCCAGGGACGGGGGAGCCTGGTGGGCTGCCGTCTGTGGGGTCGCACATAGTCGGACACGACTGAAGCGACTCAGCAGCAGCAGCAAACTCATCAAATCTTGCAGTTATTTTGCTATCAGTTGTACCTCAGGAAAGCTGTTAAAAGGGCATACATTAGATATGTCATCACACCTAAATCTGCACATCATAATACTCAATCAGTAATCTGTTTATTAAAAACCACACGTTTCTTTTCCTAATTCCAACTTTAATGTCAAAGATACCACTTTAACACTCCCATCAAGACTTAGTATCAATCGAACCTAATTCAATTCAACCTCTCTCACCCTTTGTCCCTCATTGTGGAGCAAGTTTTGCCAGCTCTTTCTTCATGGTGCTCTCTCATCTTTCTTTTCCTTTGCTATTCCACTTTTGTCAGTGTAACCCAGGTCCCTAATCGCTTGTTCTTGGAATACTATAATTGCCTGACTGGTCTTTCTGTCTTGTTGCTCTGCCAGTCTACCCATGTGAAATTGCACATGCATCTTATAAACACATTTTCCATATAATTTCCCTGATAATAACCTTAATGACTTGCCATTACCCACAAGACTGAGTTCAGCATGCTTTAACCTGGAATGCTGTGACCTTTTAAATATAATTCCAATGCATCCTTCCTTGCTTCTCTACAAAGCTTCTTAGAAAAATT
Organism: Bos grunniens; assembly: GCF_055505025.1. Lineage (NCBI taxonomy): Eukaryota > Metazoa > Chordata > Mammalia > Artiodactyla > Bovidae > Bos > Bos grunniens. Next base: position 45,118,683 of record NC_141193.1, on the reverse strand, counting down.
TACATATATACCTAAATTGGAAAGAGTTCCAGAAGATAGTCAATTTGAGTTTTACATACAGCTCTCCCTTGGTAGCTCAGTTGGTAAAGAATCTCCTGGAAATGCAGGAGACGTGAGTTCAGTCCCTGGGTTGGGAAGATCCCCTGGAGAAGGGAAACGGTACCCACTCCAGTATTCTGGCCTGGAGAATTCCATGGACTGTAGAGTCCACGGGGTCGCAAAGAGTCGGACACGACTGAGCAACTTTCACTTTCACTGCCCTTAGCTGTGAGAACTTGGACAAGTGACTTAATTTGGTGACTTTTTTTTTCGTCTGTCAAACTAAGGCTGCTGCTGCTGCTGCTGCTAAGTCGCTTCATCGTGTCCGACTCTGTGCAACCCCATAGACAGCAGCCCACCAGGCTCCCCTATCCCTGGGATTCTCCAGGCAAGAACACTGGACCTGGTTGCCATTTCCTTCTCCAGTGCATGGAAGTGAAAAGTGAAAGTGAAGTCACTCAGTCATGTCCGACTTCTAGCGACCCCATGGACTGCAGCCTACCAGGCTCCTCCATCCATGGGATTTGCCAGGCAAGAGTCCTGGAGTGGGGTGCCATTGCCTTCTCCAAACTAAGGCTATAATTATATAATTAGATAATTCCTAAGGCCAAGTATAGATTTCACAGTCTTAAAAAAATACAAATAATATACCCTTTATCTACTCTATTTTGTCTTTTTCCTCTAGAAAACCACTTTTGTTTCTTACATTTGGATATCCAATATGCTCTTATTTTTTTTAGCCAGTAGGTATGCTAGGTAAGGCCCATTAGTGGGTTTGGAAACAATTTTGTGAACAAAACCAGAATGTTTTTTTTTTTTTTTCCTAATTTTATTTTATTTTTAAACTTTACATAATTGTATTAGTTTTGCCAAATATCAAAATGAATCCGCCACAGGTATACATGTGTTCCCCATCCCGAACCCTCCTCCCTCCTCCCTCCCCGTACCATCCCTCTGGGCCGTCCCAGTGCACCAGCCCCAAGCATCCAGCATTGTGCATCGAACCTGGACTGGCAACTCGTTTCCTACATGATATTTTACATGTTTCAATGCCATTCTCCCAAATCTTCCCACCCTCTCCCTCTCCCACAGAGTCCATAAGACTGTTCTATACATCAGTGTCTCTTTTGCTGTCTCGTATACAGAGTTATTGTTACCATCTTTCTAAATTCCATATATATGCGTTAGTATACTGTATTTATGTTTTTCCTTCTGGCTTACTTCACTCTGTATAATAGGCTCCAGTTTCATCCACCTCATTAGAACTGATTCAAATGTATTCTTTTTAATGGCTGAGTAATACTCCATTGTGTATATGTACCACTGCTTTCTTATCCATTCATCTGCTGATGGACATCTAGGTTGCTTCCATGTCCTGGCTATTATAAACAGTGCTGCGATGAACATTGGGGTACACGTGTCTCTTTCCCTTCTGGTTTCCTCAGTGTGTATGCCCAGCAGTGGGATTGCTGGATCATAAGGCAGTTCTAGTTCCAGTTTTTTAAGGAATCTCCACACTGTTCTCCATAGTGGCTGTACTAGGTTGCATTCCCACCAACAGTGTAAGAGGCTTCCCTTTTCTCCACACCCTCTCCAGCATTTATTATTTGTAGACTTTTGGATGTTTTTAATGAGCTGCCAAAGTATAGAACACAACAACATAGAAATATCAGAGTACATTCAATGTAGTAAAAATAAATATATTTCATAATTTTTGTTCTAAATACACACATGACGGATATGTTTTAAAATATATTTCTTTCCATCGGTCAATGACGTTGCAAGTCACAGCTTTAAGTCATATACCACACATTCAGGAATGCCGTATTTAAACCAAGGAGACTCTACTGGACAGTTCTCTTCGATGCTACACTGACCTTTCTTCCCTTTGTCTTGTGCTTCCATCTCAATAGCATTTTGTTTCTTTCAGCCTGGTCCTGAATCTTGCTTCAGACCCAAGCTTTTTTTTTTTTTTTTTTTAATAGATCCTAGGTGAGTTATATTTTAAATTTATTTGGGGGAGATATAATTTTTTATTGGAGTATAATTGCTTTTCAATGTTGTGTGGTTAATAGTTCTAGTTTTTGCTGTACAATGGAGTGAATCAGCTGTAAGTATACATATACCCTCTCCTTCTTGAGCCCCGCTCCTACCCTTCCCATCCTACCCCTTCTAGGTCATCCCAGAGCACCGAGCTGACCCCCTGTGCTCTACAGCAGCTTCCCACCAGCTATCTATTTTATACATGGTCGTGTTTAAATGTTAGTCCCTATCTCACTACTGGCCATATAGTCAGAGCCCAGCTTTAATATCTATCTCTGGCACCTGCTGGTTTGATACCATGTGGAATCTATCCTGGCTTCTAGCATCTTTACTTTCTTGTGTGACCTGTGATAATGTTCTTAGTTTTTTTCCACATGTCTCAATGGAGCCCCTGTCCTGAATTAGCTTCTGTTATGTATCTGACACTCCCCAGGTAACTTGAAATAGACAAATAGAGCAATTGAGGAAGGGGGGAAAGATTCATATTTTTTAAAAGTAGACATTTCCATTTATTGTCTTTAATTGCAAAGATAAATAGAGAGCATCTATTTATGGCCTTTGGGAACCGTTATTACTGTGCACGTTTGTTCAGAAATTAGTTCAGGCCATGCCTAGTGCTTGTACATGTATGTATGCACGTGCTTATGTGTGTTAAGTGTGTGTATTGTTTCTACTTGAACTATTCTGTATGGTTTATAAAGCCCCGCTGCGCCGAAACCCATCATTTCTTCTCTTCAGAGGCATTCAAAGGAGTCCTTGAGAAGTTCAGCAGCATTTTTCCTTTTGTTTTTGAAGATGGAGTATGTCTTTCCAAATGGAGATAGCTTTTCTCATGGACTTCAGAGACAGACATAGTTGTAATCAAATTTTGTGCATAAAAAATATGCCATTTTGTAGTAAAACTCTCCCACAGGGTTTTTCATGCTAAATTGAACTGTGAAGTTAATAAATTGAATGATAATTAAAATTTCCCTGAGAAATGTGAGGCTGTAAGCTCTCACACAAATGTGTATTTTTTCTAACAAATATGTGTAATTGTCCCTATAATCTGTGAGGTTTGTTCTTTTTTTTTTTTTTGTCTCTGCTTTTAAAGATCATGTCTGAGGTAGCTGTCAATCTCTGGAAAATCTCTGGATGAAGAATTCAGGTGAAGAAGGCAATTATATGATTCCTCCCTACTCTATGCCCAAGGCTTCAGTTTATGATCACTCCTTATTCATATGTGGGCTTCCCTCGTAGCTCAGTCAGTTAAGAATCTGCCTGCAGTGCGGGAGACCAGGGTTAGATTCCTGAGTCAGGGAGACCCCCTGGAGAAAGAAATGGCAACAACCTCCGGTATTCTTGCCTGGAGAATCCCATGGACAGAGGAGCCTGGCGGGCTACAGTCTATGGGGTTGCAAGAGTCGGACACGACTCAGCAACTAAACTACTGCTGTTATGCACTCGTACGTGTTTTATCACTTGGAATTTCAGGATCTAGAACTTGATGGGCATCCTTCCCTGTTTGATACACCTTATAAATTATTTTTCAGTCACATTATTAGAAATGAGAACGGTGTTGAGGCACATGTCAAATGATTTGCACCCTGTCTGTATTGGTATTTCAGTAGCCATCATAGTTTTTAAACAAGCCAGAAAAATCAAAGTGTTAGTCGCTCAGTCATGTCAGACTCTGCGACACCATGGGCTACAGCCTGCCAGGTTCCTATGTCCATAGGCTTTCCCAGGAAGGAATACTTGACAGGGTTGCCATTTCCTTCTCCAGGGGATCTTCCCAACCCAGGGATCAAGCCTGGGTCTTCTGCATTGCAGGCAGATTCTTTACTCTCTGAGCCATTAGGGAAGCCCAAACCAGTCTTGAGGTTAAATTGTTCCTGCCTCAACTATGTCCCACAGCATCAATGCATTGACATCTTCTACAACTTGTAGCATACACACCCTTCCATACTTTGCACTGTGTACATTCCTGGCCTTATTTTAAGTCACATGTTTGCACGTAGCCTTTGCCTGTCCAGCCATTTCTTGGTTTTCCCATTTTAGTTCCTTTCCTGTGTAGGTGCCAGTTATTTCCTATTCTCTCTGCTTAAAGACCTGCTGTTCCACTCTGACTCCCAAATCTCTCCAAGTTTAAAAAATCTTGATTGTAGTTTTCTCATCTTCTGAGAAATTTTGCTTATCCTCAGACCTACAATTCTCAAAGTTTAGGTGGCCTAAACCAGACAGGATTAGTTTTGTTTATTTCTGTATTTCCATAGTCTGGAAAATTATGGGTACATTAAATCCTTTAAATGATTTAATATTAATATTAACAATGGTTATGGGAATACATGAAAAAGTAGGTCAAGGTTCTAAGTATAATTAAGAAGCAAGTTATTGGTGAAGTATTTCCCAGGATAATTAAGATAACTTAAGGCATAACTCTTGTAGCTGGGGAGCTTTGTGGCTCTCAGCTGAACACTACCTTGCCAACAAAGTAAATACAAATCTTAGTGTTAATTGAATCCTAATCATACCAAGAATATCAACAGAGTGTTTCCTTGTTTCATATAATTTCCTTTTTGATATCATGACCATGAACACCTGAAGGGATCCTAAAGACCCTTTCAGAGGATGTATAATGTCAAAATTATTTTCTTAGCAATGTTGTTTTGCAGTTGCTAAGTTGTGTCTGATTTTGGGGGCTCCATGGACTGCAGCACACCTTATCTCCTTTATCCTCCACTATCTCCTGGAGTATGCTCAAATTCATGTCTCCTGAATTGGTGATGCTATCTAACCATTTCATCCTCTGCCACCCCCTTCTCCCTTTGCTTTCAATCTTTCCCAGCCTCAGGGGTCTTTTCCATTGAGTCATTTCTTCATGTCAGGCGGCCAAAGTACTGGAGCTTCAGCTTCAGCAGCAGCCCTTCCATTGAATATTCAGGACTGATTTCCTTTAGGATGGACTGGTTGGATCTCCTTGCAGTCCAGGGGACTCTCAAGAGTCTTCTCCAACACCACAGTTCAAAAGCATCAGTTCTTTGGCACTCAGCTTTCTTTATGGTCAAACTCACATCTGTAAATGACTGCTGGAAAAACCATAGCTTTGACTATATGGACCTTTGTCAGCAAAGTGATGTCTCTGCTTTTTAATATGCTGGCTATATTTGTCATAGCTTTTCTTCCAAGGAGCAAGCATCTCTTAAATTCATGGCTGCAGTCATCATTCCCAGTGATTTTGGAGCCCAAGAAAATAAAATCTTTCACTGCTCCCACTTCTTTCCTTTCTATTTGCCAAGAAGTGATAGGACCAGGTGCCATGATCTTAGTTTTTTGAATGAGAGTTTTAAGCTAGCTTTTTCAGTTTTTCTTTCAGACCAATACTTAAACATTATTAAAATATGTAATAGTGACAATAATTTAAAAGTAACAATAAAAATTAATAATAGCAGATTAAAATTAAAATATAGCAAATAAAAATAGCAAATTAAAAATTAAAAATAGCGTTTTTGTGTCAGGCATCTTACCAGATGCTTGAGGTATTTCCTCTCATTTAATTTCACAGAAAATCTCTAAAGTACAAATAATACTCTTTTTTTTTTTTTTTTTTTCTCTAATGAAGACAACATCAGGGCTCAGAGTTAAGTGTCATACCTCTGGTTACAGAGTTAAAATATGTGTAGGAGAAACTCAAATCCAGGTGTATTTTAATCTAAAACCCATGCTTCCTCCTGGGCTTCCCAGGTGGCGCTAGTGGTAAAGAACGTGCCTGCCAATGCAGGAGACCTGAGACACAGGTTTGATCCCTGGGTTGGGAAGATCCCCAGGAGGAGGACGCAGAAAGCCACTCTAGTACTCTTGTTTAGAGAATCCCATGGATAGAAGAGCCTAGCGGGCTACAGTCCGTAGGGTCGCAAAGAATAAGACATGACTGTGGCGACCAGGCATGTATGTGCATATATTATGCTTAGTACTGTACTACTCTACTGCTTCATCAGAGTTTCATGGAGAGGAAAACCATGGTACCAAACCATTAGTCATTTAAGAGTATATCATTTGTTTCTGTGTAAGCTGAAGAAACTAAAGAGCGATTCATACTGTCTTCAACAAGGTCAAGGAATAATTTATGAAAAAGATTTTGTCTGAGCTGGGTATTTAAAAGATGACTAGGTTTTATCCTGTGTAAAAAACAGAAAGAACACAAGATCACAATTGACAAAGTGACTAGTCTGTATAATGGCATAAAAGTGTTGACCCAGCAAAACACATTTGATGAACTGCAAGGCATTCCTTATTAATAAAGATTCAAGGACAGCAAGCCAACTGCTGGAGAAGAGTTTGGAAGGGTGCTGTGCTTAGTTGCTCAGTCGTGGCTGACTCTTTGCGACCCCATGGCCTCTAGCCCGTCAGACTCCTCTGTCCATGGGATTCTCCAGGCAAGAGTACTGGAGTGGGTTGCCATGCCCTCCTCCAGGGGATCTTCCCAACCCAGGGACTAAACCCAGGTCTCCCACGCTGCAGGCAGACTCTCTACCATTGAGCCACCAGGGAAGGGTGACAGGCACTAAATCACCTTGTAAGCCAGGATAAAGTGCTTAGTCTTGGACTAAAAACAGTGGGGAGGGGACAACTCTTAACCGTAGTCTTTATTAAAATCTTTTGGGGCAGGGGGTAATTTTAAATTTGTAGAACAGCTGCAGGGATGGTTCTCACATGCCCTTAGCCCAGTCTCCCCTAATGTACATTTTATGTACTCCTGATACCTTTGTTAAAAGTAAGAAATCAGCTTTGAAATGACAGTCTTTATTTGTATCCCAACAGTTTATCCACACATCCCCCCTTTTTTCCATTTCAAGGATCCAATTCAGGATATTATGTTGCCTTTAGAAAGGTTTCCTAATTTTGGTACCACCATTATTTAACAGTTTCTCAGTATTCACTTGTTCTTGGTGATCTTGCCACACTTATGAAGAGTATGACTTCCTCATAGATTTTAAAAATTAAATTCTTTGCGATAAATACAAACTCATATGCAGTTGTAAAAACAATATAAGAAAAAAAAAACAGCAACTATATTCCCAATGGTAACATCTTGCAAAACTATACTTTCAAATTCCTATTAGAATAAGTGAATAATTGGTGTTGCCTTTTTTTTTTTTTTGACTCTACTGTGGGTCTTGGATCTTATTTCCTCTACCAGGGATAGAACCTGCACCCTAAGCAATGAGACCATAGACTGTTAACCAGCAGGGAATTCCATTTTTTGGAGGGGAGATGTTGTCATTTTTTATTTTAGGCTTTCCTGATGGCTCAGATGGTGAAGAATCTGCCTGCAGTGAGGGAGACTTAGGTTCAATCTCTGAGTCAGGAAGATACCCTGGAGAAAAGAATTGGCTACCCACTCCTGTATTCTTGCCTGGAGAATTCCATGGACAGTAGACCCTGATGGGCTATAGCCCATATTCCATGGGATTGCAAAGAGTTAGACACAACTGAGCAGTTAGTACTTCCACCACACACTTTCAGTAGTTGTGTAGTAATAACTCATTATGGTTTGAATTTCCAGTTCCCTGTTAATTACTGATATAGAATACCTTTTCATCTGCATATGCTCTTCAGTGAATTATCTGTTCATATATTTGCCCATTTTCTAATTGGATTGTTATTTTTTAACATTCAGTTTTGAAAATTCTATATGTATTGTAGATACTAGTCCTTCATCAGGTTTGGTTTGCAAGTATTTTCTTTCAGTCTGTAGATTATCCCCTCATTTCCTTCACATGGGCTATCGCAAAGCAAAAGCTTTTCATTTTGATGAAGTACTATTTCAATTCAGTTCAATTGCTCAGTCGTGTCTGGCTTTTTGTGACCCCATGGACTGCAGCACATCAGGCTTCCCTGTCCATCACCAACTCCCGTTGCTCAAACTCATGTCTATTGAGTCGGTGATGCCATCCAACCATCTCATCCTCTGTCGTCCCCTTCTCCTGCCTTCAATCTTTCCCAGCATCAGGGTCTTTTCAAATGAGTCAGCTCTTTGCATCAGGTGGCCGAAGTATTGGAGTTTCAGCTTCAGCATCAGTCCTTCCAATGAACACCCAGGACTGATCTCCTTTAGGATGGACTGGTTGGATCTCCTTGCAGTCCAAGGGACTCTCAGGAGTCTTCTCCAACACTACAGTTCAAAAACATCAGTTCTTTGGTGCTCAGCTTTATTTATGGTCCAACTCTCACACCCATACATGACTACTGGAAAAACCATAGCCTTGACTAGATGAACCTTTGTTGGCTAAGCAATGTCTCTACTTTTTAATATGCTGTCTAGATGGGGCATAACTTTCCTTCCAAGGAGTAAGCATCTTTGAATTTCATGGCTGCAATCAGCATCTGCAGTGATTTTGGAGCCCCAAAAAATAAAGTCTGACACTGCTTCCACTGTACTATTTATCAGTTTTCATTTTATGGATGATCCTTTTGGTATCAAGTCTAATCGAACTCTTTGCCTAGCCATAGATACTGAAGATTTTCTCATATGCTCTTAGTTTTTTTCCTAGACTATTATAATTTTGTGTTTCACATGTAGGCCTCTTATCTGTTGAATTCATTTCTGTTTAAGGAAATGGTTTAGGTTGAGGTCCATTTTTCTGCTTATGAGTGTCTGTTTACTCCAGCATCATTTGTCAAAAGGCCATCCTTCCTCTACTGAATTGCTTTTGCATTTCTGTCAAAAATTTATTGGACATATTTGTGTGGTTCTATTTCTGAATATTCTATTTTAAAGATCTGTGCATGTCTCCTTCCACCAATACCACTTTGTCTTGATTACTGTAATTAAATAGTAGATATGAATATCATTATGCATAGATTTTTAAAGAGATAAAGCAAAAACCATATTTATTTTCTTCTTGTGCCTTGTATTATGAATTCACACCAAAGGCGAGTGATTTTTACTAACTCTAAAACTCCAGATTGAATTCTGCTTCCTTACTTTCTGGCTGTATGATTTTTATCATTTCACTTAAGCTCTGTAGATCTGTTTCCTTAACAGTATATATCACTGGGGGACTAAAATAAAGTAAGATAAATTAATAAAGTAGTTTATCACATTTTTCTATTTCCATGCTTCCTTATAGTCTTAAAAAATAACACGCCTCCCAAAAGCTTTTATATTACTTTTATTTATTGATATTCACCATATTAAAATTAATACTTAAAAATGTTTTAAGTATTCATAAGTTAATTTTAGAACAACAATGTAACAATTATATGTTATATCAATAACAATTTTTAAAATAATTTTAATTTCCAAACAAAATAATTGTTGAAAAGAGTGGTACTTGTTAACATATTTGCAAACCTTTCAAATATCTGGCTTAAGAGAAGACATCTCATTTCTCATAACTGCTTCAGAATTGTCTTTTTAATTTATTGTTTTGACCTAAGTATTTGAAGAAATTCTAGCATCATGCAGATATATAAATGGAAAAGAGAGGAATATTTCATAGTCTTTCCAATAATTGTAGATATTACTCATTGCTTCTGCAATGAAAGGATGCAAGTAGCAGCTTCTAAAAGGTTAGTTGCCATGTAGCATCTGATAGGTTTAGCAATGAAAATTTGATGCTCTTTGACTTTAAATCCAATGGACAGTTTTGGGCTTTGAATGAATCTTTACCCTTGAATACTTTTGTAACTCCATCCATTCATCACTTGGAAAATTTTGTTCACTGAGTTGTGGACATTTTCAAATGTTTACAAATATCTTGTTATATACATTCAAATAGCTCATTTGTTAATATCACTATTGATCACATTAGAATAGTATTGAAGTATTGAGAAATTAACTTCATAGTAGTGGGTAAAAGTTTTCCAAAATTATTTTTTCCTTTTAATCTCAAGTTTTATTACTGGCATAAAATAGAGTCAGCTGTTTTCTTTGAAATGATAAAGTTACTTCATAAAACTTGGATAAAATACCCGCTAAATATCCAAATCTAAAAACCATCAATTGTCTGTCGGTCATTCTTTCAAAGAAAGTTGTGCTTCCGTGAAAAATGTGGCCAGTTCATTTCCCAATTCAGTCTCACAAGGGCTGTTCCTGTAGATAACCACCCTGCTTTGATATGCAGCAATGTGCCTTATTAATACTTATTAATACCTGCCACTTTATTATGCAGAATATTTTTTCTTTTTTTAATTATAGTTGATTTACAATGTTGTGCCAATCTCTGCTCTACAGCAAAGCAACTCAGTTATACTCATCATACAGAATATTTCAAAGATGTGTATTGAAAAAAAGGGTTGATGTGAGTATCACTGTAATTTTCTTTCAATGTTTTATTTAAGTGTGTGATAGTGATAAAACAAACTTTTCCAGTTTCATACGACTGTCCTGATTCCTATTAATGCCCCAGGAGTTTTACCAACCAGTGCTTTTGTACCATCAGTGCAAGTATCCATACAGTGGAAAAACACAAACACCACCTTAGTAATATTCTGAGAATAATTTCAATATTGTGAATCCTCGGAAAGATTCTTCAGGACCGCCAGGGTGCATGGCCATTTTTTGAAAACTGTTGAATTACAGCATTATATAAAACGGGAGGACACTCTGTTGGTGTTCTTAGTATGATTAGAATTTGAATTCATTTTGTATCAGAAAAGTTTGTTTATTAAAAAGTTGTCCCAGGTGTGCATGGCTGGGGGTGGGGTTTTATTGAGATCCACAAAGCTCCCCTGTTCAAATGAGTTATAGCTTTAATTTTCTTAATCGTCTTTAAGAACTGCCTCAGTTTATGCTTGGATATTCACCTACTGTTAACATTTTATCTAGTCCCATAATCATTATTAAGAGGAAATAATTTCAAAGATGTTTATTACATACTTACGATTTGCCAGACTCTGGGGATACATTAACAAGTAAAATGAGTCTTGTCTTGCTGTGGTGGCATGAGATGGGGCACTTAACTTTTGGAAATTGTGAGCACGTGGGTAGTCAGAAAATAATTTCCAGAAGAATGATAACACTGCAACCACGTCTTAAAAAAAAAAAAAAAAAAACATTTGTGGCTAACAGAACTGAGGTTGAGAGTTGGAATAGCAGACCTTCTTCCTGGAGAGTAGCGTTTATGATTCTTTGTGTGCTTCATCCTTGGGGTATAATGTCAAAAGCATGCAATAATTAAGTTGAATTGAGTCAAACTGAATACCAGATTTTAAGTTACAAATAATCATACAATTAGAAAGAAAATGACTCAAATTGTTCAAGTGGCAGTTTAACAGAAAATCTTAGATAAAAATAAAGGATTTTCTTTTCATGATACCATCAGTCAAGTTCCTAGCTTTAAAGAAATGAAATGGAATGTTTCCTTGAGATGCTATGCCTGGCAAGTAAAAGTGCCTCAAGGCTGTCTTTAGGTTTTATCAGTAATACTGCAATTCAAATCTTAGCCTTCCTTTCTCTTGGTGCTTTTAATAAACCATCTAGGCATTACATAGATTTAAAACCCGTTAGGTTAAAAAATATATATCTTACAAGTGTAAAGTGAACTTCATTTAGCTGGGTTTTATGATCTTTATTTAAGTTTAGAGAAGTAACTTTCTTAAAGAGAATAAAGATATTGCTAATTAGTTGCATAATATACATAAAGTTGCTTTACACATGGAAGCTTTAGTTGCTAATTAAAATCCATTGGGCAAACAAACAAGGAGGAAATAGTTTTATTCGTGTGTCCATTTAAAGTAGGCAGAGAATTACTATCAGGGAGAAGTTTGTAATGGATTGATCCAAAAATTATTATGCTCAAATTGCAAAGACTTGCCTGCTACTGTTACAGTCAGTCAGTTCACTCAGTCGTGTCTGACTCTTTCTGACCCCATGGACTGCCACACACCAGGCTTCCCTGTCCATCACCAACTCCTGAAGCTTGCTCAAACTCAAGTCCATCGCATCGGTGATGCCATCCAACCGTCTCCTCTGTCATCCCCTTCTCCTCCTGCCTTCAATCTTTCCCAGTATCAGGGTCTTTTCAGATGAGTCAGCTCTTCTCATCAGGTGGCCAAAGTATTGGAGTTTCAGCTTCAGCATCAGTCTTTCCAATGAATATTCACGACTGATATCCTTTAGGAATGGAGTGGTTTGATCTCCTTGCAGTCCAAGAGACTCTCAAGAGTCTTCTCCAACACCACAGTTCAAAAGCATCAATTCTTCAGTGCTCAGCTTGCTTCACAGTCCAACACTCACATCCATACATGACTATTGGAAAAACCATAGCTTTGACTAGATGGACCTTTGTTGACAAAGTAATGTCTCTGCTTTTTAAAATGCTGTCTAGGTTGGTCATAACTTTGCTTCCAAGGAGTAAGCGTCTTTTAAATTCATGGCTGTAGTCACCATCTGCAGTGAATTTGGAGTCCAGAAAAATAAAGTCAGTCACTGTTTCTATTGTTTCCCTATCTATTTGCCATGAAGTGATGGGATTGGATGCTATAATCTTAGTTTTCTGAATGTTGAGCTTTAAGCCAACTTTTTCACTCTCCTCTTTCACTTTCATCAGGAGGCTCTTTAAGTTCTTCGCTTTCTGCCATAAGGGTGATGTCATCTGCATATCTGAGGTTAGTGATATTTCTCCCTGCAGTCTTGATTCCAGCTTGTGCTTCATCCAGCCCGACATTTCACATGATGTACTCTGCGTATAAGTTAAATAAGCAGGGTGACAATATACAGCCTTGACGTACTCCTTTCCCGATTTGGAGCCAGTTTGTTGTCCCATGTCTGGTTCTAGCTGATGCTCCTTGAGCTGGATACAAATTTCTCAGGAGGCAAGTCAGGTGGTCTGGGATTCCTGTCTCTTTCAGAATTTTCCACAGTTTGTTGTAATCAACGCAAAGGCTTTGGCATAGTCAATAAAGCAAAAGTAGATGTTTTTCTGTAACTGAGAGAGTCAATTCCTAGGCAGGTTGATTAGTTCAGGGTCCCCAAGGAGGAGAGAGGGGTTGGGGTTCTCAAGGAGGAGGAAAGGAGAAATAACTCAGTTTAAACTCTGTGCTGGGGATCATATAACAACAGTGTATCCTGCTTAAGGACAGTTTCTCCTTCCTGAAAACCTGACTAATCCTGATATTTTAGAATGTATATTATGGGAGTGGGTCTGGTAGGATCTTTCTAATGTTAAGTTCTAATCCTGTTATCCTAAAATGTAAATTGGGGGAGTGGGTCTGGTAAAATTTTTACAACCTTGAGACATTCTTTTGATTAATTGTGATAACCAATTAAAAAAGTGTATAACTCCCTTGCTAACACCAGCAAGGGGTCATTCTCTGTCCCCCTTCTGATGTCTATGTCAGAAGCATTTTCTGGCCCTTTTCTTATTTTAATAAAACTGCTACACAGAAGCTCTTGAATGATGAAGGCTGGTCGCTCGTCCCAAAGCTAAATCTTCTTCAGAGATCACGAATCCAACATCATTCGCCATAAGCTATCAGAACTGTCTTGCTATTTCGATGATCCAGCAGATGTTGGCAATATGATCTCTGGTTCCTTTGCCTTTTCTAAATCCAGAATACATGCCTAACTGCAACTGCAGAAAAGAGAACCTTCCCGTGAAAGACTCCAACCTAACAACCTAAGGCACAGCCTGGCTGGCTCACAGAAGGAAGGATTGAGAGAATACCAAAGGAGAGCTAGCAGGCTGTGTACCGGCCCCTCCCTGCCTGGAGGCAGAGAAGCAGGCTTGAGACAGCCAGAGCCTGCAGGCAAGGGGCTGCTGCAATCTCAGCCCTGAGATGACATCCTCCACCAAACTATGAGCAGGCTCCTAGATGCTAACCAGGTCTTCCTGGGATCCTGGATGGTTGACATCTGCCAGGAAGATCACAGCCTGAGATCAGCTCCCCAGAGGAGAGCTGCGGGGCACCCGGGAAACAGCAGCAGGAGCAGGGAGGTGATTAAGACACACAGACCCCCTGGGACAGTGCGCTCGCCAAGCACCTGGTCGCCGGAGATGCTTGGACCTGGGAAGGGCACAAAACGCCACCCAACCCACAGAGACTGAGACAGAACTGTGTCTGAGTGTCTCCTGTGGAGGTTCCGGTCAGCAGTGGACTGGGTGTGGCATAAGCCCTCTTGGAGGAAGTCACCATTAACCCCATCATAGAATGACCAGAACTTACACAGGACTGGGAAATAGACTCTGAGGGGCACAAACAAAACCTTGTGTGCACCAGGACCCAGGAGAACGGAGCAGTGACCCCACAAGAGACTCACCCAGACTTGCCCGTGAGTGTCCAGGAATCTCCGGTGGTGGCATGGGTCAGCGGTGGCCTGCTGCACGGTCAGGGGCACTGAGTGAGCCATGGGCACCTTTGGAAGGAGGTCACTATTATTTTCATTACCTCCACCATAGTTTGGCCTCAGGTCAAGCAACAGGAGGGAACACAGCTCCACCCATCAACAAAAAAATTGGGTTAAAGATTTACTGAGCATGGCCCTGCCCATGAGAACAAAACCCAGTTTCCCCCTCAGTCAGTATCTCCCATCAGGAAGCTTCCATAAGCCTCTTATCCTTCTCCATTAGAGAGCAGACAGACTGAAAACCACAATCACAGAAAACTAACCAATCTGATCACATGGACTTCAGCTTTGACTAACTCAATGAAACTATGAACCATGCCGTGTAGGGCCACCCAAGACAGACGGTTCATGGTGGAGAGTCCCGACAAAATGTGGTCCACTGGAGAAGGGAATGGCAAACCACTTCAGTGTTCTTACCCTGAGAACCCCATGAACTGTATGAAAAGGCAAAAAGATGGGACACTGAAAGAGGAACTCCCCAGGTTGCTACTGGTAAAGAATGGAGACAAAACTCCAGAAAGAATGAAGAGACAGAGTCAAAGCAAAAAACAACACCCAGTTGTGGATGTGACTGGTGATGGAAGTAATATCCGATGCTGTAAAGAGCAATATTGCATAGGAACCTGGAATCGAGGCAAATTGGAAGTGGTCAAACGAGATGGCAAGAGTGAATATCGACATTTTAGGAATCAGCGAACTAAAATGGACTGGAATGGGTGAATTTAAATCACATGACCATTATATCTACTACTGTGGGCAAGAATCCCTTAGAAGAAATGGAGTAGCCATCATAGTCAACAGAAGAGTCCGAAATGCAGTACTTGGATGCAGTCTCAAAAATGACAGAATGATCTGTTTGTTTCCAAGGCAAACCATTCAATATCACAGTAATCGAAGTCTAGGCCCTGACCAGTAATGCTGAAGAAACTGAAGTTGAATGGTTCTATGAAACCTACAAAACCTTATAGAACTAACACCCAAAAAAGATGTCCTTTTCACTATAGGGGACTGGAATGCAAAAGTAGGAAGTCAGGAAACACCTGGAGTAACAAGCAAATTTGCCCTTGGAGTTCAGAATGAAGCAGGTCCAAGGCTAACAGAGTTTTGCCAAGAGAACGCATTGGTCATAGCAAACACCCTCTTCTAACAACACAAGAGAAGACTCTACCCATGGACATCACCAGGTGGTCAACACCGAAATCAGATTGATTATATTCTTTGTAGCCTAAGATGGAGAAGCTCTAGACAGCAAAAACAACACTGGGAGCTGACTGTGGCTCAGATCATGAACTCCTCATTACCATTTTCTGACTTAAATTGAAGAAAGTTGGGAAAACCACTAGACCATTCAGGTATGACCTAAATTAAATCCCTTATGTTTATACAGTGGAAGTGACAAATATATTCAAGGGATTAGATCTGATAGAGTGCCTGAAGAACTATAGACGGAGGTTCATGACATTGTGCAGGAGATAAGGATCAAGACCATCCCCAAGAAAAAGAAATGCAAAAAGGCAAAATGATTGTCTGAAGATGTCTTACAAATTGCTGAGAAAAGAAGAGAAGCTAAAGGCAAAGGAGAAAAGGAAAGATGTACCCATTTGAATGCAGAGTTACTGTTAACAGCATACCCTTAAAAATGTAGATATGAATGCCTTGCAAAAGAATAATTGAAAAAGAAGGATAACCATGTAGCTAACTGTTGGTTAGCTACAGTTTTACATCTCCGGAAGAAGAAAATCAGAAGAGAAAGATAGTGAAGAAGTATGTCCTAAAGCAGTGTGGATTAACATGAACTCTACAATAAATTATTCATTCATTCTAAAGTGATTTATTGAGTACCTACTGTGTTCTAGGCATTTTTCAAGGGATAGAACAGCAAGTAAGATGGATTTAGTTTCTATCTTCAGAGTCCTTCCCTTGTAGGCTCATGAGTCTTTACTCTTCCAAATTGCCCCAGAACTAGTTACTTAAAACCAGCATATTGCACCAGTCGAGTGCTATCTCATTTGTTTTCAAACTCTTGCTCACATAGATGCTAAAAGAATTACATGCACACACAATATATATGTTTATGTATATATATACATACACACTTTTGAACATGTTGATGTTATTCTCTGAAATGTTTAATTATAAATTTTCAGAGTTGCAAAGGATGCAATTCCTACTATATTGTATTTACATTATGAAATAAACCATAACAATGTGGCCGTCTGGATAGGAGGGGAGTCTGGGGAGAATGGATACATGTATACATATATGGCTGAGTCCCTTCACTGTTCATCTGAAACTATTACGTTGTTAATAGCCTATACCCCAATATAAAATAAAAAAGTTAAAAAAGAAAGAAGCTTATCTATAATGATAAAAAAATAAACCGTAACGTCCTTGATTTAAATGTAATCAGTGAAATCTAAAACATATAGTGATTTAATATACAGCATTGAGCCATTTAAAAATACAAGTATATATTTTTATTAATGTCCATAAAATTAATATTGCTCTTAGTTCCTCTTGAATTTGTATTTCCATTGTATTTCCTTCACAAAATTTTGTCTTAACATAATGTATTTTTAGTTTTATCTTAATATATTTTTATTTGTAATCTACTGTATGTTCCTAAAACAACAACAGGAAATGCAGACAAATTATGTGTGTGTTTCCTGTGATTAAAAGTATCCAGGTTTGAGTTATTCTCATAAATATTTTACTATTCAATTTATCAAAATGTTATAAAACATAAATATGATATAAATTGTGAAATATAATTATTACACATATAAAAGAGTTATTTATTGGAAATGTTAATTTTTTATAAGGTGGATGAAGCTTTTCCCCCTTATTATTCACAAACCCAGGGCTAAATATTACTTAATGTTAGGATTGAGCTTAGGTTAGCAAAAGATTTATATGTCATTTTTTTCTTATTTTTTAATTTTATAAATATATGGACTATGAAATACTCTTTACATAAATAAAGAGATGGGCTCAGAGCAGTTCTGTTATTCAAATGACAGTAAATTCTTTGAACTCCTTCTGAATTATCTGCCAAAACCACATCATGAACATAAGGAAGTATTTAATGACCAACTGACCTGATAAATCCTCCTTCAGTTTTGATAAAAGCAGAGAATTATAATCCATTTGATTTGCCAAAGTACTGGTTTCCCAATACCACTGCCACGATTTTGAAATGCTATTTTATTTGCTTTCCCCAAGGCTTCACATCTTGGGGCAATATATCATGGTAAATTTAGGAGAGAAAATGCTGTGTGTCTTGCATTTTAAGTGTACTATGGAGAAGAAGAAACCAGCACGGCTGATCGATAGTAGAATGTAGCTCATTTTTAGACTTAATTTGACCTTCCAGATGCCAGTCGCTCAGTTGTGTCTGACTCTTCACAGCCCCATGGACTGTAGCCCACCAGGCTCCTCTGTTCATGGAATTCTCCAGGCAAGTATACTGGAGCAGTTGCCATTTCCTTCTCAGGGGATCTTTCTGACCCAGGGATCGAACTCATGTCTCTTGTGTCTCCTGCATAGGCAGGCCAGATTCTTTATCACTAGCACTATCTGGGAAGCCCTTCAGGTACGAGTTTCTCTCTAAACCTTTCACCTGCCTTATCTCATTTAACCTTCATATCCACTTAGGAAATAAGAGCTTCTCTTACTTCTTTCTGTAATCTTCAAATAACTTGGTGTGGATATGGTGGCACGGTGACTTGAGAAAGTTTTTAGTTCACATACTGAGAATAATAAATGTCTAAATCACTTGGAACAAATGACTATCTTGATTCATCATTAGAAAGCAACCCTTTGATAATGTATTTCAGTGTTTTGTCTGTAAATGGTAAAAGATCATTATTAACTAGAATAATCTTTCATATGAAATATATGCCATTTTTAAAATTTAACTTTAAGATATGCTGGTTCATTACCATTTCAAGAAGGACAGTTTCAAATCTAGGATTTGAACTCATATAGACTTACACATGTTAATGCTTTACTGAATATATCTGTAAAATACAGCTAATAACAAGGTTCTTATAAATTTTTAATGAGATGATATATCTAAAATATTAATGAAGTGAGGGGCATAGAATCCACACTTGCATGACATTGACTAGGAAAAAAAGCATGCAGCCTCTGACGCAATATGGAGCTGAAAAGAAAGTAGAAGCTGGATACCGAGGTGGGTGGGGGGGTGTGTGAGTTGCTCAGTCATGTCCAACTCTTTGTGATCTCATGGACTGTAGCTCAGCAGTCTCCTCTATCCATAGAATTCTCCAGGCAAGAATACTGGAGTCAGCTGCCATTCCCTTCTCCAAGGGATCTTCCCGACCGAGGGACCTCTGACGCGATATGGAGCTGAAAAGAAAGTAGAAGCTGGATACCGAGGTGGGTGGGGGGGTGTGTGAGTTGCTCAGTCATGTCCAACTCTTTGTGATCTCATAGACTGTAGCTCAGCAGTCTCCTCTATCCATAGAATTCTCCAGGCAAGAATACTGGAGTCAGCTGCCATTCCCTTCTCCAAGGGATCTTCCCGACCGAGGGATTGAACCCAGGTCTCCGACACTGTGGTCAGATTCTTTACCTTCTGAGCCACCAGGGAAGCCCAGATTACTTTGTATTCTGAAAAAAAAAAAAAAGCTTAATCTTTGAGGAAAGGATAGGGGTAAGGGATAGTTACTACTCATAGATTAAGAAAAATAAAACTCATTTATTTGGCAATAGTTTCAGATTTACATAAAGACTTGCAAAGATAGTACATAAAATTCTGGTATACTCTTCACCCAGTTTCCCTATTATTAGCGTCTTCCATTTGTGAAAACAATGAAAGAGCATTGTACAGGATTTTTAACTAAACTACTACTGGTCGTACCCTTTTTATAATGTAGGAACTACTAGGAAAGGCAAGAACGCTTTACTTTTATCAACATAACTCTTTGGGGATATGTTTTATAGACTTTCATTTTTCATCCACATCCAGCAGCCATTTCAGTTTAGTCAAGACTCTTCTGTCCCACTCAATGCTCAGAAAACAAATTCAGTAAGAATCCTCTCAATTACATCACTTATCTAAATATAATTAAGATCTAGTTAGTTAACCAGACAATATTTACCTTAATTTAAATTTTTGCTTTTAACTATCCCAATTGAGTGGGCAATTGAGATATTATATTTGTCATTAATGTTTCCAATGTTTTTTAGTTGTTTTTTTTTTTAACATATAAAGCAGGAGGTAATTATCAAAATGTGCACAGAAGCTTTAGTTAGTGGATAGAATAACAGGTGTGCAGGACTCACCTCTACACAGGAGGAACATCTCTCTACGCTGTAACTCATACAGTAGAATGCCTTTAATTTTTGAGCTTTTTGCCATGGACCAAAATCACTGCAGATGGTGATTGCAGCCATGAAATTCAAAGACACTTACTCCTTGGAAGGAAAGTTATGACCAACCTAGATAGCATATTCAAAAACAGAGACATTACTTTGCCAACAAAGGTCCGTCTAGTCAAGGCTATGGTTTTTCCAGTGGTCATGTATGGATGTGAGAGTTGGACTATAAAGAAAGCTGAGCGCTGAAGAATTGATGCTTTTGAACTGTGATGTTGGAAAAGACTCTTGAGAGTCCCCTGGACTGCAAGGAGATCCAACCAGTCCATCCTAAAGGAGATAAGTCCTGGGTATTTATTGGAAGGTTTGATGTTGAAGCTGAAACTCCAATACTTTGGCCACCTGATGTGAAGAGCTGACTCATTTGAAAAGACCCTGATACTGGGAAAGATTGAAGGCAGGAGGAGAAGGAGATGATAGAGGATGAGATGGTTGGATGGCATCACCGACTCAATGGACATGGGTTTGGGTGAACTCTGAGAGTTGGTGATGGACAGGGAGGCCTGGCATGCTGCTGTTCATGGGGTCGCAAAGAGTCAGACAAGACTGAGCAACTGAACTGAGCTGAAGCTGATATGGGCCCCATGGCAAGATGTTGGATTGGAAAATACATTCATATTTGTTACAAACCTCTGTGTGTCTGCTTGGTTACCCATCAGTTTCACCCCAGACTCCTATCAGGAAGTGTGTTTTGCCACAAAAGGAGTTTAAAATTCCTCCTCTATACTGTAGTGCATGAGAGCAACAGACAGGAATACACAGAAGCATCAGAGTTGAAAACAAAGAAGGGCAGAGCCAGAGTGTTTAGCAGATGAACCAGAGACAACTCTTAGCAAACCTGAAGGCCTTCTGCAATGGTAGGAAAGTCCCTCAGACAGTATAAATGGCACGGGGACCTCAAGAGATCACTGGCAATGATCAGACATGTATACAAATGAAGGTCAACCCAATAAAAATATATCCTAGCAAGGATTATCATTTTTTCAAATATCTATAAGGAAATGGTTTGGAAATTTATATCAGACTCCCAGAACATTTATGTTTGATGTGTATATTCATAATGAAGTTAAAGAATAAGTGTTTAGCTCCTTATTCCAGCAAATGGTTGGTCCCTGTATCTCAAGAAATTATTCAGTTTATTTGTTGGAATCAAGAGTTAGATCCTTCAGGTGCTGTGCCGACACAGTGGTGGGATGTTTGACTCTCGTGACATTGGCAGCTTCTCTTGCTTTAGCAGTCGGTTTGCTCTCAGGGTTAGCTGAGCATTCATCACAGAACTCCAGGGCCTTCCTGTTGTCACCTGCCTATGACTCCTGCCACCTTAGGAATGCCATTCATTAGGTTTAGATTATGTAAGAGTTACTAGCTACATTGGGGATGAAATTGCATTGCTGAGCAAGAAAATGAATTTCTTTTGGGTCTTTGCAAAATGGATTTTTATTAAAACTGGGACTCTTTTAGAGAAGGCTGGAGGTGCATGAAGGACCTTGAGACACCCTATTAAGGTTATGCCTTCTTTAAAGCAGTAAAGGTCTTGTAGTTTTAAAGGCCTGTAAATTGAAGTTAGGAATCACACGTTGAATCTCAACTTCCACTTGCTGGTTTGGCAGCTTTTGGCAAGTTGTTTACTCATTCTGTGCCTCGGTTTTCTCACCAGTAAAATGGAGATAATACACTTCTAATAGAGGATGAGAGAATTCCAGGATATAACAGCTTTGCAGTTCCTCATGTGGCAGCTGACACATACGAGACACTCAAAGTATTAGCTCTTCGTTCTCTCCACCGTCAGTCTTTTAGGGCAGACTAACGCTGAAGAAGATTGATCTGCTATAAATGAAGGAACTTAACTGAGTAGAGTAAGAGGGGACATGTGTTACATTTAACTGATTCACTTTGCCATACAGTGGAAACC
The DNA here is from genome assembly GCF_055505025.1 of Bos grunniens. Taxonomy (NCBI): domain Eukaryota; kingdom Metazoa; phylum Chordata; class Mammalia; order Artiodactyla; family Bovidae; genus Bos; species Bos grunniens. Next base: position 45,096,955 of record NC_141193.1, on the reverse strand, counting down.
AACACAACATTGTAAAGCAACCATGCTCAGATAAAAATGATTTTTAAAAAAGATACATGCACCACGATGTTCATTGCTGTGCTGTTTACAATAGCCAGGCCATGTAGGTAACCTAAATATCCAACTCCAGAGGAGTGGATAAAGCATATATGGTACATGTGCACAATGAACTATTAGCCATTAAAAGAATGGAATAATGTCATTGCAGTAACATGGATGTATCTAGAGATTGTCATACTGAGTGAAGTAAGACAGAGAAAGACAGATACCACATGATAGTGCTTATATGTGGAATCTAATAAGAGGATAGAAATGAACCTATTTACAAAACAGAATCACAGATGTAGAAAACACATGATGGTTACAGGAGGAAAAGAGGCAGGGAGGGGTAAATTGTGAACTTGGGATTGACATACACACTACTCTGTGTAAAAGAAACTAATGAGGACCTACTGTGCACCACGGGGAACTCTGCTCATACTCTGTAATGGCCTATATGGAAAAATAATCTAAAAAAGGGTGGATATATGCATACGTTTACCTGATTCACTTTGCTGTGTACCTGAAACTAACACAGCATTATGAATTAACTATACTCCAATAAAAATTTAAAACAAACAAAAAAGAAAATATCTGAAACTTTCATATCAACTGTAATAATAACATGTGTTTGTTAGTCGCTCAGTCTTGTCAGACTCTTTGCGACCCCATTGACTATAGCCCGCCAGGTTCCTCTGTATGTGGGATTCTCTAGGCAAGCATACTGGAGTGGGTAGCCATTCCTTTCTCCAGGGGATCTTCCCAACCCAGGGATCAAACCTGGGTCTTCCACATTGCAGGAGGTTTCTTTACCATCTGAGCCAATGGGGAAGTCCCAATAATATGCAAATAAATTTATGCAAACATGTGCAAATAAAAAGAGTTTCTACAAATGAAAATGTGCAGAATTTTCTGTATGGCGATAGATAAAGCAGATCTAAATTGTTATAAATCTAAGGATTTATAAGCAGAAATGATAAATGTCAGGGGAAGTTAAAAATTATTTGCAAGATTTCTGTGAGATTGAATGCCTTGGCAGTGGAGTTATGTCGATGGGCAAGAGAAAGCAAGCCTTCTCTCCATCCGTCATTACCAGGGCATTTTGAAGTCAAATAACACTCCTATCAAATGCTGATACAGAACCTAAGAGTTGAGGGAATTCTATGCATATTAAATGTCATCCTGTTCAATATTTTTCTCCATAACAAATGGCCTATCCTTAAACTCTGAAGGTGACACAGTGTGATAGCTTAAATTAATATCTCCATCTTGCACCTGCAGAAAGTGTCCTTCTTGCCTGCTGTGGTCCTTTACTAGAGCTAGTACCAACCTCCAACACTATTTCAGATAGTCAAGACCTTCATATCTGATAACAAGGAGATAATACCCTTGAAATTGAAACTTGTACATTCTGGGTTGAACTTACTCAAAAAAAAAAAAAAGGCCAGTTTTTTTAAAAGACTTAAGCTATCATTAATTATCAGATATTCCAGGGTGTCTTACAATGAAAGCATCTGGGATGAATTTCTCCAGCTCATTTATTTTTTTTTTAAATGTTCCTTCACTTGGCAAAGAAAGTGAAAGTGTTAGTTACTCCTTCGTGTCTGACTCTTTGGGACCCCATGGACTGTAGCCCACCAGGCTCCTCTGTCCATGGGATTCTCCAGGCAAGGATACTGGAGCGGGTAGACTTTCCCTTCTCCAGAGGATCTTCCCGACCCAGAGATCGAATCCATGTCTCCTGAATTGCAGGCAGATACTTCACCATCTGAGCCACAGGGAATTTTTAACATTTTCAGATGGATCTGTTGTTTGAAAATACAGTTTTGCTGGGCTCTCCTTTTCGACACCCCAGAAATAATATTTCATTCAATCTATGAGAAAATTAAGATAAGAATGCTCCAACAGCAACTGCTTTACTAGAGATGCAATTATACATTTACTCTTCTAAACAGGATGAGTCAAGAAAAATATGCTAAGCCTAGAGGAAAAATTAGAATACCTAAATGTTTTAAATGTATTTGTAGAAAAACTTCAGTGAGAAGAAGTCTTCACTTGCAGTTCACTAAAGGAACTTCCATTTTTATGTCTGAATAAAGGGAAATTTATGTTTTTCAATTTACTGCTAAATTGCACTGGTGCAATATAAAAACTTACTCTGAATTAAGAGTCAGCAAACAATTATTGGGTTGCTTCTATGGATGATAGAGTGCTGCTAATCTTAAAGAACATAGTGTTGAAAACTTAGCATCATCAACTTCCTTACAGATCTATTGTGGGTAAGATTTATATAATAACAGCTATCATTGATTCCTTTTGTGCCAAACCTGGTGTTCAGCCCTTGGATTTTCAAGTGTACTTCTTATAATAACCTAATTTATTAGATGTGATTATCCCAATTTATTAGATAAAGAAACCAAGTCTTTGAAAAATAAGATTCAGGTTAGCCAAGTCCTATTTAAAAAAAAAAAAAAAAACTGAGTTTAAGAAAAGAGAGGTAATAGTAGATTCATAAGACTCATAAGACTGAATTACATTTCAACAGGGATTTAGAGCTTATTATTGAAGACATTCTGAGAACTCTGAAAGGGAAACAGTAATGAAACAATAATAAAGTTTCAATAAAGCTCATATCCTTTTTTAATGGAAAGTTTAGAAATACAAAGTTATGACCCGGAGGGATGATATGGGGTGGGCGGGGAGGTCAGGATGGGGAACATGTGTATACCTGTGGTGGGTTTATGTTGATGTATGGCAAAACCAATACAATATTGTAAAGTAATTAGCCTCCAATTAAAATAAATTTAAATTAAAAAAAAGAAATACAAAGCTATGAGAATCTATAGGCACGTTATATCTGGATTTTGGCAAGGAATTTAATAAGATAAAGTAGTCTGACATCTAATGTGAGATGGACGGTTCTGGTAGATTTATAACTTGTTTGCTGATGCTAATAAGCATGTAGATTCTGTGGTGGTTCAGAGTTTGGGTTCTAGATTCATATCTGCCTTCCTTACTGTGCCTCAGTTTCTTTGTGCTGTCATTATGGTGCCTCCCTTATGGAACAGCTGTCACACATTTGTCTTAGATTTTACTATGATAGAGTAAATAATCTAGGACAACCCAGAAGTTATCAAATTCTTTATCATCAACTGTAATGTCAGGCATGTCCTGCTGGACATATGCATTATTGATTTGAATACTGGCAGAGATAGAGTACTGATGAAACTTGAGATCATTCCAACCTTTGGGATATTGTCACTGACAGATTAGACACAATACTAACAAAAAAGATGAAAGTATAGTATCATTTGCTGAGCGCCAAGTATATGTCAGATGCTTCTCATGCATTGCCTGTAATCATCAGAGTCACCTAGAAGGGTATGCATCATTTTCCTCCCTTTACCCACAGAGGATTTCAGGCACTGAGAGGCCCGGGGCTTCCCAGGTGGCGCTGTTGTTTAGTTGCTCAATCGTGTCTGACTCTTTGTGATACTCTGGACTGCAGCCACGCTAGGCTTCCCTGTTCTTCACCATCTCCTGGAGTTTGCTCAAACTCATGTCCATTGAATCAGTGATGCCATCTCACCGTCTGCCATCCCCTTGTCCTCCTTCAGTCTTTCCCAGGTGGTGCTAATGGTAAAGAACCTGCCTGTAGGTGCAGGAGACATGAGAGACTCGGGATCCATCGATCCCTGGATTGGGAAGATCCCCTGGAGGAGGGCATAGCAACCTACTCCAGTATTCTTGCCTCGAGAATCCCCTGGACAGAAGAGCCTGATGGGGTCATAGGGTCACCAAAAGTCAGACACAACTGAAGTGACTTAGTGAGTACACACACAGGGTCAAGAAAATGACCTTCAGTCAAACAGCCAGGTCATAGCAGTCCTGGGAACAAAGGCCCAGATCTGCTTCATCTACTTCACACCAAAGCTCAGGTCTTTCTGTTACATTTTACTGTCCCTAATGAGATGGAATTTTACAAGTATAAATAATTTATTTTTAATTTTAGGTTAAAACATACTATGCTTGAATAAGAACAGAATAAGGTATCTGTGACTTCCTAAAGTTCTCATTAAAACAATCATGAAGACTTTAATTTATTGGAAATTAAACATGAATCAATAATATGGTGGTCATTTCATGATAACCACAGAAGGCTCTAGGAGTGATAATATAATGGATGTACTCTGTAAAGGATCTGTCCACCTTATGCCTGGGTTCATGGGAGACAATTAATAAATGGTAGTGATGTTGATAATGATGATGGTTTTTTGCCCTGAGCAGCCAGTGTAATTGTATTTCATTTTGAGTTCAGGGACTCTTAGTTAAGAAGGACTCAAATAAGCTGATAATGTCTCACAAAAGAGCAACTTGACAGGTTTCAATACTATGCCACTTAGGTAAGATTGAAGAAATTAGAGATATTTGGCTTAAAGAAGACTTGATTAATGGGTATCATAAGATACGTATAGAGCTGTGAGAGAGACTCACAAACATTAGTAAGTTAATTCAGTTCAAGATTAGAAAGAAAGTCTGGAGAATTGGAATAAACTGTCTCATGAGGTCCTGAGCTTCTCGTTACTGGAAACATTCAGGCACATAGCAGATGACTGTCAAAAATATAGGAAAAGTTTGAGGATAAATAAGCATTGGAGAGATGGCCTTACTTCCTGTTACTTTCTCTCTGAAAATTTATACACATTTACATACAGCATTTACATTACCACACATGTATAGTCACATGTGCACACAAATACACATACTAGGAGTATGTCTAGAATAAAATTGTAGTGTTTGACCAGCTTGAGATTATGGGGGATAACAGTGAATTACTAAAATACAAATTTTGCACAGCAATCCCTTCTATATTTTAAAACTAAAATATATTCACTTTGAAATCCTGGTAAAACTCATTTCGAAACCTCAACTGAGGCATAAGGGTAATCTAATACTGTAAATTTTATATACAGGTTATTAAAGAACATATTTATCCTTGAAACAAAAAAGCCAAAGCCGAAGTAGTGGCTGTGACTGAATCTCATAAAACAAAAAATTTTAGGAAACTTCCTAGATTACATGTGATGAGTGTGGTACCCTTGGGGCCAGCAGTATTGACTCAATAACTTGTCCTTCAAAGGGGTCATTAGTAATCTTGTAATCATCAGTGATCATTAATACTAATAATCTTGTGATCATTAGTCATTCTTAAGGCCCCTGCCTTAAGGAATGGCAGACTTCACCCATCAGACCTTTTAGCATTTCTCTAATATTAGCTTTACCCTCAGTTTCTTCAGGGGGCTTCTCTGGTGGCTCAGTGGTAAAGACTGCCTGCAGTGTAGGAGACACAGGAGACGTGAGTTTGATCCCTGAGTCAGGAAGGTTCCTTGAAGAAGGAAATGGAAATCCACTCCAGTGTCCTTGCCTAGGAAATCCCGTGGACAGAGGAGCCTGGCGGGCTACAGTCCATGGGGTCACAGAGAATCGGACATGACTTAGTGACTAAACCACAACAAAACAGAAGTTCCTTCAAGCAACATAAAAGTTGAGGAGGCAAGTGAAGGCAAACAGCTGCCGAGTTATGGTCAGCTTTGCTTAGCATTTCTTCCAGCACGTTTACTAACTCCCTTTCCTCTTGAGACCCTGAAGCTTGTCACTCCACTAGATCTAGAATGAGCCAGCTCTCCCAGTTCTCGAGTACTTTTTCTGATGTGACCCCTGGCAGCTTTACACTTGTGATCCTCATCAGACCTGTGTTCCTTAGCTGGCCTCCACTCTTGGCTCCAGCTACACTGTCTTCCAGGTGCCTAGAGCAAAGCCTCTCCTAGACACTATCCTTTTACTACCGTTATCTCAACCTGTGCGCATCTTTTGTGTGTTTTACCTGATGATGGGAACCTTCAGAGAAACTGTGTTTAGATGTAAACTATTGAGATCTTTGAGCAGGTAAAATAACAAAGCTTGGAATGAGAGGTCGTAGGGTAACAACGCTTGAAGTATTTAAGCAGAATCTGATCATCTGACAAGAATAAAGTTGAAAATGAGACAACATAAAAATTTACTTTCAACTTTGTAAGAGCAAAATAGCATGTTTCCTGTGGTAACATCTTTTTATGGGTCAGTCCAACCGTATTCATCTCTGACTGTTCCTTGCTAGACAACGGGAAGTCAAGGTGGGTGATGCTCATCATTGCCCTGGTAGTGTGCTGATCTATCCTGTAATTTATTCAGTGCCATAAATCTGTTAATTAGTGTGGCAGAGAGTTGTTAACTTCTGAGGGGTGTTTTGCATAATAAGTTTTGCTTTGATAATAGTAGTAGGCAAAAGGCTTATAACCTTATTTGACTAATTCCTCAGGGTTAAGAGATTCAGAATACAACTTTTTGAATCACTCTTAAAATATGGTCATTTTTGAGGCAATTGATGTAAAAAGTGAAGACTAAAAGCAGCAAGAGGGGAAAAGTCCTATGGATTATTTCTTCAAGACACGCTCAAAATACAGAAAGTTTTAAGAGTTATCTGTTGTCATGATTCCTTCAAAGAAAACCAACTGCTGAGTTGTCTGTCAGTTCAGTTCAGTTCAGTCGCTCAGTCGTGTCCGACTCTTTGCGACCCCATGAATTGCAGCACCCCAGGCCTCCCTGTCCATCACCATCTCCTGAGTTCACTCAAACTCACATCCATCAAGTTGGTGATGCCATCCAGCATCCTCTGTTGTCCCCTTCTCCTCCTGCCCCCAATCCCTCCCAGCATCAGAGTCTTTTTCCAATGAATCAACTCTTTGCATGAGGTGGCCAAAGTACTGGAGTTTCAGCTTTAGCATCATTCCTTCCAAAGAAATCCCAGGGCTGATCTCCTTCAGAATGGACTGGGTGGATCTCCTTGCAGTCCAAGGGACTCTCAAGAGTCTTCTCCAACACCACAGTTCAAAAGCATCAATTCTTCAGTGCTCAGCTTTCTTCACAGTCCAACTCTCGCATCCATACATGACCACTGGAAAAAACATAGCCTTGACTAGACGGACCTTTGTTGGCAAAGTAATGTCTCTGCTCCTCAATAGGCTATCTAGGTTGGTCATAACTTTTCTTCCAAGGAGTAAGCATCTTTTAATTTCATGGCTGCAGTCACCATCTGCAGTGATTTTGGAGCCCCAAAAAATAAAGTCTGACACTGTTTCCACTGTTTCCCCATCTATTTGCCATGAAGTGATGGGACCGGATGCCATGATCTTCGTTTTCTGAATGTTGAATTTTAAGCCAACTTTTTCACTCTCCACTTTCACTTTCATCAAGAGGCTTTTTAGTTCCTCTTCACTTTCTGCCATAAGGGTGGTGTCATCTGCATATCTGAGGTTACTGATATTTCTCCCAGCAATCTTGATTCCAGCCTGTGCTTCTTCCAGCCCAGCGTTTCTCATGATGTCTGTATTAGTTTTCTATTGCTCTGTGGTGAATTTCCTCTGATTTTGCAACTTAAAATAAAAAAAATAAAAATATATATATATATTTCCTCTGAGTTTCTCTAGGTCAGGAATCTGAGAGAAGCTCAGCTGCATGATTTGGGCCCAAGGGTCTCTCCTGAGTCTCATATGAAGGTTTGACACAGGGAGCGGTCTCTCCCAGACCCACTCGTGTTTCTTGAAAGCTCTGTTTCTTTTTTTTTTTTTAATTGGGGCATAGTTGCTTTACATTACTGTGTTAGTTTCTGCTGTACAATGGAGTGAGTCAGCTATGTGTACACATATATCCCGTCCCTCTTAAATCTCCTTCCCACCCAAGCCCCATTCCGTCTTCGAGGTCACCACGGAGCAGCAGCTGAGCATCTGCAGTATGCAGTAGCTTCCGACTAGACATCTATTTTACACGTGGTAGGGACATGACTGAAGTGACTTAGCACACACGCACAGTGTATATGGAGCCCTCCCCTGGGGCTCAGCGGTAAAGAACCTGCCCGCTAACGCAGGAGATGAAAGAGACGCGGGTTCCATCCCTCGGTTGGGAGGATTCCCTGGGGAAGTAAATGGCAGCCCACTGCAGTATTATTGCCTGGGAAATCCTGTGGACAGAGGAGCCTGGGGGGCTACAGTTGGACTTGACTGAGTGGCTAAACAAGTATATATACGTCAACCCCCCTCCCAGTTCATCTCATGCCTCTCCCCACCGTGTCCACATATCTGTTCCCTGTGTCTGCATCTCTACTCCGGCCCTGCAAATAGGTTCATCTGTACCATTTTCTAGATTCCATATATATGTGTTAATATACGATATTTGGTTTTGTTTTCCTATTTTTTAATGACTGGTGCCTGAAGATTCCAGTTTCCGACAATGTGAGCCTCTCCATGGGCTACCTGAATGCCCCCAGATCATGTCAGCTAGTTTTCCGGAGTCAAGAGTGCCCAAGTTGGGCACTTTAACCTTTTTATATCTTAATCACGGAAATGATAGATCATCGCTTTTGCTGCATCCTACTTGTTAGTTACGAGTCAGTCATCCCAGTCGCCCAGTCGACATTCAAGCAGAGGGTGTGTGTGCATGTGTGCTTGGTCACTTCAGTCATATCCGCCTCTGCAACTCCATGGACTGTAGCCTCCCAGGCTCCTCTGTCCATGGAATTTTCCAGGCAAGAATACTGGAGTGGGTTACCACACCCTCCTTAGGGCATCTTCCTGACCCAGTGATAGAACCCACTCTCTTATGTCTCTTGTATTGGCAGGCGGGTTCTTTTACCACTAATGCCACCTGGGAAGCCCATCAAAGAATTTGTTGACCTAATTTTAAAACCATCACATGGTCAACTTTAGGGAGAAACATTTGTAGATCAGTATGGTGAGGGACAGGGAGGCCTGGTGTGCTGCGATTCATGGGGTCGCAAAGAGTCGGACACGACTGAGCGACTGAAGTGAACTGAACTGAACTGATGGCTTGATTAGTGCAGCTAATTCCAGCTTTGGGAGGAAGAGTCTGGTAGAAAGGAAAAAGGACTGCTCAGAAGAGTGAGGCGACAAAGTTTCTTGTTCTGATGCTATTCAACGTGCAAAGTGAATGCTTCTAGAGTTTTAGTGTGAACATGAATTACCTTGAAGCACTGGTAAAGCATGGATTTCCAGGTCCCATGCCCAGGTATTCTAATTCAGTGGGTCAGAGAGCTTGAATTTCTAAGAAAGTCTCAGAGATCACTCTGATCCATCTTCTGAAACCAACTTTAAATTTCAAGACTCTAATTGAATTAGCCTCCTCAAAATGTGGCCCAAGGGCTAGCAACCTCATCCCCTGGTAGCTAGTTAAAAATGTGAAATCCGAGGCTCCAGCCCAGGCCTACTGGGTCAGAAACAGCAGTTTCACATTATCCCCAGGTGATTCATAATGGCGTTAGAGTTTGACAAGCCCTGCAATCTAGATGGTATTTCTCAACTGAATAGGACCTCAGTTTTATCCTCTGTTGAAATGGCAGTATTAATCTTATTTTAAATCCAACCTACTGTGGGGTGAAAAATTAGGATTTGAAGTCAAATATGCAGGCGTGAACTGAGCTTCCACTAGCCATAGTTTCTGCGTGGATAAAATGGGGACATTTCGTAGCATCCTCTCTTGGTTATTCTAAAAATGAAGTAATGCTATGATTGTAATGTGCCTAGCTCCCTTTTGAACAGTCTGACATTCATTTTTACATGAATATTCAAGATGCAGCTCCTGCAGAACCGCTTGTGAAATTGCTTATTTGTTATGTTGGTTCCACCTATTTGATTAGTTAATTTGGTAAATTTAATGATGCTGTAAGTGAAATGATTCCAGCTAATGATTATTGATTTGAACCTCAAGAAGAGGGAAATAAATTGATTCCTAGGTAATTACAACTTAAAATACATACATTGAGTGTGTGCAGATGCTGGCTGATTAAAGATAATGAATATTTAAAAACTGATATAAAACTGGGGCCAAGTTGTAGGGAGGTAAGTTGTGGTTCAGAGAGTAATTAAAACAAAAATGAGGGATGACTGACCAAAAATTAAATGGGCTTGCCTGTTAAGTGGGGTATTCTTCAAGCTGAGGTTAGATGTTCTAAGAAGGTATATCATTGAGGGGCTTTTGCTCTAAAAGAAAGCTTAAAATAGATGATTTCCAATGTCCCTGAAATTCTAAGTCCTGCTTTATAGTATCTGCATTTCTTTTTCCTGCTTATACTCTTTCCCCTCATCTTCAGGGAAGTGCATACTTTGATCTATGATTATTATCTTCTGAGAGATGTTGGTGAGGTCCCAATATAAACAGCAGGGTGTATTGCTGAGTAATTAAGAATACAATATGAAGAGCCAGTTAGGCCAGAGTTAGAATCAAAGTTATTCTACTTACAAGCTATGTAACATGGGCAAGTTATTATATACCTGTCAGCATCAATTTCTTCATCTGTTCATAGGCTTGAGAAGAGTAATCAGTCAAAGGATGCTCTGAAGGCCATAGAAAATGAGACATAGAAGGGATTTTACAAAGTGTGGCATGTGGTAAACTTTCAGAAAGTGCTAGCTACTCTTATCTGAAATATTTATCTAGGATATAAATCTCTTATCATTTCAGAGCCCTCACTTCTCTTACCGATCACAGTAAGGACAACATATATATTACAAGCTAATTCTCTTCCTGTATTACATTCTGACCCTGTAAATTTCACCATAATATTATTTTGCTGTATCCTCATTTTTAATATAGCCAGGTACCCAGAAAGAAAATTTCACATTCACCAGAACCTACATACTTATTTCCAATGATGGGCTTTATTTGATTTGGAGATATTTTAGTTAGAGTGCAATAGGATTTTCTTGAACAAACATGCTGACCTGAATTCTGGCACATGCCTTATCTCTTCCTAAGGCATCTCCTTACTTCTTATTTCCACTCCCACAAAACATCTCCCTGTCTCTATTTTTCTCATATCATTGTTCCAACTAATGTATTTCACAATCGAATCTGTGACTACACGTTTCATCTTCTCCTCCCATTCAAAACTGAAATTGTTTAAATTCCTTTTAGAGTTTATAAAACCCCTTCTTCATGTATTTTCAGCTGACATTTCATGGGCAAATATCACCAGTGATTTCCAAATTGCAGATCCAAGGTCTCTTTTTCATCCTTAACCTATGAAACACCCTCACACCGTTTGATTGGTAAAGAACTCCTAAGCTCTTTTTTGTTGTGGCATTCATGCCTCTCTGTGTTTTAGGGTTCCTTCTTTTGTTCAAGGAACAATGGCTGGTAGACTCCTAGCTCTATTTCTAAACAGGGACAAATGATTTATACTTTCTGGCTTCCAAGGATCTATGCCTATATGAAGGGTCTGTACCTAGCGTCATGGTGCTTTGCATGTAGGAGTAAATGGTTGCTCTTGTTATAGTAATAATTCCTTATAATTTTTCTTTCAATTCTCTAGCTGCCATTAGGGTTTGTGAATCTTCAGGGTTTTATTCATAGTTTTTTTTCACACTTTACATGGTTTCCTTTTTTAATTTTTATATTTTTAACTTTTTTTTATTGGAGGATAGCTGATTACCAACGTGATAGTTTCAGGTGGACAGCAATCAACTGAGCCATACATATGTATATATTAATGGTTTCTTGATCCTCTCTGTTCACAGGCTTCAGCTATCACTTTCATGCCGAAAAATGCCAAATTTTTATCTCATGTCCTAACTTCTCTTAGTTTAAGGTTCAAATGGCTAATTCTTAACTATTCATCTGCAGAAGGATGTCCCACAAGCAAATCATACTTTATGCCTCAACATCATTCATCAATTTTACATCATCTGTTTCTTATCAATTAATCTCTTTTGCTGTGTTTGGTATTCCCATCCACTTAGTTATCAAGGACAGGATCTTCAGAATATTTATTGAGTACCTTATTAACCACCCCTTATGCTTAACATTTGCCAAGATTTACCTTTCTCATTTTCCCCTCTTCTTTATGTGCCTCATTACTTGCATCATTTAATGGGGTAAGAGACAAGACGTTGAGAAAGTAAAAACTAAGAGACTATTTCAACAATTCAGACAAGAACTTAGTACAGGTTTAGTCTATACTATTATACTCGGCACAAAAAGTGAATCTATAGACAAATTGTCATGATGTAATATAAAACTTACATGATAAAAGGCAGATGACAGCATAGGTATTCAAGTATTCCAAAATACTGATGCTTTTTAAATGATTCTGCTTTGGGGACTGTGTTCTAACAAAGCTGATATTTATTCACATTTTTAACATTATTAACATTAACATGTTAACACTGTTAACATTTATTCACATTGTTAACATTTTTAGAGTATTAGATTCATTAATCTGTTCATTCACATATTCATTCATACATGCACAAATTAATTCTATAAGCAATTAATGAGCACATATTTAAAGCATTGTGGCAGGATCTTTAACCACAGCTCTTTCAAGGAGCTGATAGTCTGGGAGGGGAGATAAGCAACTCCATGTAAGGTGTATGGTTTATTAGCCAACTCAGCTGACCATTTCAGTCTTTCCTCCATTGTGACACCCACTCAGGAAACTGGGAAAGTCAGTGCTCACATCCATAGACTCTTCAGCTGGATACAGTTCTAGCTATTGAGGTTGAAACAGAGCTTTTCTATGGATAGCTCAAAAAGTTCTGCTTTTTGATAAAAAGAATAGATTCAGCTGAGATGATCCCTTTTCCTCTTTTACATTGCTGCTGATCTTGAAGGCAAATGTGATATTTGTGAGTATTACAACTACCTTGTAAAGAGGAAGTAAAGAGTTTAGGATACAGGTCAAGATTCTGAGGATGAAATGCTAGAAATTTAGGAGTCTGGATGTCTCTAGAATTTTTATTTTTCTCAATTTTCATGTTACTTGAGTAATAGCTCTTAACCTATACCAAATTAGTCATCTAATTTTTAATTTTTTTAAAAATTTTAAAACAACTTCAAATTTATTAAAAAATTGGAAAGGTATACAGAGCTCCTATATATTTCTTAACCTAGAATTTTTGTTAGCATTTCTCCTACCCTGAAAAGCTTGAGAACAAGTTTTAGATATGATGCCCTCTTATTCCTTGTGGGGTGGCTGGCTATGGGCCCATAACTAATCACCACAAACTTGGTAGCTTGACAACAGAAGTTTATTCTTTCACATTTCTAGAGGCCAGAAGTCCAAAGTTAGTACTACTGTGCTAGCATCAAGGAGTTAGTGGAATGGTGCTCCCTCCAGAGGCTTTAGGGGAGATCAGTTCCTCACCTCTTCCAGCAACTGGTGTCCCCTTCCTTTGGCCTGTGTCTGCATTGCTCTAGTAAATGCCTCTATCTTCACACTATCTTTTCTTTGTCAGATTTCCCCTTTCCTCTCTCTTATAAGAGCATCTGTAATGTCATTTCACAGGCCATCTGTATAATACAAAATAGTCTCCCCATCTCAATATAATTAATTTAGTCACATCTGCAAAAAACCCTTTTATAAGGTGATACTTACGTGTTGTAGGTACCAGGCCCTTGACTCCTGTAGATCATGATTCTGTTTACCATGGACTTCCCTCATGGCTTAGCCGGTAAGGAATCTGCCTGCAATGCAGGAGACCTGGGTTCGATCCCTGGGTTGGGAAGATCCTCTGGAGAAGGAAATGGCAACCCACACCAAGTGTCTTGCCTGGAAAATCCCATGGACAGAGGAACCTGGTGGGCTACAGTTCATGGGGTCGCAAAGAGTCAGACACGACTGAGCAACTTCCCTTCTTCTCTGTGTTTGCCATAGCTCTTGATTCTCTAATATATGTTTCCTATTTATAAGAACATTTTCTCACATAGGCATAATATAGCCATCAAAATGAAGAAGTAAACATTGATTCAGTAATATTACTTAGACCACAGACCCTGTTCAGATTTTTATAATAATAGCAAATATATCCTTTTTAAAGTCTGTCAGCAAATCCAGGATCAAGTATTCTTCATTATCATTTCTCTTTAATGCCCTTCAATTTGAAATAGTTCCTTGGTCTTTTCTTACCTTTCATGGTCTTACTGTTTTTAAAGTATGTAGTCCAGTTACTGTGTAGGATGTCCTGCCATTTGGGCTTGTCTGATATTTGTTATGATGAAAGAATTTGTATATTCTGTGTGAGATTACCACAAACGTGATGCTGGGCTCAGTGTTTCATATCAGAAGACACACAATGTTGATATGTGTCATTATCAATGATATTGACATTTGTCATTAGGTTAGTGAGATCTGTCAAATTTTCTCACTAGGAAATTCATTAACAACCGTGTGATATTTATTAATGAATAAAGAACCAAAATGTATCTCCTGAGAAGTTACTTTGAAAGCATGTCAATATCCTCTCTCATTAGCCTAAATCTCAAACACCAGACTTAGTATCCACTGATGATACCTGCCCAAAACAGTTATCACTATGATGATGGTCAAATGATGTTCAAACCTTCTAATTACATAATTCATTTTAGATTCATTAGTTGGCATGGAAGAATTCCATGCTCTTCCATTTAAATGTGTACCCATTTATGTTTTTGTATCAATGCAGTCTCATGGGTTCTTATTTAACTCAAAAGATTACAACCTGTCATCATCAGCATTTATTTGATGTTCTAATTGTCCCAGGCTTGGCTTGTGGGAGTTGCTGGTCCCTGTGTCCTTTTGATATGTCCATTGAGTATTTTTGGCACAACACAATGTTCTCAGATTATCTTGTATTTTTCCTGCTTCAGCCCTGGAGTCAATTATATGTCTTTAGGAAACTCTTCATCCTTGGCAGTTATAAAAAAATACTTGGACATTCTGTATTCTATTTGTGACTTGAATGTCACCTTTGCAACAGACTGAGATAAGAAAAATCTGTAAGTTATATGTGTGTTTGCATGTATCTATGTATTTCTCTATCTTACCTTAATTTTGACTGGGGCTATACCATAGTAGGTTATATTTCACATTGATGCTTCCAGTTGCTTTCCAACATCATCGCTTTTCCATATTCAGAAATCTGATTTTCAGTAGTGAGAAACTGGTTTTCCATTATCCTTAATGAATTGACCCATTTCGTCAATCTTGTCTCTGTGTTACCAAACTCCTCACTATGACCGCAGAAAGCTTGGTCTTGAGTTCATTGTCTTCCCCCTTGGATATATTGGCTACCCTAATTTAGGTTCTCATTTTTCCCACTTGGGCTAACCAACTACCTTGCCTCATAGATTGTCTTATGCTTTCCACCTAGATGCTAGAGTTTTCTGTTTAAATATCTGATCTGACTGTTACTATCTCTAAAAACCCCTGCAAAGGCTAATCATACCCTATAGAAGAAATTTAATATTTATTGGCATAGTATATAAGCCCTTTGATTGCATGCCTCTTGCCTACTTGTTTTTCAGTTTATTTTAAATTTTTAAGTGTATAATTTAGTGAGCTTTAATATATTTACGAAGTTGTGCAATACCAGTGCCAGAACATTTCCATCACTGAAACCTTGAACCCATTAGCAGTCAGTCCTCCTGGTCTCTGAAAGCCACTAATCTGCTTTCTTTTTCTGAAGATTTACTAATTCTGGACATTGCATAGGATTCCAGACAATATGTCCCTGTCTGCTTTTAAACTCCCTTTCTTTTATAATCCATCTCTCAAATCCTTCTTTCCATCTATGCAGTTCTGATTGTAACACATCACATTAATATAGGCTAAATATTGAATCAGGCGTTCAAAATTAACCATGGCTTAATAAGACATATATGTATTTCCTTTTCTTATAAACCTGGTCTTATTTATTTATTTTTCCATAAAAGCCTTGATTAAGCTTTCACTAGCTCAGGCTCTTTCTATCGTCCTGTCCACCATCAACAGATAACTTCCTATCACATCCAGATTCCAACCCAAAGGAAGGGCTAGACCAGCTATCCTTTTCATGTATATTTGTTGGTCATTCATTTAATGCTGTGGACTTCCCTGGTGACTCAGATGGTAAAGCATCTGCCTGCAATGTGGGAGACCTGGGTTCAATCCCTGGGTTGGGAAGACTCCCTGGAGAAGGAAATGGCAACCCTTATTCTTCCCTGGAAAATTCCATGGTTGGAGGAGCCCGGTAGGCTGAAGTCTATGGAGTCACAAAGTCAGACACAACTGAGCAATTTCACTTTCTTTTCTTTTTCTTTCTTTCATTTAATGCCGTAAGATGCATGTCTTACTTTTCCTGTTCTGCCTATAACCCTGACGATGACCTTGCAGGCAGGGCAGCTCTCCCCTCCCTGTCTGCCTTGAGTGGCATCCACAGCAGCTGTTCTTCCTTTTGCTCCCGTTTTAGATGATCCGGACTCCATAACCCAGGGCTCCCCACCACTTCTCCCATTTCTCTTGGTTCCCAAGCAGCTGTAAATAGGAAGCTCTGGTTTCTGATATCTTCCTGTTGTCCCTTCATCCTCGTGAGTTGTGGTGGTGTCCTTCTACCACTAACCTTTACCAGTAGTATGACTAGTCGTCCTATATCTCCTTTAGTGAGTTTGGATAGTTTGTGATTTTTAAGGAAATCACTTGTGTTGCTTCCCAGATGTTTTATTATTATGCAACAAATCTACTCTACAAGACACTTCTGATTAAAACAGATAGACTGGTCTCTGTTCTAATAGCTGACCTATGCCTGATAGAGAACATGATACTGAATTCCGCACATCATGTTTTCACTTCTGTTGGCCTAACTTCATGGGCACAGTTAGCTTTAAAAGATGGTGGGGAATACAGTTAATATTTTGGTTGGCCATGCACACAACTGAAAATCGTGGATCTTATTCTGTGAAAGAAGAGGACACTGCAAGTTAAAGGACAGCCAGCGTTATTTGCCACAGTGGGCACCCACGAGCGTTTGTGCACACTGCCTCCTACGTTATCCATCTTACACCCAAGAAAGACAGCTTTAAAACCTCGTCCAGTTCAGGATCTTGAGGTTGGTACTCGACAGTAGCGGCTCTAGCTGTGAATCTTTGTGAGCACACGACCCCCTAATGTACACAGAGTGCAACCCTGGAGTAGGGGCAGGACAGCTCCAGCGCCACTGCCGTCTAACTTTCCAAATTTATGGCCGCTAATTTGCTCAGTTTTCCCTTATTATTCTTATAATGTCTGAGGGTATATAGTGATACTTCTTATTCTATTTCTGATATGCATCATTTCTCTTTTTTGGTTACCAGTTGACTAGAATTTTATCAATTAAAACAATTTTTTTTTCAAATATGCTGCTTTTGTTTAAATTTATTTTTTTCATTGCTTGTCTGTTTTCAGTTTTCATGATTCCTACTTATAACTTTATTTCCTTATTTCTGCTTATCCTGAGTTTAATTCTCTCTTCATATTCTAAATTCTCAAGTTGCAAGTTAGATTACTGATCTAAGATCTTAATTATTTTATAAGATAAGCATTTAATGCGATCACACTAAAATTTGTTTAACTTCATCTTACAGATTGTGATGTATCTTATTTACATATTCATTCAGTTAATTTTTTTCCCTGGAGACTTTCTCTTTGGCCTTTGTCAAAGTGTGTGATTTAGAAGTACACTGTTTACTTTCAAATATTTGAACATTTCCCAGATATCTGCCTGCTATTTATTTCTAATTGGATTCTATTAGGATTCAATAAGGAGAAGGCACTGGCGACCCACTCCAGTACTCTTGCCTGGAAACTTCCATGGATGGAGGAGCTTGGTAGGCTGCAGTCCATGGGATCACTGAGTTGGACACGACTGAGCGACTTCAGTTTAACTTTTCACTTTCATGCATTGGAGAAGGAAATGGCAACCCACTCCAGTGTTCTTGCCTGGAGAATCCCAGGGACAGGGGAGGCTGGTGGGCTGCTGTCTATGGGGTCACACAGAGTCAGACATAACTGATGTGACTTAGCAGTAGCAGCAGGATTCAATAATACAATTATATGATTTTTACTTTTGTAAATTTAAAGTTTCTTGAATTTACCAGCTTCTGATCTATATTGGTGAAGGCTCCATGTGTGTATTTGAACAATGTATATTCTCCTATTTGAGGGTAGAGCATTCTATGATGTGTAAATTAGGTCAGGTAGGTTACAATGTTTTTGAGATCTTTTATGAGTGTCCTGATTTTTTGCCTACTTGTTCTATAAATTATTGAAAAGAGTATTGAAGTCTCTAACCATAGTTGCAGATTTGTCTATTTCTCCTTTCTGTAATAAGCATTTTTATTCTTGTATTTTGGGCTATCATATATACTTTGCCATATAGAAAGCTTTATATTTAACGTGAGCTTCTTATAGTCATATGCCTTAGAATTTTCATCTATCTGACAATCTTTTAACTGATGTTTTTAGATTATTCCCACTTAATATTATCTTTATTAATATGGATGAATTAAAATCTACAAATCTGGTAGTTGTTTTCTATTTGTTCCATCTGTTCTTTGCTTGATTTTTCTTCTTTTTCTGACTCCTCTTAGGTTAACTGCAGTTTTTTAGAGAGAATTTTCAGTTTTCTTTCAGCATTTTGAAGATGTCACTTCATCATCTTCCAGCTTGCCTGGTTTCTGAAGATATATCCATAATTCTTATTCCACTAAATATAATTTGACTTTGTTCTTTGCCTACCTTGAAGAAATTGTCCACGGTTTTCCGAAGCTTGAATATTATGTGCCTAAATATGATACTTTTGGTAGTTATCCTGCTTATTCTGAGCTCCTTGGATTCATGATTTGTCTTCTATCAATAATTTTGGACAATTATTATGTTTCACTTATCTCTGCAGGTATCTCTCTGTTTGTAGTTTTTGGGACAGTTGGTTGCTTATAGCACTTTGATGAGTTCAACAGAATTTGTGAACTTGCTGTTTGCCTGGCTTTTTCTTCTTGTTAGATTGGGAGTTGCACACATTATGGCCCTCAACATCCTTGAGCAAAATATGGAACTTACTGTAGTTGTAAATCTGGAAAATTTGGCATTTTTTAAATCCTCTATAAGTTCTATCTATCATACTCTCTCTTAAAATGGTGCAGCTATCCCAGAGTCATCTGGAATAACAGAGTTGAATGGGAAAACAAATCCCTAAATTTGACTTTTACTACTGTAGTGACTCCACTGTGTCACACTTTTTTAATGAAAAAGATCTGGTGCCACATTCTTTTCTCCACTAAGGTACTTTTTTGAAACTTCCTAATGTGACTGTTTAAGATAAAAATATCAGTTCACCTTTCCAACCCCTTAGGCCACAAGTTACCAGATTTTCTATCAAATCAGATTGAAAGCTGCATCAACAGAGTGCCTCACGTAGCGTATCTGTATAGTCAATCAATCTGTTTAGCTCCAGCCTAGTGGCATCCATCTCTTGGGTCTTTACTAAAATATTAAATGAGAGCCCAATAAATACCAGTATTTCAGTGCTTCCAGTCATTTCCTCTTCAGCATAGACTTGCAGAAAGTGGTCTTCCTTCTAGATATTGGGACAAGTTTCACCAAATACTTGTCACAACAGGCTGAGAGTTATCAAGTTTCCAGAATATATTACCTGTGTGCTCTCAGCCTGTTCAACTACCTCAAAGACAATACCACATATTTTATATTCTGTTAGAGAACATTTCATAATATGGTACCAAAATATAAGCTGTTTAGAATATAGTTTCACATACCTTTAAAAATCTGAATTAATAGATTGCATGTGGTATGTGATAAAAGGTAAAATCCCAAGATCGGGGATGTTCAAAAGCACAAAGTCATCAGAGGCCCTGGATTTTCCTCTCCTATTACTCTGCCATCTCTAGCAGATTGCTTTTATCTGCTTGATTCAAGACGGTTTAATAGTGCAATGGCATTCCAGCCAAAAGGCAGACAAAGATACGATTCTTTCCATTTAAAATATAATATAGATATTGCACACATCACTCCTGCTCACATTCCATGATAAAAATTTATATAAGTGGCAATATTTAACTGCCCAAAAGAGGTTGGAAAATTTAATTTGATTTCATGTAACTATTTACCTAGCCTTCATATTTCCCATTGCCTGAAATGATTGTTTCCCTTGTTTTCCAACTTGTCAACTCATATTTCTTTTGAAACTGCATTTGTATGTCACCTAGTTTGAGAATAACTTTTTTATTAAGTTACCTGATGTCTCCTTGCATAGTTTTCTCCTCTGCCACCTGGTACTTTTTCTAGATTCTTTCAATTAGAGCAGAGACTGTGTCTTACTCATTTTGGTATTCTATGTGTCTAGCAAAGGTATGCTGTAAATGAGTTTGGATAATGGTAGTGCATGAATGTATTTTTAATTGCTAGATGAAGATGTGAGTGAGTGAATGAATGGATTAGAAATAAGTAACTTATTACATGAATGGGTGACTGAATAAATGGACAGATTTTCAAGAGATTTGATATAAAGATGAATGGTGAAATTAATGAGTGAGTTAGGGAATAATTGGATGGGTGAGAAGATTGATCAATTAATGAATTATTTAGTGTGTGCATAAATGGTTAGATGAATGGATGGGTTAGATGATTGGCTGGTATGAGAGTGAATGAATGAATGATAAGGGTGAGTGGATGTATGAATAGATGAATGGATGAATAGATAGAAAGGAGGGTGGGTGAATGGATGAATCATTAAATTGATGGATAAATGGATTCATATATATACGTGTATTGGTGAGTGAATGGTAAATGAATCATAGATATAGCTAGATATATACATCTATATGCATCTCTGTATATATACATATATATATATATATAGATATGCACACACACACACATATCTAAGGGCTTCCCTGGTGGCTCAGACAGTAAAGAATCCGCCTGCAATTCAGGAGACTTGGGTTTCATCCCTGCGTTGAGAAGGTCTCCTGGAGGAGAGCATGGCAACCCACTCCAGTATTCTTATCTGGAAAATCCCCATGAACAGAAGAGCCTGGCAGACTACAGTCCATGTCATCGCAAAGAGTCGGACACGACTGAGTGACTAAGCACAATAATTCACAATACACATCTGAATTGACCCTTCTGCCATGTTGGATCATTTTGGGAGATAGAAAAGTCAGCCTGGATTTTGATCATATCTCTGCCACTTTCTCTCTGATTCTTCTGCTACTTAAACAGGTCCCTTGAAAGTTTTTTGTGAAGGGGAAATAAGGCACTATGTAATGTGATTGGTGCAAAGCATATGTTCCATAAACAGTAATTGCTATTACACTCATCATCATCATCATCAAATACTTAGTCAGCTCCTGTTTCCCACACAGCTTTTGACTGATGCCTGCACATATGTGGACACGTATATATAATTTTGGCTCTGCCTTCTAGGATCTCCCAGTTACTCCGCGTAGATAGGACATATGTATTAAAGGATAACCACCGTTAAGATAAAGGGAACACTCAGTGCCAGATGACAAATTAATGAGGAACTGAAAAAAGAGAAAGATCATTAAAAGTCAAGCAAGTCTTGGAATGTTATGTTGGAAGTTGGGAGGTAATGAGAAGGAGGATTAAATTAGCAGAGAGCAGATGATAACATCTTGCCCATACTTCTCATTATATTGCCACTTATCTCAAGAATCTATCAGTAAAAATGAATAAGTAGCAGGAGTTTCATTTAACTTAAAAAAAAAAAAAATGAGGTCTCGATAGTCAAGTGAATAGCCCAAGGACAAACAGTGACTTTGACCCTGGCTCAGTTGCAAATGGCAACCTCAGTTCTTGGCTGCTGAGTCTCGTTGGACTTGCCAGTTTCCTCAAAAATCAGCAAAATATTTTTTTAATGCTGTAACATTGCTCGGAGGGCAACTTGACTGAATTGTTTTGACTTAAAAACGTTAATCACTGAGAACAGGTGAGATGCTTATCCATTGTATCCATTCATTTACTTACTAGTCCAGATATTCTAACAAGAGCAATATTCCAAATATTGAATAAGAACAATATTCTAAAACAGTAAATTCATATATGTTGCCTAGTCTCAGTGTTCTTTTATACCTCCTGTCTCTGGTCAAGGCTTCTAGGTTAAGTTGATTTATTTACTTAGGTTATTCCTGAAAAAGTTCTCACCTAGCGATTCAGAGGCTCCTACAACTATAAAAAAAGGGGTTAGTGATCTAATATAACAGTAATTTTAGGCCCTAAAGTCTAACCCAAAGGGATTCAAATCAAAATTTTATAAGTTGTTTGATATGTGTCATTTAGTATATACTGCCTAATCTCTCTGAGCCTTATCAGTATCTTTTTCAGTATCACAGAAATGCCTGTACCTGTTGACTCACTCACTCTGATGGGTCTAGAATATTTGTTTTCCATACACCAATGGAATCATAAATAAAAGGTGACTTTACCTCCATCCGCTCTGGGCATACCATTTATACTAACTACAGCCTGTAGGATTGGTTGTAGATCCAGGCTCTAGATTGGTTTTAGACTGGGTTTTGGATCTGGGTACTCGGATTTAGATCTTTAGATCTCTAGATCTCCCGGATTCCATTACTGCTGTATTTGTCCTGTGCTATCAAATGTAGCTAACTCTATTAGATCTCTAGCAATGATGAAGAATACAGGATAAATCAACCAAAACATTTTTATCTCTCAGTTTCCTGATTATCCCCAAATTCTTGAATATTGTTTACCAAATTTTGTTCCTGCTTCCACATTTTTTTCTGTCATTGTTTATTCTCAACATGCAGTGTGGTCCTTTTACATTAAAAATTAGTTCTGTTGCACTGAAGCATTAACCAAAAATCAACTTCAGTTATCAGTGGACGTTCCTTTCTAGAAAACTTTCTTGGTCTACAGATAGTTTAGAAAGCAGTTTTAAGAACCCTATAAAGCTCTTTTGGTATTTAGCAACATTCTTTTGTAATAAAAGTTGTACATACTTAAGAGGTACAAGATGATTTATATATATATATATATATATATATATATATATATATATATATATATATATATATTATATATGTACACATTGGCAGGCGGATTCTTTACCACTATTACCTCCTGGGAAGCCCTACCTAACACGTAGTAATTGTTGTATGTTAATTATTGGATAATATCTCTGCTCTGTTTACAGTCTCTCAACATTTCCCAAACCCATTCATGGTAAGTGTAAATCAACTCACACATTCTGATCCTTCCTGCTTCTCTGACCTCATGCCCTTACTGCACTCATTCACCCATTAAGGTAAATTAGTCTCCTTGGTCTTCCTCAAAATCTCCAAGCACAGGTCTGCCTCAACAGTTTGCTCTGCCTACAAAAGACTTTGTCTCAGTCTGCTTGGTTTCCCCTCTCTCCTCCTTCAGATGTTTACTCAAATATCATTAATGAAAGCCTTTGTTGAACACTGTATTTTGAGTTGAACATGTTCTATATAAAATAAGAGAAAAAGATCTTTCCAAGTTCCAATTGTATTTTTTTCCCATCAAGAAGACTTCATTGGCTTTCATGATTTATTCCACCACATCTCGTCTAAGCTTCAGTTCAGTTCAGTTCAGTTCAGTCGCTCAGCCGTGTCCAACTCTTTGTGATCCTGTGAATCGCAGCACACCAGGCCTCCCTGTCCATCAGAGGCCAGTATTATGATGAATAGCTGTACAGTGAACTCTTATCACATTTCCTCCTTCTTGGCCGGGCAATGGTGCTAACCCAGAGCTCTTTGTCTCTGGCTGACTCAACCATGGTCAGTACCTCAACAGTCTCCCAAATAAGAGGTAAACCTGTGTGTGTTTATGCGTTTCTGTGTGTGCATGTTGAGGGGTGGGGTTCAGACTTTTGATCCATTCCTCAAGTAAGAATTTCTCAATTGCTGTAAGAAGCTACAGTTATGAAATGAGTATATCTGTATTGCAATTCATAGCTGTAAAACTGTATTTTCTCAGGGACTTAACATTTTAAAATTAAAATTTCAAATGCATGTGAAATGCAGAATTATTTCTAAAAATGGTTCAACTGGTAAAGAATCTGCCTGCAATGCAGGAGACAAAGGAGATGTGGATTCAATCCCTGGGTCAGGAAGATGCCCTGGAGGAGAAAATGGCAACCTACTCCAGTATTCTTGAGTGGAAAATCCCATGGACAGAGAAGCCTGGAGGGTTACAGACCATAGGGTCGCAAGGAGTCAGACATGACTGAAATGACTTAGCAAAGAGCAAATATGCACTAAAGATAAATTTAAAAACTGTTTTATATTGAGTTCAGTTCAGTCGAGTACTTGAACATTAAAAATTACATAACTTGAATAATTATTAGTGGTAATGATTTTATGTAATTCTATCAGTTTCCATTATATCTGTCCTTAATAGAGTCACTGGTATTTTTCTGAGTATATTTATTTCAATACGATGTCAGTTTTTAACTTTTCTATAAAATTGCTACAATCATCTCAAAACTGCATTTTGGGTTACTAAAGTTTAAGTTGTTGATACCTTCAATTGACTTTTCCATGAAGAGCAACAATTACCAAAATATGGTCCAAAAACTTCAGAGGAGTCTCAAAAATCTTTTCATGGGGTCCATGTGATCAAAACCACACACACATATATATCAATATATATGTATCATTACCTTTTTGGTTTTCATTTCCTTATGAATACATGATAGACTTTTCTATAGGCTTCTTGATATGGTATCACAATAGACTGAATCAGAAGCAAATATGAAAATCCAACTGTCTTCTGTAAATCAGATACTTTATAAAACAAAAATGAAAAAAAGAAGCCACTTTTAACAGAATTTTGTATAGAAATATGCCAATCTTTGTCAAAATATTTATAACATGTAATGGTTTTATTATTATTGTAAGTAAATTAATAAGTAATTATTTTAAGTTTTTAATTTTGTAAATGTCAACACATCACACACATAAACAAAAGCCATTCTTGTTACTCAATAGTATACCCAGTAGACATCAGAATAAATTATATTAAGTGAAATATATGTTCAGTTATATTATATTGAGGTGCATACACATTCATACACATTTAGGTTGACTCTTGAGAGTCCCTTGGACTGAAAGGAGATCTAACCAGTCCATACTAAGGGAAATCAGTCCTGAATATTCATTGGAAGGACTGATGCTGAAGTTGAAACTCAAATACTTTGGCCACCTGATATGAAGAACTGACTCTTTTGAAAAGACCCTGATGCTGGGAAAGATTGAAGGCGGGAGGAGAAGGGGATGACAGGATGAGATGGTTGAATGGCATCACGGACACAGTGGACATGAGTAAACTCCAGGAGTTGGTGATGGACAGGGAGGCCTCGTGTGCTGCAGTCCATGGGCTCGCAAACAGTCAGACACGACTGAGCAACTGAACTGAACTGAACTGAATCGAATCTTATAGGTATGGTCTTTAAAAAAATTTTGTAAAATGAATTCATCAAACAAATTGTTTCTATGATTTTTTAAATTATTTTTAACAATTTTAGATTCTGAAAAAAATCTGTATCTTGTCAATTTTAATCTTTTGTGTTATAAAATATGTTTCCAAAATTAAAGTAGGAGTCCTTAAAAATATTATCTTCACTCTCGGCTACATTACAAATATTTCAAAGTTCAGTCACCCTCTGAATATGTAGTTGTGCTTGTGACAACTATAGATATGTACTTGAATTGGTAGAATATAGCAGCTTGTTTTCATGTTTTCATAATTTATGTGTGTATCACAACTTGCAAGTAGATTTCTGATCCTTTTCTTATGTAGTAAGAATACTATTTTTCCATGGTACTGTGCTACATCAAAATTAGAACTTCATTTGTGTTATAGAAACAAACCATTCTATCTCCAAATGCTTATCTTTCAAACTGAACTTAATTGTCTCATTCCCCATACTGCCAGATATTTTACCTTCAGTGGAAAGAACTTCGAAAAGTTTATTCCATGAAGTGGAAGAAAAAAATTAAGAAGCTTCTAGTGATTCTCTTGTAAACTGTGTCATTAAACTATTGCAGTTAACCTATTTACCATGCTTTTATTTTTCTTATCGACACAACACAGCTTAAAATGAAAATGGGCAAAATTACTGCAGAACACAGTTATTTGATCTAAATGAAAATTCATGCACCTTCTGTGTCTATATGTGGGTTGCATTATTGTCTCAGACATAGTGTTCTAAAATGAATGACTGACTTGGGAATCAGATGCTGGCTTTTTTAGAAAGTTATCAAGTTTTCGTCTGGTCAGTGATATGACTGTCATGCTGGATGGTAAACATCAAACAAAAGTTTGTTATATTGTACATCAATTTCTATAGAAATGGGAATGGTAACTTAATTAAACATGCACCTCTAATTTTTTTATGTCATTGCTACTGAAACAGTTTATTTACGAAATAAAAAAGCATTACAGTATAATCAAGTGTGTGCATAGTTGGAGATTGATCCCATTCTCAAGAGAACGAACTACTGCATTAAGAGTTCAAATTACTCTCTCATACTCATTGACTGTTGCCTGGAGAATCCCATGGAGGAGGAGGCTGGTGGGCTACAGTCCCTGGGGTCATAGAAGAGTCAGACACGACTTACTGACTGAACAACAACTCATTGACTGCTTGACCTCTGTTTACTGAACATATTCCATATACACTTAACTTATTCATTTTCCATTTTCCTTGATGCAGCTCACTGTATGGCATGACGCATACTGCTGCTGCTGCTGCTGCTAAGTTGCTTCAGTTGTGTCCGACTCTGTGCAGCCCCATAGACGGCAGCCCACCAGGCCCCACCATCCCTGGGATTCTCCAGGCAAGAACACTGGAGTGGGTTGCCATTTCCTTCTCCAATGCATGAAAGTGAAAAGTGAAAGTGAAGTCGCTCAGTCATGTCCGACTCCTAGCGACCTCATGGACTGCAGCCTACCAGGCTCCTCCATCCATGGGATTTTCCAGGCAAGAGTACTGGAATGGGGTGCCATTGCCTTCTCCGACAATGCATATTATAGCATCAAACATATCCGCTACAAACACAGACTGGAAAAAGTTACCTGTCCCTAGCTACTCATGTCAAAAAATGCTGTGTGTTGTCAGCATGGCTTCTGTGTGCTATCCTTGAAAGAAAATTAGTTATATTGTGTCTGAAAAGTCATCAGAGGAGAAAATAACTTTCTTCCTATTTAACCATCTGTTTAGGTAGAAACTGTTCAGTTTAGTCATTCAGTCGTGTCTGACTCTTTATGACCCCATGAACCACAGCACACCAGGCCTCCCTGTCCATCACCAACTCCTGGAGTCCACCCAAACCCATGTCCATTGAGTCGGTGATGCCATCCAACCATCTCATCCTCTGTCGTCCGTTCCTCCTCCTTCCCTCAATCTTTGCCAGCATCAGGGTCTTTTCAAATGACTCAGCTCTTTGCATCAGGTGGCCAAAGTACTGGAGTTTCAGCTTCAACATCAGTCCTACCAATCAACACCCAGGGCTGATCTCCTTCAGAATGGACTGGGTGGATCTCCTTGCAGTCCAAGGGACTCTCAAGAGTCTTCTCCAACACCACTGTTCAAAAGCATCAATTCTCCAGCGCTCAGCTTTCTTTATTGTCCAACTCTCACATCCATACATGACCACTGGAAAAACCATAGCCTTGACTAAACGGACCTTTGTTGACAAAGTAATGTCTCTGCTTTTTAAAATGCTATCTAGGTTGGTCATAACTTTTCTTGCAAGGAGTAATTGTCTTTTAAATTCATGGCTGCAGTCACCATCTGCAGTGATTTTTGGAGCCCAGAAAAATAAAGTCAGTCACTGTTTCTATTGTTTCCCTATCTATTTGCCATGAAGTGATGTGACCAGGTGCTATGATCTTCATTTTCTGAATGTTGAGCTTTAAGCCAACTTTTTCACTCTCCTCTTTCACTTTCATCAAGAGGCTCTCTAGTTCTTCTTCATTTTCTGCCATGAGGGTGGTGTCATCTGCATATCTGAGGTTATTGATATTTCTCCCGGCAATCATGATTCCAGCTTCCTTTGTGCTTCCTCCAACCCAGTGTTTCTCATGATGTATTCTGCATATAAGTTAAATAAGCAGGGTGACAATATGCAGCCTTGACGTACTCCTTTTCCTATTTGGAACCAGTCTGTTGTTCCATGTCCAGTTCTAACTGTCGCTTCCTGACCTGCATACAGGTTTCTCAAGAGGCAGGTCAGGTGGTCTGGTATTCCCATCTCTTTCAGAATTTTCCAGTTTATTGTGATCCACACAGTCAAAGGCTTTGGCATAGTCACTAAAGCAGAAATAGATGGTTTTCTGGAACTCTCTTGCTTTTTCGATGATCCAGCGGATGTTGGCAATTTGGTCTCTAATTCCTCTGCCTTTTCTAAAACCAGCTTGAACATCTGGAAGTTCATGGTTCATGTTTTGCTGAAGCCTGGCTTGGAGAATTTTAAGCATTACTTTACTAGCGTCTAAGATGAGTGCAATTGTGCTGTAGTTTGAGCATTCTTTGGCATTGCCTTTCTTTGGGATTGGAATGAAAACTGCCCTTTTTCCAGTCTTGTGGCCACTGCTGAGTTTTCCAAATTTGCTGGCATATTAAGTGAAGCAGTTTCACAGCATCGTCTTTCAGGATTTGAAATAGCTCAACTCTTAATTGCATGCTTTTTTAAACACTTTAACAGATGAGATTATGGACAAAGGTAGGAGTACAAAGTAGAGATCTGTCAGAACCATCCCAGAAAAAGAGAAATACCATTTGATACCACTTATATGTGGAAGCTAAAAAGAAATGATACAAATGAATGTATTTACACAATAGAAAGAGACTTCCGGGCTTAGAGAACAAACTTCTGGTTACCAGGGAGAAAGGGTAGGGGGGAAGAATAGTTAGGGTATTTGGGGCTGCCATGTATATACATTGTTGTATTTAAAATGGATAACCAACGAGGTCCTACTGTATAGCAGAGGGAACTCTGCTCAGTATTGTGTGTCAACCTAAATGGGAAAATAATTTGAAACAGTGTATATATGTAACTGAATCACTTTGCTGTACATCTGAAAATATCACAACATAATTAATCATCCAATATAAAATAAAAAAGTTAATAAAACAAATAATCTCAACTCTTTTAATATAGGCTTTTTTCCCAAATGAGAAAGATATTCAGAGGTGGATAGGCAGTCTTCAGCAAGCAGGGGGCTCTGCCCTGTGAGATTACTGAGGGCCATAGGTTCATCTGTCCGGCTGCCCTCCACTCTCTTAGGATGTTGCTGTCATCTCATGCTTGAAGCTAGCTGATGACCACCATTCACATTTGAGCAGGAAGGCAAAAGAAAAAAGTGCAGGACAAGCAATTTCCTCTTAAAGAGGTAATACGGAAGCTCTGTACCTCTTTTCTGCTTGTATTCCATTTGAAAGACTGTAGTCATGGATACCCATAGCTGCAAGTAAGATTAAGAAATATAGGCTAGGAAATGTAATGGGGAAGATACCACAAACTCACTACTTGAAACCAAGATTGTGCTAGTGATATGAATTACATTGTTAAAGGAAGGAATTCTCACCAGCCAGGTCTCAGAAACATATTAAATTAAATATCTTACTTTATGCATAACTATGCCCAAGAGCCCCTACAATATTTTCCTTGAGGTTTAAGGCGATTATTAAAATAATACTTTATTTAAAAGCAAAGAAGTCCAAGAGGAATAACTAAACCAAGGACACCAGGATAACGAGAATAAACTGGGACAATTTTGGGGAAACTGAAATACATATTACCTCTATAATGGATGATAGTAGGAAACGGCCTTATATTTATTTGGTACCTAATACATAGCCAGACTATGCCAGTTACTGTAAATTTGCAGGTTATTTTGGCCTCTTAACCATCTAAGCATGTCAGTATTATTATCCTCAATTTCTATATGAATGAACCAAAAGGCTAGGTGACATCCCCAAAGGCCTCATAATCACTGACATACTCAGACCTCCAAATCATGCACTTTCCACTACACCAAACTCTCTCAGTTCATAAATAGATTCTTAAATAAATGCTTATCAGAAAATAGAAAAGTATTACAAGATTGCTGCCGCTAAGTCGCTTCAGTCGTGTCCGACTCTGTGCGACCCCGTAGACGGCAGCCCACCAGGCTCCCCCGTCCCTGGGATTCTCCAGGCAAGAACACTGGAGTGGGTTGCCATTGCCTTCTCCAATGCATGAGAGTGAAAAGTGAAAGTGAAGTCGCTCAGTCGTGTCCAACCCTCAGCGACCCCGTGGACTGCAGCCCTCTAGGCTCCTCCAACCATGGGATTTTCCTGGCAGGAGTACTGGAGTGGGGTGCCATTGCCTTCTCCAATTACAAGATTAGATAATGCTTTAACAGATTTCCCCCCATGGGGATGGTATTGCTTTTTATTTTTGTTTTGAGTAATCTTAGTTAATAATTTGTTACTTTTAGTATATAAGTCCTGGTAACCCAGCTGCTGCTGCTAAGTCCGACTCTGTGCGACCCCATAGACGGCAGTCCACCAGGCTCCCCCATCCCTGCTATTCTCCAGGCAAGAACACTGGAGTGGGTTGCCGTTTCCTTCTCCAATGCATGAAAGTGAAAAGTGAAAGTGAAGTCGCTTAGTTGTCTCTGACTCTTAGCGACCCCATGGACTGCAGCCTACCAGGCTCCTCCGTCCATGGGATTTTCCAGGCAACAGTACCGGAGTGGGTTGCCATTACCTTCTCTGGGAAACCCAGAAATATGTTTTATGTTTGGATGTAGTACTTGAGAAAATTCTCACGCAGCAGGATACATAGTAACCTGGTCAGAATAGCACACATCTTGTTGGATTAAATTCTCCCCACCGTTTCTAATATGATCCGGTTAGATCCCAAGAGACTTCCCAGGTGGCGCAGTGGTAAACAGTCTGCCTGCCAGTGCAGGAGATGCAAGAGATGCGGGTTCAATCCCTGGATTGGAAGATCCCCTGAAGAAGGAAATGAACCCACTCCAGGATCCTTGCCTGGAGAATTCCATGGACAGAGGAGCCTCGTGAGCTACAGTTCATGGGGGCACAAAGAGTCAGACATGACTGAGTGACTGAGGACACACAGTTAGGTCCCAAGCAGTGATTGAATTATCCTACTTACTATTAGAAATTACCATTCAAGCATTTGTGTATACATTTTCATCATAACAAATGGGTGAAAAATATCTCATTTAAGGAATATACTTTCTGCTAGCATAGTGATATCTCAACTCCTGTTACCGTCATTTGACTCTTGCCCATCTCTCCCTTACCTCTATGTAGCCTGTAACGAAATTTGAAGTTTTGTCATAGATGGCTTGGTTATCATTGAAGTGACCTTCCAACTTATTTTCTAATTTAAAGCATCAGCTCCCTAAAGTGTTTGTGAAGTGTGGCCATACCGATCCTTGTAAAATGGAAATTCATTACCAGCCCTCAGCTTCTGAGTTTCGTGGATCCCTTTGCCATGTTCCACAGTTCCATCTCCACATGCCTTTGGCTCCAGCTACCCTGTGCTGCTTACAGATCTCTGAATATAGTCTCCTGTCTGTGTTTCCTTAAAGGAAAACAGCCATCTCTTGCCCAGTGATGTCACCTGGAAAATTCCTACTCATCTTTCAAGTCTTAACTTTCAACATCACTCCCTCTGAGAAGGCTTCTTCCACTCAGCTCTGACAGAATGAGGTCCTTGTGTTTTCACATTTGCATAGCAGACTCTGTATTCCTTGGTCATAGCACTTTTTGCCTTGAATTACAATTATTATTACTAATTGCACTTATTAAACTCCAAACATTGGAGGAAGTATTTTATATATTTATATACTTTGGCTTACTTCAGGTAACAACCCAATGAGAGTTGTTCTTTTAGTATAAAGAAGGCTCAAGAAGAGCAAAGGGAATGTCCCAAAATTAAATTATTAGTTGATCAAGCCAGAAATAAATGGGAGTCAGTGTACTTAAGGTTATGTTTTGAACTATTATGTGATTTTGTTCCCCTACCAGACTTTGAGTTCTTAAGAATAGGGACAATATAATATTTATAATCAATCTCTAGCCTAGCAGAGTGCCTACCATGTAAATGCATGCTTAATGAATATTTGTGGACTAAATGAAGAAAGAGTTTATGAAAGAAATGAAGAAAGTCCTGCTAAATAATGTTGTATTAGGATAGGAACTGGGCAACCAAGAAACTCACTTAATTAGAATAAGTTTTATGATAAATGTCACCTATCACTTAGATTTATTTTATTCTTTGCTTTACTTAAGAATTCTGCTAAGAGAGCTGCATTCTGAACACTGTAGTTTTTATATGCAAGGCTTGTTAAGGCAAAGTGTTAGGTGATTATTTATTCTGACAGATTTAACAAACTGAGGGGATCCTGTGTCAACTTGCTACTCTAAGCTTTGCACTTGCACGATCTCACTTATGAGTAGTATCAACAATGCTTGAGTAGAGGTTTTGAATTTCTTTTGATGCTGTTTTGTGAAACTGATGGTCTAGAATCAGTAAGACAAAAACAAGTGACTCTCAAGTGCT
Source organism: Bos grunniens (assembly GCF_055505025.1). Lineage (NCBI taxonomy): Eukaryota > Metazoa > Chordata > Mammalia > Artiodactyla > Bovidae > Bos > Bos grunniens. Next base: position 45,064,426 of record NC_141193.1, on the reverse strand, counting down.
GTTTTCACATCTTGATTTTTAAAAGATTCCTTACAACTGGCGTTATGTAAGAATCAATTTTATAGGCAGGCATTCAAACAGTCTTCACCTCAAGGTGCTGTTCAACTACTGACTAATAGCAAATGCATTCAGACATTTATTTATTGTGCAAAACATGATGTCGAGGTCAGAATTGCTAAGGGAACACTGAGGAGAGAGTGATGAATTCTGATGAAGGAGAAGATTTTCTGTTAGTGGGAGGCATCTAGGTGCTGAAAATGTAAGATTTTGTAGGTGGATGACAGGTGGGGAGGAAACTCCATATATAATGGCAGAAAAGCAAGAAAAGTTCAGGGTAAATTTGGAACATGGAGAGGAATAAGGTGTGATTAGAGAGTAGGTGAGATGTGAAGAAATTTGATAGAAAGAAGATAGGCTTTTAAACTAATGAAGTTGTGGGGAGAGGAGGAAGAGTGGCAGATAATTTCTTATGTGCTCAGAAAATGCAGATATTTTAAAATTTTATAATTGCATATTATATATATATAGTTTTAGTTATCAAGAGGCAATATATGTGGCATACAAAATGTACTGACTTACAGGATAGAATAATTAAACATACATACGGTTCTTATGAAACTTGAATACTCGGCATGAGATTTCTCAGTATCATCATTTACGCACAGCAGTGATCAGTGCATTGGGGTGGCCAAAAAGTTCGTTCAGGTTTTTCCGGTAAGATCTTAACAGCAACCCAAATGAACTTTTTAGCCAACCCAATACCACTGTAAAACATATGCTGCGTTGTTCAAAACTTTTTTTAGAGCTAGTTTTTAAAGACTTTTCACCATCCTTCTTATTCTTGAAGACTCATGATATTATACTCGTCATGGTTACATCCCTGAACAAGGGCCCTTATCTTAGCTTTAGTTTACATGTGTATGAAGGCAATATAAAATTACTTTCTTGTAGACTTATTACTGTTGTTGTTAATGTGCAACTAAAGTGTGGTTGTTGTTCAATCACTAAGTCATGTCCAACTCTTAGCAACCCCATGGACTGCAGCACGCCAGGCTTCCCTGTCCTTCACCAGGGCTCAAACTCAGGTCCATTGAGTTGGTGATGCCATCCAACCATCTCGTCTTCTGTCACCCCCTTCTCCTCCTGCCCTCAATCTTTCCCAGCATCAGGGTCTTTTCACATCAGGTGGCCAAAATATTGGAGCTTCAGCTTCAGCATCAGTCCTTTCATTGAATATTTGGGGTGGATTTCCTTTAGCATTGACTGGTTTGATGTCCTGCGGATGGTCATAAATCATTAGAAAATGTGTCCACATCCTTTTTCAGGAGCTTGGTGAATGGAAAAGGCATACAGATTTGGAAGGGATAATGGAGTCAAGAATCCTTACTCTTTACCCTGTTAAATTTTGATCCCTCAGGTTTGCCATCCCAGCCTTCCTCCATCACCAGAGCCTTCTCCCCCAAACACACTATGAGGATGTGAGGGTGAAGAACCATCATTGCCAGCAAGCTGAGCTCCCACCAGTGGTAATAGAAGCAACTGGCTGATAATGGGACTGATCAAAGAGGGATTGGACAGCACTGTGCTATCCAAGACAGTCGCTGCGAGTCACATGTGGCTGTTTAAACTTAAATTAATTAAAACTGAATAACCAAAAAATCTGGTTCTTTAGTTGGTACTCGCCACGTTTTGAGTGCTTACTGATACTAGACAGCTCAGGTTTACAGAACATTTCCATCATTGCAGAGAGTCATGTTGGGCAGTGTTAGACTCTAACCTTAGGCCTGCCTAGGGTACTAAGTTGTTAAATAATTACTCATCAATTATCTTTCTATCTGAGCATCACTTCTCTTTATGTAACATGATAAAATGATAACACTGGCTTTAATGACTTGAAGGAGAAGACAAAGAAATATTAGCTAAAGTCCCTTTCAACATTGTACTAAAAGCCACTCTAAAGTGTCAGATATCACTGTATCATGTGGGGGGACTCGTGGGTTTGATGGCAGGCTTTTGAGTTGAGCACTGATTTCTTTTTAGTGCATTTTTTTTAGTATATCATTATATCTTACATGGAACATTTTTGGTACAGTTAATATGAAAGGGGAAACACGGGTTGGCTATTGTGTTTTATTCTGTCTTCAACTGGGAAGGGGAAACATTTTAGCTAAACTACAGATTCATACTTTGAATAAAACTGCTGAAAAATGGCTGAAATGTGAGCCTACCCTAACAAAGTCAAACAGCATGTTGATAACTATGTTATTTGAATACTAACTTTGTCTACACCATTTGTGACCCTAAAGACTGCGTTAACATGAAGAAGAGTGTGTTTCTTTCAGTGGTGTTTACATAAGCCTCTGCTCTGTGACACGCACATTTAGGTGAAACACTCTTGAAACCTTGCAAGGCAGGAAGCCACATTACAAAGGTCATATGCAAATCACTGCTGAAATATCTTTAGTAGCATGAAACGTTCAATTATATAATTTTCTGCCTCGCTTGAATTCATACCTTTTTTCTTTCTCCATAAAATGACATTTTTAGTATTTTTTCCCTATAACTTACATGACTAAGCAGCAAAGATTTGGAATAAAATTGCCACGTTAGGCAGTGCTGACGCTGTGGATACTAAGGATTCTGTGAGTATTCTGCTTGCCTGATGGAGGCTGACTGACAACATTTATTCAGGGTCCAGAACATCCCATGAAGCCCTGTAATAATACCCATTAACAAGGGGACAGAGAAGCAAATGAAAGGGGCACGTTCATATGGTCTAATGGCTTATGAGCAATCAGAACATGTGACTTTAAGGAAGCATCAGAATATATACATCCAGGTTATATCTCTGCTTAACACACTTTTTTGTACTTCTTTGAAGATACTCTATTAATGAAGAAAAATATGATACCATAGGCTTTTGCCATTTAAAAAAACAGGTTAGTTTCTTCTTAAGTTGTCATTTGAGAACTTATTCTCTGCCTAGTTTTAAGCAAGGAACTTCTAATCTACTTGCAGTGATGTGTGTGTGTGTGTGTGTGTGTTTGTGTGTGTGTATACATCACAGTGAATGAATAAAATTAGTTTGGAAACTGTTATGTTGCTATTTGTGTCTTGATCCTTCCTTTTTTCTCATAACGTTCAATCAGTAAACACAAGACTTCTACCAGCTGCAAGGTGCTCTAATGGTCTGCAATAAATTTTATCCATAACATCCAGGGGTTTTATTTTATTTCTAACAGGGGAAATGGCAGTTCAGAAATCTGGGTGTTTTCTGTGTTTTCTATCCATTTTATCTATAACCATAATGTGGGAGACCTGGGTTCGATCCCTGGATTTGGAAGATCTCCTGGAAAACAGAAAAGCTACCCACTCCAGTATTCTGGCCTGGAGAATTCCATGGACTGTATGATCCATGGGGTTGCAAAGAGTTGGATATGACTGAGCGACTTTCACTTTCACTATTCACCATAACCATAAAGACAATTTAAGATTATAGGAACTGTAGAAAACAGAAGAAAAAAAAGGTCATCCATAGTCCTAACACTCAAATTCAGTGACCCCTACAATTTTATTTTCTTTCCATCTTCTCTCTATTCATATTAAGAGATGTTTTACAGATAAAAACAGTCATGGGGTAACAGATAGAAGTAGATACCTGTTCTTCTGTTTTGTTATTATTCTCATGTAAGAAATGGAAATCAGATGCCCAAGACTGGAGAGAAATTGTTCTGGTGAGATGAGAGTAACATGGAAACTTACATTACCATATGTAAAATAGATAGCCAATGGGGAATTTGCTGTATGGCTCAGGGAATTCAAACAGGCTCTGTATCAAACTAGAGGGGTGGGATGGGAAGGAGGTTCAAAAGGGAGGGGACATATGTATCCCTATGGCTGATTCATGTTGAGGTTTGACAGAAAACAGCAAAATTCTGTAATGTAATTATCCTTCCATTGAAAAATAAATTTAAAAATAGTAAAATAAATAGACAACCAAAAAAAAAATTGTTCTGGTCTTTTTTTGGAAAAAAAACCCGTGTCTGTTTTTCCTCTAGCCATATGCAGTGATGGGGCAGTAGCCATTCTGACAGCACCCGTGTCCCTGTGCCTTCTCAGACTAGAATTGCTTGTCAGAAGAGCTCTCTATCCCCAGTGGTCCTTTTCCTATTTACTATGAAATTTAGAGGACATAGTGGACTGAGAAGTTGATGGTACAAGTTTTTACCACATTTTGGAATATAAATTGTGTATTAGAGTATTTGTTCAACCATTCAACCGATAGTCATTGAGTGTATGCCACATGCCATTCTGTGTACCGTTTGTTGCCGTTGTTCAGTCTCTAAGTAGTGTCCAACTCTTTGCGACTTCATGGACTGTAGCAACCAGGCTCCTCTGTCTTCTCAGTCTAAATCTATACAAGCAGACAATATGCCCTTTACCTCCTTTCCTCATTTCCTATCAATATATATTTTAAATTGTTGTTGTTCAATTCTGACTCTTGGCGACCCCATGGACTGCAGCATGCCAGGCTTCCCTGTGCTTCACTGTCTCCCAGAATTTGCTCAAATTCATGTCCATTGAGTCAGTGATGCTATCTAACTATCTCATCCTCTGCTTCCCCTTCCCCTTCTATCTTCAGTATTTCTCAGAAGAGGTAGATGTTTTTCTGGAACTCCTTTGCTTTCTTCCTGATCCAACAAATGTTGGCAATTTGATCTCTGGTTTCTCTGCCTCTTTGAACCAGCTTGTACATCTGAAAGTAGTCGGATCATGTACTGCTGAAGATTAGCTTGAAGGATTTCGAGCATGAACTTGCTAGCATGTGAAATGAGCACAATTGTACAGTACTTTGAACATTCTTTGGCATTGCCCTTCTTTGGGATTGGAATGAAAACTGACCTTTTCCAGTCCTGTGGCCACTGCTGAGATTTCCAAATTTGCTAATGTATTGAGTGCAGCACTTTCACAGCATCATCTTTTAGGATTTGAAATAGCTCAGCTGGAACTCCATCACCTTTAATAGCTTTGTTCATAGTAATGGTTCCTAAGGCCCACTTGACTTCAAATTCCAGGATGTCTGACTCTAGGTGAGTGATCACACCATTGTGGTTATCCAGATCATTGAGACATTTCTTATACAGTTCTTCTGTGTATTCTTGCCACCTCTTTTTAATATCCTCTGTTTCTGTTAGGTATTTATCATTTTCTTTTTTTTATTGTGCTCACCTAATGTGAACTATTCCCTTGATAGCTCCAGTTTTCTTGAAGAGATCTCTAGTATTTCCCATTCTATTGTTTTCCTCTATCTCTTTGCATTGTTTCTCCTTGTTATTCTCCGGAATTCTGCTATCCGTTGTGTATGTCTTTCCCTTTCTCCCTTGCCTTTTGCTTTTCTTCTTTCCTTAGCCATTTGCAAAGTCTCCTCAGACAACCACTTTGCTTTCCTGCATTTCTTTTTCTTTAGGATGGTTTTGGTCATGGGTTTTGTCCATGAGGTTCTCCTGGCAAAAATACTGGAGTGGGTTGCCATTTATTACCTTCCCCAATGCACCACAATTTTTCAGTATGTATGACCCATTTGCCTTGGGTGGCCCTGTATGGCATGACTCATAACTTCATTGAGTTATTCAAGCCCCTTCACCATGACAAGGCTGTGATCCCCGAAGGAGCCTGTATAATCCACTGGAGATTAAATGGCAGGTGAGGGAGAAAAATCTCTGCTCTTGTCCAGGTTACAGGCTTGTGTATGAGACGTGTAGTTAAACACGCAGTTATAATCCAGTACACCCAATGATACTGCAGAGACAACAGATGTCCAGGAGCTGTCTAGGCCCTTAAAGAATCTAGGAGGTCAGAAAAGCCTTCAGTGAAGAGATTTGAAAAATTAACAGGAGATTTTCAGAGAAGGAGCAGAGATCGGTGTTCTAGGAAGAGAAAATAGCGTGAGTGAGCTCAAAGGAAAAGCAAAGAATGTGGTGCATTCCACGTGTGTGTGAGTGTGTGTGTGTGTGTGGTGGTAGAAGAGTAGTGGGCTTTGCTGAGAGCTTATACTGAAGATTCTGGCAAAATGTAACCGAAAGACCCTCCCATGAAGGTGGATCACCTTATCGAAAAGGCATGCAAAGAAAGTTGGGAGAGTTCCGTGAGTTCTAATGAGGGGAGTGGCAGGAAGAGAATTGCGTTTTAGAAAGACCATTTTGCCAGAAGTGTCTTCTGTTATTCCTTGGCTGAACACTGATAGGAAGAGACTGTACAGAGCAATCACATTTGAATGGGCTAAATGAACCCACCACGTTTGGAAGATGAGGTAACACATAGTCTGTTTAATGATGGGTAAATACACACACATACTGACATAGATCTAGGTCAGAATTTGTCATCAGTAATCATAACAGCTCTTAGTTATTGAACATTTAATATGTATATTAGCAATTGCACATAGAATATCTTTAGCCTCTCCAAATTCCTGCAGTGTAGATATCCCTGTTTATAGTCCAGAGAGTACTGAAGCTCACAGCCTGTTTCCTAGGTCCCTCTACTCAGTGAATGACACAGGCCTCTCTTCACTAAAAACCCCCCATACTGTGTCAACCATACACTGTAGTCCTTCTCTATTTAAGTGCTGACCCAGGAGAACCAATATGAACCACTATTGAGGTTTGTTAGATTGGAAAAGCAAACACAGCATGAGTCAGTTTTTTCCTCCCAACACACTGAAGAGAGGGATCAGCCTGTTAAGGGGCAGAGACATGCAGTTTAATCCAGGGAGACCTGAGTTTCTGAGCAAGGTAAAAGCTCTTTCCCTTTAATTTCTCATGCTTCTCAAAATCTGATTTTTCAATACCCCAATTAGCCCAGAGATAATTTTCTTACATTCAAACCTTAGCTCTTACCTCATCGTTCTTCAATAAAATATTTGAAAGCTGAAGCAGTTCTGGAAATGGAATTGATGCTGCTAACATTGTCCCTCTCTGGTTTGGATTCAACCCAGTTTACCTGCAAAGGAGAGAAGAGATACGAATCTATTCACTGGTTTAAAAAATGAGATAAACTCGTTCTGTGTCTGTCTTATTCACACACACATGGGCGCAAATGTGTCTGCCATTTGAGGAGGAGAAATTGTGAAGCAGAAATTCATAGACCAATTTTCTGTAGTAAAGAAATTCATTTTCTGGTTTCAGCCCTGTCTCTTTGCCAGCAGTGATGGGCAAATAGCTGGAATGTTATTCATGGGTGCATTTGTACACTTAGATATTTCCAGCTTCTTTCACAAGTAGCATCTCCTTTGATCTTAACAATAGATCTGTGAATCGAATGTGAGTTAGACTTGAGAGGTGAAAATTCTCTTCAATGATCACAATAGAACGGGGTTTGCTACAAAGTAGCTTTTTAGCTAGGAACTCTGAAGATAAAAGAGAATAATGCCAAAAGAAGAATTTTCTTGTAATAGGACAGGATGGTATTTTTGACTGTATGGTAGAATCCCCGATAGTTTTTCTTAGTATTTTTCTGATTTCTTAGTTTTGTACTTCTATTTGCCATTCTAACAAAAGATTGTCCCATGTCAAAGCATATCACCTTATAAACACTAATACTGGTTTCAAGATTTGTATTTAATTTTTCTCTTAAAATTAATATATTCATTGCAGGAGATTTAGAAGATATTTCTGATTAAAATAATAAAGTTTCTCCAAGGACAATTATGCTATTATCTGTCTCACTATTACTTTGTCTCCCCCCTCTCTGTTTCTCTTTGTCTGTCTATATCTATGCATATTATATATGCACACAGACTTACCCAGTATACATACATAGCTGTCTATGTACACCCATCATTTATCACATACTCTCTTAATAGGTTCTTTTTATAAATATTTTCTGTTATGTTTTTCAATTGACAGTACTACATAGATTCAAGTGAGTTACTACTGGGTACCAGGAGTATTGCTGAAGAGTTACGGTTGTAAATGAGAAAGAATAGTTATTCTAATGGAGTCCAGTTGATAACAAACAGAAGAAATACTTAATCATAGGTAATACGGTCATCATTTTAGGTTTCTAAAATATTGCTTCTGATGGTTACATACTATTGCCGTATGGGTATATGTATTAGATATATATACACACACACATATATACATTGCTATTTGTTAAATGTTGCAATGAATATCCTTATAGATAAGGATATAACACATTTATATCTTTTCTAACACATCCACAGTTATTTTTAAAGTAATACATTTCAAAGGTTTCCTTAAAGTTAGCCTTAAGTTTCTTAGAAGTAAAAGTGTGTGTCTTATTATTTATATATCTAGTATCTTATAATATCTTTCACTTTATGAATTGTCCATGTTTCAGTGCCTCAGGCTCAACCATTGATCTGATCAGTTGCTTGAAATTTTTCTTCAGTTAGAATAATATTTCATGATTATACTTTCTATGGTAAAATTTGTTCATCTAACAAATGTTTAGCTAGTATATTACCTAATACAGTTCAAAAGTTGGGGTGCACACTGGGGATGGAGTGAAAATTGACTAGAACGTCGTATTTTCCTCATCGTGTTTATAGTAGTGGAGGAGACATAGTAAGCCACCAGTTACAATAGTGTGATGACTTTATTGATGGAAGAAATTCAGAGCTGAAAGAGCACAAAGATAGAAGAGGGCAACGAAAATAATTAGAAGAATGTGAGCTCATGCATGAGAGAAGGTGAGTTCCCTCTGGACCTCACTCAGATTTAAATTGAGGTCTGTTGGTTGATCCATGTTATTTTTATTATAAAACCGTAATTATAGTAGCCTGAGACTGCTTGTACATCCTAGGAGGGATAGCTTCAAGGGACAGCCAGGAAATCAGTCATCATCCAAACAGTAATGAAGAGGCAAAGAAAACTCATTCTGGTCTTGATGTTTAGTTTGGGAGCAAAAGTAATGTCATTCCAGGTATACAAACGGGAAGGTGGCCGTGTTTCATTTCTCATCACTTGCCCCAGTTGAAAGCAATTGTTCTTTTTACTCACTTTTCATTTTATTTGTATTTTGCTTTTATTACTCTTCTTTCTCTTTTGTATTATGTTAAATTCAAATCTTATTTCCCCTTTAATTCTACTCTTTGGATGGTTTACATGATTAACTCTTATCTCTTCGAGATCTGTTATTTTGCATATATTATAATAGGAGACCAATAAGTATTTCTTGAATTCATCCTGTCTTTTGGAAATTAGTCTATTCCTAATAATTATAATGAAAAGTGTGTGTGCATATTAGTATTTGAACAACAAACATACTCGAAATAAAGATTTCTATCAATTTTAACAGGCAAGAGCAGCAAAAGGATATAGGGGTGAATCAAAGTTTTGAAAAAATATTTGCTCCATGTAATAGAGACTCAAAACTTCTAGGAACTTTTTCTGAGATCTTCGAGACTTGAATTCTGTGTCCAGGCAGGGTATACCTAAGTTAACCAAGAAACATGATGCTTTCTGCCTTGTCAGGTGAAATTCATTAATGTGTAAAAGAAAGAATAAGACTTCATTTTTGTACTGTCATTGGTTAAGTTTCGTTTCTGGTCATTGGAGAGTTGTGTAAACTGGAAGCACTGTGTCATCTTTAACTGAAACTGTAGCCATCTGGCTTTTGTGAACCACACTGGGAGCTTAATTAGAGAAACTGGCCCCTGACTCAGACTGCTTTGAATACCAATACCTGATTCATTAATTGGGGAGTAAAGTTCCTCATGCTTTGAAACACTAATACTGGAAGGCAGAATGTTAATACCAGTGATTTTCAAAATTAGAGGAAAATCAGCAGTTTTCTCCTTTTCTTTCATTTTAGAAAGGGAATCTTACACCGAAAGCGTACAAAACAGCTCTGGGTGAGATGGCACCGGGTTGCCAAAGGCCCCCTCCTTTGTCCTCTCCTTCCCTTTTTGGGCCTGCCTCCTCCTCCCAGTCTCCCAGTCATATCTGAACTTTTGCACAGAATCCAGGTTTCTTCCGATCATGTTTGAAAGCCAGGGGCTGCACAATCTAATTTTTTGGTTCTAGGTCCATGGGTTAGCCCTTAACATTATAGTCATTTCCAAGGGACATCTTAACACTCATGCAAATTGCTGATATTCTTCTTGGTAGTTTTTGGATAGGAGTGAGGTTTATAATAGACTGTTCATTTGCTGCTCTTTCCTCATCTCTGAACAAGGTTGTTCAGAAAGAGATGATGAATCCTGGTGTCCCACCCTCACTATCCAGCAAAAAGCAAATCTTTTCCTGCATTGCTGATGGTTGATATTAATGTATCTGTTCACCAGAAGCACACAAAACAGCAGAATGGGTAGCTAACTTGAAAACAAGAAGTGTTGTTTTAAAGTTAAAGCAGAGACTTGAAAGGTGAGTTCACCCAGGGAAGAGTGTGAAAGAGGTACTAGGAAAAGGGAATCACCATTCCAAGGGCACAGAGGTTAAAATAATACATTATACACGGCTGAAGCTCCTTGGCGTGCATGTGCATTGATCAGTAGAGGAATTCAGTCAGGAGGAAAGACCTGTGAGTGACTTCATTGTCCTAATGAGGAGTTTACATTTATCTCTGTATGGGAGGCACTGGCATGTGAGTAAAAACAATTTTTTTTTTGTGAAAGTTTTTTACCCAGTATTCACTCAGCAAACATTTTCAACAGAAAGAACAAGCATACTCAAAAATAGAGATTTCTATCAATTTTAATAGGCAAGAGCATCAAAATATTAATGCAGGTTGTTGTTTAGCCACTAAGTCATGTCTGACTCTTTGTGACCACATGGACTGTAGCCCACCAGGCTCCTCTGTCCAGTGAGGCTTCCTAGGCAAGAATCCTGGAGTGGGTTGCCATTTCCTTCTCCAGGGGAAGGTGCTGATCCGGAGATTGAACCTGTGTCTCCTGCTTCACCACTGCATTCTCTACCACTGAGCCATCAGGGAAGCCATTAATGCGGGAGATAGGATAATAAAAGCTGTATATTTAAGTCATACAGGAGGCTTCACAAGTGATGCAATCACAGGGAATCACTTTTCAGAATTCTAGTTATAATCTCTCGTTTAGTTATCCTATTAAAAGTCTTATCAGTAATGTGTTTCCCATTTCTTTGTGTAAAATATTCAGTGTGTTCAACCCATTTTTAAAGCCAAAGAACATTTTATTGATGGAGTTGCAAGATTTTTCAGTGAGTCTACCTGTGCAGAGATTTTTCCCATTGGTAAACATTCTCACTCCTATTAAAGCACAAGAAGTAATAAAGTAGTTAGAGTAAGAATGCTCCAGGTGATAGTATTTCATTGATTGGCAGTCCATCAGCAGTTTGAATGCCATCCTGCTCTCATCTGCTCCCAGAGCCCTGTGGAGGAGCCAGGTTGAATAACTAACCTAAAACAATCATAATGATATTTTTTGAAAAGTTCATGACAGTTTGGTGCCTCAGATAATTGATTACTTTCTTTGCATGGACAAAACCAGAATAGATGATATGGAAGACTTAAGGACACCATCACACATCCACTTGGTGTTTGTATTTAGTTAACTGATAATTTATCAATTCTAAGCATCCTTGTGAATTGCAATCTTTGTTTTTAGCTCTTTATGATCAGCACATTTTCTGCCTAGAAATTGGATCAAAATAGTTAATAAGAATTATAAAATTGTTAGAAATGTAGCTACAAGCTACACACAGCTGTCTTCTTTTAAACCATAAAGGAACAATTAAAGAATTTATTCTCTCCCTCTGACCCAAAACACACATGCACACACAGATGTACCAAACTTGATTGTGTTTCTTCCCCTTATAAAACTTCAGTGGTTCTTGATCATCCAAAATCCTGAGTTTGTTATAGTTCCTTTATAATCTGGCCTCTCCCTGTCTTTGCAGCTTCAGCTTCGCCTCTGTGTCCCAGGCACCTTTTGCACCTATCAAAGCAAACTTCTTGCTCATCCTGTCACAAGATAAACCTGTAAGGAGGAAACAGTGCCCCTCTCAAAAAAAAAAAAAAAAAAAAAAAGCCTTTTCAAGAGGTCACAGCAACAATCAGTTTAACCTTCACATGTATCATGCTTTAGGTCACACAACTTTAGGAACATCTGTTCTCTGGCCAATGCTCTCAAAGTATCAAGCATTTGACACTGATTATTTTGAGTTCTTATTTACAACTTCTTAAATAAGGTTTATCACGTCCCTTTTAGGAAAGAGGAATCTGAGGCCCAAAACAAGTGAGGGTGTGGGCTCAGTTCAAGATGCAACAGAATTTGAATGCATGTTTATTGACACAATTCCAGATCTAGCAATATCTATTATTTTACTGTTTCCTCTACACTCATAATGGGCGAGAACGAGGCAGACGGCATCAAGAATTCTCACTTGGAAGGCCGGTGAAACATCATTTGTTGATGAAAATATCACAGAACATAGAATGTTTTCATGGGAAGAAAATGATCTTTCTGTTTATTTTGAAATATTACCATGTCAGTGAGGGGTAGCACTGTGGCTTCCCAGATGGCACAGTGGCCAAGAGTCCAGCTGCCAATGCAGGAGACACAAGGAGAGACAGGTTTGATCCCTGGGTCGGGAAGATCCCCTGAAGGAGGAAATGGCAACTCACTCTAGTATACTTGCCTGGAAAATTCCATGGACAGAGGAGCCTGACTGGGCTACAGTCCATGGGGTTGCAAAGAGTTGGACATGACTGAGCCCGCACCTAACAATAGCAATATTGCATACTATTGTTGAGATGGATACAGACAATAGAAAATTGACCATACTCAGAACTCAGAATTAGTAGCATTTATCCATTTAGTGCTTCCCTGATGGTGCTACTGGTAAAGAACCCAGCTGCCAATGAGAAGACATGAGAGACATGGGTTCTATCCCTGGGTTGGGAAGATATCCTGGAGAAGGGAAGGTCAATCCACTCCAGTATTCTTGCCTGGAGAATTCCATGGAGAGAGGAGCCTGGAAGGCTACAGTCCATGGGGTCACACAGAGTTGGACATGACTAATGTCACTTAGCATGCATGCACACATTCTGATATATTCACCGAGTTGTGCAACTGTCTCCACCACCATCATGCATTTATGTGCTGGAAGAAATGGATGAGATTATCCAGTTGCTGCTAACTCTAAAGGTAATATAGAGAAGAGAGACCCAGATCCATTTTGTGTTGATATCTACTTGTCCAGATAAATTTTCATATCGTGTAATTTTCACAAATGAAAGTTAAGTTGTATCAAATGACTACTGTAAATTTTAAAGCTGTACAGAGTCAAAGTGATTACCTAATATATGAGAGGAGGGATAATGCTGATCATAGAGTTTGAATTGTTTACTAATGACTCCTATGGGAAGACACATCAGAATACTTAATCCTTCTAAACCTCAAAGTAATAGCAGTTATTAGTAATAACAGCCATAATGTGCTCATATGAGACCACTTGCTCCTTGCTTCCTAGGGGGTTGTAAAGATTCACGAAATGGTGCCATTTGAATAGCACAATTGGAGTTACTTACCTGATACATGCATTAATCTAAAACTTTTGACTTAGGTTTCTACTTTGCATCCTGAAATTTATTAGAACAAAAAAAAAAAAAAAGAGAGAGAGGCCTGGGATGACAATGATATTGAAACCCATTTGTTGAGATATTAAAAGAGGAAATGACATATTATAAAAGTCAAAGTCAAAACATCAAAGTAATTTCAATGTTCAGCAGTGTCACGTTATATTTTTGAATTTCAATACTGTCCTTTTAAAGTAAAAATGAGATATCTAGGTCATCAGATCTTCAAATGGAAGCTCTTGTATGCTGTGCTAATCTTAAAAGTTGTCCAGTAGGGCAACAGAAGTACTTAAAGTGTTTTAAATAGTTTAGTGATGTGTTCAGATTTAATTTATGAATGTGCAATCCTGAGAGAACCTTTGAGGGATGTAAGAAACTGGTTGTGGGGGAGAGGAGCAGCCAGCCTCTAGTGCCGTTAGCATTTGAGAAGGAAGTAGATAATGAGCATATACTCTGGGATCAGGATGAACTGAATGTTCAAATAGTGTCTTTAACTTGTTATCTTTTCACTTAAAAATATATCTAGCTAAAAAATGTTGAAAGTTGGTACCGTATATTCATATATCTCTCACCAAATTCACCATCTGTTAACATCTTACCTTGCACTTCTCTTTTGTCAAACCACTTGAAAATGTCTGTAGATGTCATAACATTTCACCCGTAAGTACTTCTGCATGCATATTTCAAGAATGAGCAACTTCAGCCAACAGCACCTTGAAACAACTAAGGAAATCAACCTTAATTCAATAACACCACCAGTACACAGTCTGTACAAATTTCCCCATCTAAGAACTCTTCTTTATGGCTATAATTTTTGCTTTTATAAACGTGTGTTTTTTTCTTTTTGTTTTCATGTATAATATCCCATTAAGTTTCATATATTCACATCATTTCTCATCACTTTATTGTTCAGTCTATGGTATTTTTTATTTTATTGACGTATCGTTGACTTACAATGTTTTGTTTATCTCTGCCAAACAGCAAAATGATGCAGTTATACATATATGTTCTTTTAATATTCTTTTCCATTATGGTTTATTACAAGACGTTGAATATAGTTCCCTGAGCTATACAGGAGGAGCTTGTAATTTATCCATCCTGCATATACTGATTTGCATCTGAAAACTTTAAACTCCCCATCCATCCCTCCTCCAGCCTGCTTCCCCTGGGTAACCACAGTTCCCTCTGTCTCTCATCAGTCTCTCTTGATCAAGCAACAGTCTCTTTCAGTTGCATCATTTCTCCATATTATTGAATTACTAAAAAAATACTCCAGGCCAGTTGTCCTTTGAATACCTCATAGTCCAGGTACACCTGATTATCTTTCCTCATGAATAAACTTAGGGCAAACATTTCAAGCAAGAACACCATTGGTGACGTTGCATCTCTCACAGCATGGTGCAGGCACAAGATGTACCCCTACTTGGTTAAGATGAGGATCGATAGGTACCTTCATCGCATTGATTCATTTTGTCAATCCATTTTGTATTGATAAAATGAAAATTGATATCTTGTTCCCTAGCAGCAGTTCGACCTATGGTTTAGTGATCTTGTCTAAAGTCATTATTACCATTACATTGTTTTCACATTTGTGATATTGGCATTTTTCCGTATAAGACCTTCTGTCTCTTCTCTTCTCTTTTTGCTCTTTCTCTGCCTGTCTCTCACTCACTGCTGTGTACACGTGGTGTCTTTCTGTTTTCAATTAGAATATGGTATATTCCATTATCATCATTGTTCTTTTTGCCGTTCAGTTTGTCCCAGTTTTGATGGTGGGATCTCCTTTAAACTGACGTCCTTGTCCTTCTGTTGTTTCTCCATTAGACATGAGCATCTCCTAATTTCCTGGCACAACAAGATGTTCCCGGCTCATATTGTCCTTTTTCTGCCCCAGAGTGGAATCAGCCATTTCCCCAAGAAGCTCTGGTTTTATTATTAGAAAATGATGAGTAAAGAAACAGAGATCTAAGTTCTGGATGTTTATTTACTTTGGTGTCATACCTTTCGGGCCCTTGCAAGGGTTCAGTTGGGGACAAACGTGCACACACGTGTTGCACATGGACACAAGCATTAATGTGTTTTTACTGACAGTTCACACGGAAATTCAACACCACAGGGTTTGTTCTCCCCTTCCTCCTTTTGATGTTCATGTTTCTTTCCTACACTAATAGTCTTGCTTCCCAAAATGTCCATGTTTACTCATATTTCTAATCTCACAATGTTCCCAAAAAGGTTTCAGATTAGACCGCCAACTCCACTACAATTTAAATCATCTAAACAAACTTTAAGATTGTTTTCCAGTTCTTTTTATCCCTGTGTTACATTTCACATAGGTTTTACAGCCATTGTTTCCTTAATATAGGTACTATATTTTTGAACAATTAGATCCTTTCCATTATTCTAAAGTTACAACTACGTAAAATTATAAACTCAGGGAACTGTTTATTATTCCTACCCTTATTCCAATCAAAAAATTCTCCTTTTTCCCAAGCAAATGAAGTAAAAAATAATTCCCAACTCTCCCTGGAGGTCGAAATGCTTTTAAAGTTCCTCCAAAAAGATAGAAACCTGGGACGAGGTCACAGTGCCTGGGGAGATGTCAGACGAGAAAAAATAGGGCCACTCAATGTTGCGGGTTGAAGCTAAAGCACAAAGAAGACAGAAAATGACCATCGGTTTATTCTGGAGAATTTTGGAGTGTATCAGCTAAGGCCTGAGCCACTAATAGGGCCTATTTTGATGTGTCCAGACAGGCTTATTTAATTTTGTGGTAAGAAGTTCCAAGTTTAAAACTAGGGCACCCAGATCTGGGAGAAATTACCAAACCCCATTCAATGGTATTTGACCAAATCAATTTGACTGTCAAAATATACCAGACCTTCTACAATCTAGCTCCTTCTATTTCTGCATTCTGACTCTTCATGTTATCTTACTTGTTCTTTCCATTAAGCCACTCCGACTTATGTCCTGGTTCTTGCATACACCCTTTGATTTCTCATTTCTCTGCTTTTGTCCATTGCTTAGAATATGTATAGCATTTTCAACTGCGGAGCTACTAATTTAAATACAAGACAACAGATATTTTGTTTCCTTCCTGTCTCTCAGCATTTGTTTACCTGTGGCTACTAAATGCCAGATGTGCTCTTTTTATTTCACCAAAGACAGACATACTTACAATTGTTGTTTGTTTAGTGTTTATTTGTCCTAAACTGTGAGCTCCTTCAGGACTGGCCTTAATGGTCTAGCGTAATGCTAACACCTGGGGGTGTCCAATAATTTTTGTTAAATAACCAAGTATAAATTAGCAAAGAGGAATGATCACGGTTTCTTCCTTTGTAGCTTGCATGTGGAGATAAAATGCACAAATTACAAGTTTCAAATGTCCTTAGCTTCAGTTGTCCTTTGATATATTTTTGGCCTATTTTTTTCTAGATCTATCCCCATGAGCCATGATAGCATAATATTGGTCCATCTTACTTGTTTGAGCTTCATGAATATGGGTAACCTTGGCTTTTTGCTGTGAAAATTAGTTGTTTTGTATTCTACAGAGACTATTTTAAAGTAGGTAGACCTGGCGGCAAGGTTCTGGGTGATTAAAAACAAAGCAAAATAAAATTGAATAAACAGTTCAGGCCTTAACAGTGGCATTGGGTGCCACTCAGTTGGACTTGGGATACATGTTGTGGTGATCTCAGGAGGAGAGAAATTATGTCAGATGTGCCAGAATAAAAAGGAATTCTTGAGTCATCCACAGATGAATTAGTCATCAACTAAAAATATAGAATATGCAAGGAAAATTATTGCAGGAGATGAAAAATAGAGCAATTGTGAATTTATAATATAGTGCAATCAAGCATTTTTAGGCAAGTATCAGTAGCGTAGCAAACACAGCACAAATTCAAAGTTATGAGGATAAAAGAGAAATATGGACTAGAGTCAGTGTTGGAATGTGTTGATGAGGATGGTTTGTTTTTAAGATGAAAAGCCAGTATACCTTAGGAAATCTAAAATGAATTTAAACTATATATTTGATACCAACACGCATGTAAAAATATAACCAAAGTTTAAAGTTAATAAATCTCATTCTAATGGCCACACTGTTTTGCTTCAGGTGGGATTGTTGTTGTTCAGTCACTCAGACATGTCTGACTCTGCAACCCCATGGACTATAGCATGCCAGGATTCCCTGTCCATCACCATCTCCTGGAGCTTGCTCAAACTCATGTCCATAGAGTTGGTGATGCCATCCAACCATCTCATCCTCTGTCATCCCCTTCTCTTCCCGCCTTCAATCTTTCCCAGCATCAGGGTCTTTTCCAATGAGTCAGCTCTTCCATCACGTGGCCAAAATATTGGAGCTTCAGCATCAGTCCCTCAAATGAATATTCAGGGTTGATTTCCTTTAGGATTGACTGGTTTGATCTCCATGCAGTCCAAGGAACTCTCAAGAGTCTTCTCTAACACCACAGTTTGAAAGCAATTCTTTGGTGCTCAGCCTTCTTTATGGTCCAACTCTCACATCCATACATGCCTACTGGAAAAACCATACCTTTGACTAGATGGACCTTTGTTGGCAAAGTAATCTCTCTGCTTTTTAATATGCTGTCTAGGTTGGTCATAGCTTTTCTTCCAAGGAACAAGCATCTTTTAATTTCATGGCTGCAGTCACCATCTGCAGTGATTTTGGAGCCCAAGGAAATAAAGTCTGTCACTGTTTCCATTGTTTCCCCATCTATTTGCCATGAAGTGATGGGACCGGCTGCCATGATCTTAGGTTTTTGAATGTTGAGTTTGAAGTCAACTTTTCACTCTCCTCTTTCACTTTCATCAAGAGGCTCTTTAGTTCCTCTTCACTTTCTGCCACAAGGGTGGTGTCATCTGCATATCTGAGGTTATTGATGTTCCTCCCAGCAATCTTGATTCCAGCTTGCGCTTCATCCAGCCAGGCATTTCACATGTGTACTCTGCATATAAGTTAAATAAGCAGGGTGACAATATACAGCCTTAACGCACTCCTTTCCCAATTTTGCACCATTTTGTTGGTCCATGTCGGTTGTAACTGTTGCTTTTTGTCCTATATACAGATTTCTCAAGAGGCAGGTCAGGTGGTCTGGTATTCCCATCTCTTTAAGAATGGGTGGGATAAGAAACAGTAAGTGTAAGTTTTGTACAGAGGTACTTGAGAGTCAGAAAGACTGGATTTGGTTCTACCACTTAGTGAACTGAGGGCTTCCCTGGTGGCTCAGTAGTAAAGAATCTGCCTGCCCGTGAAGGAGATGCAGGTTCATTCACTGGGTTGGGAAGATCACTGGAGAAGGAAATGGTAACCCACTCCAGTATTCTTGCCTGGGCCATCCAGTGAATAGAGGAGCCTGGCAGGCTGCAGTCCATGGGGGTCACAAAAGAGTTGGACATGCCTTACCGACTGAACCACAAACTTACTGAATTAGACAAATTACTTGACTTCTCTGAGGCATAATTTTTTTCTTTAAAAAGAAAGAATAATAGAAATTCTCTCACAATAATATTGTATAAATTATTTCAGAAATTTTGTGAAAAGCATTTGTATAAGACCTGTAATATAATACATGCCTAGTGATGATCATTTTTCTTGTTGAAGATCAGGCTCTTTTAGGTAAATTTTCTAAATAAAGGATGTTCAAAGATTAAAAGTATAAAAATATGTTTTCGCCATTTAAATAATCTATTTTTAGAAATAAAAGAATGTATTTGAAACTTGCTTGTCTTCCTAAAATGAATAAAAAGTAAAGATTAAAATCTTATTCATAAAGCTCATTGTTATGATTATTTGTAATTACATTTGTGTTTTATTACAGACATGATGTGTAATTTTTTTGGATCATTGCAACTGTTTGTCCCTATTGTAAATGACACTGACTGTATGTCATAGAGTTTGATTCATTACCTTCCATTTTCTTCCCACATATTCATTTACTTTGCTTATTGGTTTAATGTATGACTCTAACAACCATCTCTTCTAATTTTTTGCTTCTATTCCACAGTATTCTTAGTCTGGGTTTGCTTTAAGATCTGCTTATAAAATAAGAGGACATATACTTCAAGTGAGTCCTGGACATTCTCTTGAAAGAGATGTACAGAATTGAAGGATTTTATGGCACAGAATTTGTTTATAAATCTTTTTTTTTTGTCTAGTTACTGAGTGTATTTCCTTTATTTTAGAGTTTGAGACATAGGAATGCTAGATAAAAGAAGTGTTACTATTACTATAATTGTTTTCATTTGGTTCATTTCTTATCCTACTGTTTATTTATTATATACTGATAAATTGTGATATATGAATTGATGTCGGAAATAAAGAAGGCCCTGTTGTCACTGTCCGTGTCAAACATGAGCAGTCTATCAGATTTCCAAGTCATTATAAGTGATGAAAGGAGAGAGCTGTTAAGAACAGCAAGCGTATGACTTAGAGGAGTGGAATGGGGGTGTGGGAGGGAGACTCACGAGGGAGAGGATATAGGTGTACTTATAGCTGATTCACATTGATATATGGCAGAGACCAGCACAACATTGTAAAGCGGTTATCCTCCATTTAAAAATAAATTGAAAAGAAAGAACAGCAAAAGTAAATTTTGCTTTATCAGATCCTCAGGTTATTTTCATGTTTCATTTGTCCTACTCAGAGACTATTATGATAATGTCATTTTCTCTTTGATATTAAGCACCTTAAAGGCAAGTCTATATGAGGAGTAACATCTTTAGTACAAGAAATCCTGATGACATCTCCATGCATGAAGGCCAAGACAGCTTGGTTCCTCTATGCGCAGATTAAGCTGAGTACTTACCTTCTTTCTTACAGATTCCAGATCCACAGACACATTCTTCTCTTTAGACTGACTTTGAGTCACACACTGTGTATCTCTGTGTATGTGTATGAATGTGTTTAACCACTCACATTGATGTCATTTGTATATTATCTTCTGTAATAAATTATAAATTATAGTATGACCAAGATTGGACTTGCTCTTTCTTTAGTAGTATTCCCGATTCTAGCTTTTCCAACTCCCTCTACCTGTACTTCAAATGCTAGAAGAGTTACGTGTACTGTAATGATCAAACTGACTACTGTTTAATAAATTGTACCTGAGCTACCTCCTTCTCTCAAGGGTAGGTTTAAATTTTAAAAAGCTAGTTGGTTCAAATAAAACTAACTGACTGAAGGAAGTGATTGAGCTCTTTAGGTGCCTTGTGCCTTGTTAATTGTGAACAAATGGATTAATGATATTTCTATACCATTCATAATCATGGTTTAAAATTAGCAAATTAAAATATTACATGTGGGATCTTTAATTCTAGTTTTAATATCCATAAAGGCCAAAACCCCACATTTTCATCCTTTGTATAAAGTACTTGTTCTTACCACATGTCTTATCTAGTTAATTTGTCAGCTTTCCTTGGTTGTATGTTAAATGCCGCTTTATTTCACATTGTTTTTCATATTTTCCCAACTTTCATTTCTTCCTTTGACAAGAGAGTAAACAGAAGAAAGTGTGAGAGACAATAGTGAGAAAGACCTGGGTGACTCAGATGTGTCTTATTGCTACTGTCCTTGATAGCCAAGCCTCCGCTACCTTCCACAAGGGCTTTCATCATTAAGTTTTGACTTACACTTAAAATAATGGTCTCCTGACCAATAACAGTAGTCATTATATGTTGACTTTTTGCCAATTCCAGGCACTTGGTTAAGTACTTTACATATGTCATTTTGAATCTCTGCAGTCACCCTGCAAGGATGACTTGGATGGCTATTTAGGTGAGGAAATTAGACCCTATGGAGTTTAAATAAAGTAACTAAGTCACAGAGCTACTAGGTAGTTGAGATAGGATTTGAACACTGGTCTTTCATCTTTCTTATAACTCTTTCTATAGCTACCTGCACACTTTCTGTTTGTGTCCATTAATAATCAGCAGTTCCTCCCAACTGCCAATAATCAGAAAAAGGAAATGTGGGGTACACTTTAAGGATGAAAATGTAACAAAACCTTAAAATAGATGTAATGTTTGTGTCAGCTAAATATTGTCAAAAGAGATCAGGATTAGTTGGAGTTTATTTTTGTTTTTAATTATCCCTATCCCAAAATATACTATACTAATCAGCCCATCATATCTTTGCAGGAACCATAGAATGTATGTTTTTTTTTTTTTTAACTTTTTAGGAAAAGTACAGTTTAAAGACTTTTTAGAAAAAGTATAATGAACAAAAAATAGCATGAAAAATATGAAACATATAGTTTACTTGTAAAGGTTATTCATTCTATAAAATTTCTATGTCTTTGAATGTTTTTGAATAGAGCATCTTCCCTGCCATTGATCCAGTGAAGGAGTGAGGCTTGAGGCCTATCTACTCTTTGCTCTTAGGGAGGGTCATCTGCCCATCACACCTTAGTAATGGGTGAAATTAACACCTAAACCCCATTGACAGAATTCCTTCCTGTTTATTTGGAAGCATATGCTTCCCTGGTAGCTCAGATGATAAAGAATCTGCATGCAGTGCAGGAGACCCAGGTTCGACCCCTGAGTCAGGAAGATCCCCTGGAGAGGGATATGGCAACCCACTCCAGTATTCTTGCCTAGAGAATTCCATGGACAGAGGAGCCTGGCAGGCTATAGTCCATGGGGTTGCAGAGTCGGACAAGGATTGAGCAACTATCATTTTCACTTGCTCATAATAACTAGAGTACCACTTTAGATCTAGATAAATGTGATTAGTAATTACGACTCTAAGTCTTATAACCATGTAGCTTTTTCAGCCTTGTTTCCTTATTTGCAAAATAGGAAGTCATTACAAGGATTGGACGAATGACAATTTATGTATATATAAATGTATATATAATTTCTTATCATCTATGTCATCATCTCTCTCCACTCTTCTATTCACACCTGTCATCATATACATTTATTTTATTTTTGGCATCATCTAATCTGAAAATTGACAGCCATCACAGTCTCTTAAGAATAAAATATGAGGTTGTAAAAAATAAAATCAAAATCTGAATCTTAGCTCTGTCATCTCCTAAGTTGGGACCTTGTGAAGTCACTTAGTCTTTCTGTACTCCAAATTTCTCTTTTGTCATATGGGGATATTAATAGTTGCGGTTCTACACTGTTGATGTGAGCATGCAATGCAGTTGTTAATTACAGTAGAAATTAGCACTGTGCTGGGCATACAGTAGGCCTACAATCAACAATTGAAATATGTTAGTTAGTTTGCCACTCCCCTTTCCTTCCTCAGAGCTTTACATTGTAGAGTCTGGTAAAGCATCTTGCACATTGATGTCTGTTATTGTAGCCCAGTGTTTTTCATACTTAAATTTCAGCTCCTTTAAGAGGGAAAGCATTAAGAAGAAAAGTGGAACCTTGCCACTGACTTCAGTTCAGTTCAGCTGCTCAGTCATGTCTGACTCTTTGCGACCCCATGGGCTGCAGCATGCCAGGCTTCCCTGTCCATCACCAACTCCCAGAGTTTACTTAAACTCATGTGCACTGAGTCGGTGATGCCATCCAACCATCTCATCTTCTGTTGTCCCCTTTTCCTTCTGCCTTCGATCATTCCCAGCATCAGGGTCTTTTCCAAGGAGTCAGCTCTTCACATCACGTAGCCAAAGTATTGGAATTTCAGCTTCAACATCAGTCCTTCCAATGAATATTCAGGACTTATTTCTGTTAGGATGGACTCGTTGGATCTCCTTGCAGTCCAAGGGACTCTCAAGAGTCTTCTCCAACACCACAGTTCAAAAGCATCAATTCTTCGGCATTCAGCTTTCTTTGTAGTCCAACTCTCACGCCAGTCAGAATGGCTGCAATCCAAAAGTCTACAAGCAATAAATGCTGGAGTGGGTGTGGAGAAAAGGGAACCCTCTTACACTGTTGGTGGGAATGCAAACTAGTACAGCCACTATGGAGAACAGTGTGGAGATTCCTTAAAAAACTGGAAAAAGAACTGCCTTATGATCCAGCAATCCCACTGCTGGGCATACACACTGAGGAAACCAGAAGGGAAAGAGACACATGTATCCCAGTGTTCATCGCAGCACTGTTTATAATAGCCAGGACATGGAAGCAACTTAGATGTCCATCAGCAGATGAATGGATAAGAAAGCTGGGGTACATATACACAATGGAGTATTACTCAGCCATTAAAAAGAATACATTTGAATCAGTCCTAATGAGGTGGACGAAACTGGAGCCAATTATACAGAGTGAAGTAAGCCAGAAAGAAAAGCACCAATACAGTATACTAACGCATATATATGGAATTTAGAAAGATGGTAACAATAACCCTGTATATGAGACAACAAAAGAGACACTGATGTATAGAACAGTCTTTTGGACTCTGGGAGAGGAAGAGGGTGGGATGATTTGGGAGAATGGCATTGAAACATGTATAATATCATATATGAAATGAGTCACCAGTCCAGGTTCGATGCACGATACTGGATGCTTGGGGCTGGTGCACTGGGATGACCCAGAGGGATGGTATGGGGAGGGAGGAGGGAGGAGGGTTCAGGATGGGGAACACATGTATACCTGTGGCGGATTCATTTTGATATGTGGCAAAACCAATACAATATTGTAAAGTTAAAAGATTTAAAAAAAAAAGAACAATAAATGTGAGAGGACACAGAAAAAAAAAAAAACTATCGCCTTGACTAGACAGACTTTTGTTGGCAAAGTAATGGCTCTGCTTTCTAATATGCTGTCTAGGTTGGTCATAACTTTTCTCCCGAAGAGTAAGTGTCTTTTAATTTCATGGCTGCAGTCACCATCTGCAGTGATTTTGGAGCCCAGAAAATAAAGTCTTCCACTGTTTCCCCATCTATTTGCCATGAAGTGATGGGACCAGATGCCATGATCTTAGTTTTCTGCATGTTGAGCTTTAAGCCAACTTTTTCAGTCTCCTCTTTCACTTTCATCAAGAGGCTCTTTAGTTCTTCTTCGCTTTCTGCCATGATGGTGGTGTCATCTACATATCTGAGGTTATTGATATTTCTTCTGGCAATCTTGATTCCAGCTTGTGCTTCATCCAGCCCAGCATTTCTCATGATGGACTCTGCATAGAAGTTAAATAAGTAGGGTGACAATATTCAGCCTTAACGTACTCCTTTCCCAATTTGGAAGCAGTCTGTTGTTCCATGTCCAGTTCTAACTGTTGCTTCCTGACCTGTGTACAGATTTTTCAAGAGGCCGGTCAGGTGGTCTGATATTCTCATATCTTTAAGAATTTTCCACAATTTGTGGTGATCTACACAGTCAAAGGCTTTGGCATAGTCACTAAAGCAGAAATAGATATTATTCTGGAACTCTCTTGCTTTTTCCATGATCCAGTGGATGTTGGCAATTTGATCTCTAGTTCCTCTGCCTTTTCTAAAACCAGCTTGAACATCTGGAAGTTCACAATTCATGTACTGTTGAAACCTGGTTTGAAGAATTTTGAGCATTACTTTACTCGCGTGTGAGATGAGTGCAGTTGTGCAGTAGTTTGAACATTCTTTGGCTTTGCCTTTCTTTAGGATTGGAATGAAAACTGACTTATATTTTTAAAAATTTTATTAGCAATATTTAAAATACAAAAGCAGTACATTATGAATTAAGTGCTAATGTTTATAATGCCTATCCAATTATAAGTGGAACAGATTTCCAAATAAAGCTTAAATGAATTAACAGCCAATAAAACTCAATAAAGTCATTCATTTATTGTGCTTGATGATGCTATTTTTCTGAAATTAAATGATAGTGTGCTACATGAGTTTAACATTGAATATGATTTTGTATTTAGCATGATTCTATCTCATTGTTGTATATTATAACTCGTCTCCTGTTACTTTTCTTTAATTATCCAAATCCTTTATTTGTGCATTTGGTCAAAGTATGATTTAACATTAACTTTTACAAATGCATTATCTATGTTTTGTTTTTCACCTTTTTTCCCTCAAAAAAAACACACAGTAAATAATGAGATGTGGCTTGACCGCTGAAATGCACGATAGTATTTGGCTATTAATTATCCAGAAGATAAGAGCTATTGATTTATTTGGGTTATCTTTGAAATCAGTTGACAAAGTTGGACAAAATTTGACAAAGTTTGACTTCATTATGAGCCCTTTTATCAAAGAATAGCAGATCACTCTTTGAAAATCCTTCCTTATTCAAAGACCAATACAAGAATAAAAAAATAAAGCCTTTCATAGTTGTTTCAATGATGTTACTAAGATAGGAAAAAATAGACAAGAAGCAAGTTACAAGGCAGTGTTAAGTAAAGGGTTTTGGTTTTCTTTTTTTTTTAGCCATGCTGAAAGAAATAAGACTTTTATTATGTTAAGCCCCCTCTTGAAAGAAGAAAAAGAAAATTATCACTAAGATAAAAATCAATCTTATTACCCTAGACCTGAAGAACCCTCTCCTTTTTTGTATCTCAGGGTACATTTTTATTTTAATAAATCCAGGTCTGGTTCACTTTTATATTCCCTTTAATGCCTAGCATATGTAATAGATGTTCCAAGTCATTTACTGAAGGAAGTAGTGATTTAAATCTCTGAAGAATATTTTCAAAGCTGCTTCACTCTTATCTCCCAGGAGCAGTTTAGGCAGCCTATATATAAGGAAATGAATGAATTAAATAATATTTTTAAGCATGTATGATTTCTAGGTTCTCATGATTTGAATCTAATGCAAGAGTAAATAATGAATGGGATTAGGAAAAATGTCAAATTTGACGTAGGCAATTGTGTGGTGTTGGATTGATTTTTAAGACCCAAGATTCAACAAGTGAGAATGAATTGACTATATGACATAGGATGATAAATGAGAATATTAATGAAACTATTTACAATTTTAAAAGTAAAGGAAAATGTCCAAAGAATAGCATGTTCATGGATTTTGAGAAATGAGAAAGTATGAACAGTTGAAAAAGAAGTTTGGCAATGAACAGTGAGATGGGAAAGTCACAGATAAGGAAGCAAAGACATTTCACAAATAGAAAAACACCAGCTTGTGGACTTTTGCTTCAGCATTCATTGCTGTTATTTAATTTTTTATTCTTGAGTCCACATTTAGTTAGATGTTAGTTGAGGGAAAAGAAGACACATTTCTTTTCAACTGGCAAATCAAAGCATATGCTTAGCAAAAAGAATGGCCAAAAACATTTGAATTTAAGAGTTGAGATATTTTCTGAAAATCTCTCAAGTTTTCTAGTGTATTTAAAGATAGGAAATAATATGTAAAGTTTAAATGTTAATTACCTATGAATGACCTTTCTGAATTGCCTGTTTGGAAGGCTTGTCTCTGAGACAACTTAAAGGAATTTCAAAGAGTATGTTTTTCCAAATAAAATTGATTTATAAAAAGGTCATCTACATGACTTAGAGATACATGGGTCAGGCAAGTAGATAAGTAATTGCAAATTAAATGTTAACAGTTTAGGAAGTCTTTAAGAAAAGCCTACCTGGCATTTTGGTAATATCAGCTTTTAAAGGATTCAACAAGGCACTGAAACTTCCATGAAACAGTTTTTTCTAGAGTGGATTTCAATCCAAGTCAGCCAATGTGATTTAAATATATTGATAACCTTAGAAAAATAGACAGTACCAGCTATTTGTAAAACAAAGAATGATTATTACATCCCTGTAATATCATGACCTAAATATAACAACACCTAACATTGTTATTTATACGATTATTTTTCTATGATCATTCTGTATATACAGATATAAAGCTTGCTTCTTGCTGTTTATATATTTTGCATTTTGTTGCTAATAGAGAAGTAACAATAGCTGCTGCTGCTGCTGCTAAGTCACTTCAGTCGTGTCTGACTCTGTGTGACCCCACAGACAGCAGCCCACCAAGCTCCCCCATCCCTGGAATTCTCTAGGCAAGAACACTGGAGTGGGTTGCCATTTTCTTCTCCAATGCATGAAAGTGAAAAGTGAAAGTGAAGTCGCTCAGTTGTGTCTGACTCTTAGCGACCCCATGGACTGCAGCCTACCAGGCTCCTCCATCCATGGGATTTTCCAGGCAAAAGTACTGGAGTGGGGTGCCATTGCCTTCTCCATAAAAATAGCTAAGCAGGATCAAATGCTCACTGTATGGAAGGAACTATGCTAAGCACCGCTTACACATATCACGAATGTTTCCATATCATTTATTATAGGTATATACAGTGTAAATTAATATCTGTAGTAGGAATATGTCAGCATGGTACAGATGACTCTGTCACAGCTATCTCTAGGCATTTACTTTATTTCTAAATTTACCGTAATATACATATATCATTTATAGATGTATATCCAGCACATACATAAGATGACTTTTTGTAGTCAGATCTTTCATGAATCTTAAATCATTACTTTGGGATAAGTTGTTAGAAGCAAAACTGAATCAAAACACATATTCCATTGAAACATCATTATTTTATTGCTGTATCAGAAAGATATAAACATAGTGAGGTTTTGATAGGGTTGATAAATTATCATCCAGTAATCTCATGCCAGTTTACACCCCTATTAGTAGTTCATGACACGTATTTCCCTACATCCTTACTGACACTGGAAGTCGAATCTATCTTATTCATATTTGCAATATATCCAGAACTTTGCCTGATAAAACACATACTTAAAAATATTTGTTGAATAATGAACTTATCTACAAAATATTAATAAACTCACAGACATAGAAAACAGCTTTCTGCTTGCCAAGGGGGAGGTGTTGGGGAAGGGATGGATTGGGAGTTTGGGATGAGCAGATGCAAACTTTTGTAAGTAGATTGAATAAACAACACGTAGCACAGTGATAAATCATAATGGGAAATAATGTGAAAAAGAATAAACATATATGTATAACAGAATCACTTTGCTGTACAGCAGAAATTAACACGACACTGCAAATCAACCATAAATAAACTAATAATATAAATTGTGGAAAATTTATTGAATAAATAAGATATACCATTTATTTATAAGGCTTGTTTTTATAGCCTGTAATAGTCTAAAGTTTTTGATTTTTCTTAACTGAATTGTTTTCAGGAAAAGTTTTCAATTTTTTCTTTGACTGTTTTCAAAGAAAAGCATCTTTGTATTATGATAGCACATCTACACATCTGTAGCATATATAATAGCATTTTTTCATTCTGTCATTAAAATAGTGTTCTTTACTTTTATTAATATGTACTTGACCTAAATTTTCACAGCTAGAAATAATTAAATCAGAAACTACACTCCTTCACCTTTTTTTTTTTAGCAAAAACTATCACCATTTTATCTATAATTGAAATAGTTCTTATGTCCGCCTGTCTATTTCCTTTTGTTCTCTACCTTCAAGCAGTAGGAATATGACATGAAACCATATTTGAAGGTCATATAATCCAAGCCGTGTTTCTTTTCCTTTGTGTAATGCGCCAGATTATCTTTTAATCATCATTTCTCTTTTCCTAAATTAACAGACAAACTTTCTTTGACATGTCTTATTTTGAGGTGGGGAAGGGTTGATAAACATGGACAGCAGCAAAGTTTAGAGATGACAGTTTCTTATTCGTATCTAACAACTTCATTCAACTATTTATATATTAATTTATGTCTTTGTAATACAAGTCTGACCCAGTGATATTTTTAGGAAAACTCAGGGAATAACACAAAGTAAGATCTTGGGTGTATTTAAGCACAACAGAAGTGGATGAGAATAGTGCATATATCACTTATGTACATAGTGATTCAGTCCAGATGAACTGGGGAAAAGAAGTATTCTTTTTTATACTTTTGATCAGATTATGTATATTTAATTAGAAGACATTTATAGCACTAGCAAATGATAAATACATTTAATTTGTTATCATTTGACTCTATTTTTTCACACAGAACTGTGAAGTCTCATTGATAAATATAGGTCAACTTTTTCCAGGTCATAAAATGCTTACTGATAAGTGGTTATCTGGACTAGTCCTTTCAGTACGTTTTGACATAGCCCACACTTAACTGTCATTTTTTTTTTTCAGTAATATTGGTTGATCTAAAACTATAATGAATTGAAGAATGCTTTTAAGTGTTTCTGTATGTTATTAATCACCATTCAAACACCATTCATTAGAAACATGTATGTGTGAGATCAATTGTCGGTTTATAAATGGAGCTTGGTGCCCATATGGATTCGTACACTCACAAGTACTCTTTGGTACTGACATTGATTGCAGCCCAGAGTGTAGAATCACTGATACAACCTATTATTCTCATTTCAGATGAAGTAACTGTGGCCAGAGGGGAAGTGATTTCCTCACTGTTACATAACTTGTGAGCACCCTACTATAGTGAGAATCCAGAATTGCTAAATTTTGGTCTTACATGCTTTTCCCCTCTCACCATTTTTCCTCATGGCCCCTTAAAAAAATCTGATGGGCTCTTAGCCCAGGAAAATATCTGTGCACCCATCCATATGAAGTGTTGTATATAGCCCTGAGAGAAGTTACAGACCTGTCAAAAGACAGTCACAAGCCCAGGTAGTAATCCTCATCAAAATTACCATCATCATTTTTGTGTCTGGGAGGCAGAGTGAGTGTGGGCTTCCAGAACGTGGGGCTGAAATGAAATCCAATGATTGAGGGAAGTTTTAAGACCATATTTTTAAATTATTTTATTAATTTTAATTGGAGGATAATTACTTTATAATATTGTGATGGTTTTTGCCATACATCGACATGAATCAGCCACGGGTGTACATGTGTCCCCCATCCTGAACCCGCTCCCACCTCCCTCCGCACCCTATCTCTCTGGGTTGTCCCAGAGCACTGGCTTTGAGTGCCCTGCTTCATGCATCGAATTTGCACTGGTCATCTGTTTTACATATGGTAATGTACATGTTTCAGTGCTGTTCTCTCAAACCATCCCACCCTTGCCTTCTCCCACAGAGTCCAAAGTCTATTCTTTATATCTATGTCTCTCTTACTGCCCTACATGTAGAATTGTCATTACTGTCTTTCTGAGTTCCATATATAGGCATTAATATAAAATATTTGTGTTTCTTTTCTGACTTACTTCACTCTGTATAGTAGGCTCCAGTTTCATCCACCTCATTAGAACTGACTCAAATACATTCCTTTTTATAGCTGAGTAGTGTTCCATTGTGTGTATGTTCCACAACTTCCTTATCCATTCATCTGGCAATGGACATCTAGGTTGCTTCCATGTCCTAGCTATTGTAAACAGTGCTACAATGAACATTGGGGCACGCATGTCTCTTTCAATTCTTGTTTCTTTAGGGTGTATGCCCAGCAGTGAGATTGTTGGGTTGTATCACAGTTCTGTTCCTCCATTTTTAAAGGAATCTCCACACTGTTCACCATAGTGGCTGTACTAGTTTGCATTCCCACCAACAGTGTAAGAGGGTTCCCTTTTACCCATATCCTCTCCAGCATCCATTGTTTGTAGACTTTTTAATGATGGCCATTCTGACTGGCTGAAGAATTGATGCTTTTAAACTGTGCTGTTGGAGAAGACTCTTGAAAGTCCCTTGGGCTGCAAGGAGATCCAACCAGTCCATCCTAAAGGAGGTCAGTCCTGAATATTCATTGGAAGGACTGTTGCTCAACCTGAAACTCCAATACTTTGGCCACCTGATGCGAAGAACTGGCTCATTTGAAAAGACCCTGATGCTGGGAAAGATTGAAGGCAGGAGGAGAAGGGGATGATAGAGGATGAGATGGTTGGCTGGTATCACCGATGTAATGGACATGAGTTTGAGTAAACTTGGGAGTTGGTGATGGACAGGGAAGCCGGGTGTGCTGCAGTCTATGGGGTCGCAGAGAGTCAGACACGACTGAGCGACTGAACTGATTCGATTATGATTGGCATGAGATGATACTTCATTGTGGTTTTGATCTGTATTTTTCTAATAATGAATGATGTTGAGCATCTTTTCCTGTGTTTATTAGCCACCTGTATGTCTTCTTTGGAGAAACGTCTGGTTAGTTCCTTTGCCCACTTTTTGATTGGGCTGTTTGTTTTTCTGGTATTGAGCTGCATGAGCTGCTTGTATATTTTGGAGATTAAATCTTTGTCAGTTTCATTCACTATTCTCCCATTCTGAAGGATGCAAGACCAAATTTTTAAAGTATATTTTCCCTCAATTTTTAAAAGGAAGCAGTTGATATAATATGCATTTATTAGAGGCTTCATTTGAGCTGTAAATAGCATCCTGGAGAATGTCTTTAAGGAATTTAAATCTCACTCCTATTTCACTAAAATTAATTGAGCACACACAAAAACAAAATAAGCAAAGAAAACAAGAGAAAATAGAGAGTGAAAATCCTTCCTGACTGTATTGGTGGCTTGACTTTGTGGTGTTTCAATAGTAACGACAGCCTTTAGTTTGAGAAAAGATGGAGGAGTTACTACTGTAGCTCATAAATATTGAGGAGGGTGATCTTCCTCCAGAGACAGTGCCTACCAATTCATGTGGATTCTGGTTGCCAAGAGACAAAGTTTGGCCCATTTAAATTATGTTCAGTGGTCTGACAAATGCCAGATTTATGATAAAATCCTCTCTTTTGTGGCAGAAAAATTCTACTTAAAACATTTAGACCTTTTAAAATTTAATTATCTTTCTAAATGATGACAAATATGGGCAGCTTTCAAATTGAGGGCTTTTTTCCCTTTTATCTCTTTGTTTGTTTGTTTTTTTTGGGGGGGGGGTCAGCATTCACATGGAAAATTAAATAATGCTTTCTCCCAGATAGTCAAAACAACCTAACACTGAAGTCTTACTTCTAGAATACATTCATGCTGCCAAAAATTCTGAAGGCTTGAATTTTCAATCCTGGGGTATTTGGCTTTGTGCAAAGAGCTAGTAGAACTGGAGGAGGGCCAAGAAGAGGCCAGAGCTCCCTGAACCACTGTATTGACTTTCTTCCTTCTGGTACATCCTCTGTCCTGGTGGACTCCGCTAAGCTCTTCCAAACCAGTGAGTGATAAAGAGGGCTTTCTTTATTCAAGACATCGTGAGCCTGAAAATCAATTAGTATGGTATGCCTTAAGGTTCTAGACTTCTGAAAAGAAAGACTAAAAAAGCTGCATGAAATAGGAAAGCAGTAGTTCATACCATTTTAGCGTAAATGGTTTCAAGATGAGATGGCTCGATGGCATCACTGACTCGATGGATGTGAGTCGGAGTGAACTCTGGGAGTTGGTGATGGACAGGGAGGCCTGGCATGCTGCGATTCATGGGGTCGCAAAGAGTTGGACACGACTGAACGACTGAACTGAACTAACCTTATTATACTTAACTGTTCATTAAATATTAAGTAGTTGAAATAGAAGTGCTAAATAGTTATTTCAAATAGAGAGGCTAGATGCTCTTATTCATTGTATATATAATATTTGCAGAGGTGAAAATCCATTCTTGACTTGGGATCAACAGCGAACAGAGCATGGAGCTGTCCTCATAAAATTTATGTTTTTGTGGGCTCAAGATTGAGGTCCCTTAAGGAGTGGATTCCTCTGTGATTTATGTGTGAAGCTGCAACCTGAGGTTACTTTAACAAAGCTTTACAAGGCAGTTTGGAGAACTGCTTCAAAGAAGAGCAATTGATATTTCTTTCCCTACTCTTCCTTCCCCTCCCCCTTCTTGTTTTGCATTTCTTTTGTTTGCAACATAATTCAAGATTAAATTTTTTATTTTATAAAAAGTAGGTGGTACTATTTGTACCCAATGTTCTATGTATTATGAGTATCAATTATTCTATCCCCTGAAAAATATGGACACTCTCTTTTTCTTAAAAGCTGGTTTTTGAAAAGCTATTATAAATCTTATTGAAGAAACTTTATCTGAATATCTTCTTTGTCTTATCTGACCATTGAGACCAATTAAAGGTGATAAATTTCTTTTTATTTTGTTTTAGACAATGTTCAATGACTGATTCAATAAAAGGTCTTTCATTTGCCTTTTATTTTTAATTTTGTCATGGCCCTTAGGCAGCTAGTTATAATTTCATTTTCTTATGTTTGAGAAGAGACAAAGTCATAAATATTGCTAAGAAAAAGGAAAATTCCTTTCCTTGTCCTTCTGAAGTGTGCAGTATTGACCTTTCATCCATTGTATAGTTATTTATACCTTGTTCCGTGGTGGCTCAGATGGTAAAGAATCTGCCTGCAGTGTAGGAGACCCAGGTTTGATCCCTGGATCATGACAATCTCTTGGAGAAGGGAATGGCAATCCAGTCCAGTGTTCTTGCCTGGAGAATCCCATGGACAGAGGAGCCTGGCGGGCTACAGTCCATGGGGTCACAAAGAGTCAGACACGACCGAGCAACTAACACTTTCACTTCTCATACTTTGTGTGAAGTGAATAAGTGACTTGCAGATGGCATATGGATCCTACTTTAGGATTCAGTGGAACAAGGCAAGAGAGGCAGGAAGAGCGGTACTGAGGTCTAGGATTAGCCTTAGTGATCCTGCTGCCCTTACCATGGTCTGAGCTGCCTGATCTTTCACCCGGGATTTTTCTAACTGTCCTTCCTGCTTCTGCCCCTGGCTTTGGTAGTCTGTTCTCAATACAGCAGCCCAAGTGGTTCTAAATTGTGTCAGTAATATCACTTAGCCCCTCAGAGTCCTCTGGTTTATTATCTGTCACTTTTTGAAAGAATATAAGCTCCATTAGGATGAGTGTATTTTATGTGCTTGGTCATTACTATATCCCCAGCTTTTGGAAGAATCTTTGGCATATGATAACTGTTTCTTCACATTTGTTTAAATGAGTGAATTCTGGAAGCAGTTTATTCTAAGGCTAGAGTTTTGAGTATTATCAGCCTGCAGACAGTGATTGAAAACATGGAAGAAGACAGATCAGTTATTGGGTGAATCAAAGAAAGTCAACTTCAGCCTTCCAGAGAAATTTTCAAAAAAAAAAAAAAAAATGCGAACTGGTTGCATTAATTGATGCATGGTCTTCTCCTGCCATAAGGTTTATCATTTAGGGTCTTGGGAGAACTTACCCCATAAGGTTCAAGAGAAAGTACTTTAATGAAAGGACTCCATACTGATGTGTGATTAAGGCTGGGGACCAGCAGCAACAGGAGACCAATACTACCCACTAGAACTGTGATCAAGGAGAGACAACTAGTAATACGAGTCCAGGGAGATAGGAAGCTGTAGAAGAAGGGCCACCAATGCGAAGTCTACTCAGGAAGGAATGCTGCTTCTCTCAGAGATGCGACTCTGAAATGGGAAGGAAGGACAGAAAAATATGCTAAACTCTCTTCTATACCCCCTCCCCTATTGCCTCCCATTAGCCAAACCCAACTAAAAGCCAGGCAAAAGGGACACCTACCACTGCCCCCTTTAGGGGTCAGCCTTCTTGGGCCTAGACCGTAGAGCAGGGCAGATAAGTGTAGAGACTGGGCTTTGCACTCCAGTGAAGGGAAAAAGGGAGACCCAGTGGATATGCACCATACAACAGAATTATACTTCTATTTTCTCAGTGATCAGACCATACCTGGGACACTGGGCTTTTTCTGGGCATCACCACTTTACATGGTCATAGACAGACAAACACAAGCTATTTCATGTAAGTCATTGTGAATATAGGAACTGGGGTTACTGAGTTTCAGAATACATGATTTGAGAAAACATACAGAATTGGCTATATAATTTGCAAGACCCACTGGAAAATAAAGTTATGGGATCAGTGTTCAAAAATCATTAAGCCTGTCAGGACAGTGACATCAGAGGATTAAACCAAGCATGTTGCCATTCTAAGCCATGCTTCTAGATTGTATGCCCATGTAGGCAGCCCTGGGGATAAGTTAACTCCATCAAACATTTAGAGGACTGGCATGTGGATGATGGGGTCAACAGGTGAAGCTCAGTATGTATCTTAAGATGGTACAACCCAGATCCAAGCTAGAGCATTTTATCAAAAATTCTTTGTTTGTTTGGTGTTCTTGGTTCTTTGTTTTTGTTTTTAATTGATCTGTTAAACACCAGAAGATCCTTCCTATATAAGCTGGAATTGTATGTGCTGAATTTAGCTACAATCTGTCAGAGATGTTATGGAAAGGATTAAGTAAAATGTTGAACTATATGAATGTTTCTAACACTAAGGATTATAGATTAACATTTTTTGGTGAAAATTTTATCAGGGAATGATGTATTATTCTAATTAGAGAAGACTAATTTGAGGTTGATATCACTTCATGGCAAATAGATGGGGAAACAGTGGAAACAGTGGCTGACTATTTTTCTGGGCTCCAAACACACTGCAGATGGTGACTGCAGCCATGAAATTAAAAGACGCTTACTCCTTGGAAGAAAAGTTATGACCAACCTAGACAGCATATTAAAAAGCAGAGACATCACTTTGCCAACAAAGGTCCGTCTAGTCAAGGCTGTGTTTTTTCCAGTGGTCATGTATGGATGTGAGAGTTGGACTGTGAAGAAGACTGAGCACTGAAGAATTGATACTTTTGAACTGTGGTGTTGGAGAAGATGCTTGAGAGTCCCTTAGACTGTAAGGAGATCCAACCAGTCCATCTTAAAGGAGACCAGTCCTGGGTATTCATTGGAAGGACTGATGCTGAAGCTGAAACTCCAATACTTTGGCCACCTGATGTGAAGAGTTGACTCATTGGAAAAGACTCTGATGCTGGGAGGGATTGGGGGCAGGAGGAGAAGGGGACAACAGAGGATGAGATGGTTGGATAGCATCACCAACTCAACGGACATGGGTTTGGGTAGACTCCAGGAGTTGGTGATGGACAGGGAAGCCTGGCATGCTATGGTTCGTGGGGTCACAAAGAGTTGGACACAACTGAGCAACTGAACTGACTGATAGATAGATATTAGCCATGGGGTACTATGCCAAAGCCTTTGACTGTGTGGATCACAATAAACTGTGGAAAATTCTGAAAGAGTTGGGAATGCCAGACCACCTGATCTGCCTCTTGAGAAATTTGTATGCAGGTCAGGAAGCAACAGTTAGAACTGGACATGGAATAACAGACTGGTTCCAAATAGGAAAAGGAGTTCGTCAAGGCTGTATATTGTCACCCTGCTTATTTAACTTATATGCAGAGTACATCATGAGAAACACTGGACTGGAAGAAACACAAGCTGGAATCAAGATTGCCGGGAGAAATATCAATAACCTCAGATATGCAGATGACACCACCCTTATGGCAGAAAGTGAAGAGGAACTAAAAAGCCTCTTGATGAAAGTGAAAGTGGAGAGTGAAAAAGTTGGCTTAAAGCTCAACATTCAGAAAACGAAGATGATGGCATCTGGTCCCATCACTTCATGGGAAATAGATGGGGAAACAGTGGAAACAGTGTCAGACTTTATTTTTTGGGGCTCCAAAATCACTGCAGATGGTGACTGCAGCCATGAAATTAAAAGACGCTTACTCCTTGGAAGGAAAGTTATGGCCAACCTAGATAGCATATTCAAAAGCAGAGACATTACTTTGCCAACAAAGGTTTGTCTAGTCAAGGCTATGGTTTTTCCTGTGGTCATGTATGGATGTGAGAGTTGGACTGTGAAGAAGGCTGAGCACTGAAGAATTGATACTTTTGAACTGTGGTGTTGGAGAAGACTCTTGACAGTCCCTTGGACTGCAAGGAGATCCAACCAGTCCCTTCTGAAGGAGATCAGCCCTGGGATTTCTTTGGAAGGAATGATGCTAAAGCTGAAACTCCAGTACTTTGGCCACCTCATGCGAAGAGTTGACTCATTGGAAAAGACTCTGATGCTGGGAGGGATTGGAGGCAGGAGGAGAAAGGGACGACAGAGGATGAGATGGCTGGATGGCATCACTGACTCGATGGACATGAGTCTGAGTGGACTCCAGGAGTTGGTGATGGACAGGGAGGCCTGGCGTGCTGCGATTCATGGGGTCGCAAAGAGTCGGACACGACTGAACGACTGATCTGATGCTTTTAGTGGTCTTTTTGTATGTAGAGGACTTGTAGGTCTTTTTTATATATAGTCACAATGTCAATAGTTTGGACATTTGCTTTCACATTATTATAGTTGTTATAACTTACCATATTTATATGGTTCGGTTCAGTTCAGTCACTCAGTACTGTCTGACTTTTTGTGACCTCATGGACTGTAGCATGCCAGGCTTCCCTGTCCATCACCAACGCCAAAAGCTTGCTCAAACTCATGTCTAACAAATCGATGAAGTCATCCAACCATCTGATCATCTCTTGTCCCCTTCTCCCACCTTCCATTTTTCACAGCATCAGGGTCTTTTCCAATGAGTCAGCTCTTTGCATCAGGTGGCCAAAGTACTGGAGTTTCAGCTTCAGCATCCTTCCAATGAGTATTCAGGACTGATTTCCTTTAGGATTGACTGGTTGCATCTCTTTGCAGTCCAAGGGGCTCTCAGGAGTCAGCTCCAACACTTCACTTCAAAAACATGAATTCCTCAGGGCTCAGCTTTTTTTATACTCCAACTCTCACATCCATACATGACTACTGGGAAAACCGTAGCTTTGACTAAATGGACCTTTGTTGGCAAAGTAATTTCTCTGCTTTTTAATATGCTATCTAGGTTGGTCATAGGTTTTCTTTCAAGAAGCAAGTGTCTTTTAATTTCATGGCTGCAGTCACCATCTGCAGTGATTTTGGAGCCGAAAAACATAAAGTCTGTCACTGTTTCCACTGTTTCCCCATCTATTTGCCATGAAGTGATGGGACCAGCTGCCACCATCTTAGTTTTCTGAATGTTGAATTTCAAGCCAACTTTTTCACTCTCCTCTTTCACTTTCATCAAGAGGCTCTTTAGCTCTTCTTTGCTTTCTGCCATAAGGTATCATCTGTGTATCTCAGGTTATTGGTATTTCTCCAGGCGATCTTGATTCTAGCTTCTGCTTCATCCAGCCTGGGATTTCACATGCTATACTCTGAGTATAAGTTAAATAAAAAGGGTGGCAATATACAACCTTGACGTACTCCCTTCCATATTTGGAACCAGTCTGTTGTTCCATGTCTGGTTCTCACTATTGCTTCTTGACTTGAATACAGATTTCTCAGCAGGCAAGTCAGTTCAGTTCAGTTCAGTCGCTCAGTCGTGTCCGACTATTTGCGACCCCATGAATCACAGCACGCCAGGCCTCCCTGCCCATCACCAACTCCCGGAGTTCACTGAGACTCACGTCCATCGAGTCAGT
The DNA here is from genome assembly GCF_055505025.1 of Bos grunniens. NCBI lineage: Eukaryota > Metazoa > Chordata > Mammalia > Artiodactyla > Bovidae > Bos > Bos grunniens. The sequence goes on along the minus strand of NC_141193.1, from coordinate 45,025,664 downwards.
GATGCCATCCAGCCATCTCATCCTCTGTCGTCCCCTTCTCCTCCTGCCCCCAATCCCTCCCAGCATCAGAGTCTTTTCCAATGAGTCAACTCTTCGCATGAGGTGGCCAAAGTACTGGAGTTTCAGCTTTAGCATCATTCCTTCCAAAGAAATCCCAGGGCTGATCTCCTTCAGAAGGGACTGGTTGGATCTCCTTGCAGTCCAAGGGACTGTCAAGAGTCTTCTCCAACACCACAGTTCAAAAGTATCAATTCTTCAGTGCTCAGCCTTCTTCACAGTCCAACTCTCACATCCATACATGACCACAGGAAAAACCATAGCCTTGACTAGACGAACCTTTGTTGGCAAAGTAATGTCTCTGCTTTTGAATATGCTGTCTAGGTTGGCCATAACTTTCCTTCCAAGGAGTAAGCGTCTTTTAATTTCATGGCTGCAGTCACCATCTGCAGTGATTTTGGAGCCCCAAAAAATAAAGTCTGACACTGTTTCCACTGTTTCCCCATCTATTTCCCATGAAGTGATGGGACCAGATGCCATCATCTTCGTTTTCTGAATGTTGAGCTTTAAGCCAACTTTTTCACTCTCCACTTTCACTTTCATCAAGAGGCTTTTTAGTTCCTCTTCACTTTCTGCCATAAGGGTGGTGTCATCTGCATATCTGAGGTTATTGATATTTCTCCCGGCAATCTTGATTCCAGCTTGTGTTTCTTCCAGTCCAGTGTTTCTCATGATGTACTCTACATATAAGTTAAATAAGCAGGGTGACAATATACAGCCTTGACGAACTCCTTTTCCTATTTGGAACCAGTCTGTTATTCCATGTCCAATTCTAACTGTTGCTTCCTAACCTGCATACAAATTTCTCAAGAGGCAGATCAGGTGGTCTGGTATTCCCGTCTCTTTCAGAATTTTCCATGGTTTACTGTGATCCACACAGTCAAAGGCTTTGGCATAGTCACTAAAGCAGAAATAGATGTTTTTCTGAAACTCTCTTGCTTTTTCCATGATCCAGCGGATGTTGGCAATTGGATCCCTAGCTCCTCTGCCTTTTCTAAAACCAGCTTGAACATCTTCAAGTTGTCGGTTCATATATTGTTGAAGCCTCACTTGGAGAATTTTGAACATTACTTTGCTAGCATGTGAGATGAATGCAATTGTGCGGTAGTTTGAACATTCCTTGGCATTGCATTTCTTTGGGATTGGAATGAAAACTGAACTTTTTCAGTCCTGTGGCCACTGCTGAGTTTTCCAAATTAGCTGGCATTTTGAGTGCAGCACTTTCACAGCCTCATCTTTTAGGATTTGAAATAGCTCAGATGAAATTCCATCACTTCCACTTGCTTTGTTCATAGTGGTGCCTCTTCCTATGGCCTACTTGACTTTGTATTCCAGGATGTTTGGCTCTAGGTGAGTGATCACACCATCATTGTTATCTGGGTCATTAAAATCTTTAATATATAGTTCTTTTGTGTATTCTTGCCACCTCTTCTTAATATCTTCTCCTTCTGTTAGGTCCATACTATTTTTGTCCTTTATTGTGCCCATATTTGCATCAAATGTTCTCTTGCCCTCTCTAATTTTCTTGAAGATATCTCTAGTTTTTCCCATTCTGTTGTTTTCCTCTCTCTCTTTACACTGATCACTTAGGAAGGCTTTCTTATCTCTCTGTGGTATTGTTTGGAACTCTGCATTCAAATGGGTATATCTTTCCTTTTCTCCTTTGCCTTTCACTTGCTTCTTCTCTCAGTTGTTTGTAAGGCCTCCTCAGACAGCCATTGTGCCATTCGTGTTCTTTCTCTTGGGAATGGTCTTGATCACTGCTTCCTGTACAGTGTCTTGTATCTCTGTCCATAGTTCTTCAGGCACCCTGTTTCTCAGATCTAATCCCTTGAATCTATTTATCACTTGCACTGTATAATCATAAGGGATTTGATTTAGGTCATACCTGAATTGTCCAGTGGTTTTCCCTACTTTCTTCAATTTAAATCTGAATTTGGCAATAAAGGGTTCATGATGTGAGCCACAGTCAGCTCCCAGACTTGTTTTTGCTGACTGTAGAGAACTCCCCCAACTCTGGCTGCAAAGAATATAATCAATCTGATTTCTGTATTGACCAAGTGTTGTCCATTTGTAGAGTCTTCTGTTGTGTTGTTGGAAGAGGGTGTTTGCTATGACCAGTGCATTCTCTTGGCAAAACTCTGTTAGCCTTTGCCCTGCTTCATTCTGTACTCCAAGGCCAAATTTACCTGTTACTCCAGGTATTTCTTGACTTCCTACTTTTGCATTCCAGTCCCCTATAATGAAAAGGACATTTTTGGGGGGTGCTAGTTCTAAAAGGTCTTGTAGGTCTTCATAGAACTGTTCAATTTCAGCTTCTTCAGCATTAGTGGTTGGAGCATAGACTTGGATTACTGTCAAATTGAATGGTTTACTTTCAAAACAAACAGAGATCATTCTGTTGTGTTTGAGATTGCACTCAAGTACTGCATTTTGGAAACCTTTTTTGACTATCATGGCTATTCCATTTCTTCTGATGTATTCTTACCCACAGTAGTAGATATAATGGTCATCTGAGTTAAATTCACGTATTCTAGTGCATTTTAGTTCACTGATTCCTAAAATGTCAATGTTCACTCTTGCCATCTTCTGTTTGACCACTTCCAATTTGCCTTGGTTCATGGACCTAACATTCCAGGTTCCTGTGCAGTATTCTTCTTTATAACATCACACTTCACTTCTATCAGCAGTCACATCCACAACTGGGTGTTGTTTTTGCTTTGGTTCCATCTCTTCATTTATATTGTTACACTGTGACAAAAAAGTGACAATATACAGAAATATAAGATAATTGCTTGGAGGGTGAATGCCAGCGTTTGACGCCAAAGTTAGTTTAGGGACCCAAATTCAAAATCATAGCAGCTTGATTACCAGCCTACAGTTATTCCCACAAAACATGAGGAACAGTGAAGTTCCTCCAGATAAGGGAGACCCTTTTTGAAAATAATAAACATGGATTTGTTATAAGATAGTTAATGTCAATTTAACATTATCGTTTAGTTAGACTAAAGTAAATTTAAAATGTGTTACCTTGGTATAGAAAAGACCCCAAACTGTTGAAGATTAGAAGTTTAACCTATATTCCACAATCTTAAATTTTGAGCAGTCTGCAATTCATCATTTTGGCTATTTTAGGAAGTTATGTAGAAATGTTTTTCTGAACATAACTTTGAACACTTACAGCATAGCTTAAAACTTACTGCTCATCAGCACCCCCAAATGGTTGTTGCTGTAATTTTAGCTGGTTTGTATTTATTAAGTTTTTATTTACATATTAAAGTAAATTAAATTAAACTTAATAAGGACTTCTTTGGTGGCTCAAATGGAAAGAACCTGCCTGCCATACAAGAGATGGGGGTTCCATTCCTGGTTTGGGAAGATCCCCTGTAGAAGTGAATGGGAACCCCTGTTCCGGTATTCTTGCTTGGAGAATTCCATAAAAAGAGGACCATAGGAGTCTTCTGTCCATGGGGTCACAAAGAGTCGGACATGACTGAGTGACTTAACACTTCAATTCAGTTCAGTTCCATCACTCAGTTGTGTCCGACTCTTTGTGACCCCATGAATCACAGCACGCCAGGCCTCCCTATCCATCACCAACTCCTGGAGTTTACCCAAACTGATGTCCATTAAGTTGGTGATGACATCTAGCCATATCATCCTCTGTCATCCCCTTCTCCTCCTGCCCCCAATCCCTCCCAGCATCAGGGTCTTTTCCAATGAGTCAACTCTTCGCATGAGGTGGCCAAAGTATTGGAGTTTTAGCTTCAGCATCAGTCCTTCCAATTAGCACCCAGGACTGATCTCCTTTAGGATGGACTGGTTTCATCTCCTTGCAGTCCAAGGGACTCTCAAGAGTCTTCTCCAACACCACAATTCAAAAGCATCAATTCTTTGGTGATCAGCTTTCTTCACAGTCCAACTCTCACATCCATACATGACCAGTGGAAAAACCATAGCCTTGACTAAACGGACCTTTGTTGGCAAAATAATGTCTCTGTTTTTGCATATGCTATCTAGGTTGGTCATAACTGTCCTTCCAAGGAGTAAGTGTCTTTTAATTTCATGGCTTCAGTCACCATCTGCAGTGATTTTGGAGCCCCCAAAAATAAAGTCAGCCACTGTTTCCACTGTTTCCCCATCTATTTTCCATGAAGTGATGGGACCAGATGCTATGATCTTAGTTTTCTGAATGTTGAGCTTTAAGCCAACTTTTTCACTCTCCAATTTCACTTTCATCAAGAGGCTTTGTAGTTCCTCTTCACTTTCTGCCATAAGGGTGGTTTCGTCTGCATATTTGAAGTTATTGATATTTCTCCTGGCAGTCTTGATTCCAGCTTGTACTTCTTCCAGCCCAGTGTTTCTCATGATATACTCTGCATATAAGTTAAATAAGCAGAGTAACAATATACAGCTTTGACATACTCATTTTCCTATTTGGAACCAGTCTGTTGTTCCATGTCCAGTTCTAACTGTTGCTTCCTGACCTGTTTATAGGTTTCTCAAGAGGCAGGTCAGGTGGTCTGGTATTCCCATCTCTTTCAGAATTTTCCACAGTTTATTGTGATTCACACAGTCAAAGGCTTTGGCATAGTCAATAAAGCAGAAATAGATGTTAACTAACACTTACTTAAACTTAATAGACAGAAATATACTTATTTATTAAAATAATTTCATATTTTGATAACAGATACTTTATTATTACTGATTAGTTCATATTTGTAGGTTCCCCATTACTGCCTCCAGTAAGAGAACTTTTTCTTCTTTTCTTCAAACAAAATTGTCCCAGACTCTAGAAGTATGAGACAAATAAAAGTAAAACCCCTATGTTTGAAGTGAAGAAAAGGAGCCCAGAGCCTCACCAGTTTACCAACAGTTTACATCTAATTTTAACTTCTGAGATAACCCAACATTTAAATCAGCAATCTAGTTCAACCTCCTTAGCTTACAAATAAAGAACATAGCTCAGAGAGATTTGGTGGCTCATTCAGTATCACAGAGCTCATTAGAAACACAACCAGCATAAAAACCAAGGCTGTGAACCTCAGTGCTTCTTTGAGTATAGTATGCTGCCTGGGCTAAAGTCTTGTTGGTACCGGAGAACTACTCTGACTGCTAATCATACAGATAGAAAAGTCTGGAGTGTTTTAACAGAGAGGGAAAGTTTTGCCTTTCAGTACTTGTATCTCATGCCTTCTCATTTGCTTGTGTTAATTTCACCTTGCTTATGCCATCTTTCTTTTCTTCTTTCAGTAGGAAATGAGCAGGAAACAGGATAGATAGATAAATAAAGATATAAACACCTACACAAGCTACGCAATTACAGTACTGAGTAGGCGAATGACCTGTTAAAAATGAATCTTTTTTTTTTTTTTTATGAGTCTCCAGAGAGTTCAGTCCAGTTATCCCTGTACCCGAAATTGAGCTGTACACAAAATGGCCAGTCACCTTTTATTGTTATTAGGCTCTATATTGTGGATTTTAATCTTTTTCATCTCTTCGGGAGTAGGTGTGTCACATGGAAAAATCTTGAAGTGGCTAGGGAAAAAAATAATGTTCCTGTTTATAAAGAAACCATTTTGTTTCCAGTATAATATCAGATGCTTACTTGTTAGTTTAGGGTGTATATTCATACCAGTAGAAGATTTAATACTTCAGAGTGTGAGAGAAATTTGAATTTCCTTTCCCTCTCCATTTCCTAGCCATCAAAAAGAACAGAAACCAGGAATTCCTAAGCATTTGTTAGATTTTAAGTGGCATGGAATTTTAGAACTTTTATTTGAAACCGAAATAAAATGTTCTGCTGTGTATATGTGTGTGTGTGTGTGTATACACACACTCCCCCAGATAGCACTAGTGGTAAAGAACCCACCTACCAATCAATGCAAGAGACATAAGAGACATTGTGGGTTCAATCCCTGGGTCGGGAAGATCCCCTGGAGGAGGGCATGTCAGCCCACTCCAGTATTCTTGCCTGGAGAATTCCATGGACAGAGGAGCCTGATGGGCTACAGTCCATGGGGTCAAAGAGTTGGACATGACTGAAGCAACCCAGCACATAGGCATATATATATATATATATATATATCTCCTGTGAATGGATATTTCAGCTACTGAGTTCCTGCTTAAAATAGATTTTAAATACCTCAGCTGTTTTTCATAGTTTTGCTTGTAACTGCCACTGATTCAAATGCCATAAGTGGCAATATTTCTCTTTGTCTAACTGCTTGACAATTTTAGACATATATACAAGAAAATGTATTAAGCTTTTGTCTAATCCATCTCCTCCTCACAATGTCAGTTAAAGGAAAAAACAATTGAAATTACACCCACCAGAATGTACAATGGTGCAACTACCATGGAAAACAGTTTGGTGGGACCTCAAAAGGTTAAATGCAGAGCTTCCGTATGACCCAAATATTCTGTTTTTAGGTGTGTACCTGAAGTAATGAAAAATGGACTCACAAAGAGATTTGCACACCAACATTTGTAAAATCATTATCTTACAGTAGCCAAAAGGTGTAAACAACTCAAGTGTCCATGGACAAGTGAATGGATAAACAAATGTGGAATATATCCATCCAATGTAATGTTACTCAGCCATAAGAATGAAGTTTTGATGCATGCTACAACATGGATGAACCTTGAAAACATTAAGAGAAATAAACTAGACACAAAAAGTCAAATGTTGTGTGATCCTACTTATATGAAAAATCTAGACTAGACCTATTGAAAGAGACAGAAAGTAGATTAGTGGTTACCAAGGACGGAAGGGGGACTGGGACATTGTTGTTTAATAATTAAGAGTTTCTGTTTGGGGTCAAAAGATTTTGGAGATGGTGAGGATGGCTACACAACACTGTACATATAATTAATGAAAAAATCACAGTTTAGAAAAGAATGAAATGTATCCAACAACTCTAGAGGAATAAGAAAGGAAACACCAGGGAAAATCTTATTTGCCTGCAAAATGACTGTGAGCGAAATATCTGTGGCTGCCCACTGCAGGGCTCTGGATGCCCGACACCAGGTGAACATGTACTGATCATTACTGTGCTCCCTATCTATGTGAGGCGTTGCCATGGAGGCTCTGGTTGCAGAGGTGATAAGATAGGACTCACCTTCTGCCCTCTTGGAGCTTATGTGCCAGTGGGAAGGCTGAGAAGCAACAAGCAAACAGACTCAAAAAGAGGAAAAAAGTAAGTTGCAGTAATTGCCATGAAGGAAAGAAGCAGGGGGTTGAAATAGAGTGTGTTTGTCTTGTCCATGTGTGTACTGGGGCAGATGAGGGTGGAGCAATTTCTCTTTCTAAAGAAATGTATGGTTCAGAGTAAAAGGAAAAGTCAGAAAATGCAAAGTCAGAAGTAAGAATGGCAAGGTACTTTAGCCATTCAGCCACATGGTAATGGCAGGTAATAAAGAAAGAAGAATATTAATAGGAATGGACCTTGAGACTCAGTGTACTCCACACACCATCCACATTGAGAGAGGAGGCAGATGAGGAAGAGCAAGATGCCAGCTTCCGTAATATGTTAAGTGTAAGATGAGTTTTAGATTTCTATTAAATTGTATTTGGCCAGAAGAGCTCAGGATTGCTCGAACCACGTCTTATAAATAATCTATTCCCCTTGAGGCTTCCAAGGTAATTATATCCTCAATGAACAATGAATAATGAGAAATCAAAGTTCCACTTTAATTTTACTTAAGCTAGTGCCTATAACTGCCAATGAAACTTGTTGAAAAAGCTGGATTGGAGTGTGTGAATTGCTCTCAATACTCCCAAGCTAAGCTTCCTACATCAAAGTCCAGGTCGTATCAAACCAAATCTGGCTGCCAAGTTTATAGTGATGGGAGTTCCTGAGCACCAAGGGAGTAAGAAAAGGCAAAGAAAAGTAGGCTGATAGGATTCTGTGAGGAGTGGAGAGACAGGACAGCTGCATACTTTGGCGTGACTTTACTCTTTGCTAATGCAGCCTGTGCAGTGGGTGTCCTGAAATCTGACCTACATCTAAATCAGTTTAGAATCTACTCTGTGGGGGCATGTTAGATTAATCTGAGATATGAAAAGGGCTTTCACAGGCAAATAACAGGAGAAGAATAATGTGTACCAGTCAGAGGAAGAAGATGACCAAAGGTTTATGTATATGTACCTAGAAAATAGAATATGGTCATAGAAGAAAGTATAGTAAGAGAAGCTGAAAATGGAATTTATGTCATGTTACTTTCCCAGGTGGTTCAATGATAAAAGAATCTGCCTGCCAAGAGGAGATGCAGGTTCAACCCCTGGGTCAGAAAGATCCCCTGGAGAAGTAAATGGCAACCCCCTCCAGTTTTCTTGCCTGGAAAATTCCATGGACAGAGGAGCATGGTGGGCAGCAGTCCATGAGGTCCCAAAAGAGTCAGACATTACTTAGCAACTAAGCAACAAGAACTATAGGCCAGCCAAACCTGTAGGCACTGTAAGTGCAGTTACTTAATTCTCACAAGCATCCCTATTATACAGCTGAGAACATTACAGTACAGAAGAGCCAAATAACCTGTGCAAAGTCTCATAACCGGAAAAATGGAACAGCTAGAACTTGAATTCTGACATCTGCTTCCAATCCAGCATTCTCCATGCATTAGCCAAACTACTGCAGCTCCTCAAAGTAACTGTTAAATTATTACAACAGACAGACAAAGGTACTGGCAGTTATAAGTGTTCAAAATAGTGACAAGAACCTGGAATTACTTACTGCTGCTTCTCAAGAAGAATAGTCACGGATCATCTCCTAAACCTTAACCTGTTCTGGTGTGGACTGCTTTCCACATGCAAAAGTGGCAGTGTGTTTTAATCCATCTAACTGTGCTGTGATGATGCACTCAGTTTTGAGCAGTGGAAGAAGGTGTATAAGTAGGATTAAGTCATTTGCACACGGTCATGTCACTAATATGTGACAAAGCTCAAAATTTATGCCCCATTTCCCAACTCCAAGTCAGATGTTATAGTCATTATACCCTGATTGTGGTAATTTTTAACCAAGGTAATTTCTAGTATTTTGGCATATATTTCTGTCTTTCTTTTTTTTATTTTGTTTTATTATTATTATTTTTTTTACTTTACAATATTGTGTTTGTTTTGCCATACATCACCATGCATCCACCACGGGTGTACACGTGTTCCCAATCCTATTTCTTGAAAACTGACTGACATCTGCTCTTCATAGGAATGTAGGTTCACCTCTGCCTAGAAAGTAAAATGAAAACAGACAGAAAAAGCTCTTATGAAGGTTTTCTCCCAAATGAAGAGCATTATTTCATAGTGCTGCCTGTACCCTAGCATGATATCTAGTGAGATCATTTCTTGAAGATAACTCTTGGATTTATGTATAAATACCCTCAAAATTTGGGAATAGTGAATAAAATAATGAAATATGTCTTACCTGCTAGAAAAATGACTTGAGAGACACTCCTTGATTTTTTTCATCAAAATCAGATCAGATCAGTTGCTCAGTAATGTCCGACTCTTTGCAACCCCATGAATCGCAGCACGCCAGGCTTCCCTGTCCATCACCAACTCCCGGAGTTCACTCAGACTCCCGTCCATCAAGTCGGTGATGCCATCCGGCCATCTCATCCTCTGCCGTCCCCTTTTCCTCCTGCCCCCAATCCCTCCCAGCATCAGAGTCTTTTCCAATGAGTCAACTCTTCGCATGAGGTGGCCAAAGTACTGGAGTTTCAGCTTCAGCATCAGTCCTTCCAAAGAAATCCCAGGGCTGATCTCCTTTAGAATGGACTGGTTGGACTTCCTTGCATTCCAAGGGACTCTCAAGAGTCTTCTCCAACATCACAGTTCAAAAGCTTCAACTCTTCGATGCTCAGCTTTCTTCACAGTCCAACTCTCATATCCATACATGACCACAGGAAAAACCATACCCTTGACTAGATGAAACTTTGTTGGCAACGTATTGTCTCTGCTTTTGAATATGCTATCTAGGTTGGTCATAACTTTCCTTCCAAGGAGTAAGTGTCTTTTAATTTCATGGCTGCAACCACCATCTGTAGTGATTTTGGAGCCCAGAAAAATAAAGCCTGACACTGTTTCCACTGTTTCCCCATCTATTTCCCATGAAGTGATGGGACCGGATGCCATGATCTTCGTTTTCTGAATGTTGAGCTTAAAGCCAACTTTTTCACTCTCCACTTTCACTTTCTTCAAGAGGCTTTTGAGTTCCTCTTCACTTTCTGCCATAAGGGTGGTGTCATCTGCATATCTGAGGTTATTGATATTTCTCCCAGCAGTCTTGATTACACCTTGTGTTTATTCCAGCCCAGCGTTTCTCATGATGTACTCTGCATATAGGGGCTTCCCTTGTGGTTCAGTTGGTAAAGAATCCACCTTTAATATGGGAGACCTGGGTTTGATTCCTGGGTTGGGAAGATCCCCTGGAGAAGGGAAAGGCTACCCACTCCAGTATTCTGGCCTGGAGAATTCCACGGACTATACAGCCCATGGTGTTGCAAACGGACACAATTGAGTGGCTTTCATCAAAATTGCCCAGTATTAATGCTAGAAACTTGAATTTCAGAGGCAAGAGGATCTGAAATTAACAAGCTAATAATTTTAAATATCTTTGATTTAGTTGTGAATAAATATCAATTATTTTATCTGCCTTACAGAGATGCTTTCAAATTAATTCATGTTTAGCAAACATGGAGGGCCAGTATAATTCATTTTCTACTGTTTTGTATATTAAGTAGATTTAAGGGTTCTTCAGAATTTTGAATGTATTTTTAAACTTCTTAGGAGTATTTAGATAATGTTCTTTGTTTCTACCTTCCCTTCTTTTTCTTTTTGATATGCTGAAAAAATTAAAGTATGCTAAGATTATATATCTTATTAAATCATATGTATGTGTATAATACACTGTATTTCTTGAATGCAGTCAATGTGTATGTATCTCCCCAAGGCCCCACCATCCACTACAGCCCTGCGTACTCCAGGCTTTATGTTACCCTAGAGCTTCCCAGGGAACGCTAGTGGTAAAGAACCTGCCTGCCAATGCAGGAGATGGAAAAGACACAGGTTCCCTGGGTCAGGAGGATCCCCTGGAGGAGGGCATGGCAACTTACTCCAGTATTCTTGCCCACAGAATCCCATGGACAGAGGAGCCTGGCAGGTTACAATCCCTAGAGTCCAAAAAAACAGACATGACTGAAAGAACTTAACATGCACGCAGAGCAAGGGACTTTGTTGTGTTCATTTGCTCATCTCAGTATCTGGCATTTACTAGGTTTCTAATAAATGCCTCTTGGAATGAGCTTTTGAGAGAAAGTAAAGGAGCCCAGAAAGGAGCCCAGCACTCAAAGACAGATGACACTAAGACAGGCTTCCAGGAGAACCAATCTAATGAGATCCGATCCTCTTGAATACATTGTCTTCTTGGTTCTCGTGGCATGCCTTTTGCTTCCTGACATGGTCTGCTGTCAGGCCAATTTTATTACTAAATATTACCCCATCTTTGGGAATATATACCCAGACATAATTTTCCCACTCTTTTCTACCTTCTAATCATTCTCCCAACTGAAAATCATTTATCTGCAATGGTAATATTCTTCTTCCCCCCCAGAGTTTTTGTAAGATCAATGGATAAAAGTATATAAACACAACAGGCCTGAATCTTCTGATTGGGTGCAGATGTGTGTATGACATATTCATGGTCCCTGTGGAACCTGTGAAAAGTCAAATGAACACGTACCATTAAAAGTGACATTGTTAACATAATAGTTCTAGATGCTTAACAGTTAATGCAGCTTGATAGCTCTCCTTTCCAATCCATTTTCCAGAGACTATCTACATCTGTCTGTCTGTCTGTATATCTTTTGGAAGCTATCTTTTGTTTACACATATGTGTGTGTGTGTGTGTGTGTATTTCAGTAGGAGTTGAGAAGTGGTCCCCAAAAGATATATCCACATCCTAACCCCCAGGACCTGTGAATGTTACCTTTTTTAGGAGCATCATATACACAATTTGTACATATGCTTTAGAAATACAGTGTATTATATACATACATAGATTTATTAAGATATATAATGCCTTATGCAAGACAGAATTTTATATATGTTTATATAAATATATGTGTGTATATATATATATTTGCAAGTTTTCATGAGTGTTTAGTCTCAAATCTGTGGTTCGTATATTCACAAAATAAATGGTGTAGAAAGTTATTTTCAATATTTAAAAGAACCCAAGAGATAGCATATGATGCTTGCAATAAAGTAACACAGGTTGATGAAAATTGGAGATTCATTTGCTCGTGCTTGGATATGCTCTTGGCTAGAATGGTGATTCTGGGAGAGGATGACATTGGTTTGTTCCCAACAGTCAGAAGTTCAAATTGATGGTGACTTATGGCTTTGGTAAATTACGTATGGTAAGATGAATTAATTATAAATTGTTTTTGGTGAACAGAATGTTCTAAAGTATGAGCTCCTAGAGCAAAATAAAATAAATGGTCAAAGATTCTTGAAACTTGATAACTAAACCCAGACATGCATACGTACACTCACAGTCTTACACTGATCACAGTGTCTTTGTCTTAATTTTCCTTCACACAGGGTCAGTCTACTTTTACTGTTAATATCTCATTCATCAATTCATAACCATTTCCTAAACTTCATCCCTTTTAATGCATCCTTTTTATCAGCTGGCTACTAGACATTTTGTTGTCTATCTGAAACTGCCCTTCTTGGCAGTTATTTATTTTATTCTCAATTGAAGCATTGTTAGTTCATGTCATAATCTCTCTCCAAACTCTGAAATGGCTCTCCATCTCACTCAGAATGAAATCCACAGTTCTTACCTGGCCGACGAACCTGAAATGTCTATCACGCTCTCGTGCCCACCCTCTCCCCCTAGTATTGCCCAGCTATATTCCCCACCATCACTCAGCTTCTACCAGGTGCAGGAGCCAAACTGTTTTTGTTTAATAAAAATGCTTCTCTGCTTTTAAGCAGCCGATGGCTTTATGAGAGAAGGAGAAAGCAGCATGTAATACAGTAGGACAGGGTTAAAACAGAGTTAAAAATGGAGATCATTTGGGAGCCTCTCAGAGGATCATCGAAACCACACAGAATAAAGAGAATAAGAGATGTAAAAAAAATGAGCAAAAGGCTAGGGCCACTCCCAGAAGTGGACAGAGCCTGCATAATTCCAGAGTTGTGGGAAAACATGGCTCATTTGCAGAATTCATTTTGGCTGTTTGCATAGAAAACGGGGGAACAAATTGAAGCATTTGGCTTGTTTAGCCCTAGGTTGGAGATGCATTCAGAAAAGGAGGTTTCAAAAATGTTAAGTAATTAAAAATAAACAACCCAGAAGAGATGAAAAGAAAATATCAGAAGCAATGGGAAGATCTCTGATGAGAGCAATCAAGCGGATGATCACTTTTTCAAAGGCCAAGGAGAAGACAGACCTCCCTCCTAATTAGTAAACTGGGGAATATTGCTGAAAAGTTAATGTGAAGACTTGATGGCAAAATTCCCTGCCATCAAGCTTATTCACAAAGATGCATATACCTGACAGAGCACAGCCTGGCTCCTTGGTTACCCCCGGCTTTGCTGTACAGCAATTAAGAGAATGTTCCAGGGTGGCTCTGAGATTTAAAACAAACAAAAAAATTAACCCTAGGAACTACCTCAGGAGATGTCTGACAGATTTGAGTCAGGAAGAACTGGATTGGAATTCTACTTCCATGCATTTTTAATTTGGGGATTTTATGTAGCTTACAATGATCTCAAATTTCTTGAATATAAAAAGGGAAATAAAGATATCCACTTATGGGTCTGTGGAGAGAATTAATGTATGTGATGGACTTAACACCATTGAAATCACACAATAAAAACAGCTGTTATTTTGTTATTATCCAGCCCAAACTATTTATTTCACTGATAAGGAAACAGGTAAGGGAAAAATGACTAAGCCAGCACATGGAATTCATTAACTTCCTGGTCCATCAGCCTACCACCAGCTCTCTCCATCTCACCATCACCCCTTATGGCTTTAGGACCATTAAGGATTTATAAATGACCTAAATTTCTATTCAATTTTCAGCTTCTGTTTATCATCCTCACAAAATCATGGACTTGCTTCATCTTCAAGGAAGTCTTCAGAGATCACTTCAAATATGAGGGCCGGGTGTAGGGGGCAACACTAGAATGATCCTAAAATAAAAGAATCTGTTTCAGACTGTGACTCTGACAGCACCGTTTTCCCAGAAAGCCATCCTGAACCAGACTAGGCTAAATATCCCTCTCTGCACTGCAGAACCGGTGCTCACCTCCGTGTTACTACTTGTTCCATGACCTATTGGAACTACTCGTCTTACCAGCGGCCCTCTCTAGAATGTCAGGGCATATGCAATGCCCAGCTCGTCTCTGAATCATTTGTTCATAGTATGGTGTCAGAAACATAGTATGTATTCTATATAATTGAAAATAACCTTATATGTTCCATAGAGGATGTCATTACTGTGTTTTATTTAATAACATCAGTTAAAAGGATGACTGTTCCCATGTGGCTCAGTGGTAAAGAATCCGCCTGCTAGTGTGGGAGACGCAGGAGACGTGGGTGCGATCCCTGGGTTGGGAAGATCGCCTGAAGAAGGAAATGGCAACACACTCCAGTATTTTTGCCTGAGAAATCCCATGGACAGAGGAGCCTGGCAGGCTACAGTCCATGGGGTCGCAAAGAGTCGACATGACTGAGCACACATGCGTGCACGTGCAAATCTATATATTCAGAATTATAATTTTGACCACCATTCTTTTGGATGCGTAGAATTTACTATCTTAGTTGAAGTTCACATAGATTCTTTAATACTGTATCTAGCAAAATATGCATTTGCTCTACACATTTGTGTCTAAGCAGCAGTGCATTGTCGTTTGTTCACCTCAACTCACAAGGTCCAACTTTATGCTTCTCTTCCCAACTCGGTGTTCAGCAGCTTCATGCTGACAGCTTGAAATTGGCAATGGTGGGAATATTTTATGCCATGGAAATCAACAAGTGCTGTGTATCAGGGCTCTTTATTTTCCAGAGAGCGGGTTGTTGTACCCTTATCAGAATATCACTGCATATAAGATTCTAAATCCACTATGATTTGTGTAGTTTTGCATTCAATGTTTTGTCTATCTAAAGTAAAAGCTGTGTCTAATTTTCTGAGTCCACTTCATTCTTTATACCACCTAGATTCCTGTAAATAATTCCCAGCAGAGTTGTTTGGATTTATAACAGACACCAATAAAATAAATAGTGAATTAATATGGAAACAGGCTATATATCTAACTTGCTCTTTTCCTGATTTACCTTTTAAAGTTGCTTAGGTTTATTAAATAGTAGTTGAGAAGATTAGCTTTTTGAGTGGATCAAATTTTAGTGAACAGGGGAAAAAAAAAAACTTTGTGAAGCTAGAAAACAGTGATATTGCTAAAAGTATAGATGAATTTAATTAGCCTGATGAAACCTTTTCTTGGTCTTGTTCATTTGGACCAAAAAATGTGGAAGTAAGGTGTTTCTTTGGATTTTTTTGGAAAGTATAAGGCTCTGATTGTTTTATACCCTTTTACATAGGAAAGGGGTGGATTTCCCCCCCTCCTTAATTTCTGATTTGTATGCAGCCAGATTATTTCAGGCTATTCCAGTGTTAAGAATAATTTGTTCATGTCCCTAAATGAAGCCTGGATTTTGAACTGCAGGTCTTTATTATAAATCTGTCTTTAGTGATAAATCAGTCCATTTCCTCTGTCGTTACTTCAAGAATATGGGTGTGTTTTAAAATTCTATTACAAGACTGTTCTCAGGCCTTTTACTCATAAATAATCAGTGAAGCTAATAGATTTTTCTTCCAAATATAGTAAATGGGAAAGAAATAATTTTTATTGCAAAATGTAAATTGGTTCCATATCTCCGCCTTCTCCGAGTGTGTGAGATAACATTTAACTGTGATAGATGTCTGAATTATAACCAGGAACATTACTTTTGAGACTTCTCCCCATATACACTCCTGCACAGGGTGTTGATATATTTGGAGATGAAATAACCTGAAAGAACAATTAATTATTTGGGCAGATATTCTAAAAGGAAACTCCCAGGAAATGGCAGTGGATACCATTAGGATTTTAAAGATCTAAGCGCCTGGCGTAGTGAAAAAATCTAAAGATCTCAATTAGTTAACTAGGAAACTAACAGGAGATGAGAAAACATAAGGAAAGCAGTAACAATGCAAAATATGACTATTCCTAAGGTTACTTTGAAACTACCTAAACTCTGACCCACTAAGAGAAATTAAGGAAATAATTTTGGTAAAGTTGGTACGTTTCATCTATCCATCTATTTGTTCATTCCTCCTTCTATTTAATCAATGAATCCTTAATGAGTAGACTAAGTTGTATATTAGGTGTCTAAAAATTACTGTGACAGTCTCTAAGCTCAAAAATAGTACCAAGTTAGACAAATAGATATGCAGTTTCAATAGAATGTAATACTTGGAAATAAAGTTGCATCATGCTTTGTGTGAATGCTTAGGAGATATAAATATCTGGGAGAAATGCAAATGAAAAAGGAAAATTCTATGTATTTGAGCACCTGTGATACACCAGCTGCTATGCTAGTTGGCTCCCTCCAGCTTATTTCTTCCACTTTTCTCAATAATACTGCAGACAGTATTATTTCCATTTTACAGACCAAGAAACTGAAGCTAAGGAAAATAGATAAGTTGATGTTTGGCTCAAATTTGTCCTTTCCAAAGGGTATGTTGACATCCTAACGCCAGGCATCTCAGAAAGTGACCATATGGAAATAGTCTTTACAGAAGCAGTCAAGTTAAACATAGGCTATTAGGGTAAGCCCTAATTCAGTATGACTGATTCTCTTATAAATGGAAGAAATTTGAATACAGAGGCAAGTATGCACAGAAGGAAGACAGTGAGAAGGCAGACATGTCAGATAGGGGACTGGAGTAATGCATTTATAAAAAAAGGAAATGCCAAAGTTTGCTGTCAAAGCACTGGAAGCTCGAATTAGACCCGGATTTCATACTGAAATTGTGGATTTCAGCAGATCAGGGCCCCGAAGTTTTGGGCTACTAGCCTACTGTGAGACAGTGACTTTCTGTTAAACTAAGCCACTCAGGGTGTGATACTTTGTTATGGCAACCTAGGAACTAATAAAGCTGGGCAAAACCAGAAGGCTAGTAAGTAGTGACTCACAGTCATCCTTTTCTGGCTCCAAAGCCCACGTTTCCTCCAACACAGAGGAAGTGATTTTTAACCCACATCTTTAAGAATGAGTTCCAGGTGGAAAAGTAAAGAAAGTGCTTTCCTGTATTAGAAAACTCTGAGAGTTCAAGCTGAATCTAAAGGCTTTGAAAAATGGTTTCAACCATAAAATCAGCTCTGTCTTAAGGAGACTTTGAAGACCTCTGTTTAGTTTGAGCAAGTAGCTAGCGTGGCTGTTAGCCCCTGGAGTTGTCATTTTGTTTTGTTTTTA
The DNA here is from genome assembly GCF_055505025.1 of Bos grunniens. Classification (NCBI taxonomy): domain Eukaryota; kingdom Metazoa; phylum Chordata; class Mammalia; order Artiodactyla; family Bovidae; genus Bos; species Bos grunniens. Next base: position 45,008,076 of record NC_141193.1, on the reverse strand, counting down.
AATTCATACTTGGTTGCCTGGTATGAAGGATGGTAGAGCTTAAAAACAAGAACCTTTCTGATCCTTGTGATCCTTCCAGGCAGTCATAGCTCCCTGACCCTCAGCACTCAAGCACTTATTGCCTGATGCCGTAATTTTGACAACTTCATCCTGCCTTGTAAGGGTACATCTAGTTTCCTATCCATGTTTTACTGAACACTTCTCAAATGTTTCCAGACTCTACCTGTGTATTTCATTTTCCTATCCAGAGTCTAACACAGTGAAATTTAAAACCCATGTTGATTGTGGGGCAGCTAGTCTAGAAAATTTTTATCATTGGTGTGCTTGTGTTCAATGTCCTGAAATAGGTATAGGATTTATTGTTCTGAGAAAGGGAAGAATTTCTTCCCCTTTATTATTGTTGATAATTAAATAAAGCCAAATGCTCCTACTCAGTTTCATATCCCAAAACAGAAGAAATTTTAAAATCATATATGAAGACTTTAAAAAATCTTCTATGGGACCATACAAAAGAAATGTATAATTATGTAGAGAAATGCATATGCACAATTTTAGGATTCCCAAACATTGTACTAATACTATGCCTTACATAAAAAACAAAATACATATGCTTATGTTTTGGTATTTTAATTTATTTTTTGTCTTTCTTTAAAATACAAATATTTAGCAATATTCATGCTTAATTAACATATAAATAAATTTATAGATGAATAAATGATCACAAACTCTATTCTTAATTACTACCCTAGTGGGTATTGTTCTTTTAACAATGTGAAATATATCTTAATATAGTAAGCTACAGAAGAAAAAAGATATCTTTCTTATATTGAGTTTTCATCAATATTTGAAGAATAAAGTTTTATTTTTATATTTGCCTTCTATAGGAAAAATTACAGTTTTTAAAACATTAATCTTTATTATATTCTTGAGCATTTGATAAGATATATAGCTTGTTCTGGGCATTGTGATAGCAGTATGAACAATTAGAACATACATTTCTTTCTTTTTTTGGTTATCTGGTTGTTTGCAAACATGGAAAAGGTTCTCCACTTTTAAGGACTCATGTGATTTGCTGAGACATCTGAATAGTCCAGAATAAATCCCCCATTTCAAGGTGTTTAGCCTTAATCACACCCGCAAAGTCTCTTTGCCCAGGTAAGGTAACATTTCTTGGATACGAGGATTATAGCATGAACATATTTGAGGACCATTATTCTGCCTTTCACAGGCAGAATATAAGTTTAAATGCCAACTCAAATACAGAGGTGAAAGAAGTATCTTCTAATTTCTCCAGATTTGAGTTGTCAAATCAAACTTCAAACCAAAGTTGAAGTGAAATAATATTTATTTGAAAGCCAAATAAATGTAGACAATAATGTTACCTTTGGAGGAATGTTTCTATGTCTTATGGAAATCATTAATATCAATTTGAAGTTGATTATGATGAGTTAAGGTGTATATTGCAAGCCTTACAGGAACCACTAAAAAAAAAAAAAACACAAAAATATTTAAAGGAAAAACTGAGTTGATTTGTTCTTTGCAGATGCCACTGATTTTAGATTGGGGAAATTTATACTGCAGAATTATCAAACAAACTCTGTGATGTATTTTAATCTTCTGTAAAGTGCAGGTTTCCTGAAAACTACTTCTCAGTTAAGTTGTAGGAGAGATGAACTTGAATGAGTTTTGGCAGTAGGCAGACTGGAATTTTGAATCACAACTGCAATGTTGTGACCTTGAGCATATTATTTTACTTCAGTATGGCTGTTTCTTTCATTGTCAAATGGGACGATCAGTTCAATTCAGTTCAGTTGCTCAGTCGTGTCTGACTCATTGCAACCCCATGGACTGCAGCATGCCAGGCTTCCCTGTCCTTCACCATCTCCCAGAGTTTGATCAAACTCATATCCATTGAGTTGGTGATGACATCTATCCATCTCATCCTCTATTGTCCCTTTCTTCTCCTGCCTTCAATCTTTCCCAGCATCAGGGTCTTTTCCAGTGAGTCAGTTCTTCACACCATGTGGCCAAAGTATTGGAGTTTCAGCTTCAGCATCAGTGCTTCCAATGAATATTCAGAACTGATCTCCTCTAGGATGGACTGGTTGGATTTCCTTGCAGTCCAAGGGACTCTCAAGAGTCTTCACCAACATCACCATTCAAAAGCATCAATTCTTCTGCGCTCAGCTTTCTTTATAGTCCAGCTCTCACATCCATACATGACTAATGGAAAAACCATAGCTTTGACTAGACAGATTTTGTTGGCAAATGGGATGATGAGTGTACCCATCTCTGAGTTATACCATGAGGATCAAATAAAAATAATATGTTAAAGAATTTTGGACAGGTAACAGTATATTTTGACTATTATAATTGGATTTATAAGCATTTTTGAGCTATAAAGAGTATAAAATATTACTATTAATCATTATTACTTTTATGCAAGCTACTCTGCCTATTATCCAGGGCAAAAATAGACAGAGACAAGTCTGTGGATTTCACTTGCTTTCTTGGCATCTGTGCGAACCTTTAATTAATAACAATGTCAACATTCTGAACTGTTATAAATTGCCTCTGCTGTGAAAATATTTGCTGCTCAATGGCATGTACTACAAGTAATGTATCTCTCACATCTATTATAGAAAGCATGTGTAGGAGGTCTGCATGATCAAATATAATTCAGCAATATTTACTGCGTCTGTCGGGCACTATGCTAGATTCAGGGAATGTAGAGGTTAAAATGGTATGTCTCTATCCATAGACTTGTGAAGGAAATGGAACAAAAATTGAGAAATATTAGGATAATATTAAAATTTGACTTCAAGGGTGAATCGGAATTCTCTAGGCAAAAAAAGTAGCAAAGATATCTTAAAATATATTAACAACTGCTTGTTAGAGTGTCTACAATGTACAGGGAGTTTTACATATAAAGCATTGGTTAGACAATGACTACTCCAAATTTGTAGATAAGAAATACGAATTCAGAGAGTTTAAGGAATCTGAGCAAGTAACAACAGCTAGTAGATGATGAGCCAAGGTTAAAATCTAAGCTTGTCTGACTCCAGAATGTGTGCATTGAATCACTGGTTTATCCAAAGGAATAAGGCAATAAGGTTTCAAAGAAGTGTTTGAAACCTCCCTGAGCATTCTAAAAGGAAAAAGCGTCAGATCACAGAGAATCTGAGCTCCAGTAAACCATTCTCTAATCAACTGAACTACCAAAGTTGGAAAACTCAACAGTGGCCACAGGACTGGAAAAGGTCAGTTTTCATTCCAATCCCAAAGAAAGACAATGCCAAAGAATGCTCAAACTACCGCACAATTGCACTCATCTCACATGCTAGCAAAGTAGTGCTCAAAATTCTCCAAGCCAGGCTTCAGCAATATGTGAACCGTGAACTTCCAGATGTTCAAGCTGGTTTTAGAAAAGGCAGAGGAACCAGAGATCATATTGCCAATGTCCTTTGGATCATCAGAAAAGCGAGAGAGTTTCAGAAAAACATCTACTTCTGCTTTATTGACTATGTCAAAGCTTTTGATTGTGTGGACCACATCAGACTGTGGAAAATTCTTCAAGAGATGGAAATACCAGACCACCTGACCTGCCTCCTGAGAAATCTGTATGCAGGTCAGGCAGCAACAGTTAAAACTGGACATGGAACAACAGACTGGTTCCAAATCGGGCAAGGAATGTATTGAGGCTGTATATTGTCACTCTGCTTATTTTAATTATATGCAGGGTAAATTATATTTAAATTAGATACTGTACAGGATGAAGCACAACCTGGAATCAAGATTGCTGGGAGAAATATCAATAACCTCAGATATGCAGATTACACCACGCTTATGGCAGAAAGTGAAGAAAAGCTAAAGAGCCTCTTGATGAAAGTGAAAGAGGAGAGTGAAAAGTTGGCTTAATACTCAACATTCAGCAAACTAAAATCATGGCATTTGGTCCCATCACTTCATGGCTAATTGATGGGGAAACAATGGAAACAGTGACAGACTATTTTTTGAGGCCCCCAAATCACTGCAGATGGTGACCGCAGCCATGTAATTAAAAGATGCTTGCTCTTGGAAGAAAAGCTATGACCAACATTAAAAAGCAGAGACAGTACTTTGCCAACAAAGGTCCATCTAGTCAAGGCTATGGTTTTTCCATTAGTCATGTATGGATGTGAGAGTCAGACTATAAGGAAAGCTAAGCACCGAAGAATTGATGCTTTTGAACTGTGGTGTTGGAGAAGACTCTTGAGAGTCCCTTGGGCTGCAAGAAGACCCAATCAGTCCATTCTAAATGAGATCAGTCCTGAATATTCATTGGAAGGACTGATGCTGAAGCTGAAGCTCCAAAACACTGGCCACCTGATGTGAAGGACTGACTGACTTGAAAAGTCCCTGATACTGGGAAACATTGAAGTCCGGAGGAGAAGGGAACGACAGAGGATAAGATGGTTGGATGACGTCACTGACTCAATGGACATGAGCTTGGGTAAACTCTGGGAATTGGTGATGGACAGGGAAGCCTGGTGTACTGTAGTCCATGGGGTCACAAAGAGTCTGACATGACTGAGTGACTGAACTGAACTGAACCAGCTAGTGCTACTGAAATTTAAGGTGCGACATCAGTTCAATCATGATGGCTAAAGCTAAACAATTTTTCCTTAATGACTACTTTCATCTGCCAATTATCTGAAATTTTTTTTCAAAATAAATTTTTTATCAAAATACTGACTCTTTACATACTTAATCCCAAGGGACTATCTCAAATTTTATTATGTCAAATTTCTCCAATACAAGCTAATTCTTCACCATTTCCAACATCTAGAAATCCTAACATTTTGGTGAATCCATATTTATATGAAATGTTTATTTTAAGCATCCCATTTTTACCACATATTAGAATAATTGTCTGACATAGAAGTAATAATGTAATTTCAATATAAAGAATTTACTTTCTATCCAAGAAATATTTGGAAGAATGTCATTTGAATTTTGTTAACATGCACATGTTTACTTCATTGTAATATTTTTAAGTGTTCCCAACATTTGTCCTCAAAGAACTTACAATTCTCTGACAACACAGAAATCTTTAATGATCATTTATCCTTTTTTAAAATACTGAAGTTTTATTTTTGAATACTTAAGCCCCTGTTCAGACATATATATGTTACTGAGTAGCATTTTTTGCAAGGCACTCTGCAAAGTCCTGTGCATATATATGGATGAAAAAAATATAAGATTAGATCCATTCCTTAACAAAGCGTGTTCTACTCAAGATAACAAGGTATAACAAGTCTTGGCAAAAAAGTAGAGAAAAGGGAACCATTGTGCACTGTTGCTGGGAATGTATTGGGTATAGCCACTATGAAAAACAGTATGGAGGTTTCTCAAAAAATTAAAATATGATCCAACAATTTCATATCTGGGTATGTGCCAAAAGGAAATTAAAACAAGATATCAGAGAGATGTTTGCAGCCCTATGTTTAGTGCAGTGTTGTTGACAATTAGAATATTTGCATGTGCATGCATGTCTGCTCAGTCGTGTCTGATTCTTTGCAACCCCATAGACTGTAGCACACTAGGCTCCTCTGTCCATGGAATTCTCCGGGTAAGAATACTGAAGTGGGTTGCCATTCCCTTCTCCAGGGGCTCTTCCTGACCCAGGGACCGAACCCACCATTGAGCCAGCTGGGAATTACTGACAATAGCCAAGTTACAGAAACAAGCTAAGTGCTCTTCAGTGGGTAAATGGATAAAGATGTGATACACAAAGGCAAAATATTATTCAGCCATGAGAAAGAAATCCTTGACATGCCTATAAATACAGAAAATGATAACAGCAATTTTTGAAGTGGGGTTACTAGTAACAAAAAAGAGATATAAAATATTAAAAATCTTGAAAAATAATTTCAAATTTATTAACGAGAAGTCTTGACCAGTTTACAAAGAAAAGGATATGTCTCAGTTTTGCTTTACTTTTGTATTTGTTAGACATTCAATAAAACTGCAGTGTTTTTTTTTTTTTTTTTTTACATGTATTTATTACTCTCAATTTATCTTTTGCAATTTGTTATTGGGCTTCCCTGGTGGCTCAGTGGTAAAGAACCAGACTGCCAGTCCAGAAGACACAGATTGATCCCTGGTTCAGGAAGATCCCCTGGAGTGGGAAATGGCAACCCACTCCAGTATTCTCGCCTGGGAAAGTCCCATGGACAGAACAGCATGGTGGTTTAGAGTCCACGGGGTCTCAAAAGAATCGAACACAACTTAGCGACTAAACGACAAATTTGTCATTTTTCATTTCTACTTTTCTACTGTCATGGACATTTTTTCTTATGAATTGATGTACATTTTTAAGTTAAAGATTTAAACTTTTTGGTGTATATATTCAAAAATTTTGCCAATTATAAAATTGATTTGTTTTCTTATGTGGTTTTGAGAGTCCTTTCTGTATTCTGGATTCAAGGCTTTTGTCATATGTATAGTTTCTCAGATACTTTATTAAAGTATATGTTATTTTTAACATAGGAACTGTTTACACATTCATCCATTTAGCCTACTTTATTCACTATGCTTCTTATTATGCTTATACTTAGAACGTCCTTCTCAGTTAAATATTTAGGGAAAAAATTCCCGCACTTTTCATATTTGTATTTCTATTTTACATTATACTCCTTATCCTATACTGTCTTCTAAATTTATATCCAGTAAATATATTCATTTTGATAAAAATCAACCTATAAATTTTGAAAAAATACACAGACTTTCATAACGAAAATCAAAACAGAAAAGTTTCTTCACTCCCTAAAATTTGCCTCGTTGGCTTGTGACCAACCATTCCCTCGTCCCTCACAAACACTGATCTGATTTCCATCCTCACAGCTTTATCTTTCTCAGCAAGTCTTGAATGAATCGTATAATGTGAAGCATGTTGAATTTGTTTTCTTGCTTAATATATTCAAGGTCCATCCAAGTCATTGCATGTATTCATTCTTGGATCTATTTTATCAATGATTGGCCTTCCACTATATAGATGCATGGCCTAGTTTGTGAACCATTCACATGTTGAAGAATATTTGTGTTATTTCAAAATTTAGCATTTATATATACTTGGTGAGAGCAAACATTACGTAAATTTTGCGTGAACGTGAATTATCAACTATATTGGGTGAAGAGAGTAGGATTGCTGGGTTACATGGTGTGTTTCTTGATAATAAACTGACAGACCTCTTTTCACAGTGGTTATACCATTTTGTATTCCCATCAGGGATGTATGAGAATTCTTCTTGCTAAACATTTTTGCTAGCACTTATTGTTATTTTGTTTTATTTAAGCCTTTCTAATATTTGTGTGAAATTCTCTTTGTTTTTAATTAAATTCCTCTAATGACTAATGGTGTTGAACATCTTTTCATGTGCTAATTTACTATTCACATATCTTCTTTGGTAAGTTACAAATTAAATTATTTTGTCTGTTTTTAAAAATGATATTATTTGTTTTCCTGTTGTTGAGGCTTGAAAGTATTCTCCATATTTAAATACAAATCCTTTGTCAGACTTCTGATTAGCAAATACTTTATTCCTGTCGATGGCTCTTCTGTAAGTACTGAGAATATTTTTCACAGTTCAAAGATATTTCATTTTGCTGAAGTCCAGTATATCAATGTTGCATTAATTTTTTTCAATCACACTCAGATAAGGCACATAAAAATTATTTATATACTCATAATCACAAAGATGCTCTCTTCTTTCTTTAAGAAGATTTACAGGTTTAGGTTGTATGTTTAATGACCCATTTGAGTTGTTTTTTTAATAAAAGGTATGAGTTTTGGTTAGAGGTCCATTTACTTACATATTGATGCCCAATTGTTCCAGCAATGTTTGTTAAATACAGTACTGTCTCCTTTAAATGGCACTTGCAATGAAGTTGACCATATATCTTTGGGTTTGTTTCTAGACTCTTTTAATTTTAGTCTGTTCAGTTGCTCAGTTGTGTCCAACTCTTTGAAACCCCAGGGACTGCAGCACGCCAGGCCTCCCTGTCCATCACCAACTCCTGGAGCTTACTCAAACTCATGTCTATCACGTTGGTGATGCCATCCAACCATCTCATCCTCTGGCATCCCCTTCTCCTCCCACCTTCAATCATTCCCAGCATCAGTGTCTTTTCCAGTGAGTCGGTTCTTAGCATCAGGTGGCCAAAGTATTGGAGCTTCAGCTTCAGCATCAATCCTCCCAATGAATATTCAGGACTGATTTCCTTTAGAATGGACTGGTTGGATCTCCTTGCAGTCCAAGGGAGTCTCAAGTCTTCTCCAACACCACAGTTCAAAAGCGTCAATTCTTCGGCATTTGGCTTTCTTTATAGTCCAACTCTCACATCCATACGTGACTAATGGAAAAACCACAGCCTTGACTAGGTGGACCTTTGTTGGTAAAGTAATGTCTCTGATTTTCAACACATTGTCCAGACTGGTCATAGCCTTTCTTCCAAGGAGCAAACATCTTTTAATTTCATGGCAGCAGTCACCATCTGCAGTGATTTTGGAGCCCAAAAGAATAAAGTCTCTCACTGTTTCCATTGTTTCCCCATCTATTTACCATGAAATGATGGGACCAAATGCCATGGTCTTAGTTTTCTGAATGTTGAGTTTTAAGCCAGCTTTTTCACTCTCCACTTTCACTTTCATCAAGAGGCTCTTTAGCTGTTCTTCACTTTCTGCCATAAGGGTGGTGTCATCTGCATATCTGAGGTTATTGATATTTCTCCCAGCAATCTTGATTCCAGCTTGTATTTCTTCCAGTCCAGCGTTTCTCATGATGTACTCTGCATAGAAGTTAAATAAACAGGGTGACAATATACAGCCTTGACGTACTCCTTTTCCTGTTTGGAACCAGTCTGTTATTCCATGTCCAGTTCTAACTGTTGCTTTCTGACCTACATACAGATTTCTCAGGAGGCAGGTCAAGTGGTCTGGTATTCTCATCTCTTGAAGAATTTTCCAGTTTGTTGTGATCCACACAGTCAAAGGCTTTGGCATAGTTAATAAAGCAGAAATAGATGTTTTTCTGGAACTCTCAGTATACAAATCCAACACTGTTTTGCTCAGGTGTAATTTGAATCTAAGTATTTAATTTGTGTGGGGTGCTATTGTAAATGTCATTTTTTAAAACTGCATTCTAGTTATTCATTGCTAATACTTAATATGCTTTCTTATGTAAAATGATCCTGTATTTTGTGATCTTGCTAGACTTTTAATCTAGGGGATATCTCTGTAGACTCCTAAGGATGTTTTGCCTAGACTATTATGTTGAAACAATGTCTGTGAGAGGAGATATTTTTATTTTTGATTTCCAATCTAACTTTATATTATTTACCTTCCTGTCTTATTGCACTTATTAGTACTTTCCAGTATGATGTTGAATCATAATGATAAGAAAGGACACACTTTCATTGTTTTTTATTTAGATTGAATGTATTCAGTCTTTTACAGGAAACATTGTGTTATCTGTATATTTTTAGTAAATATCCTTTATCAGCTTGATTAAATTTCATTCTATTTCTAACATGCTGAGAGATTTTATTATGAGTGGATATTGAATCTTACCTAAAGTTTTTCTGTAAACATTGTGAGGACCATGTTATATTTCTTCTTTATTCTGTTAATTTGGTGATTTATATTACTTGATTTTTGAATATGGAACTTGTCTTGCATTCCTAGAGTAAGAAGTCATACTCTGTGGTGTTTTCTTTATATATTTATGGAATTTATTAACATTTTATTAAGGGTTTTTCTTGTCTCTGCTTATTAGGAGTATAGGTCTGTGGTTTTCTTGTAATATCTTTTCATACTTTGGTTTAGGACATTTCTGGCTTTATAAATGAATTGTGAATTGCTTTTTCTTATCCTATTTTCTGAAAGAGACTGTATGGAAATGGTGTTATATCCAACTTAAATGTTTGGAGGAGTTCAGTAGTAAAATGATCTGAGCCTGGAGCTTTATTTTTGGAGGAATTTTAGATATTGACTTACTATTTTGCCAAAAATAAAACTATAGGAATTACCCATTTTTTTCTTGAGAGAGTTTTCATAGGTGTGACTTTGAAAGAATTATTCCATTTCATCGAAGTTGTCAAATTTTTGTTCAGAGCTGTTAGTATACTTTTAATACCTGTAGGGTATTTAGTGATCTCCTTGTTTCATCCCTGGTTATTTGTGTTTTGCCTCACCCCCCTTTTAATCATGGTTAGTATGGCTAGGTGGTTCTTTAGGTTTCATTTATTTTGTCAATGGTTTTTCTGTTTTAGATTTTATCAATATCTGTCTTTATGTATGTTATTTCCTTCCATCTGTTTGCTTTGGGATTAACTCATTCACTCTTTTTCTAGCTTATTAAGTTCAGAGCATAGCTTATTTTTTTAAGATTGAAGGTTTGATTATTAAGACTTTTTCATTTCGAGTTTAGGAATTTATTGCTATCAGTTTCCTTCTAAATGCTGATATGCTACATTCTACAGTTTTGGTATGTTTCATACAATTTTTGCCTAACCAAATTCATGAATGTGATGAATTCAACCTGTAGACTCTTTGAGGCTATGGAGACAAGGTAAGGAACCCTGTAAAGTTAGAGTAGACAGAACACATCTCCTTACTTCTCAATGGTCCATGTACATATAAGTGACAACCGGCTATTAGGGAAGAAGATTCTCAGACCAGTTGATCTGGGGCTAATTTACTCAACACATACTCAACATACTCATCACATACTCAACTCTGTAATTTGCCATGAAGTTGTATGTTCACTCTAATGACCTTCTCTTGTGTTATGGCATTATTTCACATTAAGCCAAACTTGATAATACATTGCAAAATGAGCTTATACCCCTTCATCTTTGTGTCTCTCTCCCTTCATTTGCAGTGCCTTCTTTCTTGAACTTCAAGTTTTATGAATTAGTATCCAAATCTCCAGCCTGCTTCTTTTATCATATATTGTATTGAATTGTTATTTCTGTTTTTAAGTGAGTTTGTTTTTTGTTTTTTGTTTTTTTTTTTTTTACTGTAATTAGGCTTCTTGCCTGGAAAATCCCATGGATGGAGGAGCCTGGTGGGCTACAATCCATAGGGTCACTAAGAGTTGGACACGACTGAGCGACTTCACTTTCACTTTTCACTTTCATGCATTGGAGAAGGAAATGGCAACCCACTCCAGTGTTCTTGCCTGGAGAATCCCAGGGATGTGGGACCATGGTGGGCTGCCGTCTATGGAGTCGTACAGGGTCGGACACAATTGAAGCGACTTAGCAGCAGCAGCAGCAGCAGCAGCAGGCTTCTCAAAGTCATGGCCTATCTCAGCATTCGGTATACCCATCTCAGTGCCCAGGGCCTCCCAATATAAATGCTCAATAAATATTTACTGTTTAGTTTTTGATCATTTCATCTTTCAGTTTATTGTCATTTAATGGATGTCTTTAAAGCACTGTAATTGCATGCCTTGCCCTATAAAGGTAGATTTGATTACCATAGAACATCTTATATGCTCTATTTTGCTTTCATTAATGCTCAGAATACAATTACCATATGAAATTATTTTTATGTGTTCTAAAAGCACCCTCATTTAAAATATAGAGGTTTTTATTTCATTTAAATTGAAGTATAGTTGATATAAAGTACCACTGGGGATAATATGTTGACAACATTACAGACTGATCACCACAATACATCTACTAACCATCTGTCACCATAAAAAGTTAGTACGTTACTGGCTGTATTCTCTATACTATACATTATATCCCCATGACTTATTTAGTTTTTTACTAGAAGTTTCTACCTCTTAATCCCCTTCACCTACTTTGCCCAACATCCCACTGCCTCCCCTCTGGCAACCATTAGTTCTTCTCTGTATCTGTAAATCTATTTCTCCCTTGTTTTGTTTGTTCATTTATTTTGCTTCTTAAATTCCACATGTAAGTGACATCATATGGTTTTGTCTTTCTCTGATTTATTTCTAGAGCATAGTACCCTCTAGATCTGTCCATGTTGTCACAAATGGCAATTTTTCATTCTTTATGGCTGAGTAGCATTTCCGCCAGTGTGCCTGCATATGCCTTGTGCCTTCTTCTTTATCCATTCATCTAGAGATGGACACTTAGAATGCTTCCATGTCTTGGCTATTGTAAATAATGATGCAATAAACATAGAGGCACATATATCTTTCTGAATCATTTTTTGTGGTTGTTTTCTTCAGATAAATACCCAGAATAAGAATGGCTAAATCATCTGGTAATTCTATTTTTAATTTTTTGAGGAACCTCTATACTGTTTCCCTAGTGGTTATACTAATTTATAACCCCACCAATAGTGCATGAGCATACCCATGTCTCCATAGACCAGCAAGTACTTATTATTTCTTATCTTTTTGATAGCAGCCATCCTGGCAGGTGTGAGATGATATTCCACTGCTGTTTTTATATGCTTTTCCCTGATGATGAGTGATGTTGAACATCTTTCCATGTATCTGTTGGCTATCTATATATCTTCCTTAGAAAAACATCTATTCTGGTCCTTTGCCCATTTTTTTTTAATCAGATGGTTCAGTTTTTGAGATTGAATTGTGTGAGCTTGAGTGCTTTGTATAATTTAAATATCAACTCCTTGTAGAATGCTTCATTTGCAAATAAGTCTTCGTATTCAACAGGCAGCCTTTTTATTCTGTTGCTAGTTTCCTAACTGGGCACAAGCTCCTTAGTTTGATGAGGACTTGTTTATTTTTTCTTTTATTTCCCTTTTGTGAGGAGACATTTACAAAAAAAAATATTGCTAAGACTAATGTCCAAGAGTATACTGCTTATGTTTTATTCTAGGACTTTTATGATTTCTGGTTTTATAAAATACAGAGGTTTTGAAGGAGAAAAGACTTGCAGCAATGCTTTAGATTATCAAGAGTTTACTATTTAGAAACTTATTTTGATAAGGTATCAGTTCAGTTCAGTCACTCAGTCATGTGTGACTCTTTGTGATACCATGCACTGCAGCACGCCAAGCCTCCCTGTCCATCACCAACTCCTGAAGCTTACTCAAACCCATGTCCATTGAGTCGGTGATGCCATCCAACCATCTCATCCTCTGTCATCCCCTTCTCCTCTCACCTTCAATATCATTCCCAGCATCAGGGTCTTTTCAAATGAGTCACTTCTTTGCATCAGGTGGCCAAAGTAGTGGAGTTTCAGCTTCAGCATCAGTCCTTCACATGAGTATTCAGGGATGATTTCCTTTAGGATTGACTGGATGGATCTCCTTGCAGTCCAAGGGACTCTCAAGGATCTTCTCCAACACCACAGTTTATTCTTCAGTGCTCAGCTTTCTTTATAGTCCAACTCTCACATCCAAACATGACTATTGGAAAAACCATAGCTTTAACTAGACAGAGCTCTGTTGGCAAAGTAATGTCTCTGCTTTTTAATATGATGTCTAGGTTGGTCATAACTTTTCATCCAATGAGCAAGTGTCTTTTAATTTCATGGCTGAAGTCACCATCGGCAGTGATTTTGGAGCCCCCAAAATGAAGTCTGTCACCGTTTCCACTGTTTCCCCATCTATTTGCCATGAAGTGATGGGAACAGAGGCCATGATCTTAGTTTTCTGAATGTTGAATTTTAAGCCAACTTTTTCATTCTCCTGTTTCACTTTCATCAAGAGATTTTTCAGTTCTTCTTCGCTTTCTGCCATAAGGATCATGCCACCTGTGTATCTGATATTTCTCCCAGCAAACTTGATTCCAGCTTGTGCTTCTTCTAGCCTAGCGATGTACTCTGCATAGAAGTTAAATAAGCAGGGTGGCAATATACAGCCTTAACGTACTCCTTTCAGATTTGGAACCAGTCTGTTGTTCCATGTCCAGTTCTAACTGTTGCTTCCTGACCTGCATACAGATTTTCAAAAAGCAGGTCAGGTGGTCTGGTGTTCCCATCTCTTGAAGAATTTTCCAGAGATTGTTATGATCCACACAGTCAAAGACTTTGGCATAGTCAGTAAAGCAGAAGTAGATGTTTTTCTGCAACTCTCTTGCTTTCTCAATGATCTAGCAGATGTTGGCAAATTGATCTCTGGTTCTTCTGCCTTTTCTAAATCCAGCTTCAACATCTGAAAGTTCATGGTTCATGTACTATTGAAGCCTGGCTTGGAGAATTTTGAGCATTACTTACTAGCTTGTGAGATGAATGCAATGGTGCAGAAGTTTGAGCATTCTTTGGCATTGCCTTTCTTTGGGATTGGAATGAAAGCTGACCTTTTCCAGTCCTGTGACCACTGCTGAGTTTTCCAAATTTGCTGGCATATTGAGTACAGCACTTTCACAGCATCATCTATTAGGATTTGAAATAGTTCATCTGGAATCCCGTCACCTCCACTAGCTTTGTTTGTAGTGATGCTTCCTAAGGCCCACTTGACTTCACATTCTAGCATCTCTGGCTCCAGGTAGTGATCACACCATTGTGATTATCTGGGTCATGAAGATCTTTAATGTGTAGTTCTTCTGTGTATTCTTGCCATCTCTTCTTAATATCTTCTGCTTCTGTTAGGTCCATACCATTTCTGTCCTTTATTGTGCTCATCTTTGCGTTAAATGTTCCCTTGGTATCTCTAATTTTCTTGAAGAGATCTCTAGTCTTTCCCATTCTATTGTTTTGCATTGATCTTTGCACTGATCACTGAGGAAGGCTTTCTTTTCTCTCCTTGCTATTATTTGGAAATCTGCATTCATTTGGGTATGCCTTTCCTTTTCTCCTGTGCCTTTTGCTTTTCTTCTTTTCTCAGCCATTTGTAAGGCCTCCTCAGACAACCATCTGGCCTTTTTGCATTTCTTTTCCTTGGGGATGGTCTTGATCACTGCCTCCTGTACAATGTCACAAACCTCCGTCCATAGTTCTTTGTGCAGTCTGTCTCTCTGATCTAATCCCTTGAATCTATTTCTCACTTCCACTGTAGAATCATAAGGGATTTGATTTAGGTCATACCTGAATGGTCTAGTGGTTTTCCCTACTTTCTTCAATTTCAGTCTGAATTTGGCAATAAAGAGTTCATGGTCTGGGCCACAGTCAGCTCCTGTTCTTTTTTTTTGTTGATTATATAGAGCTTCTCCATCTTTGGCTGCAAAGAATATAATCAATCTGATTTTGGTATTGACCATCTGGTGATGTCCATGTGTAGAGTCTTCTCTTGTGTTGTTGGAAGAGGGTGTTTGCTATGACCAGTACGTTCTCTTAGCAAAACTCTGTTAGCCTTTGCCCTGCTTCATTCTGTACTCATAGGCCAAATTTGCCTGTTATTCCACATATTTCTTAAATTCCTACTTTTGCATTCTAGTTCCTTATATTGAAAAGGACATATTTTGGGGGGGTATTAGTTCTAGAAGGTCTTGTAGATCTTCATAGAACCGTTCAACTTTAGCTTCAGCTTCTTCAGCATTATTGGTCGGTTCACAGACTTGGATTAATGTGATATTGAATGGTTGGCTTGGAAACAAACAGAGACCATTCTGTCATTTTTGATTTTGCATCCAAGTACTGCGTTTTGGACTCTTTTGTTGACTATGATGGCTACTCCATTTCTTCTAAGGGATTCCTGTCCACAGTAGTAGATATAATGGTCATCTGATTTAAATTCACCCATCCCAGTCCATTTTAGTTCACTGATTCCTAATACGTTGACATTCACTGTTGCCATCTCCTCTTTGACCACTTCCAATTTGCATTGATTCATGCACCTAACCTTCCAGGTTCTTATGCAACATTGTTCTTACAGCATCAGACTTTACTTCCATCACCAGTCACATCCACCACTGAGTGTTGTTTTTGCTTTGGCTCTGTCTCTTCATTCTTTCTGGAGTTACTTCTCCACTGATCTCCAGTAGCATATTGGGCATCTATTGACTTGGGGAGTTCATCTTTCAGTGTCCTATCTTTTTGCCTTTTCATACTGTTCATGGGGTTCTCAAGGCAAGAATACTGAAGTGGTTTGCCATTCCCTTCTCCAGTAGATCACGTTTTGTCAGAACTCTCCACCATGACCCGTCTGTCTTGGGTGGCCCTTCAAGGTATGGCTCGTAGTTTCATTGAGTTAGACAAGGCTGTAGTCCATGTTATTAAATTGGTTAGTTTCCTGTGATTGTGGTTTTCAGTCTGTCTCCCCTCTGATGGAGAAGGATAAAAGGATTATGGAAGTTTCCTGATTGGAGAGACTGACTGAGGGGAAAGTTGGGTCTTCTTCTGATAGGCAGGTCCATGCTCAGTAAATCTTTAATGGAATTTTCTGTTGATGGGTGGGACTGTGTTCCCTTCTTGCTATTTACCTGGGGCCAAACCATGGTGGAGGTAATGAAGATAATGGGGACTTCCTTCCAAAGGTCTCATGCAGGTAGTGCTACACTCAGTGCCCCTGACCATGCAGCAGCCCTCTGCCAACCCACGCCTCTACTGGAGTCTCCTGGACACTCACGGGCAAGTCTGGGTCAGTCTCTTGTGGGGTCAGTGCTCCTTTCTCCTGGATCCTGGTGTGCACAAGGTTCTGTTTGTGCCCTCCCAGCGTCTATTTCCTCAGTCCTGTGTAAGTTTTGGCAGCTCTTGATGGGGTTAATGGCGACCTCCTCCTGAGGCTTATGTCATACCCAGGTCTGCTGCACCCAGTCCACTGCTGACCCGTACCTCAGCAGGAGACACTCAGGCACAGTTCTGTCTTGTCTCTGTGGGGTCTCTGGGCCCTGGTGTGCACAAGGTTTGTTTGAGCCCTCTGAGCATCTCTGGCAGGAATGGGGTTTGGTTGTAAATGTGATTTTGCCCCTTACCATCTTGCTGGGGCTTCTCCTTTGCTTTTGGACATGGAGTATCTCCTCACAGTCACTCCCACAGCACGCAGTATAGATGTTAAATTATCCCTGCTTTCTATCATTTCACTGTATTATAATTCTTGAATCACTGAATTTATCTTATCACATTGTGTTTGCGCGTTGTTTCCTATATCTTGACCTGCCAACAGAATGCAGGTGAAGTCATTTAGTTTAAAATTTTAGCCCTTGGTTTAATCTCTGTTAAGTCTTTCTTTAATAAATAGCATTTTATGTTAGTCTGAAGGATGAAGATATCACAGGGATGAAAGCTTCCCTAATACACTAGTACATTTCTTGTTGGTGTTGATTTACCTAATGTAGGTTGGTTACCTCCTTCCCTTCATCCCCATGTAAGTACTAGAATTTTCAGTCCACAGAGGGGTGGTGTGAGGGGAGGAGAGGGAGTCGAGGGAGGGAATGATGACTGATTCACATTGTTGTATGGCAGAAACCAACGCAGAGTTGTAAAGCAATTTGCCACCAATTGAAAAATTAATAAAAAATTTTAGAAACACTCTGTGTACCTCCTATTTCTCATGTTGCCTGTGTACTCTGAAGTCTGATCTGTTTTCCACCACTCTTTATAATGCCAGACACCACTTTCTTCTTACAGGTGCCTCATTCTCCGTTTCTGCGGCCTGTGTCCCACTTCAGGCTCTTGTCAACTTGCAGTTGATTCCTTCAGTAACTTCTCATGTGATCTTTCACTGTTCTTTCCTCCAATCACTGCTACATACATCTTCCCCCCAAAATTAATACAGTGTTTATTCTGGAACTTTCCTGCTTGATGTATTAATAATTTTGTCATCTCTCTACCCGGCTTTGATGCCTTTCTGTATTTTAGGGCTTTCTCCCATGGTTAACTCACATGGACTCTGTGATTCAGAAAAGCCTGATGACAAATACAAGTATGTTTCATGTCTGTTATCCCTCCCCTCAACTTCATATAAGGTTCTGTTTCCTATGTGGAGTTCTCTGAAACCTACTATTTACTTTCTCTACTGCCCTTTCTCTGTGGCTTAACTAAAGTTCTAACACCTCTATGAAATCATTCATTCCTTTATCTTATTCTTGTTCCTGACTTTGACTAGAACACCGGTCAGGAAGCTATCTATCATTGTAAAAGGATAGAAATTGAATTCAAGTTAGCTTAACCAATAAAGGGAATTTATTTATTTATTTATTTGCATAATTATGAAAGCCAGGAATGCAGTAGAGGAAACTAACATAAAAGTAGGGCCCCGTATTGACAGATCTACTCCGTTCACCTCTTAATTTTTCTCTTTTTCACTGGGGCATTGATTTTCTTTTCATTTCTTCATGAGTCTAAAACAATGGTTGCTGACTACTCTTGGCTTACATTATTGCAGAGAATAAAAAGATTTGCTATGTTAGCTTGAGTTAAAAAAAAAAAACAACCAAAAAGAACCTCAAGTAACTTTTCACCTCTTTAGGCTAATCACTGAGGCCAGGGGACTAAAGAGCTGTGAATGTAAAGTAGACCGTAGACTCGACTCATCTCAAACAGAGAGACGGGGGAGACTGTTGCTAGGAAAAGGGACTATGCCCATACGTGGCCCTTGGAAGCAGGACTGATGCCATGATGGTATCAACAAGAATGAGTTCTAATTAAACTTAAACATGACCATAGTCATTTCCTTTTCTCCATAGGTGGCCTACAATGCCACAAGTTTATGACCCAACATAGTCTTGAATCCTAGGATTGTTTCTAAAACTGACTTGCCCTTTTAGTGCAACATTAGGAGTAGGAAGGACTCCCATATCAGGGACTTTTCTCAGCCAGAAGTGCCCCCTGCAGACCTGGGAAGAATCATAGATATCCTGAGGGACAAGGAGGAAATAAGCCACACAGGCAGCCTCCATATGCTTCAGAGGAGACTTTGCAATTTCTGTGTGTTAGGTAATCCCAAATGGTTTACTCCGCTGTAGTATCCCAAAGGTATGATTAAAGGATTAGAGTGTGGGGAAAAGAGCAGACATTAGTGCAACAGAGTGAAAAAAGCCAACACTTCGGTACTCTCCTGGGATTTCATTAGCTGCAAAATGAGGACAAGAGAATTGGACCATGAGTGATTATGAAAACACTGGGTGAATCCAATCGAGATGTGTTAGCTATTAAGTTCCCTGTTGACAGAAGTTATATCTGTTCTAATTTGCTTTTTGAGTTGCCTACCTAAGTAATAGGGGTAGTGATCATGTTTTTAAGAAATATTAAAATGTTGTTACTTTTTAACAGCATTACACTCAGTGTACTACCCTATCCAATGAGCAGCTTTTTACATTTTTTGGAAGAATGCTTGGCAGTAGTTGAATGAACATATTCCAGGCCAGGTATCTACCTAGAGTTATAAATTGAGAGCTGTAGGTGTTAGCCCAAGAGTTGAGAATAGAAACAACACAGGGAGAGTTTCTACTAAGAGTTGGGCATAGACAGTGATGGCAAATAGAATGAGCAAAAAGAACTTACATCATGAGAAACGCTGGACTGGAAGAAACACAAGCTGGAATCAAGATTGCTGGGAGAAATATCAATAACCTCAGATATGCAGATGACACCACCCTTATGGCAGAAAGTGAAGAGGAACTCAAAAGCCTCTTGATGAAAGTGAAAGTGGAGAGTGAAAAAGTTGGCTTAAAGCTCAACATTCAGAAAACGAAGATCATGGCATTTGGTCCCATCACTTCATGGGATATAGATGGGGAAACAGTGGAAACAGTGTCAGACTTTATTTTTCTGGGCTCCAAAATCACTGCAGATCGTGACTGCAGCCATGAAATTAAAAGACGCTTACTCCTTGGAAGGAAAGTTATGACCAACCTAGATAACATGTTCAAAAGCAAAGACATTACTTTGCCAACAAAGCTTCGTCTAGTCAAGGGTATGGTTTTTCCTGTGGTCATGTATGGATGTGAGAGTTGGACTTTGAAAAAGGCTGAGCGCCGAAGAATTGATGCTTTTGAACTGTGGTGTTGGAGAAGACTCTTGAGAGTCCCTTGGCTGCAAGGAGATCCAACCAGTCCATTCTGAAGGAGATCAGCCCTGGGATTTCTTTGGAAGGAATGATGCTAAAGCTGAAACTCCAGTACTTTGGCCACCTCATGCAAAAAGTTGACTCATTGGAAAAGACTCTGATGCTGGGAGGGATTGGGGGCAAGAGGAGAAGGGGATGACAGAGGATGAGATGGCTGGATGGCATCACTGACTCGATGGACATGAGTCTGGGTGAACTCCGGGAGTTGGTGATGGACAGGGAGGCCTGGCGTGCTGCGATTCATGGGGTTGCAAAGAGTCGGACACGACTGAGTGACTGATCTGATCTGATCTGATGATTAATAATAGCTATACTTGTTGAGACTTTTTTTATGTACCAGACATTGTTCTAAGCATTTCACATGCACAAATCACATTTAACCCTTGTAACCACTTTATGAGAATTTTCTAGATAAGGAAACAAAGGCTAGGAAAGTCTAACCAATATGCACAAATGCTGAAATTAGTGATGGAGCCAGGTTTGATGAATTCAAATGAAATTTAAACTTAATCTAACTTTAGAGACACTTTTTAGGCCAATTTTGTGGCTGCCTCTTTAGAATAGAAAAACTAAGAGAGCTAGGACAGGAACTAACCTTCATTGAGTATGTATTTTGTGCCAGGCATTGGGCTGGTGGTTGTCCTACCATATCTGATGTGATTTTGAAAACTGAAGCTCAGAGACATTTAAATAAGTTATCTAGGCTCATCTATCTATTTGCAGATGTAAGATTCAGACTTTGTCTCTTTATTGCAAAAGCTAGTGTGCTTTCCAAATATCATGATACCTGTGACAAAAAAAATTGTATTCATTTTTATCTTGCCTAAGAATTTGCGTACCTTTGGTGACTGAAACTTTGGGTAAGCTGCAGAGGACCATATTAATTTGATTGGACAGCAGTAGCAAAGAACCATAAACTAGGTGGCTGAAACAACAGAAATTTATTTCCTCGCAGCTCTGCAGACTAAAAGTCTAAGATCAGTGTTTTAGCAGTGTTGTTTCTTTCTTAGGGCCTTACTCCTTGACCTGTGGATGGTCATCTTCTCCCCGGGTCCTCTTATAGTTTATTCTCTGTGCATATCTATGTCCTGATCACCTCTTCTTAAAATAATACTGATCATAGTGAATTTGGGGGTCAGCCATATGACCTCATGTTACCTTAAGTACCTCTTCAAAGGTCCTATCTCCATATAAATTAACATTCTGAGGTACTAGAGGTTAGAATCGCAACATATAAACCCAAAGAACATACAATTCAACCTATAACTTGGGCAAACAGTGCTCTGGGATCAAAACCCCAACTGCCACCACTTTCAAGGTACCATTCTCTCTCACCTGACTGCTGCATTAACCTCCAGGCTAAGCTTCCTGCTTTCTCTCTTGTCTAATCTCACATGACATAATAACATGTCAGTGGTTTTTCTTAAACAATCACAAAGCATAATTCCAAAGACCATCATTCACTTTGTATTCCACATGAATGGCAACACCCTCTGAGCAATATTACCAAGTGGCCCCGCATACCGCCATGCCTTTATTTCCATCATCCCCATCCTAATTCAGCCCCTTATTACTTCTAAGTTTTATAATTATACTTATAAAGATGGTCTGTTGTTTCTCTCTAGACCGTCACTCTACTCTCTTGTCTCATTATCGCTAGCGTTCTCTTTCTTAAGTGCAGTTCACATAATGTCACCTGCTCTCTCAAACCCCTTCTCTTGTACCTCTTTGCCTAAGAAGTCAGGGCCTCCACACTGTGATCCTAGCCTACTTCTGGACCTACGTCTGGTCCTCCCATCTCGTACCCTCTGCAGTGGGGAAACCGGATCTTCACCACACACTTACCCACCCCAGCCTGCCTGTGTCATTCTGTTTACTCCTTCTGGAACGCCATCTCCTTTTCTTTTTAAAATATATTTTAAAATATGTATTTATTTGCTGTGCTGGGTCTCACTGGTGTGCAAGATCTTGGATCCTTGCTGTGGCATGTGGGATCTTAAGTTGTGGTGTGGGGAGCTTTTAGTTGCAGAATGAAAAGCTCTGAGTTGTTGCATGTGGGGTCTGGTTCCCTGACAGGGATCAAACCCCAGCACCCCGCACAGCACCTTAGCCATTGGACCAGAAGAAAGTCCGAAAAACCTGGACTTTTTCTTCTTGGCTGCACCATGTAGCTTCCTCAACCAGGTGTTGAATCCGGGCCCACGCCAGTGAAAACACTGAGTGCTAACCCCTGGACTGCCAGGGAAGCCCTGGAAGACCGTCTCCTTATTGTCAAAACCCACTCCTTCTGCAAGGCCCAGCTAAAATTCTGTGTATGGGCAGACATTTTCCTGACATATTCAAACAGAAGTTATATAATCTTGCTCTCTCTACCACCAAAATTTCAACTTTATTGCATTGGATCTTCTTACAAAGAAAGTCTCTATTGTAATCACCATAAGCAAAATGGTTCTTTCAAAGTCCTGGAGTAACTGAAAATATGACAGATATTGGTGAGAAGAATCTTAGAAGATTCTATTGGCATAGTCCAGTGTTGGTACTGGCAATAGGTCATAGAAATATGCACAGAGAACTGTTAAATTTTCAAGTCTTTTGTTAAGCATGATCATTATTAAACATTAAATTTTATTAAATAAATTATTTTAAAGAAGTAAAATATCAGGAAATTGTAATGAAAAACAAATTGCTGTTAAGTATTTGACAACATTTTATTGTTTTCTGTACTCTTTAAGCTGTTTACAGCCATAGTATTTATATGGTCAATATACTATATATTGGTATGCTACTATGAATCCATTTCCAGCTCTATATTCAATCACATAATGTTGGTAGCTTGAAATTAGTCATAGTGAGAATATTGCTAAAAATTCGAGGCTTGATTTTTATTGTCTACACTTAAGAAAGTGATGAAGAAATTGTTAACAATTCAGATTAAATGTTAAGTGTGGCATGCCTATAACCATCATATTGAGAATAGCACAATATAAGAATTGTAAAAGAATATTATACTTTTTGAAACTGTTTTCCAATTTAGTACAGGAGTTACTTGTGCCATGGATTGGTGAGCAAAGATCTGATACACAACTTATTTGGTTTCACTTTCATCAAACATATTAGCATAAAACTTTCAGTCACCATCCATGTCAGAAATGCACTGATTAGTCCATTGTAATCATACATTGATTACTGACACAAGATTTTGTCAAAATTCAGTGAAGGCATTTTACAAAAAGAGGATTGTCTATTTTATTATTATTTCTAAATTGTATGCTACATTTATTTTATAATTAGTAAAATTAATATCAAACACACACACCCCTGGAGAGAAGTTGTTGTTAACCATTTACCACCAGATGTCCCTCATATTCTGGGAGTCAAGGAAACTCAATCAAAAGCTATGAAACAGAGATATTTGCAAATAGTATAAATGACTCCGGTGTTTTCCCCTTGCCTGTAGAGATGTTATTTAACATACCACTTCAGATCTTGACTTTACTTATTTCTAGACCTTTGTTCTTTATTTTACTCCCAGCCAATGTAGATACTAAGGGAACATTTCATGCAGAGATAGGCACAGTGAAGGACAGAAACAGAATGGACCTAACAGAATCAGAAGTGGCGAGAATACACAGAAGAACTATACAAAAAAGATCTTCATGACCCAGATAACGACAATGGTGTGATCACTCACCTAGAGCAGATATCCTGGAGTGTGACTTCAAGTGCATCTTAGAAAGCATCACTACGAACAAAGATAGTGGAGGTGATGGAATTCCAGCTGAGCTATTTCAAATCTTAAAAGATGATGCTGTGAAAGTGCTGCACTCAATATGCCAGCAAATTTGGAAAACTCAGCAGTGGCCATAGGACTGGAAATGGTCAGTTTTAATTCAATCCCAAAGAAAGGCAATGCCAAAGAATGTTCAAACTACCACACTTTTGTGCTTATTTCATATGCTAGCAAAGTAATGCTCAAAATTCTCCAAGCTAGGTTTCAGTATACTTCCAGATGTTTAAGCTGGATTTAGAAAAGGAAAAGGAACAAAAGATCAAAATGCCACATTCTATTAGATCATAGAAAAAGCAAGAGAGTTCCAGAAAAACATCTACTTCTGCTTCATTGACTATGCCAAAGCCTTTGACTGTGTAGATCACAATAAATTGTGGAAAATTCTTGAAGAGATGGGAATACCAAAACACCTTACCTGCCTCCTGTAAAACCTGTATGCAGGTCAAGAAGCAACAGTTAGAACCAGACATGGAACAATGAATTGGTTCCAAATTGAGAAAGGAGTACTTCAAGGTTGTATATTGTCACCCTGCTTATTTAACTTATATGCAGAGTGCATCATGTGAAATGCCAGGCTGGTTGAAGCACAAGCTGGAATCACGATTGCCGGGAGAAATATCAATAACCTCAGATATGCTATACCACCCTTATGGCAGAAAGCAGAGAGGAATTAAAGAGTCTCTTGATGAAGGTAAAAGAGAATAGTGAAAAAGCTGGCTTGAAACTCAACATTCAGAAAACAAAAATCATGGTATCCAGTCCCATCACTTCACGGCAAATAGATGGGGAAACAGTGGAAACAGTGACAGACTTTATTTTCTTGGGATCTAAAATCACTGTGGATGGTGACTTCAGCCATGAAATTAAAAGATGCTTGCTCCTTGGAAGAAAAGCTATGACAAACCTAGACAGTATATTAAAAAGTGGAGACATTATTTTGCCGACAAATGTTCCTATAGTCTAACCTATGGTTTTTCCAGTAGTCAAGTATGGATGTGAGAGCTGTACAATAAAAAAGGCTGAGTGTCGAAGAATTCATGCCTTCAAGACTCTTGAGAGTCCCTTGGATAGCAAGGAGATCAAACCAGTCAATCCTAAAGGAAATCAACCATGAATATTCATTGGAAGGACTGATGCTGAAGCTCCAATACTTTGGCTACCTGATGCGAAGATCCAACTCTTTGGAAAAGACCCTGATACTAGAAAAGATTGAAAGCAGGAGGAGAAGAAGGCCTCAGAATTAGATGGCTGGATGGCATCACCAACTCAATGGACATGAGCTTGAGCTAGCTCTGGAAGATGGTGAAGGACAGGGAAGCCTGGCATGATGCAGTCCATGGGGTCACAAAGAGTCGGACACAGTTGATTGACTGAACAGCAATATTGCGGTGACCAACTTTGCATGGACTCCATATTACTGTACATGGGTATGAGTCAGTAATGTCTTGCTTCCTCTCTCTCTACTTAGGAGTTACCTGCATGTGTGATGTGTGTGTGCTTAGTTACTCAGTCGTGTCTCACTCTTTGAGACCCCATGGACTGTAGCCTGCCAGGATCCTCTGTCCATGGAATTCTTCAGACAAAAGAATACTGGAGTGGGTTGCCATTCCCTTCTTCAGGGGATCTTCCTGACCCAGAGATCGAACCTGGGTCTCTTGCATTGCCTGTGGATTCTTTACCGTCTGAGTCACCAGGGAAGCCCAGAAGATACCTTAATATCTTGCTAAAACAGCTGGAAACCAACTAATGATAAAAACAAAGAACAGGGGAATCAATGCTCTTTAGAGGCAGTCTGTAACCATTGGCAGTTGAGAGACTGAGGACATACTGTTCTCTCTTCCTCCTCAACACAGCCTTGAGTTGCAGTCTTAATGGCCTCTTGAAAGATGTTCCCATGAAATGAACAATCTAGCAGCCTCAATAATCATTCTTGTACTGACTTCCTCTGCTTCCCTGTGTCTCTTGATTTCCCTTAGCCTTGTGTTATGGAGGACCGAGGCTATGGGACTCTTCATAATCGTATGGGACAGATGGAGAAAAGCTTGATAACATCTGCTTCACCTGAATGAACTAATCCTTTGAAATAGGGTGTAAGTAAGCTATTTGCCATGTCAAATATAAAAATTAAAATTACCCAGACATCATTGAAGAGGGAAACAGAAGATGCAAAAGGGATATAGTGTAGGCCTCATCACCTGAGGTGTCCAGTTAGAAGTAATTTTTCCTTCCTTTGGATCCTAACACCTATATCCATCCAGTGTTTTGAACCTTTATTATGGTATATACATGAATATGTATACATATGTACATATGTGCATATCATATTTGAATATGAATATCTTTCATATATATGCAAACATATATAAAATGCCTATCATTATATGTATATGGACATTCTTATACCAACCCCCTCTATATGCTTATTAATATTATATGAACAAAGACTTATGTACCCACCCACCCCCCAGCCCCATATGGTTTTTATTGTTTTATTCATTTCAATAAGTGCTTGGGTATTGCCTGAGATTCCTCCAAGTGTTGAATCTGAGGCCAATGGAAACTACCTAAGATCAGGAAACTAGTAAACTGATCAATCTTCCTCCAGCTATTCCATTTTTTCCCTAGATTAAGCAAGAATTTTAGTGGCATTTGTATTTAAAACCCTGGAGTTGACATACGAATGCTTGAAATTGAGCTTCTTTCTAGAAGACAGCCAAAATCACAACCTTTATGGACCCAGGCTGGGAGATAGTCCCCTTGCTTTAGAATAGATGAAAGTGTTAGTCGCTCAGCCCTGTCTGACTCTTTGCAACCCCATGGACTGTAGCCCCGCCAGGCTCCTCTGTCCTGGGACTTCTCCAGGCAAGAATACTGGAGTGGGTTGCCATTTCATTCTCCAGGGGATCTTCCTGACCCAGGTATTGAATCCAGGTCTCCTGCATTGCAGGCAGATTCTTTATTGTCTGAGATATTAGTATTAAAAAAACAAAAACAGAAAAAACAAATCACAGCAACAAAAACAAACAAACAATAGCTGGTGAATCTGATTTACAAGTAAATGTACATTTCTTCCTAACAAGGTTACAATTATTATCAGCAAAAATTATAGTTCTTTTAGAAATGTATATACTGAGTTTTATTTTCTTTGGCTCTATGGGGAGAATGCATGTCATGTGTCTGGTGAAAACTTATTGCCATTGTTCGACTCACTGAACAAATTGACATGAGTCCATAGAGTAGAAAAATAAAATCTTTATCATACTAAGTGGATCTTATAAAAGGTAGCATATCTCAAAAGATGAACAAATACTTTATTCAGTGTCTGAGAAATTAGGTAGAACAAATAATTGAATGAAGAGTAGTTATATAAGTTACAAAATTTCCCACTTCAATGATGGTAGTTTTCTTACTGTTACTAGACACCTTTCCAGTAACTCTGCTTTAGGTAGAATTTTTTACTCTGGAAACATTTAATTTTACAAAGCAAACTTAGCTTAGGAATTACCCACAAGGCTCAAAATATATATTGAGCAATGGAAAATGAAATGCAGAATGGAATGTATACTGAAAAATGGAAAATGGAATTTGAAATGGAGTAGTCTTGAGAAATGGAAAATTGAAATTTGAGCAAGTAAGTGTAAGAAAAGTGTGAAGAAAGTGTAAGAAAAAGTGAAATTCTCTTTATAATCATTGCAACTTCATAAAACAATGTAGGAGGCAGATTTAAAATCCCACTCTGTGGACTGTATACATATCATATTATACAGAGACCATGTGGGTGAGATGTTGAAGAACAAGGTTTCAGACACTATCTCCTCACTGTGTCCAAGGTACAGGTTACTGATTGGTGCTCCCCGTCCTCATAGATCTAAGTCCAACTCTAACCCTTTTGGATCACAATGAATGCATATTAGCTTCAATACCAGAGATGATTTGCACAGCTATTCATAGTCAATGCTCAAATAATTTATGAATGGAAAGTCTATGAGCCTCAAGGGCATTACACTAAGTGAAATAAGTCAAGCAGAGAAAAACACAAATACTGTGTGATCTCACTTATTTCTGGGGAAAAAAAAAAAAAAACAACCCATAGACACAAAGAGTAAACTGGGGGTTGCCCATGGCTGGGTGAGGAGGGGAAACGGGGAGATGTTGGTCAAGATACAAACTTTATCTTATAAGATGAATAAGTTCTCAGAATATAATATGCAGTATAGTGACTGCAGTTATCAATGCGGTATTGTACACATGAAAGTTGCTAAGAGACTAGATCTTTTGGTGAGATAAATATTCTCACCAAAAAAAAAAATTCCTGGTAAATATATGAAGTGACAGATATGTTAACTAACCTTATTGTGGTAGTCATTTCGCATTAAATACATATATAGAATCATCATGTTCACACCTTAAAGATTTAGACAGTGTTATCTGACTGAACTGACTGACTGATATGTCATTTATATCTCTATAAAGCTGGTGGAAAACTCAATACTCATTTTCCAAAATGCATTTATTCAGCACATACTTAAGGCTGCCAAGGCTCTGGAGAAAAATGGGTAATTAAGATGTAATCCTTTTTGTTGAATAACTCACAGCATGTTAGAAAGTCAAACAAATACATAATTTCAATAAAACGTGAAAAATCTTGTGACATTGAAGTGGGGGTCAGCAATGAAGGAATAGTGAAAGGGAAAGTGTTAGTTGCTCAGTCGTGCTCGTGTCTTACTCTTTGTGACCCCACTGAGGCATCAGTTCAGTTCAGTCATTCTGTCATGTCCAACTCTGCAACCCCATGGACTACAACACGCCAAGCTTCCCTGTCCATCATCAACTCCTGGAGCCTACTCAAACTCATGTCCATCGCATCAGTGATGCCATCCAACCATCTCATCCTCTGTCGTCCCCTTCTCCTCCCGCCTTCAATCTTTACCAGCATCAGGTTCTTTCAGTTCAGTTCAGTCACTCAGTCGTGTCCGACTCTTTGCGACCCCATGAATTGCAGCATGCCAGGCCTCCCTGTCCATCACCATCTCCCGGACTTCACTGAAACTCATGTCCATCGAGTCAGTGATATCATCCAGCCATCTCATCCTCTGTCGTCCCCTTCTCCTCCTGCCCCCAATCCCTCCCAGCATCAGAGTCTTTTCCAGTGAGTCAACTCTTCGCAAGAGGTGGCCAAAGTACTGGAGTTTCAGCTTTAGCATCATTCCTTCCAAAGAAATCCCAGGGCTGATCTCCTTCAGAATGGACTGGTTGGATTTCTTTGCAGTCCAAGGGACTCTCAAGAGTCTTCTCCAACACCACAGTTCAAAAGCATCAATTCTTCGGCGCTCAGCTTTCTTCACAGTCCAACTCGCGCATCCGTACATGACCACTGGAAAAACCATAGCCTTGACTAGACAGACCTTTGTTGGCAAAGTAATATCTCTGCTTTTCAATATGGTATCTAGGTTGGTCATAATGGAGGTTATTTATTTTGAATTGAAGCGCTTGAGAATTCTGTCCCTTTCAGCTGAATGTTGAAGTATGAGCAGGAATTAAACAGAGGAATTTTGCAATAACAAAGAGTGTTGTGAAATTAGAGATGGGAGAAAGCATGGTGTATTTGGTGGTCTATATATTTTTGGTATGGCTGAAATGAGTGTGTATACATAAAGAAAAGAAAAGCAGTAAGACGAGAAACAGGCTAGATGCTAGATAATAAAAACTCCTGGATGTCATAGAGTATCCTAAGAAATTTAGATTCTACACTGAAATTATAGGATATAAATCTCTTTATATACATAATTCATTACTCTCTAATAAAGATAATAATGCTAGCCATGTGTATGGTTTTAAGAAAAGGTAAAACGAAGTGAAATTAATGTCTAAACCATATTTTATTTAACTGAATACATCCAAAAATTTATCATTTCAACATGTAATCAATATTATATTTTACATTGTCTTTTTTTATATGTCTGTGAAATCTATTTTGTTTTATGCTGACAGTGCCTCAGTGTGAATTAGCTACTTGTCAAATGCTTATTTGCCACATGTGGCCAGTGGCAACGATATTGGACAGCAAAGATCTCAACTTGAGAGGACAGTCACCAGGGCCATAATCCCAGAACCCAGCATGGTTGACCCCCTCCTGAATGGAGCTTAGAATTTAGCAACAGCAACAGCAGCAGCAGCACAGCCATTACACAACACTTCAGTTCTTTCTACTCATTTCTGAATCCTGCCATGAATGATGGTGCAGACAGACATTTCCAAACTGAGCTCCTCCTCTCAGTGCCGTGGGAGTCACTGAGTCCTTCCAGAGGGGAACTGGCAGCCACAGAACCCACACAGTGCAGATCTGCACTGAAGAAGGTGGTGGCAGGCCAGGGAGCTGCTGTCAAAGAAGTTTCTTCTTTTCAGCAAAGGCTGTCAAGCTTGAACAGATTTGGCTGTGCTGCAGAGGATTTTCTGCCTTCATCTGGCGATGGGAGAATTTCTGGGTTGTCATTAGATCCAGTTAGAACCGAGGATCAGAGGTGACTAGTGAGCTAAAACAGAGGCACAGTGAATAGCTCACCAGCCCACCCAACCCACTGACACACAGTTCCGTATAGAGACGTGTCCTTTCTGTGGAAATGGAATCACCCTTAATGAGACATGCACTGCAGGTTTCAGCTGGGAAGTTGACAGCTTACAAGGAAAGCAGAAGGCAGTTGAGTTCTGCAGGGTTACAGTAGGAATCTGGGTCATAGCTTCTGTCTCAACTTTTCATTTTCCTCTGGGAAGAATAGCCAGGAAAAAGAACAAAGGCAAAAACACTGTTATTTTTTTCAGAAGATTAATACATTGATATGTTTTCACTTTCAAATCTCAGTTTAAGTTATACTAAAAAGATAATTGGGGCTTCCCTGGTGGCTTAGTGGAAAAGATCTGCCTACTAATGCAGGAGACTTGGGTTCAATCCCTGCAGAAGGAAATGGCAACCCACTCCGGTATTCTTGCGTGGAGAACCTCATGGACAGAGGAGCCTGGTGGGCTACAGTCCATGGGGTAGCAAAAGAGTCAAGACAGGACAGTGACTAAAACAACAGCAGCAGCAGCAGCAAGGTAACAATTAAAATACTGTATCCCTTTTAACGTCAGAACCAGGTTTTTCTGTTCCTACTGTGCCGCTGAAGTCCTTCCTTCCTCTGCAACGAAGATTTAGTTAAGTATTTAATAATAAGTGTGATGGTGTGTCTATTTCCAGAAGTCTCTTCTTATTTTCCAGCCCTTTTCTATAGAAAAACTATAGTTAACCACTGTATATTTTGTAGGAAGACTCTGATATTTAAACATCAATTCTCTG
This sequence comes from Bos grunniens, assembly GCF_055505025.1. Lineage (NCBI taxonomy): Eukaryota > Metazoa > Chordata > Mammalia > Artiodactyla > Bovidae > Bos > Bos grunniens. Next base: position 44,977,017 of record NC_141193.1, on the reverse strand, counting down.
TAATGATGTGGATTGGGTCATTTAGTACTAAATAATACATGTCTATAATATTTCTAGAAATTGGGCAAAAGAGCTCTGTTTGTTAAATAACATGTTTTCTGAGATGAATTCTATTTGGTAGTATCTGGAATTGAATTCCGATGAAACACTTCGTGGTGGGTGAATGCCTTTGGAAGAGCCACCGAACTAAATTGAGCGATTCTCTCTCAGGGCTTTAAGGCAATAATGTACTAAAGGAAAGGAGCATGACTTTGAAATTTAACAGATGAACAGTGAAATTCGAGCTCTTCTACTCACTAGATATCAATTATTTGGCAAATTATTTCAGCATAAATGCTCTGTTATATAAATGTGGGAAATAATAGCTACCTCATAGGATTGGTTGGTTTAAATAATAGCAGTAGGAATTCTTATTACTAGTTTAATTTGAAGTGACCAGTGCAGTGTTTGGTACATACTATGAACCTTTTACCAGCTAATTCCACAGAATCTAGGTAAATGTTGTTGATAATGATGATTAAAACTGTCATGAGTGATTACTTTGCCCCATGTTCTGGTCTAATAACTTTCCCTAAAGTACCCTGTGGGCTGACCCTAGTAGTAAAGAATCAGCCCGCCAAGGCAGAAGATGCAGGAGACGTGGGTTTGATCCCTAGGTCAGGAAGATCCCTGGAGTAGGAAATGGCAACGCACTCCAGTATCCTTGCCTGGAAAATTCTGTGGGCAGAGAAGCCTGGTAGTCTGCAGTCCATGGAGCTGCAAAGAGTCAGACATGACTGAACAGCCTAGCACACACACACAAGGTATCCATATCTAGAAATAAAATCCCTCCTTGGGCTTCCACATTCTCTTCCTATTATCATCATACTTCTTAGCTCTTCTTCACTGCCAAGCATCTCTCAAAAAAGTTGTATAAATATATTGTCTTCACTCTCTGACTCCCATTTACTCACAGTCTACTCCTTTATGGTTTTGGCTGTGTTGCCAAAATCAGTGGATTTTTTCCACTATGCATCTCATTTTAGTAGTCACATTGTTAATGTCCAGAAGAAAGTAAAATACGCTGTTATCTTCATTCCCGTAGCCATACATTCTCTTGGTTTCTTCTCCGTTGTCTTTGATAGCTTTGTCTTTTCAGTTAATGCATAAATATTTGAATTCTTTAGGGTGTAAGCAGAGCTCTTTTCCTTTTGCATCCTACACATTCATCTATTACTGTTGCTGTCCATATTCTGATGATCTCAAATACTTCCAATTTTAACTTCTCTTTTCTGAGCCAGAATGTCATTCAATTTCCAATTTGGCATTTCTACTTGGCAGAAATTTTAAAATAAATCTAAAATAAATTCTAAAACTTGATACTTTTTCTAACTTTGATTCTCTTTCAGTTTTGGCTATCTCAGTTCAACCCAGTTGTATGAACTAGAGTTACTGGAAGGGCTAGTTATCATAATTTTTTATTCCAACCCCCAGCAACCCACATTACAGAACCACAGATGACACTCACACTGGCTATAATTTAATTGACTTGTTGGCACCCCACACCAGTACTCTTGCTTGGAAAATCCCATGGACAGAGGAGCCTGGTAGGCTGCAGTCCACGGGGTCGCTAAGAGTCAGACACGACTGAGCAACTTCACTTTCACTTTTCACTTTCATGCATTGAAGAAGGAAATGGCAACCCACTCCAGTGTTCTTGCCTGGAGAATCCCAGGGACAGGGGAGCCTGGTGGGCTGCTGTCTCTGGGGTCGCACAGAGTCGGACACGACTGAAGCGACTTAGCAGCAGCAGCAGTGTGATTTTTACACAAGTCAACTCCCATATATTTTTATTTCATTTATTTGATTTCATGACATCTGCCATGTATGGATTTGTATGGTCAACTTGTACCTTTGTTCTGAAGATCAAATTTCTTTTTCTAGCACCATGCCTGGTAGCCAAAAAAAAAAAAGTTCAGCAACACATTATACCACTCAGCAATGCACTTGGCACATACTTTTCTGACAAATTCTAATATCCCTGGTTAGGATTTCATAATTATTATTTCTGTGTGTATTTCAAAATCCAAATTACTGTTATGCTATACTAGCTTTATTTTTCTGAATTATCTATTGGAGTATTGCTCAAATGTTGCTTATATACTCCTTGCTTGGTATAATGTCTCCAGTGAGTTTGCAGAATGAAATCCTTCTAGTATTTCCAATAATAAAACATCTTGGATGAAATTCAATAATGTCCTGCCTCACAGTGAATAATCTGCTCTGTGGGTCATGTCATAGACAGACTCCAGGGTAAGATTTTAAATAAATGGCCCAAACTTGGAAATCTGTTAGCAAAGGTTTTCACGACAAAGGCATTTGCCATCATTTGTGGAGTCTTATGAGAGTATGTGTTGTTTTGTTCTGAGGAGAAAAACATCTGCCTTGAAGAACTGTATTGGCTTGTGCCGGGAAGTAAATAGAGACCAGTGAGTCAGTAGAGAGTTTGGAATTGCTCTACTCATTGTGCGTATGGCTGTAATGGGGAAGGACACACATTTCTGAAAAGGGGAACAATTTCAAAAAGAGATGGTGATGAAATGAGAAGAGGTGTTTATCTCTCTGGCTTTTCTCGCTCCCGGTTGTTTAATTAACCACGAGCTTAACCAAGACACAGCCCACTCAATATGGGCAGTTTTGTCTAAGATCACTTGATGAATGCTTATGGCCCTGTGAACAGCCAGGAAGTGGTGATTAGGCACTCACTGATTAATCCTGCCCGCACATATTTTGGGGGTTGGTATCGTGCCAGGCAGTAACTCCCATGAAAAATGGCAGCATTTTCCTTCACCAGTAGTTGCCAACAAAATATACTGTTTATAATAGCAACAGGGAATTAGGAATAAAAACCACTTGGAATGTATTTATAAATTATTATTTATATTGAGAATCTTAATTTCCTTTTGGAAAAAAAAAGATAATTTGTGTCAAATAAAAGGGGGAAAAATCTCTTAATGTGGAAGTCCAAGCTCAGTATTTTTTTTAAAGTGAATTACATTTCCTTTTCTTAAAGACTAGATTTACATGTTTTGAAATAAAATTATTTGTCTCTGGCAGCACTGGGTCTTCGAGGGCTTTCTCTAGCTGCGGGGAGCAGAGGTTGCGCTCTAGTCGCAGTGAGTTACTCGTTCCTCTGGAGCTTGCAGGTGTCGTAATTGTGGTGCCCAGGCCTCGCTGTTCCCCAATATGTGGGATCTAACCTGACCAGGCATTGAACCCACGTTCCCTGCATTGGCAGTTGGATTCTTAACCACTGGACTCACCAGGGAAGTCCAGTTTTTACATTTTTTTAGCATCCACTTGATGATTATATTTGAACAAATAAATTTACTCTTCCAGAATTTTGTCTTTGTGTTCAAAATATCCCTGAGTAGGACTTCCTTGGCAGTCCAGTGATTAAGACTCTGTGCTTCTAATGCAAAGGGCATGCATATATTTCATCCCTGGTTGGAAACTAAGGTCCTCCGTGGGGAAGTGAGATCCCACATGCTGCATGGTACAGTCACCCCCTCAACTGAAAAAAATGAAGGAAATACAATTATAAACTTTTCTAGCAATTACAAATAGCAAAAATTATGCACTTCAGTGTTATAAAATAGAACAATAGGCTCCAATGTGTTAATGTCTAGAGTCTACCATGTGCCTAGTATTATACCTGTATGTAATTAATTAACTAATATTTGTCAAATGAATATCTAGGTTATACTATCCCTCTAGGGAGATCCTTGGAAAGCATGATGGAGCAGGTCAGTTTTATCCCACAAGCATTTGCTGGATGGCACTAGGGAGATGTGGTCTACATCTTAAGTTACACCCTGGGCAGTTGAGTTGGAACAGAAAGAATTCAACATAGAGAAGTGGTAAGATTTCAACATAGAGAAATGGGAAATAGGTATTCCAATTAGAAAGAGCATCACGAATAAAACTAAATAAGTGGGAAGATGTGGGGTATGTTCCATATGAAGGAACATAATAAGAAGTAAGATCCCCAAAATGAAAGATAGGAGATGATAGGAGGTTATGCTACCAAGTAAGTAATAATGAAGGTCTTATTATGCTGGGAGAAGTAAAAATACAATGGAAAAAAGGAAACAACTGTCAGAGAAAATTATTTGTGTCTCTCTGGTATGATTCTATTAGTTTAACTTTTATTCTTATGATCAGTTTCTCTAATACACACAGGTTTATATAATTTGAATCATACCTCCAATGGACATTTTGCCTGAAAAAAACTCATTTACCAGATATAGCTTATCAGTGTCGCCATACTTTATTATCTATCCCGGAGTGTGTTTGAGCCACAGCAGCACAGTCTTTACTAATAGTGAATTGGTGTCCCCTGAAATAGTAGTTACCTGTGGCTGTGGGTTGCATACTGAAGGATTGTTCCATGCCTATGCCTTTAAACACAAAGTTAAAATAAATAATCTCTCTTAGGTTAAAAGAAAGATTGAAGTCATTCTTTAGCAAGTCTTGTTTTCACTGTGTACTTTATACAAATGGAGGCAGATGCTTCCAGATCCCACCTGAAACAGTACAGGTCAGACAGTACTAGTGAAAGCATCTAGCTTTAAATGACAGTCAAGTGTGAAATATTAGAAGCTCTTATTATCTGAATATCGAAGCCATCGGGAGATAATCTAGATGTTTTGATTGTGGTACAGTTCTATCCTTCAGGTTTTTAGTGGAATAATGTATAATCATTCAGTAGCGTGATACATTCTAGACACAACCATTGCAGTTCTGGTTTCAGGTAGGATAGTTAATTGTACAAATATTTTCATCTGGAAGATTTCCTTTTAATGTTGATAACTTTGTATCTGCTCATTTATTCACTAATTTTTTTTTATTCTGCTTGTGCAAGCTATCTTCCAGGGCCCTTTAAGGACTTAAGAATACAAAAGAGAATAATATGCATGTCCTGAAGGTATATAGTCTTATTGGAGCAAAGACAAGTAAAACCAATTCTCTATTGGAAGACTGAATGACAAGTGTATGCAGGTATACAAAGGTTGGGAAGAATTTGCAGAAAAATTCCTTGAGCTTAATATTAAAGTAAGCAAATATCAACAGTAAGTAGAGGTCATTTGACAGAAGGGAGACAAATTAACTGGGCTTTTCTATTTTAATTTAGATGTATAACATCTTGTGGAAACCATCTCAACTGTAAAGTTTTTCTGGCATACTAGAAATGAAATGACTCATTTGATTTTAAGTACAGCATCTGCTCTTAGAATAAATGTGAATTAAGCATTCTGCTGTGGCTTCAGGATTGGTATCTTTCTTGATATAAGAAAAAGAGTAACCTTGATCCTATTTTACATTTTCATTCATTAGGTTCTCATTCTGTGGTTGAAATGGAAAAAAAATGCATACAAATTAAAGTTTTGAAAAACAATGTAGCAAAATCTAACTGATGTGATAGAAACATTGAACCAAAACAAAATGATATCTAAGCAGTTGTTTGAGATAACGTTTGATTCAGATCAATTTTGCTTTGTAATAATACTGTTTACAAAATTAGCTTCCCCCAAATTTCTCGTTATTTTTATTACTGAGATTGTTTTGTAATAATTTCATGAGTGTCTCTTATCAGAAATAAGCCAAGGTATCTAAAAATTATAATTAATCTTAACAATTTTATGTTGGATTCAAGGAAATTATAGGAAAATTTTATCCTATCAGCAGGCTGATTTTCTTTATTCAGTGATATTCACTTGGCATTCCATTTAAAACTGTCCATATCTACTCTCCAATTTCAGTAACTTTTAAGTATGTTATTTAAATTTTTTCATCAAACTTGTACTTTTATATTTGTCAAAATCATATTGTGGAGAATGGCTTAAAGTAAGAAAGAAAATTTTAGGTTTGTTTTTTTTTTTCCTATTTTTTCACCTTCATATTTCTAAGCACTATGAATATATGCTTGCTTTTTTAAAGCCTACCTTTTAATTTATGGAAAATACACATCTCTTGTTGTTCTTCAGTCACTAAGTCATGTCTGACTCTTTGTGACCCCATGAGAGGGAGTACGCCAGGCTTCCCTGTCCTTCACCGTCTCCTGGAAATTGCTCAGACTCATGTCCATTGCATCAGTGATGCCATCCAACCATCTCATCCTCTGTCACCCCCTTCTCCTCCTGCCCTCAGTCTTTCCCAGTATCAAGGTATTTTCCAGTGAGTCCATTCTTTGCATCAGGTGGCCAAAGTACTGGAGCTTCAGCATAAGACATCTCTTAATTCACATATATTATTTAATCTTAGTATAATTGTATTATTAATCTCATTTATTAAGATTCAGATAATTCTGTTAATCATCTCTCTCTTGTTTTCTGTGTATCTTGACTTCCAAATAGTGAGTGGAGTATTTTAATACCCTTCCTTTTCTCATCAGTTCTCCCTACTTCCACAGCTCAACCTATAATCTTTCTCCTTAATTTTCAGTGGAAAGATTGCTTACATAGTATTTTCTATTACATAATAAGTTTTCTACCTTGTGTAGTGTTGAAGCTGAAACTCCAATACTTTGGCCACCTGATTTGAAGAACTGACTCATTTGAAAAGACCCTGATGCTGGGAAAGACTGAAGGTGGGAGGAGAAGGGGATGACAGAGGATGAGATGGTTGGATGGCATCACCGACTCAATGGACATGAATCTGAGCAGGCTCCGGGAGTGGTGATGGAGAGGGAGGCCCGGCGTGCTGCAGTCCATGGGGTCACAAAGAGTTGGACACGACTGAGCGACTGAACTGAATTGAACTGAACTTTGTGTATGTGTGGATTTATACAGTTGAAAAATCAATAACTGATATTTGAATCATTGCAACTATAATGTGGACTGAAAGTGAACTGGACTATGATTACATTTTCTTCTCATAGTTCCCAGCCACAGGGCCTCTGCTACTTGAAGAAGAGTGTCAAATGGATTCTTTCTTCCTTTAACCAGTGGCTTGAAATGAAGCCACAGACTAGTTTCTTATTTTACACCACATCTTCCTTTCTCCATCACCTTTGTTTCATTCTGTACCCTGCTTGAAATCAATTTCATTTTCTTCAAGAAGCCTATGAAAGTTTTTAGTTTCTCCTTTATTTTAAAATATACGATTCTAAAATACAGTCATTATATCAACTGCTGAAAAATCTAAACACTTAAAGCTTTCCAATTTTACTGGAGCACATACTCCCATTTTTTAATTCCCAGCTTACAGGAGGTTTCTTTTGTGAACTTAAAATTAGTATTCTGCAGAATTTTTATGTTAAATTACATTACAACTCTTTTCTATTTTAATTTTAAAGACTACTGTTTGGACTTTGCTCTGAGAAAATCATATTTCCCTCACTAGTTTAAGCTTATTTTTTAGTCTAATATTCAGGATTAATGCCATTTGCTCCATGATTTATTTTAGTTGCTCCAAGAGAGAGAGAGTATCTTAACTATACTAGAATATTCTTTATAACCCCAATGTATGCAATTATTGGGGCTTCCCTGGTGGTTCAGGGTAAAGAATCTGCCTGCAGTGTAGGAGCCACAAGAGACAAGGATTTGATCCCTGAGTCAGGAATATCCCCTGGAGGAGGAAATGGGAACCCACTCTGGTATTCTTGCCTGGAGAAGCCCCATGGACAGAGGAGCCTGGCAGGATGCAGTCCATAGGATCTGAAAGAATCAGACACGACTGAAGCGATTCGGCACACCTGAAGTGTTATTAGGTCCAGGCTGCCTATAAAATATTTTGTTGTTGTTTAATTGTTAAGTCATGACCTGCTCTTTTGCAACCCTCTGGACTGTGGCCTGCCAGTCTCCTCTGTCCATGGGATTTCCCAGGAAAGAATACTAGAGTGGGTTGCCATTTCCTTCCCCAGGGTATGTTTCCAACCCAGGGATAGAACCAGCATCTCCTGTATGGCAGGCAGATTTTTTACCACTGAGCCACCAAAGAAGCCCATGGGGAACACATGTATACCTGTGGCGGATTCATTTTGATATTTGGCAAAACTAATACAATTATGTAAAGTTTAAAAATAAAATAAAATTTTAAAAAATTATGATATACAAAAGCCCATATATTAGGCAGTGTTGTTTGTGATTTTCAGGTGATAAAACTGAGACTTAGAAATGATAAAAGCTAAATTAGAATCCAGACCTAATAATAAAGTTCTCTATTACAAGCTGCTTCTATATAACTCACTGTATAAACACACAATGTTTAAACAAGGCTGTTAGAAGGCATGCTAAAGATTATTACTTTGTAAAGGTATTTTTTCTATTTAACTATGACTATATTGAGAATTTTCATTATTGCCATCACAATCATTATGCACTAATATCAAGTTATTTTTGCAAATGTCCCAGCATTAATGTAACCATCAAGTGTAAGACAGTCAATTGAAAAGTAGAGCTGGCTAAAAATGATCAGAAAAAAATAGATTACTCAGGTTAGTGTAAGACTGATAATGTAGCCCCCTTGGCACATTTTTCAGGAAGAGCCCTTTAAACTTTGTTAATTGAAAAATAACTAAATTGCCTACTTGCCATCATCATAGAGGCTTCTTCTTGCTTTAATTCTGAAGAAGGAAACATGCACATGGCCTACTAGTGTTTGTTGGCTGGGGCTCAAGCTGCTATAAAGGGTCTAGCTCTGCTTTGCCCTTTACAGTTTATTCGTAGGATGAAACGTCACAAAAACCCACCCTCAACGTCTGAGGCTCCTATGTGCTGTGTGCTTAGCTGCTGTGATGGAGCACACGTAGGGCTGGGAGGGAGAAGATAGGTGTTCAAACCCAGACTGTGCCATCTACCTGCTAATTGCAAGCTCCAGTTGCATCAGCTGCAAAAGGAAGATAATAGTACCTTTATCACAGAGTTGATGTAAGGAGCATTGAGCTCAAATGTATGAACTAACTTTCCATACATCAAAATGTTACAGGGCATAGTTATTTACGAGTTCTCTCTCTTATCATCTTATCATGAAATGTGTGCAATTGAATGACTCGTAGTCATTTATTCCTTTGAGATCAACCCCTCCTGGTGAAATTCCATCTCCTGACTGCTAGGCCATTTCCATCCCACAGCTTGGTCCCACAGCTCAGTTGTCTTGTAATTGTCTCCTGTATTTTTCAAATTAATCGCCCTTTCCCACCTTAACTTTTGAAAGCTCAGAAAATGAACCTGTCATGATTTATAGGGCCTCAAAAGGCTCCAAAAATATCTAAAATTGAAGCATCATGACCTTTAAATTGGAAAGAGAAATGCAGATATAATTGGGCTTCCGAGTCTCCTAAAAGTCAATGGTAGAAGAGTGGAGGGGGTAGAATCTTCAGTCTCAGACAGATCCGTGAATAGAATGCAGCTTTCCGCCTCTGGGGATAGCAACTCTGGACAACTGTAAACCTGACTGCCTCATCTGTTTTCGTATCTGTGGAAGGAGGTCATAATATATATCTAAATATATTATTCTGAAAGTTAAATGAGGTCACATATATCTTCATATACCTCCTGGCCGATAAGTAGTCAATCTTGATCCCCATGTTCCATAATTTTAAAAGATCGCCATGAGTCCTTAACCCCAGAACTTTACTAAATACTTTGGAATTATTCCCCCTGAATCAGTAACTTTCCAATGGTATATAAAATTTCAAATATTTTAAATGTGCTTATACTTTTATCTGTGACAAGACTGAAATCTCAGTCAAGGATCTGGAATTTTCACTTGCAATAAAACCATAAACTATCATGATTAGTAATAAAATATATGCATAATAGTCTGTAAAATATAATAGTAAGATATTTTTACATCTATTCTACATAAAGTATATGTTTTGCATCTGTATATTATGGCTTTAAACACAAAAATCTGAATCAGTGGGGTGAGAGGATCATCTAATGAGAAACAGAGATGAGAAAGTGAGACAGAATGAAAAAACAGCAGGTAAATATTTTCTATCATCTCACACTAGAGTATAAGCTTTTTGGAATCAAAGGAGGAGCCAGATTGCTAGTACTGTTTGTGATATTCTCTCAGTGGAAAAGTTTTAAAAGATCAATGTGTATATGCCTACTGTAGTTTGACTGTATATTGTCCAAATAAGCAGATCAGTGAAAGAACAAAATCTCATTCATGTCTTCAAGTGCCAAATCCAACACTCCCAGGGGACCTGCACACTCCTGGCCCCACCGCATTCCAGCTCTACCCAGTGACTCCAACACTCTCCCCTCTGCTTCTCTGTTTCCCTACAGGCAACTATGGAGAAAGTGGGATGGAAGCTTTCAAAGATATGTCAGCCAAGGAAGGGATTTGCATCGCTCATTCTTACAAAATCTATAGCAATGCGGGGGAGCAGAGCTTCGATAAACTGCTCAAGAAGCTCACGAGTCACTTGCCCAAGGCGCGGGTGGTAGCCTGCTTCTGCGAGGGCATGACGGTGAGAGGGCTGCTGATGGCCATGCGGCGCCTGGGGCTGGCCGGAGAGTTCCTGCTTCTGGGCAGGTAAGTGCCGAGGAGACAGTTCACTTGCAGGTAATAATGTCAGGGATTTGGCAGCTTCAGAGGGTATCTTTTGCTTTGGAAGCTTAATCTGTTATAGTGCAAGTAGAGCTTAAAAATCATTAATACCAGAGCCTGGAAATAATCACAGAAAATAAGTAGATAGGCCATGAGATGATGACTAACGACAGCAGAAATCAACATATGAAAATGAGGAATCCTTAAGTCTTCAAAAAAGAATTGTAAGGAAATGAGAAGGCTTTTAAAATAACTTGCATAATCCCCCTTGGTAAGTAAACACGTGTCAAACTTTATGCAGTCTCTTCTGAAATTGATTCTAAGAATGGCTGTGTAAGCTTCTTTTATAACATAGCATTTTAGAATTTGGGGCTGGAACAGGGGAATTGCTTTTAGTACTAATTTTAAGGCATTGGTAATTTGGCTTATTATTTTATTTCACAAGTGTTATCACATTGCCTGATCACTCACATTGTTACCAGATGAGTTTCTGAAAGATTTACTTCTACAGAGACTGACTTTAATTATCTGGATGATATACTTGATTGGCACAACTCATCTCATTTCCTCCTGATCTTGTTGAATCAGTATATTAGTTAGTGTTCTGCAAAGAAACAGAAACAGCAATATGTATCTATAAAAAGAGATACCCAGGAGAATCAAAGTTACAGCTCTGGTCCAAAAACTGGCAGGTGTGATACTCAGGAAAATCGAATGCTTCAGTTTCAGTCTGAAGTCCAGAAAAGACTAATATCCCAACTCGAGCAGTCTTGAAGGAGGAGTTCCCTCTGACTCAACCTTTTTCAGGTTTTCCATTGATTGGATGAGGCCCACCCACCTTAGAGAAGAAGCTTCATTACTCAGTCTCCCCATACAAGTGTTAATCTCATCCAGAAATATCCTTGTAGACAGAATAATGTTTGGCCAAATGTTTCAGCACCCTATGGTCCAATCAAGATGTCACATAAAGTTAGCCATCACAATCCAAGTCAACACCATAGTTTGAAAAGGTGAACACAGTTCACCGTTTCATACCTTTAAAAAGTCATGATATTATCACATCTTTTCTCGCTAGGTAGCCAGTTTAAAGAAGAGAGAGAACCTTCAGAACCACTACATCTTTCTGAGTGTAACTGTCCAAATTAAAAGCCAGCTAACTTGTTATTAGCTTTTGATGGCTCATTAAAGAAAACATGCTTCCTTTATTTTCCGAATGCTTAACTGACCTTCTGTGATGAGACTTAGCTCCTGCTTGGCTACATTTTATGACAGCCAGTTTATGTACCTAATTCTCTTCTGTCTGCGCTGATGGCAGTAGATTGATGGGACTGTTTTATATGAGGCCAACCATCCTTCATAAAAATGATATGAGTGAGATTCCTTTCTCATCGGTGTCATACGTTTTGTTTAAAATCATCCTTGTTGGAAAGAGTGATGCATCAGCTAGTTTCACACAATCCAGGAACCTCCTCACTGCCAATATTCTGATGTTCCAAAGTCCAGTGTCACCAGTGGGCTGAAAAGCACAAGACAGAAGCTGGCTTCATACAGTCCTGTTTTTCTTTATGGGGAGGGAGACAAGGCATTCTGCAGTTCCTGTCTGCTGCTTTGCCAACGTAAATAAGACAAATCCGAAGCACTTGCTTATCAGCCATATGTTATATCAACAAACAAATGTATTTTGATCACATGTACCCAAGAAAAGTAGGTTGGTAAGTACTATATTTGACATTTTCCATCTACATTTTTTTGCCAATAGTATCACAAGGCCAAAATTCAATATTTTGTATATTTTAAAATTTATTCTGTATATGCTGTTGATAAGTTCTTTTCAACTCATTTCATTCATGAAATAATAAATTCATAGCCTTAACTAGATTTCTTAGTTCTCTCATTGATTGGCTAATAATCATACAACATTTACTTGACTACCAGTTCATCTCTGAGCGATTCTGTTAGAAAAATCTTCCTTTTTCTGAATCTTAAAAGTATCTCTCTGTAGTTTCTACATCTTGGATCATATTTTTCTCTTTGAAAGTAATATGCTATACTCTTTCAAATATCTGGAAACCACAGTCAGGTCGTTAGGCCCCCTTCATCTTCCCTTGGAAATCCCTAATTTTTCTATTCCTATTTCTTCATAGTGAAAAGGCACTTTGGGTCCTGACCATTTATCAGGACCATTTATAGGATCATTTATCAACTGTTGTGTGCCAGTGTCTTCACTAGCCATTTAAATGCATTGTTTCATTTAATTATTAATTTGACAAATATTAAGTTGCTAGAGACTTCCCTATAGCTCAGATGGTAAAGAATCTTGCCTGCATTACAGAAGACCTGGGTTCGATCCCTGGGTCTGGAAGATCCCCTGGAGAAGAAAACGGCAACCCATTCCACTATTCTTGCCTGGATAATCCCATGGACAGAGGAGCCTGGCGGGGCTACAGTCCATGGAGTTGCAAGGAGTCGGACATGCCGAAGCCACTAAGACATAGTATCTGTTAAGATGCTTGGACTGTATTAGTGAACAAAATAGACAATAATCACTACCCTTGTGGACCTTGAAGATGATGAGTTAGATAAAAGTTAATAAGTGCTGTGAAAAAAATCTAAGAACAACTTGCATGATGAATACCATTACCATCTCCATTTTATAGACAAGGACTTTAAGACTCAATAAATACTGAGTTATAGTAATAATAATTTGTTATATAGACGTATGCCTGGAAGGCAGAATTCCAAATGCCTTTGTAACTCTAGAGACTGAACAGTTAGCATTGTGTTCTACTACTTCCAACAGCAAACAACAACAAAGAGAATTTAGATCATCTATTCACTCTCATTTTATAAACGAGGAAACGGATAACGCAAGTGTTTGAATGACATGGTCAAAGTCCCACAGGAACCCAATTACCTTGACTCAAAATCTTGTGCTGTTTTCTTCTGTCAACTATAGAGTAGGAAAGGGGAAAAGTTATAAATTGATAGCAGATTCCTGGTTCTTCATAGATCCTTGGTGTAGGAAAAAAAAACTACCCTAGATGATTTCAATTGAAGTTAGCATTTTTATATTAATGTTCCCTCCTAAAAACTCCCATTCAGCTAACCCTGTAACTCCTAGTATTTTAAGGTAATTTTATTTGCATGTACTTCCCTGATCTCTCTGTATGCTCCTTCCTTCCCTTACCCCCAACTCAAACTTAAATGGATCTTAGATACAAGAAGTCAAAATTAAGAGAAAAGACTATATTCAGAACTTCCTACAGGACTCCACATTTAACCACTATAGTTACTTAAAAATCTGTCCAGCTGCCTTGAGACAGGCATGTTTAATAGGTCATTCAACTAAAATGTTAGGCATGTCTAAGATAACTCTGCCTCCAAGACAACCTCATCAATCAATATATCTCACCATCTGTGCTGCTCATCTGTAGACTGTTAGAGTGATATGGACCTGGCCACTGGGTCTTCTCGTTTGAGCTCTGGGTAATCTGTTGTCTCATTGCCAAGAAAAATGGCCTGTCCGGGTCCCGGAAATGGTCTTGCTAAACACCTTAGCCTTGACAGCAGAATGAGATCAGTAATCTGAACAAAGGGGCTTATTTTTCTAGAATGGATACAGTGTTTTAGAGCTTGACTTGGGAAAATATTGTTTGAGATGTATTATTTACAACTTGTAAAACCTAAATGTTAACTTGGAAACAAGGACTGATTTTCAACAAAGTAATAATTTAAAGATTGTTTTACCTTGTCTATGATTAAAACTATTTAGCTATTTGAATTGAGAATTTGATTGTTACCAGGACACAAGAGGAAATGTACTTAAATTTTAAGACTCATTGGAATTATTACTAGTGTTTTTCCCCCCCAGAGGTTATTTATTTCAAGCTATTGTTTTTAGCTTTTAATTTTTTAAAATTGAAGTATAGTTGATTTACAATGTTGTGTTAATTTCTGCTGTACAGTAAAAATATTCAGTTATATATATATATACTTTTCCCATATTTTTTTCCATTTTGGTTTATCTCAGGATTTGAATATAGTCATTTATTCATCCTCTGTGTGCTAGTTTGCATCTGCTAACCCCAGACTCCCACTTTATCCTTCCCCTCTTCTCCTGCCTCTTGGTAATCAGGTATCTGTTCTCTGTGTCTATGAGTCTGTTTCACAGATGGCTTTATTGGTATCATATTTTTGATCCAATGTATATGCGATATCATACGGTGTTTGTCTTCCTTTCTCTAACTTATCTCATTTAGTATGATAAGCTCTAGGTTCATCTATGTTGCTGCCAATGGCATCATCACATTCTTTTTCACATGTGGGTAATACTCCATTGTGTGTGTGTGTGTGTGTGTGTGTGTGTGTGTGTATACACCATATCTTCTTAAACCATTCATCTGTTGACTGACAGTTAAGTTGTTTCCGTGTCTTGGCTGTTATGAATAGCACTGCTGTGCACATAGGGGTGCATGCATCTTTGTGAATTACAGCTTTATCTGGATATATACCCAGGAGTTGGATTGCTGGATCATATGGCAACTCTATTTTCATTTTTCTGAGGAACCTCCATACAGCTTTCCATAATTGCTGCACCAACTACATTCCCACCAACAGTGTAGGAAGGTTCACTTTTCTCTGCACTCTCTCCAGTATTTGCTACTTGTAGACTTTTTAATGGTGACCATTCTGACCAATGTGAGGTGATATCTCACTATAGTTTTGACTTGCATTTCTCTAATAATTAAAGATGTTGAGCATCTTTTCCTGTATCTGTTGGCCGGCTGTGTGTGTCCTTTGGAGAATTGTCTATTGAAGGTCCTCTGCCCTTTTTTTGATTGGGTCGTTTATTCTTTTGTTGTTATATGAGATGTTTATCAGTGTTTCTCATAGGAGCTCATGCTGCATTAATATTTTTCAAGATGGAAAGGATAAGAGCTCACTTTAGTAAACATCTTTGTGGATAGAATTATACACTATTGTTCTAGTAAAACTATGATAGCTATTATGCAGAAGTAGACATTAGTCTTTATACTTGTATCTCACCAGAGTATTCATTATATTTGTAAATAAGTGTACTTGATTTCCATTAGGCCATTTAGTGTAATTTAATTGTAGTTTGAAAAAAAGTTGTTTTTGGGGAAATATTTATAATTTATTTACAGTTCCTCTCAATCCAGATGCAATGTACCCATCAGAGGTTATTTTCATCAGAGGTGATAATGCTGGGATATAGTTGACATTCTACTTTTACCAAGTTGCCAGGAGTACAGTGTTCAATAGTTAGGAAACTTAAACACTCATAAAGAAGGGAAAAGGGCTTGGCCAACACTTTACCACAGAATGTATCACAGTTTACTCACCCATTCCCCCTTTCCATGGAAATTTTGGTTGTTTCCAGTCTTTTATTATTATAAAGTAGGTTGTAATATATAGGACTTCCCAGGTGGCTCAGTGATAAAAAATCTGCCTGCCAATGCAGGAAACATGGGTTCTATCCCTAGGTCGGAAAGATCCCCTGGAAGAGGAAATGGCAACCCACTCCAGTATTCTTGCCTGGAAAATCCCACTGACAGAGGAGCCTGGTGGGCTGCACTTCATGGGGTTGGAAACAGAGTCAGACACAACTGAGCGACTGAGCAAGCATGCACACACACACATGTTGCAGTGTGCAGTCGTGGGCATGTGCTGTTTCATATTTACAGTGATGAATCTTCACGGTAGATTCTTTGAAGTGGCATTGGCTAGATCAAAAGATAAATGCATATGTACTTTTGTTAAATAGTGTCAAATTCCTTTTGAAAAATTTTATTTTCCCTTCAGTGATGTATGGAAAGTAGCTATTTCCCCTCAACTTGTCTGACAGGATATGTGTCAAGCTTTTCATTTGTAAATCTGTTATTGGAAAAATGGTATATCAATGTAATATAATTTGAATTTATTTTTTTCTGCACAAGGTTAAACTTTGTTTTCTTACGCTAAAGTACAAATATATACTTCTTAGTGCACTATCTCTGTACATCTTTTGTCTGTCTTTTATTAGGTAAAAAAGTTGCTTTCATTGAGTTCCTGTTCTGTGTTAGAAGACAAGGAGAGAGGGAAAGAGAGTGGGAAGGAGAAGGATGTCAGCAGGAGAGGAAAGAGGGGGGAGCAGAAATTTAATGCTCTAAGCAACGTTGGATGTTTCAAGTTTTAGATGCCTTTAAGTTTGGTAATTTATTGTTGTTCAGTCCCTCATCCATGTCCCACTCTTTTTGACCCCATAGACTGCAGCATGCCAGGTTTCCATGTCTGTCCATCACCAACTCCCAGAGCTTGCTCAAACTCATGTCTATCGAGTTGGTGATACCATCCAACCATCTCATCCTCTGTTGTCCCCTTCTCCTCTTTCCTTTAATCTTTCCCAGCATCAGGGTCTTTTCTAATGAGTCAGCTCTTCACACCAGGTGGCCAAAGTATTGGAGCTTCAGTTTCAGCATCAGTGTTTCCAATGACTATTCAGGGTTGATTTCCTTTAGGATTGAGTGGTTTGATCTCCTTGCAGCTCAAGAGACTCTCAAGAGTCTTCTCCAGCACCACAGTTCAAAACCATCAATTTTTGTTGATATCCCCATTTTATAATTAATTTGTGTAATATTTTATATTCAGCATATATGTGATATCATACCATATTTCTCTTTCTTTTCCAAACCTACTTTGCTTAAATAATCTCTAGATCCATCTATGTTGCTGCAAATGACATTATTTCATTATTTTTATGTATAATATTCCATTGTGTGTGTATGTGTATATATATGTATGTATATATATGTATATATATATATACACGCCGCATCTTCTTTAAACATTCATCTATTGATGGACAGTTGATTACTCACTGGACTTAAATGACTGGACAAGGTCACATTAGTTTATCCTAGTGGCTGTTCTAAGTATCACAAAGAGAGATGTCTTTTAGCAACAGAAGTGTTTGCATATTTATAATAACTTCCCTGGTTATAGGTGGCTCAGAGAGTAGAGAATCCACCTGCAATGCTGGAGACCTGGGTTTGATCCCTGGGTTGGAAAGATCCCCTGGAGAAGGGCCTAGCAACCCACTTCAGTATTCTTGCCTGGAGAATCCCCATGGACAGAGGAGCCTGGAGGGTCCTTGTCCATGAGGTCACAAAGAGTCGAACACGACTGAGTGACTAAACACCCAGCACATGATAGCTTCAGTCTAATTTTGATTCTGCTTCGTTTTTGTTGTTTTAGGTTATCCTGTGAAAATTAAATAAACCTAGTAAATGTAAATGCCTTAAAACCTGTTGTAAATTTTGTGATGATTTTGTAATGCAAGTAAAGTCAGCCAAACTCTGCCTGCTTTGCCTGGAGTTGTTTTCCTCCTCATCTTCATTTGAGTTGGAAAGACCAGACGAATTACATTGTGTTCAGTCTATAAACAGCCAGTTGTTTAGATGCATGTGCCTTGGATCATATGAAAAACTCTCTGAACCATATGGGTTGAGCACTGAGTATGTGTTAAGAAATTTGGAGAGCAACCTAGGAGACAGTATTTTCAGCCTTGTAGTATTTTGATAATTATTCCATCATTGGAGAAGGCTTTTTTTAGGAGTGTGAGAATATGATAGGTGTTATTTTCCAAAAGATAATCCCAGGATATGGCTTATGAATAGACGAAGTCAGACGCATATGGAAGAACAGTATCTCTAATGAAAATTACACTATTGAGGACTATGGCAGTGTGAATGATGAAAAGGCAATAGACCATGCCCTCCTTACTAATTAAAATGTGCATATCACCTTGTTTGTGATAATAGCATCAGGAATGCATGTCTGTGTCCAAGCTCACCAACATGTATACATCTAATATGTGCAGCTTTTTGTATATCATGCACAACTCAATGAAGTCGGAAAAATATGTAGGAGCTGCTGATGTGTTGGATAATAAGGAGTGTAGGGAGATGTCAAGGGTGTTTTCTAGATTCAGTTCATTTGCTCAGTCATGTCTGAGTCTTTGCAACCCCATGGACTACAGCACGCCAGGCTTCCCTGTCCATCACCAACTCCCGGAGCTTGCTCAAACTCATGTTCATCAAGTCGGTGATGCCATCCAACCATCTCATCTGCTGTCATCCCCTTCTCCTCCTGCCCTCAATCTTTCCCTGAACCAGGGTCTTTTCAAATGAGTCAGTTTTTCGCACCAGGTGGCCGAAGTATTGGAGTTTCAGCTTCAGCACCAGTCCTTCCAATGAATATTCAGGGCTGATCTCCTTTAGGATGGACTGGTTGGATCTCCTTGCAGTCTAAGGACTCTCAAGAGTCTTTTCCAACACCATAGTTCAAAAGCATCAATTTTTTGGCACTCAGCATTCTTTATAGTCCAACTCTCACATCCATACGTGACTAGTGGGAAAACCATAGCTTTGACTAGATGGACCTTTGTCAGCAAAGTAATGTCTCTGCTTTTTAATACACTGTCTAGGTTGGTCATAGCTTTTCTTCCAAGGAGCAAGTGTCTTTTAATTCCATGGCTGCAGTCACCATCTGCAATGATTTTGGAGCCCAAGAAAATAAAATCTCTCACTATTTCCATTGTTTCCCCATCTATTTGCCATGAAGTGATGGGACCAAATGCCATGATCTTAGTTTTCTGAATGTTGAGTTTTAAGCCAGCTTTTACACTCTCCTCTTTAACTTTCACCAAGAGGTTCTTTAGTTCTTCACTTGCTGATTTCTAGAGTATTAAGTGTATAACAAGATAGATGATGGTACCTTTATTGAGATGAAAATAATTGGGTAAGAACCAGGTATGAGGTTGAGAGCAGATCATGAGTTCAATTTGGATAAGTTGACCTAATGTGCATTTCACACATAGAAATAGGCAAGAAAGCAGAAGAACTTGTAAATCTGGAGCTCAAAAGAGAAATATGTGTACTCAGTCACTCAGTCATTTCTGACTGTTTGTGGCCCCTTGGCCTGTAGCCAGCTAGGCTCCTCTGCAAATGGAATTCTCCACGCAAGAATACTGGAATGGGGTGCCATTTCATACTCCAGGGGATCTTCTCGACCCAGGGCTTGGAATCCACATGTATCTTGCATCCCCTACATTGGCAGGCAGATTCTTTACCACTACCACCACCTGGGAAACCCCAAAAGAGATATATAGGCTGTAAATAAAAATAAGCAATGCGTCTGAATAATTTAGCCTTATTAATGGAAGATGTGGATATGTAGAATTAGAAAGTCTAAGAAATTGTCTTGGAGGGACCTCAACATTGAATGCATGGAAGAAAGATGAACTCAGCAAAGGAGATAGAGAAAAAGCATATTCAGAGTTTGGGGAGGAAAACCCAGATGGTGCTGTGACCCATGGAAGAGCAGGTTTAAAGCAGAGGCCACCAGGGTCAAATGATTCTAGGAGACAAGTGCAAATAATTTTGAGAGGACCTTTTTTTAAGTGGAAGTAATTTAGGGTTTAGTAAGTGTTGAGTGAATGGAGAAATAAAAACAGTCAGAATGAAGTAGCTAAGAAGTGAGTAGGAGGTGAGAAAATGAACCCAGAGCATACAAGCCACTGCTTTGGAAAGTGAAACTGAGGAATGAAGAATGATAGAATTATATATTGAGAGAAAATGAGCTCGAGAGAGGTTTTTAACATAATATTTTACTTTTTCTCCAAAACTGTAGTTTATGATGAAAAGTATTTTAAACAGTGAACAAGCTATACAATTAAAAGCATTTATTTTCACATCTGTTGCAACACAAGGTATTATTAAATGTTTTGATGTTTACTAATGTTACAGGTGAAATTTAACATCATCATGTTTTAATTCCTAATTCCTTAATTATGAGTGAGATTATATATCTTTCATATTTTAGTCAATAGGTAATATATGTTTATATTTTTTGCAAGCTACCTAATCATGCACGGAGTCCATTTTTTTGTTTATTTTTTCTTATTGGTTTATATAAAAGTTGTTTATAAATTAAAGAAAGTAGATTATTGACATGTGTAGCAGATATTTTCCCTCTTGTAATTAATTTGACTTTACTTACAGCACTTGGAACAATACCAAACTTTATACTTCAGCTATTTTTTCACATTTTTCTTCTATGACTCTTGCAATTTGTATATTGCATACAGAGGCCTGTCACAGAGATTTTTTTAGTGGGTTGTTTAACTTTAGGATCCAGGTAGAATAGGAGGATATAATAAATGGGGGGACAGTTTATAGTATCAACTCCCTAAAAATGTGGAAATGAGTGACATTTACAGTGTAGGTGGGAGGAGGAAGCCGAGAAGGTCAGCTCCAGATTTGGAACAGAAAGAATTTATGTCAGGGGCAAAGGTAGGTAATATTTAAAAGTTTGAAAATAGGAAACTCGTTTAGTAACCCCTCTTTCCTTTGTAAAATCAGAGGCAAGAAGGGGGGCAGAGAGAGTGTGTGTGTGTTAGGAGGATTGTGTACCAGTGATCTAAGGAGTTGTCACTGGAGATTGGAGAAAAAGGAAAACAGTACTTTCAATAAGTGGTTTTCTATATTATCATTTTATTTTCTTACTCCATTTGTTATAAATAATAGAAGAAGATTGGTTATACTGTAATGAAGACATGTTCTTAAAATAACCACACATTTAACATTTGTACATATGTGGTCACATCAAGTATTGTAATGAATTCTCTCTGTTAGGGTTTTAAAGGTTGATTGAACAACAGCCTTGATCTCAAATTAAAAACCAAGAGGAGCAAGTCGTGGAGACGAGTTATCTTAGCTAACTAGAGACCAAGTCCATGACCGGATAGACCTCCCTCCTAGGCAGTGAAGGATGGGGAAGCTTGGTGAGCTGCAGTCCACGGGGTCGCAGAGAGTCGGACACGACTGAAGGCTGACCGACAACAAAACGCAGCCCTGAGGCCTGGCACGCCTGGACAATGCAGAACTTCCTCCCTTTAGAAGCGGCTTTAAGGATGACAATAGGGAAACGCTCACATTCAGAGGGATGATTTGCTTTGAAAAAGAACAGACTGAGTGGTCAACACTTGGCCCAGTCTCACCAAACAGACGTCAGTCATTCTCTCGAGCAGAAAGGAGGGTAATAGAGGAGAGAATCTGTGTGTCTTCATTTTACGCGTTTTGGTTTTTTTAACCCCTGCCCAGTGGGAAAGTCCTCTGAAATACTCCTTTTTGAAGTGTAAAGAATGAGATGTATTCTCCTTCTGAAGCAGATAGATAATATTAACTTTGCTTTCAGATGAAGACTATGATGCTCAGAGACATCCCTTGTCTCATCAATGTCACCATCTGAAATGTAAATGAAACCAATTGTTTTGTAAGGTGCTATCGATCTGACAAGTGGAAATGCCCAGAAGGAGAACAGAAGGTCTTTGTATTATTCCACAGAGCAGAATTCTTCTGTGACAGATGAAACTAACCAGAGTCTTCAAAGGCTCTTCTAGTACTTGGGCTTGTGCTTTGGAGGCATCTGCATCCCAAAGGGGTCTGGTAGCTTTAAGGCTGATTGCTCTTCCAAAATTTTGTTTAGATGAATTTTTTAAATAATTGGATGGTAATAGTAGCTCTTTATGGGGTGTTCTTTGTGTAGTAAACACTGTTCTAAGTGGTTGGTTTTCATGTGTTTATTGACTTTTCATAACATTCCAAATTAAAAGTTATTGTTATTAACATCAGTTTATTGCTGAAGAAACTGCCATACAGAGAGACAATGAATTTTCTCAAAATCACAAGGCAGGAAGTAGCAGAGAGGGCACTGTTTGCTTAATCACTGTGCTAACCTATCTAGATCTTTGATAATCCTTAATGTCAGTATATATTTGATCCATATGGTATAAAATATTTTTCTCCATCTTTAATAAAAAAATAATAGCAATTAAAGATGATTCTAAAAGAAAGATTTCTTTTTTTAAGTAAGATAAATAAAGCCTGGAGCAACCCAACCTTCTGTAAATGAGAAAAATTCAATGATTAGATGGGCTGTTCCTTTGGACTGCAAGGAGATCCAACCATTCCATCCTAAATGATATCAGTCCTGGGTTTTCAGTGGAAGGCCACCTGATGCAAAGAGCTGACTCATTTGAGAAGACCCTGATGCTGGGAAAGATTGAGGGCTGGAGGAGAAGGGGTTGACAGAGGATGAGATGGTTGGATGGCATCACCGACTCAATGGACATGAGTTTGGGTAGACTCCAGGAGCTGATGATGGACAGAGAGGCCTGGTGTGCTGCAGTTCATGGGTTCGCAAAGAGTCGGACACGACTGAGCGACTGAACTGAACTGAGATGGGCTGTTGAATCTGCATGACTATTTTTCCATGCACAACTTATTAGGAAAACACTCTAGTAAAGTTTAGCTTCCAGGAAAGAGAAAAGTTTAGAGTTGTTTATAAGAATGATCAAACATCTGTGCAGAAACGAAGGCAAACATAAAATGTTATTCTGTGGTGAAACCAGTAGAAGTTCATTTGTTCTTCCAGTGTTTTCCAGAAGACTAAAATGTTTTGGTAAGGTGACCATATTGTGTACATATTTCTATTAATTGGAGGACACTGTGATAAATCATTCTATGCCAGTGGCTGGCAAACTAAGGGCCATGGGTTAAATCCAGCTCTCCTATTTTTGTAAATAAAGTTTTATTGAAAAACTGCCACACTCATTTATACAATGTCTATGACTGTTTTGGAGCTACAATAATACAGTTGAGTAATTGCAACAGAGACTGTATGTGTCATAAAGTTTAAAATATTTACTGTCTGGCCCTGTGTAAAAAAATTCATTGACCCTTGATCTAGAGGGTTTCTTTTTGTGTGTGTGTGTGTGTGAATCTGGCTTTCCTTACTCACACAGCTTATTAGCACTTAGGCTTCGGATATTTATTCAGCAGCACTCATGATTTCTACATACATTCCACTTCCTTTTCAGTTCTCCTTGAGGTTTAATGGCGGCTGCTGGTCATGGGATCAGAAAATTCTAGAACTGTTGGTTGAGTTAGGATATTACTTATTCACTTCACTGTCCAGCAGAAACTAATACAACGTTTTAGTTCAGTTCAATTCAGTTCACTCGTTCAGTCGTGTCCGACTCTCCGCGACCCCATGAATCGCAGCATGCCAGGCCTCCCTGTCCATCACCATCTCCCAGAATTCACTCAAACTCACGTCCATCGAGTCAGTGATGCCATCCAGCCATCTCATCCTCTTTCGTCCCTTTCTCCTCCTGCCCCCAATCCCTCCCAGCATAAGAGTCTTTTCCAGTGAGTCAATTCTTCGCATGAGGTGGCCAAAGTACTGGAGTTTCAGCTATAGCATCATTCCTTCCAAAGAACACCCAGGGCTGATCTCCTTCAGAATGGACTGGTTGGATCTCCTTGCAGTCCAAGGAACTCTCAAGAGTCTTCTCCAACACCACAGTTCAAAAGCATCAATTCTTCGGCGCTCAGCTTTCTTCACAGTCCAACTCTCACATCCATACATGACCACTGGAAAAACCACAGCCTTGACTAGATGGACCTTTGATGGCAAAGTAACGTCTCTGCTTTTCAATATGCTGTCTAGGTTGGTCATAGCTTTTCTTCCAAGGAGTAAGCGTCTTTTAATTTCATGGCTGCAGTCACCATCTGCAGTGATTTTGGAGCCCCCCAAAAATAAAGTCTGACACTGTTTCCACTGTTTCCCCATCTATTTCCCATGAAGTGATGGGACCGGATGCCATGATCTTCGTTTTCTGAATGTTGAGCTTTAAGCCAACTTTTTCACTCTCTTCTTTCATTTTCATCAAGAGGCTTTTTAATTCCTCTTTACTTTCTGCCATAAGGGTTTTGTCATCTGCATATCTGAGGTTGTTGATATTTCTCCCAGCAATCTTGATTCCAGCTTGTGCTTCTTCCAGCCCAGCATTTCTCAAGCAGGGTGACAATATACAACCTTGACGTACTCCTTTTCCTATTTGGAACCAGTCTGTTGTTCCATGTCCAGTTGTGGTTTCTCAAGAGGCAGGTCAGGTGGTCTGGTACTCCTATCTCTTTCAGAATTTTCCACAGTTTATTGTGATCTACACAGTCAAAGGCTTTGGCATAATCAATAAAGCAGAAATGGATGTTTTTCTGGAACTCTCTTGCTTTTTCGATGCAATCATAACTCCAATTAAAAAAAAAATCAGTGGAGAGAAGACCAAGAACAAAGGAGCTTTCCTGATTATCTTGAAACATAATGTCCAAAGCAGTTGGAACATACAGTGCACTGGAAATACTTCATTTGAGTACCCACTCAGTTTTGAATTATTTAACTTTATCTAAAATAAATTTAACAAGGAATGGACTGTTTGGGTATAAATGTTAGTCTTTCTAGTATAGTTATGTTTACTCCTTTCATTTGCTGTCATGGACTGATGACATGGATTAAAAAATCACCCTTCTGAATATTTTCTGAAATCCAGTCTCAAAATCAAATATCTGTTTTTATTTCATTTACTTTTTCAAATTTGAGGTTTTGAAATGTGCCCATTGATCTTTATGTGTAGCAGTAAGTAGACATGTAAGTAGACATTATACTAATACTTATTTCCTTGTTTTTCCAGTATTGCTTTTTTTTCCCTTATATCATCCTTCTCTCCCTACCTCACTCCCTTCTTTTCCTCCACCCCAGTCCCTCCCTGTAACCAACATGAATAACTTGCCTGTTTTCTTCTCACATTTCTTCTTGGTCTTATAATCATTGACATACATATCTCCCTCCAATTTATGGGGAATTTGCTCAGAGGGTAAAACATCTGCCTACAATGCTGGAGACCCAGGTTCGATCCCTGAGTTGGGAAGATCCCCTGGAGAAGGAAATGGCAACCCACTCCAGTACTCTTGCCTGGAAAATCCCATGGACTGAGAAGCCTGGTAGGCTGCAGTCCATGGGGTCACAAAGAGTTGGAAACGACTGATCGACTTCATTTCATGTTAAATTTTGTAATTTGTGTTTGTATCCATAATTAAGTATGGTTCTTTTTATAGCTTCTGGATTTTTTCCTCAATCTCTGAAACCAGGAGAGTATTGTTTGTTTTTTCCCTTTATTCATCTAATCCAACCAGAAGTGTTTAAATTAAATTCATAAAGGGGAAAGCCAACATTATTTTCTGTAAGATAGATGTGCCTGCATCAAGCATTGTGTGTGCGTGCATACTCGGTCATGTTCAACTCTGTGACCCCTTGGGCTGTAGCCCACTGGGCTCCTCTGTCCACAGACTTTTTCCGACAAAAATACTGGAGTGGATGATTTATTAAATAAATAGTCCTTTCACAATGAAATAACAATATTTCATATATTAAATTTTACATGTTAAAAAATTACATATTTTCTGTATACCAGTATGTAATTTTAGATTCTTTTTTTGATGCCGTTGTTTTATTTGTTTTTTTCTAATGCTAGAAGCATAGTGTTTTAATCATACTGTCTCTCTAGAATACTTTAATAACTGGTAAGGTATATCATCCTAATTATTCTTATATCCATAATTTTAGTGTTTTATTAAAATATTTTTGTCTATAAAGACATTATTTTCTAATAGTAAAATTAGTTTTCTGAGAACTAATTTTAGAAAACTGAAATTTAATGATATTAAATGTTCAATCCAAAAATTGGAAATGAGTTTTATTCACATATTTGCATCTTTCCATAAAGATAGATTGCTTTATAAAGATTGTGTAGTTTTTCAGTTATTACTGTGCTTTGTAGTTTTTCTTAGCATATTTTTAAATTTCTAGCTAGTTATTGCTAGTATAGACAATAGCAACTTAACGTTTTTATAATTCAAGTTCCTTTTTAATTATTTATAGCTTTTTCCAGAAGTTTTGGATTTTGTAGATATACAATAATTTTATCAAGGCAAATTAGCTGAGTCACTTCCTCTCCTTTACTTATACAAATTATGCCATTTCCAGAATTTATGACATTGACTAAAATCTCTAAGACATTGTTTTGTAATTATAGTGATAATAAGTATCCCTTTCTGTACTTATTTCAGTACTCTTGCCTGGAAAATCCCACGGACAGAGGAGCCTGGAAGGCTGCAGTCCATGGGGTCGCTAAGAGTTGGACATGACTGAGCGACTTCACTTTCACTTTTCACTTTCATGCATTGGAGAAGGAAATGGCAACCCCTCCAGTGTTCTTGCCTGGAGAGTCCCAGGGACGGGGGAGCCTGGTGGGCTGCGTCTATGGGGTCACACAGAGTCGGACACGACTGAAGCGACTTAGCAGCAGCAGCAGCAGCATTCTATTTTTGTCCTTAGCATATTTGCTTTTTTTTTTTCTTCTTACATTGTTATTTTAGTCATGCTGGGTGTTCATATCTTCAGATCCAAATACGCACACACACAGACACACACACACAACTTAAACAAGAATAAATAAAATTGGATATGAAGTTAAAAGCTTCAGTGGTGTGTTTATAATTTGCTCTATCACCAGGAATTCTTTTAAAAATTAATTTGATTCTGGCTTAAGGTGACAACCTAAACACACACGTTTATCCCTGCTCCTGCTTCAGAAATCCATTAATCTGATCTGCCATTTCATTTAAAGTAAAAGCTAATCTTTACAATATTTTGCTGGACTCCCAAATATATTACTTCCCCCTCCCACCTGTGTCCTATTGCCCCTCACCTCTCTCACTACAGTCCAGCCACAATGGCCTCTCAAAAAATCGTAGTCCCATTTCTACCTAAGGGCCAGTGCGTTTACTCTTTCCATAGCCTGAAACAATCTTCTGCAGATACCTTCTCACTGAATTCTTTATCATGAAGTCTTCACTCACACATCACCTTCTCAGTGAAACTTCCCGAAACACTACCTTTAAACATGAGACATGCACTCCCATGCACACTTCTCACTCTCTACCTACTTTATATTTGTCAGCAATACACATTACTTTCTAATGCACTATGTAATTCTCTTATTCACTCAATTTATTGTCACTGTAGTCTGTGCTAGAAGATAAACTCCAGGAATTTTTATCTGTTTGTTGCTCTCTCCTCTGTCCCTGGAAAAATACATACATAACAAGCACTTAATAAAATTATATTAAGCAGCTGGAAAACCTTTAGCCCCTATGTTGGCAAGCAAGATTTAAAAAAAAAAAAAAAAAACCTTTTCCAAGCTAAAATCCTGAATGAGCTGAGATCAGAGATAGTGGAGCTGGGAGAAGAAGCAAGTTTCACATCCTCAGACAAGTGTGTAGTTTTATGATCTCAGAAAAGTTCGGCTAGTTCTGTTGTTTCCACCATCCTCATCTCACCCAAACTCTCTTTGACCATCTGATTCTTCCTTTGTCGCCAAACAAGCCTTAGCTAGGAAGAGGGGGCTGATATATTTAAGAGAAAGTTAAAAGTTAAAAGTTCTAGAGGTCTCCATGAAATACGAGGATATGTGTGGAGATGAATTGTGTGAGTCTATGCAGATTATGGTACGAAAATGTCACAGTGCTAGTATGAAGCAGTGTTCAGGTCATGGCCCAAGGGGTGGCCCTAGGAATGAGTGACTGAATTCATGCAGAGATGAATAATGTTGCTAATAGGACACTGATTAAGTTATCTGCATAAAATGTTGAATTTGCTGTTTCTGTGTTTTTGGTTTTCCCTGGTGACTCTGATGGTAAAGAATCTGCCTGTAATGCAGCAGACCTGGGTTCAATCCCAGGTCGGGAAGATTCCCCAGGAGAAGGGAATGACTACCCATTCCTGTATTCTTGCCTGGAAAATCCCATGGACGTAAGAGACTAGCAGGCTACAGTCCATCAGGTCACTGAAGAGTCAGATGCAACTGAGCAACGGACGGTGTTTTTAGTATTAAGAACTTTCATATTCCAAACAAATAATTTAAAAAAAGGCATTTGACAATTCTACAAATCATTTAGCATGAGAAGAAGAGCATTATATTTTTTAAATTCATTACAGAAAAGCATTGTGTTCCCTGTAACAGAATTTAGTTTACATGATATGCCCCCAAACTTTTAAAGATGTATCTACATTTACTGTGATAATCTCAAGAGATGGTTTAGCTTGACAATTTCATTTTTATATTTTTACAGTTTCTATGGTAGGCTAGATTATGTGGCAAAACAATTGAAAAAAGACAGTGGTGGAAACTCCTGTGGGAAAATTTCATTTCTAAAAATGCTACATAATCTTGATTTCTAAGTACACAGGAGGATTTTTTTTCTTTAGCTTAGACTTTACTGCTGTGCATGTTGAGGCAATATCATAACCATAGCAATGCTAATACCTTATATTTCTGTGGTGCTCTACAGATTACAAATGCTTTTATATGCATTATTCCATTTAATCCTCCTTGTTCCATAAATGCATGATAGTCATCAGTAAAAATATGTCCAGATGGACAAATTGGACATCAGCCATCCAAATAAACACGAGGCCAGTGGCTACCAAATACAGTCTTATAGGCCCTTAGAAAGCTTTAATGAAAATTTCAAAGGTCCACAATGAAATTAAAGAAATAAATGGATAAATAAATACATAAACAGACAATTATCTGTACATATACATGCGAATGTGTCTAGTTACTGGCTGCCGTTATTTTTTTTTTTAAGATATTTTCATTTATTTCTTCAAGTATTTATTTGGTAATACATTGCAGGTGTGAGTGCATATCTTAGTTGTTCCAACTCTTTGCAATTCCATGGGCTGTAGCCCTCCAGGCTCCCCTGTCCTTGGAGTTTTTTAGGCAAGAATCCTGGAACAGGTTGCCATTTCCTCCTGCAGGGGATCTTCCCCACCACTATACACTAAATATAATATAACAAAAATGACCAATATAATCCTGTCCTTCTGCAGCTTAAGGTTTAAGTAAGCAAAAAATAAGAACTAATTATTTAATTCTATGATTTTTAGCTTTATTGAGGGATATATGAAAAATTGCACACATTCAATATGTATATCTTAATTAGTTCAGTTCAGTCACTCAGTCATGTCCTACTCTTTGCGACCCCATGGATTGCAGCATGCCAGGCCTCCCTGTCCATCACCAACTCCCGGAGCTCACTTAAACTCATGTCCTAAGTCAGTGATGCCATCCAACCATCTCATCCTCTGTCATCCCCTTCTCCTCCTGCCTTCAATCTTTCCCAGCACCAGGGTCTTTTCAAATGAGTCAGCTCTTCACATCAGGTGGCCAAAGTATTGGAGTTTCAGCTTCAACATTAGTCCTTCTTAATGAGTTTGGACATATACCTAACCTGTGATACCATCACCACAACCAAAGTACTAAACATCTATCATCTGCAAAAATTTCCTTGTGTTCTTATGTGTGTGTGTGATTTGGTAAGAAAACTACCCTTTTAACATATTTTAAAGTATACAATATTATATTGTTAACAGTATATACTGTGCTCTACAGCAAATCTCTAGACCTGTTCCTATAAAAACAAGATTTTATATCCATTAAAAAAAACAAAATTTCTCCATCTCCTAGGCCGTGGCAACCAGCATTTTACTCTCTCTTTTTACGACTTTGAATGGAATTATGCAACGTTTGTCCTTCAGTGATTGGCTATTTCACTTAACATAAAGGTCTCTAGGTTCATCTATGTTGTCATAAATGGCAGAATTTCCTTTTTTAAGACTGAATAATATTGCATTAATTAAATTTGAGGTTTTCCATATCTTGATTGGGCTTCCCTGGTGGTTCAGTTGGTAAAGAGTCCACCTGCAATGCAGGAGATCTAGGTTCGATCTCTGGGTTGCGAAGATTCCCTGGAGAAAGAGAACAGCTATGCACTCCAGTATTCTGGCCTGGAGTATTCCATGGTCAGAGGAGCCTGGCAGCTACAGTCCATGGAGTTGCAAAGAGTCGGACATGACTGAGCAACTTTCATTCATTCATTCATATCTTAATTATTGTGAATAATGCTTCAGTGAACATGAGGACACAGATACCTGTTCAAGATTCTGATTTCAGTAAGCTTGGGTATACACTCAGAAGTGCGGTTGCTGAGTCATATGGTACCTCTGTTTTTATCTCTTAAAGAAACCTCCATACTGCTTTCCCTTGTGGTTGCATCAATTTACATTCCTATCAACAATATATAGGGTTCCAGTTCCTCCACATCCTCGCCAATATTTATTGCTACTGCTAAGTCGCTTCAGTCGTGTCCGACTCTGTGCAACCACATAGACAGCAGCCCACCAGGCTCCCCCGTCCCTGGGATTCTCCAGGCAAGAACACTGGAGTGGGTTGCCATTTCCTTCTCCAATGCATGAAAGTGAAAAGTGAAAGTGAAGTCGCTCAGTCATGTCCGACTCTTAGCGACCCCGTGGACTGCAGCTGACCAGGCTCCTCCATCCATGGGATTTTCCAGGCAAGAGTACTGGAGTGGGGTGTCATTGCTTTCTCTGGCCAATATTTATTATCCTTTGTTTTTTGATAATAGCCATTGTAACAGGTATGAGGTAATATCTAATTTTGATTTTGATGTGCATTTTCTTAATGATTAGTGATGCTGGGCACCTTTTCTTATAACTGTTGTCCATTTGTATGTTTTCTTTGGAGAAATATCTGTTTGACATTAACCCCTTACCAGAGAGATGATGTCCAGATATTTTCTCCCATTCCATATAATGCCTTTTCAATATGTTGATTTTTTTGCTGTGCAGAAACAAAGTTTAATAAGTACAGTGAGTAAATCTTTTTTAAACATTTTTTCAAAATAGAATATTCATTTTTATATTAGGTGATGATGATAATTAATGGTAATTTGCTGAAAGATTTCCAAATAGAAAATTGAATTGCCAGTGCTCTGTTGGCTTTCAAATAATCTGTAACCAGAATGGTGTTTGTGAACCACCATTCAAGGCTGACACTGATGTGCACATACTGCTAAAGATATTATTCCAGAGGGAGAAGTGATGAGTTGAGATCCAGTTTGGCAACTTCTGTGTGACTTGTTCTTTTATTTTACATGAATGTAATTGCTACTTCTTAAGTATAATCCAGTAACTATCTACAAAATGCAACATATTTGTGTTCTAAATTAAAATGCAGAGTATGGTTAGCACTTATAATAGTGTTTCAGTCATACAGTGTTAAAGGTGAAATAACATTAGGATGAATGAAAATATCAAAGAAAGCATGTAGTGTCATTCACACTAAAACCCAAGCTGCCTTGATTTCTTTCCATGTTCTTTCAGATATATATTTGTTGTTGTTGTTCAGTTGCCAAATATCCAACTCTTTGCGACCACATGGACTGTGCATGCCAGCCCTCCCTGTCCCTCACCATCTCCTGGAGTTTGCCCGAGTTCATGTCCATTGAATTGGTGATGACATCCAACCATCTCATCCTCTGTCACCCCCTTCTTTTGCCTTCAATTTTTCCCAGCATCAGGGTCTTTTTCAATGAGTCAGCTGTTTTCATCAGGTGGCCAAAGTATTAAAGCTTCAGCATCAGTCCTTCCAATGAATATTCAGGGTTGATTTCCTTTAGGATTGACTGGTTTGATCTCCTTGCTGTCCAAGGGACTCTCACAAGTCTTCTCCAGTACCACAGTTCAAAAGCATCAAATTCTACAGTGCTCAGATGTATAAAAACCATAATCTTTCTGTTGGCTACATTTGCCCTAATTAATCTTAATTCCAAAAGCTGTCATCATTCCAGTCCAGCTTGTCTTTCTACATTCACATTTTGAGTGATTTATTCTTATTTAAAACACAAAGCAGCTTTTTCAGATGTCTCACATTTATTGCACCCTGCTTATGATTTATGTTGTCAATCTCATTTCATAAGGATCATTGAGGTATTGTGAGAGATACCCATGGCTCTATGTCAAATGATATCCAGTCCTTCATCTTGAAAGAAGTCACAGGAAAGGTTGATTTGCTGATTTAAGACATAACTCATTTCTGAATTAATATAATTATGACAGAGTAGTAAATAAAGCAAATAAGACTGCTTCAAGTATTCTTGAACTGGTTGGGCTGGTGCTAACAGCTTTGGATAGAAAAACTAAAGACAGCTGATAACATACTTAACAAAAACCTCTCAACCTCATTTGAGTGATATTTACCTTGTTATCACTGGCACAAAGTAAGTCAAGAAAGAAGAAACTCAGCAATAATTAAGAAAAGAACACACCTTAACTAAAACAAAGGATTAAAAATCCAGCTTCATTGATCTTTATCCTGTTAGTTGAAAGTATGCAAATATCCTGAAGGTGAATTGAATAACTAACAGAAAGGTAATAAAAATAAAAAGTTGCAGATAAAAATGTAAGGAAAAACAAACACTTCAGACTAAGGCAGTAAGAATTGTGTAGGCTACACAATTTCTGACTGCATTCAAAGTCAGAAATGGTAGTTTTCACATGAACTTATAAATCCAAGTATTTATATATCAAAAATTAAAACATATATAATTTTTACACATATGGTTATGCATGTAAGATCTATAACTGAAAATGAGACACAATAAAAATATATGACTCCTGAAGGATAAGGGTAATTAAAGATATTCAGTTTAACATATGCACATGTATACCCAACCAAACATACATGCTGAAGCTGGTTAATGATTTAGAGCTTTCTAAATAAACCACTGGACTTCCCAAGTGACTTAGTGGTAAAGAATCTGCCTGCAGTGCAGGAGAGGTGAGTTTGATCCCTGGGTCAGGAAGATCCCCAGGAGAAAGAAATGGCAACCCACTCCAGTATTCCTGATTGGGAAATCCCATGGACAGAGGAGCCTGGCAGGCTACAGTCCATGGGGTCGCAAAAGAGTTGGATGTGACTAATGACTAAACAACAACAAAATAAGCCATCTCTGACTAAAATGACATGAGTTCGACCTTCACAAATTCTGGGAGATAGTGAAGGACATGGAAAGCTGGGGTGCTGCAGTTCATGGGGTTGCAAAGAGTTGGACATGACTTAGTGACTAAACAACAAATGGATTGTCTCAGGGAAGGGCAAGGCATATAGAGGTTCAAAGAGATGAAAAGACCCCTCATATAATCTAGCCCTTTAGTTTCTGATGTTTTTGATAAGTATTATATCACTATGTTGTACATCTGAAATTAAAATAGTATTGTATATCAATTAGAATTCAGTTTTTTAAAAAACCCAACTATTATCTGCAGTCTTTCTAAACAGCCTCAGACACAGAGTCTCCAACCTTTTTTTTTTTGATGTCCCACAGTTAAATATGAAAAGACCATTTTACACTCCTGAACATCTGAGAAAAGCCTCTAACAAGGAAGACAGAGCACAGACCCAGTCAACGTATAAGTCATTTAGAGGAAATAGGGACTCTTCAAGGAGATGACAAGTTCAGATAAGAACTATAGTATCTTCAAAGACATGGTAAAATATTGCATCCTTGAAAATAAAAGAAAATAATGCACAAAGGAATAGAATAAGAGACTCAGAAGCAAAAAAGCATATGCAATAATAGAAATGAAAATGTATGAATAATCAAATTGAGGAAATATATGAATATGTAAAACAAAAAGGCAAAAGGAATGATGATATAGACAAGAAGATACAAGAAAACTGATCCTGGATGCCCCAACATTTAAATAAGAAAAGTTTGAGAAAGACAGACAAAAGGATTACCAGTAAAGCAGTGCATGAGACCCGGGTTCGATCCCTGGGTCAGGAAGATCCCCTGGAGAAGGAAATGGCAACCCACTCCAGTACTCTTGCCTAGAAAGTTCCATGGATGGAGGAGCCTTGTGGGTTACAGTCCATGGGGTCGCAAAGAGTCGAACACTGAGCAACTCAGTCAAAGACTGAGCAACTTCACTTTCTTTCTTTTTTTCTATCGTTAAATCTATATTTCAAGAAAATTTCCCAGAACTAAATTTCCCAGAACTAAAGAACATGAATTTCAGGATTGAAGTGCCCTCTGAATAGCACAATGGGTGGAGATCCCTCCCTTCTCTTCTGATGTTGAGGTATGTTTTTGTCAAATTTTTGGTAAGTGGGGAAAGAAAATGAGAAGATATATCGTTTCCAAAGGGAGATGAAAGAGTGGAGGAAAGTGGGGGAGGAAAGGAAAATCAAAAGAATTAGGAATTAGGAATCACTGAGAAACATTTAAAAATAAAAAAATGAGAGGATATGCCACATTCAGGAATAGGAAGAGTTGATATTGTTAAGATGGTAATTCTACTCCAACTCTGTCTGCTGCCTCGCTTTTTAACCATGTACTAGCTGAGCTGTAATTGCTTGAGTTCTTAAAATATAACAAGCCTCAGAATGCTGGCATATGCTGTTCTTTAAATCTGAATGTTCTCATAGTTTTCATCTCAGCTAGCTCCTACGCATCCATCACATGTCAGTACAGATGTCACTTCATCAATGAATTTTTACCTTATTACCTAAAATAACTCCATCTTTGTTGCATGATCTTATTAATATAAGATCCTGTCATTTTTAATCATTGCATTTGTATAATTTGTAATTATATATTAATTGGCAATTTTATCTTCAGGTTTGTTCACAAGATTATCTCCACTAAACCTAGTATCATGGCTAGGACCACCTATCAAATTATGGTTCCCTGTCAAATCATGAATCATCCTTGCTGAAATTACCTATTTTTGTAATCCTCCTTCCAAGCAAGACATAAATTTCATGGGGCATGTATCAGGTCTGTGTGGTTTACCATGCATTTTCAGTGCTGGCATTTAGTAGTTAAAGAATATATGTTATATGAAGTCATTTAAATACTTGATCCAAAAACAGTCTGAGAGGAATAATCAAAAGATACTTGAGTAACAACTTCCACTGAAATTGTTTCCCATGAGAAGAGGCATCAAAAAGGTAAAACATTAGGTATAAGCTGCTTCATAATAAAATTTGTGTATCAAATAAGGGGAAATCTATTATTCAGTAACTCATTCTTCACCAGGTATTTCTTTTTTAAACTGAAGTAAAGTTGATTTGCAATGCTGTGTTAGTTTGAGGCGTACAGCACAGTGAATATATATAAATATTCTCTTTTCAGAATCTTTTCCCTTTGAGGGTATTACAAAATATTGAGTATATTTCCCTGGCTATACAGTAAGTCTTTATTGGCTATCTATTTTATATAGTATGTATATGTTAATCCCATCATCCTAATTTATCTCTCTCCCCTCCTCCTTCCCATTTGGTAACCATAAGTTTGTTTTCTATATCTGTGATTCTACTTCTGATTTGTAAATAAGTTCATTTATATCTTTTTAAAAAGATTCTACATATAAACAATATCACGTGATATTTGTTTTCCTCCATCTGGTTTACTTCACTTAGTATGGAATCTCTAGGTCGATCCATGTTGCTGCAGATGACATTATTTTATTTTTTATGGCTGAGTAAAACTCCATGGTGTGTATGTAAATATAACACATCTTCTTTGTCCATTCATCTTTTGATGGTCAAGTATTTCTTATAGACTTATCATGCGTCATATCCACGAAGGACAAGTGATTTCCTGGTGGG
Source organism: Bos grunniens (assembly GCF_055505025.1). Taxonomy (NCBI): domain Eukaryota; kingdom Metazoa; phylum Chordata; class Mammalia; order Artiodactyla; family Bovidae; genus Bos; species Bos grunniens. Next base: position 44,940,977 of record NC_141193.1, on the reverse strand, counting down.
AAAGAAGTGAAGTATGTGGGTGAATGCTGTGGTCATTTCATGCAGACTCTCCCTCTCTGTCTCCTTCCTTCAGAATCATATGTGAATGTCCTTCATGTCCTGGAACTTTCTCACCATTCATCATAGTTAATGTAGTTTCTCTATCCTTCAAAGTCACCCCAAGAGTCTTAAATCATATCAAGCCCACTATTTCTCAGGGGTTTCTGTTGCTCATTTTAGCTTCCCTTACTGTTGGTTTTACTGAGGACACTGTTTTGTTGCTTAGTTGCTAAGTCATATCCGACTCTTTGCAATCCCATGGACTGTAGTCTGCCAGGCTTCTCTGGCCATGGGGTTCTCCAGGCAAGAATACTGGAGTGGGCTCCCATTTCCTTCTCCAGGAAATCTTGCCAGACCAGGGATCAGACCCACATCTCCTGCACAGGTAGGTGGATTCTTTACTACTGACTCACCTGGGAAGCTCCCTATCCATAGTACTACCAGTTTTTAAGGGCCTGCCTTTTCAAGTCCAAATTTCCCTGTGGCTGCAAAATATTCTGGAAACATATACTAAGTTGAAAATTAGAGTTCTTTTTTTCCCCGCAGTTTAAACTTGATCCTGAAGGCAGTGAACTTGCGAGACATTTTAAGCAGGGGAAATACAGGAGCAGTTTTGGTATGTTAAGAATCATTCCATCAGTGAAATGGAAGGGAATCAGAAGGGGAGCCAGACTCCACAGAGGGGGATAATCAGCAGGAATGCCATTGCAGTAATTCAGGATCTGCTAAGGGCCTGAGATATAGTGGTAATAAGGGGAGAGCAAGAAACTGTGGATCATAGCTGTGCAGCATGAAGGGAGGTAGCAGTGAAAACTGGGCTTATTTCACTTTGAGGCTGATCCTGGAACGGAGGGCTACCTGCTCAGGTGCTTACCAGTTCAGCCCTGTGCCTGATCGCCCCTTGCTTTATTCTTCCCTTTCTTTCTGTCTCCTTAGGAAAACTCCCAACGATGCAATCAACTCAAAAGACTAAAGAGCATCTTTTAAAATAGGAAACAGGAAGCCAGGAAATTTAAGGAGCCCAAACTCTGTGCTTTCACTTCTCTCCTTTTGATGACTTACTCTCAGAAGCTTAGAACAGCCCTTTTCAAATGGATTTTCAGGACAGATGCTTAATTATCTTGTTATTTATGGCCATTTTAGCACTGATGTAGAGACCTTTTGGGAACTCAGCTGAGGCCATTGGATCATTACCTTTGCTGACAAACTTCCTGACTTCAGTGATGCATGTCTGCAGGCAGTGCCCTCTGTTTGTATATATTTCTCAAATGAGATCCTACATGTCTGAACAAAGAGAATTTTGCCTTTCCTGTATGAGGCTAAATTGTCTGGGGCCCCAAGGAAAAAGGCTGTTGACAATACCAATTTTGGTGCTTTTATTGGCTTATGCAAATTTTAGAAAAGTCATTCCCTTAGTGTTCACTGTATTTCCTAGTTAGAATATATATTTAGGAAACCATGCCTCCAAATGATATATCCAGGAATATCTCATTTATTTCAGAGAAGAGTGGGGGGGAGGAGGAGGGAATGTAAGGTGGGTAACATTTGGTGTGGCTCAGATATTAAATACAACTGAATGCCTATTTATTTAATTTTCATACAGAACAATGAAATTTAAAATGCTATGCATTTCTATGGATGAAGAAGCCAGTTCTCAGAAAAGCCAGGCTACTTGCATGGATAATAAATGTCAGAGTCAGGTTTAAATCATAGTTTTTCAGACTCCAAACTTCTTTCCCTACTAACTAACAGCAAATGAGTCAACGGACCAGTGAATGCCTCATTTTTAAAAGGAAGATGGTTGAGAAGAATGGAAATTATAGGAACTTTAATTCTGCTGATTATGTTTATTATGGCTTATTTTCAAAAATTTGGCTTATTTTCAAAAATTTGGCTTTGGGCCTATGTAAAGGAATTATGTGATGCACAGGATTCACATATAATCACTAAGAATGACTTAAACAAAAGTAATCATTTTTTTCTTACATTTTTAATGATTTTGCCATTAACAACATACAGTATTTCAATCCTTCTTTCAAAAAAGGGCAATTGACATACTGAATTTAGCAATATATCTGGTAAATCTCTGTACAAATATTATTAATAATGACATAAAAATATGAATTTGGATGAGTTGATAAATATGAATTTAGATGAATTCATTTTTTAAATAATGTTTATAGATTATTATCAATTTAAGAGATGTCTTCAGTGATATGCCTACTGTATGGTATGAACACCATCTGTACATTTATATAGTCATTTGCAGTTGATGAGGTATTTTCTCTTTTTTTTTAATATTATCTCTATTTCGGAGAAAAAGGCTATGACTCACAATGTTATACATTTTATCCAAGGTCACAAGCTCAGAAAGTATGGCATTAAGCCTCAAACCTAGTTATTTTGATTCCAAGATCTATATTCTTTTCTGTCTACATAGACTGCCTTTCTTTCTTTGGAAACATTTGTATTAGTGATTTGTATGAAGTCACGGAAGTGTTGCTTATCAAATTTGTCCTTCACACAGAGCTGCAAGTTTCAACTAATGTGACTAATGACAGAATCCACATCTGAAGGAGAAAACCTTCCTGACTGAGAAGTTGAACTTAGACAGATGAAATTTAGTAGAGGTAAATATAGACTCTAGCAATTAGGTTCAATTAATGGATTCAGTGACCTTGAAGTTCTATGCACAAGTGTAAGAATTTTTTGTCAATATAATTAATGCTTTGTCTTTATTTCCTTTCCTACTTTATAGAGTTGAAATCTTTATTTACTTAATATTTTTGATATATACTTTGCTGCTTTTATTGAATATTTGTATAGGAAACCATGATCTAGAGAAATATGATTATTAGCTTTGTTCTTCAAATGAATTGATTGATTGTAGCTACTTAGGGGAGAGAAATTTGAGAACTCGATGTAGAACAACTTAGGGTTGAATAAAGCCTACTGCCTACATACAGATTGCATATTTCATTCTGTTATAATTCATGAAACAATAATTCCTACGTAATGAATGTTTAACAGCAATGAGAAAATTGTATGAATATCAAAGTAGCCATACATTTATGTCTAATCCTGTTACCACAAAGAGCATGACTTAATCACATTTGAAAGATACATTCATCATTCATGAACATACTTTCAAAATATAGGTACACCATACTTCTGCACAGAGTAGAGGCATTTATAGAATGTCAAAGGCTGATTTTTTTTTCCCTGTCAATATCTTAAATATAACCTATTGCTGAATAAGCTAGAGATAATGATGGCAGGTAAACTAAATATGCTCTTCCAACTTAGATGTGCAGGATTCTGTCTTCCAAGGCATCATCAAGATAGGACTATCACAGATCCTTTAGACCAGCGGTCCCCAATCTTTCTGGTACCAGGGACCAATTTTTCCCCTGGACCAGGTTGTGGGGTGGTGGTTTGGGGATGGTTTAAGTGAGTTACATTTATTATGCACTTTATTTCTACTTAGATGCTGCTGTTGATCTGACCTGAGGTAGTGATCCATGGCCTGGAGGTTGGGGACCCCTGTTGTAGGCTGTATGTTTATGTTTCAGAAGTGATCTCCCTTTGCGAAATGAAGAGGGATTGAGGTTTTTATCTGTTTAAATAGTGGAAATGTCTGTGAACCACTTGTTCCATGGTGCTCACGGATGCTTATTATGATAATATCAATAATGTAATTAGAATCCCATGTAAAATTTTTAATATGGTAAAATATTCATACTTTTGAGTTGATATAATGACACCAATTAATTCTTCAGGGTTTGGGAATTATTTTTAGGCACAGCTGAAAGCTGGGTAGGTCACAAGTTTTAAGACCATCTAGCAAGAAAAAAACATGGGTAAAAAAGAGAGAAAAATTACTTAATATACTTAATAATATTAAACTCTCTTAAATCAAGAGGGCATTTTGTACACTGACTACACTTCAGTGGCAGAACTAAGCAAATATATTCAAAATTATCTGTGGAAAATTCCCATCTGTTTTCCTACTATACACTTCCAATCCTTAGGACCAATCTATGTGAACCCCAGCTACAGAGCATTACAGAGACAAATTTTGTCTTGATAATCTGGTTGTTTAGTTTGTTCTTTTATTTCATAGGCATTAATTTATTTTGTATACCCACATGTATATGTTTCCTGGTAATATTTGTTAATGGCTTTAATGAAGTATAATTGACATACAATTAACTAGACATTTTAAAATATACAAATGAGCATATCTTTAATCCAATCTACATGCCCTTAATTTCTTTTCTTATTTTATTGGCTAGAATCTCTACTATAATGCTGAGTAAGTATGTGGACAGAAGGCATCTTTTTCTTCTTCCTCATCTTAGGAAGAAAGCATTCAGTCTTTCACTAATAAGTGTGATATTGGCTTTAATTTTCTTGCAAACACCCTTTAACAGGTTGAATAAGATCCCCTCTATTCCTAGTTTACTGAGATAATTTATCAGGAATGGATGCTGTGCTGCTGCTGCTAAATCGCTTCAGCCGTGTCCAACTCTGTGTGACCCCATAGACAGCAGCCCACTTGGCTCCCCTGTCCCTAGGATTCTCCAGGCAAGAACACTGGAGTGAGTTGCCATTGCCTTCTCCAGTGCATGAAAGTGAAAAGTGAAAGTGAAGTCGCTCACTCATGTCCGACTCTTTGCGACCCCATGGACTGCAGCTCACCAGGCTCCTCCATCCCTGCTAGATTCTGTCAAATACCTTTATTGTGTCTATTTAAATAATCGTATTTTTTCAATGTGTTAATATATACTATTAAATGAGTTGATTTTTGTATGTTAAACTAATCTCAAGTGTCTGTAATAAGTTCCAGCATGAAGCAATGAGCTGTTTTTTGTTCGTTTACTGAAAAAGTCTTAAATTACAAATGCATTTTAAAATCGCTGCATCTGCTTGAGTTAATCTATTTCTTCTTGAATGAGATATGAAGGAATTTTTCCATCTCATCTATTTTGTCAACATCATTAGAATAGAGTTATTAATAACTCTTCTTTATTACCTTTTAATGCCTGTAGAATCCATAATGATGTAACTTCTTATAACTCAAATTGGTAGTTTGTGTCTTTTCTTGCTCTTGTTTTTCCTTGATCAGTCTGGCCAAAGATTTATCAATTTTATTGATCTCTAATAAAAAGGTTTTATTTCACTGATTTTCTCAGACATTGTTCTGCTTTCCCTTTTATTGGTTTCTGCTTTCTTATTATTATATCTTATATAATATATCTTATTATTTTAGTTTCATTTGTTTTTCTAACTTCTTAAAATGGAGGATAAGGTCTTAGATTGTGACCTCTTTTCTAATACAGGCATGTAATGCCTAAATTTCCCCTTATGTAATAGTTCTCTATTGATATCCACAAATTTCTCATGCTGTATTCTTATTTTTATTTATTTCAAAATATTTTCTCATTTCTATTATTTCTTCTTTGATGCATTATTTTAAGTGTGTTACTTGGTTTTCAAATAAAGAAGGATTTTCCCAATATCCTTCTATATTGATTTCTAAATTAATTCAGTTTTGGTCAAAAGTATACTTTCCTGGTGGCTCAGACAGTAAAGGGCCTCCCTGCAATGAGGGAGACCCAGGTTCAATCCCTGGATTGGGAAGATCCCCTGGAGAAGGAAATGGAAACCCACTCCAGTACTCTTGGCTGGAAAATTCCTGGTATGCTATTCAGTCCATGGGGTTGCAAAGAGTCAGACACAACTGAGCAACTTCACTTATACTTTGCGTGGTTTAAATTATTTAAAATTAATTTGTTGAGTTTTAAAATTTTTATACAATTTTAAAGGCTGCCCTCCATTTATAGTTATTACAGAATATTGGCTATATTCCCTATGTTGTGTAATCCTTGTAGTCCATCTCACACCCAATAGTTTATAGCTCCCACTTGCCCATCCCTGTGTTGCCCTCCCTGCCCACACCAAGGTTTGTTTTATGGCCAAGTACATGGTCTGTTTTTGTAAATGTTCCATCCGTACTTTAAAATAATGCTAATTCTATTAATTCTGTTTTTTTGTAGAATGTTCTATAAGTTTCAACTAATTCATGTTGGTTAACTCAGTTCAAGCCTTCTCTACCATTAGTATTTTTCAACCAACTTATTCTTTCAGTTATTGAGAAAGGGGTTTTGACATTTTGACTTGACTATAGTTATAAATTCTTCTGTGTCTTTTCTTCAGTTCCATCAATTTTCACTTCATGTATTTTGAAGTCCTGTTATTTGGTGCTTAGATGCTTAGGATTATTATGTCCACTTGTCCAATTGACACTTTGATATAGTATAATACTTTTTTCAATTCTGGGTCAGATTTTATTGATTAATCTTTTTATTTCCATATGGATTGCATTTTCCTACCATCACACATGCCTGGTAACTCTTTTTATTGCAATATAGGTAATATAAGTTTTATCTTTGTGCTGGCTGCCTGTTTTTCTATCTGTCCTCCATAGGTATTTTTTTTTTTTCTTTTGGTATTCATTATTATTTGGGGATAAAGTTCAGTTAGTTGAAATAAGCTTGATCCTTATTGGTCTTGGTTTATAAATTTGTTAGGCAGGGCTATACACTGGAAGTGAAAAATAGATTCAAGGGATTAGATTTGATAGAGTGCTTGAAGAACTATGGATGTAAGTTCGTGACACTGTACAGGAGGCAGTGATCAAGACCATCCCCAAGAAGAAGAAATGTGAAAAGGCAAAATGGCTGTCTGAGGAGGCATTACAAATAGCTGAGAAAAGAAGAGAAGCTAAAGGCAAAGGAAAAAAGCAAAGATATACCCATCTGAATGCAAAGTTCCAAAGAATAGCAAGGAGAGATAAGAAAGGCTTCTTTAGCGATCAATGCAAAAAATAGAGGAAAACACTAGAATGGGAAAGACTAGAGATCTCTTCAAGAAAATTAGAGATACCAAGGAAACACTTCATGCCAACATGGGTACAATAAAGGACAGAAATGGTAGGAACCTAACAGAAGCAAAAGATATTAAGAAGAGGTGGCAAGAATACACAGAAGAACTATACAAAAAAGATCTTTATGACACAGATAACCACGATGGTGTGATCACTCATCTAGAGCCAGACAACATGGAATGAGAAGTCAAGTGGGACTTAGGAAGAGGCATCACATGAACAAAGCTAGTGGAGGTGATGGAATTTCAGTTCAGCTATTTCAAATCCTAAGATATGCTGCGAAAGTGCTGTACTCAATATGCCAGCAAATTTGGAAAACTAAGCAGTGGTCACGGGACTGGAAAAGGTCAGCTTTCATTCCAATCCCAAAGAAAGGCAATGCCAAGGAATGCTCAAACTACAGCACAATTGCACTCATCTCACATGTGGAGGAGCCTGGTAGGCTGCAGTCCATGGGGTCGCTAAGAGTCAGGCACGACTGAGTGACTTCACTTTCACTTTTCACTTTCATGCATTGGGAAGGAAATGGCAACCCACTCCAGTATTCTTGCCTGGAGAAACCCAGGGACAGAGGAGCCCAGAGGGCTGCCATCTGTGGGGTCGCACAGAGTCGGACACGACTGGAGTGACTTAGCAGCAGCAGCAGCAGCACATGCTAGCACAGTAATGCTCAAAATTCTCCAAGACAGGCTTCAACAGTACGTGAACTGTGAACTCCCAGCTGTTCAAGCTGGATTTAGAAAAGGCAGAGGAACCAGAGATCAAATTACCAATATCCATTGGATCATTGAAAAGCAAGAGAGTTCGAGAAAAACATCTACTTTTGCCTTGACTATGCCAAAGCCTTTGACTGTGTGGATCACAACAAACTGTGGAAAATTCTTCAAGAGATGGGAATACCAGACCACCTGACCTGCGTCCTGAGAAATCTGTATGCAGGTCAAGAAGCAACAGTTAGAACTGGACGTGGAACAACAGACTGGTTCTGAATAGGAAAAGGAGTACGTCAAGGCTGTATATTGTCACCCTGCTTATTTAACTTATATGCAAAGTACATCATGAGAAACGCTGGGCTGGAAGAAGCACAAGCTGGAATCAAGATTGCCGGGAGAAATATCAATAACCTCAGATATTCAGATGACACCACCCTTAAGGCAGAAAATGAAGAAGAAATAAAGAGCCTCTTGATGAAAGAGAGGAGAGTGAAAAAGTTGGCTTAAAACTCAACATTCAGAAAACTAAGATCATGGCATCTGGTCCCATCACTTCATGGGAAATAGATGGGAAAACAGTGGAAACAGTGTCAGACTTTATTTTTGGGGGCTCCAAAATCACTGCAGATGGTGATTGCAGCCATGAAATTAAAGGACACTTGCTCCTTGGAAGAAAAGCTATGACCAACCTAGACTGCATATTAAAAAGTAGGGATATTACTTTGCCAACAAAGGTCCATCTAGTCAAAGCTATGGTTTTTCCAGTAGTTATGTATGGATGTGAGAGTTAGACTATAAAGAATGCTGAGTGCCAAAGAATTGATGCTTTTGAACTGTGGTGTTGGACTCTTGAGAGTCCTTTGGACTGCAAGGAGATACAACCAGCCCATCCTAAAGGAAATCAGTCCTGAATATTCATTGGAAGGACTGATGCTGAAGCTGAAAATCCACTACTTTGGCCACCTGATGCAAAGAACTGACTCATTGGAAAAGACCCTGATGCTGGGAAAGATTGAAGGCAGGAGGAGAAGGAGATGACAGTGGATGAGATGGTTGGATGGCATCACCGACTCAGTGGACATGAGTTTGGGTAGACTCCGGGAGTTGGTGATGGACAGGGAGCCCTGGCGTCCTGCAGTCCATAGGGTCACAAAGAGTTGGACACGACTGAGCCACTGAAGTCAACTGAACTGAGAATGCTAATGCACTGTGCTGAATCAAGATGAAAAATGACATATTAAAGTGAGATAAATATAAAGTCTTACAGTGTGGTTAAAACAAAGTGTTGAATATAAATCTATTAAGTTGGGGATGAGGATAATAAAGAGGTAGGACAGGAAAGTAGGACTTTTCCAGCATTTAGGTAAGTAAGGATATAAATGATGACTATAAAATGCAGAGACTGAAATTCAGAAACCCTGGATTCAAGTCATCTCTAGATGTGAAAATATGTCCAAAACACTTAAAATATTAGTGTTTCCATTTCTCTCTATGAAAAACTGGGTATATATTTTTCTATTCTAACTTCAAAAGGAATATTTTACTTCTTAGAATTCAAAGCTTTCTGGGTTAAAACCTAGGTTTGAGGGAGAATGTAATTTTGGCTTTTATTATTGAAAGGGTTTAGTAAGCTTTTTGTTTCATCTTCTTATAAGTAACTTCAAAGTAGAGACAAAGCATCATATGTATTTGTATTATCAATAATAGTTTATTGCTGGAAAGAATGGGGCTTCCCTAGTGGCTCAAGAATGTAAGCCGAGAGATCGTTCAGGACCACCTCTTCCACTTACAGGACAACCCTAAACAAACAGTCTCCAGGTAGCAGTTGTCTTATCTCTCCAAGGAATGCTTTAGGAATGATCCTCTTCAACTAGAGCATTCAAAAATTCTTAGGTTCTTATTCATACATAATTCAGCAGCTCTCACCAATGTGCCTTTGGTAGTTGATGTATCACATGTAATTATCTCAAGTTTGTGGGGACACTTCAAAGCCTCATCTTTGAAATGGCTCTTCCTGCTGAGCCAACTACAGTATGTATGAATATTGGGACAATATCTCTTGGATATTTATGGAAATACTATTGAAATATAGTGCTTCTTTTGGCAGAAAATGGTTAAGATTGCATGTAGGTTAATATTATTGCACTCTTCAGGCTTACAAAACATGTAACTTCTGAAGCAAGGGAAATTAACTTAACCTTCCTCTTATTACCGCATAGCTGTATCACCTAGATATTTCCTAAAAGTGGCTTAGAGTGTGCACATTTAATGTTGAGTCTTATATAACTAACCTAATTCTCCCTCTAAACTCTGGAAAAAAGACTTTCTTCAGAGACGAATCATGTCCTTCCTAACCGGTATCTCTGGAAATGTTGTAAATTTGTACTACTGGGTACTGGCTTTTCTTTGCACGTTGTACCCCTGGAAGGGCACAGACATTGGGCTTTGAAGGACAGATTTGATTGGAGGAGGAAGGAAATCACCATTTATTGTGTGCCTGTGGTATGCTTTGTTGAAGATAACTCACTCAATAATATGAAAATAAATATATTTTGTGGGCTTTCCTGGTGGCAAAGAGATGGTAAAGAGTACGCCTGCAATGCAGGAGATCCAAGTTTGATACCTGGGTCGGGAAGATCAGTGCAGAAGGGAATGGCTACTCCCTCCAATATTCTTGCCTGGAGAATTCTATTGTTGGGCTACAGTCCATGGAGGTGCATAGTGTCGAACACAACCGATCTGCTAACACAAACATACATACATGCATATATTTTGTATTGTTACTCCCTTAACTTCTCAAGCCTGTACTTTGTTAGAGATGTAAATCTCTCTGACTCTGAAAAATCCATTCTACTTTCACTTTTCAAGGCAGATTAGGCCCATTTGATCTTCAGAACTGCACCATAGCTGACGTCAGACAAAACCATTTTCTTCTGCATCTCTCAGAGAGCCCTCCAGGAATCCTGTCTTCCCTCTTCCAGAAGTCAGAATTTTCTACATGTAATGAAAAGGAACTAAAGAGCCTCTTGATGAAGGTGAAAGAGGAGAGGGGGAAAAACTGGCTTAAAACTCAACATTCAGAAAACGAAGATCTTGGCATCCAGTCCCATCACTTCATGGCAAATAGATGGGGAAAAAGTGGAAACAGTGTCAGATTTCATTTTCTTGAGCTCCAAAATCACTGTGGATGGTGACTTCAGCCACAAAATTAAAAGGCAGTTGCTTCTTGGAAGAAAAGCTATGACAAACCTAGTCACTGTATTAAAAAGCAGAAACATCACTTTGCCGACAAAGGTCTGTATAGTCAAAGCTATGGTTTTTCCAGTAGTCGTGTATGAATGTGATAGTTGGACCATAAAGAAGGCTGAGTGCTGAAGAATTGGTGCTTTTGGACTGTGGTGCTGGAGAAGACTCTTAAGAGTCCTTGGACCACAAGGAGATCAAACCAGACAATCCTGAAGGAAACTAACCCTGAATATTCATTGAAAGGACTGATGCTGAAGCTGAAGCTCCACTACTCTGGCCATCTGATGCAAAGAGGTGAAAAAACCCTGATGCTGGGAAAGATTGAGGGCAGGAGGAAAAGGGGGCAACAGAGGATGAGATGGTTAGATGGCATTACTGACTCGGTGGACAGGAGTTTGAGCAAACTCTGAGAGATAGTGAAGGTCAGGGAAGCCTGGTGTGCTGCAGTTCATGGAGTCACAAAGAGTTGGACATGATTTAGTGACTGAACAACAACAATTGAATACTAGAAAATACTGCAGGTTACATAAAAGATCTTGTTTTCTTATAAAATATTCAAAATTGGATTTATGATTCCTTATTCAGTTTATCAACGTCCTTATTTCTTTATATTCTAGTTTCATTTTAAGCCTTTTATTCTATCTAACCTCTTTTTTCAGTCTGTCATAAAATCAACTAAAACTTATTTTGAATATTTTTTGGAAAAGATCTTTCATTATTTGTCCTTAAGACACCAGCTTAGTCTTTGTCCTGCTGGAGACACGTTTGGATAATTGAATTGTTTTCCTCCTAGGTGTTCTAACTTTTAAATTGTCCTAATTGCTCAGAAAATCATAGTTTGGAAAGAACAGTAAAGTCATTTCTACATCAGTGGCTTTTTCAAAGAGGAAAACCCAGAATATTAGAGCTCAGGTAATTTTTGCTCAAACCATATCTAATTTAATCTTCATGATCTTTCTTGAAGTAATTTTATTCCCATTTTATAGGGAAAAAAACCTGTTAATATGTTAGTTGCAGAGTCAGGTTTTCAGACTTGAGTTCTGATTCTCTTAAATACTGAGATAATTTTGTAAACTCTTCAAGGACAAGGAGAGCATCTGTCAGTACAGACTTCCTTCTTGAATGTGGTTGGCTGCTTGGTGACAAATGGATTAGAAAAAACCGATATACAGCAGTCCTGGTCCCACCAATTAAGCTTTAGGACCTACATTATGACAACATGTAGAAGTAGTGAGACACATATCAGCTGTCAGAGGAAGTTGTTTCTTTTCCTCCTGTTCAGTCTCTGTTGGAGAAATGAGGAAGATTCATTTTGTCAGTGATGCCTTCTGCAGTATGCTTACTCTAACAGCCCCCTAATTAATCTTTTGAATTTTCTTTCCTGATTCAGTCCCTGTTTTCCAAAAGCCCTGCTCTAGCTTGTATATTATTTATGGGTATTTCCTCTCAGCTGTTTCTTCCTACAGAGCTACTGAGGTATTAGTACGGCATTGATGTTTAATACTCAGTCTCATATTTTGATTTTTGCTAATACTTCAGGGAGAGACTGATCCTGCTTTATATCTCTTCAGATTCCTAAATCCTACTCATCATTCAGGATTCTGCCCAAAGCCTTTCTCAACTACCCTCACCTCATAATTACTGACTTTCCTGGATCCCACTGAGACCACCACACACAGTACTCGTCCATTCATTCAAACACGCTCATCTAAACTGCAGTTTTATCCACATGGTTTTATCCAACAGTTTTGCTCTGGAATCTTCTTCATACTTACAGCCTCTTTTCTATGATTGATGGTCATCATATCAGAGGTCTAACCCAAACATAGAAATCATATAAGCTCCTCCAGTGGTTTCTATCCACACTAGCAAAGTTCTTTTTAGCCTTTATTTCTTGTAGGTGAAGTGCCCTGAGTAGGGCTGGTGGATAAAATATGATACTCACTTTAATTTGAACATCAGATTAAGTTTAAAAAAAGAAACATTTGTTTAGTATCAACTATGTGCTCCTGGAGGACTCTTGAGAGTCCCTTGGACAGCAAGGAGATAGATCAAACCAGTCAATCCTAATGGAGATCAGTCCTGAATGTTCATTGAAAGGACTGATGCTGAAGCTCCAATACTTTGGCCACCTGATGAGAAGAGCTGATTTATTGAGAAAGACCCTGATGCTGGGAAAGATTGAGGGCAAAAGGAGAGGAGGGCGGTGGAAAATGAAATGGTTGGATAGTATCACCAATTAAATGGACATGAATTTGGGGAAACTCTATGAGACAGTGAGGGACAGGGAGGCCTGGCGTGCTGCCATCCGTGGGGTCACAAAGAGTCGGACATGACTTAGCAACCGGAAAACAACAAAACGCCATATAGTTCCTACGAAATACTTACACTTAAAAAAAATTGTCATTTTAATGACATTCAGATTTAAGCCCCTATATTTTTATTTGCTAAATCTGGCAACTGTATAGCTCCCAAAGTTTTTGACATATTAACTGCGTGATACCTGGTCTCAATCAATCTTGATTCAGGGAGCTTATCTGATGCACTGTTTTCAAAGCACGCTTATTACCTTATTGGTTCCTCAGAGTTGTCCAGGTGTATGGTTTACCACTTATTAACTTTACTACTTATTAACTTCTTTATTATCTCCTGGTTTCAATTTTCTAGTTTAAACAGAGTTAATTACACCTACTTTGATGAATATACAGTTTCAGTTCTGTTTTAGGGAGTTTGTGCTATAAAATCAGTTGCTGACATAAGCTTATTTTCCCCATTCCCACTCAATCACTGTATTCTTTTTCCTTGGAAAGTTCCTTTTAAAAATTATATGTTCAGTTTACCCTTATGATTGGGAGAAGAATATTTTAAGCGGAAAATAACATTTGTTTACTTTTCGTGAGTGATATTTTCTATTATATTTGGAGCAATAAATATTCGTGGGAGGCACTAAACCTTAGGGGTTAGAGAAACATTGGACTTTCCTGGTAGCCCAGTTGGTAAAAAATCTGTCTGCAGTGCAAAAGACCCCAGTTCGATTCCTGGGTCAGGAAGATCCCCTGGAAAAAGGATAGTCTACCCACTCTAGTATTCTTGGGCTTCCCTGGTGGCTCAGACGGTAAAGAATCTGCCTACAATGAGGGAGATCTGGGTTCACTCCCTGGGTTGGGAAGATCCCCTGGAGGAGGGCATGGTAACCCTCTCCAGTATTTTTGCCTGACAAATGGACTGAGGAGCCTGGCGGGCTGTGGTCCATGGGGTTGCAAAGAGTCGGACATAACTGAGAGACTAAGCACAGCACTTTGACGAGTGGTGTCAAAGATTAAATGGGATGAACTACATAAAACAAACTCCCTGACAGATAAAAGTAAACAAATGATGAAATGAAACTTGTAGCCTCTACACTCCTCTGCCATCACCCTAATTAGCTTGCTTAAGATCACAGACCCAGCACATAGGGAAACTGGGAACTTAAACTTGAGTCAGCTGGTTATAAAGACTTTTTGTAACGTGCCCCGCAGTGAGTCCGACGTGAAGAAAATACATATACTCATCACCTTCTTTCCTTCTGTTGGCTATTCCACTACCTTCATGGTGAGATTTTTTACATGTAGTTCCCCAGTTTTAAGAAATATATGAAATAATGTTCTTAATTTGAGAGTTTCTTTTCAGTGACTTGAGAATTTTAAAAACAATGTTTTAAGGGAGTTTGGGGTTAAACTAATTAACACTCTTTACACAGGAACAAACAGGCTATTCAGAGATAAAGGAAGTATATTGTAAGTCTGTGCCTATTCTCCTCCATGGATACACAAGAACGTTAATTGTAAAACGCTGATGCCAATAAATGCCATAGAACTGTTTCTTATAAATCTTTGTGAAATGTGAAAAATAAAACTGTGTCCTGGCTAGTAGAATGAATTCATGTCCGAGGATCATATTTCAAGGAACTTGATTAGTATTCATGAACAGTGCTAGAACAGAATTCGGTGATTTCTGCCAAGCCAGTGGTTCATTCAGGACAATTGAGAGATTAAGAAAAGGAAATGTTAAAATACTTAATTTTGATACCATTACTATTAGTAGTATTCCTGCAGTCATATTTTAGATTCCACCATATCATGCTGATACCTAGGAGTGTCATTTTCCACAGTCATTGTGTTGAAATGTGTTGTAAGAAGTCAGTCACTTCTTAATAAAGTGTATGAAAACTTACTTTTTACTTTATAAAAGCTATTTTTCACAATTCCAGCTATTGGACTTTAAAAATTCACGCCATTCTGTTTTTCTCTCCCTTTTAAAGTGGAGAAATTAAAATACTGCGAATACAGCATATAATTTTAGTATGTTTTCCATTCAATTCTTTGTGTGCCTGTATGTCCTTTCAAAATGCTGTTTGCCCATAGTAAATACTCACTTTATGTAGCACATCTAAAATTATATGATCATAAAGTATTGAGATATATAGATATATCTTAGAGAACATATACAGTATCTAATGACAGATTTTCTCATATGTTGCTAATTTTTAGTGTTATAATTAGAAATTAGAAAATGATATCATTCCAAAATTTATTTTCCAGTAGAAAAGTCAAATATCAGATACTAGATAACAGGGCTTTAATATATATGTCCAAGTGCATTCCATATTTATATATGAAAAATGTGAAAATTAGTCACTCAGTCGTGTCCAGCTCTTTGCAACCCCATGGACTGTAGCCTGCCCAGCCACTGTGTCCATAGAATTCTCCAGGCAAGAATACTGGAGTGGGTTGCCATTTCCTTTTCCAGTGGATCTTCCCTACTCAAGGATCAAACCCGGGTCTCCTGCATCACAGGCAGTTTCTTTACCAACTGAGCCACTATATATATATATATATATATATATATAATATATATATTCTGTAAATATGTCTATGCAATATAAATGACAGTATATAGTGTATATATTGTAACAACCAATATAAATAAATAATATAATTAGGCAATGATATGCATATTATAGAATAAATAACCCAAATCTAGAAATTTATAATTGAATATTTTACCAAAATATATGACACAAAATGTCCAATATAATTTTTTTGAATTAATATCAGCACTCAAGAAATGATAACAAATACTGAGAAATAAATTTCTAACCTGTTGCAAGAACTGCATGGCAAGTGCTGCTGCTGCTGCTAAGTTGCTTCAGTTGTGTCCGACTCTGTGCGACCCCATAGACGGCAGCCCACGAGGCTCCCCCATCTCTGGGATTCTCCAGGCAAGAACACTGGGGTGGGTTGCCATTTCCTTCTCCAGTGCATGAAAGTGAAAAGTGAAAGTGAAGGCGCTCAGTCGTGTCCAACCCTCAGTGACCCCATGGACCGCAGCCCACCAGGCTCCTCCATCCATGGGATTTTCCAGGCAAGAGTACTGGAGTGGGGTGCCATTGCCTTCTCCGTATGGCAAGTGAGACATGGCTTTTAACTTCTTAGCCAAGTATATGCATTTCCTAACTTTTGAATTCATAAAAATTAAAAGAAACTTTCTGCTTACTCTCTATTTAGGGACACACTACATAGAATTTACATATCAGATCTCTCTCTCAACAACACAAATGCTTAGCAGCCTGATGGCCAATAATTACCTGCAGTTTGCACGTTTTTCAAAAAGGTGTCAGGCATCAATCAGTCCTGGCTCAGGAGCCTGGCAGTGAGAGCTCACCAGAGTGGTGGTATTTACTGGTCGTGGGTATGATTGATGGTAAATGTCACATTAGCCCTTGGTAGAGCAGGGAAGTGTTTCACATAACAATAGCAGAACCATAGTTCCATAATTGTCTTCCCAGGTACTAAATACTAGGGGTACCTGTGTCCTTATCTTGCTCCCCTAGAGCACTAGCCTAGCCTTAATTGGCTCCTGTTTGAGCAAAAGTCCTCTAACAGTCTCCTTTTCCTATTTCTTCGTATTTCAAAATAGCACCCTCACTGTAAACAGGACAATCTTTCTAAAATAAAATACACCAACAAGATTTTGTTGAGTGAATATTAGAAGCTAAGCACAGTGTTCTGTGCTTTAAAGGGATCACTTCTTTTTTTAAATTAATTTATTTTAATTGGAGGCTAATTACTTTACAATATTATAGTGTTTTTTTCTGATATATTGACATGTATCATCTGTGGGTGTACGTGTGTCCCCCATCCTGGGATCACTTCTTTAATCCTTATGGTAACTAACAAAGCAGGTTACGAGCTGGCTCTGAGTGCTTAGGTAACTCACTTGTGCAAATGACTCTAAAAAATGACAGATCTGATCATTGAATTTAGGTTTGTCTTATGTGATAGGTTTTTCTCTTTCTGATAATGTCGTTTCTCCCGATGAGAAGTCCAGCGGTTTCCTACTGATGCAGGAAGACAGAATTCAAACTCAGTTGCATGCCCTCAGAGCTGTGCACGATCTGCCTCTATTCTACACCTTTTCAAACCTTTCTCCACCACTGGAAATGTGTATGAACCCCATTCGTGTTTTACTTCCCTCCTTGCTTTTGTAAATGTATTCTCTCAGCTTGGAATAACCTTGCCAATTCTCTGCTTATTCAAATACTACATTATTTCAGGATCCAAGTTCACTTTTCCTTTAATTCCTTTGTTAATCGCTTTCTCCAAACCATTGTAAGACGCCCTCTGTACCTGAATCACAACTTTGTATTACCATTATTCATCTATGTGTTGCACTCTTCCCACTAGACCATAAATTACTTGAAAGGAGAATTTACTTCAGACTCGTCTCTGCATCTAACAGTGCCTGTCTTGAATGGGATTGCAGATGCAGTTGGCCTGAACAAAAAAAGGCATGAATGAATGGATGCTGTGTCTTTACGTAAACAATCCAGTCATTTGATGATATAATTTCTTTCTTTCAGAAAATGTGGAGTACAGATTTACCAATATGCTCCATCGTGAGGGGATTTTTAAAGTTCCCTTTTAAAGGGTACCTGGAGTTTTAGGAAAGTTCATAAGAGCTGTCTGCAAGTCTCATTTTATCCATTCATTCATTTGTTCAACAGGCAATTTTTGAATGCTGACTCTGTTCTGAAATTATGATTGGCAGTGCAGAGACATGAAAGTGAAAGTGTTACTTGCTTAGTTGTATCTGACTTTTTGTGCCTCCACAGACTGTAGCTCACCAGGCTCCTCTGCCCATGGGATTCTCTGGCCAAGAATACTGGAGTGGGTTGCCATGTTCTTCTCCAGGGAATCTTCCCCACCCAGGGATGGAACCCAAATCTCCTGTCTCCTGCATTGGCAGGCAGATTCTTTACTGTCTGAGCCACCAGGGAAGCCCATACAGATACAGAGATAAAAAGGCAATGTCTTTATCATTGAGAGACTTACAGTCAAGGGAGAAATCTATGTCAGCAGATAATTAGTACAACATATAAAATGCAGAGGCAGCTCAGAGGAAACAGAACTTTGGTTTGCTAAGCCAAGTCAGGGAAGACTTCACTGAAGTAATATTTGAAGAAAGTCTTAATGTATTAAAGTTCCTTTAAGATTTAAAGTCAGGGTACGTGCATGCATGCTTAGTCACTCAGACATGTCCAGCTCTTTGTGACCTCATGGACTGTGGCCCACCAGGCTCCTGTATCCATGGGGTTTTTCAGGCAAGAATACTGGAGTGGGTTGCCATCACCTTCTCAGAGGATCTTCCCCACCCAGGGATCGAACCCATGTTTCCTGTGTCTCCTGCATTGCAGGTGGATTCTTTACCTGCTGAGATATTGGGGAAGCCCCCTAGGATACAGTTTAGGGTAGGAAAAGGACAGGGAACAGAACTAGCCATTAATGGCCCTGCAGAACAGTTGATATATTAGGACCATAAAATATTAAATCGATACAAGTCTAAGAATTTGGGTCGAGTGTCATAGGACACCAGACAGGTAGCCTGTGACACTTTAGTTCCTTGGGAAAACTCAGCACAGGAGTGTTGAAGGTAACAGAGGGTGCCAGAGTGGATGGATTTGACCCACATCATAAGTAGGCATATATTCAACTCCATCTGAAGTAACTGGAGTAGTACTAACTGCAGAGCTGCATTCTCTCCATCATCAGTCAATTCCCAGGAGCTAGTTAGTGTTCACAGTGGAAGCCAACTGAAATGAGAGTGTACTTTGCATATTGCCTCCTTGGCTCCAGAACTTAATTAGCTAGAGGCAGAGACCAAATAAATTAGAACTCATCTGTTAATAATTAAATTGACCATTAAAATTAATGATTAATAGGATAATTAAAATTAATGGTTAGATTAATGTTGAAACAGCCAATGCATTCCCTCCAGAAAATTTAGAATATTACACAGAACACTATTCCTGTTTCATAAATTCTTCTTGAATAAATGATTGAGAATTCTGGAACTCCTGGGACTTCAAACTTACATTTGAAAGAAGTTTGTGGATCATCTTAGAAATACAGTTATTTATAGTAATCTTGTTGAACACACAATTGAAAAATGTGAAAATTCTAGGACTTCAAACTTACTTTTGATATAACTTTGTGGATCGTCTTAGAACAGATTTAGAATCCCTGTGGAAGTACCTGGACGTGTGTGTGTTAACAGAGTCCCACAGGTGATTTCTTTGTGCCTTCTTGGTTAAGAATCATCATCAAAATTCATTCTCTATATTGCACAGATGAGGAAACTGAGGTCCAGAGGGATTAAGTACATTGTTCAAGGCCATACAGCTAGTAAATGACAGACCTGGGATTTAAATTGTTATTTTTCTTTCCAGTGCTCCTGGCAGCACCTAATAGCTGCCCTGAAGGACTTCAGCTCTAGAGACATGGGGAAGAACTAGCAAATCAAAATTAATGACAGAATAAAAACTCTGATCAGAAATTTTAAATGGCTGTGGCAATAATGCAGGAAAGCAAAGAGAAGAGACTACTCCCAACGCTTCTAAGATTCCTTAACTAGAACAAAACCAGGTAGAGAGATGGATTCCCTCATGCAATAAGCATTTTGTTGTTGCTGTTGTTTAGTCATTAGGTCATGTCTGACTCTTTTGTGACCCCATGGACCGTAGCCCATCAGGCTCCTTTGTCCATGGGATTTCTCAGGCAGGAATATGGAGTGGCCTTCTGCAGGGGATCTTCCCAACACAAGGATCAAACTTGCATCTCCTGCATTGGCAGGCAGATTCTTTACCACTGAGCCACGAGAGAAGCCTGTAATAAAAATTATTGAGCATTTATTATATGTTGATTCCTGAGAATAGAGAGAAAGGAGATGCCAAGTGACGAAGCCTACCTAAGCTTTCCTCTCTGGGGTTTTAGAGTTGTTGTTTTAAATATTTTTTATTGGAAGGGTAAAGATTGATAGATCAATAATATTTGATTTCCCTTGAAGTCTCTCTTTTGCATGAATCAAGCTGTGCAGGTGGTTAACCTGCCCAATTTTTCTGGAAACTAACACTGAGTGTATTAAACAGCAGCAGAATTTTCTGTTTTCTATCAGTATAGAGAGAAACGCCAGCACTTACGAGCTGATACATTCAAAAGCTTGTGAAATAAAAAGAGAGCTTCAGGCTCCAGCTTCTTAATAAGCCACCTACCAACGGTTGCAATGGTCCCCATTAGGCCTCTACTGCATGCATTTACAGGGAAGACACTGGACAAAAAAAAAAAAAATACCGACTTTATTGCGATTGAGGTTTCAGCATCAGCTTCAATTTGGAATGTCCACTTTTTAATAAGCTGAACTGGATGTCATAGAGCCTTAAAGCCTAGACTGAATGCAGAAGAAATGTTATTCTTGGTCCTTTTTCTATCTCTGTATTCTTAAGTCTTGATCCATGATCTCATCACTCTCATTGCAAAAGTTGAAAAAAAAAAAAAAATTCAAGGAAACCAAGGAAAAGGGAGAGAATTTGTCTCCCTGAAGCTTAAAAGAATTATCCCCAGTCATCCTCCACTTTTCCTTTATTCACAATTGTCCCTGCTTAGCCAACCAAGAGAAGGGGTTTTCTTCAGCCTGAGAATATTCCTGGACCTTACTCTATCATACACATGGAAGCAAAGGAGGGAAAGATTTAGCCTCTGCTCGGATACCAAAATCTCTGGCTCCTTTTGGCATGGCCTATGTGAGCTTTTCTCCTTGTGCAGGTTATAAAATTCAACTGCACTGTATATCTAGTTGAATTTTATAACCTGGACTGTGTATCTAGTGGGCTTTTCAGGTGGTAATAGTGGTAAAGAACCCGTCTGCCAATGCAGGAGGCATAAGGGATACGAGTTTGATCCCTGGGTTGGGTAGAGCCACTGGAGAAGAGCAACCCACTCCAGTATTTTTGCCTAGAGAATCCCATGGACTGAGGAGCCTGGCAGCTATGGTTTGTAGGGTCGCAAAGAGTCAGACTCAACTGAAGTGACTTAGCACACATACACATATATCTAGTAAGTGGCAGGACTCAAATTTAAGTCCAGAGCTAGGAAGCTCTGTCCCATAGCCGGTGTGACTTTTATTTCACTACACTTACTCTCTGTGTGAAAGAAATCTAATTTTCCTATTTTTGATATATGGGTTTTTGGCTTACATTTTACTCTTTCCCCCATTATCTGCTTGCTACCCACCTTTGGTATTTAAGAAGAAACTAATGAGGCTTTAGAGATCAATTCACAGAATTTAGCTTGGTTGATATACTTAGGAAGCCCTAATTTTACCTCCAGTAGGACTTGGATGAATGATTATTTACAACGGATTTCTTTGCTCCAAAGAACTACTTTGGTCTCTGTCTTTACTGTGCGATGTTGAAGTTCTTGAATTTAACATGTGCAACGTCCTCGATGAAAAAGGGGACCCAGCAGTCTGCAATATGGAGTAGTTTACTGCTGTATTGATATACAAGTAGGAGTCCTCAACCAAAGTCATAGAGGAAAATGCCCTTTTGCCAGTTGCCAGCTATCTGCATAACAACATCCTTTCTTATCATCCACTTGCAAATATTATGTGTTTTAGGAAGGAAATAGAATTTAAAATCTTTCAAGTTTCTGGGAAACCCCCAAATCTGTGGATGTATCACTCTCAAATATCAGAGCTGACAGATACGCCTTGAACTGCCTTTCTCACAGGACTGTATCACAAGTACCTTTGGATTTCTCAGCAGAGCATCAGTTCAGTTCAGTCACTCAGTCACGTACAACTCTTTGCAATCCCATGGACTGCAGAACTCCAGGCTTCCCGGTCCATCACCAAATCCCGGAGCTTATTCAAACTCATGTCCATTGAGTCAGTGATACTATCCAACCATCTCATCCTCTGTCATCCCCTTCTCCTCCTAACTTCAATCTTTTCTAGCGTCAGGGTCTTTTCCGATGAGTCAGTTCTTCCCATCAGCTAGCCAAAGTACTGGAGTTTCAGCTTCAGCTGAAACTGAAATCAGTCCTCCCAGTGAATATTCAGGACTGATTTCCTTTAGGACAGACTGGTTGGATCTCCTTGCAGTCCAAGGGACTCTCAAGAGTCTTTTCCAACACCACAGTTCAAAAGCATCAATTCTTTGGGGCTCAGTTTTCTTTATAGTCAAACTCTCACATCCATACATAACTACTGGAAAAACCATAGCCTTGACTAGATGGACCTTTGTTGGCAAAGTAATGTCTCTGCTTTTGAATATACTGTCTAGGTTGGTCATAGTTTTTCTTCCAAAGAGCAAGCATCTTTTAATTTCATGGCTGCAGTTACCATCTGCAGTGATTTTGGAGCCCCAAACATAAAATCTCTCACTCTTTCCATTGTTTCCCCATCTATTTGCCATGAAGTGATGGGACCAGATGCCATGGTCTTAGTTTTCTGAATGTTGAGTTTTAAGTCAACTTTTTGACTCTCCTCTTTCACTTTCATCAAGAGGCTCTTTAGTTCTTCTTTGCTTTCTGCCATTAAGGTGATGTCATCTGCATATCTGAGGTTATTGATATTTCTCCCAGCAATCTTGATTCCAGCTTGTCCTTCATCCAGCCCGGTATTTCACATTATGTACTCTGCATATAAGGTAAATAAGCAGGGTGACAATATACAGCCTTGACACACTCCTTTCCCAATTTGGAACCAGTCTGTTATTCCATGTCCAGTTCTAACTGATCCTTCTTGACTTGCATACAGTTTTCTCAGGAGGCAGGTCAGGTGGTGGTATTCTCATCTCTTTAAGAATTTTCCAGTTTGTTGTGATCCACACAGTCAAAGGCTTTGAGGTGGTTAATAAAGCAGAAGTAGATGTTTTCTCTTGCTTTTTTGATGATACAACGAATGTTGGTAATTTGATCTCTGGCTCCTCTGCCTTTTCTAAATCCAGCTTGAACATCTGGAAGTTCATTGTTCATCTGCTATTGAAGCCTGGCTTGGATAATTTTGAGCATTACTTTGCTAGCATGTGAGATGAGTGCAATTGTGTGGTAGTTTGAGCACTCTTTGGCATTGCCTTTCTTTGGGATTGGAATGAAAACTGACCTTTTCCAGTCCTCTGGCCACTGCTGAGTTTTCCAAATTTGCTGGCATATTGAATACAGCACTTTCATAGCATCATCTTTTAGGATTTGAAATAGCTCAACTGGAATTCTATCACCTCCACTAGGTTTGTTCGTAGTGATGCTTCCTAAGGCCCATTTGACTTAACATTCCAGAATGTCTGGCTCTAGATGAGTGATCACACCATCATGATTATCTGGGTCATGAAGATCTTTTTTGTATAGTTCTTCTGTGTATTCTTGCCACCCCTTCTTAATCTCTTCTCCTTCTGTTAGGTCCATACCACTTCTGTGCTTTATTGTACCTATCTTTGCATGAAATGTTCCCTTGGTAGCTCTAATTTTCTTGAAGAGATCTCCAGTCTTTCCCATTCTATTATTTTCCTCTATTTCTTTGCATTGATCACTGAAGCAGGCTTTCTTATCTCTCCTTGCTATTCTTTGGAACTCTGGATTCAAATGGGTATATCTTTCCTTTTCTCCTTTGCCTTTCAATTCTCTTCTTTTCTCAGCTATTTGTAAGGCCTCCTCAGACAACCATTTTGCCTTTTTGCCTTTATTTTTCTTGGGGATTTCATTTCTTTTTCTTTTTTCTTGGGGATCATCTTGATCACTGCCTCTTGTACAATGTCATGAATCTTGTACAGCAGAGCATACTTGAGACATATGTCATATACCAGTAGAAGCAGTCTTAAATATTGAATTTTATATACAGTGGATATCATATCTGAATGACATGTCCTTTAAAAGCCACACCATGGTTAAAAGCCCCCTGCCAATACCCACATCCCTTCCATTCATGTAACAATTTACTCTTAATAAAAGTATTTTTAATTCCAGCCTTCCCTGTTGATTCAGATGGTAAAGAATCCGCCTGCAATATGGGAGACCTGGATTGGATCCTGGATTGGAAAGATCCCCTGGAGGAGGGCATGGCAACCCACTTCAATATTCTTGCCTGAAGAATCCCCATGGACAGAGGAGCCTGGCAGGCTATAGTCCATAGGGTTGCAAAGAGTCGGACCTGACTGAGCAACTAACCACAACACAGCACAGCATTTTTAATTTCAGATGTTTCACATTTGATCCTCATGGCTAAATTGGGACGTAGAATTGCTGTTCAGTCGCTAAGTCATGTCCAAATCTTTGTGACCCTATGGACTGCAGTGCACCAGGTCCCCCTGTTCTTAAGTATCTGCCAGAGTTTGCTCAAATTCATGTCCATTGAGTTGGTGATGCCATCCAACCATCTCATCCTCTGTCACCTACTTCTCATGCCCTCAATATTTCCCGGCATCAAGGTCTTTTCCAATGAGTTGGCACTTCACATCAGGTGGCTAGCAGGTATCATTTCTTCAAGTTTATAGGTGAGGAATATGTTGCTCAGGGTACTTAAGAGTCTTGCCTAAAATCTTACTCTCAGGGAATGGTACAGATGAGACTTAAATCCAGGGCTCTTAACTATGAGAGTCTACTCCATCATATCATGATATCCCTTGGTTAATCCATTGAGCATTCCTCTCATCACCAGCTATAATAGGCAAAAAGCGTTCATTCATTTATGAACTATTTACTGAGTACCTGCTATATTCTGGACAGTGTTATTGGCACTGGGGATTCAAGGTGAATAAAATATGATCCTTATCCTCAAGGAACACCTACTTTTCAATGACAGTTAAGTAAATAAGTGATTGTGTTTTGCAAGTAATGTAACAAAAGTTTTAAAAAAGAGGACATTAAAACAACAAAATATTGCATAACTCTGCCTGGGATGATCTGAAAATGATTTGATGTGACATAATCTCCTTTTGTCCAGATAATTACATGACCCACAGAACCAGTAGTGCTTTAGTTTAGGAGTCCTATTAGATAAGAACTGTACTAATTTGGGGATTAGGAGATTTGATTTTAAAGAACTAATTTACAGAGTGACTTTGGCAACTTTTTCCTCTTTGGAGACTAAATTTCTTCATCTGTGAAATGAAAGGATTAAGCTAAATGATAGGTAAGTTCCTTTCCTGCCCCCAAGGTTTTATTTTATTTTATCTATTTTGCTTTTCTCACAGATGTGCATAAACTCTCTGTAGGGCTGTTTTCAGAAATTGCTTCTTAGGATTTTTTCAAGTAGGAACTCATTCATGATGTCAGTGTCTCTTTTCACTGGGAGGTTGGCTCTGATTCCCATTGTCTCTCGACCCACAGAGTGTGTTGTTTGCCAGGAGGTCTGGGACCAAAGCCCAGACAGTTTCAGTTGGGGTTACTGATAGGGACTTCACTGCATTATCCAGGATTCGGTGTGAGCTGGGCACTTTCTAAACTATCCTTGCCATTCTCATTTCTGTAGGTAAAGGATAAGAAAATGTGGATTGAGAGATCTTTTGACTTCTATTATCCTAAAACTACTGTGATTATAGGTAAACAAAGAGCCAACATGGCTCCTGAGAAACCCAGGGCAGGTGGCCAGACATGTCCTTATGCAAACTGAGACTGAAATCATATCTGTTTTCTGTTAAAGGTGCTGAGTGTCATTTTATGTTTGGAATGTCCTTATGGTATGCACTTCTAATTATTTATTTCACTTTCTGTTTACCCATATATCCATAACAACATCAGATCAGATCAGATCAGATCAGTTGCTCAGTCGTGTCCGACTCTTTGTGACCCCATGAATCGCAGCACGCCAGGCCTCCCTGTCCATCACCAACTCCCGGAGTTCACTCAGACTCACGTCCATCGAGTCAGTGATGCCATCCAGCCATCTCATCCTCTGTCGTCCCCTTCTCCTCCTGCCCCCAATCCCTCCCAGCATCAGAGTCTTTTCCAATGAGTCAACTCTTCGCATCAGGTGGCCAAAGTACTGGAGTTTCAGCTTTAGCATCATTCCTTCCAAAGAAATCCCAGGGCTGATCTCCTTCACAATGGACTGGTTGGATCTCCTTGCAGTCCAAGGGACTCTCAAGAGTCTTCTCCAACACCACAGTTCAAAAGCATCAATTCTTTGGCGCTCAGCCTTCTTCACAGTCCAACTCTCACATCCATACATGACCACAGGAAAAACCATAGCCTTGACTAGATGAACCTTTGTTGGCAAAGTAATGTCTCTGCTTTTGAATATGCTATCTAGGTTGGTCATAACTTTCCTTCCAAGGAGTAAGCGTCTTTTAATTTCATGGCTGCAGTCACCATCTGTAGTGATTTTGGAGCCCAGAAAAATAAAGTCTGCCACTGTTTCCACTGTTTCCCCATCTATTTCCCTAACAACATCACTCCTTCAAAAAAAAAAAAAAAATAGGACTAGGGACTTCCCTAGCAGTCCAGTGGTTAAGACTCTTTGCTTCAACTGCCGGAGACAGAGGTTCAATCCCTCGTCAGGGTACTAAGATCCTACACGGCCAAAAAAAAAAAAAAAACAAAAAAGAAATAGAACTAATAATTTGGAGCTTATACTTAAGAATTTCCCATGTACATATGTATGAATATCATTGTTTATCATATATGTAATATACATAATTCTCTTGAAATATACATTCACACAAACTTTTATGAAAATGAGATCACAGTAAACTACACTGCTCTGTAGTTCCTAATTACTGCTGAAGAGTTTCCATGGCAAGTGGTTAGTTTTAAATGTTCACTTTAAATCTTCACAAAGAATTTAAAAAGTCAATATTAAAATTTAGGTTGCATCAAATTATAAACATAAATGTATAAACATAAATGTAATGAATACTCTCATATGAAAAGATGCAGACAGTTTGAACACCAGTTTCTAACAGCATACTGAATTAAAGACTACTTACTTTTTAGAACTCATATGCACATGACCAATTTGCCCTAAAAAAGGACATTTAAGTCTCTGTTTTCACATCTTTGTTTACACTGGATACTGAACAGCAATTAATTTTAGGGAAAAATAAAGCCTCCTTTTTTTTTTTTAACATTATATCTTTCTCATTTACTATACATGCAGAACTATCTTAGAACAAGTGTCAAGATTTCACCTTTGATTCCTCTTGAGTCTTCTTGAGTTTTTCATATAGGATAGGTTCCACATTGTATTTTTTCATGGTTTATAAGATTAAGAAAGAGCACTGAATCACAACTTTGACTGAAAAGCCAGGATTTTAAATCCCAGCTCTTTTGTAAACAGTCCTATCTATAAAACAATTGTTCTGTTGCTTAGTCATGTCCAACTCTTTGTGACCCCACGGACTGCAGCACGCCAGGTTTCCCTGTCCTTCACTGTCTCCTGGATTTTGCCCAAATTCATGTCCATTGAATTGATGATGCCATCCAACTGTCTCATCTTCTGTTGCCCCTTCTCCTCCTGCCCTCAGTCTTTCCCAGCATCAGGGTCTTTTCCAGTGAGACGTCTCTTCACATCAGGTAGCCAAAGTATTGGAGCTTCAGCTTCAGCACCAGTCCTTCCAATGAATATTCAGGACTGGTTTCCTTTAGGATTGACTGGTTTTTATCTACTTGCTGTCCAAGGGACTCTTAAGAGTCTTCTCCAACATCACAATCAAAAGCATTAGTTCTTCAGGCTCAGCTTTCTTTATAGTCCAACTCTCACATCCATACATGTGAAAGTGAAGTTGAAAGTGATGTTGCTCAGTCGTATCTGACTCTTTGTGACCCCGTGGACTGTAGCCTACCAGGCTCCTCTGTCCATGGGAATTTTCCAGGCAAGAATACTGGAGTGAGTTAGGGGATCTTCCCGACCCAGGGATCGAACCTGGGTATCCTGCATTGTAGGCGGACGCTTTATCATCTGAGCCATTACTGGAAAAATTATAGCTTTGACTATGTGGACCTTTGTTGGCAAAATGATGTCTCTGCTTTTTAGTATGCTGTCTAGGTTGGTCATAGCTTCTCTTCCAAGGAGTAAGCGTCTTTTAATTTCATGGCTGCAGTCACCATCTGCAGTGATTTTGGAGCCCAAGAAAATAAAGCCTGTCACCGTTTCCCTTTTCCCCCATCTATTTGCCATGAAATGATGGGACCATGTTAATACTTTATAACACTGCATGCTTTTTAAAAACTTGCATATTTACTTTCTCATTTATTTCTGTACCAATGTTACTAAAACTGTAGGAAAGATGTGACATTTAAAGATAAAAAGTTCACTTTTGTTGAACAGAGAATGGATTTAATGATGTGAGATGAAAAGTGCTGTTTTCTGTCCTCCCTGGACAGTCACCCGATAGTGACTAACTTTCCATTTAAGTTTTTCTTTAAAGTGAGCTGCATTTTAAAATGTTCTTGATTTGCTACATGTTCCTACTCATTCACTCCATAGAACTACGTTCTGTGTAACATACTAAATTTAAGGTCAAGAATTTCTAGCTCCATATACAGTACCTTGTACATAATAAATGTTCAGTAAAAGTCTTTGGAATGAGTGGATGGAAGAGAGTAAGACATAGTACCTACCTCAAATGATTTTTCAGACAGTTGATGAGAACTGAAGGAAAAAAAGTTAATTAAATGATGTTGTCATAGTCAATGATAAGATTGAGAGCAGAGTTGAAAGTCACCTGACACTAATTTAGTGGAAAGAAAGCATTTAAGTGGCAGAAAAAAAATCCCATCAGAAATTGATATGGACCTGGGATGTAAGGCCCGAATAAGAGTTTGTGATTGACTAAGTGAGAGAGGAAAGAGCAGGCAAGAAAGGAAATTGGATATCAGTGAGTGAGAGAAGCACAGGATAAAAAGTTATGAAAAAACCCTAATGCACTTTTTGGCCAACCCCATATTACAAAATGCATAGAAGGAAAGAACATCATGGTAGTTGATCATATACCATGATATTTTAGATTTATTATTTTCTATACTTTAGTCATATCACCAATTAAATTAAAAGATAAGTAGGGCCATGGGCAAGGCAAGAAAGAGAGCATGCCTGTATGTTTATGTTAACAACAGCAATTCATGAAACTATTCATTTAAGTATATACTGTAAATTATACTTTTAAAATCAAGATAGGATTATAGGTATCTTGACATGTGACTCAAATGTCTTATACCATACTAGGCTGCTGCATTGTAGCAAGTGGGAGAATCAAGAACATGTAAAACCTACTTTAAAAACCAAAAGGGAGAGTCTCTTATCAGCGTTGTGAAATTAGTGTTGCTTGATTTATTAAGTTTTAGATTTGGTGGATCACAGTTTTTTGGATATGGTCTCAAACAAATCTTAAAAGAATTCAATGGTTAGACCCTCTGGATTGCTTAGATCACTTAAGACACACTTGTTATATTTGGCTTGTCTCAGGAATTAGATCTTTGATTTTTTTTTTTTTAACTGACTTGATAATGAAAACCTCCCTCTTCTCATGTTGAACACCTAAATTTTGCAGAAATGATGTTCAGGCCACTGGAATTAATTTGGCATTCATTAATTCAATAGAAAACATTTTTTGGTTGCCTACTCTGTACCAAGAAGTAATCAAGATTCTAAGAGTGTGATAAAATTATGCCCCTTTCCTGAATGTATGGGTATACTCTCTTTCCACCTAAGTCATCAGGAAAAGCAATGTCAGCACCTGTTATATTCTGCATCTTTTCCATGTTTCATGGGCCCTTACAGGAGATAGCGGAGATACTTGATAAAGGAGATACTTGTATGACTGTAACTAAAAGCTCAAGGATGTTGTTTTCTGTCTACCAAGTTCAATTTTTTTAGGCTGTGAATCAGGCAGATGCTTCCCAGGTGGCGCTAGTGGTAAAGAATCTGCTGGCCAGTGCAAGAGACACAGGAAACTCGGGCTCAATCCCTGTGTCAGGAAGAGCCCCTGCAGTAGGAAATGGAAACTCACTCCAGTATTCTTGCCTGGAGAATCCCATGGACAGAGGAGGCTGATGAGATACAGTCTATGAGGTTGCGCAGCATCAGGCATGACTGAGCATATGCACAGAGACACAGAGAATCAGGCATGTATAATGGAGGACCCATGGCCAACAGGATTGGTCGCTCTTTAGTGAGCTCTTATGCACAATAGAAATTAGTCATTAAAAACATCTGGGTGCTTAAAAAATAGTTGCATTCCTTACTATTAGTTACCTGACTTCTTTTTTTTTAATCACCATACATTTTATAGAAGTGACAATATTGAATTGAAGCCATATATGATTTTCTGATCCAATTCTTTATCATTAGCATGAAGCAGCTTAAATTCACTAATGAATATGGCAAGTGTCATGTATGTATTTTAAATTGTGTATTCCATAAAATTTGGAAGAAAATATTTTAAAAAATAAAATTTCTTTATTGGAATATGTTTATTAAACAACTTTGATTCCAACAACATCCTAGGACTCAGAAGTATGGTCCTTAAAAAGATGGTAACCCTCATAAGAAAAAAATCCTTAGAGTTTGATGATTATTTTAAATGGATGATTCCTAAGAACTAAAATATATAGCAGGAAACCCAACTGCTGGAAAGAATTCAAATAATGACCTTGCTTTGCTTTCATTAGCTAACCACAGGACTGATTCCTTGAACCACATTTTGCTCATGGATCTTGTCTTTCCCACCACTTATTTTTAATTATGCTGGAAATGCAAGCAGTCCTGAAGATCAGTAACAGTGTTTATGTTAGCAGTAATAGTACACTAGGCAATTTAATTATATCCTTGAGATGATTTTCTGGACCAATTAGTTTAACCCATTTTCTCTGAGTAATTCATTGTAGTCCATTTCAAATTACTAATACATTTCATTTAAATAGGTAACAATTCTGAAGACTGGCTAATTGTTTTTGTTTTTTACCAAGAGATCTTTTGAAATGGCTCTCTAGGGCCCTTCTCGGCAGTTGGGACATGTGAGAGCACGAAATATTTTTTCTCAGGCTAAGAGACCCACCACAGTAAGCACACTGGCAGTATCGCAAAGTGGCTAAAACATGGAATGAGTTCCAAGTCTCAGTTCATGCACTTACTAGAGAAATTATTTTGAGCACGTCACATAATCTCTTTTTCGGACTTCCCTAGTGGCTCAGATGGTAAAGCATCTACCTACAATGTGGGAGACCCGGGTTCAATCCCTGGGTCTGGAAGATCTCCTGGAGAAGGAAATGGCAATCCACTCCAGCATTCTTGCTTGGAAAATCCCATGGACAGAGGAGCCTGGTAGGCTACAGTCCATGAGGTCTCTAAGAGGCTGACATGACTGAGTGGCTTTACTTTCATTCTTTTCATTTTCATAGTCTAAAGAAGCCTTTGTTTACTCATTTGTAAAACAAGGAGTAATAATAGTATGTAACTGATAAGATTGCTGTAAAGGTAGAATAATATCCAGGCTAAGAACATATCAGAGTGCCTTGCACAAAGTAAGTGTATAATACTATAGATACTATCATTATTATCATTGTTATTATTATCAGTAATTAGTTATTTCTAATGACTTCACAGATTTCTTGATAGTAATATCATGAAAAACATTATTTACCTTTCCCTACTATATATTCTGGGGAGTCCCAGGTGGCACAGCAGTAAAGAATTCACCTGCCAATTCAGGAGACGCAAGAGACATGGGTTCAATCCCTGAGTTAGGAAGATCCCCTGGAGTAGAAAATGTCAACCCACTCCAGTATTCTTGCCTGGGAAACTCTATGGACAAAGTAGTGGGGTGGGCTACAGTCCATGAGGTTGCAAAGAGTCAGACACGACTGAGTGAGTGAGCACACACACGACATATTCCGTCTTAACAGACTATCTATGTTCATGGTCAAGTTACTTCCCCTTCTTTTCCAGCTGCATTGTCCCACTCGAGCCTCCCCTCTGTGTTCTCTGTGGGAATCGCAACACTGCTGCTTGAACTTAAGCACCAGCTGTTATGTCGTATGGAGGGCGTGGGGGTGTGCATCTCATTGGATTTGCTATAGTCAGCAGCCGTATAACCCTGGCCGAGTCACTTCTCTGGGATGCTGCTTTCTCTTGTGAAGTAAAGGCCCCTTCAGCTCCAACCTGCTGCTACCTCTCTTGTGACATTCTACAGTTGGGGTTCCCTGTCCCTTTCCTTCTCATATTCCTCTAACAGAGGGTGAGGGGACCCTACCCTCTTTCCACATGCTCCAGCTCTGAGTATTAAAATGCTCTTCCTTATTCTGATCTGAAATGTTTGTAAATTCTACTCATGGCAGTTTGGTCTTTGGTCATTGTTTTCATCGCTAGAGCCACATAACTGAAGTGATTTCTCAGGTCGTGCACGTTGCGGGTGGTAATCAGGCCCTACCTGAGTTCTCTGGGGCTTTACATCCACAGTGGTCCTAGCTGTCTTACCAACGGGGCTCGAGACTTATAGAGAAAGAATGTGGACTCTTTGTGTAGCCCCTGCAGACAGCAGGTCCACGAGGATAAGAATGTACTTTTTGGCCCATTTATTTGTGTAAATAGGCAAGGCACGATGATCCTACAGTGACAACATGTGACTCCTCGCCTTAATACTCTCTCTTCATAGCACCATCATCCTCTTCAATGTTCACGCTGGAATCTCCCAGAATATCCACATGTCTTGTTTTCAGGTCTGACTGAGTTTACCTCCTGATGCTTCTCACATCCATTCCCACTGCTTCCCTTTGCTTCAGGTTCTTAACATCTCATTGTAATCCATTTCTCACTGCTAATTTCAGCTCAGAGGGTCTTCACCTTGATTCATCTTCTAAAGTTCTAGCAGAATATTCCTCTCAAAATATCATTTATCCAAAAGTCTTTGATCTGGCCCCAACCTGATGCCCCAGACTCACCCACTATCCCAGATCTGCCTAGGAATTTTAAGCCATGGTAAACAATTTTGACTTAAAATGAGAAAAAAAAAAAATAGTATCAACAGAAGAGTTTTACAGAAGGGGATAAAATAGCTTTATTAGAAAGGTAGTTTTAATTTCAGTGCAAATAATAGACTGAATATAGAAAAGAGAAAGACTGAGTAATATGAGAGGCAGAAAAGCCATTTGGGAGGTTGTTACATCAATCAGAGAGATGCTTATTCCCAAAAGGAGGCTAGTACAGATATGAATACATAAAAATGGACATGCTCCAGACACAGTGAAAATTCCAAGGTTAGTTATTCTTCCTTCTCTGTCCTTTCTCCACCTGTTCCTGATGAGTTTGGTTTCTTCTTTTTGGCCTCACTGCCTGAATACATCTCTATTCCAAAGTGAGTGAACATGATTGACCCTCCTCGTAGTTTTGTCTAAACTCTGGTCCTGAAATATTAGACAATGACTATATAATAAAATAGAGATTCTAGGCCTTACTCAGAAATATATGCTAATTTTTATCTCCATACCATGACTGACACTTTGAAGTTTTTAAGGATTTTTAAAAATTCATCCATATATTCTTAGAGGTTTCCCAGGTGGCGCTAGTGGTAAAGAATCTGCCTGCCAAAGCAGGAGATGCAAGAGACTGGGGTTCAATCCATGGGTCAAGACAATCCCTTGAAGTAGGAAGTGGCAACCCACTCCAGTATTCTTGCCTGGAAAATTCCATGGACAGAAGAGCCTGGTGGGCTGCTGTCCATGGGGTCGCAAAGAGTCGGATGTGACTGAGCACGTATATTCTTAAGTTTATGAGAATTTTTTTTTAGTCCTCATGCAAGGTGGTGTAATTCCCTATGAGGCCACTTAAAAACTGTTTTTCAAGAAAATACTATTAGATGGCAGTAGTTTATGATCAAAACCATGTCTTAGAAGTTTCTTACCTTTTCTAAAGTATCAGAATATATCAGGTTAGGACAGGCTAATATTAGTTACCTAATATTTAGGTAACTAAATATTAGTTACCAGCTAAGTAGTGATTGAGTTGTTGATAGAAATTCTTGACTTTCAAATTTCCTTCTTACAACAGAGATGTGAGTTGGAGCTTTATCAGTCTGATATCTAAAAATTCCCCATTCATTGTCACTCTCATCTGCTCAGTACCAGAAATTATAGAAATTCTGACGTAGGCATGTTTTGCTTTTTTTTTAATACAGTATGTTAATGGCAAGTCATAAAAAGAATAGTTTTCCTGACCTCCACATTTCTTTATTTCTTTTCTTGTTTGAGACGTGGCATCAATTATGGTAATTCTGGCCCATAAATAGCTCAAATTAGAATAATGAAGCAATTGTCTCAATATCCCATGACTGATTGTGCCCAGGTAAGATTCATACATGCAGACTCATCTAAGCATGAGATAGACTATTTCTAGTACATAAATATCTGTGAGATTTATCAGGCTCCCACTAAGTAAATAGTGCTGTTGGTTTGATTGCAGAACTCAACCCTCTAATGCCTCCACAAGAATAAGAAAAAAAATCAGGTTTTTGGTAATGAAATTGGGTGCTGAGATGAAGCAGCCTAAATGTCAGCTTGCTCCTGGGATTCTCCATTCTACCCAACTTATTCTCCCAACTTCCTTTGATTGCCACAGATGTCCTTCTGCCTGGTTTGCAAATGATCAGGTAGTATCTTGACTGATGCCTTCTAATCCACTTTCCTGTCCTTCCAGAAAAGCTAAAATGGGTTGTTACAAGGAATTTAATAGGAAATAACTGACAGAAAAGCCCAGAGAAAAACAAATGAGTTTACAAGAGCACAAAGTAAACATGGATTAATTGAAGGAATACAAATTTCTGTCCATCGACTAAACGTGAATTAGTGTCAATTCCATTTCTGACCATCCCACAAAATGGTCAGCTTTTAAAAGTTTGCTTTCTTTTTCTTATTACTATTTTATCTTTGGCTGTGCTGGATCATTGCTGCACACAGGCTTTCTGTAGTTGCAGTGCACGGACTTCTCATTGTGGTGGCTTCTCTTGTTGCAGAGCACAGGTGGTAAGGCTTGCAGGCTCAGCAATTGTGGCACACGGGCTTAGTTGGCCCCTAGTATGTGGAATCTTCCTCCACCAGGGATCGAGCCTGCATTGCAGGTGTCTCCTGCAGGTGTCTCCTGCAGGTGGATTCTTAGCCACTGGACCACCAGTGAAGTCCCCTAAATTGTAAGCTTTTAAATGATTGATATAAAGAAAAGAAAGTGAAGTCTCTCAGTCATGTCCGACTCTTTGCGACCCCATGGACTATAGCCCACCAGGCTCTTCCATCCATGGGATTTTCCAGGCAAGAATACTGGAGTGGGTTGCCATTTCCTTCTCCAGGAGATCTTCCCAACCCATGGATTGAACCCAGGTCTCACGCATTGTAGGCAGACACTTTACTGTCTGAGCCACCAGGGAAGTTACATATAAGGATTGATATAAGGCCTGAAATTGATATAAGGCCTGAAAATAATTTGTTGTTTAGTCACTAATTCATGTCCAACTCTTTTGCGACGCCATGGACTGTAACCCATCAGGCTCCTCTATCCACGAGATTTTCCAGGCAAGAACACTGAAGTGGGTTGCCATTTCCTTGTCCAGATTTAAATTTAAATTTAAAATAAATTAGCTCTTTATTTATTAGTATTATTCCCCTATATACTTCAGTGTAAATTGTGATGATGGCCATTTATTATATTGATATTTAATAAATTGAGATAATAGGAAAAAACTCAGCTGTCCAAGTTATCTATGATTATAGCCATTTCTTGAGCTCCTACTTTGTAACAGGGGATTTGCATCTATTACATAGCTAAACAAGAGAACTTGGAGGTCGGTGATGGTATTAGTTCAACATTAGTGAAAGCAGCTTAGCATTTGTTGAAAGTTCTAGGCTTTAGATTTTAAATTAAGAATACAGAGAAAATAAGACAAAGTTGCTCTTATGAAGCATCTTATTGTTTTCCCACATCTTTGTTTTCAACCCACAATTCTCTTCTAGATCTTCACCCACATGCAATTTTTAAATTCATTTTTCTCAGGGACTTCAAATTCAGCTAGAGTAAAGCAAAGTTATTAACGTCTAAAGCTCCACCTGCCTTCTTTGGAAGTTTCGGCCTTGAAAAATGAGAGTCGTTGTAGAAACTTTTGTAAAACACCTTAACCCTAATGTCTAATTCATTCCTATGTGTTCATTCTTCTGCTTTTACACTCCTGCTGTTTTCAGACCTTCATCACCTCTGGCCATTGTTGTTGTTTCGAATTTGGTCTTCCTGCATTCCATCCACCACCCTTGCAATTCCTCTTCTTTATTGCTGCCAGAGTGATCTTTCTAAAATTTAATTCTGCTGCTCAATTTCCAGAGGCTCCCCCATTGCCAAAGTTCAAATTATCTATCACGGCATTTAGAGGTCTGCACAGTCTAGCCCTTGCCACCCTCTCTAATCCATTGTTTGCTATGCTTACTCTTGCTGCCACATACTCCAATTTCGCTTTTTCAGAGTACATCAGATTATTCCCTACATCTGTATCATTACCTCTGTTACCTAAAATGACCTTTCCCTTTATCCGTATTCTTCATTTTTACTTTATGATTTTTCTCTCTATTCCATCTTAAGTATCCTGTCTTCTCATTATATCTTCAGTCTGTTTCCATGTCATAGACATTTAACCCATATATATGTTTTGAAAATGACTTATCTCATAGACACAGGAGCCTGGTGGGCTACAGTTCAGAGGGTCACAAAGAGTCAGACACAACTGAGTGACTAACACACGCACATGTGTGTTTTGAAAATGACTTATTACACCTTATCTCCCATTGATTTTTTAAAATATTTTAAAAGAGAAAGTTTCATGCTTCATCTGGAGTTAGAAATCTCATAGGGTAAGGTTTTTAGTAGAGCAAATATTGCTGATCATTGTGACTGTTACAGGATAATAATATTTAAAATTATTTTATGTGGACGTCCCTGGTGGTCCAGTGGTTAAGACTCTGAGCTTCCACTGCAGAGGCCTCATGTTTGATCTCTGGTCAAGGAAATTCTGCATGCCACAGGATGTGGTCAAAAAAAAAATATTTCATGTATAGGTTTATTGTTTATTTGCTTATTCAATAAAGATGTGTAAGACAGAATCTAGGTAGTCAACAAATTGAGTTTGATGGGGAAAATGGTCAGATACATTGGTAAGTACAGTACACTGTGCTATTTGTCACGTGTGTGCAAATAATATGAATCATATATTATGAGTGAACTAATGGGTATGTGGGTGCTGGATGAAGCACAAGCTGGAATCAAGACTGCTGGGAGAAAAATCAATAGCCTCAGATATGCAGATGATACCACCCTTACAGCAGAAAGTGAAGAGAAAACTAAAGAGTCTATTGATGAAAGTGAAAGAAGAGAGTGAAAAAGCTGGCTTAAAACTCAACATTCAAAAAACTATGATCATGGCATCTAGTCCCATCACTTCATGCAAATAGATGGGGAAACAATGGAAACAGAGACTTTATTTTCTTGGGTTCCAAGACCACTGAAGATGGTGACTGCAGCCATGAAATTAAAAGACACTTGCTCCTTGGAAGGAAAGCTATGACCAACCTAGACAGCACATTAAAAAGCAGAGACATTACTTTGCCAACAAAGGTCCATCTAGTCAAATTATGATTTTTCCAGTAGTCATGTATGGATGTGAGAGTTGGACTATAAATAAAGAAAGCTGAGCACTGAAGAACTGATGCCTTTGAACTGTGGTATTGGAGAAGACTCTTGAGAGTCCCTTGGCCTGCAAGGAGATTCAACCAATCAATGCTAAAGGAAATCAGTCCTGAATATTCATTGGAAGGACTGACGCTGAAGCTGAAACTCCAGTACTTTGGCCACCTGATGTGAAGAACTGACTCATTGGAAAAGACCCTGATGCTGGAAAGATTGAAGTTGGGAGGAGTAGGGGATGACAGAGGATGAGATGGTTGGATTTTATCACTGACTCAAAGGACATGAGTTTGAGCAGGCTCCAGGAGTTGGTGATGGACAGGGAGGCCTGGTGTGCTGCAGTCCATGGGGTTGCAAAGAGTTGGAGAAGACTGAGCAACTGAACTGAACTAAATGTATATATAGATGGGAAAATAAAATATGGTGAAAAAAGCACATAGCAGGTCTCCAAGAACACATAGAAGTTACCTGGCACATACTAAATCGTCAGAAATAATTGTGAGATGAATTGGTTTAATGATTTCAGTTGATTGGTGAGTGATTTTTAATAGCATCAAGGAAGACTGTATTTGGTATGTGATAACAACTAAACTTTGAAGAATATGTACAGTTTGGGTAGAAATACAAGGAAAGAAATTGTAGGCCAGAGCAATTGTATGTGTAAAACCATGAGGGAATTAAAGGAAAAAAAAAAAAAAAGCATTGTTTATTTGGGAAGCATAAGTACTTCGACATCACTCCAGCATAGAACTCACTACAGGTAAAAGTGGAATAAAGATCTCTGGATCTGGTGAACTTATGATTTTGTCTAATAGCTATTCTGTAGACTAGGGAATACCACAGGTATGTGGTTTTAAGACTTTGAAAATTTCCCTTGTGTTTTTGATTTTGTACAGAAGGGGGTAGTTAAGAGTTTTTCTATCACCCCAAAAGATAGAACTAATTTCTAAATATTTTAGAAATTTTTTTTTGCTGCTTTTTTTTTAAATTTTTTATTTTATTTAACTTTACAATATTGTATTTGTTTTGCCATATATCAAAATGAATCTGTCACAGGTATACATGTGTTCCCCATCCTGAACCCTCCTCCCTCCTCCCTCCCCATACCATCTTATCTTGTTCATTTAAAAAATCTTTTTAAGTGGCTAAATATAGTAAACTTGGTGTTTCAATTTATGACACAAAATGAAAAGTATTATATTTGGCAGATAGCTTAAGTGACAGATAAGCTTTTCCTAAATAACTCATTCTTAAATTTTTACTTACAGATATTTTTTGGCTACTGTGCTACTTAAACTGAACTTCGCCTCTAAATTCTGACAGTTTATCTTACTACCCACAATTTCCTTCTTATTAAGGATACTATCCTTCTTTACTTTTTGGGTTGATGTTCATGTGTCAATCATAGATTCTTATAGCTAGAAGGAACTTTGGCAGTTGTTTGTCCTGTATTCATTATTATCCAGATGTTGTAACT
Source organism: Bos grunniens (assembly GCF_055505025.1). NCBI lineage: Eukaryota > Metazoa > Chordata > Mammalia > Artiodactyla > Bovidae > Bos > Bos grunniens. Next base: position 44,901,535 of record NC_141193.1, on the reverse strand, counting down.
GAAGACTAGAAAGGATAACTAACTTTACTAATTTCACATCTGGGCCTGGTTTGTAGCATGGTTCTAATTCTATGATCTTTCCTCCAGTAGTACTGTTAATCCAAGAAGATCCTGGCTTTTCTTCTAAGTTAATCACCCTCCCCAAGAGGCCAATAAGAAAATTGATGCCCACAAAAATACTGATAGTTTATGATAAAGGTGCCATAGGATCTCCATCAGAATATCAATTTCGATATACAGCAAACAAAAAAGCTCCTGCACAGCAAAGGAAACCATCAAGAGTATGAAAAAACAACGTAATCAATGGGAGGAGAAATCTGCAAACCATACATCTTATAAGACATTAATACCCAAAACACATAAAGAGCTCCACAAAAAACCTAATCAAAAAATGGGCAGAGGATCAGGATAGATGCTTTTCCAGAAAAGGCAGATTGCCCACAAGCACATGAAAAAATGTTCACCACCACTGACTATTAGGGAAGTAGTCAAAAACACAAAGAGATGTTATTCACACCTATTAGATGGCTAACAAACATCAAGTATTGTAAAGGATGTGGAGAAAAGGGTAAACCCTTTACACTGTTGGTAGGAATGTAAACTGGCACAGCCACTATGGAAAACAGTATAGATGTTCCTCAAAAAATTAAGAATAGAACAACCAGATGATGTAACTCCATTTACTTCATTATTTATCTGAAGAATACAAAAACAGTAATGCAAAAAGATGTATGTGCCTCTACATTCATGATGGCATTATTTACAATAAGCAAGATAAGGAAACAACCTAAGTGCCCACTGAAGGATGAATGAGTAAAGATATGGTGTGTGTGTGTATATATGGTGAGTCCCCTACATAGAAACCGTCACGTTGCCAAGTTACGAACGTGCATTCACATGTCCAGTCATGTAAGTTTGTTCATGTGTCTGGTGTACATCGTCACGAGTGTGCGTCCTCTACAAGTAGTTGTGCTTTTGTGTCCTTTACAGTACATTATGATATACAGTAGTACAGTATCTTTATTTCCAGCCCAGGATGTCTGGAAGCAAGCATAAAAGCTGTGGTGATGTAGCTGGTGCTGCTAAGTGTCAAACAATAACAGTGGAAACAAAAGTGAAAATAATTGAGAGTGGAGCTCATTCTTATAACATGAATCATTCAACTATCAGCATGATTCTAAAGAACGAGGGCAGGATCAAGGAACATGTGAAGGCTGGCGATGTTGACAATAGCATCAAATAAGCATGGAAAAGCGATGCAGGAGACGGAGAAACTCCTCAGTCAGACAGAAGTCAAAATAAAATATTGTGTGTATGAAACTTACATAACATTATAAGCTAGAGTATCTTGATTGTATAGGAGCTTTCATCATTCCTTTAGGCTATTATGCGTTTTATTGATTCTAAAAAGTTATATCTAGCTGCTTACATCTCCACTTGTATTTTGCAATCATATAGCTTTCCATTTACAGTTTAATAGCCCCCTTTCCAGTTTCCTTAGCAACTGACTGAATTTGAAAACTACAGTTTCTTTAAACAGAACTGGAAATTAAGAAAAAAAAAATTAACCTGTTCCTATCATAGACACATTTTCTGAGATCTCAAATAATGTAAACATATTTTTAGTAATTTACTCTCACTACTTTTACAGCCAAGTTCAACCATGTCTCTCTTGTTCATGATTAGAAAAGATGTCCAGTGAAATACAGCTCCCATGGAACACAATAAAAAATTGCCATTTCAGTATTTTTGGTGATAGAATTATTAGATAAATATGACTTCTTTATTGATAAATGTCCTTTCTACCACCCCAACATTTTAAATATACTTTACCATCTCGGGTTGTCCCTGATCTCTCTCCTCTTTATTCTTATGCTTTTTTGTTCAGTCTTAGATCCTCTCATCCAAAATTCTTCAAATTATCACACATACAATTATACTCCTATGTTTGATCTGATTTGTTTCTTCTAAAAATTTATCATCAGGTTTATTTGGCATTACCAAATGCCCATCAGGGTTACTTTACAAAACAAAGAAAAATATTTTTTAAATTTATTCTGGTCTAAGGAGTAAAGACAGAGAAGGCAATGGCACCCCACTCCAGTACTCTTGGAGCCTGGTGGGATGCTATCTATAGGGTCACACAGAGTTGGACAAGACTGACACGACTTAGCAGCAGCAAGGAGTAAAGAAGAGTAAGGAGATGTTCCTTTTTTTATTTTCAGATAAATATCCTTTATTGTGTTGAAAAAAGTTTTCATTAATAATTTAAAAATCATTAAGAATTTTTGGATTTTATTGAGTGCTTGTCCTGCATGTTTATTTCTTGTTTATTTCCTCATTTGCAAATTTTATACTCATTTTGGGGATATTTTATCAGATGGATTTTGAATCTCATGCACTATTCCTTTATGTCTCTTAGCACAATATTTTACTTTATTTTGCATCTTTTTTTCTCATTGTGTTCTGGAAGACTTTCTCAAAATTTTTCACAGGCTGTCCATTAAATAAAAAAATTTAGGTAGAAACCTGGGAAGGCGGCAGTGTGGGAAAAGAGTCATGCCTTGGCTGGAGCAGCATGCTGTAATCCCTTTTACTCTAACCACTGGTATTGCAGGGTTAAAATGAAGGAAGATCGGCAATTGCAGAAACACTAAGGGCTTGGATGTGCAAGGAGTTCTGCAAAGCTAGGGGAAGTGCGACTTCTAATATTACTGGACATTCCTAAATACAAAAAGTCCAAACTAAGATAAGGCTAATAAAATAGCTGGATTTGTTGAGAGGATGGGACATGAGCCTAGTGCTGTCACCACCTTCTGTCTACCTAACTGGAGGACCTGCCATAAGTGGAAACAACACAGAGGAAAGCTGGACCTAAGAGATGGGAAGACTCCTGAGAAGGCCCAAGAACAGAATTTAAACCACAGAGTGGAACTTTTCAGAGACCAAGCCCTGAGCCATTGGAGTGGGAGCACTGACTCCAAGACCCTAGACTACCAGAGAACTAACCCTAGGGAGTATCAAATAGTGAGAACTCATGCAAAGGAAATCACTTAAATATAAGACCACCAACCAACCACCAGTAGCAGGACGACTCATCCAGGCAACAAACAAACAAAAAATACAAACCCAATCATCAGCAGACAGGATTACCACCTCACTCGGCCTTGCCCATCAGAGGAAAAACAAACAAATGAACAAAAACTCAACACAAATCTCACCCTATACAAGCTTACAAAAACAACGGGACCAGCCTTAGGAGGGCAGAAACCAACAGGAAGAAAGAATTCAATCTTGAGGCCTGGGAAAAGGAGACCTCAAACACAATATGTTAAAAAAAAAACAAAAAAAAAGACGGAGAAATACTGCACAAATGAAGGAAGAAACTAGAAACACAGAAGTCCAAGTAAATGAAGAGGAAAGAGGCAACCTACCTGAAAAAGAATTCAGAGTAATGATAGTAAAGATGATCAAAACCCTTGAAAACGGAATGGAGAAAATGCAAGAATCTATTAACAAAGACCTAGAAGAATTAAAGAATAAACACACAGAGACAAACAACACAATCCTGCCAGAAGGAATCAATAGCAGAGTATCTAAAGCAGAGGAATGAATCAGTGAGCTGGAAGATAAAATTATGGAAATAATTCTGAAGACCAGAATAAAGTAAAAAGAATGGAAAGAACTGAGGATAATCTCAGAGACCTCTGGGACAATATAAAATGCACCAACATTCAAATTATAGGGGTCCCAGAAGAAGAGGAAAAGAAAGGGTATAAGAAAATTTTTGAAGAGATTATAGTTCAAAATTTCCCCAACATGGAATAAGAAATAGTCCATCAAGTGCAAAAGGTACAGAGTTCCAAACAGGATAAACCCAAGGAGAAACATGCCAAGACACATATGAATCAAACTAACAAAGACTAAACACAAAGAAAGAATATTAAAAGCAACAAGGGAAAAGCAACAAGTGACATACAAGGGAAACCCCATATGCTTAACAGCTGATCTTTCAGCAGAAACTCTGTAGGCCAGAAGGGAATGGCAGGATATATTTAAAGTACTGAAAGGGAAAAATCTACAACCAAGATCACTGTACCGGAAATGATCTCATTCAAAATTGATGGAGAAATGAAAAGCTTTCAGACAAGCGATAGTTAAGAGAATTCAGTACCACCAAACCCGCTTTACAACAAATGTTAAAGGGATTTATATAGTCAAGAAATACAAGAGAAGAAAAATGATCTACAAAATCAACCCCATACAATTAAGAAAATGGCAATAGGAACATATATATCAATAATTACTTTAAATGTAAACAGATTAAATGCTCTAACCAAAAGACACAGACTGGCTGAATGGATACAAAAGCAAGATCCATATATATGCTGTCTACAAGAAACCCACTTCAGACCTAAAGACACATACAGACTGAAAGTGAGAAGATGAAAAAATATATTCCATTTCAATGGGAAGCAAAAGAAAGCTAGAGTAGCAATCCTCATATCAGACAAAATAGGCCTTATAATAAAGAATATTACAAGAGATAAGGAAGGACACTCCATAATGATCAAGAGATCAGTCCAAGAGGAGGACAGCACAATTGTGAATATCTCTGCACTCAACATAGGAGCACCTCAATACATAAGACAAACACTAACAGACATAAAAGGAGAAATTGACAGTAACACAATAACAGTAGGAGACTTTCACACCCCACTCACACCAACGGACAGATCATCAAAACAGAAAATTAATAAGGAAACACATAAGGAAAATTAATAAATACATTAGATGAGATGGATCTCATTGATATCTTCAGGACATTCCATCCAAAGGCAGAAGAATACACCTTCTTTTCAAGTGCAAATGGAACATTCTCCAGGATAGACCATATCTTGGCTCACAAATCAAACCTCAATAAATTTAAGAAAATTGAAATCATATCAGTCATCTTCTGTGGCCACAACACTATGAGACTAGATATCAATTACAAGAAAAAACTGTAAAAAAGATAAGCACATGGAGATTAAACAATATGTTTCTAAATATCTAACAGCTTACTGAAGAAATCAAAAGGGAAATCAAAAAATTTCTAGAAATGAGACAATTAAAACATGACAACTCAAACCCTATGGGATGCAGCAAAAGCAGTTCTAAGAGGGAAGTTGATAGCAATACAATCCTATCTCAAGAAACAAGAAAAACATTGAATAGACAACCTAACTTTACACCTAAAACAACTGGGTAAAGAATAAAAAAAAAAATTAGTAGAAGGAAAGAAATCATAATGATCTGAGGAGAAATAAATGAAAAAGAAATGAAACAAGCAGTAGTAAAGATTAACAAAAATAAAAGCTGGTTCTTTGAGAAGATAAACGAAATTGACAAACCTTTGGCTGAACTCATCGAGAAAAAAAGAGAAAAGAATCAAATCAACAAAACTCAAAATGAAAAAAGAGAGGTTACAACAGACAATGCAGAAATACAAGGCTTATAAAAGACTATTATGAACAGCTATATGGCAATAAAATGGATAACCTGGAAGAAATGGACAGATTCTTAGAAAAGTTCGACCTTCCAAGACTTAACCAGGAAGAAATAGAAATTATGAACAACCCAACTACAAGCACTGAAATTGAAACTGTGATCAAAATTCTCCCAAAAAACAAAAGCCCAGGACCAGATGGCTTCACAGGAGAATTCTATCAAACATTCAGAGAAGGGCTACTGCCTATCCTTCTAAAACACTTTCAAAAAATTGTAGAGGAAAGAACACTTCCAAACTCATTCTATGAGGCCACCATCATCTTGATACCAACATCAGACAAAGACAACCCAAAAAAAGAAAACTACAGGCCAATATCACTGATGAGCATAGATACAAAACTCCTCAGCAAAATTTTAGCAAACAGAATTCACCAACACATCAAAAAGCTCATACTTTGATCAAGTTGGATTAATCTAGGGGTGCAAGCATTCTTCAAAATATGAAAATCAATCAATGTGATACACCATATTAACAAATTGAAAGATAAAAACCATATGATCATCTCAATAGATGCAGAAAAACTCTTTGACAAAATTCGGCAGCCATTTATGATTAAAACTCCTCAACAAATGGGCATAGAAGGAACCTATCTCAGCATAGTAAAGGCCATATATGATAAGCCTACAGCAAATATTATTCTCAATGGTGAAAAACTGAAAGCATTCCCCCTAAGATCAGGAATGAGACAGGGGTGTCGACTTTCACCACTATTATTCAACATAGTTCTGGAAGTCCTGCTGCTGCTGCTGCTAAGTCGCTTCAGTCGTGTCTGACTCTGTGTGACCCCATAGACGACAGCCCACCAGGCTCCCCCATCCCTGGGATTCTCCAGGCAAGAACACTGGAGTGGGTTGCCATTTCCTTCTCCAATGCATGAAAGTGAAAAGTGAAAGTGAAGTCGCTCAGTCGTGTCCGACTCTAGCGACCCCATGGACTGCAGCCTGCCAGGCTCCTCCATCCATGGGATTTTCCAGGCAAGAGTACTGGAGTGGGGTGCCATTGCCTTCCCCATCTGGAAGTCCTAGCTACAGCAATCAGAGTAGAAAAAGTTATAAAAAGTATCCAGATCAGAAAAGAAGTAAAGCTCTCACTGTTTGCAGATGACATGACAATGTACATAGAAAACCCTAAAGATAGTATCAGAAAATTACTAGAGCTAATCAGTGAATTTAGCAAAGTTGCAGGATACAAAATCAATACACAGAAATCACTTGCATTTCTATATACTACCAATGAAAAATCAGAGAAATTAAGGAATCAATCCCATTCACCATGGCAATAAAAATAATTAAATGTTTAGGAATAAACTTAACTAAGGAGACAAAAGAATTGTACACAGAAAATTATAAGACACTAATGAAAGAAATCAAAGATGACATAAAGAGACAAAGAGATATTATATGTTCCTGGGTAGGAATAATCAATATTGTAAAATGGCTATTCTACCAAATGCAATCTATAGATTCAGTTCAATCTCTATCAGATTATTACTGGCATTTTTCACAGAACTAGAACAAAATATTTCAGATTTCATATGGAAACACCAGAGACCCTGAATAGCTAAAGCAGTCTTGAGAAAGAAGAATGGAGCTGGAGGAATCAACCTTCCTAACTTCAGATTATACTATTAAACTATAGTCGTCAAGACAGTGTGGTACTGTCACAAAAACAGAAATGTAGACCCATGGATCAAGACAGTAAGCCCAGAGTTAAGCTCATGCACCTACTGTTGCCTTATTTTTGACAAAGTAGGTAAGAACGTACAATGAGGCAAAGAGAGCCTCTGCAATGAATGGTGCTGGGAACACTGGACAGCTACACAAAGAAGAATGAAATTAGAGCACTTCCTAACGCCATACACAAAGATAAACTCAAAATAGATTAAAGACCTAAAAAGACCAGAAACTATAAAATTCTTAGAGGAAAACTTAGGCAGAACACTCAATGATATAAATCAAAGAAAGATCCTCTATGACCCACCTCCTGCTAAGTCACTTCAGTCGTGTCCGACTCTGTGCGACCCCATAGACAGCAGCCCACCAGGCTCCCCGTCCCTGGGAGTCTCCAGGCAAGAACACTGGAGTGGGTTGCCATTTCCTTCTCCAATGATGAAAGTGAAAAGTGAAAGCGAAGCCGCTCAGTTGTGTCCAACTCGCAGTGACCCCAGGGACTGCAGCACCAGGCTCCTCCGTCCATGGGATTTTCCAGGTAAGAGTACTGGAGTGGGGTGCCACTGCCTTCTCCTAAAGTAAGGGAAATAAGAAAAAAAGAAAGCAAGTGGGACCTGATTAAACTTAAAAGCTTTTGCACAGCAAAGGAAACTATAAGCAAGGTGAAAAGACAACCCTGAGAATGGGAGAAAATAATAGCAAATGAAACAACTGACATCAGATTAATTTCCAAAATATACAAGCAGCTCATATAACTCAATACCAGAAAAAAAGCAACCCAATCAAAAAGTGGGAAAAAGACCTAAACAGACATTTCTCCAAAGAAGACATACCGATGGCAAAGAAACACATGAAAAGATTCTCAACATTGCTCATTATTAGACAAATGCAAATCAAAACTACAATGAGATATCACCTCACATCAGTCAGAATGGCCATCGTCAAAAAATCTACAAACAATAAATGCTAGAGAGGATGTGGAGAAAAGGGACCGCTTTTGCATTGTTGGTGTGAATGTAAATTGATAACAGCCACTATGGAAGATGATATGGAGATTCCTTAGAAAACTAGGAATAAAACCAGCATATGACCCAGCAATCCCACTCCTAGACATATACCCTAAGGAAAACAAAATTGAAAAAGACACATGTATCCCATTGTTCATTGCAGGAATATTTACAGTAGCTAGAACATGGAAGCAACCTAGATGTCCATTGACAAATGAATGGATGAAGAAGTTGAGGTACATATACACAATGGAATGTTTTTCAGCCATAAAACGGAACACATTTGAGTCAGTTCTAATGAGGTGGATGAACCTAGAGCCTATTATACAGAGTGAAGTAAGTCAGAAAGAAAAAGATAAATACCATATTCTAATGCATATGTAAGGAATCTAGAAAAATGGCACAAAGAATTTATTTACAGGGCAGCAGTGGAGGAACAGACATAGAGAATAGACTTATGGACATGGGGAGAGGGGAGCAGAGGGTGAGATGTATGGAAAGAGTAACATGGAAACTTACATTACCGTATGTAAAATAGATAGCCACCGGGAATTTTCTGTATGGCTCAGGAAACTGAAACTGGGGCTCTGTATCAACCTAGAGGGGTGGGATGGGGAGGGAGGTTCAAAAGGGAGGATATATATATATACCTATGGCTGATTCATGTTGAGGTTTGACAAAAACAAAATTCTGTAAAGCAATTATCCTTCAATTAAAAAATAAACTAATTTAAAAACACAAAAAGCAACTTAGGTATTTTTAATTTCTAAAGGCTCCTTCTTATTTAATGATGTCTTTAGTAGTACTGAAGTGTATATTTATTATTACTAATATTATTATTATTTATAAATGAATACCTTCTTGAATCTCTCTAAAGATGCTAAGTATAATTTTAAGGATTTTTTATACTTTCTTTTCATCATAGGTCAGTTGTGCTGTTGTGCTATTTTCATCTTCGTTCTCATGTCTGGAGAGCTTTGGTTGTTGATTCGTATTTATAATGAAATTGGTTCTTTCAGACCTAATATTCAGTAGCCTGAGCTGCTAAGAGCAGGATATAAAGAGAATAGTTTTCGCAGCAACATACAAAACACCCACTTTGCCCACAGAGATGAATAAAGTAAACTGTCTTCCCTGGAAAAATTCACAGCTTAATGGTGAAGACAGGCATAGCTGGAACCTACCTATCCACCCATCTACTTGTATCTCCACTTGGACATTACACAGGCCTTTCAAACTTAAAATGTCAAAACAAACAAATCAACAAACAGAACAACTAGATTTCTATTCCTCTCCTCCTAATCAGGTCAGAGTCCCCATTTTACTAAATAATATTATTTTATGACCAAGGCCAGAAAATGGAAGGTCATCTCTTTTCTTTGACTCTCAAATTCAATGCACCAGCAACACCTGTTAATTTATCATTAAAGTAGATCTTAAATATACTTAACTTCTCACCATTGTTTCTGCTCTCCTTCGAACCCAAACAGTTGGATCCACCTGAACTGCTGTAGGAGCCTTCTAGCTCCATCCTTGCAGCAGTCCCATGTACTCACTGCAAATAATCCAGAAGACTTAGTTTGCAACTACTAAGAGATCATACCGTCTTAACTGAAACCATTTGACACCTTTTGAAAAATCCCAGTGAATTATCATGTCTCCTAAAGCCCTGCCTGATGTGGCCTCCACCAATAGCCTTACTCATCCTTCTGTCATCCACCCTTGTCTTTTCAGCTGTCCTGACATTTAAAATTTTTTTCCAGCCCTTTGCTCCCTGGACATTTATATTTGTCTCATCCCTTATTTTGATTGCTACTGATCCCTGCTCACCAGCTCTATGTTCCATCTTAGACAGCAGATTGCAGCTAAAATATTATCTCCTCCAAGAATGAGTACTGCCCCAATCAAAACACATACCTGCACTATATTTTTATGTAAATAAATATTTCCTTTATTGTATCAATTCCAATGTATATTTTCATATATTTGCCTGTATATTGTCAGTCCCTTCCATCTAAAGGTCATGTCTAATGTATTGTAAGGGCTTAATATGTATTTTCAATAAATAAGTGCATTATTTTCATTTTAATTTATCCTATAAATATTTATAGAGTGTGCCCCATGTGTCGGAAACTCTTCATGGCCCATGGGGACCCAGCAATGAGCAAAACAAAAAATCTCTGACTTCATGGAAATCACATTCTAATTTATGGTAAATGGAATTATTGGATAAAAATTTGATTTGCTCACCCATAAAAGTCCTTTTCTCTGCTCCAACTAACAGTAGGGAGGGGAGATAGATGACAAACACAAAAAGCAAAGTATGTGATACAAGTAAAGTAAAGCAGGAAAAGGACAGTAGGAGACCATATGTGAAGGTGACATTTTTAACAAGGCAGTCAGGAGTGACTCCTGAGAGGGTGATGTTTGAGGAGACTTTAAGGATGGGTGGGGGGAGTCATGCTGGTACCTATAGGGAGAGCTGTCTAGGCTAAGGGCACAAAAAGAGGGGCTCAGAAGTGGAGATGCTCCTCAGATGTCAGTAGCAGCGAGAAACCCAGGACGGCTGACATAGCATGGATGATCCAAAGAGTTGAAAGGGGAAAGTACAGAAACTTCAAGCTAGTGGACTGAACAATGAAAGAATTGTGAGCACTTTGGCTTTTACTTTTAAACACATAGGAGGCCCCGAGAAAATTTTGTGGTGGTACCTAATTATAACAAATCATGGGAGCGCAATACATTAATCATTCTGGGAACCCAGGGGTATCATCTCAAATCATCTGGATGGTGCAGGGAGGCCAGAGGCAGCAGAGAGTTCTTAGAGGAAATGGTAGCTGAGATGATGTTCATTTATCTATCAAGCTCCTACCCATCCTTCCAATCACACCCCAGGTGTGGCCTCCTCATGCCACCACTATATCTTAAATATACTCTGATTTCATTATGCCACGTGTTTATAATCTTCTGGCTGTGAGGTTTTTGGTGCTGGAGACCAAGTCACATTCATGTCTGTATATTCAAAACCTGGTGTAGTGTATGGCAAATACTTGATGTCTCTTGGAGAGATAGGCATGGGTGGAGATTAGGAAATGAGTGCTTGCTCTTGATGCTTCTGAACTAGCAGATTTTCAAACTAAGTGATGGGGCATCTCATCTAACATATCAGTATAGGATTAGATGATACTGTATTATTATTGAACCTAAGAAGAGCACCAGGGTGCTGCCAATAAAAGCACCATATTCAATTTTCTTTCCAGTAGTTAGCTTTCACCCTGCCTTCAGCCAAATGGTTCATAGTCAATATCACTATTGCTAGCCATGTCAAAAAAAAAAGACAAAAATACAGATACTCTTTTCTTGTTAATTTCTTTACTGCTAAAATTGTCAATAAAAATTTGAAGCTTCAGGACTTCTCTGGTGGTCCAGTGGCTAAGACTCCAAACTTCCAAAGCAGGGGGCTCCCAGGGAACTAGATCCCACATGCCTCACCTATGACCTGGTGCAGCCAAATAGATAAATGAAGACAAAAAAAAAAAAAAAAAACGACTTGAGGCTTCACTTCATCAGCTATACCAAGCCTTTCCTAGACATGTATTATTGGCAAATATCATTAGTAAAAGTGACTAATTAGGTCAAGCAGCTGAATGCCTTGACTGCGTAATGTCATGTGTATGAGGATTATATATCATTTGCCAAACTGTGTTTTTCATAACTACACACACAGTATTCTTAGACACAATTTTCCAGCTGCCTTAAGTGCTAAACTCTTTTTCTTAAAGTGTAAGTGTTTTGAAGTCACAGGGAATACTACAGTATAAGTCTTCATTCCATCCTTCTCAAATCATTTGTTTTAATTTAGTCTGTTTCCCTTCGCTCTATTCATCTCCACATTGAGCTTTAGCATAAGCTAACCTTTTTTCTTCAGAATGTAGAGAAATGTCAAGAAGATCATGCTCTCTACATTTAGCAATTGAGTGAAATAGCTACCCAATACAAAAAGAATAAAATTCTGGTGAAGTGTGTAATTTGTTCACAAAACTATTTATTTGAAGGTCGTTAATTATAAGGGAACATAATTGCAATTTTAATGTTACTAAGTAACCACATGCTAACCATGGAATCATTTCAGTTGAGATAGAATGATAATCCCATACACTCCACCTCCACTGACAACCGTCTGCAGAATGCATTTGGAATCTTTCTGTTTAATGCCAGTAATCAAAATGTTCTGCTTTTTCAGTGTGTTAGTTACCACAGTGTGATAAATTGAATATAGAATTTTACATCTGGAGATCTCTTGAGAATGGTTTCAATGTGTTAGCTTAGGCTGGGTCTTTTCTTGTAAATTATGTGTCACAGAGGGAGCTGTAAAAATGTTTAAAGATAAAATTGCCAAAAGGGATTATGTGATGGAGATAACAGTTAAATATTTGCAGCATGTGACCAGAGATTAACATTCCCCAAGATGGACAGCCCTTTATCTGCTAATCGGGTTTATGGACTTGTATTTTGGATAATTCTGAAAGGACAAATGACATTCTGCATTTACGGGATCATTTTTTTTAAAAACTCTCATTTCCTAATGCCTCTGTTATCTTCACTCGTATGATGAATAACGTCTACCTGTGTCAACAGAGTTGTGATTCAGCAGGATGGGAGAGGGTATAATAACAGTGATAAAAAGTACCAGCTCTGGAGTCTGACGACCTGTGTTGTAGCCAGTTAAGTTCTATGACATTGGGTTATTCCCTCAGTCTCTCTGAACTCAATTTTCCTCCTCTGCATTTAGTGGAGGGTAATCTCTGTGGCACAGAATCACTGTCATAATTAAAGGTGATTTGCATTCACAAAATCTGGCACCTAAGTAAGAGTGGGCTTAGTGGAAAGAGCCCTCCAGTGGGCATGAGAGTGGAGAGCAGACCTGTGCTCCCGGGGCACATGAGCAGACTTTTACACTGAGTGCCGGTTCATCCTGTCTAATGGATTGGTATATGATTCGGTGACACTGCATTATCTTTGACACCTAAGCAGAGCATGAGATTGTCGTAAACCCAAACAGGATATCTGCTTACTCGCTTCCTAGGAGTTGCTTTCCACCCTGCCTGCTGCTCTATGATTTCCTAGATAGAACAATGTGGAAAGTCAATTGTGTATCATACTGGTGAACATGCAACAAATGGATTTCTGGGAGAAAAACGTGGAGGGAACTCAGTTTGTAACATTATGAGAATTTGAGAAGAAATGTGCACCAAAATGGGCTTCTGTAAACTGGCATGAGGCTGGCACAGCACTTCACTGATTATGGGGAATTATTTTTTCCTTTGTGTATGGAAGGCTTCACTGCTACCAGATTTATGGGATGAAAAGATAGAATGTAAAAGGATTCACATAGTGTTTCCTGCATGCCCAGCGTGTAAGGTGTTTTGCAAGCACTAGCCCCTCTAATCCTCCCCAAACCCTGTAAAATGGGCATTTTTATACATTTTAGGGATAAGAGAATGAAGGTTAAGGTACATTCTAAGTGCAAATGAAAAAATACGACCTAGAAGTGCTCCTTTGATTCTATCATAATACATCAGCTGCTGCCTCAGTCATAAGTGTGTTCTAGTATTCAAGATGAACATGGGTCCTCCTTACTCAGAGAGAGGAAAAGGAAAAAAAAATTAGAATTAGAAGTCAGGTTTCTGGAAAGTCATGGTTATTGTGTATTAGACCTAATTCTGGGTAGGCTTCCCTGGTGGCTCAGCTGGTAAAGAATCTGCCTGCAATGCGGGAGACCTGGGTTCAGTCCCTGGGTCGGGAAGATCCCCTGGAGGAGGGCATGGCAACCCACTCTAGTATTCTGGCCTGGAGAATTCCATGGACAAAGGAGCATGGCAGGCTACAGTCCATGGGGTCCCAAAGAGTTGGACATGACTGTGCGACTTTCACTTTCACTTCAGACCTAATTCTGGGATAGACACACTGCTTAAACTATTATCCTGCTTCATCACTTCCTTCATCTTTGTTTTTACTCTGATTTCTGCTGAGACACACCTACCTACATGCATTCTTACTTCCTTCTTATTGTGGTCTTCTAGAGCCTGGAGAATTTTAAATAGTCAACTTGCACTGACACACAGACGTCATCTGGGGTAACAGACTACTGTTATATAATAGAAGCTCAGTCATAATGTATATGGACGATGAGGAAGTGACCCAATATTTAATGCTGGGTTGTGTGTGAATGTGTGTGTGTGCATGTGTGTGTGCTAAGTCACTTCAGTCGTTCCCGACTCTGTGACCTTAAGGACTGTAGCCCACCAGGCTCCTCTGTCCATGAGACTCTCCAGGCAAGAATACTGGAGTGGGTTGCCATGCCCTCCTCCAGGGGATCTTTCTGACTCAGGGATCAAACCAACATCTCTTAATCTCTTACATCTCCTGCAGTGGCAAGTGGATTCTTGACCACTAGTGCCATTTGGGAAACCCCACTGTTTACAGAATCCTAAAGATGCAAGGATTATTCTAATGAGCAAATCATTTGAACTAAGTCTATTACATTGAGTTTAATTTGAAGATAGCTCCAAATTATTATAAAAGGATGGTTAAACTTCATTAAATCTAACAGACAGCATCCATATCTTAACTATATGCAAAGATGCCCTCACTGTAAAGTGGAAAATGTGCAAACAAACATAATATTTAGAAAATAATTTGTGTATGAGTCAGCATCATGATTTAGTGCCAGTCTTTGGAGTCAGAAAGACTTTAGTTTCAGTCTCTGCTCTGCCACAGTCAAGCATGGTGATCCCAAGCAAATATCTTCAAACCTCAATTGTCATCTGCAAAATGAAAACAACCTTAATTTTTAACTAATAAATTTGCTTCAAAGATAAAAACCAACAAGGTCTGTCAAAGGCTCAGCACTTGGCCTGGCCTACTTAGTGAGTGGTCCATGAGTGTGTGCTGCCGGTATCACCACTGATGTTTCCTTGGAAGCTGTTGGAGCCAAAATTGGTCAGTCTTGAATCATCTGAATTGACATTTTAATTATTTTGGCATTATGGTAATAAAGACAATTTCTCCCCTGTAATATAGGGAAACCTAACATTTTCCAGTACCCAGAGCACAGTGAGGTACAGCTGCATTTATAATAAAAACAATCTTAAATGAGCCAATACATTTAAAAATCACAGGGAAGTGTCTAGCATAAAATGTATATCATTACTATTATGTTGCTATTACTGCTGCTACCACTGATACCACTACCACGGCAAGTATTGGGCTTCCCAAATAGTTCAGTGGTAAAGAATCTTCCTGTCAGTGCAAGAGACACAGTAGATGTGGCTTTGATCCCCGGCTCGGGAATATCCCCTGGAGGAGGAAATGGCACTCCACTCCAGTATTCTTGCCTGGAGAATCTTGTGGACAGAGGAGCTTGGTAGGCTACAGTCCATTGTGTTGCAAAAAGTCATACAAAACTGAGCACACATGTACTGCAAGTATTATTGATGTTTTCTTATTAAAAATACCAGTTTCTTCTTAGTTTGGGGGGAAAATTAGACCTATAGTAATACATTTAATAAATATCATGTGATATAAGGAGAAAATATGTAAAACGTCTAAGTAAATAAAATTATAATTTTGTGGATCATGATATTTTGTCAGGGCATAAAAGCAAAATTTTTATCCGAGAGGGATAGCATACGAAGAAGACTTAGAAATGGCGCCTATAAATCCACTACAGTGTCAATGTGATTCTTAGGCTTCTGCTGTCTTGGGACAATGTCGTTGGCAGGGAGGAGAGCCCCTAATTCCTCCACACAGCATGGGATCTCAGCTATTGACCTGTCAGTTTCAACAGGTGTCAATGAGCGAAGAGGCGATTAGACCCAGGATGCTGGTTCCCCTGTGAGGCAAAATGCCATGCCTGGGTTGTGGTATGCTCAGCACTTTGAAGGCTCCTTTCTATGTTCATACTTAGCAGGAATCCAGGGACCCTTCTGAAAGTCACTGGGCAGCAGAACATGCTCACTGTTTGCCTGACAAATGGGCCTGGTTGGAAGCAACCAGGAGACCATCTGTGAGAATCAGTGTAGTTACGATGGCTGGCATCACAGCCAGGAAAATCCAACCTGCTTGGAAACTCCAAGAGATATATAGCTTTACTTCACTTAACTGTACATGCCACATTCTATCTGTGTGTAGAAGTATGAATAGAGTGGTTTGAGTTCTGTGAACAAATGAACTGTGGGCTTATCCAGTGTCTGGGTGCTCAATTGTGTCCAATTCTTTGTGACCCCATTGACTGTAGCCCCGCAGGCTCCTCTGTCCATGGGATTTCCCAGGCACGAATACTGGAGGAGATTGCCATTTTCTACTCCAGATCTTCCCAACCCAGGGATCAAACCCGCGTCTCTTGTGTCTTTGCCATTGGCAGGAGGATTCTTTACCACTGCGCCACTTGGGAAGCCCGGCCCACACAAGTACTCATATGTATCTTGTGACGTTCATCTC
Organism: Bos grunniens; assembly: GCF_055505025.1. Classification (NCBI taxonomy): domain Eukaryota; kingdom Metazoa; phylum Chordata; class Mammalia; order Artiodactyla; family Bovidae; genus Bos; species Bos grunniens. The sequence continues at coordinate 44,884,805 of NC_141193.1, read as the reverse complement.
TGTTTAAGTAGTGTTTCCAGTTTTCTGCTGCCAATGTTCAGAACCCATTCAGGGATTCTTTGGCATCAGATGCAAATAGTGATGATAATCAGAGAGACAGGTCTTGAAAATGTTGAATCTTTTCTTCTCCCAGTCCAGGTTCGATGCACGATGCTGGATGCTTGGGGCTGGTGCACTGGGACGGCCCAGAGGGATGGTATGGGGAGGGAGGAGGGAGGACGGTTCGGGATGGGGAACACATGTATACCTGTGGCGGATTCATTTTGATATTTGGCAAAACTAATACAATTATGTAAAGTTTAAAAATAAAAAAAAATAAAATTTCCTAGTGAAAAACAAAAAACTCCAGGTTTTAGTGACTGCAGAAATGAGATGTGTGAATAGCTCAAAGAATGATGTAAATGTTTCTCACTCTTGAGATTTGCTGCCAGCAGTAATGGCAGTTTATTTTTGAGAGCTTGCCAGGTTTGCTGTGTCTCTAAGAACTGATCTGGGGTATATTTATACCTCCTAAATATATAGATATTCTGAAAATTCAGACATATTGGATACTGGATAGCACTGATGGACATTATGTATGTACCTGAATATATTACCTGAATTCACTCTAAAATAGATTCAGTGCCATTTGCGTCCCCATGTTCCAGGTGAGCAAACCAAAACACAAAGAAGTTAAGACAACTTCTCAGTATGATATGACTGAAAAGGAGTTTGGTCAATGCTATCTAGATAGACTAAGAATAGGAGTCTAAAGTCATAATCAGTCTAAACCATGCTAACGGCCATCTGTAGTGGTAGTTTAAGAATTCCAAAACACTTAGTACTTTTACTAGTGTTTTGGAAATTTTCAAAGATGGAAATAGTAGAGGAAGCTCTTTATTAGAAAAAGCCACATACTATAGTGGAGAAGCAGCTTAGCATGATATTTAAGAACATTCCAGCAAGCAAGACGAGTGCTAAAATATAGCTGCACAATTGTTATAAATGGTATGAAGAAAACACACAGGATGCCATGAGAGTCTATTCAAATAAGATTTTCCTAATCTCCCTTATTTCTGCAGGAAAGAATTCTGCAGAAAAATTGAAACCTGGAGAAAGGGTGAGACTTCAGTAGAGAAAGGAGGAGGAGGGAGGACATTCCAGGCATATGGAGCAGCAGCTCATTTTCTAGGAAATGAAAACCCCAGAGTGACTAGAAATGGAGAGCAAGAGTCAGAAGCACTGTAGCACTAGCCTAGAAAGAGGTGATGAGGGCCGTGACTAGGGCAGTCCTGATGCCCAAGGATAGGAAGGAGAGGAAAAGAGACGTCGTGGAGTTGGTACTTCTGGGCATCAGTGACCTGTAGAGTGAAGAAGGTTGATGAGAAGCTGTGGAAGATGAGTTGTGGCAAATGAGATGTGGCTTTTGCTTTTTGTTGACTAAACACCAAATAAAGACAGTTTGTAACTGCAATATACAAGTTAGGAGGAGGAGCAGTTTCAAGGGTGAAGAACCTTTTCCAGAGCTATATGTGTGGGTGGGCAAGAAGGTGGGTATGTGAGGATATTAATTTCTTTAATTCTGAAATTAGAAAGCTTTGATGTCATTTCCTCTTTCTTCTGAAAGAGCACAGAACAAAATGCTATTATTGAAACCTTCAGATAATTGGGGGTTTTCTAAATAGCAGGAGAGTTGAACACCAGTCCAACTCAAAGCTGTTCTCCTGTTTCCTTAGCCCCTGTGGCAGTGTGAACCCTTATCCCCAGCACACACTGACAAATTTAAGACACCAGAGAACAAAACACGGTATGGTTATTTTCTTCAGAGCAAATGCCACCATGGCTAGATTCAGCCAGATGAGGTTGAAGGAATCTCAACTTGTCTTCTATTCCCAAATATCTGTGAAAGGCTAAAATATCCTTGTAGGGCTTGTTTTCAGCTCCAACATCTTAGATAGACACCTCTCCTTGTCTCTAGGATGCAGTTGAAACAGTAGATGGAACACAACTTGAAATTGAACACGTCCATTTGAATACCCTGTCCACCACTTTCTGACTAGGATAGTTCCTTCAGTGGCTCTCTGAGCATTACATTCTTCACCCATCAAGGATTCTGGCTAGAATTAAACTCCATAAATTCTGCAAGTTATTTATTATACAAAACACAGCCCTGGTTTAGATAGAGTAGGCCTTCAGTAAATGGTAGCTCACTTTATTTAACCCAGAAGAGCAGCAGGCAAGATCTTGCCTCAGTAGAGAGCAGTGAATGTGTTTTATAAAATATATTTAAACTTCATGAAAGCTAAGTGAAAATATCCTAAATGACACATGATTTGAAACAAATCCTTTCCCCATTTTAACAGAGAAACATCTCTGTTTAAAAATATCCAGTTGACTGGCAACTGCCAGTCCAGGTTCGATGCACGATACTGGATGCTTGGGGCTAGTGCACTGGGACGACCCAGAGGGATGGTATGGGGAGGGAGGAGGGAGGAGGGTTCAGGATGGGGAACACATGTATACCTGTGGCGGATTCATTTTGATATTTGGCAAAACTAATACAATTATGTAAAGTTTAAAAATAAAATAAAATTAGGAAAAAAAAAATATCCAGTTGACTAACAACAGGACCTTGAATTGATGATACTTAGGTTCTGTGGGTCATAGTCTCTTCCCTTATACAAAAAACAAGATGTCCAGCAGAACCACATGTATAATTTTATACTTTCTAAGGAAAACATTGTAAAAGTGAAAGGAAAATTTTAATATTATATTTAATATACCTAAAATATTATCATTTCAACATGTTTAAGTATAAAAATTATCGAGTTATTTTGCTTTCTCTTTTTTGGTACTAAGTCTCCCAAGTCATGAGTGTGTTTTACACTTTCAGCACATCTTAATTCAAACCACCCATGACATGTCATAGGCCTAGTGGCTACCATTCTAAACAGCTCAAGGCTAGCTTATCTCTCAAAATCTCTTATTCTGTGTTATTAGCTACATATGTAGCCATTTTAAAAAATTATTATTACTGAATATTATTTTTCATGAGCACCTGGGTTTACCATGGTGCAAGGGATGAAATTCTGATTTCACTGAGTTAAGAATGAGAAAAGGACATCTAAATTCCTTAGCAACTGCTGAGTGGCAATATGGTCATATCTGTCCAGGAATCCATTCTGAGGCTAAGTGACAAATGTCCCTCTGTTATTCTTTTTAGAACTGAATACATTATAAAATGATTATATTTAAATTAACACTCTGCCAGATTCTACTAATACATATGTCGTAAATGATTTAAATCATTAGATGCCCCAGAACTGTAACCCTTATCAATTTCTGTCAAGAATACATTCTTTGCTGGAAGCATATTCTTGTTACTCCTTTCATGTGATAAAATTCTGTTCAGCTTTAGTGACACAAACTATCAATCACCAAGTAATAAAACAAATCCATAACCAAGCCTACACAATCTCTGATTTCCATGTTAACACAGAAACTATTTGGAATTTTCACCCATTAGTTAAAAGCAAGGGATTTTTTTCAATAGATTTCCTTATGAATAGACTATGTTTCAGAATTTTATATTTATAGGAAAAAATGAGTTAATGGTAAAATTCCTTATTACCATCTAAATACACGATTTCCCCTCTGAACATCTTTAAATAATACATTAATTTTAAATTAAGATGGTATATTTAACTGAAACACAGATACGTCATTATTAAGTAAAGTCCATATGTTAAGATTTCCTTGGTTTTTGCCTAATGTCCTCTTACCGTTCTCAGATTCCATCCAGGACACCCCATTACATTTAGTCATCATGTCTTCTTAGGCTCTTCATGGCTCTGATGGTTTCTCACAACTTTCCTTGTTTTTGATGACTTTGAGAATTTCAACGAGTATTGGTCAGGTCTTTTGTAAAACATTCCCAAATTGAGATTTGACTGATATTTTTCTCATAGTTAACTGGGGTTATAGATTTTTGGACAGCAGAACATAGAGGCAAAGTGCCATTTTAATCACATCACATGAAGGATGCAAACTGTCAACACGATTCAATTGATGACTCTTAATCTGGACCTTGGTCGCCTGGCTGAAGGAGTGTTTATCAGATTTCCCTACTGTAAAGTTACGGTCCCCTCCCTGACTTCCACACTTTACTCTTTGGGGGAAAAAGTCACTGCATACTCTTACTTTAAGATTGTAGAGATTTGCTCCCCCACCTTTATGATGGAATACTTAACATAATTTATTTGGAATTATTCTGTAGAGGAGATTTGTTGGTACTTATTATTCAATAATTTACTTATACTGTATCATTATGAACTTGTGGCTGTTTATGCTATACTTTAGATTATAATCTAATAATACTTTTTTTAAAAAAATACAGATTGTCTTGCTTTGTCCATTGGGGGTCCTTTCAGTTGGAAGCCAACTGAAACTCCCCCTTTGATATATCCCCATCAATTTGTGTCTTTGTGTGTATCTGTCAGCAATTCCTTGCTTTATGATGATACCATAGGATGCTCCAGGCTCATCTTTAAATATTTTCTGCACTGAGAATCAGCCATGTTTCCAAGCAGCCCTTGTTACTTTTCATGGAGAATGGTAATCACCTTGCTGATCTATATAACTGCAGCCCAATAGTAATAAATCTGGCTTCCATGATCTGCTATCCATTTACTTTATTCTTCAGTTGAGGAATACTTCTATATCACTATCATCATACTTGTCATATCCTCACAGTAAACAACTTCACTAACTATAGCACAGTACTTCTGTGTCATTCCTTTTGCCTTATTCAGTTCAGTTCTGTTGCTCAGTCGTCTCTGATTCTTTGTGAACCCATGGACTGCAGCACACCAGGCTTCCCTATCCATCACCAGCTCCCAGAGCTTGCTCAGACTCATGTCAATCAAGCCAGTGATGCCATCCAACCATCTCATCCTCTGTCGTCCCCTTCTCCTCCTGCCTTCAATATTTCCCAGCATCAGGGTCTTTTCCAATGAGTCAGTTCTTCACATCAGGTGGCCAAAGTATTGGAATTTCAGCTTCGGCATCAGTCCTTCCAGTGATTATGCAGGATTGATTTCCTTTAGGATGGACAAGTTGGCTCTCCTTGCAGTCCAAGGGACTCTCAAGAGTCTTCTCCAACACCACAGTTCAAAAGCATCAATTCTTTGGTGCTCAGCTTTCTTTATAGTTAAATTATCACATGCATACATGACTACTGGAAAAACCATAGTTTTGACTAGATGGACCTTTATTGGCAAAGTAATGTCTCTGCTTTTTAATATGCTGTCTAGATTGGTCATAGCTTTTCTTCCAAGGAGCAAGCATCTTTTTAATTTCATGGCTGCAGTCACCATCAGCAGTGATTTTGCAGCCCCCAAAATAAAGTCTGTCACTGTTTCCATTGTTTCCCTATCTATTTGCCTTGAAGTGATGGTCAATAAAGCAGAAGTAGATGTTTTTCTGGAACCCTCTTGGTTTTTCAATGATCCACTGGATGTTGGCAATTGGATTTCTGGTTCCTCTGCCTTTTCTAAAACCAGCTTGAACATCTGGAAGTTCATAGGTCATGTTCTGTTGAAGCCTGACTTGGAGAATTTTGAGCATTACTTTGCTAGAATGTGAGATGAGTGCAATTGTGCAGTAGTTTGAACATTCTTTGGCATTGCCTTTCTTTGGGATTGGAATGAAAACTGACCTTTTCCAGTCCTCTGGCCACTGCTGAGTTTTCCAAATTTGCTGGCATATTGAGTGCAGCACTTTCACAGCATCATCTTTTAGGATTTGGAATAGCTCAACTGGAATTCCATTGCCTCCACTAGGTTTGTTCGTAGTGATGCTTCCTAAGGCCCACTTGACTTTGCATTCCAGCATGTCTGGCTTTAGGTGAGTGGTCACACCATTGTAGTTATCTGGCTCCTAATCTTTCATACAGAGGCTAAAATCAAAGGGACACAAAAATAGTCCATGTAAATAGTAAGCAAAAGTGAGCAGAGTTGGCTATACTTACATCAGATATAATAGGCTTTAAGTGAAAAGCTATCACAAGAGAGAGAAGGGTCTGCAGCAACAAAGTTTTTCTTTATTGTTAAATAACAAAATTAACAGTAACAAAATTGCATAACATAAATTTATAAATAAAACACAAATTTATAAATAAAAAGAAGTAAATAACAAAATTGCAATAACAAAAGGGTCCATTAATCAGGAAAACATAACAACTATACTTTATAACAATTATTATAAGTTTTTTTGTGCATCAATTAATGTGATTACATGATTTTTCTTCCTTAGCCTATTGATGTGATGAATTATAGCAGCCTTGCCTACATGAAAATCATCTGGCTGGGTAACTTCTTTTCTAAGGGGAATGTTATTAATTATTGATTCAATTTCCTAAGTAGTCATAAACCTATTCAGAAATACGTCTCCTTCTATAAAATTCTGTGAATTTTGGTTGTTTTGTATCTTTCAAGGAATTGGTTCTGTTCCCTTTGGTATCAGACTTGTGGGCACACATCTGTTCATAATATTCTTTTATTACCTTTTAATATCTATGGTATCAGCAGTTATCATGCCTGTTTCATTCCTGATGTTAGTAAGATGTGTCTTTATCTTTTATTGTTTAGCTTGAATACTTGTTTATACTTTTTATAGTATTTTCTAAGAATCAGCTTTTTGGTTTCATTTGTTTTCTCTAGTGAGTCTTGCTTGCAATTTCACTGAAATGTGCAAAAGTTTTATTACCTCTTTTCTTCTCCTTTCTTTAGATTTAAATTCTCACCTTTCTTTGGTATCTGAAGGTAAAAGTTTAGACTATTGATTTTAAATAGTTCTTTTCTAGTGTGTGCATTCAATGCTATTAACTCCACTCTAAGGTCTGCTTTTGCTGCCTACTACAAATTTTACTGTTTCATTTCAGTTACTTCCCGAAGACTTCTTCTTGGACATATGTATGGGAAACATTTGATGCTGTATTCTACAATGTACCTATTCTCTTGGAAAGAGTTTTGATGTCTTACTTTTCACTGTTAAGAAATGGAAAACCAGTTTAGGGGCCTATGGTTTCAATGAGAAATAGAAAGTGAACACAAATGGGATTTTCTCATTAAAAATATTAAAGAGGATATTTTGCTTATGAAATCACAACGTTATACTGATTGTACATTTACTATAAAAAAAACTTTAATTTCTAAATTTCAAAAAATATATAGCATTAAAAAAAATAAATTGGATAATCTCTGTACCTGAAAATTCCAAGGAAAACATAGGTTCTAACAGAAATGATTAGCAAAGTTTGCATTTTTCTGGCTAGGTTTCTTGACTTAATTATCACTTAAAATTTTTTATTATGGCAACAGCAACAATCATTCTTCATTGGCAAATGCTGACATGCTAAATATATTTTTCTGCTTGAAATTAGCATTGATATGTGAATGTATATAAAATGGTAATTTTAGCCATAATAGAAACTCTCTGGCTATAACAAGAAATCTGGAATTTTGAAAACTTATTTTTAAATGCATATAATAAAAACACTTATCTCAGAGAATTTTTTGAGAATTAGAGAAAAAGCAGGTGTCTGTTGGGACTTACTGAAGAGGCCAAAGAGGAGTGGATGGAATCTGAAGATTATCAAATTCACAGCAAAGGCTGGAAGCAAAGAAGGCCATAATGATCAACATTTATTGAGTGATTGCTGTATACCAGGCTCTCAGCAATGGGTTATTTCCTATTCTCAAACAACTCTTTGAGATAAATAGTATTATTATATTCATTTTACAGATGAAGGAACTAAGACAAAGAGAGGCTAAAAAAATTTTCCAAAGTCACATAGGTAGTAAAAGGAGAAACCAAAATTTGTTTCAGTTCAGTTCAGTTCAGTTCAGTTGCTCAGTCGTGTCTGATTCTTTGCAACCCCATAAAATGCAGCATGCCAGGCCTCCCTGTCCATCACCAACTCCCGGAATTCACTCAGACTCACGTCCATCGAGTCAGTGATGCCATCCAGCCATCTCATCCTCTGTCATCCCCTTCTCCTCCTGTCCCCAATCCCTCCCAGCATCAGAGTCTTTTCCAATGAGTCAACTCTTCGCATGAGGTGGCCAAAGTACTGGAGTTTCAGCTTTAGCATCATTCCTTTCAAAGAAATCCCAGGGCTGATCTCCCTCAGAATGGACTGGTTGGATCTCCTTGCAGTCCAAGGGACTCTCAAGAGTCTTCTCCAACACCACAGTTCAAAAGCATAAATTCAATGCCAGAGACTGAGCATTTGATCATTTGTCTCCACAGAAAACAGGATCCAAGTTTACCTGAAATGCTAGAACCAAGAAAGCAGTCTAGAACAAGTGTTCATACAGGAGTGTATGTCAGAAACGAGGAAGCCAAATCTCAGTGGTTAATTAGAACTTAGGAACACATTAATTCAGAAAACAGAGAATAAAGCAAGGTGTAAACACAGTCAGAAAGCTATTTTCTGTCCCAGATGGAAGCAATTAAAGAAGCTTCTCAGTCAGGGTCTGGCTATCCCTGGCCACATTAATGATAATTCCTCATGTTACCATACCAGAGGTGTCCCAGCTACATTTCACAATGAAAACTGGTTTTACCAACTTTTGAATATGAAATAAGTATTAAATCATATTAATATTAATATAGGATTATTAATACTTTATTAGGTATGGTTATGATATTGTGAAATATAGATTTTTAAAATATCTTTTGGAAAGAAATACTAATGTGTTTGCAGGTAAAATGCCTTGATGTCAAGGATTCACTTTGAAATACTAGAACATGAGAGATAGTTTAGGCGGGACAAGATGCTTGGCAAAATTCTGAAGAGTAATGAAGCCAGTAGTGGATAAATGGGAATTCATTATGTGATCCTGTCTCTCTTGGAATATGTCTGAAACTTTCTACAAGTAAAAAGTTAAAAAGAAAAGTCATTTTATTTCAAGATTTTATGCTTACTGGTGATGGAGTTGGGTAATTTTATCTCAAACAGTAGGTGTCTGTTCAACAGATTTCAATTCACCTAGGTAACTTGAAGTCTTATTTAACATATATTAAAACCCATTAAGCATATCAAATATTAGAGCTAAGAATACCCATTTTTGATCAAGGCTAGAAAAATACAATTACTTTTAGGATATTTGAATGTTTCAAGGTCAAATTATGCAAAATTTTTGTATGCAACACTAAAGAGGAAAAGGAAATTTTATGAAAAGTATCATTTCCTTCAAATATTCTGCTTCTAATCATAGTGGAAAACCAAAGTAGGGAGAATATAATCTTTCACATCACTTAATTCAAGGAAGTTTCTCTTCAAGCTTGTTTCTCAAAATGAACTTGATTTTATTCTGAATTTCAATCTATTCCTAAATGTTATTGTGCCTTGCTCTTAGACCACTGATTTGGTGTCTTTAGGTGCTTATCTACTTACAGTTTTCCATTCTGGTCTCATTAGCAGAGGAAGATCTCTCTGCTGCTTCTCCATTTTGAAGTGTTTTCTTAAGTTCTGTTGCCTTCCCTGGGGACCAGAGCTCATTGTCACTGGCTTATCCTCTAGACTGGATTCTGGGTTGTGGAGTATCTGCAAAGGAAAAAAAGAAGTTGAGAGAAATGTGATATGATTATGAGAAAGGAGAGGAAAGGAAATAAATAAAGGTTACAAGTCTTTTTAAAACAGGATCATTTGGGAGATTCAGTCGGTTGAAGTTGCTTGGCTCCTGTTGCCATCTTTCCCACAAAGGTTGGGGTGTTTATAGGCAAAGGCAGGTCCTGGGTCAACTGGATATTATCAGACCCTATGGTTTACCCATCAACCACTTCCTCTAGACTTGTTAGGAGTGATTTACTCTTGAATGCTTTGGACAGTTCTCAGCATGGGAGGAAATCAGCTAAATAAAAAACCCAGGGTTGAGGGTAGATGCTGGGAACTCTGCCCAGAGCTTGACTATAGCAGTCCTTTGCCACTGGTATCATTGCCAGTGCAGGAGATGCAGGTTCAATCCCTGGGTCAGGAAGAGCCTCTGGAGTAGGAAATGGCAACCTACTCTAGTTTTCTTGCCTGGGAAATCCCATTGACAGAGGAGCCTGGCAGGCTACAGTCCACAGGGTTGCAAAGAGTTTGACTGAACAACTGAGCACATCACCCCTAATATGGGCTATGTAAGAAGTATGTGAGGTACCATCCTATGTGTTGGGAATATAAAGAGATATCTGAGTTTTCCATCTTCTTGGGAACACAGGGCTGCCACAGAGAAAAACCTTGGAAAGGTTTATATAACAGGATATATAACATGGTCCAGATCCAATTGAATTATTCAGACTGAGAATGCTATAGGAATTCAGTGGATATTCAGGGAATTTCAAGAGATCTGAGTGGTTAGAGAAGCAAAATCAGGGCTTTGGGGCCTATAGACCAGGATATAAAACCTGGCTTTGCCACTTCTTAACCATGTGACCTTGTGCAAATCACTTAAACACTCTGTGATACTTTGATTTTTTTTTTTCATCAGCAAAAAGGCCTAACAATACTTATACTACCAGGTATTAGTAAAAGTAAATTGCTATTGTACAGCCAAGTGTATAGTTGGTATTCAGTCAGTGGGAGCCAGCATTATTAATCAAGGTATTCTATTGGGCTTGCTTATTCTAAATTGGCCCATAGACATGAGACTATTCTGAAGTAGTAAGAAGCTACCCTGTCCTAAAAACTAAGATCATGGCCTCTGGTCCCACCACTTCATGCCAAATAGATGGAGAGACAATGGAAACAGTAGCAGATTTTATTTTCTTGGGCTCCAAAATCCCTACAGATGGTGAATGCAGTCATGAAATGAAAAGATGCTTGCTCCTTGGAAGAAAAACTATGACAAACCTAGACAGCATATTGAAAAGCAGAGATATCGCTTTGCTGACAAAGGTCTGTCTAGTCAAAGCTATAGTTTTTCCAGTAGTCATGTATGGATGTGAGAGATGGATCATAAAGAAGGCTGAGCACCGAAGAATTGATGTTTTTGAACTGTGGTGCTGGAGAAGACTCTTGAGAGTCGCTTGGACTGCAAGGAGATCCAACCAGTCAATCCTAAAGGAAATCAACCCTGAATATTCATTGGAAGGACTGATGCTGAAGCTCTAATACTTGGGTCACCTGATGTGAAGAGCTGACTCACTGGAAAAGACCTTGATGTTGGGAAAGATTGAAGGTAAGAGAAGAAGGCAACAGAGGATGAGATGGTTGGATGGTATCACCAATCCAATGGATGTGAGTTTGAGTAAACTCTGGGAGATGGTGAAGGATGAGGAAGCCTGGTGTGCTGCAGTCCATGGGATCTCAGGGAGTCAGACATGACTTAGTGACTGAACAACAACCTTGTCCTAAAACCCAATGGCTGTCAGATGCTTACACTTTTAAAATTTTCCTAGACACTATTTTTGAGATTCTAGAAAGTGTCTCTGATAGAATTTTTATGGGCTGATTCCTGGGTGAAAAATGAACACACTCCTGAGGCCAGAGTTCAGGCCAAGCACTGGCACTGGTTCACCAAATGGGCCAGACGTGACTGCATGCTGAAGGGCAGCGTGGAGTGCCAGGAGGAGCCCCACCACTTCTTTGAAGTCTTGGTTTCCTCTTTTGTGCCCTGGGACAGTGACACATGCCTATCAAGGCTTATATGGAGACTGAATGAGTGGGGTCTGGAAAAAGCTTAGAGATGTGCACTTTTCCATGATAGATACTTAATAATTGTTAGTTTCTTCCTTTCTCTTCCATTCCTTATTCCTGGGCTCCAGTTGTAGAAGCTGGAAAATGAAGGGGATGGATTTTGTAATTTTTCAGGTCTCCACTGGCCTATAACTCAATGGTTGCTGAATATCTACTTATAGCCAAGGTGACCTTGTCATAAATAATGGTTTGCTGCACAGAATGTCTGGCTGTTAATGCCTCTCTGTCTGTTTGTAATGCATTGCAATTAAGTCTCAGTATCATTTTTTCTTGTCCTGCCTTTTTTCCCCCCTCTGGCCTTTCATTAATATTATTCAGTTGGGAATATTTAATGTAAATCAAATCGCTCTCATTTGGCTTTTTGCTAGACTGTGGTGGAAATTTATCTAACTCTGGTCCTAGATTTATAAATTCAGACCTTTGTAAATGGAGGGTATGTGCTTATTATCCTTTTGTAATTATGATATAGAAGAGAATTTACTAGCATGTTTCTCATATTAATGTTCATTTGACAGATCTGCAAGCAGCTGTCTTGTTCACCAGTCTTCAGTATCATTTCAATCTTTCCTTGAAGCACCTTGAATTTTGCTTTTGATGTTTGCCCAACTAGTCAATATAAGCTCCATTACCGCTGGCAATTAATAGCAGTTCCTTCCAGCGTGTTTGCTCAAATCAGTGTGTGTGGTCAATCATCTAGAACTAATTAGAAGTCTCTGCTGCGTCTGGGGCTACAATCTGCCATTTTTGGTTAGTGATTACTTGTGGAAAGTTGTTGTTAGGTTTCTGATATGATGCAATGTGATTTTCCTTGTCTTGCGCCTCTTCCAGACAGGCTGTTGTGTTCACTGATAATTTGCATCCTGGCAGAATGGCCCACAGCCTTACTGAGGCTTAGTAATCATCTCTCTTTCACTGTCACCTGCAAGCCTGCCCAGACTGGGGGAGCCCGCAAAATGAAAACGACAATGTACTCGAAGAGGTCGCCATTGAGGGTCAAAAATCTGGGGACCACCCAGGCTTTGGCGTTCCCAATGACAGCGTCTAGGAGTTGTGTAGCAAACCGTTTTCCATGGGAGATAAAGTGTGCATGTCCCAGATACTTGAAAGCTAAAGTGGGGTAGTACCTAACAAACTCAGGTTATCAAATTATCATCTGCCCACTACTCTTTTCTCCCCCAGAATCTTTTGTGTGTGCTACTAAAAAACTTCTGTTTTTTTAAATTGTGAAATCTGTTGTGTTTCCCAGATTCTGAGCCAAACAGTGGAAGCCTGGGTGACTGTTTTCTTTTGGGGCTTTCGTCAGAGCTTTGCATATTTCCTTACTATCAGAGTCCTGTGGGGAAGGTGAGATGGTTCCTCACCCTCTTCCCTGCAAACCTTGGGTCTGATGTCATAGCCCACGCAGGAGCAAATATGGAGTTTATGTAAAAGTAGGGTTTGATGGGTGGCAGTCTCATTAGAAGGAGAGCCTAGGAGACCTTTCTTAAAACAGTGTTGCATAGCAAGCATCCTGTTTTCATATGTCTCTTCAGGAGTTAAGAACAGAGGATCAGAAAGATATCTGCATCCCAAGGCTTATTGCAGCTTTACTCACAATAGCCAAGCTGCGGGAGCAACCTATGTGTTGGTTAACAGGTGAATGGATAAAAAACATGTGGTATATATAGTTATATGGTGAACAATTATTCAGCCACGAGAAAGAAGGAAATCCTGCCATTTGCAACAACATGGATGAAACCTGAGGGCACTATGCTAAGTGAGATCAGTCAGAAAGACAAATATTATATGATGGCACTTATTGGGATCAAAAAAAGCTGAACCCTTAGAAACGGAGTAGAATGGTGGTTACTAGGGGCTGGGGGATGAGGAAATTGGGGAGATGATGGTCAAAGGGTACAGACTTAGAGTCAGAAGAAAAATACGATCCCTAATGCAGAGCACTGTGATTATAGGTGACAATAATGAGTCATGTCCTTCATTAAAGGTTCTCACTATGAAACATAATTATGTGACTTGATGGAGGTGTTAGCTAATGAGATGATGGTAATTATATCACCATATATAAATGCGTCAAAATGTTGTACACCTTAAACATACACAGTGTTGCATGCCAGTTTTATTGCAATTTTTAAAAATTTTCATGTATTTTTTATTTCGCTGTGCTGGTCTTTGTTGCTACGTGTGGGCTTTCTCTAGTTGCAGCCAGCGGGGGCTGCTCTCTAGTTGCCGTGTGCGGGCTTCTTGTCCAAGTGGCTAATCTTGTTGCCAAGCACAGGCTGTAGAGCACGCGGGCGTCAGTCGCTGCAGCGGGGGTCAGTAGTTGTGGCCTGTGTGCATAGCTGCTCTGAGGTACGTGGGGTCTTCCTGGACCAGGGATCGAACCCGTGTCCCCTGCATAACAAGGCAAATTCTTCACCACTGGACCACCAGGGAAGCTCTGTTTTTTTGTTTTTGTTTTTGTTTTTTGTTTTTTTTACTTTACAATATTGTATCGGTTTTGCCATACATCAACATGAATCCGCCACTGGTGTATACCTGTTCCCCATCCTGAAACCCACTCCCACCTCCCTCCCCATACCATCTCTCTGGGTCATCAAGAGACAAAACAAAAGGGTCGATAGAATTTGTGAAGGAGCCAAGGCCCCTCCGATAGAAGCTGAGTGCCTGCTCCCCACCTTTTTCCTGTCATCTATTCTGATGGGTGGGGAAGACTTCTGAGGACAGATCTTCCAAATCTCTGTAAAGCAGTTCTCAAATTTCAGTGTGCATCCAAATTCCCAGATGAGCTTCTTGAAAATCCATTCCTCACACCCCCAGAGTCTCAAACTCCAGGATGAAGTCAGGATAAATACACCTATTCCATAAATTCTTGAAGAGAAGCTCAGATAGGTATTCCAGAGGGCTCACCCTATGAAAGACTTTCTCTGTATGATGCTATTACTCCCCGTTCTCATAACCCTCCATTGAGGGGAGATGGTAGATAGATGGGGAGTTGCTAAAACAGAACATCAGACCCTCCATTTCAAAGTATGAGCTGCCCCTTGATTAAGTGGCAAATCGGAGGACTTGATTTTATGGAGAAGATACTGGATGAGACATTAGAAACCTTGATGTCACCTTGGCTCTACTTCCTAACTTTTCCTTCTATAGACATTGAATTTTCTAGCTCCTTTAATTTCCTCTTCTGGAAAAGGAGGATTTTAATAAGATTGTTTCTGCTTATCTCACAAAATTGTTGTGAAGATCAAATGAGATAAATGGTTATACAAGTGCATTATAAAGCATTATGCAAATGTAAATAATTATTACACTACCTTGTCTAGAATTAGAAATGATCAGAGATGGAACTCCATGACTGCCTAGATCTTTTGCAGCTCTGATCCCTGTGATGAGGAAAGGGGTTACACAAACGTCATTTGGTGCCACGCTTTATTCTATAAATACCTCTGTCACAGCCTAACCTTCCTTCCATTTCACAGTGCTGAACTCAGAGGTGCTCCTCAGAGGTGGTGAGGGTGGTTTGATGATATTCCTTTACTGAGGTTGTCATCTTGGGCACTTCATATTGTTTTAATGTCTTTGCATTTATAATAAGTATGTGCTTCTGTGGGTGCTTGTCTCAGCTTCTCTGCCTTGATTATCATCAGATCCGAATCTGTTTCCTTTGTAAAATCTTCTGTTAACCTCCTGCCCAGACACACCGCCACAGGTTTGAGCCTCTGTTCCCTCCTCTGTGCACTCCGTGTTTATTCCTGGAGCTCTCCCTCACTAGAATATCAATTTTCTGAGGATGCAGATCATGTCTTGATCATGGTCTATTTCCTGCATTTATTCATGGCTCTGTAGGCACTTGACATGGACTGAATGTAAGAATAAATGAATGAGAGAGCCCCGTCAATAGGTTCAGCTATGTCTGGTTCTTGAGACATTTTCCTGGCAGATGTAATCAGCACGTCAGCAGTCTCAGTCCCACCGAAAGAAGTTCAGTGTGAAGTCCAATCACCACAAGCTGAGCCCTGGCTATGAAACTGCTGTGACACCTACCAGAAACAGGTGCCTTGAAGGTTGTGAGGTCTCCAAGTTGCAATGTTCCTTTTTTTTTTCCTGTGCCGGCCCAAGTGAGGGACTGAAATTTTGCTTCCATTCTCTACTCTCCAGTGTGCCTGACCAGCAGGAAGATGCTACCAATAGACAGTGTTTGGGACACTATGAGACCGCTCTCTGTTGTGTCTCTGTTGCTTTACCATCCTTGCTTGGACCTGCCTGGACAGCTAGATTTTCTCTTCTAACTTCCAAGTCCCTCATCCTTGTGAGCAAATTCTCTTTCTTGGTCCCATGAGTCTGAGATCCCAGCAGGACTTTTTACTCACTGATCGTGGCTATAGACATGTAAATGACAAGAGAGAGAAAAAGAAAACTCCTCTGATTCTCACCAAGCCTTATTAGAAGAAATGTATTTATTTTGGTTTAAACCACGGGCTCTGGAGCCAGTCTGCTGAGGTTCTAATCCTAACTCTGAATGACTTGGACAAGATATAAAAGTTTTCTGTGTCTCAATTTCCTTATCTTTAAAGTGAATGTGGTACACTACCTACCTCTTGGGATTACTTTGAAGATGAATGAGTTGAAATATAGGAACATTAAGAACAGTACCCATCTGAATACTAACCATATATTTTCTAATATATATATACACACACACACATACATATCAGATCAGATCAGTCGCTCAGTCGTGTCCGACTCTTTGCGACCCCATGAATCACAGCATGCCAGACCTCCCTATCCACCACCAACTCCCAGAGTTCACTGAGACTCACGTCCATCGAGTCAGTGATGCCATCCAGCCATCTCATCCTCTGTCGTCCCCTTCTCCTCCTGCCCCTAATCCCTCCCAGCATCAGAGTCTTTTCCAATGAGTCAACTCTTCGCATCAGGTGGCCAAAGTACTGGAGTTTCAGCTTTAGCATCATTCCTTCCAAAGAAATCCCAGGGCTGATCTCCATACATATACATATATGTGTGTGTGTGTGTGTGTGTGTGTGTGTTCTGTTCCAATATGTATTTAATTCTATTAAAATATTAAATGGGCAATATTCATGAGAGAATAATAGAATTAAATGATTAAATATGAGTAAATGAGGGGTGAGGTGGAAAGATATTCCTGATGGTAGAATTTGAATTAGTGGTGTTGAAAGTGATTAAAATAGAAAAAAAAATCATCATCTGATAAACATCATAGTAATATTGTTTTAGGCATGTATCATCAGTAGATGCTAAAATTTGTGTGTTATGAGAAATAGGATATTTTCATATTCTGAAAGTATCTCTCTACAATATACTTAGCTATTACCCAGGAGAAAATAGTAACTTTATATTGGAGAGACTAGACAAAAATCATCTCAACCAAGTGATCAAAATGAACACCATTAATAATGAGACATATCAATATCATGTCCCTCTTGATAAAGTCCCCTCAGAGGGCTCAAAATAACCTCTATGGCATTTTTACCAAAAATACACAATCTAAATTTAATCAGGAAGAAATGCAGACCAACCCAGATTGAGCAATATTCTACAAAATGACTGGCCTGTATTCTTCAAAAGTGACAGACATCAAAAATAAAAGACTGAAAAAAATAAATAAAAGACTGAAGGTCTGGAGTAAAGGAAAGTTGGGTGATGTATCAATTAAATGCTGTATATGATCCTAAGACTGGATCCTTGTCCACAGAAAGGTCTTTAGTGGTGAAATTTAAAAACATTGAAAAAACTCAGTAGACTACTTATCATTTTAGAATTGAAGTCAGTTCCCTGGTCTTGAAAATTATACTTGCTTATGTTACCTGTTAGCACTTGGGGAATCTGGTTAATGGCTGCATGAGAACCACTTGTACTAGTGGGATTTTTATAAATCTGAACTTATTTGCCATATGCCAAGAAAGGTACTAGTTCCAATTTAGTGATGGTTACATAAAGCAAACATAGGGGTTTATACTCCAGGAACCAATAGTCTAGTAAAAGATATTAAAATAACAATGTAAAAAGTGCTAAATACTATGAAATATTTGACTTTATTTTTTTTAGGCTTTTATGCAGTGCATAATTTTATTTTTTTAAATTTTATTTTATTTTTAAACTTTACATAATTGTATTAGTTTTGCCAAATATCAAAATGACCTGTGGGGATTCATTTTGAAATATTTGACTTTAATTCTATGTAAAGTTTAGAAATTGAGAACTTTCTTTTAATGGCAATAAAAATACTTCATGAACAAGACAGCATTTTAGCTGCACTTTGATTAACATCTGGAATCAAAACCTGCTAACTTAGAGGAAGAGTGAGGTCTGGGTGCAACGATGGCATCACCAAAGAGCCCAGAGGAGGCGGTTTTACGGGGAGGTTCAGTGTGGGGCATGAGGCTATTTGTAGGAGATAAGGGGACATAGGTATTAGAGTTTCGCTGAAAAGGGTCTTGAATACAGTGACAAAATGTCTTAATTTCTTCCAGTTATCAACAAGGGGCCATGGAAGCATTTTGGACAAATGATGTCAAGATCATTAAGTACAGAGGGACATGGGTGACTGTGTTCTGAGGTGGAAGTGAAGATCGTGGTGTAGACCACTACTTTATTATTTATTTTGCATTAAAAATTTTTATTGAAATATATTTGATTTACAATGTTGTGTTAGTTTCAGGTGTACAGCAAAGTGATTCAGTTTTATATATATATATATATATATATGTATATATACACACACACACATTACGCATATCTCATCACATACATCGCATCTTCATCCATTCATCTTTTGATGGTCACTTAGTTTGCTTCCATGACTGTCTACTGTAAATAGCGCTGCAGTGAAAGTTGCTGTGCATGTATCTTTCCGAATTATGGTTTTACCGGATATAAGCCCAGGAGTAGAATTGCAGAATCAGATGTTACAGTATTCAGAGAAAAAAGGTAGTCTGCAAGTATGAGCATTGCTCTCTTAATTGTGAAGCAGTTGTTCATGTTCAAATTGACCAATCAAAACTGTAAACTCAGACATCTTCACATTGACAGACGCAGATGGTGGAAACGAAGAAAGTCGTCTACCACTAACACATTTGCTACTCAGCCATCCCAAACAATAGACAGGGCAGTTTTAAGTAAAGGCTTGGAATTAGGTGAAAATAATATAAAATAAAATAATAAAATAATATTATCTTATTATAATGAAAATTTAGGAAAGGAAGCATGTCAAATGCAACTCAGGAACCTGAGGACACCATTTTACTGAGGTTTTGACCATTGATTTTTCTATAACATTTTCTAAATACCCATTTATTGCACAAATGTTGGTACAAAAACAAATGTTGGCACAAAAAGATATAATACATCTTTTTATACTCTACTCTTATGTTTTGTATTCAGAAGAGATTTTACAACTATGTTAAAATACAAATAATAAAATGATAACACTGTAAAAATACAGAAACATGAGTTTAAACATTTTAAAAATGCCTTGAGATTTCAAATGTTAGTAACAGCTCAGTGTTTTGCTTCTAAACTACTCTCTGAATAACTGAATTTTAAAAGTCTATTTTCACTTTTCAACTTCACTCTAGTTTATTCATTTTCATATGTATATTTCAAAAATATTGTAATTATGAATTTGGCATTCCACTTTTTATCACTTTAATATTTTTAATACTTTTCTGTGTATTATGTAATTTTCTTATCCATTGATTTCAATTACTGCAAAATATCACATAATGTCGCCAAACATATTTACCCTAACCATTCTATTACCCCTGGAGATACAGGTTACTTTTACTGTTATAAACAATGCTAGTTGAAACATGTATAATATCATATGTGAAATGAATCACCAGTCAAGGTTCGATGCATGCTTGGGGCTGGTGCATTGGGATGACCCAGAGGGATGGTACAGGGAGGGAGGTGGAAGGGGGGTTCAGATGGGGAACACGTGTACACCCGTGGCAGATTCATGTTGATGTATGGCAAAACCAATACAATATTGTAAAGTAAGTAGCCTCCAATTAAAATAAATAAATCTATATTAAAATATATCTATATAAGCAATGCTAGGACAAATACCCTTTTACATATAGTTTTTTTCTAAATAAAAAATAGTAAGTATCTAGAAACATCCACTTCTAAAGTGATGTATGTTCTAGTTCCTAAAAGTAAATTTGGTTTATTTCACTGATCAGAAAATATATATGGCACTTTTGTGATTGAATTTTCATTACTGATAATTAATATTGTTCAGTTTGATAGGAATTATTAAAATAATGGATACATTTGTTCTGAAATCCAGAGAAGGAAATCTTCCAAAGATATGCAGCAAATTCATACAAAAGATAGGAAAGTAACCTAAGGTCCCTACATTTTGTTTAACCTTTCTTTCAAAACATGTTTAATTGCATGCCATGAATCAAAATCATCATTGCTGTCTCTTGGGTACTAAGATGAGTAAAACCATCTTTGCCCTCAAGAAGGTTATAGCCTACAGGGGAAAATGAGCAAAAACATTCATTTTTAGTGTAGTAAGTTCCATGAGAAGAACATACCCAGGTATCATTTGACAATAATTATTAATATCAATTTAGTAATAGATTTTTGATGAGTGATTTTAATCTCCATAATAGTCCTTTGAGATAAAAGTAAAATCGGGCCCATCTAAAGGGCTTCCCAGGTGGCTCAGTGGTAAAGAATCTGCTTGTTAATGCAGAAGATGTGGGTTCAATCCCTGGGTCAGGAAGATCCCCTGGAAAAAGAAATGGTGACCCACTCCAGTATGCTTGCCTGGAAAGTCCCATGGACAGAAGAGCCTGGCAGGCTACAGACCATGGGGTCACAAAGAGTCAGATACAACTTAGCAGTGAAACAACGATACTGTAGTATCGCTTGACAATAAAAGTTAGAGACTAAAATCATGGCAAGATGCCCCATCCACATCTTATTTTCCATAGACCTGGAATAAAATACCATAAGATAGTCTGTACAAGTATCCCATGTAGCTCTCCTCCTTCTGACATTCTCAGATGATGTGCCTTGGTACTGGCTTATCGGTATTGAGGGCAGATAACTACATGTGCAATTTACAAACAGTAATTCTTGCTCTAGCACATACAGGCATTGTGAAATATCCAAGGTTCAGCTTTTTTGTGAAAAAAGAAAAGATGTGAAAGAACTTAACATATAAGGGAGGTTTAATATATGTTACATGTCTCTCTTGGTGTGCTGCTGCTAAGTCACGTCAGTCGTGTCCAACTCTGTGTGACCCCATAGACAGCAGCCCACCAGGCTCCCCCGTCCCTGGGATTCTCCAGGCAAGAACACTGGAGTGGGTTGCCATTTCCTTCTCCAATGCATGAAAGTGAAAAGAGAAGTCGCTCAGTCATGTCCGACTCTTAGCGACCCCATGGACTGCAGCCCACCAGGCTCCTCCGTACATGTCTCTAAGTTTCATTAATTTTCATCAACATTTAAGTATTAAATACCTTCTGGGTGTAAGACATTGGGGCTTCCTGAGAAGGATACCATTCCTGACTTCAACTTAGTTCTAGAGGTTGGACATGCAGATCGAATCAACTTTTAACTCTGTCTGTGAAAAGGCTGAGAACTAGATGTGAATGCTAATAACTACACTGTTAGAAAGAGCCATAGACCTTGAAATCTGTATCTGAACATAAGAAGCAACACTTTATGGGCACTGAATGTTCTCTTAGTAGACGTTACATTTTTTCAAAACTTGAACTTCAAGATGCAGGCTCCTATCTAGACATAATATCTGTGATTCAAATGATCGCTTTCTCTAGTCGTGTCTTCTTCAAATCCTTGAATTCACAATCAGTTTATTTATTTAAGTAGCTTAATAGCTCAGAATTTAGTTTGATCTATCCAGTGCATCTATTAATACTTCCTAGATGAAGAGACAGATTTGGAGGCTACACAATAAGGCCGCACAGCCTTAACATGGGAGCCCTGGGCCAGGGGCCAGGAGCTGTCCAGGACTTTTGCTAAACTGGGATACCTCATTCTTGGTATACTGATGATAAATGATTTTGTACCCCTGATGGAATGGCTACTGACACTATGAAATGACTATTCTAATCTTGTCATGGTTGTATTATATTGTTGGCATGCAAGGGGATTTAATGAAAGAGAATTAGACAATTTATAGTTTCTCCATCCATTAACAACCTGTAGAGAAATATGCCTGAGTGTGTCAAATGGAAGGCACCATGGAAAATGCTAGCAAAATGGGACCCTGCTTTTTTCACACTCACATATTTGTAAGAAAGCTAGAAAGGAAGGCAGGGAATACCAACTCCACTATGTAGTAATAGGTGTCTTAGTTGAGGAAATGGCCTTGTTGGAAAGGGACCTCCAGAGTGAAGCTGCAGGAATCAGCCTGTTCTGTCTTTGAACTGACTCAGACCCATACATCTAGTTGCTTGCCAAGAGATGCCAAGGAAGAGACAGAGAGAAAATAAGCCTCCTAGTGCCATCAGAACTTATCTTTCTTCACCTATGTAAGCTTGGGTAGATATAACATCAATTTGCACATGAAAACACAAAATCCCTGGAGAAGTTAGTCTATGAGTCCAAAATGTAAGCAAATTTTATATTATTACTCAGAATGGTAGATTTCAGGAAAGTTTTGATTTTGGTTTCTAAAATTGTTTATTTTCTGCATACTTAAGGTGGGCCTTATTTCCTGTAGGATGTTAAAACTGGAAGGATCTTTAGAAACTATAGTGTTGAGTTCCTTTGGTTGTGGCTAAGAGAGATGAACAAGGTTTTGTAAGGACATAAATAAAGTGACCACATGGATGTCTAAATGAGTACAACTTTGAGTGCACCTCAAATGCACTATTACTCTGGGAAAACAGGCATAAAAGGAAATACCACAGGAAAACTAGCCTTTGTGGTTACTTTAGGCATAAGAGTAATTAATGATTGTCTCTTTTGAACTCAGTTATCAAACAATTTTTCAAGTGCACCCTCTTCTGGACTATGAGGTAGTGCCCAAGTCTGCGGGTGTCGTGTGTCAGAAGGATGGAGAATGGCATTACCCCAGGCCGTGTCACCTGCCCCGTCTGCCATCTGGACACCATGACTTGGCAGAGTTGAGAACAGGGTGAAAAAGCGATGAACTGTATTCCAGTTGTATACTAGGGGAAAGACAGACCGCACACATAGATGGGTGTGCGTACAAGTGTGCACGTGCAGCTCAGTGTATCCCCTGGGCTGTCTTCATAGCCCGAATATTGGGCGTGGGGACAGTAGACACGTTTTAGACCCTGTTTACCTGTTAAAGGGAAGGAAAACCCAACCGCCTTCCAGATTCTCCTTGGCTCAGGGTCTGGGGAACGAGACTGCTGTGTGGAAACCAAGCTGACAGGCGTGGATAGAACAGGTGAGAAGTGACACGGAGCACAGTGAAAGTTTACTCCTGCAAAGTTAAACGAGTTAATGGGCATGGAGTGTGTGTGTCCTGAGAACTTGTTTTTATTTCATTTTCCAGCAAAATGGAATGCCAGCAAAACTACATTTTCAGGCTGTTTACTGACCATAGAGTGCCAGGGAAGCTGAGAGATTTCATTTCACTGTTAAAGTAACAGTTATTTTTGGGAGAATGAAGCGAAAGCCCATGAGACAGGGGTGAGACTGTGGTGAATATCAATGTTTTAAAAAACTAGCACTAAATTTAATGTATTTCTTAGAGTTATGTAATGAGATGATTTCATTAGAGCGAATAACTCGTATTACAAAAGCAGTGATAATTTAAAACAGGTTTATTTTTAATGAGCACATTAAATACAGAATCTCAATAATAGACTAGGAGTAGATTATAGAATTTATTTTCATATACTGTTATTTTGTGTGTGTGTGCTCAGTCACGTCTGACACTTTGCAACCCTGTGGACTGTAGCCTGCCAGGATCCATGGGGTTTTCCCATCAAGAATACTGCAGTGGGTTGCCATGCCCTCCTCCAGGGGATCTCCCCGACCCAGGGATTGAACCCGTGTCTCATGCGTCTCCTGCACTGGCAGGCAGATTCTTTACCACTAGGCTACCTGGGAAGCCCATGTTGTTATCTTATTAAATGTTTAATTTAGTGAACCTAAACTCCATCTATGATGTCTCTCCCTGGTCACACAGCACAGCCATATGGTAACTACATACTATCAATTACAACTCTGGAATCTGTTTTCAATTTTCTGTATAAATCATCAGACACGGGCTCTTTAAAAATGCATAATTGGCTGCTCTTATTTAGCAACTACTATACCAAGCATTGTGGGTTTTTAGAAAAATAACTCACAAAACTTTTGTTTTAGGTTTCTAGCATTTGTGCCACTAAAAGAAGTGATCCAAATAGTCTCAAATTTAAATCAGGTTTGCAAGTTGAGGAAACACAACTGAGAGGGCCTTTTATTTTGCAAAAGAAGTTGGAAGATAAGACTACTTTGGTCAACTTATTCGTAACCTAGTGTTTCTTAAAATGTCAGTCACGCTGATTTCATTTATCAGAAATAATTTCTTTGCTGTTTCTGAATCAAACCACTTCTACACTGAAATAAGGATTTTAGAAGAAGTTGCTTTACTTCTATAAATGGAAGAATGCAGTCATTTTAATAAAACACAGTTCAGTTCAGTCGCTCAGGCGTGTCCGACTCTTTGTGACCCCATGAACTGCAGCACGCCAGGCCTCCCTGTCCATCACCAACTCCCAGAGTTTACTCAGACTCATGTCCACTGAGTCAGTGATGCCATCCAATAAACACAAGGTAACCATAAAAAATGAATGATTGTTGAAATAAAAGTATTCATCAGTAACACTGGGACGACCCAGAGGGATGGTATGGGGAGGGAGGAGGGAGGAGGGTTCAGGATGGGGAACACATGTATACCTGTGGCGGATTCATTTTGATATTTGGCAAAACTAATACAATTATGTAAAGTTTAAAAATAAAATAAAATTAAAAAAAAAATCATCTTGTATATTCCCAGTGGTCTTCACACTACACTTTGCTAAACATTATTCACCCAGTGTCTTAGAAATGCAGAGCACACGGGCATCAGGTGATGCCTGATTTAGCATGTGAGGAAACCTCTAAGGTAGGGGTCGGTAGGATTGGTTAGAGGCACTCTTATTTTCTGCACTTTTCTTTCATGACTGCATTTTGTTCTTAGAGAAGCCAGTTGCCTTCTGTAAAATGTATTAATTCCCCTGAGCTTTCCCAGAACCATAAACATTTGCAATAATAACATTTATTCTAGTTCCTGAGAAGCTCCTCTGCTGTTATATAACACAGACAAGCAGAAAAAACATCTGCAGTCCTGTGGGGTCACCTCCCAGAAATCTTAATATCTATCCACAAAATCTTTGCTATTTCCAGCTTTTTAATTTTCACTTGTTATTGTGTCTAAGAGTACCATGTATATATAGATGGCAGCATTTCTCATTTTCTCTGAAAAGAGAAAAATCTCATAGAATTTGCTGGGCTCTCAAGGTATATCCCTGGTGGCTCAGAGGGTAAAGCGTCTGCCTGCAATGCAGGAGACCAGGGTTCGATCCCTGGGTTGGGAAGATCCCCTGGAGAAGGAAATGGCAACCCACTCCAGTATTCTTGCCTGGAAAATCCCATGGCTGGAGGAGCCTGGTAGGCTACAGTCCATGCAGTCACAAAGAGTTGGACATTCACTTTCAAGGTATATCATATATGACACCCACTAGCCACCCCCAAGATGCTTAAACTGAAAACAGAGAGGACTGAGAGTCAGAAAATGTGGGTTCCAGCCCTCCCAATATACTAAATCTCAGTTTATACACTCACACACACATATCTGTGTGTGTGTATAATGGGAAAAATTATTCATCTCAAAGTGTGTTACTTTGATGAGGCTTTCCAGAACCTTCAGAAACAGATGGAAGGCTAATATTATACCTTTTCGTTATTCAATAACAGACTTTTATTTACACCTGTTATATTTAAGATATTCTTCTAGATGCTGAGGATACACAGCTAAGCAGAATGTGGTTCCTGCTTTCAAAGAGCTTACAATATAAGGAGGAAAATAATGTATAAACACCCAGAGAAATGACACAATGTAATACAAAGTACTGCTCGATCCAACAGAAACTAAAAATTTTTCATCTGCTATTTTATATATTGGACTTTCCTGGTGTTCCTGCTTCCCTGGTAGTACCACCTGCCTGCCCGCCTGCTGATGCAGGAGACATAAAAGCCATGGGTTCCATCCCTGGGTCGGGAAGATCCCCTCGAGAAGGAAATGGCAACCCACTCCAGTATTCTTGTCTGGGAAATCCCATGGACAGAGGAGCCTGGCAGGCTACAGTCTATGTGATGGCAGAGTCAGACATGACTGAGCATCTTAGCTCACATGCATTATATATATTATTGCTAGTTTTATTGGCCAATGAAATATATTTGGCAAGATCAATAAATTGTACTAAAATTAAAATGTTCAAGAATATCAGGGAAAAAATGCCCTTAAGTAATCATAACTTTGGAAGGATTATTTGACAGGTATCCTAGGTTAAGGCATTTCTGATACCACGCAGTCCAAGGCAAATCCTGCCAGGACAGGCCTTCCAGGGTTTGTAGGGTGGCATGAGTTCTCTTGGCTTAGATACAGAGAGCCTTGTCAGGGACCATCAAGGGGATGGGGTGAGACTTTGTGTTCTGAGATCAGTAAAGTTTTACATGGGGAGGGTTACTTTTGACTCTTAGTCAGAGATCCCTTCATCTTCTTTCTCCATGGATTTTCCCATTCTGAATATTTTTCTCTTCAAATAATAGTCTTTCAGTGCAGGAAAAGCAACGTTAGTGTCAGATGTTTCTTAACTGAATAACCCCATCCTCTGAATTCATGTTTATTCTTCTGAAAAATAAGGTGATTGTGTCTACTTTGACAGGCTATTATAAAGATGAAACAAGGTAATATTGACAGAACCCAGCATGGTACATAGTAGACATTCAAATAAATGTCAGTTCTTCCCCAGAGCCAGTGTTGGACAGTATTTTAAAAATAGTGTGGATTTCTTTGTTGTTGTTCAGTCACTAAGCTGTCTCCAACTCTTTGTGATGCCATGGACTGCAGCATGCCAGGCTTCCCTGTCCTTCACCATCTCCCGGAGTTTGTGCAAACTCATGTCCATTGAGTTGATGATGCCATCAAACCGTCTCATCCTCTGTCACCCCCTTATCCCCCTGTCCTCAATCTTTCCCAGTGGATTTCTTATATATGTATAATATCTATTCATAACAGTACTCTCTACTTATTGTACATATGGTCATTGTACATTCCTGGTTCATTCATTTGAAAAATATGGATTGCTATGTCCGTGCAATATATGCTTGGAATTTAGAGGCTAATGGAACAGGGTCCTGCCCTCAGTGAGCTTGCAATCAAACGTGAGAGACATACATTTCAACAAATAATTTTAATACAACTTGGTAAGTGCTGTGATGGCAGCACGCGCAGTGTGTGGTGGAACTCAGAAGGAATGCTCAAATTTGGTGATAGACAGGGACATTTCAAAATGGAAATGGGTGAATATTGACTGTGTCATCGCTGAAGGAAGAATTAGGATGCAGTCTGAGAGAACCTGGGTAAATCTTACTTCTGGTCTCATTTTTGTGAGGTGTCTAGCAACAGGAGCCTTGATTCAGTAGTCCTAGATCAGCCTAGACTGAAGCTGGGACATAAAGGGACATATCACTCTGTTTATAGTCTAGAAGATATACATGCTGTCAGCTGTTGGGGAAGTCAGCAAATTCATACACACAAATGTATAAACACATACACACACATAATTTATATTGAAGTATAGTTGATTTATAATGTTGTCTTAGTTTCAGGTATGCAGCCAAGTGATTCAGATATAATATATCTATATATATATGTGTGTGTGTTCCTTACATATTCTTTCCAATTATATTTGATTACAAGATATTGAATATAGCTCCCTGTGCCATACAGTAGGTCTATGTTGTTATTTTATATACAGTAATGTGTATATGCTGGAGAAGGCAATGGCACCCCACTCCAGTACTCTTGCCTGGAAAATCCCATGGACGGAGGAACCTGGTGGGCTGCAGTCCATGGGGTCGCTAAGAGTTGGACACGACTGAGTGACTTCACTTTCACTTTTCCCTTTCATGCATTGGAGAAGGAAATGGCAACCCACTCCAGTGTTCTTGCCTGGAGAATCCCAGGGACGGGAGAGCCTGGTGGGCTGCCATCTATGGGGTCGCACAGAGTCAGACACGACTGAAGCGACTTAGCAGCAGCAGTAGCAGCAGTGTGTATATGCAGCTATGTGTGATTGATATAAACTTTCTAGAGTCATTTAAAAGGGGGCAATCGTTCTGGATAATATATATTTCTGTTTGGAGTAGTGCACTGATAAAGATTTTGTTTTTAATTTATGGTTACTATCTGGAAGTATAATATTTATATGTTTGTTATCTATTCATTTACTCAATAAATACTTATTGATTTCCTGGGATGCCTAATCATTGTGATGGACTCTAAGAATAAAGCAGTGAGTAAAATACACACAAAATCTAATCCTCATGAGACATACTGTCTAGAGAGTGGGATAAATTCAAATCGATTACCATGAAATAATAATTATGAAACATACCATGAAGAGAAAGTATGGAGTATTAGGAAGCTGGTAGCTTTAGAGCCCATTGTGAATAGAGTCCCAGGGAAGGTGTCCTGGGAAAAAGTGGGTTTGGTGTAGACCTGAAGAATGCAGGTGCTTTCAGTAGGTGAAGATGGAGTGAAGGAGCAGAGAGGTGAATAGACTTCAGAGGATGTTTAGGGCCATATACTGTCCTGTAAGATACTATAGTAGTGGACACATGTCATTATACACTTGTCAAAACGCAGAGACTGTACAATACAGTGAAGTCTAATGTAAACTTCAGTGGACTTTAGCCGATAAGAATATATCAGCGCTGGCTTTTCTGTTGTAAGAAGTACACTACACTAATGCAGCACATTAATAATAAGGGAAACTGGGGGTGCAGAGAGAGGATATATGGGAAATTTATACTTTCTGATAAATTTCTCCATAAATCTGAAACTGCTCTAAAAAATAAAGTCCATTAATTTTAAAATATAAATAAATCATGGCATCGCCACGAATTGCTAGAAAGCCCAAACTAAACAGAATTCTGTCATATGGCAAACAATGGGAAATTTTGGCTTTCTGCCCAGGGCTCTGCCTTGTCTCAGGGAGGAGAGATTTACTTTGCCAGTATCTCCTGGACAAATGTAAGAGATTTATGTAGTAAGAAGCAATTGTACCTAGAGTTCTGCATGTTACAGCCTCTGAAAAATATGAAAGCTACCATGAAGTGGTTCCTTGCACTTCTGGGTTTTCTTTCTGCTCAATGCATAGAGATGTGTCCAAGAGAGGGTCACAGCCAGAGCTCTGGAGCAGGATGGAGCAGTGTCAAAAAGCCCAGCAGATTCCCCAGGAAGCTATAAATGTTAGAGGGAGATGTTACATCAGGTCATCAGAGCTCTCGGTGGTAGCACCAACTCAAATTATCACACAGTTTTACAGGAGCGGCTTATTAATATCATTCTACAATTCCATACCCTGCCCCCGCCCCCAGAAAAAAAGGCCAAAACCAGAGGAAGGTGCAAACACAGCGTCAAATATGTTTACAAGCTAAATACACAGGTGCTAACTGTTAGTGATTCTCAGCCATGCCGTATATTCTTGACTAAATGTGGACCCAGAGAATATTCAGTTATTGATGCTTTCTTCTCATTGCTTTGCTAATTGATTTAGAAATGAGAATTGCCCCAATACTCGGTGACGGGCCATGTGTTCAGCTTGTGATAATTAGATATCACTAGTCATGCCGTCACACCTTACATTCCCAGGCTGTTTTTCTGGGAAGAAATTAGAAAGCAATGAGGTGTGTCTTCATAAAAGTGAGCAGTCTTTCAAATTTGCATATGCTATTGTGAAGAACAAGAGCTGTCTTTTCCTTTGTCAGTTTCTTTTCACATATTTGATAATCTTGGTACAATAGGACATTCTCATCTACATTAACCTCGGAAGCATACATTTTTCATTACAAAGAGAGACTTCATCTATGCTCTGCATTCATTTCCAACAAACTGTCAGTGGCTGGGTGTCAGTAACTAACTTCAGTTACTGAGATGGACCATGATAAAACTGTACGTGTGCATTTGTTAACAGTATGATTCTGGGGAGGTTTATTCTTGTTTGGAATAATTGCTGATATTTATCTTAAAAGTATACATGATTAATACCAATACAGCGATAGTGCTGCGACTATGTTAAATTATGTTGTTGTAGTTGCTAATTTGCACTAAACATATTTTTCTAATTTAGGAAGCGAGCTCCCACTTTTGAACAGTTCCTAGTTCTCTACTCCTCAGTTAATAAGATCAAGAAAATATGAAACAATGCATTCTTATGTTCAGATTCCCAAATGTTGGTGAGGTGGCTGTAATGAACAGATGCTATAATGACTAGAAGGTCTATGGATCTTTCTCAACCCCATGTTCACAACAAAAGAAGGCTCAATTTCTAGAAAGAAGGAAAGTTAGTTGTTCTTTCCATGATAGAAATACCATAATAGAAAACCATTACTGAGTATACTTCTGTGTTACAGGCATGATGCTAAACGTCTAACATGTATTCTCTCATTTAACCTTCCAACAATCCCACATTGAATTTATTTTATTATCAAATTTATAGCTAAGCAGAAACAGTTTCAAAAAGGTTAAATTACGTACTTAAGGTCACACTGGAGGTAAGATGGCAATGCCAGGATTTGAACCCATATACTAAAGTGCTACATCATGGCTAACCTATATTAACCACTATATATTTGTTTTACCTTATAGAAAAAAACACTTGAGGTTTTTGAGACATTACTGAACATTTGTTGCTCTCCATAGGGACTGGTTTTGAGCCAAGAATGATTTTAAGCTCAACATGGAACAGCCCACCACACACACAGGCATGCACGCATGTGCTCGCTCTCGCTCGTTCTCACTCTGTCTCTCTCTCTCTCTCCTAGAAATGATTGTCCTACAGAAACTGCATGAGTCTAAGTCCATGGAATGGTCTTAAGAGAGGGCACATAACGATTTTCAGAGAGGTTGAACAGAAGTGCTCCCCAGCGTTCTTTTCAGCTTTTCTTAGGTCACATTAGCTTCATATTGCCGAAAGGAGAGAATGGTCTAAAACAAATGCGTCTTTTGTTGTTGTTCCCGGGCTGTTGCCTAGGTACTCAGCTAGTTAAGTCCGTCTGTTTCTCCTCCCATTTATCTGGGGGAACTGCAAGGAGGAAGCCACATGCTCTGAAAGTGCTTTGTGGAGATTGTACCCTGACTAGAATGGGTATCTGGTAACATCTGCATGAAGTGTATGTCAAGCTAACACACTTTTGGCTTTTATTTGTGGGGTACAATTTTAAAGCCTTCTTCAACCATCCGATTGTGAGACAGGCAGGGTCTAAGCAGTTTTTTTAAGGTGAACGGCAGGTTATCTTGCAGATATTCCTGCAAGTACCTTTTATGAGAGGCTGGGTGTGGTCTCTTAGGTCATCTGCATTTTTCTAATTAATTGATTTTCACTTGAAGGATAATTGCTTTACACTATTGTGTTGGTTTCTACCAAACATCAACATGTATCAGCCATTTAATGAAAAGATGCTCACCCTTCCCTTCACTTAATTGTCTGCGAGGGACAACTAAGGTTCCGATGAGATCTGCACTCAGCAGTCAGTATAAAAGACTCCCGCTCATAGCTCTTTCAGGGTATTATCTTGAGTTCACTGCCACTCCTTGGTTGTCAAGACAATACTCAAGAAAAAGTCTTCAATTTTGTATAGCAGAGCCGTGCTGCTCTTCCCTTCTCCTGTGCATCTCGCCATAATTTTGTACATGGCATTCATTTATTCTACAAATATCAACTGGATGTTTCCTGTATACCAGGGCCTGTTTTAGGCTCTGGGGATAAAGCAGTGGACAAAACAGACACGTATCTCAGTCTTCATATGGCTGATATCCTACTAAGGAGAGACAAGCAACGAAGGGATGAGTTAGTAATGTGTATACCATGTTAGCGAGCTTCCCAGGTGATTCAGTGGTAAAGAGCCTGCCTGCCAATGCAGGAGACTTGGGTTCAATCCCTGGGTTGTGAAGATCCCCTGGAAAAGGATTGGTAATCCACTCCACTATTCTTGCCTGGGAAATCCCATGGACAGCGGATCCTGGTAGGTTACCGTCCATGGGGTTGCTAAAGAGTTGCTATGACTTAGTGACTGAACAACAGCAACAATACCATGTTAGGTGGCAATAAATACTAAGGAGGAAAAACATAACAGGGAAGGGAAAGACAGTGATGGACAAGGGAGGCAGGGAATGATGCCATTCCAACAGGATGGCCAGGCATGCTTTGCTGTGGATGCGCCTTGGAATAACAACTGGAAGCAGATAAGGACTTAGTTCAATGTCACCTTCTGGGTGAGGTCTTTTCCAGAGTCTGTGAGTTATCTGGGAAAGGAGTCCTGTGTCTGTTCAGCCATTAGGGAATGTACACTATGAGTTAAGTCTTTAGAGTAAAAAGTGAATTCGACCTTGTGCTCTCCCTCATGTAAGAGTAGGAGAAATGGTCATGAATAAATAATTGCAATGCAGTGAAATATGTAGAGATAGAGACAAAAAAAGTTAAGTGGAAAACAGGAAGATAGAGAAGCAAACTGGGTCCAAGGGAAGTACAAGCAGGATCAGGCTTCTCAATATTTTGATAAATTTCCTTATAATCTTTTAAATACATTAATAGGTTTTATTTTAATTGGTAACATATCATTATCCTTCTGACTATAAATAGTTATTATAGAAATTATGGAAAAACACCAAAGTATTGGGCAGAATACAAATACATCTGTAGTTTGCCCACACAGACAAAAAATGCTAACATTTTGATATATTTCTCAGATACACATTTTCCTAGATGTGTACTTTTTTTAGTGTATATCATATGAACTTACTATTGTATCATGGATATTTCCCCACATCTTTCAATATTATTCAAAAACACAATGACTAGAGAATAATATTCTGTTGTATGGGAAGATCTAATTTATTTGCTTGGAAATAATTTAGGTTGGACCTTAAAAACATGGGCTGGAGAGTCAAATACAAGTGCACTTGAGTCCTTGCTGTGAATTGCCCACTGGCTGTCTCAGGGAACTCAGTCTCTATAAACCTCCATTTCCTCATCATTAAAATGAGATCACAAAGGGATCTAGTTCATAGGTTTCTTAGGAATATTACATATGGAAAAAAGTTTCAAAGCATAGTGATTGGAGTCAGTAAACGTTCAATAAATATGTTAACTACTATCGCTAACCGTATCAACAAATCTAATAAGTATATGGAATAAAACATTAACATCTCTTTCTTAATGTTTCAGTATCTATAAAGTAATCTTAATATACACAAAGATTAACATGTGTCTTTCATTAGTATGTAGAAATACTCAATAGACATTATTGGCTATATTGGCTTTCTGGGATAAAGAGAACTGATTGCTATTTAAGTGGCTTAGTTTATGGAACAGAAGCTTGTTTTTGTACTGAGTGCTTTTTCTCTAAAGAAAGGAAGCTGTTGCATTGTGCATTTTGGCTAGTAAGACACAGACCTTCATGATGGTTTACTCCTTTTCTAAATGAGAAGCCGAAATACAAGCAACTGGTTGGCTTAGTCTTCATAAAGTCAAAGTCACTCCAAATTAGCCCATTCCTGAACAGTCTAGGGAATCGACCTCTGGCCTAAGCCATTCAGGATCAGAGCTGGCACTTGCCCAAGCCCCCCTTGACTTTCCAAACCAAACTCTCCTCCTTACAGCAACAACTCTCATCTTTTTTCCCCCTAGTGTTCCTTCTTAGAGCAATGCTCTGCTTGCAGAAACATGCATCTTTTTATCACTATTTTTGCAAGAAACTTTTAGAATGATAGAAAATCATAGACGTATAAAGCTGGCAAGAGATTTTAATGTGCATCTAATTCAGTGCTTCCTAAATTTGGCTGTGAATCATTATGATCTAGGGCTATGATCAAAACAGAAATTCTCAGACCCAATCCCAGAGAGCTGAATTCTGTATGTTTAATATGCTCCACGAGTTATTCTTATATACAACCAGGTTTAGAAAATACTGATTTGCTCTAATCTTCCCACCTAAAATAAAGCTATGAGCTAATTCAGGCAGGAATTGTATCCTTCCTCCATTATGTATCTGATCCCTAATAGCACATATCCAGTGCAGAAATCCATACTTGGCACTTAATAAATACCTGTTAAAATGAGTATGAAACCATACTATATCCTTGGAATTACTTATTTGTGTATTATGCTTACTCATCTTTGTTTCAAAAAAGATTTAAGGTATCTTACAAATATTCATGTAAAATCTCTCTCCATTCTGAATCCGGAAAAGATTCAATTGTACAATAATCCAAGAAGGATTAGCAGCTCTGACTGCTTCCTAGATAAAGTCTAATTCTCAATTAGTAACATTTATCTTACTGAGAATCATATGTATTTTTTCTTCCATGTAAAATGCTATCGTGGAGAGGAATTATGACATAGTTGAAAAACCATGTGTCATGTAGTCAGATAAATCTACATTCAAATCTTCCTCTTTGCACCCACACTTAGCCCATGGTAGCTCTGAAGTCCTGGGAAATGCATTTAACCATTCTTTACACTATTTCTTCAAAGACAAGACTCAACTCAATTCATTTTTACCTGACAGGTATTTTTTTCAGCATCTATTATGTAAGGTGCTATTTTAAGCACTTGGGGAACAAAACAGACAATAATCACCACCCTCATGATGCTTTTATTCTATAAGGCATAATTATGCCTATTGCAGAGGATTAATATGAGGGTGAAATGTACATAAAGGATTCATATACTCATAAACATTTCATAAATGTTAATTCTCTTCCCCGTCTTTGATTTTCTTCTGATCATATAAGAAAACCCAAAATGTCATTGAGAAAATAATTCTCCCTAATGTCCCTTTGCCAAAAAACTTCAAATTTTGAAGACAAATCAGACGCTAACATCCCCTCCCAAAAAAGTCCCTTGATCTGTATTTAGGCTCTTTCTTCCCTTGTGGCTCAGCTGGTAAAGAATCCACCTGCAATGTGGGAGACCTGGGTTCGATCCCTGGGTTGGGAAGATCCCCTGGAGAAGGGAAATTCTACCCACTTGAGTATTCTCACCTAGAAAATTCCATGGATGTATAGTCCATGGCATCGAAAAGAGTCAGACATGACTGAGTGACTTTCACTTTCACTTTCCATGCAGAACTAGTGGAATTTACAGACACCTTTGGAATTTTTCAACTTGACTGGTCCCAGGGGAAGAGCAAGCAGGCAGTCACATCTTCACAGAGTTCTCAAGGCAGCTACACGTAGATGCATTCAGTATACAGCAACAGAGAACATGCATCCATTCTCATTCTCGTGCTCATCAAACTCCAGTTCACAAGGAAATTTATGCAGTGACACTGGCAAGCAGCAGAGGGAAACTGATGACCATCTAGGTGTACTTCTTCAAACTACATCTCAAAGAAGGCACCACAGTGATTTATAAAACTGTCTGGCTCCTCAGTGCTATATGGCCTTATCTGTGAGCCATAAGACATGCTCTAGATTTTCATCACTGTTTCCCAGAGTGTCTGCATCAATATAATTTCCCTCCATTTTCACCCTGAATGAATACAGTGCTTCTAAAGTCAGTGATGTTGATGTCACATTGTGAAGCTGACTCGCTAGCTGACAATCCCACCCCAGCATCTCCATGCATGCCTAACATTAGGCGTGCCTTTCCTGCTCTTTGAGAAATCTTCCAATGCCTTTCCTGCTCCCCACCACTGTTCTAATTGTCTCTCAAAGCCCAGTTCATGACCTACATCTTTTAGAAAACCTTCCACAGTTCCCTGCAACCCATGATGGCTCCTCCACCTGCTAAATTTCTCCAAAGTTGATTCTCTGTGCTGCTCTGTCACAAGTTAATTGAAGCTATAAAACAAAACCCTTAGATCTATATCAAATTAGGAAACATGACTGAAAGAAAAAACTAAAATCCATGTTCTTTGCACAAAAATATCTACCTATTTGAAATCTAAAAAAAAAAAAACTTTGATAAGTTAATTATAACCCTAAAGATTCATAAATCAGTGTCAATCTTGTTCCTGTATTGTCTTAAAAAATCTACTGCTTTCAACTGAAAGGAAAAAGGTAACTTTTTTAAAGTTTTATAGAGACTCAGCAACTTGGAGGATTTTTAGAAATAAAGGGAAGTGTTTGTCTCCTGTAGTGTTTTAAACATCTAGTCCCCTGGATCAATTAAAGTCTCTAAAGATGGCCCCGAGTGCCTGAGCCAAGCTGCACATACCTGCAGAGGCAAAGCTGCATCCTTCCTACTGGAGAAAAGGACTACTCTTCTTCCTTCCATGGGACGCACACAACCTCGCATCCATGGCTCTGACACTATAATCGTTAGTATAGAGCAAAATGGGTGTGTACCCTGGGACAGAAAAAGAAAACAGGCAGAAGATTTTCTGCTGGACTTCTCCAGTGGCTCAGTGGTAAAGAATGCACATGCAGTTCAGGAGACATAGAAAACATGGCTTCAATCCCTGGATCGGGAAGACCCCCCTGGAGGAGGAAATGGCAACCCGCTCCAGTGTTCTTGCCTGAAAAATCCCATGGACAGAGAAGCCTGGCAGGCTGTGGTTCATGAGGTCACAAAGAGTCAGGTGCAACTGAGCATGTACATACAAAGATTCTCTAGCTCAGTGGTCCCCAACCTTTATGGCACTGCTGCTGCTGCTGCTGAGTCGCTTCAGTTGTGTCCGACTCTGTGTGACCCCATAGACGGAAGCCCACCAGGCTCCCCCGTCCCTGGGATTCTCCAGGCAAGAACACTGGAGTGGGTTGCCATTTCCTTCTCCAATGCATGAAAGTGAAAAGTGAAAGTGAAGTCGCTCAGTCATGTCCGACTCTCAGCGACCCCATGGACTACAGCCTACCAGGCTCCTCCAGGCTCCTCCATCAGGGACCAGTTTCATGGAAGACAGTTTTTCCAAAGACTGTGGGATGGGGGGCATGGTAATGCAAGCAGTGGGAGCAGCTATAAATGCAGGTGAAACTTTGCTCTCCTGTGGCTCACATCCTGCTATGCAGCCTGGTCCCTAACAGGTAATACACAGACTGGTATCGGTCCAAGGCCCGATGGGGACCCCTGCTCTAGATGACCACACCACCTCTGTTTTGTCACTATGTAGCACATGTCATGGTAAGATCTGTTTCTCTATGTGCTTTTCCTAATAAAAAATTTAAAAGCCATCATTCAGTTCAGTTCAGTTGCTCAGTCATGTCCGACTCTGCAACCCCACGAATTGCAGCATGCCAGGCCTCCCTGTCCATCACCAACTCCCGGAGTTCACCCAAACTCATGTCCATCGAGTCGGTGATGCCATCCAGCCATCTCACCCTCTGTCGTCCCCTTCTCCTCCTGCCCCCTCCCCCATCATTACTTGAACACTAATGTGACAGACACTGCTCAAGCTTCATAATTATCAACCTCTTTCATCTTCACAGCAACCTTAGGGATAAATTCAATTATTATCTCATGACATGCGATATGACACAGCAAAAATGGAAGCTTGCAGAGAAAGGATCAAGTTACTTACTCAAAGCTCTTACTCTTGATTGCTGCACTAGAGTGTAATAAACCATGACTCCCTTGGGAAAGAGGACATTTGTTAATATTTATTTAGAGCCCACTTGGCTAACAGCAAGTGGCTCTTAATACGTGCTCAGTAAATATTTGCTATGTTGAGTAAATGTTCAGAGTGAATTAGAGGCACAGCGTGGCACTGTGCTTTCTGCAACGTAATGGCACACTCTGGTTGTTCCCCAATTTTGCCACCATCTTCAATATCTGCCCAAATCACTGTATTATTGTAAAGTTTTTACAAAAACAAAGGTAACAACTTCGGGGTTTTGCCTTGGTTTTTCTATCATTCACAGCATGTTCCAGATAAAACTGTATCTGATTCTAATGCCATCACTGAGATGATAGCAAGGCATTATTTTCATTTTATAATTTAGTGAAATTTCCCTGTCCAATAATCAATGATATGACAAAAGTCTTCTGACTCCTAGTCTGTTTTTCCTTATGGATTTATTGACATCAAACTATGAATAGGATTCCTTCTAAGAGCATTCTAAGACTTCAGATCACTAAGTGATCTCTGTTATCATTTAAGATGCCTATGTTACTCCTTTTTCCTGTGGTCATGTATGGATGTGAGAGTTGGACTGTGAAGAAGGCTGAGTGCCGAAGAATTGATGCTTTTGGACTGTGGTGTTGGAGAAGACTCTTGAGAGTCTCTTGGACTGCAAGGAGATCCAACCAGTCCAATCTGAGGGAGATCAGCCCTGGGATTTCTTTGGAAGGAATGATGCTGAAGCTGAAACTCCAGTACTTTGGCCACCTCATGCAAAGAGTTGACTCATTGGAAAAGACTCTGATGCTGGGAGGGATTGGGGGCAGGAGGAAGAGGGGACGACAGAGGATGAGATGGCTGGATGGCATCACTGACTTGATGGACATGAGTCTGAGTGAACTCCGGGAGTTGGTGATGGACAGGGAGGCCTGGCGTGCTGCGATTCATGGGGTCGCAAAGAGTCGGACATGGCTGAGCGACTGATCTGATCTGATGTTACTCCCAAACAAGTAAGACTTTAAATCACAGCTCTAAGGTTCTACTCTTAAAGGCTTCATTTCCCCAGGGAAGCTCCAGGTTGTCCCCACCCTCAAGGCCAGATGAAATGAATAAAACTCCAATGAGACCACTGAAAATGTTTCATTGAAAACCATCACAATATTGTAAAGTAATTATCTGCCAACTGAAATAAATTTTAAAAAAGAAAATGTCTCATTGAATGATGCACTGCATAATGCATCATTCCTCCACCAAGCAATACCAGAAGTCTTGGACTACAGAGAATGCTGGCTCTGGTGGGTTCCTACAATCACAGAGCATCTCTACTTCCTGTTGATACATGGGATAGGGGAGGGGAAGACTTCAGAAATGGTGACTCAAATATTTCAACCAAAGCAGTGGACTTCAGAGCAGGCATACAATATGTCAGTCATTTATAATTTACGACTAAAGCTCAGAACCTTCTGAAAGAAGCCAAGTTACATTTTGTTTTTTATAGCATTATTTATGTAGGACAAGAGGAAAGGACTTTAGGCTTGCAAGAGAGGCTCTCCTCTCTCCTCCAGTAATTACTTCTCTACCTTCAGTCACAGTGCTTTATATACTCATTCATCAAACATTTATTGAGCAAAAATTATGTACTATGATGGGTTTTTAAATGCAAAATAATCCTTGCCCTCAGGAATTTACAGTCTTGTGGGGAGGGAGAGTGACAAGCAGAAGTCTAGATGGTCATTTTTAGAGTTGCTATGTTGTAGTGGAATCTTTACCCCCTGGTTCTGTCACCGACTAGTTGTACAATTTTTGAAAAAATCTCTAAACTTTGATTCTTTATTCTTTGAAATGTCAATAATATGAATGAGGAGAGTAAGCATTTTTTAATGCCTACTATTTGCCAGATATTGCTCTACATGCTTTACATGTATTAATTTTATTTAATCCTTCCAATAGTTCTAATAAAAAATTACTATTAGTATCATCTTACAGATGGGGAAGGGCGCTTCCCAGGTGGTCAGCAGTAAGGAATCTGCCTGCTCATGAAGAGATGCAAAAGATGCGAG
This sequence comes from Bos grunniens, assembly GCF_055505025.1. Classification (NCBI taxonomy): domain Eukaryota; kingdom Metazoa; phylum Chordata; class Mammalia; order Artiodactyla; family Bovidae; genus Bos; species Bos grunniens. The sequence continues at coordinate 44,845,151 of NC_141193.1, read as the reverse complement.
TTCAATCCCTGGGTTGGGAAGATCCCCTGGAGTAGGAAACGGCAACCCACTCCAGTATTCTTGCTTGGGAAATTCCATGGACAGAGGAGCCTGGTGGGCTGCAGTCCATGGGGTCGCAAAGTGACCCCAAAAAGTCAAACATAACTGAGTGCATACTCATATGCACGTGCACACACACACACACACACACACACACACACACACACGAGGAAACTGAGAGATTAAATGATTTGCCCATGGTCTAACAGGTGGTAGGTCCAGGTTTTGACACAGGCAATCGTAATCCCCCTCTGTAGTGGAGGAGTGCACACCCAAATGAGGACACTTGGGACCTCTAAGGCAAAGGTTTCTCAGCCCAGGAGAGGAAAGTTGGCTTAAAACTCAACATTCAGAAAACTAAGATCATGCATCCGGTCCCATTACTTCATGGGAAATAGGTGGGGAAACAATGTAAACAGTGACACTTTATTTTCCTGGGCTCCAAAATCACTGCAGCTGGTGACTGCAGCCATGAAATTAAAAGACGCTTGCTCCTCCGAAGAAAAGTTACGACAAACCTAGATAGCACACTAAAGAGTAGAGACATTACCAACAAAGGTCCGTATAGTCAAAGCTATGGTTTTTCCAGCAGTCATGTATGGATGTGAGAGTTGGACTATAAAGAAAGCTGAATGCCAAAGAATTGATGCTTTTGAACTGTGGTGTTGGAGAAGACTCTTGAGAGTCCCTTGGACTGCAAGGAGATCCAACCAGTCCATTCTAAAGGATATCAGTCCTGGGTGCTCATTGGAAGGACTGATGCTAAAGCTGAAACTCCAATACTTTGGCCACCTTATGTGAAGAACTGACTCACTGGAAAAGACCCCTGATGCTGAGAAAGATTGAAGTCAGGAGGAGAAGAGGTGTCAGAGGATGAGATGGTTGGAAGGCATCACTGAATCGATGGACATGAGTCTGAGCAAGCTCTGGGAGTTGGTGATGGACAGGGAAGCCTGGCGTGCTGCAGTCCACAGGGTCGCAAAGAGTCGGACATGGCTGAGCGACTGAACTGAACTTCTAAGCCCAGAAGCTTCCATTGCTGTTAATGATGCATTCCTCGGTAGGGAACACCCCTTCCATTCATCACTCCGGATTCACAGCTGCCTCTTCTCGGCCCCACCTGATGCCCTGAGAGCTGATGCACATAACTGCGTCCTGGGCTTTTTTGCCTCTGGCTGCAGAACCAGTGCGAGGCACTAGCCAAAAGCTGATGGAAAGAAGGAAAAAGATTTCAAGCTGTTTATGCCCCTGGCGGATGTCTTTTCAGTGGGTTTACTGGCTGCATCCTTTCCCAGCATCGGCTGACTTGGCCGTCTTTGCTCAGGCCTGTTTATCCCTGGGTCTCTGTAAAGTCACAACTCTCTCCTCTTGCTCCTTTGCTTTAGGGTTGGTAACTGGGCCCCACTGTGACTAGAATCCGGTACTGCAGTACCACTAATGAGTTCACACACCCTGCCTACATCTTCACGAACAGCTCCTTTATTAGTTTTGCTCAAATTTTCCTAATTATCCCAATCTAAGCGTGCCATCTGTTCCCTCCTGAGATGCGGATGAATACACTGGGTTTATAAGGTACAAAAAGGTCAACATCTCTGACCCCAACTCACCCTAAACAGTGTAATTTTTTCCTGTCTCAATTTTCAGTGCTTCTGTAATATAGTCCTTTTCATCTCTTCAAACTTCCCTGGGTGTTTTTTTTTTTTTTTGCAGGTACATTCCATACCCTGTTCCCCCTACCTGGAATATCACCTTTTTAATATTACCCCCTCTCTTTCCCTGCAACATACACTTATACCTAATTATACAAATCTACCTGCCACATATTTATGTTCTTCATACAAATTGTGGTAAAGAAGTGTTACATCTTTAAAAATAGTTTATTCTATATTAGAACATAGTTGATTAACAATGTTGTGTTAGTTTTAGGCGTATAGCAAAGTGATTCAGTTATACATATATGTGTATCTATTTTTTTCAAGTTCTTTTCCCATTGGTGTTACAGAATCCTGGGCAGAGTTCCCTGTGTTATATACTAGTTCTTTGTTGGTTATCCATTTTAAATATACCATTGTGTACCTGTCAATCCCAAATGCCTAATCTATCCCTCACCCCCCAACCCTTCTTTCCTGGCAACCATAAGTTCATTCTCTCAGGCTGTGAGTCTATTTCTGTTTTGTAAATCAGTTCATTTGTATCATTTTTTAGATTCTGCATATAAGCACTATCATATGGTGTTTGTCTTTCTCTGACTTCCTTCACTCAGTGTGACAATCTCTAGGTCCATCCATAGGGCTGCAAATGGCATTGTTTTGTTCCTTGTAATAACTGAGTAGTATTTCACTGTATATATGTACCACATCTTCTTTATCCACTCATCTGTTGATGGACATTTAGGTTGCTTCCATGTCTTGGCTATTATAAACAGCACTGCAATGAACACTGGGGTGCACGTATCCTTTTGAAACACCTCTCACTCTGGGTATATGTGCAGGAGTGGGATTTCAGATCATATGGTAGCTCTGTTTTTAGTCTTTTAGGAACCTCCATACTCTTCTCCATAGTGGCTGTACCAATTTACATTATGACCAACAAGGTAGGAAGGCTCTCTTTTCTCCACACCTTCTCCAGCATTTTTTTGTTTTTAAAATTTTTGAGGATGGCCATTCTGACTGTTGTGAGGTGATATATCATTGTAGTTTTGATTTGCATTTCTCTAATGATTAGTGATGTTGAGCATGTTTTATGTGCCTCTTGACCATCTGGATATCTTCTTTGTAGAAATGTCCATGTAGGTCTTCTGCCCATTTTTTGATTGGAATGTTTGGTTTTTTTTTGATATTGAGCTTCATGAGCTGTTTGTAAATTTTGGAGATTAATTCCTTATTGGTCACATTGTTTGCAAATATTTTATCCTATTCTGTGGGCTGTATTTTTTTTGTTTTGTTTATGATTTCCTTTATTGTGAAAAACTTTATTTTAATTAGGTTTTATTTATTTTTGTTTTTATTTCCATTATTCTAGGGGACAATGAAAAATATATTATTGCAGTTTACATCAAAGAGTGTTCTCCCTATGTTTTCCTCTAAGAGTTTTATAATATCCAAACTTACATTTAGGTCTTTAATCAATTTTAAGTTTATTTTGTGTATGGTGTTAAAGAATGTTCTAATTACATTTATATGTAGCTGTCCGGTTAGCCCAGCACCATTTATTAAAGAGGCTATATTGCCTCCATTGCTGAGTTATGCCTCCTTTATCAAAGATTAACTGACCATAGGTGCATGGGTTTATTTATGCGCTTTATATCCTGTTCTGTTGATCTATATCTCTGTTTTTGTGCCAATACCATATTCTTTTGATGTAACTTAGTTTGTAGTATAGTCTAAAGTCAGGGGGTCTGATTCCTCCAGCTCCATGTTTCATTCTCAAGATTGCTCTGGCTGTTCCATTTTTTTGTGTCTCCATACAAATTTAAAAAAAAATGTTTTGGTTCTGTGAAAGATGGCATTGGTAATCTGATAGGGAGTGCTCTGAATCTATAGATTGCCTTGGGCAGTATATTTATGTTAATAGTATTGATTATTCCAATCCAAGAACATGGTATATCTTTCCATCTGTTTCTGTCATCTTCAATTTCTTTCATCAGCATCTTAGAGTTTTTGGAGTATTCTTTGTTTATGCAGTGGTAAATTGAGTTGTTTCTTTAATTTCTCTTTGTGATCATTAGTTATTGATATGTAGAAATGCAACAGATTTCTGTGTATTAATTTTGTACCCTGCAACTTTACTGAATTCATTGATGAGCTCTAGTAGTTTTCTTGTAACATATTTAAGATTTTCTGTGTATAGCATCATGTCATTTGCAAAGAGTGACAGTTTTACTTCTTGTTTTCCAATTTGAATTCCTTTTACTTCTTCTTTTCTGATTGCCATGACTAGGACTTCCAGAACCATGTTGAGTTAAAGTGGAAGGAGTGAGCATCCAGAGCTTCTTCCTGGTCTTAGAGGGAATGCTGTCAGCTTTTCCCAATGAAATGATGCTAGCTGTAGGTTTGTCGTGTGTGTCCTTTATTATGTTGAGGTATGCTCCCTCTATGCCCTCTTTCTGGAGAATTTTTATCATCAATGGGTGCTGAATTTTGTCAAAAGATTTTTCTGCCTTTGAGATGATCATATGGTTTTTATTGTTCAGTGTGTTAAGGTGGTATATCACAGTGATGATTTGCAGATATTGAAATATCCTTCCATTCCTGGGATAAAGCTCAGTGATCATGGTGTATGATCATTTTAATGTATTGTTGGAATTAGTTTGATAGCATTTTTTGACAATTTTTGTGTCTACGTTCATCAGTGACACTGGCTTATAATTTCTGTGTGTGTAGTCTTTGATTGATTTTAATATCAGGGTGATGGTGGCCTCATAGAAGGAAATTAGGAGGATTCCTTCTGCAATTTTTTGGAACAGTTTCTGCAGGATGGGTGTTAACTCTTATCCAGCTATTTGATGGAATTCCTGTGAAGCCATCTGGCCCTGGGCTTTTGTTTGATTTGGAAGATTTTTGTTGTTGTTGGAATATTTTTAGTCATAGTTTCACTTTCAGTACTTTGTGATTGTTTCTTCATGTTTCTATTTCTTCCTGGTTCAGTCTGGGAATGTTGTATTTTTCTCAGCATTTATCCATGTCTTCTAGGTTGTCCATTTTATTGGCATATAGTTGCTTGTAGTAGTCTCTTATGATCTTTTGTATTTCTGCGGTGTCAGTCAGTTGTTTGACTGACAGTTCTAATTTTACTAATTTGAGTCATCTCTCTTTTTTCCTGATGAGTTTCCCTAAAGGTTTACCAATTTTGTCAAGAACTCACTTTTAGTGCCATTGATCTTTGTTTTCTGTGTCTCTGTTTCATTTGTTTCTGCTCTGATTTTTGTATTTTCTTTCCTTCTACTAAGTTTGGATTTTGTTTGTTCTTCTTTCTCTAGTTGTAGAGGTGTAAGGTTTGGTTGTCTGAGATTTTTCTTGTTTCTTGAGGTAAAATTGTACTGGTATAAACTTCCTTCCTAGAACTGCTTTTGCTCTATCCCATGGCTTTTGGATTGTTGTGCTTTCATTTTCCTTTGTCTTTAGGTATTTTTTGATTCCTCTTTTATTTCTTCAGTGATCCATTGATTATTTAGTAGCTTATTGTTTAGCCTCCACATTTTTGTGTCTTTTACAGTTTCTTTTTCTGCACCTCATTTCTAAAGCATTATGGTTGGAAAAGATGCTTCATATGATTTCAATTTTCATAAATTTACTCAGGTTTGCATTGTGGCCAAGCATGTGACCAATCCTGGAGAATTTTTCATGAGCACATGAGAAAAATGTTTATTCTGCTGCTTTGGAATGGAATTTAATTTTCTGCTGATGGGTGGGGCTGTGTTCCCTCCCTGTAGTTCAGCCTGAATTCCCAGGACCATTGTAGTCAGTCCCCCTGACCCTGCAGCAGGCCACTGTCCACCCACATCTCCGCTGGAGACTCCCAGACACTCACAGATAAGCCTGGCTCAGTCTCTCGCAGAGTCACTGCTCCTTCCTCCTGGGTCCAGCAGACCCAGGAGGTTTTGTTGTGGCCTCCAAGAGTCTATTTCCTTGGTGGTGCTCCATCCTTTTTCTGGATCCCCAGGTTGGGAAATCTGTTGTAGGCCCTAGAACTTTTCCAGCAGTGCGAGAATTTCTTTGGTATAATTGTTCTCCAGTTTATGGGTCGTCTGCTCAGTGGCTCTGTAGTGGGGCTAATGGTGACCTCCTCCAAGAGGACTGACGCCACCTGCCAGGCCACCCAGGTCTGCTGCAGCCAGAGCCCCTGTCTCCACAGCAGGTCACTGCTGACCCGTGCCTCCACAGGAGACACTCAAACACTCAAATGCGTGTCTAGCTCAGTCTCTTGTGGGGGTCACTGCTGTTTTCCCTCAGTCCTGGTGCATACAGGTTTTGTTTGCACCCTCTGAGTGTCCCTGGTGGGTCTGAGATTTGATTTTAAACACGCCCTTTGTAGCCTCTGCTACTGTCCTGTTGGGGCTTCTCCTTTGCCCTTGGATGCAGGGTATCCTTTTTATGGTGGGATCCAACATTCTCATGTCAATGGTTGTTCAGCAGTTAGTTGTGATTTTGGTGTTTACCTAGGAGAAGATGAGTGCACATCCTTCTACTCCACCATCTTGATTGGAATGGAATGCTCTGTAAATATCACTTAAGTTCATGTCATCTAGTATGTCATTTATGGCTGTGTTCCTTATTGATTTTTCTATCTGGATGATCTCTCCACTGATGAAAGTGGGGTGATAAAATACCCTCCTATTGTTGTGTTACTGTTGATTTCTCCTTTTATGACTGTTAGTATTTGTCTTATACATTAAGGTGCTCCTATCTTGCATGCTAAGTTGCTTCAGTCATGGCCAACTCTATCCGACCCTATGGACTGTAGCCTGCCAGGCTCCTCTGTCCATGAGATTCTCCAGGCAAGAATACTGGAGTGGGTTGCCATTCCCTGCTACAGGGAATCTTCCTGACCCAGGGATTGAACCTGCATCTCCTACCAAGATGCACCTGTTCTCAGTGGATTCTTTACCGCTAAGCACAAGTGCATATATATTCACAATTGTTATATCTTCTTGGTTTGATCCCTTGATTATTATATAGTATCTTTCTTTGTCTCCTCTAACAGTCTATTTTAAAATCTATTTTTTTCTTATATGAGTACTGCTATTCTAGCTTTCTTTTGGTTTCCATTTGCATGGAATAACTTTTTCCATTCTCTCATTTTCATTCTGTATGTGTCCCTAGATCTGACATGGATCTCTTATAGACAGTATTTATATTGGTCTTGTTTTTGTATCCATTCAACAGTCTGTCTTTTGTCTCTTTGGTTTGGGGCATTTAATCTGTTTACATTTGAGGTAATTATCAATATGTATGTGCTTGTTGCCTTATTGTTAATTGCTCTGGATTTGTTTTGGTAGGTCTGTTTTCTTCCCTTCCTCTTTGGTTTTCTACTCTTGTTATTTGATGACTAACTCTAGTGTTGTGTTTGGATTTCTTTTTCTTTTTTGTGTATCTACTGTAGAAATTTTTTTTACCATTACCATGAGGTTTTTATAAAACAGTCTATATATAAACAAGATTGTTTTAAGTTGCTGGTCTTTTAACACATTATTCACCAGAGTTATATTAATAAAAGACACATTAATATGTCTTTTGTTGCTCATGCTCAGTCGCTTCAGTCATGTCTGACTCTTTGTGACCCCATGGACTGTAGCCTGCTAGGCTCCCCAGTCCATAGGATTTCCCAGGGAAGAGTACTAGAGTGGGTTGCCATTTCCTCCCCCCAGGTGATCTTGCCAACCCAGGGATCAAACCTGCATCTCCCTTATGTATTTAAATGCTTCCTCTCAGAGAAGCATTTAAATACATTAAAAAAAAAAAAAAATCCAATTTCTAAGGCTGACTTCCCTCTTACCAGTTCTTCTCTTGTCTTTGAAATTCTCTCCTTTCTTGACCTTTTAAACTCCAAGACCTATTTCTTCTCCAACCTTTTTGCCAGTCTTCTTCTCATTTACTTCACCTGCTTCTAAATATCCATGTTCCTCTAAGCACAATTCCTCAGGACTCTTCCCACTTGCTCATGTCTTTTGTCACCTTAACATTATTGACTAGAGATATATCAATACATTTTTGAACAGTGACACTGTTAACATCACCATCACCATGCTAAGTTGTTACAGCTTAAAACTGATCGAGGGCTAATAATACAACTTGTGATTGTCATTATCATTCACATTTTGCTCTGTTAGACTTTTGTTCCAACGTTGTGTATATTATAAATGTAAAATTTTCAAAAGTGACACATTATGAAATTTTGAGTGAAGAATTTTTTTGGTGAATTTTATGATGATACTTTCTTCAACTGTCCACATAGCATATATACCAGTGTCTTAGAAGATGACAGGTCTTCAGAATATAGTTCTGATTCAGACAATGTGAATATTAGACCAACAAAAAGATAAAAATTCTTAGTGATTGATTCTGATATGGAAAGTGAAAATGAAACTCAGTGCTGGAGAATGTTCCTGTGCTTCTGCAGAAGAGTGGATTGAAGACAATGTTTCGTGGAAATTAGAAGACTTTATAAGTGTGTGAGGTGTAACTATTGAATGTGATAACTCACAAAGTGTTTGTGAAATAAAATAATTCTTGGCCTGCAAAAAGAAAAGCTGCTGGCCACAGGAGTTCGTTTCCGCAAAAAACCCCCTTGTCAAAAATGACTTAATTTCAAATGCATTTCCAATATCCTGCATTTATCTCTTCTCACAGTTGCTGGGTTTGATATATTTGTGTGTGGATGATTTTCTACCTTTAGTGTATGTCTGCCTTTCCTGGTGAGCTTTTCCATTTTGTAATTTGCTTGTTTCTGTGAAAGTGAAAGTGATAATCGCTCAGTTGTGTCCAATTCTTTTGCAAGCCCAGGGACTGTAGCTTCTAGGCTCCTCTGTTCATGGGAGAATCCTGGAGTGGGTTGCCATTTCCTTCTCCAGGGTATCTTCCTGACCCAGGGATCAAACCTGAGCTTCCTGCATTGCAAGCAGATTCTGTACAGTCTGAGCCACCAGGGAAGCCTAGCTGTGGCCTTTTCTCTTCCGCCTAGAGAAATTCCTTTAGCATTTGTTGCAAAGTTGGTCTGGCAGTGCTGGATTCTCTTAGCTTTTGCTTGTTTGTAAAGCTTTTGATCTGTTGAATCTGAATGAGTGCCTTGAGGGGTAGAGTATTCTTGGTTGTAGCTTCTTTCATCACTTTAAATACATTCTGACACTCCCTTCTGGTCTGGAGAATTTCTGCAAAGAATTCACTCGATAACCTTATGAGAATTCCCCGTATGTAATTTGCTGCTTTTCCCTTGTTATTTTCAATACTTTGGCTTTAAATTTGTCAATTTGATTACTGTTTGTCTCAGCAGGGTTCATCCTGCATGGGACTATTTGTGCTTCCTGGGCTTAGACGACTTTCTTTTCCCATGTTAGAGAAGTTTTCAGCTACTATCTCCTCAAATATATTTTCTCGGGTCCTTTCTTTCTTCTTGTGGAACCCCTATAATGTGAATGTCGGTTTGTTTCATATTGTCACAGAGGTCTCTGGGTCCTCAAGTCTTTTCATTCTTTTTTCTTTATTCTGTTCCATGGCTGTGATTTCCATCATTCTGTCTTCCATATCACTTACTGTTCTTCTGCTTCAGTTATTCTGGTATTGATTCTTTCCCGTGTATTTTTCTTTGCTGGTATTGTATTCATCTCTGTTTTTTAGTTCATTTAGGTCTTTGTTAAACATTTATTGTATCGTCTTGATCTCTGCCTCCGATCTTTTTCTGAGATATTGGATCATCTTTATTGTCATTACTCTGAAGTATTTTTCATGTAGATTGCATACCTCAACTTCACTTAGTTGTCCTTTTGGGGTTTTATCTTGTTCCCTCATCTAGGACACACCCCTTTGCAGTCTCATTTTGCCTGCTTTTCTGTGATTGTGGTTTCTGTTCTGTAGGCTGCAGGGTTATAGTTCTTGCTTCTGCTATCTGCCCCTGGGTGGATGAGGCTGATCTAGAGTCTTGTGCAGGCTTCCTGGTGGAAGTGGCTGATTCCTCCACTTGGTGGGTGGAGCTGGGTGTTGTCCCTCAGGTGGGCAGGGCCATGTCAAGAGCTGTGTTTACCAGGCAGCTGGGTGGTCAGGAAAACTTTAAGTGGTCTGTCTACTGATGGGTAGGCTGTGTTTCTTCCCTGTTGGTTGTTTGGTCTGAGGCATACCAGCATCGGAGTCTACAGGCTGCCAGGTCTTGGTGAGACAGTGGCAGTCTCCAGGAGGGCTCACGCCAATAAGTTCTTCCCAGAACTACTGCTGCCAGTGACCTAGTCCCTGCAGGGAGCCACTGCTGCACGCTGCCTCCACAGAAGACCCCCTAATACTAGAAGGCCTAGCCTCTCATGAGATAACTGCTTTTTACCCAGGATCCTGGTATGCACAAGACCTTGTGTGTGATCTCCAAATGTGGAATTTCTGAGGTCAGACCCCCTACCCTTCAAAGCCAGACTCTCTGGGGAATCCTCCTCCTATTGCCAGACCGCCAGGCTGGGGAGCCTGATGGTGGGGTTCAGAACTTTCAATCTTATGGGAGAACTTCTGTGCTATAATTATTCTCCAGTTTGTAGCTCACGTGAGATTTGATTTCACTGTGATTGTGCCCCTTCTACTGGCCTGTTGTGGCTTCTTCTTTGTCTTTAGGTGTAGGACTTTTTTGGTAGGTTCCAGCAATTTTGTTGTTGTTAATGGTGGGTTCTGGAATTAGTTATGGTTTTAGTGTTTTTGTAAGAGGTGTGTGAGGCTTATGACCTTCTATTCTGCCATCTTGTCTCCATCCAGCATATATAATTTCAATGATAATTTTTAATTAATTAATGGACTAGGGATCAAAAAAGACTGCTTTCTTCAAGGATTTAGCAAATAATTTTGATCTTTTAGAGTCAAATAGCTCATTATATTTTACAAAGTGATTTATAACATGCTATATTTTCATCCACACTTATTCTGCAAGAGTGAAGAAAATGAGTTCTGAGGATCTTAAGTGACTAGTCTATAATACTACAGGTAGAGCCATAATAAGCCCAAGTTGCTGGGAATTCATGTCCTGCCTTGGGCTCTTAAGCAAGCCCGTCCTACTCACCTGCTTAGCAAAAGTTTCTCTCAGATCCTAAAAATAAAAGGGTTTCAATAAACTTTTTTTAGGGATGTGCTGAAAACTATGCTTTTCCAGACCTTTTATTTTCTTTCTTTCTTTTTTTTTTTGCCAGTATGTTCTTCCCACCCACCATTTTTATGAAACCAAACAACACTTTCTGTGGTGAACACAGTTGTAACTTTGCAAGTGCTTTATTTTTGAACAGATGAAGGAACAATGACTGTCTTCAGGGAATCTCATTCGAAACCTCTTGATTGTAGAGTGCCACATTTCTGAGAAACAGTAGCTAAGGTAATTCAACTCCTGGGGCAGTTTAATATGAACTGTTTAGATTGATGAATGCGAGTACACAGCGCTCTCCCTCTGGTTGGTGGGGGAGAGAGAACGGAAGGGGCCTTTAGCAAGAAGCTAGGAGAGGCAGCTTGGTAGGCAGCAGAGCTGTTGCTTTCTTTCCAATGTTATCCTGCCAACTCCAGTGCACAGTTGTTCCCTATTGAGAGCAGATGCCTTTTGTACAGTTCCGGTGTGCGGAGAGAGATTTTCAGACACTCAGATATAATGGGGCATTCACACTTTCAAAGACCATTTAAATTTGTCCCCAGGGCACGTGGTGATGGTGCCAGGAACACACACGTGCCTAGAAATGGTCATGGAAGTATAGCCTCTGTCGACGTAGGGTTGGATAGGTAAATCAACCTGCACATGCAGGTTTCTGCTCTGACCAGTCAGGATGATGTTTAGCTGGCTTCTTTTTTTTTTTTTTTCTTTTAAATTTTATTTTATTTTTAAACTTTACATAATTGTATTAGTTTTGCCAAATATCAAAATGAATCCGCCACAGGCATACATGTGTTCCCCATCATGAACCCTCCTCCCTCCTCCCTCCCCACACCATCCCTCTGGGTCGTCCCAGTGCACCAGCCCCAAGCATCCAGTATCGCGCATCGAACCTGGACTGGCAACTCGTTTCTTACATGATATTCTACATGTTTCAATGTCACTCTCCCAAATCTTCCCACCCTCTCCCTCTCCCACAGAGTCCATAAGACTGTTCTATACATCAGTGTCTCTTTTGCTATCTCATACACCAGGTTATTGTTACCATCTTTCTAAATTCCATATATATGCGTTAGTATACTTTAGCTGGCTTCTTTTCCAGAGCCCTTCTTTGGTTACCTCACTACAGACACCTGGCTTTAAATTCCGTTTCCAAGAACGCCCTTCCTCATTCTGGTCCTTAGGTCATTGCCTGCTTTCTTTATGCCAGCAGTCCTGAAAATCTATCAATATTGCAACTCCAAGCTTGTGAGACCCTGTTTAAAAGATGCCTTATTGCTCCTCAGATAAAATCCAGATCAGTTAATCTAGCTGTATACGACCTGACCTAGAACTAACCATTGCCTCATTGTTAATTAGTTCTTCATTCCCTCTCATGCTGCTGATATATACAATGCTTGGCAGGGCCCTGAACATAATTAATAATCTGACTGTGTCTTTGTACACACCACTCTCTTCCTCACCACTCTAATTCCTTAGTCCACTCACTTATCCTTCCACATAACTAAGTATCTTCTCCTTTGGGAAGCTTTCTCTGATGTCTAATCTTGCCTACCCTTCCCAGAGTACTCTAGAATTCTTTCCAAAACAGTACTTACCATGTTTGTCATGTACAAGGTATAGTTGAAAGTCACAATGCACAAAAATCTTGAAAAAATATTGTGGAAACTGGTATCCATTTTCTTGCCTCTCCCATTAGACCTTTTGAGGGTAACTATTCTATCATTTCTTTGCATAAATTACTTCCTACCATTATCTGGTTAATTTTGGGATCTTGGTAATTGTTCTTTAATAAGCACATGAGATTTTATGGGTAGTTAAGCAGGTGATATTTCTAATGTGTCCAGATGTGATACACAATAGAACTAAGAAAGCTGGGTTTTATCACTACTAAAATTTGGGGGTTAAAGTCAATTTTCCCATAAAAGTTTTTATATAACTCTAGAAAGACTAAGTCGTTTCCTCAATCCTGAGGATCCTCAGTGTTCAAGACTATGTGTGGGAGGATCTTTCACATACATAGTCTAGTGTGATGGTCACTAATCTTTATGGTGGAGAAGTGGTCTTAAAAATTTACAGATGAAAAGAAGCTCGGAAAAGGAAAACAGATTAAAAGATAAGGTGTTAAGTAGCAGAGACACATTTCAAATCCAATACTCACATTCAAAGTCATTAGCCTTTATATCATTTCTTTGTCTCCTTCCACCATCCAGTGGTTCCCAAAATGTGAGCTGTTTACAAGAGACTGATACAAAGGAAAATCATTAAACAGGTCTGAATCTCATTCTACTCAATTTCTTGTTCAGTCCTTTTGTTGTTGTTCAGTTGTGTCTGCCTCCTTGCAACCCCATGGACTGCAGCAAGCCAGGCTTCCCTGTCCTTCACCATCTCCTGGAGATTGCTCATACTCATGTTCATTGAGTCAGTGATGCCATCCAACCATCTTCTTCTCTGTCATCTCCTTCTCTTCCTGCCTTCAATCTTTCCCAGCATCAGGGTCTTTTCTAATGAGTTGGCTCTTTATATCGGGTGGCCAAAGTATTGGAGCTTCAGTTTCAGCATCAGTCCTTCCAATGAATATTCAGGACTGATTTCCTTTAGAATTGACCGGTTTGATCTCCTTCCTGTCCAAGGGACTCTCAAGAGTCTTCTCCAACACCACAGTTCAAAAGCATCAACTCTTCAATGCTCAGCCTTTTTTATGGTTTAAATCTCTCATACATACATGACTACTGGAAAAACCATAGTTTTGACTAGATGGGCCTTTGTCAGCAAGGTAATATCTCTGCTTTTTAATATGTGGTCTAGGTTTTTCATGGATTTTCTTCAAAGGAACAAGCATCTACTATTTCAGGGCTGCAGTCACCATCTGCAGTGATTTTGGAGCCCAAGAAAATAAAATCTGCCACTGTTCGCACTGTTTCCCCATCTATTTGCCATGAAATGATGGGGCTAGATACCACAATCTTAGTTTTTCGAATGTTGAGTTTTAAGCCAGCTTTTTCACTCTCCTCTTTCACTTTCATCCAGAGGCTCTTTAGTTCTTTGCTTTCTACCATTAGGGTGGTATCATCTGCATATCTGAGGTTATTGATATTTCTCCCAGCACTCTTGATTTCAGCTTGTGCTTCATCCAGCCCAGCATTTCATATGATGTACTTTGCATAGAAGTTAAATAATCAGAGTGACAATATACAGCCCTGACATGCTCCTTTCCCAATTTGGACCCAGTCCATGGTTCCATGTCCAGTTCTAACTGTTGCTTCTTGACCTGCATACACGTTTTTCTGGAGGCAGGTAAGGTGTTCTGGTATTCCCATCCCTTGAAGAATTTTCCACAGTTTGCTGTGATTCACACAGTCAAAAGTTTTAGCATTGTCAATGAAACAGAAGTAGATGTTTTTCTTGAATTATCTTGCTTTTTCTATGATCCAGTGGATGTTGGCAATTGAATCTCTGGTTTCTCTGCCTTTCTAAATCCAGCTTGAACATGTGAGAGTTCTTGGTTCATGTTCTCTCTTGGAGAATTTTAAGCATTACTTTGTTAGCGTGTGAAATGAGTGCAATTGTGTGGTAGTTTGAACATTCTTTGACATTCCCCTTCTTTGGGATTGGAATGAAAACTGACCTTTTCCAGTCCTGTGGCCACTGCTGAGTTTTCCAAATTTGCTGGCATGTTGAATGCAGCACTTTCATAGCATCATCTTTTAGGATTTGATGTAACTCAACTGGAATTCCATCACCTCCACTAGCTTTGTTCGTAGTGATACTTCATAAGACCCATTTGACATCACATTCCAAGATGTCTGGCTCTAGGTGAGTGATCACACCATCATGGTTATCTGGGTCATTGAGATCTTTTTTGTATGGTTATCTGTGTATTCTTGCCACGTCTTCTTAACATCTTCTACTTTTGTTAAGTCCATGCCATTTCTGTCCTTTATGGTGCCCATCTTTGCATGAAATATTCCCTTAGAATCTTTAATTTTCTTGAAGAGCTCTCCAGTCTCCCATTGTATTCTTTTCCTCTGTTTCTTTGCAAGTTCACTGAAGAAGGCTTTCTTACCTCTCTTTTCTCTTCTTTGGAATTCTCCATTCAGATGGGTATATCTTTCCTTTTCTCCTTTACCTTTTGTTTCGCTTCTTTCCTGAGCTATATGTAAGGCCTCCTCAGACAGCCATTTTGCCTTTTTGCATTTCATTTTCTTAATCAGTCCTTTTAGAACATATAAAATAGATACTTTCACTTTGCTTCACATGTGGGCAGGCAATTGTGCCCAGTTAGGCTACTTCCTTTACATTGATAGATGTTCCCCATGGCTCAGAAACTGCCTGCAATGCAAAAGATGCAGGAGACACAGGAGATGCAGGTTGGACCCCTGGGTTGGGAAGATCCCATGAAGGAGGAAATTTCAACCCACTCCTGTATTCTTGCCTGAAAAATTCCATGGACAGAGGAGCCTTGTAGGCTACTGTCCAAGGAGTTGCAAAGAGTCAGACATGACTGCGTGACTAAACACACAGACACACACACAACTTAATGCTCTTCAGCCTCCTTTTACCAACTCAGTAAAGGAGTACAGTTTCAAAGATACATGGAGGTTGTTTGAAGGCACAAAGAATGTTCGAATCCCCTACTAACACATGTTCTTCCTTTCCAAAGACTCCTGGAGAACTTAGGCGTAAAGATCAATACCGTGATTTATTAACTGGGTTACGATCCATAGCACCACTGAGGTACTGCTAAAGTTTGAGACCTAAATGTCCTCCTTATTCCTCAGCTAAACTTCCTCAGAGCCTCATGATTGCATCACCCATTGGAGGCCCCATAGTACAGAAATTTGAAGTAATAGCCAGCATTCTCAGCCAGACGCAGAGAGAAATATATGGGTACGTGTCATTTATGTATGAAGTAGAATAGTTGGTGATGCACAGGCTGGTTGGCTTAGCCAACTAGTACCTTCATGTGCATGGGTTTTTATATTCACAATGACAATGCTCTTTTATCTACCACATACTTATATATAACATACCAAATGGCAGGCATTGATCTGAGTACATTTAAATGCTAAGTCACTTTAGTCGTGTCCAACTCTTTGTGACCCTATGAACCATAGCCTGCCAGACTATGTCCTATGTCCATGGAATTTTTCAGACAAGAATATTGCAGTGGGTTGCCATGCCCTTCTCCAGGGGATTTTCCTGACTCAGGGATTGATTGAATCTGAGTCTGTTAAGTCTTCTGCATTGAAAGGCAGGTTCTTTACCACTAGCGCCACCTGGGAAGCCCCATTGATCTGAGTATTTTGAGATATTAACATAATAACTATATGTGGTAGTTATAATATTTTATAAATGAGGAAACTCGGGCACATTAATTTCCCCGAGATTACACACCTAACAGCAGAACTAGGAGTCACCGTCAAACATTCAAGCACCAGTGATCATCTTGTGACTGACTGAGCTAGGATCAGACTACCCACTGGCGTTCCCCTTGAGGGACTCAGAAGGGAGTAACACAGAGAGATGCAGAAGTATTCTTTGGACCTCATCTAGTGAGAATAAGAGAAAGAGAGAGAAGTTTCAACTTCATTCATCCTCAAGCACCGCAATCTGTATACCAAGTCAGTCAGCATTTCTCCTACTGTAAGATCCCCAGTTTCATGAGATTTTAACACCAATGATTTGTGACCACTCACTAAATACCATGCCCATTAATGAGATACCAATTCTACACACAGCTACTAACTTTTGATTTATATTTAGCTATGAGAAAAAGTACAGATGTTGTAGAACTAAAAGCATGTGTACCTTGGAGAATTTGTATAAGCTTTCTTGCAAAATAAAAGGATTTACTTGAAGGCAGATCAATTTCTCTATTCTGCCTAAGAATTTGCTATTAAGACCTGGGGGAAATCACTGTAGGAAGCAGTTTTTTAAATAAGGAAATTATACATCCAGGTTTATGCCCATTAATCCCTGGGCAACTGTTAACATTGTCCCCTTTCACCCTCAAAAGTGTCCTGGGCTGGATGATAAATGGCATAGCTACTCTGTGTCTAGAAACACCCTTGTCCAGGACTTTACTCTCACCTGTGATGAGTGACAGCAGTACACAGATGGCGGACCAGAAGACACTCCTCCCCCAAAGATTTCAGAAACTGTATTTCACTCCACTTTTAGGGAGATCCATAAAAAATTATAATATAGTACAACAAATGCCAGGATGGAGATGCTGAGACATGGTGCCTGGAGAGTAGAGAAGAGGTACTAAAGGTAGCATGAAATGTGAAGGCTCAGAGACTGTTTCTAAACACTTTAGCTGCATATTTAAGTTTTGAAAGTTTTAATCAGTATCTGAGGATCTGTTGAAAGATGAACTTTCAAAACAGAGAAACACCAACTGAAGTTTGATAAGATTGACAGAGATAACACATGGTGGTCAAGAAGCACAGAATCTGGAATCAGGTGTCAGATTTTGAATCCCAGGTCTGTGAAATTCAAGCAGGTTATTGAACCTGAGTCTTGGTTTCTTCGTGGATAAAATGGAGATCAATGGTATCTAGGGTTGTTGTGAGTCTTTAATAATTGAATGCATATAAAAACCTTTAGATATATAGTAAGTGCTATAAAATATTGGTTGTTACTGGTTTAATAAAACTGGAATATGTAGAGTGTCTGCATGTGAATGTAAGTTGGGAGAGGAGAGCAGTTTCTTGTGTGAAATACCCAAGGAGTCTGCCTTGATCCTGAGGAAAGCAGCAATTATTGAAGGAGTGACATAAAGAGGAGTGATATGATCAGATTGGATTTTTAAAGATTAATCTTTCTTGGAAATCTTTCCTTTGTTGAAGATGGATTGGGGTTGAGATTAGCAGGAGGCCAAAGGAAAAGTTCTATCACAGTAGATTACAAGCAGCATTAAGGAGGAGGAGAATACCCTTGTTCTATTTAGGAAACATTTAGGCAGCATCACCTAACTCCTTGTCAAAACCTTCACTACAATGGAGGCAGATCCTTACCACGAAAGCTTCTTAACTAAATTAGGGCTGTAGAGATGAAATTTGAGCCAGTAATACTTTGATGCAAAGTAATACTTTAGCATCTATTTTTATAAAGGTTTCACTGAGGGGTGACTGAATGTTAAAACTGCAAAGAACCTTCAGCCAGTAGTCTGACTGACTACTATTAACATTCCATACAATACCAATCCCCAGGTCCCACACTTGAGCAATTAAGGAAGGGGCTCTGGAAGTGGGACTCAAGCTCTGATGTGTCTTCAAAGTTCTCCAGGTGACCTAAATGGGCAGCCTCGGCAGAGAGCAACCACTGATCTCATCCAGCCTCCTCCTCTGAACACATGGGGAAGGTGAGTCCCCGACTTCTTTCAGAATGTGGGTGGCACTCATATTACCAGTCTTACCTATAATATGCAAATACTGTTTCTAAGGAACTTATAGGGCTTCCCAGGTGGTGCTAGTCGTAAAGAATAATGCCAATGCAAATTCACCCCAATGCAAGAGAACAGGAGATGTGGGTTTGATCCCTGGGTCAGGAAGATCCCCTGGAGGAGGGCATGGCAACCCACTTGCCTGGAGAATCCTTGCCTGGAGAATCCCATGCACAGAGGAGCCTGGTGGCTTACAGTCTCTGGGATCACAGAGTTGGACATGACTAAGCACACGAGTGCACACACAGACACACACACACACACACACACACACACACACAAATTTATAACTAGATTAGAACTTCTTGGACACTGAATATAAAATCATATTTTGTAATAAATGTATGCCAATGCTAAAACTGGAAGAATACATAAGACATGAAAAGAAAAATTTAAAATAAGAGAACCAAGAGAGGAAGAGATTTATGCAAACAAAAGGAAATGAGACCATATATGCATTCCAGTGACCTAGGGTGGACAGGGTTTACTAAGCTATGCATACCAGTGTCTTCCTCTGGGAGGCAGAGAAAAAGTAGTTAGGAGAGAATAGAAAAGACTAGAGATAAGAAAGAATGTCCTGTGAAAGCAAGGGGTTGTGTCTGTCTTCTTCACTCTTGCATCCCCAGCATGGAGGGCAGCACTTTGCAAATAAACTAGTTCCATGCCTTTGCTAAGGATGAAATAAGAGGAAAAAAGGAACGAATGAAGGGGAGCAAAAGAGTCGGGCAGAGTCATGCATTCACTTTTTCTCATAGGCCTATTCCTTCTGAATGGCCTCAGGGATGAGAAAATAATTTTCAAAATGTTCAGTTCCTCTGATATCCCAGCCTTTCTCTTTCTGCCAGAAGCAGCTTTCTTTAGGAGAGGAATCAGCGATGGTCCCTGTCCTGGGTCTGATGCGCTTTGTAGGGAGGACATTTACTGATGCTCCATGTGTAAAAGTGGGGCCTCAGTAGAGAAAAAGTTTGGATTTAAAATCAGGCCCTGTTGCATCTCATGTGACCTGAGGCCAAGTCCTTAACTGCTTTATCAACAGATTCCTTACAGTGGATATTTCTATGGACTCAGTGCTTGTGTGCCCTGTCCCACACTCCCTCCAAACCCTATTGACATGTTGAGGCCCTAATATAGTAGTATTTGGAGGTGGGGCCTTTGGAAAGTAATTCAAATTAGATTACAGCATGAAGGTATTAATAGATTCCTCATCATGGGATTAGTGAAAGTCACTCAGTTGTGTCCGACTCTTTGCGACCCCATGGACTATACAGTCCATGGAATTCTCCAGGCCAGAACACTGCAGTGGGTAGCCTTTCCCTTCTCCAGGGGATCTTCCCAAATCAGGGATTGAACCCAGGTCTCCCACATTGCAGGTGGATTCTTACCAGCTGAGTCACAAGGAAAGACATCATGGGATTAGTGCCCTTGTAAAAAGAAAGACAGAAGCATTCTCCCTCCCTTCCCCTCCCCTTTCTCTCTGTGCCTGCACTAAGGAAAAGCCATGTAACAGCATGAGAAAACAGTTGTCTGTAAACCAGGAAATAGCCCCTCACCAGAGGGAATCTGCTGGCACCTTGATCTTGGACTTCCCAGGCTCCAGACCCTGCCCTATAGGCCTGCCTGTGGTCCCATTTTGATCGAAGACTGGGAATCAGGCATTTTAAGGTAATGTTCAGTCATGCCCAACTCTTTGCAACCCTGGACTGCAGCACGCCAGGCTTCCCAGTCCTTCACTGTCTCCCAGAGTTTGCTTAAACTCATGTCCATTGAGTCAATGATGCCACCCAACCATCTCAACCTGTGTAGCCCCCTTTTCCTCCTGCCCTCAATCTTTCCCGACATTAGGGTCTTTTCCAGTGAGTCAGCTCTTGGCATAAGATGGCCAAAGTATTGGAATTTCAGCTTCAGCATCAGTCCTGCCAATGAATATTCAAGGTTGATTTCCTGTAGGATTGACTGGTTTGATCTCCTTGCAGTCCAAGGGACTCTCAAGAGTCTTCAACACCACAGTTCACAAGCATCAATTCTTCGGTGCTCAGCCTTCTTTATGTTCCAACTCTTACATCCACACGACTACTGGAAAAACCATAGCTTTGACTAGATGGATGTTTGTTGGCAAAGTGATGTCTCTGCTTTATAATACTCTTTCTAGGTTTGTCATATACAGGTGTTCCTATCCCATTCATCAGGCCTCCAATCCTGTATACAAAGTGATACGTTTCTTATAAAGAGATTGCCATTCTTACTTAGAGTGTAATCAGATAAGTAGGACATATCATAACTGAAAAGAAGCTTCTTTCTTTCTTTAAATATTTGCTTTAGGGGTCTTGATTGTTCCATGAGAGGTTACATGTGGCAGGGAATGGTTATCAGTGGGGGACTCAGATCTTTCTCCTGGATACAGACATGTGCTAATGATTTAGAGTTTATATACAGCAAGATTTTAGGCTGAATTCGCCATTTTAAGTTGACCCAACTTGAGAAAATATTTGCTGATTAAATCAAATAGGATCTGCAGTCCTCTCATTGAAAACATCCCTATATATATTCGTTTGCTAGAGTGGCCATCACAAAAGACCACAAAATGGCCCATTTAAACAAAGAAACGGGGGCTGGAAGGCTGGAATCCCAAGAGCAGGGTGCTACAGGGTTGGTTTCTTCCAAGGCCTCCCTCCGTGTTTGGCAGATGGCTACCCACTGTTGCCTCTGCACGTGGCTGTCCGTCTGTGCATGCACACTCCAGGTGTCACTCTGTGTCCTAATCTCTTCTTATAAGGACACCAGCCCATTGGGATTAAGCAACCCCTAAGACCTCATTTCAGGCTTCCCTGGTGGCTCAGTGTACCTAAGCTAATACCTCAGTTGTACTTTCAAGATGCCCCCCCATTACTCTGTAAGGTGGGAGGAGTCTGGGAGGGGTGGTACGTGATGGGACCCGTGAGTCCAGCGGATGTGTGTGGCTCCCATACCTCTCTGGCTGCTCAGCAAGTCCCTTGTTCTGGTGCAGAATTATGCAGGACCCTGTGTTGGTGGGTCAGACAGTTTTGTGAAATCATCATTTAGTGAGGTCAGTGGAGGTTCTGTGGGCAGGAAAGGTAAATCCATAAATGGATTATGCACTGATATCAGAGAAAATTGCTCATTTCAAGATGGAAGAAGGACCATACAGATGACATGCCACCCAGTGTCTTGTGGGTCTCGTGGAGTGATACTGCCATCCTGGGAACTTGGACATGGTCTCTGTTGCTTCCAGGTTAAACTCGAGACACTGTCAGGAACGGGACCATTCTTGGAGAACGAGAGCCCATGCTGTTAGCCACAGGTGTGATAAGTAGCTCCCCTCTTTGTGGCCCTCTGTGTCAGCAGAGGGGTGGCCAGGGACAGAGGACGGTTGGTATCATGCGGTTGTTCAGTGCCTCCTCTGTAGTGGCTGCTCTGTGATGAGCTGTAATTTTCAACACACAGGTCTTCACACTGTGGCCACTCTCACAGGTCCATACATGTGTCTTTTCCACAGACCTCTTTGTTGCTGATTAACCAGCCATTCAACACTGTCTAATAATCCAGATATATTCTACTTTAGGCCCCTTTTATTTGCACATACATGGGTATCCACCAAACTTCGGCCTGCTAGGAGGATTTTCTCACACCACTATTTTTCAGGGCTACCCTGAGAAGATCTGTGGTGTAGCAACAGCCCAGTTTTGCCTTTGACCCATTCACTAGCTCATCCATTAAACAAGCTCAGGTTTTTTCTCTTCTGTTATTGGGCCAGGAGAGATTCTCCATGCAGCCATAGGTATTAGCTTCAGGAGAATTACTGATTTATTATTATAGTGGGTGACATGGAGTCTGGACTAGCTACACATCTGGCACACAAGTGCTTGCTGGCCTTGCTCATGCCTGATCCAAAATGTACCACTTGCTCATCTTGCACTAGAATGCTACTTCACCCACCAGAATTGCCTCCATTTAGAATAACAGGGTCTGCCTTTGTACCTCCACATCCACCAGTCACTGGAAGGTGGCAATGCCCATGGATGCTGGGTGCTGGGTGAGTCAGCTCCCGAGCCCCTTAGGCAGAGGCAACTGCCTGGAGGGGGCTTCCCTAGGGTCCCAGCGGTAAAGAATCTATTTGCTAATGCAGAAGACACGAGTTCAATCCCTGAATCAGGAAGATCCCCTGGAGTAGGAAATGGCAACCCACTCCAGTATTCTTGCCTGGAAAATTCCATGGACAGAGGAGCCTGGCAGGGTACAGTCCATGAGGTCACAAAAGAGTCAGACAGGACTTAATGACTACCCACCGACCTACCTGCTGGAAAAGGGCTCAGTTGTGAGTCATCGGCAGTCAATACTCCCAGCAGCTGAGAGAATGAATGCCTTGGTCCTGGAGAGAGACCTTCACGGCACCTCACTGCAACCACTATACATATGTTAAAAGATAATATTGACAGAGATAAAGCCAAGGAAATGAGGGAAGTTTGGTAACTCTGAATCTTGCCTGGAGTCTGATTTCACGATGAGTTTTTTATTTGTATACTTGAAAAGAAGAAGCTTCAGTAAAAAGTCAGATTCAGAACTTCTATTTCTATATATAGGTTTAAGTCTCTCTCTCCCAGGTGCCCTACTGAATGTTGATAATAGACTATCTCAAGCTGCAAAAACTTTCATCCCCAAAGCTTTTAGACATCATAATCAAGAATGATCCTTAGAGAGTAACTAATCCAGCTCTTTTATTTGTAACATTAGGATACTAACACATACAAGGAATGGCTTATCTGCAAGGAATGGCTTATCTGCTGTTACTAAGCCTCAGTTTTCTGCATCTGTAAACTTGAAATAACAGTAGTTCCTACTCATAGGTTGTAACTACTTGTAGAACAGGGAGGCTCAAAGGGACCCCAGACCACATAGCTAAGAAAGTAAATGAAGAGGGCGTGTGATGTTAGGGCAGATGGTTAGAAAGCCTTCAATTTGTTCAATCTACTGCACAGCGATAACTTCTACTTCTAAAAACTTTAGAGTTCAATAGAAGAGACCATCCATTCATTCACTCAGTAAAAACTTATTGAGGCCTCCTCTGTATTAGGCACAATGCCAAGCCATGGAAATTGAACAATAAAGAGTACTTGCTTGAGACTTCCCTGGTGGTCCAGTGGCTAACACTCTGTGCTCCCAAGGCAGGGGGCCTGAGTTTGACCCCTGGTCAGGGAACTAGATCCTGCATGCTGCAGTTAAGATCCAGCATAGCCAAATAAGTTTAAAAAAAAAAAAAAGAGTACTTGCTTTCAAGAAGCCTAGAGTCTAATTGGAAGGATTCACATTTATTAAATAACCACAAAGTAAATAAAAACTTATAATTTACTGTCTGAGCCACCAGGGAAGACCCTCTAATTGTGATAAGTGCTCTGAAATAGAGAAAGGTGGGTCCCATGGAGGTGCTTAGAGTGAAACTGACCTAGCTGTGGAGGACATGGAAGATTTTGCTAAATGTCTACTGCGTGGAGAAGTGGAGAGTTAATAGAGGTGACTGGATAAAGAGAATAGAAAGGAGTATTCAAGGCAGAGGGAAAAATATGCTGAGACCCTTTGGCAGATGAGGACATGGCACATACCGAGGATTAAAGAAGGTTATTCTGGCTGGAGTGTTTAGCAGAGAAGGACTGCAAAGGCCAGACCATTCAGGATCATGTTCAGGACTTTGGTCTTTAACTTGAGAGAACTTACAAAGTCATCTTCATCAAGGAAGGATGTAATCAGGTTTGCATCTTTAAAAGGTCCCCTAACTTCCCTGTGGAGACTGGATAGGTAGAGGACATGACTGGATGATGACAGAGTTATGGGGCTATTGCAGCTGTTCAGATGACTTAGTAGAACTGGAGAAAAGTGAATGGATTTGAAAGTATGTAATCAGTAGACTTGATAGCACTTGATGCTAGATTACATCTGGGAGAGCTAATGTCTACAATGACCTTCTAGATTTTTGGTTATTATAACTGAATGGAAGTAGTGCCAAGATATACACATATAAACATTTCCAGGCAAAATGTGATTAAATATTTGATGAGTTGACTTGCAGTAAATATTTGATGAGCTGAATTTAGAGCTTTGGTTTTGAATATGGTCCTTAATTTTTGAATTGTGGATTCTATAAGAAATTGATGAAAGTTATGAAACCTCTGTTCAGACAAAAGCACTTTCCTATCAACTCACAATTTTGCATGTATTCTCTGGATCAGCTTCATCCATGTAGAGTTAAATGCACATGACACTTAGGCAGCCCATGGATACAAGGTGGGCTTCCCTGGTGGCTCAGAGGGTAAAGCGTCTGCCTGCAATGCAGGAGACCTGGGTTGGATCCCTGGGTCAGGAAGATCCCCTGAAGAAGGAAATGGCAACCCACTCCAGTACTCTTGCTTGGAAAATCCCATGGACAGAGAAGCCTGATAGACTACAGTCCATGGGATCGCAAAGAGTTGGACAGGACTGAGTGACTTCACTTTTTTTCTTTCTTGAATATAAGGTCAAAAATACTAAATCTTTATGTGTGCTCCGTTGTGTCAGTTATACACTGCACCATCCAAAGTTGAAAGATAGGGAATACGGCTTTGCACAGCTGCTACAGTTACCCAATTATTACATTTTACTTGATTAACAAATGAATGTTGAGTGTGTGGGCTCAGCTCCTCCTTTGTGGCTCAGTGATAAAGAATCTGCCTGCCATTGCAGGAGATCCAGGTTTGATCTCTGGGTCAGGAAGATACCCTGGAGGAGGAAACAGCAACCCTCTCCAGTATTCTTGCCTGAAAAATCTCATGGACAGAGGAGCCTGGAGGGTGGGCTACAGCCCATGGGGTCATGGGCTGACTTAGTGACTAAACAACAATAACAATTGAGTGGGCACTTGCAAAGTGTTATTCTAATTCTCACAGGGAATCACAAAACAGAAATGCTCCTCCCTCTCAGAATCCATACAAAAGTACATCAATCCTTCATGACAGAACCAAACGCAAGGGTTGCTCCAGCATACTGTTAGGAAAAGGCAGCTCTCCCTGAGAAAAACTGCGTGCTCTCAGCTGCTCTTCATGTCCCTGTCTTTGTGTGGCCTTGGAGGGAAAATAAAATATTTCCTTCTCCAGGGAAAGAGTCATTTGGATGCAGCTGCACGTGAAAGAGAATTGCTGATTTAGGATCTGACTCCATGATGAGCATTTTATAAACATACTATATATAGCAGTGATATACACTACCTACTGTATACACATGAGACACCAATTATATGCTAAATCAGCTCCTGTGCCAATCTGGAAATAATGGGGAAAAAATAAGCGCTTAAATTGCAGCTGGCAGGCTTGGAAGGAAAGATATTTTAAAGGAAAAGTCACATACAAGGAGATGCAGTATCACCTTCTCCAGAGAGCCTTTTCTTTTCTTTTTTTTTCCTTCTTATTTTTTAAAATGTATTTCTTTTTAATTGGAGGATAATTGCTTTACAATATTATGTTGGTTTCTGCCATACATCAACATGAATCAGCAATTGTTTATTCACTAAATCATGTCCAACTCTGTGACCCCATGGACTGCAGCACACCAGGCTTCTCTGTCCTTCACTATCCCCCTGAGTTTGCTCAAACTCATGTCCATTGAGTCAACTGATGCCATCCAACCACCTCATCCTCTGTCACCCCCTTCTCCTGCCTTCAGTCTTTGCCAGCATCAGGGTCTTTTCCAGTGAGTTGGCTCTTTGTATCAGGTGGCCAAAGTATAGGAGCTTCAGTACCAGTCCTTCCAATGACTATTCAGGGTTGATTGCCTTTAGAATTGACTGGTTTCATCTCCTTGAGAGCCTCCAAGGGGCTCACAAGAGTCTTCTCTGGCACCACCGTTTGAAAGCATCAGTTCTCCGATGCTCAGCCTTATTTATGGTCCAACTCTTACATCTGAAAATGACTACCAGAAAACCATAGCTTTGATTATGCAGACCTTTGTCAGCAAAGTGATGCCTCTGTTTTATAACATGCTGTCGTTTTTTGTGTTAGTCACTCAGTCATGTCCAGCTCTTTGTGACCCCATGGACTACAGCCCGCCAGGCTCTTTGTCCATGGAATTCTCCAGGTAAAAAAACTGGAGTGGGTAGCCTTTCCCTTTCCAGGGGGTCTTCCCAACCCAGGTCTCCCACACTGTGAACAGATTCTTTATAGCCTAAGCCACCAGGGAGGCCCAATAGGCTGTCTAGGTTTGTAATAGCTTTTCTTCCAAGGAGTAAGCATCTTTTAATTTCATGGCTGCAGTCTCTGTCTGTAGTGATTTTGGAGGCCAAGAAAATAACATCTGCCACTGTTTACATTTTTTCCCCTTCTATTTGTCATGAAATGATGAGACTGGATGTCATGATCTTAGTTTTTTGAATGCTGAGTTTTAAGCCAGCCTTTTCACTTTCCTCTTTCACCTTCATCAAGAGGGTCTTTAGTTCTTCTTGACTTTCTGTCATTAGAGTGGTGTCATCTGCATATCTGAGGTTGTTGATAATTCTCCTGGCAGTCTTGATTCCAGCCTGTGATTCATCAAGTCCAACATTTCACATAATGTATTCTGCATAGAAGTTAAATAAGTAGGGTGACAATATACAGCCTTGAGGTACTCCTTTCCCAATTTGTAACCAGTCAGTTGTTCCATGTCCAGTTCTAACTGTTACTTCCTGACCTGCATACAGATTTCTCAAGAGGCAGGTCAGGTGGTCTGGTATTCCCATCTCTTAAAGAATTTGCTACAATTTGCTGTGATTTACACAGTCAAAGGCTTTAGCATAGTCAATAAAGTAGAAATAGATGTTTTTCTAGAACTCTCTTGCTTTTTCAATAATCCAGTAGATGTTGGCAATTTGATCTATGGTTCCTCTACCTTTTCTAAATCCAGCTTGAACATTACAGTTCATGTACTGTTGAAGCCTGGCTTGGAAAATTTTGAGCATTACTTTGCTAGTGTGTGAGATGAGTGCAATTGTGCAGTAGTTTGAATATTCTTTGGCATTGTCTTTCTTAGGGATTGGAATGAAAACTGACCTTTTCCAGTACTCTGGCCACTGCTGGGTTTTCCAAATTTGCTGGCATGTTGAGTACAGCACTTTCACAGCATCATCTTTTAGGCTTTGAAATAGCTAAACTGGAATCCCATCACCTCCACTAGGTTTCTTCATAGTGATGCTTCCTAAGGCCCACTTGACTTCACATTCCAGGATGTCTGGCTCTAGGTTCCTTCCTCAGAGGGAGCTTAATTAGTGTGGTTCTGGGCTTCTCTCTGAGGATGTAGAGTGACTTCTCTGATTGATAAGTTTTGGAGGAATAATGAGGATCAGCTCATCTTTACCTTCTTCTGCAGGGAGTGATCTGTCTTTTTAGGGTGAGAGCTGTCATGAATTCCCAAATCTCACCTGGCAGCCTGTTCCCCGTGGAGGTGTAACAGCTCTCCATTAGACTCGTCTCCCAGCTCAGTATCTTCAGTCATTATGGTGATACTTTGCCGTACACTGTTAATCTTCATTTCCCAGGTTTTTGTTTTTTTTTTTTCCAGAATGAGGTAGGGATGAAGGCTTCAGCTGGAAGCCTGCCCAGACCACTAGATTCTACACTCTCTGCAAAGCTTTTCCTACATCTCAAGTCAGAAATCACTTTGCTCTTTGCTCTTCCTACAATACTTTGTATTTCCACATAGCCATTAAAACAGGTTCATTTATGTTAGTGACACATTCTACCTCTACTTATGTGAAACTGCAGAGGCTTGGAGCTATTTCTCATCGATTCATCAGTGGTCCTCCCACAGCACTGAATGTAGACAGTAGAACCTCAAAAACAGGCTTGTTGGATTGGTTTGAACTGAATGTTTTAATGCCATGTCATCTCTATATGTAGCTTTAAACTTTTTTTTTAATGTACACTTTCCTTAATTCCCTAGTTGGTTAAAAGCTGTGGGAAGCACACACTCCATTTTCTTTCCTCTGCATTGGAGAGGAATCATCAGTGCAGTGATTCAGGTCCAGTAGAGAAACTGTAAAATTGCTGGCTTTCTGACTGCCAGCCCCTTGACTCTTTCCATTAGGAGAATTGCCTGTTTGCCCCCACCTTCATTCCCTCTGATTACTTAGCCTGCACCCACCCCCAGGTGCAGGCATCACGGAAGCTTGCTGTAGAATTAAAGGCCTTTGCGTCTCTGATGTAGTAATATCCCCATGTTTGAAGCTGAGGCATCTTCAGGAACAGCTGGGAGACAGCTGCCATTAAATCTATTTCAGGGAAGAGGGAATCTAGCATTTTTAATTGAAAATGGAGTATAGTTGCCCATCTAATAGTTTTATTCCAAATGACTATGAGCGTGATGGTGTTTCCGAAGCAATGAATAGAACACCTAGCATTTTATGGGCTTGCACTTATTGCTGAAGCACTAATTAAGCTTTACAGATGAGAGATTAAGTGACTCATTAGCGGTCACAGGGAACATCAGTAATGGAGTCTTCAGGATGTCATAAGGAGCTTGTGTGAAGGTTGGATTCGTATATTCAGCATTATTTTGTACTTAGAGTTCATTCTACAGCTAATCATAATCCAGTTCTTTCACTTATTCATTCATCCACTCATGCATATATGCCTTAACACAGAGACCTTATTGAGCACCTGTACTGTGCAACACCCAACATGCACATGTGCAAAGTCGCTTCAGTCATGTCCAACTCTGTGCAGCCCCATGGACTACAGCACATCAGGTTCCTCTCTCCGTGGGTTTCTCCAGTTAAGAATACTGGAGTGAGTTGCCATTCCCCTCTCCAGGGTATCTTCCCAACCCAGGGGTCGAACCTGCATCTCTTACATTTCCTGCATTGGCAGGCGGATTCTATACCACTCGAACCACCTGGGAAGTCCAGGAGGTGCTAAAGACAGATAAAAACAAATCATCACTCATGCCCTTAAGGAGCCCACAGGAAAGGACAGATGAGAAAAGGAAGTACTGGAACACACTGGCTAAGAGAGAGAGGTGCTAAAGGAGGATGAAAGAGGGTCTCTAGCCAGCCTGGGGTCTAGGAAATTTTCCTAAAAGAGATCAGGTCTGAGCTAACATTGAGGGCTTTAAGGGAATAATCAGAGATAAGGAAACATGGTGCAGAGCTTCCAGTGTTTCCAGAGTGGAGTTTCCCCCGGGAAGAGGGGGAGCAGATGAGGACTAAGAGCTGGGACCAGATTAGGAAGAGCAGCATAGAACGTATTAAGTAAGTAATTTTAGACTTTGTCCTGTAGCTCATAGGAAGCTGCCTTAAGCAGGAGGATAATGTCATCAATTACATCATAAAAGTTTGATTGTGGAGCCATGGAACTAGATTATAGGCTTGAAGTATTCCTGTCTAATCAGAATCAACAGGGTGAAGAGACTTCTCTGAGAGACATTTATGATGGAATGACAGGCCTTGGCTCTGATTCAATGCTTGCTTTATTAGGAGTTAATAGGAAAGGTCATGGGAGAGATAGTAGAAGAGAAGGTGGGAATGCCTAAAGTTCTAGCTTAAGGACCTTAGTGGGTAGTAGCATCTATTAACAATATTATGAAACATAAGATGACAACGAAGTTTGGGGCAATAAGTTGTAAGTGCAGATGTTGAAACTGCTGTGTCTGTGAAATATACAAATTGTGGTGGGCAGACACGGTAGCGAGTAGCTGAGGAGTATGGTCAAGAAGTATAATGTAGCCCCCTACATAGAGACAGCAGTGACTTGCAGATGGATGTAGGTGGGATCTACTCTACATGCAACCCTATTTCTAATTGCTTTGACTGCACAGATGATGCTTCTTACTTATTAAAAGCATAATAAGCAGGTCACTCTTGGGTCTTCCTTTCTACATGGCTGAGCAAAGACCATTATTCTTTTGAAATACCAAACACCAGAATTATTACACATCTACACATTCTCAGGAATGTAGGAAAATGACTACAAGAATAATGACAGTAGTCAAAATATGTTAATATTAAATGTGATCCTTTCTCTGGTAATAGAGAAAAGAAAAACTGCGCTTAGAGGAGAAGAAGAATTTGACCAGGCCCCTTTCCAGCTTCACTGGAGATAGAATATCCTCTCCTGGTTCCATCCCATCACCTCTGCTATCTGCAGAACTGCACTGTGCTTGTAGCCTTCTCTTTAAGAATTAGTGGCACCTTATTTAAAGAAGAACCAAAGGGTCAGAGTCCTCTTTGTGTTCCACAACCTTCACCCATCAGAGTAGGTGAACATGTCCATACCCTGGTTTCAAACTGATTCACTTCCAAACTCTACATATGCCAGTTCCATCGATAAAGCTACCCCAAACCACTGAACAAAGAGATGAATAAAAATATGAGGTCAACATTGAATGGGGGTTCAGTAACGGTAGAATTTGCTTCCAAAGCTCAATTCAGGTTACTCCTCTGGCTCAGAAAACCTTCCACAGCTCCTCTCCCTGCCAGCCCAAGCCTGACTTAGAGGAGCCCTTTGCAACACCACATCAGAACAACCTGAATCTCTGTGACTAGACTGACAGCTCCTTCAGGACTGCGCCCTGCCATGCATTTCATTTCCACCAGCACCTCACGTGGCATCAAACACAAAATAGGAATTTAGTTACTCATCCACCAGTGCAAATGGTGACAAGTCATGTGAATTAGGAACTATTTCTTTTAAATAAATTGTAATTCATGCCAGAAGTAATTTTTTTTACAAAGAAAAATCAATGTGAACGAAAATGTCATTGGCAAATTGCATACAATATCCTATTTTAAGCAATGGATTTATGTCAGTTTTTAAATGGATCCATTTATTGAACAGATTTATGTCACTTTTTTGTTCAAGTTTTATCATATGCATTCCCACAAGGATGGAGTTTCTCTTCTCTGCCACCCTGCTTCTGCTGCTACTGCTGCTGCTAAGTCGCTTCAGTCGTGTCCAACTCTGTGCGACCCCATAGATGGAAGCCCACCAGGTTCCTCTGTCCCTGGGATTCTCCAGGCAAGAACACTGGAGTGGGTTGCCATTTCCTTCTCCAATTCATGAAAGTGAAAAGTGAAAGGGAAGTCGCTCAGTCGTGTCCGACTCTTAGCAACCCCATGGACTGTAGCCTACGAGGCTCCTACGTCCATGGGATTTCCCAGGATGGGAATTTCCCAAGAGTACTGGAGTGGGGTGCCATTGCCTTCTCCTCTCTGCCACCCACCCCCACGCAAAAAAAAAAAAAAAATCAACACATTGAGTTCTTTTTTTTTTTAATTTATATTTATTTATTTTAATTGGAGGCTAATTACTTTACAATATTGTATTGGTTTTGCCATACATCAACAAGAATCCCCCATGGGTGTACACGTGTTCCCCATCCTGAACCCCCTCCCACCTCCCTCCCCGTACCATCCCTCTAGGTCATCCCAGTGCACCAGCCCCAAGCATCCTGTATCCTGCATCAAACCTGGACTGGCAATTCGTTTCTTATATGATATTATACATGTTTCAATGCCATTCTCCCAAATCATCCCACCCTCTCCCTCTCCCACAGAGTCCAAAAGACTGTTCTATACATCTATGTCTCTTTTGCTGTCTCGCATACAGGGTTATCATTACCATCTTTCTAAATTCGATATATATATGTGTTAGTATACTGTATTGGTGTTTTTCTTTCTGGCTTACTTCACTCTGTATAATAGGCTCCAGTTTCAACCATCTCATTAGAACTGATTCAAATGTATTCTTTTTAATGGCTGAGTAATACTCCATTGTGTATATGTACCACAGCTTTCTTATCCATTCATCTGCTAATGGACATCTAGGTTGCTTCCATGTCCTGGCTATTATAAACAATGCTGCAATGAATATTGGGGTACACGTGTCTCTTTCAATTCTGGTTTCCTCAGTGTGTATGCCCAGCAGTGGGATTGCTGGGTCATAAGGCAGTTCTATTTCCAGTTTTTTAAGGAGTCTCCACACTGTTTTCCATAGTGGCTGTACTAGTTTGCATTCCCACCAACAGTGTAAGAGGGTTCCCTTTTCTCCACACCCTCTCCAGCATTTACTGCTTGCAGACTTTTGGATCGCAGCCATTCTGACTGGCGTGAAATGGCACCTCATTGTGGTTTTGATTTGCATTTCTCTGATAATGAGTGATGTTGAACATCTTTTCATGTGTTTGTTAGCCATCTGTATGTCTTCTTTGGAGAAAAATCTATTTATTTCTTTGGCCTATTTTTTGATTGGGTCATTTATTTTTCTGGAATTGAGCTGTAGGAGTTGCTTGTATATTTTTTAGATTAATTTTTTGTCAGTTGATTCATTTGCTATTATTTTCTCCCATTCTGAAGGCTGTCTTTTCACCTTGCTTATAGTTTCCTTTGTTGTGCAGATGCTTTTAATTTTAATTAGGTCCCATTTGTTTATTTTTGCTTTTATTTCCAATATTCTGGGAGGTGGGTCAGAGAGGATCCTGCTGTGATGTATGTCGGAGAGTGTTTTGCCTATGTTCTCCTCTAGGAGTTTTATAGTTTCTGGTCTTACATTTAGATCTTTAATCCATTTTGAGTTTATTTTTGTGTATGGTGTTAGAAAGTGTTCTAGTTTCATTCTTTTACAAGTGGTTGACCAGTTTTCCCAGCACCACTTGTTAAAGAGATTGTCTTTTTTCCATTGTATATTCTTGCCTCCTTTGTCAAAGATAAAAGTGTCCATAGGTGTGTGGATTTATCTCTGGGCTTTCTATTTTGTTCCATTGATCAATATTTCTGTCTTTGTGCCAGTACCATACTGTCTTGATGACTGTGGCTTTGTAGTAGAGCCTGAAGTCAGGCAGGTTGATTCTTCCAATTCCATTCTTCTTTCTCAAGATTGCTTTGGCTATTCGAGGGTTTTTGTATTTCCATACAAATTGTGAAATTATTTGTTCTAGCTCTGTGAAGAATACCGTTGGTAGCTTGATAGGGATTGCATTGAATCTATAAATTGCTTTGGGTAGTATACTCATTTTCACTATATTGATTCTTCTGATCCATGAACGTGGTATATTTCTCCATCTATTAGTGTCCTCTTGGATTTCTTTCACCAGTGTTTTATAGTTTTCTATATATAGATCTTTAGTTTCTTTAGGTATATATATTCCTAAGTATTTTATTCTTTCCGTTGCAATGGTGAATGGAATTGTTTCCTTAATTTCTCTATTTTCTCATTATTAGTGTATAGGAATGCAAGGGATTTCTGTGTGTTGATTTTATATCCTGAAACTTTACTATATTCATTGATTAGCTCTAGTAATTTTCTGGTGGAGTCTTTAGGGTTTTCTATGTAGAGGATCATGTCATGTGCAAACAGTGAGAGTTTTACTTCTTCGTTTCCAATTTGGATTCCTTTTATTTCTTTTTCTGCTCTGATTGCTATGGCCAAAACTTCCAAAACTATGTTGAATAGTAGTGGTGAGAGTGGGCACCTTTGTCTTGTTCCTGACTTTAGGGGAAATGCTTTCAATTTTTCATCATTTCATATATAGCTTTTATTATGTTGAGGTATGTTCCTTCTATTCCTGCTTTCCGGAGAGTTTTTATCATAAATAGATATTGAATTTTATCAAAGGCTTTCTCTGCATCTATGAGATAATCATGTGGCTTTTATTTTTCAATTTGTTAATGTAGTGTATTACATTGATTGATTTGTGGATATTGAAGAATCCTTGCATCCCTGGGATAAAGCCCACTTGGTCATGGTGTATGATCTTTTTAATGTGTTGTTGGATTCTGATTGCTAGAATTTTGTTAAGGATTTTTGAATCTATGTTGATCAGTGATATTGGCCTGTAATTTTCTTTTTTTGTGGCATCTTTGTCAGGTTTTGGTATTAGGGTGATGGTGACCTCATAGAATGAGTTTGGAAGTTTACCTTCCTCTGCAATTTTCTGGAAGAGTTTGAGTAGGATAAGTGTTGGCTCTTCTCTAAATTTTTGGTAGAATTCAGCTGTGAAGCCATCTGGACCTGGGCTTTTGTTTGCTGGAAGATTTCTGATTACAGTTTCAATTTCCATGCTTGTGATGGGTCTGTTAAGATATTCTATTTCTTCCTGGTTCAGTTTTGGAAAGTTGTACTGTTCTAAGAATTTGTCCATTTCTTCCAAGTTGTCCATTTTATTGGCATATAATTGCTTATAGTAGTCTCTTATGATCCTTTGTATTTCTGTGTTGTCTGTTGTGATCTCTCCAATTTCATTTCTAATTTTATTGATTTGATTTTTCTCCCTTTGTTTCTTGATGAGTCTGGCTAATGGTTTGTCAATTTTATTTATCCTTTCAAATAATCAGCTTTTGGCTTTGATGATTTTTGCTATGGTCTCTTTTGTTTCTTTTGCATTTATTTCTGCCCTACTTTTTAAGATTTCTTTCCTTCTACTAACCCTGGGGTTCTTCATTTCTTCCTTTTCTAGTTGCTTTAGGTGTAGAGTTAGGTTATTTATTTGACTTTTTTCTTGTTTCTTTAGGTATGCCTGTACTGCTATGAACTTCCCCCTTAGCACTGCTTTTACAGTCTCCCCAGCGTGATGTTCAGCCTCCATATGTTGGCATTTTTAATAGTTTTTCTCCTGTAATTGAGATCTAATCTTACTGCATTGTGGTCAGAAAAGATGCTTGGAATGATTTCAGTTTTTTTGAATTTACCAAGGCTAGATTTATGGCCCAGAATGTGATCTATCCTGGAGAAGGTTCCGTGTGCGCTTGAGAAAAAGGTGAAATTCATTGTTTTGGGGTGAAATGTCCTATAGATATCAATTAGGTCTAACTGGTCTGTTGTATCATTTAAAGTTTGTGTTTCTTTGTTAATTTTCTGTTTAGTTGATCTATCCATAGGTGTGAGTGGGGTATTAAAGTCTCCCACTATTATTGTGTTATTGTTAATTTCCCCTTTCATACTAAGCATTTGTCTTAAATATTGCGGTTCTCCTATGTTCGGTGCATATATATTTTTATAATTGTTATATCTTCTTCTTGGATTGATCTTTTGATTATTATGTAGTGTCCTTCTTTGTCTCTTTTCACGGCCTTTGTTTTAAAGTCTATTTTATCTGATATGAGTGTGGCTATTCCTGCTTTCTTTTGGTCTCTATTTGCGTGGAATATCTTTTTCCAGCCCTTCACTTTCAGTCTGTATGTGTCCCCTGTTTTGAGGTGGGTCTCTTGTAGACAACATATATAGGGGTCTTGTTTTTGTATCCATTCAGTCAGTCTTTGTCTTTTGGTTGGTGCATTCAACCCATTTACATTTAAGGTAATTATTGATAAGTATGATCCCGTTGCTATTTACTTTATTGTTTTTGGTTTGAGTTTATACACCCTTTTTGTGTTCCCTGTCTAGAGAAGATCCTTTAGCATTTGTTGGAGAGCTGGTTTGGTGGTGCTGAATTCTCTCAGCTTTTGTTTGTCTGTAAAGCTTTTGATTTCTCCTTCATATTTGAATGAGATCCTTGCTGGGTACAGTAATCTGGGCTGTAGGTTATTTTTTTCATACTCTAAGTATGTCTTGCCATTCCTAGCCTGAAGAGTTTCTATTGAAAGATCAACTGTTATCCTTATGGGAATCCCCTTGTGTGTTATTTGTTGTTTTTCCCTTGCTGCTTTTAATATTTGTTCTTTCTGTTTGATCTTTGTTAATTTGATTAGTATGTATCTTGGAGTGTTTCGCCTTGGGTTTATCCTGTTTGGGACTCTCTGGATTTCTTGGACTTGGGTGATTATTTCCTTCCCCATTTTAGGGACGTTTTCAACGATTATCTCCTCAAGTATTTTCTCATGGTCTTTCTTTTTGTCTTCTTCTTCTGGGACTCCTATGATAAGAATGTTGGGGCATTTAATATTGTCCTGGAGATCTCTGAGATTGTCCTCATTTCTTTTAATTCATTTTTCTTTTTTCCTCTCTGATTAATTTATTTCTAGCATTCTATCTTCTACTTCACTAATCCTATCTTCTGCCTCCATTATTCTACTATTTGTTTCCTCCAGAGTGTTTTTTATCTCATTTATTGCATTATTCATTATATATTGACTCTTTTTTTATTTCTTCTAGGTCCTTGTTAAACCTTTCTTGCATCTTCTCAATCCTTGTCTCTAGGCTATTTATCTGTGATTCCATTTTGATTTCAAGATTTTGGATCATTTTCACTATCATTATTCGGAATTCTTTTTCAGGTAGATTCCCTATCTCTTCTTCTTTTGTTTGGTTTGGTGGGCATTTATCCTGTTCCTTTACCTGCTGGGTATTCCTCTGTCTCTTCATCTTGTTTATATTGCTGTGTTTGGGGTGGCCTTTCTGTATTCTGGAGAATTCTGCTGTGTTTGTGGAGTTCTCTTTATTTTGGAGTTTCCTCGCTGTTGGTGGGGTTGTACGGGTGGCTTGTCAAGGTTTCCTGGTTAGGGAAGCTTTTGTCGGTGTTCTGGTGGGTGGAGCTGGAATTCTTCTCTCTGGAGTGCAATGAAGTGTCCAGTAATGAGTCATGAGATGTCAGTGGGTTTGGAGTAACTTTGGGCAGCCTGTATATTGAAGCTCAGGGCTATGTTCCTGTATTGGTGGAGAATTTGCATGGTATGTCTTGCTCTGGAACTTGTTGTCCCTTGGGTGGTGCTTGGTTTCAGTGTAGGTATGGAGGTGTTTGATGAGCTCCTGTCAATTAATGTTCCCTGGAGTCAGGAGTTCTCTGGTATTCTCAGGAGTTAGACTTAAGCCTCCTGCTTCTGGTTTTCAGTCTTATTTTTACAGTAGTCTCAAGACTTCTCCTTCTATACAGCACCATTGATAAAACATCTAGGTTAAAGATGAAGTTTCTCCACAGTGAGGGACAACCAGAGAGGTTCACAGAGTTACATGGATAAGAGAAGAGGAAGGAGGGAGTTAGAGGTGACCCAAATGAGATGAGGTGGAATCAAAAGAGGAGAGAGCAAGCTAGCCAGTAATCACTTCCTTATGTGTGCTCCACAGTCTGGACCGCTCAGAGATGTTCATGGGGTTATACAGAGAAGAGAAGAGGGAGGAAGGAGACAGAGGTGACCAGGAGGATAAAGAGGCAAATCAAAAGGAGAGAGACAGATCCAGCCAGTAATCAGTTCCTTAAGTGTTCTCCACCGTCTGGAACACACAAAGAGATTCACAGAGTTGGTTAGAGAAGAGAAGGGGGATGGAGGGGATAGAGGTGACCTGGTGGAGAAAAAGGAGAGTCCAAAGGGGGAGAGAGCAGTCAAGCCAGTAATCTCGCTCCCAAGTAAAAATGGGTACTGAAGGTTGGGTTCTTAAAGGTACAAAATTGATAACAAATACCAAAAAGCAAAGATTAAAAATCTAGAGAAGAGGTTGGATTTTCAAAAATATAATATTAAAGAAAAGAAGAAAAAAAATTCACAAAAATTATAAATATATATATATATATATATATATGAAGTTTGCTTTAAAAAATAGAGTCTCTTTTTTTTGCAAAGTAATAGTAGGTTATAAAAATGAAAATTAAAGGAGTAATACAGGACTTAAAAATTTTTTAAAAAAGAATTATAGTAAAAATATATCTAGGACTTTCTCTGGTGTTGTTGTAGGCAGTGTGGGGTCAGTTCATTTTCGGATAGTTCCTTGGTCCTGCTTTTATATTTCTCAAGATTTATAGGCCCCTTCCTATGTAGTCAGTACTACCTATAGGGTTTTAGTCTATTGCACCTATCACTTCCAAGGCTGTCCCCTCTGTTTTAGCTTCTTCTGTTTGCTGGTCTCTTCAGTGTCTGATTTCTGCCCTGACACCAGGGAGGTGGTAGTGGACACTTTTTTAGGCTCACTTGTTCAGTAGTGCTGTTGGGAGGGAGGGACACTGCAAACAAATAACACTGGCGTGTGCTCGCAATGTCTCAGCTACACTGGGCCAGCCCCCACTCATGGCACGTGTGCCCTCCCTGCCCACACTGCTCAGGCTCTATGTTGCTCCGCTGGGAACCATTCAAGGCCAGCCCTGGGCTGTATGCACCTCCCAGGTCTAAGCCACTCAGGTTCAGACACTCGGGTAGTCCTCAGAGGCACAGACTCTGTTGGGCCTGTGTTTTGTGCCCTTCCCAGGTCCAAGCAGCTCAGGTGATGAGGTGTTTGGCGAGCGCAATCACTGTGACTTATTGCCTTCCCCATCCCTGCTGCTCGGTTTTCTGGGTGTACAACCAGCACACCTTCTCAGGTGGATGTTGATTGTCCAGAACCCCAAGAAGTCTTAGTTAGCAAAGAAACCTGCTTGCAGTTTGGTAGATAATGTCTCTCTGGGGCTGCAATTGACCCCTTCCGGCTCTGGCTGCCTGTCACCGGAGGGTGATGGTCTGCAGCCGACTAGCTCTGTACAGTCCTTTGTTCTGTGAGCAGGCCTGGCAGTGTCTTAAGTTAGGGCTTTTCATGTGGTAGCTATCCCACAGTCTAGTTTGCTAGCCCAAGTTAGTTCCCTCAGATTGCCCTCAGGGCATTCAGGCCTGGTCCTTACTCAAAGCAACGCAGCCTGCGCCTCCCCACCCAGCCCCCACTTGCTAGTGGCGGGTGCAGGCGTCTGCGCTGCTTCTCTGCTGGGGGAGTTAATGCTGGGCACGTAATCTGTGGGTTTTAGTTATTTATTTATTTTTCCTCCCAGTTATGTTGCCCTCTGTGGTCCGAGGCTTGCCACAGACTCAGCAGTAAGAGTGTTTCCTGGTGTTTGGAAACTTCTCTCTTTTTAAGACTCCCTTCCCGGGATGGAGCTCCGTCCCTACCTCTTTTGTCTCTTTTTTTGTCTTTTATATCTTTTCCTACCTCCTTTTGAAGACAATGGGCTGCTTTTCTGGGTGCCTTATGTCCTCTGCCAGCATTCAGAATTTGTTTTGTGGAATTTACTCAGCGTTTAAATGTTCTTTTGATGAATTTGTGGGGGAGAAAGTGGTCTCCCCATCCTATCCCTCTGCCATCTTCCACATTGAGTTCTGTTCAAAAAATGAAATGTGAGTTATTAAGTTAGAATCAAGTATTCTGAATCATTTATCTGAAATTCAGAATCAAGAAAGCTGCTTACAAAAACTGATTCTGCAATATAAAAGGGTTGATTTAACTATAAATAAACAAAAAACACCTTGATGCCTGATGCAGGCATTTGTGGTATAGATGCTCAACTGCCCTCTCATTTATTTGCATTAGTAAGCTGACTGCTTGATAAGCCTTGTCTCTGTGTTATTAGACCTTTGCACAGATTTTCATCGGTGAATTGCTGTGCTATTCATTTGTTCTCATGTCATTTACCTAGCTGGATAATGAGCTCCTGAAGGACAAATTGTTTTGATGCCCCAGTATCTATGACAGTATCTGGCATAAAAAAGGAACTTCAAACGTATCTCCTCAATTAATTAAAAAAAAAAAAAAAAAAAAGGCTCCAAGGTTAAGGGCATCAGGACCATTTTTACCCCCACAGCTTAGGCTGGGATGGTGTCTAAAGATCAAGTGTATCACCAGCCTGCCCAGGCAAACCGTTGTGTTCATGCCAAGAGCAGTGCATAGGAAGGGAGCCAGAGAAGGGTCAGGAATTGATGTCAGACAACAGCAGGAATAGTCCTTGTTGTTATTCAGTCACTAAGTCATGTCTGACTCTTTGTGACCCCATGGACTGCAGCACAGCAGGCTTCACTGTCCTTCGCCATCTCCTGGAATTTGTGCAAACTCATTTCCATTGAGTTGGTGATACCATCCAACCATCTCATCCTCTGTCATCCTTTTCTCCTGCCCTCAGTCTTTCCCAGCATTGGGGTCTTTTCCAATGAGTTGGCTCTTCACATCAGGTGGCCAAAGTATTGGACCTTCAGCCTCAGCCTTTTCAATGAATATTCAGGGTTGATTTCCTTTAGGATTGACTGAATTGACCTCCTTTCAGGAACTGGCACAACCTCAAAGCTGAGCAGGTAGAAGACAGATAGAACTGGTGATCTGCTAAAGTTCAGTCCAGATGCAAGTGTGAGCAATAGTTTGTTGAGGGATCTAGAGAATGACACAAACTGACAGAAATGAGCAAGTGTTTTAACGGTGTATAATTTCCTCACTGTAGCTCTACAGGCCCATAATGAGCAGGTTTTTTCTAGTGTTTACATGTTCCCTCCACCTATAAAATGCTTTCATCACCCCAGTTCTTTTACTATTTTTGTACAGGCTCATCCGTCTCAGTCATTCTTGGAGAAGACTTAACAAATTCCTCAAAACGAGTTAGGAGCTTCCTAGAAGTTCATATTATTCTTGTGCTTACTGAATTCATCACAGTGTATGGAAATTGCCTATTCAGGGATCTCTTTTACTAACTTGTTTGAAAGTTACACATATCTACTGTACCCACACAGTGCCTAAGACAGACCAGGCATTTGATACACATATTTGTTGAATGAAATGGGATGGATGTTTTGTTCATGTGAAGAGCTGTTGAAACACTGGGTTGTCTTTTCAGTACGGCAGTTAGCAGTTTCTAGTATTCACTCATTCAACAAATATTTGTTATTGTTGTTGTTCAGTCCCTAAGTCGATGTCTTTTCCAATGAGTCAGCACTTGGCATTAGGTGGCCAAAGTACTGGAGCTTCAGCATCAGTCTTTCCAGTGAATATTGAAGGTTGACTTCCTTTAACATTGACTGGATTGATCTACTTGCAGTCCAGGACTCTCAAGAGCCTTCTCCAACACCACAGTTGGAAAGCATCAATTCTTCGTGCTCAGCTTCCTTTATAGTCCAAATCTCACATCCATAAATGACTACTGGAAAAACTATAGCTTAGACTATACAGACTTTTGTTGGCAAAGTGATGTCTCTGCTTTTTATTACGCGGTCTAGGTTTCTCATGGCTTTCCTTCCAAGGAGCAATTGTCTTTTAATTTCATGGCTGCAGTCACAGTCCACGGTGATTATGGAGTCCAGGAAAATGAAATCTGTCACTGCTTATACGTTTTCCCCTTCTATTTGCCATGAAGTTATGGGACCAGAGATCAAATTGCCAACATCCACTGGATCATGGAGAAAGCAAGAGAGTTCCAGAAAAACATCTACTTCTGCTTTATTGACTATGCCAAAGCCTTTGACTGTGTGCATCACAACAAACTGGAAAATTCTGAAAGAGATGGGAATACCAGACTACCTGACCTGCCTCCTGAGAAATCTGTATGCAGGTCAAGAAGCAACCGTTAGAAATGGACATGGAACAACAGACTGGTTCCAAATCAGGAAAGGAATATGTCAAGGCTGTATACTATCACCCTGCTTATTGTATTTAAATGGAGAGTACATCATTAGAAATGCTGGACTGGATGAACAACAAGCTAGAATCAAGATTTCTGGGAGAAATATCAATAATCTCACATATGCAGGTGATACAATACTTATGGCAGAAAGGAAAGAAGAACTAAAGCATCTCTTGATGAAAGTGAAAGAGGAGAGTGAAAAAGTTAGTTTCAAATTCAACATTCAAGAAACTGAAATCATGGCATCTGTTCCCATCACTTCATGGGAAATAGATGGGGAAACAATGGATACAGTGAGGGACTTTATTTGGGGGGGCTCCAAAATCACTGCAGATGGTGACTGCAGCCATGAAATAAAAAGATGTTTGCTCCTTGGAAGAAAAGCTATGACCAACCTAGATAGCATATTAAAAAGCAGAGACACTATGTTGCCAACAAAGGTCATCGAGTCAAAGCTATGGTTTTTCCAGTAGTCATGTATGGATGTGAGAGTTGGACTATAAAGAATGCTGAGCATGGAAGAATTGCTGCTTTTGAACTGAGGTGTTGGAGAAGACTCTTGAGAGTCCCTTGGGCTGCAAGGAGATCCAACCAGTCCATGCTAAAGGAAATCAGTACTGAATATTCATTGGAAGGACTGATGCTAAAGTTGAAACTCCAATACTTTGGCCACCTGATGTGAAGAACTGACTCATTGGAAAAGATCCAGATACTGGGATTGATTGAAGGTGAGAGGAGAAGGCGACAACAGAGGATGAGATGGTTGGATGGCATCACCATCTCTACGGACATGAGCTTGAGAAAGCTCTAGGAATTGGTGATGCACAGGGAGGCCTGGTGTGCTGCAGTCCATGGGTTGGCAAAGAGTCAGACATGAATGATTGACTGAATTGACTGAACTGAACTGATGGGACCAGATGCCATTAGTTTTTAGAATGTTGAGTTTTAGGCCAGCTTTTTCACTCTCCTCTTTCACCCTCATCAAGAGGCTCTTTAGTTCTCTTTGCTTTCTGCCATTAGAATGGTATTATCTGCATATCTGAAGTTGTTGGTATTTATCTGAGCAATCTTGATTCCAGCTTGGCATTCAACCAGATTGGTGGGATTCATCCTGACTTTTCATGATGTATTCTGCATAGAAGTTAAATAAACAGAATGACAATATATAACCTTGTCATTCTCCTTTCCCAATTATGAACTGGTTCACTGTTCCATGTAAGGTTCTAACTGTTGCTTATTCATCCACATAGATTTCTCACAAGAAGTGTAAGGTGATCTGATATTCCCATCTCTTTTAAGAATTTTCCATGGTTTGTTGTGATCAACACAGTCAAAGGCTTTCAGGTAGTCACTGAAACAATAGTAAATATTTTTCTGGAATTCACTTGCTTTATCTGTGATCCATCGGATGTTGGCAATTTTATCTCTGGTTCCTCTGCCTTTTCTAAACCCAGCTTGTACATATTAAAAAGCAGAGACATTACTTTGTCAACAAAGGTCCGTCTAGTTAAGGCTATGGTTTTTCCAGTGGTCATGTATGGCTGTGAGATTTGGACTATAAAGAAAGCTGAGTGCAGAAGAATTGATGCTTTTGAACTGTGGTGTTGGAGAAGACTCTTGAGAGTCCCTTGGACTGCAAGGAGATCCATGCAGTCCATCCTAAAGGAGATCAGTCCTGGGTGTTCATTGGAAGGACTGATGTTGAAGCTGAAACTCCAATACTTTGGCTACCTGATGCAAAGAGCTGACTCATTTGAAAAGACCCTGATGCTGGGAAAGATTGAAGGCAGGAGGAGAAGGGGACGACAGAGGATGAGATGTTGGATGGCATCACCTACTCAATGGACATGAGTCTGAGTGAACTCCGGGAGTTGGTGATGGACAGGGAAGCCTGGTGTGCTATGGTTCATGGGGTCGCAAAGAGTCAGACACAACTGGGTGACTGAACTAACTGTACATCTGGAAGTTTTTGGTTCAAATACTTCTGAAGCCTAGCTTGAAGGATTTTGAACACGACCTTCATAGCATGCAAAATGAGCACAACAGTCTGATAGTTTGAACATTCTTTGGCATTGCCCTTCTTTGGGATTGGAATGAAAATTGACCTTTTCCAATCCTGTGGCCTCTACTGAGTTTTGCAAATTTGCTGGCATATTGAATGAAGCACTTTAACAGCATCATGTTTTAGGATTAAAATAGCTCAGCTGGAATTCCATCACCTCCACTATCTTTGTTTGCAGTAATGCTTCCTAAGGTCCACTTGACTTCATACTCCAGGATGTCTGGCTCTGGGTGAGTGACCACAGCATCATGGTTATCCCTTTCATTAAGATCTTTTTTGTATAGTTCTTCTGTGAATTCTTGCCACCTCTTCTTAATCTCTTCTACCTTTGTTAGGTTGTTACTGGTTCTGTCCTTTATCGTGCCTCCTGTATCATACCCATCCTTGCATGAAATGTTCCCTTGGTATCTCTAATTTTCTTGAAGAGATATCTAGTCTTTCCCTTTCTATTGTTTTCCTCTATTTCTTTGCAGTTTTCACTTAAGGCTTTCATATGTCTTCTTGCTCTTCTCTGAAACTCTGCATTCAGTTGGGTATTATCTTTCCATTTCTACCTTGCCTTTTGCTTCTCTTCTCTTCTTAGGCATTTTTAAGGCCTCCTTAGACAACCAGTTTGCCTTCTTCAACAAATATTTATCAAGGGCTTATTTAGGGGCCAGGTAAAATACTAGATATTGTGAGCCTTATATTGTGAACGTTTATCTTATCTACACAATGACCCTTTCCTATAGTGTCTTGTTTTGTATGGCTCATTTTGTATTTTAACATTAATTATAAAAATAACTATGTAGAAGTGGTGCTTTTATCTCATTTTGCAAATTATGAAAGTGAATTACATGGAAGTTAACTACTCAAAAGCTAATCTTCTAATAAGTTGAGGGGGCAGATCAAATCAAACTCAGCTCTGTCTGATTCAAAGTCAATCCTTTTTCTACTATGCATCTATGAATATTTGTTATAATTAATATAATTCCCTTACTTGGTGAACAGAAAAATTACAGAGATCGTGTCCCTTTTTGAGGACTTTGGGACTAGTGAAT
Source organism: Bos grunniens (assembly GCF_055505025.1). Classification (NCBI taxonomy): domain Eukaryota; kingdom Metazoa; phylum Chordata; class Mammalia; order Artiodactyla; family Bovidae; genus Bos; species Bos grunniens. The sequence goes on along the minus strand of NC_141193.1, from coordinate 44,800,474 downwards.
AAAATATCTGGGTAAATTTTTTCCCTTTAGTATTTATCTAGATGACAAAAAATTGTCTCAGGATAACTGAAAAGTTTTCTAACTGGGTATTTTTATGTGCCTTAAATACTGGCTTTTGCTAGGCAATATTTAATTTGAAATAAAATAAAATTTGTTAAAATATAAGACACCCCACTCTTGGCCAATATTTTAAGAATGCTCTTAAGATTTGTACTGAATGTGGAGAATATAATCCTGAGTTGTTATCTAGGTCTTCTATAACCTGAGCATCAGAAAATAATTTGTTTGTTGTCTACTTGTACCTTAATTATACCTACTGGGAATACAATGATTTAAAATTAAATGCAATTAAAGAAACTTGAAAGAGATTATGTAACAATGAGATGTTAAGATGTAAACGTTATTTTATCCACTATGTAGTACCTTTAGGACATTTATTTAAATACCCAGTGATCTTAATCCCATGTGGCATTAGTGGTAAAGAACATGCCTCCCAATGCAGCAGACAAAGATCCGAGTTCAATTCCTAGGTTGGGAAGGTCCCCTGGAGGAGGGCATGGCAACCCATTCCAGTATTCTTGCCTGGAGAATCCCATGGACAGAGGAGCCTGGAGGGTTACAGGTCCTGGGGTTGCAAAGAGGTGGACACGACTGAAGTGACTTAGCTTGCCCAGTCTTATTCCCAGAATTTAACTCTTTTATATTCGAGCGCAGTACCTCAGGTAGATCTTTACAGAGTTTTACTTTTTAGGTCATACTGCCCTTCTCTCTTCTCATCCACAACTTTTCTAAATGGTCTAGCCTGTTTGACCACTTAATGTAATGAGTGAAAATGAAAGTCGCTCAGTTGTGTTTGACTCTTTGCAACCCCATGGACTATACAGTCCCTGGAATTCTCCAGGCCAGAATACTGGAGTGGGAAGCTGTTCTCTTGAGTATATATATGCAAACACCTGTGAAGGTGTGAATGTAAATATACACAGTGAAAGGAAGGAAGATTAAAAATTAAATCAAGTCTAAAGTGAAAATTGGAGACTTCTGAACAAGTTGTTAAGGTGGAAGGAATACTGCAATCGTAGGAGAGTTCTGGATCTGGCTCTCAGTACTGCTAATATCTTATAAGTTAGATAAAAATTTTAAAGTCTCCTAATGTTTACTTTTCTCATACGTAGTATAATTGTTGTTGTTTTAGTAGCTAAGTCGTATCCAACTCTTTTGCAACGCTGTGGACTGCAGCCCAACAGGCTACTATGTCCATGGGATTTCCCAGGCAAGAATATTGGAGAGGGTTGGTGGTTCCTTCTTCAGGGAACCTTTCAGACTCAGGGATCAAACCTGTGTCATTGCAGGTGGATTTCTTACCGCTGAGCCACTAGGGAAGCCCCATAGTATAACCATACTAACAGTTAATTGTATAGGAGGCAGTGTACAGGAGGCAATAATCAAAATGATCCCCAAGAAAAAGAAATGAAAAAAGGCAAAATGATTGTCTGAGGAGGCCTTACAAATAGCTGAGAAAAGAAGAGAAGCTAAAGGCAAAGGAGAAAAAGGAAAGATATACGCATTTGAATGCAGCGTTCCAAAGAATAGCAAGGAGAGATAAGAAAGTCTTCCTAGGTGATCAATGCAAATAAATAGAGGAAAACAATAGAATGGGAAAGACTAGAGATCTCTTCAGGAGAATTAGAGATACCAAGGGAACATTTCATGCAAAGATGGGCACAATGAAGGACAGAAATGGTATGGACCTAAGAGAAGCAGAAGATATTAATAAAAGGTGGCAACAATACACAGAAGAACTGTACAAAAAAGAACTTCATGACCCAGATAACCACGATGGTGTGATCACTCACCTAGAGCCAGACATCCTGGAATGCAAAGTCAAGTGGGCCTTAGGAACCATCACTATGAACAAAGCTAGTGGAAGTGATGGAATGCCAGTTGAGCTATTTCAGATCCTAAAAGATGATGCTATAAAAGTGCTGTACTCAATATGCCAGCAAATCTGAAAAACTCAGCAGTGGCCACATGACTGGAAAAGGTCAGTTTTCATCCCAGTCCCAAAGAAGGGGAATGCCAAAGAATGTTCAAATTACCACAGTTTCACTCATCTCATACGTTAACAAAGTAATGCTCAAAATTCTCCACATCAGGTTTCAAAAGTACGTAAACTATGAACTTCCGGATATTCAACCTGGATTTAGGAAAGTAAGAGGAACCAGAGATCCAATTGCCAACATCCAATTGATCATGGAAAAAGCAAAAGAGTTCCAGAAAAACATCTACTTCTGCTTTATTGACTATGCCAAAGCCTTTGACTGTGTAAATCACCAAACTGTGGAAATTCTTCGAGAGATGGGACTACCAGACCATCTTACCTGCCTTCTGAGAAATCTGTATGCAGGTCAAGAAGCAACCGTTAGAAATGGACATGGAACAACAGACTGGTTCCAAATCGGGAAAGGAGTATGTCAAGGCTGTATATTGTCACCTTGCTTATTTAACTTATATGCAGAGTACATCACGTGAAATGCCAGGCTGGATGAAGTACAAGCTGGAATCAAGATTGCCAGGAGAAATATCAATAACCTGAGATACATAGATGACACCACCCTTATAGGAGAAAGTGAAGAGGAACTAAAGAGTGCCTTGATGAAAGTGAAAGAGGAGAATGAAAAAGTTGGCTTAAAATTCAACATTCAGAAAACTAAAATCATGGTGTCTGGTCCCATCACTTCATGGCAAATAGACAGGGAAACAATGGAAACTGAGAGACTTTATTTTGGGGGGCTCCAAAATCACTGCAGATGGTGACTGCAGCCATGAAATTAAAAGACGTTTGCTCCTTGGAAGAAAAGCTATGACCAACCTAGATAGCACATTAAAAAGCAGAGACATTACTTTGCCAAAAATGTCATCTAGTCAAAGCTATGGTTTTTCCAATAGTCATGTATGGATGTGAGAGTTGGACTATAAAGAATGCTGAGCACGGAAGAATTGCTGCTTTTGAACTGTCGTGTTGGAGAAGACTCTTGAGAGTCCCTTGGACTGCAAAGAGATCCAACTAGTCCATCCTAAAGGAAATCAGTCCTGAATATCCATTGGAAGGACTGATGCTAAAGCTGAAACTCCAGTACTTTCGCCACCTGTTGTGAAGAACCAATTCATTGGAAAAGACCCTGATGCTGAGAAAGATTGAAGTTGGGAGGAGAAGCAAATGGACAGAGGATGAGATGGTTGGATCGCATCACCAACTCAGTGGACATGAGTTTGAGCAAGCTCCAGGAATTGGTGATGGACAGGGAGGCCTGGCATGGTGCAGTCTATGGGGTTGCAAAGAGTTGGGCATGACAGAGCGACTGAACTGAACAGTTAACTGGTATAAGTTTAATAAGTTAATTAAATAATGTTTGTGAAGGGACAGTTCTAAATATAAAACACCATACAGATACACATATTGAATCAAAAATCCCCATTTTTCTTAGTGAAACTATATAGAAATACATATAGATACACAGTGTGTTTTGATATAAATCATTTTCCACCACCATGTGTAGACAGGTGTGAAATGCATAATTTTTTTAGTGATGGATATCTGATCTGGCTTTCCTTTTGTGGGAAGCCCTGCATCTGGAGTTGTGCCAGAGCCTCCTTTAGATTGGGAGGTTACAGAAAGTTTGGGGAAGGAAGGGCCCTGCCCAAAGAATAAATGTAGGCTAGATAAAAATGCTCAGGCAAGAGCAGGGATGTAGAAAGGAAGTACCATTTCCAGGCAAACTGAACAGAAAATCAGAAGCTTCCATGTGGGACTCCTGACTGAGGGTCTCATAAAGGAGATAAAGACAAAAGAGCCGTGAAGTGTTAGTCCTTCGGTCGTGTCTGACTCGTTGTGACCCCATGGACTGTAGCCGGCCAGGCTCCCCAGTCCATGGAATTCTCCAGGTGAGAATACTGAGGTGGGCTGCCATTAATTGAAAGCAAAATCTCGTCAGTGCTATGAGAGTGCCATGACATGGGAAAGGGATGAACTGAAGGGAGCTTGGAGAAGGACCACTTCTAGCTGAGCAATCGTGAAGGGTGTGGGGGTCTGGGAGGGTGGAAGGATGGAAGAGAGGGAGGAAGGCTCGTGCTGAGTGCAGCTGACCTGTGCTCCTTGTGTCACAGTCACATTTTTCCTGTGGTTCTGAAGGCCATATATTGCTGATTCTCAAATTTACTGTCTCCAGCCTGGAACTCTCCCTTTGAACTCCAGATTCATCTGTTGAAATGTTTTCTCATCATGAATGTCTAACAGGCATTTTATATTTACCATATTCATATAGGTACCTTGATCTGTGCCTCTAAACCCTGCTCTGCCCCCAGACATCTCCACTTTAATTCTGTTTCTTCAAGTCAAGAACTCTGGGTTCACCCTTCACTCCTATTTATAACTCCTCCTATTTGGTCCAACAGCAAGTTACACTGTGTTTAAGCTTCAAATATATATATATATATAAGTGTGTGTGTGTGTGTGTGTGCGTGTGCGCACAGTAATTGGTATTACCAACATTTCTAATTCTCTGTCCCAAGCCATCATCATCTCTTACCTGGACACTATATTAACTTCCCAACTGAGCTCTCCAATTCCACTCTTGATTCCCTGTAATACATTCTCCACAGAATAGCTGGAATCATCTTTAAACATAAATCAGTCATGTAATTCCTCTGCTTAAAACAGCCAAAAGGTTTCACATCACATTTAGAACAAAATGGCCCCCAAGTTCAATGTGATTGTATCCCTCTCTTCATCTTCAAAGGAATCTCTAATCCAGTCTCCCTTTTCCATTATGCTTTGGTTACATTGTTCTTTGTTCTATTCTCAGAACAAAATGCTTATTTCAAGCCCTTGAATTTTCTCTGCCCAAAATATTGTTTTCCCAGACTTCCGTGTGACTGCTTCCTTCTCATTATTCAGGTCTGAGTTCAAATACCATCAACTCTTTCCTGATCACTCTAGCTGAAGTACCACAGTTCCTTCCACCATATTATTTAATCCATTGCACTCAGCTCTTTTATTACAGCAAACATTGCTGTCTAAAGTTATTATATGTATACCTGTGTGTGTCTGAATTTTTTTTCTGCCAGTCCCTCTGAAAGGTGCTCCATAAAAGAAGTCACCCTTCTTATTTCTTTTCTCGCCTGATTTGCCAGTGCCTAAGCCAATGCTTTGTACATAAGAGGTCTCATTAAATATTTTTTAGCTGTTGAATGATTTTGTCATATGTAATCAGTTTTCATTTATTCAACATAGTTATTGAATCTTGCCTGAAGGAACAAACTCTTCTTTTTACATTACCAATTATAAATTAACATATAGAAAATTAATTTGCAAATAATAAAACTTATTAAAGATATTTTGAATGGGTATTAATGAGTTTGAGGACAGAGTCAACTGACAGACTCATTCTGATAATTCCATGCATAACTTACTACATTATAACTAGAAAATCATTAACATGTTTTAGTCCAGCAGAAGAAAAATAAATAAATAAAATTAACAGGTACGGTACAAAATGCTAAGGTAATAGAAGATGATTGTGTGCATAGCTACATGACATGCCATTAGGCACTGTTTTTCCTGTTGACAACTTAGTGGGAAGGAATTCTTGGTAAAAGAATAGAATGCAAGCCAAGTAATCAGGAAACGTCAGGGATTCACAAACACCCATACCTCATGGGGGTATTGACAATACCACTAATAAACCACAGTGTGAAGTTAATGCACTGCCTTGTGGTGAAAATGACCTCCCCGGCTGTGGTGGCACTGCGGCTATGACTCATTGTCAGAAACTGTTGGGAGGAAAGGAACCTTGAACATAGGATTAAAACTTTATGAATAACGTAATGTTTATATGAGTTGGGAGGGAAGTATTTAGCTTTTGTCTCAGAGCTGAGAAATTAACTAAGTTAGCTATGAAATTGACATCATTGAAAATGTTGATACAAAATGGTTGCCTCACATGTCAGTGGATGAATAAGACTGCTCAATTTAAACACAAGTAAGCTATTTAGTCAAGGCTATGGTTTTTCCAGTGGTCATGTGTGGATGTGAGAGTTGGACTGTGAAGAAAGCTGAGCACCGAAGAATTGATGCTTTTGAACTGTGGTGTTGGAGAAGACTCTTGAGAGTCCCTTGGACTGCAAGGAGATCCAACCAGTCCATCCTAAAGGAGATCAGTCCTGGGTGTTCTTTGGAAGGAATGATGCTAACGCTGAAACTCCAGTACTTTGGCCACCTCATGTAAAGAATTGACTCATTGGAAAAGACTCTGATTCTGGGAGGGATTAGGGGCAGGGGGAGAAGGGGACAACAGAGGATGAGATGGCTGGATGGCATCACTGACTCGATGGACGTGAGTTTGAGTGAACTCTGGGTGTTGGTGATAGACAGGGAGGCCTGGCATGCTGCAGTTGCAAACAGTCGGACATGACTGAGCGACTGAACTGAACTGAAGCTATTGAGCAGCCAGAATGAGCCAGAAATGGGGAAAATATGAACAAAGAATGAAAGGAGAGAGAAAGGGAGGAGGAGGAAAAGTAGGAAAGATGGAGGAATAAAGGCTCCTTTAACTCACGAAGATCACAAATTACTGAGTATACACAAGTAAACATTGGACTGTGCTCTGTCCAACTCAAATGAGAAATAAGTGCATTAATAGGCATACAAACAAAACATCACAAGCAGGTGTATGAAAAAAACAATTCATTATTGAGACAGAAGGGAGGATTGTATAAAGTGTCAGGAAGTAATTAATACTAGAATGTGTCCTTAAAGGACAAATAACTCTTTGCATCCCCATGGATGGTAGCCTATCAGGCTCCTCTATCCATAAAACTCTCCAGACAGGAATACTGGAGTGGGCAGCCATTCCCTTCTCTCCAGGGGATCTTTCCAACCCAGGTATCAAACCCAGGTCTCCTACATTGCAGGCAGATTCTTTATTGTCTAAGCCACACCAGGGAAGCCCTAAATACAAAAGAGAGATGGTATACACACAATCTTTTTTTAGTTTTTGAATAACTAATATATATTATGGGGGTAGCTTCCATGGAGCTAAATAGTAGGTAGTCCACAGTCATATATATTATTGTAGCATATGATTATATATAACACCAGACCTGATTATAATCAATGTTTACTTTTACTTATTTGAATTGTAAGCTCAGTATTTTTATTAAAATTTTTTATTAAAATAATTATTCTCCCGGAATAGATTTTTGCTAAATTTTTATATTATATTTATAAGAAAGTTGTAAGATACTCCTTGCATCTTTCAGGTTCTGCCTCTCTTGCTAACTTTCCAGTAGCCCTGTAGACATGTACTGACATATACGGATATAACTTACCTATTTGGGGCCCTGACTCCTGGTTTAAATCAGTTTATTGGATATAAATCATACAGTAACCATCAGTTTTAAATTGCACCCACAATATTGGTAATCTAGTGAACACTAGACTTTTCATAGATAAATATTTGATAAGTACTTGCTGGCTACAATTTGGATAATTCAGTGAATAGCACAAGCAATTTTCATGAGAACAATAATATTTCTCAAGAGAAAGAACATTTGACATGATTAACAAAGAGAGAGGTACTCAACCTCTAGTTTGTGAACAAGAGAGGAAATACAGGGGACAAATGAAAAGGAAGAAGAGAAGTCAGGAAAAATAGTTCTAAGTTAAATAGCTCTGGATCACAAAACTAAAGAGAAGAAGGGAGTTTAAAGAAGAAAGGACTCCAGAGAAGTACAAGGGGAAAAGGACAAAAACTGCAAAGAAAAAAGTCAACATTTATTTACTTTACAAAACAATTTTTGGAGGAAGAGTTGAAGATGACTTTAAAAAGTAGTGTGTTTCATAATAGATATTTGAAAGTGAATAAAAAGTTATAATATGTTGTAATTGGCAGGGATGGAACAAATTAAGAGCTGTACTTTTTGTGATGTTGAGATCTCTGCAAATTTGAAGATCTTAGGAAAGAAGGGAATACAACGAGAAAAACAAATGCTGACAAGGATTCTGAGAGCAAGCCCACTCAAGTGTCTTGAAGAGGGGAGTCTAAGATGTAGAGACAATGAAGGACATTGAATATGAGACTTAGAATTAGTCGTGATGACATCTCACAGAAGCTACAGAATCTTGCAAAATTCCTGTTGTAATCTCATCTGTAATTCTCAACTACCTTTATCACATAGTATTGGACACCGTGATAGATTTCTGATTTCCAAATTTGTTCCAACATATTCTCTTCCTTTTTGTTAAGTGATATAGGCCTCTTCATTCAAGGGATCTCTCAGTCTAACTCTAGATTAGGAAAAAACCTTACATGTAAAGAAGTAGCCTCTTCGAGGACCTCATGAGAGTCGAGTGGGACATTTATATCATGAAGTCCTCTAGATGGAGTGGAACCCATGTCATCATTCCACCTTCACTTCCTTGTACACTTCTTTCCTCATGCTTTTCAGGAAGGCTCAAGAAGGAAAACGGTAAGGGTGATATGATAGAAGTGAAATGTAAACACGATGAAAGATCAAGAAGGTGTGAATTTTTTATTTAATGCTAAGAATGTCACTGAAATGACTGTTCATAGAAAGAATATCCACAGAGCATCTGGAGAAGCCAGAAGAAAGGGAACAGGCTAGGTTTGTGTAAGTAGGTGAAAGTGTTAGTTGTTCAGTCGTGTCCCACTCTTAGTGACCCTGTGGACTGTAGCCCGCCAGGCTCCTCTGCCCATGGGATTCTCCAGGCAAGGATACTGGAGTGGGTTGCCATGCCCTTCTCCAGGGGATCTTCTCAACCCAGGGATCGAACCCAGCTGTCCTGCATTGCAGGAGGATCCAGGGAAGCCTGTTTAAGTAAAGTATTAGTTTAACCATTAAAACTGTAGCAATTATCAGGTCTTTTGGGGGTTTATTTCTTATTAAGTGGTCGAGGGAAAACTGAAGAGTAAGGAGAGTGCCATGAAATATAGAGGTGTGGGAGTGAGTTCCAAGTTTAAGAACTCGGAAGTAAAAAATTACCTTACTTAAAATGGATCTGTGGTCAAGCTTCTGTTTTACTGAATTTAATTAGTGCAAATCAAGTATGGTGAAGTTAAGTGGCATCAATAGACATGTTCATCAGCATAATGTCACTTGTTCTTCAATTTATTCCCCGTCCACGTAGATTTCAAGCCAATTTAATCCAGCTTCCCTCCCAACTTCTAAATTAAAGGAGTTAATAAAGTAATTTGAGTTCCAGTTTATAGTGATAATATGAAGCTAACTCTGAGCGTGGACTTCTCAATAACATAAGGCAACAGACATCAGATAGACAAAGACAGGCAGGCAGATGGACAGAATAATTAGTATAAATGCATACAGACATGTCCTTACATAGTTAATCTGTATTTTATTTTTTAATAACCTTAAAGTCTAGACTCCTCACTCTCAGATTCATGTCTCCAATGCACAGTCACTGGAATCCCAAACTAGCATCTCTAACATATTCACTTGTATATTAGAAAGTCATCATATTCAAAATAGAATTTATAATCTTCTCGTCCAAACTGATTATTTTCTGTGAACCTTTTCTTGATGAATGCTACAAATAGCCCTCCAGTTTTTTAAGCCGGAGATCTGAAAATCATAGAATCCTCTGTTTCTCCTCTTATAGCCCATGAGTCTGAAAGTCCTATGATTCCATTCTTCATTGTCTCTCAAATTCCTTCACTCTTCTCTTTATCTCTGTCTCCACTACCATCATCCACGCTGCAATGACTTCTCTTACTGCATCCTCATTTCCAACTACATCTTCTACTTTTACCTCTCATTACTAATGTTTTTTCATATTTTAACTAGTATGTAGAGTGATGCAAATCTAACATGCAAATCTGACTGCATCATTGCAAATAGCAAGACTTTTCATTGTCTTTAGGACAAAGACTAAAATCTTTAAACTGGCCTGGGACCTAGGATGTGGTGCTTGGCACCGTGTGCCATTCTCTGCCTCTGCCACAGCCATCCTTCATTTCTGTGAATGAGTCATGTTCCTTCCTATCTTAAGGACTTCAAATAATGACTTCAAATAGGATACTTCTTCCTAGGATATGGCTTTACCTTGTTAATTATTACTGGCATATTTCATTACTTGGTTAATTATCACTCATCTTTTGAGCTCAGATTAAACACTGGCTTCATGGAAGTCTTCCTGTTCCTGAGACAGGGTCAAGTCAGCTTCTCATATTTCTTCATTGTACTTCTTTCCCTTCTTGCAATCAATTTGTAATTTAAAATTATTATGTGATCTTGATGTTAATATTTGTATTCACTGTTATGGCCTCAAATATATCTTTTCTGTTATATTGGGTGTTTCATATATAAGTTCATTGCATAGCCTTTAGGAGCTGCTAAATAAATGTGTTGAATGAAGGAATTTATAGATAAAGGAGAAAATTATATAGAGAAAAGAATTTTCCAATTGCTGAAATGTATTAAAAGCTAGAAAATGAGTGCTGATGGCCAGCAGACTAAAGCAGCAGCAATTTGGATGGTGTGATTGTGATCATGGACAAGCAAGGAGAGGGCCAGGAAGGGCTGCGAGACCTATTAAAAAGTATCATGTCTGTAGTCCTAAGTCCACAACCTTCTGTGTGTTGTGCTTTTTACTTAGTACAGATCATAAGTTCATTATCAATACTATACGTTAATTCCAATAGTTTGAAACATATACAGCATAATTGTCAGTAGCTGATTATCTGGAAGCAGTAATAACATTCATCTAACATGATAATATGCACCACTAATCAAAAAATTTGCCAATTTTTAGTGTTCAGTAAAATTAAATTCTCTTTCTTCCAATTAAACATTTAACATAGCAAATCAAGAACAAAGACAGTCTTATGATCAATGAAGAATTAACAGCCATGTTTCAATTTAATGCCTACTTGCAGCATTTAATGTTTTTGTTTTTGATACAAATAGAACATAATTCAACATAGACTGACTTCAGCATTAAAGAGGATTGATTATTTTGTGTAAATAAGAAGTCCAAGGTGGTCAGGATTTGGTATGGTGTGACCAGGACTCTGACTCTCTTTCTTAGGGACCCTGCATATTTTAGTTCCACTCTCTGGCTCATTTCTCTGTCATGGTGGAAGAATAACATTGAGCAGCTTTACAATCTCATGTGACATTGTCCATAGGGACAAAGAGAATGTGTGCATCCCACAATTCCCAGTAAAGGAGAAATATAAAGTCTAATTATATTAACTTAGGTTACCTCAGTCAATAACTGTGGCAACAAAGGAAACCAATAGGCAAATGGCCTTGGAGTTGTGTTTACTACAGGGGAGTACAGGAGTGATATTGACAAGAAAACACCGCCCGTTATAAGCTAGGGCTTTTGGATAATGCTGCAAACATACAACTAAAAAGAGAGGTGTGTGTGTGTGTGTGTGTGTGCACGCATGCCTCTAGTCACATAAATGCATATAGTAAAATTAACTTTATTGGACATTAGTGTAAATAAAAATGTAACTATGGGCTGTCCACCAAAAACATTTTTAAGTTATTAATTAATTTATATAGCAACTTGTTATCTCAGTTATTCGAACTGCATTTCCACAGATTTCAAGTATGTTTTAAAGCAGTTTCGTAATGAGAAGAGATTATTTTCATTTCTCAAATACACATTGCTTTTATATAATTTCAGATGAATAACCACTGAGTTCTTTCAACAAAAATGACTATGTCTTGGTCACCATTTGACCACTCACATTAAGTGCTTGCCTAGCACACAGTAGGTTCAAAAAAAAATAGATGTTGATTAAATTAATGAATTTCCACTTTAATCACATTTATTATCTAGCAGCTTGATAGTAATGGAGTATTTGAGTTGAGGCTTTTACTGGGTCTCATTCACTTACTCATCTAAAAAAAAACAATTAAATTGAAAATCTGCTCTCTGAAATACACTATTCTAGGTAATAAGTAAAAATAAGTAATAAAAAGTCATTATTCTTATATTTATCATATCCTGTGCATATATAAATCATAGAATTTATAATGCTTAATTTGTCATCCATTAATTCAATATATATTTATTCATTGTTTACTATTTGTCAAATACTGGGATATAAATATAAAAAATATATAATACCTGTCCCCAAGGAACTTAAGTATGGGTGGGGTGGGAATGAAGGAGGATAAAGAATGTGTTATTTGTCATTGTAACTCAAATGATAGCATAGATATGTAGTAAGTGCCTAATAAAGATTTGTTAAGTTTACATATAATCATTGAAGAATGAATTAATAATGTCCTTTGGAGAATTTTACAGCTCACTCAATTCTTCTGGAGGGGATTAGAGTGGAACTCCAGTCAATCATGGTTATAAAACCAATCAATTAGGGGAATAAAACACTGAATTAGATAGACTGAATTTTATGAGAGTGTTGTGATAAAATTCAAGACATTAAATTAAGTTTTATGGAATGCTGATAAATTCCCTAAAGGATAAAATACTTTAACTTTCCTAATGAGCCCAGTTGCCAAGTTCTTCGTTATAATTAACCTCAGGGCTTTTATCCAAGAGTTCTTGAACACAGAGCTGCAGTTCCCAGAACCTGATGTTTCTCTTTCCAAACACTGTTTGATTCTCTTGCATTTGCGGATGTCCAGACCCTCAGTTATGACCACCTGTTCCTTCTGCATATCCAAACTCAATCCATCATCCCTGTGTTTAACCTTCACATGGTCACACTAGACTCCCAATTCATTTGTTGATTCAACAAGCATTTATAGAATGCCTGTTATGCGCCCAAACCATTACTTGACTTTGTCAGGGATGTGTAAGAATGGGTTTTTGCTCTGATGTCTGGGTGACTCAAAAGTCAAGACAGAGAAACTGACTAGGGAAGAAAGAAGATAAGTTTCAGTCTAGAGTTTCAGATGAGGATGGGACACACCTAGATAGAACCAACAGGAAAACAGTTATAATTGTGGGACAGAATCTTTGGAGAGAATCGGGATCCTCATAAATGCAATAGTTTAAATGGAATTCTTATCACTACTCACACATGCCATAAAATTCTCCTTCCTTGTACTTGATGGGCCCTTGGTCTGAAAGAAAAAATTTCTCAGCCTATACAAAACCTATGGATATGTCAAGACTCAGTTCAAATCCTTTCTTTTCTTTAGAGCCTGCCTCACCTATTCTTATTCCTGTAAATATTCCCTATTGCTACAACTTCTCTTTTAATGTGTATCATAACAGTTGTCATTTGCTTACAGATAGCCTTGTGTGGGTTAATTGCTCAGTCATGTCCAATTCTTTGCAGTCTCATGGACTGTAGCCCATCAGGTTCCTCTGTCCATGGAATTCTCCTGGCAAGAATACTGGAGTGGTTTCCATTCCCTTCTCCAGGGGATCTTCATGACCCAGGGATCGAACCTGGGTCTCCTGCACTGTAGGCAGATTCTTTACCATCTGAGTCACCAGGGAAGCACAACAGATAGCCTTAGGTTGTTCTAAATTAGTTTGTGAACCAAAAGTGTATCAACCAAGAAGACTAATTTTCTTGAAGACAGAAAATATTATTTCCTCTCTTAATCCCCCAGAGGCCTTAAAACCTCCTTCTTCTTTAACAACTGCCACACTCCTTCCTGTTACCCAATACTAATGGAGTCCCTGTTTTAGTGACAAGCAATGGGTTATGTGCTGGACTTATGGAACTAAAACACCATCTTCAGAATTTCACCATTTCTTGAAGAAAAGCATATAAAAAAATGCAACGCAATGCAATGCATGCTAAATCAGAATTGAACACTGAGAGTTTAAGGTACAAAATGCATATTTCTTTCAGACTGGATGAGTCATAAAATGCTTAGAAGAGAAGGCTCTGAAACGAGATTAGAAAAACAGGTGAAAGTGAAAGTGAAGTCGTGTCCGACTCTTTGCAACCCCATGGAGCCTACCAGGCTCCTCTGTCCATGGGATTTTCCAGGCAATAGTACTGGAGTGGATTGCCATTTCCTTTTCCAGGGGATCTTTCCAACCCAGGGATTGAACCTGGGTTTCCCGCATTGTAGACAGACGCTTTACTGTCTGAGTCACCAGGGAAGTACTGAATGAGTCACAAAATGCTTAGAAGAGAAGGCTTTGAAACGAGGTTAGAAAAACAGGTAGAAGTTAATAAAATGAAGAAAGAATAATGTGACTAAGCAACCATGAATGATTATTAAAACTAGCTGTTGGGAGAATTAGTAAGAAACCATGATGTTTTCTGAGAACTTAATCAAGGCATGTAAAAAGAACAGGAGAACGATGAGAGACAAAGGGAGGACAATATAATGAAAGATCTTATCTGATTGGTGATTGTCAAGGAGTCTGCGCTTTATTTAAAGGCAAAGAGAGCCAAAGAAAATGTTTATATAGAGGTGTAGTGTTATTAAGTTTGTGTTTTATAAATCTCACTGATAACAGCAAAGGAAGACACGCAGCACCTATTCCATGTGAGAGAGGATGGATTCCTAAATAAACTCATATCTGGGATGATCATAGGAAAGGAATAGATTCTCAAGATAGTGAGGGCATGGAGTCACCATGACTCTGTCTCTGGAAGGAGAAGATCCTTGGTAAGGAAGAGTGAGACTACCCACACCCTAAGGCTCTGGTTTAAACAACTGAAGGAATAATTGTAGAACCCATCTAGAGACACACAGCAGAAAAGGCAACCACTTTCTGTAGCGGGAAGTGATGAGGATTGTAGTTTGGGTCAAGCTGTATTGGGGGAAGCTTGGGTTCAGCTATCTCACAGGTGTGAAATCCTCTGATTTAGAGTGGGAAGAATAATAAAGTTGGACTCAGAGATTTAGAAGTAATTAGAAAAAAATAGAAGTTGAAGTTACAGCATGAAATGTAAATGAGAGACTATATAAAAGTAGAGAAAATGCTTCCCCTGGTGGCTCAGTGGTAGATAATCCACCCACCAATGCAGGAGACACAGGTTCAATCCCTGATCTGGGAAGATTCCCACATGCAGCAGAACCACTAAGCTCCTGGACCACAACTATTGAGCCAGCGCTCTAAAACCCAGGAGCCGCAAGTACTGAGCCCGTGTGCTGCAGCCACTGAAGCCGGCACAACCCAGAGCCTGTGCTCTGCAACAAGAGAAGCCACTGCAATGAGAAGCCCGTGGAGTAGTCCCCGCTCACCACAACTAGAGAAAAGTCCATGCAGCAACAAAGACCCAACAGAAACAACAATAAATAATTATGAAAAAAAGCACAGGTCAAAAATACCAAAGACAAAAGAAATTGTGCCATAGACATATATGCATATACATACATATACACACACACACGCACACAGGAATATTACTAAGCTATAAAAAAGAATGAGATTTGCTGTTTTCCTCAACATGGAAGAACCGTGAAGGCATTAGGCTAAGTGAAATAATTCAAACTAAGACATATACTATATGATCTCACTTAAATGTGGAATCTGAAAAGAAAATCATAGATACAAAGAACAGACTGGTGGTCACCAGAGGTGGGGGTGTGTTGGGTGGGTGAAATGGGTGAAGGGAGTCAAATTTCCATTTATAAAGTCAGTCAGTTGTGGGGGTATAATGCATAATGTATAGCATTTTGACTATAGTTATAATACTGTTTTGCATATTTGAAAGTTCCTAAGAGAATAGATCTCAAAAGTTTCCATCACACACACTAAATTCTGTAACTGTGTGTGGTGATGGACATAACTAGACTTATTGTGATCATTTCACAGTGTATACAAATATCGAATCATTATGTTGTACACCTAATATAATGTCAATTATATCTCAATTTAAAAAGGATAAAGCCCCAGTGAGCACTAACAGGTAAGGTATAGGCGTAAGCAGAGAGGCTTACTCAGAGGATGAAGAAGGCAGGGGGCAGTGAGGAGCGGGTCATGAAGAGTATATTAGCACGGGATAAGACGTGTTCAAGGAGAAAGCAGCCAGCTGTCTAAAGTGCAGCAGAGGTCAGTGGCCCTCAGCACCCCTTCCCCATCCCAACGTAGTGCAGAATGAGTCCCCATCACACTCTGACATTTCTTAGACCCACCATATGAATGACACGCTTCCTCCGTACTTCTCTGAGTCTTCCCAGTGCTTCTCTTTATATGGTCCTGACCTCACATCTGCTTACTACAAACGCTGCAATGCAGTCCACGTAGATGCTTGACAATTACACTCCTTGTCCTAATAGTGTGGTATTTCCTGGTCTGAAATTACAGATATTAAACTATGAACTGTTTGGCCCTGTCCACTTCTTCTCTGTTCTTATTGTCTGATTCATATTTTCTACTAAACATAAAATACATTTCCATGAATGCTTTATCCCTCCCTTTCTACCTCTGAAACATGACTTTTGCTCTAACTGGATATTCAGGCATGCACAGCTAGTACATTTAAACCATTTAGGGGCAATAGCAAACTAGAAAAATGATTTCATTAACCTAAAAGACATCTGTAATAAATGAATTTAGTAAGATGAGGAAGAAATGAGTCCATTTCTCAGAAATAAATTACTTTTAAGTTGCCGGGCTTCTCTAGGGCAACTTTAATAAGAGACACAGGTCAGAGCAAAATGAGTAAGCTGCCTCAATTCACAGTGTTGATTACATGGTTGTTGTTGTTGACCCTTCTCTACTGAATTGTGACTAAAATCTTGTACTCCTCATTGCCAGTAATTTCAAAACCGCAGATCATGTTGTCCCAGCTCTTTGGAACAAATGATTTTCTGTTTGCCCATTTCAAATGTATCCTATGAGGAATAATATCTCAAATGAGGTGAAAATATCAGGTTTTGTTTCCTTGTGAAGGTGTATGTGACATCCAGGTGTGTGTGTGCAAGCACATAAGTGTGTCTGCATATGTTAGTGTGTGTATTGATGTGTGTGCTTGTGTGTGATTGTTCGTGCAAAATCCCAAGTGCTCTGCTAGTCAGATACCATCAATGCTTTTCTGGTTAGCAGAGAAGACTAGCAGGTCCTATACCACGTTAGATAAAAATATTCTGTCCATCAGATGAGGATCAGATTGGGTTAAAACAACTCAGCAAATGAACAAGAATAATAACAAACAAAATTATTTCCTTGTTATTAAAATCTTGCTTACTGATGCCTGCTCAAGTAAAATTTCTGTTAATCTAACACAATCTGTAGGTGCTTAAGATAATTTTTTTAAATTTTATTTTATTTTTAAACTTTACAATATTGTATTAGTTTTGCCAAATATCGAAATGAATCCACCACAGGTATACCCGCGTTCCCCATCCTGAACCCTCCTCCCTCCTCCCCCCCCACCCTCCCTCTGGGTCGTCCCAGTGCACCAGCCCCAAGCATCCAGTATTGTGCATCGAACCTGGACTGGCGACTCGTTTCATACATGATATTATACATGTTTCAATGCTATTCTCCCAAATCTCCCCACCCTCTCCCTCTCCCACAGAGTCCATAAGACTGATCTATACATCGGTGTCTCTTTTGCTGTCTCGTACACAGGGTTATTGTTAACATCTTTCTAAATT
Source organism: Bos grunniens (assembly GCF_055505025.1). Classification (NCBI taxonomy): domain Eukaryota; kingdom Metazoa; phylum Chordata; class Mammalia; order Artiodactyla; family Bovidae; genus Bos; species Bos grunniens. The sequence goes on along the minus strand of NC_141193.1, from coordinate 44,782,879 downwards.
CCATATATATGTGTTAGTATACTGTATTGGTGTTTTTCTTTCTGGCTTACTTCACTCTGTATAATAGGTTCCAGTGTTATCCATCTCATTAGAACTGATTCAAATGTATTCTTTTTAATGGCTGAGTAATACTCCATTGGGTATATGTACCATGGCTTTCTTATCCATTCATCTGCTGATGGACATCTAGGTTGCTTCCATGTCCTGGCTATTATAAACAGTGCTGCGATGAACATTGGGGTACACATGTCTCTTTCCCTTCTGGTTTCCTCAGTGTGTATGCCCAGCAGTGGGATTGCTGGATCATAAGGCAATTCTATTTCCAGTTTTTTTAAGGAATCTCCACACTGTTCTCCATAGTGGCTGTACTATTTTGCATTCCCACCAACAGTGTAAGAGAGTTCCCTTTTCTCCACACCCTCTCCAGCATTTATTGCTTGTAGACTTTTGGATCGCAGCCATTCTGACTGGTGTGAAATGGTACCTCATAGTGGTTTTGATTTGCATTTCTCTGATAATGAGTGATGTTGAGCATCTTTTCATGTGTTTGTTAGCCATCTGTATGTCTTCTTTGGAGAAATGTCTATTTAGTTCTTTGGCCCATTTTTTGATTGGGTCATTTATTTTTCTGGAGTTGAGCTGTAGGAATTGCTTGTATATTTTTGAGATTAGTTGTTTGTCCGTTGCTTCATTTGCTATTATTTTCTCCCATTCTGAAGGCTGCCTTTTCACCTTGCTAATAGTTTCCTTTGTTGTGCAGAAGCTTTTAAGTTTAATTAGGTCCCATTTGTTTATTTTTGCTTTTATTTCCAATATTCTGGGAGGTGGGTCATAGAGGATCCTGCTGTGATGTATGTCGGAGAGTGTTTTGCCTATGTTCTCCTCTAGGAGTTTTACAGTTTCTGGTCTTACGTTGAGATCTTTAATCCATTTTGAGTTTCTTTTTGTGTAAGGTGTTAGAAAGTGTTCTAGTTTCATTCTTTTACAAGTGGTTGACCAGTTTTCCCAGCACCACTTGTTAAAGAGATTGTCTTTAATCCATTGTATATTCTTGCCTCCTTTGTCAAAGATAAGATGTCCATATGTGCATGGATTTATCTCTGGGCTTTCTATTTTGTTCCATTGATCAATATTTCTGTCTTTGTGCCAGTACCATACTGTCTTGATAACTGTGGCTTTGTAATAGAGTCTGAAGTCAGGTAGGTTGATTCCTCCAGTTCCATTCTTCTTTCTCAAGATAGCTTTGGCTATTCGAGGTTTTTTGTATTTCCATACAAATTGTGAAATTATTTGTTCTAGCTCTGTGAAGAATACCGTTGGTAGCTTGATAGGGATTGCATTGAATCTATAAATTGCTTTGGGTAGTATACTCATTTTCACCATATTGATTCTTCCGATCCATGAACATGGTATATTTCTCCATCTATTAGTGTCCTCTTTGATTTCTTTCACCAGTGTTTTATAGTTTTCTATATATAGGTCTTTAGTTTCTTTAGGTATATATATTCCTAAGTATTTTATTCTTTCCGTTGCAATGGTGAATGGAATTGTTTCCTTAATTTCTCTTTCAGTTTTCTCATTATTAGTGTATAGGAATGCAAGGGATTTCTGTGTGTTGATTTTATATCCTGCAACTTTACTATAATCATTGATTAGTTCTAGTAATTTTCTGGTGGAGTCTTTAGGGTTTTCTATGTAAAGGATCACGTCATCTGCAAACAGTGAGAGTTTTACTTCTTCGTTTCCAATTTGGATTCCTTTTATTTCTTTTTCTGCTCTGATTGCTGTGGCCAAAACTTCCAAAACTATGTTGAATAGTAATGGTGAAAGTGGGCACCCTTGTCTTGTTCCTGACTTTAGAGGAAATGCTTTCAATTTTTCACCATTGAGGATAATGTTTGCTGTGGGTTTGTCATATATAGCTTTTATTATGTTGAGGTATGTTCCTTCTATTCCTGCTTTCTGGAGAGTTTTTATCATAAATGGATGTTGAATTTTGTCAAAGGCTTTCTCTGCATCTATTGAGATAATCATATGGCTTTTGTTTTTCAATTTGTTAATGTGGTGTATTACATTGATTGATTTGCAGATATTGAAGAATCCTTGCATCCCTGGGATAAAGCCCACTTGGTCATGGTGTATGATCTTTTTAATGTGTTGTTGGATTCTGATTGCTAGAATTTTGTTAAGGATTTTTGCATCTATGTTCATCAGTGATATTGGCCTGTAGTTTTCTTTTTTTGTGGGATCTTTGTCAGGTTTTGGTATTAGGGTGATGGTGGACTCATAGAATGAGTTTGGGAGTTTACCTTCCTCTGCAATTTTCTGGAAGAGTTTGAGCAGGATAGGTGTTAGCTCTTCTCTAAATTTTTGGTAGAATTCAGCCGTGAAGCCATCTGAACCTGGGCTTTTGTTTGCTCGAAGATTTTTGATTACAGTTTCAATTTCCGTGCGTGTGATGGGTCTGTTAAGATTGTCTATTTCTTCCTGTTCCAGTTTTGGAAAGTTGTACTTTTCTAAGAATTTGTCCATTTCTTCCACGTTGTCCATTTTATTGGCATATAATTGTTGATAGTAGTCTCTTATGATCCTTTGTATTTCTGTGTTGTCTGTTGTGATCTCTCCAATTTCATTTCTAATTTTATTGATTTGATTTTTCTCCCTTTGTTTCTTGATGAGTCTGGCTAATGGTTTGTCAATTTTATTTATCCTTTCAAAGAACCAGCTTTTGGCTTTGTTGATTTTTGCTATGGTCTCTTTTGTTTCTTTTGCATTTATTTCTGCCCTACTTTTTAAGATTTCTTTCCTTCTGCTAACCCTGGGGTTCTTCATTTCTTCCTTTTCTAGTTGCTTTAGGTGTAGGGTTAGGTTATTTATTTGACTTTTTTCTTGTTTCTTGAGGTGTGCCTGTATTGCTATGAACTTTCCCCTTAGGACTGCTTTTAAAGTGTCCCACAGGTTTTGAGTTGTTGTGTTTTCATTTTCATTAGTTTCTATGGAAATTTTGATTTCTTTTTTGATTTCTTCTGTGATTTGTTGGTTATTCAGCAGCGTGTTGTTCAGCCTCCATATGTTGGAATTTTTAATAGTTTTTCTCCTGTAATTGAGATCTAATCTTACTGCATTGTGGTCAGAAAAGATGCTTGGAATGATTTCTATTTTTTTTAATTTACCAAGGCTAGATTTATGGCCCAGGATGTGATCTATCCTGGAGAAGGTTCCATGTGCGCTTGAGAAAAAGGTGAAATTCATTGTTTTGAGATGAAATGTCCTATAGATATCAATTAGGTCTAACTGGTCTATTGTATCATTTAACGTTTGTGTTTCCTTGTTAATTTTCTGTTTAGTTGATCTATCCATAGGTGTGAGTGGGGTATTAAAGTCTCCCACTATTATTGTGTTATTGTTAATTTCCCCTTTCATACTTGTTAGCATTTGTCTTACATATTGCGGCGCTCCCGTGTTGGGTGCATATATATTTATAATTGTTATATCTTCTTCTTGGATTGATCCTTTGATCATTAGGTAGTGACCATCTTTGTCTCTTTTCACAGCCTTTGTTTTAAAGTCTATTTTATCTGATATAAGTATTGCTACTCCTGCTTTCTTTTGGTCCCTATTTGCATGGAAAATCTTTTTCCAGCCCTTTACTTTCAGTCTGTATGTGTCCCCTGTTTTGAGGTGGGTCTCTTGTAGACAACATATGTAGGGGTCTTGTTTTTGTATCCATTCAGCCAGTCTTTGTCTTTTGGTCAGGGCATTCAACCCATTTACATTTAAGGTAATTACTGATAAGTATGATCCCGTTGCCATTTACTTTATTGTTTTGGGTTCAAGTTTATACACTGTTTTTGTGTTTCCTGTCTAGAGAATATCCTTTAGTATTTGTTGGAGAGCTGGTTTGGTGGTGCTGAATTCTCTCAGCTTTTGCTTGTCTGAGAAGCTTTTGATTTCTCCTTCATATTTGAATGAGATCCTTGCTGGGTACAATAATCTGGGCTGTAGGTTATTTTCTTTCATCACTTTAAGTATGTCTTGCCATTCCCTCCTGGCTTGAGTTTCTGTTGAAAGATCAGCTGTTATCCTAATGGGAATTCCCTTGTTTGTTATTTGTTGTTTTTCCCTTGCTGCTTTTAATATTTGTTCTTTCTGTTTGATCTTTGTTAATTTGATTAATATGTGTCTTGGGGTGTTTCGCCTTGGGTTTATCCTGTTTGGGACTCTCTGGGTTTCTTGGACTTGGGTGATTATTTCCTTCCCCATTTTAGGGAAGTTTTCAACTATTATCTCCTCAAGTATTTTCTCATGGTCTTTCTTTTTGTCTTCTTCCTCTGGGACCCCTATGATTCAAATGTTGTAGCGTTTAATATTGTCCTGGAGGTCTCTGAGATTGTCCTCATTTCTTTTAATTCGTTTTTCTTTTATCCTCTCTGATTCATTTATTTCTACCATTCTATCTTCTAATTCACTAATCCTATCTTCTGCCTCTGTTATTCTACTATTTGTTGCCTCCAGAGTGTTTTTAATTTCATTTATTGCATTATTCATTTTATGTTGACTCTCTTTTATTTCTTCTAGGTCCTTGTTAAACCTTTCTTCCATCTTCTCAATCTTTGTCTCCAAGCTATTTATCTGTGATTCCATTTTGATTTCAAGATTTTGGATCAATTTCACTATCATTATTCAGAATTCTTTATCAGGTAGATTCCCTATCTCTTCCTCTTTTGTTTGGTTTGGTGGGCTTTTATCCTGTTCCTTTGTCTGCTGGGTATTCCTCTGTCTCTTCATCTTGTTTAAATTGCTGAGCTTGGGGTGTCCTTTCTGTATACTGGCAGTTTGTGGAGTTCTATTTATTGTGGCGTTTCCTCGCTCTGTGTGGGTTTGTACAGGTGGCTTGTCAAGGTTTCTTGGTTAGGGAAGCTTGTGTCGGTGTTCTGGTGAGTGGAGCTGTATTTCTTCTCTCTCCTTTCGAAGACTTGGGTTGCTTTTCTGGGTGCCTGATGTCCTTTGCCGGCTTTCAGAAGTTGTTTTGTGGAATTTACTCGGTGTTTAAATGTTCTTTTGATGAATTTGTGGGGGAGAAAGTGTTCTCCCCATCCTACTCCTCCACCATCTTAGCTCCTCCCCCCAAGAGAATTTGTTGAAGTGAAATTTTATTGGAAAGAATAGTGTTGCATGATGGGTAAGGAAATAAGGGTCTAATCCATGCTGCCCCCTGCATAATGGCACATCTTCAATTCTTCCATCACCTAAAAATCATAATTCCAGTATTCTACTCTCTGAATAGGAGCTTCCAGGTGGCTCAGTGATAAAGAATCTGTCTGCCAGTGTAGGAGACATGGGTTTGATCCCTGGCTCAGGAAGATCCCCTGCAGAAGGAAATTACCAGAGAAAATTCCACTCTGGTATTCTTGCCTGCAAAATCCTGTGGACAGAGGAGCCTGGCAGGCTACAATCCATGAGGTCACAAAAAGAGTCACACACAACTTAGCAATTAAACAACAACTCTCTGAATAAGCACGCTTTTATCAACTCTTGATTTTGCTTTTACTGTCTCTTATTTTCACTGCTTTTCATATGCCCTTGCTCTCAGAGAATGCCCTTGTTTTACAATTTCTCTCTTTCCCCCCAATATCTCAGCTCTTTCCCAGGCAAGTCAGACTTTAAGGATCTGACGCCACAGTTAATTATTCAAATCACTTTCTCAGCCAGATCATCAGATCTCTCACAAACCTGATCATTTAGCAAATTCTGTTCTGTAATTCACCTCTGCACCCCTATTTTTAACTGTGTAGAATTACTAGATAAAAACATACAGCTCTATTCCTTCATGATCTGCATCAGCTCTGTCTTCTTCCTCACTTCTTCCAGTGCCTCCTCCAGTAAAATCTGGCTTCTGTCTTTACCTCTCCACCAAAACTCCCCAATCATGTTGCCAGATTCTAAAAACAATTTTAAATCCTGTGTCCTCTGCTAGATCTGACATCGCCAGCTGTCTTGTTTCTTGTAAAGCTCTTGCCTTTCTTGGCTTTGTGGTAGCACTGCACTCGCCCTCACTACTATCCATAGGCATTCTCTTCCCTCTACACCTTTCCTTTATCAAGTTCCTAAAACAGTATCTTCTTTTCCACATATTCCTTAAATATTTGTATTATCTGGACTTCTACACTTATGACTTAAACTCGTATCATGCAGAACACTCTCACTGGGTGATCACATTTCTTCTATTAGTTCTACCAAGTATCGATTTGTTGACATTTAAACGAAATATCTCAGACCAGATTTCTCTTTAAGTTTCAGATTATAAGTGTAACTGTATTCTTGACATAATCCACTTGAATGTCGCACAAATTATTCAAATTCAACATATCTAAAACTGAACTATCCTAACACACATTTCTCACTAGTAAATACTACTGATCACTCAAGTAAGCAGATCTGGTCATTCTAGACTCCTTTTCCTGCCTTACATGCCAAAGAATATTAATCAACAACACTGTTTCTTTTAACCTCTTAACCTCTAAAATAATAATTCTTACTTTAGTCCATTACTTTCCTTTTTTTAAAAAAAATATATTTACCCACATTTATTCCATTGCAACTTTTATTTGTTTATATGTTCAGTTCAGTTCAGTCGCTCAGTCGTGTCTGACTTGTTGCAACCACATGAATCGCAGCATGCCAGGCCTCTCTGTCCATCGCCAACTCCCGGAATTTACTCAGACTCATGTCCATCGAGTCAGTGATGCCATCCAGCCATCTCATCCTCTGTCATCCCCTTCTCCTCCTGCCCCCAATCTCTCCCAGCATCAGAGTCTTTTCTAATGAGTCAACTCTTCGCATGAGGTGGCCAAAGTACTGGAGTTTCAGCTTTAGCATCATTCCTTCCAAAGAAATCCCAGGGCTGATCTCCTTCAGAATGGACTGGTTGGATCTCCTGGCAGTCCAAGGGACTCTCAAGAGTCTTCTCCAACACCACAGTTCAAAAGCAGATATTCTTTGGCGCTCAGCTTTCTTCACAGTTCAACTCTCACATCCATACATGACTACTGGAAAAACTATAGCCTTGACTAGATGGACCTTTGTTGGCAAAGTAACATCTCTGCTTTTGAATATGGTATCTAGGTTGGTCATAACTTTCCTTCCAAGGAGTAAGCATATTTTAATTGCATGGCTGCAGTCACCACCTGCAGTGATTTTGGAGCCCAGAAAAATAAAGTCTGACACTGTTTCCACTGTTTCCCCATCTATTTCCCATGAAGTGGTGGGATCAGATGCCATGATCTTCGTTTTCTGAATGTTGAGCTTTAAACCTACTTTTTCACTCTCCACTTTCACTTTCATCAAGAGGCTTTTGAGTTCCTCTTCACTTTCTGCCATAAGGGTGGTGTCATCTGCATATCTGAGGTTATTGATATTTCTCCTGGCAATCTTGATTCCACCTTGTGCTTCTTCCAGCCCAGCATTTCTCATGATGTACTCTGCATATAAGTTAAATAAGCAGGGGTGACAATATACAGCCTTGACATACTCTTGCTATTTGGAACCAGTCTGTTGTTCCATGTCCAGTTCAAACTGTTCCTTCCTGACCTGCATATAGGTTTCTCAAGGGGCAGGTCAGGTGCTCTGGTATTCCCATCTCTTTCAGAATTTTCCACAATTTATTGTGATCTACACAGTCAAAGGCTTTGGCATAGTCAATAGAGCAGAAATAGATGTTTTTCTGGAACTCTCTTGCTTTTTCCATGATCCAGTGGATGTTGGCAATTTGATCTCTGGATCCTCTGCCTTTTCTAAAACCAGCTTGAACATCTGAAAGTTCATGGTTCACGTATTCCTGAAGCCTGGCTTGGAGAATTTTGAGCATTACTTTACTAGCATGTGGGATGAGTGCAATTGTGCGGTAGTTTGAGCATTCCCTGGCATTGCCTTTCTTTGGGATTGGAATGAAAACTGACCTTTTCCAGTCTGTGGCCACTGCTGAGTTTTCCAAATTTGCTGGCATATTGAGTGCAGCACTTTCACAGTATCATCTTTCAGGATTTGAAATAGCTCAACTGGAATTCCATCACCTCCACTAGCTTTGTTCATAGTGATGCTTTCTAAGGCCCACTTGACTTCACATTCCAGGATGTCTGGCTCTAGGTGCGTGATCATACCATTGTGATTATCTGGGTTGTTAAGATCTTTTTTGTACAGTTCTTCTGTGTAGTCTTGCCACCTCTTCTTAATATCTTCTGCTTCTGTTAGAGCCATACCATTTCTGTCCTTTATCGAGCCCATCTCTGCGTGAAATGTTCCCTTGGTATCTCTAATTTTCTTGAAGAGATCTCTAGTCTTTCCCATTCTGTTGTTTTCCTCTATTTCTTTGGATTGATTGCTGAAGAAGGCTTTCTTATCTCTTCTTGCTATTCTCTGGAACTCTGCGTTCAGATGCTTATATCTTTCCTTTTCTCCTTTGCTTTTCACTTCTCTTCTTTCACAGCTATTTGTAAGGCCTCCCAGACAGCCATTTTGCTTTTTTGAATTTCTTTTCCATGGAGATGGTCTTGATCCCTGTCCCCTGTACAATGTCATGAACCTCCATCCATAGTTCATCAGGCACTCTATCTATCAGATCTAGGCCCTTAAATCTATTTCTCACTTCCACTGTATAATCATAAGGGATTTGATTTAGGTCATACCTGAATGGTCTAATGGTTTTCCCTACTTTCTTCAATTTAAGTCTGAATTTGGCAATAAGGAGTTCATGATCTGAGCCACAGTCAGCTCCTGGTCTTGTTTTTGCTGACTGTATAGAGCTTCTCCATCTTTGGCTACAAAGAATATAATCAATCTGATTTCAGTATTGACCATCTGGTGATGTCCATGTGTAGAGTCTTCTCTTGTGTTGTTGTGTTCTTACTTAGAATTTCTGAACCAATGAACTAAATGTATTCAAGAGTATGTAATTTTCAACGTCTGTCAGATTTACTTCAACTGATCTTAAGACTTATGTGAAGTTCTCTCTCTGTGGTTATATGTAAACCTGCTTGGTCTCTTCCTGTCTCAGTCTCATTCCCTTGTTCTCCTGACTGGAGAGGGAGCATCAGGACCTCAATGTCCTGCTTTAAAAAAAAAAAATTATTGAAGTAGAGTTACTTTACAATGTTGTGTTAGTTTCTGCTGCACAGCAAAGTGAATCAGCTATATGTACGCATATGTCCACTCTCTTCTGGATTTCCTTCCCATTTAGGTCACCACCAGGCACTGAGGAGCGTTCCCGGTGCTGTCCTGTTTGTTCTTATTCATCATGTATTTTATATACAGCCATGTACATATGTCAGTCCCGTTCTTCCATCTCATCCCATCCCTCTCACCCGCTCCGGTATCCGAACATCCATTCTCTACTTCTGTGTTTCTATGCCTGCTTTGCAAATAAGTTCATCTGTATCATTTTTCTAGTTTCCACATATAAGTGATATTATACAGTATTTGTTTTTCTCTTTCTGACTCACTTCACTCTGTATGATAGTCTCTAGGTCCATCGACATCTCTGCAAATTGCCATTTCATTCCTTTCTATGGCTGAGTAATATCATTGTGTATATTAATACAGACCACATCTTCTTTATCCATCCTTCTGTTTACGGATATTTAGATTGTCCCCATGCCTGGCAATTGTAAATAGTGCTGCAGTGAACTACTGGGGCGAATTGAAATGCTCAAGACTGTATGAGACTTGCACAAAAACAGAAATGCAGATCAGCGGAAAAGGATTGGAAGCCCAGAGATAAACCCGTGGACCTGAGGTCACCTAATCTATGACAAAGGGGGTAAGAACATACAATGGAGAAAAGATGGTCTCTTCAATAAGTAGTTCAGGGAAAGCTGGACAGCTACATGAAAAAGAATGAAATTACAACACTCCCTAATATCATGCACAAAAATAAACTTAAAATGGACTACAGACCTAAATGTAGGAAAGATATTATAAAACTCTTAGAGGAAAACATAGGCAGAACCCTGTTGGACATAAATCACAGCAAGATCCTTTTTGACCTACCTCCTAGAGTAATGGGAAAAAAACAAACAAAAACTGGGACCTAATTTAACTTAAAAGCTTTTGCACAGCAAAGGAATCCATAAACAAGATGAAAAGACAACCCTCAGAATGGGAGACAGTATTTGCAAATGAAGCAACTGACAAGGGATTAATCTCAAAAATATACAAATAGTTCATGCAGTTCAATAACAAAAAAGAACCCAATCAAAAAATGGGCAGAACACCTAAACAGACATTTCTCCAAAGAAGACATACATATGGGCACCAAGAACATGAGAAAATGCTCAACATCATGAATTATTAGAGAAATACAAACCAAAACTATAATGAGTATCACCTCACACCAGTCAGCATGGCCATCATCAAAAGAATCTACAAACAGTAAATGCTGCAGACAGTATGGAGAAAAGCGAACCCTCTTTCAGTGTTGGTGAGAATGTAAATTGATACAAACACTATGGAGAACAGTATGGAGGTTCATTAATAAACTAAAAATAGAACTACAATATGACCCAGCAAGCCCACTCCTGGGCATCTACCTGGAGAAAATCATAGTCTGTTACTTTTCACCCTGTGATCACTTCTTTTTTTCAAACCCTCATCAGTCCTCACTTAAGTTATTGCAGAGACTTCCTAGTAGGTTCACCTGCCTTTCTTTAAATTTATTTGTAGAGAAGAACCATCTATCAAAACTGTAAATTGAATTGTATCATGTTCATGTAAAATTTCTATAGAAATGAAACTTCTGGCCAGAGTGTCACCTCAGGATGGAGACACAGGCAGTTCTTTATTTCTGTTGTGCTCCAAGAAGCCCAATTAGCAACTATCCATAGGTAAGACAGCAATGTGAAAATCTTAGAGCCTAGGAACAAGGCTAAAGCCCTCCCCGTCTTCCAAGCACAGAGACTGTGAAGGACCCCAACGGAAGATTAAGAGGAGCAGTTACACTCTGACAGCGTCACCTCTTCCCCAGACAAGCAGGGGAAGAACCGCAGTGAGAGGGCCTCTCAGAGCCTACAGCTTCTCCAGTGGGAAAGAAGGAGCCCAGGGTGGGTGTCCTGCTCCCTTAGTGTGGCAGGACACTTCCCAGCAGGGACACTTGGGTCCTGCCTCACAGAGCTCACCAGGAAATCTGTGCGACTTGCCACTGAGGATCAGACAGAAACCGAGAAGCATGGAAGGGAAGCAACCAGGGCTCAGATCTCTACAGGACACATTGCTCCTTGCCCCTGGGCCCCCGTGGAGAGTCCACCCAGAGACTCTATCCATCTGCAGAGCTGAGCCGGGCGCCCTGTTTGCTCAGGGTGGGCAGTTCAGCCTGGCTCGAGTCGCAGTGAGTTATGCTGGCCTTAGAGCTTGTTCTAAAGCCACACTCAAGCACGGAAACAAATACGAAGCCCTGCCTACACAGAGTTCAGTCAGTGGTACTGTATGGTTGAGAATCACAGCCTGAGATTCTACACAACCAGGAGAAATTACTGAGTCAAGCCCACAGCCCCGGCCAGTCTAGAAATCCAAGCAGTGGCCCTGCCCTGCCAGGGAATACAGCCAGAGACCTCTGACCAGAGGTGGAAACTGTCCACCAAGAATACGATACGAAGCAAAGCTATCTTTCAGAAATGGGGAGATAAAGACTTTCCAAAACAAATAAAATCTAAAGAAGTTCATCACCACTAGGCTTGCCTTATAAGAAAGGATAACAGGTGTTCTTTAAGTAAAAGGATGCTAATTAACATTGTAAAAACATATGAGTGTGAAAAATTCCCTGGTAATGGTACGTGCATGGTCAAAGTCAGATTCTCTAATACTGTAATGATGGTGCATAGTTCACTTACAACTCTAGGTTAAACGTTTTAAACCAACATTAAAATAACCATAACTACAGTGATCTGAAGTTGGATGCATAATATAAAAATATGGAAATTATAACATCAGTAACCTAAAATGTAAGGGGGAAGAATTAAAGGTCTAAAATTTCTGTATGCTATTGACGGTAAAGTTATCAGCTTAAAATAAGATGTGATAAATGTAACATATTTTATGTAAGTCTCATAGTATTGTGTATTCATTCTCAGTCATGTCCGACTCTCTTTGCAACCCCATGGACTGTAGCCCGCCAGGCTCCTCTGTCCATGGGGTTTTCCAGGCAAGAATACTGAAGTGGGTTTCCATGCCCTTCTCCAGGGGATCTTCCCTTCTCAAGGATTGAACCTGTGTCTTCTGGACTGGCAGGCAGATTCCTTACCACTGAGCCACCTAGGAAGCCCTCATGGTAACCACAAAGGAAAAATCAGTAGTAGATACACAAAAAAGTCTGGTAAAAGGTCAAAGAATATGACTACAGAAGTTGACCAAACCACATCAGAAGATAGCAAGAGAGGGAGCAAGGAACAAAATATACAAACAGAAAACAACAAAACTACAGTATTAAATCCTTACAGATCAATTACTATTTTTTTTTAATGGCTTAAATTATCCAATAAAAAGGACTTCCTAGGTGGTGCTAGTCTTAAGAACCTGCCTGCCAATGCAGGAGACATAAGAGATGGTGGTTTTATCTCTGGGTTGGGAAGATTTCCTGGAGGAGGGCATGGCAACTCACTCCAGTACTCTTGCCGAGAGAATCCCATGGACACACAGGAGCCTGGCGGGCTACAGCCCTTAGGATCACAAAGAGTCGGATACAACTGGAGAGACTTATCATCCAATAAAAAAACATAGAATGGTTGAATGAATAGAAAATACAAAATCCAAGGATATATGCTGCCTATAAAGGACTCACTTTTGCTTTAAAGACATGTATAAACTGAAGGTGAAGGAATAGAAAAGCTCTTTTAAGCAATGGTAACCAAAAGAGAACAGGGGTAGCTGTACTTATATCAGACAAAATAGATTCTAAGTTAAAAATGATCAAAAAGGACAAAGAATTTCCATATAAAATAAGTAATGGCTCCATCTCAGGAGAAATAACAATTTTAAATATTTGTGAACCTGTCCTGTGTTATGCACCTAAATATATAAAGCAAATACTAACAGAACTCAAAGGAAAAGTAAACATCAAAACATTAGTAGTTGGGGACATTAATACCTGACTCTTAACAAGGGATAGATCATCTAGATACAAAAATCTATAAGGAAACAGAAGATCTGAACTACACTATAGATCAAAGGGTCCTAACAACCACATATACAACATTCCTTCTAACACCAGCATATTATACATTTTCCTCGTGTACACAGAATATTCTCTAGGATAGGTCATATGTTAGGCCATAAAAAGTCTTAACGAATTCAAGACAATAGAAATGCAGCAATGGAATGAAACAAGAAATCCATAAAAGTGGGAAACCTAGAACATACTCATCAAAAGGAACCAATATTTTAACTGTTAAAACTGTAACTTACTTGATGAAAATAAGTTATCAATCTTATTGTAAATACACTTAACAATCTTGACTTTATGATTAATCTTTTATGTGATGTGCTAGAGAAACCTTTCTTATCAATGTATTTCCCCCAAATATAAATTTGAAAGTGAAGGTGTTAGTCGCTCTGTCATGTCCAACTCTTTGTGACCCCATGGACTGTAGCCTGCCAGTCTCCTCTGTCCGTGGAATTCTCCAGGCAAGAATACTAGAGTGGGTTGCCATTTCCTTCTCCAGGGGATCTTCCCAACCCAGGTATTGAACCCTGGTCTCCCACTTGCAGGCAGATTTGTTACCTCCTGAATGACCAGGGTTACTGATATTACTCCCGGCAATCTTTATTCCAGCTTGTGCTTCCAGCCCACCATTTCTCATGATGTACTCTGCATATAAGTTAAATAAGCAGGGTGACAATATACAGCCTTGACGAACTCCTTTTCCTATTTGGAACCACTGTGTTGTTCCATGTCCAGTTCTAACTTGCTTCCTGACCTGCATATAGGTTTCTCAGGAGGCAGGTCAGATGGTCTGGTATTCCCATTTCTTTCAGAATTTTCCACAGATTGCCGGGAAAAATATCAATAACCTCAGATATAGAGATGACACCACCCTTATGGCAGAAAGTGAAGAGGAACTAAAAAGCCTCTTAATGAAAGTGAAAGAGGAGAGTGAAAAAGTTAGCTTAAAGTTCAACATTTAGAAACCTAAGATCATGGCATCTGGTCCCATCACTTCATGGGAAATATATGGGGAAACATTGGAAACAGTGTCAGATTTAATTTTGGGGGGCTCCAAAATCACTGCAGATGGTGACTGCAGCCATGAAATTAAAAGATGCTTACTCCTTGGAAGGAAAGTTATGACCAACCTAGATAGCATATTGAAAAGCAGAGACATTACTTTGCCAACAAAGGTTCGTCTAGTCAAGGCTATGGTTTTTCCAGTGGTCATGTATGGATGTGAGAGTTGGACTGTGAAGAAAGCTGAGTGCCAAAGAATTGATGATTTGAACTGTGGTGTTGGAGAAGACTCTTGAGAGTCGCCTGGACTATAAGGAGATCCAACCAGTCCATCCTAAAGGAGATCAGTCCTGGGTGTTCTTTGGAAGGACTGATGCTGAAGCTGAAACTCCAATACTTTGGCCACCTCATGGGAAGAGTTGACTCACTGGAAAAGACCCTGATGCTGGGAGGGATTGGGGGCAGGAGGAGAAGGGGACAACAGAGGATGAGATGGCTGGATGGTATCACCGACTCAATGGACATGAGTTTGGGTAAACTCGGGGAATTGGTGATGGACAGGGAGGCCTGGCGTGCTGCGATTCATGGGGTCACAAAGAGTCGGACATGACTGAGCTACTGAACTGAACTGAGCCACCAGGGAAGCCCAAATATAAATTTACCCAGAATCATTTATTTAATAGAATGTTTTTCCTACTTCTTTGCAGTGTTGCCTTTGTCAAAAATCAATTCTCTAAGTACCTGTGAATTCTGTTCCATTAGTCTATTTATCCCTACAAATTGTATATCATTGAAAATATACAAATTGTGTATCTTTATGATGTCTTACTACCTAATAGTTTATTTCCCCAACTTTGTTCTTTATCAGTATTATCTTGACTATACTTGGTCCTTTATTTTTTTAAATTAATTAATTTATTTATTTTTACTTTACAATATTAGAAAAATGGTAATGACAACCCTGTATGTGAGACAACAAAAGAGACACAGATGTATAGAACAGTCTTTTGGACTCTGTGGGTTGGGGAGGGGGGATGATTTGGGAGAATGGTATTAAAACATATATACTTGTTCCTTTAAAATTCCACAAAAATTTTAGAATTTTTTCATAAATATCCTCCACATGTCTCCTCTAACGCTCCCTTCCCCCCAAAAAAAAATCTCTTGGAATTTTGATTAGGATAACGTTGAATCTATAGATCAATTTCAGGAAAATGAACTTTATTGACTCCTCTAATTTATGAATGTAGCATTTCCTTTTTAATTTAAGTCTTCCATAATTGCTTTTACATGCATGGAGAAATATTATTTATCTTCTTTAGATTTTTTTCTAACTATGGCTTTTAAGTAGTATTTTAAAAACAGTTTTCTAATTGTATGTTCCAGATATATAGAAATTAGCTGATTTATGTAGGCTACACTAATGTTCACCAAATTTTCTAAATTTATTCACTACTTATTTTAATAGCTTATCCATACAATTTCAGATTTTCTATGTAAACAATCGACTTGTCTTGAATAATAACAATTTATTCCTTTTTTTCCCTTAATTGCCTAGAAGATGCAATAAAATATTGAAGAAAAGTAAGAGAAGATATCCTTTACTTGTTCTACATATCAGGAAGAAATCGTTAAACAATTTTTGTGTATGATGTTTACTGTAAAAACTCATGCACAGATTTAGGGAGTTGTCTTTTTTAGCTAGTTTGCTGAGGACTTTTTATCAGAGTGATGTTAATTTGTCAGATATTTTCCTCCATAATTTTGTTAACATGGTAAATTAAACTGGTTGATTTTAAAATATTAAACTTCAAATTTCATTTCTCCATTTTCTTTATCCATTCATTTACTGATAGACATTAATGGATGTTGTTTTCATATTGTGGCTTAAAACCCAGTTGTGCATATCACTGAGATCCTGATTTTAATTATTTTGTATAAATACCCACAAATGGGATTGCTGAATCATATGTTAATATATTTTAATTGTTTTAGGAAATGCCAAACTCTGTTCAGTGATAGTTGTACCTTATTGCCATATGTGACAACATGGACGAACTTTGAAAACATTATCCTAAGTGAAATAAACCAATCACAGAGATGAATGTCACATGATTTCATTTATGTACATGCTAAGTTGCTTCAGTCATGTCCAGATCTTCGGGACACTCTGGACTGTAGCCCGCCAAGCTCCACTGTGCATGGGATTCTCCAGGCAAGAATACTGGAGTGGGTTGCCATGTCCTCCTCCAGGGATTATTCCCAATGGAGGGATTGAATCTGCATCTCTAATGTCTCCTGCATTGGCAGGTGGGTTCTTTACCACTAGGCCCAACTGGGAAGCCCAATTTCATTTATATGAAGTATCTTAAACAGTCAAGTTCATAGAAGTAGAAAGTAAGATGGTACTTGCCAGGTGTGGAGGAAAGGGAAAAATGGGCAGTTACTAGTCCATGGGTACCAAGTTTCAGTTATGAGAGAACAATTTCTTGAGCCTCACCTACTGCTTTTGATCCAGCTTCTTCACCTGCCATCCTTGTCTTTCAGTAAATGTGTCACATACCTCAAGGGAATGTCTTACCTCAGTACATCATTTTTTTTTTCCTCCCTAGGATTTTGGTCACTTGAGTTCTAGCTGTCTAAATAGCTTTCTGATAGTTTAAAGACATTTAAGTTTACCCAGCCTTTGTAGTTGTCTTCAGAGGAAGGTTTGTCTAATCTATAGTAGCTAGAAATGGAAGTAGTTCAGTTTCTAATATGTGATTTACCATTTCAGTCTATTTGGATTAATTATTGGGCATGTGGCTGGAGAAGGCAATGGCACCCACTCCAGTACTCTTGCCTGGAAAATCCCATGGACGGAGGAGCCTGGTGGGCTGCAGTCCATAGGGTCTCTAAGAGTTGGACATGACTGAGCGTCTTCACTTTCACTTTTCACTTTCATGCATTGGAGAAGGAAATGGCAACCCACTCCAGTGTTCTTGCCTGGAGAATCCCAGGGACGGGGGAGCCTGGTGGGCTGCCATCTATAGAGTCGCACAGAGTCAGACACGACTGAAGCAACTTAGCAGCAGCAGCAGCATTGTGCATGTGGCATCTAAATTTTCCAGACTTTCAGGCTGTGACTTTTACCTGGATTCTTACTTAATGACTACTTCTAAACCTTAATGTCACGCCCTGAATAATCTTTGATCATTTACTGGTCTTCTACAGCTTGTGTTCATTTGTAAACCAGATCTGATGGGTGTGAGAAGTTAACAGTGGACTTGGTTTCAGTGCTTGTCATGGGGATAATTGGTCAGTGAAGAACATATTGTCTCCAAGTAAAATGGGAACCGAAGAGAGTTCATTCTGTTTATGCACAGATATCAGTCTCCTGAGCATCTGCTAATAGCCCCTTACCTTGTCAGTAGAGAGACTCTTAATAACTCTGCCAGTTTATTTTAACACTACAAAGATGGGCATTTTATCAGAAGATGAATGCAATGATTTAGGCAATTCTTTATTTAAAGTCTCAGAAAGGAAAAAGAGAAATGAATTCCAAGGCGCATGTGTGCGTGTGTAACAAATAAAAATACTTCCCCCTGTGCATTTTCATGGACACAATCAGAAAAGTTTGGGTACAGGTTTGGATCAAAGACCACAATGATGGGTTGTACTGGTTCAGTTTTGTTTTGTAGATTTAGGTAGGCTGAATTTACTGAATCCTCTTTAACTCAGTGTTACCGCCTGCTTTTCAAGCTGAAAAGTGAAATGTAAAGACGTAAAAATATTTATCTCACCAGTTCACACTTGTTATCACTCTAAGTATTTGTTTGCCCGAATCTAATGTTCAAGAGTGGGTAGGGAATGCCAGTTTTTCTTTTCTTTATCCCTCCTGTGCAGCACTCTGCAGGAAAATTGGCATGTACGGTGTTGGTCACAAGATTCAGCTAAATGAAAAAACAGTATCAAATACTGGAGGAAGTTGAAGAAAGTAAGAGAAAAACATCTTAGATCTGAAATTATGAATTCTTTTGTGACCTGTTATAAGGGGTAAGGTTAAGAAAACAAATTGGACACTTGGAATTATAATCACCAACATCATTATAAAGTCTGCCTTACTGCTTGGGATTGAATAGATGTCCAATAATTGACTATCCAGCTGAACACCATGCTCAGTTAACAGAGTAACAGAAGAAATTAGCTCAATTCAATGGGAAGGGGTTTGAAACTGGAAGTTACCCTAAGTAAGGAAGCTTTCAGGAAAAAAGAAGGTTATGTAAAGTAATCGATACAATAGCTTATTCATAACATGCTTTCTCTATTTAACTGAGTCATTTCGCTCACTATATTGCACATTTTACACAATTGCTGCAATTTCTGCAATTCTCTAAATGGCTGTAATATGACAAGAGAAACAATAGATTGTGTAATTCTCAATCTATTTACAATGATTTTTCTCAGCTTCTCTGTGAAGGATGTGTATGGTAAGGAAGCATCCATGGAGGGATAAAATTTTTAACCAGAGGGGGAAATATCTACCTCAATTTAAACCCTAAATGGAGGCAGGATGGATGTTCCAAGGATGGATGGAAGGATTTTGTATGTAATACCTTCCATCATTTTCTGTGATCCCTAAGTCTCTGGAAGTTGGTCTGCTCTGATCAAACCCAGAATTAGGTCAGATTATATCACTTCTGATATTAACATGCTTTAGCCTTCCAAGGAGATCAACCCAGTCAATCCTAAAGGAAATCAACCCTGAATGTTCTTTGGAAGGACTCATTTGAAGCTCCAATACTGTGGCCACCTGATTCAAAGAGCCAGTTTAGTTCAGTTCAGTCGCTCAGTCGTGTCCAACTCTTTGCAACCCCATGAATCACAGCACGCCAGGCCTCCCTTTCCATCACCAACTCCCAGAGTTCACTCAGATTCACATCCATCGAGTCAGTGATGCCAGCCAGCCATCTCATCCTCTGTCGTCCCCTCTTCCTCCTGCCCCCAATCCCTCCCAGCATCAGAGTCTTTTCCAATGAGTCAACTCTTCGCATGAGGTGGCCAAAGTATTGGAGTGTCAGCTTTAGCATCATTCCTTCCAAAGAAATCCCAGGGCTGGTTTCCTTCAGAATGGACTGGTTGGATATCCTTGCAGTCCAAGGGACTCTGAAGAGTCTTCTCCAACACCACAGTTCAAAAGCATCAATTCTTTGGCGCTCAGCTTTCTTCAAAGTAAAGAGCCAACTCATTGGAAAAGACCCTCATGCTGGGAAAGACTGAAGGCAGGAGGAGAAGGGCGGCAAAGGATGAGATGGTTGGATGGCATCACCCACTCAATGGACATGAATTTGAGCAAGCTTCAGGAGATGATGAAGGACAGAAGACCTGGCACGCTGCAGTCCATGGGGTCACAAAGAGCTGGGCAGGACTTAGCGACTGAGCAACAACAACAACAAAGCCTTCCAAGTGATGAAACATAGAAAAGAGGTGGAGAGTGAGTAATAACTATTGCTGTGTGACAAATTACCACATATTCAGCTACTTAAAACAATTTTTCAATATTCTATTGAACTTTCTGGAGATCAGGAGTCTATGTAGAGCATAACTGGGTTCTCCAATCAGGAGAAAACAGGCTGAAACCAAGGTGCATTCCTTTCTGGAGGCTTTGTGGAAGAATCTGCTACCAAGCTCATTCGAATTTTGGTGGAATTCAGTTCCTTTAAGTCTCCATTTCTTTGCTGGTATGACCCAGGGGCACACAGAGCTCCTCAGGGCCACCTGCACTCCTTACTGGGCAGCTCCCTCCATCCTGCAGCTTGGTGCTGTGCTTAGTCACTCAGTCCTGTCTGACTCTTTGCAACCCCATGGACTGTAACCGTCAATCTCCTCTGTTCATGAGAATTCTCCAAGCAAGAATACTGGAGTGAGTAGCCTATCCCTTTTCCAGGGAATCTTCCCAACCCAGGAATCCAACTGGGGTCTCCTGCATTGCAGGAAGATTCTTTACCAGCTGAGCTACCAGGGAAGTCCCTCTTGAACTCTTTCTCCTGCCAAATCCTACTCATGTTTCAATGTCTTTTGTCAGGAAAAGACATTCACTTTTTATGGACTTTCCTGATTATGTGAGACCTACTAAGACTTACCTCCCTATTTCAAGGCTACTTTTCGTGGGATCTTGTCTGCATGCTAAGTCACTTTAGTCGTATCTGACTCTTTGTGACCCCATGGACTGGAGCCCACCAGGCTCCTCTGTCCATGGGATTCTCCAGGCAAGAATACTGGAGTCGGTTGCCATTTCCTACTCCAGGGGATCTTCCTAACCCAGGTATTGAACCAATATCTCTTATGTCTCCTGCACTGGCAAGTGGGTTACTAGGAGCGCTGCCTGGGAAGCCCCCTTCGGATATTAATTATATTTTAAGTATCTCTTCCCAGCAGCATCAATCTAGATTAGTCTTTGATTGAAGCAGTAGCCGGTGTGACTGCACCAGCGTGAGAATCTTACTCATGTATCCCTGGCTCTTTACTCTGTTTCCTGTCCTCCTTCATGTGCCTCTTGAATATGATCCCCTTAACATTTCTCAGAGCTACTGTCACTGTATGTCATCACTTTGGAGGCTCTAGGCAGTATGGAACATGCTAGAGTGTTGGAGTAAGAAAGATTTGTAGGATTTTGAGTGGGTTATTTAATTCCTCAGAGCCTCAATATGGCTCAGAGGGTAAAGCATCTGCCTGCAATGCAGGAGACCCGGGTTTGATCCTTGGGTTGGGAAGATCCCCTGAAGAAGGTAATGGCAACCCACTCCAGTACTCTTGCCTGGAAAATCCCATGGACAGAGGAGCCTGGTGGGCTACAGTCCATGGGGTCTCAAAGAGTGGGGCACAACCGAGTGACTTCACTTTCACTTTCAATGTCCTCAATGGTAAAAACTAGAGCTAATTATTACCTCTAAGGCCTGCAGAGAATTAGGAAAGTGGTATAATGAAATTCGGGCTTCCCTGATGGCTCAGGTGGTAAAAACTCTGCTGGCAGTGCAGGAGACCCAGGTTTGAGCCCTGGGTCAGGAACATTCTCTGGAGAAAGAAATGGCTACCCACTCTAGTACTCTTGCCTGGAAAATCCCATGGACAGAGGAGCCTGGTGGGCTACAGTCCACGGGGTCGCAAATAGTGGGACACATCTGAGGGACTAACAAAAATATAATGGAAATCACCTGACTTACACAAGTCCTGACATTTCTTCATTCTTTTGAATGTTCCCATATAGCTCCTCCATCCCTATCACTTATCATTGGAAATGGGACAAAACTAAGATTTACAAGCCCTGGAGATAAGGTGATTTTCAGTCAATAACCTAACCATTTTCTCAAGAAGTCTATATTTCTGTTCACTTTGGAATTAGTTCATTAGTGTTAACTGGTGTACATTCATAAGAATTTTCATTTAAAAGCTCAGTATCTTTCTTTGTTTTCACTATTTTTTAGGGATCCTAATCTCTTACTCCCCCAGGGGCGGAAAGCAAAGAATATTACATAAAGACAGACAACCAGTCAGTAGACTTCTAGTATTAGGGGGAAAAAAGTCCCCAAATATCTGTTAAAATGCTATTGGTAATGCCATATATCAAAATGAATCTGCCACACGTATACATGTGTTCCCCATCCTGAACCCTCCTCCCTCCTATTGTAAAGTTAAATAAAATAAAATTTAAAAAAAATGCTATTGGTAAGAGATTTGGCAAGATGATGATTACACGTGAGTAGAACAGCAGTTTCCATAATAATTATGTGGGCTGTGAACAGATTTTGAAAAAAAAACAAAAAATGCTGAGATGCAGCCTAATGAATGTACTCATTAACCTTAATAGCATCAGGTAGAGGAGAGGACCAGTTTGGAGGAGGCATGAATTCAGCCCTTCAGAGTCATTTTATAAGGCACATCCAACAGTGTTGTTTTCTCGGTTACAAATGAATACAGGCAGTTATCTGAAAAGAATGCTCTATAAACTGAAATTTGCTTTTTAAAGTCTAATTTTCTAATGTTATGTTAAACATACATTAAGTATTTAGCATGTTCAAGGCATTATAATAAACGTTAAGGATAAGATGTCCAAAACATGAAATTTATAGTCAATATAGAGAAAACATAAATAAAGATACCTAATTTTTTTTATTTTATTTTATTTTTAAACTTTACATAATTGTATTCATTTTGCCAAATATCAAAATGAATCCGCCACAGGTATACATGTGTTCCCCATCCTGAACCCTCCTCCCTCCTCCCTCCCCATACCATCCCTCTGGGTCGTCCCAGTGCACTAGCCCCAAGCATCCAGTATCATGCATCGAACCTGGACTGGCATCTCATTTCATACATGATATTTTACATGTTTCAATGCCATTCTCCCAAATCTTCCCACCCTCTCCCTCTCCCATAGAGTCCATAAGACTGTTCTATACATCAGTGTCTCTTTTGCTGTCTCGTACACAGGGTTATTGTTACCATCTTTCTAAATTCCATATATATGCGTTAGTATACTGTATTGGTGTTTTTCCTTCTGGCTTACTTCACTCTGTATAATAGGTTCCAGTTTCATCCACCTCATTAGAACTGATTCAAATGTTTTCTTTTTAATGGCTGAGTAATACTCCATTCTGTATATGTACCATGGCTTTCTTATCCATTCATCTGCTGATGGACATCTAGGTTGCTTCCATGTCCTGGCTATTATAAACAGTGCTGCGATGAACATTGGGGTACACGTGTCTCTTTCCCTTCTGGTTTCCTCAGTGTGTATGCCCAGCAGTGGGATTGCTGGATCATAAGGCAGTTCTATTTCCAGTTTTTTAAGGAATCTCCACACTGTTCTCCATAGCGGCTGTACTAGTTTGCATTCCCACCAACAGTGTAAGAGGGTTCCCAAAAGCATCAACATGTTATCTCTATGAGAGAAGAAATCTTGTCTTCTGGTTGACCTCCCTATTCCCACATATCTAGCAAGTTATTAGTTACCCAATACTTATTCAGTGAATAAGAAATAAATGTCACAGGATTTTGTAAGCAGAGAGGAAGGGACTATTAAACCAACGGGAGCTTGAGAAAGGTTTTAATAAGCTGCATTCAAGTTCAGTCTGTCTGCTTGATAGATGAATTGGACTTTATCAAATCAGGAAAAATGTGAGGGGTTAAAACAGAGGTGACTCTCCATGCAGAGGGACCAGCATACTCAAAGGCTTGGAGGTGTGAAAGTCTGATGTATTGGAGGAATAAGAATCAAGTACAGTGTCTCCAGTGCACAGTATGTGTGTGAAAGCTGCAGCAGTACCAATATTACCATGCTGCTGCTGCTGCTACTAAGTTGCTTCAGTCGTGTCCAACTCTGTGCGACCCCATAGATGGCAGCCCACCAGGTGCCGCCGTCCCTGGGATTCTCCAGGCAAGAACACTGGAGTGGGTTGCCATTTCCTTCTCCAATTCATGAAAGTGAAAAGTGAAAGTGAAGTCGATCAGTCGTGGCCGAGTCTTAGAGACCCCATGGACTGCAGCCTACCAGGCTCCTCCATCCATAGCATTTTCCAGGCAAGAGTATTAGAGTGGGGTGCCATTGCCTTCTCCAATCATCATGCCAAGTGGGACTAAAGAGTTCAGTGACCAAGAATAACTGTGTGTGCCTGGCATACCCACAACCCTACCTCCAGCTCCCTAATACACACATCCACACCTGACACAAATTTAATGACTACTATCCAGGTCAGGAAGCAACAGTTAGAACTGGACATGGAACAACAGACTGGTTCCAAATAGCAAAAGGAGTACGTCAAGGCTGTATATTGTCACCCTGCTTATTTAACTTATATGCAGAGTACATCATGAAAAACGCTGGGCAGGAAGAAGCACAAGCTGGAATCAAGATTGCCGGGAGAAATATCAATAATTTCAGATATGCAAATGACACCACCCTTATGGCAGAAAGTGAAGAGGAACTCAAAAGCCTCTTGATGAAAGTGAAAGTGGAGAGTGAAAAAGTTGGCTTAAAGCTCAACATTCAGAAAACGAAGATCATGGCATCTGGTCTCATCACTTCATGGGAAATAGATGGGGAAACAATGGAAACAGTGTCAGACTTTAATTTTGGGGGGGTCCAAAATCACTGCAGATGGTGACTGCAGCCATGAAGTTAAAAGGCACTTACTCCTTGAAAGAAAAGTTATGACCAGCCTAGATAGCATATTGAAAAGCAGAGATATTACTTTGCTATGGTCCATCTAGTCAAGGCTATGGTTTTTCCAGTGGTCATGTATGGATGTGAGAGTTGGACTGTGAAGAAAGCTGAGCATCAAAGAATTGATGGTTTTTAACTGTGGTGTTGGAGAAGACTCTTGAGTCCCTTGGACTGCAAGGAGATCCAACCAGTCCATTCTGAAAGAGATCAGCCCTGGGATTTCTTTGGAAGGAATGATGCTAAAGCTGAAACTGCAGTACTTTGGTCACCTCATGTGAAGAGTTGACTCATTGGAAAAGACTCTGATGCTGGGAGGGATTGGGGGCAGGAGGAAAAGGGGATGACAGAGGATGAGATGGCTGGATGGCATTACTGACTCAATGGACATGAGTCTGGGTGAACTCCAGGAGTTGGTGATGGACAGGGAGGCCTGGCGTGCTGCAATTCACGGGGTCACAAAGAGTTGGACATGACTGAGCAACTGAACTGAACTGAACTTCTCAGAATGGGCTTCCCTGATAGCTCAGCTGATAAAGAATCCACCTGCAATGTAGGAGACCCCCGTTCGACTCCCAGGTCGGGAAGATCCCCTAGAGAAGGGATAGGCTACCCACGCCAGTATTCTTGGGCTTAGATGTTAAAGAATCCACCTGCAATGCAGAAGACCAGAGTTTGATCCCTGGGTTGGGGAGATCCCCTGGAGGAGGGCATGGCAATCCACTCCAGTATTCTTGCCTGGAGAATCCCCAGGTCAGAGGAGTCTGGCAGGCTAACGTCCATGGGGTCGCAAAGAGTCAGACATGACTGAGTGACTAAGCGCAGCACACCTTCTAGGAAAAGTCATTCTGATGCCTACATTTTTGGTCTGGTATTGCTCCTTCTAACACTTTGAGATGATTTATTTATGTTGTTTGCCCATGGCAGATATCTCCCCAAGAACTCTGCAGAGTTATACTAAATAATCATGTTGCCATTTGAGAGTTCAACTAATGAAATCCTTACCCGTTGTATGTGATTAGCCTTTCATGTAAATAAATCAAGAGACAATAGATGTAAGAACTAAGAGTTTAGGAACACCCAGAATACTAATTGAGGTGATGGGAGAATAAATCTCAGGAAGGCAGGACTGGAATGCAATTTTCAGTAAGTGACGATTCAGTGACTGGGAACCTAATGAATTGTACTGTTAATAGGAAGAGTGAATAAAAAGAGAAGAGGATGTTCAGTCTGAAGGATAAATGAGGAAACTTCCAGTGGGCTAGAAGTCAGCATCACCCATTCAAGCAGGCCGTGTCTAATGGACTACCAGCTCCTTGAGGGCATGTATTGGCAGCTACCACACTATCTATGCAATTTGAATGTACAGAATATGCATAATATGCATTCAAATGCTTATTAGATTAATTAATTGGAATAAAAATCACATGGAGACTGTTACTGGAGGATCACTTGACTCAACTTTCTGTGTCACACAATTTTTTGTTTCCATAGCAATAACTTAAAATACATATTGAGGATCTTCCCTGGTGGTCCAGAGGTTAAGAATCCACCTGCCAATGCAGGGCACATGGGTATGATCCCTGGTCTGGGAATATTCCACATGCCATGGGGTAGCTAAATCCATCGGCCATAGCTACTGAGCACACACTCTAGAGCCTGAATGCCCCAACTGGGAGGTAGCTCCCGTTCGGTGCATCTAGAGGAAGCTGTGTGCAGCAACAAGTACCCAGACAGGCAAAAATAGAAATAAGGTAACTAACTGATTAAACAAAGAGAAACCAGGGGACTTCCTTTGTGGTCCAGTAGTTTTTTTTAAAAGATATATTAATACAAAATGAGGAAAGAAAAGAAAGAACATATTGTCTGCATTGTACAGATTTATATTTTGATAAGAGAGACAAATTTTTAAATTATTGATCAACTCTGTTTAACATTCAATAATTAGTAAACCTTTCTCCTTCATAATTCTCCAATGATATTTTATTACTCTGGATCCTTAAGGGATTCCACATTCCAGAATTATATTTTGCAATTAATTCTACTGACTATAAACCCTGCAGTAATTATATTACAGCCATGATCACTGGCCTGCTTTAAATATCTATTAGTTAACACAAAAATAATTAAAATAACAATTCTAAAGTTAAAATGTTTATAAGGATATAATTGTATAGAGCATCAGGTCTTTAGAGTGCTATGATTTTCATTAGCTTTACCTTTTTTTTGAGTGCAAATAGCTATTTCTCAGCATACAAAATGCTAAATACAATAGTAAAAGGTGGATTAAAATGCTACTGCACCACAGCAAAGATTTTTAACCTGTACTTTTTTACACTCATTAATTTTATTTGCAGAGAACAGAAATCCAGAAGAAACAAAGTGCTGGAGAGCATATAAAAGGAAATTGGATCATTGCAGAGCCCCTACTTGTATTCATTTCCCTCCTTTTTCAAACTCAAACCTATTTTTCTATACTTTAACCTAGGATATGGAGTGACAATGTCACTTACAGTATCATTAATGTTTCCCATAAACCATAAATATCTTCCTTTACCCACTATTCTGCACATAACTAGTCCTTGGATTTCTGAGAATTCCTTACAAATAACCTCTTCCTTCCCACTGCTAATACAACCATCCATTAGTTTCCTTAACCACTGACGCATATTTCCTAACTTGATTCTCTAACACACATCTACAAGGTCTCCTACCAGGAGAGGCTTTTCTAACTCTCCTTGCTATTCTTCAGAACTCTGCATTCAGATGGGTACATCTTTCCTTTTCTCCTTTGCCTTTCACTTCTCTTCTTTTCACAGCTATTTGTAAGGCCTCCTCAGACAGCCATATTGCCTTTTTTGCATTTCTTTTTCTTGGGGATGGTCTTGAACACTGTCTCCTGTACAATGTCATGAACCTCCATCCATAGTTCTTTAGGCACTCTATCAGATCTAATCCCTTGAATCTATTTGTCACTTCCACTGTATAATCATAAGGGAATTGATTTAGGTCATACATGAATAGTCTAGTGGTTTTCCCTACTTTCTTCAATTTAAGTCTGAATTGGCAATAAGGAATTCATGATCTGAGCCATCCTCATGCGAAGAGTTGACTCATTGGAAAAGACTCTGATGCTGGGAGAGATTGGGGGCAGGAGGAGAAGGGGACGACAGAGGATGAGATGGCTGGATGGCATCACTGACTCGATGGACGTGAGTCTGAGTGAACTCCGGGAGTTGGTGATGGACAGGGATGCCTGGCGTGCTGCAATTCATGGGGTCACAAAGAATCGGACACGACTGAGCAACTGAACTAAACTGAACTGATCTGAGCCATAGTCAGCTCCCAGTCTTGTTTTTGCTGACTGTATAGAGTTTCTCCATCTGGGGATGCAAAGAATATAATCAATCTGATTTTGGTGTTGGCCATCTGGTGATGTCCATGTGTAGAGCCT
Source organism: Bos grunniens (assembly GCF_055505025.1). NCBI lineage: Eukaryota > Metazoa > Chordata > Mammalia > Artiodactyla > Bovidae > Bos > Bos grunniens. Next base: position 44,755,018 of record NC_141193.1, on the reverse strand, counting down.
TCTCTTGTGTTGTTGGAAGAGAGTGTTTGCTATGACCATTGCATTCTCTTAGCAAAACTCTGTTAGCCTTATGCCCTGCTTCATTTTGTACTCCAAGGCCAAATTTTCCTGCTACTCCAGGTGTTTCTTGGCTTCCTACTTTTGCGTTTCAGTCCCCTATGATGAAAAGGACATCTTTTGGAGGTGTTAGTTCTAGAAGGTCTTGTAGGCCTTCATAGAACTGTTTGACTTTAGCTTCTTAAGCTTCACTTGCAGGGGCATAAACTTGGATTACTGGGATATTGAATGGTTTGCCTTGGAAACGAAGAGATCATTCTGTCGTTTTTGAGACTGCACCCAAATACTCCATTTTGGACTCTTTTGTTGACTATGATGGCTACTCCATTTCTTCTAAGGGATTCTTGTACACAGTAGTAGATATAATGGTCATCTGAATTAAATTCACCCATTCCAGTCCATTTTGGTTCACTGATTCCTAAAATGTCAGTGTTCACTCTTGCCATCTTCTGTTTGACCACTTCCAATTTACCTTGATTCATGGACCTAACATTCCAGTTTCCTATGCAATATTATTCTTTATAGCATTGGACTTTACTTCCATCACCAGTTACATGCGCAACTGGGTGTTGTTTTTGCTTTGGCTCCGTCTCTTCATTCTTTCTAGAGTTACTCTGCACTCTTCTCCAGTAGCATATTGGGCCCCTACCGACCTGGGGAGTTCATCTTTCAGTGTCCTATCTTTTCGCCTTTTCATACTATTCATGGGGTTCTCAAGGCAAGAATAATGAAGTGGTTTGCCATTGCCTTTTCTAGTGGACTATGTTTTGTCAGAACTCTCCACCATAACTGGTCCAACTTGGACGGCCCTATATAACATGGCTCTCAGTTTCTTTGAGTTAGACAAGGCTGTAGTCCATGTGATCAGTTTGATTAGTTTTCTGAATTGTGCTTTTCATTCTGTGTGCCCTCTGAAGGATAAGGATAAGAAGCTTATGGAAGAGAAAAGGAAAGATATACCACCTGAATGCTGAGTTCCAAAGAATAGCAAGGACAGATAGGAATGCCTTCCTAAGTGATTAATGCAAAGACATAGAGGGAAAATGGAATGGGAAAGACTAGAGATCTCTTTTAGAAAATTAGAGATGCCAGGGGAACATTTCATGCAAAGATGGGCACAAGAAAGGACAGAAACGTATGGAACTAGCAGAACCAGAAGATATTAAGAAGAGGTGACAAGAATACATAGAAGAACTACCAAAAAAGATCATAATGACTCAGATAACCACAATGGTGTGAACACTTACCTACAGCCGGACATCCTGGAATGTGAAGTGGGCCTTAGGAAGTATCACTACGAACAAAACTAGGGGTGGTGATGGAATCCCAGTTGAGCTACTTCAGATCCTAAAAAACGATGCTGCGAAAGTGATGCACTCAATATGCTAGTAAATTTGGAAAACTCAGCAGTGGCCACAGGACTGGAAAAGGTTAGTTTTCATTCCAATCACTAAGAAAGGCAATGCCAAAGAATGTTCAAAGTACTGCAAAATTGCACTCATCTACTAGCAAAGTAATGCTCAAAATTCTCTAAGCTAGGCTTCAACAGTACATGAACCGAGAACTTCCACATGTTCAAGCTGGATTTAGAAAAGGCAGAGAAACCAGAAATTAAATTGCCAACATTTGTTGGATCATAGAAAAAGCAAGATAATTTCAGAAAAATGTCTACTTCCACTTCATTGGCTACACTAAAACCTTTGACTGTGTGGATCACAACAAACTGGAAAATTCTTACAGAGATGGGAATACCAGACCACCTGACCTGCCTCTTGAGAAATCTGTATGGAGGTCAAGAAGCAACAGTTAGAACCAGACATGAAACAATGGACTGGTTCTAAACTGGGAAAGGAGTACATCAGGCTGTATATTGTTACCCTTCTTATTTAACTTATATGCAGAGTACAGCATGTAAAATGCTGGACTAGATGAAGCACAAGCTGGAATTAAGATTGCAGGAGAAATATCAATAACCTCAGAAATGCACATGACGCCAACTTCTTGGCAGAAAGCAAAGAGGACTAAAGAGTGAAAGTGAAAGAGGGGAGTGAAAAAGCTGATTTAAAACTCAACACTCAGAAAAACGAATATCATGGCATCCAGCCCCATCACTTCATGGAAATAGATGGGGAAACAAGGGAAACAATGACAGACTTTATTTTCTTGGGCTCCAAAATCACTGCAGATGGTGACTGCAGCCATGAAATTAAAAGACGCTTGCTCCCTGGAAGAAAAGCTCTGACCATTCTAGACAGCATATTAAAAAGCAGAGACATTACTTTGACGACAAAGGTCCATCTAGTCAAAACTATGGTTTTGCTAGTAGTTATGTATGTATGTGAGAGTTGGACTGTAAAGAAAGCTGAGCACTGAAGAATTGATGCTTTTGAACTGTGGTGTTGAAGAAGACTCTTGAGAGTCCCTTGGACTGCAAGGAGATCCAACCAGTCCATCCTAAAGGAAATCAGTCCTGAATATTCATTGGAAGGACTGATGCTGAAGCTGAATCTCCATAATACTTTGGCCACCTGATGCAAAGAACCAACTCATTGGAAAAGACCCTGATGCTGGGAAAGATTGAAGGCAGGAGGAAAAGGGGACAACAGAGGATGAGATGGTTGGCTTGCATCACCAACTCAATGGACATGAGTTTGAGTAAACTCCAGTAGTTTGTCATGGACAGGGAAGCCTGGTGTGCTGCAGTCCATGGGGTTGCAAAGAGTTGGACACGATTGAGTGACTGAAGTGAACTGAGTCAATATATAACCTTGTTTCATAGATATTCCAATCTAAAAACACTTTACTTTACATATACATATATATATATATATAGTTGATGAATTCATATTTAATTCATAGAAAAACAGCCCTGTACTCATGCCTGAATGCATCTGACTTTGTATGTAAAGCATATCACAGATTTCTTGCCATTGGGAACTCTAGATAACATATCAGTATTATATATTATATACTTGGGGGTATTTTAAACAGCAAAACCATTTTTTAAATTCAGTTAAATTGGAGGATAACTACTTTACAGTATTGTGGTGGGTTTTGCCAGACATCAGCATGAATCAGCCCTGGCACACATGTGTCCCCTAGTTCCTGAACACCCCTCTCAGCCCCTGCCCCACTCCACCCCTCCAGGTTGTCCCAGAGCACTGGCTTTGAGTGCCCTGAATCATACATCAAACTCCCACTGGCTATCTGTTTTATATGTGGTAATGTATATCTTTTAATGCTAAAATCACAAAATACAAAAATTTGGCACTTAATAGACAATGAAGAAAATGTCTTTATAGTAGCAAAACTGAAGCAAAAAAGCAGAGGTTCACCTTGTCCAGCTTCCTCTGTGAACATGCACATCAGGAGACTCGAATTTTTTGCTACCCTGTGCATGTCTAAGAGTGACCATAAAAGTGGTCTGAGTATTGAAATGGGGCTGCAAATAAATTTTAGGAAACCCATGAATTTGCAAATTCAGAATATGCAAATAATGAAGAATGACTATATAGCAAAGAATTGGAAGGAAAGTAATGAAATGGATTATAAGGAGATGGTTAAAATGCCCACCAATTAGAAGAGAGAGAAACCAGACAGATGGATGGACAGATAGACATAAAGAAAGGAAGGAAGAAAGAATAGATACTAAATCTATAAAACTGCTTTAAATGTGGTACATTTTCAGTTTTTCTCCTTATCTCCCCCTACTTTTTTATCTAACTTGGTAAAATTTATGTCACCCAAGTGGCGCACTGGTAAAAAATTTGCCTGCCAGTGCAGGAGATGCAAGAGACACGGGTTCCATCCCTGGGTCAGGAACATCCTCTGGAAAAGGAAATGGCAACCCACTCCAGTATTCTTGAGAATCCCATGGACAGAGTAGCCTGTGGGCTACAGTCCACGGGGTCACAAAGAGGCAGTCATGTCTGAGCACACACACACACACACACACACACACACACAGGTCACCCAAAAGCATTACAGTAGTGCCAGAATCCTAAGAGTCCACTCTAACAATGCAATGGAAAGCATTAGATAGTAGAAAGGTAAGCCCAAGGTTTTCTTGGCTATTCATTTTTGGATTTATTATTCCTTACTAAGAGATACCCTATCATCTTAAAGCAAACCTTAAAAGCATATTTTTATGAAAATGTTAATATTTAATAAGCTAAAGTCAATAGAGCACCATCTAACTTAGCCAATATGGATTGAACTTTATTGAGACTTAGATGGCAAATATTCCCCACTAAGCTTAAACACAATAACCCTTTTCTGTCCACAGATACTGGAATTTTCTGTTTATGTACAAACTATGCTACAGTTTTTATTTTGCTGTTGAATGGAAATCCCTACAACAAACCTGTTTTAAAATCAGCTTACTTATATACTACTGAAAAAAAGATCATCTTTTACTAAATTAAATGTAGAAATTAATTCCTGGGGGAAAAAAAAGAAAGAAAAAAGCTGAAGAATGTTATGAGAGAGGAGTAAATTAACAAACTGGTCCTGACTTTTTAATGGAAACATTACCTCCAGAAAAGTTTATCAAGACAGGCTTTTTACAATCCCCATTAAATTCAGTGAATGAATTGTGAAGGGTAAATTGGACCCATTATAATCTTAACATTTCTTATGTAATACTCATAATCACAGCATTACATAAGAGCAAGCTAACACTAACAAAAGGAGCAATTTAAATTTCCCCTTCTTGAAGAACGCCGCTCCGCCTGACAAACAGGGCTTCCTGTCCCATTTGCAGCACGCCCATGCATCTCCTCGAGTGCCAGTGAGACCCACACTCTCCTATCAGTGATATAATAAACCCTCCAAAACAGAGCGAGAAAATGAAGCAAACAAGCCCACTTCATTTCAACTTGTCAGCTTTAAATAAAACCTCTGCAGCTGAAAATGAGAAACTTGAGGGAAGACAATGTGTGAAGTAACCACTTTCAACTTGGGGACAAAACATATTCCATTACTTGTTTTTTCCTGATCTGCCACAAAAGTTTCTGAAATTTCAGCAGAGATCATTTTTAATAAAATCTTTTCTTGTCAAGGAGGACTTAAGAGGAAGAAATTGCTTATTTTTTCTGTTTGTTTATTTTTCCTCCTTCTTCACCCACTGATGCCTTCGGAAGAATCTCAAGTTATCCTAAGCCCCTATGATATCTTAATGAGTAATCTGTGACCTTTGGAACAACTCTCATCAATTTTTAAGTCAGAGTTAGTATAGCAGAACACACTGAAAAAAGTACATGCTTTTTTTTTTTTTTTACTTATTCTAATTTATTACTTACATATTACTTACATAAAACCTTACATAATACACAGATTTTATATCCAAAATATTGGAGCATGCCCTCTGCTTACTGAAATAAAAAGTATAAAAAACAAAAATGCATTGGGAGGAAGATAAAAAGAAATGAACATTCCAATAAATAGAAATACCTGAATATTGGTGAAATAAATAATGATTGTTAATGTAAACCATTTCACTCAACTTTTCCCAGTGCCTACTGCCCCTCACCCAGCTTATCTCCAAACCCTTTCCTGCCTTGCATTCAGGAGGCTCCATTCCACTCTTCCTCTCAACTCTCTCCATGTCATCTCTTCCTTCTTTGTTGTTACCCTTTTTTCATTGTTAAATTTCCCTTGACTTTATTTACTTCTCCTGAAAGGGCACGTGTGCCTCTTTAAAGGACGGTTAGTACTGCTGGGTCCAGCAGATACACAGCATAAGCTATGCATATTTCAAATGACAGGAAGGATGGGAAAAGTCAGACACTTTTTTCCTGAATGTCCCAAGGTGTGTCCAGATTTCAAAGAAACACATTTTTATGTCTTTTATTTCCAAAGTTTTATCTCATGTATTTTCCAAATAAGCTTAGAATACTCTTCCTTATTCTGTTACATTATTATAATAGAAACTCTCCAATTTCAAACTTGTTTTGAAATTCCTAGGTTACTTTGAGTGATCAGTACATAGAATGATATTGATGTTGAAGAGTATGATTCCTGTCACCATCGTTGATGGCCTGTTGTTAAGAAGTTGTTTCAATGACTCTAGTGTAAAGAGACACAAAAGCTATGACCAACCTAGACAGCATATTAAAAAGCAGAGACATTACTTTACCAACAAAGGTCCATCTAGTCAATGCTGTGGTTTTTCCAGTAGTCATGTATGGATGTGAGAGTTGGACTATAAAGAAAGCTGAGCACCGAAGAATTGATGCTTTTGAACTGTGGTGTTGGAGAAGACTCTTGAGAGTCCCTTGGACTGCAAGGAGATCCAACCAGTCCATGAAAAGGAAATCAGTCCTGGGTGTTCATTGGAAGGACAGATGCTGAAGCTGAAACTCCAATACATTGGCCACCTGATGCGAAGAGTTGAGTCATTGGAAAAGACCCTGGTGCTGGGAAATATTGAAGGCAGGAGGAGAAGGGGACAACAGAGGATGAGATGGTTGGATGGCACCACCAACGTGATGGACATGAGTTTGAGTAGGTTCTGGGAGTCCTGGCTTGCTTAGTCCATAGGGTCACAAAGAGTCAGACACGACTGAGTGACTGAACTGGTACTGATAGTGTAAAACATGATTTCATATGTGTATTTTACATGTATCCTTATTAAAGAAGTATCATGGGATAGGAAAGAGGATATGGACTATAAGGACTTCGGTTTGGGCTCTGATGAATCAATTAATAGAATGATCATAATCAGAAAGTTTCTCTTGTTTAACCACTCAGGAAAATCCCCTCAAGTAGGAAATGGCAACCCTCCCTAGTAGTCTTGCCTAGAAAATCCCATGGACAGAGGAGCCTGGTGGGCTACAGTCCATGGGGTCACAAAGAGTCAGACACAAGTGATCACACACACACACTCACACATCATTACATGTAAAATATAGGAAAAAAATGAATATCATATGATGGTTAAATTAACATTAGGTATATTTTAGAAGTATTTTTCAGTTTTACTTTATGATCCTTATCATGATTTATTATTAAGTAAAGGAAAAGAAATATACTTAAAATTAATTTAACCTAGCTATTAAACATTCAGTAAATAGTGTGAACGGTGATATATAGCTTTCATGATTATACTCTATTTTACAACCAGTGAAATTCTGCCAAAAGCATTAGGTTATTCTCTGCAGTTCAAGGTAAGTGAGACTGGTACCTTCCAGCATTCTTAGACGCAAAGTTTCCATTGTATTTTGCACTTTTTATCCTATTTGATTTGAGCTGCTATCTCAATAATCATGTAGTATAATGTAAGACCATAGTGTGGCCTGAGTGCCATTTATTGATGAATGTTTTCAAAACGATAGCAAACAGCATCGTTTTCTCAGACGAGACCTGTTCTGAGCTGAGGGGTTTTTGTTTCCCCACAGTGACGGCTGGGCTGACAGGTATGATGTGACAGATGGCTATCAGCGAGAAGCTGTTGGTGGAATCACAATCAAGCTCCAGTCTCCCGACGTCAAGTGGTTTGATGATTATTATCTGAAGCTCCGGCCAGAAACAAACCTCCGAAACCCTTGGTTTCAAGAATTCTGGCAGCATCGCTTTCAGTGCCGGCTGGAAGGGTTTGCACAGGAGAACAGCAAATACAACAAGACTTGCAATAGTAAGCAGATTTATTCTTTCATTTCAAGTGGGTAAGGCTCCAATTTAAGTGAACTGTGTTATGAGGATAGCGGCTGTCATCTGTTAGAAAGGAGGGCTCTTATATAGAGTGGGTACTGCTTCTTAGAGGGATAAGAAAATATAAGAGAGTAAATGTTCACTCTATTAAGATTGCAAACTGTTTCTATCATTCAGGATATTGGCAGTGTACTACAAAGCTAATGTGAGCTCCAGAAAGGAACTCTTCTTGACATTTTTGAAGGCAAGAACTACATTCTGGTTATTTTGATTATCTTTAGCAATTAGCACAGTGGAAGGCACATAACAAGGGTTTCATGTATGTCTGAAAAATGAATTAGTGCATGTTGAAGGACGGACCAATTCCTACTTCCATCAATAAACTATAAAACAGTAGCAAGGATTTGCTGTGTATAATTATGATGTTCCAGGAGACATAAACTAAGCAGAGCCATTCAAATGATTTATAAGGATTCACAACGAATCCTTTAGTTGTAAGGGTAACAAGATGAGGAAAACTAGATCCTGCCCTCAAGGGATTTATTGTCTAGTTAGGGAGATCATGATGCCAACAAAAGTTGCACTTCAGTGTTGTACATGATGTAACAGGAATTTTAAACAAAGGGTTTGGTCAGTTTTATTTGTAGCAAATCCAAAGGGAATCTTGACTCTTAATAATCAGACAGGGTCAATGTTGATCTGTAAGTCAAAGCGCAAAGGTTAAGATTTGTTAAAACCAACAAAGGGTTTGCTAAGACTGATTTGTCCCGCATTGTGTAACAAGCACCTCATATGTGTTTACAAAGGAGTGAAATGTTTTAGTTGGTGGTATAATGCCTCTCTCATGATGCTGGAACAGGAGAGAGCACTGGAGCAATGAGGCTGAGGTTGAAATCCTAGCCCATGAATTAATTCCAGTCTACAGAGAAGCTGTCACCAGCACCAAAATGAGGAAAATAGGAACAATGTAGGGACTTCTTTATAATGCATCTCCTAAGTTCACATCCATACTGTGTTTTTTCTATCAGTCCCTTCTTTTGTGAAATGAAAGAAGTAGTAAGTGCTGATCTGTGATGACTCTTACATGTCAGTATTTGGAAAAGTGAGACTGTGGCAGCCTCATGTAAGTTCCTACCTAGTCTAGCAACAGTGGACAGGAAGGCTGGGGTGTGGGATGGTACTGCCCCGTGAAATCCAGAAGCCACAGCAGCCTGCTATGAAACTACATTTGCTTCTCTCCTGCTTTAAATACTGCCAACTCTTGTCCAGAATCTTCAAATGCTTCTTCATTTCCTTTGTTTTTATGTTTTATTTTCATGAAAAAAAAAAAAAAGTGTGTGAATACACAGGACTGTGACTTCTGTTTCACAATTTTTATACCCAAGTTTATATTTTTCACAGTTCTATCCAGTTTCTTTTTTCAATTTAATTTTACTTCTAATTGGAGGATAATTACTTTACAATATTGTGATGGTTTCCACCGTACACCAACCTGAATCTGCCATATGTATCCATACATTGCCTTCCTCCTAAGCTCCCTCCTATCTCCCACCCATTCCACCCCTCCCTCTAGGCTGTCACAGTGCACTGGCTTTGGGTTCTGTGTCATACAGCAAATGCTCACTGTGTGCATTAGTCGCTCAGTCATGTCTGACTCTTTGTGACCCCATGGACTGTAGTCCACCAGGCTCCTCTTTCCATGGAATTCTCCAGGCAAGAATACTGGAGTGGGTTGCCATTCCCTTCTCCAGGGACTCTTCCCCATCCAGGGATCAAACTAAGGTCCACCGTATTGCAGGCAGACTCTTTACCGTCTGAGCCACCAGGGAAGCCAAAAGTCCACGGGCTAGCTACTTTACATATGGCCACAGATGTGTGTCAATGCTACTCTCGCAAATCACGCCACCTTCTCTCCCCTACCATGCCCAAAAGCGCGTTCTCCACGTCTGCATCTCCAGGGCTGCCCTGTACATAGGTTCATCACTACCGTCTTTCTAGACTCTATACATACGCGTTAAAATACAATATTTGTCTTTTTCTTTCTGGCTTCACTTTGTATAATAATCTCTAGGTTTGTCCACCACATGAGAACCAACCTAAATGCAAAAAGTGGTGCTGGGAAAAGAGGCCAGCGACATGTAAAATAATAAAATTAGAACACTTCCTAACACCATACACAAAAATAAACTCAAAATGGATTAAAGAAACACCCAAATGTAAGACTAGAAACTATAAAACTCTTAGAGGAAAACATAGGCAGAACACTCTTTGACATAAAGCACAGCAAGATCCTCTATGACCCACCTCCTAGAGTAATGGAAATACAAACAAAAATAAACAACTCTGACCTAATTAAACTTAAAAGCTTTTGCAAGGAAAGCTTATGAAGGAAACTAAAAGCAAGGTAAAAAGAAAACCCTCAGAATGGGAGAAAATAACAGCAAATGAGACAACCGATAAAGAACTAATTTCCAAAATATACAAGCAATGCATGAAGCTCAATACCAGAAAAATAATCCAATCAAAGACTAAGCAGAAGACTTAGACAGACATTTCTCCAAAGAAGAAGACATTTCTCAGTCATGTCTGACTCTTTGCAACCCCATGGACTGTAGCCTACCAGGCTCCTCTGTCCATGGGATTTTCCAGGCAATAGTCCTGGAGTGGATTGCCATTTCCTTCTCCAGGGGGTCTTCCCAACTCTGGGATCAAACCCGGGTCTCCCGCATTGTAGACAGACACTTTACCATCTGAGCCACCAGGGAAGTCAAAGAAGACATAGGGATGGCTAATAAACACATGAAAAGATGCTCAACATCGCTCATTATCAGAGAAATGCAAATCAAAACCACAACAAGGCATCATCTCACAACAGTCAGAATGGCCATCATCAAAAAGTCTATCCAGTTTCTGAAGGACACAAACTTCTTTCTTCCCTTGAGATCTGGGGTGCACACATCCTCTATGCACTGATCCTATGATTGTGTACAGATAACTCTATGTAGCTACATTGGAGGCATTTTGGAGGGTCAGCTGCAGACCCAGTCTCGTTTCTGGTAAGGAGTTAGTGACAGCCCCTAACCAGTGTGGCTAAGTAAATTTTTCCAGTTGTTCCTTCGCCCTCTTTTGTACTAGTGTTCTTCCTCCCCAACTTCTTTTTGTCTGAAATGTCCTCTCCTGGAAATAATTCTTTGTTTCTCTTACTTTTTTTTTTTTCTTTTGGAGGCCTTTTGACATACAGTCTTGAAAAACTCTTTGATTTACATGGAAACATTATTTCTATGGAAATTATTCTATAAAATTCTCCATTTGAAATTGTTGCTGCAGCTCTGCCTTTCCCATGAACACCCTGATGTGATTTCTCTGCTCAGGGGCTGTCCCTTACTCTAGTTATGGAAAAGCATTCTTTTAGTCCCACCCCCATGGAATGTTATCTGTCAACAGGTGTCATCCGTGTACATAAAGATGAACACGGGTATGTAATACCTCCGTTATTCTTCTCAATGAGAGAAGAACTGTCGTTATCATTAAAGATAATAAAACCAAGAATTAGAGAGACAAAACAACCTGCTCAGGAAAACACCAGAACTGAGACTCAAACTCAGGTTTGTCTGAAGTTTAGCTTATATGCTACACTAAGTGAAAGTCACTCAGTCATGTCTGACTCTTTGCGATCCCATGGACTATACAGAATACTGTATAGTAGAATACTGGAATGGGTAGTCTTTCCCTTCTTCAGGAGATCTTCCCAACTCAGGGATCGAACCCAGGTCTCCCACTTTGCAGGTGGACTCTTTACCAGCTGAGCCACAAGGGAAGTCCATACTACACTAAAGAGAGAGACTATTTAATTTTAAAAATCACAATCAAAATTGCCTTCTATAATAGTTAACATATAGGTCAAAAATACAAAAAAGAGAAAAATAAATATTAAGATTATTTGTATATAACTATGGAATGCAGTAATAGATACCTCAATATTCAATAATCTCTAATTTTGACCATATTTCCTTATTTACTCAAATGTCCTTTCAGTATCTACATTTTCAAATGACCCCAGGTAGTTTATTCTGTAACACTACTGAATATGAGTAGTGTTTCCCTGAATATACTTTCATCAAGCAGTGTGCATAAGACAACCATTTTTGAGTTGGAGAGGTAAGTTGGACTTTACAATTCATGACAGGCAAGAAATCTTCACCTTATTCACTCTCTATAGTACCCAAATCTAATAGATACGTCAATAAGCAAAATGACTTGATACAAAGAGTGGAAATACTCATAGCTGAATAACTGCCATTTTGTTTTGTTTTTTTAGAAACTTCTTGAAAGGCAAAGTATAAGACCTAGGAGAAGTATATGAATCTGAGTAAAATTAGCAGTAGCCTTATACAGAATGAGCTAAAGAAAAGCTCTGAGTAACCAAAAAGCTTAACACTTAACAGAAAACACTTAACACTGAATAAGTAGCAGAGCCATCTTAGAGACCAACTCCTAGAAATTAATTCCCAATAGATTACAGCTGAAGTGATTTTTTTTTTAATCTGTATGGGAAACCAATGTGACTAATATTAACAGCACAATGTTCATGGCAAAACCACTAATATTACCTTAGTATAATTTTCTAAGTACAGTTTATTTTTCTTTAAACTAATGATTTATAGTAACACCTGGATAACAGTCTTTCATATAGCCTCTTCTGGTTTCCCACTAAAGTACTGATGACTGTATCCATAACAATAGAAAACTCATGTAACAACAATCTTTGAGAAAGGCAGCCATCGGAATGCCAGTGCCCGGAAGACTTCCACTAAATAGCCATTACACCTATGAAATCAGATATTGGTACAACTGGCTAACTATAGAGAAAAAAGCTGGTGTAGCCTCATACCACAATGTATACACACACACACTTGTATACATATATACATACACACCCAGATGAGCAAAATACTTAAGTGTGAAAAAAGAAAACTATGGAGACAAAAGAAATCACTGTAGAGGGATTCAATTCAGAGCAGTCACTCAGTCATGTCTGACTCCCCGCAACCCCATGGTCTGCAGCATGCCAGGCTTCCCTGTCCATCAACAACTCCCAGAGCCGACTCAAACTCATGTCCATCACGTCAGTGATGCCGTCCAACCATCTCATCCTCTGTCGTCCCCTTCTCCTCCCACCTTCAGTCTTTCCCAGCATCAGGGTCTTTTCCAATGAGTTGGTTCTTCACATCAGGAGGCCAAAGTATTGGAGTTTCAGCTTCAGCATCAGTCCTTTCAATGAATATTCAGGACTGATTTCCTTCAGGATGGACTGGTTGGATCTCCTTGCAGTCCAAGGAACTCTCAAGAGTCTTCTCCAACACCACAGTTCAAAAGCATTCAATTCTTCAGTGCTCAGCTTTCTTAATAGTTCAACTCTCAAATCCATAAATGACTACTGGAAAAACCATAGCTTTGACTAGATGGACCTTTGTCAGCAAAGTGATGTCTCTGCTTTTTAATATGCTATCTAGGTTGGTCAGAGCTTTTCTTCCAGGGAGCAAGCGTCTTTTAATTTCATGGCTGTAGTCACCATCTGCAGTGATTTTGGAGCCCAAGAAAATAAAGTTTGTTACTGTTTCCATTGTTTCCCCTTCTATTTGCCATGAAGTGATGGGACCGGATGCCATGATCTTAGTTTTCTGAATGTTGAGTTTTGTTTGTTTGTTTGTTTTTAAATTTCTATATGTTTTTATTTTTTTTAACTTTATTTTATTTTTAAACTTTACATAATTGTATTAGTTTTGCCAAATATCAAAATGAATCCATCACAGGTATACATGTGCTCCCCATCCTGAACCCTCCTCCCTCCTCCCTCCCCATACCATCCCTCTGGGTCATCCCAGTGCACTAGCCCCAAGCATCCAGTATCGTGCATCGAACCTGGACTGGCATCTCGTTTCATACATGATATTTTACATGTTTCAATGCCATTCTCCCAAATCTTCCCACCCTCTCCCTCTCGCATAGAGTCCATAAGACTGTTCTATACATCAGTGTCTCTTTTGCTGTCTCGTACACAGGGTTATTGTTACCATCTTTCTAAATTCCATATATATGCGTTATTATACTGTATCGGTGTTTTTCCTTTCATCAAGAGGCTCTTGAGTTCTTCTTTGCTTTCTGCCATAAGGATGGTGTCATCTGCATATCTGAGGTTATTGGTATTTCTCCTGGCACTCTTGATTCCAGCTTGTGTTTCACCCAGCCCAGCATTTCACTTGATGTACTCTGCATATGTTACATAAGCAGGGTGACAATATATAGCCTTGATGTACTCCTTTCCTGATTTGGAACCAGTCTGTTGTTCCATGTCCAGATCTAACTGTTTGTTGCTTCTTGACCTGCATACAGATTAGGAAGGTTTTACTCAGAAAAAGAATGATACAGTTTATGAGACTGAGAATGTTTCGTGGTTTTTTTTTTTTTTTCATGTTGCTGTTGATTAGTCACTAAGTTATTTTAATAACTTAAAATAACTTTAAATAACTGTGTATTTCATGTAATTACTATTAATTATTATATGACATATATGCACCACATGCATATAAATGAAAATGCCTCAAAAATGTGTGTGTGGGGTGTAGTTATTGTTATTGTAACATTATTGTAATAATATTGTTTTTATTTATAATAAAATGTTCTATAACATTGAACAGTTATTGTTCAACCCTTTTGTGACCCCATGGTCTGTAACCCACCAGGCTCCTCTGTCCATTGGATTTCCCAGGCAAGAATACTGGAGTGGGTTGCCCCTTCCTTCTCCATGGTGGTTTTTTTTTTTTTTTAATTTTATTTTATTTTTAAACTTTACATAATTGTATTAGTTTTGCCAAATATCAAAATGAATCCATCACAGGTATACATGTGCTCCCCATCCTGAACCCTCCTCCCTCCTCCCTCCCCATACCATCCCTCTGGGTCGTCCCAGTGCACTAGCCCCAAGCATCCAGTATTGTGCATTGAACCTGGACTGGCATCTCGTTTCATACATGATATTTTACATGTTTCAATGCCATTCTCCAAAATCTTCCCACCCTCTCCCTCTCGCATAGAGTCCATAAGACTGTTCCATACATCAGTGTCTCTTTTGCTGTCTCGTACACAGGGTTATTGTTATCATCTTTCTAAATTCCATATATATGCATTACTATACTGTATTGGTGTTTTTCCTTCTGGCTTACTTCACTCTGTATAATAGGCTCCAGTTTCATCCACCTCATTAGAACTGATTCAAATGAATTCTTTTTAATGGCTGAGTACTACTCCATTGTGTACATGTACCACAGCTTTCTTATCCATTCATCTGCTGATGGACATCTAGGTTGCTTCCATGTCCTGGCTATTATAAACAGTGCTGCGATGAACATTGGGGTACACATGTCTCTTTCCCTTCTGGTTTCCTCAGTGTGTATGCCCAGCAGTGGGATTGCTGGATCATAAGGCAATTCTATTTCCAGTTTTTTAAGGAATCTCCACACTATTCTCCATAGTGGCTGGACTAGTTTTCATTCCCACCAACAGTGTAAGAGGGTTCCCTTTTCTCCACACCCTCTCCAACATTTATTATTTGTAGATTTTTGGATCGCAGCCATTCTGACTAGTGTGAAATGGTACCTCATAGTGGTCTTGATTTGCATTTCTCTGATAATGAGTGATGTTGAGCATCTTTTCATGTGTTTGTTAGCCATCTGTATGTCTTCTTTGGTGAAATGTCTATTTAGTTCTTTGGCCCATTTTTTGATTGGGTCACTTATTTTTCTGGAGTTGAGCTGTAGGAGTTGCTTGTATATTTTTGAGATTAGTTGTTTGTCAGTTGCTTCATTTGCTATTATTTTCTCCCATTCTGAAGGCTGTCTTTTCACCTTGCTGATAGTTTCCTTTGATGTGCAGAAGCTTTTAAGGTTAATTAGGTCCCATTTGTTTATTTTTGCTTTTATTTCCGATATTCTGGGAGGTGGGTCATAGAGGATCCTGCTGTGATGTATGTCGGAGAGTGTTTTGCCTATGTTCTCCTCTAGGAGTTTTATAGTTTCTGGTCTTATGTTTAGATCTTTAATCCATTTTGAGTTTATTTTTGTGTATGGTGTTAGAAAGTGTTCTAGTTTCATTCTTTTACAAGTGGTTGACCAGTTTTCCCAGCACCACTTGTTAAAGAGATTGTCTTTAATCCATTTTATATTCTTGCCTCCTTTGTCAAAGATAAGGTTCCATATGTGCGTGGATTTATCTCTGGGCTTTCTATTTTGTTCCATTGATCTATATTTCTGTCTTTGTGCCAGTACCATACTGTCTTGATGACTGTGGCTTTGTAGTAGAGCCTGAAGTCAGGTAGGTTGATTCCTCCAGTTCCTTTCTTCTTTCTCAAGATCGCTTTGGCTATTTGAGGTTTTTTGTATTTCCATACAAATTGTGAAATTATTTGTTCTAGCTCTGTGAAGAATACTGTTGGTAGCTTGATAGGAATTGCATTGAATCTATAAATTGCAGAGGAAGGTAAACTTCCAAACTCATTCTATGAGGCCACCATCACCCTAATACCAAAACCTGACAAAGATCCCACAAAAAAAGAAAACTACAGGCCAATATCACTGATGAACATAGATGCAAAAATCCTTAACAAAATTCTAGCAATCAGAATCCAACAACACATTAAAAAGATCATACACCATGACCAAGTGGGCTTTATCCCAGGGATGCAAGGATTCTTCAATATCTGCAAATCAATCAATGTAATACACCACATTAACAAATTGAAAAATTAAAACCATATGATTATCTCAGTAGATGCAGAGAAAGCCTTTGACAAAATTCAACATCCATTTATGATAAAAACTCTCCAGAAAGCAGGAATAGAAGGAACATATCTCAACATAATAAAAGCTATATATGACAAACCCACAGCAAACATTATCCTCAATGGTGAAAAATTGAAAGCATTTCCTCTAAAGTCAGGAATAAGACAAGGGTGCCCACTTTCACCATTACTATTCAACATAGTTTTGGAAGTTTTGGCCACAGCAATCAGAGCAGAAAAAGAAATAAAAGGAATCCAAATTGGAAAAGAAGAAGTAAAACTCTCACTATTTGCAGATGACATGATCCTCTACATAGAAAACCCTAAAGACTCCACCAGAAAATTACTAGAACTAATCAATGACTATAGTAAAGTTGCAGGATATAAAATCAACACACAGAAATCCCTTGCATTCCTATACACTAATAATGAGAAAACAGAAAGAGAAATTAAGGAAACAATTCCATTCACCATTGCAACGGAAAGAATAAAATACTTAGGAATATATCTACCTAAAGAAACTAAAGACCTATATATAGAAAACTATAAAACACTGGTGAAAGAAATCAAAGAGGACACTAATAGATGGAGAAATATACCATGTTCATGGATTGGAAGAATCAATATAGTGAAAATGAGTATACTACTCCATGGTGGTTTTAATTAAATAAAAAAATTTAAATTCCATGTGTTAAAAACATAATAAAAAGGGAAAAGGGGCCAATATGTCAGTCTAAATATTTATTTCTTACAAGAAAAACCCGTCCAACTTTAAAACATAAAAATAAAAAACAAAACAAATGTACAATGGATATTCTAGCAAATGCTTCATAGAACAATTAAAAATTATTAATAAACATAAGAAAAATTCACTCATTATTGAGAAAAGTTCACTCTCATTATTAATTGTAAAAATACAAATGTTCTTCCTTTTATCTTTCTGTATTTTCCAAACATTCCAGAATGAGGATAAGTTATTTCTTATCCCCCCAAAAAAAGAAAAAGAAATAACATTTTCAAATTATTATTTAAGGACACTACACCCCCCCACACATTATTGAGGCATTTTCATTTATATGTGTGTGGTGCATGTATGTCTTATAATAATAGTAATTACATAAAATACACAACTCAAGTGAATTTATGTTTTATGAATTTATATAATAAATACATAAACACACACACACATCTCTGTAAATACCATCCAAAGAAACAATATCAGAAAGTTCTCTCATACCCAGTCCCAAACAATAACATGCTCCATTAATATAAAATTGAAAAAAAATTAATTTATTTTTTAATTGAAGGATAATTGCTTTACAGAATTTTGTTTCCTGTCAAACCTCAACATAAATCAGCCATAGGCATACATATATCCCCTCCGATCTCCCTCCCCATCCCACCCTCCTAGGTTGATACAGAGGGCTGGTTTGATTTCCTGAGACATGCAGCAAATTCCCGTTGGCTATCTATTTTACAGATGGTAATGTAAGTTTCCATGTTACTCTTTCCATACATCTCACCCTCTCTTCCCTCTCCCCATGTCCATAAGTCTATTCTCTATGTCTCTTTCCCATTGCTGCCCTGCAAATAAATTCTTCAGTACCATTTTTCTAGATTCCGTATATATGTGTTCATATATGATATTTGTCTTTCTCTTCCTGACTTAATTCACTCTGTAAAATAGGCTGTAGGTTCATCCACCTCATTAGAACTGACTCAAATGTATTCCATTTTATGGCTGAATAACATTCCATTGTGTATATGTACCACAACTTCTTTATCCATTCAACTGTTGATGGACATCTAAGTTGCTTCCATGCTCTAGCTACTGTAAACAGTGCTGTAATGAACAATGGGATGCACGTGTCTTTTTCAATTTTGGTTTCCTCAGGGTATATGCCTAGGAGTGGGATTTCTGGGTCATATGGTGCTTTTATTCCTAGTTTTTTAAGGAATCTCCATACCGTCATCCATAGTGGCTGTATCCATTTACATTCCCACCAACAGTGCAAGAGCATTCCCTTTTCTCCTCACCCTCTCCAGCATTTATTGTTTGTAGACTTTTTGATGATGGCCATTCTTACTGGTGCAAGGTGATACCTCATTGTAGTTTTGATTTGCATTTCTCTAATAATGAGGCAAGAGTAGTGGAGTGGGGTGCCATTGCCTTCTCCAATAATGAGTGGTGTTCAGCATCTTTTCATGTGTCTGTTAGCCATCTGTATATCTACTTTGGAGAAATGTCTATTTAGGTCTTTTTCCCACTTTTTTATTGGGTTGTTTGTTTTTCTGGAATTGAGTTGTATGAGCTGCTTGTATATTTTGGAAATTAATCCTTTGTCAGTTGTTTCATTTGCTATTATTTTCTCCCATTCTGAGGGTTGTCTTTACACCTTGCTTATAGTTTCCTTTGCTATACAAAAGCTTTTAAGTTTAATCAGGTCCCACTTGTTTACTTTTGTTTTTATTTCCATTACTCTAGGAGGTAGGTCATAGAGGGTCTTGCTTTGATTTATGTCATCGAGTGTTCTGCCTATGTTCTCCTTTAAGAGGTTTATAGTTTCTGGTCTTACATTTAGGTCTTTAATCCATTTTGAGTTTATCTTTGTGTACAGTGTTAGGAAGTGTTCTAATTTCATTCTTTTACATGTAGCTGTCCAGTTTTCCCAGTACCATTTATTGAAGAGGCTGTCTTTGCCCCATTGTATAGTCTTGCCTCCTTTGTCAAAAATAAGGTACGCATAGGTGCATGGGTTTATTTCTGGGCTTTCTATCTTGTTCCATTGGTCTATATTTCTGGTTTTGTGCCAGAACCACACTATCTTGATGACTGTAGCTTTGTAGTATAATCTGAAGACAGGAAGGTTGATTCCTCCAGCTCCATTCTTCTTTCTCAGGACTGCTTTGGCTACTCAGGTACTTTGGGGTTTCCATATGAATTGTGAAATTTTTTGTTCTACTTCTGTGAAAAATGCCATTGGTAATTTGATAGGGATCACATTGAATCTGTAGATTACATTTGTTAGTATAGTCATTTTCACAATATTGATTCTCCCTACCCAGGAACATGGCATATCTCTCCATCTGTTTATGTTATCTTTGATTTCTTTTATCAGTGTCTTATAATTTTCTGTGTACAGTTATTTTGTCTCCTTAGATAAGTTTATTCCTAGATATTTAATTATTTTTGTTGCAATGGTGAATGGGATTGATTCCTTAATTTCTCTTTCTGATTTTTCATTGTTAGTATATAGAAATGCAAGAGATTTCTGTGTATTGATTTTGTATCCTGCAACTTTGCTAAATTAATTGATTAGTTCTAGTAATTTTCTGATAGTATCTTAAGGGTTTTCTATGTACAGTATCATATTATCTGAAAATAGTGAGAGCTTTATTTCTTCTTTTCTGATATGGGCTCCTTTTATTTCTTTTTCTGCTCTGATTGCAGTAGGCAGGACTTCCAAAACTATGTCGAATAATAGTCATGAAAGTGGACACCCTTGTTTTGTTCCTGATGTTGGGGGAATGCTGTCAGTCTTTCACCACTGAGAACAATATTTGGTGTAGACTTATCATATATGGCCTTTACTATGTTGAGGTAGGTTCTTTCTATGCACATTTGTTGAAGAGTTTTAATCATAAATGGGTGCTGAATTTTGTCAAGGGCTTTTTCTGCATCTATTGAGATTAATATATGGTTTTTATGTTTCAATTTGTTAATATGGTGTATCACATTGATTGATTTGTATATATTGAAGAATCCTTGCATCCCTGGAATAAACCCAACTTGATCATGGTGTATGAGCTTTTTGATGTGTTGCTGAATTCTCCTTGCTAAAATTTTGTTGAGTTTTGCCTCTATGTTGATCAGTGTTACTGGCCTGTAGTTTTCTTTTTTTGTGTTGTCTTTGTCTGATTTTGGTATCAGGGTGATGGTGGCCTCGTAGAATGAGTTTGGAAGTGTTCCTTCCTCTGCAATTTTTTGAAAGAGTTTTAGAAGGATAGGCATTAGCTTTTCTTTAGTTATTGATAGAATTCTCCTGTGAAGCCATCTGGTCCTGGGCTTTAGTTTTTTGGGAGATTTTTTTTTATCACAGCTTCAATTTCAGTGCTTGTAACTGGGTTGTTCATACTTTCTGTTTCTTCCTGGTTTAGTCTTGGAAGATGGAACTTTTCTAAGAATCTGTCCATTTCTTCCAGGTTATCCATTTTATTGCTATAAATTTGTTCAAAATAGTCTCTTAAATCCTTTGTATTTTGGCATTGTCTGTTGTAACCTCTCCTGTTTCACTTCTAATTTTGTTGATTTGATTCTTCTCTCTTTTTTTCTTGATGAGTCTGGGTACAGGTTTCTCAAATTTGTTTATCTTCTCAAAGAACAAGCTTTTAGTATTATTAATCTTTACTATTATTTCTTTCATTTCTTTTTCATTTATTTCTGCTCTGATATTTATTATTTCTTTCCTTCTGCTAATGTTGTGGAGTCTTTTGTTCTTTTTCCAGTTGTTTTAGGTGTAAAGTTAGGTTGTCTATTTGATGTTTTTCTTGTTCCTTGAGGTAGGATTGTATTGCTATCAACTTCCCTCTTAGAATGGCTTTTGCTACATCCCATAGGTTTTGAGTTGTGTTTTCACTGTCATTTGTTTCTAGAAAATTTTTTTATTTCCCTTTTGATTTCTTCAGTAACCTGTTATTTAGAAACATATTGTTTTGGGTGTGTGTGTGTGTTACATAGAAACATATTGTTTGATCTCCACATGTTTTGTGTTTTTTTTACAGTTCTTTTCTTGTAACTGATATCTAGTCTCATAGCCTTGTGATCAGAAAAGATGCTTGATATGATTTCAATTTTCTTAAATGTACTGAGGTATGATTTGTGACCCAAGATGTGGTCTATCCCGGACAATGTTCCATGTGCACTTGAGAAGAAGGTGTATTCTTTTGCATTTAGATGAAATGTCCTGAAGATATCAGTGAGATCCATCTCATCTAATGTATCATTTAAGACTTGGGTTTCTGTATTAATTTTCTGTTTTGATGATCTGTCTGTTGGTATGAGTGGGGCGTTAAAGTCTCCTGTTATGATTGTGTTACTGTCAATTTCTCCTTTTATGTCTGTTAGTGTTTGTCTTATGTATTGAGGTGCTCCTATGTTGAGTGCAGAGATATTTACAATTGTGCTGTCTTGCTCTTGGACTGATCCCCTGATCATTATGGAGTGTCCTTCCTTGTAATATTCTTTATTATAAGGTCTGTTTTGTCTGATATGAGGATTGCTACTCCAGCTTTCTTTTGCTTCCCATTTGCATGGAATATATTTTTCCATCTTCTCACTTTCAGTCTATATGTGTCTTCAGGTCTAAAGTGGGTTTCTTGTAGACAGCATATATATGGGTCTTGTTTTGGTATCCATTCAGCCAGCCTGTGTAATTTGGAGCATTTGATCCATTTACATTTAAAGTAATTATTGATATATATGTTCCTATTGCCATTTTCTTAATTGGGGTTTGATTCTGTAGATCTTTATCTTCTCTTGTATTTTTTGACTATATAAGTTCCTTTAACATTTGTTGTAAAGCTGGTTTGGTGGTACTGAATTATCTTAACTTTTGCTTGTCTGAAAAGGTTTTGATTTCTCCAATAATTTTGAATGAGATCCTTGCTGGGTACAGTAATCTTGGTTGTAGGTTTTTCCCTTTCAGTACTTTATATCCTACCATTCCCTTTTGGCCTGCAGTTTCTGCTGAAAGATCAGCTGTTAAACCTGTTGGGTTTCCCTTGTATATTACTTGTTGCCTTTCCCTTTCTGCTTTTAATGTTTTTTTCTTTGTGTTTAGTCTTCATTAGTTTGAAAAGTATGTGTCTTGCTGTGTTTCTCCTAGGATTTATCCTATATGGAACTCTTTGTGCCTCTTGAACTTGATTGACTGTTTCCTTTTCCATGTTGGGGAAATTTTCAGCTATAATCTCTTCAAAAATTTTCTCATACCCTTTTTCTCTTCTTCTTCTGGGACCTCTATAATTCTAATGTTGGTGTGTTTGATAGTATCCCAGAGGTCTCTGAGACTGTCCTCAGTTCTTTTCATTCTTTTTACTTTATTCTGCTCTTCAGAAGTTATTTCCACCATTTTATCTTCCAGCTCACTGATTCATCCTTCTGCTTCAAATATTCTCCTATTGATTCCTTCTAGAGTATTTTTAATTTCAGTAATTGTGTTGTTTGTCTCTGTATGTTTATTCTTTAATTCTTCTAAGTCTTTGTTAATTGATTCTTGCATTTTCTCAATTCTGTTTTCAAGGTTTTTGATCATCTTTACTATCATTATTCTGAGTTTTCAGGTAATTTCTTCTTCATTTCTTTGGACTCCTGTGTTTCTAGTTTGTTTATTCATTTGTGTATTATTTCTCTGCCTTTTTGTGTGTTTTTTTTTTTAATTATTGTGTTTGAGGTCTCCTTTTCTGAGGCTTCAAGGTTGAGTTCTTTCTTCCCCTTGGTTTCTGCCCTCCTATGTTTGGTCCATTGGTTTGTATAAACTTTGTATAGGGTCAAATTTGTGCTGAGTTTTTGTTGATGGGCAAGGCTGAGTGAGGTGGTTCTGTCTGCTGATGACTGGGTTTGTATTTTTGTTTTGTTTCTTGTTTAGATGAGGTGTCCTCATGGTGCTAATGGCGGTTGGGTGATGCTGGGTCTTGTATTCAAGTGGTTTCCTTTGTGTGAGTTCTCACTATCTGATACTCCCTTGGTTAGTTCTCTGATAGTCTAGGGTCTCAGAGTCAGTGTTCCCACTCCAAAGGCTCATGGCTTGATCTCTGGTCATGAATGAAGATTCCACAAGTGGTTTGTTATGGCATTAAGTGAGATTGAGTCAGATATCCAAAAATAAGAAACCAAAGATGTTTGAACCCCAGACAAATGGCCGTTACAAATCAGGCATTTAATAATTAAAATAAGGGAATATACACATAAACACCCATAAATAAAATCAAAATAGTTCAACAAAAATAAAGTACAATAGATTTACCCAGTGAACAAAGGAGACCCAAAATTGTATCTACCAGTTAAGGACAAAACTAACTAATGCACAAACTAGAAAACACAACTAAAGCAAGGTGCCAAGTGGGGAACAAAGCAATGAACACAAAACTAGCAAATATGTGGAGAGGAAAGGAAAGAAAGAACAGATATGCAAAGAAAATAGAGGTAGAGGAAGATTTATATACATTAAAGATTAATTGCAAGGGGAAAAAGGTAAACAAAGGAATAAATGTGGAAAAATAATATTAGGTTTAAAATTTTTAATTTAAAAAAAAAGAAAGGAAGAAGAAAGAAAAAAGAAAAAAAGGAAAACTCCACAGAACTGAGAAAGCCCAAAATAGAGACAGAGGTTTATAACAACAATAAAAAATGTTACTGAGTGGGAAAAAAAAAAAAAAATCAAAAGCTTAATTCGAGTTTATTGTGCCAATAAAATTGACAACTACAATGGAGGTGGGAGGAAAAGAAAAAAAGTAAAAAACATCCAAAAGAATCTACAGAACAAGTCAAAACATAAGAATAATAGGTGTTTCTCTTGAGTCACTGCTGTCAGTCCTTCCCCTCGCTGGGAGTCACAGTCTACCTCACCTCCCTCGGATGCCCTCCAACACTGTGCTGGTCTCTGGACCTGCTGTGGGGGTGGCTCAGATTCTAATCTGGTCCTCCTCCTGTGTGTTCTTGCCTCCAGTGTCCATGTCTATCAGAAGTAGTGTGTTTTCTTTTGTGGGAGCTTTCAATGTCCTTTTATATATTCCAGAGGCACAGAGTCTGCTTAGTTGATCATGTGGATTTAATCTGCAGCTTGTACAGCTTGGGGAAGGTTTTGAGTGTTCTTCTTTAGCCACACTGGCCCTGGGTTTCAATTGTAGTTTTATTTCCACCTCTGCATGTGGGTCATCCATTGGGGTTTCCTCCTGAGGCTGTCCTAGAAGACTTGGGTCTGCCCCAGTGAGGGCCAGGTGTGGAGGTGGTGCAGCTGCTTGGGTTGCAGGGGTTCTGGCAGCACCAGGTACTCAGGGGGGTTGGCGACTAGGGTAGTAGGAAATATAGTGCTCTAGAAGGGTATGGCAACCAGTATTGGCCAGTACACTCCAGTATTATTGACTGGAGAAAGCCCCTGACAGAGAAGCCTGGCAGGCCACAGGGTTGCCAAGAGTTGAACATGACCGAAGTGACCCTGCGTGCATAGACGCAAGCTTTTTTTTGCCTGTGGCAGGTCTGCCCCAGTGAGGGTTGAGCGTGAAGTTGGCACAGCTGCTTGGGTTGTGGAAACCCTTGTGGCACTAAGTGTGCAGGGACATGGACTGCCGCCTCTGCAGGAGTTATGGCCCAATCAGAGTCTTTTTTCAACCCCTTGTAGCTGGTGATCAGAAGGCCTCTTTGGCCAGTCTTTCTCCATAGTTCCACCTGTTCAGGCACTTAGAGGGCCCCCTGGCTGGGGTTCTATTCTGTACATTGGCAGGTCAGGTGCTTGATGGGCCAGCCTGTCTATTGTTAAGTTGCCAATGCTGGCATGTGGGAAGAGAGAGGCTATGGTTGATGGCTCTACCCCCTATGCATGACTCAGCAGTATTGCCTTGCTTCCATGGCTGCCTGGCTTTCCTCCACAGGCATTTCCCACCACAATCTCCTCCTTCACATCCCCTCAGTCCTTCTCTCTGCAGTCGACAACAGTCCTCACCCTGGGATTGCTCTGCAATCCCTAAACTCCAGCTCCCAGCTGCTGCTCCCTCTAGGGGACGGGCATCCCCGTTCAGGGTATGTGTGGCTGCGGCAAGGCCAGTCTGATTCTCATTCCATTTAGGCCGCCACAGATCAGCTGTTTCACTCTCAGCCTTAAAGATTTCTCCTCTGACTCAGACAGTTCCCCCGATGTGGGGATCAGACCCCTGCTTCAGCTCCCCCAGCCGCCGAGAGCAGGTCCAGTCCTACTAACACTCCTGTTTCCCCCGCTAGTTCCTTCATCCTACCGAGGTTTGTGTGGGTCTATATATTCTTTTCCACTGGTCAGGTCCTCCTGTCCACTCTCAGCGGGTGTTCTGCATGCACTTCTGTGTCTGAAGGTGTGTTCCTGATGTATCCGTGGAGAGAGATGTACTCCACGCCCACCTACTCCTCCGCCTTCTTGTTCTCCTCCAATATAACATTTTTTAATGCCCATCAGTTTCACCTACCCTTGTACATCATATAAATGGAATCATATCTTATTTACCTTTTGTGTCTGGCCTTTCCCCCTCAAAATAATGTTGTAGGGTTCATCCCTGTTGTTATATGTATCAGTAGTTTATTCTTTGTCATCATTGTGTAGTGATCCTTTGTATGGAGAGAGCAGAATTTATCTATCAGTTCTCCTATAGATGGAAATTTGGATTATTCACAGTTTTAAGTATTATAAATAAAGCTTTTATGAACACTACTATACATACCATCTGGCAAACACATCCTAATTCCTGTTAAATGTACTATATACCTGTAAATTGCTAGGTCATAAGCTAAGCATATGTTTAGCTTTCTTAGATATTACCAAGCAGTTTTCCAGACTAACTGAACTAATTTAAACTTCCACTGAAATGTGTAATAAGTCAAGTTTCTGTGCACCCTTCACAAGAGTTGGTATTATCTTTTTTCACTTTAAACATTGTTAGTGTTGGATTATTATATTGTGATTTTGATTGGCATTTCCCTTGTGCATTAGGAAGCTAAGTTCCATTTCAAATGTTTATTGGAAATATAGGTATCCTCTTTTGTAAAGTATATTGTCCAGTCTTTTGCATATTTCTTTGAATTGATTACTTCTTAATATATATTTTAAAACTTCCTATATCCTATGGATACAAGTCTTTGGTTAGATATACATACCATGAAAATCACCCAGTTGAAGTGTAGCTTATTACTATTTTCTATTTCTCTCATTTGCTATTTATTTTGCTTTTTTTTTCTATTTGTCCAATTTTTCTTTAATTTTTTTATTCTTTTTTTCCTACTTGCCACTTTATTTTGGATTAATCAGTACTTTTTATTATCCTATTTTGTCACCTCTATGAGCATTTTTATTTCATCTCAGTACATTTCGAGTTTTCAATAAATATAAATGAATCCTTAATACAAACTATGTTAAGTTGGCTCTTATTTACATTCAAGAATCTTACAAATATTTATACCTGTTTATCTGCTTTCACGATGGTGTGATCATTCACCTAGAGGCAGATATTCTAGAATGTGAAGTCAAGTGCGCCTTAGAAAGCATCACTATGAACAAAGCTAGTGCAGGTGATGGAATTCCAGTTGAGCTATTTCAAATCCTGAAAGAGGATGCTGTGAAAGTGCTGCACTCAATATGCCAGCAAATTTGGAAAACTCAGCAGTGGCCACAGGACTGGAAAAGGTCAGTTTTCATTCCAATCCCAAAGAAAGGCAATGCCAAAGAATGCTCAAACTACCACACAATTGCACTCCTCTCACATGGTAGTAAAGTAATGCTCAGAATTCTCCAAGCCAGGCTTCAGCAATACGTGAACCATGAATTTCCAGATGTTCAAGCTGGTTTTAGAAAAGGCAGAGGAACAAGAGATCAAATTGCCAACATCAGCTGGATCATGAAAAAAGGTAGAGAGTTCCAGAAAAACGTCTATTTCTGCTTTGTTGACTATGCCAAAGCCTTTCACTGTGTGGATCACAATAAACTGGAAAATTCTTCAAGAGATGGGAATACCAGACCACCTGACCTGCCTCTTGAGAAACCTATATGCAGGTCAGGAAGCAAAAGTTAGAACTGGACATGGAACAACAGACTGGTTCCAAATAGGAAAAGGAGTACGTCAAGGCTGTATATTGTCACCCTGCTTATTTAACTTATATGCAGAGTACATCATGGGCAGGAAGAAGCACAAGCTGGAATCAAGATTGCCAGGAGAAATATCAAATAACTTCAGATATGCAGATGACACCACCCTTATGGCAGAAAGTGAAGAGGAACTCAAAAGCCTCTTGATGAAAGTGAAAGTGGAGAGTGAAAAAGTTGGCTTAAAGCTCAACATTGAGAAAACAAAGATCATGGCATCTGGTCCCATCACTTCATGGGAAATAGATGGGGAAACAGTGGAAACCATGTCAGACTTTATTTTGGGGGGCTCCAAAATTACAGATGGTGATTGCAGCCATGAAATTAAAAGACGCTTACTCCTTGGAAGGAAAGTTATGACCAACCTAGATAGCATATTGAACAGCAGAGGCGTTACTTTGCCAACAAAGGTCCATCTAGTCAAGGCTATGGTTTTTCCAGTGGTCATGTATGGATGTGAGAGTTGGACTGTGAAGAAAGCTGAGCACTGAAGAATTGATGCTTTTGAACAGTGGTGTTGGAGAAGACTCTTGAGAGTCCCTTGGACTGCAAGGAGATCCAGCCAGTCCATTCTGAAGGACATCAGTCCTGGGTGTTCATTGGAAGGAATGATGCTAAAGCTGAACCTCCAGTACTTTGGCCACCTCATGCGAAGAGTTGACTCATTGGAAAAGACTCTGATGCTGGGAGGGATTGCGGGCAGGAGGAGAAGGAGATGACAGAGGATAAGATGGCTGGATGGCATCACCAACTCGATGGACGTGAGTTTGAGCGAACTCCAGGAGTTGGTAATGGAGAGGGAGGCCTGGCGTGCTGCAATTCATGGGGTCGCAAAGAGTTGGACATGACTGAGTGACTGAATTGAACTGATCTGCTTTCACTGTTTTTTTTTGTTACTGCCATTTAATTTATTTTATATGTATTATATATACTACTTTGTTATGATTTATTTGATTTGTCATGATTGTTGCTCTGAATGGTCAACAATCAGATTTACTCATGCTGTTTCTTCATTCCTTCTGGTATGTCTTTGTTTTCATCTCTGATTTTTTCAGGCTAAAGATTTTTCTTTAGTGTTTTTTATAATGTAGGCCACTACCAACAAATTTATCATATTTTTTCCTCAGAATATCTTTATTTTCCCTTTATTTTTTCAAGTTTTATAGAGATATAATTCACATACAGTGCTGTATAAATTTAAGGTGTTTGACATAATGATTTGACTTACATACATCATGAAAAGTGAAAGTGTTAGTCACTCAGTTGTGTCTGACTCTTCAACCCCATGGACTGTAGCCCGCCAGGCTCCTCCGTCCATGGGGTTCTCCAGGCAAGAATATTGGAGTGGGTAACCATTTCTTCGCCAGGGAATCATCCCAACCTGGGGACTGAACCCAGGTTTCCTGCATTGAAGGCAGATTATTTACCATCTGAGCCACCAGGGAAGCCCTATGAAATGGTTACCACAATAGTTTGGTGAACATCTGTCATCTCATTTAGACACTTTATAGAAAAAAAAATGTTTTTCTCTTTGTGATGAAAATTATTAGGATTTACTCTCTCAACAGGTTTCCTTTACAATGTACAGCAGTGTTATTAATAATTATTTTTATCATATTGTACATTATATCCCTAGTACTTATTTATCCTCTAAGTTTGTACCTTTTGACTGCCATTATCCAAACCCCTCTCCTCCCCCCTCTCCCTCTGGTAGCCAGAGATATGATCTATTTGATTTGATGTTTGTTATTTGATATTTCTATACATTTCAAAATGTATTGTTTTTGAAGGATATATTTACTGAGTATAGCATTCTATATTGGTAGGTTTTCTCATTTACGTTTTTCTCAGTTTTCTTTTTCCTTTAAAAACAGCTTTCCTTTTTTCCCTTAAGATCATGATTTCATTGAGAAATTAGCTGTCATTCTTTGTGTTGTTTCACTGATACAAATATGTCTTTTTCTCTAGGGTTTTAAGATGGCTTTTTAAAAATGTTTTGGTTGACTATAATGAAAGTAGTTGTGATTTCCATTACGTATTTCGTTTTTAGGGTTTCTAGAACTTCTTAAACCTGTGGATTAAAGACTTGCATCTGTTTTGAAACTTCACCAGATATTGTTCCCTGAAACATTCCTTCTGCCACATTTCTCTCTCTGCTCCTTATAGTACCCAGTCACACCTGCATTAGATCATTTGACTATGTCTCACACGTGACATTTTCTCTGGGCTCTCTTTCTTTCACTCTGTGTTTGACTTTTTTCTGCTTTTCTTTCTTTGATTTCACTGATCATGTCTTCTCCTGTGTCCAGTCTGCTGTTAACCATCATTAAATTTCTTAATTTCAGATATAGCATTTTACAATCCAAGAATGCCTACTTAATTCTTTCTATAATTTCAAATTTTCTGTTGAAGTTCTCCTCATTCATTTTTCAATCCTTACTCAATTTTTTGAACATATTGATTATAGATATTTTAAGGTATTTTTCTTCAAACTGTAACATCCAAGATCTTCTATCAGTCTACTTCTATTGACTTATTTTTCTCAGTTACTGGTCACCTTTTATGCTTCTTGACACATCACAGTGTTTATTTTTAATGCCAGATATTGAATATAAAGTAACCATATGGACTGGATTTTACTTTTCCCCCAGTGATGGTTTGCCTTTTCCAGATTCAAAGTAACTGAGATAGACAAGGTTGCAGCAGAAGACAGAAGCAATCAACTTCTGATTAAGAACATCTTTACAGGACAGTTGGCATGGAATTTTAATTGAGAGTCTGGCTAGCATGAGGGCTTCCCTGGTGGCTCAGTGGTAAAGAATCTGCCTACCAATGCAGGAGACAAGTTCAGTCCTTGGCTCAGAAAGATCCTCTGGAGGAGGGCATGGCAACCCACTCCAGTATTCTTGCCTGAAGAATCCCTTGGACAGAGGAGCCTGGTGAGCTACAGTCCAAGGGGTCACAAGAGTCAGGCACAACTTGGCAACTTAGCAACAACAACTAGCTAACGTATCCCCTAACCTGGCTGACTTAGATTTTTATATTTTTGAGTTTTGTCCTCTAACCTCCTGCACCATAATGTTTCTAAATAGAGCATGAGTAAAAACCTAATGGAAGTTTGAGCAGTTTTCATTCCTCAAGTGGTGCTTTTCTTCCAAATATCACGAAACAGTGTAAGATTTCAGTATTCACTTTCAGAGTCATGAGCCTCTCATGTAGCTTCCAGAATCAGCAAGTGAAGCATGAGGTCAAATGACTATTATGCATTTAGGTCTCCTGGAGTTTACAAATTCACACATCAGATCATTTCAATATCCAAACATTTTTTGAGTTTCTTTCTTCCAGCAGTGTCATATACTAGGTATAATTACATTGCCCCCTCTCCCAACCCCAATTCATATCCTTTCCCAGAACCTCAGAATGTGACTTCACTAGAAATAGTGTTACTGTAGATGTAATTAGTTAAAATGAGGTCAGACTGAAAGAGGATGTGCTTGTAATTCAATATGACAAAAAGAAGAGAAGGGACAGGGCCTTCCCTGGTAGTCCAGGGCTTAGGAATCTGCCTGCCAATGCAGGGGTTAGTGGTTCAATCCCTGGTCTGGGAACTAAGATCTTACATGCCATGGGGAAACTAAACCCATGTGCCACAACTTCTGAGCATGCGCCCTAGAGCCTGGGAGACAAACTTCTGAGCCAGAACACCCCAACTACCGAAGTTTGCTCCTCCTAGAGCCCATGGTCCCAACAAGAGAAGCCACTGCAATGAGAAGCCTTCACATGGAAACTTGAGAGTAGCCCCCACTCACCACAACCAAAGAAAGCCCACATGCAGCCAATAAATAAATCCTTAGAGAGAGAGAGAGAGAGAAGGGACACAGAGATGAGAGACACAGAGGGAAAGTGGCATGGGAAGACACAGCGGGAGCTTGAGTGATGCAGCCAAAAGCCCAGGAACGCCAAGGATTAACAGCCACCACCAGAAGCTAGGAGAGGCAAGGAAGAGTCTACACAGAGTCTCAGAGGAGTGAGGCCCTGCTCCCACTGTGATTTCAAACTTCTAGCATCTAGAACTGGGAGAGAATAAATTTCTGTTGCTTTGCTGCTGCTAAGTCACTTCAGTCGTGTCCGACTCTGTGCGACCCCATAGACGGCAGCCCACTAGGCCCCCCGTCGCTGGGATTCTCCAGGCAAGAACACTGGAGTGGGTTGCCATTTCCTCCTCCGATGCATGAAAGTGAAAAGTGAAAGTGAAGGCATTCAGTCGTGTCTGACTCCTAGCAACCCCATGGACTGCAGCCTACCAAGGCTCCTCCATCCATGGGATTTTCCAGGCAAGAGTACTGGAGTGGGGTGCCATTGCCAACCTATTTTGTGGCACTTTGTATGGAAAACTTAGGAAACTAATGACCCTTCATTTAAACCAAGCTGGATCATCAGCCTGAGTTCAGCATCTGCAGATACCCTCCAACAGTAAAGAGGCTTCCTGGGTGGAGCTAGTGGGTACAGAACCCACCTGCCAATGCAGGAGACTTAGGAGACGTGTGTTAGATCCCTGGGTTGGGAATTGCCCCTGGAGGAGGAAATGGCAACCCACTCCAGTATTCTTGCCTGGAAAAATCCCACAGAGAAGCCTTGTGGGCTACAGTCCGTGGGGTCACAAAGAGTAGGACACAACTGAAGCACCTTAGTACGCTCAGACAGTAAAGCAACTGGTGACTCCTGTCCACTTGTACAGGTTTCCTCTCTGTTCATTTTAACTTTGTTGCTTCTCTACATCTTCATTGCCTTAATTTTTTTGGTTTTTGCATTTTTGACCTTTTAAATTACTGCACAGTAGCTGTATTGTACTGCATAACAGTAAAAGAATGTTCATTTGCTTTCTTCTCCCTTCTACCTAACACCACAAGTTCCTCCTCTACTTTTAATTGCTACCACCCCATCCCAATGTTGATGTCTAATTAAAACCTGTAACTTAATAATGCCTATAATGCTTATACTTTTGTCAACTTTGTTTTGCTTTTAAGCATTCAGAAACTTAAACTATGTGGTATTGTTAGACTACAGCTTTATCTACTGATAACCATGAGCCTGATTTAGTAAACTTTACTTGAAATGCATAATTATGTCAGAGCTAAATTATAAATTCAATGAATACTAATAAATTAAAAGCATTAAGAATATAATTTAATTCTAATTGTTCACTTAAGTAACCCAGTAAGAAAAGCTACAGAGAATTAAAATAAAACTGTTTTCTATTAATGGAATGCTGTTCTATTTTGGGACCAATTTAAGGACTATTTCCTTTACAGTTATACTCTGTCACCCACTCACATTCATTTACTGTCTCCTTGCTATGATTTCTCCCTGTCACCTCCGGTAACTTCCAGTGGTATTATTTATGACATTAACACACAAACATTCTCACCTCCATATCCTGAGAGCATCTCAAACTTATGTGTTCAAAACTAATCTCATTATAACTTTTCCAACCACAGCCCCAAAGTTTGAGTTCCTTCTCTTCGCCTCTCCAATTTAAGTAGATAATACACTCATCCACTCTGTCTCCAAAGATGTGGGACTAAGGGATCCTCCTGTATCCCCTTCTGTCATCTTCACCGCCAACTGGTGACCAAATACTACGAATTCTTCTGTCTGAACACCTTCCACATCTGTTCCCTCCTTTACATTGCTGCCTGAATTCAAATCTTTATACTATTGCTGTGGTTTAGATTTTCATCATCTCTCACCTCAGCATTTAGAATAATCTCCCTATTGAATCTTCTCTCTTTAAAAAAAAAAAAAAAACTAAATTTATTTTTTTTAATTGGAGAATAATTGCTTTACAATATTGTGTTGGTTTCTGCCATACATCAACATGAATCAG
This sequence comes from Bos grunniens, assembly GCF_055505025.1. Taxonomy (NCBI): domain Eukaryota; kingdom Metazoa; phylum Chordata; class Mammalia; order Artiodactyla; family Bovidae; genus Bos; species Bos grunniens. The sequence continues at coordinate 44,721,708 of NC_141193.1, read as the reverse complement.
CCATAGGTATAAATATATCCCCTCCATCTAGAACCTCCCTCCCACCTCCCACCCCATCCCACTCCTCTAGATTGATACTGGCTTTTTCCTCCTACCGTTTATGCTGAAAACTAGTTCTTAAACTGTCTATGCAAAGAACAGGTTTTATCACGTTACTTCCATTTTTAAAGATCTTTGGTTCTGCAGTGGCTACAAAAAGGAATCCCAACTCCTCTGCTCCAGTCAAAACTCTTCAAATTCATCATTTACATTTTTCATGCCTCTTTAATTCTTTAAATGCATGAAATCTATGCTCCAGCCTCTTCACTGATAGTGCTCTTGCATTTTAAAGCTGCACGCCCACTTATATCCCTGTGCTTCTGCACACGCTAAGTCTCTCTCAGTGAAAAGCCTACCTCGAGTTATTGGTCAGTTCCACTGAGCTCACATTCTCCTGGTTTCTAATAACTCTAGTTGTCCATTCTCAAATAAACTATGTCCCTTACATGTCACTTCCTGTGTTTGTCTTCCTTTTGTCACGTACAATCCAGATACTGAACACAGATTTTCTGCTTCCTTAGCTTTATGCCACCAACTAAGCACTCACTCGGGCTTCCCAGATGGTTCAAGTGGTAAAGAACCCCCTGCCAATGCAGGAGATATGAGTTCAATCCCTGGCAACCCACTCCAGTATTCTTGCCTGGAGAATCCTATGGACAGAGAGGCCTGGTGGGCTACAGTCCACAGAGTCCCAAAGAGTCGGGCACAACTGAAGCGACTTGGCACGGCACATCACAACCACTCACACAGGCATCTATGTGTGCGCCAAACTACTATCAACAAAATGAGGATGAGATAAATAGGTTCAGAACAATAAACAAGTTCTGAACAAATTCCTTAGGGAATTTCTGGAGTTCTAATAATGCTCTATTTCTTGAGCCAGGATGTGTGTGTTTTGAGAAAAACTAATGTATGGTTATGATTTTTACACTTTCCTGTCTTAATGTTTTCATAAGAGTTCACCTTAACCCTCTATGCAGATAAAAGTCCTATGATCACTATATCCAGTCTAACATTTCTTCCAGTCCACATTTTTTTTTTCCACAGCACTCTCCCCTGCACACTCCTGTGCCTCCAACCAGATTTCTGCCACCATGATGATTGATTCTTCTCCCTTGCTTTCTCTGTAATCCTTACTTCCTTTCTTCTCAGTATTTCTACACACCAAAATAAATAAGTTACTCTGTCACATAGAAGGCCATTTACTCCAGAGGAAAAAAAATGATGTGCTCCCTACAGGGGATAACGCAACTGCAGCAATGTAATTTTTTCCACTGAATTACACCAACATACAAATGGAAATCTCATATTGTTACACCAGCATATAAACATGTTCCTTTTTCTCCATTAAACTATAGATTTCTGGAGAAAACAATGCCTTACTTATCTCTGCTTTCCAAATTCCTAGCACAATGCCTTATATATGGCAAGTATTTGAAAAATACTGCTAAATAAACATGACTTTATTTCCCTCCGACCTAGGTGGGGTTACAATGGCTAGAGAACCTAAAACAGTGCTTCTTCCCAGTCTGTGGGCTGCAGGTTCCAGGGGTCACCGTTGATTTGTTGACTGGGTCTAGAATTCTTGTATGGTTGAGCACTGTCAGGATACTGAATTATACCTTGCATCTCCTTATATAGATGTGTATGTGTTTATACATACATGTGCCTTATTTTTAATACACAAGCTGCTGCAGTTAACAAATTATAAATTAATTGTTAAGTGACTGAAGTCAGTAATTTCTGGTTACTATGTGTTTTCTGTAAGAAAAAATACTAAAAGTACAAATAACATTTATGAAGTACATGGAATTTTTTGGCATTAAAACAATTTTCTTTATTTAAAAAGGCTGGTCCCACTAGTGTGGCAGAGTTTCTTTTCCCTTTCTGTTACAGTACATTTCCAGCTGGAGCTGTCCACATTTTATCTGATAAAAATATCTCATGAGGATTTGAGGTGGTTAGTTACAGGATACTTTCTGATGCCTCAGAATTTCTTTCCTACCACCTTGTTTGCTTTAAAAAAGCTTATTAATGGTTTAGCCATTGCTCAAAACACTTCAGCAGCTCCGTCTGAAAGCATGAGTGGAAAAGCCAAAACAATGTGTTGAGAGGAAAGAACTGTCTGGTAAGAGTAGCTGGACTAAAGGAAAACTATCATGAGGGCCAAACAAAATAAACTAAGTGTCACAGCCACCCCTGAATTAGAGATTTCTCGTCATAAAATACACCAACACATTGACAAAGGTCAAATTTTGTAGAAACAAAAAGAAAATTATCTTTCTTTAATTCAGCACTTCCTTTTTGTTTTACTATGTATGAACTCACTTCAAGAAAGACTACACCAGAACAGTATTAATAACTATACATTGATGAAGAAATTTCATCACATTATACTAGTGTTGTTGCTGTTGTTGTTGCTGTTGTCGTTGCTGTTGTTCTACTGCTAAGTTGTGTCCAACTCTTTGTGATCCCACGGACTGCATACGCCAGGCTTCCCTGACCTTCACCGTCTCCTGGAGTTTGCTCAGACTCACGTCCATTGATTCAGTGATGCTATCTAACCATCTCATCATCCGTCACCACCTCTCCTCCTGTACTCAGTCTTTCCCAGAATCAGGGTCTGTGCTAAACAGAAGTCCATGTTTGTCTTTCTGTTAGCCAAAGATTTAAGTTAATTAACATTTGACATGACAGCTTTGGCTTAATATACTTCTTGGATTTTTTACACTTTGACACTACTTCTCATTGCCGGGGTAAATAAAAATTTCTGTCTTGGAGTCTACTTTAAGGAAATGGAACATAGAGCCAGATCAAGACCTCAGATACTAACACATCAAAGTTTTGAGAAACATTAGCTGTCACATTTTTTTTTATTTCAATTCCAGAGTTTAAGAAATGAGAGTAATTATCCATCCAAGTGTTAGTGCATGTAATTTTCCATGATGAGTACCCACCATCAAAAGTACTCCAAGAGATCCTTTGAAAAAAGCCCTTGCATTAGAAAACTGCAAAATCTTATAAACTCTTAATACACTGGGACTGAAATCCAAGATGTAATAAAGACGTTTAAAATAAACCAACCAGTTTGCTCAGTCAGTCACTTGAGGCACTGGATTTAGATTCCAAAGATCTATAAAGAAAACTTAACCAGTAGCTGACACTATATCTTCCCGAGTCTCAGTTTCTCATGTGTAAGATGGGGATGATTATTAAAAACACCTAACTCACAGGACTCGAGAGAGGATGATGATTATTAAAAACACCTAACTCACAGGACTTGAGAGAGGATTGAATAGGATGGTGTGTGGGAAGAAAATGCCTGCTTCCAACCAAAACAAAATAATTGACACTGGACTTATTTTCCTGCTTGAAATAACAACAACATATAAGACAAAGCACTAAAAATAATTGTTTTCAAGATATTGGACATGAAGAGGTGGAGGACAGTTTATTCTTAAGAGACAGGAAATAAATGAGGTGAGCCCTCTGAGTTGAGAAGATGGAATTGTAAGTTAAGAGAGACCATGAAAGCTAGAGTTCACAGAGCACAGAACAAAAAGGCAAAAGGGCCATGTAAAGAGAACTCGGAATCTGTGTAGGCTCCCTTTTGAGTATTCAGCTGAGTATTGATCATTATATGCATGTGAGGATAACACTTGAGACCCGAGAAAGAACCACCCTGAAGGAACAGAGAGATCAGGGCTCCTGGCACCCATATGGGACAAGAACAGTGTCTGTCCCCAGCAGTCAGAATGGAAAAACTCATAATTCACTGGGCAGAAACAATACTTAAGAGAAACTATGTAGCACTAATGGATTCCCAGGTGGCGCAAGAGGTAAAGAATCCACCTGCCAGCACAGGAGATGCAAACGACTACAGTTCAATCCCTGGGTTGGAGGGATCTCCTGGAGAAAGAAAGGGCAACCACTCCAGTATTCTTGCCTGGAAAACCCCATGAACAGAGGAGCCTGGTGGGCCACAGTCCATGGGGTTGCAAAGAGTCAAACACAACTGAGCGATTAAGTATACACAGCACATGTAGCATGAGCAGGATATATTAGAGAAGAAAAATATCTCAACTCAGTGACCATAGAGCCAGCTTAAGAAAAAAAAAAAAGAAATTTGGAAAAAAAGAGAAAATTAAACCCAAAGTAAATGGAAGAAATGAAGTAATAGATCAGAGTGAAAACTCAATGAAATATAAAACAGAAACACAGTAGAGCAAATCAATGAACCGAAAGCTTGGTTCTTTGAAAAGATCAATAAAACTGAAGACAGACTGATCGCAGAGAGATAGAAAACACAAATTACCACTGTCAGGAATGAGAGCAGTAACATCACTACAGTGTCTATAGATGTGAAAAGGAAAACAAGGAAATATTTTTTAAAACATCTAATAAATGTTAATTTAAATAAAATGGAGAAGTTCCTTGAAATTCAAAACCTACAGGACTTCAAAGAAGAACACACAGCCTAAATAGTCCTATAGCTCTTAAAGAAATTCAATTTAAATTTAATTTAGCTAAAACTTTATCATAGTAGTAGTATGATAAAGTAGTAGTAGTTAAAAAGTTTATCTTACACACATACACACACACATCCCTCTAAGCTTTATCATTTAACTGGTGAAATGCCACCAAATATTTAAGGAAGAACTGATATAAATTCTATGTAAACTCTACCAGAAAATTAAAGAGGCAAGAATACTTCCCAGTTTGATCAATGAAGCTGGCATTGCCTTGTACAAAAATCAGACCAAGATGATCACAAGAAAACTACAACGAATGTACTTCATAAGCATTGGTATAAATATTCCAAACAAAATTTTAGCAAATCATATCCAACAAATGTAAAAAGTATATTATGTCATGAACAAGTATGATTTAGCCCCACATGTAAGACTGATTAAATAGTCAAAGATTCATCAAAGTAATTTTATGAGTGAAAGTCATTCAGTTGTGTCCAACTCTTTGCAACCCCATGGGTGCTACAGACCATAGAATTCTCCAGGCCAGAATACCAGACAGGGTAGCCTTTCCCTTCTCCGGGGGATCTTCCCAACCCAGGGATTGAAACCAGGTCTGCTACATTGCAGGCAGACTCTTTACCAGCTAAGCCACAAAACCTACAAAACTGTTAAATGTGTTGAAACCTAATATTTATTTCTGACAAAATTCTCAGCAAATTAGAATTAGATATAAATCTCAAGCTAATAATATATCCCCCTATGATTAGGCAAAGAGATAAGCTCTTACTACAAGAGGGTCTAGTCAGTGAAATATACATCAAGAAAGGAAATTAAATGCACCCAGATTTGAAACAATAAAACTGTCTTTATTAACAAATTACATGAATTCTAGCCTAAAAAAATCCAGTGGTATCTACAAAAAGTTCTAGGGAGTGTATTAAGTCTGCAAGATTAACCTACAAAAATCTACTCTATTTCTCTACAGTAACAGTGAACAGAAAGTAAAATTAAAAATTAGTACTGCTTAAAATAATACTAAAACTTTGAAATACTATAGGGTGTATCTAGCAATAGATATGCAACTCTTTATGATAAAAGCTACAAATCATTGCTCAGAAAATTAAAGATGACTTAAGCAACTTTTTTGTTGTTTAAGATACATTGTGTGCACATATCATGAGACTTCATAACATTAAGATGTCAATTCTCCCAAAATTGATATATGGATTTGAAGACTTCTAATCAAAATCCTAGCAATCTTTTTGAAACATAAATTGGAAAACTGATTAAATATATTTTATGGAAATGCAAAGGATCTAGAATACTCAAAAGAACTCAATATTCAAATATTGGGCTTCCCAGTGGTGCAAGTGCTGAAGAATCTGCCTGGCAATGCAGGAGATGTAAGAAATGATGGTTCAATCCCTGGGTCAGGAAGATCCCCTGGAGAAGAAAATGCCAACACACTCCAGTATTTCTTTTTCTATTTCTGGAAAATTCCATGGACAGAGGGCCCTGGTGAGCTACAGTCCATGGGGTTGAAAAGAGTTGGAGTGACTGAGCATGCACCCGCCATATGCAAAGATAGGCTTTTTAACAAATGGCACTGGAAAATCTGGATAGCCATTAGTTCATTGGAAACTCATCAACAGAAAGCAATACACGATTGATATACCTGTGTAGCAAATCTCAAAATAATTACGCTGAGTGAAAGACACCAGGAAAAGGAAGATAAACACTGCATGATTCAATTTCTATGAAACTTTAGAAAAATACAAAGTAATCTCCAGGGACAGAACACAGATTAGTAGTTACATCAGATCGCATCAGGGGATGGGAGGCATTAAGAAAGTCCATGAGGACACTTGGAGTTGATGGATATATTCGCTATCTTGTTTGTTGAAATGATTTCACAAAAGAAAACATAAATGAAAATTTATGTTTACCAAATTGCTCAATTTCAATATGTGTAGTGCATTGTATGTCAATTTTATCTTAATAAAGCTCTTTAGAGGTGTTTAAGTATATATATCTATATAGATATAGATATAGATATTGTTGTTTAGTCACTAAGTTGTATCTGATTCTTTTGCAACCCCATGGACTGTAGCCCACCAGGCTCCTCTGTCCACGGGATTTCCCAGGCAAGAATACTGGAGTGGCTTGCCATTTCCTTCTCCAGGGGATCTTCCTGGCCCAGGGATCGAACCTGTGGTCTCCTACGTTGGTAGGCAGATTCTTTATCAATGACCACCTGGGAAGCCTCTATTCAGAGAGTAGGATACTGGAAATATGATTTCTAGGTGATGGAAGAATAGAGGATGTGCCATTATGCATGCAGCAACATAAATTAGATGTTTATTTTCCTTCCCCATCATGCAACACTATTCTTTTCAATAAAGGATACCACTGAGCCACCTGGGAAGTGTTACATAAAAATTATATAACAATCTACCTATACAAATTATATTAATATATCACATTAGGATAGGTATAAAATATATATTATATAAAAATGTACCATTTTTCCCCAGACTTTGTCTCAGGCTTCAGAGAAGTTTCGCAAATAACCAAGCTGTCTATCTCTTACAACTCTTGCAATTTTGATGCCCAGAGCCAAATAGAAATTGATTTTATAGAAGGATTTTTTCCCTCTTGCTTTTCATTCCTAAGCTCATCACTTTGGGGTTGCCCAGTGGAGCATTCTCTCATGGAGCTGACTCAGGAGGCTGTGCTGAGTGATGGCCAGAAGGCTAGAGAGTAAGGAGCAGTGTTAAATTCAGCTTCACCACTCACTCGCTCTTTAACCTTGGGCCAGTCACTTAGCCTTGCCTTCTTTAATGATATAATGTAAATAATTCTTATATTTCAGAGTCATTATGAAGATAAAGGAAGATGGTATAGGTAAAGATTCTAATAAAAGGATCTCTAGAAATGTTCTATTGTACTTATGCTTATAAATTATCACAATAGATTGTGCTTTAAAAAATTCTTATGCTTACATTGTTGTGAAGAAGGAATATACCAGGTGGTATGGTTAAATATATTTTCTAATAATCCCATGGCTACAGGTGATGATTGCGTGTGTGCTCAGTCGCTTCAGCGTGTCTGACTCTTTGCAACCCTATGGACTGTAGCCTGCTAGTCTCCTCTGTCCATGGGGATTCTCCAGGCAAGAATACTGAAGTGGGTTGCTGTGCCTGCCTCCACAGGATCCTTCCAACCCATGGATTCAACCCATGTCTCTTCTATCTACTGCATTGAAAGGTGGCCTCTTTCCCATTATTGCCACCTGGGAAGCCCACATATTATTAGAATACAATATAAAAAAACAGATGGGTTCCTCTGCCTGTTGGTGGCCCTAGTCTTCATATTAACATAGGTGTTTTAGTTTAGTATACCTGCCTTATAACAAGTGCCATTCCCTGGAGACACTACAGAGAGCAAATCTCTATTGTAATCTTATGGCTCAGTGTCGGATGCTATATATGAGTGTGTCCACATCACCATAGCAACTGTGTGGGATAACTGTTGCCGCAGCCCACATGCTTGGCCTGGAGTTTTGACATTCCAGTAATTGCCAGTGTCGCAACCTTTAAAAATTGTCAAGAACTGGCACCCAGGCCATATGGCTACTAAATAAAGAAGCTACTGTCCCCTACAACTGTGATGGGCATTGAGGTGACAAGTGAGCTTCTATCAAAGATGCGGTCACTGAGAAAATGATGTGAAAGAACTTGACCATTAAAAGACGATGTGAATTAGGAAATTGTGATTGCATCCTGACAACATGCCAGGGTAGAATCCAGGGGAAACACATGCTCTGGTACTTGACTTCAGGGTATCCATATAAATGAATAAAAAAATGTACTATTAAAACTAGCAACTTGTTTATCTCTTCAGCAAATACTTACTGAATGCCTATTATGTGCCCCTCATTTATTTTTAGGTTCTGGAGCTATAGCAGGAAACAAAACAGAGAAAAATATTAATATCTTCCTGAATGGAGCTTAACATTCCTGTTAGAGGAAGGCAGGAAAAAATAAAGTAAAGTAAGTTATACTATGTTACATGATGATGACTGCTAAGAGGAAGATAAACTAGGGAAACAGGATTTAGAACGTGAGACAGAGCACAACTAAATAGGGTGGTCAGGGACCATCTTACTGGGGATGTGACTTGGTAAATCCCAGGAGGAGATGAGGGAGTAACATGGGGGAAACAGGTGGACACAGAGGAAGATGATCCCAGGAGGGGGAAACCACAGGTACAAAGTCCAGAGAAGGGCACGAGCTGCGATATTTGAGGAAGCAGTTGGAAGGCTGGTGCGCCTGGAGCAAAGTTCAGGGAACCCAGCAGATGATGGCAAAGAGGTCACAGAGGGGAGGTCTTGTAGGGTCGACTGGCACTGCATTGACCTTGGCTTTTATTCAAATGAAACATGAAACCTTTAGAGGTTGGGCAAAGGAAGTACTTGCACTGACTTTTTTTTTTTTTAAAGATCACTTTATGTTAAGAATTGATGGTAGACGTACAGCACATGGAACTCCACTCAATGTCACGTGGCAGCCTGGATGGGAGGGGAGTTTCAGTTCAGTTCAGTCGCTCAGTCGTGTCCAACTCTTTGCGACCCCATGAATCACAGCACGCCAGGCCTCCCTGTCCATCACCAACTCCTGGAGTTCACTCAGACTCACGTCCATAGAGTCAGTGATGCCATCCAGCCATCTCTCCTCTGTCATCCCCTTCTCCTCCTGCCCCCAATCCCTCCCAGCATCAGAGTCTTTTCCAATGAGTCAACTCTTCGCATGAGGTGGCCAAAGTACTGGAGTTTCAGGAGGGGAATTTAGGGGGGAAAGAATATATGTATATGTATGGCTAAGCTCCTTTGTTGTTCATCTGAAACTATGGCAACACTGTTAACTGGCAATACCCCAATACACAATAAAAATTTTAAACAAAAAATGAATAGATAGTAGGCATGGGCATAAAAGAAACCACAGAGATAATTAGAAGACTACTGAGATATCAGGATGAGATATGATGCCTTGGATCCACGCAGTTAGCAGTGGAAGCAATGGATATTTTTAGTTAGTGAAAGTCAAATACAGGGAACCTCCATTTGCTGAGTGCCTCTGTGCCAGGCACTGTGAAAGGAGGTTCAGGTACAGTCGTATCGTTTGTTCTTCATGTAGTTCTATTGGACAGTGCGTGCTAAGTTGCTTCAGTCATGTCTGACTCTTTGCAACCCTGTGGACTGCAGCCCATCAGACTCTTCCCATGGGATTCTCCAGGCAAGAATAGCAGAGTGGTTTGCCAGGCCCAGTACTCTTTCCTGGAGACAAGTAGTAGTATAACTGTTTTGTTCAATAGGGAACTAAAGCTTGGGCAGGTTCACTAGTTTTTCTAAGACCACATGTATTGAACTCAGTCTGACTCCAGAGTCCACAGTCTGCCACAAGGTCTCTCAGGTTTAAAGCACTACAGGATGTGTGACTGCATCAGTAAGAGTCATGGAAGTCTATGGGCAGGAGAAATCAGCACGGATCAGGGTATCCAAGGAAGGGACATCTTGGATGTGATATGGGTGAGTAGAGAGGAGAGGTCAGGCCAAAGTAGCCCAAGCAAAGAGAAAACAGTGCTGGAGGAGAAGAGTCCATTACAAAGGGGGCTTCTACTTGCTGAGGGACAATCATGACAGGATTCCAACCCACAAGTCCTGTGATAGAAAGCTTCACCGTCTACGTCAGACTGTTATGTGAGCAAGAAATAAACTTTTATGAAGCTGGCAGAAATCTGAGGGTTGTCACAGAAGGTATATTTACTACTCTGACTTGATACATTAATACCTTCCCACAACTGCTGAGGGGCAGCAGCTCCCAGGCTTTCATCGAGATTCGCAAATGCTCCGCCACTCCAAAGTGACTACAGAAATCAGAGGATGCATCCGTTTCCATGGTGACTCCCACCAAGCTGTTGCTTACAAAATATTTACTGATTAATTCAAAGCTTCATGACTATCAGAGCAGATATTAAATATGACTGAAGTGGCATGTGATTTCTTTTCCAAGAAATAAAGTATTAATCCAAGTTCAGGGCATTTATTAAACTTCTGCTATAGCTTCTTTGGAGAAGGCAATGGCACCCCACTCCAGTACTCTTGCCTGGAAAATCCCATGGACAGAGGAGCCTGGTGGGCTGCTGTCTATGGAGCCGCACAGAGTCGGACATGACTGAAGTGACTTAGCAGCAGCAGTAGCAGCATCTTTTCTTTACCCAATTACCACTTTTTGAACATCCTTTAACATGCTCATGAGTTCATTCAGGAGTTGTTAAGAGAGGATGCAAAGATTAGCTAGCAATTGATCTCTTTCTTCTTTCCAGGTATGTTATAATTTATCTGGAGATACCTTTAAAATAAGGTTATACAGGACTTCCCTGGTGGTCCTGGTGGAGAGTATCTGCCCGTGCAGGGGACATGGGTTCAATCCCTGATGCAGGAAGACTGCACATGCCTCAGGGCAGCTATGTGCATGCAGAGCAACCACTGAAGCTGGCACTCTAGAGCCAGTGCTCCGCAAAAAGAGAAGTCACCACCGTGAGAAGCCTGCACACTGCAACGGGAGGGCGACCCCCTGCACAGCAAGCAGAGAAAGCCCAGCACGGCCAACAATTAATTCATTAAAAAAATGATAAAACTACACATGTTAAGTAGAAACTAAGTGAAATGGTCCTTAAGAGCTCTAGGCATTAGCAAAGGTAGAAAATGCTTGTGTCTGGCTGGGGACGTTAGGGCTTCACGATATGGTTAGCACTTGTTGAGTCCTAAAGTTTGGGCTGCAAGAGGGAGAGTTTGAGGCAAACTAGTTTTCTAGTTTTCTAGTCTTCCAAGCTTGGAAGACTAGGAAAATGGAAGACTGGAGCTGAGAAAATACAAGGCCGGTTCAGATAATGGAAAGTAACTTGTTTCAACCAGAGTGGAAGTGTCATATGGAACAACAGATAAGGCTGGGCCGTGAAAGTGGGAAAAGATGTCTTAAGGATCAAATATGCTAGGCCATGAGAGGGGGAGTTTTCTTCTACATCCTAAGTAATTGACAAAAACATTGGAGCAAGAAAATTATATGATAAAAATCACACTTAAAAATGTTAATCTGACAGTATCATTTGAAGTTCATTGGACGAAACAGAAGTCAGTACTGGATGTGAGCAAGAAATGAACTTTTATTGCACGAAGCTACTGGGAATCTGAGGGTGTAACAGCACATGCTGTCGAATGACACAGGAGTGGTGTAACCTTGGTGATCTTCCGCAGGGCTGAGGGGAGAGGAGGTGTCAAAGGTGACTTCAAGATTTCAGCTGTAGGTTCTTGAGAAAATTTTGTTAGTAGGGAAAAGGGAAAGGGGGACAGGGTGGGTAAAGAAGCTGAGTTTCGCACAAAATATTTGAAGTGTGAAGTTACACAGGTAGACGTGTGAAGACGAATGAGAGAAGTGGAACCGGTACCACAGTGATGTGCGGCGGTAGTGGAGAGCCCCTGGAGCAAAATGACTGGCAGTCAGTAGAGGACTGGAAGCCTGGAGACATGAAGAACTTCGAGGCAAATGAAAACTGTCCTTAATATCTGTGTTTCAGACAGTACCTGCAGGAAGATCAGGGACCACTAGAGACCTAAAAATGTTTCACAAAGAACTATGAGGTAAACTTATCAGATCAGATCAGATCAGTCGCTCAGTCATGTCTGACTCTTTGCGACCCCATGAATCAAGCACGCCAGGCCTCCCTGTCCATCACCAACTCCCAGAGTTCACTCAGACTCACGTCCATCGAGTCAGTGATGCCATCCAGCCATCTCATCCTCTGCCGTCCCCTTCTCCTCCTGCCCCCAATCCCTCCCAGCATCAGAGTCTTTTCCAATGAGTCAACTCTTCGCATGAGGTGGCCAAAGTACTGGAGTTTCAGCTTTAGCATCATTCCTTCCAAAGAAATCCCAGGGCTGATCTCCTTCAGAATAGACTGGTCGGATCTCCTTGCAGTCCAAGGGACTCTCAAGAGTCTTCTCCAACACCACAGTTCAAAAGCATCAATTCTTCAGTGCTCAGCCTTCTTCACAGTCCAACTCTCACATCCATACATGACCACAGGAAAAACCATAGCCTTGACTAGACGGGCCTTTGTTGGCAAAGTAATGTCTCTGCTTTTCAATATGCTATCTAGGTTGGTCATAACTTTCCTTCCAAGGAGCAAGTGTCTTTTAATTTCATGGCTGCAGTCACCATCTGTAGTGATTTTGGAGCCCAGAAAAATAAAGTCTGACACTGTTTCCACTGTTTCCCCATCTATTTCCCATGAAGTGATGGGACCAGATGCCATGATCTTCGTTTTCTGAATGTTGAGCTTTAAGCCAACTTTTTCACTCTCCACTTTAACTTTCATCAAGAGGCTTTTTAGCTCCTCTTCACTTTCTGCCATAAGGGTGGTGTCATCTGCATATCTGAAGTTATTGATCTTTCTGCCGGCAATCTTGATTCCAGCTTGTGTTTCTTCCAGTCCAGCATTTCTCATGATGTACTCTGCATATAAGTTAAATAAACAGGGTGACAATACACAGCCTTGACGTACTCCTTTTCCTATTTGGAACCAGTAAACATATATTGTGACAAATATATTTTGTATGACAATGTGACTGATTTTTGAGTGGTGAATTTGCACAAATGGAAAGTTAAGACATCATCATAGAGAGGCAATTGTTGGCATTGGACTAGCCTGTCAAATGCCAAAGTCATTTATATGCTGACTTTTCTGCTTGGTAGCTTTGTTACACTGGACAAAGGGCTTCCCGGAAGAGCACTGGTAAAGAATCCACCTGCCTGTGCAGGAGATGCAAGAGACTTGGGTTTGATCCCTGGATCGAGAAGATCCCCTGAAGAATGAAAGTACTGAAGTATTGGCAACCTGCTCCAGTACTCTTGCCTGGAAAATCCCATGGACCGAGGAGTCTGGTGGGTCTACAGTCCATGGGGTTGCAATAGAGTCAGACACGACTTCATGACAAAACAACAGCACTGGACAAGTTACTGAAATGCTCTTTCCACACTTTCTTCTCTTGTAAGTTTGGGATATTAAATGCCTACTTGATAGCGGTCTTAAGAGAAGAACATTGACTGGTACCCATGAAGCATTTAACAGTGTCTCAGTTCAGGCTACCAAAACAAAATACTGTTGCCTGGAATATTTAAGCCTGACCAAGATCACGGTGCCAGTATGGTTGGGCTGTGGTGAGGACCTCTTCCTAGCTTGCAGACAGCCACCTCCTCACTTGGCAGAGAGAAACAGAGCAAGCTCTCTGGTATCTCTGCTCATAAGGACTCTAATCCCATGATGAGGGCCCCACCCTTGGATCTCACAGGCCCCATCCCAAATACCCACCTCAAAAGTCCTGTCAACACTCTGGCAGTTAGGACCACAATGTGTGAATTTTGAGGGGACACAAATCGGTCCATAGCACATAGTCTCTAGCATTTAGTAAAATTCAAAAAATCATATCACTAGTAGCATTTTTCTTCTGCACAGTATTTTTCTCTAGAAATTTCACAGAGCTTCTTACGAATCCCAGCATTTCAAAATAAATACAATAATGTGATTCTAAGAACAACAATAAAAAAATGTGATTCTAAGAATTCTAAACCAAAATTTACAATGTATGAAAAATGCAACTCAAACAAGTGTAAGTCACAAATCTCTACTGGGTACAGTAGAAACACAAGAGATTTGTGCATTTATGAACCATGTGCAAACCCTTGCTTCCACAAATGTTCCAGGTCAAAATGTTTTCCAGATTCTGATTGAATTGGTGTATGTTGCATCTGGGAAATTCTAGCAAAATATAAAAACCTTATTCAAGGGCATTTAATGGTTCTAAAATACTTTATTTGGCATTTAGTAAACTCCTTCAAAGTGGATGTTTCTTTAAAATTCTGGATAACTAAGGGTAATCGGACCCCATGTGGGAGATTTGGGACAACAAAATTCGTATTTGAACTGACTGCCTCAAAAGCACATGGCAAATTTTGTTTCATGGGAGTTCCCTTGATGCCTGAAATTTTAAGCCTCTGATCCCACTTTATCTGATGTTATTTTTTCTTTCTTCCATGTCTCTTAGTTTCTTTGGAGGAGGTGAAGAAGTAGGCATGGACCAGGGTTTCCTTTTATGTTCTCAGGCAATGTTTAATTAAACCTCAATTAGTGATGAGAGAGAAGAAAAGTCATCTGCTGATTCTTTCTAAACTGAATAGGTGGTTCAAATAGTCACAGGTAACTGGAGAATGTTCTTCATCGTGAGGTCAGCTTCCAGGGTACAAGGCATCTGCTATCCCAGATGAGGAATTGTGAGTTAAATTTGATGTCTGCATTCTCTTTGTCAAATAATTCAGTCCCAGAAATCTTTTGGTCCATGGTTCTACTTCAATATAAAATTAAATAATTTGCCTCTCTTGGACTGTAGGCACCCATGAAATACTAGATACAGTAAAACCAGTAATTATTACAAAAAATTAACAGTAGAATTAGAATTCAAATAATTAGTCCATTAGTTGTCCAGCTGATAACAGGTTGCTTTTCCAAACAAGAATCCGACTCATGTTGGGATTTGGGTTGTAATCACTGGAAACCAATTTTAGCTTGGCTCTCTTAAGTAAAATAAATACATATAAATATAAATAAATACTATTATTTGGAAGAAAAACGTGGACCTGTTCCCAAAGGCCATGAAACAGGAAGCTCAGCTTTCAGCAGTTTGGCCAGAGTATATCTGCACTTGGACCCTATCCACTCACTTTATTTTGAATAAATGGCGGCCATGCTTTGATTTACTTCACTTTCTCCAGATTCCTGGGGAAAAGCTTCTAATTCCTTGGGCCTGGGTTACATTCCTGTTACCTGGCAACCAGGGCATGGAGAATGAAGGAGGAAACAGCTACTTCAGCTTCCCTAATGAAAGGAATATATGGTCTTCTAGAATCTAAGTACAATGAGGAATTCATCAGTATTAGGAAAGGATTTGGATTCTAGGCAACCAAATAGTGAAGTTTACTATCGCTTAATTCAGTAATTGGAAATGATATAAGTGGCTTCATTACTAGCATCATTATCATAATTAACATTTAATAAGCAGTTATTTGCTTGCTAGGCTCTGTCTTATTTTAAGCTCTCAACAATCTTATAACTACCTTTAGCATTCTTTTATGGAAAAAAATGGAAGAAAAAATACTTAGTGAGGTTAACTGACTTGCTAAGATTACACAGCTAGTAAGTAGCAAAGCAACCTCAAACTTCAGGCTGTGTAACTCCAAATAAGCTAAAGCACACACATGGAGCTGACTTCTCAGCTGCCACGAGGCAATTTTATAGATTATTAAATACACCAACTGCTTAATAAGTACCTGCTGAAAACTCAGCTTGAACAGCTGGAGTATATAGTTGGTGCTCAATACTTGTTGAATGAATAAAGAAATGTATATTACATCATGCAAAATGCCAGGCTGAATGAATCACAAGCTGGGATTAAGCCTGCCAGGAGAAATATCAACCACCTCAGGTATGCAGATGGAGAAGGCAATGGCACCCCCACTCCAGTACTCTTGCCTGGAAAATCCCATGGGCAGAGGAGCCTGGTAGGCTGCAGTCCATGGGGTCCCAAAGAGTCGGACATAACTGAGCGACTTCCCTTTCACTTTTCACTTTCATGCATTGGAGAAGGAAATGGCAACCCACTCCAGTGTTCTTGCCTGGAGAATCCCAGGGACGGGGAAGCCTGGTGGGCTGCCGTCTATGGGGTCACACAGAGTCAGACACGACTGAAGCAACTTAGCAGCAGCAGCAGGTATGCAGACAATATCACTCCAATGGCAGAAAGCAAAGAAGACTGAAAGAGCCTCTTGATGAGGGTGAAAGAGGAGAGTGAAAAAGCTGGCCTAAACCCAACATTCACAAAACTAATATCACAACATCCAGTCTCATACCTACTTGGCAAATAGAAGGGAAGGAAGTGGAAACAGTGACAGATTTTATTTTCTTGGGCTCCAAAATCACTGTGGACAGTGACTGTAGCCATGAAATTAAAGACACTTGCTCCTTGAAATAAAAGCTATGACAAACTTCTGTTTAGTTTAGTTGTACAGTCATGTCTGACTCTTTGAGACCCCATGGACTGCAGCACGCCAGGTCTCCCTGTCCATCACCAACTCCCAGAGCTTGTTCAAGCTCATGTCCATTGAGTCGGTGATGCCATCCAACCATCTCATCCTGTTATCCCCTTCTCTTCCTGCCTTCAATCTTTCCCAGCATCACAGTCTTTTCCAATGAGTCAATTCTTCGCATCAGGTGGTCAAAGTATCAGAGTTTCAGCTTAAGCATCAGTCCTTCCAATGAATATTCAGGACTGATTTCCTTTAGGATTGACTGGTTTGATCTCCTTGCAGTCCAAAGGACTCTCAAGAGTCTTCTCCAGCACCACAGTTCAAAAGCATCAGTTCTTCAGTGTTCAGGTTTCTTTATGGTCCAACTCTCATATCCATACGTGACTACTGAAGAACCATAGCTCTGACTAGACAGACCTTTGTTGGCAAAATAATGTCTCTGGTTTTTAATATTCTATCTAGGTTGGTGACAGCTTTTCTTCTAAGAAGAAGAAAAGCTTTAATTTTAATTTCATGGCTGCAGTCACCATCTGCAGTGAGTTTGGAGCCCTAGACAGCATATTAAAAAGCAGAGATATCATTTTGCTGACAAAGGTCTGTCTAGTCAAAGATACGGTTTTTCCAGTAGTCCTGTACGGATGTGAAAGTTGGACCATAAAGAAGGCTGATTGTCAAAGAATTGATGGTTTTTGAATTGTGGTGCTGGAGAAGACTCTTGAGAGTCCTTTGGATTGCAGGGAGATCAAACCAGTCAATTCTAAAGGGAATAAATCCTGAATATTCATTGGAAGGACTGATGCTGAAGCTCCAGTACTTCGGCCACCTGATGCGAAGAGCTGACTCATTGGAAAAGACCTTGATGCTGGGAAATATTGAGGTCAGGAGGAGAAGGAAACAACAGAGGATGAGATGGTTGGATGGCATCACCAACTCGATGGACATGAGTTTGAGCAAACTCCAGGAGATGGTGAAGGACAGGGAAGCCTGGCATGCTGTAGTCCATGGCGTCACAAAGAGTCAGACACAATTTAGCTACTGAACAACAACAATATTACATATTTAATAAAACACCTGGCAGGTGTCCCTCCCCTTCATAGTTCCCCCGCAGCATGCAGTCTGAACCCAGTGCTGAGTTGGTGATCCCATGGAAAAAAGGATTGAAGTCTAAGTTATAATGAAATGAATGTATATTCATAATGATACCATAAACTGTGTATTTAAGCAGTTTCTTATCTTTATTAATTTGTATATATGATAATATTTTTAATGGCTTCTTTGGATAAAAGATTGTATACAGTTGGAATATCTTTGTGAATATTTAATGCTTTAACTCCATGGTTTTCCACTCCACCTTTTAAAAAATGGATCAATCCTGGAGATTAAGAAATAAAGAATATTTTAGACACTGGACAGACATCTATGGATGAGCCACAGTTAACATACCCAAAGACAGGTTCCACCTTAACCTCTAGCAATAATTAGAATGAAGAAACTTAAATTTTGCTTAAGACTTAAGCAAAAATTAGACTTAAAAAGTCAGAAATTCTTTTCAAAGTACAGTGTGTCAGCTCTGAACTGCTTCACTGTAGATAGTAATCAGACCAGAATGAGACAGGCCAAATATTTCTTTGGAGATCTTATTCTCAGATCTATAGATTAGAAAATAATAACACTAATTTATTACAATTGCAAAATGGTTCATTGTTTCCTCTTTGATTCACTGGCCCTCTCTTGATCCTCAGATATTATTGTTGTTATTTTACAGATGAGCAAACTCAAAAAGGTTTCCTGGCTTGCCCAGGAAAGGGCATATAACTGACAAATTAAGAGCTAAAATCTGAATCTGTGTTATTTTAATTACATTCTTTTAATTATATTGTGTTGCTTTCAGTAAATGCAAAACAAATCCATGGGACACTGTATAGAAACAAAATTGTAATTATTATAAAAATGAATAGTTGAATTGGAACTCAAATACAGTAATTAGCAAGTGGTTGTCCAGTTGCTAATATTGGGACACCACTGAATCCAACATGGAATCGCAGAATGATGGAAAGCAAGAAAAATCAGTCTCTCACTGAGTAGTCTCAAGGAGATTTAGTCTAGTGCTTCCCATGTTATTGGGTTTTGACTTCAGTACATTGTACTGCTAAGTCGCTTCAGTTGTGTCCGACTCTGTGCAACCCCATAGACGGCAGTCCACCAGGCTCCCTCGTCCCTGGGATTCTCCAGGCAAGAACACTGGAGTGGGTTGCCATTTCCTTCTCCAATGCAGGAAAGTGAAAAGTGAAAGGGAAGTTGCTCAGTCGTGTCCAACTCCTAGCGACCCCATGGACTGCAGCCCACCAGACTCCTCCGTCCATGGGATTTGCCAGGCAAGAGTACTGGAGTGGGGTGCCATTGCCTTCTCCCTCAGTACATTGTATTAGATACCAATCCACTGGAAAGGACCTGGGCTGTGTTGTGTCTGGCATTCTGAAGGCATGTCTGGTGACATGATGGCATAGAGTTAAGTTGGGACTGAGTCCAGGAGATAAAAAAGTATTTCAAAGAATGGTTTCTTATAACCCCTCAGTGATTCTCTATGTTAATACAGTGCTGCAGTGTTTGAAAAATGCTCAGTCAAGATATAAGCAATTTGATGTGTTTTCAACCTGTGAAGAAGGAAATGGCAACCCACTCCAGTGTTCTTGCCTGGAGAATCCCAGGGACGGGGGAGCCTGGTGGGCTGCTGTCTATGGGGTCACACAGAGTCGGACACGACCGAAGCGACTTAGCAGCAGCAGTAGCAGCAATCTGTAGTAGTAGTGTTATTTGCTCAGTGGTGTCTGACTCTTTGCAACTCCGTGGACTGTAGCCCACCAGTCTCCTCTGTCCGCGGAATTCTCCAGGCAAGAATACTGAAGTGATTAGCCATTCCTTTCTCCAGGGGATCTTCCTAACCCAGGGGATCGAACCTGGTCTCCTGCATTGCAGGCGGATTCTTTACCATCTGAGCCACCAGGGAAGCCCTTTTGATCTATGAGTTCTTAGAAAAAGTGAAATGTCTGCAAAACTCAGTTTCCTTGTTAAAAAAAAAAAAATACAGTGAGACTAATGGTAGTAACTACTTAGAAGGCTTTTGAAATGGCTAAATTAGAATAGTAGTCATTTCTCAATAAATGTACCCATTACTATTAATCAGAATCTTTTACATATAACCTCTCATTTATTTTCTCAAGTGCTGTCTTCAGAAGTTAGTAGGGATGATTATTCTTGTTTTCCAGTGAAGGAAAATGATAGTCACAAAATTAAGCTTGTTACATTTATAAAAAGGGGAGATACTGAGTTTGAAATCCTACTTTAAGTTTTAGTTTTATGTTACTGGGCATTTTACTTTAACTCTATGAGTCCAAATTTTCTCATCTAAACCAAGGCAGAGGACAATGCTTATCAAGCTTTTATGTTTGCTGTGAGGGTTAAATAAGGTACTGAATGTCCAGCACATAGCATCTAGCATGTGTGGGATACTTCCTTCTCCCATCTCTTCTCCTTTAATGACTGCCTTTGAACTTTTCAAAATAAAGTCACCTATAGAAAATAATCATTGTCATTGTTGAAAGTGACATTATTGTCATTTTAAAGTAACCTCTATAACAAAGAAGCTGGTACAAGTGGCATAATAGCCACTCATAAGTAGCATACTCATAAGAAGGTGCTTCATAAAAACATTTTGATAAAAATGATCCAATGTCTATCATTTTATACAAATCCTTCTACCCTAATCAAGTCTCTTGTATTAGACATGATAATTAATCTTCCATGGGTACAATCTGTGAACTCTGCATTTACAGATTTATACGCTGAAGTGTATTTTTTTTTAATTTTCTATTTCACTTCTAGTGAAGCTTATTATATGAGATGGGGTTTTCATTTAGCTGCTTGTTATTTTTAATTAGAAGTAAAAGTCTTAATGGAACTTAAATTTTTAGCATCACTTATTTTCAGAAACATAAACTCTGGAACATTTTGTGAATAAAAATATAGTAATTCTGAAATTTTCAAAGGTGGGAGTGCTAATTTTACAAATATCTTACACTAATCTAGTGACTTCTTGTATTAAATTGTACTAGATATACAACAGCAAGTACCCTACGGGGTCTTGACTTCTACATATATTGTCTTTAATTGTCACAACTCTACAAGAAGGTATTATTTTCTTTATTTTCCAAATGAGGAAGCCCTGGAAAAAGAATTCTACCTGAATAACTCTAGCAAAGCTGTACACTAAAGTGGTCGTTAAACCATGTTTTAAAATATGATAGGAAGCTCATCAAATAGAAATGGGAAAGTCAAGACTTCAGGAAATATTATGAAACACAATTAAAATGAAAAAGAAGAGTGGTGATGAAGATGGACCAAGTAGGATGTACAGCCAAGTAGGAAAGGTCTGGCCTAGGAATTTGGTCTTAGTATAGTAAGGAGAATGGAATGCTAGGACTTTTTGCAACATAGTCTTTTAAATAATATCATAACCGCCAGCTTTCATATCCCTGTGAAATTCTTCCTTCATTTACACACCATATGGAAGTTCCTCAAAAATCTGTAATGTGAATAAAAGGGATATACTATCTGAAATAACATATCCATCAGAGGGCTGCCAACCTGCATTTCATGGTGAATCATTTAAATTTAAAATTTGGTGTTTTGCACATAGAAGTTTACCATCCCTGTTGAGTTTCTGTAGCTCCCTGGAGACATGTCTTCTCTCCGCAGATGCTGCCTTCATTTGCATTTCAATGTGAGCATTTAGGGGTCAACTGCCTGTATTTCAGGCACAGTTTAAATTGAAGTAGCTACAAAAAAATAAATTAAATAAATTGAAGTAGCTACAGATATTACAAACCAGTGTCTCTCTAGGCTTGTGGCTACAGCTCTGGGTTCCCAATGTTGCCATGCTTCCTGACCCAGAAGAGGCACATATAGTGTTAAGAATAAAGGCTGAATGATTTATATGATGTCATCAGTTTTTTCCAACACTTTTGTAGGTTGTGCCTTCCAGCTTGACATCACTAGTCCCTGTTCAAGCCCTACATCACCTAACTGGTCCTAACCAGTTCTTTATTTTACTAATCTTAACCTAGATAGCATATTCAAAAGCAGAGACATTACTTTGCCAACAAAGGTTCGTCTAGTCAAGGCTATGGTTTTTCCTGTGGTCATGTATGGATGTGAGAGTTGGACTGTGAAGAAAGCTTGTGAAGAAAGCGGAACACTGAAGAATTGATGCTTTTGAACTGTGGTGTTGGAGAAGAATCTTGAGAGTCCCTTGGACTGCAAGGAGATCCAACCAGTCCATCCTAAATCAGTCCTGGGTGTTCATTGGAAGGACTGATGCTGAAGCTGAAACTCCAATACTTTGGCCACCTCATGCGAAGAGTTGACTCATTGGAAAAGACCTTCATGCTGGGAAGGGTTGGGAGCAGGAGGAGAAGGGGACAACAGAGGATGAGATGGCTGGATGGCATCATGACTGATGCACATGAGTTTGGGTGAACTCCAGGAGTTGGAGATGGACAGGGAGGCCTGAAGTGTTGCAATTTATGGGGTCACAAAGAGTCGGACACGACTGAGCGACTGAATTGAACTGAACTGACTGAACCTACACTCCCAAGAACCTACCTGCATCTTCATTATAACATTCATTTCTCTGTCTGAATCACTATACAGTAAGTTTGTTCATATTCATTCATCATTTATATGCATGCTAAGTCACTTCAGTTGTGTCCCACTCTTTGTGACCCCATGAACTGCAGCCTGCCAGGCTCCTCTGTCCATGGGATCCTCCAGGCAAGAATACTGGAGTGGGTTGCCGTGTCCTCCTCCAAGGGATCTTCCTGACCCAGGAACTAAACCAATGTCTCTTATGTCTGCTTCACTGGCAGGCAGTTTCTTTACTACTGTGCTACCAGTGAATGATGGAAGCCCATCATTCATATAACCAACCATTATTATGACCATAGTTCTGGGTACAAGCAATGCAATATATGCAGAATCAGTGTGGGCCCAATCTGCTTGAAGCTGAACTATTCTGAACAAATCTAAGTCTATTCTGAATCAATCCCTGAATCCCATGGTATGTTTATAGAGGCTTTTGCACCAAAGAAATGCTTAGTAAATGTTAAGTGAAAGAATGGATTGTTCACTCGATGCCACTGTGTTAGGAACTGTGGAGGATACAGCCTAAACAAGACAGTTTTAAGTTTTCAGGATGCTCATACTCTGTGGTGGGCACAGACAAGCACATAGATAATCCTAATGCATGGCAGAAAGCATTTGTGCCGTAATAGAGGTATAAACACATTTCTGTGGGAGCGTGTAATGGCAAAAGATTAATTCTGGCTAGGGGGACACTTTGCCCTTCTGTCACGGCAGGAAACAAATTATTGTCTCATCCACTGAGTATAAATGGAATCCATTCGCCAGATGCGTAAGGAATGAGTAGAAAATAAATGAGAGCGGGGAGAATTTGTTTCACTGCAATGTTACAATATGTTATCCAACGGACTCTTGTAGATTTATGGTCTCCTTCCCTTGAATCCCTGGTGGCTCAGATGATAAAGAATCTGCCTGCAATGCTGGAGACCCAGGTTTGATCCCTGGGTCAGGAAAATCCCCTGGAGAAGGAAATGGCAACCACTCCAGCATTCTTGCCTGGAAAATTCCATGAACGGAGGAGCCTGGCAGGCTACAGTCCATGGGGTCACAAAGAGTCTGGAGCCAACTGAACAACTAACACTTTCACTTTTTTCCCCCTTGAATCCCTTTCCTTATATCCTCCTTCCCTTTACTATCTTTCCCCTACTGGTGAGTAGAAAGGAAATAATGAAGATGATCCCAAAGTATTTCGGTATCTAGTATAAGGGCTAACACAAAGAACAGCTTTGGATTTTTAAAAAATAAATTGTTGCTGGTTTCATTACTCTCTGGTCATAAATTCACTTGCTGAAAAGAGTGTTAAATCATGATCTCCTTTGCCTCCCATATGAAAACAGCTTCAGTCCAAGAGGTGATGCAAAAGGTCTGGGGCCAGCTGTCACTAACCACAGGTATGACTTTAGGGATGTACTTTTTCCTCTCTTGGCCTTATTTTCCTCCAGTGAGTTTGCTGGACCAGATTATGAGGTGCCACTCTCCAGTGAGTATAGGGTCAGGGAGAGAATGTAAGAGATAGAAACAGGTCAGCATTTGCCATTTCAGAATCTGATGCCAGAATTGTGATAACTTCTGATTTTTCCCAGAGAGTGTACAAAGCTCGATTTTTACGTGAAATTTCCACACAATAGCACGTAGGCCCAACGAAATATAACTAAAGGCCAGATTCAGCCCAAGGGCTTGCTTTCTGCAGCTTCGGAACTAGGCACTCTCTAGTCAATGTCCCTTGGATCTCAGACCTTCTCTGATTCTGCATTCAGAGTCTGATTTCCCTTTGTTTAACAGCAACTTCAAAGTTCCGGTTCCCCAGATGAATTAAAGAACAGGCTTTGAGTGCTGTAAAATTAAATTGTGATCACAGATTGAAGTATTTCAGTTGCTGCTTATCCCTTTGGAGCCTTCTGATTTGATTAAACAATAGTAAAATTAGGATGGAATGTGAAGTGTTCTAAATCAGAGAACCCAGCTCTGAAGAAAGAAACAAAGCAGAAACAGCCATGCTACCCGGCTTCCACTTCCTCTCTCCGGGTCGCTGATGGACAGACCCAGCCTGGAGGAGCAGCTGGCAAGCTCGGGGTTGCACAGATCCTCATGCTGACCCTGGGTCTGGCCTTCAGGAGACCCTAAAAACTCATCCTTGAGCAAAGCAAATACGGCTGAATGAAGTCTAGTTGTTTTGTGCGTTAACATGCCAACTAATTAACATCCCCTCTCTTCCCTACCACTTAGTGGATAAGAAAAGAAGCCTGGATAAAATGAGCACTCAGGGCTTTTTCTTGTTGTTCAGTCACCCAGTCGTGTCCCACCCAGTCACGTGTCCCCCTGTGACCCCATGGACTGCAGCACACCAGGCTTCCCCATCCTCCACTATCTCCCAGAGTTTGCTCAAACTCATGTCCATTGAGTCGGTGATGCCATCCAACCATCTCATCCTCTGTTGCCCCCTTCTCCTCCAGCCCTCAGTTTTTCCCAGCATCATGGTCTTTTTCAATGAGTCGGCTCTTTGCACCGGTGGCCAAAGTATTGGAGCTTTAGCATTAGTCCTTCCAATGAATATTCAGGGTTGATTTCTTTTTGTTGTTGTTGTTTTGTTTTCTTTTTGTTTGTTTGTTTTCTTTTTTTAATTTTATTTTATTTTTAAACTTTTAATATTGTATTAGTTTTGCCGAACATCAAAATGAATCTGCCACAGGTATACCCGTGCTCCCCATCCTGAACCCTTCCTTCTCCCTCCCCATACCCTCCCTCTGGGTCGTCCCAGTGCACCAGCCCCAAGCATCCAGTATCGTGCATCGACTTTAAACCTTGCCTGATAAGGTGAAACTCCTTGGGCCCACCACACACTTCTATCCCTGAGCCAGTCCCTCATAGGCTGTGTTTCTGAGGAGATACTATGTCACTCATGCTGGGATCACCAGCATCCAGAAAAACAATGGTCCCCAACCTTTTTGGAACCAGGGACCTGTTTCACGGGAGACAATTTTTTCACAGACGGGTGGTGGGGATGGTTTCGAGATGGTTCAAGTGCATTACATTTATTGTGCACTTTATTTCTATTATTATTACATTACAATATATGATGAAATAATTATACAACTCATCATAACGCAGGATCAGTGGGAGCCCAGAGCTTCCTGCAACTAGATGGTTTCATCTTCGGGTGAAGGGAGAACAATGGGAAGCAGCTGTAAATACAGGTGAAATTTTGCTTGCCTGCCCGTCACTCACCTTCTGCTGTGTGGCCTGGTTCCTAACAGGCCACTGACCAGTACTGTCCATGGCCCAGGGGTTCGGGACCCCTGCAGCATAATATCTGACCTACAGTAAGGGCTTAATAAATGTCTGTTTAATCAATAACTTAATCTCTGAGTGAGTCAACAAATAAATTACTTAAGAAGCCAGGATTTCTCTTTAGGGCCTAAGAAGCAAGATAAAAAACAGTGGAATATAATTCTAAGTTTCTATTAAGACAGCTAAAGAAAGGCTATGCCGACCAAAGAAGAGCGTTTGGGAATATAGACTCTTACAGCACCCCCAGTGGTCACAGATGGTCCCTTTACGCCAAGTGTCATCTCGTGGTTCTGGATGTTTCAGATATAATGTTATCTTACAGAGAATACTGATTTTTAAAAAATTAGAAACCAGCCTGGTTTGCTTTAGGCTGTGAGTTCACACCTGCCTTCTGTGGCTGTGGTCCCGTCGTCAGTGCGGTTTTCAGAGCCTTTGAAGTTCGATCAGAGTTTGCTGAAGGTGTGCCTCATTGAATGAGTCTGGGATTCAGGCAGAATTCTATCCTGTTGTTTCCTTCTCAGAACTCTGGTGTGTTGACCAGGGTCAAAGCCATCCCTGCACAACTCAGCAAGGAGCCCAGGAGTTCATACTCAATTTCGTGCGATCGTTTTCTTGAGATCTGCCCTGTTCACGGTCTCCCTGAAACTTCCCAGCCTCCAGTCCCTTCCATCCCGTTCTTGGACCTCTGGGCAAAAGTCAAAGGCTTTAGTTTCTACCTCTGCCTCACACATCCTGTTCCCCAGCTAGACTGCCATGGGAGCCAAGTGGGGAGAGGCTCAAGAATGGAAAAAAGCAACAGGGAGTTTCCCCATACTTTTGGGGACAGTTCCTCAGGTCATGGAGAAGGGTTTCCTTCCTGAATTACAGGTGCCTGCCCAGCCACCATGGCCTTCGCTACCACCATCTCTGCAGGGCTGCTCCAGGACTTACACAGGAAAGCAAACAAAAAACAAAAATGGAATTTCTCCCACTCTCCTTGACTTGTAGGGTGCCCCTTTCCACAGACCACAAAGGAGGCCCTCTCGTAGAGCTCTTTTTGTCTGGTACCCGTTTGGGGCTGTCTGCTGGCTCAGACAGTAAAGAATCTGCCTGCAATGCAGGAGACCTGGGTTTAATCCCTGGATCAGGAAGATACTCTGGAGAAGAAAATGGCAACCTGCTCCAATATTCTTGCCTGGAGAATTCCATGGACAAAGAAGACTAGCTGGCTACAATCCATGGAGTAGCAAAGAGTCGGACATGAGTGAGCAACTAACACTTTCACTGTCTTTATTTGACTCTAGCTCTGGAGACTCTGAAGGAAAAAATCCAAAAATCTCATGCATGGCTCAGTAGCATTCTCAATTCTGTTTTTTTCCCCAATCCACTCATTACCATTTACTTTTCAGAATGCTCAAAAAGCTGCTCCAGTCATTCCATTCAGGATTTTCAACTGCACTCCACAGGAGAAACATGGTGGACAGTGCTTACTCCACTTTGATTAGATCAGAATTTTCCCCATGAAATGTTATTAGATGGTGAAAGCACAGAAGATTGCTTACTGGGATTGTATGGATCACCTGGCAGATTCTGTTGTAAACTGACATTGATATTTAGTTTTGTTTGGTGCCATCCTGCAAAGCAATGATTACTCTAATAAACTGACTTGACAATCTGAAAACCATACGTGGTATTTGGTGACTTGCTTTGAGACATCTGGTCAAGCATCAGACCTCATTCATATCCTAAGTTATTTTAATAGTGACAATTATGTGTCAGATGCTATGGTAAGCACAAAGGCTACCTCTGTGAAAGGCATAGGACCCTTGTCCTCAGGGAGGCCACCGTGTACTAGAAATCAGCCACAGGTCATCACCAGTGCTACGAGAGGACGAAGCAGAACCTTAAGTCTATATTAGAGACAGATATGTAAGCAGGAAATTTCCTTATAGGATGTTCAGTGTATGATAAACTGATGTTTATCAGATATTTACTGAGCACCAGGGCTAGAGGAGAACAGAGCAAAACTTTAATTCTGAACTGGAGGAGGGCCCTAAACAACTTCTAAGTGGAAGTGACTCCTAGACACACACAAATTAATAAGTAGAAAATCTACCAGAAAGTATGTTCCAGATGTATGGAGTGAGACACCCAGAGGCTCAGATACAGAAGAGTTTGTTATGTGGATGCAAGAAGTTCCAGACAGCTGATGCACAGTGTATGATGGATCAGAGCAGAGAGGCGAATACAGGGCAGGAGAGGAAAGGTCTTGAAGGTCAGGACAAAGTATTTAGGGTATAATTTGTTTATCAACTGAATGGTTCCAAGAGAAGACTACCAAAATCACTTTTGTTCTTGAGAAAGACCACTCACTATATATCTACACTGGAAATACACAGATTTGAGCAGGGCAAGATTAGAGGCAGTGATGTTAGTTAGGAGGCTGTTGTAGTAACCCAAGCAAGGAATTTTTAAGACATTCTGAAACCAGTAAAAATACATCCATACAAGAGAACACTATACAGCCAGTAAAATTAATCTAGCATTTCTGCTTGTTTTAAAGGAGTGATCAGGAACTCAAAAAGAAGTCTGGTGTCTGAGATAGATCCAGGTACTCATGTCAGTTCTATTTTCCAAATATGTCCTGAATCTGAACACTTCTTATCATCTCAACTGCTATCACTCTAATCTAAGCCACCAATACCCCTTGTCTGCTCAGTCCCTTTGGACACTGACCTCGCTGTTTAACAGGTTAAACAGCACTTTTGAGCCTACATCCCCACCAACCTATTTCTCACATTCAACGTCATTCTAATCCATTGCTTAAAAAGGAAAACCTGGACTAACTCCTGATTCTTCTTTTTCCTTTACAACTCACATACAATCCACCAATATATCCTATTCTCCCTGATTTCAATATATAATTAGAATCCTACCCTGGATTAAGCCACCATCACCTCTTAGCATCCTATCTCATTATCCCCTAGTTTTTTCCACTCTCGTTCTATTTTCCATCCTCAATGAAAAAAATGTTTAAATGAAAATGAGATTATGATCGTTCTCTGAGTAAAAAAAAAAAATCCCCAAACCTATACCCTACAGCCCTGCCTAGCTGCCATCCCTCAAATCCTGCTTCTCTTCCCCTTCCTCACTGTTTTAGCCTTTGTTCTATTCTTTACTCAATAGCTAATGTCTCTTCTTAGCAACATACTTCTTCCAGATGTTTATATTTTGAATAGAAAGAAACAAACAATCATTAGAAACAGAACTTGGGTAACATCGATCAAGAACCAAGTAATATTGATCAATTTATCAAATGCTTTATAAGTATAAATTCATTTATTCTTTGTATAAATCTATTCAGATCAGATCAGATCAGTTGCTCAGTCATATCTGACTCTCTGCGACCCCATGAATCGCAGCATGCCAGGCCTCCCTGTCCATCACCAACTCCTGGAGTTCACTGAGACTCAC
The DNA here is from genome assembly GCF_055505025.1 of Bos grunniens. Lineage (NCBI taxonomy): Eukaryota > Metazoa > Chordata > Mammalia > Artiodactyla > Bovidae > Bos > Bos grunniens. The sequence goes on along the minus strand of NC_141193.1, from coordinate 44,692,562 downwards.
ATCCATCGAGTCAGTGATGCCATCCAGCCATCTCATCCTATTATAAATCTATTAGTTAGAAACTATTATTAAGCTCATTTTTTTCAGGCACAGAGATGCTAATGACTTTGGCCATAGTCACACAGCCATGAATAGTAAGTAGCAGAGCCGAAAACACTAACCTGCTACCTTGTCCCAGAACCTGTACTCTCATCCTGTTTACTCTGCAACCCGCACCCTCTAACACAAAGTAAGACAATATCACGCAGATTCACCCCCTTTAGATATGTGGCATTAGGGAGGGGTGAAGATAGACAGAGATCTAAGCCTAAAGAGATAAGAGGCATAAGAATCCCCTAAGAAGCCAATATCTCCCCAATAGCTACAAATATTGAGTCTATTGCATAAATTTCTTTTAATTATGGGTACCAGATGCCCGCCTACATCCAAAGAAAGACAAGCTTGTCAACTACTGTCAGTCGTCTTGATTTCCTTCATTTCTTCATGTATAGTGGAAATAGCTCCTAGCTCCCTGAGTCTTATGATATTTAAATGTTTTTAAAGCACTTGTTAGCTCACATTTCAACAGAGCTTTCTTAGCAACCTGAAGTTCATAGCCCATCTATGGCTGCTTCTTATAATGGAGGGATAAGACTAGAAAGATGACAAACTGGTGTAAGGAGAATTCAAACTTGAATTGCACTGAATTGATCCCCTGTTGCATCCTGAATGCATGAAACAGATTAAGATATCTTTCTTTAAAACACACACACACACAAATACTGAGTCTTCACATCTGAAACTAATATAATATTGTAAATTAACTATACTTCATAAAAATAGATAAATAGAGACAAAATCAGGGAAGGAGGGTGGGAAACCACAGGCATCAAAATGACTTAAGGAGAAATTACAAAGGTACACTTCCATTGTTTTCTTCTGGCATATTTTTTCCTTTTTTCGTTTTGAATTTGTAATCATTTGGAATGTTTGGGTGGCAAGGGAAGATAGTCACCAGGACATCTACAAGACCCTAATGTTGCCCAAAGAGGTCAGATGTTCCCAGATGCCTAACAAAACCAAAGGACTTGGCAGACTACACATGAACACTGTATCCCCTGGGTTTCAACTTCTTGCTCTCAGTCAGCTTCTTCTGCGGATTCCGGGCCCAGGTCTTGGGCAGCACTGATGGGCATTATTTGAGGGAACAGAAACACAGCACTTTCCAGGAAAGACCTGATCTTGTTATCAGTTTGTCTTCCCTAACTTTATATCTTAATCAGAATATTTTTAAAAGGTGATACAATAATACTGTTCAGGGAGTGCATATTTCCAATGCAAAGCAATTGAGTATATCAAAAAGGACACTGATCTTGGAATTAGAAACCCTTGTCAACTTCCAATTATTATTATCTTTGTGACCCTGGGAAACCTACTTGACCCGTCTGCACCTTTGCTTCTTTATCTCTACAGGATGGAAACAGTATTGATGCACCTGGCTAATGAATGCCAAAATTATTTTTTAAAGTATCATACAAATGCAAATTTTCATCCTTGCCTCCATTCAATTCAACAAACAGTACAGTAACCGGGCCCTGACACTTTGGTTTGATTTACAAATGAATAAGGCTCCAACTGGCCTTTATGCCAATTGCTGTCTGTTGTCCAGGAGGCACAAAGAAAAATCAGGAAGGGAACCTGAAAGATGACTGCTGGAGAGCTCTCCTGGGCATCACATCAGGAGAGACCTTTGGCTTGCTTTTATTCTCCAGAGTCTTAACCACAAAACACAGTGGCTAAACGTTATTATGATTTACATCTTGGCACAGTTAATCTTGATGAAGCATCGACCTTGTGCCAGGCTGTGTGCAACATAACATTTCATTCTCACATCCCCTTTTCAAGATAAAGGTCACTATATTTAACAGATGGTTAAGCTGAATTTTAAGAGAATCCAAGTAACTTCTCCAAGTCACAGAGCTATGATGACATCAAGCAGGAATTTAAACCTAGATCCCTTTCTTCTGCTCAAAACAAAAGAATGAGAATCAAAGTACCTACCTACCACCTTTTACTAGCTGCAAAAGCACTTACTGCTAAACCCTGATAGTGGGTTAGGAGGCTGAGTTGTAGTACCTAGCTTAGGCTCAATATGAAGCATTTAAGCATGGCCTCAAAGACTACCTGGAAAGAGAATCAGTCAGGTGAGTAACTACCTCCATTTAGGGAGTTACATGGAGGAAGGGAGCTGGACTAACTTGGGAACTGGATGTTTCAAATCCCCCTCCCCCTAAGTATGCCCACATTTCTAAAACATAGTGGGAAGGGTACCTGACAGAAGTATAGGCTGACCTAGCAGATGCTGCAAATTCAGTTCCAGACTGTCACGATAAAGTGAACGCTACAGCAAAGCAAGTCTCACAAACTTGTAGGTTTCAAGTGTATATGACAATTATGTTTAGATACTGTACTGTAGCCTACAGTACATACATACGTGGTACAATAGCATTATGTCTAAAAAAAAGATGTACATACCTTCCTTCAAAAATCCTGTGCTGCTAAAACATGATAACCATCATCTGTTCTTTCAGTAAGTCATAGCAGTAGCAGCAAAGAACACTGATCACAGTTCAGTTCAGTTCATTTCAGTCGCTCAGTCGTGTCTGACTCTTTGTGACCCTACGAACCGCAGCACGCCAGGCCTCCCTGTCCATTACCAACTCCCAGAGTTTACCCAAACTCATGTCCATTGAGGCGGTGATGCCATCCAACCATCTCATCCTCTGTCATCCCCTTCTCCTCCCGCCTTCAATCTGTCCCAACATCAGGATCTTTTCAAATGAGTCAGCTCTTCGCATCAGGTGACCAAAATATTGGAGTTTCAGCTTCAGCATCAGTCCTTCCAATGAATATTCAGGACTGATTTCCTTCAGGATGGACTGGTTGGATCTCCTTGCAGTCAAAGGGACCCTCAAGAGTCTTCTCCAACACCATAGTTCAAAAGCATCAATTCTTCGGTACTCAGCTTTCTTCACAGTCCAACTCTCACATCCATACATGACCACTGGAAAAACCAAAGCCTTGACTAGACAGACTTTTGTTGACAAAGTAATGTCTCTGCTTTTTAATATGCTGTCTAGGTTGGTCATAACTTTCCTTCCAAGGAGTAAGCATCTTTTAATTTCATGGCTGCAATCAACATCTGCAGTGATCACCATAACAAGTATGATAATAATGAAAAAGTATGAAATTAGGATTGCCAAATGTTACACAGAGACATGAAGTGAGCAAATACTGTTGGGAAAAATAGTGTCCATAGACTTGCTCAACACAAGGTTGTGATAGTCTTTCAACTTATGAAAAAGATGATATCCACAAAGAGGAATAAAACAAGGTATGCTTGTATAGAGAAAATGATAGGGAGATCAGAAGAGCAAGATTAATTTTAGTACCTGAAACCATGGTGGCTTTAGGAAAGAAGTGCTCTTGGAGTCTTGAAACATTGATTAGCATTAGTAGGGTTGAGGAAAAGAAAACAGAAGGGATAGTCCAAGTTGGTTCTTTAATTCATTTAACAAATATTTATCAAGGGCCTACTATGTGCTAGGAATTGTTCTGGGAACTGTTCTAAGAAGTGGTAAGGAGAAAAATAATGTTGAGAAAAGAGATAGGGAGTGTGTGTGTGTGTATGTGGTGGTGGGGGGTGGAGGGGAGTGGAACAGAGATGAGATTTAGACAGGATATCAGAGAAATCTCACAGAGGAGATGATATTTGAGGAAAGACCTGAATTGGGGAGGGAATAGCTCTGCACATCTCTGAGGCAAATATTCCCCACATAGAATGAACAGCAAGTATTGGGTGGACCAAAACATTTGTCCAGGTTTTCCCAAAACACTAATAATCCAGATGAACTTTTTTGCCAACCCAATTCAAGGGCCCAGAATGCTTGAGGATCAGGGAGGAGGATGGTGTAGCTGCAGAGGATTGATGAGTGATTTAACTATTTTTATTAAAATATAGTTGATACACAATATGATATTAGTTTCAGGTGTACCACATAGTGATTCAACATTTATGTAAATCGTTTATTGGGAAATGGTCACCACAATAAGTCCAGTGACCATCTACTCTCATACAAAGTTAATACAATATTTTTGACCACATCCCTCATACTGTATATTACATCCTCATGATCTGTTTATTTTAGAACTGGAGGTTTATACCTCTTAATCTCCTCTACCTATTCCACCTAACACCCCACCACCACCCTGCCCTTGGGCAACCACCCACTTGTTCTCCATATGTATGAGCCTAGTTTTGTTCTGTTTTGCTTATTTGTGTTTTAGATACCACATGTAAGTGAGGTCATTTGGCATTTGTCTTTCTAACTTATTTCACTTAGCATGATGCCCTCTACATCCATCTATGTTGTCACAAATGGCAAGCTTTCTTTTTTATGGCTGGATAATATTCCATTCTGTGTGTGTGTGTGTGTGTGTGTGTCTGTGTACCACATCTTCTCTATCCATTTATCTACTTATGGAATATAGCTTGCTTTCACGTCTTCGTTATTATAAACAATGCTGTAATGAACATTGGGGTGCATATATCTTTTCATGTTAGGGTTTTTTGTTTTCTTTGACTGAACACCCAGAAGTGAAACTGCTGAAAGCATGACTTTTGTTTTTTTTTTGAGGGCCCTCCATACTGTTTTTCCATAGTGACTGCACCAGTTTATGACCCCACCAACAATTCTCAAGAGCCCCTTCTCCATATCCTTGCCACCAGTTCATACTACTTGATGCCAGTCATTCTGACAGGCATGAGGGAGTAACTCATTGTGGTTTGTATTTGCATTTCCTTGATGATTAGTGATGTTGATTATTTTTTCATGTGTCTGTTGGAACTCTACGTGTATTCTTTGGAAGAATGTCCATTGAGGTTCTCAGACCACTTTCCAATTTGATTGTTTCCCTGATTTTGAGTTATACCAATTCTTTATATATTTTGCATATTAACTTCTCATTCAATAGACTGCCTTTTCATTTTGTTACTGTTTTCCTTTTCTACACAAGAGCTTTTTTAGTTTGATATTTTTAGTACCATTTCTTTATTTTTGCTTTTGTTTCTCTTGTCTTAGGCAACAGATACAAAAAATGTTGCTAAGACTATCAAAGAGTATACTGCCTGTGTTTTCTATGGGTTTTATATTTTTAGGTCTAATATTTAAGTCTTTCATCCATTTTTAGTTTATGTTTGCATATGGTGTACAAAAGTGATCCAGTTAAAATTTTTGAAAGTAGCTGTCCAGTTTTCCCAGCACCATTTATTGAAGAAAGTATTTTTGTGTATCCTTGACTCCGCTGTCATAGATTATTAATTGCCAATATAAGAGGTTTATCTCTGAGCTCTCTATTCTGTACCATTGATCCATGTGTCTGTTTTTGTGCCAGTACCATACTGTTTTGATTACTGTAGCTTTGTATTATTATTTGAAGGCAGGGAGTTCTTCCAGCTTTGTTCTTTCTTGAGATTGCCTTAGCTATTTGGGATCTTCTGTGGTTCCATAGAAACTTCAGGATTATTTTTTCCAGTTGTGAAAAATACCATTGGAATTTTGATAGAGATTACATTGAAGTGGTACATTTCCTTCAGGAGTATGGTCATTTTAACAATGATAACTCTTCCAATTCATGACACATTTCATTGTGTCATCTTCAATTTGTTTCATCAACAATTTACAGTTATCTGAGTACAAATATTTACTATTTTGGTTAGATTTACTCCTACTGTTTTATTCTTTCCGATGTGATTATAAATGGGATTGCTTTCTTAATTTCTATTTCTAATCATTTGTTGTTAGTATATAGAAACACAACAGATTCCAGAAAAATTGTATCCTGAAAATTTAATTGATACTTTTAATACTTCTAATAGTTTCTTTGATGGAGTCTTTAGGGTTTTCTATATATAGTATCATGTCATCTGCAAACAGTGACAATTTTACTTCTTTCCCACTTTGTGACTCAGCTGGTAAAGAATCCAACCTGCAGAGGGGGAGATGGTTCAGCCCCTGGGTTGGGAAGATCCCCTGGAGAAGGGAAAGGCTACCCAATTCAGTATTCTGACTTGGAGAATGCCACGGACTGTATAGTCCATGGGGTCGCAAAGAGTAGGACACGACTGAGTGACTTTCACACTCACTTTCCTCTTTGCATTACTTTTGTTTTTCTTATCTGACTGTTATGGGTATGATTTCCAATATGATGTTGAATAAAAGTAGAAAGAGTGGGCATCCTTGTTTTTTCCGGATCTTAGATGAAATACCTTGTTTTTCACTGAAGAGTATGAGGTTGACTATCAGTTCAGTCGCTCAGTCGTCTCCTACTCTTTGCAACCCCATGGACTGCAGCACACCAGTTTCCCAGTCCATCAACAACTCCCAGAGCTTACACAAACTCATGTCCATCAAGTCAGTGATGCCATCCAACTATCTCATCCTCTCTTGTCCCCTTCTCCTCCCTCCTTCAATCTTTACTAGCATCCGGGTCTTTTCCAATGAGTCAGTTCTTCAAATCAGGTGGCCAAAGTATTGGAGTTTCAGCTTCAGCATCAGTCTTTCCAATAAATATCCAGGACTTATTTCCTTTAGGATGGACTGGTTGAATCTCCTTGCAGACCAAGGGACTCTCAAGAGTCTTCTCCAACACCACAGTTCAAAAACATCAACTCTTCAGCACTCAGCTTTCTTTTTAGTCCAACTCTCACATCCATACATGACTACTGGGAAAACTATAGCTTTGACTATATGTACCTTTGCTGGCAAAGTAATCTCTCTGCTTTTTAATATGCTGTCTGGGTTGGCCATAGCTTTTCTTCTAAGGAGCAAACATCTTTTAATTTCATGGCTGCAGTGACCATCTGCAGTGATTTTGGAGCCCCCCACCACCACCTCAAAATGTCTCTGATTGTCTCCATTGTTTCCCCATCTATTTGCCAAGAAGTAATAGGACCAGATGCCATGATCTTAGTTTTTTGAATGTTGAGCTTTAAGCCAAATTTTTCACTCTCCTCTTTCACTTTCATCAAGAGGCTCCCTTTCTGCCATAAGGGTGGTGTCATCTGCATATCTGAGGTTATTGATATTTCTCCAAGCAATCTTGATTCCAGCTTGTGCTTCATCCAGCCCAGCATTTCACCTGATGTATTTTGCATATAAGTTAAATAAGCAGGGTGACAATATACAGGCTTTATGTACTCCTTTCCTGATTTGGAAGCAGTCTGTTGTTCCATGTCCAGTTCTAACTGTTGCTTCTTGACATGCATACAGATTCTCAGGAGGCAGGTAAGGTGATAGGTCTGATATTCCCATCTCTTGAAGAATTTTCCACAGTTTGTTGTGATCCACACAGTCAAAGGCTTTGGATTAGTCAATAAACCAGAAGTAGATGGGTTTTTTTTTTTTTTTTTTTTTGGAACTCTCTTGGTTTTTCGATGATCCAACTGATGTTGGCAATTTGATCTCTTGTTCTTCTGCCTTTTCTAAAACCAGCTTGAACATCAGTAAGTTCACAGTTCACATATTGCTGAAGCCTGGCTTGGAGAATTTTGAACATTACTTTACTAGCGTGTGAGAGGAGTGCAATTGTGCAGTAGTTTGAGCATTCTTTGGCATTGCCTTTCTTTGGGATTGGAATGAAAACTGACCTATTCCAGTCCTGTGGCCACTGCTGAGTTTTCCAAATTTGCTGGCATATTGACTGCAGCACTTTCACAGCATCATCTTTCAGGATTTGAAATAGCTCAACTGGAATTCCATCACCTCCACTAGCTTTGTTCATAGTGATGCTTTCTAAGGCCTGTTTGACTTCACATTCAGGATGCCTGGCTCTAGGTGAGTGATCACACCATCGTGATTATCTTGGTCATGAAGATCTTTTTTGTACAGTTCTTCTGTGTATTCTTTCCACCTCTTCTTTATATCTTCTGCTTCTGTTAGGTCCATACCATTTCTGTCCTTGATTGAGCCCATTTTTGCATGAAATGTTCCCTTGGTATCTCTAATTTTCTTGAAGAGATCTCTAGTCTTTACCATTCTGTTGTTTTCCTCTATTTCTTTACACTGATCACTGAGTAAGGCTTTCTCATCTCTCCATGCTATTCTTTGGAATTCTTTTTTTTTTTTTTTTGAAGCAAAATACAAAATTTTATTTTATATCATGTAAAGTATATATTATACATTTTATTATTTTTTTAATTTTATTTTATTTTTAAACTTTACAATATTGTATTAGTTTTGCCAAATATCGAAATGAATCCACCACAGGTATACCTGTGTTCCTGATCCTGAACCCTCCTCCCTCCTCCCTCCCCATACCCTCCCTCTGGGTCATCCCAGTGCACCAGCCCCAAGCATCCAGTATAGTGCATCGAACCTGGACTGGCGACTCGTTTCATACATGATATTATACATGTTTCAATGCCATTCTCCAAAATCTCCCCACCCTCTCCCTCTCCCACAGAGTCCATAAGACTGATCTATACATTAGTGTCTCTTTTGCTGTCTCGTACACAGGGTTATTGTTACCATCTTTCTAAATTCCATATATATGTGTTAGTATACTGTATTGGTGTTTTTCTTTCTGGCTTACTTCACTCTGTATAATAGGTTCCAGTTTCATCCACCTCATTAGAACTGATTCAAATGTATTCTTTTTAATGGCTGAGTAATACTCCATTGTGTATATGTACCACAGCTTTCTTATCCATTCATCTGCTGATGGACATCTAGGTTGCTTCCATGTCCTGGCTATTATAAACAGTGCTGCGATGAACATTGGGGTACACGTGTCTCTTTCCCTTCTGGTTTCCTCAGTGTGTATGCCCAGCAGTGGGATTGATGGATCATAAGGCAGTTCTATTTCCAGTTTTTTAAGGAATCTCCACACTGTTCTCCATAGTGGCTGTACTAGTTTGCATTCCCACCAACAGTGTAAGATGGTTCCCTTTTCTCCACACCCTCTCCAGCATTTATTGCTTGTAGACTTTTGGATCGCAGCCATTCTGACTGGTGTGAAATGGTACCTCATAGTGGTTTTGATTTGCATTTCTCTGATGATGAGTGATGTTGAGCATCTTTTCATGTGTTTGTTAGCCATCTGTATGTCTTCTTTGGAGAAATGTCTATTTAGTTCTTTGGCCCATTTTTTGATTGGGTCATTTATTTTTCTGGAGTTGAGCTGTAGGAGTTGCTTGTATATTTTTGAGATTAGTTGTTTGTCAGTTGCTTCATTTGCTATTATTTTCTCCAATTCTGAAGGCTGCCTTTTCACCTTGCTAATAGTTTCCTTTCTTGTGCAAAAGCTTTTAAGTTTAATTAGGTCCCATTTGTTTATTTTTGCTTTTATTTCCAATATTCTGGGAGGTGGGTCATAGAGGATCCTGCTGTGATGTATGTCGGAGAGTGTTTTGCCTATGTTCTCCTCTAGGAGTTTTATAGTTTCTGGTCTTACATTGAGATCTTTAATCCATTTTTAGTTTTTTTGTGTGTGTATGGTGTTAGAAAGTGTTGTAGTTTCATTCTTTTACAAGTGGTTGACCAGTTTTCCCAGCACCACTTGTTAAAGAGATTTTTAATCCATTGTATATTCTTGCCTCCTTTGTCAAAGATAAGGTGTCCATATGTGCATGGATTTATCTCTGGGCTTTCTATTTTGTTCCATTGATCAATCCGCAAATCAATCAATGTAATACACCACATTAACAAATTGAAAAATAAAAACCATATGATTATCTCAATAGATGCAGAGAAAGCCTTTGACAAAATTCAACATCCATTTATGATAAAAACTCTCCAGAAAGCAGGAATAGAAGGAACATACCTCAACACAATAAAAGCTATATATGACAAACCCACAGCAAACATTATCCTCAATGGTGAAAAATTGAAAGCATTTCCTCTAAAGTCAGGAACAAGACAAGGGTGCCCACTTTCACCATTACTATTCAACATAGTTTTGGAAGTTTTGGCCACAGCAATCAGAGCAGAAAAAGAAATAAAAGGAATCCAAATTGGAAAAGAAGAAGTAAAACTCTCACTATTTGCAAATGACATGATCCTCTACATAGAAAACCCTAAAGACTCCACCAGAAAATTACTAGAACTAATCAATGATTATAGTAAAGTTGCAGGATATAAAATCAACACACAGAAATCCCTTGCATTCCTATACACTAATAATGAGAAAACAGAAAGAGAAATTAAGGAAACAATTCCATTCACCATTGCAACAGAAAGAATAAAATACTTAGGAATATATCTACCTAAAGAAACTAAAGACCTATATAGAGAAAACTATAAAACACTGGTGAAAGAAATCAAAGAGGACACTAATAGATACAGAAATATACCATGTTCATGGATTGGAAGAATCAATATAGTGAAAATGAGTATACTACCCAAAGCAATTTATAGATTCAGTGCAATCCCTATCAAGCTACCAACGGTATTCTTCACAGAGCTAGAACAAATAATTGCACAATTTGTATGGAAATACAAAAAATCTCGAATAGCCAAAGCTATCTTGAGAAAGAAGAATGGAACTGGAGGAATCAACCTACCTGACTTCAGGCTCTATTACAAAGCCACAGTTATCAAGACAGTATGGTATTCTTTGGAATTCTGAATTCAAATGGGTATATCTTTCCTTTTTCCTTTGCCTTTCACTTCTCTTCTTTTTTCACCTATTTTTAAGGCCTCCTCAGACATTGCCTTTCTGCATTTCTTTTTCTTGGGGATGGTCTCTATCACTGCCTCCTCTACAATGTCATGAACCTCAGTCCATAGTTCTTTAGGCACTCTGTCTATCAGATCTAATCCCTTGAACCTATTCGTCACTTCCACTATACAATTGTAAGGGATTTGATTTAGATCATACCTGAATTGTCTAGTGGTTTTCCCTACTTTCTTCAATTTAAGTCTGAATTTGGCAATAAGAGTTCATGATCTGAGCCACAGTCAGCTCCCAGTCTTGTTTTTGCCAACTGTATAGACCTTCTCCATCTTTGGCTTCAAAGGATATAATCAATCTGATTTCAGTATTGACCTTCTGGTGATGTCCATGTGTAGAGTCTTCTCTTGTGTTGTTGGAAGAGGGTGTTTGATATGACCAGTGCATTCTCTTGGCAAACTCTTGTTAGCCTTTGTCCTGCCTCATTTTGTACTCCAAAACCAAATTTGCCTGTTACTTCAGGTATCTCTTGACTTCCTACTTTTGCATTCCAGTCCCCTATAATGAAAAATACATCTTTGGGGGTGTTAATTCTAGAAGGTCTTATCCGCCTTCATAGAAGCATTCAACTTCAGCTTCTTCAGCACTACTGGTTGGGGGACAGACTTGGATTACTGTGATACTGAATGGTTTTCCTTGGAAATGAACAGAGATCCTTCTGTCGTATTTGAGATTGTATCCAAATACTGCATTTTGGACTCTTTTGTTGACTATGAGGGCTACTCCATTTCTTCTAAGGGATTCTTGCCCACAGTAGTAGATAAAATGGTCAATGGAGGTTGACTATGGGTTTATCCAGTAGGACCCTTAGGTTGAGATACATTCCCTCTACACCACTTTTTGGAGAGTTTAATGGATGTTGAATTTTGTCAAAAGCTTTTTCTGCATCTATAGAGAAAATCATATTACTTCAATTTGTTAATGTGGTGTTGTCACATTGATTGTTTTCTGAATATTGAAACATCCTTGCATCCCTAGGATAAATCCCACTTGATCTTGATATACGATCCATTTACTGTACTTTTGAATTCTATATTCTAGCATTTTATTGAGGATTTTTACATATATTTTTATTAGTAATATTTGTCTGTAATGTTCTTTTCTGTGTATGTTGTGCCTTTAGCTTTGGTATCAGGATGAAACTAGCCTCATAGAATTAGTTCAGACGTGTTCCTCTCTCTTAAATTTTTTGAAACAGTTTGAGAAGGCTAGGTTTTAACTCTTCTTTTAAATGTTTTATAGAATTCACATGTGAAGCCATTTTGTCCTAGACTTTTGTTGCTTAAGAGTTTTTTATTTAGTGACTGATTCAGTTTCATTACCAGTAATTGGTCTGTTCATATTTTCTATTTCATCTTTATTGAGTCTTAGGAGATCATTCATTTCTAGGAATTTATCCATTTCTTCTAGTTTGTCCATTTTATTGCCATATGATTATTCATAGTAATCTCTTGTGATCCTTGCTATTTCTGTGGTGTTAACTGTAACTTATACTCATTAATATTTTATTTATTTAGGCTACTTCTCTTTTTTTTCCTTAATTAATCTGGATAAAGTTTTATCAATTTTATTTTTAAAAAACAACCTCTTAATTTCATTAACCATTCCTATTTTTCTTAGTCTAATTTATTTTCATTTTGATCTTATATATCTTCTACTAATTATGGGTTTTGTTTGACCTTTTCCTCTAGTTACTTTAGGTGTAAATTTAGGTTGTTAACTTGGCCTTTTCTTGTTTCCTGCTGTAGGCCTCTATCACCATCAACTTTCCTCTAAAGCAGTTCTAAACTGCTTTTGCTGTGCTCCTTAGAGTTGAATCATTGTTTTTCCATTTTTCACTTATTTCTAAGTATAATTTCCTCTTTGACTTATTCATTGATGGTTGTTTATTTTCATATTCTTTAGACTCCAGCTGTTTGTATTTTTTGTAGTTTTTTCTTGTAGTCAATTTCTAGTCTCATACTGTTATGGTCAGAGTTTTATTTATTTATTTAATAAATATTAAATTTATTAAGGCTTGTTTTCTGGCCTAGTATGTTTTCTATCCTAAGGAATGTTCCCTGTGCACTTGAGAAGAATGTTGCTTTTGGATGGAATGTTCCATGTGTAGCTGTTAAATCCATCTGGTCTAATATATCATAAGGACATTACTGACTTTCCGTCTGGATAATCTGTCCATTGATTTAAGTGAAGTCTTAAAGCATTCTCCTACTATTGAATTACTGTCAATTTCTCCTTTTATGTTTCTCAGTTATTTGCTTTATATATTGAGATGCTTCTATTTCGACTACATATATATTTACAACAGTTATATCTTCAACTTGGATTGATCTCTTTATCATTAAGTAATGTCCTTCTTTGTCTATTGGTACAGTCTTTGTTTATTTTTTTTTAATTTTAATTTTATTTTATTTTTTAACTTTACAATATTGTATTGGTCTTGCCATATATCAACATGAATACCCCACAGGTATACACGTGTTCCCCATCCTGAACCCTCCTCCCTCCTCCCTCCCCATACCATCCCTCTGGGTCGTCCCAGTGCACCAGCCCCAAGCATCCAGTATCGTGCATTGAACCTGGACTGGTGACTCGTTTCATATATGATATTATACATGTTTCAATGCCATCCTCCCAAATCATCCCACCCTCTCCCTCTCCCACAGAGTCCAAAAGACTTCTGTACATTAGTGTCTCTTTTGCTGTCTCGTATACAGCTAATCTCAAAAATATACAAGCAACTCCTGCAGCTCAATTCCAGAAAAATAAATGACCCAATCAAAAAATGGGCCAAAGAACTAAATAGACATTTCTCCAAAGAAGACATACAGATGGCTAACAAACACATGAAAAGATGCTCAACATCACTCATTATCAGAGAAATGCAAATCAAAACCACAATGAGGTACCATTTCACGCCAGTCAGAATTGCTGTGATCCGAAAGTCTACAAGCAATAAATGCTGGAGAGGGTGTGGAGAAAAGGGAACCCGCTTACACTGTTGGTGGGAATGCAAACTAGTACAGCCACTATGGAGAACAGTGTGGAGATTCCTTAAAAAACTGGAAATAGAACTGCATTATGACCCAGCAATCCCACTGCTGGGCATACACACTGAGGAAACCAGAAGGGAAAGAGACATGTGTACCCCAATGTTCATCGCAGCACTGTTTATAATAGCCAGGACATGGAAGCAACCTAGATGTCCATCAGCAGATGAATGGATAAGAAAGCCATGGTACATATGCACAATGGAGTATTACTCGGCCATTAAAAAGAATGCATTTGAATCAGTTCTAATGAGGTGAATGAAACTGGAGCCTATTATACACAGTGAAGTAAGCCAGAAAGAAAAACACCAATACAGTATACTAACACATATATATGGAATTTAGAAAGATGGTAACAGTCTTTGTCTTAAAGTCCATTTTGTCTGATTCAAGTATTGCTGCCCCAGTTTCTTTTCATTTCCATTTGCGTGGATTATCTTTTTCCATCCCCTCACTTTCACTTGTCTTTAGATCTGAAGTGAGTCTCTTATAGACAATGTATACATGGGTCTTGTATTTCTATCCATTCATTCTATGTATTTTGATTGGAACATATATGGACTAAAGTCCCTTTACATTTAAAGAATTATTGATAAGTATTTACTTATTGGGTTTCCCTGGGGGTTCAGTGGTAAAGAATCTGCCTGCCAATGCAGAAGACATGGGTTTGATCCCTGGGTCAGGAAGATATCCTGGAGAAGGAAATGGCAACCCATTCCAGTATGCCTGCCTGGGAAATCCCAAGGACACATGAGCCAAGTGGGCTACAGTCCATAGCGTCACAAAAGAGTCTGACTCAACTTAGCAACTAAACCACAACAGCAATTAGCTCACTGCATTTTGGTTAATTGTTCTGGGGTTGTTCCATAGTTCTTTTTCGTTCCTTTTTCCTTTCTCTCTTCTGACTTTATAACTGCTGTGTTATGTTCAGCATCCTTTCTCTTTTTGGTGTGTATCTATTATATAGGTTTTTGGTTTGTGTACCATGAGGTTCCTATATAACAATCTATATTTATAGATGACTATTTTAAGTTAGTGATCTCATAAATTCAAATGCATTCTAATAAGCTTATGCTTTTACCACCACCAGTCCCCACCATTTTAGGGTTTTGATGTCATATTTTACATTTTTTAAATTTTGTGTATCCCTCAACTTCTTATTGTATTAATAGGTACAGATTATTTTAATATTTGTCTTTTAACATTCTTAATTGTATGTAATTAGTTGCTTTTCTTTCTAAATATTCAGGGAGGAATAATTTAAGTAAAGAATATTAAGAGTCAGAAGGATAAGGTGTAGAATACCATGAGTCAAAATCCTGTTTGTCTTTGAAAGTCATGGCTTGGACATTGGCTTTTTCCTTCAGTAATAATGGAGCCACTAGAAAGTCTGATCAGAGGAGTATCATAATCTGACTCTTATTTTAAGAATATTTTTATAGTTATTGCATTAAAAATTTACTGGAGTGGGGATAGAATAGTTTAAGGTAGAAAGAAAGAATCTAGTTAAAAGACTATTGCTATAATCCAGACAGGATATATATCTTGAACCTGACAAAAGTAGATTTGCATCAAATAATCTAATTCTGGATATATTTTGAAGATAGATCAAACAAAAGTAGACAGAGAATGAAGGAAAGAAAAAAAGTCAAAAGTGACTCCCAAGTATTGACTTAGCACCTAGAACAATGGCGTTTCCAGTGGTATGAGGTCAAATGTCAAATGTGAATGTGAATAGAGTCTGTGCAGAAAAGGAAATTGTAAGATTTGGTTGGAAAGTAGCCTAGGGCCAGTGTCTTGTCCTGAGATGGAAACAAGATTACCCATCTTATACTTATGTTAGGATGAACCATGCTGGCTTCCCCAGGAGCCTCTATGCCAATACTGTTTGAAAGTCATAAAAAGTCATGTCATCTTTGGAGAGTTCCTATATATCTCTTAAATAAAAACTTCTCCCCATATGAAATGTTCTGTCTTTACCTGATCTGTTACTTTTATGTAATACCCATGTTCTTTCTACATGTTTCACTCCTCTCCATTCCTCAATCACCAGGCCTGGTAGTAGATTCCATCTCCTAAATACTTCTGTCCATAATCATGACCTCTACCCTCAGCAAGGGCATTTTCACCTGTCCCTGGGATCACTGCATTACCGCTTAATGGGTCTTCATGACTCCACTCCTGCAGCCCTTTAAATGTTTCTCCAATGTAGTCAGATTGATCTTTCTAAATTAGAAATCTGATCATGTTTTTTTCCTATTTTAAACACAGCAAAAGATCCTAGGGCTCTTAACCTGGCTTAAGCAATCCTGCCTTCCTCTACTATTTCATTTCTCCTCATTCTCCTACCTCCTACCCTACATTCCAAACATTCCAACCTCTTTAAAGGTTCCCCAACATAGTGTGTTTGATCTCACCTGTGAACCTTCAAACATGCTGTCCTCACCTCTTCATCCAGCAGATACTCAGCTACAGTGCTCAGCATCAGTGAGTTTCTTGGTCTAGTGCTCCTCCCTGTTCAGTCCTGCTAAGATGCTTATCTGCCCTCTAGACTCTGAGTAACAAAAACAATAACCATGTCTATTTTATTCTACATTATGTTCCCCACTTTCAGCAAGTTCTGAGCAGTCAGAACGAACAGGCATTCATTCCATATTTGTTTAACCAGTAATTCATCCCAAATGTTAGTTCTTTAATGAAATGTTCCCAAGGGCCCTTCATTGACAGGGATTGCTCCCTCTTTGGATCTCAATAGATTTTAACTCCACATCTGTTATAGATTTATCACCTTCTGCCTTTCAGTGTTACATAATTTATCTCTATTACTGAACAAGTCTCCTCTTAAGTGCAGAATCCATCTCCAATTCATTTTTATATTTTCCTTAGATCACCATACACAGAGCTTTATGTGTACTCAGACTCCAGTAAATATTTAATTCATGGATGAATTAATGGGGCTTAAATATTGTATTTCAGAATTTCCAAATAGGTCAATTTATGGAGCACATATACTTTGAGGCTGGAAGTAGTAGGTGTTAAATCCAACTAGGTAAGTTGAGGCAAGACAATAGGGTATCTACTTTGCTCAGCTAAGACTTAATTGGAGATTTGTCAGATATTAATTGGAGAAACTGGAGATTTGTTGAGGATATCTAAACCAAGGAAGTGTATTATCACAGGTAAGTACTTGGTAGATTAATCTGTCTTTAAGATAAAGTTTGTGGAATTTGATGGAGTGCTATACTCCATCCATCCCCAGAATTTGGTAATAGAGGAAGTGAATCTTGGTACTGGAGGGGATTCAGGTCTTTAAGGTCTTGGGGGGAAAACATGAACATAGAAGAGAATTAGGAATACTAATAGTATTAGGAATACTATTTTGGCACCTGTCCTTCGTATTTCCTCTGGTTCTAATTCTTATAAATTGTTCTAATGCATTGTCAAATTATTCAGAATCCATAAAGAGCTACAGTAGGATTAAATCTCAAATTTAATCCCTAATTTGTTTTCCCACAGGTTCTCTGACTCTGAGAACACATCATGTGCAAGACTCCAAAATGGGATTTGTGATCAATGCAATCTATTCCATGGCCTACGGGCTCCACAACATGCAGATGGCCCTCTGTCCAGGCTATGCGGGCCTCTGTGACGCCATGAAGCCAATTGACGGACGGAAACTTTTGGACTCTCTGATGAAAACCAATTTTACTGGGGTTTCTGGAGACATGATCCTATTTGATGAGAATGGAGACTCTCCAGGAAGGTATTGTTACCGTTCTCCTCTAGACACCAGAGCCTGATCACTCTGTCTCTTGATCCTGTGGAGCCTATTTCTCTCCTTTGTGGTTATCTATGCTTCCCGGACATGTGTGCTTAGTTCTGACATCACAAAGCGAGTAAAGACAGAGAGAGGAAGCCCCATTTCCTGTGGCCAGGAAAAAGTGTGAATGCCGATGTCTAAAACGCGCTCTTGGAATCATCACCACACTTCCGAGACCCACACTTAGAGGCAGGAACCTCACAGTATAGTTGGATAATTAAAAGCCAGTTCATGGTTTCTCTGTACATACTTGCCCTGTTATTCCATGTATTCTGATATCTTCTTGGGTCACAGAATTATTCTGAAACAGGAAGAATTTTATTTCTGGTAATCCAGAAACAGGACTGAGGTGTTATTCTATTGTTTGTTGTAGGTACAGTAAGTTACAAGTCATATTTTATTTTAGAATCCTCCACTGGAACACTGTCTCCCTTCTTGAGGTCTAAATGGCATTTTTCTCTAAAATTTTACCTTTCACTTACAGAGGAGCCTGAGAAATACGAACTCACTCATAATTATAGGCCAGCCTCCAGGGAAGTCATTAAGTACCTAGAACTTACCATCTTCCACATCTATCTAAGACTCTAAATTCTTAAGTGACTCTTCACATGAGACTTTTAATCCATGAGGGATAATGTCACTGAAGTGACATTCTGACTTATAGCAGGGCTGAGTCTTCGATCTGCCCTGCATTAGGACAGTCAGGGTCCTTGGGTTGGCCACTGTAAAACCCCTGCTATTTTTCCAGCCACAGCTTTTGCTTGACAGGTATGCCTGGAGAGGCTGTGTTTACACTGTTTGCAGCTTATCCTGCCAAGAGAAGGTCCCATGAGTCCCTCCATGACTCACACGCCATGTGCCCACACATGGTACCAGCCATCTTGGTCTAGCTTGTTTCACATGCCTGATGCGAGCTGGAGTTTATCACTGATGCAGCTGTTACTATCTCACAAGCTGAACTTCTATGTGACAGCAGTTCCAAATCAGGCAGCCAAGAGGAGAGCTGGATACTTTCTCTGTTCTAGCGAGTTGATGACTACTGCTCCATGCAAGCTGTTGGCCAAGATAAGACTTTTATATATATATATAAAGACTTTTATATATTGCTTTCTACTTGGCAGAAATGTAAGCATTTTCTCTGGGCCAAAGAGAACTTCACATTCATTGTAAGGCAGCTTGGTGTTCGGTGTTTAGTTG
This sequence comes from Bos grunniens, assembly GCF_055505025.1. NCBI lineage: Eukaryota > Metazoa > Chordata > Mammalia > Artiodactyla > Bovidae > Bos > Bos grunniens. The sequence goes on along the minus strand of NC_141193.1, from coordinate 44,673,725 downwards.
TTAAGTCATGTCATTTGTGACCCCATGGACTATAGCCTGCCAGGCTTTTCTGTCCATGGGACTTCCCAGGTGAGAATACTGGAATGGGTTGCCATTTCCTTCTCTAGAACTTCTTAGGACAGGTCAGTGAATAAGCTCAGGCTTCAGGCTCAGGTCAAGGCTGGGCTCTGACATCGTCCCGTGGATTTATTATTCCTGTGTGCATCCCTGGAGCACTGACATCAGCTTGGGACTTGTTCATAGCCTTTGTTGACTACAGCTCCATCCATTCAAATAGTTTTCATGACATGTACCTAAGTCAGTTCCAGAAACCAGACAATGAAGAAATAGCTCAGATGGCTCAGCTCTATTCTAGTGGGAAAGCTTAACAGATCTGAACATCACTGTCTCATTCACAATCTCCCAAATATGCTGGAATAGGGGATGTTTAGGACACTGGCCCTTAACTATTTGCAGAATAGGAATCTCTTTAAGACTCAGATGAGATTTATAAGTATTCTCTCATGGACAATATCCATAAAATTTTGCAAACAATTTCTGGGAATTCACAGTTGTTTAGAGACTTCTCATTCATTACTAAGGTTGGATATTACAGTAATCTACTAATAAATAATCAGAATTGGCCCCTGAGCATACAAGCCAAACTCAGAAAAAAAGCGGTTTGCAAATTTTCTGTTTTTTCCAATGAATCCAGTGATAGTTACAAGATAATTACAACTCATATTTACTGAGTGTGTGTTCTGAGGCAAACACTTAGCTAAATCCTCTACATTTTAATCCTATGAGGTAAGTAATATTATCATACTCTTTTCTAGCTGAAGGCTCACAAACTGAGACTTACAAAGGTTAAATGACTTGCCCAAAGATACAGCCTAATATATGATAGAGTCAAGATTCTAACTCAGTCTTCTGGACTTCAACTCCTAACCCGATACAGCAGCCTGCCAATTACAGTATCAAAATCAAAAAGCCCCTGTTCTCGTGGAAATGTATTTGTAGGCACTGCATTGTTATTTCTCTAGAGTAAAAGTTGCAGCTAAATCAAAGGCATTTCAACCTGGGCCATAAACCAGAGGAGACTAGGGTGATTAGGGGTTCTCCTAAAATGCTGGGGCCACAAGGGGAAGATCATAAACAGGGGAAGCTAGGAGAGGTGACAACTTAGACTGGCACGCGTAACTACAGATTGTTAGAGACTCAAATTCAATCACTGCTTTTAAGTCTCACATAACTAGACTATTACAGTTCTTGAAACCCTTGGGCAAGTGTGGTACAGAATTCTGAATTTTTGGTTTACAAAAGTATACAGTCATATAATGCCTGCAGCATACTGTGGAGCAGTATTCCTTAAACAACGCATTAATATTTCTACCGCAAAACATATGCATATTCACAGTTAAGTGTCTCATGACACTGTGGGTCAAGTTCTGTCACTAGATAAGTTCAGAATGGCTCATGATTTGCTGCCAAGTGCATTATGAAAAAACTTATGGTTTGTAAGAGCTCTAAGGATTTTAGAATTATAGACAAAAAATATGGACCTTTACTATTTACCACTAACGGGATAGATCACAGGTTGGCAAACTGCCCCACAGGCCAAATCAGGTCTGCTGTTTTTGTAAATAAGGTTTTACTGGAACACAGCTTAATTTATTTTGGACTTTCCTGGTGACTCAGTGGTAAAGAATCTGCCTGCTGGTGCAGAGGATCCCTGGGCTGGGAAGATTCCCCTGGCGTAGTTGTTTGTTTAGATACTGTCTATGGCTCTTTCACACTGCTCTAACAGTGTTGTGTAGTTTCAGCAGAAGCCATCTCACAAAGCCTAAAATATTTACTATCTGTCCCATTATAGCAAAAGTTTTCTGACCCCAACAGATAAATAGGAGTCCACTGACAAATAAGGTTTAAGAGGCCCTGTGACTGCCTGGGGCTTCCCAGGTGGCTCAAGAGGTAAGGAATCTGCCTGCCAATGCGGGAGACACAGGCAGTAGGCTCGGGTTCAATCCTTCAGTCAGGAAGATCCCCTGAAGGAGGAAATGGCAACCGGCTCCAGTGTTCTTGCCTGAAGAATCCCATGGACAGAGGAGCCTGGCAGAATACAATCCATGGGGTCGAAGAGAGTCAGACACACACATGCGTGCGCGCGCACACACACACACACACACACACACACACACATGTTGATACCTGGGAATAACCATAACTGAGCAGAGGAGACATGGAGAATCAACGTCAGATTAAGTACAAATCACTATTTAAAGCAAAAATATAAACATTATATTGTGGGGATTTGTAAGTATGAGTATATAAAACAGACAACATGGCCTAAGAACAAGAGATGATAAAGGCTGAGAATTCACAAGGTACTAGTACTTTCCAGCATTTCTACATTGCATACGGTACTTTAGAAGCTGTCAATTGTCACAACTATTTTAAACATCATTCCTTAAAGTGTCTTTATACAATGAGTTTAGCCATTGATAAAGGATAAAATAAGAAAGGCTCAGATCCTATCCAAATTACCTCCACATTCTCTAAAGCTGAAGCTAAGATTAAAGATTTACCAAATTTCTCACTTAGTTAACAAAGGAAATTTATCATTTTATTTCAGAGGAGATGAAAACCTTGCTGTCTTTTTAAGAAGCCTAAAGAAGTACTTCCTTAAACTTCTTAAAGTTTTTCCAAAACTGTCTTTCATCACACTGAGGTCAAGTCACCTTCTCACACGGGATTATTTTCTATTTCAGGTGTAAGCTTCAAAGTTAAAAAAAAAAAAAAAAAGGTCTCTGAAGAGAAAGTGAAACAGACAAGCTTTTTGTTATTCTAAGTGTACTGTCATGGAAAATTCCAGTGTCACTAATATGACAATAGGTACATTTTGGAGGACAGAAATCTGTTGCTTTTTCATAACTGAATATTTATATTTTAGCTGAATAATTATTACATTCTTGTTTCTAAGGTATGAAATAATGAACTTCAAAGAAATGGGAAAAGATTATTTTGATTATATCAATGTTGGAAGCTGGGACAATGGAGAATTAAAAATGGATGATGATGAAGTGTGGGCCAAGAAAAGCCACATCATCAGATCTGTGTGCAGTGAACCATGTGAAAAAGGCCAGATAAAGGTAAAATAGAGCCTGTGTTTCTTTCATTTTTGTTGTAAGTTCTAATGGATTCATTATCACTGAATGTTTTGAACAAGTTGAGACATTTGTTTTGCCTTTTCCACAGTAAGCTTCTAATGTCAAAAACATCTAATTCTTTTCTTATTAAGTCCTTTCAATACTTAGTAAAACCCAGAACAGTCTTAGCAGTGGGACTGACTGAACCAACTGGTGAGTCATGCTTACACCCTGTCTACTCACGTAAGCCTTTAGAAGACGTGCTTCCTGGGAATAAAGAGTTCACAGCTGGAATTCACATCAATTTCTAATTAACAACAAATATTTATCAAACTCCTCTAATGTAATAGTTTACATTAGTGGGGCAAAAATAAGTAAGACACATTTACTCTCACAAGATTAATAGTCTCAATGAGGAACAACCGTGTGGGCACAGAGAAGTAATGTTATATAAAATGTGATGACTTCATTAAAAGAAAGAAAATAAAAGGGAGCTTAAATAAGTTCCTACAGAAGAAAGGAACAAATGTCTTCTCCATAAAATGTCAGACATTGAACCATGAAAAGTGGATATGATATCAGAGAGGGATGCAGGGAAGTCATCAATTTAGAGGGAAGAACAACAGGAAAAGTACAGAAGTGGTCAGATTGTTCTGGAATAACAGTGAATTAAGCTAGGGTGCAGTGCTCTGGTTACTGTGAAAGAGAAACCTGCAATGATAGATTGAAGCTACATTTGTGGAGAGTTTTGGATACCATACTAAACAGGTTGAACTTATTTTTAACCAGGAGTCTGAAAAAATTTTGTCCAAGATGCTGACATAAGGCGAAAGTGTTAGTCACTCAGTCATGTCCAACTCTTTGCGAACCCGTGGAATGTGGCCCACCAGGCTCCTCTGTCCAAGGGATTCTCCAGGCAGGAATACTGGAGATCCAGGGGATCTTCCTGACCCAGGGATCTGCTGAATTGCAGGCAGATTCTTTACCGTCTGAGTAGTGAAGATTCATGAGAAGAGTTATGAGAAAAGAATAAAGAAAGAAGAGACAAGTTAAAAGGACACCGCAACAGTGATGCCAAGGGCCCTGCATTATGGAAGCAACAGTGAGAGTGGAAAGTGGGAGGGGAGCTATTTGAAAAAAACATTAGAGGGGTAGCCTTAATCAGCCCTGGCTATCGACCATAAGCCGAAAATATTTACTATCTGGTCTTTTGTAAAAAAAGGTTGCCAACTCCTAATATTCAGTGACCATTTGCATCTTGACCAATCATCTTGCAATTAAACTCTTCATGTGAAACTCTTTTTAGACTCACTTAAAATATCAACTGTCCATAATTTCCAGCCCTTCCCATATAAAGATTAGCTGGTATAAATTACTACATGGAAGTGGTCTGTTTTGACCCTTCATAGCAATACAGTTTGAACCTGTAACTTCAAAATGTTGAATGATTGTTTCAGGAGATTTCTTTATATATGCTTTTCTACCCCTTTCTTCCAGGAATAACTTACCCAGTGGAAGAACTTAACTCCCTGTTACCATATTTTCAATACTAGTTAATTTGTTGTAATGTTTATATAGTCTTTTTTAATCCCAAATTCTATTTTCCCAACCAGATCTCATTTTCACTCCATTAAATATATAATGGAGGTTCGTGACATTGTAGAGGAGGCAGGAATCAAGACCATCCCCAAGAAAAAGAAATGCAAAAAAGTAAAATGGCTGTCTGAGGAGGCGTTAGAAATACCTGTGAAAAGAAGGGAAGCAAAAAGCAAAGGAGAAAAGGAAAGGTATACCCATTTGAATGCAGAGTTACAGAGAATAGCAAGGAGAGATAAGAAAGCCTTCTTCAGTGATCAGTGCAAAAAAAATAGAGGAAAAAAATAGAATGGGAAAGACTAGAGATCTCTTCAAGAAAATTAGAGATACCAAGGGAACATTTCATGCAAAGATGGGCTCAATAAAGGACAGAAATAGTATGGATCTAACAGAAGCAGAAGACATTAAGAAGAGGTGGCAAGAATACACAGAAGAACAGTACAAAAAAGATCTTCATGACCCAGATAATCATGATGGTGTGATCACTCACCTAGAGCCAGACATCCTGGATGTGAAGTCAAATGGGCCTTAGAAAGCATCACTACGAACAAAGCTAGTGGAGGTGATGGAATTCCAGTTGAGCTATTTCAAATCCTGGAAGATGATGCCTTGAAAGTGCTGCAGTCAATATGCCAGCAAATTTGGAAAACTCAGCAGTGGCCACAGGACTGTAAAACATCAGTTTTCCTTCCAATCCCAAAGAAAGGCAATGCCAAAGAATGTTCTGACTACCACACAATTACACTCATCTCACACGCTAGTAAAGCAATGCTCGAAATTCTCCAAGCCAGGCTTTAGCAATACGTGAACTGTGAACTTCCAGATGTTCAAGCGAGATTTAGAAAAGGCAGAGGAACCAGAGATCAAATTGCCAACATCCGCTGGATCATCAAAAAAGCAAGAGAATTCCAGAAAAACATCTATTTCTGCTTTATTGACTATGCCAAAGCCTTTGACTGTGTGGATCTCAATAAACTGTGGAAAATTCTTCAAGATATGGGAATACCAGACCACCTGACCTGCATCTTGAGAAACCTGTATGCACATCAGGAAGCAACAGTTAGAACTGGACATGGAACAACAGACTGGTTCCAAATAGGAAAAGGAGTACGTCCAGGCTGTATATTGTCACCCTACTTATTTAACTTCTATGCAGAGTACATCATGAGAAATGCTGGGCTGGAAGAAGCACAAGCTGGAATCAAGATTGCTGGGAGAAAGATCAATAACCTCAGATATGCAGATGACACCACCCTTATGGCAGAAAGTGAAAAAGAACTAAAGAGCCTCTTGATGAAAGTGAAAGAGGAGAGTGTAAAAGTTGGCTTAAAGCTCAACATTCAGAAAACGAAGATCATGGCATATGGTCCAATCATTTCATGCCAAATAGATGGGGAAACAGTGTCAGACTTTATTTTTCTGGGCTCCAAAATTACTGCAGATGGTGATTGTAGCCATGAAATTAAAAGATGCTTACTCCTTGGAAGGAAAGTTATGACCAACCTAGATAGCATATTCAAAAGCAGAGACATTACTTTGTCAAAAAAGGTCAGTCTAGTCAAGGCTATGGTTTTTACAGTGGTCGTGTATGGATGTGAGAGTTGGACTATAAAGAAAGCTGAGCACCAAAGAATTGATGCTTTTGAACTGTGATGTTGGAGAAGACTCTTGAGAGTCCCTTGGACTGCAAGGAGATCCAACCAGTCCATCTTAAAGGAGATCAGTCCTGGATGTTCATTGGAAGGACTGATGTTGAAGCTGAAACTCCAATACTTTGGCCACCTGATGCAAAGAGCTGACTCATTTGAAAAGACCCTGATGGTGGGAAAGATTGAGGGCAGGAGGAGAAGGGGATGACCGAGGATAAGATGGTTGGATGGCATCACTGACTCAATGGACATGGGTTTGGGTGGACTCCAGGAGTTGGTCACGGACAGGGAGGCCTGGCGTGCTGCGGTTCATGGGATCGCAAAGAGTCAGACACTGCTGAGCAACTGAACTGAACTGAAATATATAACTGACTACACTTTCTTGATATGGCTTAAAATGGTCACTGAACAGCTTCCCTAATGATATCAACACCTCATAGCATTGGTCAGATTTGTTAATTTAGGGTCCATGAAAGGACACTTAGTCTGGCAAAGGGTCAAATATTTTACATATTGTTATTCATAAGGAAAGCATACTACTTCCAGGGTGTTCAAAAAGATTGGAAATTAGTCTGAAAGAACTGTCAGCACCTCTTGTATTCAAAATGAATGTGAAACAGAACATATATAACAAATGACAAAAGGTAAAACAAACCAGTTCTTAATGATCGGAAGACATTATGTTGTCCCTATCAATTCAAAAAAGATCATAATAATTGGAATTAATCTTGGAAAAGGTCATGAGCTTTTCTGGTAAAAAACTGAAATTTATAAAGCCATGCAAGTTGAATCACAGAAAGTCAGCATATTTCTAAGAGGAAAAATGCAAGTGCTTTTGTTTGCTAGGCCGCTAAGAAAGAATCCTTCAGCATTTGAAATGTGCCTCCTTGCATTACAAAATCTAGTAACCGTCCCAATGATAATTTTTTACCAAGTGTGGTTGAAAATACCCTGAAAATGAATTCCATATCTCTATGTGGGTATGTATATGTATATTACTAATAAAATAGTTAATATTTAAAAGTATTCTACAGTTTACAAGGGCTTCCCTGGTGTCTCAGATGGTAAAGAATCTGCCTGCAATGAAGGAGACCTGGGTTTCATCCCTGGGTCGGGAAGATCCCCTGGAGAAGGGAATGGCTCCCCACTCCAGAATTCTGGCCTGGAGAATTCCACGGACAGAGGAGCCTGGCAGGTTACAGTCCATGGGGTCGCAAGAGTCAGACGCAGCTGAGCAACTAACACACACACAGTTTACAAATCATCATGATACTCGATTCACTCAGCTGTGTTTGACTCCTTACAACCCCATGGACTATAGAGCATCAAGCTTCTCTGTCCACTGAATTTTCTAGGCAAGAATACCGGAGTGGGTTGCCATTCCCTTCGCCACAGACTTAATCCTCAGGGGACTCTAAACACAGGTTTTATTTCAAAAGCATTAGTCTCGGTTGGAAGAAAGAGAATCAGCTGGGAGACTGCTCCAGGCTACACAATTATTTGGTGGCTCTAAGTAAGATGGCTTCCCTGATGGCTCAGTGGTAAAGAATGTGCCTGCCAATGCAAGAGACCTGGGTTCAAAATCTGGGTTGGAAAAATCCCCTGCAGGAGGCAATGGCAACCCTGTATTCTTGTCTGGAGAATCACATGGACAGAGGAGCCTGGTAAGCTACTGCTCTGTGGGGTCACAAAGAGGTGGACACAAGTGAGCGACTGAACAACACCATAAGTAAGACTGGAACTTTGGTACCCCTTGATTCTCTTTCCTCCACCTATTTCAAAATATCATGAACCCTATCTTGATATAAACCAATAAGGCTCAATATTTATGAGCATGACCTCAAAGTCCAACAGGCATTATTTGATCTCTCATTTACCCACATGTTGTGCGAACTCTCTAAACTTTAGTTTTCTCCCCCACCCCCAAAAAAATGAATAAAATAAAACTAGCTGCCTTATACAGAGCTATTCCAAAGTTTCAATGAGATGACACCATATGGCATGCACTAAATTACCTGTACACAGTCAATATTCTTATGAAGGAAGCTTTAGATAGATGAAGCAGGTCTGATTAGCAGTTTTGCCTCATGTATCTGGTTATTTTAGGGAAAGGATGTTTCAGGTCCTTTTGTCATCATTTCCTACTTATATTGCTGGAGTGCCAAAAGTCAGCACGAGGGACAGTGCAGAATAGAAGAAAGGCGTGCCAGCTCACAACTGTGTTTAGCTACAGAAATCCAGACGTTATTATCAAAGGTCGTTAAGAGAGTTAGCATCTCAGACAAGGAATCTGAAGTGTAATCACTTCTGTGTCTAGTTTTTAATCACAGATTTAATTATTTATAGGAATGTTTAATGAATGCTGTCTCTATTCCACAGAGGCTATTCATGTACCAGTTGGTGGGGGAAAAAAAAAAAAGAGAGAGAGAGAGACCCATTTCTAAAGAATAACATCTGGGACTCTTTCAGCTGTTAAATTATTTCAATTATTTCCCATTGCCTTTTTAAAAAATGAAACAGATGAAGAGGAATATAACAGTCTCAGTGACCTTATCCCTCTTCCTCCCAAGCAAATCAAAACTACTAGAATAGGAAGGAATGGGATGAATTGTTGAGCCAGATTTTTAGTAGAAACAGTCTAAGAAGTGATCTCCAGAAAAAGCATCTTCTGCCTCTGAATTCAAAACAAATTCTTAATTGCTTTATCAATATAGATAGATTTTTTTAAACTTTAATAGATATACCATGAGGGGCTTTTTTTTTTCCCTAACAATTATTCAACTAGTGGCAGGAAGCCAAGGGAAATCCAGAAAGCAAAAATTCATAATTTGAAGCAAAGAAAGGCACAAACTCTGGGGGAAATTCAGTTACATTTACACATATGGAAATGTAAACATATTTACTTGTGAGCACAAATACAGTCACTTCATTAGTACAGGTAGCTAAAGCTAATTATCCAGAGATTTACACTTAATTTCATTCTTGACCCTGTCTCCAACCAGGTTTATGATGTTGGACTGGTTGCTTAAACTCAGTCTGTTTCTTTAATTATAAAATGAGAATGTCCATATTCATACTAACCAAAAACATCTGAAATAATTTATGTGAAAGCCCCTTTCGGCTTTGTAAAGCAGTATGTTTGAATAGGAGATTGCTGTATTTTTATCTATGTGAGAAAAAAAATAATCAAAAATGTCGATATTTGCCGTAGGTGATCCGGAAGGGAGAGGTGAGCTGCTGTTGGACCTGCACACCTTGTAAGGAGAACGAGTATGTCTTTGATGAGTATACCTGCAAGGCATGCCAGCTGGGGTCCTGGCCCACTGACGACCTCACAGGTACACGCAGCACTATGTCAGCACAGGCACCTCCCTCCAAACTCCGGAAGGACACAGACGTGGGAGGGGGTTACATCTCCAAGCGGTCCTCATCTTAGTGGAACTGTTTATGCAACAAAGAGTTCCCTTAGGAACAGAATGCTTCCCAACACCCAGGCTAATCATGAAAATCTTGTATCTCAGAGAGAAATCAGCCTACATTCCTGCCTTCACCGCTAAACTGGACCAGAATCCTTAGGTTGTCTACTGGGCATTTTCAGCCCATCTTCAGGATATTCCCAGAAGTTGCTAGGAAGGACCCCAGTTAACTGTGGAGGCGTAGAGAGGAGTAGAGAGAGAAACATTGGCCGGGAAGAGACTAAAATACGTCATGCTATGTCCAAGGACCAAAGGATAGCACAGAATTAGGTAGAATTTGGTCTAAAACTCTTTGTTTCTCTTAGTGCTTATCCTAACCTAAACCAGAAACCTCTAACTCATTAGAGTTTTCAAATAATGTCAACACAGGGTAAGACTCGTGTCTCCCTGATCTGGGGGGTACTTTGGGAGGGTTGTTTTTTTTTGTTGTTGTTTTCGTGATGTTTTGGTTTAGGAGTTTTTCCTCCAAAAATGTTAGGAAATGATTGTCACTGTCTTCTCAAAATGGTAGTTTATAGTTGTTTCTAATCTTTACAATATGAAAACCGAATGATACCTTCCATCTTTCCTTCCAATTTATTCAATAAACCTTTAGTAAATGCATTTTATGCACCTTTTTGCCTAACACTGAAATATATAAAAATAAAGATATGCCACTCTATTGTCAAGAAGTTAATGAGAGAGGCAAAAAGTAAAAGTGTGATTACAATAAAGTAAAGGATACAGATTTGTGAACAGAAAGTATGAGAAGGGGACCTGTGAAACTAAGTTTTCCAGGAAAATAAGAGAAAAAGACATTTCAGGCAGAGGGCCCACCTGGTAGGTCAGGTCATCTGGTCATTTTACAATTAAGATGGATTTAACACAAACTCCTAGAGGCTAGATTATAATGTCATTGGTGTTACACTCAATCCCTCACAGGACAAGAGATTATCCATGGTAGCTGTGTTAGCTTATTGCAAAAGCCTGGTTCTAAAAATCCTGCGATTTTGGGCCCTCTGAGACCAGCTCACATTAAGACTTTGTTTTCAGTGAGTGGTATTTATGCAGAAAACTTTCCTTTTCTTAAAAAAAATTAAAAATTCTGATTTAATAAAACACCCAAGTACCTTGTGACAGCATTTGAGTCCCATTTTCACCACAGACGATAAGCTTTCTGATACTCATAAATTCCGGTGTCCCCAGAGCCAAGTCAGGGCTGAACATAAAGTTTTTATTAAATTTAGCTAAACAGATGAAATAAAGCACACACACACATAGAGTAAAAATATAAGAAAGAAAAAAAATACAATTGGTTCTCTTGTGAGGGAAATAAAAATCAGTATTGGTGATCTTTTCCTTTATACTATTTCTTTACTTTTTTTCTATTCATAACTTCTTATTTCAATATGGATTATCATTAAATTGAACAAGTATTTCACAGATTCAACTATCTACATGGCTAAACACCTTGAACATGAGTGTAATGATGTAAACTCTTGTCCTATATTTTGTAAAACTATCACAATGAAACATGGTCTTTTCATTCATTCAATAGAAAAGTATTTTATTATTACCATTTGCACTAGAATAATGTGCTGGATAAAACTAGGGTTGAAAAATATACATGGTTCTTATGTAGTTTACCCTCTTGTTGGGAGAGAGATATGACTCTTTTCCTCTTCCTCCCTCCCCCTGTCCCACATACACAGGCACAGACAGATTGTGTTAAGGAGTATGAAGCAAAAGAATAAGCATTTTTAGAAAATGAATATAGTAGGGGAGACATAATTTAAATTTGTGATCATAAAAGATCTCTCTAAAGAAGTGAAAATTAGCAGAGACCTAAGTGATAAATACAGACGTAGCTATCAAAAAATGATGAGAAGGGCATTTCTGGCTAAGATAAATGGTCTATTTATGGATAAGCCAATGAGAAAACGATGTGATAAGAGATCATAAAAAGAGCAGGGGCTGGTTCACATACAGCCTTACAGAACAGGTTCAGGATTTGCGTGTTTAATCCTAAGTGCATTGAGAAACTTTGCAGGGAGTATAGTAGAAGAAGAAAACATGATTGGATGCATATTTCTGAAATATTATTCTGTTTGCTGTGGGGGAGAATAATTTGGAGATGAATGGAAAGTGGAACCAGGGAGATAGATGGGGTGGTTACCGCTGCTTGCCACTGCAGGCACCAAAAGTTCTTGGTGTCTTGGGCTGAACAGTGCATTGGAAGATTTCGGATGTACTTTGGAGTAGAATCAACGGGACATACAGATGATTGGTTGCAATGGATATTAAGTAAGGCTGCCCAGTTTTCTGCCTTGAGGACTGGAGAAATAAATGCTTTTTTTGATAAAGATCAGTAGTTTGGTTTTAGACAAGATCAGCTGGAGATGTCTTTGAGATTTTCAAGTATGAATTCATTTAACAAATTAAGGCCTTAGTGTGTACCAGAAAATGTAACAGATAAATAGAAAAACTGGAAATATAAAATTAGTCTAATTTTCCAAGAAACTTAATAATCTAGTGGGAGAAAAGCATGTAAACAATAACCGCTTCTCCTGGGAGAGGGAAAGAGTCTTATCTCTCTCCCAACAAGATGGTAAATTATATAAGAATTATGTCTGTTTTTTAACCCCAGTTTTCCCAGCACATTATTATAGTCCAAATAGTAATAATAAAATTCTTTTCTGTTGAATGAAAAAGTAGACCATGCTCATTGTGATAATTTTACAAAACATAGGACAAAAAAATTTTATTTGTATATTCACGACCAAGTGCTATAGGGGAGGAATGAGCAAAGTATTATGGAAAAATGGAGAAGGCCACACCTAACCCTGGGGAAATTTAAGAAGGTTTAGTCTTGAGGCATAGTCTTCAAGTTCACTTTTAAAACAGTGAAGAAGAGGACCTCCTTGGTAGTCCAGTGGTTAAGACTTCAGGCTTCAAATGCAGGGGGGCACAGGTTCAATTCCTGTTCAATTCCCCCTTAATTCAGGGAACTAAGATCCTCCATGCTGCATGGTGTGGCCACAAAAGAAAGAGAAAAATAAAATTTAAAATTTTTAAAGTGAAGAAGATCATACTGGAAAGAGTATGCAGCATTGAGGCTCTGAATGGCACCATCATTCTCATTTCTCCAAATAAAAAGAAGTGAGTCATATAAACTCTCCCCTCTCCCTGGCCACCCATATCCAGTCACTCAACAAGTTCTCCTATTGGCACTGCTAAATATTTTTATCCCTCCTCTCCATTTATTTGTAAAACTTTTCCCTTAGCTAAGTTATCATCTCACATTTGACTATTGCAGTAGTCTCCCATTTTATTTCTCTACTCCCAAATTTATGCTACATGCCTCTGTTTTTTCATCTCACTAGTACATAATGTATCCAAATACAGATCTGTCCATTTTATTTAATTGCTCAACACTTACCAGTGTTTTCATAACTCTAAGGGATATATCCAAGTTTTTCAACCTGGCATAGAGTTCCCTCACCCTCCTATGATCTTTCTAATTTCATTCACCACCACTTTACGATTCTCATTTTACATTCTAGTATCAAGGGCTGCTTATAATTTCTCATCTACACACAACACTATTTGATTCCTCCATGTCCATACATGTGTTACCTTCCCTGCCTTATTTACTTGAATAATTCCTGCTCACCTCTGCCTAGATGTCACCTTCTCTCTGATACTTTCTTTGCTGTACTTAGACACTGATAAGCCCCCTATTCTGTATTTCTAAAGCAAATTCTGCTTCCCTCTTTACATTTTCAAACAGATTTTAAGGTCCTATATCCTTATCTCCCCCCACCCCCCGCTACTGCTGAATCATTTAGTTTCTCAAGGACATAACTGTATCTCACTTATCTTTGCGTCCCTAGCATCTAACACCATGCCTGACACAGAGCAGGCCCTCAGTAAGTGTGTGTCAATCTGCAATAAATGATGGGGAATGTTAACAAAAAGAAGATGGAAGTATTAGGGCCATCCTCTGAAGACAGCTTTAACTAAGGAGTGTGGACCTTAGCCTATGGACTGTGTGGGGCCAGGGAAGTTTTTCAAGCAGAAGAATGAAATGACCTTCCTCTTGCTCCATGCATATGTGTGAGCATGTTTATATGCAGGGATAGGGGGGAGAAAGTGGGAGGGGAGAAAGGCGAATAAGTGCTAAACCTGGAAAGGTCTCCACACTGACAGTACATGAAGTTTAACTTTTAATTAAGATCTGCAGCACTTTTCCAAAGAGCTTATAGCTGTTTGTAGCTATCTCACTGACTCTGATTCAGTCACTTGGCACCTGGCTCTGCTAGCTAAGCCGGATGACTGCTCTGATGGCTTCAGCTATTCCAAACCTTGTTACAGAGATGCTTGGGTCTTTCTTCTACCTACTCGGCTTACAGTTGCCCTACTTCAGCCTATAACATGACAGCTCAGGTCACTCCGGGTCAGTGCCCTCACTGTGATAATGGCAACTAACACACACATAATGTTTCCTGTGTGCCAGGAACTGGCTGAAGCCTCATACAAATGTTAATTTGTTTAATTCCAATACAACTCTGTAAGATTGTTAGCACAGTTAGAGATCTTAGGATTAAATAACTGCAAAAACAACTAGGAGAGGCAGTCAACTGACATTAATGTCTATATTATATTTAGCCATTTCCTTGTATATATTCACAGAAAGATGTTTGAAATGCACATTACCTATTGTTAAAAAATGTTTATGAGAGGTAAGATTGTGGGTTACTTGTTTGCACACACACATACAGATGCATATAATATTGTATTATGAGAATGTATTTCCATCAATAACTCCATTAAAATAAATGTGTGTGTGTGTGTGCATGCACCCTCAGTCGTGTCTGACTCTTTGCAACCCCATGGACGGTAGCCCCCACCAGGCCTTTCTGTCCATGGAATTTTCCAGGTAAGAATAATGGAGTGGGTTGCCATTCACTACTCTAGGGGATCCTCCTGACCCAAGGATCGAACCTGCATCTCTTGGTCCAGGCGGATTGTTTACCACTAGTGCCACTGAGGAAGCCCCAATATCACGCCAACAATATTTTTAATAGCCATCAGAAACTGAAAGTAACCAGGAACCAAGAATTAGAAAGAGAAAGAACGGAAACCTGGCAGGAAAACGAGAAAGAAAAGAAAGATTTTAAATGGGGATGAGGGCAGAACATAGACAATATTCCTAATTCAAGTCACTTTCATTAATGACAGCAAGTAGTTTGTCTAACAGTCTTCAGGTATCCATGTTGGCAGTGAAGAGGATAAACAGGATCGCTGCCCTCATAGTGATTATCATCCTAGATACTGACAAGTAATAAGATGCTGAGTGCCAACAGAGAAGACTAGAATGGTGTAGGAGCCTGTGTCATTGGAAGCTGCTTGGATGACGTTTAGAGTTGCCTCCTCAATGAACTGCATATCCATGTAGGAATTAAAGATGGAAGTTGGCCAAATTCAAATGAAAGAGAAGAGTGTCTGGGGCCTAGAATACAAAAACTGAGGAGGAACTGAGAGCCTGGGGGAATGAGACAGGTAAGCCAAGCAAAGGCCAGCTCTTGCAGGGCTTCATAAGGCATGGTAACTATTTTAAAGTTTATTCTACAGGAAATCAAGACTCATTATATATATTCATTCAGTCATGTAGTCATTCATTCAACAGTGATATAACTAGCAATGCCTTTATCCCAGGCAATGTTCTAAGTACTGAAAATGTCAACATTTCTCTGACCAAAACATAAAATTCTCTGACCTTATGTCTACATTCGAGCAGAGAGAATAGTTTTAAACAGAGCAAGTATTATTTCCAGGAGTATCCAAAAATTGAATGAGAAAAGGAAGTGCGATCATGATAGTTGTTACTGGTGTTTAGTCGCTAAGTCTTGTCTGACTCTTTTGCAACCCTATGGATTGTAGCCCACCAGGCTCCTCTGTCCGTGGGATTTCCCATGTAAGAATACCAGAGTGGGTTGTCATTTCCTTCTCCAGGGGATCTTCTGACCCAGGGATCGAACCCCAGTCTCCTGCATTGGCAGGCAGATTCTTTACCACTGAGCCACCAGAGAAACCTGCAATCATGATGGGCTACTTTATAAATATCATTCATATAGTCAATGTAAAGTGTTAGTGTTGTTTAAAAACATGAGTAGAAAGGATATTGATTTCGGAATAGTGGTTTCATCTGGAAACAGATGGGAGGGAGTCTGGTAGGATTTATAAGAGGGTTTTTAATTATATCCGTAAGTTGTATGTGTATGTAATTTGAAACAAATGACCAAATATCAGTATCTGTTGAATCCAGATGTTTATGTTTGTTCTATACTTCCCTGTGTGTTTAAAATTTGTTTAAAATACTTTATACTATTTGAGCTAGTTAAATAATTGAATATTAAAAGATAAAATTTTAAAATAAAGACTCCATTTGGGGACTTTGAAAGGAGGGAGAGAGAAAACCATGGGAATGAAATGTTGCAAGTCACAGCGTGAATCTGTTGGTGGTTTGGACTGTGATGATGCAGTGGGAATAAAGGGCAATGAAGAGATCAGAAATTACAGTCAACAGGAGGAGGTCACTGTTGCCCTGAGACAAGAATGTAACTTCAGTGAGGTCTGGTTTGAAAGAGGAAGGAAGAAGAAATAGTGGAAGGCAACAATTGGGCTAGGCACTCAGAAAATTCCCTTCAGTTTTCTGCCAAGACAACTTTTTCACTGAACACAACTCCCCACCAGTACATGCAAATATTGTACTAGAAAGCATCTTTGTTTTCCTTCAGAGAATTTAGGATGGGTTATAAGCAGCAGATCACAAGCGGCCCAGGCCAAAGCCAAAGCCAGGGAAACACTTTCAGGTGGGTATGCCAACTCTGGCAACCTTCCAACAAACCCAAGTAAAAGGAAAAAGCATAAAACAACAACAACATGACTTTCAAGAAGTAAATTGGTGGGAAGCTTTATGACAGAAAGAATGATTCCCTGCTTTTCACTCATAAAGAAATATAACTTAGAGTGCAAAGTTGTAAAATGGAAGGAGGGCAGTACCCATCTACATTTTAATGTCAGTAGGAACATTCTCTAGGAAGTCCTGTGGTTCCCTAAGTTACCTAATTGCTTTGGAACCTTTGTATCTTCACTTCAGGGGAAAAAAAGAGAACAGAGTCAAACAAAAGAGAGTTAGTGGGAACCCTGGCAGGGTGGAAGGGGGATGAGCTCCAAGGAGGCAGAACTGCTGACAAGTTTCACAGCTCTGGCATTTGAGTTACTCTCTTCTTACAAATGTGGCCTTCATCTATGTTCCTCGGTTTGCCCTACTTTTCTTGGAACTTTATTTATTTATTTATTTATTTATTTACCTTTTAACGAGTAAATAGAAACATGGGAAGAATTGCTTTTCATCACCAATATTTTTTAACTATCTTAAGCATTACCCTTTTGAATCCAATGAGGTACATATTATTTTACCACTGAATTAACTAAGACCCAGGAAGATTCTATAAATTGCTCAAGGTCACAAAGCTAGTGGAAAATCAAGCCCAGCCACTGTGATTCCACCATTTTATGCTACACTACATGTCTCTCTTCACAATTACATTTGGGAGCCCTGTATTTTCAGGAAATTATAGAAAGAGAAAAAAATTCAGCTTTCAAACTGGTTACATGTTAATTATCTCCAGGTTGCTCTGATATTTTTCATTTGAAATGTTTGTAAAAAGTGCTGCCTATTTGATTATTACAATTCACTTTGGATGAGGAAAGGGTAAAAAAAAAACAAACCTCTTTCCATTTATTATGTGTTTCTGGTTCTTTAGAGGAAATTTGTTACAAGTTTAGATAAGAAATATGCTTATTTTTTTATAATTACAGTGGTAATAAGTAGTTCCTGTTAGTATTTTAAATGGAATAGTTTTTCATAATGCAACCTCTAATTTCTTGGCTTCTAAGTTAAGTAATAATCTGAATGGAAATACATGCTATACAAGCTGTCTATCCCATTACTCATTCATTCAGCAAAAGTTCTTTTTGTTAATCAACTTTCTACACTATTTTCAACACTGTGCTAGGTTCTTTTGATTAAAATAAGTATGTCAAGTGTCTGACCTCCCATTTCTATGCATCAGATGTCCACAGTAGAAGAAGGTTGACTTAAATAACCGCACTAAGAGTACAACATATAATACATACAATAATTAAATTTGCATTGGCGGCACAAAGGACAGAAACACTCATTAGCAAATAGCCCCAGTGAGGCTCAAACAAAGCACTGGACACTGGACACACAGAGATCATGGAGTCACAATTCCCACCCTCGAGCGTTCCAGGGCCTGGGCAGACACACACACAAATAAAGAGCAATTTCAATGCCTTAAGTACGCCATGCATACATGGAAACTAATCTAACGTTTGTCTAATAATGAGAGAGAGAAGGAATAAGGGAAAATGAATGAATGAACAGAACAACAAAGGGAAGGAAGGAAGACAGAAGGAAAAAAAAAAAAACTGCTTACATGAGAGTAAGTGCTGATTATATTGGAGGAGAAAAAAATTAACCAGGTCATGGAATGGAATAAAATTTCATGTCCAAATCAAAGTTCATGTCTAAATGAGAAGTTAACCAGGTAAAAGGGAGAAGAATTTTTAAGGAGAAAGCAAAACTCTAAGGAATATTTCTAAGGAATGTGTATTCATAAATATTTTTTCGAATATAACCAAGCTGTTTCGAAGCACGTGAATCACTATTTCACATTTAGTTTCCTATCAAAGCCTACTTGTGGAAAATATCCTTTTCTAAATATCAGACATCATAATGGTCAGATCAGATCAGATCAGTTGCTCAGTCATGTCTGACTCTTTGTGACCCCATGAATTGCAGCACGCCAGGCCTCCCTGTCCATCACCAACTCCCGGAGTTCACTCAGACTCATGTCCATCGAGTCAGTGATGCCATCCAGCCATCTCATCCTCTGTCGTCCCCTTTTCCTCTTGCCCCCAATCCCTCCCAGCATCAGAGTCTTTTCCAATGAGTCAACTCTTCGCATGAGGTGGCCAAAGTACTGGAGTTTCAGCTTTAGCATCATTCCTTCCAAAGAAATCCCAGGGCTGATCTCCTTCAGAATGGACTGGTTGGATCTCCTTGCAGTCCAAGGGACTCTCAAGAGTCTTCTCCAACACCACAGTTCAAAAGCATCAATTCTTCAGTGCTCAGCCTTCTTTATAGTCCAACTCTCACATCCATACATGACCACAGGAAAAACCATAGCCTTGACTAGACAAACCTTTGCTGGCAAAGTAATGTCTCTGCTTTTGAATATGCTATCTGGGTTGGTCATAACTTTCCTTCCAAGGAGTAAGTGTCTTTTAATTTCATGGCTGCAATCAACATCTGCAGTGATTTTGGAGCCCAGAAAAATAAAGTCTGACACTGTTTCCACTGTTTCCCCATCTATTTCCCATGAAGTGATGGGATCAGATGCCATGATCTTAGTTTTCTCAATGTTGAGCTTTAAGCCCACTTTTTCACTCTCCACTTTCACTTTCATCAAGAGGCTTTTTAGTTTCTCTTCACTTTCTGCCATAAGGGTGGTGTCATCTGCATATCTGAGGTTATTGATATTTCTCCCAGCAATCTTGATTCCAGCTTGTGCTTCTTCCAGTCCAGCGTTTCTCATGATGTACTCTGCATAGAAGTTAAATAAACAGGGTGACAATATACAGCCTTGACATACTCCTTTTCCTATTTGGAACCAGTCTGTTGTTCCATGTCCAGTTCTAACTTTTGCTTCCTGACCTGCAAACAGATTTCTCAAGAGGCAGGTCAGGTGGTCTGGTATTCCCATCTCTTTCAGAATTTTCCACAGTTTATTGTGATCCACACAGTCAAAGGCTTTGGCATAGTCAATAAAACAGAAATAGATGCTCTTCTGGAACTCTCTTGCTTTTTCCTTGATCCAGCGGATGTTGGCAATTTGATATCTGGTTCTTCTGCCTTTTCTAAAACCATCTTGAACACCAGGAAGTTCATGGTTCACATATTGCTGAAGCCTGGCTTGGAGAATTTTGAGCATTACTTTACTAGCATGTGAGATGAGTGCAATTGTGCAGTAGTTTGAGCATTCTTTGGCATTGCCTTTCTTTGGGATTGGAATGAAAACTGACCTTTTCCAGTCCTGTGGCCACTGCTGAGTTTCCCAAATTTGCTGGCATATTGAGTGCAGCACTTTCACAGCATCATCTTTCAGGATTTGGAATAGCTCAACTGGAATTCTATCACCTCCACTAGCTTTGTTCATAGTGATGCTTTCTAACCAGTTGTAAAAAAAAAAATACTTTAACAATAGAATTCCTGGATCCCTAAGCATTTTCTATTAATAGATTTCCCTTACATTTGTTATATATACTCACCAGTGCTATCTAAGAAAGGCAACATTTATGACAAACATAGTGTAAAAAAATATAGCTGAGATTTCTAACTGCGTGTGAAACATGTCTTGAACAATTCATCTTTATTATCTCCCAATAACAGTGGCTTAAATCAAAAGGCTTGGAGTCAGACACATCCCTGTTGAAATCCACACACCATCAATGACTCACTGTGTGACTTTAAGAAAATGTAAATTTCCCTTCCCTGAGCTTCAGCTCCTCTTACCTAAAAAGTATAGGTAACAGTAGTAATTAGTTCATAGAATTACTGGAGAGATTAAATAGCACACAAATAGTTTGGTCAGATCAGATCAGATCAGTCGCTCAGTCGTGTCCGACTCTTTGCGACCCCATGAATCACAGCACGCCAGGCCTCCCTGTCCATCACCAACTCCCGGAGTTTGGTACCTATTAACAATTCAATTATGTTAGTTATTATTACTTTTTTGTGGTGGTTGTTGTTTAGTCACTAAGTCGGGTCCAACTCTTTGCGACCATGTGGTCTGTAGCCTGCCACACTTCTCTGTCAATGGAATTTTCCAGGCAAGAATACCGGAGTGGGTTGCCCTTTCCTTCTCGAGGGGATCTTCCCAACTCAGGGACTGAAGCTGCTTCTCTTGCCTCTCCTGCACTGGCAGATGGATGATTTACCACTAGCATCACTTAATTGACTAGTGTTAATTAAGTTTAAAAACATAGTGACTAAAAATGAATATAGAGATAGACTGATTTAAAAATAAATGAGAAAATCTGGGAAAAGTTCCAACCTCTATTGAATGTCTTTCACATTTTAAAGTAATATCCTCTAAGTCAATGATTGTCTAGCCCAGCAAATGGCACAGAATAGGCAATGAATTTGAATTTGTTGAACTATTATAAACTTCTCTTTTAACCTCACTTAGATTACCTTCTTAGAAAATATAATAAGATTCCAAATGATTTCTGATTCCAAATGAATGGATCACACAAGGTTAATGTAATTTGGAAGCTCCAAAAAGATATCATAGTCATGAGCTCTAACAAATCTAAACAGCATATGCCATCTTTCTATTTTTAATTTCTTGTTGTTTCCTATTTATTTCTTTTAGGTTCTGGAGTGCTGATAAACTCAGCTACAGTGCCCAGTCTCTACTGTTTTTTTCTTTAATTAATATATTTTGCTGCTATTTCATTATCAATGCATGAATGACAAGGAGTACAATAATCACTGCCTGTATATTAACAACTGGACACATAAACCACATTTATTATTTTGTGTTAATGTTGGTTGTTTCCAGTTTGCCAAAGTATGTTAAAAAATATTATGTGAACACTAACATTAACATATTTTCATACATGTGCCTATTTTTGTCTTTCATTCTAGATTGAAATCTATTCCCAAGACTGATGCTTTGATTCCTCTTATGCTTGAAACTAGATTATTTTCCCCCCTGCTATCTATTTTTTTAATCACTATCTCCAAACAAAAGTTTTTCTGGTTTCAGTGGCTAATAACAGAATCATTATTCGCTTTTTCTGTTTTCCTCAATGACAAAAAAAAAAAAAAATGAACCTTCTCAGGGGAGATCTAGCGTCTACTGCTTTCAGTATTC
Organism: Bos grunniens; assembly: GCF_055505025.1. Lineage (NCBI taxonomy): Eukaryota > Metazoa > Chordata > Mammalia > Artiodactyla > Bovidae > Bos > Bos grunniens. The sequence continues at coordinate 44,651,868 of NC_141193.1, read as the reverse complement.
TTACATTTACATCTAACTGTGTGGTGGAAATAGAACTAAGGATAGACTTTTGGGGTGTCCCGGGCTTCAGTCTTCATCCTCTTCTATCTACATTTGCTTCACTGCTTTTCTTAGTCTCATTCTCGGTTATACACTGCAAATTTCTGAATTTAAATATATAGCCCAGACTTCTCTTAAACCTCCAGACTTGAATATTCAACTGCCTACTTGACATATTTATTTGAATGTGCAATAGATATTTCATTTTACATTTCCAAAACTGAAATCCAGGTCTTTACCTTCTGAGTCCCCAAGGCTGCTCTATCCTTAGCATTCTGTATTTCATGGGATGGCAAATTCATTCTTTCAGTAGCTCAGGCCAGTAACTTTGGAATCATCTTTCGAATTTTCTCTTATCCTTTGGTCAACTGGTCAGGAAGTTCCATTGACTCTTCCTTCAAATCTAGAAGTCCACCACATCTCACTACCTCCCCCGGGAGAAACAGATCCAGCCCCTAGTAATCATGATTAATCACCTTTACTAGTGAAATAACCTCCTAACTAATCATCCTTATTCTACCTTTGCCCTGACCTAAAGCCACTTTCTCAATAACCTGGGCAAAGATACCTTTTTAAAAAGTAAGCCAGATCATGTTAGTCCATGGTCCAAGGATACACAGTAGTTCCCCCTCATTCAAAGTCACATTTATGGTCTTATAGAATCTGGATTACTTTCCCTTTGAAAGTATAAATCTGGACTACTTTCCCTTTCCCTTCATCTCTCTTTGTCCCCCGATATACTGGTCCTTTTGTTCTTCTGTTAAATATCCGGAAGCTCTTATCCCAGGGTCTCTGCCTAGAATGCTCCACCCTAGACACCCACACTGCTATTACAAGTCCTTGCTCACATGTCTACCTTGACCAACTTGCTTAGGACTACCAGTTGTTCCTCTTTAGCCTCTTCCACCTCTTATTTTCCCCACTTCACATATAACCTTTTATTCTATCCTGTTGCTAATGTGTTCATTTATTTTTGCTGATTCCATATTGTTAGTCTCCCCAATTAGAATACAAACTAAAGTGGGGGTGAGGGTTGTATGTTTTGTCCACTTGGGAAAAACAGGCTTCTAGAACACAGCAGACACTCAATAAATATTTGTTAAGAAATAAATTACAGAATAGAAGAAAGGCAACAAACCCCCATGTATTGAGTGCCTGTCACCCACTATAATAGGAACTTCATGTTCTGCCCCCAATCCTCCTTATACTGAAAGGTCTTATCCAGAAAAATTGGAATCACTATCTCCATTTTACAGAAAACTGAGTTGAAAATGTAAAATATCCATACTTGTGATCACACAGTAAGTAGCAGGAGTAAGGCTCAAGCCTTAGTATGAAAGTCTTCCTTGAAAACTCATGTTTTTATCCTTGATAATCAGAAGCTGCAGGCAACAACAAAATGGCCATTAATTGCTGGATTCTCTCTAAAAGAATTTCTAAAATGCTGTGAAAATTTTTGTGCAGTGGTCTTTTTCAAATAAATGAATTTGATGAAGTTGTTTCAGTCACTGCTAAAAAGAACAACATCTTTTCAGTGAGGTGCCAGGACTCGTATATTGATAAATTATAAAATGGCTCCTTACTATTCTCATTTCTCAGTAACTTATAAATTTATGTATCTCACCAGATCAGTCAAAAAGATGGTATTCTTATAAATGTAAACACCATTTCCTTCAGGAAAAATAAATGCTAAAGTGCCCTGTCTCAATGGACCTTCTCAAAACAGGTCCTCAAAGAGAACATAAGCCACTTTGCATCTTGCCAGAAACTGAGCAATGAAAAATGTACATTACATTCCTCTTCACAATGATAAATTTGTGGTCTGGCTAAAAACAATGTCATCATGGTCAAAAACCACTCTGATATAACCAGACTGAAGGAAATACTGTGGTTTCATTGATTTCAGCTTTTGATAAATATAGCTTAGCCGAAATAAATTCTCAAGTCTCACCCTCCCCACCCCCCCAAGGAACATAAAACATTATAACACAGTGCCTACCACTACATTATCTAACCTACTTGGAAAATGCTTCATAAAGCACTGGTGTATTACAAGAGTAATTTGAAGTAGATAAATGTCTCCTATATTGCCACCTCTTAAAAAATCACTTTGAGTGAAAAATTCAGAGAGCGTATGTGCTGCCTTGTACTTAGAAGCAACTTAAGACAATACAATACCATTTACTTGGGTTGTGTATTTATAAACCGGCTGGAAAGATAAAACAGGCCTGGATTTTCCCCAGAAAAACATAGCACAATCCAATAAAACACACAAGCAATTTAGCAGATGTTGACTCGGTATTGTTTTATGTATATACTTCTCTTTCCCCCTTTTTCACACTTCATAATTATTACACCACTGTTCAAGTCACGTGTTATTTTATATGGTGTTCACTTTAAGGCAGGAAGGCATTATTATCTTCCCTCCTAAAGCTTTTACTGATTTCCCACCTGAACTCTCAGTAGTAATTCCCAGAAATACTATAATTCTCTCATGACATTCTATCACTGTGCTGTAGAAGGCTTCCTCTGTATATCTGACTTGTAATTTTGGCTGTTTCCTTTACATTTCTTCTTTTTCTCTCCCCTCTTCTCTCTTCTTCTCCTCCTCTGGCTCCTTTTCAAATGCTCCTCAATTACAATCCTACTACCTTGGTTTCCTTGATTGAAAATGCATGAAACAACGGGGCCCACTTCACAGAAGGTTGTGGATCGTAAAAAAGAAATAAGTGTACAGTACTCAGGGTGGTGCCCAGCAGAGCACAGAGCCTGAGCACTGGACCAGCAGACCATTTTTATAAATAATTGCCTTTGTATAGACACAGTGCAGACTCAGGACCTTGGGCAGAACAGGCACTCAATAATGTGAACTGAACTAAGAGGGGGTGTAACACACTAGATTTGCTCAGTGAACAATTTTCAGTGCACTTTCACATGGGGGCTTTGTTTCTCATATTTTCATTTTGTAATAAATATGAGTATTGTTGTTACTTAAATATATACCAGTAGCTTACTTGTGGAATCCTTATAATATGATAATACTTAAAATTCAGAAACTGGCATCCTGAGGAGGAGAAACAGGAAGTAAAAATCCATGGCAGGGTATGCACTGAATTTTTGCAGCCAATCTTAGGAAAGGTGATGTAAACCCAAGCCCTAGAACAGTCTGGTGTATCTCAAAGGAAAAAATAAAAAATCAAGACTGTGTAACAGGGTCTATGGAAATACAGGAGTACCGTCAAACCTAGAGAGTGGCAGCAAGAATTCTGAGTCACAAAATCTGAAACCCTTTGAACATTTGGATAGAAGAACAATCACAAGAAGAAAAGGCTTTTTACTGTCTAAGCAGATTATTTGTAAAAAAAAGTTAAAAAAAAAAAAAAAGACTGACTGAAAGCAGAGGAAAGGGAGCCTGAAAAGAGTCTGGCAAGCCAGAAAATTAACAGAAATAAATAGAAATTAATTGTAAAACACTCATTATAGCTCAAATCATGTCCGTAAAATTTCATTCATTATCTGTTGTTTTAACATTGATGACTTCAATGTTTTATTCCAGTAAAATACAAAAACAGTCTAAGTGTTTTATTTTCTCAGTCCTGAATAATTGCTTCACTGGGCTTTTCAGGCAATCAGTCTTAAATTTCTCATACGCAGACTTTTCTACAAAGGTTTTCTATATTAAAGTCTTCATCGGGAAAGGGAGGTTTGCGTTATTTCCATTTTTTGTATAGAAAAATGGAGACGCAGATGAGCGGAGGAAGACCCCCATAATCACAGGAAGTATTTGCACGCGAGCCGGAAGTGAAATTTGTGTCTCCGGAGTCCTCAGCTGGTCTCCCTGCCATTGGCAGAATCATTCATTTGTTCAACCTGTTTAACGGCCTGTTGTGTGCTGGCTACAGTGCCTGGCGCAGCAGAGCAAAATGCAGTCTCCTGCTGCTCAGTCTCTCTGCCTACTGCATGAAACTGACAAGCTCACTATGAGCATCATAGTTGTGCTATCATGTGCGAAAAAAAAGTGTGCAAGAGACATGACAGGCGGGAGGAGCTGTCTGACCACATGGGAGGAATCTGTCGCTCCAGGAATCAGAAAAGCCATGCTCAAAGAAGAGCCGGAAAATGAAAGAGTAATGTCAGCTAGGGAGGGAGAGAGGAAAGGTAAAGATGGAGTGAAGTATCCCAGCCAGCACATTTTATTATTACTTAAATTCATATGATGTGTTTTCCCTCTCTTATTCATGTGCAGTATGACCGGAAGTCATGTTTTGCAAAGCTGTTCCCTGCCAATGTGCATCTGTGATAATCCCCCCTCTCAGCACTCTGCAGAACTATTAGATCATTCTTTATTGTCTTAATTGTGAAATAAATCTTTGCATACAATTTCAAATTCCCCTATAAAATAAACCAGCAAAAAATAAATAAATAAAAACTATAGCCCTGAGTTGCCATTTCTCTGAGGGAATGTTATTTAAGGGAATCTAAAACAAAAAATATGCCCTAAACCTGGAAGGGCGTGAAATAGGCTGGATCTGATGACAAATGGGTGGCTGGGAGTCCCCTATGTTAGCTGTGTCCTACCAACAGTTCTTGTCCCCATGTGCTATGGGTACTGGGTGCACATTCAGAAAAAAATATCCACGCTAGAAAACTTTAGGGACACAAAAGGACTAATTTACTAATCTGTGTCTAGCTAGCAACCCTCGGGACAACGTATAAGCCAGGATGAGAACCTTGCTGAAGACTCTGAACCAATGAGACTTCTCAGATGGGAGCATGGATTTATATCAGGATAACAAATATCAATGTCTCAGATGGTAAAGAAACTACCTACAATGCAGGAGACCTGGGCTCCATCCCTGGGTCTGGAAGATCCCTTGGAGAAGAGAATGGCAACCCACTCCAGTATTCTTGAGAATCCCATGGACAGAGGAGCCTGAGGGGCTGCAGACCATGGGGTTGCAAAGAGTTGAACACAACTGAGTGACTAACACTACTACTAACAATCATCAAATACCTATGTCACCATTAACACCTCCTTGCCCATGGCAGACACTGCTGATAATTCATGAGTCTCCCTCCTACAATTAACCTCAGGGGCCCTTTGAAAGGAACACTTTGATCAGTCTGGCTCCCCTGATGTAACATAAGCTTCTCTGGTGGCTCAGATGGTAAAGAATCTGCCTGAAGTGCAGGAGACTTGGGTTTGATCACTGGGTTGGAAGATCCCCCTGGAGAAGCGAATAGCTAAGTCAATCAGTTAATCAATCAATAAAAACTTTCACAGGGTTTTAATCTCAGCACCAAGTCAGATTAAACCTCATTTTGTCTCTCTGTAAAATAGAGTTAATGATGCTTACCTGACTTGTTTATTAAGAAAATTACCTAAAATATCTAGGATAACACCTGAAATTTAGTAGGCATTCAATAAATGTTAGTTTCTCCTTTTTTTAATGCTGGCATAAACAAGAATAAAGTGGCTTCCCACTGAGTGACTGTCATAAAACCTAACATTTTGAATAGAGACTAAATTTTTATTTGAGGGAGTGTTCATGGTAGGTTTTGTTTCATGCTAAGGGAAAGGGAAAATCAATCAACTCTAGAATATGCTTTTCCTGAAGAGGACCTGGGGACTTTTGTTCTGGCCTAGAGTAAAAAATGTTGCAATTAACAACAGCTTTTTGGGGAACAGTGTATCTGAACTTTACAGTAAATGATACTTGTTAAAGAATGACTTCTGACTGCCACCCTCTTTCTTCTACTCATAATTCCCAGATCCAGTGAATTACTCAGAATTAATCAGTCAAGTACAAATATTGATCACTGCCAAGTCAGTACCAGGAACATTTCTAATGTGAGACACGTCACGCCACTAGGCAGGAGGAAGCCTCTTAGGTGTTTACTTAGTTTTGACCTCTCTGGTTTAGAATCCTGACTCTAAGATTCAGTTGTAAAACACCAAATTTAAATTTCTTTCTACAACAGTACATAACAGTTCTGTAACTTGGGACTTCCTAAAGGCAACAAAAAGGTTTGCTGAGAATGACTTGATCTATATACCACAATGATAATTACATACTTTGATTATATAGTAGGTACTGTATATTAATTTGTAAATTCTATGCTAACCATATGAGTGAAGCACTGTGCTCAGGACAGGGTTCTATTTGTGAGCAAAAGAGGCAAAGTCGTCTCTGACATCAGGGTGCTTATAGTAAAGTAGAGCTGCTGCTGCTGCTGCTAAGTCACTTCAGTCATGTCGGACTCTGTGCGACCCCATAGATGGCAGCCCACCAGGCTCCCCCGTCCCTGTAGATAGACCTAAACAATATGACGTCTCTCTCACACCCCCTCACATATGCACATATATACACACAAAACAGATTGTATTTACAGTAATACAAGGGAAAATAAGGTATCTAAATAGAACATGGGCTTCCCAGGTGGCTCAGTGGTAAAGAATCTGTCTGCCAATGCAGGAGACATGGGTTTGATCCTTGGGTCAAGAAAATCCCCTGGAGAAGCAAATGGCAACCTTCTCCAGTATTCTTGCCTGGGAACACCCATGGACAGAGGAGCCTGGCAGGCTACAGTCCATGAGGTTGCAAAGACCTGGACACAACTTAGCAACTAAACAACACTAAATATAACACAGACACACACACCACTTCCAATTCTTCTCAAATATCAAAGCAGAAAAACTTCAGCTTAGGCTAAGTGATGAGAAGATATTAAATGATCAGGGTTATGAACAAGGCAGAAAGAATTCTGAGTTTGCATCATCCTGTGATCTCAAGCCAGCATGCAAGAGACCCAAATCCAAACACGTAAAGAAAGAAGCACAGGCAGACCCGTGGTCTGTTGGTGGAACCAAATGAAAGCAGGCGTGACGGTGTTGGTTCCAGGCAGCCCCTTGCACTCTGGGCACACCTGTTGTTCATGTGCCAAAGGAGAGTCCCACAAGAGCCCCACATGAGCTTTATACCTGAAATGCCCTGACTGACAGCAAAGGACACACAATCGGACTCTCAGATATTCTCAGCAGCATCTTCCTTTCCTCCAAAATCATACAGGAAGTGTGGAGCTCAGTAAGGAGTCCCTGCCAAGTCAACATACAGACCATCAGGTACATGTTCTAAGATCTTTGACTCCTCATTCACTCTGCCTGAACAAACACTTGGAAGAGGGTTTGAAAACTCAACAGTCTAGGAACTATGAACTACAGGAATATTAACCCTGTAAGACTGATACCCAAACAGTAAGCATGAGTACCAATTATTACTAAGCAGTCATATTGTTTTTAGGTGTCCAGGAAATCATTGAGCCATCCATCTCTCATCAGATGTATGGGCAGCACACAAGGGGAATCACAGGATAATGTGCATAGTACAGTTTTGGCACCTTGCTATCCCTTAAAAAAAAAAAAAAAACTTGTATTTTCTGCTGGAGAAGGTATAGAGAAAAGGGAACTCTCCTACATTGTTGCTGGGAATGTAAACTGGTACAGCCACTGTGGAGAACAGTATGGAGGTTCCTTATAAACCAAAAACAGAGTTACCAAATGATTCCTATAATCCCACTCCTCGGCATCTATCTGGGGAAAACTCTAATTCAAAAAGCTTTATGAACCCATGTTCACAGCAGCACTATTCACAACAGCCAAGACATGGGAGTGACCTAAACGCCCCCTGACAGATGGGTGGATAAAAGACGCGACACAGATGTACACACATATACGGGCATGTATACATACATATGTATCATGGAATATTATTCAGCCGTAAAAAATAAAATAATGCCATTTGCTGCAACATGGACGGACCTGGAGATTATCATGCTAAGTGAAGTATGTCAGAGAAAAGCAAATATCATATGATACCACTTATATTTGGAATCTCAAAAAAAAAAATGATACAAATGCACTTATTTTCAAAACAGAAACAGACCCATTGACATAGAAAACAAACTTGTAGTTACCAAAGGGGAAAGGGGGTGGGGAAGGATAAACTAGGATTTAGGGGTGAGCAGATACAAACCACTATACATGAAACAGATACACAGCAAGATGCCATGCACAGCACAAGGAACTACATTCAGTATCTTGCAATAAACTGTAATGGAAAAGCAAAAAACTCTTGTTATCTCCAATATATGTCACTGCACGCTATGAAAGGATGGATTATACTAGAGAACCACAGAATACAGATCAGGCATGAAAGTGGGGGTGGGGGGAAAGTGAGAAATGGAGACCTTTCTAAATAAATGTCATCAGAAAACAGGCCTTGATTTTGTAATTTATGCCTCCTGTGCTTTTCAGAAAGGAAATACTTGTGCATCTTCTGAGAAACTCTAATATGCTTGTTAGGAGGGAACTTCACTGATATGATCAAGATTCTTTAATCTAAAATATGAAAGCATATGCTAAACTGATTAAATGCATAATAAAATATAAAGTACACATTCCATACATTCTTAGTTAACTTCTAAGACTAACTTTAGTTAGACTAAAATTCTAGACTAAACCCTTCTAATCGTGACTTACCAGTACACTGAGTACTGCCAATAATTTACCATTATACTTATATACCATATATATATATTCTTATATATATAAGAATATATATATTCTTATATACCATATATATAAGAATGAAACAGGGATTAAAATAAAAAAGAAAGAAAGCCATTACTGGAGAAAAGACCCAGTAATTCACAGAAGAATATAAGGAAGAGATTTAGGAAGAATAACAGGGCGTTCGGATGTTTGTAAACCAATGCAAAGTGGGGACAGTAATCAATGAAAATCTAAATATATAATAATGTTAACAGTATCTCAAGATTCTGAGATTGGATAGAACATGTCCCATGACAGGAATACAGCAATGGAAGGATACCACCCCTTGCTCAAAGGAATTAGATGTAATAGTAGGGAAAGCAGGGGGCTTCCCAAGTGGCACTAGAGGTAAAGAACCCACCTGCCAATAAAGACATAAGAGACGAAGGTTCAATCCCTGGGTCGGGAGGATCCCCTAGAGAAGGAAATGGCAACCCACTCCAGTTTTCTTGCCTGGAGAATTCCATGGACAGAGGAGCCTGGTGGGCTACAGTCCATGGGTTGCAAAGAGTTGGGCACACCTGAAGCAACTGAACACGAGCATGAATAGGAAACGGGTACATACGAGAGCAATACGCCACTAGGAAAGAGCTCTGGAAACTGAAGCTCAGAAACCTGTGCAAGTTCTTTGGGTGAGGATTTAAGAAGGCAAAAGAAAAAAAAATTAAACTGTATCTTTAGAGAAGAGGTGTGGTGGGTCATCCAGGGAACCACTTTCCTTTGGCCTCTGACATCCTTCCTTCCTTCTAGCTGATCTAGCTTATGTCTTCCCTGGCATGTCATCTTTCCACTGCCATTCCTTGAGGTCAGTGTCACATCAGACTTGCAGGCTCCTCAGAAATCTAAATCTATATCCATGAATTTCCTGTTGATTACATTCATTTCCATGTCTCTAATTCCTACTCACAGATGATGCCTAAAGCTATACCTTCCACCCTGATATCTCTCCTAAGCTTCTGCTTCTGTCTGCTCCACTGGTCATAAACATTTCAAATACAACACGTCCAAACTGGGACTAGATGTCATTCCTATAAACTGTGATCCTTTTCTTCCAACTGCCCTCTTCGCAGTTAATAGCACTGCCATTGGCTTGGTTGGAAGCCTCTATCCTGACTCTGCTATCTATCTACATCATCATTTCTTTCAGTACTAGCCCTGAAATATCTTTACCAGCTGAATGTTCTCAGGACAGTGGCTTTTAGTTCTCGCCCTATTGTGATAGCTTTCTAACCATTTAGTTCACCTCTAGTCTCTACCTGCCATCCAGACCTCCTGAATTTCCAATCTATCTTCCCCCTCCTACTAGTCCTGGCCTTGAGACACTATAGTTCATGGAAAGCCTGAGGTAGGGTTAGGGAATTGTCATATAAGACATTCATATACTGGATGAGAAGTCAGCTTGATGATCTCTACGGTTGGGCTGCCAACCCAGGGCCAGTTGTACAGTCACTGAACTTTGTTGTTGTTCAGTCGCTCAGTTGTGTCTCACTCTTTGTGACTCCATGGGCTGCAGTGTGCCAGGCTTCCCTGTCCTTCACTCTCTCCCAGAGTTTGCTCAGTTTCATGTTCACTGAGTTGGTGTTGCAACCCAACCATCTCATTCTCTGTTGCCCCCTTCTCCTGCCCTCAATCTTTCCTAGCATGAGGATCTTTTCCAATGAGTCAGCTCTTTGCATCAGGTGGCCAAAGTATTGGAGCTTCAGGTTCAGCATCAGTCCTTCCAGTGAATATTCAGGGTTGATTTCCTTTAGGACTGACTGGTTTGATTTCCTTGCTGTCCAAGGGACTCTCAAGAGTCTTCTCCAACACCACAGTCCAAAAGCATCAATTCCTCAGTGCTCATCCTTCTTTATGATCCAACTCTCACATCCATTGTTGAGCCTTCTTATTAAAAAAAAAAAAAATCCTTTGTCCCACCCCCATGTACTGATTTGAAATCTCTTGAGTTTAGACTCTTGAGTTGTACTTTTCTAGACTCTCCCAGTGACTGTGATGCACATTCATTTTTGGAAACTCTAAGATCTTATCCAATTATAAGATTCAGTGATTATAACACTCTAATCAGAATCCAATTTACTATTCCAAGAGAATAGCTTCAAAAGTATTTCGTGCAATGGCAGCATCATTAAACTCAACATAAAGTCTTTGGAGTGGTTCATGTCAAATGAAAAAAAAAAAACCACTAATTTGAATGTATAAATTCTCACAAGTTTTTGAAAATAGTCACAACATATTAGAGGCATCCCTTATACACATTTCTTCCAACACATATCTAGTGGAGCTCTCTTTAGGTTCACACATGATGTTAATAGGTTGTACATGAAGAGTTCAAGAATATATTTGACATAAAAATAGTGTGAATCTTATCATATAGAAAGCATTTAGTAATTAGTATGCTAATTACATTTGTACAAAAACAGTTAAGATTCAGTAAAACAGTATGGGGTAACAAAAAGAAGTGAGTCGAGGGAAAGCCTTTCTTGTTGTTGTTTCATCGCTAAGTCGTGTCCAGCTCTTTGCAAGTCCATGGACTATAGCCCTCTAGGTACTTTGTCCATGGGGTTTCTGAGGCAAGAATATTGGAGTGCATTGCTGTTTCCTTCTCCAGGAGATCTTCCCAAACCAGGGACTGAAACTGCGTCTCCCTCATCAGCAGGTGGAGTCTACCACTGAGCCATTAGGGAAATATATATATGTAATTATATAAATACAGTGATTCTCTTTAGCTAATGAAGGGATTCCTGCTTCATGTACCACATAATATCTTTCCTCTATAAGTAAATTACTATGGTCATTTAATAGCTCAGGACCTAGAGGGGAAATAGACTCCTAGAGAATTAACTACAGTATATGGTAAATTTCACTGCCGTATCACTATTATAAACTGTTATGGAAGAATGATAAAAATGATTGGTCCCTATTTTCTTGTTGTAAAATAGTCTCTATGAGGAACAAATTTGTAAATATGAACCTTAACCCTATGGTATACTAAAGTTTCAGAAGCTGAATTCCTACATATAAACAGCATATGTGAACACGGTTGCCTAAACTGTGGATACAGGTATAGTCATTAGCGGGCATCCCTGGTGGCTCAGGTGGTAAAGAATCTGCTTTCAATTCAGGATACCCAGGTTCGGTCTCTGGGTCAGAAGATCCCCCGGAGAAGGGAATGGCCCATTGCAATATTCTTGCCTGGAGAATTCCACGGACAGAGGTGCCTGACAGGCTACAGTCCACGGGGTCACAAAGAGTCAGACACGGCTGAGCGACTAACACACATATTCATTAGCAATGAGATATGCATTTATTTATAATTCTATACACTATATAAAATAGCTCATATTTTCTCTGGGCTATCCACATACACACTTTTTAAAGTTAAAAGCACAGGTGTTTTAAATAAGCATATATTTTCCCACAGAAACTATTTTGTAAAGTGTGCTGGGGATCCTAAGCTAACTCACAAATCCTATTAAGCCCATAATGAATCTTATTAGAAACTAATAATACTATTTGGAATCTAAGATCTTGAAGAAAGAGACTGGCAAGTCAGAAATAAGGGAAAGGAAAAAGAATGTTTCCATTCCTTTTTACAAGACAGCTGCCCTTAAACATATTTTGAAAGAACCACACACTTCTTTGTCACTATCAGGGAGAAAGAATTTTTCCTCTGCCCTTCTAGGTTCTTCTGGCTGGTCTAAGAATAAAATTGACACGAGACAACAAGAAGAGAAATCGAAGAGCTTAATAACCTGTAGACAGGGGAGAGACTCAGGAAAAATGAGGAACTCACCAAAATGGCCAAAGCCCTTACCTTAAATACCATCCTCAGTTAAAGACAAAAGATGTTAAGGGTGGTGACAGTCAGGAAGGGGAGAAAAAGCACAGCAGTAAGGGGAACAAAGGTCATTATGCAGATTTAAGTCTTTGCCTTCTCCATCAATCAGAATTTCTAGCGATATTGTTCAGCCTCCTCTTCTATACCGTGAGGGAGATCCCCTTACAAAAAGAAATTTCCCTTATAAATGCAAACGTTTCTGACAAAAAGGCGGCTCCTATTTGGTTTTCAGAGTTCTTCCTCTGTCTGCAGTTTCTTAGAAAATAACCATCTTAAAATAATTAATATGTCAAAGAGACATACTTTGGGGTAGCAAATCCTGCGCCCCCATACCATCATTACATACTGTTATTGCTGCCTCCCTTAGCTCCAATTAACCATTGACATTCAGTCACTTACTACAACACCCTTGACCATGGGATATAGGAAGTTATGCCTATATCAGTTAGGATCTGGTCTGGCTGCATTGTTGTTATTTAATCACTCAGTCATGTCTGACTCTTTTACGACCCCAAGGACTGTAGCCCAACAGGTTCCTCTGTCCATGGGATTCTCCAGGCAAGAATACTGGAGTGGGTTGCCATGCTCTCGTCCAGGGGATCTTCCCAAACCAGGGATCAAACCCTGGTCTCCTGAACTGCAGGCAGATTCTTTACCACTGAGCCATCAGGGAAAACCAACTCCTCTCCTGCTTACTCAATAAAGATATCTCAATTCTGTTTTAAAAATCTAATTGACAGGAATGATCCTTCTAAAGCAATGGTTCTCAACTCTGGCTGCACACTTAGAAGCCCTTGGAGTGCCTTTTAAAAATCCTGATGCCCAGGCCAGTGAAATCAGAAACTCTGGCAGTAAAACCTAAGCCACAGTATTATTAAAAAAAATACCTAAGTGATTACAGTGTGTAGTCAAGCTTGAGAATCACTGTCCTAAAGACATTTTAAAAGAAGGCACATAACCCAAATGTTGCCACATTGCTGTGTTTTTTGTGGTAGAGTCAAAGATAGCATAGATGGATACAACGCTGGTCATCTTGATGCCTTTACCTTTCACATACCATCTCATCTGCGTAAACAGTCTATCATTTCAAATAGTTCTCAAATCTTTCTACACCTTTATCTCATCCAAAATCCACACAGCAATCCAAAGAATGTTTAAAACACACACACGCAAATTTGACCACCTCATTCCTCTACTCTGCATAGATCCCTCCAATGACTTCCCATCTATCTAAGACTCTTTGCTGGGCAAGATCCCCTCCTGCCTACATCCTGGGCTTATCTTGGGCCACTCATCACATTACTGTATATGACCTCCTCCCATGCCCCCAAGCTCTTTCTGTACAATTGATTTGTTTGCCAAAAACAACCAAATCCACAAAGGAAGCTAACCCTCAGCGCTTGCATTTGCTCATTCCTGTTGAAGGAGACTTTACTATCTGCAGATGGAGTCAAGATTCTTGCTGTGTGTCAACATGGCCCTTATCCCACCTGTGAGTCTTTAAAAGTGGCTTCCCCACCACATTTGTTTGTTTAAGGGCAGGGAATACGTTCTTTATCATTTTGTTTTCAGAACCCAGAACAGCTCCTGTCACAGAGTATACATTTCATAATCTAAAGATAAATATTTAATGACTGAATATCTGAGGAAAGGAGCAGTATGTGATACTGAAGTTAAAAGGGTCGACTGGAGACCAACTGAGAGAGTCACAAGCATCTGCTTGTACCTTAGCGCAGGTGACCCACATCCACATTTCTTCCCTCTTCTTCACTGTGTGTCTGTGTCTCTGCAGGTTGTGACTTGATCCCAGTGCAGTATCTCCGCTGGGGTGACCCCGAGCCCATTGCAGCTGTGGTGTTTGCCTGCCTTGGCCTGCTGGCCACCCTGTTTGTCACCGCGATCTTCATCATCTACCGAGATACGCCGGTAGTCAAGTCCTCTAGCAGGGAACTCTGCTACATTATCCTTGCCGGCATCTGCCTGGGCTACCTGTGTACCTTCTGCCTCATTGCAAAGCCCAAACAGATTTACTGCTACCTGCAAAGAATAGGCATTGGTCTCTCCCCAGCCATGAGCTACTCGGCTCTGGTCACCAAGACCAATCGGATTGCCAGGATCCTGGCTGGGAGCAAGAAGAAGATCTGTACCAAAAAGCCCCGATTCATGAGTGCCTGTGCCCAGCTGGTGATCGCGTTCATCCTCATATGCATTCAGCTGGGCATCATCGTCGCCCTGTTTATCATGGAGCCTCCGGATATAATGCATGACTACCCGAGCATTCGAGAGGTCTACTTGATCTGTAACACCACCAACCTGGGGGTCGTCACCCCTCTGGGATACAACGGACTGCTGATCCTGAGCTGCACCTTCTATGCCTTCAAGACCAGAAACGTTCCGGCGAACTTCAACGAGGCCAAGTACATCGCCTTCACGATGTACACCACCTGCATCATTTGGCTGGCCTTTGTGCCCATCTACTTCGGCAGCAACTACAAGATCATCACTATGTGCTTCTCCGTCAGCCTCAGCGCCACGGTGGCGCTCGGCTGCATGTTCGTGCCCAAGGTGTACATCATCCTGGCCAAACCCGAGAGGAACGTGCGCAGCGCCTTCACCACATCCACAGTGGTGCGCATGCACGTGGGCGACGGCAAGTCCTCCTCCGCCGCCAGCAGGTCCAGCAGCCTGGTCAACCTGTGGAAGAGGAGGGGCTCCTCTGGGGAAACCCTAAGGTAAAGCCTCTGTATGTGTGTGTCGGGGTGGGGGGGTGGGGGGGGGCGGTGGCTGGCCCCTGTGGCCAAAGCAGTGGCCTTTGTTTCCCGGGGCTTTTACATGGAAAATAGCTGAGGAACTAAAACTAGGGGAGGCGGGGTGCTGGCTAAGGGTTTTGGACATCAGCCTTGAATGGTTTTCGTGGAAAGACTTGGATACGTACCTATAAGTGGATATGGGACCTAGTGACTTAGCCTAATCCTAGAAACTTAAAAGTTGAGATAAAGGGAAAAAAAGCAAAGACTTAGGGCAAAGGGAAGTGAGGTCAGAAGGACTGGGAGGGCACAGCTAAGTCACTAAGGCAAGGCAGGGTGTCTGGGTCGTGAGGGGCACAGAGATCCACTGTGGACTAAATTCTGACTCACTAGAATAGAGCAGAAAAGAGTGTGTAGAGAGCAGGGCACCAAGAGCCTTACCCGTCTGCTCTCACACGAGTCTGACTTTCCTGAGCCCAGACGAACCCTTGACTACCTGTGCCACAGAGATGCAAGAATATAGGATTGGTATTTTCATTCTTAAGGGGCAACTTGAACCCCTGGGACATGTCTAAGGAGCTGAAAGGAGCAGAACAACAGAGTGGTTTTGCCTATAATCAGCCTTAACAAGCAGCCAGTTCCCCACGCTGCCTGTTGTCCCGCCCCACCCACCAAGGTCAGTGTCCCAGGTAACAGTTTTTGGCCAACCGCTATCAGAAAAGAATCTGAAGCCAACATGCAAGGACGCCCCCTTGCCCCCATATGAGGGACTAAAGTGCTTCAAAAGGCAATGAGATCATTTTAGTGGCTTGAGAACCATTTTGGAGGTGTCAAAAAGGCTACATAGACTGTTACTGGGAATAACATTTAAGAATACATCTCAAAAGAACCAGTCAGAATATCATCCGCTAACTCTTACAGAGATTTGAGAATTTTCCGAAAATCTGAATAGACAAGTGGGAGAGAAATACTTTTCAAACGGAAGATAAAAAGCTAAACACAAATCCTTGAACAATTCTCTTACCCCATCATTTAGCCAGCATGAAAAGTCCTACTTTCCAGTCAGCCCTAATTCATCAAAGCCTGGATGATGGGTGATGGTAAAGGTACTGTGTCTGCTGAGGACTAAAAAAGATTTCACAAAATGCTTGGAGTTTATCCACACGGCCTAACTCATTTGCATTGTTACCTTGCCTCCTTGCCTCTTTCAATTCTCTTCTGATTCCTGTATGCCTCTCATCTCTTTCCATGTATACTGTGAAAGGTCTTCAACTAACTTGTAAGCCTTAGTAAAAATAACCTCTTCTACTTCTTCAATAAATCCTGGAAATGCCATGGTCTATACACAGAAGACCTTCCACATATCTAACTTCAGGCATATTTTCCATCTACCTTCCTGACTCCACTCTCAAACATTCTTTTTCTGCAGCTCTGCATGATCAGCCTTTTATTTTGTCTAAGAAATTTTATTTTTCCAAGCTTTCATTTTATCAGCTTTTCTTTAAACTCTCTCTTCAAATATAATCTTCCAGGGCATCCTGATAGATAAAAGAAACAGGTTGCTGGAGGGAAAGTTGTGAGTCTGTACCTAAGTACCCCAAAACTCACCGGGGTAGGCTCCTTAGAGAGAGGATGCAGCAGTGGTGAAGAGCACTGACCTTGAAGCCAGCTTGTCCTGAGTTTGAACAGTAGCACTGCCATTTCTTCTCTCTGAGCCTTAGTTTCTTCCTCTGCCATACTGAGATCCTATCACCTACCTCACAGGATTGTCAGGAGTGAAAAAAATAGTGTGTGCAAAGGCCAGGCAGACAGTAGACATGTTAGTGGAGGTAGCAGAGTGCAGAGCTGGGCAGCATGGAATTGAACAGCAGCAGCATCACTCACCAGCTGTATGACCAACCCTAGGCAAGTTACGTGACCTCTCTATACCTCGATTTCCTCCTCTGATGAATGAAACACATATTACATATAGTCGTTATAAGACTAAATGAGTAAATATACATAAGTGCTTGCCACACAGTAAGTACCAGGGACAGAGGAGCCTGGTGGGCTACAGTCCATGGGGTCACGAAGAGTCGGACATGACATAGTAACTAAACGACAACAGCAAGTACTACTGAAGTGTTTGCTATTATTATTCAATTTGGTCGCTCAGTCTTGTCTGACTCTTTGCAATCCCATGGACTGCAGCATGCCAGGCTTCCCTGTCCCTCACCAACTCCCAGAGCTTACTCAAACTCATGTCCATCAAGTTGGTGATGTCATCCAACCATCTCATCCTCTGTCGTCCCCTTCTCCTCCCACCTTCAATCTTTTCCAGTATCAGGGTCTTTTCCAATGAGTCAGTTCTTCCCATCAGGTGGCCAAAGTATTGGAGTTTCAGCTTCAGCATCAGGCCTTCCAATGAATATTCAGGACTGATTTCTTTTAGGATGGACTAGTTGGATCTCCTTGCAGTCCAAGGGCCTGTCAAGAGTCTTCTCCAACACCACAGTTCAAAAGCATTGATTCTTCGGTGCTCAGCTTTCTTTATGGCCCAACTCTCACATCCATACATGACTACTGGAAAAACCATAGCTTTGACTAGGCGGACCTTTGTTGGCAAAGTAATGTCTCTGCTTTTTAATATGCTGTCTAGGTTGGTTATAGCTTTTCTTCCAAGGAGCAAGCATTTTTTAATTTCATGGATGCAGTCACCATCTGCAGTGATTTTGGAGCCCCCAAATATAAAGTCCCTCACTGATTCCATTATTTCACCATCTATTTGCCATGAAGTGATGGGACCGGATGCCATGATCTTAGTTTTTTGAATGTTGAGTTTTAAGCCAGCTTTTCACTCTCCTCTTTCACTTTTATCCAGAGGCTCTTGAGTTCTTCTTCACTTTCTGCCATAAGGGTGGTGCCATCTGCGTATCTAAGGTTATTGATATTTCTCCCAACAATCTTTATTCCAGCTTTATTCCAATCTTTATTTCCAGAGAAATCCCAGCATTTCACATGATGTATTTTGCATATAAGTTAAATAAGCAGGGTGACAATATACAGCCTTTACGTACTCCTTTCCTGATTTGGAAGCAGTCTGTTGTTCCATGTCCAGTTCTAACTGTTGCTTCTTGACATGCATACAGATTTCTCAGGAGGCAGGTAAGGTGGTCTGGTTTTTCCATCTCTTGAAGAATTTTCCACAGTTTGTTGTGATCTACACAGTCAAAGGCTTTAGCATAATCAATAAAGCAGATGTTTTTCTGGAATTCTCTTGCTTTTTCTATGATCCAGCAGATGTTGGCAATTTGATCTCTGGTTCCTCTGCATTTTCTAAATCCAGCTTGAACATCTGGAAGTTCTTGGTTCATGTACTGTTGAAGCCTGGCTGGGAGAATTTTCAGCATTACTTTGATGGTGTGTACTAACTTAACAACTGTCCATCTTTTTCCACACCTGAAAGTGTCTATGTCGGGTATGCAATAAGGACGATCTTAACAAAGAGAGCATCATAAAAGGCAGGACAAACCTATAGATATATTGATTATATAGCATGGGCCTGATGGAGTATCTGTTTTCACCTTGTCCAGCTGTATGCCCGACTAAAGAGCAAAGCCTTTGCAGGGTAAGCTTAGGAGTGGAGGCCTTGTCTACCTTGTTCATCACTGTGCCTCCAGTGCCTAGAAGTACTGAGAAGGGTGCTTGACACATAGATGACACTCAGCAATCATCGTTGGTATGTCTGTTGAATGAATGGACTGGAGAAGGTAGTAATGTGGTAGCTACTTTTTGCTTGTCTTCAAGTGTTCACACTACTGCCCCCTAGTGGTTCTTTCATAAGACCAAGTCTGCAGTGATCTGTATTACAGATATCCTCTGTGCTCACTCCTGGGGTCATCAGTTTCTGCTCAAGACTGGGATCATTAATCCCATCCACAGATCTCATGTTTTGCTATAATTCTAACGGAGAAGGCAATGGCATCCCACTCCAGTACTCTTGCCTGGAAAATCCCATGGATGGAAGAGCCTAGTGGGCTACAGTCCATGGGGTTACTAAGAGTCGGACATGACTGAAGCGACTTAGCAGAAGTAGCAGCAGCAGCATTCCTCTAGTAATATTAAATTACTGTTTTCAACTACCTCATTTCTAATAGCAACATAAGCAACAAAATTCACTGATAATGCTAAGGCATGTGCGCATGCTAAATTGCTTCAGTCATACCTGACTCTTGCAACCCCATGGATTGTAGCCCGCCAGGCTCCTCTGTCCATGGGATTTTGCACGCAAGAATACGGGAGTGGGTTGCCATGCCCTCCTCTAGGGGATCAAACCCACATCTCTTTCTTGCCTACACTGGTTCTTTACCATAGCGCCATCTGATAGTCCATACAAAATAGGAGTTCTCAAGATTTGGGGCAGTATTTTAACTTGTTTCCCCTATGGGGTCATGTAGTTATTCATGATTAGATTTTGCAGTCAGTACCTCTGGGTATTAGAATATCAAAGAAATTACAGAGGGAACTTTGGCTAGTGTTGGCTTTTCTGTATGCAGTGTTGGCAACTGCTGGTCTGGTCTATGTGATTATAGCTGAGATAGGCTACACTCTGATTATATAGAAACTTCTTTCTGCCATTAACCAAGATATTCAGGCTGGAACCTGCTTTTGACATAAAGAAGACGAAAGATCAGAGAAAGCTAGCATACCCTTGCGTCACATATATTCCACAGCAACTCCCCGTTTTGAAGCTATAATTCTAAGAAATAAATTAGATCCAAATTAAAATTCTTCTTATAGCGCTTCCCTGGTGGCTCAGTGGTAAAGCATCCACCTGCTAATGCAGGGACATGGGTTCCATCCCTGGGTAGGGAAGATCCCCTGGAGAAGGGAATGGCTACCCACTCTAGTATTTTGCCTGGGAAATTCCATGGACAGAGGAGACTGGTGGGCTATAGTCCATGGGGCCACAAAGAGTTGGACACGACTTAGCAACTAAACAACAACAAAAATTCCTCTATACCTAACATGAGCCCTCGAACTAAGTATTCCTTCTCTGTGGTCCAAAATCAAGACATTCAGAACACTGTAGACATAACTGCTCATGTATGGATTTCTGTCTCCTTTTATAGCTTTCTAGAGGCCAGTGTATATCACCTTACCTGTCACTCTGGGGCTTATTTAAAGGCAAGCAAGTGGACTTGGGTGCTCCAAATATTTTCACATTTTAGTCTGAATTACCTTCATTAGCGGAGAAGGCAATGGCACCCCACTCCAGTACTCTTGCCTGGAAAATCCCATGGATGGAGGAGCCTGGTAGGCTGCAGTCCATGGGGTCGCTAAGAGTTGGACACGACTGAGTGACTTCACTTTCACTTTCATGCATTGGAGAAGGAAATGGCAACCCACTCCAGTGTTCTTGCCTGGAGAATCCCAGGGACGGGGAGCCTGGTGGGCTGCCGTCTATGGGGTCGCACAGAGTCGGACACGACTGAAGCGACTTAGCAGCAGCAGCAGCAGCACCTTCATTAGTTGCGCTTCTCCGGTTTGCATCCTGTAATATGCCAATGGGCCCACTACTGGGATCTAGGATTAATTTAACGGTGTAACCTAAGTCTGTGGATATCAGTCTCTGGGGTGAAGCTGCCATGCCTGCCTGGCCCTGCTCCCCTCTATATGGTGTATGGAGAGGCAGGCCGCTGTAAACCCGCACTGTGTGCCATAAACCCATCCTGGGTGCCGTAAACCCTCACTGGCTGCCGTAAACCTGAACTGACTGCTGTAAACCCGGACTGGTTGCTGTAAATCTGCACTGGGTGTGGGCCCTCTCTCTGAAAAGGCTTATACATGTCTCTTCCACATTTCATGGCAGACGGTGAGGGCTCCGTTTTAAAAGAGGACACTAACTGCCTAATTTAAAATGAGAAATATTAATAACTTCTGAGGTTATAGTGACTACATTTCCAAAGGTTAGTCCATCCTTTGTGTGAATTTGAACAAGGTCTGCTTCCTCACCTGTGAAATGGTATTACAGTGTTGTGAGGAGTGGCCGAATTCATATGTATTAAATGCTTCCTAGGAACACAAGGAAACCACTCAATAGATGGTAGATAAATCTTTTAGAAGAGTGTTCAGCTGCAAGTAAACTTTCTTTTCAGAGACTTATATGACTTGTTTGCTTTTCACTTCCACGTGTTACAAAAAGTACGCTGATAGACTGTTCCTGGCATTCCTCCAGTGCTCACCTATGCCAGAGGCAACTTCCTCAGGTGTCTTATGTGCGAGAGCTCCATGCATGGCATCCCCTTATGAGGGAAAGCAGTATTCTTCTAAGAGTCCCCTAAGAATTGCCTTTTAGTCTTATTGGCCCAGACTGTCTCATATAATAGATACCCCTAGCTGCAAGAGAGTGTAAGAAAGCATGCATTTCATTTAGTTTTCACATCTTCTATTATGGAAACTGAAAGGGAGGGAGGAGGTGTCAGGTGCTTGTTGGATACTCAAAGAGCAGTGTCTGCCATGGACAGTGGCAGCACTTAGCAGTTTAGCAGTAGTAGTAATACTCATGGGCTTCCCAGGTGGCTCAGTAATAAAGAATCCGCCTGCCAATGCAGGAGATGCGGGTTCAATCCCTGGGTCAGGAAGATGCCTTTGCAGGAGAAAATGGCAACCCACTCCAGTATTTTTGCCTGGGAAATCCCATTGACAGAGGAGCCTGGTGGGCTACATCCATGGGGTCACAAAAGTCAGACGTGACTGAGCATGCATACACACACACACACACACAGAGTAATACTAATAGAATTGTCTAGCAGCCACAGAATACTTTGGCCACCTGATTGATGCAAAGAGCTGACTCACTGGAAAAGACCTTGATGCTGGGAAAGATTTGAAGGCTTGAGGAGAAGGGGGCAAAAGAGGATGAGATGTTTGGATGGCATCATTGACTCAATGGACATGAGTCTGAGCAAACTCCAGGAGACAGTGAAGGATGGGGAAGCCTGGTGTGCTGTAATCTGTGGGGTCACGAAGAGTTGGACACAACTGAGTGATTGAGCAACAACAACACAAAATGTTTAAAGTAGAAGCAATAATTATTCCCATTTTTCAAATGAAGGGTTTGAGGTCCAGAGTAGGTAGAACACTTGCCCTAGTCTCATGACTAGTAAGTTATGGAGCAGCTTTGGGGCTGCTTTTTGGCTTTGGAGCAGAGCATTTCCCAGAATATATTCTTTGGTAAGCTAGTGTCACAAACCGTTCCTTGAAAAAAAAATTTATTTGGTCAAACAAGCTTGAAAAAACTCTATTACTGGAGATAAACACCAAGAAGCCTTGCAGTGTGTACACCAATCTTTTCCAACTCTTCCCAAGCTCGCTGAGCATAACACTACTTTTTCAAGTAACTCTCCTAATGTTCTGGAGAGTTGATATTACAAGCAGGATTCTCTTTGGAAACCATCACCATAGCCAAAAAAGAAGACACAGTTCAGGGGGCCTGAAGAATAGTTCCTATCTTCAATGAGAAGGAGGCTAGAAAGAGCCAATTCCACCTCCAATCATGGAGAGAATCCCTTTTGTTCTCTGAACACCAAAGGGAAGCACAGAGCCTAATTCTAACAGATCGAAAAGTTTCCTGAGAAGTTAAATAGGCTCATCCTAGAGCACAAAAAACAAAAGTGCCTGGAGTCAGTCATTCAGTTCACTGAAATAGCAAGGGGAGATTTTTATTTAAAAGAGAGTGAGTCACTACAGATTTTTTTTTATATATATAGAAATGTATTATTTGTGCCATCAATGTATAGAGGTCCCTGTGATTAACATTTTGGTTCTAGACCCTAATTTTCTAGCACAACATGGTGAGCGTCAAATCACTGTCAGGAAGATAATGCCATGCTTCTGTTTAGGGCCTTCACTTCAGCTGCAAATTGACAAATGAACACAAAGCCAGTTCTGACCTAAATAAAGCATTGAATTGGATGAGTCTAAAGTTCTAGCCCTTCAACAGTCAGAAATGCCAGGGTCACAGGGCTGAGGTTGTGAGCAGCAGTGGGCCTTTTGTGGTTAAACGAATGGCAGAGGCCTAGAGCCCTAAATGATAAATTTTCTCAGAAGGTAAAACCCTCCCCGGGGATTCTGGTCAGGTGGCAGAGACATTAGCATTGTCTCCACCTTAATTTTAGAAACTATCATTTGCCACTTTTGTTTTAATTAACTAATTAACTTTGGTCTAATTAACATTGTCGTGAAGGCACACTTTAGGCTATTTTCTAAAGCAACTGGCCAAGCCCTTTCACGTTCATCGCCCGAATTACAATCTGCCCGGAAAATTGGCTCTCTTGTGTGAATTCCAATATATCCAACTATTAGAGCTTTGAAGATTTCCAATTGCTTAGATTTCATTAAGTGGTGATTCGTCTTGATGAAGTGATTTGCATGCTAATTGTCCCTCTCTAGAATTGTCTGCCTCTTCCTTCTCTCTCTCCAGATCTTTTTTATCTTCCAAGGCCCAGGTTCCTCAGTGAAACTCTATGAGACTAAACTACCTCTTAGACTTTCCCTCATCTGGACTCAGAACATTTAGCATGCATTCCTCACGCCTTCTTCATTTATTATTTATTCACAAGCAATTACTGAGAACTGAGGATTGCCAGGCACTGTGCTAGGTCCTGGGGATCTGAGGGTTATTTTGTGTATGTACACAATAGTTTCACAACCTAGCTAATGAGATATTAAAAGTATCTGGATTAACATATACACACTATATAAAACAGATAACCAACAAGTAGCTACTGTATAGCACAGGAAACTCTACTCAATGTTTTGTAATAACTGACAACAGAAAAGAATCTGAAAAGGTACATACATGTATATATTTTTAAGAGGTACATGTGTGTGTGCTAAGTTGCTGAGGTGGACTCTTTGTGACCCCATGGACTGTAGACCACCAGGCTTCTCTGTTCATGGTATTTCCCAGGCAAAGATACTAGAGTGAGTTGCTTTTTCCTCCTCCCGGGGATCTTCCCAACTCAGGGGTCAAACCCACATCTCTTATGTCTCCTGCAGGGAGATTGGCAGGGAGATTCTTTACCACTAGCGTCACCTGAGAGCCCTGGGCGAATGTAATTCAGGTGACTATTATATCTACTACTGTGGGCAAGAATCCCTTAGAAGAAATGGTATAGCTCTCATTGTCAACAGAAGAGCCTGAAATGCAGTAATTGGGAGTGATCTCAAAAATGACAGATGAAATTGGTGCATTTCCAAGGCAAATTATTCAATATCACAGTAATCCAAGTCTATGCCCCAACCACTAATGCTAAAGAAGCTGAAATTGAACAGTTCTATGAAGACCTAAAAGACCTTCTAGAACTAACACAAAAAGAGATGTCTTTTCCATCTTAGGGGACTGGAATGCGAAAGTAGGAAGTCAAGACATACGTGGAGTAGTAGGCAAGTTTTGCCTTGGAGTACAAAATGAAGCAGGCAAAGACTAACAGAATTTTGCCAAGAGAACGCACTGGTCCTAGCAAACACCCTCTTCCAACAGCACAAGACTCTACACATGGACATCATGAGACAGACAACACCGAAATCAGACTGATTATATTCTCTGCAGCCGAAGATTCAGAAGCTCTATAGAGTCAGCAAAAATAAGACCTGGAGTTGACTGTTGCTCAGATCATGAACTCTTTACTGCAAAATTCAGACTTAAATTGAATAAAATAGGGAAAGGCATTATTGAATAAAATAGGGAAAGGCATTCATCTATGATATAAATCAAATCTGCTATGATTATACAGTGGAAGTAACAAATAGTTTCAAGGGATTAGATCTGATAGACAAAGTGCCTGAAGAACTAAGGATGGAGATCTATAACATTGTACAGAAGGCAGTGGCCAGAATCATTTAAAAGAAAAAGAAATGCAAGAAGGCAAAATGGTTGTCAGAGGAGACCTTACAAATAGCTGAGAAAAAAAGAGACGCAAAAGGCAAGGAAGAAAGGGAAAGATATATTCAACTGAATGCAGAGTTTCAAAGAATAGCAAGGAGAGTTAAGAAAGCCTTCTTAAGGGAACAATGCAAATAAATAAGAGGAAAACAATAAAATGGGAAAGACTAGAGATTTCTTCAAGAAAATTGGAGATGCCAAGGAAATATTTCATGCAAAGATGGGGACAATAAAGGACAGAAAGAGCAAGAACCTAACAGAAGCAGAAGAGATTAAGAAGAGGTGGAAAGAATAAACAGAAAAACTGTTTGTTTGTTTGTTTTTTAAAAAAGGTGTTAATGACATGGATAACCACAATGGTGTAGTCACTCACCTAGAATCAACATCCTGAAGTGTGAAGCCAAGTGAGCCTTAGGAAGCATTACTAAAAACAAAGCTAGTGGAAGTGATGGAATTCCAGCTGAACTATTTTAAATCCTTAAAACGATGCTGTTAAAGTGTTGCACTCAATATGCCAGCAAATATGAAAAACTCAGCAGTGGCCACAGGACTGGAAAAGGTCAGTTTTCATTCCAATTCCAAAGAAGGGCAATGCCAAAGAATGTTAAGACTACTGCACAATTGCACTCATTTCACACGCTAGCAAGGTAATGCTCAAAATCCTTCAAGCTAGGCTTCAATTGTATGTGAACCAAGAACTTTCAGATGTATGAACTGGATTTTAGAAAAGGCAGAGAAACAAGAGATCAAATTGCCAACATCTGCTGGATCATATAAAAAGCAAGGGAATTCCAGAATAATATCTACTTCTGCTTCATTGACTATATTAAAGCCTTTGACTGTGTGGATCACAACAAACTGTGGAAAATTCTTCAGGAGATGGGAATACCAGGCCACCTTATCTACCTCCTGAGAAACATGTATGCAGGTCAAGAAACAACAGTTAGAACCAGACATGGAACAATGGACAGGTTTAAAATTGGGAAAGGAGGACTTTAAGGCTGTATATTGTCACCCTGCCTATTTAACTTCTATGCAGGTACATCACGTGAAATGCCAGGCTAGATGAATCCC
This sequence comes from Bos grunniens, assembly GCF_055505025.1. Taxonomy (NCBI): domain Eukaryota; kingdom Metazoa; phylum Chordata; class Mammalia; order Artiodactyla; family Bovidae; genus Bos; species Bos grunniens. The sequence goes on along the minus strand of NC_141193.1, from coordinate 44,625,631 downwards.
AAGCTGGAATCAAGATTGCCGGGAGAAATATCAATAACCTCAGAAATGCAGATGATACTACCCTAATGGCAGAAAGCAAAGAGGAACAAAAGAGATTCTTGTTGAGGGTGAGGAGAGTGAAAAAGCTGGCTTAAAATTCAACATTCAAAAAACTAAGACCATGACATCCTGTCCCATCACTTCATGAAAACAGAAGGGGAAAAAAGGGTAACAATGGCAGATTTTATTTTCTTTGGCTTCAAAATCACTGTGGATGATGAATGCAGTCATGAAATTAAAAGAAAAGCTATGACAAACCTAGACAGCATATTAAAAAGCATATATCACTTTGCCGACAAAGATCTGTCTAGTCAAAACTATGGTTTTTCCAGTATTCAAGTATGGATGTGAGAGTTGCACTATAAAGAAAGCTGAGCACTGAAGAATTGATGCTTTCGAACTGCAGTGCTGGACAAGACTTCTGGAAATCCCTTTGACTTCAAGGAGATCAAACCAGTCAAATCCTAAAGGAAATCAATATTTCCTGAATATTCATTAGAAGAAGTGATGCTGAAGCTGAAACTGTAAAATTTTGGCCACCTCATGCGAAGAGCCGACTCATTGGAAAAGACCCTGATGCAGGGGAATATTGAAGGCTCAGAGAAGGGGACAACAGAGGATGAGATGGTTAGATGGAATCACCAACTCAATGGACATGAGTTTGAGCAAACTCTGGTAGTTGGTGATGGACAGGGAGGCCTGGCATGCTGCAGTCCGTGGGGTTGCAAAGAGTCAGACATGACTGAGCGACTGAACTGAGTAGACTGAAGTTTAGTAAAGGGATACAGGATACTTATTAAGAATCTACAGGGGACTAGAGGGGCCCAAATGTAGAAGCAGTAAATTGTACATATTAAGGATTAGCAAAACTTTTCAAAGGAACCAATTCAAATGATAAAAATTATTTATCATTTGATAAATTTCAATGTCTACTTAGATGTCCTCAGGACTTCTTTATTGGCTAAGATAGGACAGAGAAGAGCTCTCTCTTCCTGGAAGGGAAGGCCCCTGATAATACGACAACCCCTTCCCTGGCCATCCTTGCATCTCATCCCTCCCTGCTTGATTTTCCATACCAACCTGCTCACAAGTTTCCAGCTTTCAGGCCTCTATCAAGGTGGCTCCATTGGTATTGAATATACCTGGCCCACTCACTTTCAACTCTCACTTGGCCAACTCAGACCCATTTTTAACATCATTTCTACTGGAAATTCTGTCCTGACCATCTGGGACATTACAGGGGCATTAGGTCTCTCTCTTCACAGTCCACATGAGCTTCTCCCTACACAGAATTTATCATCTTTGTTGTTATGACCTGCTTAACTGTGACCCTCTTACCCACAAGCATGTGTGCCCATGTACACACATACACACAATGCCATGGATTTACTCAGCACAGGATCCATGTCTTACTCTTTTTCTGTGTAGTTGACACCCAGCACAGTACCAGACACATAGTCAGTGTGCAAACATACTTGCTAAATGAATGGATGAATGACTGGATGGATGGACAGATAACAAAAAATGATGTCTGAGCTACACTGGCATTTGACAATGAAAAAAGAAGGACTAAAGATAGTGGATAATTGCATTTATTGAGCACTTGCTATGGGCCAGGTACTGCTCTGAACCCCTTACAAGTATTAACTCTTCTAACCTTTATTGTACAGATGAGGAAACTGAGGCAAGCAGAGGTGAATTTATCTGCTCGCATCCATACAGACTAAGTAGGAGAGAGGGAGGCTAGTTTCAGAGCCCATGCGTGTTAACTACTAAATGGATATTCCCCATTCCAGCTCTTATACACTGTGGCCTGAACTTAGGAAAAACAAGACCACATGGGCATGGAAAAGGACTCTCCTCCAAGGAGTCTCCCTGAGCACTGCTCCCTCGTTCTTTTCTGTACTGTATTTTCTGGGTGTGGTCATACCTTCAGCTGAGCCTGACATGATTTACTTTTATGCTACATATGAATAATGTACACAGAGGCCTGTGAGATAAAATCTGAACTTTAAAGGTTGCCTGAAATCTTCTCGATGAGTGGTGATGTTAAAATTTCTGTATAGATTCTGCTTGTGAGGGAAAAAAATCTGGCTGACCCATTTTTACTACTTATTATGCTTATTAATAATACCATTTTATTATAACAAGGAATAATGAGGATTTATACTACTTTCATGTATAATAATAGTTCTCCTTCCTCTCCTCCTTTCTCCCCCCACCCTCCTCCTTTTGCTCTGTCTAATCTCATATAAGGGCTTCCCAGGTGACTCAGTATAAAGCATCCACCTGCCAATTCAGGAGACACAGGAGATGTGGGTTCAATCCCTGGTTTAGAAAGATCCCCTGGAGAAGGGGATAGCAACCCACTCAGAATTCTTGCCTGGGAAATCCCATGGACAGAGGAGCTTGGAGGGCTACAGGCCCTGGGGTTGTGAAGAGTCAGCCGCGACTGAGCACGCATGCACACAATCTCATATAAGAGCTCATGAAACAGGCAAGGAATCCTGATGTTTCCCACCTTGGTCCAGTTCAGTTTAATTCCAACCAGTGTTTTTAAAGTAATCTCTTAATACCAGGCACATTGCTGAGTTCTAGCTAGGAGTATAAAGATAAATAAGACACAAACTCTGACCTTAGGAGCAGCTCACAGAGTAGTGAGGAAGACCAACCCATACACAAATAATTAATTTTTATAGTACATGAATAAGGGGCCTCCCTGGTGACTCAGGTAAAGCATCTGTCTGCAATTCGGGAGACCGGGGTTCAATCTCTGGGTTGGAAAGATTCCCTGGAGAAGGAAATGGCTACCCACTCCAGTATTCCTGCCTGGAAAATCCATGGACAGAGGAGCCTGGTGGGCTACAGTCCATGGGGTCGCAAAGAATCGAACACGACTTCACTTTCACTCTCATGAAGTAATAAAGGAAAGAATGCACCCAGAAGCAGAGGTTACTAAGGGCACTTTGCCCAACCTGAGGGTCTCGGGAAGGCTTCCTAGAAGGGTGATACCTGGGTTGAATCCCGATGGATGGAAGATGAGACAAGTCAGGTGAAAACCAAGGGACACACTGTTCTGGGCAAGAATATGAATGAGATCCCAGAGGTGTGAGCCGAGCAGTGCATGCAGGGACTCGGAGGGTGTGAAACGTGGGCCAACGGTTTATAGGAAGTGGGCTGGAGAGGTGTAGCCGGAGGAACTCTCTGCCAACCACCTCCCTGCTCTCTTGATTTCCTTCCAACAACCTCTTTGTTTAACACCCACTTCATTTCCTTTTATAGTTGTATTTATTGACCTGTTTCATTTCTGGTTGCTCTGGGTCTTTGTTGCCGTGCGTGGCCTTTCTCTAGTTGCTGCAAGTGGGGGCACGCTGTAGCTGCAGTGCACAGTCTTCTCACTCTGGTGGGTTCTCTTCTTGTGGACCATGGGCTCTAGGGTGCGGGCTCAGTGGTTGGGGTGCCAGGCTTAGCTACCCCACAGTATGTGGGATCTTTCCGGACCGAGGATCGAACCCGTGTTCCCTGCGCTGGTGGGTGGATTCTTAACCACTGGACCACCAGGGAAGCACCTAACACCCACCTTAGATACCTACTTTCCTCGCAGCCACCTTCCAATGTCAACTTGACACTCCCCACCCTGTCTCCCTGCTAGACAACAGACAGATTCATTTACGCTTCTAAATACTGATTACTAGTGATCTCAGTTCAGTTCAGTCACTCAGCCGTGGCTGACTCCTTGTGACTCCAAGGACTGCAGCATGCCAGGCTTTCCCATCCATCACCAACTCCCAGAGCTTACTCAAACTCATGTCCATTGAGTCAGTGATGCCATCCAAGCATCTCATCCTCTGTCGTCCCCTTCTCCCCCGCCTTCAGTCTTTCCTAGCATTGGGGTCTTTTCCAATGAATCAGCTCTTCGCATCAGGTGGCCAAAGTATTGGAGTTTCAGCTTCAGCATCAGTCCTTCCAATGAATATTCAGGACTGATTTCCTGCTTCATCCTTTATGTAGCAAACACTTATTGTGCAACTACTTTGCTACAGACACTGTGCCAGGCACTTTGACATACATTGTCTCATTGGGTCTTCACACAGTATTATATAATAGAAAGCATTACCCCAATCCACGGGTAAGAAAACATAGTAAACTGAGATGTGTACAGATGCTGCTGCTGCTGCTGCTAAGTCGCGTCAGTCATGCCCGACTCTGTGTGACCCCATAGACAGCAGCCCACCAGGCTCCCCCGTCCCTGGGATTCTCCAGGCAAGAATAATAAGTAGTAAGTTTTGGATTCAAACCCAAGTCCATAGATTTTCATTTTCTTTCATTCTAATATAAATTAAACATTCATTTTCTCAACCGTGTATCCCACATTATCGTTGTTCATAAATAAGGGCACTGTGAACATATTTCTGTCACATAAAATATCCATATTTTGATTCTGATTTTACACCCAGGGAAATGACCCCAAAGGTGACTTTTTTTGATACAGAGACAGATCAGTTGAGGTGACGTCATGCAACAGGGTAGCCTTTGGTGCCACTTACCTTCCAACTTGGCAGAAGCAGTGTGGTGTGGGGAAGTGAGCCTGGTCAGCAAGGACATTGATTCCAGTCCTGGCGGCTCTGCCGTGTCTGAGCTGGGATCTTAGCTGGAGCCTCTGGCTGGTGAGGACAGTAACACACACCACTCTCTGCATTAAGCTCACAGGGTCACTGAGAGCATGACATGGAGCGCGTCCAGGTTCATGAGATGAGACCCCTCATCATGGGGCCCTCTCAGCTCCTGTCGACCCCATACACAGCTCTGGGAACATAATATGAGGAGGCTCCATAACGTCACTCTTTGGGAAAGTTACTGAACTAGAAATGTTTGACCATGTAAATCTGGCCTGGATGTGTGTGTTCCGTCGCTTCAGTCGTGTCCAACTCTTTGCGACCCCGTGGACTGTAGCCCACCAGGCTCTTCTGTCTGTGGGATTCTCCAGGCGAGAATACTGAAGTGGGTTGCCATTTCCTTCTCCAGGGAATCATCCCAACCTGCAGATTGAACCCAAGCCTCTTAGGTCCTCTGCACTGGCAGGCCAGTTCTTTACCACTAGCACCACCTAGGGGGCCCAAATCGGGCCCAAGTTATTGGTCAATCACTGCTATATCCTGGGGGCTCCTGCTCCCCCACATTTCCATCATATTCTGAAGTGGTGCATTAAGAAATTTCCATTAAACTATTTTTTTAGAAGTCAGGTCTTCCTCAGAGTTTCAAGGTGACTTGTAGGAATTAGCCGTTTTTGTCATTCTCCTTGTGGTTTTGGTAATGCATTTATACTTCATGAAAAAAACAAAATTGACTTTTAACTTGGCCTAGAACATGCAGCTCCACTTCACCTAATGTACAGAAACGAGATGACAAACCCCTGTGGTGAATTTTATACATAACATAATATGAAGCTCTGTTTGGTGAGGCAAGTGCATGCTCACATTATTCACTTATGTTTAACCAAAAAAGAAAAAGCGGCGGAAGGAAAGAGTTACCACCTCCCTGATGGGCACAAGGGAGCCGCCTGGCTGACTCTGGGGCACACAATGGATACACCAGGTGGTGGGAGCTGCCAGGGAGCTCTCTCTGCTGAGTTAAAATGGCGGAGCCCAAAATGCAAACTAATCACTCTGTTTTCTCCGATCTGTTATTCACATGGCTGTTTAAACTGGAGAGAAAAAGAGAGACCCTGAGTTGGGAAACAAACAGATGGGGCACTGACCTTCCTCTTCCAAAAAACAGACAATGACTGAAAACAAAGCATGGTAAGCCCAACGAAACTTCCGGGGAAGATAAGGGAAGGTACGATCCAGGTCTGTTAAGCAAGTCTCAACCACCATTGAGAGATAATAGTGGTCGATATCATTAACATGCTGCCGACACAGGCCTCATGCTTTGAGAACCACCAACTTCCATATGCTAAGCTCACAGCGACCACATGAAGTAGATAGTGTTATATTATTATTCTCTGTTTTAAAAGTGAGAGAACTCAAGTGCAAAGAGGTTGTTTTGTCCAAGACGGCAAAGCTGTTAAGGGAAATGGATGGTATTCAAATCCAGTGTCCTCTGAATCTAAACACCATGTTTTTTCCACAACAGCATCACTGGTAAGTCCTGAAGAGGATATAACAAATGGGTAATTGTCCCCCCTTCCTGTCTGCCCCCCATTAGGACTTTTGCTCTGTGGACTCATGAAACTCTAAGAGGCTGGCTACTGGCTGGAGTCTTCAGCATATGCTCTGCTCTCCACATACGTAGTAAAGGCCACAGCAGTCTCAGAAATGACCCTAACATGCTCCTCCTCTGTCTGCCTGCTTCTGACGGTGGGGCCTCCCCACGTGCCCCCCAGTGCCAGTGTCCAACATCAGGAGCCGCTCCTCTGCACACAGGTCTAGATACACGAGTGCCTCAGTGCCAGCCGGGGGCTGTGGTTAGCTAGTGGGAGTGTGAACAGGCCTTGGGGCACACACTGGCCAGAATCCCAGGGTGTAGTCACCACATAACACTGCCAGAGCAACAGGAGTAAAAGCCGACAAGCGAAGACACTTTCTTCTGGCTCAGCTGGCATGGGTAGCCCAAGGGAGACACGGAGTGCTACAGTATCAGTGTGGATGCCCGCTGTGACGGGCAGAATAATGATTCCCAAACACGGTAACGCCTCGTTCCCTGGAACCTGTCAGTATGCTATCTCCCGTGGCAAACAGACTTTGAGGATGTGCCTATGTTCAAGATCTTGAGACGAGATTATCCTGGATTATCCAAGTGGGCCCAATGTAATCACAAGGGTCCTTATTGGAACTGGTGGTAAAGCACCTCCCTACCAATGCAGGAGGCACAAGAGATGCTGTTTCATTCCCTGGGTCAGGAAGATCCCCTGGAGGAGGGCATGGCAACCCACTCCAGTATTCTTGCCCAGAGAATCCCATGGTCAGAGGAGCCTGGCGGGCTACAGTCCACAGAGTCGTAAAGGGTCGGACATGACTGAGTACACAGGCTTACAAGAGGAAGGCAGGGATATCAGAGTCGGAGAGAACTGAAGATGCTGACTTAGAGGATGGAGGAAGGGCCTAGAGGGCAAGGCAGCCTCTAGAAGCTGGAAAGGCAAGGAAATGGATCATCCTCTAGAGGCTCAGAAGGAATGAGGTTCTCTTAACACCATGATTTTAACTTAATGGAAGCCTTGGACTCCTGATCTATAGAACTGTAAGATAATAAATTTAAGGCATTAAGTTTGTGGTCATTCATTATAGAAGGAAGAGAAAACACACACCTTCTGTAAGATCAGGGGCACAAACACCCCCAAAAAGATACCCTGATTCAACCAGACAGAGAGGAGATTTTCATCTTTACACAGAACTCCTGTGCAGTTCATGACATTCTCCAAGGTTTTATTCTGGTTCAGTGTGAGACACACACACACACACACAACTAGAGATCACTGAGACAAGACCATTTTCTTACTCATCCCTAGGTTGAATTATTCAGTCCCCACGTTTCTCATCATCTCTAGCAGAAACCTGGTAAATTGTTATTGTGATCACAGAGGAAATAAATGGAAATCAAGCCCTACTGAGCCCTGACTTTGCTCCTCCAAGTATCCACAGGGCCCACTGTGCTACCCTTCCATCTCAGCCTCTCCCAAGGTTATGTCCTGTCCATGGTACTCCAGATCCCAGCGGAGTCCTGGTCAGCAGCTGAGAGGAGCAGGGCCCAATTGACTCACTGGGGCGAGCCTGGCACCATGGACAGTGTGCTCTGACCCAGACAGACACACGGTGACATTGCGGGGGCATCTGAGGGAAATGAGGGGAGACCTGAGTCCAGAGTGACCGTAGACACGTCTCGCAGGGACTCTCCCACCACCGGGCACAGCCAAGTGTGCAGCCCCTCACTGGAAGGATGGGCCTGGGCGAAGCAGGCTCTGCTCCTCTGGGCACAGAGCTGGCGGCTGCCAGGGCAGCACGTGGAGAACCCAGTGTTCCAGCCCACAAGCGGACTAGCAAGCGCTTTTCCCTTTCGATAGTTCACTAATGAAAATCTAAGGAAAAATCGATTCCAACCTCCACTCACAACTGGAGTCTAACTCCAGGATTTGTTTTAATCTAAAGGATGTTTGCAATATCTGATGATACTTGAGAAAAACTGAGCACCCTGACTTCAGTGGAGAGCTTGCAGACACCTGGGCAGAATGCTAACGTGCCAAACGGGAGCCGAGCGGATACGGACTTTGGGCGTCTGGCCTGTCTCTTTCACCTTCAAACTCCAGATCCCTGCATCAAGGCACAGGTTATCTAATTTCCCCTTGGACATTTCCAGAGGCTTCTGTTTAATTGTATTCACTGTGCAGACACTGCTTTGTGACTGCTTCTCCAGGGAGAACCGTGCCAGACAGAGTGTGAGCTAGCAGACAGCTTCTAAACTCCAGGGCATCTCTAACTGTCCTGAGAGATGCTGGTGAAGGACCAGACTCTGGGTGTCAGCTGCTTACAGACGCCTCCCCCCTTGTCTCCTTTCTCGCCCTGCAACCTTCGTCCCCAGCCCCCAGCAGTCAGCGGACCAGGTCCCTCACCTGCACTGGCTGCCAGCAGGGAGTCTGGGCATCTAAGAAGGGACAGCGTGTTTCTGCTGTAGGAGTTCTCACCTTGTGTACCAGGGAAAAGGAACCGCCACCATGGGCTCGTACAAAGAGCCTGATGCACGGAGCCAGACGCTAACTCTCATGGAAACGCTGCTAACAGCAGATGTTCTGACTCCTGGCTGTACCAACTGAAGGACATTCCTCATACTAACATGCTCATTTCCTCATCATCGTGGCTATCATATTTCTATACCCACAAAGTAATATAGCATATAAAAGCTGGGGGGAAAATCAACATTATTTCCTAGCACACAAATGCCAAATTTTTATAACATGCCTATTATTCTCACACATCACAGAGAGGCCTTGCCTAAATATTCTCCTGCCGCTCACTTTTCCACCAGAAATGCCTTTCAAATCCAACAGGTCATGCTACCAGTGTTGAGTCTTCAGGAATCAAACTGACTACCATCAATAGCTTCCATTTACTGAGGATGCCCCAAATGCCCATAAGTGCGATTTATTTCATCCAGTGTGTTTCTTACAGCAACCCTGTTCAGGAGGGTCAGTATGCCCACTATGCTGATGAGGCTTAGAGAGATAAAGACACTTGCCCACCAGGGTGAGCGGCTACCTAAGGGTTTGAACTCAGTTGCTGCAGTGAAGAACTTCAGCCCTAAGACACCCCAAAATGTAAGGCTTTCTCTAAAGCCTGAGAAGCCAGTCTGCTGTGTCACACGCTTAGTCCCACTGTTTCTGGAGAGGGACAAAGAATAGTGAAGAGACAAGTCGTAGCCTTCAACCTGAGTGAAAATTAATGAGTCAGATTCTGTATGCAGCACTTCATATCTGGGGCTCAGTGCAAGTGAGATGGGTCTGGGGTGGGAGGGGGTGAGAAAGCACGCTGAGGGCGGGGTCAGGCAGTCACTGCTGCCGGACGTGAAATCAAGCCCACAGGCACTCCAGCTCAAGGTTTAAACAGGCTGAACCTAGGGAAGGGAAGGTGCCGCGTAGGATGTGAAAAAGGCTAATCACCGTGATGACGCTGGTGACGACAGCCTACTTTTATGAACACTTAGCACATGGCAGGCACTACGATCAGTTCCTCACAAACATTCATTGACTCCTTGAGACAGCCCCGTGAAGGAGGCAACGTGAGCAGCCTCATTTTATCATTGAGTGAACTGAGAGACAGAGCCGGAAAGCCCACCGCCCAGGGACAGATATCTGGAAAGGATCTGAACCTTGAATTCTAATCCAAGCAGTCCATGGCCTTCACCAGCAACAATTACAAACGTGAAAACTGTATTTGAAAGGGTAGTAAAGAGTTAGTAGGAATGGACAAAAGGTCAGGCTCAAGAAAGACGACATTTGAGAATGTGTCACCGTCGCCATAATTTGATTTTTTTTATTTTTTATTTTTTAGCTGGAGGATAATTGCTTTACAGTGTGTTGGTTTCTGCTGTACAACAATGCAGATCAGTCCTATATATATATATTGTATGTATTTTATACATATTGTCTCCCTGTTGAGCCTCTCTCCCACCCACCCTCTTTCTGGAAGTCTTAAAGCCCCTCTTGGGAGCACCAGTCCCCAACCTTTCTGGCACCAGCGACCAGTTCTGAGGAAGGCGATTTTCCCACAGACGGGGGTGGGGAAATGGTTTCGGGATGGTTCTCATAAGGAGCACTCAACCTAGCCCCCTCGCATGCCCGGTTTACAGGAGGGTCTGAGCTGCTATGAGAATCCAAAGCTGCCGCCGCTCTGGCAGGAGGTGGCACTCGGGAGGTGATGCCACAAACACAGGTGGGGGTGGCCGAAAACACCCAGCAAAGTTCCCTCACTCACCTCCTGCTGTGCGACCTGGCGCCCAACAGACCACCCACAGGCCCCAGTCTGTGGCCCAGGGGCTGGGAAACCCTGGTCTAGAGCACTCTAGTTAATCCAGTTAAGGCCCAGAGCCAATCGGGTTTGGTCATTAAAGCAAACACCCAAGAGAAGGACATTTCAATGTCTTGACAGAAATGTCTGCATAAGGCAGACAGCACTGACTGAAATACATTACTACAAGGAAAGGGATATATCTTCTAAAGGCAGATTCAGATTAAGTATGTGGTACTTAATAACTAATTTTTCTTAGTTATGATTCATTTTTAAATATATATTTATAAATATAAAATTATATATTATAAATCATATATTTATAAATATAAAAATAAATGATTTACTTTTATGATTTCTTTGTCTTCCCATTCTTCAAATGAAGACTATTCCTAAAGTTGTCCATTTACAAATGTTTGAGATGGTGAAGGTTTCTTTTACAAATGGCTAGATATAGTTGAAATTCACCAGAGATTTCTCTAGCACCTACTTGATGCAAATATTTCAGTTAAATTTTTAGAATTAAGTGTATTTGACATCCTGGATAATTATAACATGTAAGACAGGTAATCGGACGAAAGCATTATTTTGACCAAGAAATTAAATAATGATTTCATCATAACTTGTGAAAGTGCTAAATGAAAGAACTTGTCAGAAACTAGGCGCAATTATCATTGCCTTAAAAATGGCTCTTTTCACTATTATTTCTGCAACTTGAGACAAGGTGCTAGCTTCAACTTGTTGTTCAGTCATTAAGTCATGTCCAACTCTTTGCGACCCCATGGACTCTAGCTCACCAAGCTTCCCTGTCCTTCACTATCTCCTGGAGTTTACTGAAACTCATGTCCACTGAGTCGCTGATGCCATCCAACCATCTCATCCTCTGTCGCCCCCTTCTCCCCCTGCCCTCAATCTCTCCCAGCATCAGTGGCTTTTTCAGTGAATCAGCTCTTCACATTAGGTGGCCAGTATTGGAGCTTCTAGCTGCTAGGTTTAATACTTAACTCTTATTGCCCCAGTGGGAAGTTTGGGATTATCTTGCATATTTAAAAAAAAAAAAACTTGACATTGAATAAAATGAACATTTCTCAAAAGGGAAAAGGAGTTATCATTGAAGGTTCTTCTTCCTCTTATACCTCCACTCTAGATAAATGCAATACCTTCAACCTAGTTGCCCAGCCCAGTGTCATTTTTGAGTCTTCCCTCAACCATTTTTTTCTATTTGTTTTACTTCATCTTTTGCATTCTTAATGATACTACTGTAGATCAGGACACCATCAACTACAGTCTGAACTTACAACAGAATGTCCTAAATCTCTAAGACTGATGTATACCCATCCCAACAATCTTCCCAGGTGGCTCAGTGGTAAAGAATCAGCCTGCCAATGCAAGAGACACAGGAGATACAGGTTCGATCCCTGAGTCGGGAAGATCCCCTGGAGAAGGAAATGGCAACCCACTCTGGTATTCTTGCCCGGAGAATCCCACGAACAGAGGAGCCTGGCAGGTTACAGTCCATGAGGTTGCAAAGAGTGAATTAGTGACTGAGCACGCATGCAACACACTTTCTCAACAGCCGCCCTCCTAAAGTACAAATTTGATCACACCACTCAGCCTTTAAATTGGCAGGTATACATGTCTTAAAATATAAACATCAAAAACTCTTGTCCATGGCTCACAAAACCCTTTAAGACCTGGCCCTTAAAGACTTGACCTTCTCTACCTGAGGCCCAGTCCCCAATCTGTTCCACCAAATTCCCCCTTTTCCCCCATCCCAACATTGCTCCTCCCAACACATACTGCATATGCTCGCAAGGCCAGACTGCACACAACTCCCCAATACTCCACACTTTAGCCAGTCCTTTGTCTGGCCTACTCCTGCTGTGTATATTCTATTCTTTCTCATTCACCTCTCTTCCTTTTACCTAGAAAACACCTTCTCACCCTCCAGATTCTCACCTAAATGTAACACCTCCTTAAAAACTGTATTTCCCCTGGACTTTCTGGATTGCCTCATACGGAACTCTTCACATTGTATTATCGTGTCGTTTGTGTGTCCTTCTCCCTGCTAGACTACGTTTCTTGTAGGCACTGACTTCTGTGTCTCCATCACCAGTAACTCACAATGCCTTTTTAAACAGATTCACCAGTAAAAATGTGAGGAATAGGCAGCAAAAATGCACTTCTATAGTCTCTGGTGAAAACCCAGTTCCTTCCCTAATAGTGAAAAAAACACTCAATGGTAGTTCATTTTCTAAAAGAATAAGTCAACTTTTTAAGTCTCACTCTACCATTGTCTAATATACTATTTAAATGTGCTTCTGTCTTTCACTGGGCATGTAGAAAGCAAATGCTAAGAAGATTTAGATCTGGTGGGTTATAGTGTTATGAATAACGTGTTTCAGGTGTTTAATTCGGGGGAAGAGAAATGCTTTGAAATGATTAATTAACTGGCTTGGCTCTGCAATAATTGAAGTATATCTGTGGAGCTATAAAAGACTATGTCTGGATGATTTTGATGAATCGCATCTAAAACACTCCCTTTGTATAATGAATTGATATTTTTGAATGCTGTGATTACAGTGAATTTTAATTTGGATGTGATGTTAGTAGTCTCATTTGTTACTACTTGAATTTGATTAAAATGTTTTTGATTAACTGATATAAATTGTTGGGTGGTGGGGTAAATAGCATTTTTGTCAAAATTCTGTATCCAGAAATGTTCCTTTTATTTGCATTAGCCCTGTGTGGCTTAACTACATCATATCTGGGCATGCAAGTCATATCTCTTGTAGAACATACCCAGAAAAAGAGTATGTCTCAGGCATACACCTGTGAGTTAACAATTCCTTCTCCTCCCTTAAATCTATTCCCTTGGTAAAGATGGAATGTCCTTTTCTCTAACTTCTTGGCGAAAATAAGTTCTCTACCTTTCCTGAGTTGTTCCTGGTCCCCTCTTCCCCCCACAATTTGTCTGGCATTCCTATTACATATATTATTTTATACATACATATATATATATATATATATATAATGCCTTATTATACTCTCCGTTACTCAAAGCCACAAAAAGATTCCTGTGGCTCTTCAAAGGGAGAATCAGTCATAGACTTTCAACCCTCAGTTCAGTTCAGTTCAGTCCAGTCACTCAGTCGTGTCCGACTCTTTGCGACCCCATGAATCGCAGCACGCCAGGCCTCCCTGTCCATCACCATCTCCCAGAGTTCACCCAAACTCATATCCATCAAGTCAGTGATGCCATCCCACCATCTCATCCCCTGTCATACCCTTCTCCTCCTGCCCCCAATCCCTCCCAGCATCAGAGTCTTTTCCAATGAGTCAACTCTTCGCATGAGGTGGCCAAAGTACTGGAGTTTCAGCTTTAGCATCATTCCTTCCAAAGAACACCCAGGGCTGATCTCCTTTAGAATGGACTAGTTGGATCTCCTTGCAGTCCAAGGGCCTCTCAAGAGTCTTCTCCAACACCACAGTTCAAAAGCATCAATTCTTTGGCACTTAGCTTTCTTTATAGTCCAACTCTCACATCCATACATGACCACTGGAAAAACCATAGCCTTGACTAGACGGACCTTTGTTGGCAAAGTAATGTCTCTGCTTTTCAATATGCTATCTAGGTTGGTCATAACTTTCTACCCCCAGTAACATGCTAAAGAGACTCAGGAAGCAGATAACACTGAAAAGAAAGATAAGTAGGAGTGTCTGAGTTGCTTAGGTGAGGAAAGAAGTTCCAACAAGAGATAAAACAGACACAAAGGTTCAGAGGTCAGGGCTGTTTGGGGCCACTTCCTGTATCCCAGCTCTCCGTGTCACTAAGGTTAATCCACGGCCCCTGGCTCCTTTGTCCCTGTGTTCTCTTCTTCAGAGAATTCAGCTATCATCCTACCTTCAAATCTCAAGGGTTCTTTCTTGAGGTCTAGTAATGAGTAGCCAGATGGCAGCTGGATAGTTCCATCTTCATACCCAGCATCATCTCAACACATACTGAAACTCACTCTTTTATATCAAATAAGTTCTTTAATGATTTCTTTTTTCTGTGTTGCTGTTAAATGTAACAAGTGCTACTTCCCACCATCAAAATGTTAGCCATGCTTGTCTTTGTCCCCAACTGAAACATATTTAATTAGAGATTAGATGCTGGTGAGATATTACATGTTATTTAAAATGTTTTTTCAAACATTTTTTATCTTCATTTGTATTTCAATAACTGCTACACAAATCCATTACTTTATCTCTGTACATCTGAATTACTGCAAGGGTGATAAATCCAATACATTTGACCTTCTCAAAAACCGTCAATGTTTCCTCAGTTCCTATATGTTGAAAAATACACCAGGGACAGTTCAAGGCTCTTCAGAACGTCTTCAGGTTATCTTCTTACCTTTCCAACCTTCCTTCATGCTCCTCCTGAGCTTTAGTCTTCTGCATAAATCAAGTTGCCTCAACTATGGACCCCAAATGCTTTTTTTACATCGCTGCTTCTATACATTATTTATTGACCATGAAATTAATTCACCCTCACTCATATTTACTGATCCAGCTTATGCCATTTATAAAGCCATTATTCACCATCTAGTCTACAAAAGTTCTAAACACATATACCCCATTATTAATGACTTCACCATTCAGTTAGATGGAGATATAGATATATATAAATATGGTAGAGATCATTTAAGCTATTATAATGTGTGTGATATCATATCTCTGTAGTAAAAAATTTAAATTTCTTCCATACCTTCCATTTTTATGGGTTCTTCATAGTACATAGAAAAACTTGTTAGTTTTGAATGCTATAGTTTTTATATAAACACCTTTCTAAAAGGAATAAAGTGCAGTTTGGTTATAGTTTGTCTAAGTAAAATTTTCTTCCTTTTAGAAAGATGTTTGTATAAAAACTATAGCATTCAACTACTACAATAAAAGTATACTAATACATAATACATCAGATATATATTTCATATATATATGTGTGTGTGTGTGTGTATATATATATATATAGTCCCCATTGAAGATAAACCAAAAGTTATATGACAGAGAACTTGGCATACATTTCAATACCCTGACTTGCTCACCACTACACCCAGCAATGATTTACTGAGAAGGTGCTGTGTACCAGGAATTGTCCTCTCTTTGAGGACAAAGTGGTAAAGAAAACAAAATCTCAACCCTCACAGAACTTCAACTGCAATCAGAGAGAACAACAATAAAAAGTAAACAAAACAATTCTATATAGGTATAACTGCTATTAAAAATAATGAAGAAAAGTGAAGAACTAGAGTGTGCTGGATAGAGAGTAATTTTAGACATTTTTAATTATGGTGTCATGAATAGCCTCTCTGACTAAGTTGAACAGAGAGCAAAATGAAGTAGGAAAACAGGATTTATAAAGATTGGGGAGGTAGAGGGAACAGCAAGTGAGAAGATTTTGAGGCAGGAGCGAGACTATCATTTTGGGGGACAAGCAAGACCCACTGTGGGTGGAGAAGCCTAAGAAGGGGCGATGATGGTCAGAGAACAGGTGGACCGGCACGTGGAGATCAAACGGCATGAGATACAGATTTTGTACTTTGTCCTGCGTATAATGGGATGCTTTGGCAGGTTTGAGAAGTTACATGATGAGACTGATATGTTAAAGTGATCCTTCTGGTTTCTATAGATAGAACAGAATATAGAGTGGAAAGAAGTGAGAAATCAGCTCGATGTCCATTGTGATGCGCTAGGCTTAGAGATTATGATGGCTTCAAATAGAAAGTAAAACAATAGGACTTAATCATTGGTATGTGTATGTGAAAGAAAGAGAAAAAGATGAGTCCTAGGTTTTTGACCTGTATCAAAATCGGGGGATTGGGACCTATATAATTCAGACTTGGAGAGGAGAATCTTGAAGGATAAAATGAAGTGTGAAGTTTTGTCAATACTATGTCTGATGAGCTCAGAAAAGTCCAGGATGGATACTAAAATTAAAGGGTTGGAGAATCATTTGCATTGGATGATAATCAGACTAAATGAGCATAAATTTGGGAGCAAAGATGGTAAGATAAAGGAGAGAAAGGTGGAAGGAAAATGAGCTTCATTTTGGAACTGTTAAATCTGAGAATCCTAAGAGACATCTAAGTGAACACATCCAAGAAGCTGCTGGAAAAACTAGCCTACAAAACTAGAGAGTTTGGTGTCTGAAGTACAGTTTGGAAAAGCAAAGGGCAGGGTCCTCTAGATAAAGAGCCCAGACTAGATAAAGGGAAGTCTGATAAGTAGACAAAAAATTCCTGAATATTAGTATTAAGTACATTTGAGACCTAGACACAACTGATAACACAAAAGTAGGAAGAATGATCCGAGAGTGATCAATAGTTCCAGTGTTACAGAGAAGTCAAATTAGATAGAGTTACGAGTCATCACCATTGGATATGGTAACCAGATGTTGGTTTGGTTTAACCAAGAAAACCACTGAGGCCCCAATTCTTTGAGGAAGTTCTTTATATCACAGAGGCCCAAGCAAAGATGGAAATCATCATTCATTTACCAGGTAGAACACTCTCATTAGCTGGATACTGGATTCCAGAGAATAAACTTTGACATAATATGCATACTACCAAGACACTTTCCTCGTGGCTCAGCCAGTAAGGAGCCTGCCTGCAATGCAGGAGACCCGGTTTGATCCATGGGTTGGGACGATCCCCTGGAGAAGGAAATGGCAATCCACTCCAGTATTCTTGCCTGGAAAATCCTATGGACAGAGGAGCTACAGTTCACGGTGTCGCAAAGTGTGGGACACGACGAAATGACTTCACTTCACTTCACTTCTCCAAGATACAGGTGGGATACTCACAGCTGAGGATCCTGTTGGTACCAAGAGCACTGGGACCCAGTGGCTGCCACCTCAAAAGCTCCTCTTGGGATGGGATTCAATTTTTGACAGCTTCCTTGCTTGCTTATGCCACAGGCTCATATTCCTAAGCCCATTACACTGTACAGCCACAGGTTTATAAACTGGGGGCTGCAGGAGCAGATAAAGGAGCCTCAGAGTCTGGCAGCCCTGCCATGAGGGCAGCAATCCCAACCAAGGACTGGATGGTCAATCGCAGAGCAAACGGGGTCTGGAGACGTATGTGGTGAGCAAGGCCCCCTAGAGGGCAGCAGAGTCCTGCAGAAGGGGGCAGAAACACCTAAAAGGGGATGCTTATGGGCAGTTCCATTGAAGGAGACACAAGAGGGCAATACACACTTTTATGGAGCATGGAATCAAAATTAAAATGTAGTGAATTAAAGGGAGTCAGTAATACAAGAGGTGGAAAAATGTAAGTTGTGTATCAGGCAACAAAAACAAGTTAGCAGGAGGAGACTTGGGCAGAAGTCAATCACAGGAAAGTAACGATCTCCACTCAGTGCTGTTTATTACCCAAACAGCAATAATAAATAGGTATTATTTGCTGAGAATGTATCATTCATCATGTTGTCTGCTGAGCTAGATGGTGTTTTAGGGACTAGAGATATAAAGGTGAATACGATACCTTCCTCCCTCTAGATAACACCTCTCCTTTCAATAGAGCCAGGGATGTAAGCCAACAACGTCAGCAGAGGGTTGGGGGAGGTTTAAGTCTTTGTAGGAGGACTGTAGGAGCACAGAAAAGGAAATAATTACGTGAGAGGGGAAGGGAGAGACCTCAAAGAAAGGATAATATGATGGTATGGATCCTGGTTGTGATTTTTTTTTTTTCCGCTCCCCTTTCTGATCTCTGTAGGTCTTCCCTGAAATAATCCATCTCTTACTGTGTATGTCTCATTCATTTATTCGTTCATCCAGCACATTTCTTCATGCAGCCCTGCCAGGCTCCAGTCACTGTTGAGGGCACTGATACAGACGTGGTCCCTGACCTGGCATTAACTGGCAAGGCAGCGAGCATGCCCCTGCGGGACCGCCCCCTCCTACCCTCTCTCCAGAGTTGAAGGGGAAAGCTAATAGGTCCTGTGTGAGGAGGAAGGTGACTGGAAAAGAACTATGTCTTTTCTCTTAACTCTCCTGATCACTTAGGCATTCGACAAACAGTGATTGTGCAGTGTGCCAAGCTTCAGCCTCTCGGTCCAGGTGAAGATCAAGGTCCACCGTGACATTTTCCATTTGAGCTCTAGGATCTTTCCCGTCCTAGCCACCCACACCGATGGGTGTTGTTACCTTCACCGTGAATGTTGCGTTTCCTTGCTTGCGGCTCCCATGCCTGTCATCCCCGTTAAGACTCTAAGCTCCTTGAGCTCAGAACCTGTGAAACGTATTTTCCTAATGCCAACTACAGAACTATGCTATGTACCTAGAAGCACAAGATGTATCTCAGTATAGCATTTATAATCAGAAGGACCTAGATTGAATCCCAGTATCAGCTTTCATCAGCTGTAGTTGTGAACTGCAGTTCTTTTTTAAAAGGTCATCACGGCCCCGCCCCAGGGTTTTAAGGATGTTTGAGACAATGTCTAAAGACTCCTCAGGGTGCCTGGCACATGTTTCCTCTTATTTTTTGGCTTCTTCTTGATTCTTCTAATTGAGTTTTATTTTCTCTTGTAGTCATCCCTTTGGCAATTTCAGTTATTTTCTTTGATCTAATGCCCTACAGTATAAGCATTATAGTTCGACAGCCCAGAGATGTGTCTGATTTTGCCCTCTGACCTCTGAGCAAGTCATTTAACTACTTTGTGACTCAGCTTCTTTATCTGTAAAATGCGGATGACAACAGTTCCGACTTTATAGTGTCTTTGTGAAAATAAACGCTAAAATCCAATGTAAAACATCAGTGTTGGGAGTTAAGAAACACTGCTCTCATTATTCAAAAATGAAATTTAAGAAAAACTATATAAGTCACACGAAATCATATAGCAAGTAAGTGGTATTGCTAGGAACCAAAACCATGCTGATTCACTCCAAAGCCAGTCCTTGGGGTCACAAAGAATCGGACATGACTGAGCACAGGCACTCATATCTACATACATACATTCATAGCCTGTCTCAAGAAAACAAGCCCAGTGCCTTCAGAAAAATTTGGAGAAATATTGTATATCTATCTATTCGTGTGTATTTGTATATGATTTTATAGAGACATGTGTATTTGTATGCATATATGTGCAGTATGTGTATATATGTTATACATGTAGTATAATAATGCTGTATAATTGCATAAATTATTTTATTACATTCTATCCGAATTTCTAGATCACCATGCAACTCCTCGTTCAGTATCTGGTACATAAGTCCTTAAGAAACACAAGAGACTAAACTCTACAGATGAGGCCTTATTGCATCGTTTTTATGTAATGTTTCTTTATCTACCATTATGAAATTAGAACAATCTCAATTAGAGTTTTTGTGATATTAGGCAATGAATAATGAGAAACCTGTTTAGAAAGGGCAAAATTAGTAAATACTTCTATTGTAATGACACGTGATTATAGTAAACCATAAGACAGTATCCTAAAACCAGAAGAAACATAATTCCCTTTATTAAAATGATACTATTAAAACAATGGGAGGAAGAATGGAAATGGACAGACAGTCCCTGGCCTGTGATTAGTATCTTGTGCGGTAACATGGAGCAGAGATGGTTCTCTTGACGCTCAGGTAAGAGCGCCCTCAGACAGCTAAGGATTTGCAGAGAGACCACCTCCCTCTCTGCAGGTGCTGTCCGCACTCTGCCACCGTAACTGTATGGTAAGCATGCCTCTCCCATCCTCATCCCCATGTTCCTATAGGGGCTGGGAACTCCCCAGCCTCCCTTGACCACACTACTTCATCTTGGTCTTGTCAAAAACCAAGTAATCTTTAAACCTGAGTGAAATGGGACCTAAGGTTTTTTTTTTTTTTTTTGCAATATTTGGAAACACTTTGTGTTCCTCCATAGAAGCCAGAGGAAGAGAAAAAAGAAGGGCATTTTGTGTGCGGATGTGAGATGGGACCAACCAAGGTGAAGGAAGAGGACTAGAGGAAGAAAGGGGGAATACAAACAGAAGAACTCTGCTGAGATACAAAGAACTGGTGAACGTCTGTGTACAACAGAAGGGGAGAGCCCGTGCGGAGGGAGCCACGTTTGGATGAATCGCAGGGCCTCACCTCTGGCAAATGTTCTTGCCTTTACCATCTTCATGGCTACCTACATGCAAAAAAGCATTTGTTGAGTTGCTGCTATATGCCTGGCCATATGCTAGGTGTCTGTGAAAAGAACAAATGTGCCTTTGGTTCCATGAAATTCACAGGCTAATGAGAAACACAGATCATAGACTAATAAGCAAACTAATATCTATTTATAACTTGAAATGAGGGTATGAAGGAGGAGAATAGGGTTCTAATACAGATTAACAGGGGTGATAGGCTTAGATACAATAGACCATCATCTGTCTCCAGTTCATTTTCAAATCCAGCCTAAATCACAGCTGCCTAACTTAGAATGTGCAGGAGCACATGAACTAGGTCTGGATGGTGTTAAAAATCAAAGATTTATTAAACCATAAGATTTAGTGGAGATGATACATGTCATACCCAGCAGAAGGGCCAATGGTTTCATAAGTATTAGGAGAACATGTGGAGAAAACAAGACAAAGTATTCTGTATCAGAATTGTCTGGGGAAAACCTGCCTGGACACAGAAGTTACTAGAATCACAGATAGAGTAACATTAATATGCACCTACTAAGATCAAGAATTTTACAAGAATTTCACCTGATCCCCAACATTTCCATTTTACAAATATAGAAATTATAACTCAGAAAGCATCAGCAAGTCTTTTAGCGGTGAGAGGGAGGTGTTTGTTTGTTTTTTAGTTAAAATGTATGCATTTCTACTGTATAGCAAAGTGAATCAGCTACAGGAATACATATCAGTTCAGTTGCTCAGTCATGTCTGACTCTTTGTGCCCCCATGGACTGCAGCACGCCAGGCCTCCTTGTCCATCACCAACTCCCGGAGCTTGCTCAAACTCATGTCCATCAAGTCGGTGATGCCATCCAACCAGCTCATCTGCTATTTTCTCCTTCCCCTCCTGCTTTCAATCTTTCCCAGCATCAGGGCCTTTTCAAATGAGTCAGTTCTTCACATCAGGTTGCCAAAGTACTGGAGTTTTCGCTTCAGCATCAGTCCTTCCAATGAATATTCAGGACTGATTTCCTTTGAGATTGACTGGCTGGATCTCCTTGCAGTCCAAGGGACTCTCAAGAGTCTTTTCCAACACCATAGTTCAAAAGCATCAATTCTATGGCGCTCAGTTTTCTTTATGGTACAACTCTCACATCCATATATGACTACTGGAAAACCCATAGTTTTGACTAGACGGACTTTTGTCAGTAAAGTAATGTCTCTGCTTTTTAATATGCTGTCTAGAATGGTCATAACTTTTCTTCCAAGGAGCAAGCATCTTTTAATTTCATGGCTACAGTCACCATCTGTAGTGATTTGGAGTCTCCCCCAAAATAAAGTCTCTCATTGTTTCCCCACCTATTTGCCATGAAGTTATGGGACCAGATGCCATGATCTTACTTTTCTGAATGTTGAGTTTTAAGCCAACTTTTTCACTCTCCTCTTTCACTTTCATCAAGAAACCCTTTAGTTCCTCTTCACTTTCTGCCATAAGGGTAGTGTCATCTGTGTGTCTGAGGTAATTGATATTTCTCCCAGCAATCTTGATTCCAGCTTGTGCTTCATCCAGCCTGGCATTTTGCATGATGTACTCTATCAGATCTAATCCCTTGAATCTATTTTTCACTTCCACTGTATTTGTGAGACTTAGAGTTCATGCAATTCCAGGGAAGGGGGAACTCTATTTAAGAAAAAGTTTGAAAAATGTGAATACACAAGTAGGAACAGGGCCTTGCAAGGGACTGCTGTATGTGAGGGGCCCTGATCCTTCATCAGCTTTAAAGCAATCTGCTTCCACGGAGACGCCCTGAGGTGTGGGCTCCTACAGACCCCAGACAGAGAAAACCAAGTTGCTAAGGGCAAATTGCAACTGAGATCAGTGCTGAAAAGGGATCAGGTTTCCAACCTTCTAGGGTTCATGTGAGTATGCTAAGTTGCTTCAGTCATGCCCAACTCTTTGCCATCTGATGGACTGTAGCCCGCCAGGGTCCTCTGTCCATGGGATTTTCCAAGCAGAATACTGGAGTGGGTTGCCATCCCCTCCTCCAGGGTATCTTTCCAACCCAGGGATCGCACCTGAGACTCTTCTATCTCCTGCATTGGCAGGCGGGTTCTTTACCACTAGTGCCACCTGGGAAGCCCCTCTTTTAGGGTAGTAATGGTCAAAAAAGTGCGAGGCAGTGGCTCAAGCCAGTAGATCAGAACAAAGGTGAAAGGATTTGAAACACAGCACAGTTACCTGAGTACCTTAAGCCACTTAAAATGAAAAGACAGAAGAGCCCAACAAATGGCCCAATCGGTGTCTATAACCAGCATTTAAGTGATAATATGCATCATGGTTAACCAATCCAGTAACCCTGGGCAAGTTACTTAATCTCCTTGTGTTCTAGTTCTTCCTCATTTGCAAAATAAAGATAAGAGACGTATCTAGTTCAAAGGGCTGTTGCAATGATTAAATCAGTAAAAATTTGGGTATAGACTGTGTCTGATCTATTCCTAGTGCTCAGTAAATATTGGCTCTCACTGTCATTATGACCCAGCTTGGTCTGACTCCAAAGCTTTTCCAATTTCCATGCACAAAAAATGTTAGGAAAAATGCCTCCTTGAAAGTTACTCATCTATCTTTAGAAAGAATAAATAATTTAGTCTAAAAATTTCTCAACCCAAAGATATGCTCAGTCACTAATTCATGTCTAACTCTTTGTGACCCCATGGACTGTAGCCCACTAGGCTCCTCTGTCCATGGAATTTTCCAGGCAAGAATGCTGGAATGGGATGCCATTTCCTACTGCAGGGGATCTTCCTGGCCCAGGGATTAAACCTGTGTCTCTTATGTCTCCTGCATTGGCAGGTGGGTTCTTTACCAGTAACACCACTTGGGAAGCCCACCCTGAAGATCGCAGCCAGCAATATTAAATTAACACTCCTGCGAGTTTCTTCTGGCTGACCCTGTTCTCCTAAGGAGACCCTCCTTCTGGTCAACATTTGGCTCCTTGCAAACTCCTCCCTCTTGATGTTGCGTAAGCATGTAAAGCACATTAGAATTAGTTTTAAAATCTGTATGTTCCCAAGTTTCTACCGATTGTGAAACAAACAGCAACATCAAGGGAAAGTACACAATGGAAAGGCAATGACTTAAGATGATTCATATCTGAAAACAAGTTCTCTTCGTAAGTGCGATTAAAATACATGCTTTGGGAACTCTCTGGAAGTTCAATGAAAGGCTTTACCCAATACAAAATTTAATGCATTTCCATAATATTGCTGTAATTTATTACACTGTTCTCCAGTGGTTTATTTGTTCTTCTTTTGTATCATTTTTGCCATTTTCTATATCACTGAAGAGAGAAGTCTTTGCAAGAAGCCTTCCAGATTCTGTTATTTCTTTAGAATGAATTCCTCTGAATAGAATTACTGGGTTAAGATGGCTGATTCTTTACATTTTAAGTGCTTATTTGCATTGCTTCCCCACCTGCCAACTTCTACTTCCTTTTATTTAATAGAGGATAGAGCCATATGCTCCCTGGCAGCTTCTCAAATACTTTCGCAACGCATATTCAATTCTGACATTCTTTTCTGGGCCTATTAATCATGCTCAATTTTTGTTTTTAATCTGAAATCCCTGAATGGATCAAGCTGACATTTCAAGTCTGGGCAAATGCTGCTTTTCTGCAGATGGAGACCACAAGATCTGCCGGAACACGTAGTAAAGTACTCCAAAGTATTTACTTCTGTAGCAGCTCACAGAGGGCAGAGGGATGAGACTGAAGTATCGAATTACTCTGCAGTATTACTTGGTGATAATGAGCCAGGTTGGCCTTCCCCTCGGAAGATTCACTCATAAGAACTCTCATTCACTCACGTCTAAAATTCTCCTTTGATCAATGCGATTTGAAAGGATGACTCAGGCTTTTGCTTCAGCTCTCTCCAGTATCCCCCACTCCCCCGTCTGTCTCTGCGGTCACACAGCGTCCCATGCAGCAACACTGATGCTCTTCTCAGAGAAGCCTCTGTCACAGGTTTGAGACTTCTGCGTAGTCCTGGGTCTGCAAACTCCTGTCAAAGGGATGGCTGGGGCCCTGGAGGGTGATTTATGCCACCTGGCCACTATGGAGTCGAATCTGACCTTTGGAAAAATAAGTTTATATTGTGCTCAAAACCTCCCTCTCCTGAATACACACTGTTGCTCTCATGTGTGACCTTTTCGGTCCCTCAAATGGGTTATCAAATTATTTAGATAAGGGCATTTTTTCCAGCATAAAATGAAGAAAGTGAGGTGTTAATAAGGAGCATGATTGGAGGTAAGACATCTGGTTTCTAGCCCCATTTCTGTGACTTACCACTTATGGGGCCATGGCCAGACTGGAGCAGCTTTCTGAGCCATACATTTCTTATTTGAAGGATAATAATGACTTTAGTTTATTGAGAGAATTAGATGGTAGAGGAGAAGCTTCCTGCAATATTTTAAATGCTATTCAAATGTATATCATAGTTTCTCTCCTTACTTTATCACTGTCAGGATCCAAAATTAGGATGATCCTAAAGGTACCATGGCAATAAATCTGAAAAATAAAATGCCGTTTTACACTCTGCCTCGTTCATTTTAAAATTAGAAACTGTGAGAAAGTCTAAAAAAGAGGGGATACATGTATATGTACAGCTGATTCGCTATGCTGTACAGCAGAATGTAACATGACATTATCAAGCAACTACACTCCAATAAAAATTTTAAATAAAGTAATTTTTACAAAATAAAATAGAAGTAGACACTGTGTTTCCGGGTGGTCACTACAGAGATCTCCTAGCATATATCTGTAGGATCGATCCAAACTTTGCCTGGAGGCTACAAGCCTGGTGGTTGAGGAGACCACATAGGAAGAGAGCTGAATGTGCCCAGAGCTGTTATAAAGGTTGTAGACAGGAAAAGTGGGGACGATGACTGGACCAAAGTTAAAATTGAAAACTGAAGGCAGAAACAGCCCGTCCAAAGCCAGGGAGGCAAAGTGAAAGAACAGAGAAATAAAACTGGCTCCTAAACTTACTATAATCAGGCTCAAATAAGACAGTACCTGGAAAAGGGCTTCCCTGCTGGCTCAGCTGGTAAAGAATCCGCCTGCAATGCAGGAGACCTGGGTTCGATCCCTGGGTTGGGAAGATCTCCTAGCGAAGGAACGGCTACCTGTTCCAGTATTCTGGCCTGGAGAATTCATGGACTATTCCATGGGGTCGCAAAGAGTTGAACATGACTGAGCAACTTTCACACTTGGAAAAGAATTCCAAAATCATCACTGGGTAAAGCCAAGCGCTCTTTTACATAAATGTGTAACTGCCCAAGTAAGGGATAAGCACACAGAAACACTAAGCTTCGTTTTCTTCATTTTGTGTTTGTTGATACTTTCCTAGTCTAGTGACTTGAAAGGTAACTGAGGGAAATATTTGAAAAATACCTGCTAGCCAATGCCAATTCTGCAAACATGTGACCAAAAACTTTATCTAAGTATTTATAAGTTCTTGGACTTGTGTGGTTCCACTAGTTAAAGCAGTTTGAGAACGCAACAATGAATACATAGTTAGTGACTGGTTATTTTGGGTTTCTGGACTCAGTTCCAAGTATGGGGTGGTCCCCCCACACAAACAAGCAATTCTTTGAACACCAACTGGATGTCCGACAATTCAGCTCAATTCTAACCCTACCTACCTGAAGATAACATCAGATCCAACAGGCTAAGGGTTCAGTCCCACAAGTCTACCCTCCCCCTCACAGCTATCCCCAACCAATGACAGATGGGAGGTGCCCACGACCCCTTCTTTGGATGTCAGGACCAGTCCCAAGTCCAAGCTGTTATCTGTATTTCTCTCTGACTGGCCATAAATCAGAGGTTCACATGACCTCCTCCTCGGCTGGATAAATTTGCTAGAGTGGCTCACAGGACTCAGAGAAACACTGTACTTACTAGATCACTAATTTACTGTACAAGGACAGAACTCAGAACAGCCAGACAGAAAAGATTCAGAGAGCAAGGTATGTGGTCAGAGACACTGAGATTCCATTCCCTCTCCAGGCTCTGCATCCTCCCATCATCTCTGCTGCTAAGTCACTTCAGTCGTGTCCGACTCGGTGCGACCCCATAGACAGAAGCCCACAAGGCTCCCCCATCCCTGGGGTTCTCCAGGCAAGAACACTGGAGTGGGTTGCCATTTCCTTCTCCAATGCATGAAAGTGAAAAGTGAAAGTGAAGACGCTCAGTCGTGTCTGACTCTTCGAGACCCTATGGACTACAGCCCACCAGGCTTCTCCGTCCAGGGGATTTTCCAGGCAAGAGTAGTGGAGTGGGGTGCCATTGCCTTCTCTGCTGCTGCTGTTGCTGCTAAGTCACTTCAGTCGTGTCCAACTCTGTGCAACCCCGTAGATGGCAGCCCACCAGGCTCCCCCGTCCCTGGGATTCTCCAGGCAAGAACACTGGAGTAGGTTGCCATTTCCTTCTCCAATGCATGAAAGTGAAAAGTGAAAGTGAAGTCAGTCGTGTCCGACTCTTCATGACCCCATGGACTGCAGCCTACCAGGCTCCTCCATCCATGGGATTTTCCAGGCAAGAGTACTGAAGTGGGGTGCCATTGCCTTCTAGAGTTACACTATTACAATCATTGATCACATATTGAACTATACATTTGATCAACTGCTTCAAGTCTAGTCATCATTTTCGTTGAAGACTCAGTCACATACTTGGTAATACAAGAAATAATAATCTTGTGAAACAAGCAAACTACAAATGGAATAGTTAATAACATTAGTGGAATTAAAAGTAAATATTTTAGCAATGAGCCTCCCACACCAGTTTTTTTTTTAAAGATTGTCAAAACTAGGGAATGGGTCACTTAGAGCAGAAATCTGATTTTTCATGTGGTTCAAATGTGTTACATTAAAGGATTTACCAGGTACAAAAATACAGCATTCAGTTTGAATTACAGCAGATATCTCCCCGAGATGCTGTAAGGTGTCAAGGGTCTTGCAGTTGTGTAGCACTGCCTTTCTCATCAAAGAGATCTCAGAATTCAATAGGCTAATAGCCCAGTTACTATCATTTAAAGCTTATGAAAGTTGTCAAGGCTTAGATATGGTCAATTACATCCTCCAACCCCACTGAAGGCACACACACACACACACACACACAGCTAAATGGTCATACCAGTAGAATACAGATCTTTGACCCATTGGGATCATAGCAATGGTAGATTGGTTGGGGTTACCTATAATTTGTTAACATGTATGACCTTAAATTCATGGGAATCCCAGGCTACACCTTCGTATCATCCCTGTAGATGTCAAGGCCATAAATTAGTGCCACAAAACCATTGAGTCCCATACCAATCTCTCTCTCTAAGGGTAATAACAGGCATAGTTCATTAAGCACCCAGCCTTGTCTCAAAATTACCAGGTTGATCATTTTTAGTATGATTTAACCATTCCCAACATAGAGGAGCCTTTAAACTTAAATGACCATACCCTGGTGTTAAACATGTAGATTCCCCCCCATAATTGTAGGAGTTTTCTCTCCTTTTACTAGATGAGAAGTTAATTTTTTATTGAGACTTAGCTCATCACTCCGATTGAGTTTAAATGACCCTAAGAGAAAACTTAAATCTATGGCCAGCCTCAGAGCAGGTATTTTTTAACTGGCCAGGTGAGAGGATCCCATCTAGAATTATTATGAATAGATAGAACAGGACTGAACACTCATCTAAAACAAATTTCCTAGGGGGTATCCAATCAGAGCCCTAAAGAAGAGAAATCCACCAAGGTAACCCAGAATAGGTATAGGTATTACCTGTGGATTGGATTGAGTTTTAAACTAGCATAGAATCATGTCCATGATAGAAAACATGGGATTGATAGGCATAGGTCCAAGGAATCAAGAAAACATTATAAATGATCATACAAGTCAGATCAGCATCTTGGGCAAGCTGTCTGCTTCTGATGTCATCTTCTCCTCCTCCTAGTGTAGTGTAGTTTTGCATTGTTTTCAGGTGAGTTTGAGGTCAGCAGGCCTCTCTATGGACCAGTCCAGCTTAGGGGCCTTTGGAAGTGGGAGTTAACTGAAGAGTGAATTTCCCATCATCTCTCAGTTCAGTTCAGTTCAGTCGCTCAGTTGTGTCCGACTTTTTGCGACCCCATGAATCGCAGCACGCCAGGCCTCCCTGTCCATCACCAACTCCCGGAGTTCACTCAGACTCACGTCCATCGAGTCAGTGATGCCATCCAGCCATCTCATCCTCTGTCGTCCCCTTCTCCTCCTGCCCCCAATCCCTCCCAGCATCTCTACAAGAAACCAAAGTTTCCACACCCATCCTTTGGATTTTTATGGAGGCTTCATTACATAGGCCTGATGGATTAAATCACTAACCACGGGCAACTGAAATCAATCTCTGGCCCCTTTCCCCTCCGTGGAGGTCAAAAGGGTGGAACTGGAAGTTCTAACCCTCTAATCACATGGTTGGATCCACTGGCAACCAAGCCCCATCCTTAGCTGAGTTTCAAAAGTCACCTCATTAACATCACAGAAGACACATTTATCACTCTTAGTACTTAGAAAATTCCAAGAGGTTTTAGAGCTGTGAGCCAGGAATAGTGGAGGAAGACCAAATATATATGAAACACACATTTTGGTGATCTGAAATCTTATAAATCATGATACTGTACTGGTTATAAATGTAATTAGCATAGCTTCTGATAAGTGAACAGTGGTGTTTGTACCATGGCTACAAGGGCCAACTGTTTAGGCATTTTCTAAATCTGGATTACTGAGATCACAATACATCTTTTTACTCAGTCTATCTCCCGCTTCTGTTTTCTATACAAATATAACGCTATGAAGACTCTCATACTTTTTATATACAACAATATGTATAAAAAGGAACACTATTTAAAAGACTATTAAAAAGCAGAGATATTACTTTGCCAACAAAGATCCGTCTAGTCAAGGCTTTTTCAGTGGTCATGTTAAGGTTTTTCCAGTGGTCATGTATGGATGTGAGAGTTGGACTGTGAAGAAAGCTGAGTGCCAAAGAATTGATGCTTTTGAACTTTGGTGTTGGAGAAGACTCTTGAGAGTCCCTGGGACTGCAAGGAGGTCCAACCAGTCCATCCTAAAGGAGATCAGTCCTGGGTGTTCATTGGAAGGACTGGTGCTGAAGCTGAAACTCCAATACTTTGGCCACCTCATGCCAAGAGTTGACTCATTGGAAAAGACCCTGATGCTGGGAGGGATTGGGGACAGGAGGAAAAGGGGACGACAGAGAATGAGATGGCTGGATGGCATCACCAACTCGATGGACATGAGTTTGAGTAAACTCTGGGAGTTGGTGATGGACAGGGAGGTCTGGCGTGCTGCGATTCATGGGGTTGCAAAGAGTCAGACACGACTGAGCAATTGAACTGAACTGAACAAATGATTAGGTAAGACTAAAGTATTTGGTAGTAACTTGCTTCTTTAGGATTTTCATAAATACATATAAACACACTCCCTGATAAATACCTTAACATAAACAAATGCCATAAACAACCTTAGAAATTTTGAACTGAGCCTTGGTAGAGAAAGTAATGAAACAAGGTAAGCCGTAGGAGGGTGCTGGCATCAGAGTATCTAAAACATCATGCACAGTTACTTACATCATAAGGAAACTAACCTCACCTAAAGAAAGTTCTGAGGTTCAAGAGGCTAATTCAGTGCCTCAGAGAGACTGTCTAGGACCTACATTCATTTAATCTTCCATGCCGCCATTTTTTGGAAAGTTGGCTTCACTTCTCTCACTTTACAGCATATTGTAACATTGTCAAATATAACATCCAAACAACCATCCACAGCAAAAGGGGCCATATTTTCCAGTGTCTTATTGATAAGACTAAAAAAATCATTAGAAATCTCCAGAATACCCCCTCTCATGATCACTGGCTGACAATGACAAGTAACATTGGTTACCATTATCATCTCAGTTTAACTCGAATGCAAGAATGGAACAGCTTGGTGTGAAGAATGGGATAATGTGAAAGAGAGGCAAAAATATTTTTTAAAATGAGGATCTTTTACACAATCTTCTGTGTTTCACCTGACAATCATTCTCCCTACATTCTTGCTTACTCCATAAGCTTCCTGCCCAACGTTGCTCTTTCACTTTTCCACCCAAACTTTCACAAACCTCCAGTTTCAACCACTCTACTCCTATTATCACTCCAACTCTGAGAGACCTAATGTCATTTCTTATGAACTTGCTACTCTTTCCTCCTCCCCAGCTGAACATTTTCCCTTAACATGATTCTCCTTTCATTCATTTGTTCATGTACGCATGTATTCATCGAACAAACATAATCGCCTGCAATAAGCTCAGTACTGTCACAGTGCTGGAAGGATGGCAGTGAAGAAAACAGTCTAAGATCCATGACTTCACAGAGTTCACATGCTTTTGACGATTCTGCTGGGAAAAAACAGACAGTAAATAAAACAAATAAGTAAAAATATAAATTACGATGGATAAGAGAAAAGCAGGAAATGGTAGGAAGAGCAGGAAGAGTGAGGTCACAGTTGCATTTTTTAAACTGAGTAGTCATGGCAGGCTATATTGCAACAGTAACATTTGAGAAAAGATTTAAGGGAGATCCTCTCTCAGGATATTTGGGAGAAAAGCCCTGAAAGCAGAGGAAATGGCCATAGCAAAGGCACTTCAGTGGGAGGATGCCCAGGGTCTTCAAGGAGAAGAAAGTGAGCAAGAAGGGAGAAAAGAGTAAGTTATGGGATCAGAGAGATAATAGAGGATGGAGAAGACTGTATAGAATTTTGTAAACCATTATAATAAATTTAGATTTTACTCAGGGAGATGGGTAACTAGTTGAGAGCTTTCAACAGAGAAGTATTATAAAAATAATTTTGTTTTCAAAGGATTATGCTGGTTGCTGTGTAGAGATTGGGTTGGGTTGGCTTGGGTTGAGTAAGAGGAAGGGATTAGTAAGGACAGAAGCAGGACCAGTTTGGGAAGCTATTGTAATTTTCATAATAAAAGTGATGGTGGCTTGGACCAGAGTAATAAATAGAGGAGGTGGTTAAAAATGGCCAGGTTCTGGGTATGTTTTGAAAATGAAGCCTGCGGTATATGCCAACTGGTTAATGATGAATTATAAGTGAAAACTGTGTGTTCTTTCCTCCTTTTTTTCTGTAATTATCTCAAAACACTATATTAGTTTTTCTCTTTCCCCAAACATCTTTCATTTGTTCTCTTTTCCTTGGTCTCTTAACATAAGTCTACAAAGTTGCTTCAGTTTCCATTTATTGAAAAAAAAAAAACAAGCAAAATAAACAACAACAAAGCCCTTTGAAGATCTGATAACCCCTCAAGTTACCTTTCCATTTTATTCATTTATTCATCCACATACTCATTCACAAGTTTTACTCACTCTGATCATTTAATTCTCCAGTTTTCCAGATTTATTCTTAGTCTTAGCCTCAAAACTCTGCCTTCTTGACAGCAATTTTGGTGTGAACATCTTTCTTGGGTTTTCTGACATTCAAAGTGATTTGTTTTATAATAACTTCAATAATTCTTATTTTTTCTGTACTTTATTGGCCAAAAAGACTCTTTTCTCTTATATCATTTTGCACAGCTCATACATATGTCTATCCTGAATAAGAGAAAATAGATGAAGAAAAATAAGATTTAAATTTACTTTGTAAATGGGATGCATTTATGATCATTTAAATGAGAGACTTCCTTAAAGAACACTCTCCTACACACTAACTGTGCAGTACTCCTCTCCTGCTCCACTGATGTCCATTTCATATGGAATTTACACAGAAAACATACATGAAATTTCCAACATTTTCCATGATCCTTTCACTGACTTTTTAATTTTATTAATGCCTTCAGTTTGTGCATCATTTAAAATAAGGTATGTGCTTCAAAAAGCAATCTTATACATAAATAGACCAAGGGATGGTTAAACAGTTTATCCCTAAAACATGCACTTCCTGTTTTTCAGGTGTGTATAAGACAGGGAAATAAGCTTTAAGTCTTTTCTTTGGATTAAAGACATTTGGAAATTATTATTAAGGGAGTGGTTAAATGCAAGTGGTCGAATAGGAGATGGCAAGAGTGAACATGGACATTTTAGAAATCAGTGAAATAAAATGGATGGGAATGGGGAAATTTAATTTAATTCAGATGGCCATTATATCTACTACTGTGGGCAAGCCCTTAGAAGAAGAAATAGAATAGCCTCATAGTCAACAAGAGTCTGAAATGCAGTACTTGGGTGCAATCTCAAAAACAAACCACTCAGCATTAAGGCCTAGAGCTGACTGTGGCTCAAATAATCATCTATTTATTGCAAAATTCAGATTTAAGTTGAAGAAAGTAGAGTAAGCCACTAGGCAGTGTTCTTGCCTGGAGAATCCCAGGGACAGGGAGCCTTGTGAGCTGTCATCTATGGGGTCGCACAGAGTTGGACACGACTGAAGCGACTTAGCAGCAGCAGCAGCAGAATAAAGTAAAATATGTGTACTGTGGTTTCTGCACATCAGATAAACTATGTCCCTGTGGATTTCACTAAACTGAATGATACCTAGTGTGGTTTGAGAGTTAAAGAAATACAGTAAATGGTGTGTTTGGTGAAGAGGCTGAAGATGAAGGTGGATCTAAGGACATGCCTCTCTCTACAGGCCTTTCATAGAACATTACTTATCCTTCAGCATCACATATTCCTCAACGCACACGGCTGGGAGTTAGCAAGTCCATACTGCCTCCAGACACATTCCACACGTCATGTAGACACGCAAAAGTGAAAAACCACCTTCTTTGAGGCTCCTGACATCTAGTTATCCATCTATCCTTCAACTTTGTTTAAAAGTACCATCTACTGGGTAAAGAATTTCTGTCTACTCCAAGCTCTGCTACCATTCTGAGTTACTTTAATGGCTATATAAAGGGCAAACTAGGGCTTCCCAGGTGACTCAGTGGTAAAGAATCCATCTGCCATCTTTGAATCCCTGCGTCGGGAAGATCCCCTGGAGAAGGAAATGGCAACCCACTCCAGTATTCCTGCCTGGAGAATTCCAAGGACAAGGGAGCCTGGGGTCACAAAGAGTCAGGCATGACTTTTTAGCAACAAAACAGCAACAAAGGGCAAACTATCATCATAGGCTCATTTCTCAGTTGTAACGATTAGCTTCTAATACAATTAGAATCATCATTTTAGTCACTCTACTTCTGATAAATGTATTACCCGAATCTCCCTCACATAAGTAATAGTTATTTCTAATATCAAATTCTCTTTTCCTTCTAGCTTTAGGCATCATCTCCACAATATCTGCTATTTCACCTAACATACACACTTTTGTTTGAATATATTCATTTTATTCTAATCTTTCATCTCATTCTGCATTCATTTACCCAGTTTGAACCACATAGCCTGTATAGAAATTTCAATATGTCTAGTAGATTTCTAAAAATTTCCAATGTCTAGTAGACACTGATAGAAACAGAGGAAAGGAAATAAAGAAATGGAATTTTTATTCAAATCATTATGGGCAAATTACATTTATTATCCACCCCTGTATTTTTTTATTTTATTTATTTATTTTTAATTTTTTAATTTTGTCACCAGATAAACATGGTCTCTTGTAGAACTAAGTAAAGAGGAACTAGAGCTTTCTGAACAAAGGAGATACAAAAGGAACAAAAATAAAAAATCTTTACAGAAGGTAACTAAAGCAAATTTCAGAACAATTCATTCTTAAATATTTAAAAACTATTATGACAGTTTTTGATACCAGAGTTATGGCATAGAAACCAAAGTGTCAAAGCTATACTGAGATCTGTAGCATTGATCTACAAGTCTAAACAGTATGAAGAAAAAAACATATTGCAGAT
Organism: Bos grunniens; assembly: GCF_055505025.1. Taxonomy (NCBI): domain Eukaryota; kingdom Metazoa; phylum Chordata; class Mammalia; order Artiodactyla; family Bovidae; genus Bos; species Bos grunniens. Next base: position 44,591,054 of record NC_141193.1, on the reverse strand, counting down.
TGAAGAACCCTGAATTCAGCATCTAACATATAGTAGGCACTCAAAAAGTGTTTATCAGGAATGCTTACATAAACAGTGTTATAGAAGTTTTTGAACAGGTAGACTGAATATGTAATTCCCTTCCCTCAACCATCCCATAGTTTATCTGCTTTCTGTGGGTACCTTCAACCATCCTCATGGTATTTGCAATCATCTGTATGCTGACGGCTCCCAAGTACGTAAGAATCCCCTAACTTCTGGATTCTTAAATCCACGTGCCTACTAAATGTGTCCAATTGTATGGTCCACCAGCTCATATTCCACAATGAAGCTTTTTATTTCTGCCTCCAAATATATACCTTCTCCTATATTTTCTTAACTTAGTTAAGTGCACCACACAAGGCAGTAACTGAGGTAGCATTCTACACTTCTCTGTTTATCAATGAAAAGTGAAAGTTGCTCAGTCGTGTCCAACTCTTTGCGACCCCATGGACTATACAGTCCACAGAATTCTCCAGGCCAGAATACTGGAGTGGGTAGCCTTTCCCTTCTCTAAGGGATCTTCCCAACCCAGGGATTGAACACAGGTCTCCTGCATTGCAGGTGAATTCTTTACCAGCTGAGCCACAAGGGAAGCCCAAATTCATCAATAATCCTACTCATTTTACTTCCCATATATTCTTGAAACTGTTATCTACTCTTTCTCCATATCATCACTACCCCAAGGAATTATCTCATCATCTATTGCACGACTATTGCAGTCGAATGAGTCTATTTCAAGTAGTCTATCTCAAGTCTGTACTCAAGTCCACAGTATTTTATCTAAATGTCAACTCTATGTTTTTTTCTTTAGCCTTAAGATCTCACAGTGGAATCTTACAACATACAGTATAAATTCATCCATAAGCTATGTTTTATATCCTGCTCCATCTACACCTGTATTTTACTTTGTCTTATTTTACACTTGATTGGCTCAGTGGTAAAGAATCTGCCTGCCAGCACAGGTTAGATCCCTGGATTGGGAACATCCCCAGAGAAGGAGATGGCAATCCACTCCAAGATTCTTGCTTGGGAAATCCCATGGACAGAGGAGCCTGGCGGGGTGCAGTCCAGAGGGTCACAAAGAATTGGACAGGTCTTGGCAGTTAAACTACCATCACAGTCGGCGGTAGGGTTGGGGGTGCCGAGGGGGAGAAGCACTGTTTCCCTGTCTACACCATGCTGCTAAGACTCTCACGTGTTTGTGCTTGATTTTTTTTTTCTGCCTGCTTACCAGTCTCTTCATACTGTATTCCTTCTCATCTTTGACGATTTACCGTAGGATCATATCTTGCTAAAGTTTTTCCAGCCCTCCTAGTATGGGTTAAGAGTCCTTCTTGAATGTTTCTACAATAAAACTTCTCACTTTCTTTAAAAATTATCTGTTTACAGTTCATCATCCCACTCCAGATTGTGAATGTATCGGTGAGTTACCCACATGCTCCTTATCACAGTGCCTTGCACAGAGTATTCAGTAAATAGGAATGCTGTAAATTAAACCCAAACCAGAGAACACGATTTAAAGTTAATAAGTCATCAGTTCAGTTCAGTCGCTCAGTCGTGTCTGACTCTTTGCGACCCCATGAACCGCAGCACGCCAGGCCTCCCTGTCCATCACCAACTCCCAGAGTTTACTCAAACTCATGTGCATCGAGTCGGTATGCCATCCAGCCATCTCATCCTCTGTCGTCCCCTTCTCCTCCTGCCCCCAATCCCTCCCAGCATCAGGGTCTTTTCCAATGAGTCAACTCTTCGCAGGAGGTGGCCAAAGTATTGGAGTTTCAGCTTCAGCATCAGTCCTTCTAATGAACACCCAGGCCTGATCTCTTTTAGAATGGACTGGTTGGATCTTCTTGCAGGCCAAGGGACTCTCAAGAGTCTTCTCCAACACCACCGTTCAAAAGCATCAATTCTTGGGCGCTCAGCTTTCTTCACAGTCCATAATAAGTCGTAGTCTTGTTTCTAAAATTATTGACATTGTTACTTATATGGAAGTTGAATGGAAATAAGATGAGCTTAGGAATCAGAGGCACAAATTCTCATCCTGAGTTCCCCATGCATAAACCACGTAAGCCTGGGTTTACTCATGTTCATCCTCAAGGCCTGCCTCTTTAGGATGATAATAGCACCCACGCTTTAGGGTAGTTTTAAGAACTGAGGATAATATAGCAAAAAGAACCTGGTACACTCAATATTCTGTTGTCACTATTTCTTTTTTTAGGACTTTTGAACATGGAAGTATAGTTGATTTACAACGTGTGTAAGTCTCTTGCGTATAACAAAGTGATTAAGGTATTTACATGTATATATAGTTATTATTTTTATTGTGACCTTGAAAATAATTACAAAGCAATTTGAAAAGTGAGTCAATATTTGTAAAACACTTAAAACAGTCCTCACAAGTATGTGCATGTGTGTGGATACATGTGGATATGTGCGTGTGTGCCTAGGTTTTAGTAGGTGCCTAAAAGATATATGAACTTATTACAGAAGAGAAATAAATTTCACTGACATTGTATTAATTATACATTCTGAAGAGCTTCAACTATTTTTAGTTGATGTTTTTTATTTTTTAAATAAGCTCAAAGAGAAAGAATTATGCAGCTGCAGCAGAGACTATAAAAGCATTATTAGCTACTTTAAAGTGTACATTATTGTTGAATGGAATAATGCATAAGTGAATGAATGAAAATGTGGTCTATTTAGGCATCTGGTAAACATACTTACACTGTAATTATAGTTACAGACAGGAAGAGGGAGGCTCCCATCTGATAGCAAAGATGAGCTTCCCAGACTGTAAGTGACAGTCTGTAAATTCACCTTACTCTGAAAACAAGAACTATTTGGAGGTTCCAAATAAATCTAATGTATCTCTTGCTTTACTAGAATTAAGTTGGGACTTGTATTTCTTTATAAAATTTTTTACCAAAACAGAATGGGTTATGAGACAATAGAATGTTTAGGATCTGTTTCATAAGCAGGGGCACTTGGCAGTGTGTGTGTGTGTGTGTGTGTGTGTGTGTACATAAGCAAGACAGACAAACAGAGACAGAAGTTTTTGAACTGGAAGTGTAGATGTCCTAAATTATCTATTAAAATATTTAAATTAACTGGAAATTAGCCTAACAGAAGATATTAAAAAATAATTCAAGGACCCCTTTGTAAGGAACTGTGAATAATTCTATTGTTCTATTAACATTCTCTTAATCTCTAAAGCCATGCCCTGGCAGTGTGACTAAGTTCACAAATAAATACAACATGTTTTCTACTGCAATGTGACGACTGGTACTTCACAAGGGATCCTCTTCTGAGGTGTTTTCTTTGGTGCAGTAAAGACTGCTCAATCTGGTCTTTAAGTTCTTTTCCTCTCTTCTTTATGGCCTAGACCTAAAGTTACTGAGTACATACTGCCTTCTCGCCTTCCTTCTCCCAAGAGACGGTGAGCTCTATGAGGTAACGCCTGTGGGTTATTATCTCTCTATCCCCAGGACAAAGCCCAATGCCTAGAATTTAACAGATGCTCAGCTAACATCTACCGAAGACGCTAATCCATTTTGCTTCACTTAAAAAGCCATTTCACTTTCATTCAGATGCTAAATACTTTTTAACATCTTAGAAGAAAACAAAGTTATGAGGAAGGCCTTTATCCCAGGACAAATAATGATTATAATTTTATTGCTTTTTGTTTTATTTAATATTAATATTGAAACAGAAGGAAAAGAAACTTTTCTAAAAAGTGACTATATTGAGGGCAAACAAGTCTTCTGAAAGTAAGACACTCTATCACGACCTGCTGAATGTCAGGAACCTGGATGGCGTGGCACCAGATCAGGCTCCTGATTTAGGAGGGAAACGTAATAAACACAATAAATCTTAAGAGTCTTGGATGCTTACAAGCTCCACGGACGATTCCGCCCTGCTAGGTAGGCTTGTGATTCCGGTCAAGTTAGTTAAGTAAGTCTGTTTCCTTATTTGGCCAATGGGGATCACAGTGCTTCCCCCGAAGACTTAAACTGATGAATAAAAAAGAGATTATTTCTGTGAAAGCATGTAGGCTCTGAAAACTGGCATACAAATACAAGGGCTCATCTTGATGCACCACGTAGCTGACACATGTTGGAAGTGCCATATTTTAGTTGAAACTTCTAGTATCTTCCAGGAGTGCTGAATTGCAAACTCAGGTAAAAGCTGTTTGAGCCACCCTCCACAATCCAGGCAGCTCAGTGCTGACTGTTACACATCAGTTTAACGGTTATATAAACCTCCTACACTGAAGGAACATCTCTTTTCTCTTTTAGCATCACCAGTTTCCAATATAACACACAGACATAGTACTATTCAGTGAAGCTTCATTATTGATACTTTTTAAACTAGGAGACAACACATTATCATAGCTAAAGTGTAGGTTCTAAATTTAGCTTCTTGTGTTCAAATCCTTGATCAGTCTGCTCAATCCTTATAATCTCAGGTTTCTGCTTCGGTAAAACAGATATAATAAAAACAGAGCCTCTGCCACGAGTTGTTGCCAGGACTGCATTTAGGTCAAATGCCAGCATCATGGCTGACACATGGTAAACATTAAATAAATTCTAATTTACTGACATTCATCTTTTCCTTGCTGCTGCTGGTAAGTTGCTTCAGTCGTGTCCAACTCTGTGCGACCCCATAGACGGCAGCCCACCAGGCTCCCCCTTCCCTGGGATTCTCCAGGCAAGAATACTGGAGTGGGTTGCCATTTCCTTCTCCAATGCATGAAAGTGAAAAGGGAAAGTGAAGTCGCTCAGTCGTGTCCGACTCTTTATGACCCCATGGATTGCAGCCTACCAGGCTCCTCCATCCATGGGATTTTCCAGGCAAGAGTACTGCAGTGGGGTGCCATTGCCTTCTCTATCTTTTCCTTAGATGCTATGAATTATGTTCCTTGTACGAAAGATTATCAAATATGATCAACAAGCAATTTAAAAGGGTAGACCACACGTGGTTCAATCAAGAAGTAACAAAATTGTCCCACAGTGTGATCCACATACCATCACAAGTATCTACAGCGTCACCGGTCAGCCACGCAGTGAAAGCAGGGGCCCGTTCAGCCACGGGGCCACCCTCGAGAGCCCAGCTCTCCCTCGGCCCGGCCAGTGAAGCCCACAATCACATCTTTCTGTTTGCTCCTGTCCTTGTTCACGCTCACCAGGTACAAAGACAGGAGACTGGCCCAGCACAAGTCGGAAATAGAGTGTTTCACCCCCAAAGGGAGTATGGGGAATGGTGGGAGAGCAACCATGAGCAGGTAAGCAAAACGTGAGTGGCCTGAGGTGGTGTGAACTAAGTGTCTGCAAGCTGTAGGCACAGGTGGCTCCCTGGTCCAGGCCCTCACTCAACCCTGCCTCCCAGGCAGTGTGTCCAACCTGGGCCACCGCTGGGTTTCTTTGTGTGTTTGATTTGCAAAACCCACACCATCCTCACGAGAAGTGATGGGAGCCTCCTGTCCCAGATGCTGCTGTTCCCCAGGGCTGTGCGCTTTGCATGTCTGAAGCCTTAGCTCACAGTCAGTGTCCCTGGTTACCTGTTAACTTACTGGTCAAACGCTTCTGTGGAGTTTGCAAAGTGGAAGAGATGGGAGGAAACTCAAAACTATCCAGTCACTTGACAAAAATTAAACGGCAAAACCCTAGGACTGGTTTTGAGGGAAGGACTGCAATGGAGGGAAAGAGTCAGCCCTGATCTCACAAGCCTGGGAATTAATCTGACTTACATTGAATGAAAAGTCATCTCACAGCCAAGGGCAAATGCCAGGCCAAACAAGCGAACCACAGAGGCCAGAGGCTTTTTGCGAACTGACGGCAGGAAAGCTAGTCCTCCTCTAGCTACTGCAGCTTTGCAGCTCCCTCCTCCTCTGTGTTTGGTGGTGAACACCCCATGTCGCTGCGCTGTGCATGTTCCTTCCTACCAGGCCTTCCCAATCGAGCTGTGTCCAGGAAACGGGAATACTTGGAACTATGAGCATCGACTGAGCTGTGTTGCATGAAATAATCGTGCTTTATTGCATGGGACTGGGTTTCAAAGAAGAGGGCTCTGGAGATAAAGACTGTCAAGGCTGGCATTAAATGGTTCCAGGAGGCTGCAGGGGCCCTGAGTTGGGAAACTGATCACCATGAACTAACTCCCCACCTCTAATTTGCTGTGGCATTTCCCAGTCCATCTGTCGTACACAGGTGTGGAAGGGAAGCTCTCGCAAGTCAGCCTGGGTTAAAGGAAAGGTGCAGAGTGCAGTGTGCACACACATGTGTGCATGTGCTGAGAGCAGAGGCTGCGATCCTGCTGCAGAGCAACGAGAGAATCCAGTCCCACTGAACTTTCACTCCCCAACACTGTTCGATTCCACAGCAGTGGGTTTCTTTCGGTTTCCAAAATAATGCCTAAGTTTCTACAAGGACACTACACAACTTTTGGAAGGCCATTCACATTGCAGTCTGTGAAAATGGTGTCCTGACCTGTGCGGTGTATAGCCTGAGCCATTGTTCCTCGAAGCCTGGTCAAGAGCTTGACTGACTTCATCCACTGCTCCCAGACACAAGACAGTGAGAGCATGCGTACGTGTAGGCACGTACGTGCGCACACGAGTATATCTGATGGCCTTACGCCTCTTTATAGGGCCATCTTCAGATCCCAGTGTATCTGGAAGATAACCACCAATGCATCATTTTGTGGGGGTCACTCAACAGACTGCTACTGGGGCTCCTAGTGTCCTTCCGTGCAGATCTGAGAAAGTGGCATAGTTCCTGTACTTGAAAATCATTCAAACAGTGTCAGGGTCGGCAGGACAAGGTGAAAAGACTGCACCAGATGAGAACAGGGGCTCTGTCCAAAGTGACTTCTGATTTGAAGCACTGTCTCTGGACTTCCCAAACCTAGCAAACCTGATTGCCTATCAAATATACTAAGGCAAAACCGGATAACACGGATCTAGTGTATATAGCACATGGAACTCTGCTCCATGTTATGTGGCAGGATGGGAGGGGAGTTTGGGGGCAAGTGGATTCATGTATATGTATGGCTGAGTCCCTTCACTGTTTACCTTAAACTATCACCACGTTGTTAATCGACTTTACCGCAATACAAAATAAAAAGTTTAATATATATATATATATATATACACACTGAGGCAAAACCCAGGAATCTGTACCGCAACAAGTTTCCAAGGTCATTCTGATGTGGTCAGTCCATAAACCTGTATTCTGAAATAATCCATTTGTATAGGAGATGACGTGGACTATTCATGGCAAACATCAGGTTTCAGTTCTGTCACGCAGTATTCTTGAGAGTGTTTGGTCAGTGCCTGGAACTCTCACGTCTGATCAGCCTAGCAACTAGATTTGTTTAAGGCTGCCTTGACTGAAAACAGGTGAGAAGACAGAGCGTGAGTATGGGGACGCCAGCTTCCTTGGTTCAAGTCCAGATCTACAAGGGTAGCCATGCAGTATGTCTACACTGGAATGGTCTGTTTCCCTACAATAGGAAGACGTCATTTAGCATTTGTTTGTATACAGCCACGGTAATGGCGAGGCTTATTACACTGATATGTCCTGGCAGGCAGATGGGAACAGTGTACGCTGCACCAAAGACAGTTCTGTTGGCGCAAACACCTCAGCCCCACATATAACAACAGTTAAGAAGCAGCAAATGACCTTCCCTTCCTACTTTTTCTTCTAATTTCTTTAGCATCAAGTAGAAACTGACGAAGAGAGAGAAAGTGTATGGGAGGAGTCCTTATAGTTGTTCATATCAATACACACACAAATATATTTATCCAGAAGAAATAAGCTTAACGTGAATATTAAGAGAAAGATATTAAGATATCAGAGGGGAGACCACTGCAGTGTAAACTATTTCTAAATAAGGGGTTAGAATAGTTAATCTCAAGTTGCTTGCTCAGAAATAGAATGGAAGGGCTGGAAACCGAATACCTACAGGAGACTTTGGTAGGTACTTTTCGTACCTGCTGATAAGGCCCTCTTTCTTATCCACTCTCACTCCGTCCCCCAGTCACTTCGCAGAGTCACAGGCATGCATCCTATTTACTCTGCAAACATCGGGGGTGGTTCTGTGGCCATCAAGTCCAACCAGTCCCAGGGAGGGGCTAAGGGAAGCTCAAGCCACCACAGAAAACCAGGAACATCAGCCTGCATCTCACTGCCCACGGTTTCTATGATGAAACTACAGAGTGGACTGGATCCTATGAATTTACACCTGGGGAGGTCCTTGTGATCCACACTGCTTAGCAGGAAGGAGGAGCAGCTGTACAAGGCATGCAGTCACAGCCCAGCAGAACAGCGTGACCTTATCAGCAGCGCTGGCAGGGCCTGGAGACACCCCTCCCCTCTCCCTCCTCCTCCACACTTGGAAAGGAATCGGAACACTGTAGGTATCCGTAACAGTCTAGCTTCCTGGAACACTATGTCATTGTTTTCCCTTGGGGGAACTTTCTTTTTCTGTCTGACTGTAGCGTAATTTGTCATTTGTTCCTACTTTCACAGTGGACAGTCTGTGTTTCAGAGTAGTCTTCCTGATTGCAGGAGGAGTGAAAGAGAGTCCTGAACAGGGAGATGCTCTAAGAAATGGGAATTCTCTAAACCCTGGAACGTGGGAGTTCATACAGAGATGATCCACCCCCAGGAATGGCTAGAACCTCAACGATGAATGTCATCACTGCCCGTCTCAGCAGGGGGATTCCACCTCTGTGCTTCTTAAGTCTGCATTCCGACGTGCTCACGTTAGACTCCGTGATGGAGAGGCACAGCCACTCTGAGTCTCCTAGTCTCTGAGAAAGGGCCCTCCTTCAACAAATGAAATAGATCTAAAGCCCCCATTCAGTGCTTGAGGGAAGGAGGGTGGCAAGGGGCGATTTTTACTGTTGCTATGTCATGATATCAATTATGTGAAAGAAAGATCAATCCCCAATCAGTTGATTAACTGATTTTCACCTAGTAGATGCAGCATCTAATTTTAGTGGGTATAAATATTTAATAATTCCTTGGAGAACCCAGTAACAGTGATGTCATAAGAGTCATTATTAAATGAATAAGGAACTCAGATTTGAAAGTAACCCCAAAACATGATATCTGTACTAGGATTCTTTTGCCTTTCATTCATTCAATTACTTCTTCCTCCATGTAATGCTCATTATTAAGCGTCTACTATGATCCAAGCACTGACAAGACCCAGGGTGAATGGATGACCAAGACTAATGTTTCTGAAAACCCACTGTCCATTGAGGAACAGAGTCAGAAAAACAGATCACTGCAAAGCAATGTGGAACTCTTCCCCCATAGAATAATTATTTATCAGATTAACTCCTCATTTAATATCATATACAGTAACCTATGCCAGTGCAAACAGAATTAAGAATAATAGAAACTAAATAATAATAAATGTTCAGAAATGGCTAGACACATACAAAATTCAGAGTCCATAAAATGCTCCAATCAAAAGACATAGAGCAGCAGATTGTTTAAAAAAGAAAAGCCTACAATATGTGGCCTACAAGAGACCCACTTTGGGGCAAAGCACACAAACAGATTGAAAGTGAGAGGTTAGAAAAAATATTTCAGGCAAACGGGAATGACTAAAAAGCAAGGGTCCCAATACTCATATCAGACAAAACAGACCATATCAAAACAGGCATAAAGAAAAACTTCCGAGTCCATAGAAGAGAAAGAATCCGGCTTTGCAGCATAGCAGAGGCCAGCTGGTTGCTGAGCAATAGATGAGGATGGGTGAAATAGTCTTGTCTTCATTCCTCCCCAACATCAACTTCAAATTAGCGTTCTAACATATTCAGAGACGCTCTAAAACAAATAAAACCAATAACAGTTGCCTCCATTACTGTGATTACTGTGCACCAGACACTGGTAGTCCCTTCACAAATGTTATACAAGTTCTCACAAGCGCAAGACATTTTTCCTTTCCATGGGACATATGAGATCATAACAGTATTTGTCTTTCTCTAGCTTATTTCACTTAATATAACGCCCTCGAGTTTCATCCATGTTGTCACAAATGGCAGGATTTCCTTCTATTTCTAAATAGAATTAGTTGAATAATATTTTTTAACCGCGTTTCCTTTATCCATTTGCCCACCAATGGACTCTCAATGCTAGTGCTAAGTCGCTTCAGCTGTGTTCGACTCTGCTCCTCTGTCCTTGGGATTCTCCAGGCAAGAATACTGGAGTGGTTGCCATTTCCTCCTCCAGGGCATCTTCCCAACCCAGGGACTGAACTCACATCTCCTACACCTCCTGCTCTCGCAGGTGGGTTCTTTACCACTAGCACCACCTGGGAAGCCCATGGACTCTTACATTGCTTCCATATTTTGGCCATTGTAAATACTGCTGCAATGAACATGGGGTACAATGTCTTTTCAAGATATTGATTTCATTTCTTTGGGATTAATATCTAGTAGTGGAATTGCTGGATTCACATGGTAGTGTGATTTTTTTAATTTTTTGAGGAATCTCCAAACTGTTTTCCACAGTGGCTGCATCCATTCATATTCCCACCAAAGTGCACAAGGGTTCCCTCTTCTCCCTATCCTTGTCAAGACTTGTCATTTCTTCTCTTTTTTGATAGCAGCCATTCTAACAGGCATGACGTGATTGTGGTTTTGATTTGCATTTCCCTGATTATTAATAATGATAAGCACCTTTTCACATACCTGTTGGCCATTTGTATGTCTTCTTTGGAAAAATGACTCTTCAGAAAGGACACATTCTCTTTATCCACTTATCCATCAATGGGCATTTAGGTTGTTAGGCTACTGTGAACGTGGAGGTACTAATGCCTCTTTGAGATCCTAATTCCAATTTTTTTTTAAAAATATAAGATTGCCGGGAGAAATATCAGTAACCTCAAATATGCAGATGACACCACCCTTATGGCAGAAAGTGAAGAGGAACTAAAAAGCCTCTTGATGAAAGGGAAAGAGGAGAATGAAAAAGTTGGCTTAGAGCTCAACATTCAGAAAACTAAGATCATGGCATCTGGTCCCATCACTTCATGGGAAATAGATGGGGAAACAGTGGAAACAGTGTCAGACTTTATTTTGGGGCTCCAAAATCACTGCAGATGGTGATTGCAGCCATGAAATTAAAAGACGTTTACTCTTGGAAGGAAAAATTATGACCAACCTAGATAGCATATTGAAAAGCAGAGATATTACTTTGCCAACAAAGGTCCATCTAGTCAAGGCTATGGTTTTTCCAGTGGTCATGTATGGATGTGAGAGTTGAACTATGAAGAAAGCTGAGTGCCAAAGAATTGATGCTTTTGAACTGTGGTGTTGGAGAAGACTCTTGAGAGTCCCTTGGTCTGCAAGGAGATCCAACCAGTCCATTCTGAAGGAGATCAGTCCTGGGTGTTCATTGGAAGGACTGATGCTGAAGCTGAAACTCCAGTACTTTGGCCACCTCATGCGAAGAGTTGACTCATTGGAAAAGACCCTGATGCTGGGAGGGATTGGGGGCAGGAGGAGAAGGGGACGACAGAGGATGAGATGGCTGGATGGCATCACTGACTTGATGGACGTGAATTTGGGTAAACTCCGGGAGTTGGTGATGGACAGGGAGGCCTGGCGTGCTGCGATTCATGGGGTCGCAAAGAGTCAGACACGACTGAACGACTGAACTGAGCTGAACCCAGAAGTAGGATTGCTGGATCAGGTGGCAGTGTGTTTACAATTCTTTAAGGAACTTCCATACTGTTTTCCACAGATGTTTTGCATTCCCACCAACACTGTGCAAGGATTCCAATTTCTCCACATCCTTACGAACATTTATTATCCTTTGTAAAGGATAATAAAAACAACAAAGTTTTTTCGTTGTTGTTGTTTAATAGTTATCCTAACAGGTATGATGTGATAATACTATGTTGTCCACTAAAAAATTTAAAAGGGTGAGTCTCATTTTAAGTGTCCTTATGATAATACAAGGAAGGAAGGAAGGGAGAGAGGAAGGAAAGTTTGCAAAGATATATCATGAAGCGTGTGAAGCATCCCAAGGGGAATAGAACCGGAACTGAGTGCCTCCCATCTGTGGCATGTGTCCATTTTATGCAATAAGGAAAAATAATCCAAAAAATTGCTTTCTTAAATGAGAAGTTCTTTTATAGATGTTAACAATAAGCAGGTCAGTGGTAGACGTTTAAGTGGGATTCAAGCCGTGAACTTCGAGTACTCTTCATACATCAGATTTAAACTCCATGCTTTAGTTGAAGTGCTTCAACTAAGGTCAAAAGGAATCTTTTGTCTAAATGGAAACCATTTTGGGGACTTCCCTGGCAGTCCGGTAGTTAGGGCTCCATGCTTCCACCGCAGGCGGCATGGGTTTGACCCCTGGTCAGGGAATTAAGATCTTACATGCCACAATGAGTGGCCAAAAAAAGAAGAAGAAGAAATTAGTTTTCAGTAATTGCTGTAAAATTCCAGGGAAGTTCTCTTATCCTACAATCCCTCAGGAGTCATCTCTGCCATGTTCAGGTGAATGTCGATACAGAGGTTTGGAATTTATCAGCAGGTCATCGTACGGACACAGACTTTGGCGCTGCCATTGCCATTGCTGTTCCACAAAGTATGTCTTGTCAGGCCCTCAGTTCAGCATGCATCTTGGCCCTTCGCAGAGACAATATTGCGTGGTGGCCGTGATCTTCATTCAGGGTCATATTCGAGGCCCTGTTCTGCCTTTTGAGTTAGACAATTTAGTTAAGTTCCATAAACCTCAGTTTTTGCATCTATAACACAAGTTAGTAATACCTGTCTATACCAAGCATTCAAGGTGAAAGAATTGACTTCATCTTCTTGAAGTGAAAGGGAGAAGGAAATGGCAACCCACTCCAGTATTCTTGCCTCGAGAATCACACGGAAGAAGGAGCCTGGTAGGTTACAGTCCATGGGGTCATAAAGAGTCAGACACGATTGAGCAACTTCACTTTAACTTCTTCTTGATACTCCCAGCCCCCTACTCTGTACCAGGTACCATACTAAGCACGGGAGATGTGTGCAGTTGCTGCCCGGGAGGGTTCCACATTTACTGCAGGAACAGACCTATCATTAAAAATGCTATATTGCTAAGTGCATGTCAAACTGCTGTTGAGAAGGTCAAATATAACAATATAGGGAAAAACACCTTGTGAAGTAGAAAATTCCATTCAAATGGGAGCTATTAGCATTCCAGGACTCTCCTTTGCCACCAATCCCAACCCCATGTTTTATTCAAGGCTTACATCAAGCTGGATTCTTCCGCAAAGTCTTCCCGCCTGCTCTGGGCAGCAGAGGCACAAAACAGCTGCGTCTTCTTTTGTTCTCTCCTCAGTTGCAATCTGGGCATTACAGTGATGGCTCAGGGAAAAAAAAAATCATTTCCTATTTCGGAAAAAACTGCTCATCTTAGCCAAAGCACCTCAGCTAAGCCTAGAACCCATATCTCAGTATGAAGAGGAGTTGAGAGTCCACGTTACTGAATTACGGATTGAAAGAAACAGCTTAATGTGAGAAAGAAAACTCTGATCATTCAACAAACTGCCTCAGCTTGGCACACACTATTGCCTGTCCTGCATTGGATATTCCTCTTTATAAAATCTTGCGGTTTAGTCACAATTCTATACTGTGTGGAAAATAAATAAGCTGGGGGGAGGGGAAAATAAATAAGCTATAAGCCTATATATTGTACAGGAAAAGATAGCCATCATTTTGTAGTGACTTTAAATGAAATACAATCTATAAAAATTTTGAATCACTTTGGTATTCACCTGAAACTCATAAAATATTGCAAATCAACTATTTATACAATAAAAAGTAATTTAAAATATTTATATTTTTTTTAAAGCAGCATCAGTACTAGACCATCAGGCACTTTAATAACCCACCTAAGTGGACCTGGGATGTACTGAAAAGGCCTCCTGCTGCTATTTGACCAAAGACAGTTAAAATAGGGCTGAAAGCTCCTCCTCCCACCAGGGTTTTATTAGGGACTAAATGCTTACTAAGAGATGTCCTCTGAGAGAACCGTGTTAGAAGCATGCAGCCACTGCTCTTGTTCCAGCTACTTTAAAAGAGAGGCAAAAGTCCACCATGGGGTTCTTGGAAGGGCTGCTTAGGATTAAACACATGGAATTATTTTCTTCGCCATATATGCATGATGCATATTAACTGGATTTTGTTTATCCATGTTATTTCAACATTCCCTAGGCTTTCAGGCCTCGGTAAGCTCCACTTTATTTGCAAATCCTTCTTTGAGCTTCTTCCCCCATGAGCAACCTTTTCTCTGAATTCCCCTAATACCAACAAGAAAAACTCAGTGCACAAGGACAAACGTCTTTTTTTTTTTCACAATAGTTTTCACATGCACATGTTCCTTTCTATCCTCATTTTGGCCGCACCTGTTAGCATCTTCAAACTGTATCCTACCCTCTTAAAACAAGCTCTTAAATCTACCCTGGGCACCACTATTGTTTATGTCACTTTTCTTCTCACTGCCTGAAGGACTAAGTTAAATACTAAATAGGCTTGAATACTTTCCTGAAATAGGACCAGGACTAGGGACCAGATGAGGAGTACGGTCAACGGATGAAGCTGTGGTGAAGGTTAAAGAAGATTACGGCATGCACGCTTCCTGTATTCAACTGTTTTAGTTGAGCTCAAGAAGATCGAATGCATAAAATATTAACGAACAGAAGGAATTCTTATACTTGAAGTTTAACACAGAAAAGTCATGTGTATTTCTGTATATAATCATTTACTAATTGATCAGTCCTGTAGATTACATGGGCATCTAATAATGAGGGGCTTCCCAGGTGGCTCACTGGTATTAAAGAACCCACCTGCCAATGCAGGAGAGTCAGATTCGACCCCTGGGTCAGGAAGATCCCCTGAAGGAGGAAATAGCAACCCACTCCAGTATTCTTGCCTGGAGAATCCCATGGACAGAGGAGCCTGGTGGGCTACAGTTCATGGGGTCACAGAGAGCCAGACATGAGTTGTTGACAAAACAGCAGCAGCAGCAGCAGCATAAAAACCCAGCATTGTAACTAGTGCTCAAAGAAGCTAAGGCCTTTTCTACTTTCCTCCCTTCCCAACATACCATTTTCTCAGAGATTGGTCACAGCTGAAGAGACTGAGCATGCACACACAGTGACAGCACTCTCTGGTCTAATATATCAGACCACCCATCTATCCCAGATGCTATTAATAATAAGCCCAAGGTGGATTACTACTGAGTTATTAAAAGAGAAAAAGAAAGTAGAAGAAAGAAGATTCTTGTAGGTCTGGGATGGCCAAGAATACTTTTTATAGCAGACAAAAAAATCTAAACACTACCTTCTGATTCCTTAACTTCTTAACTCTATCCCCACACATTCAAACTGGACTACTGGCTATCTCCTGGAAAGGTCTTTGTGGATTCCCGGACTTCCATCACTGTGAACCTTCCTGGAGAGCACTGCCTGGCATTCTCTCTTTGGATCTTGCCATAAGCTACTAATTATTCAAAATCTAGATACAGTCTGCCTCGTGTATGCAGGCAGCATTCCCTGGCCAATCCCCTCCCGTGGGAAATGGCTTCTTCCTCCTGTGAGGTTTTGAACCCCTTGTGATTTGTACCCTCTAATAGCTCAGTAAACTGACCACTTGTCCCCACGCTCCACCATCCCTCACTCACCTCATGCTTAGCATCCTTCCTTCTGTCCATCTCCTTCCTCATTTCAAGGTCCTAGGAAAAGAAAAACATCTATCAGAATCCTGTAACTCACAGTGCTAGCCTTCTTCCATAAGTCTGCTCTCTGTTGAACTCAGTTATACCCTCTTTGAGGGAAGTCTCATATCAAGAACTCTCAACTGCAATATAAAAAGCTCAGGTGAATCAAAATCATTGGCAAATGTGTCACAAAGATCTTATTACCAATATTAGTATTTGAAATACCAAAATTTTCAAAACAGTGCAGATTTAAGATTATCCCTGACAGTATACCCCTCTTATTTACTAGTATTTCAAAATAAGTCAGAGAGAAAATAAGTGTACTACAGACACAACACCTGGAGGAGGGCATGGCTACCCACTCCAGCATTCTTGCCTGGAGAATCCCGTGGACAGAGGAGCCTGGAGGGCTACAGGCCATAGGGTCACACAGAGTCCAACACGACTGAACTGACTTAGCATGTATGTATGCATACAGATATAAGCATCTGAATGCAGAGTTCCAAAGAATAGCAAGGAGAGATAAGACAGCATTCCTCAGTGATCAATGCAAAGAAATAGAGGAAAACAACAGAATGGGAAAGACTAGAGATCTCTTCAAGAAAATTAGAGATACCAAGGGAACACTTCATGCAAAGATGGGCTCGATAAAGGACAAAAATGGTATGGACCTAATAGAAGCAGAAGATATTAAGAAGAGGTGGCAAGAATACACAGAAGAACTGTACAAAAAAGATCTTCATGACCAAGATAATCACAATGGTGTGATCACTCACCTAAAGCCAGACATCCTGGAATGTGAAGTCAAGTGGGCCTTAGAAAGCATCACTATGAACAAAGCTAGTGGAGGTGATGGAATTCCAGTTGAGCAATTTCAAATCCTGAAAGATGATGCTGTGAAAGTGCTACACTCAATATGCCAGCAAATTTGGAAAACTCAGCAGTGGCCACAGACTGAAAAAGGTCAGTTTTCATTCCAATCCCAAAGAAAGGCAATGCCAAAGAATGCTCAAACTACTGCACAATTGCACTCATCCCACATGCTAGTAAAGTAATGCTCAAAATTCTCCAAGCCAGGCTTCAGGAATACATGAACCATGAACGTTCAGATGTTCAAGCTGGTTTTAGAAAAGGCAAAGGATCCAGAGATCAAATTGCCAACATCCACTGGATAATGGAAAAAGCAAGAGAGTTCCAGAAAAACATCTATTTCTGCTTTATTGACTATGCCAAAGCCTTTGACTGTGTGGATCACAATAAACTGTGGAAAATTCTGAAAGAGATGGGAATACCAGACCACCTGACCTGCCTCTTGGGAAACCTATATGCAGGTCAGGAAGCAACAGTTAGAACTGGACATGGAACAACAGACTGGTTCCAAAGAGGAAAGGAAGTACATCAAGGCTGTATATTGTCACCCTGTTTATTTAACTTATATGCAGAGTACATCATGACAAACGCTGGGCTGGAAGAAGCACAAGCTGGAATCAAGATTGCTGGACGAAATATCAATAACCTCAGATATGCAGATGACACCACCCTTATGACAGAAAGTGAAGAGGAACTAAAAAGCCTCTTGATGAAAGGGAAAGAGGAGAGTGAAAAAGTCGGCTTAAAGCTCAACATTCAGAAAACTAAGATCATGGCATCTGATCCCATCACTTCATGAAAAATAGATGGGGAAACAGTGGAAACAGTGTCAGACTTTATTTTTTTGGGCTCCAAAATCACTGCAGATGGTGATTGCAGCCATGAAATTAAAATATGCTTACTCCTTGGAAGGAAAGTGATGACCAACCTAGATAGCATATTCAAAAGCAGAGACATTACTTGGCCAACAAAGGTCCGTCTAGTCAAGGCTATGGTTTTTCCAGTGGTCATGTATGGATGTGAGAGTTGGACTGTGAAGAAGGCTGAGCGCCAAAGAATTGATGCTTTTGAACTGTGGTGTTGGAGAAGACTCTTGAGAGTCCCGTGGACTGCAAGGAGATCCAACCAGTCCATTCTAAAGGAGATCAGTCCTGGGTTTTCATTGGAAGGACTGATGCTAAAGCTGAAACTCCAATACTTTGGCCAACTCCTGCGAAGAGTTGACTCATTGGAAAAGACTCTGATGCTGGGAGGGATTGGGGGCAGGAGGAGAAGGGGACAACAGAGGATGAGATGGCTGGATGGCATCACCTATTGGATGGACACGAGTTTGAGTAAACTCCGGGAGCTGGTGACGGACAGGGAGGCCTAGTGTGCTACGATTCACGGGGTTGCAAAGAGTCGGACACGACTGAGCGACTGAACTGAACTGAATGCATACAGAGGACAACTGTCTTTTGTTGAATCACAGCATGAAAAAAAAGGCTGATAATATTAACTTGTATGATTTCAAGTTTCAAGTTCCTTCATCCTTTTCCTTGACCAATACAGGTGCTCAATCAACCTGTGCTATTTGAGTCAGCAACCAAAGAGATACGCAGGGTGTTTTCTTGAAATTGCAAATATGTGAAATGTAAAGAGATATGGGGTAAATAAAAGAGAATATAAATCAATAATTTATCTCCTTAAAAACACATATCATCACCAGATAATATCTGAGGCCGCTCTTCCATGGAATAAAGAAAGTTCACTTCAGAAAGCAAATCTGGCAATGTACTGTCATGGAAAATGGAATTGAAAAATCATGACATATTAGTACACATTTTGCCACTTTCTGTGTAACCTTGGGTAGATCACCTAATCTCACTGAGCCTTGATTTTCTTATTTTTGGAAGGAGGATAAAGACTTTGATCCTATCAACTTCTGACAGTCAGTGTTTCTAAAAGTGCTTTATAAAGCACTATGAAAATAGATGTTGTTGCTTTGATTATTATGTCTCTATCAGGTAATTTGGTCCTTGACTTCATTTCAATTTACTCAAGTGTTTTTCTCTATACGTGCATCTCTAATGCATACATCATCCTGGCCATTTAAATTGTTCTTGACAGCAAGCCAGCTATTTACATCCATTTACGCCGTAACTGGGAAAATTTATATAGATGATTCTGCCATTTTCTTATATATTATGGTGCGTTTCTCAGTGTAACTGTCAAAATCAAGATGTCAGGTTTTAGGCAAAGCTCAGAAAGAAATTTTTCCATCTAATTTAGAGTGTCTGAATATAAACAATATCAGATTCCTCAGTATTTTTAAAAAACTGTATTTCCATACTTTGTAATTCAAAACTATTGAAAGCAAAATACTGATTTTTAAAAGTTTAAGAAAATGCTCAGAAAATGGAACTGCAATTGCAAATTTCCTGCTTGTAATATTAATGAAATTATTTTATTGATCTGTTGTCTAATGTAACTCTAAAGACATATTTGCTAATGATGTTATAAGGTTTTTGTATTTTTTAAATACATTTTTATATTAGGAAGTTCTTTTTTATATACCTCTCTCTTGGCTACCCCTGAATTCAAAATCACAAACAAGAGAGGTTAGTAATGATAGTTTTTTCATAACAAGAATTTTTGGATTTTCAGAGGATATAGTCAATATTTAATTTTTCTTATGCCCTACAACTGTGCAACTTAGGAAAGTGTTAATAAACCACAGAACAAAGGAGAGGATAAACGCCTAGTTTTTTAAATTTCATAAAGTAGTCTGAGAATTTTAATTGCTTACATGCCATTAATAAAACTAAATGAGTTCTGAGGGGGAAAAAAATCAGACTATTCAACAGCCATTTAAAATGAACACAAAAATTCTAAATTCCATGGACCTTATTGACAGTCAAACTCTCTCTTTATTCACTTTTGCTTCCTAATGATGGCATACCATAGCAGTGTGCTCTAATTCCTGCAGGTTTTGGCAGATGAATCGAGGAATCAGGAGAGGTCATTGAGCTGACATTCAGAGCCTGCCTGAAATGAATAAATTATTCAAGGGTCCCACATGGAAGGGAAGAAGTTGGGAGAACAAACTTTGAGAATAGAAGTAGAAAGGGTCATTTTGGCAGGCCCAGAATGTAAACAAAAAGAAAGCAAACAAAAAATCCAACCCTCTAATATTGGAGAAGGCGATGGCACCCCACTCCAGTACTCTTGCCTGGAAAATCCCACGGGTGGAGGAGCCTGGTGGGCTGCAGTCCATGGGGTCCCGAAGAGTCGGACACGACTGAGCGACTTCACTTTCACTTTTCACTTTCATGCATTGGAGATGGCAATGGCAACCCACTCCAGTGTTCTTGCCTGGAGAATCCCAGGGATGGAGAAGCCTGGTGGGCTGCCGTCTATGGGGTCGCACAGAGTCGGACACAACTGATGTGACTTAGCAGCAGCAGCAATAACATTATTGAAATGTTGAATTTTGCTGTTTTTGTTTTTCCAGAGATAAAGAACAAATCATCATAAAAAAGAGAACATTAGACTACAGACTAGACAGTATTACATATGGCAATAGGGTAACTGGGGCCTGCAAAGAGCAAGGTCCTTGTTTTCTCTTCTTTTTTTTGGCCAGTGTGTTCTTCCCAAGCAAAACACTGGTTCTGTCTCTCCCTCCAATCCTCCTTCCTCTTCCTCCTTTGTTAATGCCCAAAATATTACCTGAGAAAGTGAAGTGCTATAGATAAGTAAGGAAAAGCTCAGTCCTTTCTCTTACCTTGCACACTAGGACAAACATATAATCCTGATACTTTATATGTGTATATATATATATGCGTGTGTGTGTGTGTGTGTATATATATATAGTTGTTGTTCAGTCTCCAAGTCATGTCCAACTCTCTGTGACCCCATGAACTGCAAAAAAAAAAATATATATATATATAAAATATATATATATTTATATAATATATATATATATATATATCAGCCTAAATACTGTTAATAATAAACAACATTTTACCTCCATCGAGTGGACGGTTTGATGGTGCTAACCCCTTGCAGAGGTGCTCTGCTTCATAAAGTACCCTAATATATAGTAACCCTTTTGGTTCCTCCCAGAAATCACATGAGATGAGAAAGAGTGGTTCTTCTATTTTTTACCACTAAGCAAAGAGGCTGAAAGGTATTAACTGATTTGCCCAACATCAATCAGGGCCAGCTCTTGTAGCCACATTTTGGGTCCCCTACTCATATTGCCTCAATAAGCTTTCATCACTGAGAAGTTTCTCTCAAACAGATACAAGAACGACAAAAACGAAATCAACAGTTCCTTTGTGTATTTCATGACAGATATCCAGATCTGTGTTTTTTACTTCATTTATGAAATAACCTTTTCTCTGTATACACTGAGTACTAATTACACTGAGTTATATAAAAAGATGAATCCATATGACAAAAGAAATAAAATGTCATTAATACTAAATTTTTAAAACTTAATTCTAACAAAAATAATTATGAATGTATGACTTTTTAAGATTAGAAAGGATTTATCCACTCAGTTATGAGCCAAAATATATTACTGAGCAGGCAATGGAGTGTCCCCAGTGGCTCCATGGCAAAGAATCTGCCTGCTAAGCTGCAGACATGGGTTTAATCCCTGGGTCAGGAAGATCTGCTGGGGAAGGAAATGGTAACCCACTGTAGCATTCTTGCCTGGAGAATTTCATGGACAGAGGAGTCTGGTGGGCTACAGTCCATGGGGTTGCAAAGAGTTGACACAGCTTAGTGACTGAACAACAACACCGCACTGGGTATTATGCATATAACAGGAAACAAAGAACCCTCTGTCTCTGTCTTCAAACACTCCATCCCTCAGATGCAATGGACATACCACAGAGTTACTCAGTGCCTAAGGCGGGGGCTCTAGGAATCTAACCCAGTCAGGGATGGTGTCAGGAAAACGTCCTTCAAGAAAAAGCAATTAAGGTAAAGTCCAAAAAAAAAAAAAAAAAAAAGGAGCTATTTAGGCAAAAAGGAAGAAAAAGGCAGAGGAGGGAGTGCAAAGGAAAGAGCAGGAAGTAAACTTTGAAAGTAGAATAATGTTGAATCTATTGGAGTAGAGGTGATCACCCAAGGAGACAGCTAGGGTGAGAAAAGGCATGCCGCAGATAAAACCCTATGTAACTCCACAGCTGAGTACAGTTGGTCAGGTTAAGGAGGAACAACCAGAAATATGTTACAGCATTACCATAAACACTGACTTTGCACTGAATTCTCTCTTCTTCAAGCAGAGCTCAAGACAGCACAGGGAATAGTGGGCCCTCCATATCTCCTGGGCATTGATTCTAGGAGTCCCGATGGAGACCAAAGCCCCAGCTGCTCACACCCCTGACATAAACGGCACAGTAAAATGAATGCAGTTGGCACTCCATATCCTCAGGTTTCGCATCCAGATTCAACCAACAGCAGACCTGACTGCTTTGGGTTGTAGCCAAGGACAGCAAACTGCAGATACCGAGGGCCAACTGTAGATATTATTTTTGTTTCCTGAAACAGCATTCACATAGAATGCAAAAAATAACTCCTTAGATACTTTCTTACTTTCATTGTTTCCTTTAATCCTTAGAACAGTCTTCACCAAATGAAGTCTATACCACCTGCTTTTTTACTGAGACTTAAGGAGATTATTATTTTGTAAACATCCAGAATGACAGACCCAGAATTAGAACTCTGATTTTAGAATCCTTTGTCCACTGTACTTTCCAGGACACCACACAATGGCCCTGCTGGCTTAAAAATCCTAATCTTCCATCAAACCCTTATTAAGATCTTGCTGTGTGCCAATGAACAAGACAGAACAGGTTCCTATCTTCATGGAAACTATATTCCACTAGTAAACTGACTAATGTCGTAAGGTCAGTTTTCTCTTAATTCCCATGTGCTTTGGAGAAAAAAAAAAATACCCCATGACCCAAGAAAGGCAATGAAGTGTTCAGTTAGGGACTCCGTATCTCCAGCGTCTCCTGTGTCCATTTCCACTGTTATTTAGATTGCCTGGTGCACTCTCTCCTGTGTGACCACAGGCCCTGCCACTCTGTGAGCAAAGACACAGCCAGGAAAGGTGGCAGTCCCCTGCACAGGCGGCCTGGTGTCTGGCCGATCCTGCCGGCCATGCCAACCATCTCGCTGATCACACTGTTTGCACTGTTCACTGAACCTGTGGTGAGCAAGGCGCGAGCTATGAGGCTGGAAGAAAGCGCGAGGAGCCCTAGGAACTGCAGATACGTTTATTCTCTGGGGGCGGCACTGCGGCTGTAGCAGCCGTGCTGTATTCTCTCCTGGTTGACCCAGTGGACACAGCCCTTCCGCAGCCTCACCAGCTTAACGTAGCCATCAGTTCAGTTCAGTCGCTCAATCGTGTCCGACTCTTTGCGACCCCATGAATCGCAGCACGCCAGGCCTCCCTGTCCATCACCAACTCCCGGAGTTCACTCAGACTCACGTCCATCGAGTCAGTGATGCCATCCAGCCATCTCATCCTCTGTCGTCCCCTTCTCCTCCTGCCCCCAATCCCTCCCAGCATCAGAGTCTTTTCCAATGAGTCAACTCTTCGCATGAGGTGGCCAAAGTACTGGAGTTTCAGCTTTAGCATCAGTCCTTCCAAAGAAATCCCAGGGCTGGTCTCCTTTAGAATGGACTGGTTGGATCTCCTTGCAGTCCAAGGGACTCTCAAGAGTCTTCTCCAAAACCACAGTTCAAAAGCATCCATTCTTCAGTGCTCAGCCTTCTTCACAGTCCAACTCTCACATCCATACATGACCACTGGAAAAACCATAGCCTTGCCTAGACAGACCTTTGTTGGCAAAGTAATATCTCTGCTTTTGAATATGCTATCTAGGTTGGTCATAACTTTACTTCCAAGGAGTAAGCATCTTTTAATTTCATGGCTGCAGTCACCATCTGCAGTGCAGTGATTTTGGAGCACAAAAAAATAAATAAAACACGTAGCCATAGCACAGCCCTAATACCACCCCAAGGGTTTTTTAAGGTGGAGCTTATATATACCTTGGGGCTTCCCTGGTGGCTCAGACGGTAAAGCATCTGCCTACAATACGGGAGACCTGGGTTCAATCCCTGGGTCATGAAGATCCCCTGGAGCAGGAAATAGCAACCCAGTCCAGAATTCTTGCCTGGAAAATCCCATGGACGGAGGAGCCTGGTGGGCTAGAGTCCATGGGGTCGCAAAGAGTTGGACACGACTTCACTTTCACTTTCTATATTCCTACACAACAAAAGCAGCCTGTGGGCAAGCCAGTGCCTCGGGAGGCACATGCACAGTGCCCTAAGTGAGCTCAGCTGTTACATAACGATTATTTACAAAGTGTGGTGAGAGGGCGGGGTGAGAGAGCCTGACCATCCCATCTTGGCTAACTTGCTCTTTCCCGACACTCATTGGGACCGTTTCCTTCTCACACATTCACCCAAGGGTTTTTCAACCCGCTCTCCTGTCTTGGAGCCCGGCTACCTGGGATTCTGATGACTGTCACTGTTAGGGTTACGTTCCATCAAAACCTCTGTGTGCTGGAGGTGAGAGCTTCCCTAGGGTAAAGCTTGGTAGAGTGAATCCAGCTACACTTCTAGCTTCTAGCCTGTGCTTTGTAGCAAAAGTGGCCCCAGCTACCCGAAAGTCTAACTGTCCCTCCAGACTTGTGTTTCTTATCCTGCCTGCAGGAGAGAAACGGGGTTGCTGGCAACCGTGTTCCCAATCAAATCCCATGCATCATTTGGCCCGTTTCTCCTGTGCCATGCTCCAGAAGTTAGTGGACACTTGGGAAGAAGAAAAGTGATGTGCTGAAAACAAAAAGGGTGGCAGGTCAGGTTAATGCAAAAATGTTAAAAAAAAAAAAAAAAGCACCTGAAACTCTCTGGAAAGTTTACAGGTTAGCAGGGTCCCTTCTGTTACTGGGGATGCATAAAACCTCAATAGCTGGAAATAATGTCCATTGGGGCAGGGTGGGGGCGGGGATATCTCATATTCCAGAATTTTGAAGGACACCAAGTGGCAAAATACAGGGTAGATTAAATGGACTGGGATTTCAGTGGAAAGAGCAAAAATAGGAAGACCACACAGTGGAAAGGGACAGATGAAGACATGGGAAGCAGTGTGGCAAAGAGGCAGGAAGCATGCTTGTCATAGGGGCTGTAAAAACAGTGGTTTGTTATCAAGGGACTGGACGTCTCAAGCAACACAGGGTCTCAAAGTTACAGTCGGCAGTCCCAAGGCAGGTGGGCTCCAAACACAATTCGGTCCCTTGCCTGGCAAAGGCCAGTCAGTCTGCCAGCCAGGAGGTCAAAGGAACAACAGGAACCTAGAGAAAAAGGATACCTTCTTGTTAGAGTTTCTTAGTCTGTGAAACACTGACTGCAGAATCACTTTAGGGAAGCAGAGTGCTTGTCAAATGCATGGATCCATAGAACCCAACCTAGACAATCAGAATCTCTGGGTCCCGCCTGGGTATATGACAAATACCACAGGTGAGTCCTATATGCTATTAAGTTTAATAACCACCAGCTGAGATAATCAAATTGGGTGGCTAAAGCCTTTGTTTAGACACTGCCTAGTGCTCTCTCTCGGAAAAGGCAATGGCACCCCACTCCAGCACTCTTGCCTGGAAAATGCCATGGACGGAGGAGCCTGGTGGGCTGCAGTCCATGGGGTCGCTAAGAGTCGGACCCGACTGAGAGACTTCACTTTACTTTCACTTTCATGCATTGGAGAAGGAAATAGCAACCCACTCCAGTGTTCTTGCCTAGAGAATCCCAGGGACGGGGGAGCCTGGTGGGCCGCCGTCTGTGGGGTCGCACAGAGTCGGACACGACTGAAGCAACTTAGCAGCAGCAGCAGCACAGCTCTCTCTTGGTCCACAGCACCTAGAACAGAGCTGTCTAGACATAACAGACCCCTAGTTACAGAGCTCTCACATTCCTTCCTGGGGGTAAACCACACCAGGATCTCTCTATATCACCTCCCTGAAGGTCAGGCCACATCCTCTGAACACAGGTGAACTTCTTGATTGTGTTCTGAGAGGCAGTTGTCCCATTTCTTTAGAGGGAAGAAGGGTATAGGCCCTCTGTCTGTAAGGCTGAAGCATCAACTCATTACAGGCTTTCTTCACCAGAGGAGATTTCAGTTCCCAGAGGGGAGACCAGAAAGGACTACTTGGGAAAGAAAGGCGGGAAAAAGACTCTAAGAAACCATGTCAATCAGGCACTACTCATCAAGACCCTAACTTGAATGTAGTGTGCCAGGTGCCAAGGGCAATAATACTGCAATGCTCCCTGGCAGAATTGTTATTCGACTTTTAGGCCTAAAAATAAATGTGTGAGGAAAGTTTCTAGGAGGTAAAAAAGTTCTAATTATAAATCAGTGTATGTCTTCACTGAATTTGTATTTTCCACCCCATAAGTCAGACTAAGTAAAATCGTGTTCTAAGTCAGGAGTTCTTACAGTAAACCCTAGTTAAATGCACCAACCACTGGCATGCAGAATAAAAACTGAATTGGAACCACTATCTCCTTTCTGGTGACCCCCGACTCCTACCTCTACGGTCCCCTCTGATGATCAGGTTGAGGGGTGCTCCTAGTTTTAACGTTTCCTTTCAGAGGCTCCCAACTTTAGGAAGCCCGTGCTGTATACCGGGCACATCTACATACAACCACAATACCGCAAGCCCTTGCTTCTAGGTTTGCAACTTAACCAGCTGCCGCACTCCCCGGTAGGCGGAACTGACATTATTGTTTAGTCGCCAAGTCCTCTTGGATGGGTTTTCCGAGCCGGTGGTCTGCAGCCCGCCAGGCTCCTCGGACCATTTCGTCCTCCAGGGTTCCCATGAACAACCCCTTTAACCTTCCTAGTATCCCCTTCGACATCCTTTCGCGGTAATGATGAACGAACGGAAGGCCAGAGACAAGAAAGCAGCCTTGAACTCAAAGGCAGCAGAAAGCCCGTTCCCAGATCTCTTCCCCTGGTGTCCTTGGATGCCTCCTGTCCCCAGTCCGAGTCCCACAGCCCCCCAGCCCCACCACCACCACGGAGGAGCGCGCAGTCACCTCTCGTCTACCTTCTCTCCGCAGCTCCAACGGCAAGTCGGTCACTTGGGCGCAGAACGAGAAGAGCAGCCGCGGGCAGCACCTGTGGCAGAGGCTGTCGGTGCACATCAACAAGAAGGAGAACCCCAACCAGACGGCCGTCATCAAGCCCTTCCCCAAGAGCACGGAGGGTCGCGGCGCGGGGGGCGCGGGCGGCGGCGGGCCCGAGCCCCCGGACACCGGCCCCAAGGCGCGCCCCGCCGCGGCCGAGGCCGAGGAGCGCCTCGCCGTGCCGCGCGCGCCGTCGCCCATCAGCACGCTGAGCCGGCACGCGGGCGGCCACCCCGACGACGAGGACGCGCGCTCGCTGCGCTCGGAGCCCGCGGCGCGCAGCAGCTCGTCGCAGGGCTCGCTGCTGGAGCAGATCAGCAGCGTGGTGACCCGCTTCACGGCCAACATCAGCGAGCTCAACTCCATGATGCTGGCTTCCCCGGGGGCGCCCGGCGCGGGCGCCGCGCTCTGCTCGGCCTACCTGATCCCCACGGAGATGCAGCTGCCCGCCGCCGTGATGACCACGTTCGCGGAGATCCAGCCGCCGCCCGCCGCCGAGGGCCCGGGCGGCGCGGCCCCGCCGGCGGAGGGCGCCGCCCGGGAGCCTTCCCCCTCGGCGGCGGCGACCGGGCCCGAGGCTGCGGCCGGCAAGGCGGACCTGGAGGAGCTGGTGGCGCTCACACCGCCATCCCCCTTCAGGGACTCGGTGGACTCCGGGAGCACCACCCCCAACTCGCCCGTGTCCGAGTCGGCCCTGTGTATCCCGTCGTCCCCCAAGTACGACACGCTTATCATCAGAGATTACACCCAGAGCTCCTCGTCCTTGTGAATGTCCTTGGAAACCACGCTGGGGTCCCCCCCGCCCCAAGGAGCCGAGACCCTCCGGTGTCCCCACAGACAGCAAGGACAGGCCTGGGCGCCTGCTTAAGACCCGGAAGTGGAAGACATCGCGTACACCCGCAGCGGAAACAAGGGATCAAGAGTGCTATCTACCATCCACCGACGAAGACACCAACCACAAATCTTTCGGCAGATTTTCTTCTAGTGGCCTTAGAAAATATGGGCTTTTACGAAACACCGCTTCTACTTTTGAGGGCTCACGAGGAGTCTGTTGAACCAGTTACATCCCAAGTGCTTTGCTCTAGGGAAACAAGGAGTGTGAAACAGCAAAACGGAGGGTTGAAAAGACATAGTTAATAAGCTACTGTAAAAAAAAAATTTTTTTTTGTTTACTTTAATTCTTTTCCCAGAAGATTCTTTGATTCACCAAACATGAATGTACATTTTCTAACAAACTCAAAATCTGGGACCAAAACATCAACCTTTCTCTTCCTCTTTTTTTTTTTTTTCCCCTTTTTCTTTCCTTTAAAGACCTTGGAAAGCAGACTTGGGCCCAGTATTTGCTGAGGCGTTGATATGATTGTGTCCCATGGGCAACACGCAACTGTGTGATGAGGGCCACGCTGATGTATGTAGGGCTTTTACCAGACACTTTCCAATTTGGTTGTGACCTCCTCTTCCAAAAGCCTGCATCCTGGATTCCACCTAGTTATTTCAGTTCACCTCCATTAACCAAGAAAACCAGTGGAGATTTCTTGACTATTTCACCATGTTGCCAATCAATACTGGAGTAGCAAAAAATATTTTCTGGAATACTGTTTTGTAATTCCCTCACTGGGGTGCGTTGTGTAGCTGGAAATTCTCTTTCTAATAATAATAATTCTTGAGCTCCAGCTTGGCTATCTCTTTCATGAAATGTGGCCACTCATTATGAATGCATTGCCAGCTAAAATATTTAAAATACGCATTTGGGCTTCTTCATTCATTTCTTCTGAGAACCTGACGCACAAAGAGCTCCTCTGTTCTTTTCAAGTCCCACCACGGGAAGAATGGTCCGGAGACCCAGTGAAGACACTGTCGTGACTGGAGGGGCTGTTCAAAAAATTAACATGATCTTAACACACTGGAGGCTTTAAAACTGTCAAGTCGGCTCAGCAGAGATTTAGCTACGCCAGTAAGCAGTGATTTTAACTTTTCTCGGCTGCTTAAACAGGGCAGCTATGAACTATGACACATGTAGATGTTTCAAAGCAATACAGAAAACTAAAACAGAGGAACCTTAACAGATACAAACCACACCATCTTTCTTAGCCATTCCAAAAAGAGGCAAAGCAATTATTAATATTTTCCTTTTTAAGATAATTATGAATATAATTTTGTGCACTTCATACTGTCACTTTTTAAAAACTGCAGAAAAGAGATTTAAAGTTCTAATAGACATATCTGTGCTTTGATAGGCTCCTATAGATAGAATTCAGCTCAAGACCTGCATCCGCTGTCATTTCTTTCTTCCTCCCATTACAGCTATCCTCAGGTGCCAAATGTTTTTGATTTTTAAATAAGGATAGTAATAAAAGGAGGAGGTATCCTATAAATTTAAAGTCCAGTTGACCCAGCCTTATACTAAAGATAGCCTTATGAGAAAGATTTGCTGTAAGGCAGAAGTATATTTTTAGCAGAGAGAAAAATAAATAAAAACCTTTTTCCTTTTGCTCAATATCCTTATTTGGTATTTTTTATTTCACATCTACTTAAAAGAAGGAATTGAGAAATGAAAATATATCTATTACCATAATTTATCATTCTCTACTTTTAAACGTTATAATACACTGTTTTACCTTTCCTGATAACTATCCTCATATTAAATTATATTAAATCAAATCTCCCAATATAAAACATTAAAAGCTAACATTAATTTACTAAAATAGAAATTTTAAAAAAATCAAACCTCCCGTGCAAATTTGAAAATAGCATCGTTGGAGCCCCTTGATCCCAAATATTATGAGACTCTTGAAACAGTCAATCTAGCTAAGTTTTGTGGTTTCATTGAAAGCAAATGTCTGCGTCTACTTGAAAAACAAATGTAAATATTTTGAAGTAAATATTAATATCCCTGGATTCTCATCAAAGGGGTGGCATTCACCTGGGGGTTCCTGTCTTGATTTCTTAGGCATGGAAACCTTCCTAAGTATGCTCTATCTAAGTTTTTAAATTTGTTTCAAAGAACCATTATGTTGGTTTCCACTGTATTCTCAAATGCAAGTTTCACTGTGTTGACCAACAGGAAAACACTTTTAAAACTTTCTCCATGATCAAATTCCTTTTCTATTTTTTTAGTGACATATTTCCTTTAAAAGTATACTACCATATGAGAAAATTCATTAGAAATTAAAATTTAATGTGAATAAATTGCCATCATATAATTCTATGTGAATTAATAGTCAACATAAGAAAAATAATTTATCTAATTAGAGGAGAACAAGAGGTATTTTTCTGTGTATTTATATAACCCTTTGCCACTTCATTCAGTACATTGTATAATATATAATATTATTGGTAATGCATTCTTGGGATCTTTTATTTTGGAATGATACTAACTCTGTCTCTTTGCCAATTCTAATACCAGGTTCCAAGTTAAATCTACAGTACAAAAGAGAACTGAATATTCATTCTAGGGCTAGGATATGAACTTCACAATTCATTTGAGTACCTATTTTCACTGAATTTCCTAGAAAACAATCTGTTCCTGGTGCCCAGTGATAATTGAGGTGGGACCAGCATGACTCAAGGGAAGGGGAAAGTGCAGTGAAACGCTGAGCTTCAGAAGAGCGACCCTAAAGGACAGTTTGGTCCCGGGATTAAAAAGAGAAGACCTGGTTCGATCAAGTTGTACGGACGATCTGAGCAATCCACCCATTCTGTATTGTGGGAAGTGGTGGGGACCGCCTGAGAAGACCGTGTCTGCACCGCGAAGAAGCAGAACCACCTCTCTGGGTTAGGGGTGGGGAACAGAAAGGGAGTGTGGAAAGGAGAACATGTGAGATTTGACTGAAGCAAAGAGAAAAAAGCAGACCCCTGAATGTGCTAATCCTTGTTAGTAACAGTCTTTCCCAAGTTTCTGCTGTTACCAGCGTGTGATCAGAAAGACTAGGAACTATTTCTGACTGTCAATGAATTGTATAATTCTGTGCAGTTCTGTGACTTCCAAACCAGGAATAAACTCTTTAAAAAAAATTTTTTCCTGTGCTAGTCTCCCAGCAAAATGTATGTGTTTCGGAGACTTCAAAGGTTATTACCTGAGTTCACATTTAGCCACAGCTTATTAATAACCCTCAAGCTGTCAGAATCTCTATAGTTACCATTTACAATTTTATACTGTGAAAAATATACAGATCAGTGAAAACTGAAAGATAAGTTGGAATTCACTTTAAAGAGGGCCTGAAGCCTGAGAGATGCTCTACTATCTGTTGAAGAATGAGGCATGTATGAAATAGTTGGCCGAATTTCACTGATCTTCCCAATGTGAACAAATATACTATGTATATTGTGTGTATTTCTAGAATTCAATGGCAGCTGCTGGTGGTGTTGTAATTAGAAATCTATATAGAATATAGATGTTTTAGAGAGATGGTGCCAATCCTAAAAGATTTGTGTGGGCTACAAGTGCTTGTACTTACTTTTTTCTGCACTTTAACTGATTTGGTTTTAAGATGGTGTGCGTGTATGTTTTTCTTTTATTTTTTTCTGTTGTTGCAGCTTGTGCTATTAAAATGATAGAGAATGTTAAATTATTTTGATGTGAATTGCAAATGATTTTTTCATAAAGTTTAACATTTCTATCAGCATTGTTTTGCTTTGTACTTGTATAAATGTGTTTTATTTTAGTACTTTAAAATATACTTGCCTGTTTCTCAGTTGTCTAACTCATGTTAGAGCTGGTATTTGTGAAGTCAGTTACTTTTTGAAAAATATTAAAAAAGAAACTATGACATGACTTTAAGATTCTTCCCCTTAAATGTTTAGATTGTTGTCTTAATAGTGTTTTCTGTGACCCAAAGAGCCATACTATTAATTCACCTTAAATTCTGAACAATCTGTACGTTCGAGTTATGGGGTTTACAAAGCAGCCTGTGGACAATAGATTAAAATATAAATGTAAACTAAGCACAAAACAACCAGAGATGCTGTCCCCAAAGGCACCTGCAAATACCTTTCAAGACATAAATAAATACTTATATTAAAACAAGGAAGCATGTAGGGAATAAGTCTTGTGTGTGTCTGAAAATACCAATACAAATTATAGGTGTAGTTCCACAGTTATCTGTGTTGATAGAAGATCACAAAAATAATATAAATTATGTGTGTGTGTATATATACATATATGTGTCTGCATATGTATACAGACTTACACACATCAACATAGATATTTTACCTTAGAATCTATATAGTTTTGTATGTGTATGCTTATGTGTGTATGTATGGGCACATCTATATAATTTTTCTGGAAAAAATTACTTATTAACTCACTTTTTGCTTTGATAGATTCTTAAGCAAATTTACACTCCCTGAACACAAATTAGCTAAAACCTAAAAGCATAATGTAGATTAGATGAATGATGTATGGAAAAGAAAAACAATGTAAATTTTTTAAATATATCTTCTTTCTACTCCCCTATATTATTTGTACACATTTAATATGTATATACACATTTATTCTTATACGTATATAAGTGGATACAAAGTATGTCTGAACTTACAAAAGAAAACCTTTTTTTGTCAGACTCTCTAATTCAGTCTCTTCTAAGTAATCCAAATGGGCATATGTTTATGTGAACTTAAGGTTAATATGAAATACCTGGACTACATACAGAAAATTATCTCCTAAAGATCAAAAGAGTTTTGTAAGACTCCATAGAATCACAGGAGGTCAGATAAAACCAGATGATGCAGTAGAAACAGCATTAAATAGGATTAAAAGTCACTCCCTATTGCCCTGTCCCATATGATCTTGGATGAATAACCTTGACATCTATAAAACTCAGTTCATTTTTATTTAAATGCAGACATGAGTAACAATAACCTGTGAGATTTATTTCATTTCCAGCATTCCTGGTATGTGGTAAATACTTAATAGGTGATAGCTATCAATGGCAACATAGTATTTTTTATATAGTTAATATCCAGCAGGCAGCTTAGATATATTAAGTCCAATATTACTTGTGGAGTGGTAACAAATTCTTGTCCAACATAAGGCATATATCATTGCGGGGGAAAGCCTATGGAGGTTGGAACTGTCCATATAGTATGACTTAGTAAAGTGATCTTAAGCACCACAGAAAGAACGTTTTTCTTCTGTTATAGTCTATGCTGCATGCTAACCAGTTTGGGGGTATAGTATGTAAATGATCAGTTTGTAAAAATTAACAGTTCTCAAACATTTTCTTTTTTATGGTGGCTAGCTAGATAGGTAGGTGCGTGCTAAGTCACCTCATTCATGTCCAGCTCATTGTGACTCTATGGACCTTAGCCTGTCAGGCTCTTCTGTCCATGGGATTCTCCAGGCAAGAATACTGAAGTGAGGTGCCATGCCCTCCTCCAGGGAATCTTCCTGATCGAGGGTTCGAACTGGTATCTCCCAGTGCTCCTCCACTGCAGGCGGATTCTTTATTGCTGAGCCACTAGGGAAGCCCCAGATAGGTAGGTAAATAAGATTATATTAATGAAATTGTCCCCTTAAAAACACAGTAATTTCATTTTTTTTTCTCAAAGTATTTTGAAATATGAAATCAGTTACTACATTATTTTTTAAGAATAATTTCAATAGATAAGTTTTAAGAAGAGAACTTCAGACTCAGGTTTCCTGGCCATGTTTATACACCTAAACAAAAAGTATTATGGGAAAACTTAGCTGAACCTCCACAAGAATAAATATTTTAAATTAGCTTTAACTCCAGACCAAACACACTTATTTTTGTCATGACATGTCAGTCTTTTTGTATGAACATTTATACAAATATATGGTATATAGACCAGACACATTTGGTTTATGTATATATAACTTGTATTTTGTCTCATTGACATAAAGCAAAGCCTTACATAACTAGCATGTTTCTGTAACAGGATAGATATTATATAATAAATTTATTTCTGTAACAGGATAGATATTATGTAATAAATTTATGAATTATATGTCCATGAAAATTATAATTTAATATATAAATTGGCTTTTCTGAACTGCTAAATGGTAATAGTTTTTAGAGTTTTAAATGTTTGGAAATCATAACAACTCCAAGTTTAATGGCTGCCTTTACCTCAGAATTTGCCACTCTTCTTTAAATATGCTAATACGCATTAACCTTGGAAGTATTTTTACTTTTATTTTTTTATGAGTAGTCTTCTCAGAGTAGAACTTCATAGAATGAATTTCAAAAATGCTATGATATAAAATTTATAATTTGTAGACAACTTTTTCTTTCAATCTTGAAAATTAATTGCAATTTCCATGATGCTCTCTTAAGGATTTCAGAGAAGAAAACATAGAGTCTATCATCACTTTCAGAGCCATTCTACTGAATCATGGAATGCCTTTCTTCATTTTATTATCCTCTTTCCTCCTGTCTTCTGATTTCTCAGAGCTCGACCAGCACTTTAACTTACTCCCAGCAGTCAAACAGAAGATTTTCTTTTTCTTTTTCAATCAACATGTTGGATGGTTTCCTTAATTCTGCCAGCCTCAGATGAAGCTATACATGAAATAGTAGCAGTAGTAGATGTTAAGTAGCCAGTGAACTATATTCCAAGAGCAGTAAAAGGCTATGGGAGTATTATCCAGAACTTATTTTGGAAACTCTTATCACATGTTTTCTAATTTACCTAAGTAATCAAAATTACATGGCCACATCTAACACATGTACCATACTGATGTGATCCTACTCCAGCATGTTAAAAGCCGTGATTTCCACCTTTCACTTCCCTGTATGCTGGGGTACTTTCTGTCATGCACTTTCTCTCTCTAAAGAGCTCAAGTCATATCACTAATCCTGCTACATTCACCCCGCTCTTCAAGGAGGCATGAAACACTCTAAATGTATACAGAGAGAAAAGGGCTTATTCTGGGATTGCAAATACCCACTCTAATAATCCAGGACAATCAGCAAAAAAATCAGGGGACTATCCTGACTAGTTCTATTCAGTCACTATGAGAGCAAGAACACTTATACTTTGCATAGTAACAAAAACCCCCAAATTTAATTTTAAGAAATAAGAGAAGGCTGAGATATAACCATTTCTAACTGATAAAGTGGTGGTCAGGAATCCAAGAAAAATGCAAGTAAGAAAGATTAGGCTAATAAATAGATAAAAAGTCTGAATAAATTAAAGGAAACTGAGAGGCCCTAAGAAATAATGCAGTTGTGTTAGTGATGTTATTTGCTGAAGCAACACCATCAGCTAACCTAGCTCTGGTATATGCAAAACACTGGGGAAGGTGAGTGCAAGATAAACAAAAGTAGGTGTAGGAATATTGACGTCTGGCAAGAAGTAACACAAATTAAAATGTATTAAAATGGCCAATTTTAAATTGGTGAACAACATATAGTGCATGAACCAATATGTGCTTTAAAATATGGGTTTAAAATATACAAAGTAAAGACTAATAGAAACATACACACACACATACAAATTCCACAGTCACAAAGAACCTCTTTAATATACTTAAAACACAAATACATTAAGAAGTCAAAAAAAAAACAAAATTTAAAGGAATCAAGTAACAAAACAATGAATAATGAAATTTATTTAGAGCTTTATAGGTATTAAAAAGAGAATAGACATTGTTTTCATGAGAGTTTCATGAAACATTCACAAACATTAACCTTGAATTTGACCACAAAAAAGACCTTAACACATTCCAAAAGGTAAAAATCATATAGACTACATTCACCAACTTAAAGTCAAAATTTTTAATTAAAAAAAAAAAGTGATACCCCTCCAAAAAAAACTTGGGATCTCTCTTCTAAGAGCATTTTTGGTTAAAGAGAAAAACTTAACTATATCTTACCTAGAAATGAAGTTATTGAAAACCCTGCACACAGTACTCTAAAGAAAATGTTTTACTCTAAATGTATACATTAAAAAATTAACTAAAAATAAATTAACTAGACATTCAGTTGAAGAAGTTGAAAAATAATCAATAAAAAAACAAAGAAAATACAAAAAACATTGAATAAATTGGAATTAATACAAGAAAACAAACATCTAACAAAAAATTTTAAGTGATCATTAAAACCAAAGTCTTTTAACTTGTAAAGACCAACACATTGATGAACATCTGTCAAGCTTAATCTAGTAAAAAAGAAACCACAATTACTATTGTGAGAAAAGAGATATAGCTAAACATTAGAGAAGATATGCAAAAGAAAACACTAGGTAAAACTTTGTTTTCAATTAATAAATTTTAAAATATAGATGAAATAATATTCTAGGAAAATATAAATTATCAAATTGAAACAAAAACAAGTAGAAAATGCAGATAAACCAATATTGATAGAATATCATGAAAAGGAATTTGAAAATATTTAACTCTAAGTGTAATAAGCTTAAACATTTTAGTTTCATCATGATATAGAATACGGATACATGGAAATATCTATAGCTCATTTTATGAGGCTTTTATAACTTCGGTACACCAATCAGACAAGCAAGGACATAAAGTTATAAACTATTCCCATAAACATCAGTTTTAGAATCCCATATAAACTATTCATACATCAAATTTTGAAATTTAATAAACTAATAATACTTCATGACAGTTTACACTAGGATTTTAAATGTTGCTCAATATTAGGAAATCAATTATTATAGCTTGCTACATT
Organism: Bos grunniens; assembly: GCF_055505025.1. Lineage (NCBI taxonomy): Eukaryota > Metazoa > Chordata > Mammalia > Artiodactyla > Bovidae > Bos > Bos grunniens. The sequence continues at coordinate 44,554,591 of NC_141193.1, read as the reverse complement.
AAAATGTAATTATCTAGTAGATAAGATAGAAACATTTGATCAAGTAAACAATTTCTGATTAAAATAAAACAACAACTAAAAATAAAAGGAAATTTTTGTAAGATGAAAAATTTCTATTATAAACCTATGGCAAACATAATACTGACAGAAAAATATCAGAAGAATTCCCATTAAATCAGGAATGAAAGATGTATTCCATATATCCACAATTCTAAACTGAAAATGAAATTTTTCAGTTCTTCTCAGCACATTTTCTGAAAATTAAATAACGTGCAAGCATTTATTGCACCCAGACAGTGGCCTTTCTTGGGACAACCATTTATACCTGTACTGTTCTGGCAAACCAGAACACAGACCCATTCTAAATCACTAGTATTTACTATGGTATTTGATGTTCTAGATAAAACTCTAAGTCAAGAAAAAGAAAGTAGATATCACTGGGCTTCCCTGGTGGCTCAGAAGTAAAGAATCTGCCTGCAGTGCAGGAGACCTGGGTTTGATCCCTGGGTTGAGAAGATCCCCTGGAGGAGGAAATGGCAACCCCCTCTAGAACTCTTGCCTAGAGAATCCCATCGACAGAGGAGCCTGGCGGGCTGCAGGTCAGACACGCCTGAAGTGATGCAGCAGCAGAAGCAGATATTAATACTTAGAAGAAAGAAATAAATCTACTATCAGCAGATTCATTAACCTATAGAATCTAAAATAATCAAAAGATGAAATATTAAAAGATTAAGATTAAGAAAATTATTAAAGCTTTCCTGGTGGCTCAGTGGTAAAGAATCTGCTTGCCAATGCATGACACATGGGTTCAATCCTTGATCTGGGAATTTCCCACGTGCAGTGGAGCAATTGAGCTTGCGCGCCACAGCTACTGAGCCTGTGCCCTAGAGCCAGGGAGCCACAGCTACGGAGCCCACGTGCAGCAACTACTGAAGCCTGAGTGCCCCAGAGCGCATGCTCTGCAGCAAGAGGCGCCATCACCATGAGAAACCTGTGCACCGCAACTGGAGAGTTACTCCTACTCGCTGCAACTAGAGAAAAGGGTGCAGCAATGAAGACCCAGCACAACTAAAAATAAGTAAATAAATGAAATCATACAAAATAGAATAAAAATAAAAGTCAATGTAATGATATGAAAGGGCAAAAGGAACAATAACTAGATGAGCTATATGACTTTGAGCAAGCATTTTCTTGTCATGGGTTGCTCATGAGCATCATAAGATCTGCTAAAGTAATAGGAAAACTTAAAGATATAAACAATGATCTTTTAATTGTCAAAAATACGGTAAAGTGTGCTTGATGAAAAGGAAGCAAAGGGGAAGAATGTTGGTGAAAGCAGTGTCTCCGAACACTTCCCTAAGAGATTTCCAAATAGAATTTTAAAGAGTCAGCACCGGCTAACCAGATAGATACAAGCAAGGAAAACAGGCACAGGAAACAGCCTGTCCACGGAGACAAGAAAGTGCATAGAGTGTTCAGGGAAGTAGCATTAGTTTAGTAATTAGAGCTCCTTGGGAGGATTAAATGAGATAAAATACATGAAGTATGCAGTGCTGGGCACGCGGTATATGCTCCTTCAATGCTAGCTGCTTTAATAGTACTACTAGTCATTGTAGGAATGGCAGTGCTAGATGTCTAGATCTCACAGAATACTATATAAAATCTAAAATACATGTAATCATTCAGTTCAGTCCAATCACTCAGTCGTATCCAACTCTTGCGACCCCGTGGACTGCAGCACACCAGGCCTCCCTGTCCATCACCAACTCCCAGAGTTTACTCAAACTCATGTCCATTGAGTCTATTGAGTAATCATGCATCTTTGTAAAACTGGTTATTCTACTTTTATTCCTGCATATATATGCATCTTTTTCTAACAACACAACTAAATTCAACCATTCAGAGCTCAGAAGGATCCTAATCACCTGTGATCACGTGTGTACACAATTGTTTGCTGTAGCAAATACCAGAACTATAATAAATTCAAGAAAGAAATTGATATTGATATTTACAATCAAATTTGATGAAATGAAAGATGAAATTAGTAAATCACCTATGGTTAGTAATTAATAAAAAATAAATAAATAATACTCAATAATAACAAAAATGCAGAGAATATAACAAAGGCATGCCATATTTAAAACTGGGGAGAAAAAAAAAAGAAAGGATTTAGAAATATACAAATTACATTGTGTATAACTTTGGTCAAACACGTTCTTCAGTTCTGAAGCCTCCTGCAGTCACTTAAGCCTCTTTTTATAGATCTTCTTTCTTCCATAAGCTTCAACAGCTGTTTAAGGTCAACATTTCCAAGATTTTCAAAGTTACTCTATAGGCTTTATGCCATTGTAAGCATCCATTTTCATTTCTCTGTCTCTTTTTTTTATTGTGGTAAAGCACCATGAAACCTACCCTCTTAAAAGTATTTTAAGTGTGCATTACAGTATTGTTAACTGTAGGCAACATTTATGTAGAGCAGATCTCTAGAATTTATTCGTCATGCATAACTGAAGCTTCTTCACAGGAAACAACCAATGCAGAGGACACTACTATCTGGATTTCACCAAAGGTAGGCCAGGTAGAGAGTCACGGAATTCAAACAAAAGCCCTGGCAGCCTCACCATGACATAGTCTAACTAAAATGGGCTGGACAGGAGACAGAGTAAGCCTACTGGGGCCTTACAGAACAGCTCATGAACCTGAATCAAAGCCAGAGTAACAGACACCAAGAGTGACAGTTACAAAGGCAGGAAGGGCCAGGGAGGCAACTTGCTGGTGAAAAGTTTCACAATTCTCCCATGTTGGGATGTGGGCAAGTCCAGAGGGTGCGAAAAGCCATACTCATTTTGGGAGAAAACCTTACTGTAGTGTTGGGAGGTCACAAGAATGGCATGAACACTGAGAAAGGCTAGGGAGGGCTCACAGCTAAGAATGAGACTCATGTGGCTTCAGTATACCTTCATTTAGACTACTAAACACTATTAAGCACTGAGTTACTTTTGATTATTTTTCAACTTAATATTGGTTTGAACATGTTTGGCTTAATTTAGAAACAAATCATGAACATTATCAGTTCAGTTCAATTCAGTCCAGTCGCTCAGTCACGTCTGACTCTTGGCGACCCCATGGACTGCAGCACGCCAGGCCTCCCTGTCCATCACCAACTCCTAGAGTTTAACCAAACTCATGTCCATTGAGTCGGTGATGCCATCCAACCATCTCATCCTCTGTCGTCCCCTTCTCCTCCTGCCTTCAATCTTTCCTAGCATCAGGGTCTTTTCCAATGAGTCAGCTTTTCACAACAGGTGGCCAAAGTATTGAAGTTTCAGCTTCAGCATCAGTCCCTCCAATGAACATTCAGGCCTGATTTCCTTTAGGATGGACTGGCTGGATCTCCTTGCAGCCAAGGGACTCTCAAGAGTCTTCTCCAACACCACAGTTCAAAAGCATCAATTCTTTGGCGCTCAGCTTTCTTCACAGTCCAACTCTCACATCCATACATGACCACTGGAAAAACCATAGCCTTGACTAGATGGACCTTTGTTGGCAAAGTAACGTCTCTGCTTTTCAATATGCTATCTAGGTTGGTCATAACTTTCCTTCCAAGGAGTAAGTGTCTTTTAATTTCATGGCTGCAGTGATTTTGGAGCCCCCAAAAAATAAAGTTTGACACTGTTTCCACTGTTTCTCCATCTATTTGCCATGAAGTGATGGGACCAGATGCCATGATCTTTGTTTTCTGAATGTTGAGCTTTAAGCCAAATTTTTCACTCTCCTCTCTCACTTATGCAATTTGGTTTTTTTAAACTCCAGATATATTTTCTAACATTAGATCATGAAAGCAAGGTGTTTTTGCCATACTGTATAGTGTCTACTCTTTGCAACCCCATGGACCATGGACCACCAGGCTCCCCTGTCTATGGGATTCTCCAGGCGAGAATACTGGAGGGGGCTGCCACTTTGCTCTCCAAGAGATCATCTCAACCCAGGGATCTAACCCATGTCTTCTACACTGCAGGCAGATTGTTTACCAATGAGCCATCTGGGAAACTCCAGTGTCATTTCAGCCTACCTTTAAATTATATTCAATATCTAAACTACATATAAAATGATCCCAAGCCTTCTTTTGTCACCAAAACTTGATTTTCGCTTCTGAATGTAATTGAGAGTAATTTTCAAGAAGCTTTCTGATAAATAGAAAAAAATTGAAATTTACCTTTGTATATTATTTATTCAAATAACAAATACTTTCTGGGTGTCTGCTATGTATGTGCCAGGACAATTTTCTAGATTTGAGGGAATCCAGCAATGAACAAAACTAAAATTATGTTTATATGGACCTTACTTTATATTATGTGTATGAATATGAGTGTTGATGGAAAAGACAAAAATTAAAAAGGAAGTTTAGTATACATTATGAAATGATAAGTGCTGTGGAGAAAAATAAAGTAGGTAAAGGACACATAAATTCTGGAAAGGGGAGTAATTTTAAATACGTTTATCAGGAAAGATTGTTCCTGATAAATCAGGAACAAAGACTTGAAGGAAATAGAAAAGCAAACCATGAATATATCTGGGGACAGAATATGGCAGGCAGAGAAAATAATTAAAGCAAAGAGCATGAGGAAGGGCTAAGACTGGAAAAGTTAGGAACTGAAATGGCAACCCACTCCAGTGTTCTTGCCTGGAGAATCTCAGGGACGGGGGAGCCTGGTGGGCTGCCGTCTATGGGGTCACACAGAATCGGACACGACTGAAGAGATTTAGCAGCAGCAGCAGCAGCAGCAAGTCTAGTGTGGCTGAAAGGGACTGAGCCTTAAGTAGGGCAGTCAGAGCTGATCTTAGTAAGCCCGGCATCAACTCATGAAAGTTCTGGAAGTCAGTATAAGGAAGTTGGCTTTTATACTAAAGATTTTGAGTAAAAGAGAAACATCTGGTTTATTTTAAGAGAAGTAATCTGGAAGCCCTGGAATAAATTGTTAGGAAGTAAAGTTAGAAACAGGGAGGCTAGTAAGAAACTATTGCAATAAACAGACATAATAATAGTGACTTTGAGGCCATGGTGGTGGCAATGGAGGTCATGAGAAGCGGTCATACTTTGTGTATGTTTATAAAGTAGACTCATCAAGCTTTGCTGATGGATGTGTGCTGGACTTTAAAGAAAGAAGAGTACAGAATAGCTCCAGGGTTTGGGGACGGGATGGAGTGGCCCTTAACTGAGTTGAGAAACAATTCAGTCAGAGATGTGGGTTCGATCCCTGGGTTGGGAAGATCCCCTGGAGGAGGGCATGACAACCCACTACAGCCTTCTTGCCTGGAGAATCCCACGGACAAAAGGGCCTGGTGGGCTAAAGTGTACAGAGTCACAAAGAGTTGGACATGACTGAAGTGACTTGGCATGCACACACCTAAAACTTAGGATTTTTTTTAATTCTAAGGGGTGTTGCGAGATTACGTATCACTATGAAAGTGATGGTATTTCCTCCAGAAGAACAGAGCACCTTGCCCTGGCACGTGCTATCACCTGCAGAACAGAGGCCAACGGAACCCTTGAGATGCTCCCAAACAAGTTATAGGGGTTGTGGTTATCTGGGCAGGTGGCCTAGAGAGGGTTATGCTGGAGGTAGGACTTGAAGGACTACCATGCAGAGATTCCCCTTGGCAAAGGCAATAGAGGTACAAATGCATGAGTGTGAACTTCAACCATCTCTGATAAACATGGGAGGACTTTGTAGCACTCAATATAGAGTGCTTATGAGGAAGTACCAGGAAAAAGGCTAAGAAGTTTAAAAAAAAGGAAAGGAAGAAAAAGGGGATCTCCTTGGTGGTCCTGTGGTTAAGCATCCACCTTGCAATGCAGGGAATGTGGGTTTGATCCCTGGTCAGGAACTAGGACCCCACATGGCACAGGGCATCTAGGCCTGAGGGCCGCAGCTCCTGAGCTCACGAGCCACAACAGAGAAACCACCCGCTGTACACAAGAGCCTGCATGACGAACCAAGGTCCCTCCCACCACAACTGGCGCAATACAGCCAAAGAAATATATATGTTTTTTTTAAAGGAAGGAAGGAAGAAAAACAAACTTACATGCTTTGTTAAGAAGTTTAAACTTTCTCTTTATGGTGATAATAAGCCATTAAAGGTTTTATAGAGTACTTGGTAGAGACAGTTTTTGTCTTTGTAATGTACGATTCTGAGAAGACGAAAACAATGGAAAAGAAATAGGGAAGGAGAGTTGGGGGCAGCTGGATCCATTAGAAGGCAATGTTGACAAATAATGAGAACAGAGCTGTAAAGATGGTGAAGAAGTGGTAAATTTGGGAAACCTTAGGAAGGAGTTGATATAAATTAGTGATGATCAGGGTGATGTGAGATGGAAAGAAGTGGGTGATATCTCCGTGTCTGGGGTGGTACCTAATATAAACTAGAGTCTCTGCTGAGTCAGGCAATGCATGAAGAGGGGCAGCTTTCTGATGAGTTCTGTTTGGGAGTTGAGACTCCTGTGAAGTGACAGTCAATACATTCAGATAGTACTGGACCATAGGGGTAGAGCTCAGGAAAGAGAATAAGTGAGGATTACAGCAAGTAAAAGGTGAGTGATGCAAAAGGGGATTGGAAAGGTGTTACCAAAGGAAGTATTTATCAAGGTACGAGCAGGGCTAGGCAATTAACTGGGAATTCATAGGGAGAAGTAACAGTGGGAAGTGGCCATAACTCCTAGGACTGAAGGGTAAGAGGGAAAAGGGTTTCCTGCATGGTAAGACCTGCAGCTATGGTGGCGTTTTGGAGCTGGGCGATGCCACATTCCCCCAATCAAAGCTGTCCGCACATGTCATCTGGGCTGCCTAGAACTGTCTGATGGTTGACTACAGGAGATACACAGACTCAGGAGAAGGTAGTCATCAGTCCTAACAGCTGGTCCTTTACAACAGCTGAGGGAGACTGCCCCATGAACAACTCTTGAAGCAACTGTCCTTGCATTAAGATGGCATTATGTTTCGAAGTGACAACTGTTCACCTCTACAGTGCTAACTGCTTGGTAACCAGTGAAATTAGTTAAAGCTCTAAATCATTAAAATCAGAAAGGGACCATAGAGACCATCTGCTAAAGTTTATTATTAACACATCTCTGGATGTGCACATTGTCTAGGAACTAACACATAAAGGGGATACACAGAAGCAGAAATTAAACACAACTATAAGTTATTCATTTTACAATACAACAATCGCACACACATGGTGGGGTAGAATGCAAATAAATCCATACGGATTTTAAAGAAAAAACAGAAAATGTAAAGTGACTTCATGTGTTCATGTTCTTCTTCCATGAGGAAAAACTTGAGAAGCATTATTTCCACTTCTCTCATTGACCTTAATATTGGAGCCCACAATATCAATTGGAGTCCAACTCTTGTCAATTCAAATTTTGCATGACCTTGAACAAATTTTTAAAATTGTCAGAACCTTGGATATCTCCTTTGTCTCTCGTGATGATAATGCCTAAACATAAGCGTTCTGAGGATGAAATGAGAGCATTTGTGTTAAATACCCAACATAGTATCTGAATGTGTACTCCTTCCGTTGTTAGCATTTCTTCCCCTGGAGGTGTGGTTACACAGTGTTGCTGATGTGCTCAACGCCACAAGTAATTCATGAACAAGGAGGAAAGGGAAAGACTGAGCATCTGCTCTGTGACTGTAACTGGACATGGAACATACGTAGTGGCATTTAATCCACACAAAAGCCCTGGTGAATTAAATTGGAACCTACTTCCTAGCTCCCTTTCCAGAGGCTTCCTGCTCCAGCACACTGATTCTCTTTGGTTTGTATCTTCTACTTTCTCAACATGTAATTGCATCAGCTTCCAATGACAGAGACATTCACATCTAATTTGCCCCCTCGCCGCAGCCTCTCTCCTGATTACCATGGTGACAGGTGGCTTGAAAGTCATAAATGGATGGGATTCTGGAGGAGCTGAACAGAGCAGCTGGTGGGCCAAGGTCATAAAGGCACTCTGATTCAAATGATTTTAGGATATTGGGATCAGACTTGAAAATCTTTCTCCCATCCAGTTCTTTCCTAGAGACAGTAAATTAGGATGGTCCCAGATGACTTCTCACTTTTCTTAACTAGAGAATATGAGATGCTCATGCAATCACTAACTAGCATCAAGGGGTAAGAGATGGTATACAGCAGTGTTTCCCTCAGCATTCTCCAGAGATGAGGCTGACACACTTCTGACTCAGAACTCCTGGCCAAGGGATTGTAGCCACTGCTAACATCATCCATCTGTAGACAATATGCTAAAAATTTGTTCTGCCAACAGATAGGCAAGCTGCATGGAACAGCATCTGGGAATGTGGGAAATGGTCGTCTTTCAAGATTATGCATTATACCCCATGTTGGCCTCCCAGGACCACTGTGATTAATATTTTAAGTCAGTTTTGCCAACACTGCTGTTCAGGGACGACACGCCGAGCATCCAGAGAGACATTCAGAGTGCTGAGAAACGTGCACCTATTTGAGCCAGGCAAACAGCTCAGTACCAGCACACCTTGCCTGCTGTCGGGTCCCAACTGAAGTGACAAATCGTGTCTGGACAAAGGATGGCAAGAGACGAAGAAGAGGGAAAGGATAAAGCTTAGCAAGTTTTTCACTAACATTTTGATTTTAGAATGTTCAATAGATCAAGCGTTCATGAATTGTAGCCAAAATTCTTGAAGATGAAAGAAATAAAGTAGAAGGTTGGCCCAAGGTTTTCAGAAGACTAAGTATGGCAAGTTTTCTGCAAAGAGCAATGGACTTAATGTGTCCTCAGTTCTGTTTACTATTTACTAACAGTCTCAGAATTCTCATCATTAAGAAATCCTCCTTTGCCGGATTAGTGGAGGCTGAATCAAAGTAATATTTGTGATCAATGTCAGTCATGAGCTGTTAGTTACTGTTATTAATTTTAATAAGATAAAATCCCATTCTAAATAAGCTCTGTATCAGCTTTTTGAAAGGAACATGATCAGACAGCTAAAATGCTAAAACTTGAACTAGGTCTTCTAACTTTAGTTCTTGATGTCAGGTCTACCTCTGTGACATCCCAATGCCTCCTCCTTTAACTAAACTCTTGCTGTATCTTGGCAATTTGCAAAAGAAGTTGCGCTTCCGGGTCACAAGTGTTCATGGCTAAGTGTCAATTTCTTCGAGAAGCAAGGTCATACAGTTAAGCATTCCTCTCTGTCGCCTTTCCCCTTGTGTCTGCATCTCCCCAGAATGGCATTAGCTGTCAGTTGCCTGGTTCCATAAGTTGGAGTAAAAGAAAACAATAAGCAAACAGAAGTACTTTTAGTTTGAGTAAACTTTGGATAAACAGCAAATTGAAAGGCAAACAGACGGACTGTGACCTGGATTTGGCTCCAACAGATCTGGACAAAAATTCGAGTCTCATCACCAACTAGCTGTGAGATCTTAGGCCAAGTAATTTAATTTCCCTGAGCCATGGTTTCATTTTCTGTAAAATAGGGATAATAATGATGCCAAGCCTATCTCAAGGTTGCTTGGATGAAAAAATAATGTAATAATATATACAAATGCCCTTGTCATTATAAAGAATTATAAAATGATTAGCCATTAGCTGTTATAGCAGGTATTAAAATGCTAAAACGTTTCGGCTCAATCTGCTATCTACTCCATTCTTCTAATTGTTCAGAAAAAACTGCACCCATGACTCGTCTCTTTTTTCCTTCCTCCCTCTCTCATGCATTCATAGCAGTCATTTGATCTACATTCAAAATACATACAGAATCAGAACACTTGACACCAGTCTGTACAAGTGTGTATCAGTCACTCAGTCATGCCTGACTCTTGGTGGCCCTGTACGCTGTGGCCCACCAGGCTCCTCTGTCCGTGGGATTCTCCAGGCAAGAATACAGGAGTGGGTTGCCATTCCCTTCTCCAGGGGATTTTCCTGACCCAGGGATCGAACCCAGGTCTCCAGCATTGCAGGCGGATTCTTTACCATTTGAGCCACCAGGGAAACCAATCTACTTCCACCCTGTTCAAAAGCTCACCATCTCTTGTCGGAGTTTCAGGGAGAGCCTTCAACACATCTCTGCTTTCACCTTTGCCTCTCTCCTACCTCCTTCCCCACCCAGCTCCCCCCACCCCCAATTTTTTCAGCACGATAGCCAAACCAATTTCTTTCAAAATAAGTATGACACTCTTCTACTCAAAACCTTCTAGGACTTCTGATTTTACTAAAAATAGAAGCTAAAATACTTACAATAGCCTTCATAGTCTTTTTATTCCTTTAAGGCTGTCCTTCTAATAAATCACAACATATATGTCAAAACAATTTGCAGTCTCTGAAGACCAACTAAGAGGCTGTGAAACCATTCACTTCCAACTTTAACCTCCCATGGAGTTTGGACAGATTTCAAGCCACTTTCCTATCTGTTTGGCTTCCCTGGTGGCTCAGACGTTAAAGAATCTGTCTGCAACGCAGGAGACCCAGGTTCAATCCCTAAGTTAGGAAAGATCCCCTGGAGAAGGGAATGGCCACCCCCTCCCATATTGTTGCCTGGAGAATTCCATGCACAGAGGAGCTTGGCAGGCTACAGACCAGGGGACCTATCTGTTATTATTTCTGTGTTAGATCATAAGATGTGGCTTTAGACCAGGCTCTCAAAATTCTAGAAACCAACCTTTCAACACAGGCAACATCGTGCACCCACATGGAATACCTGTGAAGCTCAGGGAAATCACCTTACAATCCAGTCAAGGGAGAGAACAGAGCTGACCTCTGGTCTAAGCTCCCAAGAGACCACGCTAGAGTGTCAGGGCTCTGTGTCTAAGTACCGCTGTCTTTCATCTGTCATGCGTCAAAATCCCGCCCCCTAGCCATGGCTGACCTTGTGTAACACCGCCTTCCTGGCTCCTTAAATAACCTATCCAGTCAAGAGTGGTTATTCCTTCCCTTGCCCAACCCCCACCCCCAAATTTCTCCTTCTCAGTTTTCCTCTTCTAAAACTACTGAGTAAGTCTGTCAAGTACTGACAGATTGTCTTTTCCTCCAAGACAAAATTAGTAACATTGGTTCATTGTAACATTAGTTCTCAAGGCAAGTAGGGAAAAGATCCTTCAGAATTTCATAGTGGGGATTCGAGGATGATGAGACTTCTGAAATGGCCCACACTCCACAGAGTGTGGAGTGTGTTTCTCTCTCAATAAATCTACTTCTTACCTATCTGCACCCCTCCCCCACCAAAAAAGTGTGATGAGAAAGACCACACTTTCCTGTAGGGTAACATACCTTTTCAGAGAGAGATTTGTTGTCCCTCCCTCCCCACCAAGCCCCCATCCCAGCCCTGCCTTCTCCAGTCTCATTTCAGTGTGTTGACTCTGTAGACCAGACCAGCAGTTCCTCAAAGCAGGTTAGGGAGAGTCATCCCGCACGATCATCTGGGGTAAATTTTGAATACCTGGACACCTGAGCTACTTCTCTAGAAGTCCCTAGAAATTCAGATTAAGTAAAAATTAAGATTAAGATTAAGGGCCTGAGCCAGGACCTAGGTATAAAATTCAGCATCAAATGATCAGCAAAGTTTGGCAGTAACTAACTTAGGGGTGAATGTTAATAGATTTTTAAGAAGGAAAAAAGAGGACTATAAATGCCAGCATGGCACAAGAGAGAAGTGATCTAGGTAGATGATGCAATTTTCCAATTGAAGCTCATTTCATTTTTTTAAATAATTAATTTATTTAGATATGTCTTAGAGGTGGGGAAAAGTTTTGGTTTGGGCTTAGGTGACAACAGGGAATGAATATGTGGGCCAAATATTACAATATTTTTTCTTTTGAAAGTTATATTTCTCAGGATACAGTAATAAATGGACATCCTAGTAACTATATGGCTTCCCAGGTGGCGCTAGTGGTAAAGAATCCACCTGCCAATGCAGGAGATGCAAGAGATGCAGGTTCAATCCCTGGGTTGGGAAAATCCCCTGGAGTAGGAAGTGGCAACCCACTCCAGTATTCTTGCCTACAAAATCCAATGGACAGAGAAGCCTGGCAGGCTACAGTCCATGGGGCAGCAAAGAGTCAAACACAACTGAGCAATTGAGCACACAGTAACTATACATTAGCTTATGTGGGCTTGTTTGCTATGAGTCTGTTTTAAGAGACACATCTGTTATCATTATGTTAACAAAATCAGGTTTCTGAACCTGAAAATCTCCAGGCTTTGAGAGGGCCTGTGAGAGCTTCACCTCATTCAAAACCCATAAATTAATAGCTGGTGGAAACCCCTAGGTACCCTAACATCTTTTACCCATTAATATATAATTAATACATGGGAAATGATCAATAGGGAAGATCTGGAAACTTAGATACAGGTCTTGAATTTGGCCAGTTTGCTCTGTAATACTGGTCACTCACAGGACCACTTGTATGCTCAACTCCTAGTCCCAGGCATTGTGCTTGGCATCTGACATACGTTATCCTGTTCAATTATCCCACTAACCCTGCAAAAGAGTTATTACGTGGCAGACACTGCCAGATTTCCACACCTTAACTGTTCTCTCCTTTGTACTTAGCAAAAGATCCCCACTTTGATGTTAGGTTCTTAACACCTCGAGCGTATATAAGATGACTGGAACTCTAGCGGCTGCCTTGGACTCTAAAAGGACTTTAAGGATGGAAGCCACATACCATGGAGGCAACGTGGAAATAACCTGAGTTCCTGATGCTAGAAGACACTATACATTCCCTGGATGGTCTCCGTCTGTAATTCGTTTACAAAAGAAAGAAAGAAAGAAACCACTATAATTTTGGATTTTATTTTTATGTTGCCAAACATAATCCTAAGTGGTACAGAACTGGATTCTCATTTTAGATTTAGGAACCCAAGTACAGAGAGGTTATATAATTTATCTGATATTATACAGCTGGGAGTATTGAGCAGAAATTATTCACCTGGAAGTATGATTCTAAGACCAATGTTCTTGAATATATGCTATATAGGCCTTCCAAAAAAGAAAATTTTGCTTTTATGTTTGGTATGGAAGAAGCAAACTAGTTATCCACTGATGCTTTTCATATGCCAGACACTGTGCTAGGTATTATCAGATATATCATCATGTTTGTTCTTTAAGCTTGGGTTTCTCTGAATCTAAAAATTAGGTGATTAAATTATCTTCTTTTTTTTTTTTTTTTTTTGTCATCTCTGTAAACCAAAACCAAAAATATTTCCTACAGTTTAGCAGGGAGCACTTGCCAATCTACAGCCGATCTTTTCTCCAACTCAAGCAGCTCCATAGGAGAAAGTGATCTCTTCATTTTTGATGAACACTCAGACATGGGATTCAAACAAGCCCAACGTGTTCTCGTCCTTGGCTTTCCTTTCAAAGTCACTCTCCCGCTGTGGAAGCAGTATTAGAACCTTCAGACCCATTGCAAACAGGATAAAGGATAATAGAAATAAATAGCTCTCCTGCCACAGGAAAGAAATGAAAAAGGAAAGAGAAAGGCTCTTTTTCCCAACCAGCAGCTTCATATTACAAGGTTAAAAAAAGAAGAAATGCCCATACAACACAAACATATACCTGCCACATAAAAATACAGCAAGTGAAAACTGAAACTAGAGAATTATGAAACACCAAACACCATGTTATATTTAAGTACAATTGAAGTGTTAAATGTAAATGTAATTAAGTAGTTGAAGTTCTAAAAAAGAAAAAAGTGGTTATTTAAGCTTGAGATTAAAAACAGGACCCTTACCTTAGAAGCAAGGAAAAGATCACAAAGAGGGGAAAAAATCAACGTATTTGATTATTTTTAAAAATTAAAAGAAATACAAATGACAAATAGGAAAGATTTGAGTTTTCTGAGAAATGAAAGAATTACACATTACAATGACAAATAATCATTTCTAACACGTCAAGCAAACATGTTTAAATGATAAATCTTAATGTTAACCAAAAGATAATTAAACAAGTCCCATTGAGGGTAGGGAAATAAAGTGCATAGCATCTCTAGCAAGAATTTTAGCAATGACTGACTATTTACCCAAGAATTCAGACCAAACCATCTATGTAAATATTTTTATTTTTTCAAATATTTTATCAGGCACGACCTTTGACTCTTTCTTTAAATAAAAACCACTCTTAAATTATAAATATTTGCTTTCGCTGAAGATATTTATCTAATGAAATGCACAGCAGGCTCAGTGGATTTCCAGAACTGATTTGGTAATGCTAGATTTATCATAAGAAGCGTGGAGTTTCCCAAGGGAACTAATGGAAGTGCTCTGAAATCCTCCATAAAGTGAATGTTTTAGGATGATGGCTAGGGCAAGAGTCTCACGAATTCATTCACTCATCCTCCAGCCAATGGTTTTGATTGTCTACTATGTGTCAGGTATGAAGGTAGACCCTGTGTATCTGACGGTGAGCAGGAAGCTTGTCAGTTGTCACCCTCAAGGATCATCTAGTACAGTGATACAAATAGTAATCAATTTATTACACAAACTAACGGGGACATTGCAATTGTAGAGATATTCATGTCTTGAATGAGGTTGCATGGTACCCAGAGAGCAGATACTAGAGAAATGATGCAATGACAAAGCCTTTCATTTTGTTGTGAGTGTAATGGAAACTTTTATCCACAGATTTGACTCTTGATTTCAACTATTCCCTGACACACTTGTAGGTCTCTGTTTTTTAGCTAATGAATGAGCCTTCCTCCCTGTAGCTTTGCTGTTCTCTCTTCAAGGCTTTGGAAATTTGTGAAAATCTCTGAATTCACCCCTTATGAATAGCAAGTGTCTATCCTACAACTAGTATTTCTATCCCTAGCATTAGAGCTCTCTCAAAATTATGGTGTTGAAAGAAACCTCTGTGCTTAGTTGCCGTGCAATCAGCATCTGTCTTATTCATAGCTTTATCCTCTCTCTACAACTTGTGCCCATCATATGCATTATACATAATTCTTTGTTGATGAGTTACTGGGATGGCTGATTTAGAAGAGCTATAAGAAGGTTCTGAAAAAGCAACTTGCAACTCTGTTAGTCAGAATTAGCTGGTGGGCTGAAGAGAGAAATAAAGAGAGAGAAAGAAGAAAGAAGCCAAGTCCACATGTACTAACTCCAAAAAATATAGAACCAGAATCTCTAGGGATGGAACTCAAAAAGCATATTTTTTATCCAATCCGGGTGATTCTGATGCAGTCTATTAGAAGTCCATATGAAGGAACATTTGAGGTGGTTAAAGGAACACTGGGGGCTTCCCTGGTAGCACAGTGGTAAAGAATCTGCCTGCAATGCAGGAGACCTGGGTTCGATCCCTGCATTGGGAAGACCCCAAGGAGGAGGGAATGGCTACCCACTCCAGTATTCTTGCCTGGAGAATTCCATGGACAGAGGAGCCTGGCAGGCTACAGCCCATAGAGTTGCAAAAAATCAGACATGACTGAAGCAGCTAAGCAGCAAGGATTGCTGAGTATTATTCTCCTTTTATTTTATTATTTTACTGACATGGCACTGTGATGAAATTGATGGAATACCATTGACACTAATGAGGTAACAAGGTAGAGGAGTGACCCATATGAATGACCAGAAATGTATAGAAAAAGAAATAGAAAGGAACTTATTTGTATACAAGAAAGCCTAGACATAAATCATTTTTCAAAAATAGTTATTGTCAAATTTTACATGCCATCTATTTCCCCAATAACCAAATCATAAAATATATACTGTGTGCCAATGAAGTTTCCTACCTATACTGTGAGTGGCAAATCTGATTTTGTACCTCACATCCTCAGGGTATTTAAATAGTGATATGAATACTTATGCAAATGTATGAGTGAGGAAAAAATACCTTATGGGAAAGGAGGGAAGTAGAAAAGGTCTTAGCTTCCTTGAGCACTAGTTATAATGCTCAGTTTTTATGATGTTGCTGCTGTTGTTTAATCAACAACTCAGGTCTGACTCCCTGTGACCTCATAGAGTGTAGCCTGCCAGGCTTCTCTGTCCATGGGATTTCCCAGGCGAGAATACTGCAGTGGGTTGCCATTGCTTTCTCCAGGGGATCTTCCCGACCCAAGGATGGAACATGCATCTTCTGCATTGGCAGGGGGATTCTTTACCACTGAACCACCAGGGAAGCCCTTTTATGATGCTGGGTGATCTACAAATATCTCATTTAAGAATTTGATTATAATCACTTTGCTGCTGCTAAGTCGCTTCAGTTGTGTCCAACTGTGTGCAACCCCATAGACTGCAACCCACCAGGCTCCCCCGTCCCTAGGATTCTCCAGGCAAGAACACTGGAGTGGGTTGCCATTTCCTTCTCCAATGCATGAAAGTGAAAAGTGAAAGTGAAGTCGCCCAGTCATGTTCAACTCTTAGCGACGCCATGGACTGCAGCCTACCAGGCTCCTCCGCCCATGGGATTTTCCAGGCAGGAGTACTGGAGTGGGGTGCCATTGCCTTCTCATAATCACTTTAGTCACGAGGAAATCAAGGTTTTTAAAATGAACTGAATCCTGAGATTGTTTCACTCCTGAGTCTATGCTCTTGCCTCCAGTAGACACATAACTAGGATGACACAGCCTGATTTTTCTCGGGACAGTCCCAATTTATGCCTGCTGACTCAGCATAATCTTTGACAGCATCTGCTTTCACCCTCAAAAGTATCCCAATTTAGGTATTAATTATGTGGCCTCTAAGTATGGAACCCGAATATTAGATGTAAGTAGACTATAGATATCAAAGATGGACTTCTGTGAGACATACGTTGGAGTCAGACACATCTACATTCTAATCCCTGCTCTTCCAATTAGTATTGTTGATGTTGTTTAGTTGCTAAGTCATGTCAGACTCTTTTGTGACACCATGGACTGTAGCCCACCAGGCTCCTCTGTCTGTGGGATTTCCCAGGCAAGAATATTTGAGCAGGTTGTCATTTCCTTCTCCAGGGATTCTTCCCAATCCGTGGACTGAACCCATGTCTCCTGCATTGGCAGGCAGATTATTTACCACTGAGCCACCCGGGAAGCCCTTCACTTAGTTCGGGCTTGGCCAAAAAGTTTGTTTGGGTTTTTCCATAATATTTTACAGACAGAAAAACCCAAAGAATGTTTTGGCCAACTCAATAGTATCGTGTGCTGTTTACTGAAACTGGAATCTTGGGCCAGTTACTTTATCTCCCTAATACTCAGTTTCATCAACTACAAAATGGAAATAATAATGCCATCTTCCTCCTAGGACTGGGTGAAAATTGAAATTTCAGAAACAATATTTACATGACACAATTTAAAGGATAGATGAAGAAAATAGTTTCTCTCCAAGATGTAACAAGGACAGTTTGCCAACTGTCTGTTGACCTTAAGTAACTAATACAATTATGTAAAGTTTAAAAATAAAATAAAATTAGAAAAAAAAAATGAGACCCATACTTTTGAAAATGGACAGGGACAATCATTCAAACATGACATACTTAATGCCTTGTGGGAAGCATTTTCACTTCAAATCACTGTTTTGTTCAACATGTCTGAGTTATGGTTTCTTTCTAGAGAATGAACATTTAACCTGAAGATGATAATATGCACAAAGCCTTGTCTTTATATCCAGTAGAAAATAACATGGTTTCAACTGTCCAGCGTTCATCTCTTTGAGGCTTCCTTTTGTAATTTGTTTCAGGGTTTAAAAAATATCAGATCTCACAGTTTGGAGCCTTTCAGCAACATGTCATGGACACGGGTAGGGAGATGAATTGGAGATTGGGATTGACGTATACACACTACCACGTGTGAAATAGACAGAAGTTGGACGGTGCAGCAGAGCATGGGGAGCTCAGCTCGGTGCTCTATGGCCACGTGGAAGGGGGGCTCCAAGGGAAAGGGAATATGTATACATATATGGCTGGTTCACTTCGCTGTACTGTGGAAACTAACACAACACTGTAAAGCAATTTTATTCCAATTAACTAAACAAATAATAAAAGGCATATTATTTGAGAGATGACATCTATCCATCTAATATCTGAAAGTTTTACAGCCTACCATTGAGCATATAGAAGCCAGCAGAAGAAAGGCAAGCATTAGGCACTGTTTTATTCTCTGCAAATGACTGTCAGTTTACTATATGTGTTGCCCAACAAGCACAGATTGTCAGTTTCAGTTCAATTCAGTCTCTCAGTCGTGTCCAACTCCTTGAGACCCCATGAACCGCAGCACGCCAGGCCTCCATGTCCATCACCAACTCCCAGAGTCTACCCAAACTCATGTCCATTGAGTCAGTGATGCCATCCAACCATCTCATCCTCTGTCGTCCCCTTCTCCTCCCGCCTTCAATCTTTCCCAGCATCAGGGTCTTTGCAAATGAGTCAGCTCTTCACATCAGGTGGCCAAAGTATTGGAGTTTCAGCTTCAGCATCAGTCCTTCCAATGAACACCCAGGACTGATCTCCTTTAGGATAGACTGGTTGGATTTCCTTGCAGTCCCAGGGACTCTCAAGAGTCTTCTCCAATATCACAGTTTAGGTATTACTAAATTTAGCATATGAGAAATATCAACACAGTTCTCAGCCTTCCTCACTTTTTACCTCTCACGACTGGCTTTTTTGTTGATCTGAGCTCAACCTCATTTTACCCTATGTGCTTGTATCAAGGCAACTGTAGAAATGACTGTAATCCCATTCCCAGACCAGTCAAGGCTTGAGGACTAGCTGTAGGACACAAATCAGGCCAATGAGATCCTTAAACATCTTTCCATATAATATCCTCACTAAGGAAATGGCAACCCACTCCAATACTCTTGCCTGGAGAATCCCATGGACAGAGGAGCCTGGCAGACTATAGTCCTGGGGTCACAAGAGTTGGACATGACTGAGCAACTAAACCATCACCACCACCCCTGCCATAGCGCTCTATCCCTTGGCCCATTAGGATACTGCCAAAGGCAAATACTGGCACGTGTCAGCTCCACATGGCTTACACCAGAAGGAAATGCACAATCTGACCCAACCAGACATCCAGAGGACTGTGAGCTTCTCTGGGGTGCCATCTTCCTCCCTGAGAATTTTCTCCTTGGGTAAGTATTAATAGTAAGATGACTTCAGCAATGCCACGTGTAGATACACCAGTGCCTGGAAGAAGAAAGGGAATGTGTATTCCTGGAGCGCCCTCTTTCTAGCAGACAACCCTTCTCCAGAGCCCGTAGATGACTTCCCTTAGAGCTGGTGGGTTTGAATTTTTCTCATTTTGGGCTCCTCAAACCTTAAAGTGAAAGTGAAGTCATTCAGTTGTGTCTGACTCTTTCCGACCCCATGGACTGTAGCCTACCAGGCCCCTCTGTCCATGGGATTTTCCAGGCAATAGTACTGGAGTGGATTGCCATTTCCTTCTCCAAGAGACCTTCCCGACCCAGGGATCTAATCCGTGTCTCCCGCATTATAGACAGACGCTTTACCGTCTGAGCCACCAGGGAAGTGGTATGGAAATGGGATTATAGTTATTTCCATTATTGCCTCAAGACAAAGCGTTTAGGGTAGAATGGAGAAATAAAGTAACCACATGACCTCTACCATCCTTTTAACTTTCATTCTTCAACACTATCAAAATTTGTTTGTTGTGTGTGCCTATCAACTTATCACTGTAATTTTAGACTCTACGACATAGCTGTGCATTAATTCATTTGTGCTAAGTTGCTTCAGTCGTGTCTGACTCTTTAAGACCCTATGGACTGTAACCTTCCAGGCTCCTCTGTCCAAGAGATTCTCCAGGCAAGAATATAGGAGTGGGTTGCCACTCCCTCCTCCAGGGGATCTTCCTGACCCAGGGATCGAACCCATGGCTCTTGCGTCTCTGCACTGGTGGGGAGTTCTTTACCACTAGCATCATCTGGGAAGCTGCAGTTATCACACAATAAATATTGGTTGAGTGATTATGTTGATGCTATCTGCAATAAAGGCCACTTTCTAACTGAAAGAATTTTTATGACATTTGACATTCAGATGGGTAGCATTACTCTTAGTGTGTAGCAAGTCAAGAAAATGAGGCCACAAATGCATTAAAAAAAAAAAAAAGAAAACAATGGGATAATAGGTAAGCAACCAGATCCCGAGGGACATGATGCAGACTATCCACAGAGGAGTCTTCCGAGACAGCAGCTCTCTCTAATGATGAGGACGCTGTTTTTTTCTGCAGGTCATTCAGTTTGAGTCTGTATTTATTTATTGGCAAATGAAGCTACAGGGCAGAATGGAAGTAGCCTGGGTCTCATCGTGAGGCTTGGCCTGCAGGTCTGCTGAGCACCTGTCTCAGTCATTTTGGTACTTACTCTAGCATTCACTCTGAACCTCTTTTGCTTATCTATAAAGAATAAGGGAAAATTATCATAACTATACAAAGATTGCAGACCTAACGGTGGATCTATCCACAACCAATTGTGATTAATCAGGGTCATGTTAAAAAACATTTTTCCTGTGAGTTATGTAGGTTCTAGATAATTGACTTTACTCACTCCCACATTTTCCCCCTATGCTTGCTTCTGGGTCTTCTGATTTTGCATCCCTCTAATTCTTTTTAATTCAATATTTGATTTTTCTAGCCTTTGACTGAAAGTGTCCTTGGGATTCTACTTTGACTGCCCCCTCTTAGGATTGAGGATGATATAAATTACCTTCTGGAAAACACTACCTGGATCAAAACATCCCCTGACACTTGCTTTCTGTATACTGCCCTCATGGGTAAGTTAGTTTAAACTGATATGGGGGCTAGAGTCAGGCAAAGTCAGATATGGAATTAATGTTTGTGGCAGTTGTAGATATGATAGCAGTAGCTCTCACACTCCAGTGGGCACCAGAATCATCCAGAGGACTTGTTAAAACCTTAATTGCTGTGCCTTTCTGCACAGCAGAACTTCTGTTTCAATCAGTCTGGAGGGAGGTTTGAGAATTTACATATCTATTAAGTCCTGTATAAGGTGACACTGAGCCTGCTTACTGGGAGACTTTGGGACCTTTTGCTCTAAGGACTCTACAAATGGTCATAGTAGCTGAATAAGGAGCAGCCAAGTTGGTCTAGAGAGGCTCTCTCCCTTCAGTTCAGTTCAATCACTCAGTCGTGTCAGACTCTGCGACCCCATGGACTGCAGCACGCCAGGCCTCCCTGTCCATCATCAACTCCTGGAGTTCACCCAAACCCATGTGCATCGAGTCGGTGATGCCCTCCAGCCATCTCATCCTCTGTCATCCCCTTCTCCTCCTGCCTTCAATCTTTCCCAGCATCAGTGTCTTTTCAAATGAGTCAGTTCTTCGCACCAGGTGGCCAAAGTATTGGAGCTTCAGCTTCAGCATCAGTCCTTCCAATGAATATTCAGGACTGATTTCCTTTAGGTTGGACTGGTTGGATCTCCTTGTAGTCCAAGGGCCTCTCAAGAGTCTTCTCCAACGCCACAGTTCAAAAGCATCAATCTCTCCCCTCAAGTTTAGTTAAATCAGCAAACAGAGGTAAGTATGTGCCATACATAGGTTTACAAAGGTGAAAAAAATATTCCCTGCCCTCAGGGAGCTTACAGTTTAGAGAAGTGAACATGTGACAGATGTTGTCCAGCACACAAAAAGTGTGTGCTGTAAGTGTTCACAGGGTACTGTGGGACAGTGGATGAGGGTAGAAAACCAAGAAAGGGGGGTCAGGAAAGGCTTCCAGGAGATGGCTCAGTTGCCTCATTAAGCTTACGGTATAGCTTAGTGGTGGGAGAGGTATATGGAAGTAACCCCTGTACCAAGAGAATTAAGAACGGACATGGTGAGGGTGTATGAGAGGTGCAGGCACAGCAGAAGCATCATCAGTCAGCCTGGGACATTCTGAAAGGCTTCTTGGAACATAAAGTTTGTGATTCTGACTTAAGGAATAAATAGGATTATCCCAGGCAGAAAAGATTCCAGAGGGAACAAGTTATCAAGATATGGAAGAGCTACATGACTTTAAGGAAAGTTAATAATCAGTCTAGGGAAGGTAGAGTGTACGTGATGTCAAGCATACATTGGAAAATGAGAACTGAATGCTGTGTGGGGGGCAGATCGTGCAGAGTTTCGGGTTCTAGATTAGTAAGCTTGGATACTATTCTCTATGTAGAGACTGTGGGGAACAGGACAGCATATTCCCTACTTATAACTATCACTTTTTACTCAGCAACAGCGGGTCAGCCCCATTTGACAGTGCTGTTCTGTGCCTACAGTTACCTGCCCTGGAAGCAGTGTGAAAGACAGACACCTCTGTGATCTAATGAGCCTTGTGATGAAATGCGGGAGTCTGGAGGGCAGTAGCCAAGCATCACAGTGCTAGAAACTGTAGGACTCAGTAACTGATTAGATTCAGAAAGTCAAAGAAAAAGAGAAGGGAGAGGGTTCTGATATTCAAATTGGATTGTTTGGAAGATGGTGATGTCCTAAACCACTTAAACAATGCTAGAGTCGGTAGGACTGAGTAACTGATTGGATTTGGAAAATGAAAGAAAAAGGGAAGGCAGATGACTCTGATATTCAAGTTAGATTGTTTGGAGAAATGGTGATGTCCTAAACCACTTTAGTTGCTGGCCATTTTGACCTAGCGTAAGCTCCCAAGGGGAGTTTATTATAAACAGAGTAACAGCTAACAGTTATTGAGCATCTATAGTGCCAGGCATATAGGTTAAATAAATAAGCAGGGTGAGAATATACAGCCTTGACATACTCCTTTTCCTATTTGGAACCAGTCTGTTGTTCCATGTCCAGTTCTAACTGTTGCTTCCTGACCTGCATACAGGTTTCTCAAGAGGCAGGTCAGATGGTCTCGTATGCCCATCTCTTTCAGAATTTTCCACAGTTTATTGTGATCCACACAGTCAAAGGCTTTGGCATAGTCAATAAAGCAGAAATAGATGTTTTTCTGGAACTCTCTTGCTTTTTTGATGATCCAGCAGATGTTGGCAATTTGATCTCTGGTTCCATTCAGAAAACTAAGATCATGGCATCCAGTACCATCATTTTATGCCAAATAGATGGGGAAACAGTGGCTGACTTTATTTTTCTGGGCTCCAAAATCATTGCATGGTCATGTATGGATGTGAGAGTTGGACTATAAAGAAAGCTGAGTGCCAAAGAATTGATGCTTTTGAACTGTGGTGTTGGAGAAGACTCTTGAGAGTCCCTGGGACTGCAAGGAAATCCAACCAGTCTATCCTAAAGGAGATCAGTCCTGGGTGTTCATTGGAAGGACTGATGCTGAAGCTGAAACTCCAATACTTTGGCCACCTGATGTGAAGAGCTGACTCATTTGCAAAGACCCTGATGCTGGGAAAGATTGAAGGCAGGAAGAGAAGGGGACGACAGAGGATGAGATGGTTGGATGGTATCACCAACTCAATGCACATGGGTTTGGGTGGACTCCGGGAGTTGGTGATGGACAGGCAGGCCTGGCATGCTGTGGTTCATGGGGTCATGAAGAGGCGGACACGACTGAGCGACTGAACTGAACTGAACTGAATAGTGCCAGGCACTAGTTATCTCATTTCCTATCCGTAATAGTATTGATGAGCTAGGGACTATTTTCATCCCCATTTTACAGAAGAGGAAAATGACACCAGAGCTTTTAACCAAGGTCACATGGCCAGTAAGTGGTAGAGGTAAGATTTGAAATCAAACAACCTAGACCAAAGTCTTTGCTCTAATCAGCATTTCTCAGCCACAGGTAATTCTTGTCTCACAGAATCCGCACCTTTGCAGAAGGAATACAGCCAGCTCTCAGGAAGGGCTGAAAATTGGGAACAGAAATGGATGGCCAAAAAACAATGGTCTTCATCTTTTATGGGCTTCCCTGGTGGCTCAGCTGGTAAAGAATCCACCTGCGATGTGGGAGACCTGGGTTCGATCCCTGGATGGGGAAGATCCCCTGGAGAAAGGAGAGGCCACCCACTCCAGTATTCTGGCCTGGAGAATTCCATGGACTGTATAGTCCATGGGGTTGCACAGTCGGACATGACTGAGTGACTTTCACCATCAACATCTTTTATAGCCACCTGGTGGAGTGTGGGAATAGTGCATAGACAGGTTCTATCCTTGGTTCCCAAGGTTATATGACTGAGTTTTGGCTCTTTCTCTCTTAATTTTATTCTTATTTTTACTCTTACTCTCTTTCTAGATGCCAAATGCCTGGCAAAATAATTCTGCCTGGGGACTTCCCAGGTGGTCCAGTGGTTAAGACGTCACCTTCCGATGTAGGGGTGTGAGTTTGATCCGTGATTGGGAGAGCAAAGATCCCACATATCTTGTAGCCAAAAAAGCAAAACAGAGCAGGAACAACAAATTCAATACAGACTTTCAAAAATAGTCCACATCAAAAAAAAAAAAAAAAAGCTTAACAAAAATAAAATTTTAAAGAAAGAGAATTCTAATTGAACTATGAGTAGACACCCAATTGTGATATAGTCAATGGGGTCTGGGAGGGCTTGAGGGACCATCTCTGTATATAAGAGGCATTTTATCCCTTAACAATCACTGTAAATTGTAAAGAGAGTTCAAAATTTTTCTATCATCAAATATCCCTGGACTTGAAATTTTAAAGAACTGATTTTTAGATCTGCTTTATACAAATGTCATTAAATAAGTGGTTTGTTCTCTCTGGGTCTTGATTTCCTCAAAATTAAAGTCTCCATAAATATCCTTGCCTAGTCCAACTCACAGGCTGATTGTGATGGACCAAACAGAACAACTTCTCCTCCTCCTAGTGTAAGGCGAGTTAAGTTCTTATCACACGTAAGCACTATTTTAAGTCTTTTACGTATTCCTGACGTCACTCTCTCATTAACCCTATGAGATGGTGGCTGATTTATTTAATGGAGAAATTGAGAAACAGAGAAGAAAAACTTGCTCAAGTATACAGCTATAAGCAATGGAATACAGCTTTTGAGGCCACCTTCTCAACAAGTCCTAACATGGAGGTGAAAACACTTAGAAATCAATAAAGCATGACTCAGACGTAAGAAACTGTCATTACTCTCAACCACTGAATCTGAGTACCAGAAAACAGTGTTATAGTCAGAGGATCAGACAATTGAAATATTACTGAGCATCTGGATCTTTGTTTATACAAGTTTTTCATACTCCGGTGTCCTATTTTGGTAGTTTTAGGGAAAAAAAATGCTTTCAATGTTGGCTCAAATTATTTCATGAGAGTCTTTTGGGAAGCACTGTGTTTGGCATTTGTGATAAATATTTTGATGCCTCTCTCAGAAATTTTGGTTTCACTCAGTTTCATGGTTCATAAAATTTATGTGATTTATTACTCGGCCTCACTCAGTTCTAGTTCCAGAGTAAAGTCCCATGACCAAAGGAAACGAGAGCGTGAGAAAAATGGCAAAACTGACTGAGTCAAGGAGCAGAGAGCCAAAAGACCATGGCAGGGAGCCAGGGAGCCAGGGAGGGGAGGGGATCTCCATCATTTCCCAAAGGAACATGCTTTCTCGAGAAAGAGTTCAGTTCAGTTCAGTTGCTCAGTCGTGTCTGACTCTTTGCAACCCCATGAATCGCAGCACGCTAGGCCTCCCTGTCCGTCACCAACTCCCGGACTTCAGGAGACCTACCAAATGAAGAGAAAAGGGCGAGGGTGTTGTCAGGATACAGTAGGGCTCAAAGACTGGTGGACAAGCCCCCTGGCACTGCTGGGCACCTGGATGCTGGGCTGGAGCTCTGAGAAAAAGGCAAGAGTGTTGACCAGAAGGCCTGCCACTAATGTGATCGTAGGCAGAATTTGCCTCTTTCTTTTCTGCATTTAACTAATTCCATGTAGGAAAGAGTGGGAAATGGGAGGTTTCTTTGATTCGTAGATTCATTTATGCAAAAGGTATTAATTGAACCTCTCTTTATGTGGCAGATCTTGTGCTGGGATGCGCAGACCTGAAAAGGTACTCCATACACCCTTTATGAAAGGAGGGATGGAGATTCTGCATACATAGGAGGGAGGTGCTACACAAGGTAGGAGATGCAAAACTGAGATGAGGCCAGGAGATACGCAGAGACCTGAGAGTCAAGCAATATACTTCATCAATAAGGATGAACTGAATTTTTTAAAACAAAATCTTTAATTTTTTTATTTTGTACTGAGAGTCCCTTGGACTGCAAGAAGATCCAACCCATCCATCCTAAAGGAAATCAGTCCTGAATATTCATTGGAAGGACTGATGCTGAAGCTGAAACTCCAATACTTTGTCACCTGATGCAAAGAGCTGACTCATTTGAAAAGACCCTGATGCTGGAAAAGATTGAAGGCAGGAGAAGGGGACGACAAAGGATGAGATGGTTGGATGGTATCACCGACTCAAAGGACATGAGCTTGAGTAAACTCTGGGAGTTGGTGATGGACAGGGAGGCCTGGTGTGCTGCAGTCCATGGTGTCACAAAGAGTCAGAGACGACTGAGCGACTGAACTGGTTGGGGTATAGCCAATTCCCTTCACAATTACTGCCTTGTCATGGTGAAGAGGCTCGTGTAACTCAATAAAGCTATGAGCCATGCTGGGCAGGGCCACCCAAGATGGATGGGACATAGTGGAGAGTTCTGACAAAACATGATCCACTGGAGGGGGGAATGGCAAACCACCCCAGTATACTTGCCATGAGAACCTCATGAATTGTATAAAAGGACAAAAACATATGATACCGAAAGATGCGTCCCCCAGAGTTGTCAGAAGGTGCTCAATATGCTACTGGGGAAGAACAGAGGAGAACTACTAACAGCCCCAGAAAGAATGAAGTGGCTGGCCCAAATCGGAAATGATGATCAGTTGTGGACGTGTCTGGTGATGAAAGTAAAATCTGATGCTGCAAAAAACAGTATTGCATAGGAACCTGGAATGTTAGGTCCATGAATCAAAGTAAATTGCATGCGGTCATCAGGTCAATCAGGACTTTCTCCTGAAAGTCCCTTGGACAACAAGAAGATCAAACCAGTCAATCTTCAGGGAAATCAACCCTGAATACTCTTGAAAGGACTGATGCTGAGCTCAAGCTCCAAAGCTCACAATGCTGACAAAGCTCAAGCTCCGGTATTTTGGTCTCCTGATGCAATCAGACGACTCATTGGAAAAGTCCCTGATGCTGGAAAGACTGAGGACAGAAGAAGAGGGCATAAGAGGATGAGATGGCTGGATGGCATGACCAATGCAATGGACATGAACTTGGATAAACTTCAGGAGATGGGAGGGACAGGGAGGCCTGGCATGCTGCAGTCCAGGGGGTCGCAGAGAGTCTGACATGACTGGGTGACTTAACAACAACATAGCCAACTAGTAACATTGTGATAATTTCAGGTGAACAGCAAAAGGGACCCAGCCATACATATACATGTATCCATTCTCCCCAAATTCCCCTCTCATCTAGGCTGCCACATAATTTTGAGCAGAGTTCCCTGTGCTATACCGTAAGATCTTGTTGTTTATCCATTTTAAACATAGCAGTATGTACATGTCCATCCCAGACTCCCTAACTATCCCTTCTGCCTGGCAACCATAAGTTTGTTCTCTAAGTCTTTGAGTCTCTTTCTGTTTTGTAAGTAAGTTCATTTGTATCATTTCTCTAAGTTCCACATATAAGGGATATCATATATTTCTCCTTCTCTGTGTGACTTACTTCATTCAGTATGACAATCTCTAGGTCCAGGATAAACCAAATTTCAACTACAGCTTATCTTTTTGCAGCAGATTGAAGGGTCAAACTTTGATACAGGTGTAAACCCTGACCTAGACAGCTGTTTGCCAAGAGGATATTTAAGTGTTTGCTCAGCCAAAACTGGGCAAACATATTCTAGTAGAAAAGACTGTGGCTGGGTAGACACAATACACTATTTAATACCATTCCTTAACCATGAATAATTGTGCATTTATATAAAGGTGGCAAAGTAGCACAAGGCAAATTATTTTTCTGCACAAAATTTGAGCTTTGTTTTGAATGATCGGACTATCATAAAACAGAATTAAAGGAGAAATTGGTCGACTAATAAAACACTTTATGATGCAATGAAGATATCAGATAGCGTAAAAACTTGGAGAAAATGAAGTCAAATGACCAGAGTGGAAGGAGAGGTTTCCCCACGGGAGTCTGATCATGCTCTAGACCTGGAAGGATTGCTGTGTTTGGAATGGGATACGACAAGGCCGTTCCATGTAGGAAACAGTGGGAAAGGGGAGGTTTCTGTGATTCGTGGATTCGTTTATGCAATAGGTTATTATTAATTGGACTTCTCTTATGTGGCAGATCCTGTGCTGGGAAATGCAGATATGAAGGGGTGTGCCATCCATTCTTTATCAGTGGATGGGTGGAGAATCTGCACACATAGGAGAGAGGTGCTAGAAAAAAGAAGATGCAAAACTGAGACGAGGGCAGGTGTCAGAGAACTTGAAAGCCAAGCCACAGACTTGCAGGAAAGAGAAGATTATCAGAGGCACTTAAATCAGGAAATGTCAATGATGAAATTGGCAATTAAAGACTATGAATTGAGCTGAGATGTATGGCCAGGAGAAGTCAGCCAGAAGAACATGGCCACAGACTAGGCATGAATTATTGAGACCTGGTCCAGGCTGCTGGCACAGCACAGAGAGGAAAAGACCGACGCAGATGATATTCTAAAGGAAGAAGACAGGAGAGGGTAACCTGTGATGCTTCTGAGTGCTTCCTGCTGTGACTGGAGGTGGTGACTGGTCAGAGACCGAGGAACTGGACGGAAGAGTGTGCTCGGGCATCCTCCTAAATGTGATGTGTAGCTAACAGAAAGTAGTAAGCCCTTAAAGCCCCAATTACACCTTCACTAATGGCATGGCTCAGGGCATTTCTTTTCTTGTTGCTTTCTATTTCTTTTGCTGTCTCATATTTGGTACAGGATTTCCAGTGGATGCAGAGAAAAGAAACAGACCTAACATCAGGCTTCTTCATGTCTTTGGGAAACGACAAGACGACACTTAGAGGTCCTTGTTAAGAGGAAGGCTGCCCCGAGTTGAAGTGTCCCTGCGAGGCGTGGAACAGCTGGCTGTTTCCTCTGGGCCACACGGGCACACTGATTCCAGGCTCCTCTCAGCAGAGGCCGTCACACTGAGCTGAAGGCTCTGGCGGAGCAGGTGAGGGGCTGGGGAACAATGCCCAGTTACCTAGGATGCGTGCCAGCCTCATTTTACTCCACCCCAAAGGGAACGTTTATTTGCTGCTCACCCACAGGGCAAGCCGTGCTTCAAGAATACATATGCTTCAAGAGTACAGCATCAAGGACATATATCCAGACTAGAGCAGAAAAGTTCATTTCTGCTAACTAGAAGATTAAATCAAAAGTGTCTTACTTACTAGAAAAAAATAAAAATTAAAAGTGTATTGTGTGTGTGTGCTTAGTTGCTCCGTCATGTCAGATTCGTTGCGACCCCACAGACTGTAGCCCACCAGGCTCTTCTGTCTGTGGGCATTCTCCAGGCAAGAGCATACTGGAGCAGGGTTGCCATGCCCTGCTCCAGGGGATCGTCTCCACCCAGGATTCAACCCCAAGTCTCCTGCATTCCAGGCAGATTCTTTACCATCTGAGCTTACTCACTGCCAAAATACTACCTTTCTTGCTCCCAAATGTTTCCGATTTTTAAGCCTCTTTCTTTGGCCAAAAGACAAGATTCTGAGGCCATGTTCCTTCCAATCTCTATTGTAAAAACCCTGCTTTCCACCAGAAAGCAAGTTGAGTGTCTTTCCAGAGAGCCTAACCCAGAAAATCTATCCCAGAGGCAGGGTCTGGGGACAAGCAGGGCTGAGTGTAGTCATCCCCCCGGAGATCACTGTCAGTAGAATTTTACTTTTTGTACAGAATAATTTTAACAGAACTGGGAAACATGACAGGCTGTGCTGCTGCTGCTGCTGCTAAGTCGCTTCAGTCGTGTCCGACCCTGTGTGACCCCATAGACAGCAGCCCACCAGGCTCCTCCGTCCCTGGGATTCTCCAGGCAAGAACACTGAAGTGGGTTGCCATTTCCTTTTCCAATGCATGAAAGTGAAAAGTCAAAGTGAAGTCCCTCAGTCATGTCCAACTCTTCGCGACCCCATGGACTGCAGCCTACCAGGCTCCTCCACCCATGGGATTTTCTAGGCAAGAGTACTGAAGTGGGGTGCCATTACCTTCTCCGTGACAGGCTGTGACTGGCACCAAATAAATCTTGTTGAAAAGCAGAAATTCAATCCTGTTGATGTCAAATTTCTGGATGACATACCTCAAGTGGGATCTTGAGTCCGTAAAGACCTTTATGGAGTTTAGGGAGTGATTATGTTTCACTTTACAGTAAGCCCTCCCTCTTATTCCACCTTATTCTTAGAATGAAGTAAGTAATTCTATTCACGGTGGCCTCTCCATCATCAGGGGTTTTCCAACATTATTCCATCTTGAGCGTATCCATTAACTGCAACTTTGCTAACACCTTACCAAGGTCACTGAAAAGCAAAGTATGAATTTTACTACTTGAGACTCTCCACAGCCCAACCCCATAATCTTTATTCCTCATCTGTATTCTGTACACAGGCTGTGTCTTACCATCTTTCCATATTTGTTCATGTTCTTCCTGCTGTCTGGAAAACACTTGCCTCTTGATTCCAAATATCAACATGCAATCTTTATTTTAAAATTGGAAGTGTGAACATGAGGGAAAGGGGGAGAATTGCCATTTACCACCTGTCAGACACAATGCTGTATACTTTGTATAATTAAAACAGGAGAGAAGAGGGCAGGGCACAACCTTTAAAGAATGGTGTAACCATGCGTGTATACATGCTAAGTCATTTCAGTCGTGTCCAACTCTGAGACCCTAAGGGCTATAGCCTGCCAGGCTCCTCTGTCCAAGGGATTCTCCGGGCGAAACTACTGGAGTGGGTTTCCATGCCCTCCTCCAGGGGATCTTCCCAATCCAGGGGTCTACCCAGTACCTCTTAAGTCTCCTGCATTGGCAGGTGGGTTCTTTACCGCTAGTGCTACCTGAGAAGCCCAGTATAACCATAGGACATAAAAATCGGTTAGAACCAACTAGGTCCAAAACGGTAGATCTGACTTCCAGCAGACCTTGGGCCTTGTTGTCTGCTCATCGTGATACATTAGCATGCTAAATGCCACGCTACCAGCGCCATGACCGTTCTAAAAGGAAAGTGAAGTCCCTCAGTCGTGTCCGACTCTTTGCAACCCCGTGGACCGTAACCTCCCAGGCTCCTCTGTCCATGGGATTTTCCAGGCAAGAGTACTGGAGTGGGTTGCCATTGATAGTTCTGAGGCTAACCGTAAATAGTCTAAAAGTGAGTGGTGGCCCAACTCCTGGAAATTACCGCCCCATCCCCCCAAATAATTAGAATAATACTCCCGCTTATTAACCTATGAAATTACCCAGCCCGTAAAAACTAACCAGTCCGTACTTCAGGGGTGTCTCTCTCTCACCTTCTGCGATGGCACACACTCCGTCTATGGAGTGTGTTTCTCTCTAAATAAATCTGCTTTTTACCTATCACTTCATGTCAGAATTCTTTCACAATGAAGCAAGAACCTTAAATTCACCAGCAACATAATTATCTCATGTAATCCCACCAACACCACTGTGCTAATATCCCCATTTTAGAAAAGAGGTGGATGAAGCTTATTGAGCTAGAGTAGTTTTTCCTGATGTAGCAGCCAAGAATCAAAACCAATTTGTCCGAAGCCTGAACCTTCAATCTCTCTGATGCTGTTTCCTGACATTTACTGGACTGTGCCTGGAATCAGCTGAATCTGCTTCCTAACCTGGCTCTGCTGGAAGTCACTGATTGCATCCTTGCTTTCCTCCTCATCACTGAATTCCCTTCCCCACCACCATCTCCCTGAACACAGAGCCTCTGCGGAGGCACCTTTATGCTCAGATTCCTCTCTCTCTCTTTTTTTTAATCAGTATCTCCAGACACTCAAATAAGTCCATCCTCACTTGATTCCTAGGATTGTGCTGTTTCAAAGGCCTACCCAAGGGAGGCCCCAGACTAAAACTCATCTGACCATATTTGAAAAACATTAATAGCCAGTGAGTGTTAGCTTTGTGGTTTCAAGAACACGGGTCTCTAGGAGTTTTATTTTTTTATTATTTTTTATTTTATGTATTTATATGTTTATGTACTTATGGTAAATACATAAGAAAGTACATATCAGAAGTGCAGGCTGAACACACAGATGTGTAACCAACAACCTCAAAGCCCCCCTCATGCTTCCTTTTAGTCTCTGCCTTCCCGAGAGAGGAACACTCAGCTTCCCAGGTCCTAGATCTCTCTTTCCATGACTTGGGTAAGCTGGATGATAACAGTGTATACTATTTGTGTCTGCCCCTTGCCTGGAGAATCCCAGGGATGGTGGAGCCTGGTGGGCTGCCGTCTATGGGGTCGCACAGAGTCGGACACGACTGAAGCGACTTAGCAGCAGCAGCAGCAGCTGTCAGTTCACACTGTCTGTGACATTCATTCATGCGGTTGGAACATACGCAGGTTATTCTTATCGTTGCTGAGCACTCTCTTGCTTAGTTTTATGCTCTCAGAAATGATGAAAATATTTTACTTACGAAGGTCAGAAGAATCCCATATATCAAATGTGCAATATTTAATATATAATTACATTTTCTAATTTTTAAATTATACTTTTTCCTGGCCCAGCTTCATTGAGGTATACTCGACACAGATGAATTTCATATATTTGAGGTATAGAATGTGGTGTTTTGATGTAATGATTACCACAGTCAAGCTAATTAACATATCCACCACCTCGCAAAGTTATGGTTTTTTGTGTGTGGGACATTTTTCTGTGTGCGTGTGTGTGTGGTGAAAACACTTAAGATCAAATCTCTCAACAAATTTCAGGTATACGATACAGTATTAACTATAGCCATCATGCTGGACATTAGATCTCCACAATGTATATCCAAACAGAACCTTCATGCCCTTTGATCAATATCTCCTGACTTCTCTCCACCCCTCACCTCAAGCCCTGGCGGCCACCATTCTGCTTTCTGCTTTTAAGAGTTCAACTCTTTTAGATTCCACATATAGATGAGATCATGCCATATTTATTTTTCTGTGTCTGACTTATTTCACTTAGCATAATGTCCTCCACGTTTATCCATGTTGCCCCAAATGCTGTTGCAGGATTTCTTTCTTTTTTAAGGCTGAATACTATTTCATTGTATACATAAACACGTATTTTCAGTTAGTGGATTATATAGTAGTTAGAAATTGATTAATGAAATCATACTTGTTCAAAGATAATTAGAAGCTTCCTCTGTACTGGAGAAATAGCACATGTTTCATCCCGCTATTATAATCTTTCTTTTTTGCCCTCACTGTTATGACCCTCAGAGCACTTTGCTTCCCTCATAGCTCAGTTGGGAAAGACTCCACCTGCAAGGCAAGAGACCCCCATTTGATTCCTGGGTTGGGAAGATCCCCTGGAGAAGGGATAGGCTACCCACTCCAGTATTCCTGGGCTTCCTTGTGGCTCAGCTGGTAAAGAATTGCCTACAATGTGGAAGACCTGGGTTCAATCCCTGGGTTGGGAAGATCCCCTGGAGAAGGGAAAGGCTACCCACTCCAGTATTCCATGCACTAAACAGTCCATGGAGTCACAAAGAGTCACACACAACTGAGTGACTTTTACTTTCAGAGCACTTTGGTTCTGTGTTAATGAGAACAAACATTTAAATGAGAATTATGCAAGTACCAGTAAATCCTTGATAAGAAATTACTTTAATAATTCCATTTGTTGTTGCTCAGTCATCGAGTCATGTCTGACTAACTCCATGGACTGTAGCACACCAGGCTTCCTTGTCCTTCACTGTCTCCTGGAGTTTGCTCAAACTTATGTCCATTGAGTAAGTGATGCTATTTAACCATTTCATCCTCTGCCGCCCCCTTCTCCTTTTGCCTTCAGTCTTTCCCAGCATCAGGGTCTTTTCCAATGAGCTGGCTCTTTGCAGTAGATGACCCAAGTATTGGAGCTTCAGCTTCAGCATCAGTCCTTCCAGTGAATATTCAGGGTTGATTTCCTTTAGGATTGACTGGTTTGAGCTCCTTGCAGCCCAAGGTACTCTCAGGAGTCTAGAGCACCATAATTTGAAAGCATCAGTTTTTTGGTGCTCGGTCTTCTTTGTAGTCCAACTCTCACATCTGTATGTGATTATTGGAAAAATCTTAACTTTGACTATAGGGACCTTTGTCAGCAAAATGATGCCTCTATTTTTAATATGCTATCTAGGTTTGTCAAAGCTTCCCTTCCAAGGAGCAAGCATGTTTTAATCTCATGGTTGCAGTCACCAACCACAGTGATTTTGGAGACCAAGAAATTTAAATCTGCCACTGCTTCCACTTTTCAGACCAGATACCATGATCTTAGTTTTTGTAATATTGTTTTAAGCCAGTTTTTAACTAATTAATTTAATTAACCCAAATAAATTTCTTGATCAGTTTTCTATAGTACACTTACTATATTTCTAAGTTTTTCATGTGAATAAAACATTGAAGTTGAAAAAAGTTTACAAGGATCTCACATGAATATTGTCTTAAGGGAAAAGAAGCTTAAAGTTTAGAGCTTCTTAGGACTTCTGGACCATTTGGCCCAATATTTTTCAAACACTTTTTCTTCCAACGAACACTCAGTGATGGTGTGCCCATGGGCAAGTCAATTGCCCTTATCTGTAAAGTGGAGATGATTCCTATTCCAGAGAGTTGCAACCCAGATTACAAATTATGATATTTGTGCAAATTCCAAGTAGTATGCTTGACATACAGTAGAGACTCAAGTTTATATATATTTCAAATATATAAGTAGGTAATTGTGTTTGTAGGACCAACCTCACTCCAGACTTGTGATCATTACTGTAAATTACCAGTTAGAGCGGGGAAGTAGTATGAATGTGCTATAAAGAAAATGTGTCTTCATTTCTGAATACTTGAGGTTTATTACTAACCTCCCTTCTTCCTATCTTGATACGGGGAAAGATTGAGGGTAGGAGGAGAAGGGGGCGACAAAGGATGAGTTGGTTGGATGGCATCATTGACTCTACAGACATGAGTTTGAGCAAGCTCCGGGAGACAGTGAAGTACAGGGAAGCCTGGTGTGCTGCAGTCCATGAGGTCGCAGAGAGTCAGACACGACTGAGCAACTGAAAAACAACAAAACTTTCAACCTAAGGCTTAACATTTCCAGCCTTAATACTATTATCTGTTAAATGGGGGTATTTTACATATATACCACATAGACTTTTGGTAGTAACATTATGCATACAGAAGTTCTTTGTAAAATAAAATGCTTTAAAAATCCAAATGACTCATTTTACTATAGAAAAGACTACAGAGAAACACTATGGCATCACTTAGGGGAGAAGCCAGAGGGTTTTGTTTTTGTTTAATATTTTTCTTTTTTTACTATTTATTTTTGGCTATATGGGTCTTCGTTGCTGCCGCAGGGACTTTCTCTAGATACGGTAAATGGGGCTGCTCTCTAGGTGTGGTGCACAGGCTTTTCCTTATGGCTGCTTCTCTGTCTCAAAGCTCGGGCTCTGCAGCGCAGGCTCAGTGGTCTTGGCACATGGGCTTAGCTGTGAGAGAGGCAATTCCTAGGCAAGTTGATAGGAAGTCCGGGGTGCGTGAGGAGGAGAGGGGGGTCTGGAAATCTCAAGGAGGAGGGGGACAAACGCCTTTTGTTTCTCTACGTTCCTTAGTCACCTAAAACGTTTTATTTTTCTTTAAGCATGGAACTGATGATTACACAACAAACTACTCAGTTTAAACTCTGCTCTAAGGATTCAGTTTGGTTCAGTTCAGTCGTTCAGTCCTGTCCAACTTGGCGACCCCATGGACTGCAGCACGCCAGGCCTCCCTGTCCTTCACCAGCTCCCAGAGCTTACTCAAACACATGTCCATATACTCAAACTCATATGCTGCTGCTGCTGCTGCTAAGTCGCTTCAGTCGTGTCTGACTCTGTGCGACCCCATAGATGGCAGCCCACCAGGCTCCACCATCCCTGGGATTCTCCAGGCAAGAACACTGGAGTGGGTTGCCATTTCCTTCTCCAATGCATGAAAGTGAAAAGTGAAAGTGAAGTCGCTCAGTCGTGTCTGACCCTTAGTGACCCCATGGACTGCAGCCTACCAGGCTCCTCCATCCATGGGATTTTAAAGATTATATAACAAAAATGTATCCTGCTTGAGGACAGTTTCCCCTTCCTGAAAACCTTTTGACTAATCCTGATATCTTAGAATGTATATTATGGGAGTGGGTCTGGTAAAATCTTTCTATTGTTAAATTCTAATCCTGTTATCTTAAAATGTAAATTGCGGGAGTGGGTCTGGTAAAATTTTTACAACCTTGAGACATTCGTTTGATGTATTGTAATGATTAATTAAGAAAGTGTATAACTCCCTTGCTAACACCAGCGAGGGTGGTGCTCTCCATCCCCCTCTGATGTCTATGTCAGAAGCTTTCTCAGTCCCTTTTCTTACTTTAACAAAACTCTGGTACACAAAAGCTCTTGAGTGATCAAGCCCGGTCCCTGGTCCCAAAGCTAAATCTTCTTTGGAGACCATGAATCCCACACTGTTCGCCATAAGCTATCAATTGTCCCGCAGCAGGCAGAATCCTCCTGGACCAGAGATCAAACCCATTCCCCAGAATTGATAGGCAGATTCTCAACCATTGAACCATCAAGGGAAGTTCCAGAGTGATTTTAGTTCAATTTTTTTATAGATGTACATTATAGAGTATCTACAGTATGCCAGTCACTTCTAAGAACTTTATAGACACATTCACTGATTCACTAAATTCTCACAACAAGCAGGATTTAGCATTCCTCCCACTTTCACATGAAGACACTGAGGCTCAGAAGAAGTTAAACATCTTAGCCAAGGCTACTTGGCAGTGGGTAGGACCAAAGCACAGTTCCAAGTCTCTTTGGCTCCAAGGCCCATGCTCTCTGCACCACCTGGCACTGCTACAGCTGTGTGAAGTAACAGATGTTGCCCAAATTAAAATTGCGTGGAGTTGTGACTGGTGTGAGCTGTGCAAAGTGGGTGGGAGAGATGTTGGGGCTAGGCAGAAGTGCGTACTCTCTGGAGAAACCAGGACAAACCATCAAAGGATAGGCTTATGGAAAAAAAAAAAAAATCTATTGCTCTTAAAATGTTAAAACATTTTGGGTAGAATCTTCATTTCCCTGTAATGATAAGCAGTCAGGGACTCAGTGAAATACGGTTAGTGAGGCAATTGAGAATGCTGTTCAAAGTTAGTGTGCTGCAAGGTCTCAGGAAGATCGCTCTTAGTAGAAAGTGGCCTTTAAAAGGGTCTAATTTAAATGTGACCCTTCAGTCCATTAGCATCTATTTTGTGAGCATTTTAAAATTACTTGTAAAAACATTACACAGCTATTTAAATGAAACATAGAGGAGATTTTCAACCCTCTTGGCTAATATGGTCCTAGAATCAGTTCAGTTCAGTTCAGTCACTCAGTCGTGTCTGACTCTTTGCGACCCCATGGACTGCAGCACATCAGGCTTCCCCCTGTCCATGACCAGCTCCCGGAGTTTACCCAAACTCACGTCCATCGAGTCGGTAATGCCATCCAACCATCTCATCCTTTGTCGTCCCCTTCTCCTCCTGCCCCCAATACCCCCCAGGGTCTTTTCAAATGAGTCAGCTCTTCGCATCAGGTGGCCAAAATATTGGAGTTTCAGCTTTAGCATCAGTCCTGCCAATGAATATTCAGGACTGATCTCCTTTAGGATGGACTGGTTAGATCTCCTTGCAGTCCAAGGGACTCTCAAGAGTCTTCTCCAGCACCACAGTTCAAAAGCATCAATTCTTCAGTGGTCAGCTTTCTTTATAGTTCAACTCTCACATCCATACATGACTACTGGAAAAACCATAGCTTTGCTAATAAAAGAGGTTTTATTAGAAATAGCACTCTTTCTTTTTTAACTGTGAATAAAGCTACTTAAAAATGCAGGAGAAGTGGGTTCAGTCTCTGGATTGGGAAGATCCCCTGGAGAAGGGAATGGCAATTCAGTCCTGTATCCTTGCCTGGGAAAGTCCATGGACAGAGGAGCCTGGAGGGCTACAGTCCATGGAGTTGCAAAGGAGTCTCACACACGACTTAGTGACTAAACAATAACAACAAAAAAGCCACTAAAGCAACTTCATTATCTTAAGTTAAATTTAAAAGAGCAGAGAAACTACTCAGTTCCACCTATACTACCTGGCTATACAGTTCTTAAAAATACCATAAAGTGGAAACTTTAAGAAGGAAATAAAATCATTGGGATTCTCTAGTAAAATCTTTGTTGAATCTCCAAGCAAACTTTACAGGAAGCAATTTCCTTTTACACTGTAAATAACAATTTAGCCTTTTTGTGGTTTTACTGATCACAAGCAATAATGCATTCTTGATGCAATTATTTTAAGGGATATCAAGATTATATAGAAAAAATAATCTAAACATAAAACATTGCTAGCAATTTTGATGACCAGTCCTCTGTACACATGTACCTTATCTGTCTCTCTTCTGCATGTGCTCACACACAGGAACATACACACACGTACAGATATATACATAATCCTATATAAATGGAATCATACACATGTAATGTACACTTTATTAATCTTCTTTGCAAGTTTCCATGGATATCTTTTCAAGTTTTTATTATCATGCTAAAGGTCTGCTTCAGTGTAGTACAGTTGAGTCACTCAGTCGTGTCTGACTTTGTGACCCCATGGACTACAGCACACCAGGCCTCCCTGTCCATCACCAACTCCTGGAGCTTGCTCAAACTCATGTCCATCAAGTCAGCAACGCCATTCAGCCATCTCATCCTCTGTCATCCCCTTCACCCCCTGCCTTCAGTCTTTCCCAGCATCAGGGTCTTTTCCAGTGAGTCAGTTCTTTGCATCAGGTGACCAAAGCATTGGAGCTTCAACTTCAGCATGAGTCCTTCTAATGAATATTCAGGAATAATTTCTTTTATGATTGACTGGTTGGATCTCCTTGCTGTCCAAGGGTCTCTCAAGCGTCTTCTCCAACACCACAGTTCAAAAGCATCAATTCTTTGGTGCTCAGCTTTCTTTATAGTCCAACTCTCACATCCATACATGACTACTGGAAAACCATAGCTTTGACTAGATGGACCTTGTTGGCAAAGTAATGTCTCTGCTTTTTTAATATGATGCCTAATTTGGTCATAATTTTTCTTCCAAGGAGCAAGCATCTTTTAATTTCATGGCTGCAATCACCATCTGTAGTGATTTGGGAGGCCCCCAAAAATAAAGTCTCTCACTGTTTGCATTGTTTCCCCATTTATTTGCCATAAAGTGATGGGACTGGATGCCATGATCTTAGTTTTCTGAATGTTGAGCTTTAAGCCAACATTTTCACTCTCCTCTTTCACTTTCATCAAGAGGCTCTTTAGTTCCTCTTTGCTTTCTGCCATAACGGTGGTGTCATCTGCATATCTGTGCTTATTGATATTTCTCCCAGCAATCTTGATTCCAGCTTCTGCTTCATCCAGCCCAGCATTTCGCATGATGTACTCTACATATGTTAAATAAGCAGGGTGACAATGTACAGCCTTTTCCTGATTTGGAACCAGTCTGTTGTTCCATGTTCAGTTCTAATGTTCCTTCTTGACCTGCATACAGGATGCAGGTCAGGTGGTCTGGTATTCCCATATCTTGAAGAATTTTCCAGTTTGTTGTGATCTACACCATCAAAGGCTTTGGTGTAATCAATAAAGCAGAAGTAGATGTTTTTCAGGAATTCTCTTGCTTTTTTGATGATCCAGTGGATGTTGGCAATTTGATCTCTGGTTCCTCTGCCTTTTCTAAATCCAGCTTGAACATCTGGAAGTTCACAGTTTACGTACTGTTGAAGCCTGGATTGGAGAATTTTGGGCATTACTTTGCTAACATGTGAGATGACTGCAATTGTGTGATAGTCTGAACATTCTTTGGCATTGCCTTTTTGGGGGATTGGAATGAAAACTAACCTTTTCCAGTCCTGTGGCCATGCAGCACTTTAACAGCATCATCTTTTAATATCTGAAAGAACTCAACTTGAATTTCGTCATCTCCACTAGCTTTGTTCATGATGATGCTTCCTAAGGCCCATTTTTCCTAAGGCTGCTTCTCTTAGGTCCATACCATTTCGGTCCTTTATTGTGATCATCTTTGCATGAAATGCTCCCTTAATATCTCTAATTTTCTTGAAGAGATCTCTAGTCTTTCCCATTCTATTGTTTTCCTCTATTTGTTTGCACTGATCACTGAGGAAGGCTTTCTTATCTCTTCTGGCTATTCTTTGGAACTCTGCATTCAGATGGATATATCTTTCCTTTTCTCCTTTGCCTTTCACTTCTTTTCTTTTCTCAGCTATTTGTAAGGCCTCCTCAACCATTTTGCCTTTTTGCATTTCTTTTTCTGGGGGATGGTCTTGATCTGTGCATCCTGTACAATGTCATGAACCTCTGTCCATAGTTCTTCAGGTACTCTATCAGAACTAATCCCTTGAATCTATTTGTCACTTCCACTGTATAATTGTAAGGGATTTGATTTAGATCATACCTGAATCATCTAGTAGTTTTCCCTACTTTCTTTGATTTAAGTCTTAATTTTGCAATAATGTAGTGTCTGCTTAGCATTTCTTTTTCTTTTTTGAATTTTTTTATTTTAAATGTGATTTTATTTAAATAAAATCCAGATTTTATTTATTTATTTTTTGGTTTTATTTTTTTAATTTAAATTTATTTATTTTAATTGAAGGCTAGTTACTTTACAATATTGTATTGGTTTTGCCATACATCAACACGAACCTGCCACGGGTGTACACGTGTTCCCCATCCTGAACCCCACTTCCACCTCCCTCCCCGTAACATCCCTCTGGTAGAGATGAGGCTTATTAACAGTAGTGACTATGCTGGAATCACAGTCAGTAGTTTCTATCAACTCATAATAAGTCCCTTTCTCTCATATCTTTTAAAAGTTTGTACCCCAAAATAAGGAATTTGAAGTAGGTGACATCCCTAAGGCTGATATTCCAAACTTCTGGACATCATGCCTCAAATTTTCCTTTCTAGATTTATGTTCCCTATCTTTGTTCACCTCCCAGAATGAGGTAGAGACACAGAGACAGAGTGACA
Source organism: Bos grunniens (assembly GCF_055505025.1). Lineage (NCBI taxonomy): Eukaryota > Metazoa > Chordata > Mammalia > Artiodactyla > Bovidae > Bos > Bos grunniens. The sequence goes on along the minus strand of NC_141193.1, from coordinate 44,513,382 downwards.
AAGAGATAAAGTGGGGAGGTAGCTTCATTTGGGAATCAAGAGATTCCCAAGGAAAGCTTTCCAAGACACCATGACTTTGGAGACCTCATAGGACCAAGTGTGATGGCTCGATGTGGATCAAGGCATCCAGAGAGCAGGCACCAATGCTAACGTGGGAACTGAGGCAGGACAGAGCACCCTGGCAAAACTGGCACGCGACCTAGGAGAAAGTGGCAAGGACGCTGGGCTCATTTTATGGAGGACCTGTAAATTGGGGGAATTGTGCGAGTGGGTGGAGAGGCGTAGGTGACAAAAGGTTTTAAAGATTTTAAGTGAGAGGAAGATAAAATAATGTCCGAAGAATTTCTCTTGTCCTCATCCTCTCACCTTTCCTGAGTGGTTCAGAACAGGGGAGTTGCTAGATGCAGAAAGACCGGTTCGGAGACTGCAGACCTGGTGGGATTAGCAGCACTGGGATGGGCAGGCAGCAGAGCTGCCCCACAGGGCAGCCAGTCCTTAGGAGCAAGGCTTCTAGGACCAGGCTGCCTGGATTTGGATTTTTTTTGTTTTAATTATTTATTTTCAATGGAAGGATAATTGTTTCACAATATTGTGTTTGTTTCTGTAATGCGTCAACATAAATCAGCTATAGGGGATTTGAATCTTCTCCTGGGCCTCAAAGAGTCAGAAAGGACAGTATACATACACGCCCAGCCCTGTGTCTGATAGCTGTGTGACCCCAGGGAGTTACTTAAGCCCAGCTTCAATTTCTTCATTTGCAAAACAAGGATAAGACTATCAACTATCTTCCTTGGGGTCTCATGAGGGTTAAATGTGTTAATGTTTGTGTATAGCAAGCACTATATGTCTTTGGAAAAGCAGTATAAAGGTGTGACGAATGAAAGAGACGTTTCAGAGATAAAGTTGGTGGGGCATTTAGGGGACAGCTTTGATGCCATTAGCATAGGAAAGTAAAGATGACTCTGACATTTCTATTCGGGTTACGGAGAAGATACTACAATGAGAGCTAGGAGCAAGGGAAGCAGGTTTGTAGAGGGACAGCGTGAAACATGTCTGATTCATGCCACATGGATTTTAAGATATAGAAAGGATATTCGCATGAAATATGCAGCCGGAAACTTGAAACAGAATGTGGGACTCAGGAATCCAAGGACAGGTGTAGATTTTGGAGTCATGAGGCTCATATATCATTGGGTGTGATTTTCAGCTTGGGATGTGATCGGTAGAAAATTCTATGTATAAGGAGATAGAGTGCGTGCATCCATCAGGAAATATATATTAGAGATATCTAATATGTGCGTGGCAGAAATGTAATTTTAACACTGGTCCTGGATAACAAGGATCCATTTAGGCCACGACTTAAAATGATCTGTCATTCTAAGAAAACATGAATGATACTGTGTTTATGACATTTGACTAGCCTGTAGTGTAATTTCCGAATGGTGATTTTCCGACTGGATGGCATAAGACAATGACAAGTTCTCTACTTAATGAGCTCCAACACACTCAAACCACAGACACATCAGAGAATTCTACTGCATTGATATCAGAGAAATAATAAACAACACTTCACTGTGATGATTAAATGAGCTTGATAAATCAATTAAAAGTTAATTTTCAGAACAGATTTTGAAGGCTACAGAAGTCTGGTCTGACTGGGCTGTAGGTTGTTGTTCAGTCTTGACAGAATGAGAAGGAAATAATGGAAAAAGAACTTAGCTAGGATTAGAAAAACTGGGTGTTTACTTATGCTTATGAAATTATCCAAATAATTTCATGACTTGGGTCAAATCTTTATATTTCTCCGAACTTCAAATTTCCTTATATAAATTACACTAAAATACCTTTGTGACTCTGTGATGGGAATGAGTGAGCTATTGCAGGAAGACATTATTTCATAGTCTGCCGATCAGTTTTGCTAACACATGAGGGACCGGGTTGGGTGGGTCATTGGTTTCTCGGCAAAGAGGGTAGGCCTGGGTGCCAGGAAACTGCCTTAGAGTTTCACCGTCACTTTGGTGTGCTTCACTTACTGTGCCTCGAGGTCTGACCTCAGCCTTGCAGGCTCAGCAGGAGGGGAAACGGATCCATTTCCCAGGGGCAGACTCGTGCAGAAGCGAATAAAACGGGAAAAAGAACAGAGTTCCAATGTTCTAATTTATAACAAGACATGACGATCGATGAGAATTAAATACTTGAAGTAGAACTTGCATCATATTTTCTCTTTTGGCCAACTTTCACAAGAAGACTGATATTAATGATGTCAGATATTGATCATTTTAACATATGGAATTAAAATATGAGGAATTACATAGAATGTGAAGTATAAAACTATAACTGTATGACATTATACTCTAAGCTACTATAGGAGTACCACGATAAAGAAGGTCTTAGTAAAGTACTTTGGGTGGTACTTAGATGGTCACGGTCCAAAGCGTACCTCTGTGATTCTCCTTTCCTAATCTTGAGTGCGGAGAAGGCAATGGCACCCCACTCTAGTACTCTTGCCTGGAAAATCTCCTGGACAGAGGAGCCTGGTAGGCTGCAGTCCATGGAGTCGCTAAGAGTGGGACACAACTGAGTGACTTCACTTTCACTTTTCACTTTCATGCATTGGAGAAGGAAATGGCAACCCACTCCAGTGTTCTTGCCTGGAGAATCCCAGGGATGGGGGAGCGTGGTGGGCTGCCATCTATGGGGTCGCACAGAGTCGACACAACTGAAGCAACTTAGCAGCAGCAGCAGCAGCAGCAATCTTGAGTGAGTGATCTAATGCCATTCTAAAAGCCCATCATAAGTATGTTATTATAATCAAGCATCTTATTTTAAGCCCAATGGCTGGGGAGCTGCTGCTGCTAGACCTTTCATTTCTGTGAAATGACCTTGTTTCTACAGGTTTCTTCTCAGAGGAACATCTTACCTCCAAGTTCTGGAGGACTAACTCATAGTGCTTCTCCACACCCTGCATAAATTTTTGGTAGCAAAACCTCTTCCTTTGTATGTAGTTAGGCAAACTGTTCCCGAGAGAAGGATGAGACAGAAAAGCAGTGCAGTGCCCCATAGAACTTCTGGTGGTGATGGGGATATTCTACAATCTGGGTGGTTCAACACAGGAACTGCTCGTTGTATGTAGCTAGTGAGCACTTCAAATGGAGCCAGTGTGACTGAGGCACTGACTTGAAAGTTTATTTGATTTTAATTCAAATGTAAGTAGCTGCATGTGACTAGTGAGCAGGCTCCTGGACAGTAAAGGTATTGCGGTGGCTCCTAAAGTCACTGAACCAGAAAACTTTGTAAGTGGGCCTCAGGCATCTCTACTTTGAGTTCTGAAGGCTTCCTGGAACTTTCCTGGTGGTTTGCTGATTAAGAATTGGCCTGGGGTCAGATACCTGAGACAGACAATACAGGGGACAAGGGTTCGATCCCTGGTCCTGGAAGATCCCATATGCCACGGGGCAGCTAAGCCTGGACACCACAACTTCTGAGCCTGGGCCCTGCACCGAGAACCTGTGCTCTGCAATGAGAGGAGCCCCTGCAATGAGCAGCCCCCTGACCACAATGAAAGAAAGCCTAGGCACAGCAACGACGACCCAGCACAGCCAAAAATAAACAACCTGATATTTTCTTAACACATTTAAAGAAAAAGTTTCCCAGGGAATTCTGATGTACAAACACCTTTGGAAACTTCTCGAGAAGAAGTAGTGTACGTAGAATAGAGAAGTGTATTCCTACCTTTGATCTTTTAGTTTGGGGTGAGTAACTTAGCCAATCTGATTTTCAGCTTCTTTTTATGTTGAAAGAAAATTGTCTTAGGGTCACTGTATGTATTATTTAAATCAATACTTGTGATAAACTGTTAGGTCCACATTTGGTGAGTCCCAGAGTTTCTAGCACAACAGAAGATGCTGAATAAATGACTGAATGGTTTTAAACTATGCTGTGAGAAAATTCCTAACAAGATACTTGCTTGTTCATAAGTATCATCTAGTCATAATATTTATAGCTAAAATGTATTAACCAGTTACTATGTGCCAACCAATATATTGAATACTTGTATTGCTCTGTGTAGGAGATATTTTGCAGGGGTGGTATCTAAGATTAAGGGAGGTTAAATTTTTTACCAAAGGCCACACTGTTAACAATTCACTGGGGAGGGGGTCCAATCCATATCCATTTGAATCTGGTATCGATGTACATAATCAGTAAACTCTACTTCAGTTTCATCATCAGCTCTTCTTCCATCGGGATCTAAATTAGACCTATAGAAGAAGTAGCACTTGGGGGCTTCAACTGCTCACATCCTGTCTGGTTTGAAGCCATCATCAAAATGAAGAGACTGGATGTATTCTAGAGCAGAGAGACTTGGCAGGAACCACATATGAATTGAGAGAGAGCTGGCGGCAGGGCACAGCAAGCTCTGGAGGGGTGTCAGGCTTGGTAGCCTCTACACATCTGTGCACTTCAGCCCACAATAACTCCCAGCCCAATTCTCAGTTTTAATTAAGATATCTGAACATCCTAAAGGATATCAGTCCTGAATATTCATTGGAAGGACTGATGCTGAAGCTGAAACTCCAATGCTTTGGCCACCTGATGCAAAGAGCTGAGTCATTTGAAAAGACCCTGTTGCTGGGAAAGATTGTGGGCAGGAGGAAAAGGGGACGACAGAGGCTGAGATGGTTGGATGGCATCACCGACTCAATGGACATGAGTTTAGGTAAACCTTGAGAGTTGGTGATGGACAGGGAGGCCTGGTGTGCTACAGTCCATGGGGTCGCAAAGAGTCAGACATGACTGAGCGACTAAACTGAACTGACTTCCATGGCAGATTTTTTCGAACATACTACAGTCAGGAACCAAATTTTTCCAAAGATCTCTCAATTTTGACATCAGATCATTTTACATAATTTGGCTTTGTTCCTTTTAAAAATGTACAATTTTCCCCAACAGAATTCTCTTCTGTCAAAAGCCACTTTGCCCTACACTGTAAAGTCTCGAGCAGTTTCTCTATTTATGCTTGTAATAGCAATGACAAGAGACTGACTCGTCTAATTTTAATTTGCCACCTATTTCTACTCTGGAAGCTGTAAAACTACCTACCTCAATCCCCCACTCCTTGTGAGGAGCAGTGGTATCACACTGGTCCAGGAGACATAAGCAGAAGTCTAGCGAGATGCACTCTTGCCTCTTTCAATCATCATCACACTTTAACCCTTAGGGGCTGGAAGTGCAGGAACCATCTTGAGGGAAAAGCCGGGGAATAGGAGAGCTGTTGGTTTGAACTTCCTAACCTATGGAACTAAGGCCAGCAACCCCCCTGCCATGGACATGCTTGTTTCAAGGCTGACATTGCATTTATTTTTATCCATTGCAGTAGGGTTTTCTAATATGTGCAGTTAAAAGGATCCATAACTGATATGGCCAAACTAGACAACATATTAAAAAGCAGAGACATTACTTTGCCAACAAAGGTCCATCAGTCAGAGCTATGGTTTTCCCAATAGTCATGCATGGATGTGAGAGCTGGACTATAAAGAAAGCTGCGCCTAAGAATTGATGCTTTTGAACTGTGATGCTGGAGAAGACTCTTGAGAGTCCCTTGGACTGCAAGGAGATCTAGCCAGTCCATCCTAAAGGAAAGCAGGCCTGAATATTCATTGGAAGGACTAATGCTAAAGCTGAAACTCCAATACTTTGGCCACCTGATGCTAAGAACTGATTCATTAAAAAAGACCCTGATGCTGGGAAAGACTGAAGGCGGGAGGGGAAAGGGATGACAGAGGATGAGATGATTGGATGGCATCACCAACTCAATGGATATGAGTTTGAGCAAGCTCCGGGAGTTGGTGAGGGACAGGGAAGCCTGGCATGCTATAGTCCATGGGGTCATAAAGAGTTGGACATGACTGAATGACTGAACTAATCCTAATACAGAAAAATCATTTTATTATTGCCATGTAATAAGACGTTGCGGGCTTCCCAGATGGCCCTAGTGGTAAAGAACCCACCTGTCAGTGTGGGAGACATAAGGGACATGGGTTTGATACCTGGGTCAGGAAGATCCCTTGGAGCATGGAATGGCAACCCACTCCAGTATTCTTTCCTGGAAAATCCCATGGACAGAGGAGCCTGGCAGGCTACATACAGTCCATGGGATTGCAAAGAGTCGGACACAACTGAGCGACTGAACTGAACTGAACTTTTATGCCTGGCTTAAAATGAATTGGGGTATTACCCTTCTTTTTCAATGATCCACAACTATTGACCATTGGAATTCTGTATATTTTAAAGTTAGATCTTAGCTATAAAACCATCTAGTCCTATTGTCTGTTAAAATTATATATCTTAGTCACATCTCTTCTTGGAAACTGATTTAAATGACATATGGAGGGTGAAGTCATTTTTGTAACATATTTTGTTGATTAATTATTTCTTTCTTCTAGATCTGAAAGTTTGGGAGTTTTTGGCCAAAGAGTTCCATATATTATTTTTATATATGGTTTCCTCATTTTCAAAAATTTTCTTACTACCTTTAATACTACTTTAGATTTTAATATGTTCAATCTCTCTACTTTTGACTAAGTAAATAAAATCACTTGTTAGATTATGTTAAGTGATGAAGATTATTTATTAGAATATCATATTTAATTTGTTGCCCTAATTTAATTATATTTTACTACTCAGAGCCTTACAGATATCATTGAGCCAACTTTCAGAACTCAATAAATTACAAGAAATACAAAACTTGTTATTTGTCATATTCTAAGCATATTTTCCTATAACTTGTTATGCAATCTAACCCCCTAGGAATTGTTACTTTGTTTTGTTTCAAATGGCATGTTATCTTTGTTCATTTCTAGAGTTTCACTTCTCTTTCATGAATTCTTTGTTTTGATTCATACATTCAGTCACTTTAATTGTTTATTGAATTAATCTATGAGGCTTATTATTGATATGTCTCTTTTTGTCATATTTTTGAAAAGAAAAAATAGCATATTTGTTAAAATACCATTTAGAAAAGCCAAATTTAGCCTAAAATTTATTCTTCAAATTTTTAATGACTTCCATTTCACAATTTTCAGCTAATTGAATATCTGAGGGCTGATAACATTTCCAAACCACTTCACTAGCTAGAAGAGGAGAACTGGCCAATTTGGCTTATATTCTTCCCATTTCCAGTTTCTAGCTCCTCACATTTTTTAATCCTCCTTGATGTTTCTATGTTGACTTGGAGTAAGTATAACATTCATTGAAAAAGATGATTTAAATGATTTTCTTAATTATTACAAGATGAAGAGATACTTTTTTCTGGAGACAGTGCCAACCTAAACATCTGGAAACTTTCAGAATCTTGGCTGAAACTCCCATCTCTCTCTCTAGTGTTATACTGTACCATCTGCAGCAAGGTTTTCAAAGTTTTTAATAACCCCATTCTTCTGTCACAAATAATAAAGCTAGATATATCATTTCGGATAATGTCCTTTACAGTTCACACGATCAACATAAACCATAAAAATAACTTCAAAGTTAGGAATTCTATGTTTTAAGTACATTTCTAAAACAAGTGAAGCAGATGAAACTTTTGAAGTATAATGAACAGAAGTAGGAAAGCATGCCCATTGTGAGTTTACAGCTCTCTAAATGATCCCAGTTCCATGGACAGAGGAGCCTGGTGGGCTACAGCCCATGGTGTCACAAAGAGCTGGACGTGACCAAGTGTGGGCACGTGCTCGCTCACACACACACACACACACACACACACACATGAATTATTACAAAAGAATGACTGCTACTGACGATCCCTTCCCATATGAAATGGAAGCTGCAAACTCAATGTCTCTCATCAGTCCCACTTCCTTTTTTTCACTGTAACACTTACTGTCATCTCATATAGAATAAATTTCCTGTCTTATTTGCTTGGGCTCTTAAAATAGCCACCTCAGTCTGCTTGCTTCCACTTTTATATGATCTTGGTTTTTAAGTTCTCAAAACTTTATTTTACCATTTCAGTATTGAAATGGCCCTTCTTGTTTTTTCAATTGAAATTTCTTCATACCACTTGGTAACTAATGTAATAATGCTTGTGGTACACAGCAAGCTTAACTAATGATAAACACTGTGATTTCATTGGTTGATGCTGTGTCTGAGGATGCTTGGGGACTGGACTACCATCATGGTGGCGTGTGTGAAATACTCACACTGCCTTCCAGTTGGCCAAAATCATGATTAGTTGCAAGGCTCCTCCAAAGATTGTTTATCAAATGCTTTATGCTTTAAGTGAAGTACCAATTCATCATTATCCTTGAGTTACGCTATGACTAATACTTCTGAGTTTAGATAAATCCTCCGAAGGTAAAGGAGGAAAAAAACGACATTAACAATGAACTGCAGTCTAGACATTTTTCTGATATTGTGCAAAATTTAGAAAAGCCGGGAATATTTTTTGATGATGTGAAAGTTAGTTTTAAAAAAAAGTAAAAACAAATTAATTGGTATGTTGGGTAAGAAAAACTAATTTATTATTTTAACCAAGAGTATGAGCGACTTCTTGATGCTAGTAATGAAAAGGCTGGATACAAGTGGCCACTCAAAAACTTTATCATTAATAATTGAAAGTGTTAGGCAATTTCCAGTGCAGGTATTCACTGCTCTGCTTTCTATCACTAGTTTTTCCAATTATAAGATTTCATATAAATGCAATCAGACAGGATTTATTCTTTTGAGTTTCACCTCTTTCACTTAGCATAATTTTTGGTTTTGTGAAAAGTCAACATGTATCTATAAGAAATGTTATATGATGCTTGCTCTTCTCTTCCTGACTTGCTTTACTCTGTGTGACAGTTTCTAGGTCCTTATGGTTACCAAAGGGGAAAGTGGGGTGGGATGAACTGGGGGGTTGGGACATACACTGCTGCTGCTGCTAAGTCACGTCACTCATCTCCGACTCTGTGCGACCCCATAGACGGCAGCCCACCAGGCCCCTCGGTCCATGGGATTTTCCAGGCAAGAGTACTGGAGTGGGTTGCCATTTCCTTCTCCGAATACACACACTACTATCTATAAGTAGATAACTAAGGAGAACCTCATGTGCAGCACAAGGACCTCTGCTTACTGCTCTGTAGTGACCTGAATGGGAAGGAAATCCAAAACAGAGAGTGGGTATATGTATACATACAGCTGATTCACTTTGTTGTACAGCAAGAAATCAACACACCTTTGTAAAAACAACCATACTCAATAAAAATTCATTTAAACCAATTTTTAAAGTTAAAAAATAACTGAACATGCTACGCATTTACTATTTCTCTCAGGGTGGCACACATGTTCTGTTTAAAATTCAGTTTCAGATAAAGAATACGTACACGCTTCAACGAGGAAAATTTCTTTTAAAGAACATAAATCAGTTTCACATCATAAAGCAGTGAAAAAAAACACCTGGGGAAAATTCTTAGCCACAGTGAGCCTACAAGCCCTCTTGGAGATCGTCTCCAAAGCACCTTCTTTCAGACAGTTTTGTTTGTCTGAAAGCTTCTAGGAAAATTTCCCTTGCCTGTTTTTGGTGTCTTAACAAAGGATCTCACAGCCATATCCTAATTTTGATCTTTAACTGGCGCTCGTTTCATAAATTCAGAATTTTTCAACATCTGGACAAGGTGGGAATGAGATGCAGTTACATTTCTGAATCCAGCAAGTCCTGGATCCTTCACATGTAACTTTTTTCCACCCCTTTAGCTCATCAGTCTCCTTTCACATTCATTATGGCAGTGAGAGAAAGTCAGGTGATACTTTTGTCTTCCTGGAAACCTCCATGACTACATCACAGAGTTTATCAGATACGTGTCTTATTTTCCACATTGCTGTATGTGACAGTGTTGCCAAACTCTCTATACTAAGTAACAAGGGTCCCCTTTCCTCCCACTATCAACAAATGTTACTCACTTTCCTTCAAGCTTTCACTGATGGCCCTTCTCAAAACCGTTGACCTCACTGATAACTCTTTTTTGAGGCCCTTTGTGAAGAAAGCTGAGCGCCGAAGAATTGATGCTTTTGAACTGTGGTGTTGGAGAAGACTCTTGAGAGTCCCTTGGACTGCAAGGAGATCCAACCAGTCCATCCTAAAGGAGACCAGTCCTTGGTGTTCTTTGGAAGGAACGATGCTAAAGCTGAAACTCCAGTACTTTGGCCACCTCATGCAAAGAGTTGACTCATTGGAAAAGACTCTGATGCTGGGAGGGATTGGGGGCAGGAGGAGGAGGGGACGACAGAGGATGAGATGGCTGGATGGCATCACTGACTCAATGGACATAAGTTTGAGTGAACTCCGGGAGTTGGTCATGGACAGGGAGGCCTGGCGTGCCACGATTCATGGGGTCACAAAGAGTCGGACACGACTGAGCGACTGAACTGAACTGAACCTCACTCACTGCATAATTCCAAAGTTAATGATCATTATTTTAGGCTTTTGTGATAGCGGTACACAACTTCTGGTGCCCAAATATCTTCTAGTTACTCTTTTGCTGCATAACAACCCCAAACCTAGTGATGTAAAACAACCATCATCTTATTATGGTCCTTAATGCTGTGGGTCAGGGTTCAGAAATGTTACTGTAGTAATAGGTTGCTTCTACTCTAAATGTCTGGGGCATAGGATAGTAAGGCTCAGTGACCAGGGTTGACTCCACAAGTGAGATCTGGAGTCACCTGATGACTGTTTACTCGCATGGGTGGTGGATTTTGCTGCTTATCAGCTGGGACCTCATACCTACATTGTTGTTGCCGTTCCATCATCCAGTCGTGTCTGACTCTTTGTGAACCCCTGGACTGCAGCACGCCAGGCCTCCCTGTCCCTCACCATCTCCCGAAGTTTGCCCAAGTTCATGTCCATTGCATCAGTGATGCCATCCAGCCATCTCATCCTCTGTCACCCTCTTCTCCTTCTGCCTTCAATTTTCCCCAGCATTAGGGTCTTTTCCAATGAGTCACATGTTTGCATCAGATGACCAAAATACTGGAGCTTCAGCTCAGCATCAGTCCCTCCAGTGAGTATTCAGGGTCGATTTACCTTAAGATTGACTGGTTTGATCTCCTTGCCGTCCAAGGGACTTCCAGGAATCTTCTCCAGCACCACAGTTTGAAGGCATCAATTATTTGATGCTCTGCCTTCTTTACAGTCCAGCTCTCACAACCATACGTGACCACTGGGAAGACCATAGCCTTACCTGTACTTACATACAAACACCTAAAATGACCGCTCTGTATGGCTGATTAGGCTTTGGCATGCATAGTGACTGGGTTCCCGGAGGAAAAGTCCCAAGAGAATAAGGAGGATGTTCTGTCACCTTTGCAGGTAGCGTAGTGGTAAAGAACCTGCCTGTCAGTGCAGGAGAGGTAAGAGATGCAGGTTCGATCCCTGGGCAGGGAAGATCCCCTGGAGGAAGCATAGCAACCCACTCCAGTATTCTTGCCTGGAGAATCCCTTGGACAGAAGAGCCTGGCAGGCTACAGTCCATAGGATGGCAAAGAATTAGACATGACTAAAGTGACTTAGCATGCACTCATGTGTCACCTTTTCTGACCTAACTTCAGAGGTTACATAGCATCACTCAGCTGTCTCAAGCCCAGGCAGCTTAAAAGGAGAGACCATAAACCTCACCTGCCTATGGAAGGAACGTCATTGTAGGAAGAGCATGTATGATGGGAAGACTTTTGTGGCTGATTTTGGAAAATACAGTCAGCAACAATAGTATTTCCAAACTACATACACCATAATTTCAAGAGCTGAATCAGAGGAATATAGCAGAGATGGTGTACATAAATTATAAATTTTGAGAAGAGTTTACAGGAGACCATTTTGCAAATGTGGAATTAAGCTGTACTAAAATTGCGAGGGATAATGTAGTATCCCAGGCACGCCACTGTTACCACTCTTAAGTTGGACACAGCAAACCCAGTTTTGAATTATGCTGTATGCATTATTTCACAAGTTGCTCCTTTTTTTCCCCAACAGTATATTTGTAAGATTCATTCATTTTCTTGAACATCGGTCATTTATTTTCATAACTGTATAGAATTCTCTTTTATGAATATACTGCAACTTATCCATTCTCCTGTTGATGGCCTTTCTTTGCTTTTTTCTAGTTCTGGCCATTGTGAGTAAGGCTGGTGCACACGTGCCCATTTTCTTGTGTATCTGAGTCAATTTGCAAAACCACCAATGGTGACTAAGAGTAACTTTTGGTTGATATCCTGGATAACATTTGGTATTCTTAAACTCTTCTATTTTTGTTTACCATTCTGCTGTAGAGGTATTGTTAAATTTTTCTTTTCTGAGTACTGATACCATCTTGGGTTTTTTTTTTTTTTTTTTTTTTAATGTTTAGTGACCATTTGCATTTCCTACTTATAGAAGGAAATCATAACTCAAGTCTTCTGCTTAATACGCTGTTGAGTTTCCTGTCTTATCATTTTTACAGATATTTTAAAGTACTCTCAGACAAGCCTTTTGCCAGGTATATATATTGCACATATCTTTTGTCTCATTTCACTTACGATAAGAGTCTTTCATCATATTGCTTTTTTCCCTTTCTGTTTCACTTAAGCAAGTTTTCCGTAGTGCTAGGTGGTGATATCTTCTCATGTAATCTTCTGAAAGCATTGTAGTTTGCCGGGGTCCTGCCCCGGCTGATCCAGGGTATTCGAAGCGGGGACGGCGTCGGCGACCTATTTATTTAAATATTTTATCAAAGATATAAAGAGTAATAGGATGAGGATAGCTCAGTAGGAAAATTCAGTGGAGAAAAGAGGCTGAGTAGCTTGGTTTACGCGGGAGACCAATAAAACTTCAAGACAAGAAGTTTGCACCACTTACGTAGGCCGCAGGCGTCCTTCCGTTCTCCCGAAGGAGAGGAGACACTGAGGCCTCCCCGGTCGGATCTTAGAAGCCCAGGCATAATTAGTAAGCATGGTGGGTTCCGCGCTCCAGATGGAGACTCAACCAGAGTGAGAGAGAGAGCGACATGGGGAGACCAGTATTTCGAGAAACTGATCCCAATTCTTTATTTTCCATGGTCTACTTTTATACACTGAGATGTTATGCAAAAGTCACGCGGGGTCAGCAGTCCTGACTTTTATCGAAGTCAGGTGCTTCATACAAATGTATACAGAGGTCTTAGGGGTGTTACATCATCTTCTGGCCAGGGGGGCCTGCTGACAATTTACGACCCTCTCCTTGTGACAGCGGTCAGTCAATCAGGACACTTATTTCTCCAGGGCTGATTATTTTCAAAACAGATGCCACCCAAATAAAGTTACATTCCTACAGGGTGAGGGTGTAGTGGGTTTTAGTTAAGGAAAGAATTTACTTAGCCTAAGGTCTAACGTGATTAATATCAAAGGTTAATTCTATATATTCATTAATGTGTGTAAGGGCAGGGGATATGGAGACTTAGCAACAAACATTGGCTCAACAAATGAAAAACCCTTCACCAACACAATTTCTAATTAGCCCACTATACTTATAGTTTTCTAACTTCTCTAAAGAACCTGTTTTTAGAGGGTTTAAAGCATCTTGTGCCTCTCACGGTTGGGAGGCTGTGAGCAATCACATGTGGCCGGACGAGCCTGTCAGGCAGGCTAGAGAACCTTCAGAGGAGTTTGTAGGTTAAAACACTCTTATCACACCCAGGAATTATTATTAACTGGAGCTCTAGGTTAACTCCTTCTCCGAAAGAGGTGGTGGGGGACAGCCCCCTGTTAAGTCAGAGGTGTAGGTAAGAGCACAAAGTAGTAAAGTAGGCAGGCTCTGGTTATGGGGGTAGACGCTCGAGGATTTCCAGGGGGACTCCTGAGGCTCGATCCCGCCTTTGCGTATGTCGAGCCTCCTTCCTCATGACCTTTGTCACGGGCGGAGTACCTCACTCTGGCCCCCAACAGTAGTTTTTTCCATTTTTATTTAGGTCAAAGGAGAGCAGTCCTGAGTGTTCTTTGGAAGGACTGATGCTGAAGCTGAAACTCCAGTACTTTGGCCACCTCATGCGAAGAGCTGACTCATTGGAAAAGACTCTGATGCTGGGAGGGATTGGGGGCAGGAGGAGAAGGGGACGACAGAGGATGAGATGGCTGGATGGCATCACTGACTCGATGGACGTGAGTCTGAGTGAACTCTGGGAGTTGATGATGGATAGGGAGGCCTGGCGTGCTGTGATTCATGGGGTCACAAAGAGTCAGACACGACTGAACGACTGAACTGAACTGAACCGACAAACTCTCTGAGGTAAATGCCTTTGTTTCATGTGTGGGAAGCATCCACTTTTATTTATTTACCTACAAATACTCAATTGTCTAAAGCATTTATTGAAAAAGATGCCTTTTCCCCATTGCTCTGCGTTTCAATAAGGGAAGAGGCATCTCACATTTGCTGTAGCAAATGATATGCTTGGTTTTTCCTCCACATTTTACTCTGTATTGACTACATAAGTTTTCCTTTTTATTCATTAAAAAGTTTATTTTGGTTTTGTTAAATATTTACTCAATATTTCTCCCTTTTGTTATGAAAGATGTGTGTTTTTCCAAACCACTGTGTCTACCCTCCATTTCCTCAACCTCAAATCTATATATCCTTCTATAAGTCTATACACTTAATACTATATGATACCAACTCTTCTCCACATCTGTAATTCCCTGTTTTACTTGCCTTATTTCGCACTGTGTTAAGATAAATATTTTAGTGTATTTTGCTTCCCTAGCTATGGGTTACTCCAGGATAAGAAATTTAGAAAGTTCCAAGATTTCTCTCCTGTCACCTACTTCCTGAACACCTTCAGATAAATTAGAGATTTTAAACAAAGACAGTTATCAAATTTTCCCTTGCTTGCAGTATAACTATAATAAAGAGTCCCTGTTTAGAATTTTTATTCTACATTTATAGCCTATCACTAACCATTTACAGACACATGCATAGAGGTTAAAAATAAGAGACAGACTGAGTCATTTCTAACCACTTAACTTTCTCCCATCTTGATTTTCTGGGCATTCCCTGGAGGTCCAGTGGGTAAGGCTTGGTGTCTCAGTGCAGAAGGCATGGGTTCAATCCCCGGTGGAGGAACTAAGATCCCACATGCTACAGAGTGTGGCCACACACACACACACACACAAAAAAAAAACCCTAAAATAAAATAAAGATTGATTCTCTGATTTGTTTTATTTCTTGGCTTGTTAGAATCCTTGCAGGAGTATTTTTATCAAATAGATATATTCTCTAAATATTTCAATATCTGTAAAATTATTTTCATTTTTCCTGACAGATAAATGATCTACTGATTGGTTATAACAATCTAGTATAGTAGCTCTTTTCTCTGTCATCTGTAGATAATATTCTTCATCTTCTAGATCTACTGTTTCAGATGAAATATCTGACAACACTCTAATTTTTTTATAAGTAACTTGTTTTTCTGCAGAAAAATTTAATATTTTGTGTAAGACCAGAAACTATAGGAAACTATAGTTTCCTAGAGGAAAACACAGGCAAAACACTCTCTGACATAAATTACAGCAAAATCCTCTATGACCCACTTCCTAGAGTAATGGGGAAAAAAGCAAAAATAAACAAATGGGACCTAATTAACTTAAAAGCTTTTGCACAACAAAGGAAACGATAAGCAAGGTGAAAAGCCAGCCTTCAGAATGGGAGAAAATAATAGCAAATGAAACAACTGACAAAGAATCTCCAAAATATACAAGCAGCTCATGTAGCTCAATACCAGAAAAATAAATGATCCAATCAAAAAATGGGCCAAAGAACTAAACAGACATTTCTCCAAAGAAGACATACAGATGGCTAACAAACACATGGAAAGATGCTCAACATCACTCATTATTAGAGAAATGCAAATCAAAACCACAATGAGGTACCATTTAACGCCAGTCAGAACGGCTGCGATCCAAAAGTCTACAAGAAATAAATGCTGGAGAGGGTGTGTAGAAAAAGGAACCCTTTTACACTGTTGGTGGGAATGCAAACTAGTACGGCCACTATGGAGAACAGTGTGGAGATTCCTTAAAAACCTGGAAATAGAACTGCCATATGACCCAGCAATCCCACTCCTGGGTGCACACACCAAGGAAACCAGAATTGAAAGAGACACATGTACCCAGTGTTCGTCGCAGCACTGTTTACAATAGCCAGGACATGGAAGCAACCTAGATGTGTGTTGGCAGACGAATGGATAAGAAAGCGGTGGTACATATACACAATGGACTATTAAAAAGAATGCATTTGAGCCAGTTCTAATGAGGTGGATGAAACTAGAGCCTATTATACAGAGTGAAGTAAGTCAGAAAAAATAAAAAAAACACCAATACAGTAAATTAACGCATATATATGGAATTTAGAAAGATGGCAACAATGACCCTATATGCAAGACAGCAAAAGAAACACATGTAAGGAGCAGACTTTTGGACTCTGTGGAAGAAGGCAAGGGGGGATGATTTGAGAGAATAGTACTGAAACATGTATATTACCGTATATGAAATAGATCACCAGTCCAAGTTTGATGCATGAGACAGGGCACTCAAAGCCGGTGCATTGGGACAACCCAGAGGGATGGGATAAGGAGGGAGGTGGGAGGGGGGGTTCGGGATGGGGGACACATGTACATCCATGGCTGATTCACGCCAATGTATTGCAAAAACCACCACAATATTGTAGAGCAATTAGCTTCCAATTAAAATAAATAATTTTTTAATTAAAAAAATATCTTCCCCAGCCCCCCTCAAAAAAAGTAACACTTTAATCTTTCTTTTAATATTTAAAAAAACCTTTCCCTTTAGAATGTAGGTGTTTTACCAGGATATTTGTGTGTGTATACCTTTGTCCTACCAATCTTGCCTGGAATATGATGGGGACTTTAAATAAGATAATTTAAATGCTCTTAAATTCAATGAGATTTTCTTCTATCATTTAACCATTTCCTCTCTTATTTCAGCTCCTTTACCTTCTAAAGGGCTTCCCTGGTAGCTCAGCTGGTAAAGAATCCACCTGCTATAGAGGAGACCCCAGTTCGATCCCCAGGTCAGGAAGATCCCCTGGAGAAGGAATAGGCTACCCACTCCAGTATTCTTGGGCTTCCCTGGTGGCTCAGATGGTAAAGAATTCACTTGCAATGTGGGAGACCTGGGTTCAATCCCTGGATTGGGAAGATTCCCTGGAGAAAGGAAAGGCTACCCACTCCAGTATTCTCGCCTGAGAATTCCGTAGACAGAGAAAACTGGCAGTCCACAGGGTCTCAGAGAGTCGGACACGACTGAGTGACTTTCACTTTACCTTCTAAAAGTCCCATTGTGAAAGTTAAATCCTGTGGGTTTTTCTTTTAAGTCCTTTTTCCCATTGCTACCATTTCCTTAT
The DNA here is from genome assembly GCF_055505025.1 of Bos grunniens. Lineage (NCBI taxonomy): Eukaryota > Metazoa > Chordata > Mammalia > Artiodactyla > Bovidae > Bos > Bos grunniens. Next base: position 44,495,981 of record NC_141193.1, on the reverse strand, counting down.
ATTTTATGTTTGGTCATTTCTCCTTTTTCTTCCAAAACACTAGTAACTGTTTCAAAGGTGTCTACATTATCTTTTTTAATTCCTCTTTGGACACATTTTAAAATTTGAAAATTATGTATATTTTTTCACCTCACACATTTAGCTACATTTTTTTGGTGCAAACCTTTAAATTTTTACTCTTAGCAAATTCCAACTTATTTGCCCGTTTTCTCTTACAGAATTTTGTGAATCTAAAAGCCTTCCTTTATTTTGTATTTATACTTTCTTTTTTCATTCCATGCTGTGTTTCTGATGGTATAACATTTTCAACAATTTTGGGGAAGACCATGTATGTTTCAAGAATTCACTCCATTAAACAAGAAATGCTTCTACAGGTCTTTCTCCTGTAACTTCGTCTCTATTTCTGGCTTCTATTTAGATAGCTGAAGGGAATCACGTGACCAGTCTCTTCAAAGAGTCTTCTGTATGACTCAATACACTGACTTTCTAAAAAAAATATTTATAAGCCACTCTCAAAAAGCTCTTGAACTATATTCTTAGCTTTCTGTCCAGGGCACAGATTCCTAACAGCGAATCTTCCAATCATTGCATCCTTTGCAACGCGGATAGGTTGAGAACGTTCAAAAATCATAAAGTCACAGTTCCTTTTTGCTTCAAAGTTCTTCCCTCAATCTATTTTTTATTTTACTAAGCAGCAAGAAGGGACCAAGTTACGCCATCAAGCATCTGCTTAGAAAGGTATCTGGGTAAATATCCAGCTTCACTGCTCACAGGTTCTGCTTCCCACAGAGCTGCAGGTACAATGCAGCTTGCTTTTCTGCCACTGTATAGCAAGGCTCTCCTTTCCTCCAGTTTCCAAGAACATGATTCTCATTTTGTTTTGACCCTTCATCAGCAATATCTTTAATGCTCATATTTCCACCAACAGTCTGTTTATAATGCTTTATATGTTCACTAAGACAATGCAGGTTTTCTTTACCGTGATTTTCAGTTTCTTGTGAATCCTCACAAGAAGAGTGATTCATGCCCACTTCTAAACTAACAGTCTGTTCGAGGCAATCTAGTCTTCTTCTATCATGTGCCTAAAAATTCTTTCATCTTCTGCCTACTGCCCAATTCTAAAACTAGTTCTATATTTTAGGTGTTTACCCAGCAGGGCTCCACTTTCAGGTACCAAAATATGTATTAGCTTCTTATTGCTCCTATAACAAAATGCCCCAAACAGTGGCTTAACACAATTTATTATCTTATAGTTTTGAATGTCATAAATCTAAAATAGATTTAATTTGGTTAAAACTATGGTGTCAGCAGGGCTGAATTCCCCTGGAGGCTCTAGGGGAGAATCTGTCTCTTTTGCTTTCACAGCTTCTAGGAGCCTCGTGAGTTCCTTGGGTTGTTACCTCTTCCTCCATTTCCAAAGTCAGTCAGGCGGCACCTTCATCTTCTCTTTAACTCTGCTGCTCCTGCCTCCCTTGTGACTATGCTGGATATTTTGGATGACCCAGGGTAATCTTTCCATCACAAGATTCCTAACTTAGTCACCAAGCTCCTTTTGCTTTGTCAGCTCATGTAACATAGTATATCATTCAGGGTTCTCCAAAGAGGCAGAAAGAACCAATTATATGTACATTGTGCTAAGTCGCTTTGGTTGTGTCCAACTGTTTGCAACCCTATGGACTGTAGCCCACCAGGCTCATCTGTCCATGGGATTCTACAAGTCAGAATACTGGAGTGGGTTGCCATGGCCTCCTCCAGGGGATCTTCCCAACCCAGGAATCGAACTTGTGTCTCTTATGTCTCCTGCAATGTCAGATGAGCCCTTTACCACTAGCACCACTTGGGAAGTTATCTATCTATACACACACACACACACACACACACACACACACATATACATGTAAATAAATACACAAATCTGTGTATTATCTGTGTCATATATGTACATACATATATACACATATATACAAATATTTTTCTTTCTTCATTATTGGAGGTTAGTTTTCATGTTTTTTTTTTTTTTTTCTATTAAGGTCTACTCACATTATAGAGGATAATTAAAGCCATTGATTTAAATGTCAATCTCATGTAAAAATTACTTTACAATGTATAAAATAACACTTGACCAAGTACCTGGCCTAGCTGACACAGAAAATTAACCATCACACATACAGGCAAACTTCATATTATTATTAGATTATTGTGCTCTGCAGATACCGTTTTTACAAAATGAAAAAGCACCTGTGGTAACCCTGCATTTCTCAGATGATGGTTAGCGTTCTTTAGCAATAAGTCATGCTTTTTAATTTTGTTTATTTTTGGTTATGCTGAGTCTTCGCTGCTGTGCAGACTTTTCCCTGGTTGTGGCGAGCAGGGGCAGCTCTCTAGTCATGATGTGCAGGCTTCTCATTGAGGGGGTTTCTCTTGTTGCAGAGCACGGTTTCTAGGGCACACGGGCTTCTGTAGTTGTGGGTCCTGACTCTAGAGCACAGGCTCAATCATTGTGATACACGGGCTTAGTTGCTCCTTGGCACGTGGGATCTTCCTGGACCAAGGATTGAAACTGTGTCTCCTGCACTGGCAGGGGGATTCTTTACCACTGAGCCAACAGGGAAGTTCCGCAATAAAGGATCTTTAAATCAGGTATGTGTCTTTATTAGGCATAACGCTGTAACACATTTAATAGACTACTGCACAGTGTGAGCATAACTTTTATATGCACGGGGAAACCAAAAATGTGTATGACTCAGGTTATTGAGACAGTCACTTTATTGCAGTGGTCTGGAGCAGAATTCTACCATATTTCCAGGGTATGCCTGTGGCGATAGGTTTCAAGGATTAATAGATGAACAACTTTGAAGGGCCGATATTCTGCCTACCACAGTGATGGTTTTAAAAGGTGAAGAGTGAAAGAAGCGAAAGAAGACAAAAGTGGCAGCGAGGGGAGCACAGGTATAAACAGAGTTGTGAAAGAGCATTTCAAACAGAGAAAATGTAATTGGTAACAGTGTGGAGGCACGGGGGAATAGACGGGAAGGGAGCGGTCAGAAAAGGTGAAAGGAAGCGAGGCTGTTTGCATAGGTGGCCATGGGCTGGCTTACAGACGTAAGGGGGTTGTCTTCATACTGCTGCTGCTGCTAAGTCGCTTCAGTCGTGTCCGACTCTGTGCGACCCCATAGACGGCAGCCCACTAGGCTCCCCTGTCCCTGGGATTCTCCAGGCAAGAACACTGGAGTGGGTTGCCATTTCCTTCTCCGATGCATGAAAGTGAAAAGTGAAAGTGAAGTCGCTCAGTCATGTCTGACTCTTCGAGACCCCATGGACTGCAGCCTACCAGGCTCCTCCGTCCATGGGATTTTCCAGGCAAGAGTACTGGAGTGGGGTGCCATTGCCTTCTCCATGTCTTCATACAGGGTACTGATTTTTACCCTTCAGTGAATCATGCAGTGTGGACAATAAGATGATCCATCCTATGCGTTCTGAAGAGTTTGAAGTAGGAAATGATGGGATCACCACTGTGCTTCATGAAGGCCACTCTGGAACCAGTGTGAAGAAAGCCTGACTTCCAGGGAGAACCACTGGAGATAAAGGGAACAGTGGCTGAAAAAAACACTCTAACAAGGGCTCTGAAGGATCGGAGCTCAAGGCTTGATCAACAAGACTTGGTGACAGATGAGCTCAAGATGATAAATTGGTAAAAATTTGCCTGCCAAGCATTGAAAATATTGTGCTCATATTTAAGCCAGAAATGTGATTATAAAGACAATTGATCATATTATTAGAAGATGGTGTAGGCATCTGGCAATGTTTTGTCAGAGTGGTGATATCTGATTACATTCTAGGAAAATGTCACAGTCAGTGGGTAGGAAACGGTGGAGTCTTCTCATTACCAGAGACTCTCAAGGGAATCAGATTGCTTTCTTGGCAGTCTCAAGGCAAGAGTAGAGAGGGGAGTATTTGCAGAGGATCCTAAGGATGAAGAGGAAGCAATGGAAGACTCCCAACGTGTAAGACAGAGAAAACGAGGAAAAGGCTCAGAGGCTTTTGGTGCCTATCGAGTTACACATCGTAACAATAGTGACGACTTTTGTCGAGCGTGGTGTTTTTAGAGGAAACACTGACTGAGCCCACGACGCGGGCACCACAGTAACTGTTTGCCTGAGTCACTTTCCGACAGGAGGGCCTGGGAAGGAACATGGAACTAACAAGCCACCAGCAACCGGAAGAGTTCGAGAAACGTCAAAAGGGGGCACCAGGTGCCCTGCCACCTCCCAGGACCCTCCCTGGAATCCATCTTGGCCAAGTGACACATGAGTCACCAGGAACCCCTGGGACAGGATGATTGGCCAGAGACAATCCGGGAGCATAAACCCCTGGCAGTCACGCGGCAGAGCAGTCCTCCTGGGTTCCCTCACCCTGCTGCTCTCCACCCGGGCGCCCCTTCCCAGAAAAGTCTCTTGCTTTGTCATCGCATGTGTCTCCTCAAATAATTTCTGAGTGTTAGGCAGAAACTCACTCAAGAGCCCTGCAAGGGGTCCCTCTTCCTGCAACAGTATCAGGCTTCAACAAAAACATTTGCATGCATTTATCATTTAATATTTATGGTATGGTACATATGTACTGTTAGTATATTACCATTGAAGCTTAGAAAGCTATTGTAGCATATTACCCTGAGTTATATAGTGGAGAAGTAAGAATTCAAACTTAGACCTCTCAGACACTCATAGATGTTTGTTTAGTGTTTAAGAAAAGAAAGGCACTTTAGTCTTTTTTAACTGACAAAGTCTCACTTGATCTAAATAATGAACCAAGTAGCAGCTATGATGTAAAATACCAAGAGCATAACCAATAGCCTCAAGGTCGCATCTTCAGACAGCCAATGACCGGCTGTGCGACCTTGAGCAAGTCTTTACTCTCTCTTTATCCCATTTTATGCTCTGCAAATTAGGTCTGTTTTCCATTCTACTGATCACTGACCAATGCAGCAAATTGTTTACCCCTGAGTGACTATTTTTTCACCATTCATCACTGTGGGAGTATAAGGTTCAGATTTCCCTCTTCCTGACACATATTCTATATTTTATCTGGTGGATGATGACCACTGAGTCTGCAATATGATTTGGTTTGCAAAATATCAGACAGTGGAAACTTGAAAGTCCCTTCTAGATCATAAAGCCTAAGAATGCACTATAGCTGACAATGTTTGCTTTTTTAAAAAGGCTGCAAATGTATTCAGCTGTGAAAGAGAAATACTATTTACTGAGACCCTTTTGAAGGTCCATTTCATTTTGTACAAAGGAGAAAGCCCACAGGAAGAAAAAAAAAAAATAAGGCTGGGGATTTTTTTTTCTCTATGGGAGAGATTACAGAAATGCTAAAGTACATCAAGGACAATGGAATGTAGACAATATAGATTCATCCCAAAACTTTGAAACATCTTCATACCCTGGAATTAGTTATAGAGAATGGATAAAAAGAAGTGAAGCCTTCCTGGAGTGAACCCAGAAAAGGTAATTTGACATTTGCAAAACTCTTTAGGCCTGAATCCCCCAAAGATGAATTGTTTATTTTCCTTAGAAATTTAATTTAACAACAGCTGCTAGTGATATGAGAGGAGCAGGCAGGCTTTTAAAGATTAATACTGAAGTACAGAGAGCTATTATACCAAGGGAATCATATTCTGTAACAAGCTTAAAAGCAGTATCTTCCTTCAGTAGACATGTTTGACAGGGTTTGGGGCTGTTAAACCATTAGAATTCCTTATAATTGGGAAACTGCCTCTTTCACACAGGCCATCAGGTGCCCACTTGGCTGTACTTAATGGGAGATGCTGATGGAAAGCCACAAAGGCAGCACTGGGGTGACATTCCATTTAATGCCATCCCCAGACAGACAGAAGTGTGAGCTTTCCAAGGGGAGGCATAACCACTGGGCTGGAAGCAGGATTATAGTGCAGAACCGAACAATTCAGGAGAGGGTTGTACAGCCTGGTGACTTAGGATGGGGCTCAGTGGGTAAGCAGGGCCATTGCTGCTCGTGGATGGATTTCCCGTCCCTCTCTCCACATCTCTGCAACCCTACCCACCCCCTGGAGAAAGAGTGCGGATTGTGGAAGCAGTGCATGCTTCTGTTTGAGAATTTATTTAAGTGAAAATAAGGAGTGGAAAGAACAACCAAAGCCCTTGTGTAATGGCATGCAGAGCGGACAGAGGGCAGGGGAACACCTCTTTGTGTTCGAGGTCACAGCAAAATGTCACCTCTGTTTGGTCATCGATGCGAGAGCTGCCTCAGATGATGTCAAAGTCAGCCCTAAAAGTTTATTTCTGTGGATTAATAATTGCTTGCTTATTTTAATTGGGGAGAGGGATTTAAGGGATAAAATAAAGAGTAGCTGTGTAGAAATTGGGAGTTCCTTTTAAGAAATAAAAGAGAAAACTGACCTAAGTCCATTATGGTGACTGGTGGTTACATGACACTGAATCTACTGATTGACTCTAGAATCACCTCTCTGTCCCCTTTGATCAGCTCCCCATCACCATTCGTGGTCTTGAAAGGTTGTTGTTGAATCACGCGAATACACCAGGATTCTTGGCCCCCGGAGGAGAAGAATTCAATCCGGAGCCAGAGACAAGGCTTGATCGCTCAGAGCTTTTGTGTAATAAAGTTTTATTAAAGTATAAAGGAGATAGAGAAAGCTTCTGACATAGGCATCAGAAGGGGGCAGAAAGAGTACCCCTCTGCTAGTCTTTAACTGGATGTTATAGTCACTAGCAGTCTGTTAATGAAAGAAAGGAGTGTCTTAAAATTCAGAATGGCACCAGGCCCCTCACCCATAAGATGCATTTAGGGATAATCTTGGCACCAAATGGTTTATCCTGGGCCATAAAATGATTAACTTGAATCTTGAAGAAGGGCAGACCACCATACAAATAGTTTCATTTACATAGATTAGGGGGACAATATCCATACTGGTTTGTCAAGTAGGTTCTGGGCCAAGAGGCAGAACCGACTTGGAGACAGTTTGGGGTAAAGGCATAGTACATTAGCATAGCTTAAGACAAACATTTCCATAAGAAAAAGGCATTGGTTATCTCTAGACTCGAGAATAGCTAACTTCAGGCGAAGCCGGGTGTCATTATGGCAACACAATATTTTAAGAGAAACCTCCCTTTAAATTTGTGTAGAGAAGGAAAAAATATTGCTAGTTTGTTTCCTCCTGCCGCTTAAGAGAGATAAAAATGTCTGACACTTGCAGGCTATTTCCTCTATTTGGAGACCCCTGGCCTTCCTGCCTGTTACCCTCTCAGTCTCAACCATCTTGAACTTGCCCATCAACTTTCCTTCTTCCCTTCTTATTATCTTCCAATTTGCTTCTCCACTGCAGCTGCTATCATATGAGTACAAGCTCAGACTACTCCCAGTGTGACAGGCCAAGAAACTGAGAGATGAGGTTGCTGGGGCAAGGGATAGTGACTTTATCGGGAAAGCCAGCAGACCAAGAAGATGGGAGACTAGTGTTCCAAAGAACTGCCTTACCTGAGTTAGAATTCAGGCTTCTTCTGTAAGTATTTAAAGGGGAGGAGAGAGTGGCCGCTTGTTGTAAACATCTTGGTGCAGGAATTCTTTGTTCTAATACCTATCCACCAGGGCTGTGGTCACAATGCTACTGAAAACCTCCAACAAGACAAAAGTTGGCAGCCCACTCTAGTATTCTTGCCTGGAGAATCCCATGGACAGAGAAGCCTGGCAGGCTGCAGTCCAGGGGGTCTCAAAGAGTCAGACACGACAGAAGCAACTTCACTTTCTTTCTTTCAGAAGAATCTTTCTGTCTTGCAACTATTCATCTCTGTATGAATAGAAAAGTGTTATACCTTTAAAAGTCAAAGTCTGGAGAATGGACTAGCATACACATTTCAGGCTATAGGCAACATTCTTTTAGTCATTTTTAGCACAAGCAACAGACACAAAGGTTAGAGCTAAAAGGATAGATGCAGTATGGCGCCAGGCTTGTTCTTCCCTATTACATAACCAGAGATAGTTCCCAAAACGCAAATCTGCTCATGTCACTGCTTTGTTCACAGATTATAAAATGTTCACCACTGGCCTCAAAATAAAATCCAGACTCCTTAGCATGTTGCACAAAGCGTCTGTGATATGGCCTCCAGGAAGGCCACCAGTGGCAGGGCTAAGGAGGAAGCCTGCAAGGACTGTGAATTGTGCTTACCTGAAGGATGCTCAGGAATGTTCCTGGGAGAGAGAACAGGAGTCACGTACAAAGGGAGGTGCACAGAAACCAGCAAAAATGCCTTGAGTCGAATTTGAAGGGTTGAGGAGGAAAAGCCTGAGCCCCAGTTAGAAAGCTCTGCAGCAGAACAGACGGCAGTGGTGCAGAGACACTGGGCAAGGCGAGGGTGGGGCTCTTCATTCCCTGCCGCCATCTGTCTGCCCTGGCACAGAGGGAGAGTGAGGCAGGGGATGCCCCTCATGGCCCTGTCCAGCCTCAAACTCCTGCTGGCCTTCAACCATGCTCTCCTCCTGCAGGGGAAAAGCGTGCTGAAGAATGAAGAACACTGTCTCTCACATGGCTCTGTTCACACTCGCCCCGCTCTGGAGCAGACTTGGCTTTTCCTTTTTTCCTTTTCTTTCTTCTACCTAACAAACTATTTCTCAACCTTCAAGACATGGCAGAGATTTCAAAAGCTGAGTGTACCTTCCTACAGGCTCTGACTATTCATTGTTCCTTCTCTGTGTCTTGTTAGGACCTTGCACATTACCTAAGATATGACTTATCACATACTATAATGACTTGTTAAAGTGGCTGTGTCCACACTAGAGGTAAGTTTCTAGTGAGGGTATGTCTTGCTCAATGTGCTAAGTGTGAGAGAGAGAGAGCAGGACTCATGAAAGGCGCTCTTCTTTCTCACTGATTGAACCCAAAGAACTAAAGTAGAACTCTATATTAAATGTTTTTATTTTTCTGACTTCAGAACCTCAGGGAATGTCTCCTTCTGATTTAAAAGCTGTGCCAAAAATGTTCTTTGCCTCTACCCATAAGAGGGAGACCTGTGTAGAAGAAAAGGAAGAGGAAGCTAACAGACTTCGAAACTCTAAAGATATGGGGTGGATTCCAACTTGTCTCTGGAGCCATATTGACGTGAAGAAAAGGTTTTAAGCTGCTTCCAGAGAACAGCCTGCTCTGGGTGAGGCTGAGTAAATAGTAAAGGGAGCTGGAGTTGGATTTAGTACTGCTTATATGACAATAATATTTCCCTTGGGATGTGAGGCTACATATCTAGAAAGATGGATTTGAGAAGAGAAAGCACCTTGAAAGACATGAATATCAAAAATCTTAGGTTGATAGTTGTTTCATTGCTCTATTATCTTTCTGGGATGAGGAGAACATTTCACTGTGAAGAAGGATTCATTTTAAATAAATTCAGTTCTGCATGGCCATTAGGTCTCTACTAAGATAAAAGTTACTGTACTGAGTTGGAATTATAAAGGATAGATGCAGTCATGTTTGAATGAATGAACAAGGCAATATAGAAGAATGATTAAATGCTTTAGCTTTGGAGCCAGATAGATCTGGACTCACAACTCAAATCTTTCATTATTCTGTGTAATACATTTTGGTGCTATAATAAAAATTTTAAAACTAAGGTACATGGATCGGGGAAGGTAATTCCAGCTGAAAGTAGCAGACTACCCATCTAAAAGTGGCTTAAACCATACCAAAACAAAATGTCTCACCCAAGAGAGAAAGACATGAGAAGAGGCAGTACTAGGATTAGTGCTGTGACCCCCTGACATTAACAAGGACCATGTCTCTCTACTCTGTTGTGGGTTAAATCGCATCCTCGCAAAATGATATGCTGAGGACGCAACCCCCAGTGCCTAAGAATGTGACTTCATTTGGAAATAGGGCCTTACCAGAGGGAGTCAAGATTAAGTAAGTGGGCTCCAACACAAGATGACTAGAGTCCTCATAAAAAAAGGGAAATTTGGATATAGAAACGGACATTCACAGAGGGAAAATGTTATAAACAAACATAGAGAAAACACAGGTTGTAAACAAACACCCATCAAGACAGAGGACTAATGTATTTAAAGGCGAGGAAAGCCAAAGGTTGCCAAGAAATCACCAGAAGTTAGGAGCAGGCAAGGAAAGATTCCTGGACAGTTTTCAGAGACAGCATGGCCCTGCTGATACCTTGATTTCAGACTACTAACCTCTAGAATTGTGGGGCAATCGGTTTCTGTTTATTTTTTACTTTTACAATGTTGTGTTGGTTTCTGCCATACAACAACGCAAATCGGCCATAATTATATACATATCTCCTCACTCCACCCCTCTAGATCGTCACAGAGTGCCAGACTGGGTCCCTGTGCTACCCAGCAACTTCCCACCAGTTTACACACCATCGTGCAGGGATTGGAGAAAAGAATAAGGTTGAGGATGGCAGAGCTGCAACAATGTGTATTAATTTCCTAGATGTGAGCTGCCACAAATAAGTACGGTAAACTGTGGGACTTAAAACAACAGAAACTCAAAACATAGAAGAATGAATTTGAGTTTCTGTTGTTTTAAGTCCCACAGTTTACGGTACTTCGTTGTAGTAGCTCATAACTAGGAAATTAATACACGTTGTTGAAGCTCTGCCATCCTCAACCTTATTCTTTTTGCCAATCCCTCCACATAATCACAAAACAACTGCTACAGTTCCAGGCACTATATTCTGCCACATCCAAAAAAGGACAATTTCTCCTAGAGTGCTATTTTTTTTTTTTTTTTTTAGGAAAAAGAAAAAAAAAAGTTTTCTTTCCCAGGAGGAAAACTTAGCTTTAGGTCTCCAAGAAGACTTATTTTCAGGTCCCATTTATCAGGAATGGTGATATGCCCACACTCTACGTGCATGAGTGGCTGAACATGATGTCCACAATGCCAAGTATCTATCATGAGAGGCAGACACTGCTTTCAAAGCAAAAAGGAGAGGAAAACAGTTGCTAGATGGGCATGGGCAGCCAATGCCATCTGCCATAGGACAGAAGAATCAGATGGGTGACGACAGCTATCAAAGTCCCAAGTTTATTCGATGTTCACACTTTCTGTATTTATGTAGACTCCATCATGAAATTTTATGTTAAAGTAACAGCTAGCAGGACTTCCCTGGCGGTCCAGTGGTCAAGAATCCCCTTCCAACGCAGGGGACATGGATTTGATCCCTGGTCTGGGAACTCAGATCCTACATGGCAAAAAACACAACAGCTAGCAAAGGTCTATTTGACCATCTACTGTGCGCCAGGGCATTGTGATGGATTTTGCATGTATTTCCTAACTTTATTTTAACAAACACCTATAAAGTCAGTATAGTTATCTACTGTATACCAGGGCATTACGATGGATTTTGCATGTATTTCCTAACTTTATTTTAGCAAACACCTACGAAGTCAGTACAGTTAATGATCCCAGTTAACAGATGAGAAATCTGAGACAGAGAACATAAGGAAATTGTCCAGTGTCACACAACTAGTAAATGAACTTAGGCAATCTGATTGGAAAAATCAATTGATAAAACCTCTGAACATCTATCCTGTGAGATAGAAAAATATGTCCCTCACTAACCAGTTTCTCTTTGGAAGCTTTATGACAAAGTTGAAAATTTTCATCAAATGAAACAAATTCCCTTGGAGATTCTCACAAACAACCTCTAATACAGTTCTGTAAATTCCTTTCTTACATATATAAAAGTCCGTATTCCTCAGAGGAAAACATTTTCAGCAAAATTCAAAAATGGAATATTTAAAAACCAAATACAAATTGTTTTCTTATCAGAGAGGTTTGGTAGTATGGGAAACTCCCTAATTTCAGAGTCTTTGAATCCTAGCTTAATCAGAAAACATATAAATTTTGATCAGTTACAAAACTTCCTCACACCTAATTTTCCTCATCTGTGAAAGGAGTAGTATAAAAACTAATTTGTGAGGCGGTTCAGGGAAGAAATGAGACAAAGTATGTAAGATATCTGGGACTATTCTGTGTTGCAGAGTAGTCACTCAATAATTAGTAGCTCTTATTATTAGTCTGGCTTCCCAGGGAACTCAGTAGTAAATAATCCACCCGCCAATGCAGAGGACGTGGGTTTGATCCCTGGGTCCAGAAGATCCCTTGGAGAAAGAAATGGCAACCCACTCCAGTAGTCTTGCCTGGGAAATCCTATGGGAGGAGCCTGGCGGGTTATAGTCCGTGGGGTCACAAAGAGTTGGACATGACTTACTGACCAAACAAGAAATGATTAGTCCACATTAGAAAAGACTGTTTCACTCATCAGGCATGGGTACTGTCTTTGAAATTAGCATCATCTGAAGAATTTTTTTTTAATCTACATAATTTAAGCAACGGTGAATCAAACTGAAAAAAAGGAAAAAAAAAAAAAAAATCCAGGGACTTACCCGGTGATCCAATGGTTAAGACTCCATGCTTTCACTGCAGGAGGCACGTGTTCATCCTCAGTCTGGGAAAGAAGATCTCACATGCTGCACGGCACGATCAAAAACAAACAAAAATCCAAAAACTGCATTTGCTTTTGCACTGGAACAGCCCCAAGGAAGTATCGTCAGAGCTAAGTGCCATATTTCAAGGTAACCAAAGTTAGTGCTTTTTGATATAGCTTTACAGTAATTAATGTTGTCCTGTGGCAATAGCCTATGAAAAGTGGCAAGAACTGATCGATTTAGACTTGTATTTTGCAATATGAAAACATTGGGAGGTATGAAATAGTATTGGAGTTCCTGTTAAAAGTCCCTCTATGGCTTTGGTCATTTGGTCACTTGAAATTCTGAATGTGTCTTAGAAGTATGGTTCTTTTTAAATACAAATTTATTTCTTCTAAATGCATTTAGCATTGACTTCTGTGCAAGATTAATATTTGACTTGGCAACTATAGTTTGTTCATTTGGGAGTTGAGTAGTGCCTAATTCAGAGGATTTTTGTGAGGATTAAATGCATTTATACATACAAATTGCTTAAAATAGTGTCTGACACACAGTGACCGTTCCATTCAGTTCAGTTCAGTCACTCAGTCGTGTCCAATTCTTTGCGACCCCATGGACCACAGCACGCCAGGCCTCCCTGTCCATCACCAACTCCCGGAATTTACTCAAACTCATGTCCATCGAGTCATCCCCTTCTCCTCTCACCTTCAATCTTTCCCAAGATCAGGGCCTTTTCAAATGAGTCAGTTCTTCGCATCAGGTGGCCAAAGTATCGGAGTTTCAGCTTTAGCATCGGTCCTTCTGATGAATATTCTGGACTGATTTCCTTAAGGATGGACATATTAGATCTCCTATACATACTACTGGAAAAACCATAGCTTTGACTAGACCATTCCATAAGAATTTGTTATTATCATTGTTACTATTATCTTTGTCATCATTATTAATATTCTATTGAGAAATGAAATCATTTTCATTAGAAAATGATTAGAAATAAGAAGCCCATAGTGTTTTCTTTAGAGCGGTCTATGTGAATTACTTCATGATTATAATTTAAATGTACATGAGGAATTATTATCAGCACATATTAAGAAAGGCATAAAACATGAAAAAAGTCTGGATTATTTTGCCCAAGATAGATGGGCAGGATAAAAGAAAAGACATATTGCTTTTTCTCTTTCATTCCATTTTTTAAAATTTATGATTATATCCCAAATCTTCTTGAGGCCAAAGAAAAAATTATTACATTGGGGAGAGAGGAGAAGAGGGTGAGATTCATGGAAAGAGTAACATGGAAATCTACATTACCATATGTAAAATGGACAGCCAAGGAGAATTTTCTGTATGGCTCAGGAAACTCAAACAGGGGCTCTGTATAAACCTAGAGGGGTAGGGTAGGGAGGGACATGGGCTGCTAAGTCGCTTCAGTTGTGTCCGACTCTGTGCGACCCCAGAGATGGCAGCCCACCAGGCTCCCCCATTCCTGGGACTCTCCAGGTAAGAACACTGTAGTGGGTTGCCATCTCCTTTCCGATGCATGAAAGTGAAAAGTGAAAGTGAAGTCGCTAAGTCGTGTCTGACTCTTAGCGACCCCATGGACTGCAGCCTATCAGGCTCCTCTGTCCATGGGATTTTCCAGGCAAGAGTACTGGAGTGGGGTGCCATTGCCTTCTCTGAGGGACATGGGAGGGAGGTTCAAAAGAGATGGAATATATGTATACCCATGGCTGATTCATGTTGAGGTTTGACAGAAAGCAACAAAATTCTGTAAAGCAATTATCCTTCAATAAAAAAAATTAATTAAAAACAAACAAACAAAAAAAAGTATTACATGATAAAATGTTAGGGATTTTTGGATAACTTAAAGACATGAAACATATCTCATATTTAGATATATAGATATTCTTTACTATTCTCTCTGTGGTCAGGGGAACTTCCTAGAGGGTTGTAATTAGTTGGACATGAGACCATGGAACATGAGACCAATTTAGAAAAATTGTTTTCTGTCTCCCAATTTAGAAAAATTCATGAGGAAATGAATTATCCTGATCTTTTTTTTATGAAATGGGAAGTGGAAAAGTAAGTGAACAAATTAATAGTTTGATAAATTATTCTACCACACACATGCTCCTTACCAAAAAAGAAAAAAATCTGGTCACTTCAGCACTGTATACAATGCCCCTGATTTTTTAAATCATGTCCTGTTGTTCTTCATTGAGGCTACTTGGAAGTGTACAAAGCGAACTGCTTTTCTTTTTTAAAACTTTGCAATCTTTCTAATAGACTTCCCTTCCAGATGTTTCAGATGCTGTGTCATGACTGTTTTTCTCTCTGAACTTCTTGAAATTTGCTTCTTGAAGCAAACTTCAGACTGTGCTCGGTCTTTCTTTCTCCAGCTATGAGATCAACTAGCAAACATGACAGCTTCTACCCCAAGGCTAATCTCTTTCCTTTCCCTTCATGGTGAGGCCCCAAATATCAGTTCCCTGAGACATTTTATCTTCTTCTAAAGACGAAATTATCTAAAAGACAGTAAAGAATTTGTCAGAAACTCTTCTTTGAGCCAAAGGAGCGTTTTGACAAATGTTACGTGAGGCTCCGTGTGTTTTCCTGGTCAGGGTGTGTTGTTCTTTTCTGCAGCTGGTTCCTCATGCTTACAGTGGGCAGCCACTGTGACACCACTGTTCTTTCTCTCCTTCCGTCATCATGCAGATACACTCTAAAGTCTAATGTGCAGATTTCCACATTGTATACACTCTTGATACACAGAGCTCCAAATCCCAGGTTGAAAGAAGCATTTAAAAAAAATAAGACTCACACTTAAATCACCATATTCCAATCTTGAGCTTTAACTCAGCAAGTCTCAGTAATCCTTAAAAGATTAGTATTATCTGAGGTAATAATCTTAATTTCATAATTTAATATACATGTATACCTGGTCTTATCTTGTTTACCACTTTTTTTTTAAGAATTGAGAGATACTTGATATTTTTTCCTTTCTTCACTTTATCTCAATGTATTTTCACTTGCTGACTGCCTGGTTTGGCGCTATTTAATTGACAGATAAACTAATAGGCCATGAATTCTCAAAGCCCACAGTACATAACAGGCACTTGTAGGATGAATTTAGAGTTGCAGATTCAATGATATCCAACCCCCCTTTCACAATGGAATCCATAGATTTATAGTAGGGCCCATGAATTGGTATTCTAGGCAATAATTTTGACGCAGACTACACTTTGAGAGGTCCATCTAGTCAAGGCTATGGTTTTTCCTGTGGTCATGTATGGATGTGAGAGTTGGACTGTGAAGAAAGCTGAGTGCGGAAGAATTGATACTTTTGAACTGTGGTGTTGAAGAAGACTCTTGAGAGTCCCTTGGACTGCAAGGAGATCCAACCAGTCCACTCTAAAGGAGATCAGTCCTGGGTGTTCTTTGGAAGGACTGATGCTAAAGCTGAAACTCCAATACTTTGGCCACCTCATGCGAAGAGTTGACTCATTGGAAAAGACTCTGATGCTGGGAGGGATTGGGGGCAGGAGGAGGAGGGGACGACAGAGGATGAGATGGCTGGATGGCATCACCGACTCGATGGACAAGAGTTTGAGTGAACTCTGGGAGTTGGTGATGGACAGGGAGGCCTGGCATGCTGCAATTCTTGGGGTCACACAGAGTCAGACACGACTGAGCGACTGAACTGAATTGAACCCTTTGAGAAGTACTATTCCAGACCAAAAAAAAAAAAAAAAAAAAGTTCCTCCTTTACTGAGACAGGCTACATTATCCAAGAGCCTATTATTCCAACATCTTAAGCTATTGTCCAGAAATTCCAATGATTGCCAATACCATCTGTGTAGCCAAATGTTTGACTTCAAGACAGTTTTTCTCTTCTAAAATCTTATGGATAGAAAAATATGTTGAAAATACCACTTAGCATCCATAGCCCCTTTCCCTCCTTTCACTTCCTACCCAACATTTCAGAAAGAATCCTGTTTTCAAATGTCTTTAATCCTGAGATGAGTCAGCAAGAGTGGGAAATGGTTAACCATCTTGATAAAGTTATTCTTGCCTTATAGGATATATGCTTTGGAAAAACAACACATCTCCTAAATTATGAGGATATTTACATTCATCTGCATCTAAATGAATCAGTAGAAAGTTATCAACAGCCATGCCAACTTTTCCATGCCTCCTGTGATCAATGTCAAGCTTTCCTGTTCCCAACAGTGCTTGAAAATCATACTTACTGGATCATGTCTTTTCCAAAAGATCTGAAATCTCTAAGTCAGTGGTACCAAACCAAGTGCAATTTGGACCCAGGGTACATTGGCGATATCTGGAGACATTTGTAATTGTTACGAACAGAGCTGGGATGCTACTAGCACCTGATACGTGGAGGCCAGGATGTTGCTAAATACTTGACAATGCACAGAGAATAAATATAAGTTGCACTGATACTGTGAAACTCTGCTATACAAAACAAGCCTCACACTTGCCATGAATACACAATAACTATCATATGCTCTTTAAAAATTTTTATTATTAAGTGTATATATCCCATTAGATCAGAGTCGGACACGACTGAGTGACTTCACCTTCACTTTTCACTTTCGTGCATTGGAGAAGGAAATGGCAACCCACTCCAGTGTTCTTGCCTGGAGAATCCCAGGGATGGGGGAGCCTGGTGGGCTGCCGTGTATGGGGTCACACAGAGTCAGACACGACTGAAGCGACTTAGCAGCAGCAGCAGATCAGTATTATAGCTTCTCAAATTTTGTTCTTACATCAACTGAAAAAAAAAAAAAAAATTCACAACCTAATTATGTTTTACTCAATGGACTCACTGAGGACGGAAGCCCAGAAGACAGCCTTTGAGGGGCTGCTCCAAAGAGGTAAGGGAGGAGCCAGGATATACAAGAGTTCAAACAAACAAAAAGTCTCGTAGTTGAACATCAAAGATTGCTGCTAATTAAAGAAAACCAGACATCTCAAATTAATGAACTTAGTACTTTTCTATATACGGGAAGATGCAAGAGTCTGGGCTCCTTGAAATCATTTCTTTGATCTGCACCCTAGCTTCCTGGGGCCAGTATCCCGGCTCCTTCCTCCCCAGTCCCCTGGGCTGCACAGTGCGGGGCTGGCGGCAGTGACTGATGTCTTGATGGCCTGCACATCCTTGTTTACTGATGTGGCAGGCAGCGTTTTTTAAACTACGCTCCAACTCAGCTTTTGGCTTTCTGATAGAATCTTTAATTCCACACATACTTCTTTTTTTTTACTTTTCTGTATTAGAAACAGTATCGTGGACATTTGTGTTTCTGTAGTTTGGCAACTCTTCCCTTGGAAGAGCAGTATCTCACCTGCTCTGTTTCTGTAATTTTTAGTGAATCTGCTGTTCATGAGTTCCCTTCTCTCCTGAACACACGGTGACCGGGGGGCCCAAAGCTAGGCCAATCTGTCTTCTCTGTTGGGAATGACACACTTACGCGCTCGTGTGAAGGCACACAAGAGCACGAGACAGTTGTAAGGGCTTCATCCAGCGGCAGCGCTCATCAGTCACGTGCTGCTGGTGCTACAGCTGCACTGATTCCTCTCTCTGGGAACTCTGCAGAATCTGCCCACTAACTGTTCTCCTCATTTAAAATCTTTAGAGACCTATGCCTGCAAATAGCCAAGGAACCTACAGCGAAATGGAGCCAGACCCTGTGGTTCTTCCCCCACCATGTCATCAGTCTGCCTTTTGTCTGTAGAAAAACATGAGCCAAAGAATACGTTTAATCCGAGAAGTGAGAACATGCAGAAGCCAAGAAAAGCAGTCAAACAAGAAAAAAACAATAACAGTTTGGTCATTAAGAAAAGTCAAGGGCTTTCAGTACCCCTTCCAGGATCATAGATAATATTCTGAGCTATATTTCTGAGCTGTTTTGTAGATACTGAAACCCTCACCAAGTGGAAGAAATTAACTACATGATGACCAGACCATAATATAAGCTGCAACAATTCTGAGAACAGGCCTCAAAGAAATGGAAACAAACCAGCCCTGGACTTGAAGATTAACTGTACTAAAAACAACTAAGATGATGCTGGTCAGACCGCTGCTTGAGCAATTTCAAGTCACTATCAGAGCTGACTGTGCTGTCTCTGCATGTAGCCCCCTCCCTCCACCTATACACCCTAAAATCCCATTTAAAAGCTCTTGCCCGCTGCTTGTTGGGAGGAGGAACACCGCCTTTGGACAGGCATCTGCCCCTTTATTGATTTTAGAGCTAGGAGCAGCCAGACCCCACTGTCAGCAACAACAGGATACACTTTTCTTTATCACTGATGTGCTGATACAAAGAAGAAATATTCTCCCAGTTGCTTCACCTCCTCTTTTGGAAAGAAATCGACTTGAATTAGTTCACAGTTAGAGCTTACCTCTGGTAAGGAGAAAAACTTAGTATTCATCCCTCAAAGCTATGAAGTCTTAGCCTCATCGTCCACCCAGGGGAGTATTTCAGAGGAGCTGCTCAAAGGCGGTCTGCCTTCCAAGGGCATCAGCAACACCTGTGGCTTGTTGGAAATGCAAATCAGGCGTCGATCTGGGCTGCAGTGGTTCAGATTTAGTAGGTCTGGGATGGGGCCCAAGAATTTGCTTTTCTAACAAGTTCCATGGTGATGCTACCATTCTTCAGACCACATTAGAGCAGAACAAGGAGACCCTGTCACTTTTTTCTGCTTTTAACCTTTATCTTACCTGACATAAAGCTCAGCTGCTTTCGGTTGCAAATAACAGAAACTGGCTTAAATAACAAAGGGAATTTATTTCCTCATGCAGATTGAGTTTAGAGGTTTGAGGGCTTCAGCTGTAGCCCAATTATGTTGCCAGCTATCTGCTTCTTTCCAAGTAAATGACCTCTTTTTGAATATAACTGAAAACTCTAGAGCTGCCAGGTGTGAACATACTTACCAACTAATCACCACTCCTCAGATTTATCTCTAATCTGTGCATTTTTAGCACATTTTAGGGGCTTAATAAAAAGTAAATGTTAATCTCTGCCATTCCTCCTCCTTTGAGGATGTCTGTTAATAACTTCAGGGCTTCCCTGAGGTTTCTTTCAGTGGTAAAGCCTGCCAATGTAGGAAAGGCAGGCTCAATCCCTGAGTCAAAAAGATGTCCTGAAGAAGTAAATGGATACCCACTCCAGTATTCTTGCCTGGAGAACCCCATGGACAGAGGAGCTTCTCAGTCTATAGTCCACAGAGTTGCAAAAGAATCCGACATGACTTAGAGACATAATAACAACAACGTCTGTTATTTCTACCCAAAACAATTTCTTTTTTCCATTTCCACATCCTTTTGCCATACCGGAGGAGCTCCCATGTGCTAGGTAGAGAGTGGAGAACAGACATGGTTCTTCTTTGAAGAGCACTGCTGTCCAGCTCAGATGACTCTCTAAGTTTTCTTCGTGTGTATGTGTTAGTTGCTTAGTCACGTCCATCTCTTTGCAACCCCATGGACTGTAGCCCACCAGGCTCCTCTGTCCGTGGAATTCTCCAGGCAAGAATACTGAAGTGGGTTACCGTTCCCTTCTCCAGGGGATCTTCCCATCCCAGGGATTGAACCCAGGTCTCCTGAATTCAGGCTGATTCTTCACCATCTGTGCTATCAGTGAAGACCAAGTTTTCTTTACCTACTCCCCAAACCAACTTAGGGATCCTTGCTTCTCCAATCTTTCCTCTTACACACTGTATCACATTATACTGGGTATATATAATAAATGCTGTGTATATAGAAAAATATGAATAAATATAAAGAAGGCTCAATGACATAGAATTGTTACCTGAATGTTGGGTTTGCCTTTTGGTGGTATTGCCAAAAGACAGAAAAGCCAAATTGCAGAAGGTCTTTTTTACTCACTGCAAGTGAGGCGAACACTAGGGATCTTTCCCAGAGCAGTGTTTTCTCTGAACAGCAAAAGTGGGAAAGTTTAAGCTATTGGTACATGCATATTCATGAAGGGGCCTGGATGGTAGGCAGAGTCCAAGCTTCAGTTGATTGAAGTCAAGAGGGTCAGAAAAGGTCAACATTCCTTTCGATTCCAGTTGATCTAGTTGTTGGCATTTCGATTCTGCAAAATGGCTCAAGACCGTGCTTTAGGCTAGTCTTTACCATCAAAAGAGAACTGAGAGTCTTTGCGACAGATCTAATATTTTTGCTCTTGTTATTTCTCTTGCCCGTTAACAGTCCGTTGTTTATGCATTCTTTTGTTCCCTTAAGACCGTTTATCACTGAGACCTGTTCAAGACCAAGCATTATGGCCAGGCTGAGACCACCAAGGGCTTGGGCCCAAAGCAGCTTCTCTTATGTCAAGAAAGCCATGCCTGGTTCTCTTTCTCCAGGGACGACCCCTGCCCCACAAATCTACTTACAGAAAGAGGTAAGTGGAGGAAAATGACAATGTGGCCATAAAGGTTTTTGTAACTTAGATCAGGATTTGTTCAGCTGATACTTAGTAGACACTCTCATTTTCAACTAAGAAACACACAAGGGTGATAAAGATTGGGAAAACATAAAAATCCCATAAAAGAAATCATACTATGTTTTATTAAATCAAAATCTTAAAATATCTCACAGTTACTTGAGAAATCAATAATGTTGCAAAGTATTCTTTTTTTAATAATACTCTTCTGCCTTGGGATAGTTGACTATATTAACTGTTATTTCTCCATGTAAGCAAAAAGAAAACAGAAAGCCATAAGGTCCTGCATTGGACACGTCTTCAGTTGAATAGAAGTCCTCGGAAGAGCACAGAGCTGATTTATAACTCCCGCTTTCCTGGCTGTCTTTTCTTCTTCCATCCAGCCTGGTAAAGCCCCGTCAAAGAAAACGAGTGACTGGAACCCTGTGTTGATTCCGTGTCTACTTTATCTGGAGGCCTTCACGTTCTTCTCTTGTGCGCGTCCAACAGTCAGCTCTCAAGGTAAAGGAGAGTGTGAGAACACACGGCTGAGCAAATGGGAAATAAAACTAGGGAAGTTTTTGGAGAAAGGGCAGAAAAGGAGAAGCTGTCTCCTGCCCCCACCGCACCTTGCCTTTAGATTTCCCCTTTCTGTCCTCCTCTCCTCTCAACTCATCAACTCAGGCGCTGGCGTAGATGAGTGGTAATGGCTGCATTGTAACACGTTGCTGTTAATGGTAATGATGGAGAGTGTGTCTGGTGACTTGGACAAGGGCCAAGAAATTGCCAAGACCGTACACTGAGAAACAAGGCCCGTCCTTCTGCTGTCTGGGTCACTCACGCTGCGCAGATGGGCAAACCACACGTAACTCAAAGCGGTGAGACACCTGCTGGGCTATTTATCAGGAGAGGCTCAGAGTTGTGTGCGACCAGAAGTTCTCCCAATGTGGGGTTCCTAAGAAAACAGGGCACACAATAACAAATTAAAATTGTGTAACCAAGTGTTTAGAAAATGGCAAAAGAAACCCGGAAAATGACACATGTAGAAGTAATGACAGATACTACAGCCATCACAAAACCTAGAAAAATAGCATAATATTCTTATTAATAGACTGTCTCTTCCACCATGATAATGCTTTTTTCCCTCCATACGTATGTCCTATTACTGGTGCCTTATATGGAGCACTTTTATATAGCAAATAACTCTGGTCCTCTAGGTTCTGGAGCTTAAAAAGGCAATAAGCAACTCATGTGGTTAAAATGTATTAGGACTGTGCATTTAACAAGGCATATCAACATGTTAATAGTGCACCTAGGGAGCTTTCCTAGTGCTTCAGTGGTGAAGAATCTGCCTTGCAATGCAGGAGACTTGGGTTCAGTCCAGGTAGGGGAAGTAAGGTCCCACATACCTCAGAGGAACTAAGCCTGTGTGTTGCAACCACTGAGTCCACGTGCCACAACTAGAGAGTCCACACACCACAATGAAAGATCCTGCCTGATGCAACGAGGACCTGAGGCAGTCAAATAAATAATAGAAAATAAATAAAAATTTAAAAATAAAATTCATTATGGAAGAAAAAAAATAATGTTCCTAGAAGATGACTTGGAAGTGGCCTGCTACAGACTGAATGTTCATGTCTCCCCAAGTTCATATGTTAAATTCTAGCTCCCAATATAATGGTGTTAGGATGTGGTGCCTTTGGAAGATCACTGGGTCGTCAGGGGAGAGCCTGCAGGAATGGAATCCGTAACATTATAAAAGAGACCCCAGAGAGTCTCCTTCCCCCTGCCGCAGGTAGAAACACTGTGAAAAGACAACTGTGAACCAGGAGGCAGGCTTTAGCAGACATCAGACCTGCTGGCACCTTAGGCTCAGGCTGTTGAGCATCCAGAGCTAGGAGGAATTTCTATTATTTATAAGCCACCCCGTCGATGGTATTTTGTCACAGCAGCCTGAACAGGCTAAGACAGGGCCCAAGCAGGTAAATCCATCTCCTGTGCTAAGTGTACTCGGCTAGGAACTTGACAGTTAAAATTCAGCAATGATGTTGAGATTCTACACTAGCAAAACTGGAGACATTTATGAGGAACATGGCAATGTGGAACGGATTCTTGGTACTTACCTACTTTCATCTTAGAATTCTGATCTTTCTGAATGAATTGCATATTCAAAAAAAAGTGAATCATTTTAAAGTGAAAATTACAAAAAGAAACCTATAAGACATAGTTCTAGTCTTACCTTTGATTTTTTTTGTTGTTCAGTTGCTCAGTCATGTCCAATTCTTGGTGACCCCATGGATTCCTGCACGCCAGGCTTCCCTGTCCTTCACTATCTCCTGGAGTTTCCTCAAACTCATATCCATTGAGTCGATGGTCCCATCCAACCATCTCATCCTCTGTCGCCCTCTTCTCCCCTGCCCTCAATCTTTCCCAGCATCAGGGTCTTTTCCAATGAGTCAGCTCTTCGCATGAGGTGGCCAAAGTGCTGGAACTTCAGCTTCAGCATCAGTCCTTCCAATGAATATTCAGGGTTGATTTCCTTTAGGATGCACTGGTTTGATCTCCTTGCTGTCCAAGGGATTCTCAAGAGTCTTTTCTAACAACACAGTTCAAAAGCATCAGCCTTCTTTAGCACTCAGCCTTCTTTATGGTCCAGTTCTGACATCTGTACATGACTACTGGAAAAACCATAGCTTTGACTTGATAAGGTTGATAAGCTTCTTCAAATTATGCTGGAAGGTGGAAGAAAAGGAAAAAAAAAAAAACCTGAAATGTTTGATAACTATCAGGAATCTAACAGGGACCTCGACTACAGTTTCTGTGAAAATACCAGGGCATCTCAACTCATGCTTAGTTCTGAGCTGAAGGAAAGAGGTGAGAACAAGCAGGATAGAAAGGTGGTCAAGAGGGGCCACTGTGGCCTCAGGAGACCAGTCCATTCACAAAAGTCCATTTATAAGGCCCTGTTTAGAGGGAGAGTAAAGACCCAGGCACGCCCCCTGGTGCCAAGCAGGAGCTCTGCAACTGGAAGGTCACAGGAGGCCCAGCTGAATCAGCAGGACCAAGGAAACTGGAGGAGGAGTCTGCCTCCCAGAAGACTCTTAAAGTGCCCTGGCTTGCCCCCTGGGCAAGAACAAGTGGCCCACCAAAGACAGATTCTGTACTCAACAGGAGATAGCCTTCAGACATGGATGTGTGACAGGCTTCCTCAACACTCTAGTATGAGCTCCTGATCCACATAAACAAAACAATTGTCCTTTTAAGCCACTACCTGTAGAACAGTTTCTTACACAGCATAGTAAACGGAACACTCTTCTCCGTTGATTTATTTCTGAATCGAGGCACTAGGTGGGCCCTTTGAACATAAATGATTTTTAACATGTTTTTAGGTGAGTACATTGAGAAGCAGTATAACCGTCAAAGACCAGCAGATGCTCTATCTTCAGAAAGGAGAATGAATCCCAGAGGTGTCTCTAGTGGTAAAGAAGCCCCCTGCCAATGCAGGAGATGTAAGAGACGCAGGTTCCATCCCTGGGTTGGGAAGATCCCCTGGAGGAGGGCATGGCAACCCACTCCAGTATTCTTGCCTGGAGAATCCTGTGGAAGGAGGAGCCTGGCGGGCTGCAGCCCCTAGGGGCGCACAGACCTGCTGTGTACCAGTGCATTTCAAGAATGCCAAACTCCCACCACCGCCTCTGCAGCCTGGCTGTGTTCTACTCTCTTTCTTTCTTTTGTACACACTCTTCCTTTCACCAGGGGTATCTCCCCTGAATCTCACTCCTTCCATCATATTCCTCCCCTCCATCATCACCTTCTTCCTTATCCAACTCCCTACAGTATAAATGAGCCTCTTCTGACTGCACAGCCCCCTGCTTCTGCATTGTGAATGAGCATCACATTACACAGTAACTGCCTTTTTTCGTGTTTCTCTCGTATGATTATGAAATCATGAAAGACTTCCAATTCAAAATGAAACCGGATGATACGAAATGGAAAATCTTATACACGTGCCCTCAGAAGAATGGAATTTAAGAAGTGAGACTGATTTCTATACATGCCTGCTGTACTAAAAACTAAGACTTACCTCCAGACCAATGAATATTTGCTAAGAATCTCTCCCATCCTCAAACTGGTGAACTTCCTGCCTGGACTCTCGCTGGACTTCTCCTTCTTCCCACTTTCCCCCATAAATTCAGCCTTCCCCGATCCCCATGGACTCACCTGTAACTTGCTACAGCACGTTTTCTGTTTTGTTTTTTTTTTAACTTTATCTTCCTTATTGCAAGTGGATTCAGGTCTCCTGGCTAGATATTCTGCAGAAAAGTCCAGTTATAATTAGCACATGTTTTCTGAATTGCAATTCATCTGCTATTTCCAAACAAACTCAATTTCTGGTAATTGGAACTTGTTCCAGTTTACTTCTTTATTTAGACTGACAAAATCCCAAAGGTGTGGAAAAATTCTTGGTCAATTGTACTTCTAAAGCTCTAATATGCACATATATTTTGGTGTATAGTAAGTGCTCATTATTTTCTCATTAAAAGGATAAATGAACTGTAACATGCCCTTTATGCAGGATTCAGTTAAGGGACTCTTTAACCCAATTTAGTTTTTCTTAGTATGTGCTGGCCAAATGGACCTGAATCTTCATTCTATTCTCAGAGAAGAGCAGGACCCATTCTATAAACCAATATGAAGATTTCAGCTGATAAAAGCCACTGGGTATATTGATCTGGTCATATAAAGCCACTGGTCATATTGATCTGGCCCCTTATATCCTATAATTCTCCAATATAAAGGGAAACTCTACATTCTATTGGAGCTCACCCTTCATTATCCCTGGGAGGGACTGGTTCCAGGACCTCTACTGATAACAAAATTCACGTATGCTTTAGGCCCTTATATAAAATAGCATAGTACCATGAAGACAGCTCTCCAAATCTGTGGATGCAAAACTTGCAGATAGGTGACCACCTGGACAACTTGAGAAAGATCTGAGCTCTCTCTCCTTTGTGTAGCTCTTAGATAAAGCCTGGGCCAGTATGGGCCACACCCCTGCCCTGGTACCATAATTTAGATCTTTTGGTAGCTGTGGTGAAGGGAAAGTTCTAGCCCTACAAAGGCAATGAAATCACCAAGCTGACCTTGCAGGAGGCCAGGGAAGGGAGTTCAGTGGCCTGGGGTAGGGTGAAATATCACCTGGCCGAATACTATTTCTGCCACATACCTCCTGTGAAATGTGGGAAAAATAGTAATAACAACACCACAAAAGTATTTTTGACATTAATGAGCTGATGAATGGTAAAATGTTAATCCCCTTACAAATGTCAATTATTCTTGCAAGCAAAAGGTAGGTAAAACATAAAATCTTAGCAAAAGATGGAGTACTATCTCTACCAATACAGGAAATAAATGACTCTACCGTTTCCCAGCGGTCATGGGCAAGTCACATGATCTCTTTGTTCAGATATGAGATGGAGTCAAAAGTTGCATTTACCTGCAATGTTAATACATGTAAAATGCTTAACCTAGCACCTGACGTAGACTAAATTGTCATCATAAATTAACAAAACCCAATGTATACCCTTAAATGCACTTGGAAGTTTAAGCAAGGGAAACCTTACATATATATAGTTGTTTTTATTTAGTTGCTAAGTCATGTCCAATTCTTTTGCACCCTTTGGACTGTAGCCTGCCAGGCTCTTCTGTCCATAGGATTTCCCAGGTAAGAATACTGGAGTGGGTTGCCATTTCCTTCTCCAGGGGATTTTCCCAACCCAACCCAGGGATCAAACCCTGTCTCCTGAATTGACAGGCAGATTCTTTTCCACTGAGCCACCATGGAAACCATGTATATACATATAGTTTGTTTCATTTAGTTTTGGGTTTGGAAAAATTAGAGGAGGCTTCACAATGTATGTTGTCTATGCTTTGAAATATAGGTATCATTTTGACATAGAGAAGGGTCTCAGAATCTGCCTCTAACGCAGAGAAGGAAAGAGGTATATTTTGCCAGCTAGCTGTCTTTCTCAAAAAGTTAGATGACATTCTTTCACTGTATAATATGGTAGGGAAATGATAATGCAGGGAGGTGGGAAAGTGGAAGTAATCTTAGGATCTCAAGTCTGTCTAGCCCTTAGCATTTCACAACAGGGGACCCTCAGAGGCAATGTAGAAACTGGACCTAGAGCCGTTGTTCTGGGGGAATTTCAAATAGAGGATCAAAATGCAACGTTAAAATTGGTCAGTGTATCATCCATTCTGCTCTGAGTACTTGGAAATATGATAATTAACTTTTTCTAAGGGTTAGACAGACAGACACATAACACACACACAGAATTTTTACCCGCTCATCAAGGTAGGAATCCCATTCAGATTTTCTTACTCCACCCACACAGCCTCCCTCAGGCAATTTCAGCCCCTCCCAGAACAAGACCTAGCTTATAGAAGTGCAGTCCAAACAAATACTTTAAAAAAAGAAAAGGCAAGAGAAATGTTATTGTATGTCCCTGTGGGCCTAACCAGAATTAAAACAGCAGATAATTCTTTTGCCTGTGAATTAGAATGCAATAGGAAAAGGGAAAAGAAAGCCAGAAAAGGAAATTGCTGGCTTCTCTGAGCCATTTTGGAGGGCAGGACTCCAGGGCAGCAGAGATCAAGGTAGATGCTCTTGCCCTGCTAACCCGTGAGCTTTAGGACTTACTGGCTAGAAGAAGCTGTGGGTGAGGCGTTTGCTAGACAAGATTTCTCAGAAAAGTGATTCCTCAAGCCTTCAGGTTCTTGGAGGTCACATGAGAGGTCGTTTCCTGGTATCCAATCTGAGGACACCTGCCACCCCACCCCCACCACCCACTGCCACCTCACTATATTTCCTCTGCTCTGGGCCTTTATTGCCAAAGAAAGAATTTTCACTCTCATTAAAAGAAATCAACACACAAAGACAGCACCCTCCCAAACACCAAGTTTACTTTAATACAGGGCTAGAGGGGGACACATCCCTTTGAAAGTCAGAACAGACCTCACTGGAAAAAAGTATTCCTCTGAGTTCTACCTCTGGCTTTCTGTGCTGGTTCAGTTTAAATCCTCTGTTATCCTGTTGTAGAAAGCTCACTCTTACAAGTTTCTCTAATTTTCTGCAAAGCTGCAAATAATTGTTATTTTAAGTCCTCCTGGTCCACGGAATCTAAATATACAAATGAAAAGACCGTTAGGGATTACCTGAGGTTGTTCAGCCCCTTCTGATATGACCAGAGACTTGACTTCCCCAAGCAGCTGAGCTCAGAGAGACCCTCAGAGAAAGATGCTGTGACCCTCTCTGGGCTGACGTCAGGGCTCCAGACCTCCAAACCCAACTCTTTGCGCTCTATGATAAAGCCTTCTTGTGTTCCTGACTCCTTGTATTAAGGCTTCTCTTGTGCCTGCCTACATCCAGCCAGAGGGCTGAGAGCATCTAAAACTTATCTTGGATTTCAATATCAATATTCACTTTTTCATGAAAGAAGATTTGTGCCTTACTTGGAGGATTTTAGACACTTCCCATGAATGTGATTAGAAAGAGGGGGTTAAGAAAAAGCCTCAAAATTTCATTAGGAAAGCATTTACTCACTTGGTGCAAACATAAAGCAGAACGTGGATGAGATTGAGAAATGAAGTATTTGTTATCAGATCAATAAGCAAGGAGGTCACAGTCATCAGGGATTCCCGTCCTCCAGGGCGCTCAGGAAGGAGAAGAATACCTGCACAGATCTGGCAGCTGCAAGGCTGCAGCCACTCCCTGCAGGGCGTCCTGAAGGACTCAGGATGTGAAAAATCACTGGATACTCACCCCAGCTGAGATGATGAAAGCAATGATTTCAGGGAGCAGACTCCTGCATCTTCTCACACATAAAAAAGTGCTAAACTCCTTAACTTGAGATATCTAGGTTTCTTTAATTCACAACAATCTCTTGATGTTCAGGCTACCAGTCCTTTGTTACTAACTTCTGGCTCAGACGGTAAAGCGTTTGCCTACAATGCGGGAGACTTGGGTTCGATCCCTGGGTCAGGAAGATACCCTGGAGGAGGAAATGGCAACCCACTCCAGTACTCTTGCCTGGAAAATCGCATGGACGGAGAATCCTGTTAGGCTACAGTCCATGGGGGCACAAAGAGTCAGACACCACTTCACTTCACTTCTATATAACCTGACCCCTTACTTCCCACCCGCCGTTCCTCGGAGCAATTCTCTCGGGATTACTTGAGATGCTGTCTGTTGGCCTTGAAGTCCTAAAAATTCCTACCAAATAAAACATAACTCTCAGTTTTTAGGTTGTGATTATTTTTTAAGTCAACAAAGTAAAAACATGAGCCAAAGAAGAGCTCAGGAATTTATTCCTCCCTGTGCTCATGTCCCTCCTTAGCACGGACAGCCAGGCTGCTCCTAACCGCTAGCAAACTCGTGCTGGCACCCTGCTGGCATGACATACTTAGGTGCTTTGCTTTCTCTCTTAACTCCTGACTGTCTTTATGCCAGTTGGAAAGTCTGCTGTTATAAAAACTAAACATGACTCAGAAAAAGCCAAACATCTCACACACACACACACACACACACACACACACAAAACCCTCCTGTCTCTTTCCAAGTCACATCACTGCACAGCCTGCTCTCTGACTGCCCATGACACCAGAGTTGCTCATCTGGTCTTGTCTGCCACGTACGTTGGTGGGTCCTCCTCCAGAGTCTCTCAGGCCCTCTGCTGTTTCCAGTCTCCCCACAGCTTAGTTTCCAGCAGGAGGGAAGCATTTTCTAACTCTGACTGTCTCCTTTGGGCTTGCAGAAGTGAGACCCAAGCCAAATTATGAAATCGTCCAAGGTCTTTGGGTCTTAGCCTTCCCATGCCCTTTGATACTTTTCTTCCAGTTGGAAAATTATGCAGGCATATTATATAGGCACCTAAGTACACTTTCTTAAATAAGTTATAGTGTTGCTAATTTAACAATATAGTATAACACAGGCAGAATGGGAAATAAGCCATAAACAATTCTCAACTATCCCTAAAATATTTTTCTCCATTCTCACTACATTGTTCTGGTCCAGACCTTCATTGTCTTTTACTTGGACGCTAGCGTCCTGACAAATTTCCATGCTTCCTGTCTGCTTCTAACCTCTTTACACTATGCATTCCACACTGCCACCCACTGTAATCTATAGAAATGAAGGTCTGACTATATGAATCCTCTGCTTAAATGCCTCTGTACTTAGAGGATAAAAGCTAAGATTCATAGCATGGCTTCTAATTCCCATCTCCTAGTGTGACCCAGGATGCACTTCAGGTGACAAGAGCTGACCACTCCAGTGTGTGCACACCTCGGGTCCTTCTCCCGAATGCCATTCACTAAGGTCTTTCCTAAAGAGCTTTTTATCCTTCAAAGCTAAGCATAGAGATTCTACCCAGTCAACATTTAATTCAGAAACATCCATTCCCATAACATCCTATGTATAACTTATTCCTAGCATTTGACATCTTGTATTTTTCTTAAAACATGTTGGGCTGCTTTACTATTTATAAAATGTATTTCTTGCAGAAAATTTGAAAAATACGGGGAAATGGGAAAACAAAGCCAAATGAAAGCATCTAGAGGTATTCTACTAATGTTTTGAGGTATATTTTCTAATGTTTGGCTCTATGAATATATTTGTACTTTTTCTCTCTTGCTCCCTTTCACGCAGCACACACATATTCACCAAAACACCTGCTTGTCAATCGAACATATTTTGTAATCACTTTTATTTTCCACTTAAAAATACATTAGGAGCTTTGTTCTGTATCCTTAAGTGTTCATAGAGTAAGCTCCATGATGGGAATGTGTGTGTTAAGCAGACATGGACAGACATTTAGATGAATGAATAGGCTCCCAAGAAATATTTGTTGAACTAATTTAATAAAGAAAACAATGAAAGGAAAGAGAGAGAGAAAAAAAAAGAATATGAGAAGAACTAGAGCACATGGATGGTAGACAGACAAAGAGAGGAAGGTGGATCATCTGAACAGGGCTTTCATGAGGTTTAAAGTTTTTATCTACTTTGTCTTTGATTCCTGCAATAGCCTGCTGAAGTAGCTATAATAGTTATTTACAAATCAGAAAAGGGAAACTCAGAAAGGTTAAGTGACTTGCCCTGGCTTGTGGGCTTAATAAGTGGCAGAACTAGTTGTGGGAATCCATAAACTATATTTATCTTACTCCACATGACTTCTGGAAAAACAAGAGCAATAACAAAGGCCCTGCTGAGGTCTGGGAGCTCGGAGCAGTGGGTGTCCCTGCCCCCTGGAGTGGTGCCCTACACGTAGCTGGTGCTGTGAGTAACTGAGATGAGAAAGAACAAGCAAGCATATGTTGGTCAGTGTCTGGGGCTCGCCACCCTCAAGCCACTCTTCCTGCTCGCCGGCTTCCCTGACTGACGAAGCCGGGGATCCTGAATGCCTGGTCCCAGGCTGTGCCGTGTTCCTCATGCTCCATAAGCGCAAGCTCTGTTAAACAGTTCACTGGTTCCCTTTGCTCTTGGAAAATAGTCTCCTGGCTTAAAATGCTCTTCACGATCAGACTCACCTCATCTCGTCTTTCAGTCTCTTCTCTCTTCTCCTCACACATTCCATTTCCTTCTCCAGGGGATCTTCCAGACCCAAGGATGGAACCCCAGTCTCCTGCACTGCAGGCGAACTCTTTACAGACTAAGCCACCAGGGAAGCTCCCTTGTCCATTCCAAACACCTCTAAATCCCTGAAAGTGTTGGCATATTCTTCCCCACCCTGCTCTTCTTTAGTAGCTATTACTCTGATCCTTTCTTTACTGACTGTATTACTTTTGTATTGATGTGTAATGAATTATCACACATGTAGCAGTTTTACACAAGCCTCACTGTTTCTCTAGGTCAGATGTCTGGAATGGTATGGCTTGGTTCTCTTCTTAACGTCTCACTGGGTTAAAATCAAAGTATTGGCCAGGACTGGGTTCTCATTGGCAGCTGAGGGAGGTTCCTCTTTCAGACTTACTGGTTATTGACAGAATTCAGCTTCTGGCGGTTAGAGGACAGTGGTTGCCATTTCCCTGTGACATGATTCCCCTCCTCCTCAAACAAACAACAGAACCTCAGATCTTTTCTGTGCTTTGAACCTCTGTGGTTTCTGCTTCTGCCTCCCTCTTCTGTTTTAAGGGTTCATGTGATTACATTACACACACTTGGATAACCAAGGATAACCTCTCTGTCTAAAGGCCATCTAATTAATAATTTTTAAAAAATTTTTCCGGCCTTGCCATGACTTGCAGGATCTTAGTCCCCCGACCAGGGATTGAACCTGAGCCCCTGACAGGAAAAGTGAAAAGTCCTAACCACTTGACCACCAGGGAATTCCTGGTCTTCTGCTTTATAAAACCAGTGAGATCTACAAAGTCCTGTTACCATGTATCATAACATATTCATTGTCATAACAACCACATGGTGAAGGTTATGGGGGTCAAATTTCTGCCTACCCCACTGATCACTCCTTTGGCTTCGTGTCCTCATAGGAACCACGCCCATTCACTTCTGGACTATACGCTTCATGAGGGCAGTGACTGCCTCTATTTCACAAGTCAGCAATGCGCTGGAGCCAGCCTATATCAACTAACAGGGCCTATTATTAAATGTTCACACATTTTGTAATCCAGAAGCTAACCGTACATATTATTTAAAAAATGAACGTATATAATCAAATAAATTTTATTCCTAAGAGGTAATAAATAATCAGACTCATCATTCCTATTTATCGCTCACCTATTCACTCTTATCTTTTCTCTTGAGGTTACTTTCATTGATGGTATCTCTGTGGTGGAAACATTGTTTACGGACGTGCACATTTCTTCCTAACTCCTTGTTCGGTGATGTCATATGGCTAGCTTGAAATTGGCCATAGTGGATATATTTATACCACAGAAATCAGAAAAAAGCTAGCTGCTGGCTTGCTTTACTGTTTCTTTCTCTCTCTTTCTCTTTTTTTCTTTCTGGCCATATAACAGGGCTTGTGGCATCTTAGTTCCCAGACCAGGGGTTGAACCTTGGTCCTCGGCAGTAAGAGTGCAGAGTCCTAACCCCTGGATCGTAAGGCATTCCTTAGTGCAGGGCTTCCCAGCCTCTGGGATCTAATGCTGGAGAGCTGAGGTGGAGCTGATGTAATAATAACAGAAATAGAGTGCACAGCAAATGTGACGAGCTTGAATCATTCCAAAACAATCCCCTCCTCAAGTCTGTGGAAAAACTGTCCTCCACAAAACGGGTCCCTGGTGCCTAAAGTGTTGGGGACCACTGCCCTAGCGTTGATTTCTCTTGTCAGAAGTGAAGAAACTAGATAATAAGGTTAATAAATGTGTCCAGACTCAATAGCAAATACAAAACAGAAGCCAAAGTGGTCTGAGCTTACAGCCTGGACTCTGAAAAACGACACCAAAATTGAACCAAGAACAAGGCTATGTATGGGTAGGTGGAGGGTAAGCCCTTGCTCCTCTGTGTGTTCAGAAGGGGGAACCTCCCAGAATGTTGACATTGGGGGTCCCACTCCAGATTCATAAAGTCAAAATCTGTCTTTTAAAAATTCTTTTGCAAGATACCCTTGAAATTCTTAAGCACCTTAAAATAGAAAGCCACTGTTTGGGGAGGCAGATGTAGCGGCAGGTGACTACACTGCAGATTGTCATTAGAGCTGAAGAGGCAGAGAAATACTGTCAGGGGTTTTACAAGGCGGAGTGGGTGCTTCCGCTATCCTGCAGCACAGTAAAATCGCCTAGAGGACTTTATACACTGTCAGGGCCTTGTCATGTGCTACGTACATACATGGGATCTGCACAAGTGCTGTTGATGAATCAGTCTGCAGGGCAGGAATCGAGATGCATGCAGACACAGAGAATGGGCTTGTGGACACAACTGGGGAAGGAGAGGGTAGGAGGAACTGAACGAGTAGCCCTGAAATACATGCACTCGCATGTGTGAAACAGACAGCTAGTGGGAAGCTGCTATACAGGGAACCCGGCCCGCTGCTCAGTGACAACCTAGAGGGGTTGGAGGGTGGGGGGAACTTGTCAGAAACAGGATGTTCCTCACAGCATCCTTAGATGGGCACAGCCGTGCACCAGCTATTAAAACCAACAACGAAACCAGCGTCTCCGTGGCTCTCAGCTCAGGTTTCGTAGGCTGCAGCAGTCCTCTGCCCAGAGCTGTAATTTGCCCCCTTCCCCACAGTGGTTTCCCCGCCCTGCTGCTCGACACAAACAGCCTTCCCTTCCCTCCCCAAGCAGATCTCCTGTCTCCTGGGATCTCACATGTCACATGGCCCTCCCCTAACACATCCTCTTCTCTCCTTGCCACTAAGCCACATCCTCTCCTTCTTCCTGCCTCCATTTCTTTTTCAGTCTTAAAATGATGTCTTAATATAAGCCTTTTTCAGCTCACATGACATCACTTCCCTCATTGGAATCAAATTTTTACCACAGATCCTTGGAAACCAACTGCACAAAATAAGCAGAAGGATTTAAGGGAGGCTACAGAGCTGCTTGTTCAAATCAAGCATTCTCTTTAAAAAAAAAAAAAAGTAGCTGAATCTAGCTCGTTTCCTTTTGTCAGGGTCCTCTGTGTGCAGCAACAATCCAGGGCCCACAAAAGAGCCCCGATCTCCCTCCCACAGGTACCATTTTTGCTGCATTAATTGACTGTGTTCTGGTCGACCTCAAAGCAACAATAGTTGACTCCTGCTGGCCAGCTTTCAAAACAGGTCTCAGAAGAAGCCGGGAACAGGGCAAGTTCTTGCTTCTAGTTTTCTCCCAACAACCCATCTCCAGGGTTCAGATTTATACGTGGACTCCTGTTATCACCTTCAACCTCTTTATGGAGGTCCCTTGTCTCTGAGTGATACGGAGCCTCTGTAAGACTAGCAATAAGAAATCTTATGGTCCCCTCAGATGATCAACAGACTGACTACATCTTCTCTTTTAGCAACTTCCTCTTTATTCTCACAAGCTGCTAAACAAGTTGCCAGTAACCCTGATTGGGGATGTAATTGATTCTTTGGATTTTGTTTCATTCCTAACCACATTTCAAGGTTGTATTTAGGTAGTGGGTAATTCCCTTATAGCTCAGTTGGTAAAGAATCCGCCTGCAATGCAGGAGACCCTGGTTCGACTCCTGAGTGGGGAAGATCTGCTGGAGAAGGGATAGGCTACCCACTCCAGTATTCTTGGGCTTCCCTTGTGGCTCAGCTAGTAAGGAACCCACCTGCAATGTCGGGAGACCTGGGTTCGATCCCTGGGCTGGGAAAATGCCCTGGAGAAGGGAAAGGCTACCCACTCCAGTATTCTGGCCTGGAGAATTCCATGGACTGTAGAGTAATGGGGTCGCAAAGAGTCAGACATGACTGAGCAACTTTCACATATAGATGGAAAAATGGTTCAGCCGAGTGCAAGAGAAAATGCTTCCAGGTTACTCTTTCCTCCTAAAAATTCATCAAAACATGCAAACTGACTTCACTTATTTCTTTTGTTTCTCAGAGAACAGTTTTTTGTCTTTTGTTTTTTTTTTTTTTTTTTTTGTGGGGGAGGATGGGAGTTAATAGTGATGGTGATGGCTTATAGAAATGTTAGGAACAAGACTTGGAAATGAATTATATTTAAAATAAGCAACATAAAACAGTCTCTAGAAAAGATCCACCAGAACTCCTTTTGACAATTGAAAGATTTCAGTTTGATTCGATCCCTCACTTGAGTTTGTTATATAAAATTTCCTATGTTTAGATTATAAATTCTATGAGCATAGATACCAATATCATTT
Source organism: Bos grunniens (assembly GCF_055505025.1). Classification (NCBI taxonomy): domain Eukaryota; kingdom Metazoa; phylum Chordata; class Mammalia; order Artiodactyla; family Bovidae; genus Bos; species Bos grunniens. The sequence goes on along the minus strand of NC_141193.1, from coordinate 44,460,221 downwards.
ATTTACTTATTATGAATATATATGTTTAATCACGAATTCATCCTTTCATACAACAGACATTTACTGAATGTTTGATATGAACAATAGATTCAGAGTAAACAGGTATAAATAAGACATATCCCTTGCCCTCAAGTAGCTCATTACCTAAAGGGATAGAGAAGGGTATGTAATGATATATACTGTCTAACATTTTACATGTGCTAAAATGGACATTTCTAGAGAATACAACGGGATCGGAGCAATCAGCAGACACTGTGATCAACTTTGCAATGATGGGAGTAGCTGGGTGGGAAATTGTCTTAATAAAGCAAAAGGAAGAAAGAAGAGGAAGTTTCTGGGGGAAAAGCACTTTAAGATCACCTTTCTATGATCAAAACTGAGGCGCTCAGATTTTACGTCGAGCTTGTCCCATGTTTTCTGCAAGTGACATCACATCCTCTACCAGGATTGAATCATACCACAGATACTTGGAAACAAATTGTACAAAATAAACAGGATTAAAAGGAGAGTAAATATTTCTGTTTGTTCAAATCAAGTATTCTTAAAAAAAAAGAAAAGTTCATCTAGTGTTATAGTTTACACAATACCCGTAAGTCAACTGGGGTAATGCTGTGCCTTGAGCTAAGATTACTCAGAACTCTACTGCTACAATCAGAGTTGTTCCGTGAATCCCTGGCAGACTTGGGTGTCCAATGTCATGCCTAGCTCTGAGCTCCTGCTCCCACAAATCAGCTCTGTTGAAGGATTATTTCATTTTCCTTGCATAATGCCTCCAATTTACACTTTGACTCAGGTATAGGACTTCAAATCTTTTCCTTGACCTTAATAAAATCTTTTCCTTCACCTTTTGGGCCCCCAAATCACTGCAGATGGGGACTGTAGCCATGAAATTAAAAGATACTTGCTCCTTGGAAGAAAAGCTATGGCCAACCTAGACAGCATATTAAAAAGCAGAGACATTACTATTTTGCCAACAAAGGTCCATCTAGTCAAAACTATGGTTTTTCCAGTAGTCATGTATGGATGTGAGAGTTGGACTGTAAAGAACGCTGAGCACTGAAGAACTGATGCTTTTGAACTGTGGTGTCGGAAAAGACTCTTGAGAGTCCCTTGGACTGCAGGGAGATCCAACCAGTTCATCCTAAAGGAAATCAGTCCTGAATATTCATTGGAAGGACTGATGCTGAAGCTGAAATTCCAATACTTTGGCCACCTGATGTGAAGAACTGACTCATTGGAAAAGACCCTGATGCTGGGAAAGATTGAGGTAGGAGGAGAAGGGGATGACAGGATGAGATGGTTGGATGGCCTCACCAACTCAATGGACATGAATTTGAGTAGGCTCCGGGAGTTGGTGATGGACAGGGGGAAGCCTGGAGTGCTGCAGTCCATGGGGTTGCAAAGAGTCGGACACGACTGAGCAACTGAACTAAATAAATATCACCAACAAAATCATGCTGGTATCATTCTCATACTTGTAACAACAGTATAAGGCACAAGGAACAAAAGCCCTGTGTGAAACCATGACCCATTTGAACCAGGACACCTCAGTCCTCTGGCCACAGAACACAGGGCTGTCATCTGCTGTTTCTTCATCTTGATGGCGTCCCCTCCTCTTTCCCGCTCACTTCTCCTTCCAGGCAGGCCTCCTGGCTTGCTCCTAGGAACTCCACATCCTTTGGAGAATAGTGTAGTGAAATCAAGTCCCACTCCCCAAATTCAGCTCTAGATTACTTTTGCTTATTCAAGAGCCTACAGGGTCTGAGTAACCCTGGGATGGTGCTTTTGTTCCCAAGATAAATTACGCTTCTAATACAATTGGCTTTCCTGAGACAGTCCTCATGGTTTTATGTAGCCCTCTCCCCCTACATTACACCCAGCACTCTTCACATTTGAGGATGACATTACTATTCATCAAACCTTTTTCTCTTCTTACTTTCATTCTGGTTTTCTTTGGAGCTGGTCTGCAATAAATCCAGTTCTGTTACTGTATAGCCATACTTCACCATGAACTCCAAACATAGATCATGATTTTGTTGCATGTGGTTGTCTTAAATCTCTAGACACCCAAAACACCCAGGAACAAGTATTCTCCACCAGTCAAGGTGTTTCAAATGTGACCGTGTCTCTGGATTAATTTACTTGTTCTATAAACCTTAATCATGCATCATATGTTCTTTGTTCTGCTCTAGGCGAGTTCACAGGAGAAGGCAATGGTACCCTACTCCAGTACTCTTGCCTGGAAAATCCCATGGATGGAGGAGCCTGGTAGGCTGCAGTCCATGGGGTTGCTAAGAGTTGGACATGACTGAGCGACTTCACTTTCACGCATTGGAGAAGGAAATGGCAACCCACTCCAGTATTCTTGCCTGGAGAATCCCAGGGACGGGGGAGCCTGATGGGCTGCCGTCTATGGGGTCGCACAGAGTCGGACACGACTGAATCGACTTAGCAGCAGCAGCAGCAGGCGAGTTCACAGTCTGACCGAATATAAATTCCAAGATGCATTAATGAAAGACAGCATTTTTGGAATTAGTGCAAAGCCTCTCAGGGGGTGACTTTAAAGAGGCAATCTTGTTTTGCAGCATATTTCCCAGTTCATTAGTTAGAACATTAGTTCCAGGCTTTGTAGTTGTGCCTCGTACTACATGCTCCATCTCCCTCCTGGGATAGAATGGTGGAATACCCTTGGAAAAGCAAAAGTTGTAGAAATTTAAGGTTTAAGATTCTTCCCCCACCCAACATGTGACTTAGAAAATCCTCTCCCATGCTTTTACAGAGTCGACAGCATCACACATACTATGTTATATTACAATCATGCAATTACTTGTCTGTCTGCTATCCTAGACATGACCAGGGCAGGGTTTTAGTTTACCAAAATTCAGTTCCCAGCATAGGAAATGGAAACTGGCAGTGTACTCACAGGAGTTTTTATGGAAAGAAAGGAAAGGGAGGAGTGGGAAGAAGAGAGAGAAAAGAACCTATTATGACTATCATTCATGGGAGTGAGATTATTCTACACAATAGCTTTGATTTGGCAACTGGGAGAATCTCCCTTCAGAGGTGTGGTCAAATGAATAGCTTGTGGATGGCTTAGCACAGGGCAGGAGGAGAAGGGGACAACAGAGGATGAGACGGTTGGATGGCAGCACCGACTCGATAGACATCAGTTTGAGCAAGCTCCAGGAATTGGTGATGGACAGGGAGGCCTGGCATGCTGCAGTCCATGGGGTCGCAGAGTCAGACATGACTGAGTGACTGCACTGAACTGAACTAGCATAAGGATCTCAGCTGTCAGCTGTACCAAGCTGCATATAGTCTAGGCACTGGGATTAAAGCTCTTTGGTAAGATGGACAAATAATAAGAAAGTCTAGTCGATATTTTATGCCAAACTCTACCAACTTCATACTCCATGAGCACCACTGCTGCTGAAGACCATAATGGGATTCTAATCATCATTTCTTTTATTTTGTTTTAATGTAAAATGCTTTCAATTTGTCATATCTTTGTGTTATCAGCTGAACTATGTCCTGCTTCCCAAATGATGTGTTCAAGCTGTTACCCTGAGTACTTCAAAATGTGACTATATTTGGGGACAGGACTTTTGAAGAACTGATTAAGGTAGGTGGCTCAGTGGTAAAGAATTTGCCTGCAGTGCAGGAGATGTGCATTCGATCCCTGGTCTGGGAAAATCCCCTGGAGGAGGGCATGGCAGCCCACTCCAGTATTCTTGCCTGGAGAATCCCACGGACAGAGGAGCCTGGTGGCTACCGTCCATGGGGTCACAAAGAATCAGACAACTGTGCACACACAGACACAAACACACACACAACACTTATATTTATGGAGTTATTGATGAAAATAATCCTCATAATATAGTTCAACATTGCATTCACCTTTATATGTGTGTGCAAACATGTAACCCATAGTCCAGACACGACTTAGCAACCTACAACAAGGTAAAAAGAGGCTCTGAGGGTGGGTCATAATCCTATCTGACTGGCGTCCTCATAAGAAAAGAAAACTTGGACACTCACAGAGACACCAGGGAAACGTGTGCACGGGGGAAAGACCGTGTGAGAACACACATGAACACGACCGTCTGTGCACCAGGGGAGGGGCTGCAGAAGCCAACGCCACTGACAGCGTGAGGACTTCCAGCCCCCAAAACTATGAGAGAGTGGGTCTCTGTTTAAGTCATGCAGCCTGTGGTGTTTTGTTATGGCAGCCCTAGCAAACTAACCAGAGAAGGCAACGGCACCCCACTCCAGTACTCTTGCCTGGAAAATCCCATGGACGGAGGAGCCTGGTGGGCTGCAGTCCACGGGGTCGCTAAGAGTCAGACAGGACTGAGCGACTTCACTTTCACTTTTCACTTTCATGCATTGGAGAAGGAAATGGCAACCCACTCCAGTGTTCTTGCCTGGAGAATCTCAGCGACGGGGGAGCCTGATGGGCTGCCGTCTATGGGGTCGCAGAGTCGGACACGACTGAAGTGACTTAGCAGCAGCAGCAGCAGCAAACTAACACGCTTAGAAGCAGCACTGGTGGTTAGTAAAAATCATTAGGACTAAGTAGCAAATATTCACTTGTTAAATTTTAACCTAAAAAATTGAATGAATAAATGAATGGAGTAGGTTACACGGTACAAAGACCTAGAAAAATATCCCAGGTTAAAATTTAAGAGAAAAGTACCTGGATGTTCCCAGATAAATTTCTTATCTTTTGGAAAATCTGAAGTTTCTCCTTTCTGAAATAAGACTGTTAGATAGCTTATTTTATCCTTTAAGAGTCTCTAATTTACTGTTCAGTACATGATTGGTAATACTGATTATGATTTAAAAAGTAAATGATTCAAGCCAGGATTCCACTAGCCAAGAGTATAAGATTTTATAATGAACTTACAGCATGTGTTTGCATTGACCTGAAGACTATCTTTAGAAACTAACTTTTCAGTCTGAGAAGATAAGATTAAGAATCTATAATGCAGTTGCGTTTTATTGCAGTAGTGTAGATTATGCTGCAGTAACAACCGACTTCTGAATCTCTATGTCTTAACTGCTGACTTATTCCTCTCTTCTTTGTACATTTCCATTCTGGTCATCACCGCTCATACTATTCCCTCAGGGACCCAGGCTGATAGGGGTTTAATCTTCAATTACTTTGACAGGAGAAAAGATGGGGCAAATAGAGCATGGCTCTTAAAATTTCTGCTCAGAAGTTCATATATGCCACTTTCATTCAGATTTCACTGGGAAGAGTAAATCACATGACTATCCCCAATACTGGGCTTCCCAGGTGGCGCCAGTAGTAAAGAACCCGCCTGCCAATGCACAAGACATAAGAGACGCAGGTTTGATCCCTGGGTCAGGAAGATCCCCTGGAGAAGTCAGTGGCAACCCACTCCAGTATTCTTGTCTGGAGAATCCCATGGACAGAGAAGCCTGGTGGGCTACAGACTCTATAAGGTTGCAAAGAGTCAGACACAACCCAAGTGACTTGGCATACACACGTGACAGAAAGGATAAGAAATGTAATACTTGTGAACAGCCTGGAGATGATGACAACCAAAATGCTTAAAAATACTCCCCAAATCTGATCATATTCATAGGTGAACATAATTTGGAAGTTTCAGTCTATCAGCTCTAGGAAATGCTAACTTAAGCCTGACAGTTAATTTTACTACAAAAAGAAGAAAATAAAGGAGGAGGAGGAAAGAGCAAAGGAAAGGGAAGGGGAGGAAGAAGAGAAGGCTGAGTCCACACACCAGGAAGCAAGCTTCTGAAACTCATTACTTCAAGAAGCGGTACAGATTGAAAAACGGCTTCAGATAAAGTCTAAATCGATACACGGAACAGACTCTGTGCCAACAGGTAATGAAAAAAAATGTATGATATCCCCGTGTCTCCAGTCAGCCAATCATGCAGTTTTGATTTGTTTTATTTTAGACAGATAAGCTGGATGTTAATACATTAATATCCAATGTACTGATAATTCAGTAGTAACAACAGTTCTGGGTGCCCATAGAAACAAATATAATGTGTCCTGAAATTTGAATTTCCTGTCAGTTTATGTTTTATTTATTCAATGATTGAAGAAGGACAACCAATTTTGCAGCATAAAATACAGTGGTCCCCCCAAACCTAGGAAAGCAACTCTTAAAATTGTTTAGTATATAGGTTGTCATGAACACCTCCTGAATGTTGTCTCTCTGCTAGGCACTTTACATACAGTGAAATGCTTACTTTTCTCATCCGCCTGCAGACATAATGTGCATGACCCTGAGCTGTTCCTACAGGTGTGTAGGGCCAAGACTGATGAACATTTGACATTAAACCACTCTCCCTTTTCAGGAAAAATTTGGGCTTTTTTTCAACTGTTATTAGGAGAAGGCAATGGCAACCCACTCCAGTACTCTTGCCTGGAAAACCCCATGGACGGAGGAGCCTGGTAGGCTGCAGTCCATGGGGTCGAGAAGAGTCTGACACGACTGAGCGACTTCACTTTCACTTTTCACTTTCATGCATTGGAGAAGGAAATGGCAACCCACTCCAGTGTTCTTGCCTGGAGAATCCCATGAACAGAGGAGCCTGTTGGGCTGCCGTCTATGGGGTCGCACAGAGTCGGACACGACTGAAGCGACTTAGCAGCAGCAGCAGCAGCAACTGTTATTAGAGGAGCAATCTGGAGTACAATATCTAAAAAGACTTTGCCCCCAAACTACTTAAATAACAAGGAAAGAGAACAAAAGCACAAAACCATCTTGTCTTTTCAAATTACTGATCAAATCATGTCCATGAACTATGAACTTGGGCCAACTTCAGTCCCTAATCTGATATGAGTATCCTTTCATAGTAAAGATTTTGAAATTCTAGATTTTGAAATTTTAAAAAAAGTAAAAGATTTTGAAATTTTAAAAAAAGTAAAGAATTCTTACCAGGGAGAGCCAAGAAACAAATACAGGAGATATCAGAAAAGATTATTTTGATGATATATATCTCCTGAGATTCTGAATTTTACAGTTTTGTATAGAGAACAAATTAATTAATTAGTCTGACAAAGGAAAGAGAGTCTCCCCTGATCACTGGCCAAGAATCTCCACAAAAAAATGTTATTGGTTCTATTTTACAGATGAAGAAACTGAGGCTTAGAAAAGTCAAATCATCAGTTCTAAATCCAATTGACCTCTACTCATCTGATCTCCTTCACTTTCTGAGCCCTTATCTTCCTTTTTCCTTCTTCCTATCTACCTCAAATGGCTTCCCAGGTGGCCCTAGTGGTAAAGAACCCACCTGCCAATGCAGAAGACAAGTAGATGTGAGTTCGATCCCTGGGTTGGGAAGATCCCCTGAAGGAGGGCATGGCAACCCACTCCAGTATTCTTGCCTGGAGAATCCCATTGACAGAGAAGTCTGCTGGGTTACAATCCATAGGACTGCAAAGAGTCAGACATGACTGAAGCCACTTAGCACACATGCACACATCTACCTCAAATGCCTTTCTGTTTCTGCTTGCTGCTAGAATTTCAAAATCTGGGATCAGGGATGACTCTGATGGGCTGCATTCTCAGGAATCAGTGATACATGTCACTACAGCTTTTTCTCAGGCCCTGAGAGATTCAGACAGAATTTTATCTTTTAATAAAAATCCTTTTACCAGGAGGTGCATTTTAAAACCAAGTTTGAGATGCTGATTGATTTTGAGGAAAGAAGGAATCCTTCATGGTGAGATTACAAACTTCATGGAGAAAGAAAGGTCGGTGAAGGCTTTCCTGGTGGCCTTGAAATCATACCACCATGGCATCAGCCTACATAGAGATATGGCCTTGCTCTCATTCTTCTAATCCAGGTACCAGAAACCTGCTAGGCAAAGACAGTGATCCTTGAGTAGGACTCACGAATCTCCTCCCCCTCCACACACACACAAAAAAGGGGGTTTAAAAATATATAAGGCATGAAGGAGTTGATTTCAAACACCTAATCCAACCACAGTGTTTAAAAAAAGGGCAAATCCATCAGCATTCATGCTCTCATCTGCTCAGACATGAGTCATCCAATCCTTTATCTCTTTCTGTTGTTCACGCAGCCTGTGATTCTCTTCTAATTAAATCATCTGGCAACTTCTACAGATGTTTCTAGACTGACTAGTGCACCCTTTCTTCATGGCTTGCTAGACCCCCATCTTATAAAACAGTCTGATCTCTTCTGGTGAGTGCTCAGTAGCATTTCAACACAGCACTGGCAGGATAATTTGAAATGATCAGAGGCATATCTAAGCTAAAGACAAGGGTCTGCAAAGGAAATAGGCATGTACCAAGATCTGCGCTATAATCCAGTGAAAAAAAGACAGGGAACTGAATAAAGGGGCTACTTGCCAGAAAACTGATCCTGCCCTGATTTTCCCCACAGCTATTTGGCCAACCAGCAAGCACTTGAGTTAAATTCTTTGTGGGTGCTTGTCTCCATTTTATCCCCAGTGATGCAATTTGCTTACCTAACTCTCAACACCCCAGTTAAGCAAACATCAATGGGAATTTCCATGGAACATATTTCTACAGAACCTCTGATGTTGGCCATTGAATTGGAAGCAGCTGTGTTATCTAATGTACACAAAATGCTAATTAACCCCTTTTGCTACCGTCATTCTTCCACTCCAATATTTTAATGTTCAACCAGAGAGACTAAATTTAGAAAAGGCCTCTTTCCTGAGAGCTCTAAGTACACCTAAAGAGCTCAATCTGAGAAATAAACTCAGAAACTGAGATGTGACCTGGAAACGGGATTTTTCTGGGACTCCCCATTAGACAGATGTTTGGGCTCTGGGGTCTTTCAGTTGACTCACGGCTCAACAAACGCCTACAGAAACCTACTATGAGCTGTTGGAGCATGAACGCAAGGAGAAAAAGACCACTCCCTAGCTAATGTTTGTCACAATCTGATGGAGAAGTGAGATAATTCATGTCTATAATTTAGATGACTTTAGAGGGCAGATACTACCAACTGGTATTACAAATAAGCTTTAGAGAGGAACTCTTAGCTCCTCCTTCTTTGATGCTGATGATGTGTTTCTTAAGGTTGGCGGGTTCAGTTTGTGCTTTTATGTAGTTTTCTATATCAATTTTTAACGTATTTCTGTATTCTATATGTACTATTTTAATTAAAAAAGTTTAAAATCCCCTTCACCTAATTACATATAGTTGTTATTGTTGTTCAGTCATTAAATTGTGTCTGATTCTTTGTAACCCCATGGACTGCAGCACTCCAGGCTTCCGTGTCTTTCACTATCTCCTGGAGCTTGCTCAAACTCATGTCCATTGAATTAGTGATGGCATCCAACCATTTCATACTATGCTGCTGCTGCTACTCCTAGGTCACTTCAGTCATGTCCAACCCTGTACGACCCCAGAGACAGCAGCCCACCAGGCTCCTCCGTCCCTGGGATTCTCTAAGCAAGAACACTGGAGTGGGTTGCCATTTCTGTCTCCAATGCATGATAGTGAAAAGTGAAAGTGAAGCCGCTCAGTCATGTCCAACTCTTCGAGACCCCATGGACTGTAGCCCACCAGGCTCCTCGGTCCACAGGATTTTCCAGGCAAGAGTACTGGAGTGGGTTGCCATGTCCTTCTCCCATTTCATACTATATTCAGCTCTAAATCCAGTATTGTTTCTAATAATCATCCTAATAATATTTAGCATTTGACCAACTTAAATACTTTTGTCCAACAGTTCAGTTCAGTTCAGTTGCTCAGTTGTGTGCGATTCTTTGTGACCCCATAAACTGCAGCACACCAGGCCTCCCTGTCTATCACCAACTCCCAGAGTTTACCCAAACTCATGTCCATTGAGTCGGTGATGCCATCCAACCATCTCATCCTCTGTCATCTCCTCCTCCCACCTTCAATCTTTCCCAGCATCAGGGTCTTTCCAAATGAGTCGCATCAGGTGGCCAAAGTATTGGAGTTTCAGCTTCAACATCAGTCAGTCCTTCCAATGAATACCCAGGACTGATCACCTTTAGGATGGACTCGTTGGATCTCCTTGCAATCCAAAGGACTCTCAAGAGTCTTCTCCAACACCACAGTTCAAAAGTATCAATTCTTCAGTGCTCAGCTTTCTTTATAGTCCAACTCTCACATCCATACATGACCACTGGAAAACCATAGCCTTGACTAGACAGACCTTTGTTAGCAATGTAATGTCTCTGCTTTTTAATATGCTGTCTAGGTTGGTCATAACTTTCCTTCCAAGGAGTAAGCGTCTTTTAATTTCATGGCTGCAATCACCATCTGCAGTGCTTTTGGAGCCCAGAAAAATAAAGTCTGCCATTGTTTCCACTGTTTCCCCATCTATCTGCCATGAAGTGATGGGACCAGATGCCATGACAAGGGGGGATAAAAACAAATAACAACAAAAATAGCTTCTTTGGTTAAATACGACAGTGTGCCAGGCACTGGAGATCAAAAGTCACAGTGTTGGGGTGAAGCTTGTGCTTTTTGGTTAATTGCTAACCACACCACTAGCTGTTGCCATGTGCCCATCTGCTTCACACACACATGCCCACTTGCAGGGCCCCAATCAGTGCTAGGCTCTTCTATTCTTAGGATTGCCACCTGCAATTTGAATTTGAATGTCACCATCAAGCTCCACGAGGGATCACTGAGCAACCTTTGATATCTCCAAGCAGCCAACTGTGCAGTTAACACAAACATATAGGCTTGGTAGTGGCCACATCAATAAAACAAAAATCAACCATCTCCTTCACAGGCGGTGTGGAAAGTCCAGTGAATCCCTCATAACCTTCTAAGTAGCCACGGTCATACAGTAGGCACTATCTATCCTCATAAAATGAAGGAGTAAGAGTAAAAATCAAAACCCTTTTACTGTATTTTGTGAACATGGTGGCCTCATTTGTATCTCAGGAAATTATAAAATGTTCTCTCTTGCCCTTGTCCTTTCCATTCCATCTCCATCCCTGCCTCCCTTCCGCAGCCCTGGCTTCTGCTCCAACTGCCTTGTTGCTGTTTACAAAGCAGTGGCCACCCAGCCTGTGAGGTGGTAGATGCCAGTGATAATATCTTCCCCATCTTGTATGCCCACTGGTCAGATACCAGGCAGCCACTCAATAAATGTGGATAAAATAAGGAAGAAAATACAAATAGCAATCAAATTATGTGAGACTAAATATACATATGGGACTTGAAACAAGAATCCAGTTAGGAATTCCCTGGTGGCTCAGTGGATAAGAATCTGCCTGCCAATGCAGGGGACACAAGTTCAGCCCCTGGTCCCGGAAGATTCCACATGGCGGGTGGGGTGGGGGAAGGGCGGAGCAACTAAGCCAGTGTTTCACAGCGACTGAGCTCACGTGCTGCAGGTACTGGAGCCGACGTGCCGAGAGCCTGTGCCCTGCGGCAAGAGAAGCCACCACAATAAGCCCACGCAGCACGATTACAAAGGAGCTCCTGCTCTCCACGCCTAGAGAGAACCCGCATACAGCAACGAAAGACCCAGTCCAACCAAAAAAAAGAACCTATTTAATCTGCTAGAAAATTCTAGCCCTCTATAAAACGTTAAAATTGGAAAGGATCTTATATATCATTTGATCTAATATCCTTATTTTAAAAATGAGGGTCATATGGCCAGAAAAGTCAGTTAGCCTGGGGAAAGCCAGGCATAGACCTCCCTCCATGAGTCGTGCAAATTTCTTCACCTCATAATCTTTTCTGATTACCTTTCCTACTCTCATCACTTGTAGCTCTGGTATTGTTTGATTTTGAAAAATAAAAAATCTGATTTTTCTGGTTTGCTTTTTTTCAGTTAAACGTGGCTTTTTTTTTTTTTTTTTAGTGAGTCACACCCTTCTTGCTAATTGTAGTGACCTTTCCTAAATCTTCTGTTACTTCTCTTTTGTTTTAAATATTTTCTACGTTGCCTAACAACCTGTTCAAGTTTAGGAGGGGGAAACCATGCATAGTAGAATGTGGTTTGGAAACTCCATCCTCAAAGACGATGTGAATTGATCTGGCGGAGAGGTGGCTCAGGGGGAAGTGCAGGGTCCTCCCAGACTGTCAAGAAGATACCAAGCCAGACAGGCTAGGGTACAACGGAAAGATCTGGCAAAGACGACCCAAAGGAATAAAAATGAATGGATGAGAAAACTCAATTGAGTATTTTCTTTTAAAAAGTAAGCAATGTAAAAATGAAACAAAGTTCATAGTTGGTGAATTTATTCAAATATTCGTTTATTCAACTGACATTTAGAAAGCACATTCTTTGGTACACAACCTCCTACCAGGTAACTGGGCTGCAGCAGAAAGAAACAAACCCTTTCCCAAGGAGTCCAGGTTCAAGAAACAAAGGGATGTTAACGGAAAGTTCTCAGATGCTTGGTTTTGAGCAAAGGTCAAGGTTTACTTCAAACTTGCCACAAGGGCACAACTTCAGGGAAAGCCCACTCAAATCTTACTTCCACAAAGAGAAGCAAACCAAAACAAAACACTGTCTTAATAAGTTTGTAAGTTGAGGTGCTAGAAGGAAATATCTGTCAACATTTATTGATCTAGTCCCAAGATTTCTTAAAGGGTTTATATCTGTAAAACTAGCCTATGCACATCCATTTTGCAGGCGAAATTCTAATTTCACTGACCTGGAAGTTAATCAGATATACCACCAATTTAGTAAAGAAAGATTGGTCAAGTATGCCATCAAAAAGTAATCACGTGTTTCCTCAGGTTTGGGACATTTCATTTCTTTTTCAATTCCTAAAATTTATCCTCAGAAAAAGGTGAGACAATACAGACTGAAAATTATAATGCATACTCTCTATCATGAAAAAAGATAGTGATGAGTTTTTGTGACTAGTAAGAATATTTAGTAAGAATGAAAAATAATAGTATTAAATATTCAATGTATGTTGCATCATGGCATGAAGGTACATGATCAGTCCCTCCTAGGAGAACTTCAGTGGTTTTCTATCCTCTACCACACCCCTGATGAAATGTTCTATCTACTAACAAATTCTTTCCATTCTGACTCTTATTCATCAGATAGTCTTAACATTGTCTGGCAGCAAAAAGTACTTTGTGGGCAGAGAGACCTGGTTTGAACATCGGCCCTTCAATTAATCAGGTTAAGAAAGTTATTTAAACTTTTTGAGCAAACTGTTTCCTCATTGTTCAGTGGAAATAGTTTCTCACTTAATAGAGTTGCTAAGGTTACATAAGATAATGCATGTCAAAGTATTTAAGGTAATAGCAACCCTCTCCAGTATTCTTGCCTAGAGAATCCCATGGACAGAGGAGGCAGGTGGGCTATAGTCCAAAGGGTCACAAAGAGTTGGACATGACTGAAGAGACTTAGCAAGCATGCATGCATGCAGAAAATATCCAATAAATCATAATTACGTTAATTAAATAATTATCTTTTTTTTTTTTTTCCAGCCAGTGTGGGTGCACTCTGCTCATTGCATGGGGTAGAAATCAAAGCACTTGAATCTTAGCTCCAAAACTTATATGCTGTGGGATTAAAGTAGATAATTTAATGTCTGTCACTTAAGTTTCTCATATATAAATCTGGGACAAAATAAGAACTATATCACAGAGTTGTGGTGACAAGTGATTGAAATAATACAAGGAAATGCCCACTATCACATGGAGTAGTTCTTCACTAAATGATATTCCCTTACTCAGCACATCCAGATCTGGTATTTTGGATAATGGAGAGTCATCCCTGTGTTACAAATGAATAAGTTGCCATTTAATTTGTCAGTTCAGTAGTTAAGTATTTTTAGTATGAGGTGGTCCTCTAGGGCCTCTAAGGCCTGCTCATCCCTGGAGAAGGTGATCAGATCGCATTAAAGAACCTGCAGGAGGATGATTTGGGAGAATGGCATTAAAATATGTATAATATCATACAAGAAATGAATCACCAGTCCAGGTTCGATGCAGGATACAGGAAGCTTGGGGCTGGTGCACTGGGATGACCCAGAGGGATGGTGTGGGGAGGGAGGTGGGGGGGGAGTTCAGGATGGGGAACACGTGTACACCCATGGCGGATGCATGTTGATGTATGGCAAAACCAATACAATATTGTAAAGTAAAATAATAATAATAAAACAATGTGGCAGAAAAAAAAAAAAGAAATCACAATGTCAACTCTAAAAAAAAAAAAAGAACCTGCACAATTGTGGACAAAATCAGGTTATTTTTATCAGTCTTTGTCCACATAAGAAGTCCTGCCCCATTAAATCATTTGTTCTCTCATTTAAAATGAGTATAACCATATTAAAAAATAAATGAAAATCAAAGTCCTTAGTTCCATATTATACATCTAAGAGGGAAAAAAAGAAAATGGTTGGAAAATCCCTGTGGGTAGTGTCCAGGAGATTGAGTCCAGTTTGGGGTTCAGTTGGTTGCCAGGCATGAGAGTAGTTTCTCAGGAGCTTGCCTTGCAGATTGCATCGCCTATTGCTCCCCAGGCTCATCCCGGGGCCCATGCACTGACCTGCAGCAGGCTGTAGCCGTTCGGGACTATCTGCTGTTCTCTGATGATTCTGGGATTCCTCATGGTAATGCCTTAGTACCAGCTAGTCCCTCCCTCAGAAATGGCTTGGTGCCCCTTTCCCCTACCTTTCTTCTGCATCTGCCTATCTTTAAGACTCAGCTAAGGGTCACTTCCTCTGAAAAGACTTGCATCTCTCACACCATCAAGACCCTGTGTCTGGGTTTCTTTGGACTCTGTCTTGACTTTCACTGTAGATATCTAGGGAATATCTTGTTAGTCTCCATCTTCTTTCAAACACTGAATGTAGGGACCCTCTCTTATTCTGCCCCTCTTCCTTTTTTTTTTTTTTTTCTTTTTAATCTCAAGCCCAGTGCACAATAGGTTCTCACTAATACTTAACTGGAGACTGGTCAAAAATAGAAATAAAAACATGATCAAAATTCCAAGTAGAGGTAAAATAAACAGACTTACTGATTTGTTACTGTTGTTGCTCCGTTGGTTTGTTTGTTTTTTGCCACACCATGCGGGATCTTAGTTCCTCAGCCACGCACTGAATCCATGCCCCCTGTATCGACAGCATGGAGTCTTAACCACTGGACTGCCAAGGAAGTCCATAAGCAGCCTTATCTTTGCATTTATTTTATTTATTTATTTTACCTCTTACTTATTTTATTCATTTACCCGGCTGCACCAGGTCTCACTTGCAGCCTGCAGGACCTTTAGTTGGGGCAAGTGAACCTTTAGTTGTGATATGTGGGATCCAGCTCCCTGACCAGAGATTGAATTCAGGACCCATGCGTGGACAGACAGTAGTCTTAGCCACTGGAGCACCCGGGAAGTCCCAGCTCTATCTTTAATCGGAACGTGGAGGGCAAAGTTTGGGACCTTCCAGTATGTTATTCTTAGCAAGTTTTCTGTTGCTATCTGTTTCATTTGGGGTTTCGTATGGGGTATATGTTTTTTAATCTCTAAAAGGGTAATAATAATTACTGTTCAAAATGTATGATTTGAAATAGATAATATATGTGACTGTGCACAGTAGAATACCTCAACAAAGTTAAAGGGTCAACAGATGTTACTATTGTAGCCAAATCATCAACAGTCTTTTCATAAAAAAAACAACTGATACACAATAACCAGTGACTTACACAGACCTTACTGAAGGTTTCACGGGAAAAATAGAGAAAAGTGTTTACATGTCGCTCCAACCACAAACCACAGAAAATCCTCACTGGAAGACCTCTTCTTGGCCATGTACTATTGGGGACTTCCTCTCTGATCTTTGAATAACTACCCAGGAGTAAAATGACTGGATTATACGATAGATGAAATTTTTTAAAAATTGCCAAACTATTTTACAAAGTGATTGTACCATTTTACATTCCTATCTAGAGTACACGAGAGTTTTGGGTTTTCCACATCTTGTTCAACTTTTGGTATAATCAGTCTTTTAAAATTGTAGCTGTTTTATGTATTATATCTATAATGATCTTATATCTCTAGTACCTAAAGAATTAATAAGAAAAAAACCAAAGATGGTCATGATTCTTGAATAAGCACTTAACTAAAAACAAAACAGCCAATTCACTGCTGGAAGTAGGAGCAGGAAAATCCTAAGGAGAAAGAAGAATCTTTAAATTAGGCTATGAAAGGAATGAGAACAGTTTGTAACCAGTAGAATGCAGCGTTCCATGGCAATACTGTGAGTCCTGTTGAGGTAGTATTCAACAGGGTTGAAACAATTTTTCCCACACTGTTCATTCTCTTGGGAATAGCAGTAAACAATCAGAGTCCAAGTCATTGATAATGATTATTGCAGATTATTCAGCAAGGGTAGAATAACTGCTGAAAGAAATAGTCCCCAAATTCTAGTGACTTACCTCGAAATAGAACTTGCTTCTCGCTTGACATGGAAGTGTAGGTCTGTGGATGGTCTCTGATCCATAAAGTCACTTGGGCACCCAGATCCTTGCCTCTTGCCTCTCATGCAGGTCTTCCAGTTCTCTTTATTTATCCAGTGATGCAGTAAAAATGCTAGGATCAGACATGGGGGGCTTTGATGAGCTAGGCTTGGATGTACTTGCTGCTTATCCCTTCCACTCCAGCTTCACTGGCCAGGACTTTAGCACTGGTTTTATGTAATTGCCAGGGGAAATGAACAAAGAAATCATATGTCCTGGAGATGAGGACAAGAAAGCTACTGGTGACCATTTTAAGTCTCTGACACACAAGGCAAGTGAGGTACCAGAATGCTTTTCAGTATAAGAAAAAAATAGACATGGGTATTTTTCAAGCTCAGTTCATATAGTGACATGATGTATTTTTACATCTTAGTCTCTCATTTCTCCTCCTAAAAGCTGATTCATGCCTCCACCTTCTTAACTTGCTTCTCACTTAATGCCCAGTCTCCTCTCTTATCTTATTCCTGGCTTCATTCTCAGTTGTACATGAGCGTTCATGTTCCCCATCAACTTTCAGCTCTGCGCCAAGAGCTCACTTTTGTGCTTGAGTTCACTCCCTCTACAGAGATCCATTCCACACCCGTGCTCAGGCAGTTGGCTTCCTCTGCTGTTTTCTTTGCCTTTTCAAAATTCTACTCACTCTTCCTTCAAGGCTCAGTTTAGTTCAAAGGACACTCCTCTAGGAAGCTTTTCCGTAAACAAATACCTGGGCTGGAGACACACTTTTTGATTCTAAATCATCCCTTTATTTATTTTATTCTGGGTTTGTGAACTCAAGAAATTTAAGGATCTTTTTTCATTCATTGGCAAGTGAGTAAAAATACAAAATGAGTTGTTTTACATAAAAATGGTCAACTATTCAAACCTAGTATATAAAGTACAAAGTATCTAGTGTATAATAGATACTCAAATATCCTAAATGATAGTTTTTCTGCTCAGAACTTTTTTGGCATTTTTATTTTATCAATCCTTTCACATATTACCACATTTCTCTTGAGTTATTGGTGTCTAGGTACTTGTTCTTGCTTTATACTGGATTTCGGATCATGAGCACATGTTTTTTTTCTTGTGTGTGTGTGTGTGTATGAATTCTTAAACGTACTGAGCACAAGTATTCCTGGTACAGATCCAATAAATGTGTTTTCATCAAAAAAGTTCTGGGAACCTCATCCCAAAAGGAGATGATGAAAAGACTAAAGCTAACGTGTTAAGTATAAGAAACACAAAAATTCTTTAACAAGAAAGTATAAGCAAGCACAAAATATATTTCAGTAAACATGGAAATACTATAAGAACCTTATAATGTTACACAAATTACAAAGGATTATTATTAGAAAGTAGAATAAAATTGAAGTTAAAAATTTATATTTTTTAGTTGCCATTAAGAGTCTAGCTTATAACTGCTATTTTATTGCTTTCCATCCCAGGAAGTGAGGCAGAATGATTCTCTCTTGGGAGAAATTGAACTTGTTTGTTATTTTCCACCAAAAAATTGCTTGATGGAGGCAAATAAAATTCTGCAACTACTCCTCTTTCCTAAATACTGCATGAAATCCCCATGCACATCTGGTTTAAGCAAATAGAGAGAAACTTCAGCATGAGACAAATTATGCCTATGAACAGGAGAGAAACGTGACAAAAGATTCAGAAATTGAGGGTCCACAGCAAAACAAGTGGTCTTCAACATATGTTGTATATTTCAACTACATAGATTTTTTTTCCACCATACATGAAACTGAAAAAAATAAATATAGCAAACCCTTGCACTATATGTAATGTTCATCTTTGTGTAGATCTTGTTTCCAAATTTGCTTTTCAGGAAGTTGATTTATAGCTGTGAAATTGCTGTTCCTTTTGTATTTCTAAGAAACTAAAAGTTATCAAGTTATCCCATGGAATTAAAAACTGGGCCTCAAATAAAGAATAACGACAACTAAAAATATTTCATGCCCTCATTTTTTGAAGCCTTGAAGCATTTATTTTAAAGAGTTCAAGTTATGGCCCTAGTTGAAAATAGTTCTTTCATTGCCCTTTTATTCCATAGAGCATTAAACTAACATAGAATCTAGGTTGCTTCTGATTAAGTAAAGACTGGAGGAAACAGAGACTTTTCAGATTTAGAGATCTCCCGCCAATGCTAGGGACTTTTGTAGTTAAACAAAGTGCAAGAGTATCAGAAATGTTTATATAATCTAGCTAAAGTAGTGGAGAAGGCAATGGCACCCCACTCCAGTACTCTTGCCTAGAAAATCCCATGGACGGAGGAGCCTGGTGGGCTACAGTCCATGGGGTCGCTAAGAGTCGGACACGACTGAAGCGACTTAGTAGCAGCAGCAGCAGCTAGAGTATGATAATGAGCAGTAACACATGTAGGGCAAAATGTGTCTGCAGAGTGCTCACTCTTTTATATGCATGCACTGGCGTTCCTTCAGTAACAACAATGACATATTAAGCTCCCACTCTGAGTGAAACCTTGCTGAGAGTTGCTTTACAAATTGCGCCTGTTGACCAGAGTGCAATCCCCCAGCCCCTCCACCACTCACCAGACACAGACAATTTCATAAAAGACATTCTGGAACCAGTCATTTTGGGAAATGATATGGCCAGCTAAATCTACCAACCTACTCATTTGGCCTTTTAGATACTAAGTCACTCTCATCCATCCATCCACTTGTTCAAAACTATTCAAAAGTATGCATTGACTTACTCTACTAAGTTAGGCATTTCTTTAAGGGAGGCAAAAGAAATATGATTCCTATTCTCATAGTACTTCAGTAGAAGAGATGGTAAGTAAATAGTTGCCTAAATACCAAAGAGTTGTTGACTGAAATAAAGAGTATGGTAGAAAAGTATCATATCCTTTAAGAGAGACTAAGAGTGAGGTTTAATTTAGTTTGAGAACTTAGGTGGAAAAAAGAACTTTAAGAAAATAGCACTTAAATTGGGTATTTAGGAATGATTAAGAGTTAGTCAAATAAGAAATGGGAGTAGAGAGTACAGTATTCAGGAGGAAGCTTTCAAGTTGAATGTGTCTAGGCACTGAGAAAGTGAAAGGGGACCAGGGAGGAAATAGTACAGCAAACAGAGGAAGAGCCAGATCGTGAAAGACTCAGTACATCTTTCAGAGAGGTTTTAGACATTTTCCTAAAACTACTGAAGACTAAAAAGTTCAGATTTATCTTTTGAAAACAATCACTCTGGTTGCTGGTGAGATGCAGCCCCTTAGATGAGGGGCTCCAGAGAGGCTATGTATATTAAACAAGAGAAAAATGACCGTCTCTTGAACCACAGTGGTGGCACAGCTGAGAGATATTTCTCACCAAAAAGAGAGAAGACTTGATCTATGTATAATATCGCCTAATACAGTACTGTATAAAACAGAAGGTAATCTGGAAATTACTTAAAGGACCACCTATAATGTTAAATTTGGTAATTCTTAAGCTAGATTACTAGGAAGTGAGTAAAATAGTAATATAAATCTACATTTATTAACTGGACATATGCCTATAACATGTTGGGTAAGACAAGTGTGTACTATGAACCTGGATATATTATGAAGGTCAAACTAAGAGGGTTTGCATAAAGAGATACCTAAAAAATTGGCCATAGAAGATGAAATTTCCAATGATTTGTAATTACTTCTTTAAATGTTTTTGTATCGTTTGAATGCTTTACCATCAGAATATACAACGTTTACAATCAGAATATTCACTAAGGCTTTCTGTATTTTCACTTTAATAACAACAAATGAAGCTAGAGAAGACTTAATGATCTCGGAGTCACCTCCAAAATGATTCCCAGTGAACCTCACCTCCTGATAGTCGCGCGCTTCTATAAGCTACTTCCATATTGAGGCGGATTGGCCAGCATGACCAACAGAATGTTACAAAAATGACAATGTATGACTACTGAGGTTAGATCATAAAAGGCATTGCGACTTCTGCCTTGGCGTCTTAGAGCACTCTTTCTGGGGAAAGCTAGCAACTGTGTCATGAGTACACTCAAGCAGCCCTTTGAAGTCTATATGGAGAAGAGTGGGGCTTCACATCAACAGCTAGGACCAACTTGCAAACCATGTGAATGAACCAATTTCAAAGTAGATTTTTCTGCCCCAGTCAAGCATTCAGATCAGTGCAGTCTCAGCTGACATCTGACTACATCCTTAAGAGAGTTCCCAAGCCAGAATTGCCCAGCCAAGCTACATCTGAATTACTGAATGACAGAAATGGTGAGATAACATAGGTTATTGTTGTCTTATGGAGAAGGCAATGGCACTCCACTCCAGTATTCTTGCCTGGAAAATCCCATGGACGGAGGAGCCTGGTGGGCTGCAGTCCATGGGGTCGCTAGGAGTCGGACACGACTGAGCGACTTCTCTTTGACTTTTCACTTTCATGCATTGGAGGAGGAAATGGCAACCGACTCCAGTGTTCTTGCCTGGAGAATCCCACGGACAGAGGAGCTTGGTGGGCTGCCGTCTATGGGGTTGCACAGAGTTGGACACGACTGAAGCGACTTAGCAGCAGCAGCATTGTTGTTTTAAACTACTAACTTGTTACATTGCAATGGACAGTTAATAGGGTGACAGATTAAACATTATAACTGAGAAAGGTGGAGCTATCAAGGATAATTCCTAGATTTCTGGCTTGCACAGCTGGTTTGACATGCTTTTACAGATAATAGAGGGAATGACCTATTTTTGAAGGTAGAACAAATTTTGCTTTATTTTGTATGGATCTGGGGTACCTTGGGACATCTAGTAATTACAAATATCAGGATTCTTAGTTGCAAGCAAAGTAAGCAAGCTTTGTCTGGTTTATACAGAAAATAACTTGCTGGGGAAAAAAATCTTTGGAAGAAAATATGGAAAAACATCTACATGAACTCAGTTGTTTCTTAATTAGGACAAAAAAGCACTGAACATACAAAATAACTTCAAAATTTTCTTCTTTAAAAAAACTTTTTTATAAAAAGACATCAGTAAGAGAATGAAAAGATAAAAGCAACCCACAGATTGAGACACGATATTATGTATCTCAAAGGAATCTTATCCAGAAAGCATAAAAAAACCTACAAATAGTTACATGCATATGTTAACAAAGCAATATATGCAGAATATACAAGAAAACCTACGAATTAATGGGAAAGGCAGAACTCTCAAGAGAGAAATGATCATAGGCTATCCAAATGGAAAATATACACATGAAGAGACGCTCAATTTCATTGCTGCTAAAAATTGAATGTTTATATCCCCCCTCCAAATGTGTTTATTGAAACTCTAATCCTCAACATGCTGGTATTTGGAGATGTGGCCTTTGGGAGGCGATTGGGTCATTAGGGTGGAGCCCTTATTATGTCATTAGCATCCTCATAAAGACACAGAGACCTTGCTCCCTCTCTCTCAACCATGTGAGGATAGAGGGAGAAAGGGGCTGCCTATATGCCAGGCAGTGGGCCCTTTCCAAACACTGGATCTGCAAAAACCATAATCTTAGACTTAACCTCCAGAACTATGAGAAATAAATGATTTTCATTTAAGCCACCCACCCAGCATATGGTGTTTTTGCTATAGCAGTCAGAACAAAGACAATTGCTTATAAAGGAAATCTGAAATAAGTTCATTCAACAAACTACCTAGTCACCAAAGTGGCTAAAACGTAAATGTTGACTTAAAATGTTGATGACAGTACACAGGAACTGGGGTGCTTATACACTTTAACGAAAGAGTGAATTGTAATAATCACTTTAGAGAACTGTTTGGAAATGTCTAACTGAACATTCAAAAACCCTGTGACTAGCAATTCCACTCATAAATAGGTATCCAATTGAATTGCCTACCTATTTTCACCAAAAGATAAATACAGGCAAGTTCAAAACAATACTGTTGCAAATAATGGTGGACATAGTCCCTCTCTGGCAACTACTCGGATGTATACAGGAAAATGGATTAATAAACTGTGTATTCTCACCTGATGGTAAATATAAACCAATAAGAATGAATAAGTCGACAACCACCTGCAAAAATGTGGGTGAATCCCAAGTATATAATGTTACGTGAGAGAAGTCAGACGCCAAGGACATGCATTATATGGAACTATTCATACAGAGTTCAAATCTGTGGTTTCACAAGTCAGGGTTCTAGTTACATTTGTCAGAGAGGCTGTGAAAGGAAGTAGGCATAAAGGGTGCTTCCGGGGGTGTCGATTACATGTTCATTATTTTTTAGTTTGCACTCATTTCATTAAGCCTAACCACTTAGAATTTGGTCACTTGTCTGTATCAGTGTTATGTTTCAGTAAACAGTTTGCAAGCAAAAGAAATGTTATCTAGTGGCTCACAGAATCACCAGTCTGGTAGAGAGCCAGGTCCATGAATGCAGATTCAGCAACAATGGCCAAAACTATGCCATAGAACTGGTCCTTGAGAACCCACCCACAGACACCGTAGACTGCGCCCTGACCTTACGAACTCTGAACACTGAGTCCTGTCACCAGCCCCACCATAACTGCTAGACCATTTTTCCCCTTGACACCACGGCCAGAGGAAATGTCTCACAAATTTTGATTCCTTATGTCACCAGTTCTCCATTCAAAGTCTGTGACACATACATCAGATTGACGGATCCTATGACATGTCCTCATTTGCTCCCCGTTTACCGGGAAATATGGAAAAACAAGGATATGGAACTTCAAACTTTTATTGCAGGACGAGGGCTATCTCTCTTAATTTTCTCAAGTAAGAAAAGAGGGTTCCCATACTGGGAAGTTAAAAGCAAGTCCAGTTTTAACTATAATTTGTCGTGTGGTAGCAGGGATTTGTCAGGAATCTGTAACTTGAAGAAGAAATCTTGGCTTTAGATAAAAATTTGGAATTACTGACACGTAACTATTATTGACCCCAAGGGATGAATCATATCATCAAGAATATAGAAAGATAAGAGAAAGAGATTTCAGGTCTGGCTCTGAGGAATTTCAACATATGATAGAAAGTAAACAAGGATGAGCTGGCAGGCTGACAGGGAGGTCAGGAGGAAAAATAGAGTGGGGGGTGTCACAGAAGAGAAGGGGGTCCTTCAAGAGGGAGGGGGAATTTAATCAGGTCAGATGATGTCAAAAAGATAATTAAAACCAGGTGCCAAAAAATGTACATTCATTATAGAGACATGAAGTTACTGGTAAGTATGATAGTGCTGTTTTCATTGCAGTGATAAGGTTCAGTTCAGTTCAGTTGCTCAGTCGTGTCCGACTCTTTGCGACCCCATGAATCGCAGCATGCCAGGCCTCCCTGTGCATCACCAATTCCTGGAGTTCACTCAAACTCACATCCATTGAGTCGGTGATGCCATCCAGCCATCTCATCCTCCATCGTCCCCTTCTCCTCCTGGCCCCAATCCCTCCCAGCATCAGAGTCTTTTCCAATGAGTCAACTCTTCACAGGAGGTGGCCAAAGTACTGGAGTTTCAGCTTTAGCATCATTCCTTCCAAAGAAATCCCAGGGCTGATCTCCTTCAGAAGGACAAGATAGAAACGGGAAAGACAGATTAGAATAGACTGGAAAGAGACTGGGGGAGGGGGCAAAGAATGAAGTCAAGAATAAATAACTATTTTGAAAAGTTTAGTGATGAAGGAAAGTAGCAAAACTTTCTTGACTGCCTCTTCTGTCTCCAATAATAACATACGGCCTGTCATACCTTATATTTCATAATAATTTATAACCCAGGACAGTGCACTTCTTTTAAGATACTGACTTCCCTCCCTAGAAACTCTTTAGGGGGCATTCCTGTGTTCATTTTGCTTTTCATACTTCTACGAACTAAGGGGTTGAAACAATAAATGTTTTTAAATAAATGTACCAATGTTTTACGGTATTGATAAGATTTTCACAGGGACCTTGAAAAGTACATGGAGAGGAAACTGAGACTCATAATGTTTTCACATAGCTGTGAGTGGAAACCAAGATTCAAATTATGCTACACTAACTCCTGAAAATTTTCACATGTACGTATGCATTACATTATTCTCACTGTCATGATTCTTCATTTCCAGGTATTGCACCTTCACGCTTAGGCGCAAGGAAGGAAACAAAAGAAGATGCCAAGAACCAAAGAGGTATGCTAGGTAAGCATGCTACATTACATTAAGGACATACTGCTTTCTGGAAAGATCCTCCCAGTAGCCCCTAACAATATCTTCTTGGCCAGGCTACCAGCAATAAAATGGAGATTGTGACACCAAGTTTTCTGAGGACATGGTCATGCTGAATAAAACTGAGGTTGTGCTGGTACTGAAGAAGGCAAGAACCAATAGTGGACACACGACGAGCAGCAACTGTCTCAGCACATAATCAGAAAATCAGATTGAAAAATTAACACTGAGAACATTCTTTGTCAGAGGTATGAATACAACAGAACAAAATTTTCTACACCAGTAGAATGGAGCACTCTTTTCTCTGTCAGTTGAATGCCTGTTGAAGTGCGGTTGAAGTATTATAATACTGACAATTTCATTCGCTGCCTTGATGTGACTCAGAGGGTCCCCAGGGTCTAGGAGTTCCTTGCTTACCCGATATGCCTCCTGCCGAGCAGGAAACTCTCCTCACTCAGCTGGTTCCCCTGGCAGCTGCACACTACCTCAACCTTGCTGCTCTGCTTCCTGTAATCTGGGAAATTTTTCAACCTAGTCAGTTACATTCTCCTGCAGGAACCAAGGGCATCTATCTTCATCCTCTAAAGCCTGCCTCCCACCACCCCTTCTTATTCACTCTCCTCCCAAGTGCGATCCTTGTGGCCCTACAGGGCCAATAATGTCCTTCTCCCCCTGCTGTGAGTGCATGTGACTATAAACAGCTGTTGATCTTATTTGTCCAGAGTTGGGTGACCTGTGTTTGATTATCTCGTATTACTTAAGGTAGGGAAATCCCTCCTTCATCAGCAGAATGAGTAGAAGGTGATCTAAACAGTGCAACAATAGAAAATTGCTAAAATGTGACATATTTGACCTGAAAAAATGAAGTTTATATGATCCAGCCTAATAATTGGCTTACATTAGTGACCATGCCATATCAAAGCAAGACATTCTTAAATCTTGAAATCATTCCAGTTCAATAAGATGATCATCCTGGGCATGTGGAAAGAGACTGTATGAAGGAGCCAACATTCCTCTTGCTCTCTCAGAAAGTAGAACATATGGATTCTGGAATTTCTCTTTCTCTCACTCTTGATCTCACTCCATTTCTGTATATAAATATATAAATTTACATTTAGGTATGTGTGTATAGGGCTTCCCAAGTGGCGCTAGTTGTAAAGAACCCGCCTGCAATGCAGGAGACATAAGAGAGGCAGGTTTGATCTCTGGGTCAGGAAGATCCCCTGGAGGAGGGCATGGCAATTCACTCCAATATTCTTGCCTGGAGAATCCCATGGACAGAGGAGCCTGGTGGGCTACAGTCCCTGGGGTTGCAAAGAGTCGGACCCAACTGAAGCAACTTAGCACACATGTGTGTATATGTATGTATCTTGCTAACTGTTTCTCTGTATCTCTCTTCCCAGTACGTTTGATTAATGTCAGGTAGCTGCAATTCCTTGAGAAACCATGAATATTGTACCCACCATTGTAAAAGTTGATTCATGCTTTATGGGAAGTTGAAGAGTCTTGTGAAGATACATATGATTGTTGTAAAGTTGTTATTCTAGTATTACAAGTTTGAACATCTGTTTAGAGGAATTTAGGGAGAATCAGGGAATTAAATTATTCTATTGTCCTGGAAAATAGTTGAGAGAGCTGTGTCTTTCTCAGGAAATGGCAAAAGGAAGCAACCAGAGGTGTATGACAGAGTGGACATGATGAACACCTTCCAGTTTATGGGCTTGAAGACTCCCCATCTTAAACACTCTACATGAAACAAGATAGTTAGAGAGAAACAGGGATAGAGACATTTCAAAAATTCTGAGGGAAATTCTTCTTGTCTAAAAACTGTCTTTAGTTGCTTTTGAATGATTCCTTCAGAGAATATAGACACCATCCCAAATGAACAGAGTTTGAACATCAATATTTCTGCCTTTCTTGTTCAATCACTCAGTCGTGTCTGACTCTTAGCAACTCCATGAACTGCAGCAGCCAGGCCTCCCTGTCCATCACCATCTACCAGAGTTTGCTCAAACTCATGTCCATTGAGTCCATGATGCCATCCAACCATCTCATCCTCTGTCGTCCCCTTCTCCTGCCTTCAATCTTGCCAAGAATCAGGGTCTTTTTCAATGAGTCAGCTCTTTGCATCAGGTGGCCAAAATACTAGAACTTCAGCTTCAGCATCAGTCCTTCTAATGAATATTCAGGATTGATCTCCTTTAGGATTGACTGGTTTGCTGTCAAGGGCCTCTCAAGAGTCTTCTCCAGCACCACAGTTCAACGGCATCAATTCTTTGGCACTCAGCCTTTAGGAGAGGTGATTAAAAGTGATCTGATTACGGTTGTCCATTGGTAGCTGTGGGGAATTAGTTTCAGGACATGCTTCCATCCTCCCTGTGGATATCAAAATCCGGCTCTCAAGTCCTTTATAAATAATGGCATGGTACACTCGGCCCTCGGTATCTGTTGGTCCGACCGCCTAGATTCAACCAACCACATCTGTTGGTTTTGTTGGTTGAACTGGTAGAGGTGGGACTCGTGGATGCAGAAGATCAAGTGTACTTACCTTTGAGCATCCTGTAGTCTTGCCTGTGGACTTTGACTTTGGGGCAGATTTAATTTCTGCTTCCCTTTCCAAAGGAGATATGCCAGTTCAAGTGTCTAGATGGCTCAAGGGTGCAAAATAAACCTACCTTCAGCAGAGAACTGCAAGCAATGTACATGATATTTAAACACTGATAAGTATGTTCTCAGTGAAGCATTTAAATGAAAAAATTATTTGACTTGTTTTTGTATTTTGACATTTTTGTTGCATTTTATTTAAAAGATTTATAAAAAAAAATTTTCCTCATTTCTTGAGGGACACATTTATAAAAGAGCTCTGCTTCTTGCTATTTTTCAGTGTGCTTTTTGTTTAATTAATTAAAAAAAAAACATTTATTGAGCACCCTGCTAGTTACTGGGCTAAGGATAGGGGATGCAAAAAGTGATAAGGCGTTCAGTTGTGTTTAGAAAGTGATCATGTCTTTTTCATCTTTATAATCCACCAGAGTGCCTCATTTATAATAGACATTCCAGAAATTTGTTTGACTGAATTTATCAGGATAGAATTACATTACCACGAGTATTCTATTAAATGCCGTTACTATTCCTACCAGTTGAGCTCTGAGTGGGTGGTCCTAGAAAATCAGGATCTACTAAGGATACAGAGAAAGCAGGAGAGTGGGATGGGAGTTACAGCCCACCCTGAATAGTAGACGTCATCTGAGAATAATAAGTAACGAGTCTGACATGGGATACGTTATTTGTTGCACTGTGCTGTGTGCTCAGTCCTCAGTCATATACAACTCTTTGACTGTAGCTCACCAGGCTACTCTGTCCATGGGACTTTCAAGACAAGAATACTGGAATGGGTTACCATTTCCTTCTCCAAAGGATGGTCCCAACCCAGGGATGGGACCAGCCTCTCCTGCACTGGCAGGTGGATTCTTTACCACTGGCATCACCTGGGAAGCCCCAGTGTTATTTGTTAGGAATCTTCCATCTTCTCTGCTAGCCCAGAACGATTCACTCAGTTTTGAAAAGGAACATAGCAATAGTTGTCCTTGAGTAGCACCTCGTGAGATATAAAAATAATGGTTTACTACCAGGAATACCAGTGGAATAGAGACACAGAAACCGTTTATGGGTTTAGGTCATTTGTCAAGTTCCTAGATGGTAATCCAACCCACAGGTCCCCAGTGAAGGGGAATCTGAGAAAAGAGAGCTGTGTTGATGAATATATACCTCTGCTTTGACCTCACTTGACGTAATGGCCTCCAACTCAACAATACCTGTTTCCCAAAACAAACGGTTTACAGATAAGGCATACTGATGACTCAGATTTTACATAGGAAAAAAATAATTGTAGAGCAGAAAATCAGCATTAAGCTGACCAAAATTGAAGGAACAAATGTTTATATCATGAAATATCTAAAATACAGTAGAAGTTTTTAAGGAGAAATGAAACACATGGAAAGAACTTGGCAAAGCATTAGCAATCCTATATTTTACAAAACAGTAAAATAAAACAATATGCACTAAAAGGAAATCTTTCACATTCAATTAACATTTATTGTACCCATTGAAGGGAACACCTCTTGGAAAAGATATCTCAGAAATTAAAGCTTTAGTCAGGTATGTGGACCACAAAAAAGAGAAGAAAAAAAAACATAACTATCAGGGTTACACTACACTCATAGTTTCCTATTTCATTCAATGGGTTTTCATCCATCACTGTTATTTTTTTATTCTGATGCTCACACTGTCCCACATTTGGCCTGTGGGAGCCCATTTTAGCTGGCTTCCGCATCATTTTGACACGTCTCCATCACTCCTTGAGCACTTCTTTCTTTCTCTCAGAACAGGATATTTGTTCCAGCATCATTTTGTACTTTCCCGCCCTCAGACCTGGAAACAGCTATTTCTCCAAGGAGTCCTCATTCCGCGTGGACCACACACCTTGTGCTGTGTGGCACAGTGACAGGAATCAGGCACCTACTTGGCAAGGAGGGTGTGCAGGGGGCTGGGTTCCCAGGTTGACCTGAGAACTGTTGGTTCCAATCCCCAGCATGCAGACACCCTCTTCACCCTGCTCTGGCTTCAGCACCCTGTGCGGGACCATGTCCCCCCACTCTTCGGTTCTGGTATCATCACTGTAGCATGCCCCCATAAAGATGCCCTCCTTGCCCCCACCCCGACCCCAAGTTCTGTCTCCCCACTTTGTGCCATAGTGGCCTTCTTCCTACTATTGGCTCCATGTCATGATTTCTGGCCTCAATTATTCAGGAAGGCAAAGGAAGAAAAAGGAAAGAGAAGAAAAAAGAAGTAAAGTGGGGAGAAGAGTAAGAAAGAAGCTAAAGAGGAAGAAAAAAGAAAAATGAAAGATTTGGGGAAAAAAATAATAGAGCCATACAATTTAAGGAGACCTTAAGGACATGTATCCAGTGATCCTCAGTTCAGTTCAGTTCAGTCACTCAGTCATGTCCGACTCTTTGTGACCCCATGAATTGCAGCACACCAGGCCTCCCTGTCCATCACCAACTCCTGGAGTTTGCTCAATCTCATGTCCATTGAGTGGATGATACCATCCAACCATCTCATTCTCTGTCGTCCCCTTCTCCTCCTGCCCTCAATCTTTCCCAGCATCAGGGTCTTTTCAAATGAGTCAGCTCTTCGCATCAGGTGGCCAAAGTATTGGAGCTTCAGCTTCAACATCAGTCAGTCTTTTCAATGAATATTCAGGACTGATTTCCTTTAGGATGGACTAGTTGGATCTCCTTGCAGTCTAAGGGACTCTCAAGAGTCTTCTCCAACACCACAGTTCAAAAGCATCAATTCTTCAGCACTCAGCTGTCTTCACAGTCCAACTCTCACATCCATACATGACCACTGGAGAAACCATAGCCTTGACTAGATGGACCTTTGTTGGCAAAGTAATGTCTCTGCTTTTGAATATGCTGTCTAGGTTGGTCATAACTTTTCTTCCAAGGAGTAAGCGTCTTTTTATTTCATGGCTGCAGTCACCATCTGCAGTGATTTTGGAGCCCAAAATATCTGCCACTGTTTCCACTGTTTCCCCATCTATTTGCCATGAAGTGATAGGACCAGATGCCATGATCTTCATTTTCTGAATGTTGAGCTTTAAGCCAGTTTTTTCACTCTCCTCTTTCACTTTCAACAAGAGGCCAGTGATCCTAAGTCTAGCTAAATATTGGAATCACTTGGAGAACTTTTAAAAATTAAGATCATGAATGTCCTGGTAAAAAGACTGTTATTTATCCATGTCTCCCGATGCCCTGTTTATGATTCCTTCTAGTGCACAGATGTTTTCAATCTGTCTCAGATGGGGCAGTGCAGTTTCCTTGAGCTTCAGGGGAGTGTGTGTGTGTGTGTGTGTGTGTCTGTGTCTGTGTGTAAATGCAAAGGAAGTGGAAGGGGATCCTCCTAAGGAAGCTTTCTGCACTTCCAATTCAACCTGCTAAGAATGGAGCTATAAATATATTCGCTGTATTTGGCCTCTATTCAGTATTCCTGTAAAAGGCTTTTTTGGCTTTAAAATGATGATAAAGCATTGTATTACAGTATTTGCCTTCTTTTAATCATTGTATTTCACCTTTACTATAATCAAGACAAATTCTGGAAATACTCAAGGATTCTTTTAGAGATACAAGCATTCTTCTAACAAAAATTACTTGAATTGGCTAATCTCATTTAACATTGTATCTAGCAATACATAACTTTTCATAATATTTTGTACATAGTTTAACAGGCTTCATCCTTTCATACAAAGGGTACATTTTTACAAATGCATTCTTTCTAAAACAAATCTAATATTTTGGAAACAATGATGCTTAGAAAACTATGTGCTACCTAAATCATGGCAAACATTATAGCTATGGCTATTTTTAAATCACAAAGCAGGTGAAGTACAGTGATGTATACATACTGATGTGTATACATATAAATGTGTGTGTATGTATATATATATGTATATATACGTGTATATATATATATATATATATCTTTTTACATCACAAGGACATTAGTTTAATGAATTGTCTGACTCTCTGCAACACTATGGACCATAGCCCACCAGGCTCCTGTGTCCATGGAATTCTCCAGGCAAGAATACTGGAGTGGGTTGCCACATCCTTCCCCAGACAAATCTACTTAGTATGCTTCTGAGATAAAATGATTGTGAGAGATGAGACAATTCAGATAAATCAATCAGAATTTGATGAATCTGAAAAAAGTATAAATCACCTGAAGCAAGGGAAATCAGGGAAAACTTCATGAATGAGTAACATTTGTTTGGTAGGGTAGGTAAGTTTTCAAGCGTTGGTACAGTATATGAAAGAAAGAGAGACAGAGAGCCACATCCTTGGTTGTTGGCAAATTTTCACTGGAACATGATTAACAGAGGAAATAGATGCACGGATGCTTACACATGACCTAGAGTCTCAGGCTTTATCATCAGAACAAGAGGTTTAGATTAAATACAGAATATAGTGTATTGTATTTGAATCGGAGAAGGCAATGGCACCCCACTCCAATACTCCTGCCTGGAAAATCCCATGGATGGAGGGGCCTGGTAGGCTGCAATCCATGGGGTCACTGAGGGTCGGACACAACTGAGCAACTTCACTTTCACTTTTCACTTTCATGCACTGGAGAAGGAAATGGCAACCCACTCCAGTGTTCTTGCCTGGAGAATCCCAGGGATGGGGGAGATTGGTGGGCTGCCCTCTATGGGGTAGCACAGAGTCGGACACGACTGAAGTGACTTAGCAAGATAGTGTATTTGAATAGATGAGTGATAGATCTAGATATAAAATTCAGGAGAATTAAACTTGTCCCATCAACAGTTGCAAAATGACTTAAGGAGAGCAGAAATAATGGATGAAATTGTCAAACTCAAATTACTTATTAAAAATCTACTTTAAAAGTTGTTCTCTATTCATTCAATAGATTTTTATTGAGGACCTGTTATGCTTCAGGAACAATGTAATATCAATTTGTTTTCATGTCATCTGCTAGTTTATAGGCATTATTTTTAAGATTAAAAATGATAGCCTACATCTTGGTCTCCAAACACCATACTTCGCTAAATGGAGGAACAAGCGCTCAAGGGAAAAATAACTAGCTGTAGAATCCAACAAAGGAAGAGAAAAGATGTTCCTAGAACATCTAGTGGTAACAGAAAGTAAGGTTGCTAAAGAAAGATGTGTATGTGTGCGTGCGTGTGTGTGTGTGTGTGTGTGTGTGCGCGCATGCACTCTGTCACGAAGTCAGGTCAGCTCTTTGCAACCCCATGGACTAGTCCACCTAGCTTCTCTGTCTATGGGATTACCCCAGGCAAGAATATTGGAGGGGGTTGCTATATTCTCCTCCAAAGGATTTTACTAACCCAGGGATTCAACCCACATCTCCTGTGTCTCATGCACTGACTATGGATTCTTTACCACTGAGCCACCAAATAATGATCAGTCATGTCAAAAGGGCACAGGGGTCAGCTTTAAGTGGTTCCTCCTGGCCAAATCAGGAAAAACTGAAACATCAAAACAATGACAGCAAAGGATTATAACGCTTGAATAAAGAATCTGTGAGTCTTCTCTGATATAAACAAAATAGGTAAATATATAAGGGGATAACAAAAGTTCTTCCTTACAGTAGAAAGCTGCCAAACAAATATATAAGGAATGATGGAATTAAAAATTACAACTTGTCAAGCATCATAATAATAATTGATTTGGGCAAAGTGCATCACTAAATCCTAAAGCTAGCAGGTACAGTTTGAGGAAAAATACAATATTTACATAGACACACAGTTCCCCTGCATGGTAAATTACGTACAAAGGACAAGGGTATAATTTTCAGCAGAGAAATGTGGCAGACAACCAAGGAACTAGAGACTTGTAACAATAGCAGTTCCTTCCTTTATAAAATTAACTCTTAAATTTTTAAAATTATTGTTTCATCTCATAGCATCATCAGAAACCTCATTACTTTGCAATGTCATGTGTGCTGGGAGAAAATAGCAATGGTGTATAGGATACTGTGGATTGATGATCTCTGTATCTACTTCAATCACTTTCTAGTATTGGTGAGGCCGGAAAACTGAAAAATCACTTTTTCCATATTCCCTTGACACTAAGATTCTGCATATGCATATGTTTTACAAACCAGATGCACAAGCTTGAAACCTGAATTTAAACTGGGTTAATATAATGAAGGGTCTTCCCTGATGGTTCAGTGGAAAAGAATCTGCCTGCCAATGCAGGAGATGCAAGAGACACAGGTTCAATCTCCGAGTCTGGAAGATCCCCTGGAGCAGGAAGTGGCAATCCACTCCAGTATTCTTGCCTGGAAAATCCCATGAACAGAGGAACCTGGTAGGCTACAGTCCATAGGGTCAGAAAGAGTCGGATCTGACTGAGCAACTGAACACACACACACACACAATAAAACAGAGAGAAGGGCCAGGTGTGATGGATATGTTCTGCTGATGTGACTTACAGCAGAATAGAGAGTTTATAGATCTGACTCTAGCAGCAGCATCTTGATTTAACAGGAAGATTCTTGACTACAATGGGAAGAGCAGCACCTGTAGATTTATGGGCTTTTTTAAAAAATTTTTTGGGGGCACCTTGGTGGTGTGTGGGATTTTAGTTCCCTAACCAGGGGT
Organism: Bos grunniens; assembly: GCF_055505025.1. NCBI lineage: Eukaryota > Metazoa > Chordata > Mammalia > Artiodactyla > Bovidae > Bos > Bos grunniens. The sequence continues at coordinate 44,426,406 of NC_141193.1, read as the reverse complement.
TGAACCCTCACCCCCTTCAGTGGAAGCACAGAGCCCTAATCACTGGACAACCAGGGAAGTCCTGAAGTACAGTTCTATGCTGAAGCTTTGGGGGTCATTGATAGCAGTTCAGACTAAACTCTGTTACATTATTTATCCCCAGATTTTTCTAGGTCATTTAATACAAGTTAGTAAATTTCTTTCTCTTTGCATTAGCTACAGTGGATTCAGTACTATGCAATCAAACAGACACAATATTGAGTAACAAAAGGAGAACGTGCCTTGAAAGAGTTGTGATAATAGTCAAAGTCAAAATCTCCCAAACTGATCTGAAAATGTTAGTGACCTGAGAGATATCTAAATAGCTGTTTAAGTATAATAGATTTCTTTTCCGTAGGACTTCTCAAAAACTTTAAGTGCTCCATGTGTGTTGTGAATCACACTGTGCATCATTTCCCCAATGTGTTTCACTAGGAAATTATTCATTTCAGGGGAAACTTATTATCAGCTTGAGAAACACAGACAGAGTTTGTGAAACATTGGTCTAAGTAAAATACCCAGCACTCTGAGCCAAAAACCTTTGCTTTTGTTCCAAGTCTATTTGTTCTAAGCGATCTGTTATTAGACTTTTTGTTTCCATACGCCTTGTTGTCATGCTGCAGTAGGCAGTTTTCTGGCTAGGGCTATCAATGTCCAACCAGTATAAAAAAATATATACTCTTATTTTATAAGTTGACAGCATTATTTATTTGGACAAAGTAATTTCAGTTTGTCTAGAATAGCAAAAACCAGACACAAAAGGATGCCCAGCTTACTGTATGATCCCAAAGAAATCAAAGTGAAAACACTAAGATAAATATATCTTGTCTTCTTTATTTCTTAGCTTATGTGTGGTTCCAAATGAGTTCAATGGGGATGAGAATTTTACAAGAGTCAGGTAAGTGTTTTTGTGGTGGGTAGTATTTGAACACTAAAGCTTATAAATGTATAGGCTTGGGATTAGCCTTAGCTTTGCAAAATTAATGACGTTTTTCGTGAACTGTGATAAACAGTCTTATTTTCTAGAATAGATGGGAAAATTAATTCAGCCTAGAGTGCTAGGAAAGACTTCTTCATGGAAGATGTGATGTTTGATGTCTAGAAGGCTTATTAGAACTTGAGTTACATAGTGTAGGGCAAGCATGCGTGCTAAGTCACTTCAGTCATGTCCAATTCTTTGCAACTCTATGGGCTGTAGCCCACCAGGCTCCTCCGTCCATGGGATTCTCCAGGCAAGAATACTGGAGTGGATTGCCATGCCCTCCTCCAGGGGATCTTTCCAACCTAGGGATCGTCTCCTGCATTGCAGGAGGATTCTTTACCACTGAGCCACCAGGAGGAAGTCCATATAGAGTAGGTGGTGGTTTAGTCACTCAGTGATGTCTGACTCTTGTGACCCCATGGACTGTAGCTCTCCAGACTCCTCTGTCCATAGGATTCTCCAGGCAAGAATACTGGAGTGAGTTGTCATTTCCTTCTCCACATGTAGGGTAGAGTGGAATGTAAATAAGATGATTGAGGGTGGGTCAGTGTGATTACAGATGCTGGATGTAACTTCTGCATGTCTAATGGATTCTGAAAATCACAATCAAGGCTTTCAACTTGGCAATATGGACATCATGTGAATTAAGTGATTAGGAAAGAATCATAACGTGGAATGTCATTACTGCAGTTAATTATCATAAATAAAATTCATGCCTCCATCTTAGGCAGGGCCCATATGTCTGGCCTCAGAGTCATAATTTTTCTGCATTCCTGCTCCTTTCCAAGATGTTTTTTGTTTTTCCTCTCAGTGTCAGGTCTTGGGCAGGAAAGAGTTTCCTAACCATCTCCCAGTAGTAACTGAACTCTGCTGTGTCAGTCCAGCAACCAGGGTCCAGGAGCTTTTCTTTCACCTTTCCCAAAGGCAGAGGTCTTTTAATGCTACACTTCTCCCAGGAGAAGAGGATTTTTTACCCCCTAGGTCCCAGGACTGGGAGAGTTTCCTATTTTTCCTTGGGAATAGATAGTTTTCACATCATCACTTTCACATAAATAGAGGACCTTTCTCTGGGCCCTTCATGTTGGAGAGGGCACTACCCCTCCCCCAGTTGGCTTAAGAATTGTGTTTTATATGAGACACGTTTCCAGCCAAGTGAGAGGTAATTTGCAACTTTGTCCCAATGACAACCAATCACTAATCAATCACCTGCGCACTAGTTTCACTGAGGGGGAGTCTCTGCTGTTTTCAGCCCTGCACCCGGTCTTACACAGGAACACTTCTGGTGGCCTGGACACAGGGGGCGTTCATGCTAACACACACGTTCCATTCCACAGGCCAGGTTCTTGCAGTCATTTTAAACTGATAGGCTATCCTACACACTGATTTTCAGCATTTGGTAGCTGATTTCCTCTTCAACTGCTTTGATGACAGCAAAACTGTCCTCTACTGTTCTGTCAAAGATAAAATAGTTCCTTAGTCTCATCTCTTCTCAGAGGTGTATGCCATTCGTTGAAATTCAGTTGCTTTGCCTTGAAGTCTCAACTCTGGGGGGAGTTTGTAATTTCCTCAGTTCTGTCTCATCACAAGAAAAATTTGAAGCAATGGCCAGACCATTGTTAGAGCCCCATGTAATTTCCTCGAATAGGCCAGTGTTACAGCTCCGGGTTGCAGCTCAGTTTTATTTAGAAAACAAAGGAAAATGTATCCTCGAGGCGTGAGGGAAGGTCAACCCATAAGGTGCAAAGAGAAAAGAGGCCTCCGGTTCAATTTTGGCTCCTGTTTTTATGTTTTTCTCCTCCCCACGAGCCTGCCCTATGTAGACTGGGCTAGCCAGGAGGGCTGTTTGTTTTACCTGAGGTCCTCACTCCCATCCTTGGACCTTCCTCTGTTCTATTTCTGTGGGTTTTCCCCTTCTTTGTCTTTTAGCCACAGCCATTTTGGACTCCTTTTTCCTATTCTAACTACCTAACAGTTTCAAGAAAATTTATGATTTTGTAAATTACCTAACTTTTTCTTATTGTTAAGGCAGTACTGACGTTTGCTTGCCACTTCCTACATCCTAAGCAGAAATGGAAATGCTTGTCCACTAGTTTTCGCATCATCTGATGACTTATCTGAAATTGTCAGTCCTGTTGTAAATTTTTCTAAGTTCATCATCCTTTTCACATTTATTAATTGACATTTGAGAGCTTGTATTTTGGGGAAAAAACAGGTGGAAAAGCGTTCTTGAGTGTCAGTGAGTAAAAAGGAGAGCACCTCACATTAAGTTTCCTGAGATACATGAACTATGAAGAAAAAATAGGTACAGCTGTCAGTAAAGTTTAGGGATCTTGGAAACACCACTGATTCCTGGTTAGGTTCTGTTCATCTCTGTTTAGTTTTTCATCTGAAAAACAGGCAAATAGTACCTGTACAATTAAGTGATTAAAACAAAGTACAGGGCTTCCCTGGTGGCTCAGTGGTAAAGAATCTGCCTGCCACTGCAGGAGACACAGGTTTGATCCCTCATCCAGAACTACCCCACATGCCGCAGAGCCACGTATGGCCACGTGCCAGGACTAGTGAGCCTGTGCTCTAGAGCTTGAGAGTCACAACTACTGAGCCCACAGGCTGCCACCACTGAAGTCTGCGCACCCCAGAGCCCACGCTCCATAACAGGAGCAGCCCCCGCAACAAGAGGCCCACACACTGCAACTGGAGAGGAGCCCCCCACCTCCACAACTAGAGAAAAGCCTGTGCAGCAGTGATGACCCAGCACGGCTGAAAATAAACACATAAATAAAATAAAGCTGTTAAAGAAATGAGTCACAGAATATTTTAAAAATTGAGTATTGTATCTGATGGAACAATGACTCAATTAACACTTAGTTTCCTTTCCATTTCCCTTTCCAGCCAGGATCTTGATTTTTTGCAAGTGAAATGTGTTTTAAGGGTAGCAGTACTAAGAGATGTGTGAAGTGCTATCCTAACATCAAGGAGTTATTTCTTCCCAACTGGGGAGAAAGTTGGAGAAAGTTACACAGGACAAATGAGCCTGTAGTACTAGAAAAGCACCACCTAATCCGTGTACTTGAAATGAGGGATAAAAATCACATTCTCACGCTGGCTTCCTCTTCATTCACATTCGCAGATGTAGCTGCTATATAAGCCTTGATGATAGTTTTAAAAAGCCTTAGATCCTTGAAACAAATCTTTCTTCATGAACAAACTCTTGTTGGTCCTGACTCTGGACTCTGCTGTTACGGTTAACACCGAGAAGATCACTCCCAGGTCCACCCCAAATGTCCACTCTTAAGAAACCAGTAGGTGGGATTCACGACCCTTTTAGGTATTTTATGTTCTACAAAACATCTCAAAGGCTGTCACTTGTCTTCCTCTTCTGTTTATTTTTTTTAGTAACATTCACTGGTATACCAGACACTAAGGAAGACACTGGGAATACAGTGGCAAGTGGGAATATATATCCCGCTCTGGGAGAAGAGTACAGATTAGGGAGAAGTCAGACAAATGAACTGGTCTTCCCCTGTGGCTCAGCGGTAAAGACTCTGCCTGCAATGCAGGAGCTGCCTCTTGCTCAGGAGACTTGGGTTTGATCCCTGGGTTGGGATGATTCCCTGGAGAAGGAAGTGGCAACCCACTCCAGTCTTCTGTCCTGGAAAATCCCATGGACAGAGGAACCTGGTGGGCTACAGTCCGTGGGATCAAAAGAGTTGGATGTGACTTAGCAACTAAACAACAGGTAAATGAATAGATCTTCTTTCAGCGTGCTGTGGATTCCAGGCCCTTCTTCCTCCATGCTTCCACCTCTGAACAAACACCACCAGTAAAACATGAGCAAACCTCACATTTCAGTCACATTTGATGTGTATGAAATTCTTAGAAATCAAAAAAGAAAAAAAAAAAAAGAACAACATTACGGTGAAATTATCTCTCTTATCTCTCAGTAAGAAATTCCTGGTTCTGGTTCAAAAAAAAAAATTAAAAAAACTACAGAACCGGAAAAGTCAACCTGACTAATCCTGCAGAGAAAGAGACAGAACTTGGAGGCAGGAGAGCAAAAAACTGACTGGTGCAGAATCAGTTGAGATGGCACTCTAAACCAGTTGGTATAATGTGGACCTCAGGCCAATGTGTTTCCTGTTCTCATGATTATATGAAGTATCCTCCCTGGTGTAGATGAAACGATTGCCTTGTTTTGTTTTCTGAGGCACTCCCACAACTCTGCTGACTGAATCCCTAAGGAATCACACTCATCAGCTGGACTTCTTAAGTAGTGGCTGTTTCACAAATTCAGTGGAACTATTAATACTTCAGTCATGCTTGACTCAAGCATACTCTTCATTTTTCATTTGTGGACTGCACTGTACTCAAAGAGAGGTGGAAATATCTTGGCACTTTGCTGTCAGTGAGAAATAAAGTTGGGGAGGAAGGCTCTTCCTAACTTCAAATATTCTTCATTCCTCGCTCATGAAAGTGAAACTACGGATCCAAGATCAACGGTTTTCCTATTTTGCAGTCTGGTGATTAAATGCATTCACAAGGTGGCCAGCCAAATTCAGCAGTTCATTCTGTGACCACAGATTAGTTTTTCTTGCATAGCAATGGGACTTCTGCAGACTCAAACATTGACAACATCATGTCTTTACTGGACAGGATCATAATTAACTATCCAGGCCCCTGAACTACATACTTCATCTCCACAGCTTTGATATCAGGAATGATGTAAGCCCTCCAATTTGTCAAAAGAAAAATTAAGTTTTTAAAAACTAAAGTTTTGGGTCAGAGGGAAGGTACTGATGCTTTAAGGAGAAGACCATGATTGAATCAGCTCTTTCAAGACTTCTTTTCAAGGAGATGCAGAAAAAATAGGTAGGTTTCATAACCCATGCCTCCTTGGACCTCAGACCCAAATTTTATTTATTCCTTAAAATTATGTGAAGCTGGTACAAGGAGAGAGCAGAGTTATAGCTTCAACAAAACAGACTTCTATAGACACAAAGTGGGGGAAAATTTTAGGATTTTAATTTAAAAAATAATGGAAATAAATGTCTTTGTCATGATGTATGTATGTACGTATAGTGGTAGGGAAGTACTGAAGTACTAGGCTCTAAGGGTTATTCTCTTAATCTCCAAGAGTGGTTACAGAAGTCTATTGATTTCTTCACAACTCCTTGCTAGGAGAGATTGCAAGCAAACTTGATATACATGATGAAAGTACATGACTAAACTAAAGTTTTACTAAAGAGTTTTGCTTTGGGACTCTATGGACCTTTGAGGCCCCATCTGAATTATTTCATCAGTCTCAAGCGTGACTCAGTAAAAGTCACATTGAAAGTTATTTTATTCAAGAAAAATATATGAAATCTGGACATTGTACAAGGTATTATATTAGACTTTATTTGAGAGAGATATAGAAATTAAATATATTTATATATACCAGGTACAGATAAAGGAAGTGATAGAGAGGAAGAAATTCATAGAAATGATGGAGAAGAAGAAATCTGATCATTGCTGCCAGTGGAGCTGGATAAGGAAGAACCTAAGAATGTGAATTGGCTCTTGAAGGATGGGTAGGGTTTGAACCTGAAGAGAGAGAGCGGGACATTCTGAATACAGGGACGAATATGAGTAATAGCATGGCTCAGAGGCTGAGGCATATTTGAAAGAAAATATTTATTGGCATGTTTAGAAAGGAGGATTGAGGTCCAAGAATACTGAGCAAAGGCCAGGAATTTAACCACCAATGAGAACTGGAGTTATGCTCATTATAGAACAGTTTGACTCTATAAAACAGGATATACTTCTTTGAGTTTCTTCTTGATGAAATAAAAATTCATATTTTAAGGTAAGATAAGCAAGAATTAAACATGAAATTTTCTCTGCCTGTCGGAAACTCCTCCCTCCCCACCAGTGTGCATCGTCCATCTGCATAAAGCATTAATCAGGCCTCCTCAATGGCAGAAATACTTGCTCAAGCATAAAGAGCAGTTTTTCCTCTTCTGACACCACCCACGTAACTCCTTAAAAGATAACATTTTTTTCTCAATCATATAAGTAGTCACAGTGATCCATCACTCATCTGGTATGTGCAGACATCTTTGGTAAACTTTATGTACAATGCCAACAGATCATTTCCCTTGAAGACGGCAATCGGGGTCAAACAGACTGGTCAGACAACTCAAGAAGATCCAGGCTGCGTCTAATGAACATTCTTAGTTTAAATACTTACCTGTGGTTTTTTGTTGCTAGGTATATTACTTGTATTCTTTTATTTTATTTTACTTTTTAAATTAACTAATTTATTTTCATTGGAAGACAATTACTTTACAGTGTTGTGATGGTTTTTGCCATACATCAGCATGAATCGGCTATAGGTATACATGTGTCCCCTCCCATCCTGAAATCCCCTCCCTGATCCCTCCCCATCCTACCCCTCTAGGTTGTCCCAGAGCACCAGCTTTGGGTGCCCTGCTTCCCGCATCAAACTTGCACTGGGCATCTGCTTTACATATGATCTTGTATATGTTTCAATGCTATTCTATTTTATAAGATTATTGTTGCCCACATTACCAAATGTGTGCATGAGACTCAGAAAAAATTAATGATGGTTGGATACTTTAAATGACTGAACAAATACAGTTCTATAAGATCAATAATTGTAATAGTGTAACTCTAAGAGGGTTGATAAGAGTCGGACACGACTGAGCAACTTCACTTTCACTTTTCACTTTCATGCATTGAGAAGGAAATGGCAACCTACCCTAGTGTTCTTGCCTGGAGAATCCCAGGGACGGGGGAGCCTGGTGCGCTGCCGTCTACAGGGTCGCACAGAGTCAGACACGACTAAAGTGACTTAGCAGCAGCAGCAACTCTAAGATAATGGAAAAAAGAATAAGATGGAGTCACTTTCTGGACTATAACAGACCAGTGAGACCGGTGATCCAGAGGCTTTTAGTGCCTGTAACAGGGCCTCATCCAATAGTAGTAAACTGAGTAACATAATAATGAAATTGTCTCTCCGTCTAGGAATGAGCGTTCTTAGGGACAAACAGATCATGAAATGCCTGCCAACTCTGGGTCAAAATGAAGACTGAAAGGGAGAGAATTATAAAATCACGAAGGCTGACACCATCTGGTTCTATAAGGACAGAGCCACTAGCTACTGCCGTCACTGACGCTACAACCTGAAGGGAATTCAGAGCAAAATCGAGATGTGCTCTGAGAAACTGAAAGATTTGGCTCTCTGACAGCTGGATGTTTTCAGGGGAAATTTTTATGAGCCTAATTTCCTGCATCTTCCCATATTCAGAAAAATAACTAAGATATCTGTTCCTCATGAAAGTTCTACTGGAGAGTGCCGCTCAAAACAGCTAACATTGGATATTATAAATCTTTTATATTTGGGGCAATAAAATAAATTTAATAAGGCCTCATGTTAAATTTTATGTTTTAATTCAAGTTGTAACCATTTAAAAATTGTTATTGATTACATTTCTTTTAGTAAATGGCTGTTCACAGTCATTCTCCATTTTTCTATAGGATTGTTTGTCTTTTATCATTAATATGCAAGATAGTTATTGAATGACAATGTATCAGAGCAAGAGTGATTTAAATAATATTATAGTGGTATTATTTCTCCCATAAAAGGGTTTTGCTTCATAAGTTGTAAAATATATATGTATTCATCAAAGTAATTTTCTGAAGATCTCAGATCAAGACTTGATTGATAGACTTATGATTATGAATAGAAATGAATTAAACTGTTTTTCTTAAAGAATTAAATACATCTTAAATAAGCTTAACTTTATTCCCAGTTTTCCATAACTACGGAGGCTTTATTGAATTGCAAGACTGAGAAGCTATATAAGTCTTCAAACATCTGGAAAAGTGTCCTACAAAAAAAAAATGATGTTGTAAAACCTTCTCCTTCAGAATATAAGTAAATGTGTAACTTTGTTGTAGATGTACAAGTATAGAAAAGATCAAAATGTAAATAAGATTTTCGATGTGTTAGTTTTATTTGGGGGGATTTTTGTAGTTTTCGTTTTGGCTGCCCAGCATGTGGGAATCTTACTTCCCCAACCAGGTATCGAACCCCCACCCCCTACATTGGAAGCACAGAGTCTTAACCACTGGACAGCCAGGGAAGTCCCAGTGTTTTAGGTATAATAATCAGAATTTTGTGATAAGAGTTACTATCAGCTAAGCAGAAGATGGAAGCAATAACAATTTCAACATTTCTACAGCACTTTATAATTTTCAAAGAATTTCACATAAATCACTCTTGAACCAGATTATACTAAGAACAACAATTAAAGGTTTTGGGAAAGCTTGAAAGTGCAGAGTGAGAAGGTTGAAATTATGAGTCACAAAAATAGAAAAGCCTTTCTTGAAATCTTATCTTAGCCTGTGTGCAAGAAACAGAGGCCTGTTGTGATGGGTCCTGATGGTATTCAACAGGGACACTGTCATCCCGGATGTCAAGGAGCAACAGAACCGTCTATGGGTTGGCCAGAAAGTTCCTTCGGTTTTAAAACTAAAAATAAAAGATACATTTTCATTTTCTGCAAGAACTTTGTTGAACAACGTTTTCAACGTTTTGTTCCACTACCTTCTGCCATTTTTCAGGCAACTTCATAATTCCATCTTCCCTAAACTTTTAATCTTTTTGAGCAAAGAACTGTTTCAGGTGCTTTTTTAAAGGCTTCCAGGGAATTGAAATTTTTTCATGAAGAGAATTTTGTAAAGACCTAAATAAATGGACATCTGAAGGTGCAATGTCTGGTGAACACAGCAGATGAATCAGAACTTCCCAGCCAACCTATAAGAGCTTTCACCTGGTTATCAGAGAAACATGTGGTCTTGCGTTATCCTGTTGGAAGATGACACATTTCCTGTTGACTAATTCCAGACACTTTTCCTCGAGCGCTATCTTCAGTTGGCCTAACTGGGAGCTGCACTTGTTGGAATTAATCATTTGGTTTCCTGGGAGGAGCTCGTAATAGAGGATTCCCACCACAGACACACATCACCTTTGAATGAAGATGGCCTCTGGTGTGGTTGCTGGCGGTTCATTCCGCTTGCCCCACCGTCTCTTTCGTTCCACCTTGTGTATCGTGTGTTCATTCATGTCCGACTCTTTGAGACCTGCCAGGCTCCTCTCTCCATGGAATTTCCCAGACAGGAATACTGGAGTGGGTTGCCATTTCCTACTCCAGGGGATCTTCCCAACCCAGGGAGTGAACCTGCATTTCCTGTGTCTGCTGCACTGCAGGTGGGTTCTTTACCCACTGAGCCATTGGGGAAGCCCAAATCAAAATGTTAGCCACTCAGTCGTGTCTGACTCTTTGTGACCCCATGGACTGTAGCCTGTCAGGCTCTCTGTCCATGGAATTCTCCAGGCAAGAATACAGGAGTGGGTAGCCCTTTACTCCTCCAGGGGATCTTCCCAATCCAGGAATTGAACCTGGGTCTCCTGCACTGCAGGTAGATTCTTTACTGTCTGAGCCACCAGGGAAGCCCACTCAACAATACAATTACTGTACAATATTCACTTTCATTGCCTGTGACAATGTGTTTTAAAAATGAAATGTTTTCTTTATATTTAAGTAGAGAATCACATGTGGAAATAGGTCCAAAAGGATGTTTTTTTTCTAACTTCTATGGAACCCAAACATAAAGTGGTTAACATAACCAAGCTGGTGCAATGATTTTCAGTGCTTGATTTGGATATTTTGAGTATTTCAGCTATCTCCCATGTGGTATAACATTTGTTGTTCTCAGTTAATGTCTTGATTTGATCACCATCAATTTCAACTATTGTGTTCGATTATGGAGAATTGTTTGGTGAGAAACTTCCAGACAAAACTTCACAAACAACTTTTGACACATTTGATCAGTTACAGCACTTTCTCCATACAAGGCTCTTTGCATTTCAGCTTCATTTTTACCTTTTTTGAAATAATAAAATATAATATGATGAAAGTGTTGCTTTTTTCTTCCACCCTCAATCTTAAATTGGCTACACAAAAATTTACCAATTTTTGTAAGTTTTTTATTAAATGCACATTGATATGATAGCTGGTGACTAAAATAACATGATAACTGTCACAATACAATCTAACAAAAATGTTTCAAATGGAATTAAAGACAGCAAAAAAGCCTCTTGATGAAAGTGAAAGAGGAGAGTGAAAAAGTTGTCTTAAAGCTCAACATTCAGAAAACGAAGATCATGGCATTTGGTCCTATTACTTCATGGCAAATAGATGGGAAAACAGTGGAAACAGTGTCAGACTTTATTTTTCTGGGTTCCAAAATCACTGCAGATGGTGATTGCGGCCATGAAGTTAAAAGACGCTTACTCCTTGGAAGGAAAGTTATGACCAACATAGATAGCATATTGAAAAGCAGAGACATTACTTTGCCAACAAAGGTCTGTCTAGTCAAGGTTATGGTTTTTCCAGTAGTCATGTATGGATGTGAGAGTTGGACTGTGAAGAAAGCTGAGTGCCAAAGAATTGATGCTTTTGAACTGTGGTGTTGGAGAAGACTCTTGAGAGTCTCTTGGACTGCAAGGAGATCCAACCAGTCCATCCTAAAGGAGATCAGTCCTGGATGTTCTTTGGAAGGACTGATGCTAAAGCTGAAACTCCAGTACTTTGGCCACCTCATGCGAAGAGTTGACTCACTGGAAAAGACCCTGATGCTGGGAGGGATTGGGGGCAGGAGGAGAAGGGGACGACAGAGGATGAGATGGCAGGATGCCATCACCGACTCGATGGATGTGAGTCTGAGTGAACTCCGGGATTTGGTGATGGACAGGGAGGCCTGGCGTGCTGTGATTCATGGGGTTGCAAAGAGTCGGATACGACTGAGCGACTGAACTGCACTGAAGCTCTACTAGAGCTATTGTACATAAAAAGAATGAACAAATTTTTTGGCCACTGTAATAGTTCCAAAGGCTAGACAAGCATCAGGTGAACTGAGCACTCCCGGGGAAGTCGGAGGAGATGAGAAATGAGTCATAGTTGAAGAAAAGTTCAAGCCTGGGGTCAGAAAGAATGGACAGTATAACCCAACATGGAAGTTGTTAAGGTTTTTAGACCTATAAAATATTAATTATGGTGATGATGATGACGATGAGAGCTTCCTATGCTGGCCAGCCACACTTAATATTCACAATTTTATGAAAAATATAATAATAGTTTTGTCATTATATAAAAGCTAGCTTGTTGTTGTTGTCATTCAGTTGCCAAGTTGTGTTTGACTTTTTGCAGCCCCATGGATGCCAGGCCTGTCTGTCCCTCACCATCTCTGGGAATTTGCCTAAGTTCATGTCTATTGATTGGTGACGCCATCCAACCATCCAACTGGAGGAGGGAATGGCAAACCACTCCAGTATTCTTGCTGAAAACCCCATGAACTGTATATATATATATAAAGGTGGCTCAGAGCTAGCCAAAATTTAATTGCCAAAATTTAATCAGGAGCAGACCGGTGATTGTGATGAAAACCTTTTAACTTGAAGTTCTATGCCCATAACCACTACTCTCCTGCCTCTGGAGGAGTAAAGTAGGTTGGCATAACTTAATACTAATGTCCTTGGGCACAACTGAAATGCATGACAGGTCTGTCCTTTAATAAATGAATATGCAGAATTTCGACTCCAAGATTCCAGATAGTGCGGGGAAGCTGCTTTGAACCCTCTTCGGTAGACTGAAAAAAACCCCGTGGGTTCTGCAGAGGAGAAGGGGAAAGACCAGGCATTCCAGGCTATGACCTCTGGAGAGGGGGAAACCTCCTTCAATTAGGAGTCCTTCAGAGGCAGAAGGTGTGGTGCTTTCTGTAAGAAAAGGAAGCTTCCGTTTAGGGGTGATCTTCCCAGCGTGAAGTGTTAAAGCTAAGATTATTCTCAGCCTCTCCATTAAACTCATGCCTCCTCTTTGCCTTTGCTCCCTTCACATCAAGTACCTCAGCAGTGCCCAGTCCTGCACTTAAAAAAAAAAAATCCACTTATTTATTTATGGTTGCGCTGAGCCTTCCTTGTTGCTCTTGGCTTTCTAGTTGCCGAGAGTGGGGCATACTCTTCACCGGGGCACACGGCTTCTCACCGAGGTGCTTCTCCTGCTGTGGAGCACAGACTCCAGGCACACGGGCTTGAGTAGTTGCAGTGTTCAGGCTCAGTACTTGTGGCTTGCAGGCTCAGTTGCTCCTCTGCAGGTGGAATCTTCCCAGACCAGGGATCAATCCCGTGTCAGCTGCTTTGGTGGCCAGATTCTCATCACTATAGCACCAGGGGAGTCCGGTCCTGTGTTCTTTTCATTCATCTGGTTTCCACCAAAATGTCAAGGGGAATTTGGGGACATATGAAGGAGGAATAATAACTTAGTTCCACCTAAGGAGCACTAGCTGAAGATGTCCAGTGTGGTAACAACAAGGAAGGAAGACTTGAAACGGAGAATTCCTCCTCACCTGACACCTGTTCTTGGGTGGGGATGAGTCTGTTCTCACAGTGAGAGGGATCACTCACTAGTGTTGCTTGACACCCTCGCTAACAGCCTGGTAAGTTAGTCGTTGATGTGAACTAAGACTTTATTTTCTTTGAATTTCCTCAGATATAAATTTGGGATATGTATCCACTTGAAGCTTTTCATGGATTAAACATAATGATTGCTATGCTATGCTAAGTCACTTCAGTCGTGTCCGACTCTGTGCGACCCCATAGACGGCAGCCCACCAGGCTCCCCCGTCCCTGGGATTCTCCAGGCAAGGACACCGGAGTGGGTTGCCACTTCCTTCTCCAATGCATGAAAGTGAAAAGTGAAAGTGAAGTCGCTCAGTCTTGTCCGACTCTTAGCGACCCCATGGACTGCAGCCTAACAGGCTCCTCCGTCCATGGGATTTTGCAAGCAAGAGTATCGGATTGGGGTGCCATTGCCTTCTCCGAACATAATGATTATGTAACCATTAATCAAGCTCCTAAACTGAAATAGGCAATTTAGAAGGAGCTTTTTATTTTTTTCTTTAAAGTGGCAGTGAATCATATTCTCCTTACAAAATTTCTCTGAACTTCTCAGAGTTGGTAAAATTGGTAAAATTTTGGTACATTTTGGTAAATTTATTGGTAAATTTTGGTAAAGATTGGTAAAATCAGGACACTAATACTATGTTGCTATTGTGAGAATGAAAGTGTTCTATAAGGTGGTTGGGTAGTAGAAGTACAGAGGAAGGGAAGGTGTTAATGTAACTGTTTTCCTTCTAGGGACCCCTGTGTTAGGCCACTTAATCCTAAATGCTCATCTATAGGGCAATAATTATGTCCATTTGGGGACTTCTCTTTAATGGAATATTCAAAATAATAATTACTAAATTAGGTAATAAAATAGGAAAAATAATAGCAGGTATGAGTTCTAAGAAAGAGTAGAGAAAACATGTATGCACACAGTCTGTTAGCTCTATGAGAGCAGAGATGTGTGTGTGTGTCTGTGTGCAATGTGTATTTGCATATATATTATAGTTGTTTCGCAAAATTCATGGCATAGATAAAGTATTCAAATAATATATGTGCGGGGAATAAATAGAGAAAAATTTCACATTATACCTTAAGTGTATTAAGGTTGAAATTTTGCTTTAAGCATTTTCTTTGAGTTTACAACATAAAAATTGGGGTGATAAACACCACTGCCTCGCAGAGTATTAGGGTAAGTGCTCATTTAGAAGACTGCAGTGCACGTGTCCCGCTGCTTCCCCTACCCCCTCACCACAAAGCAACCATTGTTAAGAGTGTTCTGATTATCTCAGTTCCTTTCTTGTATATACAAACATGAAATTACTCATTTTCTTTTACCAAGTAATTTGTTTTCATATCATGCATTATGTCTACCTTTCCATGTGTGTGTGTAAACTTCTACCTTATTCTTTGTTTGAACATCTCCAAAAATGTCATAGTATGCATTTTCCTTAATTTACTTTACCTCTCTTTTATTACTCATCATTTCACTATTGTAAGCAATGCTATAATGAACCCATAACCCATGGAATTGCAGAGTCAAAGCACTACATGTACTTAAACTTTTTATCAATATCATCAATTACTCTTCAGAAAGGCTATTTCCATTATTGTGCTCATCAATAATGTAGCAAGGTACCTATTCTCCCACATCTTCAGCTGAAGTGGATATGATCAGTCTATTTATTACATTTTTATCACTGTAATAGGCAAACATTAATATCGCACTTTAATATGCATTTTGAATTAATTGGAAAAAATTAAAATATTTTTATTTCACTTAAACTGCTAACTCATATTTCTGGTTCATTTTTCTATTGAATTTTCTTTCATTATTAATGAAGAATGTGTATCTGTTCAAAAGGAAGATTGAAATGAAATCACTAAAGAGCCTTGCTAAATGTAAGTCTTTTTCCCAGGAGAGATAAATCATTTACAGCTGGGGAGTAAAGAAAAGTCCTAAGGGAAGCAGAAAAGATTCAATTTGGCAATTTCAGCAAGAGCTAGCTTTGCTCTTATTCCCTCCCTAGAAGCAAAGAAAATCCTTTGTGCTTGAAAACAAGTATCTAAGCCCCCAAAGCAGAAGGTTAAGAGTTTGACTGGGCCCTCAGTTTTCTACTGGGGAGGGAAGCTCCTATCAATGTTTCAGATACTTCTTCACCTCTTCAGGTTGAAGAGGTGTCAGTTCATCTATTCATAGGTGATTGCTAGTTAATAGGCACACTGTAAGATAGAACAGTTGTGACTTAATTCCCAAAAGCTGGGGAGAGAGACAACTAGAATTCTTCTTTCCCCTTTTCCTTTACTTCAGTAGAGGTAGGGGCGTAAGGCAGAGCTAAATATACAGACTGATAAATTTTGAAAAACTTGGCAAAATGGGGAGACAAGGTGCAAAGCTGGTGAACATGTTTGGGTTATTAACAAACATAACGATGGTAAAAATAGTTCCTAAACTATAATTATTTTATCTAGTTATTTTTTATTAATATCTAGCAAAGTTAATAGAAAACACTTCGTGAGTTGCTTTTCTCTTTTCTGGTTACGTTTTCTTTGGGTTAAACCTTCCTGTTTCCCTCACTCTATTCCAGAGATGCTGGTTTGCATTCAAGAAGTTGACTAGTGTTAAAACAGTATTGATGTATGTGGGTGTATTAATTTGTCACAAATACACAATAAATGCTTGGTCCTTTCTATATTTGGAAGAAATAAGCCTATTTCTGACTATTCCTAAAAATTTTTAATGTTTTATAAGCTGCTAACTAAAATAAGTTTCTAAATGTAAAACTGTGATTTCAGCATACCAAAACTAAAAGAATAAACAGTCCAATCTTCTACTTTTAGAGATAAGAAAGTAAGACAAAAAAATTAAAATCTTTCCCCATATAAAAATGTCCTACTTCTTTCTTTCAAACCCTTCCTTTGTTCAAGAAAAGACGAAGCAAAAGAGAAAAATAAAGGGAAATTCATCCCGGGTTCGGGTGGCATACGTATTCCAACTGGACATGTGAGAGCTTCGTCAGCATCTATAGAAACCATTTCCTCATTTCTTAAAGCCACTGCAGGGTCAGTTTACTCTCCCTGTGGATAATTACATGCCTTCCAAGGATGCTCAGCGCCTCTCATGGCCACACTGCACCCCTGCTGGCCACAGGGTCTACTAGGGTGGTGGTGGTTGCTTCAGTTGCTAAATCACGTCCAACTCTTTGCAGCCTCGTGGACTGTAGCCTGCCAGGTTCCTCTGTCCATGGAATTTCCCAGGCAAGAATACTAGAGTAGGTTGCTATTTCCTCCTCCAGGGGACCTTCCTGACAAACTCATGTCTCCTTCATCTCCTGCACTGGCAGGCGGATTATTTATCAGTAAGCCACCTGGGAAAACCCCATTAGGGTGGTAGTTGCTCTCATTTCGAAACAAAGGAAGTTAAAAATGACTCTAACTCATCCAAAAGTGAGAGATCTTGTGGTTTGGGGAGCTCTGTCAGACTGATTTTGAAGTTTTGTCTATGAGAGAGATACTTGTTGAATAATAGAAATGTTTCTTAAACTCTCACAATTTCTCAAGGGAAACAGAAGCTCACAATAATGTTAGACAATGTTTAATTTTGGGGGTTTTGGAGGATAGGAAAGTTTACTTTTATTTTTATACAATAAAAATTTGGGTGCATAAGGCATGTGATACAAGGAGAGAGCATGGGGATTAGACACTGGCCTGGGTTGAATGTTTACCATGATTTATAAGCAGGGGGCTGTCTGCAAGGTGGTCACCTGTACATTGTTATACATATTTCATGTTTTTATGAGGGTTGCATCTGTTAAAAATTAAAGCAAAATATCAGAATTAGCAGGTACTATACTATTTGTGCTGAGATTCAAGTAACCAAATTTCAAATGACTAGAATTTTTGGTAAGTCTTTACCCAGGGAACTGTCATTCCTAAATCTAATTCAGGAACTTTGATGATTACAAAATACTCTCCTGATTGTTGTTGTAGTTATTTAGTTGCTCAGTCCTGTCTGACTCTCTGCGACCCCATAGACTGTATAGCCCCCCAGGCTCCTCTATCCATGGGATTCTCCAGGCAAGAATACTGGCATGGGTCTCCACTTCCTTCTCCAACTCTCCCGATTATCCTTAAGACGTCTGACTAACAAAAACAGATAAGTCAAGGCAGACCCATTAAGGCAGAGTGACTTGTCCAAGATCACCAGCTAGATAGTATTCAATGATTAAGTTTGGCCTGAAATCTAGTTTTCCTGACACTTGAGTGGAGAATACCAAAAGCTGCTTCTCAAAGACGGTATGCGGTAGTCCCTTCCACGTTTTCAAATATAAAATCTTCATTTAAAATAATTTTTAAAATGTCACCATTTCCATTTCACTACTCTCTTAATGGCTCTACCTTTAAAGTTAGTTCCTAAAGAACACACATTTTAACTAAATATTTCTATGGATTGCCTTACATAAAATTGTATCTTCTTAATCCAACAGGACCTACTTTAATACATATCTATGAAAAAGAGCCATGCACATGAATATGAGACATATTACCTATTTACATACATATTGATGCATTTTGTTCCTTACATCCTACAAAATAACTTCATATAATCCATGTTTGAAAATTGTGGAAGTACAGTTCTTCTTTTTTAAGCACATGAGTTTGCTGAAGGCAGGGAGGGCCAATTCTTGGAAGAAATATGAGGAAGGTCAGTGTTGTTTCTATTGCTCCATTTCCCCTTTCCTCAGGCTGCTGCTGCTGCTGCTAAGTCGCTTCAGTCGTGTCTGACTCTGTGCGACCCCATAGACGGCAGCCCACCAGGCTCCCCCGTCCCTGGGATTCTCCAGGTAAGAACACTGGAGTGGGCTGCCATTTCCTTCTCCAATGCATGAAAGTGAAAAAGTAAAGTGAAGTCACTCAGTCGTGTCTGACTCCTAGTGACCCCATGGACTGCAGCCCACCAGGCCCCTCCATCCATGGGATTTTCCAGGCAAGAGTACTGGAGTGGGTTGCCATTGCCTTCTCCCTCTCTGAGCTTTACTCAACTCTGAATCCACCCCTATTTCTAGTATCACTAAGGGGTTGTGTAGGAAACAGGATCTTAGTCAACAGTGAAATTAGAAGTGGTTTTTCAGTTTTATTAGTGCAGAGATCATGATTTAGGCACATTTTGTCATAGTGCTCCAAAGGGCTTGCATGTTAACTGGGGACAATTCAATCCAACAACCCTTCATTAAAGCTGAATCCAAGCCCATATAGTACTAGTCACAGCCCCTCCTCCGCCCCAGGCCCGCCCCTAGGACATGCTCAGAAACACAGACAAATCGATGAATTGAATGAGTACGGTGGGGCTTCCCAGGGGACTCAGATGTAAGAATCCTCCTGCCAATGAAGGAGACGTGAGTTCAGTCTCTGAGTTGGAGAAGGAAACGGCAACCCACTCCAGTTTTCTTGCCCGGAAAATCCCATGGACAGAGGAGCCTGGTGGGCTACAGTTGACGGGGTCGCAAAAAGTCGGATGTGACTGAGCAAGCATGCTTACAATGAAACTGTTGGTGAAAGCAGGTACATTACAAATCTGTTTTACAGAAAAAGGAATGGTTAAGCATAGTTGGTATAATAGGAAGGTCTTGGAATCAATCATACAAGCGAAATAAAAGTGAACTTTCGGACATCAGTGATAAACTAGTAGTGAAATTGCTACCAAGAAGCTAAGCTCTGTCTTCTTGTCACATCGACACTTTTTACAAAGTAGAAACTTTCATACCTCTTTGCCTGTTTTTCCCCCTCTACCCAAGGTGCACTCCTTGTCAGTGACCCTCTCTCCCCACCACAGATCCCTTAGCAGATAATTCTGTGTATTATCACCATCACCACCCAATTCAATAGAAATAAACCTTTACATTCCTATTGTAGATGTTACAGTTTACAAAGCACTTTTACCTATATCAACACATGTGACCCTAATGGCAGCTCTTTATGGTAAAACCTGTTTTTGTTTTATATTAAGAATATCTAAACCTCAGAGAAATTTCCCAAGATAATACACCTAGTAAGTGGATGCCAAAATTGTCTTCTGATGCTAGTGTTCTTTCCACGACAGAACAATGAGACAAAATTCTTTATATAACACCTTACAAATTGAGAAAATCATACTTGGCTGTGAATGGAGAAAATAATAAGCAGCATATTTTTCAACTTTCTAGTTTTCCTTGCTTCTCCTTGTATGTTTAAGTTTACAGTAGTCTTTATCACATCTTGTTATTATCTATCTTTAAAATCACAGCTGTGTTTTTGCTATAGAAATAGCCTGTGGAATTAATATGTGCATTGAAAACTACTTGAATTTGGTTTTAAATCTATATAATTCTTTATATTTCTGCACGCAGAAGATGTATGTACTAGATCTTTGATTGGATTAATTTAACTGTATACTATTGAGATTACAACTGGACAAATTCCTTCAAATAAAGTGATTTAAGTCTGTTTGTATTCACTAAGTTATATGTATCCCCCTCCTCCACATATGGAATAACAAAAAGACAGAATTTAAAGTAGGCTAGAGATTAGACAGCCAACAAGTCTTGAACTGTCATTTAATAGAAACTGGAGCCCATAAAAGTGTTACAGCTAATTAGTGGCAAAAACTTTCCTAGATTGGCTAACACTTCCGGGGAGGGAAACCTGGGTCATATGTTGCCAACTTTCTATTTTTCACACAACTATGAATATTATATGCTTGTTATAATAATCCTGGCTAAAACAACATTAATAATTATCATCAGTTAAAATGATAAAAATATTAATAAGGGATTTAAGGAGCCAATTCTCCATGGCAATTCTACACATCTTGTGAGAGAGTATCTTTTCAAGATTGTTCTCTTAGCAGAAGGCCTTGGAAGCTAGAAATGGGGTCTCTCTAGAGGTCAAAAGAGGGCTTCCTGGGTCGTGAAAGTGGTAAAGAATCTGCCTGCCAGTACAGGAGATGCAAGAGACATGGGTTAGATCCCTGGGTTGGGAAGATCTTCTGGAGGTAAAAATGGCATCTGGCAACCCATTCCAATATTCTTGCCTGGAAAATTCCATGGAGAGAAGAGCCTGGTGGGCTACAGTCCATGGGATTGCAAACAGCTGGACATGACTGAGCATGCACACACCATGCCAGAGGTCAAAGAACAGATTTTTTTGGTGACCAGGACAGTAAATACAAGACGATTCCCTCTTATTCCCGGAGACAGTCCAGACAACAAAGATAGTATCTCTCTGCAGATGAGAGGTGAGACTAATTTGCCAGTAACTCCTACAGAGATCAGGATATCCTCATCTGAGAATTCCTCAGTTGCGATCCAGACCATGGTGTGAGCATTGCTCACCTGGACCCATGCCTGGACTGCCTGTTTCTTTCTTTAAGTATTACAAAACAGTTTATCATGTAATGTTTAATATTGTTACAAACTCTTCACAAACAGACTTCTGTTAGCTGTATGTATTTCTTGATTTCCACACGCTATATTTTTGCTCACCTCTGTGTAGTCATTTATTTTCCTGTTACAAATGCACTGCACAATCTTTGTTCTTAAAATTTTTTTCAGTATTTCACATGACTTTTAGCAGAATAGACTTCCAGATATCAAATTGTTGAATCAAAGACTAGAACTACTTTTTGAGACTTTTATTTCATGTTGCCAAAATACTTTCCAAAATGTTCAAACCAATTTACGTTCCCACGAGCCACGTCACAAGGTGTCTTCATAACTGCCTTTCACTTCTTCCCCATCACTTACCATGATAGCTCTTCTGAACTTTTCATACGTCCTCAGATACTTCCAGCCTCTCTATATGTTGTTCCTTCTACATAGAATGGTGTTGACGTGTGCAATTCTCACCCTGCACATCTCAGCTTACACGTTATCTTCTCAAAGGATTCTTTTCCGACTCCCAAACTAACACACACTACCCTTACCTCTAATACTTTCCTTTGTGTTATTTATGCACATGTAACTGTTAAGTAATTTTATTCTTGGCTTGAATTTAAGCCCAGGAAAGCAAAAATCTCATTTGGCATGTTCTTCACTGAATCCTTGGTGCTAAATCAGATCTTGACATACAGTAATTACTTAATACATATTTCTTGAATCAATTAATCTTTTTCAAATTTTATAAGAATCCAGTAAAGTTTCAAGGAAGAATCACAGGCATAGTTTGAATTGATCTCCTCAAGATCACCATGTGAGTTAGTGGCAAAGACATTATCACAACCCAGCTTTCCTGACTTCTGGCAGAGATTTTAGAAAAAGTTCAATCAATGCTTCAAGAAATATTTGAATATATTTATCATTAAAAATAACATATCTCAGGGAAATTGAGATCTCAATTAGAGATATCATAGAGATTCTTTAAATACATTACTGTCTCTGTAGAGATATATCATAATGTCTCTGATTTAATTATTTCCCAATTAATGGATTCAGTTGAACCAAATGAGGAATTATAACTGTAGAGTGAAGAACTGTTTTCCCAGTCTTCTAGGGAGCCAGAATGTTGAACTTAACATTGTACGGGAAATGAAATTACACTTTCTTTTTGACTTTGAGACATGTCATGTGAATCATGCGCAGATGATCTTTTTTCATTAGCTCTCGCAATTATGCAACAAGTCTGTTGCCTACAGGTAAAGGTTTTCAAAGAAATTAATAAAGAAATTCAACAAGGCACAATAATTCCTGTTTATTCCTATTTACTCAGGTTCTAAGTGACTAGAATTATGAAAGTTCAAATTATGGTAATGTGTCTGCATACTTTTATAAAGATACACATACGATGGCTTGATATGAAAAATTTATTTTTTAAAGCAACTCTAAGCATGGCCACATTGTAGTAAAAAGGTATAATGAAACAGGACAGGTATGAGACACTATTCAGTCTATATCTTGTTGTTCAGTCGCTCATTCATGTCCAACTCTTTGCAACCCCATGGACTGCAGCATGCCAGGCTTCCATGTCCTTCACCATCTCCTGGAGCTTGCTCAAACTCATGTCCATTGAGTCAGTGATGCCATCCAACCATCTTGAGTCACAGAATATGAGTCAGGGCTTGTGGTCCTGTCATCAGGAATGGCCCTGCTGCAGATTCAGGTAGCTGTCAGCTGTCTAGAGGATTTCAGGACTATCACCTCCAGCTTTCTGAATCAGTTTCACAAAGAACAGGGATCTTTGTCCTGAACCAAAGAAATAGAACACCAATTTGGTATGTGGTTCTAGAAGCAGAAGCTAGAATTGGTCCTGACTTAGTGACGGTTGAAGCAAAAACTTGTTCATTAGATTTTAGACTCGATATTTCCTCTTATCGAGTTAATGATATTTCAACGTATCATTAACCTTCTTGGTCCTCCTTCTGATTCTCTTAATTTTTCCTTTGTGAACTCCTGTTCTTCAGCTTAGCCCTTACACTTTGGTAATTGTCAGGCTGTCTTCAGCCTCTTCCCTCCACTTCCTCTATGTTCTATGGGCTTGCTTTGGGTGATCTCTACCGCCATGTCAACTCTTACTTATTTGGTGAGAATTAATAAAAACTGCATTCAGTCAATACCTAAAGTAGTCTGAATACCCTGCAGGTATTCTCATTGCCTGTCTATACCTGAGTAGAGGAGATGCCCGATAAATATCTGTATTAACCTGAATGACTGAATGACCCCTTCCTTGAGTCCTACGGCAATATATCCAGCTTATCATTAGATACCCTCATTCTGATATCCCACAGGTACTTGAAATAAATGTCTCCATTTGTTTTTGTTGTTGTTGTTGTTTAGTTGCTAGGTTGTGTCTGACTCTTTTTTGACCCCATGGACTCTAGTGCGCTGGGCTCCTCTGTCCTTGGAATTTCCCAGGCAAGAATACTGGAGTGGGTTGTCTTTTCCTTCTCCAGGGGATCTTTCCGACGCAGGACTGAGCCCTCATCTCCTGCAAGGGCAGGTAGATTCTTTACTGCTGAGCGACCAGGGAAGCCTCCATTTGTCTTTACTTTCTTCCAGAAACACCTACTCTACCATCACTTCCTCTTACTGGCTACAACACTATACCATGTTGAATAAATATGTATAGTTTTGTGGCTAAAGAAGTATTGTGCTTTTTATTTATGGACAACTATTTATTCAGAATATCTCCTTAAGTCTGCCTACAAGTAAAGGAGTGTGCTACAGTGGAAAGAAGGGGGCACTGGAACTCAGACACACTTTGGGAATCAGCCAAATTCTCTAGCTCAGTCACTCAAGTTGTATGACACTCGGCATGATCCTTAATCTCTCTGCTCTAAACACTTTTTCATTTCTAAACTAAAGTGAGTAATACCTACCTTATAGCGCAGCTGTAGGGATTAGACAGTGAGCACATGCATGTAGTGTCTACACACAGAAGACATTCAATAACTGATAACTGTTATCATAAAAAGCAATTATACCTGTGCATTTTGCCTCTCTCCATTTCCTCACTTTTAATTCAATTTCTCTGTTCTTCTTAGTTTACTACTAATACTTGTCAGTATTCTGTATTCCAAATTGTTGAGAAGACTTGTTAAAATCATAAAAATCAGGAAGAAAAAAATATATTAGACATTAAAAGCCTAAAGCACCTAATAGCAGTGTGAATTTGCATTTCAATCATTCTTTCCCTCTAAACCCAACCTTAACTAGGTCTTGGAACAAGTCAACACCCAGGAGAGGCAAGTCTTAGAACTACTTTTGAGATTGCAGGTTTAGGTAGAAATTCTAGAGGAGAGGGTTATTGTAGGAAATCTATGATCAGGCAAAAAGCATATGTTTTTCAAAGTATGGAAATGTACTAAATAAGAAAGCAATTAAAATATTAAGAACAAATGATGAGATAACTAAGAAATGTATTAAAATGAAGTTACCTTGAGATACTTCAACCTTTTACAACTGAAAGATGTAATAGACAAAAATTAAGCATGGTCATAAGAGATGTAATCACTTTGAGTGTATATCAAAGTTCTTCTGAGTAGAGAAAACATAATTTTTAATGTTTATCTCATAAACTTAAGCCATAAATTTAACCAGAAAAAATGATTGCTTAAATTTTAAATGTTAATATTATATATGCTACATTCTTAGAACATAATCTAATTTTTTAAAAAAGAAAATAAATATAATTAGTTGAAATAAGAAAGATCTTTCTGTGTTGTTGGGTGTTGTCATTATAGACATGCCTGAACCGGCTAAGTCTGCTCCTGCCCCTAAAAAGGGCTCTAAAAAAGCTGTGACCAAGGCCCAGAAGAAGGACGGCAAGAAGCACAAGCGCAGCCGCAAGGAGAGCTACTCCTCCTACGTGTACAAGGTGCTGAAGCAAGTCCATCCGGACACCGGCATCTCGTCCAAGGCCACGGGCATCATGAACTCCTTCGTCAACGACATTTTCCAGCGCATCGCTGGCGAGGCATCCC
This sequence comes from Bos grunniens, assembly GCF_055505025.1. Taxonomy (NCBI): domain Eukaryota; kingdom Metazoa; phylum Chordata; class Mammalia; order Artiodactyla; family Bovidae; genus Bos; species Bos grunniens. The sequence continues at coordinate 44,401,446 of NC_141193.1, read as the reverse complement.
GCCTGGCACATTACAACAAGCACTCGACTATCACATCCAGGGAGATCCAGACCGCCGTGAGCTTGCTGCTACCTGGGGAGCTGGCCAAACATGCCGTGTCTGAGGGCACTAAGGCTGTCACCAAGTATACCAGCTCCAAGTAAATATAATATGCCTAGCCGCTGTTAACAGAGAAGGCAATGGCACCCCACTCCAGTACTCTTGCCTGGGAAAATCCCATGGATGGAGGGCCTGGTGGGCTGTAGTCCATGGGGTCGCTAAGAGTCGGACATGACTGAGCGACTTCACTTTCACTTTCACTTTCACTTTCATGCATTGGAGAAGGAAATGGCAACCCACTCCAGTGTTCTTGCCTGGAGAATCCCAGGGACAGGGGAGCCTGGTGGGCTGCCGTCTATGGGGTCGCACAGAGTCGGACACGACTGAGGCGACTTAGCAGCAGCAGTTGAAATAAGAAATGGAATCAACTAGATATTAAACCTTAGTTATAAACTTTTTAAATTACAAAGAAAAACAAGTATGTCATGTGATAACTTGTGGAATACAGTTAAAACTTGTTTCAAAAAAAAAAACCTGAGCCTAATACACCTTTATTATTAAAGGAAAAGACTAAGAGTGAGGTGCTAAGTTCTCATATTAACAAATTAAGAAAAGAAAAGCAAAACAAACTCAATAAAGTAGAAATAAAAAATTATTCCAAATAAAAGATGAAATTGGTTAAAAAATAAACAAACAAACAAAATACCCAAAATTGGTTACTTGAAAGTAATATCCCAAATTTAATTTCACTGAATGCTCCACTGAATTAAAAAAATAGTAGAGGGGGTAGCAAAAGCATACAATTTTGAAAGTGAGTAAAAAATTTTAAAACAAATAAAGCAATCATAATATTTATACAGAGTGGGAGCTGAGAAAAACATGAAAAAGAAGACTAGGAAGCAAACTTGCTTTAAAATCAATCAGTGAAACAAAATATTCTAGTATTTAATGAACTGAATATATTCATATTTGGTGTTTAATTTGGAGGGAAAATAAGGTTTATTTTATAAACAGCACTATCATCATTGCCTTAAATAAAAATATGATACCATATACAAAAGCAGACCTTCAGATCAGATCAGATCAGTCGCTCAGTCGTGTCCGACTCTTTTCGACCCCATGAATCGCAGCACCCCAGGCCTCCCTGTCCATCACCAACTCCCGGAGTTCACTCAGACTCATGTCCATCGAGTCAGTGATGCCATCCAGCCATCTCATCCTCTGTCGTCCCCTTCTCCTCCTGCCCCCAATCCCTCCCAGCATCAGAGTCTTTTCCAATGAGTCAACTCTTTGCATGAGGTGGCCAAAGTACTGGAGTTTCAGCTTCAGCATCATTCCTTCCAAAGAAATCCCAGGGCTGATCTCCTTCAGAATGGACTGGATGGATCTCCTTGCAGTCCAAGGGACTCTCAAGAGTCTTCTCCAACACCATAGTTCAAAAGCATCAATTCTTCGGCGCTCAGCCTTCTTCACAGTCCAACTCTCACATCCATACATGACCACAGGAAAAACCATAGCCTTGACTAGATGAACCTTTGTTGGCAAAGTAATGTCTCTGCTTTTGAATATGCTATCTAGGTTGGTCATAACTTTCCTTCCAAGGAATAAGTGTCTTTTAATTTCATGGCTGCAGTCACCATCTGCAGTGATTTTGGAGCCCAGAAAAATAAAGTCTGCCACTGTTTCCACTGTTTCCCCATCTATTTCCCATGAAGTGGTGGGACCAGATGCCATGATCTTCATTTTCTGAATGTTGAGCTTTAAGCCAACTTTTTCACTCTCTTCTTTCACTTTCATTAAGAGGCTTTTGAGTTCCTCTTCACTTTCTGCCATAAGGGTGGTATCATCTGCATATCTGAGGTTCTTGATATTTCTCCCGGCAATCTTGATTCCAGCTTGTGTTTCTTCCAGTCCAGCGTTTCTCATGATGTACTCTGCATATAAGTTAAATAAACAGGGTGACAATATACAGCCTTGACGAACTCCTTTTCCTATTTGGAACCATTCTGTTGTTCCATGCCCAGTTCTAACTGTTGCTTCCTGACCTGCATACAAATTTCTCAAGAGGCAGATCAGGCGTTCTGGTATTCCCATCTCTTTCAGAATTTTCCACAGTTTATTGTGATCCACTCAGTCAAAGACTTTGGCATAGTCAATAATGCAGAAATAAATGTTTTTTTGGAACTCTCTTGCTTTTTCCATGGTGCTTCCAAAATACTAATTTAAAATTAAATGGCAATAATTTAAAATATTTCAATTTGAAACAACTTAAAATATCAAAATTTAAAACAACTTAAAGCATTTAAAACAACCCAGGAAAGATAATTTGTAAGGAAAGGATATGGTTGTCACTTTCCTATGGAAATAAAAGGAGCTACATAAAGTATGTGTATTCAAAATTTCTTATTGCGATATTGTTTGCACTGGCAAAAAATAATGCTAAATACCTAGAAACAACACAAATGGCCATTTAACAATAGTTAAATAGATTTGCTACATACCTTAGTATTCAATGCCTTAAGTATTGAACATTCTTTGGCATTGCCTTTCTTTGGGATTGGAATAAAAACTGACCTTTTCCAGTCCTGTGGCCACTGCTGAGTTTTACAAATTTGCTGGCATATTGAGTGTAGCACTTTAACAGTATCATCTTTTATGATTTGAAATAGCTCAACTGGAATTACATCACTTCCACTACCGTCACTGACTGGATGGACATGAGTTTGAGCAAGCTTTGGAAATTGGTGATGGACAGGGAAGTTTGGTGTGCTACAGTCCATGGGGTTGCAAAGAATCAGACATGACTGAGCGACTGAACTGAACTGAAGTACTGGTTAAAAACAAAATTCAATTGATTAAATTTGAAAACATGTTTGGTGTTATTCAAGGATGTGTATGTGTGCTTAGTCACTCAGTCATGTCTAACTCTTTGTGACCCCACAGACTGTAGCCTGCCAGGCTCCTCTGTCAATGGGATTCTCCAGGCAAGAATACTGGAGTGGGTTGCTGTGCCCTCCTCCAGGGGATCTTCCCAACCCAGGGACTGAACCCAGGTCTTCCACAATGCAGGCAGATTCTCTCCCCGCTGAGCGACCAGAGAAGTCCATAAATCTAATAAACAGAAGAGAGCTCTGATAAGTGCCACAAAATGGAAGGCTTTTATAGAAAAGAGGGTAGGGGCAAGGAGTTCAGTTCGGTTCAGTCACTCAGTTATCTGACTCTTTGCGACCCCATGGACTGCAGTACACCAGGCTTCCCTGTCCATCACCACCTCCTGGAGCTTGCTCAAACTCATGTTCATCAAGTCTGTGATGCCATTCAACCATCTCATCCTCTGTCATCCCCTTCTCTTCCCGCCTTCAATCTTTCCCAGCATCAGGGTCTTTTCAAATGAGTCAGTTCTTCACATCAGGTCGCCAAAGTATTTGAGCATCAGTTTCAGCATCAGTCCTTCCAAGGAACATTCAGGACTGATTACCTTTAGGATGGACTGGTTGGATCTCCTTGCAGACCAAGGGACTCTCAAGAGTCTTCTCCAACACCACACTTCAAAAGCATCTATTCTTCGGCACTCAGCCTTTTTTATAGTCCAATTCTCACATCCATACATGACTAGTTGAAAAACCATAGCTTTGACTAGATGGACCTTTGTTGGCAAAGTAATGTTTCTGCTTTTTAATACGCTGTCTAGGTTGGTCATAGCTTTTCTTCCAAGGAACAAGTGTCTTTTAATTTCATGGCTGCAGTCACCATCTGCAGTGATTTTTGAGCCCCCCCAAAATAAGTCATCAGCAATAAATAATATATAAATATATAAAAGGTTCCCTCTTCTTCCTCTGTAGTAGACTGGAGAAGGCCCAGAATACCTCATTGGTTCTAACCGGAAAATTCCAAACTGCTTGATTAAGGTTTTATTTGGGAGTAAGGTCAACATCTGCTGGATCATGAAAAAAGCAAGAGAGTTCCAGAAAAACATCTATTTCTGCTTTATTGACTATGCCAAAGCTTTTGACTGTGTGGATCACAATAAACTGTGGAAAATTCTGAAAGAGATGGGCATACCAGACCACCTGACCTGCCTCTTGTGAAACCTATATGCAGGTCAGGAAGCAACAGTTAGAACTGGACATGGTACAACAGACTGGTTCCAAATCGGAAAAGGAGTACATCAAGGCTGTATACTGTCACCCTGCTTATTTAACTTATATGCAGAGTACATCATGAGAAACGCTGGGCTGGAAGAAGCACAAGCTGGAATTAAGATTGCTGGGAGAAATATCAAGAACCTCAGATATGCAGATGACATCACCCTTATGGCAGAAAGTGAAGAGGAACTCAAAAGCCTCCTGATGAAAGTGAAAGAAGAGAGTGAAAAAGTTGGCTTAAAGCTCAACATTCAGAAAATGAAGATCATGGCATCTGGTCCCATCACTTCATGGGAAATAGATGGGGAAACAGTGGAAACAGTGGCAGACTTTATTTTTCTGGGCTCCAAAATGGTAATGCAGATGGTAATTGCAGCCATGAAATTAAAAGACACTTACTCCTTGGAAGAAAAGTCATGACCAACCTAGATAGCATATTCAAAAGCAGAGACATTACTTTGCCAACAAAGGTCTGTCTAGCCAAGGCTATGGTTTTTCCAGTGGTCATGTATGGATGTGAGAGTTGGACTGTAAAGAAAGCTGAGTGCCAAAGAATTGATGCTTTTGATCTGTGGTGTTGGAGAAGACTCTTGAAAGTCCCCTGGACTGCAAGGAGATCCAACCAGTCCATCCTAAAGGAAATCAGTCCTGAATGTTCCTTGGAAGGACTGATGCTGAAACTGAAGCTCCAATACTTTGGCCACCTCATGCAAAGTGTTGACTCATTGGAAAAGACTCTGATGCTGGGAGGGATTGGGGGCAGGAGGAGAATGGGACAACAGAGGATGAGATGGCTGGATGGCATCACCGACTCGATGGACGAGTTTGGGTGAGCTCTGGGAGTTGGTGATGGACAGGGAGGCCTGGTGTGCTGCAATTCATGGGGTTGCAAAGAGTCAGATATGACTGAGCGACTGAACTGAACTGAACTGAAGGTCAAAACTGCAGTTAGGTATTAAATCTAGGTTTGGTACCGTGGATTTTTAGCACATGTGAGGCCATTTTGGATCTGTGGACCATGTTTAGCAGTGTGTGTGTGTGTGTGCGTGCGCACAGTGGGTCATGTCTGACTCTTAGCAATCCCATGAACTGTAGCCTGCCAACTTTTCCAGGCAAGAACACTGGAGGGGGTTGCCATTTTCTTCTCTAGGGGATCTTACTGACCCAGGGATCAAATCCACATCTTTTTCGTCTCCTGCACTGGCAGGCAGATTCTTTACCATTGTGCCACCTGGAAAGTACCATGCAGCTATTTTCCTTAAAATGAATTTAATTTCTTGCTGTGAAGAGATCTCTCTAATGTATTTTTAAGAATGAAAGAACTTCATTAAGAATGAAATGAGGTTGAAGAGAATGAAAGAAAGAATGAAAAGTAGTTGACAGCATTGTTCTAAGCATTTCACCTTTTAACTCAGTCAGAACTTCACTACATCCCTATGAGGGAGGGCCTATTATTAATCCCAGTTTTGCTAACAAGGAAACTGAGTCAGAGAATATAAATAGCTTTTCTGAACATAGTAAGAAGTGATATTAAGATTCAAATCATGGCATTCTGTATCTAGAATCTGTACCCTTGAACATATGTGCCTTGTTTCTTATTCATATTTGTAAATGACTGGGTAATTTTAGCAGAAAATTTGGAAGTGTTCACACCAGGGAGGGAACAAAAGTTGCCTTTCTTGGCAGAGTATAGATGGAAATGGGAAAAATCTGTAGCAAATGGCAAAATATATTTAATGTAATTTATTGAGTTTTACTATCTCATATAACAAAAACACAAATATGATTAAGAAGGGATTTTAAAAAAAGAAGGAATAGGAACAAATGAAAATGACGATAAATTTGAGAGCTTTTTGGCTCAAGTTGTTACATTAACTAAATCTGAACTAATTTATTTAAATATTTAACTATTTTTAAATTCTAAGAACTACTATTAGTTTAAAAAATGAGAGAAATGCATAAATCAGTTTGATCTTGTCAATTAAATAAGTAAAAAGTAATGATAATCTCAGCTTATTTTCAACCTATCAAAATGAAATATTTTAAACATTCCCATATCATTACCTGGGTAAATAATGTAATTCTTGGTAAAGGAATGCACTTTCTCAATGTGAATAAACTGATAGTCTTGACCTTTAAATCAGCCACCCTGTGCTGGTTTGGCTATCTTCATGCCAAGACTCTCTACAGCTTGCTATTTTAGAATTTACCTTGACTTCATGTTTCCCTTTTGGCAATAACCTAGAGAAAGAAGGGGAGTCAAACTGAACTGCAAAACTTTGGAAATAAAGTGCCAAGAGGAGAAGGGGGGTGACAGAGGATGAGATGGTTGGATGCCATCACTGACTCAACGAACATGAGTTTGAGCAAACTTAGGGAGATGGTGATGGACAGGGAGGCCCGGCGTGCCGCAGTCCATGCGGTCGCAGAGGTCGGACGCGACTGAGCGACAGAACAGCAAGACATGGTCCTCTTGTCCTCCGTGTGCTTACCCCCTGACCTGCTGATAGCATATGAAATAGTTCCAGGTCAGTGTCTACAACTTCGAAGCTAATCCACACAGGTATATAAACTCAAAATTTTAGATATTGCTGGGGCTGCAAAGTTGGTCCCTTACAAGCTGAATATCTCTGAAAGTGAACAGCATGAGATGAGAAATATAAACATTTATCGGGTGACATATTTGCCCCGTGAAAATTTGAGACTGATCTAAAGGTCAAGACTATCAGTTTCTCCAAGTTGAGAAACTGCATTCATTTCCCAAGAATCACATTACTAACCCTGGTGATGATATGGGGTTGTTTAAAATACTTCATTTTAATACGTTGAAAGGGCTTCCCTCATAGCTCAGCTGGTAAAGAATCCCCTGTAATGTGGGAGACCTGGGTTCGATCCCTGTGTTGGGAAGGTCCCCTGGAGAAGGGAAAGGCTACCCACTCCAGTATTCTTGCCTGCAGAATTCCATGGACTGTATAGTCCATGGGCCCTCAAAGAGTCGGACATGACTGAATGACTTTCACCAAAATAAGCTGAAAATAAGCTGACATCATAAACCTGATTGTCAAAGTTGTAGAGTAAGTGGTTTCAATCAACATTTAATAAATATTTATTGAGCATCTATTATGTCCTGGTGACACAGTGGTGAACAAGACAGACGAGGCCCAAACCTCATGGAGCTTCTGTTCCGGTGAGGCAGATACACAATAAACAAGAAAGTGTAATAAATATAGGCATTTATCATTGTAGAAACAGCAATAAAATGAAGAGCTAGAGAAGACCACTTCAGATAGCATGATTAGAGGATCCCTTCCTGCAGGGATAAAATATTTATCAGTGAGAATTTCATACAGTGAGAATGACAGGTCGCGGGGAAAGCTGACTAAATTATTTCAGGCAGAGAGGACGATAAAGCACAAAGGTAATGGAGACAGAAAATCTAGAAGGTTTGAGGATTAACAGAAGGCAGAGTTTCCTGACACAATTAGGGGGATGAAGGAATAAGTTGGGCATATTGTACAGGATCTTATAGAATTTTATTCGAAGATGACGCAAGTAACCTATTGTGAAGTATTCCACTTGTCAACATTGGGAGTACCTTGATATGGTTTACATTTCAATAATAAAAAAATGGTTCAAGTAAAACAAACTTTGTATGATAAATTGGCAGATCAGCTTGGGTGGGGGCCCTGGGAGGGAGGATGAGTCAAGGACGACACTTAAGTTCCTGGCTTTCATAAATTCAAGAAACAGTGGATGAAACTAGAAGGTAAATTTGATCGACCAGGAAGAAATGATAGCCTATTGGCCCAGAGTGGTGTTGGCGGGAAAGGAGGAAAGTGGAGACATTCACTATTTATTGGGTCTCTAGGGTTGCTCTCCCTTTGTGTGACCTATAGCAGCCATCCCCAGGGCTGGGTTTCGTGGAAGACAATCTTTCCATGCCCACTCCAGTGTTCTTGCCTAGAGAATCTCAGGGACGGGGGAGCCTGGTGGGCTGTTGTCTATGGGGTCGCACAGAGTCGGACACGACTGAAGTGACTTAGCAGCAGCAATCTTTCCAGGTGGGGGCGGGGGGTGGTGTGGATATGTATGTGCTGGTGTTGGGGGTGGTTTCAGGATGATTCAAGCACATTATACTTATTGTGTGCTTTATTTCTATTATTATTAATTGTGATGGATGATGAAACAATTATACAGCTCACCATAGTGCAGAACCAGTGGGAGCCCTGAGCTTGTTTTCTTGAGCTCAGGTGGTTATGTGAGCTATGGGGAGCAGTTGTAAACACAGAGGAGGTGCAGCTTGCTCATCTGCCATTCACTTCCTGCTGTGTGTGCTGGTCTATGGCCTGCGAGTTGCGGACCCCTGACCTACAGGATAATCCTGGTGTATCAGTAAAAAGTAAAGCTTCTCAAAATTCTCATTTCAAAAACACGGTTTATTTAACAGAAGGAAATAGTGAACTGAGAACAGGATCAACAGTAGAGACTACCTCAGCAATTCTTAGTTTCACAGTTGCATCAGCATGCATCTGCTGTAGAACTTTTCTTTCTCTTAATTTTGTATCTGACTCTCACCCAAGCAGGCAAAGCTTCACGTGTTTAATTTCATTCTAACACTCTAACTTAAAAATGGAGGCTTTTCATTGGTTATCAGATCTATACTCACTGGCAGTTTGACCACAGAAAAGTCACTTATCCTTTCTAAGTCCCATTTTTCTTATCTCTAAAATGGGAGTAATACTATCTGGGAGATTACTATCATATTGACACAATATGTGAATGTACTGTGCAAATAATGATGAACTATTCAAATAGAAAACATAATTGTTATTTTTCTACCTTCACCAGCTCAGATCAGATCAGATCAGTCACTCAGTTGTGTCCGACTCTTTTCGACCCCATGAATCGCAGCACACCAGGCCTCCCTGTCCATCACCAACTCCTGGAGTTCACTAAGACTCACGTCCATTGAGTCAGTGATGCCATCCAGCCATCTCATCCTCTGTCATCCCCTTCTCCTCCTGCCCCCAATCCCTCCCAGCATCAGAGTCTTTCCCAATGAGTCAATTCTTCGCATGAGGTGGCCAAAGTACTGGAGTTTCAGCTTTAGCATCAGTCCTTCCAAAGAAATCCCAGGGCTGATCTCCTTCAGAATGGACTGGATGGATCTCCTTGCAGTCCAAGGGACTCTCAAGAGTCTTCTCCAACACCACAGTTCAAAAGCATCAATTCTTCGGTGCTCAGCCTTCTTCACAGTCCAACTCTCACATCCATACATGACCACTGGAAAAACCATAGCCTTGACTAGACAGACCTTTGTTGGCAAAGTAATGTCTCTGCTTTTGAATATGCTATCTAGGTTGGTCATAACTTTCCTTCCAAGGAGTAAGCATCTTTTAATTTCATGGCTGCAGTCACCATCTGTAGTGATTTTGGAGCCCAGAAAAATAAAGTCTGACACTGTTTCCACTGTTTCCCCATCTATTTCCCATGAAGTGGTGGGATGCCATGATCCTCGTTTTCTGAATGTTGAGCTTTAAGCCAACTTTTTCACTCTCCACTTTCACTTTCATCAAGAGGCTTTTGAGTTCCTCTTCACTTTCACCAGCTCACATTGCATCAAATTCAAGGTAACTTCCTTCTTTTCTGTATCTTAACTAAGTAAACCTCCAATATTCCTACCCCTGGAAAAAGACACTGGAATGTGCTTGAGTGGATGTTTTCCATGGTTGGAATTGTGTCCGTGGTCACATAACCACATCTCTGCTTGCCCCTATTCACCTCATGACCAAGGGCACACACTTTTCAGTAGTTGACAGTGAGAGAATCTCAGAATGTAAAATTATTCTGGTGAAGAAGTTCTCAGAATGTGGTCCAAGGAGCCAGGGGATTCATGAGACTCCTTCATGGGTTGACAGGTTATTCCTTTTTCAAGTATTAAGTCTGTATAATACTGTATTTTCTTCACATACTGCAACCGAAACAATGTATCATAACAAATGGAGTAGAGGAACAGATAATACAGCATCCATCAATTAAGCCAGGCAATAGAGTTTGCAAAACTGTAAAACAATGTAACTCTTCTGATTTTTTTCATGCTATATTTTAGAGTGCCACTTTCATTTTATTATTATTAAATGAGTAAGTCAATTGTTAATTTTTTTTTTTTTTTTACTTTCATCCTAATGGAGTTAACACTGCCAGATATAATCCATATAAAGCTCTTTGGAGTCCTCATAATCTTTAAGAATGTAAAGGGATGCCAAGAACAAAAAGTCTGTGAAATATTGGCAGAGTGCAATCAACCAGCCTATGCAGCATTATTAAGCAACTCTGTGATCTTTCCCGGATAAGCTCTCATCAGTTGAGTTTTCATGCACAGAAAGCTAATCCTTCTGCCTTCTGTAAAGGTGTAAAACCTTCTGCCTTTCCTCTTGCTTATCTTCCTCCCTTCCTTTCTTTCATTAATTTTATTGAGAGGATGAATGAGTTGGCTAACTGACAAAATCTTGAGATGCAAAATAATAGTCCATAGAGTCCATATAGAGCATGGACTCTAGTGGAAAAGGCGGCCAATAAAATGATGATAGTGAACTGTGAACACAGGAACATAAGGTCACAGAAGAGAGAGTTTTGACATCTGCCTAGGAGATCAGAAGGAGAAAAGCAGAGTATGGCACTTGGGGCATCACAAGATCTGAACAAATAATTCAGCTCTCTTTTTACTCTTGTGGCTCAACCTCTTATTTTAAATAGAAGTGGCCCACTGTAGCCACCAAGGTGGTACCTTACTCCTATTTCTCTTCAAGACAGAAGGTGTCACAGGAGTGCAGTTTGCTGACAGACTCCGGTTGCAGTGACTTCAGGAACCACCTCAGTTTTCCAGTCCAGGACAATGGCAAGTGCACCATGAATTGACCATCGGCCTGGGCATTTTTCCCAAGACAAGCTCTTGCATGGGTGTCATCGCACAAGAGTTCCCTATTGGACCGGCTGACACTATCTCAGAGTAGTATTCCCAAGTCTCTTTCTCTCAGATTGATCCTCCTTCATTTTCACAGAGGTCAGAACTACACTGGAGTCTGAGACTTTGCCTTCCTATTCCTTTTCCCTCTCTAAGTTCTTTTGCAGGCAATCAGTTCAGTGCAGTTCAGTCACTCAGTCGTGTCTGACTCTTTGCAACCCCATGAATCGCAGCACGCCAGGCCTCCCTGTCCATCACCGGCTCCCGGAGATCGCTCAAACTCATGTCCATCGAGTTGGTGATGCCATCCAGCTATCTCTTCTTCTGTCCCCTTCTCCTCCTGCCCCCAATCCCTCCCAGCATCAGGGTTTTTTCCAATGAGTCAACTCTTCACATCAGGTGGCCAAAGTATTGGAGTTTCAGCTTTAGCATCATTCCTTCCAAAGAATACCCAGGACTGATCTCCTTTAGAATGGACTGGTTGGATCTCCTTGCAGTCCAAGGGACTCTCAAGAGTCTTCTCCAACACCACAGTCCAAAAGCATCAATTCTTTGGCGCTCAGCTTTCTTTACAGTCCAGCTCTCACATCCATACATGACCAGTGGAAAAACCATAGCCTTGACTAGACGAACCTTTGTTGGCAAAGAAATGTCTCTACTTTTGAATATGCTATCTAGGTTGGTCATAACTTTCCTTCCAAGGAGTAAGCGTCTTTTAATTTCATGGCTGCAATCACCATCTGCAGTGATTTTGGAGCCCCCAAAAATAAAGTCTGCCACTGTTTCCACTGTTTCCCCATCTATTTTCCATGAAGTGATGGGACCAGATGCCATGATCTTCGTTTTCTGAATGTTGAGCTTTAAGCCAACTTTTTCACTTTCCTCGTTGACTTTCATCAAGAGGCTTTTTAGTTCCTCTTCACTTTCTGCCATAAGGGTGATGTCATCTGCGTATCTGAGGTTATTGATATTTCTCCCAGCAATCTTGATTCCAGCTTGTGCTTCTTCCAGCCCAGCATTTCTCATGATGTACTCTGCATAGAAGTTAAATAAGCATGGTGACAATATTCAGCCTTGATGTACTCCTTTCCCTATTTGGAACCAGTCTGTTGTTCCATGCCCAGTTCTAACTGTTGCTTCCTGACCTGCATATAGGTTTCTCAAGAGGCAGGTCAGGTGGTCTGGTATTCCCATCTCTTTCAGAATTTTCCAGTTTATTGTGATCCACACAGTCAAAGGCTTTGGCATAGTCAATAAAGCAGAAATAGATGTTTTTCTGGAACTCTCTTGCTTTTTCAATGATCCAGCAGATGTTGGCAATTTGATCTCTGGTTCCTCTGTCTTTTCTACAACCAGCTTGAACATCTGAAAGTTCCCAGGCATTACCCCCTAATTAATTCTCTGAACCTCAGTTCTGTCTCTAGTTCCAGTGAAATTGAAATCATGTAATATCTTGCTCACACAATTGTATAATAATTAGATGAGATGATATATGTGAATTACCTTGATAAAATGTAGACTCCTAAATGGGCTTCCCTGGTGACTCAGAGAGTAAACAACCTGCCTGCAATGGCAGAGACCCAGTTCGATTCCTGGGTTGGGAAGATCCCCTGGAGAAGGAAATGGCAACCCAATCCAGTATTCTTGCCTGGAAAATCCCATGGATACAGAGGAGCCTGGCAGGCTACAGTCCATGGGGTCTCAACGAGTCAGACATGACTCAGTGACAAACACACTAAAGTCGTAAATAAATGAAATTATTATGGTTGCTACTCTGACTACCAATGCCAGATATGTAGAATGCCAAATGGTATTCTACATTGATATGTCATATTTTTTCTCTATTTCTTTGATCCTTCTTTGTTTCGATATGCATTTCTGAACAGTGACTTTCAAACTTATTCAAAAGGAATATGGGAATCAAGATGCTCTTTGCCAAATACATGAAATATAGCTATATTTATGCCCATGATACTATTCATTCATTCAAAAAATACGTGAGTACTATGTACCAGAATTATTGAGGGTGCTAGGATTGTAGCAGAGAAATAGGATTTGGAGTCTATTGTCTAATAAAGATAGTTTTCTAGTAGTAATATATACAGTAATAAATGTCAGTTATCTGTAGAATCTGTATTAACTGTCTTCTCAAAGCTAGATGAGGTAGTCATAGGTCTACACCAATTATGCACAAGTTGTAAATGAGAAAACTAAGGCACAAAGAGAAGTCAGATAACTTCCTCAAGATCAAAATATTAATAGTTGGTGAGTAGCAGAACTATGCTTCAAACTTAGGCAGTGTGATACAAGTTCTTGTTCACCTCTAAGCTATCGCTGAGAATCTAAGTGATTCTCAAGCTGCAGCTATCTGAGGATCCTTTGAAAGGGTTAAAACATAAGATACTGGGGAACTGATTCAGTAGGTATGGCTGGGAGTCAAGAATCTACATTTCTAGCAAATTCCAAAGAGATGCATATGCATCTGGTCATTTTCTTTTTTTTTTTTGTTTTTTTTGTTTTTTGTTTTTTAAAAGCAATATTTTTAGAATCTTCAGTGGCTGCTTCCACCATGGTTTCCCCTCAGACAAATGAAGTGTAAGTAAGAAAGATTTGAATTACGTTAACTATGGCTTTTCCCCCTCCATCACATAGGAAACATTTACTCTACCCTTTTTTAGCCATAGTTGCTAAGAGCCTCTCTGCTGATGGTCTTTCTGCCATAGTATGTCCTAAAGTAAAGCTATGTACCTCATTCTAGGAATAACAAGTACCCTACTCTGACAGCTGATGGCTGTTTTATAACCACAACCATGTTAAACAGGTTTGACTTCAGTTTTCTTTCTCTTTACAGAATCTGAGCCAGTCACCATAAATATCCGAGACCTACTTTCCTGTTCTAATTTTGCAGTGCAACACAGATATCTGTTTGAAGAAGACAATCTTGCACGGGCTACACAAAAAGTTTTCCATTCGACAAAATCCTCAGGTAATTCCAAGTAAAATATTACTATTAGGTAGCTTGCTATCAAGCCTCTCAACTTGCCAACAAACTCAGCTTAAGGGAGGACAGGAAAGGAGCAAGTAGGCGGTAGGTGGGGTGGGGAAGAGAAGAACTTAAGAAAAAGGAGAACTAAAAAAATAAATGAGAAGAAACTGCAGCAACCTTCCCGCAGTCCACAATAAAAGCCACTTCAGCAGTGGACACATATACAGCTCTTTGCTATTATCTACTGGATCTTGCCACGTGGAAGAAGTTGAACATTGCTTTCATTATGGTTTCCTCCATGTGCTGATTCAGTCCTATCACAGTGTGTCTGCAAAGTCTGGTGGGTTATAGAGGTGAACACTTTCCATCTGCTTTCTTAGGAAGTCCTTTGGAAGAAAAACAGGATCAATGCAAATGTGAAAACCTTATAATGTTCCAGAACCTTGCAAATGAAGAAGTAAGAAAATTAACGCAGCGCTATATCCTTTTCTAATGTTACGCCTCTGTATGGAATGCAAAGAATACTATCAAAACCTCAAACATTTCTATATATGGGTATATCTCAAATGAAGTCACTTCTATAAAGTCAAGAATAGTGAACTCCAGGAAAAGCTATTTCTTAAGCAGTCTGACAGGTGCTTGAGAACCGAGGGCAAGCCAAACTGCTGACACGGGTCAAGCTATCTGTGGTTGGTTCTAGGAGGCTGATCAGTAAGGCCAGTTAGCCAGTCAGTACGCAAAGTAAAGAAAAAACATGTTTACTTAATTCCCTCTCTGCTGGGAGGAAATGAAAGATAAATCTGAAGTGCATCAAAGATACAGTACATGTAGGCAAAGATAGAGATACAAATCTGAAGTGCATCAGAGATACAGTACGTGTAGGCAAAGAATGCTGTAGAACGAAGAGGTTTCAAATTCTACCTAAATTCCAAACCTCTCCTTTGGCCCCAAGCCACCCTGCAGCCACATTTGGTCAGTGCGTAGTTTCTAGAGGACTGGGGTTGGGATTTTTTCATTTGGCAGCAGAGAGATTTTATATCAGCACTCTAAGATGAAACATTCTACCTAGGGAACAGCAGGATCCAGTGACTCATTAAAATAGTATTACAAATAAAAGGAATGCTTTGGGATGGTGGAGAAATGAGATTCAGTGCTTTTATGCACTGAACACTCTGCCAACTGTTCTGAACTTAAAACTATAGTAAGCTTACTAAAACTGCCCGATATCTAGCTCAACATATATCAACTAAAGGGAAATGGTTTAATTCTGAACTATTTCTGTGCCAGTGGGTTTATAAAGAACAGCTTATAGCCATTTTCTTCCTGAAAACTGGAAATATGCTTCATAAAGGAAAGCAAAATAATCTGACCATGGTTAATCTTGATGATGAATCCAGGCTCTCATTCTGCCATGCAGGGGGCAGGTGGAGGGTACTAAGCAGCTTCAAGAAGGAAGACAAATGTTTATTCTAATGCTGCTCTTATTGTTTAGTTGCTCAGTCATGTCCAACTCCTTGAGACCCCATGGACTGTAGCCTGCTAGGCTCCTCCGTCCATGGGATTTCTCAGGCAAGAATACTGGAGTGGCTTGCCATTTCCTTCTCCAGCATCTGGTCATTTTCATCCAGCAGTTTGAGAATTACTGCCAAGTAATGCTGTGCTGTGCTTAGTCACTCAGCCGTGTCCCACTCTCTGTGACCCCATGGTGACCCCATGGACCATAGCCTGCCAGGCTCCTCTGTCCATGGGATTCTCCAGGCCAGAATACTGGAGTAGATTGACATGCCTTCCTCCAGGGGATCTTCCCAACCCAGGGATCCAACCCAAGTCTCCTGCATTACAGATGGATTCTTTACCATCTGAGTTACAGGGAGGTCTGATAAGCAATGCTACTTCTTTATAAACCTAGTTAAAATGATCTGAGCCCAGTACCAAACTGTGGTTTGCTCAAAAATTGACTTTTACTTCATATCCTTTGAAATATACGAAATTTTCAGGAATGCAACTTTTAGATAAATCAATAGGACTTTGTTCTGCTGGGAACTTGACCAAGAGTTTTCCAGCATGACATCTGATAAAGCAACTGTGACATTCATTCAAGATACTGTCATCTCTGGATCATTTCCCAATAGTAAAATACATCCACTAGACTAAGGGGTATTTGAGTTATAAACTCACTGAAATACTTTCTATTCTTAGAAAAAAGGTACCTGTCAATTTTACAATTCTACATAGAGACATAAAATGCAAGTATCTGAATATCTCATTTTATTCTCCAGTACATTCATACATGAGCATTTTAGGTAATGAAATACAGGTGTTTGTATTAAACTTTATCTAAAATATCTTTTCCTCAATATTTACACCTTTTGCCCTTACTTTCTGTGGTCATATCAATGAGATTTTTTTCCCTCTGTTTTCATTTTAATTTTTTAAAATATCTTTTTGTCTTTCATATTATCGGTACTTTTCAAATAAGCTTATATATGAATTTCATTTCAAATTAGCAAAAGGTCTCTATAAAATATTTGTTATAAAAATAAAACTTTACATCTGATCAATTTGAGAATCACTAGTTTTTTTCCCTGCTAATGGAGAGAGGACTAGTTTGAGAATTATTAGATTAGTGGAAATAAACTAAATTGAAAGTCAAAGTACCTGAGGTTTATTCCTAAATCTTAGTAACTGGCAATGCTATGTTATTATTATCTCTGGATCTTCATTTCCAAATAGCAAAACAAATCCATTAGGTTAAGAAGTCTTCAAGATTCTTTCCTATTTATTCACTGACTAGAGATGTGTTTTCAACTTTTTTCACAATTGTTTGTGCTACTTTGCACGATCAAAGAAAATTTCAACTTGATTATTCAATTCATAACTGATGATCTAATATAAGTTTTAGTATTTTAACAACCAATGGCACATTTTCTCAGAGATTAGGAATGCTGTTTCTCTGTCAGAGTGTTATCTCTGAACAGTAAATGGGCTAGTTTAATTCATGCTGTCAGCTTTTCATCCTAAGAAAACGGCAATAAAACCTGGAAGAAGGGTGTTAGCCCCACCCATGCCTTTGCAGTTTGTGACTATATTAGAGAGCATTTTCATTTCTGAGCTTTCAACAGCAACACCTTCTGCCAAATTGAAATTGGCTTTCAGGCCTAGAAACCAAGATAAGGTTATTAAGTGAATTTACTTTAACACCTTAGGACACTTCCTTAGTTTTTTCAAGCCATTATCTAGGGAGACAAAGGTGTATAATCTGGACTTGCTTCCTTCAATCTGGTGGAAAAGGTGGACATAAAAATATTTATTTGAAACCAGTGTAATGAGGGCAAAATGAACGTGCCCTAGCAGGAACACAGGAAAGTCTGTCTTCTTCATCACCTGACGCCTAGAACACTCTGTGCAGGAAAGGAGCCCCGACTTCCAACAACAGACAGGAAAGACAGCAGCTCTCACAGAAAAGGGTGATAATTAAACTGAACAAGGAAGCATCTGGAAATCGTGCTACTTAATAATCACCAGCGATCAGACTGGCACTCTGAAACCTGATCACAAGACCGGCTTTCTCCCACCAGCTACCTTCCTCATCCAGGGCAAGTTACTTCCTCTCTCTGGGCCTGAACCTTTTCAGTTGTAAAACAAGAGCTTCAGTGCCTGTATGCGTTTGCCAGCGCGCGTGAGCACAACTAAATCCTATAAAATTAACAGGAGGACAAAAAAAACAAAACACTAGTACACAAAAACTGCAAGTTTGCACTACAACTGAATTCTCCTGTAGACAACAGGCCAAGAACATTAACGGGAAACCGACAAAATCCAGCAAAAAAAAAAAAAAGGCAGAGAAAGTTTTGGGAAAAGGAAGGAAGAGCAGTTTTCAAACAGCTGGGGGGTGGGTGGGAGTGTGCTGGTGGTCGCAGGTAAAGAAAGTAGTTATGAGGGGAAAAAAAGTTAACTGAGTGAGGACTAAGTGGGGACGACGAGCAAGTAAGGAAAGCTGCCCTAGTTAGACCGCGTGCTCTGGACCTCTTTCCCAGCCTGGATGCCGCCAGCCCCTCACCGCCGCCTCCGCACCTGGCTCCCGCTTCTCTCTGACTTTCGGTCTCCCCTCGCCCGCAGGCCTGACTCTGTACGGCCCCCGGCCTTTTATTTTTCTTTTTTATTCTCAGTCTGCCTCCCTCCGTTACCCCTCCAGGAGCGAAGGAGCGCGTCCTGGGCGCCCACGGAGCGGCGGTGACTCTCCCGCCCTCGGAGAGCTGTCCTCGGGCAACCGAACCCCAGAGCCGGCGGCCCCCGCGTGACCCACGCGCCCCGAGCCCCACCTGAGGGGCGGAGCGACTCCCGGGCGCGACCCTTAGCCCCGCCCGAGACCCCACCCCCGCCGGGCCGCGTTTCCGGCCCCTCTGCCGACTTTAAGGCGCGCGCGGCCGCGGTGGCTGCAGTCTCGCCCGGCTCGCCGCGGCTTTCTGTCGCCCCCGCTTCCTCCCGGCTCTGCCGGCATGGGTCCCTGGTCCGGCTCGCGGCTCGTCGCTCTCTTGCTGCTCGTCTATGGCGCTGGCTCCGTGCGCGGGGACACGCCTGCCAACTGCACCTACCCCGACCTGCTGGGCACCTGGGTCTTCCAGGTGGGCTCCAGCGGCTCCCAGCGCGATGTCAACTGCTCGGTGATGGGTAAGCCGCTGGCGCCTGGGCACCCGCTTCCTCCCTGGGTCTGCCCGGGGCTCCTGCGCTTCGATCCCTGTGCCCTTGTCCCCGCAGCGAACCCCCCACCCCTCCCGCCCCGCGTTGGCGGGAGGCCAGGAAGTCCTGGCTGGACTTGGGGTCCCCCCGAGCGCCCCCTCTCGCTCCAGGGCGGCGATGTCAGAGTGGAGAGGCTGAGCGCTTCTAACTTCACGTGGTCTTGATTATTTCCTTGGGCCCTCAACACTTTCTGCAGTAACTTTTTTTTTCTCCCTTGAGTTTTGTTTCTTGTTTTTTGTTTGTTTGTTTGTTTGGAAGAGAGTTGAGAACAGGCAATCTTATCTCCCCATCCAATCCTCAGTATTTCATTGTGATAGTGAAAAATGAGCGTGAAGACTCTTGAGAATATAGCTGTTAACTTTTTCTCCTTTTATTTGATTGTGGAAAAGAGCCCTTATGCCCAGCGGTTTTGATTTGGACTTGTGTTGATGCTGTTAGTCTGAGAAAGCTTCTGGTATGGTACCCCTCCACAGTTTCATGCATTGCAGGATGGGTTCATGTATTGCAGGGCAGGTAGTATACAATTTTTTTTTTTTTTTTAATACCTCTTTAGCCAGTAATTTGAAATGCAGGGAGCCAAGCACAATGTGTAGCTCACGGAAGGCTCTCAGTTATCTTGTATCTGAGCAAACTCAGGGAGATGGTGAAGGACAGGGAAGCCTGGCTTGCTGCAGTCCACTGGGTCACAAAGAGTCAGACACGACTGAGCCACTGAACAACAACATTTGAACACACTAGAACATTTCATCTGCTCTCAGATAACACTGCTATCCTGAGGACAAAGGGAGAAGGGAGAGGAAAAACACAGTCTTGGGTCTTGTTCTCAGACCCTTACCACACTGTGGCTTCTGCAGAATGAGCAAAGCTCTTGGCCACAATTTCCTTGTTAACAGAACAAAGATTGCCAGTTCATTTGTCACTGAACAGACTGACTCAGCTGTCCAACTCCAAATGACTATGTGGCACTTCATAATATGGGGCATTATAATCATGTTCTCTTTTAAAAGTTGAACTTGGAGGTCCAAAGCAGAAGGGAGATCAGGATTTGCTTTGTTCTGTCACATGGAATCTCCTGTGTGGACTTGGTCACTCAGTCCTGTGCAACTCTTTGCAGCTCCCATGGACTGTGGCCCGCCAGACTCCTCTGTCCTTGGAATTTTCCAGGCAAGAATACTGGAGCGGGTTGCCATTCGTACTCCAGGGGATCTTCCCCACCCAGGGATCGAACCCAGTTCTCGTGTGTCTCCTGCCTTGGCCTTCCCCTTCACCACTAGTGCCACCTGAGAAGCCCTTGGAATCTCCTATTTCAGAGCCGTAATAGGAAACATGGAAAATTTGTGTACAGTGTGGAAGCTTCCAGAGTGGACAGGCAGAATCCTTTTCAGGCAGCCTCTGCCCATATACCACACTTTGACCTTAATCGAATCATTAAAGACAAATCTGAGTCCCCATTTTCTGAAGGTTAAAAGTTTAGTTCCTATCAATATAAATTAGCTATGTAGGATAAAAACCTTGAGTTTGCTGAAGACTGGAAGGATTGAGATTCTGAGATTCTGAGCTTTGTAGCCATTTTGGAGAAAGATACCCCATTTCTTCTTTGAAGAGATCATTGTCCTTTGTTCTTATGACCTGATAGCAGATGTTTTTATATTTCCACTTTTTGACTACCATTTTGTCTTCTCTCCATTTCTGTCTCTCATTTTCAACATTCCCTATTTCTCCTTTTCTTCAGGGAAAATTTTTTTTTAGTGCTTGGATCCTCTGGGAAGGTAGTGGCTGCACTTTTGGGGGTCTCTACGTGATGGGTTACTTAATATATCTTTTTGAGCCTTCACTTCACAGGCTTGCCTGAGAGCCCTCTGGGATTATTCAGAAAGAGGCCACAGCACACTCTGATATCTTCATAAGCCAGATCCCTGGTATTCAGCAGCGTGAAAAGAAAGCTGCTTAAAAATAACGGAACTTACAGATGAGACGACCTCCCATCGAAGTCCAAATAACTTTCCTTTGTTGTGTATTTTCTTTTCTTTAGGACCCCCAGAAAAAAAAGTGGTGGTGCACCTCAAGAAGTTGGATACAGCATATGATGACTTTGGCAATTCCGGCCATTTCACCATCATTTACAATCAAGGCTTTGAGATTGTGTTGAATGACTACAAGTGGTTCGCTTTTTTTAAGGTAAGTTTTGTTGGAATATGCATTCGTTATTTCCAGTGATTTGGTATCTGAAGACTATTCTAATAGGGAGACCCTCAGTATTTGAACTTTAGATTAGGAAGATAACAAGAATTGTACCAGTTTTTCAAAGGAGAAATTAAATGATGTAATTTTGCCACTTTATTTAAAATTATGACTTTGGTTTAAAAAAAAAAAACACATCAAATCTATATTTGTGTGCAATCCATCTGTATTTAAATTTACATTTTGGTAAGTATGACTAAATACTTAATTTATTTTCTTAATTACTACACCTTTATTTCTGATTGCTTAGTTACTTGGCTTCCTAATGAATCTGTAGGAAAGATAGGAATTTTATAAATTGTTCTTGACGTTATTATACTGTCCCTCTTATCATTGTTTGTTAGCTCTAAGAAATTGACTTGAATGACTCATTGAAATAATGTCATATACTAAATAATGTGAATAACTTATTTGACTAAGCTCAAAGAGATGGAGAGCGTTGGAGTTACCCCTTGGGCTAAAGTAAAAGGTAGCCCCACCAGCCCAGCTGGTTTTCTTCTCTCACCAGGGAAGAACTGATGTCCATTCCGGTAGTCTTACACACTGCTTCTAATTGCAGACACGCTCTAGGGTAAAACAGTTGGGCACAAACTGCAGTCCATCCCAGATATCCTTTCTGTTTGCAGAGTATTAAATGGCTTAACTAAGTTGAATCCACAAGCCTGAGACTAGCTGTTTCTTATTATAAATAAAGGTTAATAAATAGAGACTCTATCAAGGGATAGTGTCGATAGCGTTTAAAACATATGGTAAGAGTTAACCGGTTAAATGGTAAGAATTAAGCAATTACAGGATTTTGTGGAAACATGAGGGAATGAGTCTGTTAAAGATGAGGAAAGACAAAGAACCAGCAAAAGACGAGTTTCTAAATTTATTGTGATTCCTCATGTGGGTTGTGATGTAATGAGTCAAATGTCTTAGAATCATAATGCCCAATACTTTTTTTTTTTTTTAACTATGAGGACCCTTTCTTAATATGAAAAAAGAAAAGAGAGACAGGAAAAATTGTCTCCTCTCACCTGGATTGGCTATCTGCTTTTTAGCTGGTGGGAACCAGTCCATCTGTGCTGGCCACTGGCAGGCCAGCAGTCTGCTTTATTAGTTGAAGCCCATGCTTGACCATTTATTAAATATTTTTTATCACCACCCCTAGATACTATCACCCTATAGATACTATATATTTTTAAAAATTGTTAAGAGTATCTGTATGAGCTTTTAAAGTGGTAGTGTGTAAATGTGATTCCATCTGAGTATAATTCTTGATCTACGTTTTGATAGGTCTAGGGCTTTGGAGACCTCTTGCGGGTACTCTGTTACAGTCCTTTAAAAGTTCTTTGCTTTTAGGTTGGGAGTCAGTGCCTGTGGACTTGATGCTCCATGAAAGAGAGATTCGAATCAATTCTTCCCATGTACCCTCTTGCCCTTCCTTTCCCTTTTTCTCCCTTTCCTTTTTCTTCTGTGGATACAAAACAGGTAACCAATATTTATTTAAAACATGCAAGTGAAGTAGAATTCAGTTGAGAAATAGGTTGCCTGAATTATTTAAGTACGAGATAGGGTGTAGTATGTAAATAGATGAATAAATAGTTTTACCCATTTAGCTTGGAAGACTTTTCATTCTTCACTTCGGTAGACTTGGAGAAACAGGTAGCGGAGCTCTGATGACCCCATCAATTACCCGAGATGTAATCAGAAAGAGGCAAGGGCCATTTCCCTCCACTAATATTTTCCTATCGGTTTGTCTGCTCTCAGCTTGAATAGGAGTCTGGAGGTGGTGGGGACAGAGGGTATGGCTACCAGCCATACTGACCCTTGAACAGTAACAGGTTTGAACTTCATGGGCCCACTTACACAGAGATTTTTTTTGTTCTATAGTAAATGCTGCAGTTCTACACGATCAGAGGTTAGTTGAATCTGCAGATGAGAATCCAAGGTTGGTTGATACCGTAGATGTGGAACCCTGTTTGTGGAGGGCTGGCTATTAATTATTGGTGGATTTTCAGCTACTTGCGGGATTGGTGCCCCAAACCCTGTGCTCTTCCTCTGTTCAAGGGTCAGCTCTTATTTCTCTTTAGACTGAAGGTGTAAGCAGATTTCGCACTTTTCTGTAGCCTCAGAACATTATTTTCAGGTAAATAAAGGCTTTTTAAAGCCAAATAAGGTTTTAAGTGTTCTCAACCATAATTGGGAAGTCATTGTATACTCTCTTGTAGGGTAGAACCCTACCTGATCTTGTGCTTCTGAATGGCATCCTCTCATTAGTAATAAAAATAACAAGAGTGTTCTCTTGCTACTGATTTCAGTATATTTTTTTAAAAGTGTCCATTTGACCAGAATCATTATCAGGAATGTGTTTTCTTTTCCTGCTGAAAAATCAGACACTCTAGTCTGTGGTTAGGTCATGTGATGTCATAATTTCAGTAAGCAGAGCAAAACATTAACAAGGTATATGGTTTTAAAATTTCTCTCA
This sequence comes from Bos grunniens, assembly GCF_055505025.1. Taxonomy (NCBI): domain Eukaryota; kingdom Metazoa; phylum Chordata; class Mammalia; order Artiodactyla; family Bovidae; genus Bos; species Bos grunniens. Next base: position 44,377,861 of record NC_141193.1, on the reverse strand, counting down.
ACATAATCAAGTAGTTCCAGAGAAACATGCTTTCCAGAGTGATAAAATGCCATGTTCTCTTAGCAAATCCAACAGGAAAAGTAATGGAGAGCAGCAAAGCTTAACAAATTTAGGAAAAATGATAAAGTGGAGTTGACTTTACATAATAGGACAAATACTTTGGCGGGAACACTTTTTAACATAAAAGTCTTGCTGGCCTTTACCCGAAGCTTAGGGTATTTCCTGCAGTGCTGGAGGTGCTGGGGAGACCATGCTGTGACCCAACAAAGGGCACCTATGTACGCAGAGGCGCGTGAGATTCTTTTCTTCCTACCGATTTTAGAAGTAACTTTTAAATGAAAATTACTTTTTTAAAAAGAGCAGTTATCAAAATATAAGCAGTATTTTACTATTCAGCTATCATACATAAGCTAACTGCTATTGTAATCCACTCAACTAACTGCCATTGCAGAAACATCTGACGAACGTTTGTCAGATATACCCTCCGTTGTTAGTCTGCGAATCAGCTGAATTTCAGGTCTCTCCACTGACTCATAACAGACTCTCCCACTTGTTTCCCTTCGCCCTGTTTCAGATATGCTTTCATGAAATTGGTTCTTAGGGTTGTTCCTGCTCGAGTTTGTTGAGCAGGTAATGCGGGCAAGGTTTCCTGTTCGGTGCCTACTCCTCATCCCCCAGCTCAGCCTGCAGTTCAGAACAGACAGCTTCCACCTCATTCTCCCTGCATTCCAACTTTGGAGCCATGGGGCACCACTTTTGTTGCCAGGAACGTGCTGTATTCAGTTCTCCTTATTCTGGCCTCATCTGGAGAGTAAGCAGAATTCTTCATGATTTGTTCTTTTAGGCCTTTTTCCCCTTGGTTTTAACTGCTTAAGAAATCGGCAGTGGAGTAGGATGATCTTGTTTTCTTGTAATGTATGATCTCAAGCTAGATAAAAGTTTGGGAGGAAATCTTGACGCTGAAAGTTTACGCACTGTGTGAGTCAGGAAGGAAGCACTGGGTTTGTATTTTTGGAAGACACTTTTTCCTACTCAACTTTCACCGTAGGTGCAGTGATCAGAACACTCTGGGGGGGTTACAAACTCAAATGAATTTAGGGCTCACCGAGGCAGATACCTAGGCATCTGAAACAACTTTATGTAAAGCAGTAAGGAGTAATTTGATTTATGGCCTATGAAATGAAAACTTTCCTACAGACATTTGAATTCAGTTTTCCCTTAAAATAATGTGCTGGCCACAGACCAGTTTCTAAGACTATCAGCTTTTAATAGCATTGCCATTTGATTGTAAGTCCAACATCTCTGCAAATGAAAAGTACTTGCAGATAAAAAACAACCAACTTCGTTTATGAGAACACACAATGTAACAAAACAATACAAAGGATGTTTAATTATGACTGACTTTGTGATGGGTAGGTAAGTGATTATTTTTTCTTCTTTATGCTTTTGTGTACTTTGTCCATTTTTTTACCATGAGCATGTGTAACGCTCCTCTCCACTGTCCTCTACCTGATTGCCAAGGAAGGAAGTGGTATGAAACAGACTCAGCTCCAAAGGATACCCTTAAGTTGAATAGGCTTTCTAACATTTTGCTGTTTCTCCTTTTACTTTCTGAGACGGTAAAAGGGAGCAGCAGAGAATGAACTCAGTTTATATTTTGAAGATTAAACTACTCAAGGGCTAAAGAAAGTACATAGAAGCTAGACTCATAATGGCTGAAAAACTTATTTGGTGATAGTTAAACAAAGTTCACTGATTTTCTAATTGAGTTTTTGTTTGGGACCTACCAGTCTTAGTAGAACTGTAAGCTAAAAACTCTACCATGAGTATTTCTAAAGCAGCTTGGTACTCAAAACAAAGATGTTGGGAAATCCATACCAGAGGATTTATTTGCCCATTTCGTGTGCTAGTGACTTGCAAATTTCAAGCTTGTTACACAGCCAGAAATCATGTGTTTTCTACAGCAAAGGATTTGGGAGTCTCGTGTGGTCTCTTCTGTTGTGACTTCTGGGTTTATTTCTAAGATGTAACAATTCAACTTTCAGAGTATTACTGAGATAGAGTTACCTGCTTTAATATAGATTGAATACACCAAAATGAGGTGTTTGTCTTGTCTTTCTTTTAAATAATTTGATGTTTACTTTTTAAAGTGTTTGGATTGAGGAAAAGAATCAGAAGACGCCTAGCCATTTGTTTTCTTTCGTGATGATGCTTTAATCTCAATGTAATGACTGAGTTTTCCATTGTAAACCTTTCATAGGATGTCACTGATCTTATCAGTCAGTTTTTCATGCAACTGGGAACTGTGGGGATGTATGATATTCCACATCTGAGGAACAAACTGGGTGAGCTCCATTGAAATACTTCTAACTTTCTTATTAAATGCAAGCTTCCCTCCTCCCTGGTGGCTTAGGCAAGTTAATGTTTGTTTTTTCATCAGGGAGAGGGAGTTGGAGAATAGACAGATTATGGTTTTCTTACAGATTCCGTGCTTGAGCCTGCTTATTTGCCGCTTCTTACCTGCCTGCAGTATTTTCACTTTAGTATGCTCTGTTTACACACAAGCTTTCCCAAGCGTGATGCTCGTAAGTGGACATGAAACCAAAAAGGTAAAGACTCAGTGAAGGAGAGGATGGCCCCAATTCAGTTCACGCCCTTGAAGTAGCTGTGCTGCCTGAGATTACTCATTCTTTTCCTAAAATGACTCAAGAGGGACCTGTGTGAGACCATGGCATTTTAGATGTGCCTTCCCAGTAGAAAAGGTGGCTCCTCCTAATGACAGAAATTAGTATACCTGTCATTCAGCCCTATGAGACACCACCTGTGTCTTTTTAAACTGGTTTCTTCTCAGAACAGACTCTTGGCTAGGGAGAAGAGGATCTTTTTTTACTGTGTACATTCTCCTCATACTTTCAGAATAGATGTTTAAATCACTGCTCTCCCTGGATCCATAAATTTTGATGGAGAAGTAGGCGGTGAGAAAGAAGAGCTGATGGGGACTTGCCGTCCCTTGCGTTTTATACAGCAATCTTTCCCCTTTCCCTTCCTCTTTTACTTAGCTCCCAAGTAAGGAAATGAGATATGAAAAAGGGAACTGGGGCAGGTGATGAAAGCACCATAACCTTATCCTGGGTCAGCATTTTTCAAGCTGTTTAATGGGCCAGCAGTGGGCCACACATCTGCCAGGAAAAAATTGTTCCTAAGTTGTGTCACTTCGTTTCGTAAAGCTCTCAAGGTTCCAGGCAGCCACTAAGAACAGATCAAAGTGCAGATTAGAGCTGGAACCAATAGGCTCTTTCTTCTGAATTTATTTCTGGTAGTTGAGTAAGTGTAGACTGTGTGAAATAGCTTCCTTTCAGGACTGCTCAGAATCTTTATTATGCTGTAGCTGAGGAGGGAGATACAATAGAAAAACTTTTCAAAAGTTTACCACGTTTTCCTCACAAAAAATACGGTATTCTCAGAATGCGGTTTATAAAATTCTGTCTTAAAGCTCTCGTTCTTTTCCTAACTGGGGAGATGCTTCTACCGGTAGAAAAGATAGATCCTAGTATTTACTTTGTAAATGGGATAAGTGGCCTTGTACCTGGAAATATTGATCAAAGTAGCATTAAGCGTATGCTTGGAATTTGTAAGATATACGTGCTATTATGTCTAGGTTGCTAGATTAGGCTGTTTCTTATCTATATTCAAAAGCCAAATTAGGCTTATTTGGTAGCGTTTAATTTGAAATGCATCTGCATGTGCTTCTTAAGCATGTTGGCTGCACGCACAGTACGTGTTGCTTAAGCATTCAGCTTTTGAGAACAGTGGCTTTTTTGTGAATGTCTTAAATAACATTAAAAAAAAAAAATACCAGCATTTGAAATACTAAATGCTGGTATTTTTTTTTTTCCACGTAAAGAAATGAATCTGTTTAAGCATTTTTTAAGAGACAGTATGATCCTTGTTGGCTTGTAACTCTAGTTTTCATTGTCTTTTAGTTATTAAATAGAGCGTCTGTTGAGCGGCTCTTTTAAAACCACAGCCAAAAACAGACTTTGGGGCTAAGAGGCACAGCGGACCTGCCTCCCTCTAACAGCTAGCAGAGGCCTCTAGCAGCTGCAGTCCCTCTGGAGTCTCTAAGGGCACCTAACATGCAGAGGAGTCCTGGTACCTACCTCCGAGGCAGCTGCCCTCCGAACGTTTCCTTGGAAAGCAGCCACCGCCGTTTTGGACTGTGAGCAACCAAAGACCAAGCAGGAAAAAGGAGAAAGTTCTGCAAGTCTTAGGTGGCTTTATCCTTCGGCCTTTGAATGAAAGGAAAGATATGCAACACAAGGGTTTTTTGTTGTTTTTGTATTTTTTTCCCTTTTGAATGTTCTTTTGTTGAAGTGATTTTTTTTTTTCAAACTGCTTAGGACTTGAATTATTTGTTGTATTTTATGCAGATTTTACTCACAGTTAAAATGGTCTTCCCACGTGCCTTCTCTTTCTCTAATGACCTTGAGGAACCCCAACACGTGTTATAAGAAGAAAATCAAGCTTCAGAATATCTTGAGATGCATTATGGGAGGGAAGATGGTCCCAGGGAAGACATGTTTTGGGGGAGGGGGCTTTCTGAGATAAGCTGAACTGCCGAAGGGTCTCTTTTTGCAGATCATGGATCTGCAGTGCCCCTGTCCAGAAAGATGGTATGATTAATACATTTGGGGCGGGGGGAGGGGGGGGGCTGTATTTTTTTTACTTAAATGCCAGTCTTGTGCTAAGAGCTTAACACGGTTTACCTTACAAATGTCCTGTGAAGTAGATATTACTAGCTTCAGTTTTCACATAGGGAGAATTACTCTCATACAGTGCTTAAGCTCACACAGCTTCTTTTTTTTTTTTAATTTTGTTATTTTTTTAAATTTCTTTGGCCATGCTTGTGGCATCTTAGTTTCCCTGCCAGAGATCAAACCCACACTCCCTGTACTGAAGTGTGGAGCCTTCATCACTGGACCACCAGGGAAGCCCCCACGGCTGCTAATTGTAAAATGATATGGGCTATTTGTCAAGTTTGTTTCAGAAAAAAATACTGGTACTTCAAGTCACATTTGGGCAGATTTTCTGGTGAATCCCAAATGTTAGTTCAATGCACCGCATTGCTCTTGTTGAAATTTTAGGAGAAGAACTGGCCTCAAGCTTAGATTTCTTTACCAAATGAGGCTACTCATTTTCTTTCCTAAGCCTAGGTCCCTTTATTCAAGACAAAAATTTACTTTCTCTTTCCTTTTACAGTTCTCCAAATTGGAGGAGTGTTTTATAAGCTTCGAATTAAGTACCCTTGCCAAGCTTACTTCTCTTAAGGTGTTGTTCAGAGCCATTGCTGCCTTTTAGTTCTTTCCTGCTACACAGTGGACCGGTTTCCTCCTCAGTTGTGTAGAGCTGATTAAACATCAGCCTTGGCAAACCAGCAACGTGGGGCTCCACCCAATTCAGATTTCCTGGGAGGACTTTTCTGCATCCCTTGAATTACTCCTTGAGTGGAGAAATCTTTCTCTAGATGGTAGGTTGTCATCATTACTTTATTGGTTCAGATAATTATGTCGTTTGAGAGGCACTGATCTGCTGTTCTGGAAAGGTTGTATCTTATAAATACTAAGGAACAGTACATCCAACTGCTGCCTGGATACTTTCTTCCCTCCTGATAATTCTGTATCACTCAGGTTCTTGGTGCCACATCTGTGCAGTTCCCCAGCTCTCTCCGTTACTGGGAGGGATGCCATTATGTTGGTTCCAGTTGTACTTGACAGGCATCTCTGACCTGGTAGTACTCATTCTGCTGTAAAAGGAATGACTTGAGCATGTCATCTTCTTCCAGACTGAAAACCTGTATATCTTCAGATTCTAATGCATGTAGAACTTTATCTGGGAACTTTGGAAGATTATCCACATTTCTCTAGTCTTTTCAAAGACTTCAGAAGTAATACCAGCTTTCAAAAAATTAATTACGTAGGGTTCTAGAAGCACAAATCAGGAATGGTGCTGGTGCTATGTGTATATTTTTGGTGTTCTGTTCTAAAAAATATGTTACATGCCTCCAGTGTTCTGTAAGAGTTGTGTATTTTCAAACTGACTGGATGTAAATACTGACAAAGCAACAAATGTTTATATATTTAGCAAGGCATTTAAAATCACCCCTACCAAAGTGGTTTTTTTTTTTCCCAAAGTGGTTTCTTTGAGTAATTTTGCATTTAATGTTTGTTTTGATTATAGAAGACTTGGTACAAAATTGCAGGTATCTGTGTTAGAAGTACCCATAATAGATTACTGCTTAGCATTCTCTGTTGTAATTGCCTGTTTGTCCTTTCCTCTGATTTTTAAACTCCTTGAGGGCAGTGATCAACTCTGTGTTACTGACCTTTTTATTCCATATGTGTAGCACACTATGTGATAAATAATAGACCTTCAATAAATATTTGTAAAAAAAAAAAGAAAATTGAATCATATATCATTGTGTTGTTTTCCTGTTTCATTGTTGTGTTTCTGAAAGTATTTTTGCCTTTGTGTCCTTTAGAGGCTACGGTGGACCCTCAAGCCATATTTGTTGAATGACTTTGTAGAAAAGGGATGAGACTTTTAAAACTTTATTCTGCTTATTTGTCATTTTTAATTTTTTGTGTGAGACTATAGAGGCTAAAATGAAAGTCATTTAAAAATAGTAAACTTCTAACTTTCAGAATTACTAAAAACTAAATTAGCTGTTGGGCTTCCCAAGTGGCTCAGTGGTAAAGAATCCGATGCAGGAGACACAGGTTTGATCCCTGTGTCAGGAAGATCCCCTGGAAGATCTTCCCCTGGAGGAGGAAATGGCAACCCACTCCAGTATTCCTGCCTGGAGAATCCAGTGGACAGAGGAGCCTGGTGGGCTCTAGTACATGGGATCGCAGAGAGTCGGACACAGCTCAGTGACTGAGCATGCACACAAATTAGCTGTCGGGAAATACTGAGCTTTATTGGTGACTACGGTGGTTCCCCAAAGCCTAGGTAACCAAGGACTCATGTCTGCTTAGGATGCTGTGGGTTATCTGTGCCCCGCCCCTTGAGAAGCGCTAGCTGAAGGTCATTATTGTCCAGTCACTCAGTTGTGTCTGACTCTTCACGACTTCATGAACAGCAGCATGCCAGGCTTCCTTGTCTTTCACTATTTTCTGGAGTTTGTTCAAACTCATGTCCATCGAGTCGGTGATGCCATCCAACCATTTCATCCTCTGTTGCCCCCTTCTCCTGCTCTCAGTTTTTCCCAGCATCAGGGTCTTTTCCAGTGGGTTGCCTCTTAGCACCAGGTGGCCAGAGTATTAGAACTTCAGCTTCAGCATCAGTGCTAGAGTCAATGAATTCTGACATTTCTTCCAACCTTACATCTTAAGGGTTTATGAGCAAGTAAATGAGGAATGAGCCAAGGGACTTTGGTTACCTTGCTGAGGATCAAATTGCTGTTTTCTTAACTAGTTCTAGAACCTACATTTTGGTTTAAAGGGGACATCTTCTCAGCTCTGGAAATAAATCTGTGAGCCTCCATTTTCACATTAAATCTAATTGCCCATTCCTTAAGTAAAATGCTAGAAATTATTTGGTTGCAACCACTGCCACAGTTTCCTATCAGTTTCACAATTCATTAAAATTCAACTTTTAAAATAAATGGTCCAGCTGAAATAGTGGGCAGAAAACTACAAGGATTCCTTGAAATGACATAGGTTTGTTGATGAAAGATGTGACCGTCCTGGACGGTTGGCGAAATACCTGTTTAGGAAGATGTGGCCTGTTCTAAAGGCTTTATTCACACTCCAGACTGATGGCATGTGCAAATCTGCACTTGCGGAGACAGACACGGAACACAAAGGGCAGAATGTGGAGTGAACACTGTTCTTCTGTGTTGTTGGAAGGAAATCTCTCTACTTGAACGGTGTATCATCAGATCATTTAATGTCATGCAAAGTATTCTTTTCCAAAATGGTGCTTGATGGATTAGACCTATATGTCCAGATTTTTTTTCTTATATATTTCACAGTATGTGTTGTTGTTTAATCACTAAGATGTGTCTGACTCTTTTTTTTTGTGACCCCATGGACTAGAGCCTGCCAGGTGCCTCTGTCCATGGAATTTTCCAGGCAAGAGTACTGGTGTGGGTTGCCATTTCCTTCTCCAGGGGATCTTCCCAACTCAGGGATCGAACCCAGGTCTCCTGCGTTGCAGGCGGATTCTTTACCAACGGAGCTATGAGGGAAGCCCAGTTACATCATTAGTATTTGCAAATCCTGTTTTCCTTGTAAGTGTTATTTGAAGCCACTTGTTCATTTTGTGTGAGTTAGTTAATTACATTGGATGTGCATGAATCTAAGCAGGCACACATGAGCGGGAATATGCCGTGTTCTAGCCGTCTTACAGGCAGCATGCTGCAATTAGCAGGTGAGCGTCTGACACTGGAAGTGCGTGGGCATATCAGTGTTACTTTGTATATATACTTTTGTATATATACTTTGTATATATACTTTTGTATATATACTTTGTATATATACTTTTGTATATATACTTTGTATATATACTTTTGTATATATACTTTGTATATATACTTTGTATATATACTTTTCAGTTTTATTTCTGTATTATAAATATAAACTATAAAATTTTCTAATATTTTAGTGGATTATCTTCTCATTTTGGAAAACCGCTGGTTGACAAAATAAAAACTTTATCAGCTGCTCAGTTGAGAGTTGGGTTTGAGAGTACATGAATAAAGTCTTAACGGCTTCGTATGCCCCATGGTAGCAGATGGTAGTGTTTATATTGTTACTTGTTTAGTGTTTTATAAGGTTTTAAACTCTTGACGTCAGTGTCATCTTTATCCTTGATAGGAACCCAGTGAAGTAGATATGCCTGTTACCAGCTGGTGGAATTGAGGCTCCTTAGTTGTGAGTTGTCCAAAGTTCCATAAATGCTAAGTGGAAGAACGGGAATTTAAAGGGCTAAGTCCTTTTACTAAAGAGCATTTTTTTCTCATAGGCAGTGCATTACATAAAGGAAGGATTCAAATGTTTGTGAATGTAATCAGGAAAACAGTGGAATAAAAGGTGTAAGTGATTTTCTCACGCTTAGTGTCAAAAAGCAGTTGAGAATGAGATCCAGGATAAATAACTTAAGTTCTAAAATATCCCAACCTTTTCTTTTTCAATTGGTTAATATTGCTAGGTAATTGGATGGAATTGAAGAGTTGATAAAATGAATAGCAAACTGAAGAAGGGCGGCTTTCAGAATGGCAACTCAACGATAATTTTGAAGAAGCAAATGAATAGTTACTGAATGCTAGTAGTTTTCTAAACTTAAGTGCTAGGATTTGTAATTTCTTCACATTTTGTGTGATTATCTATTTGTTGCAATAGAAATTGGCATCAATGAATAGAAACTTAAATTATCTCATTTGTGCAAGTCAGTATTCAGAGACTGTTTATATAAATAAATGAAAATGGTTAGAAAAAATTTTGACTACATTTCAAGCTGGATAGTGTGGCCAAAACTTCAGTTTCCTACTTGGTAATATTTTCAGAAATCACGTAAGATGTATTTTACAGTAGCAGAAAAAATGACAGGAATACTGAGAATATTCAGATCAAGAAAACAATGGGGGCACCCTGCATGGTCCTCTCAAGGTACTGAGTACTTGGCTTATAGGGTGGGTTAAATATCTCTTTTCTACTAAGTTATAGCTGTCCTGCATAGTGGTATTACAGCCCTCACCTACCCTTCATAAGGTGATTTCAGGTTCTAAAAGAAAACCATATTATTGTAGATTGGGAAAACTACAGAATAATATAAAATAAAAATTTTAAATGGAAAATAATGCCATCAAATTAATGTATAAAAAATGGTACATAAATGGGTATAGCATCTCTTAGTAATTTGCTTGAGTGAAAACAGGTATAGTTTTTTTAGGATTATTTTGGATCACTTAGAATGTTTAGATGGGGCTTCCTTGGTGGCTCAGATGGTAAAGAATCTGCCTGCAGTGCAGGTGACTTGGGTTTGATCCGTGGGTCAGGAATATGCCCTGGAGAAGAGAGTGGCTACCCACTCCAGTATTCTTGCCTGGAGAATCCCATGGACAGAGGAGCCTAGTGGGCTACAGTTCATGAGGTTGCAGAGAGTCAGACACAACTGAGCGACTAACAAGCACATTTAGAGAATGTATAGATGCTCTGTATAAGTAGGGAGTCTAAATTATTTACCTAGTTTGTGAATAATAAGAAAACCGTAGATGTAAAGACTGTGCAGTTAGGAAGCTTGAAGGGATATTTTGGAACTTTCAGGTCAGCTTAAGTTTACAGGTAAGGAGACAGGTTTGGAGAGGAAAAATTGACATTCCTGAAGACATACTAGGAGTCAGAACTTGGGTCTCTGCGACCCCTTTTTAATTATAAAAGTATCACACTTTAATTATAAACTTTTCTGAGTTTCTTATGTTACTGTTTAAGTAGAATTTGGCATTTGTTGTTCTTTCTGTTATTCATTTATTTATTCACTCATCACTCATCCGGTAACTAATTGCTTTCTACTGCTAGTGTCCTAGTTACCAAATAAGCAAAAATCCTGTTCACTGTGAGAACAGTGCTTATGTGGAAAGAATAACCCTACAGGCTACTGTGAAATTAAACGGGTTAGTATTTATAAAATACAGCCTGTGAGGCCCAGTCTGTTACACCATCCTGATTTTGCAGATGTGGACACGGAAAGTACAGAGAGGGTAACTTGCTCAGGATCACACAGCCTATAAGAAGCAGAACTGGGTGCTATCCAGGAGTCACGCCTGCAGACCATGTCCTCTGCCTCTGCCCTGAATCAAAAATCTTCAACAAAAATTTAGGTGAAATTAGATGATCTTTAGATGTGTGGCTCTTAGATGAAATCAGATGAAATAAATGTTTAGGTGAAAGAAAAATTTAAAAATTAGGTAAAAATTTAGGTGAAATTAGATGACCTTTAGCCATGTGGGTCTCTCCTTGGATGGAGAATTTAGGTGACCCTTAAGATGTGTGGGGCAACAATTTGAATCTGACTCATGAAAGCCAGTTAATTTCCAACTTTTTTTTTAAAGGAAATAATAAAGCAATGATTCTTACAACATTTGAACTCATACTTTAATTATATCTTCTCTATTTAACTTTGCAAAGTCTCCTTTTTTTTTTCTCCCCATGAGAACAGTATCCCAAAGAATCATTTTGAAACTCACATAATATAGATGAAAACCCTTTGCAGATTGCTTAAGCCTTTCCTGTGTGGTTTCCAGGTATCTCCTCTCAGTGTTTTTGGCCATTGACTTGTATGTTTATTTCTCTGGCACTCTGTGAGAAGGAGTGTACAAAGAAATGGTGCTTGGTATTTGGGAAGAACACTTGGTTCTAGAGTCCTTGGTTCTAAATTCTAGTTCAGCCACCTCTTTTAGATCTTTCTCCTGTCCCCCGAGTCTATACCTTTATGTTCTGTTGAACCTCTAAGATTTATGAGTAATCTGTAAAATGTATATAAAATGTGATAGGTAAATGTTAAGATCCTGTAGTTCCATAATATTGATGATGAAGGGTATAGAGTCATTGATCAATATGAACAGTAAGAATCTTTAGCACAGTTGGTCATGTTTTAAGGATTTTTTTCCTTCTTCTTCTCCAGTCAAAGTAACAACTCAGCCTTTCCCTCAAAGGGAAATTCATTTCGTATTAGCGATCATGTTTGTAACTGACCAGCTGTGCCAACTAGGCAAACAAAGCCACACTGACGAAACACACGGGGCCCATTTCTTCTGACTTGCATGCCTTGAGCTTTTGGTATGTGGGGAAAGTCACTTCATCTGTGATCTACACTGCTGGGGAAATTTCCCAGGCTTTTCCAAGCATGGTTAACTTGCTGAACCACAGGGTTTTGGTTCAGATAAATAACTCCATTAATTACATTTTGCATATTTCACGGAGTTCCTGTTGTCTTAAGGTCTGGTGCTACATCAGTATACAGTGTGTGCATGGCTAGCACTTAGCATAATGCCTGGAAAATGTTATGTGACCAGTAAGTATTTGACATATAAGTGAAAGGGCTTATTGTTGTTCAGTCGCTGAGTCATTTTCGTCTCTTTGCGATCCCATAGCACGCCAGGCTTTTCTGTCCTCCACTATCTCCTGGAGTTTGTTCAGATTCATGTCCGTTGAGTTGGAGATGCCCTCTTCTCCTTTTGCCTTCAGTCTTTCCCAGCATCAGGATCTTTTCCAGTGAGTCGACTCTTCGCATCAGGTGGCCAAAATATTGGAGCTTCAGCATCAGTCCTTCCAGTGAATATTCAGGGTTGATTTCCTTTATGATTGATTGGTTTGATCTCCTTGCAGTCCAATAAGATATATAAATAATGTGTTTTTTTTTTTTTTTTTCCCAAGAAACTTAACCATAATCTCAGACAGAACAAAGTTATTCTAGCAACATCTGGACCATCCCTCATAGATGTTCTTTTCTAGGACTTTGTTGGCATGTTTCTTGTTCTTAGGAAACAGGAGCATTTTTTTAAAGTGATGAGCTTTACAAAATCTACCTTTTTATAAATATATAACTTTATAAAGTTAAAAAGTTTTTACATAACTTTTTATATAGCTATTTTTTTATAAATAACCAAGAAAACCCCACCCAAAGGCTGTTTTTACCTTTCATTTTTTAAAAATCATATTTCATATTAACATATTTACATTCCACTCAAGTACCATCTTGTAATTTTTTTTCCTGTTAATACCTCTTGGGTTGTTTTGTTTGTTTTTTCTTTGGACACCCTGCAAGGTTGTAGGATTTTATTTCCCTGTTGTTGTTCAGTCACCCAGTCGTGTCTGACTCTTTGCAACCCCATGAACTGCAGCAGGACTCAAACCTGGGCCCTCGGTGGAGAGCGTGTGGAGTCCTACCCACTGAACCACCAGGGAATTCCCAGGTTCTCTCTCTCTCTTTTTTAATTGTTCTAAGCAGAGAGGTCAGCATATTTTCTTGCAGGGTAGATAGTAATGTTTTAGGCTTTATGAGCCTTGTAGTCTCTGCTGCAGCACCTCATTCTTGCTGCTGTTGCACCAAAGCAGCCAGAGTCAAGATACTCTAAACAAGTGGCCCTGGCTGAGTTCCAGCAACACTGTGTGTAAAAGCAAGCAGCCTTCTCCAGCCTCTTCCTCTGTGATGAACATGCTCCTGTGTTTAGCTTTTTTTTTTTTCATTTATGTGTATCTGACACTTTCAACAAGGTAGCTCTGAAAAACTCTTAAAGCCTTGTTAGATTACTTTTTTGTTTAATTGGAGGAAAGTTGCTTTACAATGTTATTGGTTTCTACTGTGAGTGAGTGAGTGAGTGAGTGAAGTCTCTCAGTCGTGTCCGACTCTTTATGACCCCATGGACTGCAGCCCACCAGGCTCCTCTGTCCATGGGATTTTCCAGGCAAGAGTACTGGAGTGGGTTGCCATTTCCTTCTCCAGGAGATCTTCCTGACCCAGGGATTGAACCCAGGTATCCCACATTGTAGACAGACGCTTTTCCGTCTGAGCCACCAGGGAAGCCTGCTGTATAGGACTGTACAGTAATGCAAATCATCATAATTTTATATATAAAACCCCTCCCCACATGGGGCTTCCCGGGTGGTGCTAGTGCTAAAGAACCACCTGACAATGCAGGACCTGTAAGAGACATGGGTTCAATCCCTGTGTGGGCAAGATCCCCTGGAGGAGGGTATGGCAACCCACTGCAGTGTTCTTGTCTGGAGAATCCCATGAAGGAGGAGCCTGGTGGGCTATAGTCCATGGGATAGCGCAGAGTCGGACATGCCTGAAGCGACTTAGCACACAAGCTCTCCCACGTGAGCCTCCCTCCTCTCGCCTATCCGGCCCCTGTGGGTCATCACAGAGTGCCAGGCTGGGCTCCCTGTGTTACATAGCAACTTCCCATCAACTGTTTTATGTATGGTGGGTGCTTATATGTCAGTGCTACTTTCTCAATTCATTCCGCCCTCCCCTCCCCCTAATGTATCCCAAAGTCTGTTCTCTATGTCTGTGTCTCCATTTCCTTCCCTGCAAATAGGTTCACCGGTATTATTTTTCTAGTTTCCATACATATGCATTGATGTATGGTATTTGTTCTTTTTCTAACTTAACTTCACCCCGTATAACAAGTTCTGAGTTCATCCACCTCACTAGAACTGACTCAAATGTGTTCCTTTTTGTGGCTGAGTAATGCTGCTAAGTCACTTCAGTTGTGTCCGACTCTGTGCGACCCCATAGACAGCAGCCCACCAGGCTCCCAAGTCCCTGGGATTCTCCAGGCAAGAACACTGCAGTGGGTTGCCATTTCCTTCTCCAGTGCATGAAAGTGAAAAGTGAAAGTGAAGTTGCTCAGTCGTATCCGACTCTTATTGACCCCATGGACTGCAGCCTACCAGGCTCCTCCATCCATGGGATTTTCCAGGCAAGAGTACTGGAGTGGGGTGCCATTGCCTTCTCCATCTTCTTCCCATACCAGGGATCAAACCCATGTCTCCTCCATTGGCAGACAGATTCTTTACTACTGAGCCACCAAGGAAGCCCTTTTAACTCTACACCTAGGTATAATTTGAATTCAAAGACTCCGATGCAGTAAGGTAGTTTTACCTTTCAGTGTAGTTCAGCTTATACATTCCTTTAAACTTGGGGTTTGCAAACCATGGGTCTGTTTTTGTAAATGAAGTTTAATTGGAACAGACTATGGTTCATTCCTTTATGTATTTCTGGTGTACCTCTCACACTGCAAAGGCAGGGTTGAGTATGGCAGAAGCCTTATAACCTGCAAATGTTAATGTATTTACTGTTTGGCCCTTACTCAGGCCACCTATCACAGGTAAAGTAGTATCCATTATGCTAGATTTAAGAGTCTACAAACTACATCCTGTGGGCCGAAACCACCCTACTGTGTGCCTCTGTAAAGAAAAGCGTTGAAACACAGCTGCCTGTGCTCATATGTTTATGTTGCCTTTGACTGCTTTTGTGCTTCTGTTCCATGAAGTCAGTGCCAGAAGCTGTCTGTATTCAAGTCCCTTCTTAAAAAAGTTTACCATCCATTTTTTTTTTTCTTTCCTCCTTCTATGCTGTCTACTTTCATTCAGAATTATATATCCTTCCTCCATAAGGATATATTAAAATATGAGGGTTTTTTTTAAGGCTCTGGAGCCAAAGTATCTGAGTTATAGATCTATCACTTTATACAGTTGACCCTTGAATGACATAGGTTTGAACTGCACAGGTCCACTTGTATTCAGGTTTTTAAAAATTAAATACATACTGTAGTACTACGTGAGCCAGGGTTGGTTGGTTCCTTGGACGCAGCACCCAGGATACAGATGGATGACTGAAAAATTATATGTGGATTTTTGCCCATGGTGTTATCGGTGCCCCTGCTCTCTTCAAGGACCAGCTGTAGTTATTTTTCAGTGTCAACACTGATATAAAGCAACAGGCTGTGTTCGTGAAATAAAGTGGAGAGAATATTTAATAATTAGGATATTTTAACTCCCTCATGCTTAGAATTTGCTAAGAAGTTGGGAGGTTGACGGAAGAAAACATTTGAATTCTTTGGAAGGTTTTTGTATTTTGCTGGCGTGCCTCTTCTCTGAGTGGACCAGTCTGAGGAAGTGAGCAGGGCTGTGTTGTTTCTGCCCCTTCACAGCTCTGTTAGCGTAGGTAGGGACCGCTTGCTGTCTGAGGTGAGCCTCCGCTTACTCACTGGTCAGTTGGGGTTATTAGTGCCGCTCTCCTCAGAGGCTTGAAGATTAAATGAGGTGACTTTGGCAAAGTGCCTTGGAAAGCAGCTGCTTTAAAAATATTATTTTCTTTACCTGCGTTTCATTCTCTTGCAGTGTTGGTTGTGTAAATTTTGCTCGGTGGTCAGTGATGCTAATCCTAGAAATGTTTCTTTCTCTTCCTCTTCTAGAATAGTTCTCAGACTGAAACTCTCAGATTTTGTTTTGGCTGACAGAGGCTGGTCCCTCAGGTGAAGAGAAAAAGAGGCATCGTTACTGTGAATGAGAGACGAGGAAACGGACCTGAGAGAGAACAGGTTCATGGGGCTTTTCCTTCTCTTGATTGCAGTATAAAGAAGAGGGTGGCAAGGTAACCAGTTACTGCCACGAGACCATGACTGGCTGGGTCCATGACGTGCTGGGCCGGAACTGGGCCTGTTTCACTGGAAGGAAGACAGGAAATACCTCGGAGAACGTGAACGTGAACACAGCACGCCTTGCGGGTCTCGAGGAAACGTGAGTTGTTGTCAGTGAAAGATCCATTTAGTTTCTTATGGTGTTTATAGGGATGTGTCTATATTAATCCTTGGAAAATTTAATTTGATTATATTAACTTTATTTGACCTAGAAACATAAGCCATGTTATGTACCACTTTACTGGAAAAACACATTGGGTGATTTAACTGAGAGAAGAAAGTATTTTTTCAAAATACTTCTAAAGTAATGGACCAGTGAGGGCTTTAAAGAAGATTCATATAAAGGACCACGGAATTGAGTGACTTATACGTGCAAATGGAACGACAGACGGGGTTCCAGATCACAAAAGGAGTACGTCAAGGCTGTATATTGTCACCCTGCTTATTTAACTTATATGCAGAGTACATCATGCAAAATGCTGGGCTGGATGAAGCACACCCTAAAATAAAGATTGCCGGGAGAAATATCAATAACCTCAGATATGCAGATGACACCACCCTTATGGCAGAAAGTGAAGAGGAACTCAAAAGCCTCTTGATAAAAGTGAAAGAGGAGAGTGAAAAAGTTGGCTTAAAACTTAACATTCAGAAAACTAAGATCATGGCATCCGGTCCTATCACTTCATGGGAAATAGATGGGGAAACAATGGAAACAGTGACAGACTTTATTTTTGGGGGCTTCAAAATCACTGCAGATGGTGATTACAGCCATGAAATTAAAAGACGCTTGCTCCTTGGAAGGAAAGTTATGACCAACCTAGATAGCATATTCAAAAGCAGAGACATTACTTTGCCAACAAAGGTCCATCTAGTCAAAGCTATGGTTTTTCCTGTGGTCATGTATGGATGTGAGAGTTGGACTGTGAAGAAGGCTGAGTGCTGAAGAATTGATGCTTTTGAAGTGTGGTGTTGGAGAAGACTCTTGAGAGTCCCTTGGACTGCAAGGAGATCCAACCAGTCCATTCTAAAGGAGATCAGTCCTGGGTGTTCACTGGAAGGACTGATGCTGAAGTTGAAACTCCAATACTTTGGCCACCTCATGCAAAGAGCTGACTCATTTGAAAAGACCCTGATGCTGGGAAAGATTGAGGGCAGCAGGAGAAGGGGGCGACAGAAGATACAATGGTTGGATGGCATCACTGATTCGATGGAGATGAGTTTGAGTAAACTCCAGGAGTTGGTGATGGACAGGGAAGCCTGGTATGCTGCAGTCCATGGAGTCACAGAGACATGACTGAGTGACTGAACTAATTCTAATACAGAAAAATCATTTTATTATTGTCATATAATAAGATGTTGTGGGCTTCTCAGATGGCCCTAGTGGTAAAGAACCCACCTGTCAGTGTGGGAGACATAAGGGACATGAGTTTGATACCTGGGCCAGGAAGATCCCTTGGAGCGTGGAATGGCAACCCACTCCAGTATTCTTTCCTGGAAAATCCCATGGACAGAGGAGCCTGGTGGGCTACAGTCCTTGGGATTGCAAAGAATTGGACAAGACTGAAGTGACTTCACAGCACAGCACAATAAGATGTTGCAGAATCCTTGCAGATACATATGTTTATTTTGCATCGAATATAGGTGATACTAATCTAACATAAATCTTAAGGCAATAATAACTGAATTTCAGGTTCTTAGTATTTATGTAGTATATTTGCTGAGGCTAACATAACAGATTACACAGACTGGGTTAAGCAACAGAGATTTATTTTCTCATAGTTCTGGAGGCTGTAAGTCCAAGGTCACAGCGTCAGCAGGTTTGATTTCTTCTGAGGGCTCTGTCCTTGGCTTGCAGATGGCTGCTAACAGTTGTCCCTACACAGTCAGCCTGTAAGTGTTCTAATCTCCATTTCCTATAAGTATACCAGTCATGTGAGCTTCCCAGGTGGCTCAGTGGTAAAGAATCCACCTGCTAATTGCAGGAGATGCAAGAGACTTGGGTTTGATCCTGGGTCGGGAAAATCCCTTGGAGAAGGAAATGGCAACCTGCTCCAGTATTCTTGCCTGGGAAATCCCAGGGACAGAGGAGCCTGGCAGCCTTTAGTCCATGGGGTCACAAAGTGTGACATGACTGAGCAAACACACACACAAATACCAGTCATACTGGAGTAGAGCCCATCCATGTGACCTCATTTAACCTTGATGTCCTCTTTAAAGGCCATGTCTCAATATAGTCACATTCTGATACGCTGAAGGTTAGGACATGAACACATGAATTTAGCTTATAACAGACAGTTAATATTTTTCTTAAGTCAGGTCCAGTGTAAGTCACTGTGAACCACACAAGAGATTTCAAACTTTATTAGTTTGGAAGGAAAAGATAAATATTATTGGTAGCAGATTTTGTGTTTTATTTGACTGTGAAATCCCCTGGAAGTGTGTATGAGCAGATCACCCAAAGCCAGGCCACACAGGCAGTGAAGGGCTCTGCAGCAGAAAAGGGGGACGTGAGTTCAAAGAGGACGGATTGCTCTTGTCTGGGGAGGCACCCCGCCGCCTCAAGATTTAGACCAATTCATCCCCTCCATTTTGAACATAGATTTTAAGTTGCTTTGCTTGGCTTGAGCTTTGAGTGACTCATTTCCTGTGAAGCTGCTCACTTTTCACCCTGCCATTTAGGATATAAAGGAAATGGCAACCCACTCCAGTGTTCTTGCCTGGGACGGAGAATCCCAGGGATGGAGGAGCCTGATGGGCTGCCGTCTATGGGGTCGCACAGAGTCGGACACGACTGAAGCGACTTAGCAGCAGCAGCAGCAGTGTACTGTGTACTTTTCTGATATTTCAAGCATTGCCTCATTTAGTGAAGAAGCTACAACCAGAGAGCTCAGAATCTATGTTGCCTCAGTTGGAAAATAAACATTTAGGACCTAAGTTACCATCAACATCTCTTTCAGCTCTTAATGATCAGATCTCAAAATAGATATTTGCAATTTAAAAACGTGTTTCTTTTGGTGTTTGAGAAGACTCTTGAGAGTCCCTTGGACTGCAAGGAGATCCAACCAGTCCATCCTAAAGGAATTTAGTCCTGAATATTCATTAGAAGGATTGATGCTGAACCTGAAACTCCAATACTTTGGACAACTAATGCAAAGAACTGACTCATTGGTAAAGACCCTGATGCTGGGAAGGATTGAAGGCAGGAGGAGAAGAGGACAACAGAGGATAAGATGGTTGCATGGCATCACTGACTCCATGGCCATGAGTTTGAGTAAGCTCTGGGAGTTCATGATGGACAGGGAGGCCTGGTGTAGGCCTGCTGCAGTCCATGGGGTTGCAAAGAGTCGGACACAACTGAGGAACTGAACTGAACTGAACCTGTGTCTTAAGAAAAAACAACTGTAGCTGGTTTTTATTGTTTGTTAGCTTGTCAGAAATAGAATACAGACAGTTTTATGTTTAATAAATGTACCTCTCTGTTTTCACATTTTGAAAAATGTGGGAAAGTACTTTGATAAAAACATTAAAAAACATTGTCAATGTGGTTGCACATTTTTGTTATTATTTCTAATGCTTCCAGGTTATTTGGCTATATCTCAATACTCTGTGAACATCTCTCTCTGTGAATGAAAAGAGAAAGAAAAGTTCACAGTATGCCTAAAGTTACTCAGGTTAGGTATATCTTGCTTTGTATAACTGAATGTTAATGGAAGTTATACACTCACTATATGTATAACTTATAGTGAATATAACTTATATAATAAGTTATATAATATGTAATAACTTACATAATATAACATAGTAAGTATAACTTATTCACTATATGTATAACTTATATGTATATATAGTGTATGAAGTTATCCATACACTATATGGATAGGAGTCATACTTAAGTCATAGAACCTTTTTTTAGTAGAAATAATGTGGTGAATTCTGTAATTCCTGGCACCTGGCGCATAGGTGTAATACATATTTGAGTTAAATGAATGATCAACTCCCTCAGTCTTTTGCCTTTGTAAACATGCTCTTTGTGTATTAGATTTGTTTACATCTCTGTCCAAGCATTTGGCATCAGTTAAACCAGTGCCTCTCAGTATTTAATGTTGCTGTGAATCATCTGGGAATCCTGTTAAAAATGTCTATTCTGATTCAGGTGGCCTGGAATGACATTTAGAGTCTTCATTTCTAGCCAGCTTCCAGGTGCGTCTGCTGATACTGGCTCAAGAACCAAATCTGAGTGACGAGGATATAAACCTTGTCCGAATGGAACAACTTTTTGTTCGTCATGTGGTTACAATACTTGCCTTGCTGTATGTACGTTGAATACAGTTTTGCTGTGCTTCACCCACCCTCTTTTATTATTGCAAAGTTTAAAAGGTGATGTTTGTGTACGCAGTTGTATCCAACTCTCTGTAGCCATGGGTTGCCATTCCTGCTCCAAGGGATTTTCCCGCCCGAGGGACCACACCTGAGTTTCTTTTGCCTCCTGCATTGGCAGGCGGATTCTTTCCCACTGTGCCACATACACACATTGAAGACAGTTTTGCTGTCTCCTCCACCCTTTTTTATCATTGCCAAGTTTAAAAGGTACATTGTAGAAATTGTATTAATAGAGGTGTGACTCTATCTTACCACTCAGAGATAACCTTGGTTGTATGTACTTTATATAGTATCAATATAAATATACACTTTCACAAAAATTTGATTCATGCTGCGTCAACTTCTTTGATAGTCTGCTTTTTTGTCTAATATAGTGTGAACATTCTCCCATATCACTAAATAATCTTCCAGACATTTTTACTGAATAAACTGTATAGCAAACGAAGTGCCATTATTTATTTAATCCATTGTTTGTTTTAGAATTTATGTTTATAATCTATTACTAGTATAAAAGTGTTTCACTGAGCATCGTTATACAGTTATCTTAGTTCACTTAAATTTTATTTTCATAGGACATATTCCAGTTCTAGGCTGTGGATATAAATGTAGAGATATAGAGACTGATATACCCAGTTGCCTTCCTGAAAGGTTATATCACTTTACACTCAAGCTCAGAGTATGAATGCCTATTTTAATGGAATCTGTTTATATCAGTAAAGAGTGTATGTGAAGCTATCTTACTTTTCTTGGCAGGTATTCTAATAGGCTCTACAGATATAACCATGACTTTGTGAAAGCTATCAATGCCATTCAGAAGTCTTGGACTGCAGCCCCATACATGGAATATGAGACTCTTACCCTAAAAGAGATGATTAGGAGAGGTGGTGGCCATAGCCGGAGAATTCCAAGGTAATAAAACATATCTCTTTATCATGAATAAAGATATATGTTGATTGATATCTTCCCTTCTAACCAGCCCTCCTTGCGATGCTCACTATTTTATTGGTTATCCCAGCTTAGATGTTTATGTTATCTTTTCTCTGACCGTGCCCCTCTCCTATTCATACATGTCCTGATGTTCTCCAGGCCCTGTTTATGGGCTTTGCTTTCACAGCATCTTCTGCCTGCTTTGCTCTCTTTGCATTTCTCCACTTTGGCTTGAGGGCTTTGTCGTCTCTTGCCTGTATGATGGATCCGCTTCCTGTCTTCTGTCCTTTTGATCTCTTTCCCTCCCTGTCCCCATTCTTAGCCATTCTATGAAATACTGCCAGTTACATCTTCCTATATTCAGCTGTGATCGGGTTACTACCTATTGTCTAAGGAATACATTTAGCCTGGTAATCAAAACCATCTAAATTTGACCGTAACTCTGTTTACACCTTGACCTGCTTTCAAACAATATGACAAAAAATTACTGAAAACTTTCACCTACCACCATTCATGAAACTTTCTTTGCCTCACATACCCCTGAACTGGCCTATAAAAACCATTGGCAAAAATCAATTTGCCACCGGTAAAAATCTCAAAATCCTTTTTCAGTTTTGAGGTCCAGCCAAAAAAAAAAAAAGTTACATATTTATCAATATACTTCTCCTGCCTTCAGCCAGAAGTGGCATTTCCTATCTTAGTTTACATACCCCATGATATGCATCTGATGGGAAATTATATCATTCTTTGAATTTATATAGTCAGGAGTTTGGTAGATTTATTTTATACCCTGAAAGCTATAGCTGAGTTTAGCATATGTAGTCTCTTGCTGCTGCTGAGTCGCTCAGTCGTGTCCGACTGTGTGACCCTATGATGGCAGCCCATCAGGCTCCCCCATCCCTGGGACTCTCCAGGCAAGAACACTGGAGTGGGTTGCCATTTCCTTCCATTAACATTTATTAAATGTCCAACGACGTTCTTGTAATGCCATACCTTGCTGCAGGAGAAACTGATGTAACTGAAGGGTGGGAAAACCAATTGGAAAAGTTAATGGGACTCAAAAATTGTGTAGATAGGTTATTTTCTTTTAGTATATTGAAGCATTTTCTAATATTCAGAGAATATAATGATTATTTTCTTAATAGCTATAGAGTCCTTTGGTCAAATTTTATTGTTTAAACAGACCACTGATAGATTAATGGTTAACTAAAATACATTGCTGGCTGAATGCTGCATTCAACTGGATGAATAACAAGCTAGAATCAAGATCGCTGGGAGAAATATCAACAATTCAGATACGCAAATGATACCACTCTAATGGCAGAAAGTGAAGAGGAACTAGAGAGCCTCTTGATGAAGGTGAAAGGGGAGAGTGAAAAAGCTGGCTTAAAACTCAACGTTTAAAAAACTAAGATCATGTCATACAGTCCTACCATTTCATGACAAATAGAAGGGGAAAAAGTGGAAGCAGTGACAGAGTTAATTTTCTTGGGCTCCAAAATCACTGAGGACGGTGACTGCAGCCATGAAATTAAAAGATGCTTGCTCCTTGGGAGGAAAGTTATGACAAATCTAGACAGTGTATTGAAAAGCAGAGATATCACTTTGCCAACAAAGGTCCGTATAGTCAAAGCTATGGTTTTTCCAGTAGTCATATACAGATGTGAGAGTTGGATGATAAAGAATGCTGAATGCCGAAGAATTGGTGCTTTTGAATCGTGCTAAGGAATACTCTTGAGAGTCCCTTGGACTGTAAGGAGATCAAGCTGGTCAATCCTAAAGGAAATCAACCCTAAATATTCATTGGAAAGACTGTCACTGAAGCTGCAATACTTTGGGCACCTGATGCAAAGAGCCAACCCATTGGAAAAGATCCTGATGCTGGGAAAGATTGAGGGCAGGAGGAGAAGGGGGTGTGAGAGGATGAGATGATTAAATAGCATCACCTATTCAGTGGACATGAATTTGAGCAAACTCCAGGAGATAGTGGAGGACAGAGGAGCCTGGCATACTGCAGTCTATGGCGTCATAAAGAGTAGGACAGAACTTGGCAAATGAGCAACAATAAAATTCATTGCTAAGTTTTTCTTCTGCAGACTAATAATCATAATCTGGCATTTTTCTACTCTGAGACTGTATGGAGTTTTTGCCTGTCCGACTGATAGCATTCTCTCATAATTCTACCACTCTCTCTCAAAAAAAATTTTGTATAATGTTTCTCATAGCGTATTCTAAGGAGTGGACTAGTCTACGAGATGTTCTGGTTAGTCAAAACTCAGAAAGGGAGCATATTGTATCCCTTCCCGGATTTACTAAAGTGAAAGAGTCATCCTGTGTCTGTGTGAGACGGAAAGTTGAGAGCTGTTCAGTAGCAATCCAGAGGAGCCCCCAGAGGAGATGTGATCAGTGTTGGAACCTTAGGGAGACCAGGGCTCCTATCTGAAAGATTTGAGCCCGAGACACAACTGCATTGCCACGTGTCAGATGCCATGTTTCTGAAGAACTCCTGAAGAGAGTTTCTGAAGAACTTTGAATTCTTCTCTTTCCACCCAACCACCTTGGTTTTAGAGAAGAGATAGATTTATGAAGCCCTGTTTTTAAGGCTAATAAGTCTCCATAGAAGGTTTAGGATAAGAAGATAGAAGTGGGAAATGTCGAAGCCAGACACTGTGGTCTAGCTGCCTGATTTTCAGTAGCACTTTTGTATATGTGTTAGATCTGCTGAAAGTGACATAGTAGAAACTCAGCGATTCTTAACCTGAAACTCTGAAACTGAACCTGCTCAAACTGGAGGAAAATGTACCGTTTATGGACATCTCTCTGAGTGAGTCCAGAGCTTTCTCCGAATTCTTAAAAGCATCTGGACCCAAAGATGAAGAGCCAATAATGTACAGTGTGCCTATGATGTCTGTAAATCTCACTTCTCCGCCACCCAGCGTCCTCTTTCACTCACTTCATTTTCATACCATTGAGCTTCATTTGTCACGTTGCTTTTATTCTGTCTGTGTGTGCATTGATAAATGGATAAATGCATTGATAAATGGATAAACACTCTGCCTATAGGATGTAGGAAGAAGGAAGTTAACACTTCAATTGAATGTTTTGTTCACATTTAAGATAGTTACTTAAATGTATCACCAGCATATTTAGTCTTAAAGACATGGATGTTGATGGTCGTGGTAATCACCATAATAGCTTAATAGCTTATTAAAGACATCCAAGACTAGGTAATGTTTTAAGCACATTAATCATTATTGCATTGAATTATCATAACAGTGCTTAGAGGTAGGTATGACTATGCACATCGTAATAGGAGGTGATCATAGTTTTATGATGTTAAGTTCTTTGACGAGTGTCACACAGCTAGAAAGTGGTGAAGCCATTGTAGTTGTCTTTATGTCTGTCTTTTATCTGTTTATTGACCTGGTTTGCCTTCTTCTACTTACATCCTGTATTTCTCTGCCTTTCACTTCTTTTGTGACTACCATCACCACCCTCCGTAGAGTCAAACATCAGTAATTCCTCTGTTTTTTCTAAAACATTTATAGGCTATCTTCAATTTCCCATATCTACTTTTTTGGGTCAAAATATATGAAAAGAGAATGCTGTTATTTAGGCATACTAAAACTAGCAATGGCAATATATAAAACCAGTATTGTTTCATAGGGGAAAATTACTAGATCCTGAAAAATAGATGAGTAATTTTGAGACTTCTCCAGTAGCCAGTGGCTGAGACACTGTGATCCCAGTGCAGGAGGCCTGGGTTCAATCCCTAGTCGAGGAACTAGACCCTACATGTTGGAACTAAAGATCCCGCATGCCACAACTAAGATCACTCATAGCCAAATAAATAAATTGAAAAATAAATAATTGTAACAGTTAAAAAAAAAACAGAAATGGGCAATCTGTATAACTTAGTTGTATAATTGACACATTGTATAATAGATACATTTTTGACTGCAGCCCACCAGGCTCCTCCATCCATGGGATTCTCCATGCAAGAGTACTGAAGTGGGTTGCCATTTCCTTCTCCAAGGTATCTTCCCAACCCAGGGATGGAACCCACATTGTAGGCAGACACTTTACGGTCTGAGTCACCAGGGAAGTCCATAATAGATACATTTTTGTATAATAGAAACATTGAAACACTGATGGACAAGTGTTCTTTGGATCTGAATCTACATCCAAGCCAGCCAGGTGGTTGAAATTATGGGATTACAGGTTAGGAAATCATCCTCAAAGGAAAGACTGTGCATTGATGTCAAGTGTCTATTTCCATCCTAGGCCCAAACCTGCACCAATCACTGCTGAAATACAGAAAAAGATTTTGCATTTGCCAACATCCTGGGATTGGAGAAATGTTCATGGTATCAATTTTGTTACTCCCGTTCGAAACCAAGGTAAAAAAATGTCTGTTTTTTTTCTTTTTTATTAAATCATTCTGAAATATTTATTGAACATTTACTATGTACCAGGCTCTCACATTCTGGGGATACAGAGATGAAACTGGTATGATCTACATTAGTAAAGAAATAGAAAATCTATAGCTAATGAATAAATCTAATGAATACACACTTCTTCTTTTTGTATCCTTGACAGACACTGGTAATACCTGATCTCTCCAGCTGAGCTCAGCATTTCTTCAGTGTCCTCAGTATGTGTTCCAGATAGCTAGTGATATTCATTAGAGTGGTATATAAGCCAAACTCATTTGCACTCCAGGTTACAGAGACTTGTACAGAAGCAAAGAATTGCAGCTAAAATTAGTCTTTCTTGTCTTCCTTCTGCAGGTGGTTTGTTGGAATCTTTCATTTTTTTAACTGAAATATAGTTGACTTAGAATGCTGTATTAGTTTCAAGTGTACAGCAGAGTGATTCAGTTTATATATACTTTTTCAGATTCTTTTCCATTATAGTTTAAGATATTGCATATGTGATATGAATAAGTGATCTCATACGTTATTTGTCTTTCTCTGTGATTCACTTGGGCTTCCCCTGTAGCTCAGCTGGTAAAGAATCCACCTGCAATATAGGAGACCCTGGTTCGATTCTTGGGTTGGGAAGATCCCTTGGAGAAAGGATAGGCTACCAGCTCAGTATTCTTGGGCTTTCCTGGTGGCTCAGTCTGTAAAGAACGCCTGCAGTGCGGGAGGCCTGGGTTCGATCCCTGGTTTGGGAAGATCCCCTGGAGGAGGGCATGGCAACCCGCTTCAGTATTCATGCCTGGAGAATCCCGATGAAAGAGGAGCCTGGAGGGCTGATTTACTTAGTATGAGAATCTCTAGGTTCATCCATGTTGCTACAAATTGCATTATTTCATTCTTTTCATATGGCTGAGTAATACTCCACTGTGTGTGTGTGTGTGTATATATATACGCACACACCGTATCTTCTTTATTCTGGAATCCTTCTCTAAGTATCCACCCACTCTCCCCCCACCCCTCCCCCATCATTAGTCTAATTATAGGAGCCCAGAAAATGAATCCTTAATTTTTTTTGCTGATGAAGTAGATTTTTTGAATTGCGTAAGGATCTTTCAATTAACTTTACATCAGGATATGACATATAATGGTAAGTATTAACTCAGCTTCCCGGTGGAATGTTTACCAGCATTATCACTATAATTGCATTTTGTCAGTTGTTTCTGAAAATTAGATACAGTATGAGTAGATTTAATAACGTTGCCTCTAATAGCACTTGAGAGCAAATTATCTTAGCCTAAATTTTAGCCAACAATGATTGGAGAATCATTTATACAATGCTCAGGTTTATTACTTCTAAGCTCATTTTGAAGACAATTGTATGCAGGACTGATTTGTTACTATAAAGTGGGTATAGTATTTGCTGTCTGGAAACATTCTGATGGTGTCTCCTGAAAGGATTATAAATTAATAACACCCAAAGATAAATTTTCCTTCCCCTTTCCTAAAAATTCAGTAATTAGCCTCTGCCAGTTCTCAGTATTCACCACCACCCCTTCAGTTCATGCCCACTGCATTCTTAGAGAGTGTTCTGAATATACGGGGCTTTAGGCAAGTCTTGCAACGGCAGGGTTCCTGTCCTTTATCTGACACTGGAGGTCTCATCTCTTTGTCTTTCCTTTGTGCCAGTTATTCTTGGCCTCTTTGGCTCCAGAGAAAGTGTGGGTCCTGAAATCCATCCCTACCTTTCTTGGGGACAGCTTCTTTGAAAATGAGGGATTGGAAATTTAAAGGTAATTGAGAAATGAGTGGAAAGTCAGTTAAAAAGATTTTGATGTTAAGAGAGGATTAAGATTTATTCTGTCATCAAATAGGTTTCCTGTCCTTACTGGAGAGGATTAAGTAGACTTCCCTGGTGGCTCAGACAGTAAAGTGTCTGTCTACAATGCAGGAGACCCTGGATGGGGAAGATCCGCTGGAGGAGGAAATGGCAATCCACTCCAGTACTATTGCCTGGAAAATCCCATGGACAGAGGAGTCTGGTAGGCAACAGTCCATAGGGTCGCAAAGAGTCAGACACGTTTGAGCGACTTCACTTCTACACGTTGATTGTCGAGGGCTTAGCACATGGCTGTTCCCACTGTGTTGTGTTTATAGGGTATCCAACATGTCAGGAATTTTTGTTTAAAGGCTGAGGATATGAAGACTAATATGATACAGTCCTTTGTCCTAGAGACTACAGCTTAGCAAGACTTACAAACAAAACATTAAGACACAATATAACTGCTTTAAGTAGGGCGCTTAAAAAATTCATTCAGAGAAGGTTGGAGGAAAAATTTAGCTCAGCTCACTTCCCAAAAAGGTTTAATTGACTAGTGATGAGATAATAATTCGAAGGAAATCAGACTTTCCAATCCCAGATTCTCTGACAGTGTCTCTCTTGTAGCTGAGTAAAAGCTCTTGTTGTCTGTAATATTCCATATTCTTTGAGTGTTATAAATATGGTTTGTATAGACATGGGCAGTTTAAAAACAGAGGGCTTTGAGTGATTCATTGCTTTTAAATTGAGCCCTCATCTGTGGTATCTTCTCAGATATCTGAGAAAATAATGTACACTGGGTACACGGAGGTTCCTCTTTGGACTTCTTTGTGGTGTTCTGTACTTTATGAAAAAAATTATTTTCTCTTCCTACTAACTGGGCTACTTGGAAGTTTCCACTAACTTAAATACACCAGCGTCCTATAGAATTCAAAATTACCCGCAGTTCAGGGAACTCACAACTTTCTCTATTCAGAGAGCAAATTAAGAGTAATGAAAAACAAAAAAACCAAAAAAATTCCTGGGTAGAGGGATAAACTTTTACCCTAAACTTGTTAGGGTAAGTTTAAGCATCAGCCTTATAGCTAAGGTCTACTTTGCATGTGAGAGGGAAGAGAGCTAGGAAATTGGAAGAGACGGACTTTGCTTGTTCATCTCCCAGTTGTGCTGTCTTTATTACCGTGTCTTCAAGAGAGAAGGGGAGTGTCTTTCAAGTCACATTAATTGGGAAATGCAGAGTGGCTTCCTAACTTTAAAACTCTAGTTCATCTTAGTCCTGTTCTAACTATTGTTTCTACTAAAGCTGGAAGGCAGGGGCCTTAAACTGTTCCACCCTATTCCTTTTACACCCAAGATGACAAGAAATGTCAGAAAGGTCAAGTGAATTGCCCAGTCACATAGCTGACTGATGGGGTGAGCAGGAAGGGCAAAAAGGAATCCTGGCTCCTTACTACCGGCTCAGTGTGTTCACCACTGTTAGAAGGTGAAGGCTGAGAACTGACACGCAGGTAAGCCATGTGGCAATCACATTATCTATTTTAAGACTGTGGAAACTTGATTACTCCAGAACTCTGCCTGGGCCAACTCCCCTTCTTATTCTTTTCTTGTTGTTGTTTAGTTGCTAAGTCTAACTCTTTTGCGACCCCATGTACTGTAGCCCGCCAGGCTCCTCTGTCCACAGGATTTTCCAGGCAAGAACACTGGAGTGGGTTGCCATTTCCTCCTCCAGGGCATCCTCCCAGCCCAAGAACTGAACTCTTATCTCCTGCATTGGTGAGCTGATTCTTAACCAGGAAAGCCCTCCTATTCTTTCTTGCCCTGTAATCTTAAGAGAAAAGGGTCCTTTTGGAAGCTAGACTCTGGCCTTGACTTTTGAAGAGATGTTAATTACTTTGGCAGCTGACCTTTTGGGAACATCAGAGGCTTGAGGAAGATTATTTCCTTCCCTCTTTCTAATTTCTCTGGTAATAGCACATTCTGAGTCCTGGAATGGACATGTGGCCTGTCCCTCCCACGATACTGGATAGGCTGATAATGAAGGTTTAATACTTAAAGCCAAGAGAGTTATTTCCGTGGCTGCCATGGGCCAAGACTGCTAAATGGCCAAATTGGGATCGTTTCTAGACTCTCTTGTGATACTACTGATGTCTCATGAAAGGAACATTGGCTTTGCCATTTACTGTCACTCACCTAGTTCTCTGACTTTCTATCATGTGAAAGAGGAGTCCTAAGGGTAGTAGTATTTAGATGGCTTCCTAAACAAAATGGACAAGTTAATTTTGGTCTGCCGAGTAATTGGAAGGTGGGGAAAGGAAATTTGAGAATTCTTTAAAGTAGATATGGATCTGCAAATGGAAGAAAACGGTATTCCTGTGTTAGGAGGCAGCTAGGTGCTGGCATCTGCCGCCCTTTAGTTTGGTGACTGGCCAGGCCATTGCCTCTTTCTGAGTCTCCATGTATGCGTTGTCAAGTGAGTAGATTGTACACTAGATGGATTCCAAGGCCCCCTTCCAAATGTTTCTCTTCTAATGGTCACAATTGAGCAAAAGCAGTATGGATAAATCTGAGATGTTTATGGGGAGAATTTTGGGAACCATCAGAAATGGTAGCAGTTAAAGGGTAACAGGGCACTAATAGACTAAAAGTAAATATTGACTGTTTCCATTGAAATAGCTTTCTTTCCTGGCTATAAATATGTGTCTGCTTGTTCATAATCTGACTTCTTTCTACAGAGATGCACTGAGTTCCTTCATTGCATCAAGGTGAAGAAGACAGAGTTCTTGT
Source organism: Bos grunniens (assembly GCF_055505025.1). Taxonomy (NCBI): domain Eukaryota; kingdom Metazoa; phylum Chordata; class Mammalia; order Artiodactyla; family Bovidae; genus Bos; species Bos grunniens. The sequence goes on along the minus strand of NC_141193.1, from coordinate 44,347,323 downwards.
AAACACTCTAGGAAATTCATAGTTTAGTTTGAGAAAAACAGTATTAAGTAATTCAAGTAGAGTTTAGAATGTTCCCTGGTGGCTCAGATGGTAAAGAATCTGCCTGCAATGCAGGAGACCTGGGTTCAATCCCTGGGTTGGAAAGCTCCCCTGGAGAAGGGAATGGTTACCTCCTCTAGTATTCTTGCCTGGGGAATTCCATGGACAGAGGAGCCTGGCGGGCTACTGTCCACGGGGCCACAAAGAGTCAGACACAACTGAGCGACTAACACTTTGACTTTCTTGCATAGCACGCCGGAGATGGAGCTTAGAATATCCTGGTGCTCCTTGTTCCTAGGGAAGGACATGAATGAACATTTCCTTGGAGAAGAGAAAAACGATGCCCCTTGTATTTTTAAAGTGTAATGTTATGAATATTTTTCTGAGGAAGGCAGTCACTAAATTACTAAATTCAGATTTATTAAAGAGAACAAAGGCAGCATTCTCTTTATGTAGAATGAGTTTTGTTAGTTTTTTGGGGTTTTTTAAGTTACTAGTAAATTGAATAATATATCAACTTCATTTAATTTCCAGTGTCTTGGCTGCAGGAGATCTTGGATGCAGGATACCTGGGTTCAATCCCTGGGTCGACTGAGTGACTAGCTTTCACTTTGGGGGGTTTTGGTACAAGTATATCTCCATGTAGAATTTACATCAATGGCAGAGGTAAAAGAGGCCATGTTATAATAGAGATGTTAAAATTATGTTCATTTCTTCCTGGAATTGTAATAAGTGGAAATCTAGTTTTATTACATACATGCCATATTTTATTCTGTGTATAAATTTCTTCTACTCACATATTGAAGAATCAGATTAAAAAATATCATTATGTAAATTACCTCATAATACAGTATGTTTTTCTTCTTTTGAAGTAGCAACTATATTCCTAGCATATGCTTTGTAAGTAAATTCATTTTGTCTTTGCCAGAGCATTCAGGTATTAAATTAAGCTGTTTTCTTTTCCTTTCTCCCCTACTTCCATCCAACCACTTTTCAATTTATTTTCAATTTCACTACCTCCATCTGCTTTAATATCTTTACTTCCTTATTGAATACTTTAAATACCATATTGGTCATTATATAATAATTACTCTTTTTGTTACATTTTCCCTGGTTGAGTCCAACTCTCTATAATGATACACCTATACTTGAGCCATTCTTAGAGTTAATTCCACCCAACAAGTTGCCTTAGAAAACATCTCTCTAGAGATATTTAGAAGCTCAGTTCGTATGTATTCCTCCCTAATTTTCTTTCAACTTGATGACTCAGAATGTTGCAGATGTATCAATATATCATTTCTTCATTATTAAGAATATTGTCAAGTGCTTTGCAGAAGTTAGGAGGTTTTTTCCCTCCCAAAGCATTCTCAAGGAAAGTCCCATGTAGTAATATTTGCCTTCAGTGAAAAAGCTGAAATCTTAAGATTTGCCTGTAAGGTCAGTAGCGTTCATTGATTGAATCTCCTTTATTGTGCTAATCCTTAGGAACAAAAGCAGCAACACTCAATATAGCTATATTAATGTATTCATCCACTCAGGTTTTCTTTGGCTTTTGTTGAGGGCATCAGAGTCTCTTAGGTTATATGTCTTCCTTTTCCATCACCAGGGTCTTGTGGAAGCTGCTACTCATTTGCTTCTATGGGGATGATGGAAGCAAGAATCCGCATACTAACCAACAACACTCAGACCCCGATCTTGAGTCCTCAGGAGGTTGTGTCTTGCAGTCAGTATGCTCAAGGTAAGTGTTGTGTTTCAGGCACTGTGGAGCTGTGTGTAGTTTGCCATTGTTGGCAAAACCATCAGGATGGGGGGTAGAGAGAGCACAGTGTCTGCTCTCAGAAAACCTGGGTGCAAGTTCTGGCCCTGTCACTCACTACTTAGTGCTTTCTCATGGAACTCACTGTGGCATCCAGCACAGTGTCAGGAATCGCTATAATCTGAGTAAGGACGGGCTCTCTGGAGCCTCTTACATTCATTACCCAAGAGTGGTCAGAACCCTGAGGGAGCAGCTGTTACGCTACATATAGACAGGGGACAGACATGAAGCTGTTCTCTAGGATTTTGAAGACCTCCCAGCTTCTAACTACGAGTTTCAGTTCCAAATAAGGTCTCACTCTGAAACCTAATTCTTATTGAAAGCGTATGAACACTAGTTTCTCTCTAGAAGGATGTAAAAGTTTTGTATGTAGGCTTTCAGAACAGGGCATATATAAGGTATGTAGAAAGCCAGTGGATTCAGGGAGAAATCGTCTCATTTGGAAGTTTGATGCTGTCATCCCCACCCAGATTTGGCTGCTTGAAAGCTTCTCAGTTCACCAGTGCAACTGCTGGTGTGTAGTTATTTGTCAGTGAGCCTTTTATTCTTCCTGAGATACTTATTAAACACCCACATTGTGACTTCTGGGCCCCGAAGACTCTAAAGTATCAAGAGAGTGACCTCATGAAGCTTACAGTAAAGTGAGGAAAATAGAAATTCAGTGAGTATGAGAACAATGAAGGGAAAGTACAGGGTTATGGATGTGTATACAGGCATAGCTTGGTGTGTTGCTCTTCTCAGACACGGTGTGTTTTTACAAATTGAAGGTTTGTGGTGACCTGCGTTGAGCCAGGCTGTCAGCGCCATTTTCCCAGCAGCGTTTGCTCACTTCTTGTCTCTTTGTCACATTTTGGTAATTCTCAAAATGCTTCCAACCCTCCCCCCAGCAAAACTATTATGACTCACTGAATGCTCTGGTGATGGTTAGTGGGTTTTGTTTTGTTTTGTTTTGTTTGCAATAGAGCATTTTTAAATTATGGTGTATGTATTGCTTCTTTTGGAAAACATGAACACTTAGTAGACTACAGTAAACTGTAAACATAATTCTTATATACCCTGGGAAAACAAAGCATTTGTGTGGCTTTCTTCATTGTGATATTTGCTTTATTGTGGTGATCTGGAACTGAACCTGCAGTGTCTCTGAGATATAATAGGGCCAGGACTGGAGGGAAGGATATGGGGACCTGATTCAGACTTTTCTGCAGGAGACGGTCAGAGAAGACTTCCTTGAGGAAGCGTCTGCCTATTTAATAGTGACAATAATTGCAAGCTTTTATTGCTTTTACATGACTTAATCCTACGAGGAAGGTGCAAGTGCTATCTATATTTTACAGATAAGTAAACAGAGGTACAGGGAAATTAAATTCTTAACACAGTTTTGGATTTGAATCTACATAGGCTTCAGAGTCCACATCAGGGACCAAATAAATGTCTGTCAGATAGATGGGGATGAAAGGGTAGTTAGCTAGATGGCTGATGGAAGGGTGAATGGAGCGGTATTTAAGCCAAGAGCAACTTCCAGGGGTGACATAAGAATAGTGGGCTTCCTTGGTGGCTCAGTGATAAAGAATCCACCTGCCAATGCAGGGGACACGGGTTCTATCCCTGGTCCGGGAAGATCCCACGTGCCACAGGACAGCCGAGACCAGGATCCACATCTGGGGAGGTGCCCAACCAGAGAGGCACTGCGATAAGAAGCCCGCCCGCCACAGCTGGAGAGGAGCCCCCGCTCGCCACGACCGCAGAAGGCCTGCGCGCAGTAACCAAGGCCCGTCACAACCAAATAGCAAATAAATCTTTAAAAACAAATTAATGGAGTCAAAAACACGTGAAACAGGACAGTTTCTCCTGTAGCCTTTTCTGACAGACGGTGGTAACCCTGTGTGTTCTTCACCCGCAGGCTGTGAAGGTGGCTTCCCTTACCTCATCGCAGGAAAGTATGCCCAGGACTTTGGGTTGGTGGAAGAGGACTGTTTCCCCTACACAGGCACGGATTCGCCATGCAGACTGAAAGAGGGCTGCTTCCGGTACTATTCCTCCGAGTACCACTACGTGGGCGGTTTCTACGGGGGCTGCAATGAAGCCCTGATGAAGCTTGAGCTGGTCCATCAGGGGCCCATGGCCGTCGCCTTTGAAGTCTACGACGACTTCCTCCACTACCGCAAGGGCGTCTACCACCACACGGGGCTGCGAGACCCTTTCAACCCCTTCGAGCTGACCAATCACGCTGTGCTGCTGGTGGGCTATGGCACTGACGCGGCCTCTGGACTGGATTACTGGATTGTTAAAAACAGCTGGGGCACCAGCTGGGGTGAGAACGGTTACTTCCGCATCCGCAGAGGAACCGACGAGTGTGCGATCGAAAGCATAGCGCTGGCGGCCACCCCGATTCCTAAGTTGTAGGGTGTACCTCGCAGGGTTTCACGGTGACCACCGCCAGCCAGGAAGGGAAGATGCCTTATTCAGGGACTGGAGACATGTACGGTATTGCTACTGCAGTTTCAAAAGGTTATAGATAGCTTCCTGTGAAGATCTGTGCCTTTACAATTAAAAGTGCCCTTGATTTTAATTTTAATACACTTTCCCCCTGAAAAGCAGTCTGCTTTTTCCTCAGTACTCTGTTCAGTGCGGTTTTTATGGAGGATGGTGAGAGACGAAGTAATGGATTTTGCTAATCATTTTGTGATTCAAACGCATGCTGTATTTTAAAACAATCGACAGAACCACACAGGCTTATTTTTAAATTGTATAAATCATGAGACAATGTGACAATGGTTATTAAAATTAAAAATTTTTTTATAAATATTCAAGTGATATGAAAAAAAGAAAAAATATTCAAGTGATATGTACTATGGAATTTATGTATGTGCTTAAGAGAATTTTTACTCTTGACTCCTTCTGTTATATTTATTTATTTCACATATGTAAATACTTGAAAAAGAAAACTCATTTCAGGGTATCTCCACTAAAAACAAAATTATGAATCTTTACAATAGGGGGTATATGCAATTGAAATCTAGTGAACTGTTCTCCGGTGGCTCAGTGGTAAAAAATCTACATGCAATGCTGGAGACTTAGGAGATGCTATTTCTATGCCTAGATCAGGAAGATTCCCCTGGAGGAGGAAATGGCAACTCATTCCAGTATCACTGCCTGAAGAATCCCATGGACAGAGGAGCTTGGCGGGCTACAGTCCATGGGGTTGCAGAGTCAGACACGACTTAGTGAATGAGCATGCATGCATGAACCCTGAAAAGTTATCTCCTGGGTATTTGAGGAGCCAGGGATTATAGAGAAAAGAAACTCCAGTTTTGATGAGTCTGGATATTGGTTAAAACGTTTTACAGCGTATCTTGCCCTTGAAGGTATTGGTTAGCCTTCACTGGCTGAGCAGTAATAGCCCAATAAGTGGAATATTAGCAGTTTAGATTTGGTCAGGTCTTTGGGATCTCCGGGCTTCCCTGGTGGCTCAGACGGTAAAGCATCTGCCCGCAATGCGGGAGACCCGGGTTTGATCCCTGGGTCGGGAAGATCCTCTGGAGAAGGAAATGGCAACCCACTCCAGTATTCTTGCCTGGAAAATCTCATGGATGGAGCCTGGTAGGCTACAGTCCATGGACTTGCAAAGAGTCGGACACGACTGAGCAACTTGGGATCTCCAAGGGATATTTCAGAGATGTGAAACCTCCAGACTGAGTAAACAGATAGGATCCAGTAGAAATGATAGATCAGGCAAAATTAGGCAAATTAGTCAAAGCTCTAAACCATAAATAAGAACCATAAGGCTTCTAGAACTGACAGGAACCCTAGAGATCATAGAGATCATGCCGTCTTACTTTCTCTTAATCAGAAAAAGAAACTAAGGCTCACTCAGTGGGCAAGTGACTCATCCAAGGTCAAATGATGAGTCTTGATTAGAACCTAGATAAAGTCTGGCTCTCCTTGAGTGCCTTAGACACTGAATCTCTGCACTTTCCACCAGAGGGTCCAAAATCACCGAGGATACCAGGTGCATACTTGGAAATTTCACATTGACATGTGAAGTCTCAGAGCTTTGTCTTAAACCCCATGTCCTTCTTGCATTGCAACTCACTACAATGACATTTTTGCTCTTAAACTGAAGCATATTCCAGGAGTTTGCCTTGTTTTTAAAGGGTGGCCCCTGGCACATGGCCACATACCTTTGACCTTTTTACCACAGGATGACAAAGAGGCAGACACTCTGAGTAGCAGGTGTAACCAGAGTCCTCATTACCTGGAAGACCTCCAAGGAGGTATATTTTCTTTGTTACTGTTACTTGTTGAATATAGTTTATGCTTAGCCTTGTTGCTATATGAATGTGTAAATAAACTTTGCAATGAGGCAGGAATTCATTTTTCACTAAAATTTATAAAGATACATCAGCTTAATACCTAAGATTTTCTTTAACCTGTAAACATGAGCCCATCCTTTGGTTTTTATTTGGATATCAGTTAGCTGACCCACGGGAGAGCATGTCCAAACTTTTCCATAATCTCATGAGGGCCCTGGCTGAGCTCTGAAGGAAAATTGTTGGCCCGTATCATTCATTAAATACTTGAGGAAATATTAAAGGACTAAATACAGCCATGGTCTGGTCTCACAAGCATGATTAGTTGAGGACAAACAACGGTTTGAAGAGGCCCCAAGTTTTCAGAGATTGCAAGCAGAATCACCCAGAAGCTCCAATTACACTGCCCTCCAACTTGCATTTTTCTGCTGTGAGACGTCTGCTTTTCCTGTGACTCTACAAGAGAAAGATCACCATTTCATGTGCAGTGGTGGAATTAATTCAAGATGTTGACTGAATGGAACATCATGGTTCCTCAAGCCACGTCATTAAACTGTTAAACTACAAAAAGTAGCTAGTTGCATTATCTAAAAATTTTTTATATCAGAAAAGAACAATCATCAAAAGAACATATCATCAGAACATATCATCAAAGTCTGTTGAGAAAGTGAGCTCTAAGGGGAAAAAAAAAAATGAGTTTGGGAATTCTGGTAAGCCTCCCCCAAAACACTCCCAGAAAAGCTCCAGTGGTAATGTGCATTGATGATACCACTGGCCACAAAGAAAACAACAGCTTTAGCTGGGCAGTCCAGCACAGACGATCCTGACCCTGGTGCTCTAGTGCCTAGGAGGGATTGCTGGCTCTGCCACACGAGCTCTGAAACCTAGGGCAGCTTACTCAGCCTGCCTGTGCGTCTGTTCCCTCATCTGTAAAACGGGGATAATGGGGTAAATATCTATCCCTGTGTGAACGCTTCCTAAACCCTTGCTGTTACAATAAAGGAACCAAATGGGTTTGCACTTTTGAATGACATTATTTGCTTTATTTAAGGTCAGGCCTTACCCCATCCCAAGCAGGTAAACAAAGATAGATTCAGATAATGAAGTTTCCCTGACCTTTCAGACTTACTGAACTCTGATTTCTAACCTGGTCTCAGGAACTGACTAGATTTGGACTGTAAAGGATATATGTATCTACTTCTCAGAGCTCCGGGGGTTAAATGTCTTCACGAATGGAAAGCATGTGCAACTGTGCTTGGAACACAGTAAAGAGTATGTAATTATTAGTTACTGTTCAAGTCATCTTTTTCCCAGATTCAGATTGTAAAATAATCTTTTGCTTTGGGGAAGCAACTGAGATGTATTTCTGTTAAACAAGCTCAACTCTGCTGAGAGGGTAGAGGAGGGGTTTCAGAGAGATTTTTTTAAAGGGAGTAAAGAACAGGAACGTGGCACAGAGAAACCTACAGAGAAGAATCTTCAAAAACTTTGTGAATTAGGGAGACGATTTTGATTTTCTGGAACTGAGGTTTTACATTCCCCACCACATCATTGCCTCGCCTGCTGCCTTTGTGGAAAGAATTGTGACGGGCGATCAGGTTTAGATGGCTACAGCAGAGTGGAAAATCAGGCCCCAGCTGAGAGCAAGCAACTTTGAAGCAAGAAAGTCTAAAGGTTAAGCTAAGGTTGTAACAATTCAATTTTTCTAATCAGGATTTTCCTATTAGAATAAGCAACAGATTCACGAAACAACAGAGCTGGTAGGCCATCTATTCCACCTCTGTCATTAACATAAAAATGGATTCAGTGAGCTGGACATGCCTAGCTAATAAAGATAAATTTAGACCCCGGTGTGTGACAGACTTTCTACTGTACCTGCTGCCTCCCAATTAAGAAAAATGGAGAAAGAGATATAAATGTTACAAGACAAGCTGACCTTGTTCTGTAAAATCATTTCTAAGATCCTTTCCAGTTCTCAGAAATCCTATTCTGAACACTTGGTGGCAAGTTCTCTAAGCTCTAATCCATGCGGGGTGGCTTGGGAGATTTAATCTTAACAGTTTTCCTCTAAATACACTGATGTTTATATTTATTAACTGTAATAAAGATTTTTTTTTTGGACTATGGTTAAGTAGAAACTTCCTGACCAAGACAGGCAAGCTTAAGACATAAATTCTTCAGCTCGACAGCAAGCGCATGGACTTGAGTTTGTACATTGGTCATGGGTTAGCTAGCGATTGGGCCTTAGTTTCATCAGCTATAAAATACTGACCTCATTGAACTGTAGTTCTGATTAAAAGTGGATTTGCCTGAAATCGCCTAGACTGTGAAATAATTGAATCCTTAGCCTGCGTTATGGCTGCTCTGCACAATGTCCTCTTGATGACAGCAAACCAAAGCGGCAGGAGGTAAAACAGCCCTCGGACTCACGCCTTCGTTGGTGTCTTCGTTTTCCTTTCAGAAGATCGTTTATATCAAGATCCCTTTTTCCTACACGAAGAGAAAGCAGAAGTAAGAAATTAAACTTCTCCTTTTCCTGTTTTGAGGATGTGAAGCTGCTATGTTTTGAGTTTGAACTTTCTAGCCTAAAAGGCAATTTGCTTTTTGAAATTCAAATTCTATAGGTAGTTAACCAAGGAAAGACTGTGATGAACTCCAAACTGCCCAAATTGAGGGGAAAAAAAGCAGATGTGTTTCTTCCTCTAATGCAAAAGGTCTAAAGAGATTGAAATCCTAGCAATCAATTGGAAAGAAATAAGTTGGAGAAATAACCTTCCCTTGAGGAAATGAAGGAAATGCCAGGAAGCTAAGATTGTGCGTTAAAGTAATCATTGAGATGATTTGTGTGTGTGTGTGTTTCCTGTAAGGTATTTCTTGCAGCTTCAAAAGTATTGAATAGTTTCAAGTGAAGTATAAGATAAATGATAGAAAATGAATGCTTTTAGTATCAGATTTTTCTACCGCGCCCCCCCCATTCTCTCATTTGAGGGGTTTCTGGACAATTAAGAGAAAAGCTTGTTTTCCCTCTAGATAACTATTCTTATGCCCCCATATGCACAGTATTCCCAAGAGATAGTAGACACAATCCCAGTTCTGCAGACTGAAATTCAGCAGAGCAAAAAGAACAGGTCTATGAAGAGAAAGCAAAAGAGCACTGTGTCCTGAAAATACCATGTACTCTGGAATCAGACAACCTGTGCTCCTCCAGTGATTGTTATTTAGACCTTAGTCCAGTCACTGAACAGAGATCTATAGTCTTCAGTGTTCACTTGTTAAAAAGTGATGCCAGGGAATTTCCTGGCGGTCCAGTAGTTAGGACTTGGAACTTTCACTGCTGTGGCCTAGGTTCCATCCCCGCTTGGGGAACTAAGATCCCTCAAGCCATGGGGTATGGCCTAAATAAAGAAATAAATAAAAAAACAAAAGGTGATGCCAATATCTACAATCAAGGGTTGTGGCCAGGTTTCAAAAAAGCTGTGAGTATTTACATACTACCTGCCTGTGTAAAAAAAAAAATTTTAAGTTTTCAGGTGCTTTACAAAGGAAAAGATGCGGTACAAAATACGTTTAAAATAAGTGAGCAAACTGAAACCCAAAGAAGTTTAAGGTGGAAAAGTAGGATGTGGCTGTGAATAAAGTCTGAACAGAGTCTAGCACATTACCTGTGAGAAATGGAACATTTCCTGCCAGGTCAGTAAACAGAGGACATCACAGTCATCAGCAATTGCAGCGGTGAGCTGGTGAGCCCAGAGGGAACTCAGGCAGGAGAGAACACCTGCCCTCTATTAGCCATCATACTGCAGCCACTCTCTAGGGTGAGACCCAAGGAAACTCAGGACGCAAAAATAGTGGCCCTAGATAGCTGAGGTACATATCAAAGGGACAATTTCAGTGGGCCCAGACACTTGAACCCTCCCATAAACAGAAAAGTGCTAAATTCCTTAACTTGGGCTGTTTAGCTTTTCTCTAACAATAATCTTTTGATGTACCGACTACCTGCCCTTTGTTGCAAAGCTGCTATAGAAGCTGGTTCCTCCCCTTGCCTCCCTGGAGGAGTTCTCTCACAGTTGTTCGTGATGCTGCCTCTTGGGCTCGAAGTCCTAAAAATTCCCCCTGACTCAAACAAAGCTCTCAACTTCTGGGTTGTGCATTTAAGTCCACAACTGATACATGGGGATCCCACTCAAACACTGGTTCTCAACCAGAAGTGACTTTTGTTCCTCAGGGGACATCTGGCAACGTGTGTAGACACTTGGGTTGTCACACTAGGGGAGGAGATGCAGTCTCCAGTGAAGAATTATCCAGCCCCATATGTCAGCAGTGCCCAGGCTGAGAAAGTCCAAGCTACAACATGCCAACTCCTTTAAGCTTTCTTCCCTGCCACCAAATGAATGTTACTGACTCTGGAGGATGGAGAGAATTCTGAGATTATCCCAGAAGCTTCCAGAACTTGGGCTAAACTTCGAAGAATCAAGAGGAGTAGTAAAAGTCAAGGCCCAGGGAGTGAAGGCTAACTGACGTCATGAGACCAGAGAAGGGCTCTTCCCTTCCGTTCTGAGACGACAGGCTGAGCCCGTTCTGCAGGACCTCCCACCTGATAGGAACCCACTGAAACCATATGTTCCAATGGGAACTTGACTGATGGAGGAGAGACTGGATGAATCCTTATTCTAAAAAAGGAAGAGGGGAGCAAGTGAGAACATAGAATGCTAATTGGAGGTCCTTGTGTGTAAGACCCTGATGCTGGGAAAGACTGAGGGCAGGAGGAGAAGGGGATGGCAGAGGATAAGATGGTTGGATGGCATCACTGACTCAATGGACATGAGTTTGGGTAAACTCCAGGAGTTGGTGATGGACAGGGAGGCCTGGTGTGCTGCAGTTCATAGGGTCGCAAACAGTCAGACACAACTGAGCAACTGAACTGTGTGCAAGAAAATTCTGCCGTAGAAGATGAACACACCATTTCAACCCACCACACCTTTGAGCAAGATAAGGACAAGAGAGGTTGTAGTATTTTTGCTTACAAAGAGCATTTAGTTGTTGTTTGAACCCAGGTCTCTACGTGGTAGAACCACAGAGCTCAACTACTCTATATTCCTCCCTCAAGATGTCTTTCCTGTGTTTTTCCTTGTGGTGTGTTGATTCTTCAGGTCCTGGTCTGTAGGTAACTATTATACTTGCTCAAATCCTGAGAGATTAAAAATATATGCCTTCAGCATCTTAAAGCAAGATGAAAAAAAGAAGGGTGATCTCAGAGAGAGACATTAAGTCAGGAGAGAAATGGTGGGAAAGGGATGACATGCTCTGTCTTAGACGCGTTGCATTTCAGCTGACCACTGCACAAGCAGGGAAAGCTTCTCCTTTCAACATGTGTCTCAGCAGAAAGGTGATAGCTAGTCTCCGGAAGGATTTGGCAAACCTAATGTTTAGCAGATTTGCAACAATAGCTCTAAGCTCAAATGAAAGATATTTTCTGGCAGTGCATCTGGCCCTCCAAGGGAGAGTGGATTCTATTACTTGGAGTCACATGGCAAGGAAGGTATTAAGAGTAACAACGTCTTTCCAGTGTAAAATTAATTAATTAATTAATTAAAGACGAAAAATGAGTGAGGCCTTCTCTGCTGTATTCCATGTACCTTGGAATGTTGGTAGAAAAGATATCACCGCAGGACGGGTTCACAGAACACATTTGTGTGTCCTGTGCAAGTTTAAAGCCAGTCAGGGACTCTTTCTATATATTTGAGCTGCCTAGCTGTTGGGCTTTTGAAGTTGGGAGATAATAAAAAGAGAAGAAAAAATGGTTCCTGCGATTTTTGCATAAATTTTTATTGAATTCAGCTCAGAGCCCTTTTTTCATGAGGAGTGCTGGCTTTGGCAAGCGTCCAGAAAAACATCTCTTAGGGGAAGCCTCTCTGTTTTTGTTTTGGAGCAGCTTTGCAGAATTAATCACAGCATTATTTACAGTTGTAAGAATTTGGAAACAACCTAGAGGTCCAGGAGATAGGAAATAGATCATTTATAGTACATAGGCTTGACAATGTATTATACAGTATTAAAAATAACTATGCCACCAGTGTGACAACAGTAAGAAATGTCTATGTTATAATATGTAGAAAAAATGATACTGTGTTGTGTTACATAAAATGCGAGTGGGCATATAAGCACCTTTAAAAGGGCAGAAGGATTATGAATGGCTAAAGTTGTTTCCTTTATTGGTTTTGTTATAACAGCTATGTTATAAATAACAGAAAATGTAATCAAAATTTGCATGGTGGCCCAGAAGCCTTCATCACATAAATATGCTCAATTCTTTTTTGCCTCATAAAAAAGCCACCAATTTTTCATCCTACAAAGTATATCACATTATTCTTTCCTTCTCTCAACACCTAAGCTTCTTCAAAGAAATTTTTTTTTACCTTCTTGCTATGTGTTTTCTCCTTAATCTAATGACATCTGCCTTCCACCAGGTCACTTCTTTGAAATTTTTCACATTAAGATAAGCAAAAAACACCTTATGTTACTAAAAGCAGTTTTCAATGTTTATCTCAGTATTTGATATTTGGCCATGCCTTCCTTAACTTTGCACCTCTCAGCTTTCAGATCTCTAACTATGTCTTTGCAGTTTTCAGGCTCCTAGTCTTCTACCCGGTCCTCAATTTTACTATTCCTCCAGCTTCTGTACAATCCTCTTCTCCCCATCACTATATCTTTTCTCAAGCTGAGCTTTTTTACAGTCAGTATATATTATTTATGAGCTGGAAGAACCCCAATTTAGCCTCCCTCTCCAGAGCTCATGTATTAGTTATCTACTGTGGCATAACACACTACCCAAAGACTCAGTGGTTTAAACCAACACAGGTTTATTACCTCACATTTGCGGTGGGTCTGGAATGTGGGTGCAGTCTCACTGGATTCTGTGCCTCATGGTCTCTCACAAGGCTGCAATCAAGGTGTCAGCCTATGGTCTGTCGTCTCATCTGAAAGATCAGAGACTGTAGGCAGTATTCAGTTCCTTGCAGGTTCTTGGATGAAAGGCATTAGACCCTTGCCATCTGTTGACCAGAGACCGTCTTTGGTGCCTTGCTATATGGGCTTCTCTAATGTGAGTGTACCTAAGTGTGCCAGTTATGATAGAAATAGAGGGCGTGTACTAGCAAGGTAGGAGTCACCATCTTTGTAATCTAATCATGGAAGAAATAGCCTTCTCAGTGGTTCCATATTCTATTGGTCAGAAGCAAATTCCTCAAGGAGAGAGTATTTCAGAAAGCTTGACTACCAGGAGATAGCGATCACTGGGTCTGTCGTAATGATGCCTACCATAGCTTTAAACCAGATATTTCCTTTCCTACTTGTACCTAGATATACAAACCCATTAGCCAGTGCAAAATGCAAAAATCTGAATATATCATCTTTCTCCCATCCCCAAAGCCAGCTCACTTTCATCCTTCTGGTTATTGGTTGGCTCCCTCATCCACCCAGTTTCCAAAATCAGAAACCTAGGAATTCCATTGGGTCGTTCCTCTTCCTCACCCACGATGTTCAGTTAGTTGAACATGCTCAGTTGTGTCTGACTCTTTGCCACCGCGTGGACTGTAGCCCCCCAGGCTCTGGATCTGTCCTCCCGCCAATTCTAATTTCTAAATGCCTATTAGATCTGTCTCTCTGCACACCTGCCTTAAACCTTCGTGATCTGTAACTTGTGTCACTGTTATGTCCTCCTAGTATATGTTTCTACTTCCAGCCTTGCCCTCCCCACAGCAATGTTGACAATGTCACAGTTCTGTTTAAAATCTTTAATGGCTTCCCAGTTTGGGCATATTTCAAGGTAGACAGGCTCACAGTATAAAAACGCACATTCAGTAAACCTGTGGTTTTCATAATGCAGACTACAGAAATTTAAACCCAGCAAAATCTTCTTGGCTGGTAGGGATACACAGTATTTGAGAGACAAATATTATGAGGAAAATAGCTTTCTCTTTGAAATTCCTAAATAGAATTCTAGTGGTTTAGTGTGGTGTCTCAAATACGGCAGATGTAAAGTCAAAACAGTTGTGTCTGTCTTTGGTAACTGCCATCAATTTTTCTTTAAAACATTACTTTTTGGAAGCCTGAATTCCTCAAAGGTATTTTCTATCAGATGACAAAGTCCAGTCATATAACTTTCCAGGCATTTTTGTCTATTAAAACTTTCCTAACAGTTCTCAGAAACTCAGCCCTAACTATCCCAATGACTCATCTCTCAGAGTCTCTGCCAGCCCACAGGATGATAGTATAAGGACAGGAAGATGTTCCTATGTGGTCAAAGGCAAGGACCTGCACGTAACAGATCAAACTGTGATTCCTCCCCAGACCATATTCCATTATAGTTTCTTGGAGTTCAGCAATGTTGTCTGCTTTTAAATCTCCCTCTTGTTCTACTCTGGCCCCATGGGATTGAATGACTGAGAGTGAAAAATGGCACTTCCTGATAACATGCTGCTGCTGCTGCTCAGTTGCCTCAGTCGAGTCCAGCTCTGTGCAACCCCATAGACAGCAGCCCACCAGGCTCCTCTGTCCCTGGGATTCTCCAGGAAAGAACACTGGAGCGGGTTGCCATTTCCTTCTCCAATGCATGATGCATGCTAAGTTGCTTCAGTCGTGTCTGCCTGTCTGCAATGCTATGGACAGCAGCCCACCAGGCTCCTCTGTCCATGGGGTTCTCTAGGCAAGAACACTGGAGCAGGTTGCCGTTTCCTTCTCCAGGAGTTATAACATGATTGGTTGTTAAATATTTTCCTAATTGTTGTCCCCAGAAGGTACTGATACCAGTTCTGGAATGTTTGGCTGAGAGCTGTCTATGAAGTTGTCTATCAGAAGCAGACCTGATAAGCCAACTATAAACTGGAGGCCAAACACCTGTGCTTATTTTAATGTGTCATCATTATCCTTGAGACAGAACTCACAGGATTCCCTAAAATACACATCCTCCTTAAATTCAGTTTAGCTGGATCAATTTGCCAGGCCTGGAAAACAGTTGACACTTGTTATCCTGACAGCCCCATTCAAAAATGAGATATGAAAAATAACATTTTCATGGGGACATATGGGAAAGAACTATAAAAACCCCAAAGACTTGGTTTGGCAGAAATATTTTCCCATGCAAAAATGAATAGTGTTTCTGGCACTTGGCTGTAGTACTTTGCAGCTGGCAGCCGAATTATCTTGGTCTCTGCCCAAAACTCTGGCCTCAAAAGCTGATCTTCAAATCTTCTGTGTTAAAAAAGGATTTAAAACGCTTAATGACCATTTACATGTCAGAAATGAATCATTATGTTAACCTGATTATGAGTCACTGTGCCCGTCCAAGTAGTTAGAATGGTGAAATAACTGCTTTTTGAATGGAAGTGTACTGTTCATATGCACGTGTGCTAAGTCGTTTGAGTTGTGTCCGGCTCTTTGTGACCCTGTGGACTGTAGCCCACTAGGCTCCTCTGTTTACTG
The DNA here is from genome assembly GCF_055505025.1 of Bos grunniens. NCBI lineage: Eukaryota > Metazoa > Chordata > Mammalia > Artiodactyla > Bovidae > Bos > Bos grunniens. Next base: position 44,331,678 of record NC_141193.1, on the reverse strand, counting down.
AATTCTCCAGGCCAGAATACTGGAATAGGTCGCCTTTTCCTCCTCCAGGGGATCTTCCCAACCCAGGGATTGATCCCAGGTCTCATGCATTGCAGGTGAATTCTTTACCACCAGAACCACCAGGCAAAGCAAAATAATCTCTCAGAGAGATAAGACAGGGTTTAGCAGTCTATTTTATAGGTATAATAACAGGTTCTGTGACACCAAAAGCCTGGCTCACAGTACTTGTAAGAACTAATACCTGAGCCCAGAACTTTAGACATAAGTCTGGTCTCTATTTTGCCCCATTCTTGTCAATGTATATTTTCTGAAATGCAATGTTTCAGGCACTAAGATAATAATTCTTCCTTGAACGGCACCTGACTAAAATTATACACCCCTCTTAGCCAAATAATGACTTGGAGAATTATTTATGCTTTCCTTACCATTAATACTTCTCCACTATTTGTGAATGTAATTATCCTACCCATGATTGATCTATTACTATAAAACAGGTATAGGCTTGGTTGTCTACAAACATGCCCATAAATGAATATGTCCTGGTCCATAAATTAGGATCAGCTATGTTCTTTTTTCCTAGAAAATTAATTTTGCCAGGATTCCTTGTAATTCACCATCCTCTAACCCATATCCACATATCATTTAATCTTTGGGACCTCCAAATGGGTCTTTGTTATGAGACAGTAACATAACCTGTCTCTTCTTTGTCAAAACCCAATAGCTTTAATTCACTGTCTTTCAATTAATCAGATAATTTAAATTCTGTGTTATTTCAATCTTGTGCATATTGCTTTCTATCACCCTATGTCCTTTTTTTTAAAGAAGGGAGAGCAGGAGTTGATGAGGGAGGAGTCAAAAGGGCAGCCTTATAAACCAATGCTTGTCCAATAATCAAGGGCCTCTGAGGTGGGTTGCGGTGGAATAAAAGGAAACAACAGTCCAATATATAAATTTCAATGAAACATGATGATATGATCTGGCTCTTGCCAGTAAATTTAAGGTTCTTTCTTCGTTGTGAAAGAATTTGGAGAGAAGCAGAAAGGTTAAGAAAGTAAAGTGAAAATTTATTTAAACAAGGATAATGCTCTCGGAGAGTGAGTACAGGGAGACAGGCGACCACCTACCGCCCTGGGTTGCTTTGGCAAGCACTTAGGAAGGGCCCAGAAATGAAGGGACAGAATATTCACTTGGGGAGGAGTAGTTTGGGGGTAGTATTCCTTGATTCTCATGTCAACTCTATTTTCCCTAGGGGTTCTTGTTCGTTAGTTGCTGAGCAGTGTCCAGTTCTTTGAGACATCAGGGACTGCAGTTGGCCAAGCTCCTCTGTCCAGGGGATTTCCCAGGCAGGAATATCACAGTGTGCTGCCACTTCCTTCTCCAGGGGAACTTCCCAACCCAAGGATCAAACCCATGTCTCCTGCGTTGGCAGATGGATTCTTTACCACTGAGTCATCAGGAAGCCCCAGTGGGAGTCGAAACATGGTCTAGATTTTGGCACCTAAGCCCACGGACCGAATCAGGGAGCCTGGGCACCTCAATGAACACACAGTGCAGTCAAAATTTGTTTTGTTTTAAGGAAGGAAGTAGATGGAATTTTGATTAATCTCTAAATGCTATGGCACAAGGATCTCCATATCCACCCCCTCATACCCCTGCTGTTTCTTTCATGTACTTACCGAGAGCTCACAAGTTCCTTTGTTGTGGGTAATAAACCTCCCCACCTTGCTTCACACACATTCTCCCCAACCTTCTACATTCTAAGAAAACGCTGGACTCAGATGATACATTTTCTATATTTAACACAATTGTTGGTGCAAAGTTGATGTTCAAAAAATATTTGCTAGTTTTATAATATGAATAGTCCTACCTGCTAATTATAAATCTTCAAATTATTGTTTAAGTTCATCTGTGCTTAAATCCAAATATGGTTTTGGAGAGAAAAAAGTGAAATAAACTCTATCATGTCCTTGAATATGAAGGGAAAACAGAATTCTTTTGTTTTGCTGGAAGTGAAACTCACTCAGTCGTGTCCAACTCATTGTGACCCCATGGACTATACAGTCCATGGAATTCTCCAGGGCAGAATACTGGAGTGGGTAGCCTTTCCCTTCTCCAGGGGATCTTCCCAACCCAGGCACTGGACCCAGGTCTCCCACATTGCAGGCGGATTCTTTACCAGTCGACCCACCAGGGCAGCCCAAAAATACTGGAGTGGGTAACCTATCCCTTCTCCAGGGGATCTTCCTGACACAGGAGTCTCCCCTGAATTTCAGGTGGATTCTTTACCAGCTGAGCTACTCGCTTGACATCAGTAAATAAGAGCAAAGAAGGAGAAGACCTTCTACAAGGCAGGTCTCCATGATAATCAAAGATACTCTGGGATGACTTGTTCCAAATATGACTACAAAAATCTAACAAAGAGAAAATACACTAATATCTCTATATTTCTTTTGTCATAGCTAATAAACCTTTCCACCTTGCCTCACTAAAGTGCCTTAGTCATGCTTTATTTCTGGGTCTTGGTAGTGACTCTGGGGAATAATTGCCATGTAACCTCATGTTAAGCTCTGATAACTACACAGACATTCTGAAGTGTGAAGGTTTGGGATATATTTGGAGTTCATCTAGAGATTATGTTAATATTCTACATAATAACATCTGGAAGTAGTCAAGGGAAGTGATCTGATCACAGTCCCCTCTAAAATATAGGCTTATTGCCAAGGAGGGAGAAGATGGACTTCTTTTTCTTGTGGCCAGAACAACAATACCTTCATGTCCTATAAAAGCAGCCTAAATATTATGAAACATTACTAGAAACAAAAAGGCTATGATTTCTTATTGTTCTGAATCTACCACTTATTGAGGTAGATTCTGAGCAGACTAACATGGGGTATCAAAAGAAAATTAATCACTAAACTATGCATGTATGTGTATTTAGATTGTACATGTTCCCAGGGGGCTCAGTGGTAAAGACTCCACCTGCCAATGCAGGAACTGCACATCTGATCCCCGGGTCAGGAAGATGCCCTGGAGAAGGAAATGGCAACCCACTCCAGTATTCTTGCCTAGACAATGCCATGGACAGAGGAGCCAGGTGGGATACAGTCCATGGGGTCGCAAAGAGTTGGACATGACTTAGCAACTAAACAACAATGTATACATACATTAATGTATATGTGGGGGTGCACACGTGTGTGTGACAGAGAGAGAGAACAGAAATTGAGAAGTAAAGGCCAATTGCCAAGAGAAATTTGAAGTTTTTATCATCAACTTACAAACGGAAACTGGGGCTGTGCCTGAGAGGAGGATGAAACATTTTGAGTTGATGAGGCATTCCTCCAGTTACAATTGTTCAGGTGTAGAATTTGCAGCATGTGGGTATTTCCTTTACACGCCTGTGGTTTGGAGACATTTAAATCAGTCCTGATGCTTCCTGCTAGCGCTGTCTCGAAATCTGATCCTGGAAGTGCTGGATACCTGAATGATCTCTTCATGCATCTGAAACTGTTTTATCCCAAGGCTTGGCATGCCATCTGTAACTCAAAAGTTCTTAGTCCTGCCATTAAGCTAGATTTTGCCTCACAAGAGAAAAGAGAGAGAGAACTAGACTTTTTGAAAAACCAGCATGTAGGTTGACCTTGGTCTAAACTCTAAAATCATCAAATGATTTCAGATCTGTTATATATTCATCTGGGTTATTTTGAGCTACATCTTTTTCATTTTTTTTTCTTTTTTTTTTTGCATAGTAAGTTTTTTCTTTACTAGCAATACTAAGCTAACCTTTGTGTCATGAACTATTTTTCTATTTTATCATCTGAATGATTGTTATAAAACCCAAATATGTCTCAAATTGTTTCCAAACCTGCATTGGTTAAAACCTTCACAAGATTACCACTCTCTTTGGGTTAAAATTCAAGCAAGAGTCACTGTAACCGAGGTTAAAACCACAAACCCTCAAGTCAGACTGTCCAGCTTCAATTCTAGATTCTACATGCTTACTCACTTGTCTGTATTTCAGTTTCCTCATCTGGAAAATGAGTATAAAGATAGCATCCATCTCATACATATGTCAAGAGTATTAAAGAAGCTAAGTGACCTAAATCTGTTCAAAAAGTGCCTGGCACACAATAAAGGTTTAATGAATGGTATCTGACTTTAACATTGACCCAGGATACAGGATAGTTGGTGGCTGGATCCTTCAGTTCAGTTCAGTTGCTCAGCCGTGTCTGACTCTTTGCGACCCCATGGACTGCAGCACACCAGGCTTCCCTGTGCATCACTAACTCCCGGAGCTTACTCAAGTCATGTCCATCGAGTCTGTGATGCCATCCAACCATCTCATCCTCTGTCATCCCTTTCTCCTCCTGCCTTCAATCTTTCCCAGCATCAGAGTCTTTTCCAATGAGTCAGTTCTTCACATCAGGTGGCCAAAGTATTGGAGTTTCAGCTTCCAATGAATATTCAGGACTGATTTCCTTTAGGATGGACTGGTTGGATCTCCTTGCAGTCCAAGGGACTCTCAAGAGTCTTCTCCAACACCACAGTTCAAAAGCATCAATTCTTCGGCACTCAGTTTTCTTTACAGTCCAACTCTCATATCCATCCAGGAGCACTGGAAAAACCATAGCTTTGACTAGACGGACCTTTGTCAGCAAAGTAATGTCTCTGCTTTTTAGTATGCTGTCTAGGATGGTCATAGTATTTTTTCCAAGGAGCAAGCCTCTTTTAATTTCATGCAATCACCATTTGCAGTGATTTTGGAGCCCAAGAAAATAAAGTCTGTCATTTTTTCCATTGTTTCCCCATATATTTGCCATGAAGTGATGGGACTGGATGCCAAGATCTTAGTTTTCTGAATGTTGAGTTTTAAGCCAGCTTTTTCAGTCTCCTCTTTCACTTTCATCAAGACGGTCTTTAGTTCCTCTTCGATTTCTGCATAAGGGTGGTATCATCTGCATATCTGAGGTTATTGATATTTAGCCAGCAGTCTTGATTCCAGCTTGTGGTTCATCCAGCATGGCATTTCGCATGATGTACTCTGCATATGTGTTAAATAAGCGGGGTGACAATATACAGCCTTGATGTACTCCTTTCTCTATTTGGAACCAGTCTGTTGTTGCATGTCCAGTTCTAACTCTTGCTTCCTGACCTGCATACAGATTACTCAAGAGGCAGGTCAGGTGGTTTGGTATTCCCATCTCTTTCAGAATTTTCCAGAGTTTGTTGTGGTCCACAGAGTCAAAAGCTTTGGCATAGTCAATAAAGCAGAAATAGATGTTTTTCTGGAACTCTCTTGCTTTTTCAATGATCCAGCAGATGTTGGCAATTCGGTCCCTGGTTCCCCTGTCTTTTCTAAATCCAGCTTGAACATCTGGAAATTCACAATTCACATACTGTTGAAGCATGTCTTGAAGAATTTTGAGCATTACTTTGCTAGCTTGTGAGATGAGTGCAATTGTGCGGTAGTTTGAACGTTTTTTGGCATTGCCTTCTTTGGGATTGGAATGAAAACTGACCTTTTCCAGTCCTGTGGCCACTGCTGAGTTTCCCAAATTTACTGGCATATTGAGTGTAGCACTTTAACAGTATCATTTTTAAGGATTTGAAATAGCTCAGCTGGAATTCCATCACCTCCCCTAGCTTTGTTCATAGTGATGCTTCCTAAGGCCCACTTGACTTCTTATTCCAGATGTCTGGCTCTAGGTGAGTGATCACACCATTGTGATTATCTGGGTCATGAAGCTCTTTTTTGTACAGTTCTGTGTATTCTTGCCACTTCTTAATATCTTTTGCTTCTGTTAGATCCATACCATTTCTGTCCTTTATTGTGCCCATCTTTGCATGAAATATTCCCTTGGTATCTCTAATTTTTTTGAAGAGATCTCTAGTGTTTCCCATTCTGTTGTTTTCCTCTATTTCTTTGCATTGATCACTGAGGAAGGCTTCCTTATCTGTTCTTGCTATTCTTTGGAACTCTGCATTCAAATAGGTACATCTTTGCTTTTCTCCTTTGCCTTTAGCTTCTCTTCTTTTTCTTAGCTATTTTTAATGCCTCCTCAGACAACCATTTTGTCTTTTTGCATGTTTTTTCTTGGGGGTGGTTTTGATCACTGCCTCCTGTACAATGTCACGAACATAGTTCTTCAGGAACTCTGTCTATCAGATCTAATCCCTTGAATCTGTTTGTCACTTCTACTGTATAATTGTAAGGGATTTGATTTAGGTCATACCTGAATCATCTAGAGATTTTCCCTACTTTCTTAAATTTAAGTCTGAATTTGGAAATAAGGATTTCATGATCTGAGCCACAGTCTGAGCCCAGTCTTATTTTTGCTGACTGTATAGAGCTTCTCCATCTTTGGCTGCAAAAACATGGCTGCCAAAGATGCTTGGATCCTTATCTGACTTTTATTTACAATTTAGTATATCTCAGGGACTTTTCTGGATTTCTCCACATGTAATTTTGTCCAGTATTCATAACAATCCTATTGAGAGATATTATTCTGATTTTCAGACTAATAAGTAGATTCATCTTCATTATCATCCTTCTCCATCATATATTATTCAAATTCTATACAGCAAGTAATTCCTTCATATGAATTTGATGATGTAAACACAGGACATTAAGTTAGAGAGAGAGTGAAAACAAAAATGAGAATATCTGTTAACAAGAGCTGAGATGACAGGCCATCCAGTTTTCTAATCTTGGCTCCAATATCTCCTAGAGACAAAGCAGGACTAAAATTTCTCTTAATTTACCCTGTGTCCTCATAGCACATTCCCACTTTGTCTAAAGTGATGTTTTTTTTGTGTGTAAAGGACAAAGTCCTAACTTACTGTAAGGGAGAATTCAGAGGATTAAAGTCTCTGGTGTGATGGATGGTCTTTGAACAAGGAATTCGCTTTGTAATGGAGAGGACAAGAGACAAATGTCAGCTCTGTATACCAAAGGGCACTTAAAGGGACAGCCTATTCTGAACCTCACGAGATCCTATTCATCTTTCACCACTTAATTCAATGGATGATAGAGGCCTGGTCTCTTTATATTTACACATACAGCAGCTGCTACTGAAAAAATTTCTGTCCATAATACTGAAAACTTACTTGAAGTGGACTTGCAGCCTCCAATTCTAGACATGAGTTTTTATTTCTAAGTCCCTGGAATATTGTGCTCCATGACTAATTCATATGCCTAATAGGTGGGCCACATACTACTGATGAGATAAGTGCTGGGATGAATATACAGAATTGATAAGGTCTCAGAAAGAATCATAATAATGCTAGGACAAGCCAGGGTCCCAGGGCACTGAGGCTGTGCTCCAGGTTGGCAGGGATAGCGGGCATCGTAACTGTAAATGTGTTGTCGGCATTCATCCACCAGTTCCCATTAGAAACCTTTGTTCTGCTTGGCCCCATACAAAGTATTCTCAAATTTTATGTCAGGAGAAGAGTTAATTTCTAGACTTCCATATGGACAGTCATATTTTAAACAGAATACTAGTCACTCAATAACTGCTGGTGGCTTAAAACAAAGTCATGCTCTTTTGAGTTTTCCATTTCCCCTCATATCACCTATTTTATTTTATCTCTTCCCTTATTCTAGCTTTCTTTTCTTTGCAACTCCAAATAAATTGATTCAATAGGATTTTTGCATTCTGAATGTAAAAAGTCTTACCCTTAAACTCTGTGATACTGCAAAAGGTGAAGTTATTTAGCTACATAGATACAAATAGGCTAACAGAATCAGTTAAGAAAACAATGTAAGCTTATTTTTTAATGCAACACACATATATATGGTTTGCATTAAAAATATATAGATAAAAGCATTGATTAAAAAGTGCGACACAACAATTTCATACCTAGCTATAATTTCTTGACATATAAAACTACCCAGAGATATTTTCAAGCATCCCAGATCTCAGGAAATATGAAATCTATCAGTTATTATTGTAAAACAAACAAAAAAAAAACAACTTGAAAGTGAGATCTGGAGTATGTACAGATGTATTTAAAATAAAAATATCAGAAATGAAAAAAATAGGATAAAAGTGCTAGCACTGAATTATTTAAAAACAGAAGTATAGTTAAACATCTGTAGAGGCTATTGTTACAGGACAGAATTTATATATTATAAACATAAAATATTTCACTTTATTATATAATTTATTTATTTATTTGGCTGTCCCCAGCAGCTTGTGGATCTTGGCTCCCCAAACAGGGACTAAACCTGGGCCCTTGGCAGTGAAAGGCATAGTCTGAACCAGTGGAATTCCCAAAATATTTTAAGTGTAATAATATAAACATTAAAACCTGGGTTGGAAGAAAGGAAGAAGCAATAATATATAATTGTACTAATTTTTCACCTCTTACAGATGATCCTGAAGTTGAAAAAAAAAAAATACTTTAAAAAACATGACTCTAACATTTCAACAGTAAGTGTACATGTAATAAGTAGAAATACATTTTAGGAAATATCTCTTGGGATAACAAAAGACTTCAAAAATGCAATAATCCCCTTGATGCATTTGCTTTTAAAATGAACCTTTTTCCCTTTAGAATAGTTACAGATTTATAGAAAAATCATGAAGATAATACAGAGACTTCTCATCTACCCCCACAGCCAGTTTCCCCTGTTATTATCATCTTATGTTGGTATGGTACATTTATCAATATTGATCATTACTATTAACTAAAGTTTGTACTTTAATTCCTTAGTCAAAGTCCCTTCATTTTTACCCACTGTCTTTTCCTACTCCAGGGTCCTTTCTAGGATATCACGTTACATGAAGCGATCACGTCTCCTTCGGCCCTCACTGGCTCTCACAGTTTCTCAGCCTCCCCTAGTTTTGATGACCTTGACCATTTTGATGAATATAGGTAGGTATTTCATAGACTGTCCCTCAGCTGGGATTTATTTGATATATTTTCCTGGCTAAACTGGGCTTATGGGTTCTGTGGAGGAAGATTCCAAGGGTAAATGCCATTTTCATGATATTATACGGAGGATCCACAGTCAACACGACTGATCGCTGTTAACTGTGGCCACCTGGCCGAGGGTGCGGTTGTCAGGTCTCTCCACAGTAAAGGTCTTCTTTTCACCACTTCTCATACTTCACTCTTCAGAGAGAAGTAGATACACACGACCCACACGTAAGAGTTGGGAGTTACGTTTCACTTTTTTGAGGGTGAAGTATGTAGATAAATTATTTAGAATTCTTCTGCAGAGGAGATTTGTTTGTTCTCCTTATCTAACTAGCAGAGCTTCCCAGGTGGCACCAGTGATAAACGATCCTCCCGCCAGTGCAGGGGACGCAAGAGACGTGGGTTCAATTCTTGGGTCAGGAAGATCCCCGGGGGAGGAAATGGCAACCCATTCTAGCCTTCTTGCCTGGAAGATTCTATGGACGGAGGCGTCTGGTGGGCTCCAGTTCATGGGGCTGCAAAGAGATGGACATGACTGACTACACACACACAGTTGGGTTCCAAATTTAAAAGTTGAAATGTAGTCCATGGTATCGTGCAAGTAACTAAATTTAAATGAGTATCAGATGAAGTTTTCTCCTGTCACACACAACAGAGCTTATTTGTGCTCCTAAGAATAGAGTGCTCAGTCACTCATTCGTGTCTGACTCTCTGCCACTCCCTGGACTATGACCCGCTAGGCTCCTCTGTGGGATTTTCCAGGCAAGAATACTGGAGTGAGTTGGCATTTCCTGCTCCTGGAGATTTTCCCGACCCAGGGATCAAACCTGCGTCTCTTCTCTCCTGCCCTGGCAGGTGGATTCTTTACCACTAGCGCCACCTAGGAAGGCCTGTAGATAATGACAGCTAGGTTACAATTTAGGCTTAGCCCTTTTGGATTTGATTTTGAGAAATGTCTTGATTTCAGAAACATTAAAATGTGGAGAAGGAATAAGGTCTTAGCATCAAGACACTGTGGTATTTATTGTTTTTAGCCAAATATAGAATGGAATCATGAGGTAGGGACAGCTGTATAGATGGGAGATTCCTACCTATGCAGCAAAAAACATCTTTCCCCTAGTATAGGGTTCTGATAGGCAACACTTTCTATTTATTCATTCCCTATATCTACATCTCATTGATAATCTAAATTCTTCATAGTGAATTGAAAGCAGCTTGATAAAAACCTTAGAATATATTGTGACAGCACAATTTACCAATTTATTGTTAATATAAGTTTTTGTACTTTGATTACTTAAAGATTGAGAAATTGAAACAAGGAAGTCTTAAAATCAGGTAACTTAAAGTCCTCCCCAAATAGCCATACTTCCAATTCTCAAGATAAAGCAGCTAAGATTTCAAGAATAATTTTCCACATTCAAGGCAAAGTCAGGACTGAAATCCACATTTCCTGTCTCTCCTAATCTCCAGTTCCACACTTCCTGTGTCCTCCTAGCACAATGCATCTTATTCCTTGACCTACAATAGATGACTAAAAATCTGCAGTAAACAGCTCAGCCTGTTATGGAGAGCAAACATGTATATTGTTGATCAAGGTTGGCTTATCATCTGCAGGGTGATATACAAGACGTTCAGCGTGCCCCTAGGCACATTGACCCCTGCCCCAATCCTTCCTGGCTTGTCTCTGAACCCATTCCCCTCTTAGAGCTTATTGGCTGGACCTACTTCTATGTAAACATGCGCATTGGGAAATGGAATAAATTATCTAGTTTAATTAAAACAGCAGCATGATATGCATTATCAAGAGAAAATATTACTTTGACTTAAAAGTTTCCTTCTTGGAGCCCAGGAGAGACTGTTATGGAATGTTCAGCATTCTAAAGGCTGTGTTTGTTTTCAGTACATTTTAAGTGGAATATTTTTCACCCTTCTGAGTAGGGCATACAAAGGCTTTAATTAAACAACGTCACATGGGAACTCTTGCCCCCAAACCCTTTACTGGCCCTAATTAGCAGATGCAGCTGTAGACTCTATCAATATTAGATGGTCTGTTTATTGTGTCCATTTATATCACACTCATCAGGGAGCATGTGGAAGGCACCCCAGAAATATCAGCTTTAATTAAAACTGACTCAATTGGTGGAGAAAATATCCCACGCAAAAATGGGTCAGGTGAAAAAGGAAGATTTGAAAAAAAAGAGAAAGAAACAGTAACATTATACTGGGACTATTATTACCAAGTCTTCTTTAGGAAAAATGAAGGAGGATACTTGATGAACTGTGTCTCACCAACTGCTTGAGAGAAGCATAGGCATTTCAGGCCAGGTTGAATTACACGGACGTGGGGTCTCTCAGTCGGAATGTCTCCCTCCCCTGCCCAGGGTCCCCGAGTGACTGCCACGGCTCCAGCAGGTTTCTTTCTAAGTAGAGTGGTAAGGAGGAGTAGCACATTCATTTAGACACACTCACTGAATTCATCATTCAAGGAATTATATAAAACTACATGTGGAATCTCCTGGAAGATTGTTTTATGTATCTCAAATATAATATATAACAAAATTACTATTACTTATTTGATTTCTGCTGTGCACTTATATATCACTCCAATCCTAACAACTCAACACTGCTATTTTCCATTTTCTAGATAAAAAATCTGATGTTCAAAAATATTAAGTCCTTTCCAAATGTCATAGACTTAGTACACAGTAGAACCAAGACCTAAACATCTGTCTAATCCCAGAGCCCAGACAAGTTTCCCTACCTCTCCCGTGTTAGTCAAAAGAATTTAACATTTTGCCAACAGCTTGCTTACAGGGATTCATGAGCCGAAGACAAGCAAAGTTGCTTTGAAGACAAGCAAAGTTGAGTTTAAACTCTTTCCCATTTTCTTAACTTCTCTAAGCCTCAGTTTCTTCATTCATCAGATCAGGGTAAGAAACATTTCTTGAAACTTAGATGACAGGGGATAACTTCTGTGAAAAGATTTTTAGCTTGTGGGAAATGCTTGACAAACACTATTTCATATCTTATTCTCACTTACATTCCACAGTGATCCTAGTTTGGAAGACGCTTTGACATGGAGAGTTCTTCCTATCTCTTTGGAGTGTCGCTGAGTTTGCTGACACAAAGCCCCTTTGAAGGATACGGTATGTTGTCATTCACCTTTCTGCTCTACAGAAATAATAAGCCTCCTTTATTTGTTCTATTTACAAGGAAAGAATTGCTGGCGACATGTCTCTTCAGGATAAATACTGTGAAATTTGAAAACATGATCAGCCAATAATGGGAAAAGAGTAAAGGTTTGGAGTCGGCTTCTCAAGCTTTTCCAGTGATGCCCCCTTAAAGGCATGGCAGAATGAACTTATATATCTATGTGGTTTGAATGTTCTAGTATAGATTTAAACACTCCTTTCCATCTTATTTAAAGAATATTATTTAATCTTTAAGATGTGCAGTTTTGTAACCCTTGGTATACATCTGTTTTATTTGAAAAAGAATTATTAAGTCTACTCCCCAACCTGTCAACTTTTCAAGTCATCCAGCCATGTCCATCATATTTATCTTATGTCTATGCTTCATAGAAACATCTCTAAGAAGTTTTGGGGGAAATCTGATATTCAGTCTAGGAAGTACAAATTTGGAAAATATTTCAGCCTAAGTAGAAATAGACCAAATAAGAATGTTTGCCTTCTAGGAACTGTTTCTGAAGTGATTGTCATGAGAATAAGCTCCTTTCTGACATTAGACCTAACATTCTGATGTTAGGTGGGATGGTCCCTGGGAGGCCAATGATTCCTGGATGGGGACAACAGAGAGGCAAGAGAAAAGTGATTCAGGTTCTATGCCAATGACATATTTTTCTATAAAGTTCATTGTTTATATATTAGAATATTAAACATAAAAAACCTCACCTAACTCACTCTTCAAGTGAAAGCACAATTTAATGAGAAATAATAAGCCATAGGCGGGGGTCTTCAGTTTTATAGCCTGTTCCATTTCCAGGCTAAAGTTTAAAGGTTGCTCCCCTGTCATGTTACTCAGGGCCCTAGATTCAGCTCTGAAGCCCTGAGCTCTCTAGTTTCCCCAGCTGCCGTGAGCATCCCCTGGTGAGGGCTTTTATTTAAGTCCCTCTCCAGAAACTTCCCTATAAGAGCACCACCTGGGCCAAAGTCAGGCCTGGCTCCCTTGCCACGATCCAGAATGCCCTTGAAGGACCATCTCAACTCCCCAGCTGCTGGGCAGACACTCCATAATTCCTGCCTCACAGTCAGCCTTCTTCTTACCCAGTCCAACTTCTCTCACCCCTTTTCAGGTGCCATTCCTACAGATTAAGTCTTTACCCCAGACTCTGTGTACTGAGGAACCCAGCCGAGGATAGCTTCTTACACTAGCAAGTTAACTGGCTTCAATTTGCCCTATGCAACGATTTCCCAGGTTTCATTAGACACCATCTCTGAATTTAAATGTGCAAATAAAGTAACAACTCTGTGAATCAGAAACATCATTGGTATGTGGATATGTAACTGTAGGCAGAAAAGTGATTGTTTCTAATTCAGTTTTAGTGAGTGAGTGAGTGAAAGTTGCTCAGTCGTGTCCGACTCTTTGCGACCCCATGGGTGGAATTGTCCAGGCCAGAATACTGGAGTGGGTAGCCTTTCCCTTCTCCAGGGGATCTTCCCAACCCAGGGATCGAACCTGGGTCTCCTGCATTGCAGGTAGATTCTTTACCAGCTTAGCCACAAGGGAAGCCCCGATAGCTCAGTTGTTTTAGTGAAAGCGTTATTTATTATGGTTCAGGCATGAAATTGTTTGAATGTACATATTTACATATGTACCACCATAGGGCGTAAGTATTATTCTACCTGTTTAGGAAATGAAGAACTGAAATCTACTCACTTGGTTAAAGTCATAGTGTTAGTAAATCAAGAGGTCACAATTTGAACTCAAATCTTCTTTCTCCACGGCTGGTAGTTTCCAGTCCATCTGTGATGCTTTGTGCTGTTTACACGTGTTTCCAGCTCTCTGCCTTCTGAACACAAAGAAGAATAGACTTTGCTACCCACCGAGTGTTAAGCATGGCCATGCCACTTGCTTTGGGTCCATGGAATGGAACCAGAAGAGATGTCTCCTTTCTGCCTTACTGCCCCTTCCTGCCACAGGGAGCAGTGACATTCCAGATGGTCGTGGCTCTGCCACCTTGTGCCCCTGTGTAAAAAAAACATGGAAAAGAGCTCCCAGCACAACTCAAGATGAGTGTGGATTGTAAGTGAAAAGGAATCTGCATTAAGTCACTGCTCTCCAGGGGTTGTGTGTGATCATGGCATAACCTTATGTGGGGCTTTCCAGGCGGCGCTAGTGGTAAAGAACCTGCCTGCCAATGCAGGAGACGTAAGAGATGCAGGTTCATGTAAAGTTTAAAAATAAAATAACATTAAAAAAAAAAAAAAAAAAGAGATGCAGGTTCAATCCCTGGGTTGGGAAGATCCTCTGAAGGAGGGAATGGCAAGCCACTCCAGTATTCTTGCCTGGAGAATCCCATGGATAGAGGAGCCTGGCGGGCTACAGTCCAAGGGGTCATGAAGAGTCAGACACAACTGGATCGACTTAGCACACATGTATGCAACCTTACTTGATTAATTCATAAATTATGGCTAAAGAACAGATTAATTTTTAACTTAAGAAATATTAGTAGGAGGAATCCCCTGCTGATCTAATTGTTAAGACTTGGTACTTTCACTGCCAAGGGCCTAGGTTTGATCCCTGGTTGGGGAACTAAAAGGTCCCAAACTGTGCAGCATGCTCCCCATCCCCCCCCAAAAAAACGTATTAGATTAGTAGGGAACTGCCATTTTTGCTAGAATTGAAATATCCTTTCAACACTAGAATTTACTTTATAATATAATATAATTGAAAGAGTTTGGGTCTTGCAACCATGTAGATGTATAATTTAATTTGAATCTCTGATCTAACCTATCAGATCAGATCAGATCAGTCGCTCAGTCGTGTCCGAGTCTTTTCGACCCCATGAATCGCAGCATGCCAGGCCTTCCTGTCCATCACCAACTCCTGGAGTTCACTGAGACTCACGTCCATTGAGTCAGTGATGCCATCCAGCCATCTCATCCTCTGTCTTCCCCTTCTCCTCCTACCCCCAATCCCTCCCAGCATCAGAGTCTTTTCCAGTGAGTCAACTCTTCGCATGAGGTGGCCAACTTGTTTAATAACCTTAAGTTTCAATTTCTCTTTTTCAGCCCCTGTTTACTCATCTATAAAATGAGGCTAGTAATATATTTTGTCACAGCATTGATGTAATGGTTTGATAAAATAAGGCTGGTAAAGCTTTTAGCAAATTGTCTGACACATAGATGGTATCAAATAAGTGTTTTACAGGAAGTATATCTTTTTATAACTCACTGCATCTGAAAGTCATTTTTACAAATATAGATTCCTGAGGCCCATACCAGACCTACTGAATTAGAATCTTAGGTTGTGATCTACATTTTCAACAAACTCCTCTAGCAATTCTTCCCTGAGATTGAAAATAACCGCACTAGACAAATGTTAAACATTGCTGACATATATATTATCTCAGAGAACCAGAAAAGCCTCCAATGAGAATCTTCAAATGATCTTAGAACCAACAGAAGTATCACTCACTGCACTGTAGATAAAATGAGCTTAACTGTATATAAATCAAAATGAGAGGATTTGGGGGAATACAATACACACTTCAAAGCCATGACATCTGAAAGAAAAATCTCTGTGAATTCTTTATGTCTTTAAGTATCACATGAATGGTATAGTCTGACTACAGTAATCTTTGCTGATGAGAATCAGGGTTTGGGGGGGCAGTCTGGGACTTAAAGACTGTCTGAAATCAGATGCCTATGAAATGAGAGTGACAACCAAGGAGATCAAGGCAAGGACAATTTTCTCAGAAGCCCCTGTGCGTACACGAAAATAACTGCTGAAACTTTCTGGTGGAATTCTAGGCTGGAAATTTTATTTCTGCTGCTTTTAATAATTCAGATGCCTTTGAAACCTGCTGTGCTTTATAGTTGTGGTGAGTAACTTTGGAAATGTGTGACCCTTCCAACCACCTAATCGCCAAGTCACTTTCTCTACTTCTCCTCTCGTCCTGAGTCTATGTTTATATATATGCATATTTACAGGGCAAAAAAAAAAAAAAGAGAGAGAGAGAGAGAAGGTAGAAATAACCAAGGAAGAGGCTAATGAGTGTTAATGATGCCTTTCGGTTATCTTGTCCAAAACAGGAGTGAAGAGCACTTCTGACTTTGAGAGTGGGGCTGGAGTGGGAAACCCATAGCCAGTGGGATCTGGGAGAAAGGGTTAGAGGGAAAGCAGGGCTGGGCATTGTGACCTGAGACCACTGTGTGAAGAAGCATTGGAGCTCGATTTAGCTTTGAGGTCCTGGAGTCCCCAGAGAGCTGCCCTCCAGGGCCCAGAGCTGGACAAGGACACTCCGCTACTGTTTGGGTCAGAATAGGTAGGGACTCCTCTACTCCTTCAAGGCATCACACAGCTGCAAGGAGCAAGCACAGCAGAGACAGGTCTACAATGATCACTTTTCCTGGCTCAAGACTATGAAGTCTGGTAGACACCATTTCAGATCTCTGTGAGCCCTGCCTCCCTCCCTGCTGCTCTGCAGGTGTTCTGTATCACACACGAGGAGAGAAAGGGACCCCTACAGTCCTCCAAATAACTGGTATTGAATTTCTTATGACTTGGGGTAGGTGGGGAGGTCTTTCAGATCAGATCAGTTGCTCAGTCGTGTCCGACTCTTTGCGACCCCATGAATTGAAGCATGCCAGGCCTCCCTGTACATCACCAACTCCCGGAGTTCACTCAGACTCACATCCATCAGGTCAGTGATGCCATCCAGCCATCTCAGCCTCTGTCGTCTCCTTTTCCTCCTGCCCCCAACCCCTCGCAGCATCAGAGTCTTTTCCAATGAGTCAACTCTTCGCATGAGGTGGCCAAAGTACTGGAGTTTCAGCTTTAGCATCATTACTTCCAAAGAAATCCCAGGGCTGATTGCCTTCAGAATGGACTGGTTGGATCTCCCTGCAGTCCAAGGGACTCTCAAGAGTCTTCTCCAACACCACAGTTCAAAAGCATCAATTCTTCGGCGCTCAGCCTTCTTCACAGTCCAACTCTCACATCCATACATGACCACAGGAAAAACCATAGCCTTGACTAGACGAACCTTAGTTGGCAAAGTAATGTCTCTGCTTTTGAATATGCTATCTAGGTTGGTCATAACTTTCCTTCCAAGGAGTAAGTGTCTTTTAATTTCATGGCTGCAGTCACCATCTGTAGTGATTTTGGAGCCCAGAAAAATAAAGTCTGACACTGTTTCCACTGTTTCCCCATCTATTTCCCATGAAGTAGTGGGACCGGATGCCATGATCTTCGTTTTCTGAATGTTGAGCTTTAAGCCAACTTTTTCACTCTCCATTGTCACTTTCATCAAGAGGCTTTTTAGTTCCTCTTCACTTTCTGCCATGAGGGTGGTGTCATCTGCATATCTGAGGTTATTGATATTTCTTCCGGCAATCTTGATTCCAGTTTGTGTTTCTTCCAGTCCAATGTTTCTCATGATGTACTCTGCATATAAGTTAATTTAAATTTATTTATTAAATTTATTAATTTATTGTTTATTTAACAGGGTGACAATATACAGCCTTGAGAAACTCCTTTTCCTATTTGGAACCAGTCTGTTGTTGGAGGTCTTTAGTGGATCTTAAATAAAACACACATTTAAATAAACACAATATTACTTGCCCTTTGAATACTGAAAAGTTTGGACGTGTGTACTAAACCCATCAACTTGCCTGAGTGATACTGGGGTCAGCTGGCAGACCCCAATGCTTTGATTTCTGCTGACACGGAAACGGAATGTTAATGGAAGGCGAGGCTGTAGCATGGTGATGTAGCATTGTGTGCGGGAGTAACTTGCTACAGTCATCATTTTACTCATCACTTTAGGTGAGATATGCTTGAGGCAGCTCTTCCTCAGTATTTGATTTTTCCAGTCTTTGTTTTGTTTTGTTTGTTTTTTACAGTTAGGTGCTGCATTTATATCTGCTGGTTTAAATTCTGTCGTATTTCACTTTTAGCCTTTTAGTGTAGCAAACCATGTTTTACTTTCAATTAGGTACTGCTAATGGAGTACCTGGTAAGGGCTTAGGGAATAATTCTGCAGCTGATTTTTGTACTCACCGCATAAGGATCATTCCTGATGTATAATGTGCCCCAAATGCAGCTTCACTTTCTGGATACCTTGATGCAGATAGAATAGCTTTTCATCATTAGGTGCAAAGAAACAAATCACAGAGAATGCAGAGAAATGGAAGCCAGCAGCAGATTTGCTCTCCCTTCCTTCCTTCCAGTGTCTTTTGGGGAACCAGATCCTAATCAACAGAGAAGAGTCTTGGGTGGCTTTTACCGATCTGAGTGAACTGGATTATCTTAGAATGATGTCTAGTCATTATTGTGCTTCCCTGGGGGCTTAGTAGTAATGCATCCGCCTGCTAATGCAGGAGATGTGGGTTCCATTCCTGGGTCAGAAGGATCCCCTGGAGAAGGAAATGGCAACCCACTCCAGTATTATTACCTGGAAAAATCCCAGAGACAGAGAGGCCTGGTGGGCTATAGTCCTTGGGGTTGCAAAGTCTGAGACATGCCTGAGCACGCACGCTTCTACTACCAGTTGGCATCAGCACGTGGGAGTTAAGAATTGTGCTTTATTCTTCCATGGCTTACCTCTGGCAGCAGACACCATTTGTTGCCCTATCCATCATCCTGCTCCTCTGGGCACTCCCCTTTGCTAGCACATGCCTACACAGTTCTACTGGAAACCCTTGTGATTCCCACTTGAAAGCACTCTCTAGGTTCCAGCCCCTAACGACCAGAAGTGCCATGGGCTGATGCACCAGGAAACAACGTCAGGCAAAGAGAGAGGGGAATGAAAGGATCCAGTCACCTCTCCCGTGCCCCTGGGAACGGGGGGTGAGTAACCTTGTGCCATGCCCTCCACTGTCTCCCTGAGTTCCCACTGGGATTGGGTGAGTCCCAGCTGCTCTCAACATTGATCTGCTTATTATTGTAAACCTTACTGGCTTTCTTCCAATTCCTGTCTCCTGCCCCCACTTTGCTATTGGGGTTTCCCAGGACCACCTCCCAAATATATTATTTGCCCACAAGTATTTGTCTCAGACTACTTCAGGGAGTATCCAACCACAGACAACTCCTTGGGATAGAAAAGGGAGGTAATGAACACTTCTGGAGTGACTAACATGGAAACTATTAATAAAACTAAAGAATATTTATTTATTTATTTATTTATTTTTCTAAAGAATATTTAATGTGGCCACACAGTGACATTGGGTTGTCCCATCAAAGGCGGCTGTCACCTAGGCTCTAAGGTCTCCCTCATTAGAGAAAACTTACTGCCTTGGTACATTTCCCCCAATCTAAGACCTTGGTGATCTTACCAGCAAAAAGAGCAGATTCATCTCTCAGGCAGGGTCAAAACTAGTACGTTCATAGAAGGGATGGATAAAACTTAAATACCAACTCATGAATTTACCGTTAGAAATAAAGGCCACAGGGACTGGAATACTCAACCTCCAAGTGACCACTGCACACTGTTGCCAGAGGCCGACCCACATGAGATTCCAAATAAGCAGCAGAGGTTGCATGGAAGGCATGGGATCAGGACAAAGGGAGCCGGAGGCACCCAAGGTCTAAAAGCATTAGACTCAGACACCCTGATATCACATCTGCAAGTAAGGGCGACAGTGCCTGGGAAAACAAGAATCTTAAACTCCTTGGCAGGAAACCCCTCCAACCTTTCCACACTGGGGATCTCCTTATGTGTAGGACATGGAGTTGTTGTGAGTTGTTCAGTTGCTAACTCGTGTCTGACTCTTCGCAATCTCATGAACTGCAGCACGCCAGGCTTCCCTGTCCTTCACTCAATCTCATGTCCATTGAGTCCATGATGCCATCCAACCATCTCATCCTCTGCCACCCTCTTTTCCTCTTGCCCTTAATCTTTCCCAGCATCATGGTCTTTTCCAAAGAGGAGATTATTGGCTAAATGCAAAACTCCTATGAAAAATATTTACAAGTGGAATGCCTCTAAGATACTCAACACCTCCTTCTGAGCTTCACATTCTTCCTTTAAATGTTAATAAATTCAATCAGACAGGAACAGTTCTGCTGGACTGTAAATTATTCAGACTTGTTCAGTGATTTTGCATATGTCAGCCCCAATTTTAATTTCCAAGGGGCAAATTCATTTCCATACTATTTGGTTTTGAGAGGACTAACAAACTACACCACCTCCCCGCTTGCCAATACCACCTGCCATATCGAGGCTGTGATTTCATTTGTTCTCACAACCAATCTTTGAAGTCAGTATTAATCATCCTTATTTAATTCACAAGCAAGCAGATGTTCAGGTCAAGTTACTTGGCCCAATGATGGAACTGGAATTCGAGCCCAGGTTTGTTTTCTAGCTCCTGCTTTTTCTGCATACTACCCAAAGGTCATGGTATTGAGCTTTTATTTAAGAGTTGACTTAAGAAAAGCTTTCAGTGCTAGAGCAAAGTCTGACAACTCCTAAGGGTCCATCTGGGTTTCCGTGGTGGCTCAATGATAAACAATCTGCCTGCAATGCAGAAGATGAGGGTTTGATCCCTGGGTTGGGAAGATGCCCTGGAGAAGGAAACGGCAACCCAGTATTCTTGCCTGGGAAATCCCATGGATAGAGGAGCCTGATGGGCTACAGTCCATGGGATTGCAAGAGTCTCGTACATGACTTAGCAATTAAACAACAACAAGGGGCCATCTAGCTCTAAGAGTGTATGATTCTTTACTGCACCTGGCTTTGTTAGACCTCAGAATTGAGACTTTTTTCTAAATAATTCCAAAACAGTTATTGTTCCTGGTTATTCAGGGATGATAAACTGTGACTGAGTTTTCTTTTTAAGTGCCTCAGTTATTCACTCCACTGACCTTGGGATCATGTTATTCGTCCATGTTACTCATTGTGTTTCCTTCTTAACCCACGTTTGCATCTGACATCGATGCAGTGTTTCAAGAGGAATGAGAGTAACTTTCTAAAGACTTTAAAAGATCTAATTACTCATATTGACCCTGCCCAGAAGCAACCACAAACAATGCTGTAATTAACTGAGTTTGGCTATAAACGGGAGATATATGGGTGACTTTTATTACACAAGAAAAAAAGCAAGCTCAGTAAACTGATGGATAATTTACTTAGCATTCTGAAATGTGTGCAACGCTGCTATATCTGCCTTTTTCTACTTACTTGCTTCCTCTCTCTCTCCCATTTTTCCTTATTTAAAAAAAATTATTTTTCTATTGTGAAATTAAACAGACTATCATCAAAGAACATTTTGGAAGTGATAGAAATATGGAAAGTAAAAAATATCCATTTTTACTATTTAGAAATGACTACAGTTAACCATGTAATGTATCTTTCCCTTTTGGCTGTGTGTGTGTTCCTATGTAATATATTTTTGGTTTGTTTGTTTTAAAGAATATCAGTGTATGCTATGTTTAAAATGGATAACCAACAAGGACCTACTGTATAGCACAGGGAACTCTGCTCATTGTTATTTGGCAGCCTGGATGGGAGGGGAGTTTGGGGGAGAATGGATACGTGTATATGTACGCTGCTGCTGCTGCTGCTGCTAAGTCGCTTCAGTCGTGTCCGACTCTGTGCGACCCCATAGACGGCAGCCCACCAGGCTCCCCCGTCCCTGGGATTCTCCAGGCAAGAACACTGGAGTGGGTTGCCATTTCCTTCTCCAATGCATGAAAGTGAAAAGTGAAAATGAAGTCGCCTAGTCGTGTCCGACTCCTAGCGACCCCATGGACTGCAGCCCACCAGGCTCCTCTGTCCATGGATTTTCCAAGCAAGAGAATTGGAGTGGGGTGCCATTGCCTTCGGCTGAGTCCTTTTGCTGTTCACCTGAAACTATCACAACATTGTTTGTTAACCTACAAAATAGAAGGTTTTTATTTTTTTTCCTTAAGAAGAATATCCATGTAGATGTTGTCATCTGCATCAGCCTCTTTGACCTAAAGGATCTTTGCCTTGATGTACCTCTGTGTTTGTTCCGAAACCACCTGGGATTTGACAGATATGTTTTGCAGCTGTTCTTAAAAAGACATGCAGTGATCACAGAACTGCCTGCACAAGTAAGGCCTGGAGGTGTCTGCAAGTTACTTTTGCTGACTACCATGCTAGGATCTCCCCTCAAGGTGGTTTTTGTATTTTGTTAGGCACAATCCATGCTGTGTGCAAAGAAGCCTGGAAGACTGTGCATGCCCCAGCTGCCCCAGGCTGCCCCTGAAAATCTCTGCCCCTTTGCTTGAGCCCTGCCTCCTACACCTTTAAAATTCCCTTTCTCCCCTCCCTTTGGGAACAAGGTGTTTTCAGAGCAGAGCTCTCCCTTCTCCAGTCCTAGTTCAATGATGACATTTCTGCTCTGCCATATGGAGCCCGGTTTTGTTTGATTGGTATTTACGACTTCCAGCAAAGGACCCATTGAGGGGTCACATCCCTTTGCTCTTGTTCTGTCGCCAAGTCATGTTTGACTCTTTGCAACCACATGGACTGCAGCACACCAGGCTTCCCTGTCTATCACCAGCTCCTGGAGTTTGCTCAAACTCATGTCCCTTGAGTCGGTAATCCCATCCAACCATCTCATCCTCTGTCGCCCCTTTCTCCTCCTGACCTCAGTCTTTCCCAGCATCAGAGTCTTCCAGTGGGTCAGCACTTCGCATCAGGTGGTCAAAGTATTGGAGCTTCAGCTTCAGCATCAATCCTTCCAATGAATCTTCAGGGTTGATTTCTTTTAGGATGAACTAGTTTCATCTTGCTAGCCAAGGGACTCTTACGTATCCCTTGGGGATCAACAATAATGCCCTCTGGGGGAGTCACGAGTGGCCATTGGGAGCCCAGTGGGAGGCCGCTGCAATCTTCAGGCCAGGACTCATCACCAGCGTGACCCCTGTCTGTCCTCTGTCCCATCTCCACTGTCCAGCACCCCCTAGGAGCAGCCTGATGCCTCTGGCCACTGGAGCAAGGCTGAGAGGACAGCGGGAGGACCGAGCTCTAGACAGCGGTGTTCCCCTGCCTCTCGCTGGGTTTCTATTCACATCTCCCCTTTGAGTTAAGGTCAGAAATCTGAGACTTGGTCTCAGATCAGACCCAGCAGATTTCTCTCCAGTGGCAGTAAGAGTTGCTAAGAAAAAAACAAGAAAGTAGGGACTTCAGTCCTTCCCCCAGCTCCCAGGTCTCAGGAAAGGGACTCTTCTCCAGGCTGAAGGGCATGGTATCTTACTATAATGGAAACCTGAGCAGTTCTCTGGCCTATTAAAAAGCTTTGTGCTGCTCCTTTTTTGGGCTTGCAAACTGTGTGCCAGGTATCGCTGCATCAAGGATTTCCTGTTTATCATCCCCTTGAAGCTTTTAGCAATCCTGTGACAAACGCGAGTTGACTCTGGCCTGCCAGACCCTGCGGAGGTCTCCATCTGGAGTTCAGGCCTTGGCTGAGCTCTCCAGCTTCAAGGCTTGCACTTCTAAGACCCCCGGCCCTTTGATTTTCTGGTGATGCAGAGTCCTCTGTGGTCCCTGGAAAATAAGCTGTCTCATATATGGGTCTCTCTTCCTGGAGTCACTCTCTCCTTCCTATCTCTGTGCTCAATTCCTACCCAGCCTTCAAAACTCAGCCCAAACTCAGGTCCTGTGTACCTGGGGTGCGTGCTCAGTCCCTCAGTCGTGTCCAGCTCTTTACAGCTCTATGGACTGAACCCCGCCAGGCTCCCCTGTCCAAGGAATTTTCCAGGCAAGAATACAGAAGAGGCAAGAATACCCGTCCTCCTCCACGGGTATCTTCCTGACCCAGGGATTGAACCCGTGTCTCCTGCATCAGCATGGGGATTTTGACCACTGAGCCACCCTACGGTCTCAATTTGCTTTCACTGGCAGTCTGTGTTTTGACCGCAGTTTTCAGCTGAGTCACACCTAGGTGACTTGAGATGGTAATTCTGTTCTCTTTGGGTGGGCGAATATATTTTTAACTCTGGGAAGGTATGTAACAATAATTACAGTACAGACTGTGGCAACACATTTTGTGATGTTGTTTCGTATACATTCTAGAAATGCACTGTTCAAAAGGGTGACCATTAGCCATAAGTGGCTATTTAAATATAAATTAATTAAATAAAAATTCCATTTCTCAGTTGTTCTAGTCATATTTCAAAGGCTCCACAGCCACATGTGGCAACCTTCCTGGACACCACATGTATTAAACATTACTATCATGAAAGTTCTCTTGGATGACACTGTTTTCTGGTTCTCCAGAGGGTGAGCTGAACCCTCATCTCATAGACAAGCTAAAGGAGTATCTCTCAAAATCAGGTCCAAAAGGACAAAGTGGGGAAAAAATATTCACCACTTATTACTAAGGGTTAAGCTCCCTAATATATAAAGAGCTTTCAAAAATAAAGTCTTCCCTGGTGGCGCTAGAGGTAAAGAACCTGCCTGCCAGTGCAGGAGATGTGAGAGACGCAGGTTCTGTCCCTGGAGGAGGAAATGTAACCCACTCCAGTATTCTTGCCTAGAGAACCCCATGGACAGAGGGCTACAGTCCACAGGGTTGCAAAGAGTCAGAGATGACTCAAGTGACTTAGCATGCAACATGAAATTAAAAAGGAAAAGACCAACTATCCAATAGAAACATAGACAAAGGATATGGACAGACAGGACAGAAACTGACACGGCCTTTACATATATGAAAGGACATTCGAATTCACCCAAAGAAAGAGAAAGTCAGCTGAAACTTCCCTGCGGTGCCATTTTCCACAGATCAAAAAAAAAAAAAAAAAAAAATCCAACATTTGAAAACAAGGCTGTAAGAATGCTTTTGTGCACTCGTGCTCAGTCGTCCAGTTGTGTCCAATTCTTTGCGACCTCATGGACTGTAGCTTGCCAGACAGACCCCATGGAATTTTCCAGGCAAGAATACAGGAGAGGGTTGCCATGGCCTCCTCCAGGGTATCTTCCCGACCCAGGGATCAAACCTGCATTTCCTCCATGTCCTGCACTGGTAGGTGGATTCTTTACCACTGAGCTACCTGGGAAGCCCAAGAATGCTCTTGGACATGGCCTAATAGAAACGTTTCTCAAAATGACAAGTGCATATTCTGTGTGACTCAGAAATTACCTCTAAGAATTCATCTTACAGATTTAACTGCACATATGTGAAATGAGAGAGGCACAGTGTGGCCTTGTTCGGAAACAGCTCCCCACCCATCACCATTAATAAAGAACTGCTAAACCTAAGTTGGTGACATATATGTGTAGCTATTTAAAAGTATGCTGCACAGTTCTCTCTATATTGAAGCAGAAAGAGTCCACTAGATAAGTGAAAAAAGCAAATTCAGAACAGTTTGCATACAATGCCACCTTTTCTGTAAAAAAGGAAAAACAAGGAGAGTAGAGCCCAAAAGGTTCTGAATGAGCTTGTCCATGCGTGAAGAAAGCTCTTAAGAACTGCACTTAACTTGGTGCCGGAAGCAGAAGTAAGAGCGAAGCTTTCGCCAGACACCAACTTGGACTGTTTAATTTTTGAACTGGGCGATTCTGTATCATCTCTTATGATTACTAAATTGATCTTTAAAAAAAACCCTGATTCTGCTTTGGTGACTGGGCCACCAGATCAGTGACAATGCCCATCAAGGAAGGAGGGCGCTTACCCTCTGCAGAGTTCCAGTCCAGCAGAGGCCCTGCCCCTCCACGCTGTGGACAAGCTCTGCCCAGGGTTCCCACGCATCCTGCATCCTCCGGTCTGCTCACACAGCTGGATCCAGGGGCCCTGGAGTCCTGCCCTTCTTGGCTCGCAGAAGGCCTAAGACCAGAGGAATGTGTCCGTCTGCACCCCTTCTCACGCCGTGCCTGGCAGCCCTCAGAGGGCGGCCCCGCGGAGGCCCAGACTCACCTTCCCATGCGGTGCCTGCGGTCCGTGGCAGGCGGCTACGGCACAGGAGATGGGCGCTGTCTCCCGTTCTTCATCAGGGACGTTCTTTGATGGAGAAGTTGTTGAGAGCAGACGGGGTCCGGCGGGGCCCCAGGCGCTCCTTCCATCCAGCGAGGAGCCCTCACTCTTAGGATGTCCCGTGCCTACGAGTCTTGGTGGATTCACCGTGCTCCTGGAAGCAGCCTTCTTTCTCGACAGACGCCTAGTTGATGGTGGCAGTGGGACCCACTGTCAGCTCGCGTGGGGCAGCCCAGGTCCGCAGGGCCTGCAGGAGGGGCACAGGAGAGGGCACGGCCTGTCCCTGAGGAGCCCCCATCCCCGCATCCCAGGCCGGGCTCTGCGTCCCTCCGCGTCCGCCCTCTACGCCGGCTCCCACCTCCTGTGTTTCCAGTTAGGGCAGGACCGGCCCGGCGTCGGGCTCCAGCAGCTTCTTAACCACATCACTTGGAAATAAATACAGGCCGGCCTTAACTATGCTTCTTGTAGATGAAGACACAGAATTTTCTTGGGAAAATTATAGACTTGCCCAAGATCACAGGCTAATTGAAGACAGAATCTTGCTTAAGAATTTAAGGCAGGGTTCTTCAGAGAAGCAGAATCCAAGATTGCTGGTTTCTGACACTGGGTGGTTTTCCTGTGCCCTGAGCAGCCTCCGGTCTTCTGGTCCTTCAGTGTGGTCCCGCTGCAGACCCCATCTGAGCAGCTGGATACAGACAGATCCACAGCCAGGGAGAACAGGACTGAGGGTTTGCACACGTGCCATGCCGGGCTCCAGAGTAGATTTCCGGTTGGTGACATTTCAAACATCTTACCTATTGTCGCTGCATGCCCTTTCAGTTCTCCATCCGTTCATCCATCCATCGTCATCGCTGTCATTAACATCATGGCTACTAATATTGAACATCTATTTTGTCTGCTGGGGTAGAAAGTCATAAAGTCAAACAAGAGTCTCTGCTTTTAAGGAGCTCACAGTCCAGAGGAAGAGATGGGTATATAAACAAATAACTGCATTATAAAACGGGGTTTTACACTGGATTCTGAGAGTATCTTATGAATATGCAGCTAATGTTACCCAACTGAGCAGAGTTCGGTTGCTTCCCCCGCCCCCACCCCACCCCACAACTGGAGATAGCTGTCTTTTGTAGGGAGAAAAAGGTTTTATTACATGGGGGTCAAGCAAAGAGACAGGAAGCAAGAAATCCCAAATCTGTCTCCCAGATGGCAAGATGAGGTGAGTATTTAAGGATTGGGTTCTAGGGCTGTGAAGAAAAAGGGAGGGTGTGGTGGTTATAAAGGTTAAGGAAGTGATAAGTTTTTCTTGTTGTTATTGTTAACTTTTTATTTTATATTGCAGTATGGTTCATTAACAATGTTGCATTAGTTTCAGTAAACAGTAAAGCGATTCAGTTATAAATACACATGTATCTATTGTTTTTCAAATTCTTTTCTCATTTAGGTTGTTACATGATACCGAGTAGAGTTTGCTGAGCTATACAGTAGGTCCTTGTTGGTTATCCATTTTAAACATAAAAGTGTGCACGTGTCCATCCCAGGCTCCCTAACTATCCCTTCCCCACTCATCTCTGTTCTCTAAGTCTGTGCGTCTGTTTCTATTTTGTACATAAGTTCATTTGTATCATTTTAAAAAAGATTCTACATGTAAGTGATATCATAGAATATTTTTCTTTCTCTGACTTACTGCACTCAATATGCTAATCCCTAGATCCATCCATGTTGCAGAAAATGGCATTATTTCACTCTTTTTTAAAGGCTGAGTAGTAGTCCATCGTATTTGTGTACCACATTGTTTTTTCACTCATTCATCTGTCCATGGACATTTAGGTTGCTTCCCTGTTTTGGCTATTGTAAATCATGCTGCAATGAATACTGGGATGCCTGTATCCTTTCAGACCATGTTTTTCTCTGGGTACATGCCCAGGGGTGCGGTTGTGGGACCCTATGGTAGCTCTATTTTTAGCTTTTTAAGGAACCTCCATACTGTTTTCCGCAAGTGCTAAGATCTCATGCACAGGTCCAACCTGATTTCCTGTGTCTTCGTGTGCAAACTCCAAGTGTGTTGGTATGAAGCATGAGGCAGAAAGTTGGGCTGTGTTACTGTTACCAACCAGGATTCTTGGCCTCCATAATCAATAGAAATTGATCAGAGGCCAGACAAAAACTTCAGGCAAGGCTTTGTTGGGGCCTCTGCTGCAGCGGTGGAGGAGCAAGAACAAACATGTTGCCTTGCTTGCCTGCTCACTCTTTAAGGGGTGGACAGATAGCCGGTTCCTTTGTGGATCCCTTGATTAAGGTCACAAGTGTGGAGCCTTGTACCAAGGTCACAGACGTGTTGGAGCCCTGTACCAAGGTTCTGGACAAAAATCTCCAGAACTGATAGAACCACAGAGCAACTGTTGCCATGAGCCCTGCCCTGACCTAAACTGGCCACTCCCCAACTCCATACTGGGTGAAATATCCACTGTATAGCACCCTAATCAATCACTTGATGCTGCCTTGATAGAAGGAATTTCCCTTGTCTTGAGGCTATAAAAATTAGCTGCTGCTACTGCTGCTGCTAAGTCCCTTCAGTCGTGTCTGACCCTGTGCGACCCCATAGACCTCAGCCCACCAAGTTCCCCTGTCCCTGGGATTCTCCAGGCAAGAACACTGGAGTGGGTTGCCATTTCCTTCTCCAATGTATGAAAGTGAAAAGTGAAAGTGAAGTTGCTCAGTTGTGTCCGACTCTTTGCGACCCCATGGACTGCAGCCTACCAGGCTCCTCCATCCATGGGATTTTCCAGGCAAGAGTACTGGAGTTGGATACCATTGCCTTCTCCAATAAAAATTGGCTACTAACCCACAAAAGGGGTCAACTTACCATGGTCTGTCAGGAGGTCAGCCCACTGTGTTTGTAGTACCCTCATTATCTCTGCTCTTTGCTCTGAATGAACTCAGTCTGTTCTGAAATACTCTGTGTCTGGAAATTATTTTCCATCCTGTATGGACCACAAGACTTACGTGGGGTTAGGGGAGGGGTATGTCCAGGGGGTGGGCTGGAAGGATGTCCAAGGTGATTTGCCCTCCCCTTAGGTGGTGGTGGTCATGTATGGATGTGAGAGTTGGACTGTGAAGAAAGCTGAGCACCCAAGAATTGATGCTTTTGAACTGTGGTGTTGGAGAAGACTCTTGAGAGTCCCTTGGACTGCAAGATATCCAACCAGTCCATTCTAAAGGAAATCAGCCCTGGAATTTCTTTGGAAGGACTGATGCTAAAGCTGAAACTCCAATACTTTGGCCACCTCATGCAAAGAGTTGACTCATTGGAAAAGACTCTGATGCTGGGAGGGATTGGGGGCAGGAGGAGAAGGGGACGACAGAGGATGAGATGGCTGGATGGCATCGATGACTCGATGGACATGAGTTTGAGTGAACTTCGGGAGTTGGTGATGGACAGAGAGGCCTGGCGTGCTGCGATTCATGGGGTCGCAAAGAGTCGGACACGATTGAGCGACTGAACTGAACTGAACTAGGTGGCGTGGTACAGGGGCTCATTCAGTACCCTGCTTTTGCTCCCAGATGTTCCGGAGTGGGAGTTGGACTTTTTGCTCTTTTTTTTTTTATCTTGTCTGTAATTTTCCCCACCTGCCCATACAGATAGTTATTTTTAGTCCCTTGTAGTTTGTATTTTGTTACTTGAGGAGACATTTGTCCAGGTGTGGGCACTGCAGCAAAGCATCCCAGGCTCCAGATCCCATCCTGTCTCAATTTCAACAGGTCACCCATTGGACAAGCAGGTTTATTCGGCCCAAATTTTAACCAGCTATATTGGCTCCACCTGGAAGAGAGCATGACAACCCACTCCAGTAGTCTTGCCTGGAGAATCCCATGGACATAGGGGCCTGCTGGGCTACAGTCCATGGGCTTGCAAAGAGTCGGACACGACAGAGTGACTAAGCACAGCACAGCATAGCACGTCTTCCTCCATCTGTTTTCAGCCAGTTTTATTGTGTTAGAAGCAGAGCGTATTTCAGCAAGTTGGTTCTTTATCTGCTCTCCTATAAGACTAGCTCAAGAATTTGTGTTCAGTACTAGGTTGGGTTTTTTCCTTCTTTTTTTTTAGCCCTATGGGGCAGGCTCTCACTAGTAGGGGGGAGGAGTGTGATGTAGGGAAGGCCTTAATGGGGAGAGGTCACCTGGAGAATATGTAGTTTGGGATGAGGAAGAAGAAAGGGTTTTTAGAGGTGAGGCTTGCAGGGAGGCACTGAGTTACTGAATGTTCTGGTGTATTTGGAGAAATGCATGTGCTTTCAAACTACTGGAGTATAAAGTATGAGGAAAGAAGTGCAGAAGTCAAGGAGGGAAGGGGTCAGGGAGAGATGATTCACTGCCAGGATAGATATCATAGCAAGAGGAAATCCAAGAGGAGGAGAGCTGATTTTACAACGTAGGAACTGTGGGAATATTTCTATCTGTGTGTATATGTATGTGTGTGTGTGGTATCAGAGCCCTAGACTCTGAGACTGGAAATGGAGAGAAGACAAAGGGGTCTCAGACTTATCTAGAGTAGAAAGACAACTTGTTGGCTTCTTCTAGATTCTTAGAGCCTTCTACATTAACCGTTCTCCAATCTAGTTAATGCTTTTGCTTTTAACTTATCACTGTTATAAGTAAACCTTTATATGCAAGTAGCTTTTCCGTAGTTAATTTTCTTAGCTTTGAGTCCAAGGAAACAAATAATGAGCCTAAGTATATAGTAGTTAGGAGCACAGGTCTGGGAGCCAAACAGACGAAATATCAAATTCTAACTCTGACATTTACCGGCGACACAATTTATTTTTGTTGTTGTCTTGGCATTTTCTTTTGAAATATTGGGGTAATTCTACCTAACTAACAAATTTACTTGTAATGGATAGGTAAAATAATCCTTATATATCGCAATTGAAACAGGGCCTGGAATAAGTTAAGTGCTTTGTTATTTCAGTTTTACTAGATTACTAGATTTACATTTTAATTTTACTGGATTATAAAAACGTCTCCTAAATGTTCTCTGTAATATGGAATGACACAAAGTGTGAGAGCACCGACCTGCTTTGCACATTATCCTCTGTGAATGCTACGCTGCTGCTGCTAAGTCACTTCAGTCGTGTTCGACTCTGTGTGACCCCGTAGACCGCAGCCCATCAGGGTCCCCCGTCCCTGGGATTCTCCAGGCAAGAACACTGGAGTGGGTTGCCATTTCCTTCTCCAATGCGTGAAAGCGAAAAGTGAAAGTGAAGTCGCTCAGTCGTGTCCGACTCTTCGCAACCCCATGGACTGCAGCCTACCAGGCTCCTCCATCCATGGGATTTTCCAGGCAAGAGTACTGGAGTGGGATGCCATTACCTTCTCCTGTGAATGCTATAGGAAGCTTCTAACTTACCTTTTACTTGCAATTTACAAATTTTAAAAATGAAGATGCCAGTGTCTAAATAATCCTTATGTGTGGAGGTATGGAGCATCTCTAATTAGAGTAGCTATTACATGCTATGTACAAATATTTAACTTACACAAAAACTCTCTGTCAGAAGACGAATCTCTTCTGTTATAGAGATAAAAAGATAGTCTCACTTTAGTTTTTCTTTAAATGTAGCACATCTGAGAGGAATGAGGCAACGTAGAAAGAGCAACTGTTTTTTTTTTTTTTTTTTAAACACTTCTGTGTATGCCAGAGATTTTGCTAGATGTTTGAATCACATCTTCCCCTAATGTCATGGTCAACCCTACTACTGCTGCTAAGTCACTTCAGTCGTGTCTGATTCTGTGTGATCCCATAGACTGCAGCCCACCAAGCTCCCCATCCCTGGGACTCTCCAGGCAAGAACACTGGAGTGGGTTGCCATTTCCTTCTCCAATGCATGAAAGCGAAAAGTGAAAGTGAAGTCCCTCAGTCGTGTCCAACTGTTAGCGACCCCATGGACTGCAGCCCACCAGGCTCCTCCATCCATGGGATTTTCCAGGCAAGAGTACTGGAGTGGGGTGCCATTGCCTTCTCTGCGATCAACCCTACCTATCATATTACTTCCATTCCTCAGATCGCAGTGTGTAATTGTGGCTTATCTGTTCTTTTCTCAGACAGAGGCGTGGTAGAATGAGGACAACCATGGGGAAAGGGAACTGACCAGATTGGAAGGGCAGAGAAGCTACTGGTGACAACCCATGATGATCAGTTTTGTCCTGTAATCTTCTTATCCCAAATCCTCATACCTTTTTGTTCTGATTGTGCCCATTAGGCAAAGCAGTCTGTGCTGTCTTCCCCCATGAAAGAAGAAGGCAGGAAACTTTTCTCTGAGAATACACAGTTTGTCAGTGGAAGGGCTCCAGGCAGCCCTTTCCACACACGGCCCAAACCCCTTTCCATAGCTGAAGCAGAATGGTGAAATAAGTGATGAAATAATCCCTTTGATTATCCAGTGGAGAGAAGCCTAGATACCTTCATTCTAATACACACTATTGCAGACACTGACCATGAAGCCCACTTCCTTTGGCTAAAAGAATATGACTGCAGGACACAAGCTAATTAATGTTATGCCAATACTGTTTTGCTTTGCCACTGAGGAGATTGATTGTGTGTATCATGTTTTTATTTAAGCTGTAAAAAGCAGAGACATCACTTTGCAAACAAAGATCCATCTAGTCAAAGTTTTGGTTTTTTCCATCCATGTATGGATGTGAGAGTTGGACCATAAAGAAGGCTGATCACTGAAGAATTGATGCTTTTGAACTGTGGTGCTGGAGAAGACTTGAGTCAATCATAAAGGAAATCACCCCTGAATACTCATTGGAAGGACTGATGCTGAAGCTGAAGCTCCAGTACTTTGGCCACCTGATGGGAACAGCTGACCCATTGGAAAATACTTTGATGCTGGGAAAGATTGAGGGCAGGAGGAGAAGGGGGCAACAGAGGATGAGATAGTAGGATAGCATCACTGATTCTACGGACATGAGTTTGACCAAACTCCAGGAGATGGTGAAGAACAGGGAAGCCTGGCGTGATGCAGTCCACGGGGTCAGAAAGAGCCAGACTCGACTTAGCGACTGAACAACAACATCTTTTCCATTCATAACTCTCATGACAAGATGATTACTGTGGCAAATTCAAAGACCCACAACAATGCAGACTTTGGGTGCTAATTTGGGGTTTCTACTACTGTTACCATCCAGAGTCAGAACCCAGCTCATCGCTCAAAAGTCAGCGTTTGAGAGACAAGGGTTGATGGAAAAAGTAAGATGCGTTATTCAGGAAGCTGGCAACCTGGGATAATAGTGGACTACTGTCCTCTAGAGTAGCTCCCTCTTACCAGTTAGAGGGAAAAGGGTTTCATAGGCAAAAGCCAGGAAGTCTCAGGGCTGTGCAGGCAGGGGCCATGGGCAGAAAAGCAGTCAGCTCCAATAATCATCTGGAAACTGGTTGTGCTGTGGTCTGGTCAGTGTCATCTTGACTGTTTTAAGCACAATTAGCCTTCAACTCTGTGTGCTTCCTACGTGGTGCTAGTGGTAAAGAACCTGCCTGCCAATGCAGGAGACTCAGAAGGTGCTGATTTGATCCCTGGGTAGGGAAGATCCCCTGGAGGAGCACATGGCAACCCACTCCAGTATTGTTGCCTGGAAAATCCCCTGGACAGAGGAGCCTGGTGGGCTGCAGTCCACGGGGTCGCAAAGAGTCGGACACGACTGAAGCTACTTGGTTTGCACACATAGCCTTCAACTTGAGGGTCTGTGTGTTCCCTTTTCCTTCAGGCCAGTTCCTGGGATTATGCAAGCCATAGACTCAGTACTGCTCAAGATGGAGACGCTGATGTCATGGTTACAGTCTGGTCACCATGCAGTTAGCTTTTTCCCTTTGGTGGTGGCTGTAGTATCTGCAAAGCAACTCAGGGATGTGCATCGGACACTGTTATCTATGTCCTTCAGCTAGGAACTAAAGATTCTGTGACTGTTGTCCTAATCATTAACTGCTTGAACCTCCTCTTTTGTGATTCAGGGGAGGTCTGGAGGCTATGGCTTTTCTACAGACGACTCAGGGTACATGGAATGGCCTCTGCATCTGACAGGGCCTCACAGGGTTCTGCCTGGTTTCGCTAAGGTGAATGTGTGACCTAGTTTAGTTCTTTTCCTAATTGGCCCCCAGATGCCCGCTTTGTGAAAATGAAGGGCTTGGCTTGTCACTCTCCTTGGTCTTTTCCTGCATGAGCATGCAATAAAGTGATTAATAAGGGCCCGAGATGACCAACTCTGGGAGTTGGTGATGGACAGGGAGGCCTAGCGTGCTGCCGTCCATGGGGTCGCAAAGAGCCGGACATGACTGAGGGACTGAACTGAACCGACATGACCATGTGTTTTATGGGGCTCCCCCTAGTGGCTTTGCCCCATATTGCAGTTCTAAGTTCTATCCGGTTTTCTTAGGCCTTTGGTGAGGGGCTTCAGATAGATTTGTGTTGCCCATCACACAGTAGGTTCGTAATTAGTAAAACAGGGGAGAATGGGGAGGAGTGGTATGAAGAAGGGGAGAAGGAAAATACTTACTTTGAGAAAGAATCTGCCTGCAATGCAGGAGACCCGGGTTCGATCCCTGGGTTGTGAAGATCCCCTGGACAAGGCCTTGGCAACCCACTCCAGTGTTCTTGCCTGGAGAACTCCATGGAGAGAGGAGCCTGGTGGGCGACAGTCCATGAGGTGGCAAAGAGTCGGACACGACTCAGCACAGCACAGCTCAGACATCTACTGAGTCTGTGAATGTCTGTGTTTCTACATACATTAATTAAATGTGCAGACTTAAAATGTGTTTACCTAAAATGTGATCCAGTTTTTGTACCCATGCTTCCCAGGTGGCACTAGTGGTAAAGAACCCACCTGCCAATGCAGGAGACATAAGAGATGAGGGTTTGATCTCTGGGTCAGGAAGATCCGCTGGAAGAGGGTATGATAACCCATTCCCGTATTCTTGCCTGGAGAACGCCATGGACAGAGGAGCTGGGCGGGCTACACCTTACAGGGTCGCAAAGTCAGGCACGACTGAAGTGGCTTAGCACACAGCATGCACACCAGTATCAGAACTGCAGCCTCAAATGATGGGAGTAAACTATTCTTACTTTGGAGAGATTTCATACATAGAGACCACAGTCAGTGCATTCCAAGCAGAGTTCTACTGTGGTGGAATCCTTGAGAGAAAAGTTCATAGGGGAGGTAAGAAAAGCATGTCAAAATACTTAGGCCAATAACATGATGGAGATGTTTCCACCATGCACCTCCTTTGTTGACCAAGGGACATAGAAAGATCCAGGAGACACGGTTGCTATCACCCTCAAGAGACTGGTAAGTCAGAAGGAGAGGCAGATGTTTATAAACATACTCATGATATTAATATAAATATAAGATCTATAATAAAGGTTTTTTTTTTTTTCCCAGTAACTACAGTTGTAATATAACAGAGACATGTATTTTATTGGGAGAGTTAAGGAATCCTTCATGGAAGCAATAACAGAATACTGTAGGAGAATAGAGTAGGAAAAAATCCTTCACAGAATAGAGGCTGGTGCTTGAAGGATAATTTAGCGTTTTCTAACAGGGTGGGAGGAGCTCGTCAGAGAAAACGGAAGAGGATGTAACTGCACATGTTAAGTGGAAAGCGATTCACAGCACTGATGTCAAATGTGCGAGTGCTTGGAGACGGAGAAAAGTAAATTTATCTTGTTCCTGTTTCATTTGCTTCATCAAAAGCACTGCCCTTATATGCCTTTTCTTTTTCTAAAAGGACTGAAATCAGTATAACCATGACTACTGCGTACGTTTGAGGGGGGTATGATGTGTTTTTAAAGAATATGGGCTTTTGAGGCTACAGGTCTTGCTTTGAGTCCTAGCTCTGTGCTTTCCAGCTAATTAAACACTGATAGTGCTTTAGGTCTTCAGGATTCCTTTACTCCTACTCTTTTGTAAAGGTGAGAAATAATAATACTCATTATGTAGCATTGTTATGAAGATTAAATGTGAGCACAAATATCAGGAACAAAATTGCTGACATCTTTATTCGCTACGAGAGAAATTAAAATGATAAAAAGTAATGGAAGGTGTTTGCAAAAAAATAGTAAAATTTTGATAAAATGAGTAAGTTACTTTAAAATTCAATTTATTGGAACATACACAAGATGTATTATAAAAATGGAATAGTCCTATACTAGTAAAGAAATGTGTCTGAAAATAAAAACATTCCCACAAAGGAAACTCCAGGCATAGATAATGTTTCAGTTCAGTTCAGTTCAGTTCGGTCACTCAGTCGTGTCCGACTCTTTGCGATCCCATGAATTGCAGCACGCCAGGCCTCCCTGTCCATCACCAACTCCCGGAGTTCACTCAGACTCACGCCCATCGAGTCGGTGATGCCATCCAGCCATCTCATCCTCTGACATCCCCTTTTCCTCCTGCCGCCTATCCCTCCCAGCATAAGAGTCTTTTCCAATGAGTCAACTCTTCGCGTGAGGTGGCCAAAGTACTGGAGTTTCAGCTTTAGCATCAGTCCTTCCAATGAACACCCAGGACTGATTTCCATTAGAATGGACTGGTTGGATCTGCTTGCTGTCCAAGGGACTCTCAAGAGTCTTCTCCAACACCACACTTCAAAAGCATCAATTCTTCGGCGCTCAGCTTTCTTCATAGTTCAACTCTCACATCCATATATGACCACTGGAAAAACCATAGCCTTGACTAGACGGACCTTTGTTGGCAAAGTAATGTCTCTGCTTTTGAATATGCTATCTAGGTTGGTCATAACTTTTCTTCCAAGGAGCAAGCGTCTTTTAATTTCATGGCTGCAATCACCATCTGCAGTGATTTTGGAGCTCCAAAAAATAAAGTCTGACACTGTTTCCACTATTTCCCCATCTATTTCCCATGAAGTGATGGGACCAGATGCCATGATCTTCATTTTCTGAATGTTGAGCTTTAAGCCAACTTTTTCACTCTCTTCTTTCACCTTCATCAAGAGGCTATTTAGTTCGTCTTCACTTTCTGCCATAAAGGTGGTGTCATCTGCATATCTGAAGTTATTGATATTTCTCCCAGCAATCTTGATTCCAGCTTGTGCTTCATCCAGCCCAGCATTTCTCATGATGTACTCTGCATATAAGTTAAATAAGCAGGGTGACAATATACAGCCTTGATGTACTCCTTTTCCTATTTGGAACGAGTCTGTTGTTCCATGTCCAGTTCTAACTGTTGCGTCCTGACCAGAAGTGGTAAATTATTCCAAACATTCAAGGAAAATATAACACCAACTTCTGCTAAACTTTATGAGAATAAAAAAAGAAGGAATACTTCCAATTTTACAATGCCAGTATAATCTTGATAATAAAATCTGATGCAAACATAAGAAAGAAATATGTCAGGTTAATATCTCTCATGAACATAGATTCAAAAACCCTAAATTGTATTAGCTGGTAACTGAATCAAGTGAGATTAAGGTACGTTTGTTTTAGATTGTTTCAATATTCAAAAAATATTCACTATAGTTAGAACATAAAGAAGAAAATCATATGATAATCTCAGTAGTTTCAGAGAAAAGCATTGATACCTCTCCTCACTCATTCATGTTATAAACTCTTAGCCTGCTAGAACTAGAAAGAAACTTCTTTAATATGCTAAAGAACACCTATCCAACCTTTACTGTATACGTCACAATTAAAGGTAAAATCTTTGAAGTTTGCATCATGAGCTCAGGAACAAGGTCAAGATGCCCACTCTCATCTCTTCTGTTTAACAATATACTGGAGATCCAGTCAGGACAAATGGTGTGAGTCCTGGAAAGGAAAAAATACTGTCATTATTTGTGGATAACATGATTATAGATGTGGAAAATCCAAAAGAATCTCCAGACCATTTATAAGAATTAGCAAGTGAATTTAGTAAATTCGGCGTACAAGTATCAATTTGCACTTTATATACCAGCAAAAAAGTGATTAGAAAAACAATTAAAACTACATAGCTAATGAATGATGTACAAAGCCTGCCTATACACAGAACACTTTGAAACACTATTGTGAGATTCTAAACATACTCAGATAGATCCAGATCAAAAACAAAAACATTAAAAAATGCCCATGAAATGTTAGTCCTAATTTCCTGGAAGCCCCAGTCAGGAGACAACCTATTAATTGCTTATCAGAGGATGGTTTTCCAAAAAGTTTTGTGAAAAAACTCATTGATTTCAAGGCTTTGTTCATATCTGGCAGGAAGGGTTGTGATGTGTCTTATGAGTGTATCGAACATCAGAAGAGCTAAGGAAGATAATGTTGATAGTGATCTTCAAAGTGCCGCTGATGAGGGGGGTGAAGAAACTGGAGAGGGCTGATAGAACAGATGAATTTGTGCCTGTGTAGCTGCCCTGAGGGTCCAAAGGCAAGCAGCAGGTCACCTGACTTAGGTTTTCAACTGTAACCAAGGCACAGTGTTAACAGCAATTTCCATCTTTTGTTTCAACCTTAATGTGTACCCAAATCTAACTTTTAGTGTTCTGAAAGTCATTTATAGTCTGTCCTCTGTGAAGCTAAGCCCTCGTGGTGAGGAATATTAGGACAGTGTTATTCAAAGCATGGATAAATCTTGTGCGTCTGTCGTTAGGCTTGTAATTATCGAACACATACTATGTGTCAAGTGCTCTAGAAGAGATTTTACACATATAACACCTGTCAGATATTTTGGTCTTCTTAGAGATAAGGGACTGAGACTCATGGAGTTTATGCAACTTGCTCGACGCATCCAGATACTTGAGTCAAAAGTCAGTTTTGAACTCAGACTTACCTGACCCTAACCCTAAAACTTGAGCTCTTTTCATTACACCATGATGCCTACAAACTTGAGGTGTGTGATAAACCATTTAGTTCAGTAACTGATATATCATTAGAATTCAGTAAGTTCTATTCTTATTTCATTGTTATTAAAATATGGCTGAGTCTCCTAAGGAGTCTTTTTTTTTTTTTTTTTAATGAACTAGAGTCTGAATCTCTTATCCAATGATTGATAGCTTCTTGGTGGTACACATTGTGAAAAACTATAGGAATGATAATACAAAACATGACAGAGAGAGATTTCTCCAAGCTTTTCTCTCAAAAATTGACGGTAAGTGAAGACATCGAGGATCTAACAAAATCCTAGCTGTCTGTGGGCTGGGGTTCCCAGGTGGTGCTAGTGGTAAAGAACCTACCTGCCAATGCAGGACACATAATAAGATGCGAGTTCAGTTCCTGGGTCAGGAAGATCCCCTGGAGGAGGGCATGACAACCCACTCCAGCAGTCTTGCCTGGAGAGTCCCATGGACAGAGGAGCCCAGCAAGCTGCATCCAGAGGACTGCAAAGAGTTGGACACAACTGAAGCAACTTAATATGCATGCATATACTTTCCCTCTACTGTATTCCCTTGGTAACAAACTCTTAAAAATCTGTGATACTCTTCAAAGACAAGAAAGATCTGCTCCAAACGCCGAGGATCAGTTTATCCCTGTGGTGTATTAATCATTGGATAAAACCTTAACTTATTTCATAAAAAACAATTTGGAAAGTCTTATAAATGAACAGCCTGGAGAATCCCAGGGATGGGGGAGGCTGGTGGGCTGCCGTCTATGGGGTCACACAGAATCGGACACGACTGAAGCGACTTAGTAGCAGCAGCAGCAGCAGCAGGAACTGAATTAGTTCTTCCATCTTGAATGAGTTAGATTCTTGTGGTCACTGAGTTTGCAGTAAAGGAATCTCTTCCTGCCTTTTGAGTAGGTTGTTGTTTAGTCACTAAATCATGTTTGACTCAGTGACCCCAGGGACTGAAGCCTGATAGTCTTCTCTGTTCATGGGATTTCCCAGGCAAGAATTCTGTAGTGGGTTGCCTTCTCCAGGGGATCTTTGTGATCCAGGGTTCGAAACTGTGTCTCCTGAATTGGCAAGTGGATTCTTTACCAATGTGCAACCTGGGAAGTTAAATTCTTCATGAAAATAATTCTTTTTCATTTTGCTATTCTGAAAAAAAACTCCAATAGAAACACAAGAAGCTATTTAAAGTGTTTGCATGATAATAAGTAGGAATGAATAACCACATTTCTAATTTACCAGTTATTTTCAAGGAAAGAGAAAGGTAACTTTTTATTTAAAAATACCATTAAAAAATATTACCCACATGTGAACTCACATTGTGGGTTGTATGTGACAAATATTTCATCTTCAGCAATCTTTTTATATTGACACTTGGTATTCCAAATAAAAGACAATCCTCGTTAGATTGTCCCATTTCTCTTTAGGGAGTTCAAACACTTTTTTTATTTAAGTGTAACAAAGCACAGTTACTGTTTCTCTAATGGTTCTTTCCTAGATTCATTTCATTTCTCACAATCTAACAGCTACCAGTGTCCTCACTTTACACCTCTTTCTCACAAAGCTCACCCGCTGTTAAGAAACTCAGTTAGCACATTATATAGGTGGCTGTTGTTTCAACACTCACCTTTATCCCGAGCTCCAATCATTTTTTCTGTAAATGTAATCAGGCAGTGCCCCTTGAATGCCCTACTAGTACCCCAAAATCAGATTCAGATTGTATTGACTTTTTTTTTTTTAATTTAATTTTATTTTTAAATGTATTGACTTTTTAAAAAAAAATTTTAAAGCTTTACTGAAGTGTAGTTCGGAGAAGGCAATGGCACCCCACTCCAGTACTCTTGCCTGGAAAATCCCATGGACGGAGGAGCCTGATAGGCTGCAGTCCATGGGGTCGCTGAGAGTTGGACACGACTGAGCGACTTCACTTTCACTTTTCACTTTCATGCATTGGAGAAGGCAATGGCAACCCACTCCAGTGTTCTTGCCTGGAGAATCCCAGGGACGGGGGAGCCTGGTGGGCTGCGGTCTCTGGGGTTGCACAGAGTTGGACACGACTGAAGTGACTTAGCAGCAGCAGCCACAGAAGTGTTAGTTGGTTTAAATATTGTGTTAATTTCCGCTTTACAGCAGTGATTCCCTCACACACACATATATCATTTTTCATACTCTTTCCCATTATGGTTCATCACAGGATATTGAATATAGCTCCCTGTGCTGTACACTAGGGCCTTGTCATTTATTAAACTGACTTTAAATACCAAGTATCTGTTGGGCAATTTCTAGGCATGCTTATCTCTGTTCTCCAACTGCAGAATAAAAAGTATCTTGAATTTAAATACATAGTCTTCTTTCCACCCCATATGATGTTGCATTATCATAAGAGCTGCTGTGCACTGAATCACCCGACTGTGCTCTATTTACTGTACATGTCACCCTGTATACAGGAGCTCTCTTTAATTAAAAAATAAAGGTGGATGATATTTATTTATATCTTGATACTTATCAAGATGATATCTTGATTAAAAAATATTTAGATTCAGAACGTTTTATGTACCCAGTTCAGTTCAGTTCAGTCACTCAGTTGTGTCTGACTCTTTGCAACCCCATGGACTGCAGCACGCCAGGCCTTCCTGTCCATCACCAACTCCTAGAGTTTACTCAAACTCATGTCCGTTGAGTTGGTGATGCCATCCAACCATCTCATCCTCTGTCATCCCCTTCTCCTCCTGCCTTCAATCTTTCCCAGCAGCAGGATCTTTTCAAATGAGTCAGTTCTTCGCATCAGGTGGCCAAAGTACTGGAGTTTCAGCTTCATCAGTCCTTCCAATGAACACCCAGGACTGATTTCCTTTAGGATGGACTGATTGGATCTCCTTGCTGTCCAAGGGACTCTCAAGAGTTTTCTCCAACACCACAGTTCAAAAGCATCAATTCTTTGGCACTT
The DNA here is from genome assembly GCF_055505025.1 of Bos grunniens. Classification (NCBI taxonomy): domain Eukaryota; kingdom Metazoa; phylum Chordata; class Mammalia; order Artiodactyla; family Bovidae; genus Bos; species Bos grunniens. Next base: position 44,289,819 of record NC_141193.1, on the reverse strand, counting down.
AGCTTTCTTTATAGTCCAACTCTCACATCCATACATGACCACTGGAAAAACCATAGCTTTGACTAGATGGACCTTTGTTGGCAAAGTAATGTCTCTGGTTTTTAATATGCTGTCTAGGTATGTCATCGGAGAAGGCAGTGGCACCCCACTCCAGTACTCTTGCCTGGAAAATCCCATGGACTGAGGAGCCTGGTGCGCTGCAGTCCATGGGGTTGCTAAGAGTTGGACACGACTGAGAGACTTCACTTTTAATTTTCACTTTCATGCATTGGAGAAGGAAATGGCAACCCACTCCAGTGTTCTTGCCTGGAAAATCCCATGGATGGGGGAGCCTGGTGGGCTGTCGTCTATGCAGTCGCACAGAGTCGGACACGACTGAATCGACTTAGCAGCAGCAGGTATGTCGTAACTTTTCTTCCAAGGAGTAAGCGTCTTTTACTTTCACGGCTGCAGTCACCATCTGCAGTGATTTTGGAGCCCAAAAAAACAAAGTCTGCCACTGTTTCCACTGTTTCCCCATCTATTTCCCATGAAGTGATGGAACCAGATGCCATGATCTTAGTTTTCTGAATGTTCAGCTTTAAACCAACTTTTTCACTCTCTTCTTTCACCTTCATCAACAGGCTTTTAGTTCTTCTTCACTTTCTGCCATAAAGGTGGTGTCATCTGCATATCTGAGGTTATTGATATTTCTCCCGGCAATCTTGATTCCAGCTTGTGCTTCATCCAGCCCAGCATTTCTCATGATGTACTCTGCATATAAGTTAAATAAGCAGGGTAACAATATACAGCTTTGATGTACTCTTTTCCTGATTTGGAACCAGTCTGTTGTTCCATGTCCAGTTCTAACTCTTGCTTCCTGACCTGCATACAGGTTTCTCAAGAGGCAGGTCAGGTGGTCTGGTATTCCCATCTCTTTCAGAATTTTCCACAGTTTGTTGTGGTCCACACAGTCAAAGGCTTTGTTGTAGTCAATAAAGCAGAAATAGATGTTTTTCTGGAACTCTCTTGCTTTTTCAATGATCCAGCGGTTTTTGGCAATTTGATCTCTGGTTCCTCTGCCTTTTCTAATTCCAGCTTGATCATCTGGAAGTTCACAGTTCACGTACTGTTGAAGCCTGGCTTGGAGAATTTTGAGCATTACTTTACTAGCGTGTGAGACGAGTGCAATTGTGCGGTAGTTTAAGCATTCTTTGGCATTGCCTTTCTTTGGGATTGGAATGAAAACTGACCTTTTCCAGTCCTGTGGCCACTGCTGAGTTTTCCAAATTTGCTGGCATATTGAGTGTAGCACTTTCACAGCATCATCTCTTAGGATTTGAAATAGCTCAACTGGAATTCCATCGCCTCCACTAGCTTTGTTTGTAGTGATGCTTTCTAAAGCCCACTTGACTTCACATTCCAGGATGTCTGGCTCTAGGTGAGTGATCACACCATCGTGGTTATCTGGGTCATGAAGATCTTTTTTGTATAGTTCTTCTGTGTATTCTTGCCATCTCTTCTTAATATCTTCTGCTTTTTTAGGTCCATATCATTTCTGTCCTTTATTGTGCCCATCTTTGCATGAAATATTCCCTTGGTATCTAATTTTCTTGAAGAGATCTCTCGTCTTTCCCATTCTATTGTTTTCCTCTATTTCTTTGCATTGATTGCTGAGGAAGGCTTTCTTATCTCTCCTTGCTATTCTTTGGAACTCTGCATATGTGCCCAAGATTTCATATAACAGAGAAAAGATTCAAGCCACAGTTTTTATGATTTCAAAGTTAGTTCTTTCACTACTCGCTGCCTCTAATATTCTTTCTCATTTTTAAAATACAGTATAGTGGTTAAGAGTATTTACGAGTTAGCCAACTTGTGTCTGAATACTGGATGTTATATTTACTATGCTTATGACTTGAGGTCAAATTACGTTGTTTTCCTCTGCCTCTGTTTTCTCATCTATAAAATGGAATTAATCAAAGTCCATACCTCACTGGATTATAAGAATTATATGAAATATGAACAACCTAATACAGTAACTGGCACATAACAAGCTCTCAATATACTTTCCTGGAAATCATCTAATAGTTATGCTATCTTATTAATCCATTATTAAAATTTTTCCTGTATACCTTTTCATCTTTTTTGCTGTTAATATCCATGGTCTAAATATAATAATCTATCTTATTAAATTACTAGTCCATTTTCTATCCTAGCAACACACTGGTCCTGTGTCTGCAGTCATTTTTGGGCACTTGTTTCCAAGAATACACTCTCTATTCTTCTTTGTGTCATCAGATCCTACTCACCTCTCCAGGCCCAGCTCAAATTTGTGCTTAACCAAATTCTTCTCAATTAGTACTTTCTTCTTCCCACTGAGAAACCAGGAGTTAATCTTGTTTTATGACTGAGTGTGAGTGATAGACCCTCAGTTATATCTGACTCTGGGACCCCGTGGACTGTAGCCTGCCAGGCTCCTCTGTCCATGCGATTTCCCAAGCAACAATACCAGAGTGGGTTGCCATTTCTTTCTCCAGAGGGTCTTCCCGATCCAGGGATCGAATAGGGATCTCCTTCATTGCAGGCAGATTCTTTACCATCTGAGCCACCAGGGAAGCCTACTATTAAGAGACATTTCTAAGTATAAAAACAGGTCAACTTAAAAAGTATCAGCAGATACGTGCTTGACTTTATCTTATAATCTATAGACAATACATTAGAATGTCATGAATCCATACAGCTTTTCCAAAGGAATACCCAAGACAGAAGTAGCAACAAAGTTATAAATGACAGTCATCAATCCGATAAATAATTTAGATAAAGCTTATCTGTCTCTAAGAGATAGGGACTGGGCAAGTGGTCAGGAAGGAAATACAATGTGCTTTTAACTTTGGATGAAAAATAATGTTCAGTTCCATGTTGCTGAACATAGTTCTGTTTTTGCCAAATAAACCCTCTACTTCAAATTACTGTTCGAATGCTTAATTAAAATGCCGCCTCGGGCCTTTGTTTTGGAATCTGTTATTTTTGTTGCCGCCTCTTGATCGCTGTCCTTGGAAGCTCCCACTTCTTTCCCGGGTCCCTGAAGCCTCGGATTCCCTCCCGCTGCCCTTGGAAGCTGCGACATCCTTCCCGTGGTCCTTGCAGCTCTGGTTGCTCTGTGGGCACCGAAAGCTGCCGGCGCCGTGAGTCGTGCCCCTTTCGCTGTACTTCTGTTCCTGCTGCAGTAGGGCTATCCAGGCAAGCACCCTGCTTTCCTTTGAGAAGGACCGTTCCCCTCACTTTGGAATCAATATCCTCACGCAGCTGCTCTTTCAGTTCTTTCCACGCATAACTAAGCTTTGGCATTAGAGTTTAACATTCTCAGGTGGTCTTACCTATTCTTGTGGACCTCAGATTGATACACACTACTCCTCTCTCCGGGGCTTCCCGGTTGGCTGGTGGTGAAGAACCCACCTGGCAATGCAGGAGACATAAGAGACCTGGGCTTGATCCCTGGGTCGGGCAGACCCCCTGGAGGAGGCCATGGTTACCGTCTCCAGTATTCTTGCCTGGAGACTCGCATGGACAGAGGAGCCTAGCGGGCTACAGTTCAGGGGGTCACAGAGTCAGACTCGACTGAACAGATTTAGCACGCACACACTCCTCTCTCCACACGACAGCCTGATGCCATAGTCCTAGCCTTGTCCACCAAAGGACAGATTTTGTGAGTCGCATCTGGCTTTAGGGTAAGAGACTATTGGATACTTGGTTCTCCAAGGAAATACCATTCTCTCCTTACTGTTACCGTTCACTGATTAATCACGATCTGTTGTGAATTGCTGCATGTAATTGCTGACATTATCAAAATTTTGTGGAGAGATAGTTGTGCTGTGTATCCATCAGGGTAATTAATTCTAGCTGCTGGAGAAAACAAACTCAAATCACAGTGGATTAAAAAAAAAAAAGGTTTATTTTTTATTCATGTTTCCGTCTGCCTAGGGTCAGGTGACCTGCTGGAGATCTTAAGGAAGTGCTGGCTTCCAAGCAGTGACTCAGGGAAACTGGTTTCCCATCATGCAGCATGATTCCCCACATGGCACATGGCCATGAATGAGTTAGAATGGGAATCAATCACTGGAGTGGTTTACAGCTGGGGTTACATAATAGTCACTGTGGACGGTGACTGCAGGGGCTTCCCGGGTGGCTTGGTGGGTAAAGAATCCACCTGCAATACAAAAGATGCAGGAGACATGGGTTCAACCTCTGGATAAGGAAGATCCTCTACAGGAGGGCATGACAACCCACTCCAGTATTCTTGCCTGGAGAATCCTGTGGACAGAGGACACTGGCAGGCTACAGTCCATGGGGTCGCAAAGAATCAGACACAACTGAAGAACGGAGCACAGATGCAAGGTAACTACAGCCATGAAGTGCAGAGACGCCTGCTTCTTGGGAGGAAAGCTACGACAAGCCTAGACAGTGTAGTAAGAAGCAGAGACAGCACGTCGCAGACAAAGATCCCTATAGTCAAAGCTATGTAGTCACGTACAGATGTGAGAGTTGGACCATAAGAAGGCTGAACGAGCTAGAGAAGACTCTTGAGAGTCCCTTGGACTGCAAGGTGATCAAACTAATCAGTCCTAAAGGAAATCAACACTGAATATTCACTGGAAGGACTGAAGCTGAAGCTCCAATACTTTGGCCATCTGATGCAAAGAGCTAACTCATTAGAAGAGACCCTGATGCTAGGAAAGACTGAGGGTAAGAGGAGAGCAGGTGACAAAGGATGGTGAGTGGATAGCATCACTGACTCAATGGACCTGCATCTGAGCGAACTCCAGGAGGTAGTGAAGGATAAGGAAGCTAGCATACTGCAGTCTATGGGGCTGCAAAGAGCTGGACACCACTTAGCAACTAAACCAGGTGGCTCAGAGGTAAAGAGTCTGCCTGCAATGCAGCAGACCCGGGTTTGATCCCTGGGTCGGGAAGATCCCCTGGAGAAGGGAATGGCTACCCACTCCAGTATTCTTGCCTAGAGAATCCCATGGACAGAGGAGCCTGGTGGGCTACAGTGCATGGGGTCACAAAAGAAGTGGGCGCAACAGAGTGACAAATACACTTAGGGAGTAAATAACAACAGTGACTTAGTAGTATATCTCCATTCACATTTTTATTGGCCAGATCCCAGTCACATGACCTCAACTCAACAACAGAAGCTGGGGATTACTTTTCGTGTGTTCCCTGGAAGAGAAAATGGAATTGATCAGCTTCTAGCTTGTCTGTGACCCGTCAGCAGTCTCCCCTTGACTGGCACCCATCCGAAAGACTTCTATGAAGCTATCTCTTACCTGTTCCACCGGAAAACTAGATCATGTCTTGACCATTCCAGTCACTCCCAGATAATAAAGCATCACTTGAGTTCCAAGATCATTCTCAGTCTAGTAATTGAAATGTCCAGACTGACTCTGAAATCCATTTGAAACTAAAGTATTCCTCTTTCCATCCTGCATCTCCATCACAGTGAGAAGCAGGAAACACGATGGGCTTCTCTTAACTAGTGGTGATTCCTGAGACGAGGATTGGCACCGGGAGGAAACCAAGAGGATACACTCAGGGCATATTAGGTTTTAACTGTATGCTCCTAGCCAGGAGCTAGTGCTCTCTGGGTATGGTAGATATTAAAAATCTTTTTCCCCTTTATGTAGTACATTATGAGTTCCTTGGAGATTTCCCAGTTAAGGACATTTGACTTCCTCACCCTTGATGTTGGTAACATCTTCATCTTGGCTGTCTGAATGATCCCTATCTCTCTTCTTTGTTTTGTTTTTCACGTTATTTATTGATTTTTGGCTGCTCTGGGCCTTCGTTGCTGCACACAGGCCTTCTCTAGTTGTAGCAGTGAGCATGCGGGCTTCCTATTGTGGTGGCTCCTCTTGTTGCAGAGCCCAGGCTCTAGGATGCTTGGGCCTAGTAGCTGTGGTGCACAGACTTGGTTGCTCCCTGGCATATGGAATCTTCCTGGACCGGGGATAGAACCTGTGTGCCCTGCTCTGGCAGGCAGATTCTTAAACTCTGGCCCAGCAGTGAAGTCTGATCCTTACCCTTATGTTTATGCACCTAATAAACATGTTCATAACAAGGCTGACTCTTGGACAGTTTATTTTTTAAAAAAGAATCCTTCAGACTGGCTCCCTATTATACAGTCTTTCTTGGCTTCTTGACAAATCTTCTGACATCAGTGAACACTAAGCTTCTTCCCCCTGTAGATAGCACATTTCATTCTGAGACTAGGACAATAGTCCCAGCCTATTCATTTTCGATTTCTCAGGCATTTCTTTGCAAACTCCAAGGTGTAACAGAAAGTGGGGTCTGGCTGCTTCCTGCTCAAGAATGAGGCAAAACTGGTAGGAATGAATGTTGGCTTCATTTTGGATGCTGGCAGCCTGGGGAAGGGTGGACTCCTGTCCAAAAGCTGACCCCCTTCACTGACAGTCAGTGGGCAAGAGCTTTTATAGTCTGAGGGAGGGGGCTCCGTGCAGAAACAGCACAGTCAGCTCTGCCCGTCATCCTGAAATTAGTCATGTAGTTGTCTGATCAGCATTATCTTGATTAGGTACAGTTAATCTTCAGGTCCAAGATCAGTTTGTTTCCTTTTCTTGAGGCCATTTCTCAAAATTGTGACAGCGTATGTCATGGCCACAGCCTGATCATCATGTAGTTAGCTTTTTTGCCTGATGGAGATTCCAGTATCTACAAGAAAGCTCACAGGATATGGCTCAGAATAGTATCTATAGCCTTTGAGAAGGAACTACAGGTTCTTGACTTGACTTAATGACTAAACTACTATTATTTGGTCTCCTTTGATTGTTTTCTTTTCTGAATGTTCTCACTTCTCTGATTCACTTATTCTTTGATTAACGTTTTCCAACAGATGAAAGGCAGGCAGAGAACATGAAGGACAGGGAGCACAGCGTCTTGTTCCTATTCAAAGGGATGCATGAAAGTGAAAGTGAAAGTCGCTTAGTCGTGTCTGACTCTTTGCAACCCCATGGGATTCTCCTGGCCAGAATACTGGAGTGGGTAGTCTTTCCCTTCTCCAAGGGATCTTCCCGACCCAGGGATCGAACCCAGGTCTCCTGCATTGCAGGTGGATTCTTTACCAGCTGAAGAGCCACCAGGGAAGCCCAAGAACACTGGAGTGAGTAGCCTATCCCTTCTCCAGGGGATCTTCCTCATCCAGGGATCGAACCCAGGTCTCCCGCATTGCAGGCGGGTTCTTTACCGGCTGAGCCACAGGGAAAGCCCAAAGGGATGCAGACCAAGCTGCATACGTGGTGTTTTTGTTTTTTTAATTATTTCTTTGACTGCGTCAGCTCTTATTTGCGGCGATTCCTTGCATCACCATGGGACATGGACTCTCGGCTGTGGAATGCGGGCTCAGCAATCATGGATCTTCGGAGTGTGGGATCTTAGTTCCTCAGCCAGGGATGGAACCTGTGTCCTCTGCTTTGCAAGAAGAATTCCTAACCACTGGGAAGTCCCTATAAATGGTTTCTTGAAACCTTTCACAACCTACCTGAAATAAAGAGAAGAACATCTTTTCCCTTATAAAAGAGCAAGTGGTGAGGAAAAATTATTATAACATTCTCAACTGTTTTCCTTCAATATTTCTCTCATCCTTCAACCTCATCTCAGGAGGTTGTGGCTTTTTAGTCACATTGTTGGCAAGATCTGCATAGGTAGTTTGAATTCCTTTGAAATTTTAGGGGAGTGAATGTTGACATATATTGCGTTGTTTCTCTAACCTGAGACAATACTGAGAAAATTCTCAGTTTAACATATTGTTGGCTTAATAATAAGCAAAATATCCAAGGAATGATTTTAAGAAATAAATCATAATGGATTGTCTAAAAGTCATGGCCCACTCATTTGCATTCTGACTGGGAAAGAAAGAGGAAGAATTACACCTTAGTGCATTGGGCATCGTCTTCAGATTTCTTCCAACCCTATTTATTAATAAACCTATGTTTCCCATTTTTAATTGATTTACAATTAACATAACCATATTATATTAGTTTCCAGTGTATAGAATAGTGTTTCAATATTTTTAAACCTTATGCAACGATCACCTCAGTAAGACCGGTTGCCATCTGTCACCATACAAAATTCTGACAATATTATTGACTGTATTCCCTATGGGAGAAGGCAATGGCACCCCACTCCAGTACTCTTGCCTGGAAAATCCAATGGATGGAGGAGCCTGGTAGGCTGCAGTCCATGGGGTCCCTACAAGTCGGACACGACTGAGCAACTTCACTTTCACTTTTCACTTTCACGCATTGGAGAAGGAAATGGCAACCCACTCCAGTGTTCTTGCCTGGAGAAGCCCAGGGACGGGGGAGCCTGGTGGGCTGCCGTCTATGGGGTCCCACAGAGTCGGACACGACTGAAGCGACTTGGCAGCAGCAGCAGCAGCAGCAGTATTCCCTGTGTAGTCAATTATATATATGTGAGTGTGTATATGTATCCCTGTGGCTTACTTATTTTACAGCTATGAATTTGTACCTCTTAAGCCCTTCACCGATTTCCTCCAACTCCCCAGCCCCCTTCCCTCCGGCAACCGCTAGTTTGTTCTCTAGGAGTCTGTTTCTATTTTGTTTTGTGTGTTTGTATTGTTTTTTAGATTCCACACGTAAGTGCGATCACACTCTATTAGTTTTCCCCTTTCTGATTTAGTTCACTTAGCACAGTACCCTCCAGGGCCATTCATGTTGCTGCAAATGGCAAGATGCCAGTCTTTTTTATGGTTGAGTAATATTCTATTGTATGTATATACACCACATCTTCTTTACCCATTTATCTATGGAGAGACACTTAGGTTGTTCCATCTTGGTTATTGTAAACAGTGCTGCAGTGAATAGGGGTATATACATCTTTTTAAATTAATGTTTCATTTTCTTCAGGTAAATACCCAGGAGTGGAATTCCTGGATCATAAGGTAGTTCTGTTTTTTAGTTTTTTGAGGAAACGCCATACTGTTTTCCATAGTGATTGTACCAACTTACATCCCAACCAACAGTGTATGAGGGTTCTCTTTTCTCCACATCCTCATCAACACTTGTTCTTTCTTGTCTTTGTGATAATAGCCGTTCTGTTAGGGGTCAGATGATAACGAACTGTGATTTTGATTTGCATGTCCCTGATGATTAACACTGTTTCCACTGTCTCCCCACCTATTTCCCATGAAGTGATGGGACCGGATGCCATGATCTTCGTTTTCTGAATGTTGAGCTTTAAGCCAACTTTTTCACTCTCCACTTTCACTTTCATCAAGAAGCATTTTAGTTCCTCTTCACTTTCTGCCATAAGGGTGGTGTCATCTGCATATCTGAGGTTATTGATATTTCTCCCGACAATCTTGATTCCAGCTTGTGAATGTGGTGTTGGAGAAGACTCTTGAGAGTCTCTTGGACTGCAAGGAGATCCAACCAGTCCATTCTGAAGGAGATCAGCCCTGGGATTTCTTTGGAAGGAATGATGCTAAAGCTGAAACTCCAGTACTTTGGCCACCTCATGCGAAGAGTTGACTCATTGGAAAAGACTCTGATGCTGGGAGGGATTGGGGGCAAGAAGAGAAGGGGACGACAGAGGATGAGATGGCTGGATGGCATCACTGTCTCAATGGATGTGAGTCTCAGTGAACTCCAGGAGTTGGTGATGGACAGGGGGGCCTGGCGTGCTGCAATTAATGGGGTCGCAAAGAGTCGGACTCGACTGAGCGACTGATCTGATCTGATCTGATGATTAACAATGTTAAGCATTTTTCCATCTACCTGTTGACTATCTGTATGTCTTCTTTGGAAATGTCTATCCAGGCCCTCTGACTCTTTTTTTTAATCAGGTAATTTGTTTGATATTAAGGTGGTTGGGGACTGAGTCCATAACCTGTGGAATCTGATGCTATCTCCCAGTCGATAGTGTCAGGACTGAGTTGAACTATAGGACTCCGTGGAGAAGAGCATGACAACCCACTCCAGTATTCTTGCCTGGAGAATCCCATGGACAGAGGGGGTTGGTGGGCTGCAAAGAGTCAGACAGGACTGAATCGACTTAGCAAGCAAGCAATATGGCACCCAGCTGGTGTCAGAGAATTGGTGCTGTGGGCAGTTCTCCCAGCACACTGGAAATGGAGGGCAAGATCCCTGTAGCCTCTGAGGTCCCTCAAGTTCCCAGTTTGTTTTACACCAGCCCTGCATGATTGCTGAAAGCTTTCTGATGTCTCTTTCCCTGGCAGAGGCCATAGGTTTGGGCTAACCCCAGGCCTCAGCTTGCTGTCACAATGCACAGATGCCCTTAGCAGGAAAATGAATGGAGATCATCAGCTCACTTTCCCAGGACACTTCTTTCCCTGAAATTCTAACCTAGTTCCTGTTGTTCTCACACACTCTTGCTACCATTCTGAAGTTAACCTTTCTGTCCCCTGATATATGTGTATGTGTGTGTATCTAAAACAAATACGTGTATGTGAAAATGTTAGTCGGTCATGTCTGACTCTGTGACCCCATGGACTGTAGCCCACCAGGCTCCTCTGTCCATGGGATTCTCCAGGCAAGAATACTAGAGTGGTTCAGTTCAGTTCAGTTCAGTCACTCAGTCGTGTCCGACTCTTTATGACCCCATGAATTGCAGCCCGCCAGCTCCCTGTCCATCACCAACTCCTGGAGTTCACCCAAACTCACGCCCATTGAATCAGTGATGCCATCCAGCCATCTCATCCTCTGTCATCCCCTTCTCCTGCCCCCAATCCCTCCCAGCATCAGGGTCTTTTCCAATGAGTCAACTCTTCGAATGAAGTGGCCAAAGTATTGCAGTTTCAGCTTCAGCATCAGTCCTTCCAATGAAACCCAGGACTGATCTCCTTTAGGATGGACTGGTTAGCCATTCCTTTCTCCAGGTCTCCTGCATTACAAGTGAATTCTTTACCATCTGAGCCACCAGGGAATCCCATATACATGTATACATATGTATTTAAATTTTTCATGCTATTTTACTATTTATTTATATCTATTTCCATTAGTGATTATTCGTGAGGATTTATTATTTCATTTTCATGACACCTAGCATTGAAACTGCTCTTGGAACACAATTAAGAAACTTTGTTAAGTTGAAATATGTTTGGTTTATGGACTAATCTGCCACTTCCTTAATTTTGACTAATTTTGGAATTTACTTAAATTAATACACATGTTTGAAATAAAATAGAATACAAGGTAGTGAAGAATCAGAAAACTTCCTTAAAGCACCTAAAGTCTAGGGTAGAGTGAAAGTCATAGTGATGCCTCTGAGGTGTCTCCATTTACAGAGGGTTTCTTATTAATTGTCTGAGGGGTGAGGAATTTCTGGGTGGCATATTTCCATTTCATAACTCTCTTCTACCTCTTTCTCCTGGATTCCATATTTTCTGGTACTTTTCCCAGCAGGCTTGAGAATTTCAGAAATGTAGAACAAGCCCTCTAGCTACATGTTTACTTAAGGAAAAATTCTATGTAAGATTACTTCTCAAACTTGAGTAAAGAATGTGTTGTACATGCTAAGCTGCTTCAGTCCTGTCCAATTCTTTGTGACCCCATGGACTGTAGCCCACCAGGCTCCTCTGTCCATGAAATTCTCCAGGCAAGAATACTGGAGTGGGTTGAGTAAAGTATTTTCCTCCCTTAAAAGGAAAATATTTCCATGGATTTCTAGCGTTGTCTTAACTTATTTTTATTATAGCATTAATAAAATGTGCTTAAGAACAGGTATAAATTCACTAGCTCTTTTAGAACTAAAATATCAAAACACATTTATAGATTAGTTATTTGCATGTGGGCTTCCCAGGTGGCTCAGTGGTAAAGAATCCGCCTGCAATGCAAGAGACACAAGAGATGTAGGTTCAATCCCTGGGTCGGGAAGATCCCCTGGAGGAGGAAATGGCAGGCTGCTCTAGTACTCTTGCCTGGAGAATCCCATGGACAGAGGAGCTTGTCAAACCATCGTCCATAGGGTTGCAAAGAATGGTGCAAGTTTGAGCAACAGAGCATATATAAATATAACATTTTATTAAAATTAAGATATTAATTGAATGGGATAGGTAATGTCATCTTTTAAATTTAAAGGCCAATATTGAATTTCATAGTACAAATATGCACTTGCTCATTTGCTGTTTTACTTTCTGTGTTTTTCTCTATTTACTCTTTCTTGAAGTATAGTTGATTTACAATGTCATGTTAGTTTCACATGTACAGCAGGTGATTCGATTTTATATGTCTATTCATTTTCATATTTTTCTCTTATAGGTTATTATATAATATTGAGTATAGTCTGCTGTTCTATACAGTAGGTCCTTGTTGGTTGTCTGTCTGTTTTACTTTCTGTGTACTTGATTTTGTTCTTTTGAACTGCTCAGATTATTTTTTGATTGTTATTCCTATCATTTTAATTTAATGTTTAATAGAACATTTTTGTAACTACCAAAACATGATTTCAGTGGGCCAGTAATGTTGCATTATAGAGTACAACACTGGAACATTTTAAGGACCATTTTAAACATTTCTTCATTTTTTATTTACAACTATACATACTGCCAATGAACTTGTATAAGTTGGTAAGCTGACACAAATGACCTGCCCAAAGCATTTGCTTGCAACTTGGACTTACTATTCAGGCACAGAACAGTGTGAGTTCAACATGACCTGTTAACATGATGTTATGGCAACTTTCAGCTGTCACAGCACCAAACTGATTATACATCCAAAAACAAACCAGGGAACAGAATTAATTTTTAATTTGGTTCTCATCAGGGGTCCCCAACCCCCGGGATCTAAGGTCTGATGATCTGAGGTAGAGCTGATATAATAATAACAGAAATAAAGTGCATCATAAATGTAATGCACTTAAATCATGCCGAAAACGTCCCCCACCCCCACCGCATCCATGGAAAAATTGTTTTCCACGGTAGCACAGTCCTTTGTGCCAAAAAAGATTGGCACAGCTGCTAGATGATCTATTTTATTCTATGTTTGGTCTCCCAGATTTAATGAAACGTCACTGATGTGTCTATGAGACCTGCTTGGATACTGCGTCCATCAAGGCATTTTCTCAGTCTTGGTCATTGTTGGGTACAACACGCTGTACACTGAAGAAATCACTTTTATTTCTTGTCTCAAGAAAAGGAAAGATGGCATAGTAGCATTTGCCACCGAAGTATTTTCCACTCAAAATATACCACTTGCTCAAACTCTTTCTCCTTATACCAGCTTTTCCTGTGTTGGCCGAAAGAATTCCTTGTCTCCTTTGGTCCTACAAGAGGTGTGCCATGGAGTCCTCAGTCCTTGGCTCTCTCTGTGTTCTATCCATGGCTTGGTATATGTGTGCATGCATGCGTGCTCAGTCGCTTCAGTTGTGTCCAACTCTTTGTGACCCTATCGGCTTTCCTTTGTCCAGGGATTCTCCAGGCAAGAATACTGGTGTGGGTTGCCATGCCCTCCTCCAGGGGATCTTGCAAACCCAGGGATCAAACTCACGTCTCCTGCATTGCAGGTGGGTTCTTTCCCTGAGCCACCTGGGAAGCCCTACATGTGTGCAATTAGCTATATTTAAAGGTAGAAAGTCTCGAACATTCCAAGAAAGTTTTATCAGATAAAATTGTATAAGATTTCAGATAAGTGAGATTCCTTTCATTTAGGATATTTGAAAAGATATATTGAAATATAGCAAATGATAGCAAATATAACAAATATTAACAACCGTGTCTTGTGTTCTGGTTCCCCCGATCCCTAGAAAGCATGCAGCTTTCTTCCCTTTTCCTACTAGAGTCTCTCTGCTTTATCACCAAGATCAGGGTCTACACGAGGCTATGTGGTAGCTTTGTTCAAATGAGAGAAAGGTGCCCCTTCTCTAGGTGAAGGCAGCCCAGCACCAGATTGCATGGTCTGGTAAACAGAGCACAAGCTGGTTTCAACCCACATTTTTTCCGTTGGTTGAGTGCCCCTGTTCAAGGTGTAACATGCACAGTTGTCTATGGTGGCATCGACCATCATTCACTTAGATATTGTACCATGAATCAACTTAGACTAATAAAATGTGATACGTTAATGGAGGATTTGGGAAATAAAATTCTCTATGGAAGCTACTGAAAAAGATAGTCGGTTTCATTGGACATGAATAAGAAAGAGATAGCCTTAGTTAATGCAGGATCATGAGATCTTGTAACCAGGCCCAATAGGAAGCTATATTAGGTATAACACACAAAGACACAGAAATGGCTCAAATACAGTACAGGTTTGCTCCTCACTTACATCAGTTAAGTTTTTTATTGCTGACATCCAATCAAAAATTGCCAGCACCCAACAAGGTTTTTGTGTTCCTATAAACATTGTTGGGGCTTCCCAGGTGGTAAAGAATCCACCTGCCAATGCAGGAGACACAGGGAGGTGGGTTCAATCCCTGGGTCACAAAGATCCCCTGAAGTAGGAAATGGCCACCTGCTCCAGTATTCTTGCCTGGAAAATTCCAAGGACAGAGGTGCCTGGCGGGCTAAAGTCCATGGCGTTGCAAAGAGTCGGACGTGGCTGAGCACGCACACACATAAACATCGTTGAGCTTTGTTCTGGGGTGGTCTTGCGTTAGTTAGAAACAGTTTTATTCTTTCAGGTTTTACTTTTATTATTTGTTAAGAACAATGAGAGAGCCTTTAGTTTCGGGCTAATTTAGTCCCACTGCTGAGACAAGACTCCTTTGAAAACTACTTAATACTCCCATGAATTATGAGGGTTTTCAGCCTAGCTGGATTCTGTGCAACCCCATGGACTATAGCCCTCCAGGCTCTTCTGCCAATGGAGTTTTCCAGGCAGGAATACTAGAGTGGGTTGCTGTTTTCCTCTCCAGGGGATCTTCCCAACCCAGGGATTGAGTCCAGGTCTCCTACATTGTGGGCAGATTCTTTAACCTCTGAGTTACCAGGGAAGCCTTAGCTGTTGAGAAGAGACACTAATTTCAGCCCTGTGTGAGTTCCAGATAGTGTTCCTTCTGCTGCTGCTGCTGTTAAGTCGCTTCAGTTGTGTCCGACTCTGTGCGATCCCATAGATGGCAGCCCACCAGGCTTCCCTGTCCCTGGGATTCTCCAGGCAAGAACACTGGAGTGAATTGCCATTTTCTTCTCCAATGCATGAAACTAAAAAATGAAAGTGAAGTCACTCAGTCGTGTCCGACTCCTAGCGACCCCATGGACGGCAGCCTACCAGGCTCCTCCATCCACGGGATTTTCCAGGCAAGAGTACTGGAGTGGGGTGCCATTGCCTTCTCCAAGTGTTCCTTCTAGAACATTGTTTTTCCAGACTCAAATAGTTTCCTCACACGTGCTGATCAGTACTGTGCTGAACACTCAAGGGGTACCCTCTGCACACTTCCCAAGGGCTCTCTCTCTGTGCCGCTCTACCCTTTATGATGCTTTATCCTGTGAACTCTAGCTGCCTAGGTACCCTTAGAGTCCCATCTCTGACTCCTCCTCCAGACAGTGTGCTGGGCCCTGCCTGAAGTCGCACTCCCTGAGCCATGTCCCAGCACCTCTCTCTCCAGGGTTGGAAGGATGGGGCTGATCTTGCTTAACTTCTCAATGACCACACTTCTTCACTGCCTAACGTCTATGACCAATGCCTTGAAAACCATTGTTTCAAATATCTTGTCCTGTTCATTGACTGCTTTGGGAAGGAGGGTAAATCTAGTCTCTTAACTCCATCTCAGTTAGAAGTGGAAGTGCCCCAGCTCCTTACAGCTCCTGGCTCCTCGGCTCTCAACACAAAGCTTGCAGGATCTCTGTGCTCTTTTCCGTCAAGCCGCAGAAAGAGAAAACATACAAAGGATCACATGTGGGTAATTTTTATGAGTCAGGTCTGAAGGGGGGTTGTTCACATCTGTGACGTCTCCCTGGCCAGACATGGATCACATGGCCACATCTGACAGAAAGGCTAACGGGACATTATAGTCAAACAGAAAAAGGAAATGGGTTTTGGTGAATGTCTAGCCAGTTTCTGCCACGTTGCATTTTTATGGACACCAAATGCCTATTTTATCCTTCCTTCCACAAAATAGAAGACACTTATTCTGTGTCAAGGAAGACAGTCATCCATGAATTTATGATCTTCAAGTGATGCTTGCTCTTCTCCACTGAGTCTGAATAGCACCTCTAATTATCTTGCAGGATATGAAACAAACAAACAAAAAATACATTATCTGTTTCCCATGCCCACCCAACATAAAGTATTGGAGCAGAGTCCGTTCAGACAAAGGAAAAGAGTGGGATTCTACTGTGGCCCATAGCATTGATAAATGCTCTGCCAGCAGGCACGGGGAGGCCCCTCTCCCCTAACAAATAGGGCAGGTCCTTTGATTAGACTTTTATTCTAGTTTCTGAAAAGAACATTTTCATCTTTTGCTTTCTGCAGGCCCTGGCTCCTCCCTCTGGGAGGTGCTTCCTTATTAATTATCCTTCCTGATCTTTTTTTTTCAAAATTATTTATTTATTTATTTTAATTGGAGGCTAATTACTTTACAATATTATAGTGGTTTTTGCCATGCATTGACATGAATCAGCCATGGGTGTACATGTGTTCCCCATCCTGAACGCCCCTTCCACCTCCCTCCCCATCTCATCCCTCAGGGTCATCCCAGTGCACCAGCCCTGAGTGCCCTGTCTCATGCATCGAACCTGGACTGGCGATCCAGTTCACATATGGTAATATACATGTTTCAATACTATTCTCTTTTATGGTATGGTGACAGCCCAAATTCTGTCCTGAGGAGCAGTTTTTTCTCAGGGGGTACATAGATTTCATACTTCTTTTCTGTTCATGAAATTTTGGAGCCTGTCTGTGTCTGAGGCATGTGTGGTCAACATATCTTTAATATTGGTTCATGGCCATGTGTAGCCTTTGCATGCTTCTGCATGCTTTCTCCTTCCACAAGCTATTAGATTTATGCCACTTCTTCTTGGCCGCAACACAGTCACATGACCAAACCTAATTGTAAGGAAGGCTAGGAAATCATACAGTCCTCTTGCCTCATCAGGAGAAAGCAAAAACTTTGGTGAGCAGCTACCCAGTTTCTGCACATAAACCAAAACTGCGGAAGGTCGAGTAGGAAGATCAAAAAAGTGAAATCCTTCTTGACATCCTTGAGCTACTCAATCAAGTTCATTTTATTAATAGCACTGGATTTTTCAATGGTGTTAGCTAACATTCTTTCTATTGCTGAAGAGTTTTAGTGGGGTTTTCTACAACTTGCTATGCCAAGTATTGTAATTAATACAGTTCAGTTGCCAGAAGAATTTTCCATTAATATCAACTAACAAACCAAACTCCCTGTGATGCCTCCCAGTTATCTATTTGTGTAAAGAAGTTAGAATGTCTCATGTTTGGGTTCCCATTGAAGCATCTGATGTATCAGGCTTGCATCCTGAGAGATTCAGCTTAGTCCATGGGATGAGGCTTCAAAATACATAACACAAGAGTTTGGAGGCTGGCTAATTCCAGGTTTGAAGAACACTCGGAATTCATGTTTATCTGAGAGTTAATCTCTTAGTAGAAATTCGATGTGTGATGCTCCCCTGGTAGTGGTTTACTTGCTAAGTCATATCCGACTCATTTGTGACCCCATGGACTATAGCCCACCAGATTTCCCTGTCCATGGAATTTCCCAGGCAAGAATACTTGAGTGAGCTGCCATTTCCAGGAGAAGGAAATAGCAAGCCCGACCTCAATTCCCAACTCAGGAACTGAGCCTGCATCTCCTGCTTGCCAGGCAGATTCTTTACCACTGAGCCACCTGGAAGTCCATACGGCGTCTCAAGTTCTCAGAATCTACGACCACATCTTTGAACTTCTCAAGAGCAGAAGAAAACCCACAGCTTAGTCACTGGTTCAAACTTGACTCCAGGGTTTTGTTTGTTTGCTTTTCCCGGCTGAGAGATCGGTTGAGTCTTGGCCACACTTCTTGGTAATACCCAATCTGAACTCAGGTCTTAAACTAAATTCAAACAATCTTACTTCTCAAGGCCAAAATAAAACTGAGCACAGTTCTCATTTTGTGGTGTCTGCTTCCTTCTGTCTCCTTTGTCAACAGAGAAGCTCACTGGTGTCTGCCTCCCTTTGCTTCCTTATTAAGAAGAGAAACTCATTTTCCCATTTCCTTTTTCTGCTTTTGGGAATCATTCATTCATTCATCAATTCAGTCAACAAATATTTACTGAATGTCCACTGTGTATCAGACTCTGCACTGTGCTAGGAAAAAAGCTAGACTGAGCAACTTCCAAAGATCAGAAAGGAGAAAAGCTCATGGAGCATTTAGGCAATTTCTAGAATGGTGCTGTGGAAAATAAGCATGGGGGGGAAATAAGGTGTTGAAGTTAGATACTATTGAGTTTAACCTCCAACTTAATTACTTACAAATTGTGTTAATTGTGAAATTAAGCTATCCTATCTGTGCTTTAATTTCTTTGTTGTAAACGTGTGGATAATACCATTATTTCAAGGTTAGATTAATAGCTAAATGACACAGTGTTAGTGAAAGCGCTTGGCACAGAATGGGGCATAATAAATGCTCCCTCTTCCCTCTTTCTTTTTTTCTCTCTCACCTTCCCTCTACTTTCTTTCACCTTCTCTCTTTCTCTTTCTCATTTTCTGTTTTCCTTCCTTCTTTTCCAACACCCTAATTTTCTACCTGCCTTTTCCAGTTAAACATGCTAATGGCTAACTTTCCATCCTCTAAGGTTAAACTGAAATTCCAACAAATAGTCATCAGCGCAAACAGCGCAGATTATATGCCCTTTAAGTATCTAATCGAGACTATAGATAAAAATTTCACTTATGAGATATGTACTTTCTTTCCTTCCTAGATACTGCATAGTTGGTTTTTTTAATTCTAACTCCAAAAGTAACACATCACTGTCCAACTGGGTTGATGGTCTAGTGTTACTTCCCAGACATGTTACAGAGGAGTTACTGTAGAGAGCAATTAGACATCCAAAATAATAATCAAAAGTTAAAATGATGACAGAGCAAAACATTTTAATGGAAGACGGAAAAGCATGAGGATTTAGTAGAGCTTTTAAAGCTACTCATTTATCTAATTGACCATACTTGATAAAAAATTACTATTTGGATCTATTTCATTTTAATAAATAATTATAATAGGTGAATAATGAAAATAAATAGGCTTGTTTGATTCCATTTGCCAAATCTTCATCTTGAAATAGAGTATTCATTTTAGTGCTCTAGAATTTGAGTATATCATATATTATCATATATTACAGGTAGCATCTTAAAAAGGATATTTTTGTAGAATGTATTTGTTGACTATCACCCCAAATTAAATCTGTACTTTAAAAAACTTTGTCTTTATTAAAATGTGTGAAATGCTTTGAGGCACTCAAGATAAAGAGTGCCAAATACTAAGTATAATTAGATGTAGAAAATTTGCACGTGCTAAAAATTATGTTCAAAGGCCTCATTAATTTTTTTTGTGAAATTCACATTTTGAATGAATTCCCAAAATATATGAAAGGTAATTTTATAAAGCCAAAGAAGACTATTTTTATTACTACTTATTTAATATTTTTTTAAAAAGACAGATGTTGTATTATCTCTTGAAAAGGAAATATTTTCCTAACATGCCATTTCCTGTGATATATCACTTCCTACACAATATGATAAAAGTCAAGAAAAAACTCATTAAGACTCAAGTGAAGTTATACTTAACAAGCTCTATTGGGGTTGAGAACTGATAATTTGCTAAGCTTCATCTTAGATACACTTTTAAAGGACAACGATCTATGATTGTTTGGGAAAAAAATTTATTTCATAGTGTTTGAAATGAGGGAAATCCTCATTATGTAAACAAGTAAAATTAAGAAATCAAGGTACATATATAGTTCATTATAACTATATTTATATACCTACATATTAAATATACATTTTAAGAATAGAAATAAATAATAAAATAACACACAATATAATGTTGGCAGTAATTGTGTTAGATGATGAAATTATGGCTGGTTTATTTTTTCTACTTTTGATACTTGTCAAACTTTCTGAAAATGAACCTTTAGGAATGTAACTACTATTTGTCTCTGAGTGGTGAGTGAAAATTCAACGTTAAATATATGTATTAGCAGAAGCATTTATGACTTACTAGTAACTCTCCGGAGAAGGCGATGGCACCCTACTCCAGTACTCTTGCCTGGAAAATCCCATGGATGGAGGAGCCTGGTAGGCTGCAGTCCATGGGGTCGCGAAGAGTCAGATACGACTGAGCGACTTCACTTTCTCTTTTCACTTTCATGCATTGGAGAAGGAAATGGCAACCCACTCCAGTGTTCTTGCCTGGAGAATCCCAGGGACGGGGGAACCTGGTGGTCTGCTGTCTATGGGGTCGCACAGAGTTGGACACGACTGAAGCAACTTAGCAGCAGCAGCAGCAGCAACAGCAGTAACTCTCCAAAAATAAATTTTCTTTTTGGTAATTATATTATGTTCCTTCATAAAATGGATAATAGTATGTTACAGATTGGTGAAAGGAAGTTCAGAAAACTATTGCTTATTAAGCAATAATAGTTTAGATTTTTGAGCACCTACTCTACATACTTTACATTCTTCTACTTAGTACTCAGAACAACCCTACTAGGGAGTACTAGTTTTATCTCCGTTTTACAGGGAGTACACCGAAGCACAGAGAGGTTATGTATCTGGCCCACGGTCACACAGCTAACAAATGACAGCAACAGAATGAACCCAGGCAGTTTGGCTCCAGTGATTTCCCGTGATTATCAGGTAGAGAGTGATAGAGCTGCAATTCAAACTCAGGTCTTCTTGATGCAAAAGCAGCATGCGTTTTAGACTTTCAGAGCAGCTGGGGAATCACTTTTAGCAGGGCTCAGTGATGCTTTCTTAGGGGAGGTTGAATTCTTTTTGTCTTTTAGATTTATATATGAGCTTTAGAGTTCTTTTAGCCCTACGGGATAAACATCATAGCTAGTCTTATAGTATTTAGTCTTATAACAGAGCGCTAGGAAGAAGTCATAACTGACTTTTGTATAGTGATCTCTTCAATTTCCTAAACAGTTGCTTAGTCATTTATGTGATTTGATTTTTAGAACCAGGGAGGATGATAATATTCATCACATTTTACTGCTAAAGAATCTGAGGCTCAGGGAGATCCAATGACAGTTCAAGGTCATATTCCAAGTGAGTTTTAGAGCTGAGACTTGACCCAGGAATTTATCTTTTTGGTGGAATTTGAAGAATCATGTATGCAAAATTAAGAGTTATTGTTGGCCTCCACATTTAGTATGCCCCAAGCATCAGTCCATGGGGTTGCAAAGAGTCAGGCACGACTTAGTGACTGAACAACAATAGCAATGATCTGTTATGTATGTTTCCTTCTTTCAGCGGAAATGACCACTCCTTCCTTTGCTCGGACCTGTAATTATAACCCTTTTAATAATGCTTGTCAGCCCAGCATTCCAAATCTTGTTTTTCCTAGTTCTGCTAACTTCTTGTATAATAAATACCGGGCAGCACTAGCTAATTAGCAAACAGCAGACACTGCATACTGATACTTAATTCTTACTCTTCCACGGCCCCTGTTTGCTGCCAGTGACTTGTGACCTCACCATGAACCCAGATGCAATAAAGCCACCACTGTGATTAGGCTTAGAATACATGTAATCTTCTTAGCCTTAGTTGAAACTGTGAAAATCCCTTTCATCTTCAATTATTATTTATTTTGCCCTTTTCTTCAGAGGGCAAGGGGTTGTCTAATCCCCCAGGCTGAGCCTCAGGAGTCTGTTTTAGCAGGAAAGAATGCCAGCTTTGCATACCAGGAGCTGGAAGACTGGGCCATGGGGCAGAGAGGCCATGACCCTGGTGGGGCTGGAGGTGGGGAAGCTTCAGGACCTTGCTTGTCTGATGGGTATTTTCCAAGGGAGCTGCTTGAAAAATGACGTGTGAAAAGTTCCTGGCTATGTAAAATTCTCCTACCTGGAAGAGAATTAACAAACTGTAAAACAACAACAATGATCCCTAAACTGAGGTGCTAACAGTGACTCAGGAGTCACTGGTTCAGAGGATTCAGCTGATTGAATTTTTGCATTCCCAAAGGACCTCAAGTCAGTAAAGCCAAGGTGTGCTCACTGAAGACGCACAAACTTTATTCCAGAAGAGCTGAGCACGTTGGAAGATGTGTTCATCAAGACCATATGCCCAGATTGAATCACCTTGGAGGAACTCGGCTTTAATGAGTCAGTGGTAAAGGCTCGGCTGAAGAATTGTTTCAGCAGATGGAGGAAGTAGCAGCAAGACAGCTGCCACTGCCGTAAGCACTTGTCTAACGGGGCCTGGAGCTTTAGCTTCACATGATCCTGATCTTCTTGAGACTGCTGGAGGTCCTGGTACCATTTTGGGGGGAATTTATTATGGGATTATCAGCTTTAGGAAGGCTAATGGACAAGTCCGGGGGCATCCGACCCTCTCTGTACCATATGCCACATTGTGCAGTAGCATGCCTTCCCTGGGGAAGATGATCCCAGCTGTCAAGATAAGCATCTCTTCTCCAAGGTGCACTGACCGAAGGAGGCGGGCACCACTCAGCGTGGCTTCTGACTCAGGAACTCTGCTGCTGACACAGATCTGGGATTGAAACCCTGATCGACAGAAAGGTATTCCAACACCTTTAGTGCGTAGACTTAGTCTATACAGACCAGAGCTAAGAGTTTGGTTTTTTTTTTTCCCCCTCCTTTGGAAAGAGCAATGACAAAAGCAAACTCCCCTCTCTGCTCATTAAGATGTTGTCTGTCTTTCCTTTTGGTTCTTCCTAAACCAACTTTCTGAAATACAGATGGTCATTAGATGCAGAGAGGGTGTAGGGGCAGGGATTACTGGGGGACAACAGAAACATGTCATTTTATCCTGTCTCCCAGGTTGCCCCAAGTTGAGTTCAGCTCAATGAAAGGATCTTCATTCGGTAATGCAGTTTAAGAATTCCTGTTTCCCACAGACCATCTATTATCTGTTTCACAAAACACCGAGGTTACGGTTAAGGCTTTGGGCGCGTCAGGACTTGAAAATCTACAGGCAACTTACAATTCCAGTGGTAGTTAAACACTTCCAGTGTGGTGCACTAGGCGTTGAAGTGCTGGGTAGTAAATTTTCCAATAATTTTTAGGAAGCTTCTATGAGATTGTTATTTAAAAAATTAATTGATCAAGGAAGCTATTACATTTCTTTAAAAAGTAAATAGATCTAAACATTTCTTGGAAATCAAGTAACTGCTAAGAAAATAATCAACTAATAAAACACTCTCAGTGGAAGACTTGGAAAAGTAAGCTGAGGAAATCTTCCAGAAAGTAGAATAATGAGACAAAAAAGAACAAAATAGTAATTTTTAAAAGTCTTAATAATGCTGGTCTAGAGTTAGTTAGAAAAAGGTAGAAAAAAATTGTCTAAGAAATAATGCAACAATGCTTCTGGAAAATCAAGTGCATGAGTATCTGGGTGTCAGAAATTACTTAGTTACTTAAAACAAGGTATATTATGTAAAATCTCAAAATGCCAAAAGTAAATAAAAATAAATAGTAAATCCTGAGAGTTCCAAGATAATCATACATTAATTTTCAACATTTTTAAAGTCAATATATGTATATTATAGAGAATTTAGAAAAGTACAAAGATGAAAAATCACCAATAAGTCTATCATTCATATTTTAAGTTTCCTTCCAGCTATATGTATAATCACGCACATATGTTTGCAAAATAGGGTTGAGTGTACATATGTATATATGTATATGTACACATTTATGTTTCATATGTAATTTTATATCTTGCTTTTTCCAGAATAATATTGTATCCTAAACATTGCATGGCTCTAAATATTTTGCATAAACATGATGTTTAATGGCTGTAAATATTACATTTTATGGATATGACATTGTCTTTTTAACCAATTTTCTATTGATTGGTACTCAGATGGCTACTAAAAATAGTGCTGCATTAAATAGCTAGGGCATAAAGTCTTTGAAAGACTGATTATTTCTTTAGGATGGATTCTTACAAGTGGAATAAATGTTTAAATGGCATTTACTCTTTGTTGGATAATTATGCCTGTATTTAAGACTCTTAATGCACATGGCCAGGTTATTGTTGAGAAAGTCTGAACAATTTGGTGAAGCCATTCGAAGAGGATTCCAGGTGTATGAGATGAAGCGACCAGACTAACTTGGGAGTTAGTAGCAGAGTCACATGGAGAAGGCAATGGCAACCCACTCCAGTACTCTTGTCTGGAGAATCCCATGGATGGAGGAGCATGGTAGGCTGCAGTCCATGGGGTCGCTAAGAGTCGGACATGACTGAGCGACTTCACTTTCATTTTTCATTTTCATGCACTGGAGAAGGAAACGGCAACCCACTCTAGTATTCTTGCCTGGAGACTCCCAGGGACAGAGGAGCCTGTTGGGTACCGTCTATGGGGTCACACAGAGTCGGACACGACTGACGTGACTTAGCAGCAGCAGCAGCAGAATCACAAATGGAACACAGTTCTTAAAACTTGTAGTCCAGCAGTCTTTGGACGCCCTGCCCCTGCCCGCTTTGCATTGCTTTCTGCAGAAGCGGGTAGCAATGTTTAAGTTCCTTGTAGAAAAAAACAGGCAGTGTATAGCACCCAGGACTCTAAGTAATTCAGTTCAGTTCAGTTCAGTCACTCAGTCATGTCCCGCTCTTTGTGGCCCCATGGACTGCAGCACACCAGACCAGGCCTCCCTGTCCATCACCAACTCCCAGAGCTTGCTCAAACTCGTGTCCATTGAGTCAGTGATCCCATCCAACCATCTCATCCTCTGTCGTCCCCTTCACCTCCCACCTTCAATCTTTCCCAGCATCAGGGTCTTTTCTGGTGAGTCAGTTCTTCACATCAGGTGGCCAAAGTGGCCGAAGTGATTGGCAGTAACATAAGACATGGTTTCATATCATTCATGTTTTCCATCGTCATTAAAGCATTTACTGTCTGTGCCAATCAGGACATTTAATGTCCTGCCGTAGCCCGAATGACAGAATGTCTTGAACCCACAGTTGGAGCATGGCAGAGGCTGTGCCAGGTGCTGGTAGGGTATAGAATTGGTAGGATATAGAGTGGGAAGAAATCTACAAAAAGAATGCTGATAGGACATGCTGAGACGGCATATATATAAACTCCTGTTTTATAAGCATGCTTGGGAGGGAGACGACCTTGTCCTGTCTTACTCAAGGAGGCTTATCATTTGCAATTTTCTTTGGCTGCATAGAACAGAAAACACAACTCAACAAAGGGTTAAATAAGATAGGATGTTTGCCTCTCACACATAAAATAAGTTCAGAGATTGTGAGTGGAAGAATGCCCCACTGAAGTAATTTATTTATTTACATATATATATATATTTTCTGGAGTATAATTGCCTTACAGTGTTGTTCTTTCTGCTCTCCAGCAAAGTGAATCAGCTCTGTGTATACACATACCCCCTCCCTCTTGGAGCTCTCTCCCACCCCCACCCATCCCACCCCTCCAGGTCATCACAGAGCCCCAAGTTGAGCTTCCTGTGCTTTACAGAGAGGATTGATCTGGGAATAGTGGCAGGTGCAAGCAGGGAAAATGGAGTCAGGGAGATGGCCTTAGGAAACCGCTACTTGGTGAGACGTCAAGAAGGGCTGAAGTGAAGAAGACAGGGTGAATGGGAGAGAGTCTGGAGGGGAGCATCAGAGAATCGGTGTCAGAGTGGAAAAGTGAAGTCGTTCAGTCGTGTCCGGCTCTTTGCAACCCCATGGACTATATAGTCTATGGGATTCTCCAGGCCAGAATACTGGGGTGGGTAGCCATTCCCAGGGGATCTTCCCAACCCAGGGGTCGAATCCAGGTCTTCCGCACTGCAGGTGGATTCTTTACCAGCTGAGCCACCAGGGAAACCCCAGAGTGGGAAAGTGGGGCACAAACAGGAAGAGGGCAGAATGACAACAGGGTTTGGGAGGCCATCCCCCTACGAGAAGACTTCTGTCTCCTTCCGGGGATGCGTGCCTTGCAGGGAGGCTCCCGTCAGTGACTGGCCTGCAGACCCGGCTGCCAGGCGTGCAGTCACTCCAGGACAGCGTGGGGACTTTGCTGCCCCGGAAATGGAGCTTTGGTTCTCTGGGGAAGGCATGTCTCTCAGCACTGATAAGATAAGTGGAATCAAGATGAGAAAAGGTTGGCTGCAAAATTACCGAAACTTAAAATGCTGATACTCTGTACTTCCTGGAGAGATCTAGAAAAAGTCATTGTGATGATTGCTGGGAATCCTCCTCTAAGATCCATTCAGTGCACATTCATTTTTTTCTTCTTTTGAAAACAATAATTATTCCTGTAAAAATAGAAATATAGAAAAGTAGAAAAATACATAATAAAGCAAAGCAGTAATTTTGTCATCTAGAGATCATCGGTGATGACATATCGGTGTATGATTTTCTATATCTTTATGTGTGTTTGTGTGTATGAATAATGGAAATTATGTATTTTATGCCAAACTGGGTTTAGTACAAATATAGTACAAATACAGAGATTATCAGCAGACACTTGATAGTTGAACAAACTAGGTATATATTTTGTAATTTTCTCCCAATTTTAAAATGCAGTGAAAAATATTGTGAATATCTTTCCAGATAATTCAGTATTTTTCTTAAACATCATTTATAAATGTTGTATAATATGTCATCATGTATTTACAACATTGTAATATTTCACCTGATGCACATTTAGAAAATGCCAGTTGTTTTCTATGATAAACAACATTGTAATATGCATCCATGGAGTTAAATTTTTATAAACTTCTCTCTCTAATGATAGATGTTCATAAATTCCTACAAATAGAATTTTTAGGTAAAGAGACACATGCATTTTTAATGTTTTTGATACATATAACCCAATTTTTCTCTAACAGCTTTTTCTTCAATTATAATCCCACCAAGATCATGTTAATGTCCATTCTTTGCATCCTCACTGGTATTAGATATTTTTATATTAAAACATGTATGTCATTTAGAAAAATGCAAAATGGTTTCTTGTTATTGTTTTTCTATTCCTATTACTGTGAAAAATAATTTTTGACATTATTATTGACTTTTTGTGTGGTCAGTTGTCTTCAGTTGTTTATTTGTATTCCTGTTCTTTATCTATTTGGATATGTTAAAACAATTTACAAGAGCTCTTTATATATAAAGTATAAAGTATATTCCCTTTTTGCCTGCCTTAAATGTCAGACATTTAAGGCAGGCAAAAATCTTCCCTATTTCGCATTTGCAAAATGTTTTTTCTCTTATGATTTCTTCCTTTTGCATAATGCTTAAAAATCCTTTGACCACAATAACATTGAATAGGTATTCACCTCTATGTTCCAACAGCATCTTTATGGACTAGAAGAAATGTATTGAGGGACCTGAGATAGAGTCAGAAGACTCGGGCTGCTGGGATGTGTGGCAATAAAGAGGGAGGAGTCCAGTGTGGCTGTTTCCAGGCTCGGTAGGCTTTGGGGAGGGTGGAACCAATGACTAAAACCAGGAATACAGGAAAAGGAACAAGTCTGTTGGGGTAGATAATGACTGCAGCTCTGTACAGGTTGCATTTGAGATGTCTTCCAGGAAGCCTGGCAGAAATGCCCAAAAGGCAGTTGGAACAAGGGTGCAGAAGGCAGGAGTGGGATTGGGGTTTTTAGTACAAATACAGAGGTCATCAGCAGACACTTGATAGCTGAACAGCATTTTCAGCGCATCTCCTGGATCAAACAATGTGCTGAGCAGTTTACTGTATTATTTCCTTTAGGAGGTAGAAATTATCATCCTCATTGTATTTAATTAATTTATTTCTTAAGTAAATATTTATTTAATTTTTGACCGTGCAGGTCTTCGGTTGTAGCCCAAGGGCTACTCTCTCAGTGGCCCGTGGGCTTAGTTGCCCCTTGGGTGTGTGGGATCTTAGTTCCCTCACCAGGGATTGAACCCATGTCCCCTGCTTTGGAAGGCAGATTATTAACCACTCAATCACCAGGGAAGTCCCTATCCTCATGTTATATATGGGGGACAAGCCTACAGAAGTTAGATGACTTTACTAAGGTACTACGCCTGGTTAGTGGTAGACCTTGGCTGTAAAATGAAAGAAGACAGTCTGATGACTGAGTTTAATCTCTAGCCAGTTTTGCTCTTTTATCACAGGAGTGTCCTCAAGCAAGGAAAGTCCGGGTCCTGAGGGTGGAGAATTGCCCTCTGGAGTAGTGGGCAGCAGAGAAGGGGAGAAGCCAGCAAAGGGGTCTGAGAAGGAAGCAGAGGGCCGTGTGTGCGTGCCGACTGACACTCCAACCAGGATGCTCACAGTTTGATGACAGGGGCTTATGTTCTAAATATTCTCGTAGATACATGAGACCTGACTCCTCAACCTGACCCTCAAAAATTCAGTCACAATGTTTTACACAAACATGTATCTTGATTTGACCCTGATGCTGTGTCAGCAACTTTCTTGAGTTACCCTCTGAGTCAGACCGTCCCAGTCCCTGGGTCCCCACTTGTTATGAGTGAGGGGCTCATTGCCTTTTGCTTGAGTTGTTGAATGAGTATGAGTATCCTTTTACCTTTGAAGCATACATTTTTTCCCTCTTTTGTTAGATATTTCCCTGCATACTTAGGACTTTGTAAAATATACAGTCAGCCCCTTTTCTTTGCAGTCTGAATGTCTAGTGTGTGCGTGCACAGTTGTATCTGACTCTTTATAACCCCATGGACTGTAGTCTGCAAGATTCCTCTGTCCGAGGATCTTTCCAGGAAGAAAATATTGGAGTGGGTTGTCATTTCCTTCTCCATGGAATCTTCCCCACCCAGAGATCAAACCCACGTCTCTTGTGTCTCCTTTGAAGGTGGATTCTTTACCACTAGCGCCACCTGGGAAGCCCAAATAGTGTTGCATATTTCTAGACAAGGGCTGCACCCCTGAATCAATACTGGACGTAACTCCCATTGCAAGTTAACACAGGTTTTAGACCAGCCTAGTAGATTAAAAGCAAAGTCTTTGAAGACAATAAAGAAATGAACTGCAGCCTTAACTTGGCAAAACTATTTATTAAAATAGTGATTTAGGAGATTTTTTTCAAATGCCACTCTCAGCTGTATATCTCATTTGAGAACTCTAATCCTCTACTTCAGGAATGAACTTTCTTTAGGACATCCCTGGCTTGTCCCTGTGGTTTGGTATAATTATTAATGGTGACCCCTTTCACTCTCAAGAGTCCCAGTTCGGATGATAAAAATTTATGGTGTCCTCTAACAGGCCTTTTGGAATAAAGTCCATGTCTTTGAAGATTGTGTTAATCTAAGAAAAATCACTTTACCTGTCCTACAACAGAACATTTGGCACCCTACCTTACAGTCATTTACATATTTCTTCCGAGCAGCAATTAAAAACCACATAAGCTAATGAATAACTCCTATGGCTCTCCTATTGTTCAAAGCAAATAAAACAACTTCATAGGGGCTCGCCTAATATAGGAGGCCTGGGAGGGGAGCATGAGGGTTTCAAGTTTGTGTTTGCAAAGCCATCATTTAAATTAGTTTTTCCACTTAATATGTGCAATAATTTGTTCCCACACTGGTCAGCAAGGGAGCGGAGTCTTAGAGAAATCTGACTCTGTGCCGTGTGCGACACCATTCATCCTTGAATTCCGAGCCCTTTGTGATTTCCTACACCTTTTACAGACTTGAGTCACCCGCTTTACTGTTTTTCAGGAGAGGGTGTGCTGTGGTTTAGCAACCTGAGGGTAGTCAGATGGTCAAAACATCCCCAAAGATGCTCTGAGATTTACTGCGGAAAGCAGGTTTCATGGTGCCAGGCGGCTGCTGGGAGGAGGCGACACATGGCACAGCAGCAGACCCTTCTTTCTGGAGGGAGAACGGCTTGCCAGGATAAAGCTGGGCACCCTTGTGGACAGTCTGAGGCAGATGGGGTCTCAGGAAGCCTCATGATCTGGGGGTAGAGGGAGGATGGGAGACAAGGATGGTCTGCCTGTTTGCTAAGGCCCTTGCAATCTAAAGAAGCTCTAGCCTGACTCTAGTTTATATTCTGTCCCCACTTACCTGGGTCCCTGTTTGCAATCTACTTCTGAGCAAAGGAAATAAATTCAAAGCAAAGCAAGGGAGCACAGACGCGTTTGCCCTCCAAAAAAAATGTGCTTGGAGAGCGCTTATCTTGGGGGAGAAATATACAGCAGCTGAGCAGCTTACAGAGCCACAGCCAGGAAACTAGAAGAGAACTACAGCATAAGGTTTGGTTTGAAAATGCCTTTGCACAGCCTTTTTCCACCTCTCAGGTAATGGTGCCATGGTGGGGTGGTTAGAAGGCTGGGCTGTCACTTGCCGGAATACATCCAGAAGACCCAGAATACTATTTTAGAGTCAGAGGTACTCTGCAGAGATCTCGCAACCCAACTCTGTCATTTTACACAGGGTCTTTCAGAATCTAGCCTGTGAACTGCTAGGCCGTGGTGCTTGTCAAGCCACTCTGAAAGTCAAAAGTGAAAGTTGTTCAGTCGTGTCTGACTCTTTGCGACCCCCGTGGACTATACAGTCCAGGGAATTCTCCAGGCCAGAATACTGGAGTGGGTAGTCTTTCCCATCTCCAGGGGATCTCCCCAACCCAGGAATCAAACCCAGGTCTCCTGTATTGCAGGTGGATTCTTTACCAACTGACCTATCAGGGAAGCCCTTCAAGCCACTTTAGTCTAAAAGATTTAAAAATTGTAAAGTGAGAGTCATTTCTTCCCTCTGTGAAGAACTGTCATGAGACCTAACTGAGTGACCCTGGAAACAAGCTGCAGGACTTCCTTCCCAGTCAGCAGCTCGCTCACCGTGACCGACCACTGTCCTCGGAGAGGCAGCAAAGTCGAAACCTCAGGACCCAGTCCTCAATTTTGCATTCTCTGGTGTAAAGAGCCCTCTTCCCCTTGTGTATAAACTCCAGGTCCTGAATCTTGGTCAGCCTGCTACACACAGTAAATCTAAACCTCTGATGCTCCAACAGGCCTGGGTGAGAAAAGGAGATGAGGTGAGGATGATTCAGCCAGACCCGGCTGGGAGAACACGCTGGGGCCTGTGATGTTGGATCAGGCAGAGCTGGCTCACATGATGTCTCAGACAGCCACCCCCTCCTTGCTTCCACCACCATTAGCTTCTACTTCTTTTTTAAAATTTTAACTTGTGAAAACTTTATTGTTTTAAATAAACTTTTAAGTGCAGACCCAATCTCTAATCCACATAGAGTGAATGATTTACTTTTCCATGTTGTAGGGGAGTCAATTTTGTTAATTGTGTTTTTCAAGGAATTTGCCCATGTTGCTTAAATTTTTAAATTTATTCACATTAATCTGTTCATAATATATTTTCATTAATTTTTTTTTAATGTCTATAGGAACTCATACTGCCAATTTATGTTTTCTCAAATTAGTACTGGAAAATTTAAGTTTGAATTTGGCTTTTTCATCACAAGCTGTTTGCCCCCATGTACGTTACTTAAAATGTCTAGGCTCTTTACTGGATTAGAAATATATATTAGAGGCTAGGATACTATAATATGATCCTTATTATTTAGTTAGTTTAACGTGCCATGAGATAAGAAAAAAGAGAGTAATTGCTGTAGCCAATACTATTCTTGGAAGGTATCACAAGACACTGATACTTGACCTGAACATTTCAGGATATGTGAGCTAGCTTATAGGGCTGCGTATACACACCCAAAATGTCTAGGTCTTGTTTTCCTCATTTGTAAAATGGGAAGAATAATCGTATCTATTTTTAGGACTGCTGGGATGATTAGATGACATGTGTATAAAACCTGGCGCATACCAAGTGCTGGATCGATGCTTGCTCTTATTATCATGTAACATTATCTGACCAGTTGTCTAAATTGTCTTTCAATGCTGCTCAGAGCTTATAGGAGAGGATAGGAGGAAACTAAGCCATGGATGCCCTCAGCACTTACAGCCCAACTATCCTCCTGTTAGACCATTAATTGGGCTTCCCCTGTGGCTCAGCTGGCAAAGAATCCGCCTGCAACACAGGAGACCTGGGTTCGATGCCTTGGTTGGGAAGATCCCCTGGAGAAGGAAAAGGCTACCCACTCCAGTATTCTGGCCTGGAGAATTCCATGGACTGTATAGTCCATGGGGTCGCACAGAGTCGCACGACTAAGCGACTTTCACTTCGTTTCAGACCATTAATAGTTGAATAGGTGTGAAAGGCCCTCGGCGTTCACACTCCCAAGCTGTACCAGATCACGGAAAAAGAAGAGGCTGGGGCAGCTCAGATGACTAGTGTGAGGTCACTCACCTCGAAAACCAGGAGTGCAGGACCCAAACCCAGCTGATGGGCCTCCTGAAACTGTTTTACGCGTTGCCTCGCCTCTAAATTCTCTCTACCCCGCGGGGCGGAGGCGCAGCCCACGACCTCAAGAGTCCCATGTTCAGCCAGACCGGTTACCTACCGTCTGTCTCCCCGCAATTCACTTAACTTTTTAGACACTCTCACTTGCCAAACCTGAAAACTGAAACCCACACCTCCAGCTTTGTGGCCAGGATTACAGGCGAGAAAAGCACTTCGGAAACTGTCAGGAGCTGTAACGAATAACGTCTGCAAAAGGGCATCTGCGCGTGAGCCTCCCCAGTCTCCGGGGCCCAGGAATCGCTCGGGTCTCCCCCCGAGCCGCTCGGGCGGGGTGAGCAGGCGGGTCAGCCCGCGGGGCTCGGGTCTGGGCGTTTCTGCAGCGGCCGGGGAGGAGTTCCGCCCTCGCCCCCGTCCCGCCCCGCCGCCGCCTCGCGCCCGCACTCGCGCTCCCCGAGTCTCTCTGGCCGGCCCCCGGCGGCGCTTCCCGGGTCCGCAGCAGGCACCGCGCGGCAGGCGGGCCGCCACCATGCAGGTCCCGCACAAGGAGCACCTGTACAAGTTACTGGTGATCGGCGACCTGGGCGTGGGCAAGACCAGCATCATTAAGCGCTACGTGCACCAGAACTTCTCCTCGCACTACCGGGCCACCATCGGCGTGGACTTCGCGCTCAAGGTGCTCCACTGGGACCCGGAGACCGTGGTGCGCCTGCAGCTCTGGGACATCGCTGGTGAGCCCCGGGGCCGGGAACTGGGGCGGGGGCACCTCGCAGACCATCTCCTGTGCCAGGGCAGCGGCTCGCGGCCCCGCGGAGACCCGGGTCTACCTCCCGGGCGCTGCGCCAAGAGAAACTTTCCGGGGTGGACTGCAAACTTGGTTTCAAAGGAAACAAAAAAAGTTTCTCCCTAGCGCGCTGCAACTTCACGTGCGTTCCTTGGCGCTTTGCGGCGGCTGCTTTATCTCCGCCTCCCACAACCTCCCCTGGGATCTCTGGGCTCAGCGCGGGCCTCCCCGGGACCCAGAGGGAGACCCTCCGGAATTGCACTAGGTTCTGATCCCCAGCTCACTTTCCGGGCACCGGCAGTCCTTCGGGTGACGCCGCCCGGAGCGTCCCGCCCGCCCTTCCTAGCCTGGTGCCGGGACCCGCGAGGGGAAGCCCCTAGACCAGTTCACAGAGGGAACCAGGAGAGTTCCGGACTTGTGGTGTTTCCCAATTCCTGTTCCTAACTGCTCCCTTTATTCCAACTTTCGACACCCGCTTTTCTAGCGTTCAATCAAGAAAGCTGGAGGTTCTCTGCTTTGAGAAAGCCAAGGACCTTTCTGTGTCTGCATTGGGGGTAAATCTCTCACTGTTTCTGTTTGTCCTTCTGTCTCTCTCGTCTGTGAAAAGGAGATCGAGTATATATATTCCTGTTAGGGTCATTTTTGTATAAGGGTCTATTCTTTGCGACCCCATGGACTCTAGCCCACCGGGCTCTTCTGTCCATGGAATTCTCCAGGCAAGGATACAGGGGCGGGTGACCATGCCCTTCTCCAGGGGATCTTCCCAACACAGGGATGGAAGCCAGGTCTCTTGCGTTGCAGGCGGATTTCTTTACCGTGTGAGCCATTGGGGCAGCCCCTTTCTATGACATTCGCCACAGATTTCTTGATTTGTTCCTAAAGTTTTCACTGAGAGGTCTGGAAAATGAGGAGCCTCTTACAATGTTTGAAATCAGAATTTGATTCCCAGGGTTTGTACCAGGAGTTGGGGCTTCAGTCTAAGGTGGAGGTGCAAAGTGTCCCTGGACCCAGACTGTCGGCGTGTCCAACCCTTCACTGCGGATCCCGAGCTCACCATCCTGCTCCCCACAAGCCCCTTCAGCTCAGCCGCTTCCCCGTTAAGTTGGAAAGCAGTCAGACAGTGACAACTTCGGGACTCTCCTGCTAAGAAATTTTCAGGTCCCCTGGGATTCCTTGTGAACCCCTTCAAACAATCAATCCACTTCACCTGGGTCTATTTCATAGTCTGTGGCACTAGGAACCTTTACAAGTGCTGGACCCAAACTGGCCACTTCTGTTTGAGAAAATAGGTTCATTTTAGCAGATGCATTTGACTGGAAACTTTATTATGGCTTGAAGTGAGAACATATGTGGGAAGTTTTCCGAAGGGCATTTCTTGTTGTGGGGATTCCGGTGCCTCTTTAATCAGGAGCTGCCAGGTCTTATGATAAAACTCTTGACATGTGAACAGATTCATGCCTTTAGTGGCATCGTTAACTGCTCTAGGAGCACAGGGATTAGCAGAGACCAGAAGATGTCATTGGCCACTACCTGATTGGGCTGTATATGTAGAAAACCCTCTGTGAGCCTGGGCACTTTGCTGCTGCTGTTCTTAGTGTCTAACACCTCTGATGTTGCATCAACATCTCTAGGACCCAGGTGTAGAATTAGCTTACTCTTTGAACAGGGGTGTAGCTGTAATTTAGTTTTTTATGTGAAAATCAAATGAGGATGTGACCTCAGGCATGTTACATAATGTCTGTGAATCTCAGTGTCCTAAGAATACTCGGGTATAGAGATGAAGAGCCTAAATTCCACTTGAAATGCTTCCATCTGAATCCCTGTTTCACCCCATATCTCTTGGGCAATTTTAAGTAAGTTTCCCAACTTCCTAGTCTCCGTTCCTTATCTGTAAATAGAATGCTTTCTCCCAACAAAGGAGAAAACGAGAGGAAAACCGACAAATGCTAACTGAACCCATTAGTACTTACTCCCTAGGAGACCTGCAGGAATTGTTGCTATACTAGCTACTTTTTGTTTTTTGAATATGTGTAAATGCTAGGCAAGAAGGACATGATATGAGTGTGCTAATTAGATCTTATTAAACAATAATTCCTGATGAACGAATATAACCTGTTCTAAAACACCCAGCACCATTTTCCAGCTCTATCCATATTACAACATGCCATCTTGAGCAATTTCATTCTCAAGCTTAAAAATACCTCCTCCAGTTCTGAAGTTGCCGTAGAGGCTATAGTCACAGAAGTCTGTGTATATAAGAAATCCAAGGAGCCTCAGAAAGTCAGTTCTATAGCTATGGTGGTGTGCACCATCTCTGTAGGGAAGTTTATTTTTCCCAGAGCTTTGATGTTCAATGCTAACCTGTCATTTCAGCCTCCAGCCCAAAGAGCGCTGTGGGCTGGGTTTGAAGTTCTTGGTGATGGTGGTTTAGTCACTCAGTCGTGTTGACTCTTTGCAATGCCATGGACTGTAGCCCACCAGGCTTATCTGTCCATGGGATTTCCCAGGCAAGAATACTGGAGTACCTAGCCATTTCCTTCTGCATGGGAACTTCCTGACCCAAGGATCAAACTGGGACCCCCTACATTGCAGGCAGACTCTTTAACCAACTGAGCTACCCAGGAAGCCGGCTTAGAAGTTGGGCAGCAGGCAAAGCTTATTGAGAGGTGGGGGGGGTGGAGCTGGGCCATTGTGGGGAAGGATGATTGGAGTGTAGAATGGACATGTTTCAAGCTCCATAGCTAGTCCTGTGAAGAGTAAGTGCATATGGAACCCAGCCTCAGTGGCCCAGTCAGACCCCAGTCAGACCCAATCAGCTAAGTGTATCTTAGAGTGTCTTTAGATCTGCCTGTCGGTCCAACGTTGGGGAATGCTTCCTGTCTGCTTGCTGCTTACTTTTGGCAAGTGTCTTACAGGCACGGGTAGTGACACTCATTTTGAGCTTGCTAGGGGTGTTGATGAAGTAGAGGAAACTTGCCCTGTCCTGAGAGGATATCACATCCATCTGCTATCAAGGGAATCTTTTGCTCAATTAGACTTTTAATATCCATTTGGTTCAGGGCCAAGTCGGGTCCTATTTGTTCAACTATTTCCCGTGATCTTTGTCTTGTGGTCACTTAGACTGGCCAGTCTGCTTCTGCAAAAGACTGCAGAAAGTACCTTTTAGGAACTTGTGAAGTAGACCTTGAAATCACTGAGATGAATCCCACAAACCCCATAGAAGACTCTGAATCCCAGTGATTCCACCATAGAGGAGCATCTGAGTTAGCTTTGGATTTGGAAACTCTTGATAGAGTCAGAGAAATTAAGTAATTTTGCTCAAGGCCACCCAGCTAGTAAGTGGAAGAGCTGAATTTGACTCAGGTCTGTTTGATTTGGAATCAAGCCATGCTTTTTATAACCATAGCCCTGTGAGGGACCCACTGGGGTTATACACAATTCCTCTTTAAGGGCACTGCTTATTTAGTAGATGGATTATCCTTGCCTTCTTTCCCTTATTGCTAATATGTTTTTGGATGGTACCACAGTGCAGAGAGTGAAAAGAAATGGAACAGAAATCTATTTCTGGGCTTCCCTGATGGCTCAATGGTAAAGAATCGGCCTGCAATCCTCCTGAGACATGGATTCGAGCCCTGATCTGAGAAGATCCCACATGCTGTGGGGCTCAAGCCTGAGTGCTCGACTACTGAGCCTGTGCTCTGGAGCCCCGAGGTACAG
Source organism: Bos grunniens (assembly GCF_055505025.1). NCBI lineage: Eukaryota > Metazoa > Chordata > Mammalia > Artiodactyla > Bovidae > Bos > Bos grunniens. Next base: position 44,252,856 of record NC_141193.1, on the reverse strand, counting down.
CTGCTGAGCCCTTGTGCTCCAGATACTGAAGCCCACACGCCCTGGAGCCCAGGCTCTGCAACAAGAGAAGGCACCACAGTGATATCGCAGGGAAAGAAAACAATTGCCACTTGAAAGATGGGCAACTGAGATCCAACAAAGTTTCACGATTTGCCCAATGTCAAGTATTACAGCTTTAGAATATCCATAATGTATAATCCATAATTAATAATATATAATTAATTATATATTTAATAAATATAATAAATAATATATTTATTAGAATACATCTGAAGTATTCTATTGATTACTTTGATGACTCCATTAGCACTTTCAAAGATAACAACACAATTTTGTCTACAAATCTTGCTGTGCTTTGGGAACCAGGTACTGGAATTAGGACAGTGATAGTAATAGTAGCTAACATCTTTAGACATTTATTCTTACAGTTGTCGTGCATACATAATTTTTAATTTCCCAGTAAAATAGCTGGTTAAGTGGTAGTGCTGGAACTTAAAACTTGGTCATTGAATCTAGCTCCTAGGTTCCTAATAGTTTTGCTCTACTTCCCACAGTTCAGAAATAGAATACTTCAGATGTAGTCTAATAAATATAAATTATGGATATTCTAAAACTGAGATACTTGACATTGGGTAAATCATGAAACCGTGCTGGATCTCAGTCCCCATCTTTAAAATGACAATTGTTTCATGGTATTGTCTCTTGCAGTCTCTTTCAGCTCTAATATGGTCTCACTGCCCAGTTGCTTCTCTGGTAGCTCAGCTGGTAAAGAATCTGCCTGCAATGCAGGAGACTCTGGTTCAATTCCTGAGTCAGGAAGATCCCCCGGAGCAGGGATAGGCTACCCACTCCAGTATTCATGGGCTTTCTTGGTGGTGCAGATGGTAAAGAATACACCTGCAATGCAGAAGACCTGGGTTTGATCCCTGGGTTGGGAAGTTTTCTTGGAGGAGGGCATGGCAACCCATTCCAGTATTAACATGCCCAATTAGTATGTAACAGCTTATTCCAACTTTACTTACTAGCTTTGTGACTTGTGCAAGTTACTTAATTTCTGTGCCTTGGTTTCCTGTCTAAAACCTGGGGACAATGGCAGACCCTGCATCTTAGAATTGAAAGAATGAGATGGGTTAATTCATGTAAAGCTGTGCCTGATGCGTTCTGAATGTTAGCTATTACTCTTCTTTTATTAACTGTTATCACAAACTTCTTTCACATACATTTTCCTGCTTGATCTTCTCAGAGTTGCTGAGGGCATAGACAGAGCAGGTGGTGTCAAACCTATTTTATATTAGATCAAGAATCAGAGACCCAAGATCACAACAGCTCTCATGTGGCAGAGGAGAGCAGGAAGAGCAGGTCTGTTTAACTCCATCTTTGATGCATATATTTGAGAAAAATGACCAGATCTGTGGGTCATCAGAAAACTCAATCCCACATTTAACAGATACAGTAGAAAATAAAGTTGGCAGGTGATGTAGAGAATCCTTCTCTCCCATGTGAAAAGTTTCACGGCAAGACTCTCCTAAGTAATACATTCCCCTAAATAGTTAAAATCCAACACGTAGGAAAAATATTTCCCCGCAGGGCACATCTGTATTGACTTTCCCCACCTAAGCCATGTGACGAAGCCCTGGAGGACATTAACTCTCCAACAAGCAGAGGGGCAGCAGAGCGGGTCTAGAGTTACCCGCGTCTAGAGGCAGGAGCCCAGAGCATCAGTGGCCCTGAAGGTCATCTGGGTCACAGTGCTCGGTGGTTTTAGTGTCTGTGATGTGCTTCCACATTGTAAAATTCAACCGAGGTTTTGGACTTGACCTCTCTTCAATAGACTTCAACTGAGACTTCCCTGGTGGCTCAGACGGTAAAGCGTCTGCCTACAATGCAGGAGGCCTGGATTCAATCCCTGGGTCAGGAAGATCTGGTAGAGAAGGAAATGGCAACCCACTGTAGTATTCTTACCTGGAAAATCCTATGGACAGAGGAGCCCAGTAGGTCTACGGGGTTGCAAAGAGTCAGGAACGACTGGGTGACTTCACTTTCTATTCAATATCTATTTTTTTTTTTTAATTATTTATCGGCTTGCTGGGTCTTTGCTGCTGTGCGACCTTTCGCTAGTTATGGTGAGCAGAAGCTATGCTCTGCTGGCAGGGCATGGACTGCCGTGGTGGTCTCTCTCGTTGTGGAGCCAGGCTCAGTGGTTGTGGCTTCTGGACCCTGGAGCATGGGCTCGATAGCTGTGGCCCCCGGGCCTAGTGGTCCTGCGGCATGTGGGATCTTCCCGGATCAGGGATTGAACCCGTGTCTCCTACATTGGCAAGTGGAATCTTTACCACTGAGCCACCAGGGAAGCCCTTTTATATCTATTTCTAAAAGACAGATTCTCCGGGAGGTTTTAGAAGTGTCTTAAATATTAATGCAAGGGATCTGAAAATGTAGAGAGTGCTAAATTTGGCAACCGCTATGCCAGGCAAAAAAATAAAAATGCATGGCAAGTCTGGGCCACGTTCAAGTGGGCAGTTATTGTCTTGTTTCTAGCCTGGCTAATTACAGAGTTTCTAAATACCATGTGGGTTAACATGCTATGTGCTTACAAGTAAATAATATGTACACTGAACGGAACAGTGAACTTTCGACATGAGGTGAGGGCTGGGTGGGGAACACACCTCAGGGCTTCTTACAAGGAGGTTGTTAGACTCTCTGGGCATCACAGACACATGGGCATTAGGCCTGTGGGATACGTTCTCTAATCTAGGCTTTAGATTAGAGGACTGGTTCTGACAGGTGGGCACAGAGCAGCCTGACCAAGGAGCGCTGAAATGCTTGAGAGGAGGGAATGTGGGGAGCAGCTTCTATGTGTGTGTTTGATTTTTTCAGCAAATGTGTCTATTAAATGCCTGCTGCTTCCCTGGTGGCTCAGACAGTGAAGAATCTGCCTGCAATGTAGGAGACCTGGGTTCCATCCCTGGGTCAGGAAGATCCCCTGGAGAAGGGAATGGCAACCCGCTCCAGTATTCTTGCCTGGAGAATTCCATGGACAGAGGAGCCTGGCGGGCTACACTCCATGGGGTCGCATAGAGTCAGACATGACTGAGCGACTAATATACACACACACACACATCTGTTAGGCACTGTACTGGTTGGGGAAACAAGAATAAAGACTTGAACAAGACCTTAACAAGTTGATGGTTTAGTGGGCATGATAGCGTGAAAGCAAATACACTGTAATGGTGAGTAAATTGTGTTGGTAAACGTGACTCTGAAATTCTCTGGTGATACAGAAGGGGTCCTGTCCACACCACATCCTCCATTCTCTGAGATTAAGCCTGATCAGACTAAACAAAGCCTCTGGCTAGGGTGATTTCCTGAGCTCTTTCCTAGCACCAGTGACTCCCCGGGAGGGACTTCCATGCCACACACCTTGAGACAAAAGTTCATCCTCTGGCCCTTTTTAATTCTGTCTCCTCCTGAGGAGCTCATGCATTCCTGTGGCTTTAAACTCTGTACTGGTGACTCCCAAACTGTGCTTATAACCTTGCCTTCTCATGAGGTTCAGACCTACAATTCCATCTTCCTACTGGACATTGCCTTTATGATATCTCAGATATATTGCAAGATCAATATGTCATAGCCAAGTCGCATAAAAAAGCAAGATTGCTTGTTTTCTCTAGTAATAGAGTAATATATGCTCAATGTAGCAAATGTGGAAAGTACAAAAGAAAACAAAAATACGACACAGCAACAAGGAACATAGACGTTACCGCTCTTAATGAAAGTAGTAAATGATGTCTTTGCAAATCTTAACCAGAACTATCTCTCCACGTCCCGATCTTCACAGTGTAGTGAACTATACTGCTTTTTACCCAGTTACGAAGCCCTGAAACCTCTGCCGTCTTTTCTCCGTCTCTTCTGAGCTGCGCATGCTCTCCATCTCCAGGTCAGATGGTGATTGTGCCTCTCCGGCAACTGCCCTAAACCAGGGGCAGCTCTGTTATCCCCTGTCCTGCTGTCCTAACTCCCTGGCTAGTTCTAGTCTCCTCCTCCTCCAGTTCTTATGTGGACTAAGGTCAAGTTTATCTTCCCAGAATATCGCTTTGGTGGTTCTTCATTGCCTACAGATTATAAACATCATGGTGAAAGAAATGAAAGTCCTTGGGATGAGATGATTGGACAGATGATGACTAGAAAGAGGACAGATTCTAAATTTTAGAGCTGTTGAGGGAGAAGTTCGTGGGGTCCAAGATGTTCAGAAGTACGTGGAGTCCTTGAGGCCTGACCTGGTGCAAAGGAAACCCGGGATCTGTCTCACTGTGGACTTTTCAGAACACAGTTACTCTCATTGAGGGTCAAAATGATACTTAAGATTTTTTTTTAATGTGTTTAACTTAAAAAGTCATTTTACAACATGAGAATTTGAGAAGTGTAAGATCCTGCCTGGGAAAATGTGTTCATTCATTTGATAAGCACAGGGTTTTTAGGAGGGGATGAAACAGGCATTGGTATGGAATCTGATATTCCACAGGGGACATGAAGTTATTTAAATATAATCATGCAGATGATTACTGACTGTTTTGATAAACCTCTGAAGGAGAAATGTCAGGTGCTAAAGAAAGTCAAATCATGGGCCCTGCCATCGCCATGGTGTGGAGGAGAGGGCTGTGGCTAGGAGGAGGTGGAGAGAGGCAGCAGCAGCAGACAAATTATGAAAGGATGCATTTGCTCTGCCAGTGGTTAAGAGGGGTCGTTCTGTACATTTATCCATTTATCAGAGAAAATCTTTGCAGTTAAAACAGCACCATGATTCTGGCAAATAGGTCATTTTATTTCCAGTTTTATAAGCGAGGAGACTGAGCCAAGGGTAAGTAGAACGTGGTGCCTGGTACGCTGTAGTTGCTCAGTAAAAGTGGGTTTGGTGTTCAATGGCCAGTGGGTTGATACTACGGTCATTGCGCAACTGAAACATTTTGAGGAGAGTTGTCTTGTGGAATGTTTAGACTTGATTGCTCCCTCTTCTGAGAATTAACGTTGGAAAACCCTGCAAAGCTTTCAACGCATTGAGAGTCTTTTTAACAGTGTATTCTCTTTGCTTCTGGAATGGACCTTCCCAGATGGATATGGTGGTCCTGCTGCTCCTTGGGTGGAAATAGGTTTATTCTGTGAAGGGAAGAGCCTCATCTTCTACGGGGGTGTATTAGAGCAGTCTCCATCAACCTGACAAGGTCAAGTCTGAGACTCTAGCCTGGGATTCCAAATTATTGAGTTCCACTAACTTTTTCCAGTTGTTTGAGAGCTTGCTTGAGAAGTTATATGGTCTTAAATTACTCTCTGAAAATATGTCAGAGTTTAAACTTCACCATTCCCCACTCCCTTTAGCTTTCTATTCTCAGGTATTAATCCTGTCCTATCTTTTCTATCTTAGAAAATAGCTCTCTCTTATCCCTCCTTTCAGTAGACATGTCTTCCTCACAACTCGTCTGAACTACTGCAGCATTGCACTAAAGCTCATCCCTTCCTCAAGCTTTCCCGCCCATCAGCTTGCAATCCACAGAGGTGAAGCTCCTTAAGGCAGCGTCTGTCTCCAGTCAGGTGTTCTCCAGTGTGGCAGCCTTCAGTGGATACTCATCACTCTCAGAGTGAGAGACTAAGCATTTTAGCATGAAGTTCAAGGCCTTTCTTGATCTGGTCATTGTTAGCCATCCTAGTCCCATCTCCTGTACCTGTGATTTTGACCATTCTGGATATCTTACTGTGGCTTCAGTTCAACTACCATCCCCTTTATACTGTGGCTTGTACAGTTGTCTCTGGCTAACTACACTTTCCCCTTTCTTTTCTTAAATAGCTCCTATAGGCCTTTGGTCATCACCCATCTCACTTCCTTCAGGAAGTCTCTTTTGAGTCCAGGTGGCTGAGGAAGATACTGTTTATCTGCTCCCATAATATCCCATGCTTACCCCAGATTAGAAGTCCTCTACCACTGCATTGAGATGCTTTTTCTTCCCAATTATAACCCTAGAACTTGGTTCTAGTCCGTGTTTAGTGAGTTTTATTCAATAAAAAGCTTCAGTCAACTATTTCATCATTGCTCTAAAAATTTCTTCAATAAACAAAAGAAACTTTTTGTTTACAAACAAAAGTTTTTCATGCTTCAAAGACTTGGTAATTTTCTGAACGCTAACAGAAAAAGGCATGCCTTTTAGAATTGATAAATACAGCAATCATTTTTCTTAAGGTGGCATTCCATTCTATTTTTCACCATAAAAACTAGGGAGTGACCTTAAAGAGCATTCTTAAGAACTGTGCTTCTTCATTTAACAAAATCTTCCTAATTCAAAGTGAAACGTCATTCATTTGGAGGTCAAATGACAAAGCTGTATTTTCCTTTTATGATTTTTGGATAGATTAGATGAAGTAATAAAGGTAATTTTGACAGAGTTAAAACCTGTAGGTCATCAAAACAAATCCTGCATTTTACAGTTGAGGAAGCTGTGCTCTGAAAGGGGGTTTCTATTGATTTCTCAGGCTCAGAGAGCTAGTCAGAGGTAGAACTGGAACAAGAATGCTGGCTTCTCTGATTTGTTAGGGATGAGATGTGAGGAATTAAAAAATTCTTTTTAAACACCGGGTGTTTTGGCATTGTCTTAGTCCTGGGGCACAGGAATAAATGAATTTAGTAGGTACTCAGCTTTGAGAGCTTCCCTGGTGGCTCTAAAGCGTCTGCTTGCAATGTGGGAGATCTGGGTGTGATCCCTGAGTCGGGAAGATCCCCTGGAGAAGGAAATGGCAACCCACTCCAGTATTCTTGCCTGGAGAATCCCATGGACAGAGGAGCCTGGTAGGCTACTGTCCATGGGGTCGCAAAGAGTCGGGCACAACTGAGTGACTTCACTTTCAGCTTTGAGAGTTCACAATAAAGCAATAAAGAAGAGAGAATGTTGGTATGGCGTTGAGGTGAACCAAAGACACCCACAGTTTGGATTCAAAAGACATGCCTGGTTTAATTTCCCCAGTGCTCCATTACAGGCTCAATATGTGGCCCCTTGGACTTCCTCTTCCTTATTCACACTCCGTATTTATCGCCTCCGCACCTCTGCTCCTGTTCTTCTTACTAATTCACATGTCCTTCCCTTTATCTCCATATACCCAAAGACCTGCCTGAAAGGGACCTCCTGTACAAAGACTTCCCTAATTCTCTCTTCCAGTGGTAACTTCCTTCCTCCCTTGAATCAACACAGCTCCACTCCCTCCTGTCTTGTCTCCTTTCAGCAACTTATTAGAGTTCTACTGTACCTCTGTAGATATCCTTTCCAGTATTTAGCAGAGCTTGCTGCAATTATTTGTCTCATGATCTAATGAAATGACTGTGGACTTAGCCAAGATGTGGAGAAAGAGAAAGTACCATGGAGGAGAGTGAAGCAAAAGCAGCTTTGGGATGCAAAGGCAAGCGAGTTCAGGAAGAGGGTAGTCAATCATTTCAAATGTCCGGGAGAAATCGGAATTATTACTTTTTGCTCTGAACCATTATGTTTTCTAGTCTGTGTTATCCTGATTCATTATTTAATCTTTCTTCCTCATCAGCCTTGTGTAAATGTGCTCTCTCGGGAAGGACAATGGACAACTTAGCTTCTTGTACACCACCTCAGCCTATTGGAGATCAAGAAATTATCTACTGTGTGAGGGATTCAAACACATTTCAACCTAATTTGTAGGGTGAAGTTTGACAGCAAATGATTTAAATTACTTGTTGACAGGACTGTTTCCCCTGTAATATAACGTGTTATGAATACCACCATTTATTGGGTGTCAGGCATGGTACTGTGCACTTTTTGTGCATCATTTTATTTACTGCTCACAAGGAACTGATCTTATAGGTTCTGTTACTAACCTCATCATAGAGGTCTACGCTTACAAGGGCTAAAAAACAGATAAACACACAAAACTCTTCAAAAGGTGCATAGCAGGTAAGAGATAGTGCTGGGATATGAACTGAGATTTGCCCGGTTACAAAGTAGTAGCTACCTTCTAACTGCTCCATCTACTATTGCCTGTGGGGTAATAGGTAATATGACAGTGTGATAGTTTTCACATATCAAGGATTAAGTTGCATTTTGAAAATGGATAGTATTTATTTTAAAGGAATATTTATTATTATTTTTAACCCTTCTACTTTGGATAGAGCTAAGAATTGAATGAGCTGAATTCTTTGCATATATCATTGCTTAGATCATGTGGTTGGTTTGACTTATTAAGAAATATCTAAATATACTATATTTAGACAGGAAAACCACAGTGCATAAGGGATATAGACTCTAGTTTGAAGAATAAAGATAAGAGTAGCTATGATGCTTGATGGTATTGGAATAAAAATTAAGTCTTTATGGTGGTAGAAGGGGGTGTGTGTGTGTATCTGTGCATTTTAAATTTAATGAAAGAATCCTCTAGACTAGATTTGAGAAGCTACAACAGAGTTTCTCAAACTCCTCAGTTCACAGAACCTTTAGTATCAAAGTACAGATAATTTTTTCATGGTGTCTTTAGGCCAACAGAATATATATTCATCAATTTTTTATTTTTATTATTTTCTGTAATATATATTTTATTGAAGTATAGTTGACTTACAATGTTTCAGGCGCACAGCAAAGTGACTCAGCTATACATATACACATACATTATTTTTGAAGTTATTTTCCATTAAAGCTTGTTATAAGATATTGACTATAGTTTGTTAAGTAATTAGCACCAACAATTTCATAAGTATTATAGTCTAATAATTTAATAGTCCTTTGGGAAAATGGAGGACATAAGTGAAAATGATTTTTATTTCATTTTTAATAGCTATGATTATTTACGATAGGGACATGTATTGCTTTGGGCTATAGAACAGCATCTCAAAACTGAGTCAGAGTGGTCACCACCACCCTCATTTCCTGTTTCTTATTGATTTTCACATGATCTTGCTTTTTATCACACAAACTGCAAAAACGCCAGCTTCAAAGAGATATGAGCACATCAAAGGGAATGTAGCACAATCTAATATTAAAATCGTGACCTGCCTCTAGTTAGTAGTTCCCGAGGTGTCTGATCTTGATCACCACTGCTTGCCTGGGTAATTTAAAATTATCCAGTTGCAACCCTGTGACTTCACTGAGGCCCCCCAGAGCACCTTGGAACACATTTTGGGAATTTTACCTATGAAGGAATCTGTGAATTATTTAAGAGTGAAACCCTTAGAGTCCAGGGTCCCTTGTGAGTTATGAAAGTATCTTTAAAGAAACTGTGGAGAGGCGGTTCTGAACTGGGGACAGATTTTTTTTCGGAGTGGATTTTAAGAGTGAGCAGGAGCTTAGTAGTCATGGAAAGTCAATGAATTGGATTAGAGATCTTGCTTTATTCAGTCCACTCCTCTCCCTGATGGGGCTCCCTCTCTTAAATAAGAAATCATTCATTGTTACTTTATTGTGTAAAGAGTACTTGTGTTACCAGCTCCATTCTGTTTTGCAAGACCATTGTGAGCACAGACTAAGAGCTTCTCAGAGTACATGTACGAGGGAGAGATCATTGTCATTAAGTCACTATGTCCAGCTCTTTGCAACCCCATGGACTGCAGCACGCCAGGCTTGCATGTCCTTCACTATCTCCCAGAGCTTGCTCAAACTCATGTCCATTGAGTCAGTGATGCCATCCAACCATCTCATCCTCTATCATCCCCTTCTCCTCCTGCCCTCAATCTTTCCCAGCATCAGGGTCTTTTCCAGTGAGTTGGCTCTTCCCATCAGGTGGCCAAAGTATTGGAATTTCAACTTCAGCCTCAGTCCTTCCGATGAATATTCAGGGTTGATTTCCTTTAAGATTGACTGGTTTGACCTCCTTGCTGTCCAAGGGACTCTCAGGAGTCTTCTTCAGCACCACAGTTCTAAAGCATCAATAGAGATCAGTATTAGAGGAATTCCACAGCGGGCTTGAGCAGACTACAGTGTAACTGGGGACATGGTCTGCAGTTTGCGGCACGTAGAAAGCGGTGTGGGGCGAGGTCTGATTGGACGGGCGAGCCAGTGGCGCGTTGTCAGCGCTGTCTGATATCGGGGAGGAACGAACTGAGCCTGGGGCCAGGTAGTCAGAAAAAGGTCCAAGGAGGTAGGATTTGGTACAATCTTGAAGAATAGGTAGGATGTAGTCAGGCAGAGTCAGAGATGGTGTATGTTCCTGTGAGGATGGGAAGGCCGTGGAATGGTGAATGAAAGCAAGAGGCAGAACTTAGTGAGCCCGGCAAGGCATAGATTGCTAGATTGCACGCAGCAATCCACAGTTTGAGGATTAGCCTTTGACTTGTAGATCAAGCTGTGAAACCTTAAAAATCCCACAGGAGCCCAAGGGGTAAAGTAAATGAACTCTTTTCTCTACCTGGCAATCACTTGTTCATCTTTCCTAAGGTCTTCTCTGAAAAAATCGGTTCTCACTTCTGGACCACTCACTCTTCTGCTCCCTGTTTCCCTAGGAAATGAAGATAAACCTTCCCCTGAATCCTGGTTCCCATTTTGTTTCTCTGCAAAATTTCATGTACAGCTGGATGGTTGTATAGAAATGAGGCTGAGTGTGTTAAAGAGTATTTTGAGACAAAGAACCAATCATGGGATCCTACATAAGCATGTATAAGAGACTTTAAAAAAGTGGATCAATAGCAATGATTTACTTTAAAATAAAATTATATAAATGTCATTGAATTCCAAATAGTTTGTTATAATTATTTGAATAAAATGGATATAGATACATACATTTAAATTTAAGGCAGTGTTATCTAACAATGTGAAAGTAATAGTATCTTAGCCACCTTTTTTTTTTTTTTTGACTTCAAAATTGAGTGCTTGGCTATGGAAGGCAGTTTGGCAGTTACTTACAAAACTAAATATACCATATAACCCAGCAACTGTGCTCCTTGGTATTTACCCAAAGGAGTTGAAAAATTATGTCCACACAAAAGCTACACACAGATGTTTATAGCAGCTGTATTCCTAACTGCCAAAAGTTGGGAGCCACAGAGATGTCCTTCAATAGGTGAATGGTTGGGGCTCCCCTGGTGGCTGAGCTGTAAAGAATTTGCCTGCCAAATGCAGGAGACTCAGGTTCAATTCCTGAGTCAGGAAGATCCCCTGGAGAAGGAAATGACAACTCACTGTGGTATTCTTGCCTGAGAAATCCCATGGACAGAGGAGCCTGGTGGGCTACAGTCCACAGGGTCACAGAAGAGTCAGATTCGACTGAACACACACACAGTTGAATGGTTAAACCAGATAATGGAATATGATTCAGCATTAAAAAGAAGTGAGCTATGAAGCCATGAGAAGACATGGAGGGAACTGGAATGTATATTACTAAGTGAAAGAAGCCAACTTGAAAAGGCCGTACGGTATGTGATTCCAACTCCATCACATTCTGAGAAAGGCAACGCTATGGAGACAGTGAAGAGAATAGTGGTTGCTAGAGTTGGGGTAGGGAGGGGGTGAAATAACGGAGCAAGAGGATGTTCAGGGCAATGAAAGAACCCTGGATGATCCCGTAATGATGAATACATGTCCTTAAACATTTGTCCAGTGCCGTAGAAAATACAACACTAAAAATTCACCCTAAGGTAAACCGTGGGCTTTGAGGGATTATGATATGTCAGTTTAGAGTCAGCAATTATAACTGTTAGTGTATCACTCTGGTGGGTGATATGGATAACAAGGGAAGCTATACATGTATCGGGGCAGAGAGTATATGGGAAATCTCTGTACATTTCATTCAATTTTTCTGTGAACCTAAAACTGTTTTCAAAAATTTAAGTCTCAATAATGATAAAAAATAAACATAAAAAAGACCAAGTGCTTGGTACTGATCAGCTCAAATGAACTCGACGGAGCAATTCATAAAATATTGACCCCAGATTTCTGCATATTCTGAATTTTCAAGACATTCCATACTTGTATTTATCTTCCAATTTGCAACTGTTGGGAAATTGTTCAAATTGCTTTAAATCTTGTGTGGGTCACATAACATGTGAGCAGCCCAGTCTCCCATTTTGGCACCTGTTCTGGGCAGCAGTAGATTTAATTAAGCAAATTATAGAGTGACAACAGGGCTTTGGATGGTAAATCTAGCGGAGGTGTACAGAAATTAAAATACGAGTAAATCTCCAGTCCTGACCACCTCAGCCCTGGAACTTCAGACTCACATATCCAGCTGCCTACTCACCACATCTGCATAACGGACATCTCAAACCTAACATGTCAAAGTCCTAGTCGACTTCCGTGAAACCTGTGCCTCCCAAAACCTGCTCCATTTCAGCTAATGGTAGCTCCATGCTTTCAGTAATTCAGGTCAAAAGCTTGGTAGTCATGTCTGGATCATCTCATAAGTTATAGTTCACCTATCTTCTCTGTCTCCAAATATATCTGGAAAAAGGCCAGTCTAGACCATCTTCACCACTGCCCCTTTGGTCAGCATCAATATCTCTTGCCTGGACTGTGGTTTCCCCGCTTCCAACCTTGATTCCTGTATGTCATGCCTCAATGCAGCATCCATAGGGGTCCATTTACTTCTATCGGTTCTTGTTTCTCATCTGTGCACACTCTTTCATCCAGAATAGCAGGTAGCCTCAGGATAATGGCCTGAAACTGTCAACAGTCTGGATCCTGTGATCCGCCTGCCTCATTGCACATTCTTCTTCTCCTTGCTCAGCTCTCACCAGCCAACAGTCTCCCTGTGTTTTCCACATGCGTGGCAGACACTTCTGAGCCTCAGCATCTTTGTACTTGCCACTCCTCCTGTCTGAAGCCCTCTTCTCCTAAGCGTCCTAATGTCTTGCTCCTTTACTTCTTTTTGATCTTTACTCAAATGATACCTTCTCACTGAGCCTTCCTTATCCATCTTGCTTTACTTTACCCTGGCCTCTTATGGCTCAGCTGGTTAAGAATCCACCTGCAATGCAGGAGACCTGGGTTCAATCCCCGGGTTGGGAAGATCCCCTGGAGAAGGGAAAGGTTACCCACTACACTATTCTGGCCGGGAGAATTCCATGGACTGTATAGTCTACAGGGTTGCAAAGAGTCAGACATGACGGAGCAACTTTCACTAGCATACTCATTTCTCATTTGCTGCTTTTTTCATTTATTTAATATTTGTTTGGCTGCATTGGGTGGGTCTTAGTTGCAGAGTGCAGGCTCAGTGGCTGTGGCACGTGGGCTTAGGTGACCTGCGGCATGTGGGATCTTAGTTCCCGGACCAGGGGTGGAACCCACGTATGTCCTCTGCATTGCAAGGTGAATTTTTAACCGCTGGACCACCAGGAAGTCCCTGCTTTTCTCCATAGCACTTTTCACCAGATAATGTAATATTATATGTATCTTACTGTTTTTGTTTACTGTGGATCTCTTTTTACTAGAATGTAAACTTCATGAGGGCTTCCCTGGTGGCTCAGTGGTAAAGAACCCACCTGCCAGGAAGGCAACAATTTTTAATGTTTTTTTTTTTCCCCCTTAGTTGCTGATTTTTTTTCATTGCATGTTTCTAGTGCCTGGAAATTCACTGGCATTCAGAATTTTTTGTTAGATGGATGAAAGTAAAGTGGTAGGACATAACTTAAATAAAGTGATTTCAGTGGGAGTGGAAAGAAAGTGATAATTGTCGGGGACATGACAGACGATGATTCTTAAAGACTTGGTAAACCTGAAAGTAATCACTGGGAGGGAGTGAAGAGTCAGGGGTTATCTGTTCACTCAGCAAGGAGATCTTATTGACCACCTACTAGGTGCCCAGGTCAGTGTTTGTCATGGGGCTGCAGAAACTTGGCTCTGGCCGGGGGGGAAAGAGGCTGGCAATTTTGTAGGGGATAATTACCCAAGGTTAATTCTAGAATAGAAGCCTAAGTGACTTGGAAAAACAGTGATTGATTGACACTTTTCTGTCACTGGTTTGGTGGAACAAAGAAGTGAGGAGAGATGATGAAAAAGTTCCAGAACCACTGCCAGAGAGTCAGATGGGCTCTTGGAAAGTGATGAGAACCATGCTCTCCAGCAATAGCCTGACTCTGATCCTTGTCGGGGGGGGGGTCTCCCTGAGCCTTCAAAACCTGCTTATATCACAGGAAATTCAGTGGCCATTTACTCTTCGTAGCAACTGGATGTTTTTTTTCTCCTTTCTCCAGATCCTTGTTCAAAGTTCATGGTTACTTTTGGTTTTATCTACCTGCTTTTCATACCATTTCTCTCTAGAAATTAAGAGCGTACCTTGGTATGGTATACTTTTAACCCTACTGATCTTGCCATGACCTCCAAAATTTATATTTGGAATAAATTGATTCCAAGAGATTATTTCTTAAGATGAGAATTACTGTGAAAGCACAACATTCCAGTCTGAAATTCACTGCAAGGATATGCACATAACCCTGTTGTAATAATGTTAATTTTCTCCATCAATGAACATCTATTGATTATTTACTGAAAACAAGAGGAGACTATAGAGTAAGTGTATTAGTAGGTGGCACTGGCTCATGAAAACAAGATAATGCTGTATTTTAGAGGAAGGAAGAATTTTAATTTCAGTTTATTTCTACCACAATACTCGGAGCTCTTACTGTATCCAAACATTAGAGGAATAAACTTCAGATTTACGGTGTAAAATGTGACCAGCCTGCTCTCCAGGTTTTTGCAATGCCAAGTTGGAGACAGAAGCATGAAGATGCAGCATGGTAAGTGTGAATGGAACAGGATAAAGAAAATGCTGTGGGGTCGTGAAAAAGGGAGCCAGGGTTCCGGCTGGCAGGTTCTGTGAGGTTTCAGGGCACAGAGATAGGATACACAGGATGTAATTGAAGGTGAGAGGGGACATGTGGAAGGAATTCAGACTTTGGGAACAGAGCTGCAAGAAAAAAAGGCCAGGAAAGCCAGAGAGTAGTGAAGGATGTGTTCTGGGAAGGACAGGTCACCCAGTGTGGCTTGGCTGTGGAGCACTCGGAAGGAAGGGACGGGAGAAAGAGCTTGGAAGGGTGGTTGGAGACAGTCTTCCAATGTGTAGTTTCATTTGAGTGTCTTTTTTTAAAGCGTGGAAGAATCATTGAAGGGCTACAATGGCAGAGAATAGTGGTAATATTTGTATTTTGAAAGTGATTCTAATAGAAATAGAAGTTTTAAAACTTCAGCTAGAGAGGGCTTAAAAAAAAAAACAAAAAAAGAGTTTCCTAGGCCCCACACAAAAGCAGTACAATAAGAATCTCTGAGGAGGATGCCCTGGGGACGGGTGTTCTGTAAACATTTTGGGTAATTTCTTCTGTCCCCCCAGCCCTACTGAGATATGTGTTAGTCGCTCAGTCGTGTCCAACTCTTTGTGACCCTATGGACTGTAACCCTC
The DNA here is from genome assembly GCF_055505025.1 of Bos grunniens. Lineage (NCBI taxonomy): Eukaryota > Metazoa > Chordata > Mammalia > Artiodactyla > Bovidae > Bos > Bos grunniens. The sequence goes on along the minus strand of NC_141193.1, from coordinate 44,237,478 downwards.
CAGGCTCCTCTGTCCATGGAATTTTCCAGGCAAGAATACCGGAGCGGGTAGTTATTGCCTTTTCCAGGGGATCTTCCCTACCTAGGGATCGAATCAAGTCCCTTGCACTGCAGGCAGTTTCTTTACCCTCTGAGCCACCAGGGAAGCCTCTATTGAGATATAAGGTTACTCAGTTTGTGTAAGTTTAAGGTGTACAACGTGATAATTTCATATATGTGTATACTGTGAAATCATTCCCACAGTGAGGTGAATAACATCTCCATCACCTCACATAGGAACTCCCAGGTGGCTCAGTAGATAAAGAATCTGCCTGCAATGCAGGAGATGCTGGAGTTTGATTCCTGGTTCAGGAAGATCCCCTGGAGGAGAGCATGGCAACCCACTCCAGAATCCTTGCCTAGAGAATCCCATGGATGGAGGAGCCGGTCAGGCTGCAGTCCATAGGTCGCAAAGAGTCGGACATGACTGAAACGACAGAACACACACCTCACCTGATGACCTTCTTGTGTTTGCTGAGAACATTTGAGACTTACTCTTTTAGCAACTTTCCATTATGTAATACAGTATTGCTGACTACAGTCACTGTGCTGTGCCTGAGATCTCCAGAATTTATTCATCTTATAACTGGAAATTCATACCTTTAACCAACATCTCCCCAGTTCTCTCATCCCCTAGCCCCTGACAACCACCATTTTATTCTTTGTTTTTATGAATTTTTGGCTGTTACGGAGTTTTTAGTTTCTTCCTATTAGTGAGATCAAATGGTATTTTTCTTCCTCTGTCTGACTTATTTCTCTAACATAATACTAATGTTGTTGCAAAAGATAGGATTTCCTTCTTTTTTACGACTAATATTCTGTTGTACATGTATATAGTTGGTCCTCTGTATCTGCAAATTCCACATCCACAGATTATAAAGGACAGAGTGCATTTTATAAGGGACCTGGGCACCCGTGGATTTTCATATGTTTAGTGGGTCCTGGAACCAATGTTCTGCGTGTACTGAGGTTTGACCAACCACATTTTCTTTGTTCATTGCTCTGTCAATGGACATGAGAGTGCCTGTTCAAGGCAGTGATTTCATTTCCTTTATCTATACCCATTAGGTGATTTCTTGTGCTGCCAGAACAGCAACTGTCTGAAGACCTGTGTTAGTTATATTTATATTTATTGTAAGGGGAAATGGAGGTGATGAAAACTGAGATGCCAAGAACCTCAGGAGCTTTCAGGGGTCCAGATGAGGGCTTGAACTGGAGCAGAGAGACTGCTGATGGAGCAGAGGGGCAAAGTCAAGAGCCCCTTTTGAACTAGAAGTGTTGGTGGGATGTGGGAGACCCTTTGTGTGTGGGGATGAGAAAGGAGCTGGAAGATGACTTTAGGGACCACTCTGGTGGTGGTGTGGATGGTGTTTCTGGGAGCCACCACAGGGAGAACAGGAGGAGTAGGAAGCAGATAACCAGATGTCTTCATATGGGGGAGGCTGATCAAAGGGGGTTGGCCAGAGGCAATAATGAACTCAATTTAGGTGTGTAATTCAGTTCCTTGTTTACCAATGAGGTAACTGAGACACTGAATGATGACGTGACTAGTTTGAGGTCACACAGCTAGTTGGTTATTAGAAAATCCTCTTGTTTTTATACCTGTCTAGAAGATTCACTGCTTGGTTATGCTGAGAGCATCCAGATAGTACTAGTAAATAATTACCAAGTGAAAAATATTATTAGATATATACTATAGTGGTGTTGCTGGTGTATGTTTTTAGCTGAATCCATGACAGCAAACTGGCCATTGCAGGCCGTTGGAAGAGAGAACCAGGTCTTGATTTCATGGTGTTATCATGGGGCTTTGTGCATATGTGCTAAGTCTCTTCAGTCGTGTCTCACTCTGTGTGATCCTATGGACTGTAGCTGCCAGGCTCCTCTGTCCATGGGATTCTCCAGGCAAGAATACTGGAGTGAGTTGCCATGCCTTCCTCCAGGGGATCTTCCTGACCCAGGGATCGAACGCGCATCTGTTACATCTCCTGCATTGGCAGGCAGGTTCTTTACCACTAGCACCACCTGGGAAGGCCAACATAGAGCTGCTGCTGCTGCTGCTAAGTCGCTTCAGTCGTGTCCGACTCTGTGCGACCCCATAGACAGCAGCCCACCAGGCTCCCCCATCCCTGGGATTCTCCAGGCAAGGACACTGGAGTGGGTTGCCATTTCCTTCTCCAATGCATGAAAGTGAAAAGTCAAAATGAAGTCACTCAGTCGTGTCCGACTCTTTGCAACCCACCAGGCTCCTCCATCCATGGGATTTTCCAGGCAAGAGTACAGGAGTGGGGTGCCATCACCTTCTCCGGAACATAAAGCTAGGAGACATGAAAACAGCAAGCGTACTTAGAGATTGGCCAGAACAACTTGATTTTACAGATAAGAAAACTGAGTCTCAGGGAGAGAAATATAGTTGTATAAGGCTGCACAGGTAACGGACACGACTGAAGTGACTTAGCAGCAGCAGCAACAGCACAGGTAACAAGGGATTAAGATGAAGCCTCCCCCTGCCCCCACCCCACTCCCTCCGGCCACCTTCTGACCCTTCAACTTAGTGATTTCTGTGGGAGGTCATCCGAACTATTACCGCAGCCATTGTACTAACCTTTGTGATTCGGCTGATTGCTTTATCATTTAATATCCCTTTAGACGGAAAACTGAATCATGAGCCATGTCCACATGGCTATGGAGTATGTGTTTAGGTTCGACAAGAAATGGGGACCTACATGGAAAACCAACTTATTTTCAATCTGGGCCTCCAGTATGACACTCTTGGTTTAGAAGTTCTGTATCTACAGCACAAAGCACCGAACCTGGACCATATTGTCTAGTCAATAAATGTGGGTCAAATGTGTGATTTGACCCCAGTGGCGTTTTTTTTTTTTTTTTTAATTATAGTCTTTGTTTAAAAAGTAAATCACCTGTGATGGATTCCTCAGGTCTCTACTGGGTCCACATGTAGGCACTCACTAAGCGTCACATGGTTCTCATTCTTTTCTTAAGAAACAGCAGAGAGGGCTGTCAGCTGACGAAGGCAGGATAAAATGAGTGCCGGAAAGCTCTTGGTCTGAATGTGACCTCTTGCTGGAATGCCAAAAATACGAACTTGCCAAGTTTCCTGGCCCAGTGACCTCCATATACAAAGGTCTTTTCTTTCTAGAAACAAACCTTTTTCTTCTGGTTTCTGATCTGACACACATACCCTCACAAACTCAAACACACACACACACAGAATCCCTACGAAAGTGGAAGTCTATGCGGTCTATGTAGTATATCTCTTTTTTTTCTTCCTGTATAGACCCTTTGCCATATATTTGAAATGTAAAATCTTTCTTCCTAAAGGCTGCCTTACTGTACTATGAAAACCCTGGACAAGCAGATTATTGAATAACCCATGACTTTGCCCTTCATCTGATTATTTCTCTGAAAGGGATCATAAGACATCCTGAAAAAGCCCAGAGGCCTTCAGAGTTCCGAATGATCACAGAGGACCTTTTTCCCTTGTCTTCCTGAAATGTCATGGCCACCCTGATCAGTATCAAAGGAAATCACTGTATGCATAAGGATCTAAAACAACAAAAAACGGAAATAAAAGAAATTTAGAACTCATTTTGGAAAAATGAAAGTTCATCTGTGGGCTTTGGGTCATATGAGGAGTATTATACCACTCTTTCATTGACTAGATGACTGTGAGGAATTTTTTTTAAATGCTGGTATAACCCAAGTAAGGAATATTTTAGGACAGTCATGTGGCTCTGACAAAGTGCTCTTCTTTCCAGTGATATGTGCCTGAGAACACAGGCTCACACACTAGGTGAGGAAGCCTTGACCTTCATGTGTTTTCATTAAGTGCTTATGGATCAGTTCCTCTTAAAATCCACAGTGCTAATGCCAGTGTGAACATGACCTACAAAAGAATTTGGTAACTTGAATTAAAACTCACCATGACAAAACCTTGAACTCAAATGTTAAGTGTCCTTAGAAGTATATTGACCTACAGATACATGCCAGTTTCAGCATTTTTTTTAAAAAAGAAGTTGGCTTATTCAATACACACTTTGTTTTAATTTCTGAAACTTTATAAAACTCTGAACATGAAGAAGTTCCCAAATCACAATAAAATAACTCTGCCTGGTCATACACTTCTGGAGTTTGGGGTTCAGAAAACATAAACCCAGTCTTCAGTATCTCCCATCTTCAGCAATTACTTGTGGACAGAGTTAAAAGCAATAGGATTTTTTTCATATTTGTTGATCAGCTCAAATTCTTGTGATGTTCTTTCATAAACTCTGGTCTAGAACTGATTTCACTACCATTGTCATATTGTCTTTTATAATTTTTAACATGCTGGAGAAAGGGAGAGAAAGCTCAAGTACTAGCTAGTTGCTAGGGACTGTGCTGGGTACTTTATATACATCAGTTCATTTCATCCATGTAACAGCCCTGTGAGGTACATATTATTACTTTTGCAGATGGGGAAGGCTAAACTTATTGTGTTTAAGAAACTTGCTAATATTCATTTAGAAAATTAATAATCAGAGCAAAACTGATTCTGGCTGATTGGTCTAAATAAGACCAATCCATGGTAAAGAATCCAACTGCAATGCAGGAGACCTGGGTTAGATCCCTGGGTTGGAAAGGTCCCCTGGAGAAGGGAAAGGCTACCCACTCCAGTATTCTGGCCTGGAGAATTCCATGGACTGTATAGTCCATGGGATCGCAAAGAGTTGGACATGACTGAGCAACTTTTACAACAACAACAATGTATTTATATGTCAGAAGGCTTTCCTTACCCAATAGATTGCAGACTAGTTAAGGGTATAGGTCATCTAGTTCAGTGTTGTATTCCTAGCATGTAGCTCAGAAACGGGCATCGATGGATAAACATGTGTTCTATTCAGTTGAGTTGGATGGGACACTCCTGGTACATAAACCCAGGGGAGAGAGAGTACAAGACTATGGTTTAGTAACTGAGGGTATTTGTTGTTGGTAAATGACTATGAGCTTTGGATGCAAAAAGCTCAACTTTGGATTGTAACTTCTTAAGCTTGCATCTGTATAATTTGAAGAAGTTACTTAGCCTCTCTTGGTCTCACTTTAAAATGGGAATATTAATTGTACCTTCGTGATTATTTATGAAAATTACATTTCTGATGGTTAGCAAATGTACTATTATCCTTAATAGGAGTTGAATGAGGATGCCTTTGTAACATGCTAATCTAATTAGTACTAATTGTCCCACTAAAATGTAAACTCCATGATGGGAGGTATTTTCATGTTTTAATCATTGTATTCCAAATATTTAGAACACTACTGTCCAATAGAGCATCCTATGATAATGAAAGTATTCTCTATTGGGGTGTCTAATACTGTAGCCACAACCACATGTGGTTATCGAACACTTGAAATGTGACTGTGGAACTGAATTTTAAATTTTATTTCATTTTAATTAAACCAAGGTAGGCATATGTGCTAGGGGTACACTGTATTAGCACAGTCCTGGAGTGTTACACAGTCCAAGGATATTTCAATAATTACTTATTACATGAATGAATCCCCTTGGGATTCAAAACAAACAAACAAACAAACAAACAAGAGCTTCCTGGTTGTGTATTTAGTGCATTTTTTATAGAGAAGCAATGAAACACTTTACGGAGTGATCTGCTCATTCTGGAAGCCTTGTTAGAGTCCAGTATATGATTCAGTTTACAACAGAAGTGAATTTTTGATTTCTGTTTCTTTTTGGTGATAGGTCAAGAAAGATTTGGAAACATGACACGGGTCTATTACCGAGAAGCTATGGGTGCATTTATTGTCTTCGATGTCACCAGGCCAGCTACATTTGAAGCAGTGACAAAGTGGAAGAATGACTTGGACTCAAAGTTAAGTCTCCCTAATGGCAAACCAGTTTCCGTGGTTTTGTTGGCCAACAAATGTGACCAGGGGAAGGATGTGCTACTGAACAACGGCCTCAAGATGGACCAGTTCTGCAAGGAGCATGGTTTCGTGGGATGGTTCGAAACATCAGCAAAGGTAATGTGACGTTAAAGGATAAGCTTATTGTAGGCAGGATTCACAAAGAAAATGGCATATCATCATCATCATTATTACCATAATGATAGTATATGTTTGTTTAGCGATTTGTAGTTCTCAAACTGCTTTAATCTCGTTCTTATTTCAAGGGGATGGGTGCAACTGTGACCCACAATTTAAGGTGTTTGTGGCTAAGGCAGCAAAGCAACCTGTATGTGATCACACTGACAGTATTCAATAACTGTGTTCATGTATGGAGTGCTTATGATATGCCAGTGGGATTTTTGTGTGTTTTCTCATTTAGGCCTCACAATAGCCCTGGTAGGTAAGAATGATTTTAGTCAATGAAAGAAACAGGCTTCACTTTCAGTGTCAGTGCTTTACTCAAGTATTAGTTGACTCCATCAGCACTTAATATGTTTCACTGTGTATCAGGAACTGTGCTTTGCCCTAGAAATGAAAAGATGGCCAGAGCACAGAACGAGCACATTGGGAATGTTGGAATAGTGGGCTGAGAGAATGGGTGGCAAATACGCCTGTAAGGAACATAGTGTGGCTTGGCACTGCTCACCGTCCTGGTGGCAGCGAGTAGCAGGAAGTGTGGGCAGAGTCAGGGCCGGAAGACGCAGAATCCAGTGTGAGCTGGTGAGAGGCTTAACCTCCCCTCTGTGCTCCACGCTGTTATCTAATGTATCAGGGGCACAATTTTTACTCTGCTCCCTTTGTCTCTGTGTCTCAGTATCAGAGAGAAAAATAGTTTCATCATACATTTTGAAAAAAATTTAAAAAATCATAAATTAAAAGTAAATGGTTTAATATATTTTTCTGATATTTTCTATGTGCATATATATATATATATGTTTTGCATTACTAAGATTGCATTCTGCATAGTTGTAAATCATAATTTTTCCACTTATTTATTTGTGGAATACACATATGTATACTTGTGGAGCACAGGCACTGTGCTAATTGTTTGGGATTCATCTTTGAGTAAGATAGGCATTGTCTCTGCTCTGAGGGAAGTTAACACCTAGGCCTTGCTGTGAACCTTTGAGTGCGTGGTTTGGAAATACAGCTTGAATGGACATCATTTAAGTAGGCTTAAAGAAAGAAAGAAAGAGAAGTCATTCAATTGTGTCCGACTCTTTGCGACCCCATGGACTATAGCCCACCGGGTTCCTCCGTCCATGGGATTTTCCAGGCAAGAATACTGGAGTGGGTGGCCACTTCCTTCTCCAGGGGATCTTCCAGACCCTAGGACTGAACCCAGGTCTCCCACATGGTAGGTAGACGATTTACCGTCAGACGGTAAATAGGCTGAGGAGGAGCCTCTGAAGGATTTTACACCAGAGGGTAGAGTGGTCAGATTTGCCCTTGGAGACTCTGGAAAGACAGATTGACGTGGTAGTGATTGTATTCTTATGAGAAAACAACAAAGCCTTGAGCTAAGGTAATGGCTGTAGAGATTGCAGACAAAAACCTGATGTGAGACTATCGCTACAGTGAAAGCTTGAGCAGGAGGACTGAACAACTGCTTGGGGTGGGAGGCGCTGGAGCGGGAGGTCGGGGCGACGATGCCTCTTATCTGACCTGTTGGTTCAGTCTTTGGGGGAGGGTCTCAGTGCCCGCCCTCTCCCAGTGCTGCCTCTAAGTTGGCCTTATGTTTAGAAAGTTTTACTTCTTGGTTCCTTGTTTTCCTTCTTGAGGCCTCAGCATGCTTGTACGTGCTTCCCCTTTTTCCTTTTAAAATCCTTTGTTTTCCTTATTATTTTTTAGGATTTTTTTCCTTAGATTTGGGACACAATACCTGTTTTCTATTTCCTGGCTCTCATTGAACCTTGTCGGTTTGTTTGTTTCAAGAATTTATTGTAATGATAGGTCAGCCAAGTAATACTTGCTGATATGATTAAGAGACGGACATTTAAGAAACACTATCCTCCGCCCTCCTCCCCACCCCTCCACCATCCCCCACACCAAGCGGCTCGTGGAATCTTGGCTCCCTGACCAGGGATCGAACCTGTGCTGCCTGCATTGGAAGCAGAGTCTTAACTGCTGGACCGTCAGGAAAGTCCCAGAAATAGTACATTTTTAATAGTTATTGGGCGTTAGTCTGGCTTTTTAAAAAATTCCATAATGTGGGTGAATGCATCCATTTACCAATTCCTTAGCCCCATACTCAACTTCATTCCACGGATCCTTGAATATTCCTTCAAATTCCTTTCTTTCCTAAGAGTCTCCAGCCCAGAAGCCTCTAGGCACAGGGGGAAAAACCAGAATTTTGGAGAACTCCTTTTCTCAATTAATGACCTTACATCTGGAGGGCAATCTATATTGAATGACTCATATTATGTAAGGATATATTTAAAGCCATCATTCTTTCATTCAGCAAATGTTATGGGATGCCTGTTATATACCAGGCACTGGGAACAGAGAAATTTATGAAACAGGATCCTGACTTCATGTATAACAATAACAACAAAACCTAAGTAAAACATACGGATATATCCAATATATATTGGACAGACAATAAGTACCAACAGAAAAATAAGAGAAAAGGAAGAAAGAGGCCTATGAATTTGTGAGGAGGGCTGAAATGTCTTGTGGGACAAGGACTTTCTTTCACTTCATGCTGACATTCCTTGCACAATGATTGCAGTGTCAAACTCTACTTAAGGGCATGATGTTAATTAACTTAAGGCCTGGCTGACCCACCATGCACTTTAATGCTGGATTTCTAATCCTCCAAATCCCAAATCCTTTACAAATCCAAGTGTAAACTTTGAAGAGAAGCTTTGTACAGAGAGAGGGCGGACGGAGTTTCCCAAGGCTAAAGGGCACTGAACTGCTAATATGACCAAGAAGGTACAAGGCCTCACTGTAGAAGGTAGAACCTACACCTGTCTTCCCTCCAAGCATACTGCTGTTGAAATTGTCCTTCCGGATGTCTTAATAATGAAAATGGCTTCCCAGAGCCAGGCGGGTTTTCAAAGTTGACACCGAGGTGTGCAGGAACAATCCTGCAGCAGGAACAATACTGCAGCCTTGATTAGTCAGATTGTTCCCAAAGTCTTTTTATTTTTAAGATCTCTGATAAAGCTCTGCTTCCTTTCTGAGGACAGTATTTCAGCGTTTACAAAACAGAGGCCCGGCTCAGACTGTCTGCCTGAAGCTAAGATGGCAGCATTTGGAGGCAGCACCAATTCATTCTTTGATTACCTTTGGGACCAGGGAACATTTCCCATAAAGATCTTTGTCTTATAAAAGTGTCTCTCCTAACAACGTGAGTCCTCTTGGGTCACATCATTATCAGTCTGGTGATAAACATCTGATTTTCTTTTTTTTTAGTGTTTCCAAAACTTCTAATGAGCTAACGTCCACAGCCTCTGGCTTTGTTCTCCCAGCCGCCTCTTGCACAAATCCTGTGGGCATCATCAGCCGTCTGGCCATGCCCGAAGCTGAAACTAGCAGGATGTTAGAGGAGCTTGTTCTTTAGACAAGCCTCCTTTCTGCTGCTGACCCCACTGCCAAAGTAAATTTGCCTTTTGCTCTTCAATCTTCTCGAGAAACTTTCTGCAAGAATTTTCATGCCGTGTGCTGTTGCTGGAATACGCATGGTACCCTCTGGCTGTGAATTAAGAGAGGGAAAAAAATTAAAAGTAAATGTATGCTAGCATCTTTGGTTTTTCACACCATCTCTTCAAATACCAAAAGCAAAGGAAGGAAAAGAAAAGCAGTCTCCTAAGTCAGGTTTTCTTGCGTTTTCAACCTCTGCATTCTCTTCTTTTCTTAGCCATGTTTAGTTGAATTCTGCCTGGGGATTCACTACAGCCAGGTAACATATAACTGGGGTGAGCATATGTCCCATTTTCTGGAACATTCCTGATTTATGCCTGGGGTCCTAGCAAAATTATTTTTAACACCTTCATTTCTGGTCTGTAATTTAATTTAACCTGTAGGTCAGGAGCTCTGATGCATCTCACTGTCCACATCATACCTTATCTCTAATAATGGCTCTTATGCATTTTTGTGTCCAAGCTCGGTATTTATAATATGCTTTGGTAGATTTGTCTATTTAGAATGAGGGCCTTGGCCTGCTCTTGCCAGAGCATTCCCAAGATTGAGAATCCTATCTTTTGGGCCCATATCAATGGCTGATGGAGCCCCCTGACCTTCTACTCCATTTACCTGGTGCCTTCTTGATACTTTTTGCCTGAATCTCTGAAGGTACTTCCTTTGGATTCATGCTATGGCCAGATCCAATTACCTTTTTGAGTTACTATGAGATTAAGTAACCCAGGGCTCCCTGAATGTTTTATGTCTGATCCCACCACACACACATCCCACCTTGTCTCAATCTCTGTAGCTGACTCTGAGGCTCACAAAAGCTGCACTCAGAAGAAGGGTCTGTTTCTACATCTCAGTCCTTCCCAGGCTGCTCCATCTTACTCTTGTGCTGTGGTGGTTCCCATGAGGTTGTGTTCAGAAGCAGGACACCAGGAAAATGCCATATGGATGGGAAATAATAGGGCGGGTGGGATCTACCCGAGCGGCCACAAGAACAGTCTCAGAAAGACCTGCAGTGTCTTCTGTTTATGCAGCCTCCACAGCATGCTCTACTTCTGGAAGATTTCCTTTCTGTTTCTGTCCTATTTATAGTGACCTTTAGGCCCACTTCAATCTCAGAATATTCTAAGATCAATAGGTACCCTAGAAGAAACTTTCTAACATTAACCTCTTGAATTTTAGTCTCTTCCCTAAAACTAAAAAGCAAGATGTTGATGTGTGGCCTGCTAAGGGAAGGAATATACCCAGTAGTAGTTTCTATAAGACATCAGTAGCTTTTAGGGAGAGGAGAAGACTCTTGAGAGTTGATTGGACAACAAGGAAATCAAACCAGTCAATCCTAAAGGAAATCAACCCTGAATACTCACTGGAAGGACTGATGCTGAAGCTGAAACTCCAAAACTTCGGCCACCTGATGTGAAGAGCCGACTTCTTGGAAAAGACCCTGATACATGGAAAGATTGAAGGCAGGAGGAGAAGGGGGCAACAGAGGATGGAATGGTTGGATGGCATCACAAACCCAGTGGACTGAGTTTGAGCAGACTCTGGGTAATGGTGAAAGACAGGGAAGCCTGGCGTGCTGCAGTTCATGGGGTCACAGAAAGTCAGACACAACTTAGCCACTGAACAACAACACACGGGGGTTTCATGGTGCAGCGAAACACCTATTTTTCATGTGTTTTGGGTTTCCAGTAACTGTTGAAAACGCATTTATTATCTTTAGGGAGCTTCTCGCCAGGGAAGGCTCACCTCCCCAGGGAGAGCCCATAAAACTTTCTTCTTTTGCTTTCTTTGCAGCTAAAAAACAGGCATATGACCTAGATTCCGCCTACAGACTGATTCGTAAGTGAGCAACTAGAGGATAAAGGTGCAATGCAGAACCTGTGTTTTGCCCCCTCTGGGGAGGGTGCTGGCAGAACAGACTTCCGTTTTTGGGAGAGAGTGTGGTTTGCTGAGTCCTCTGCTGGATGCAGGATCAAGATCCCGTCCCAGGAACAACTGCATTCAAGTTGAGCTCCTCAGAGCTTTGCAGATTACAGGACCTAGTGTTCAGTGGTGGCTGGTAGCAGTGTTCTCATCACACTTGTTGTATATGGGGTCTGAGTTTCTGGAAGCTTAGGCTAAATCTGGTTTTTCTAGACTACTGTTTCTGTAGCCTACTGAGTAATTCTGAAAAAAATCTAATATGCCTTGAATAAATGATTTCATGTTTAGCTAGCATTGGCTTCTGAGTCTTGTGACTGAAAATTCAAATTAATATACGTGATCAAATGGATTTGAGAAAACCAACTTCGCTGTCCCCTTTGCTGTTGGAATTCTCAGGCCTTTGATATCTTACGCACATGCTGAATCTCTGGTAATAACCATGTCTAGGTTCTTCCTGTTTGCTGTATGTGAACTTTGTGTAGAAATTTTTACATGTATGAACTCATTCAATCCTGGCATGATCCTATAGAGTAACTATTAATGTTATTACAATTAAAAAAAACGTTGAGATGAGACCTAGGCAATTTACCTAAAGCTATATAGTTATTACCTTACTTCTTTGATTCTAACAGACACTTTTTGTTCCTTCCTAGATTAAGATTTCAAAATCAAGATATGTCTCTAGTTAGTGTGGATTTCTAAAACGACAGTGTGTTACACGTGTAGTGATATTTTTTGTATTATCTCCTCCAAAAGGGCACTCTCTCAGGCATCAGTTTGTAAATTATTTTTGGCCACATAGAACACTTAACAAACTAATAGAACACTTTAAGGAAATGCTGTGAAAGGGAAAGACTGAAGGCAAAAGGAGAAGAGGGCAGCAGAGAATGAGGCGGTTGGATAGAATCACCGACTCAAGGGACATGGATCTGAGCAAACTCCGGGAGATAGTGGGGGATGGCGGAGCCTAGCGTGCTGTAGTCCATGCAGTCACAGAGTCAGACACGGCTGAGCAACAACAGTAAGGAAATGCGGGCCTAGAATTCTCTTGGAAAGGGAAAGTTTTCTGTATTTCGTTGTATTTTTTTAAAACGTTTTTTAATTTGTTATAATATTGCTTCTGGTTTACCTTTTGGTTTTTTGGCTTTGAGTCATGTGGAATCTTAGCTCCCTGACCAGGGATCAAAACCTCACCCCTGCATTGGAAGGCCAACTCATAACCATTGGACTGCCAAGGAAATCCCTGTATTTCATTGTTTAGTAAACTTTTATTCATTATCATTATTATTTTTTAATTGCTCTGAAAGCTGAAATAAGCAGCAGTTAAGTGGCTCATTTTCTAGAAACTGCTTGAAGGGTAGGATCACACATCATTTATTTTTATAGGCTTTTAGAAAATATGTAATTAGAAATACAATGCATTTATACAAACCGGAAATGCATTGTTGAGCTTGGGTATGGGTAGATGGTTACACTAATTCATTTTTTAATGAATTGAGTATAGGACATTGTTCTTAAAAAATCCTTTTATTTTTCAATCAAGTAGTAAGCCATCTCTGGCTTAGTCCCAAATTTTAAATATCAGTCCATGAAAAAATTCTTGATAGTCACTGGTGCATTCATTGATTCAACACAATTTGTATCAAATGACTGTTCAAGTCTGTGCTGTGAACAATGTGTATTAAACCTTTTCTGGGCTCAGAGCATGCTTTTAGGTTCCTGTTCTTAAAATGCCAGAACTCCCTATGGGAAGTAGATATGCCACATTTTAGGCATCTGTCTCCAAAGACTTTATCTGGAGTTGTAGGCTGTGCCTCCCCTGACTCGGTTGGGGTACAACATGTTTAACCTGGCATTTTTAACCAATCTGCTTAAAGCTGTTGTTCTTAGGAACATAAAAGGAAGGGCCCAATTTGAAAATCCAAAACCAGACCAAAGTTAGAAGGTATCATGTACAGGAAATGATGGCAGTGGTTATGAGTCATGATCATTTCATATAGTGACCACTAGTCTGTAGTACAACTATTTGAATCATCATTTCTGACAGATTCTTAATGCCCTGCATGAAAAATGGAATCATTGCTTGAAACTGAGAGTAGCTTAAGTATGAGTCTTAAATTCAAGCAACTCATCTGTTTAGGAGTCAGTATAAACTAAGAATAATATTTTAATTTTTAACTTTAGCTAATTAATTCTCCAGAGGTTTTCTAGGTCTATGCTAATTATTTGCTAGGTAATATGGGAAGAAGCACAAGCTGGAATCAAGATTGGCGGGAGAAATATCAATAACCTCAGATATGCAGATGACACCACCCTTATGGCAGAAAGTGAAGAGGAACTAAAAAGCCTCTTGATGAAAGTGAAAGAGGAGAGTGAAAAAGTTGGCTTAAAATTCAACATTCAGAAAACTAAGATCATGGCATCTGGTCCCGTCACTTCATGGGAAATAGATGGGGAAACAGGGGAAACAGTGTCAGACTTTATTTTTCTGGGCTCCAAAATCACTGCAGATGGTGATTGCAGCCATGAAATTAAAAGATGCTTACTCCTTGGAAGCAAAGTTATAACCAACCTAGACAGCATATTCAAAAGCAGAGACATTACTTTGCCAACAAAGGTCCGTCTAGTCAAGGCTATGGTTTTTCCTGTGGTCATGTATGGATGTGAGAGTTGGACTGTGAAGAAAGCTGAGTGCCGAAGAATTGATGCTTTTGAACTGTGGTGTTGGAGAAGACTGTTGAGAGTCCCTTGGACTGCAAGGAGATCCAACCAGTCCATCCTAAAGGAGATCAGTCCTCGGTGTTCATTGGAAGGACTAATGCTGAAGCTGAAACTCCAGTACTTTGGCCACCTGATGCGAAGAGCTGACTCATTGGAAAAGACCCTGATGCTGGGAGGGATTGGGGGCAGGAGAATGGGACCACAGAGGATGAGATGGTTGGATGGCATCATCGACTCAATGGACATGAGTTTGGGTGAACTCTGGGAGTTGGTGATAGACAGGGAGGCCTGGTGTGCTGCGATTCATGGGTTCGCAAAGAATCAGACACGACTGAGCGACTGAACTGAACTGAACTAATGGGCTCCAACTATGACTAAGACATTGCAGAAAAATAAAGACAGACCCTCAGAGGTTATTACCGCAGCCAGGTGTGCGGGAGGCAAGGAGTTGCATTTGCCATCCTCTCCTGCAGGGATTGCGTTTGTATTACCTGCAGTGCAGGTCCTTCTTGTCTCATGCTTAGACAGTTGTTATAGACTCCAGACCTGGCTTGAGGTAGACTATACAACATGATGCTAAAAATTCAACCTATCCAAGGAATCACTTTGATTTTTTCATAGTCCAGTTCAAGAATCTTCTGTAGGGTGTACTTCTTGATTTAAATTTAGACATCTGAAAGCAGAGGTCAGCTGGCTATGACCTGTGGGCCAAATGTGGCTGCCCCTCTGTAGTAAATGAAGGGTTATCAGAGCACAGCCATGCTCATTGGTGCACGTGTTATCTGTGCCTGCTTTTCTACTACAACTGCAGACTTGAGTAGTTGCAACAGCAGCCTTGTGGCTTTCAAAGCCTGAACTATGTATCATCTGATCTGACCCTCTACTCATTATGTCTTACAACAGCAACTGCTTCTCTTTTTAGCTTGTGGCTTTACATGCAATAGCTCATCCTTAAAAGATTCTTGTAAGTCCTTTTATTATTCTTGCTTTATGGATGAAGGGATTAAAGTTTAAATTGGAGAACACAAATGACTTGCTAAAGATCTCACAGTTGGTAGGTTGTAAAGTTGGGATTTCAAGCCAGATGTGCTAATTTTACACTCAGCCACCACCCTGCACTATCTTATAGCCTTTTCCAATCTAGCCTTATTATATAATAACTGTTTATGGAGCAACTGATACTTGGTTGGCTAGAGACTGGGATCCATAGATAAATATTGCGTTGGCCAAAAAGTTCATCTGGGTTTCCCCATAATGACTTATAGACATCCTAGAGTGCACAGTGTACCCTCTCAAACACACTTCCCAAGAAAATGATTTGGCCCCAAATTTCAATAGTCCTGAGCCTAAGAAACCCATATATCATGCTTTATCTTAGAATTTTCTAAATCCTCTAAGGAAAAGGTACTAATTGAATACAAGTTCCTGTTGGTTGGGAGTTTTCTCTTAAGGAAAATCAAGTAGGGTGGGCTTTTGAGATTTGTCTGTTTACCAAGTATGCAATTATATGAAAAAAGTTATGAGATAATTCTTGCCCAGTGGTAACAGTTGTTAGATTGTGGGGTTGTGGGTGATCTTGTTTTCATGTTTCTGGTTTTCATTTTTTTTTTTTTAATTTTTTTTAAATTTTATTTTATTTTTAAACTTTACAAAATTGTATTAGTTTTGCCAAATATCGAAATGAATCCGCCACAGGTATACATGTGTTCCCCATCCTGAACCCTCCTCCCTCCTCCCTCCCCCCTCCCGATACCATCCCTCTGGGTCGTCCCAGTGCACCAGCCCCAAGCATCCAGTATCGTGCATAGAACCTGGACTGGCAGCTCGTTTCATACATAATATTATACATGTTTCAATGCCATTCTCCCAAATCTTCCCCCCCTCTCCCTCTCCCACAGAGTCCATAAGACTGTTCTATACATCAGTGTCTCTTTTGCTGTCTCGTACATAGGGTTATTGTTACCATCTTTCTAAATTCCATATATATGCGTTAGTATACTGTATTGGTGTTTTTCTTTCTGGCTTACTTCACTCTGTATAATAGGCTCCAGTTTCATCCACCTCATTAGAACTGATTCAAATGTATTCTTTTTAATGGCTGAGTAATACTCCAATGTGTATATGTACCATAGCTTTCTTATCCATTCATCTGCTGATGGACATCTAGGTTGCTTCCATGTCCTAGCTATTATAAACAGTGCTGCAGTGAACATTGGGGTACATGAGTCTCTTTCCCTTCTGCTTCCCTCAGTGTGTATGCCCAGCAGTGGGATTGCTGGATCATAAGGCAGTTCTATTTCCAGGTTTTTAAGGAATCTCCACACTGTTCTTCATAGTGGCCATACTAGTTTGCATTCCCACCAACAGTGTAAGAGGGTTCCCTTTTCTCCACACTCTCTCCAGCATTTATTGCTTGTAAACTTTTGGATCACAGCCATTCTGACTGGTGTGAAATGGTACCTCATAGTGGTTTTGATTTGCATTTCTCTGATAATGAGTGATGTTGAGCATCTTTTCATGTGTTTGTTAACCATCTGTATGTCTTCTTTGGAGAAATGTCTATTTAGTTCTTTGGCCCATTTTTTGATTGGGTCATTTATTTTTCTGGAGTTGAGCTGTAGGAGTTTCTTGTGTATTTTTGAGATTAGTTGTTTGTTAGTTGCTTCATTTGCTATTATTTTCTCCCATTCTAAAGGCTGCCTTTTCACCTTGCTAATAGTTTCCTTTAATGTGCAGAAGCTTTTAAGTTTAATACACCACATTAACAAATTGAAAAATAAAAACCATATGATTATCTCAATAGATGCAGAGAAAGCCTTTGACAAAATTCAACATCCATTTATGATAAAAACTCTCCAGAAAGCAGGAATAGAAGGAACATGCCTCAACATAATAAAAGCTATATATGACAAACCCACAGCAAACATTATCCTCAATGGTGAAAAATTGAAAGCATTTCCTCTAAAGTCAGGAACAAGACAAGGGTGCCCACTTTCACCATTACTATTCAACATAGTTTTGGAAGTTTTGGCCACAGCAATCAGAGCAGAAAAAGAAGTAAAAGGAATCCAAATTGGAAACGAAGAAGTAAAACTCTCACTATTTGCAGATGACATGATCCTCTACATAGAAAACCCTAAAGACTCCACCAGAAAATTACTAGAACTAATCAATGACTATAGTAAAGTTGCAGGATATAAAATCAACACACAGAAATCCCTTGCATTCCTATACACTAATAATGAGAAAACAGAAAGAGAAATTAAGGAAACAATTCCATTCAGCATTGCAACGGAAAGAATAAAATACTTAGGAATATATCTACCTAAAGAAACTAAAGACCTATATATAGAAAACTATAAAACACTGGTGAAAGAAATCAAAGAGGACACTAATAGATGGAGAAATAGACCATGTTCATGGATTGGAAGAATCAATATAGTGAAAATGAGTATACTACCCAAAGCAATTTATAGATTCAGTGCAATCCCTATCAAGCTACCAACGGTATTCTTCACAGAGCTAGAACAAATAATTTCACAATTTGTAAGGAAATACAAAAAACCTCGAATAGCCAAAGCGGTCTTGAGAAAGAAGAATGGAACTGGAGGAATCAACCTACCTGACTTCAGGCTCTACTACAAAGCCACAGTTATCAAGACAGTATGGTACTGGCAGAAAGACAAAAATATAGATCAATGGAACAAAATAGAAAGCCCAGAGATAAATCCACGCACATATGGACACCTTATCTTTGACAAAGGAGGCAAGAATATACAATGGATTAAAGACAATCTCTTTAACAAGTGGTGCTGGGAAATCTGGTCAACCACTTGTAAAAGAATGAAACTAGAACACTTTCTAACACCATACACAAAAATAAACTCAAAATGGATTAAAGATCTCAGTGTAAGACCAGAAACTATAAAACTCCTAGAGGAGAACATAGGCAAAACACTCTCTGACATACATCACAGCAGGATCCTCTATGACCCACCTCCCAGAATATTGGAAATAAAAGCAAAAATAAACAAATGGGACCTAATTAAACTTAAAAGCTTCTGGTTTTCATCTTTTAGTGTGATTATGTTGCTTTTACAATGACAAAGATACATTTATAAATAAAGACATAATAAAATTGAAAAAAAAAAAAACAACTGTTGAAGCTTCTGTAGCCTTTTATGGATTCTCTGGCTGAGGGGCTGATGCTCAGGGACATAGTCTGACTCATGGCAGAGTTTTCCCTTCTCTGTTTCCCACCCACCTACTACTGTAATATCTGAATTTTAGTATTCCCAGTATTCATCTCCATGCTTTTTCCATGCAGCTCCTTCTGCTTCAAATATCCTTCTCTGGTCTTTGCCTTAGGTAATTCCAGATTTTCCATATCATTGTTCTCTTCCTACTCACACCGTACAGCCTCTACAGATGTTTCCTTGCTGCTAAGTCACTTCAGTCATGTCCGACTCTGTGCAACCCCATAGACGAAATGTGTCTGCTCACAGTACAGCTTCAAGGTCCCTCACCCCAAAAAAAGAAAAAAAAAGTTGGGCTGACAGGCCACAGCCAAGCAAGATGCTCACTCCAACAAGCCACGACCCTGCCCTGGGGTGTGGGGGGCACTGGCCTTGGCCGGCCGGCTCCAGGTGGTCAGATGCCAGGCTGTGGGTCCTTAGCAGGTTTAGTCATTAAGGTGTCTGCAAATAAAGTTCTCAAAACATCTGTGCCTTTACCAAGGGAGGGAAGGAAAGAGGGTACAGGAGATGCTGGCAGTTACTCAAATCCACCCTGAACCAGTCCTCGATGGCCACGGGTCCCAGCCAGGCAGGGAGGACTCTGTTACCATTCTTTCTTCTTCTCATCCATGGACACACCCCCCAGGCCCAGGGCCACCACCAGGAGCAAGCCTCCGATCACCGACATGCTCCAGGCAAGAACACTGGAGTGGGTTGCCATTTCCTTCTCCAATGCATGAAAGTAAAAAGTGAAAGGGAAGTTGCTCAGTCACGTCCGACTCTTAGTGACCCCGTGGACTACAGCCCACCAGGCTCCTCCATCCATGGGATTTTCCAGGCAAGCGTACTGGAGTGGGGTGCCATTGGCTTCAGCATTTACAGATGTTTCCTTAAGGAACTCTGCCTCTGCTGCCTAAGTGTCTGCCACTGGGCGGTGGCCCTCTGCTGGGCCAGCTCACCCTGGGTGGCTCGGCCCTCCCTCCAGATGATGGATGTTGCCTACAGGGTTGAGGCAGGCTATGAATCTCTGAGAGACTGTGTCTCTCTAAGCCCAGAAAATCCACCTTTTCCTCAGCTGGATCCAGGCTGTAGGATCACTATGGATTTCTGAACCTGGAAAAAGACTCTGAGAAGCACGGAGGGGCACTTCGGCAGAGAATGGTGAGTGTAGGCGTGGAGGCCGTGTAGATGGGGGTCAGGCTCTTGCCTTGGAACCCGAGGTGTGTGGTTTTGGGCCAAACACTTAATCATGCTGAGCCTCTATTTCTCATATGAAAAATGGAGTTGTCATAAGAATCAGTGATAGTAAGTGCAAAATGCCTGGAAGATTAGATTAGGTCTCTCTTAAAAAAAATACACATGTGTGCAAAAATTGCTCCCAGTTTCAGAGGCTTCCCAGACAATCCTGCCCACTGAGTCATGGATGCTTGTTCTAGAAGCAGCCCATGGCACCTTCAATTGCTTAATTCCTTTCTAATGATATCTTTAGAAAAATGTGTTAGGATTAGGGGACTCCTGGAGAAAAAGTTCTATTCAGCTGGGGCAGGAATTTTATATTGGGGTGGAGTATCAGACCCAGAAAGGGAACAGGGAGCCTTGTCAAACAAAACTCTCTCCTCGGATTTTTGCACAACCCCTCTGTCGATGGTACGTTACTGTCCACCCATCCCCTTTGAGGATCTCTGCGTGTATTGAGAAAGGACTTCCCTGGTGGCTCAGACGGTAAAGCATCTTGCTTACAATGTGGGAGACCTGGGTTCGATCCCTGGGTCGGGAAGATTCTTTGGAGAAGGAAATGGCAACCCACTCCAGTACTCTTGCCTGGAAAATCCCATGGATGGAGAAGCGTGGTGGGCTACAGTCCATGGGGTCGCAAAGAGTCAGACACGAGAGATGTTGCCCTGGGAGTGTGTTGCCCTGCTTCTTGGTGTGGAAGCAGGACCTGGAAGCTGGCAAATGATGCACTTAATTAGAGGAAGAGTGGAGCTCTGTTCTAAAGGACAGTAGAAGAGCTCAGAAGGACGTGATGGGTTTCCTGGTGCCAAGACAGGGCGCCAAAATTCGAGGCAGGGAAAATCTGAAATCTTTGTAAGATTTCCACTTTTTCACTTTTAAAAATCCTATCCTATCTATCCATCATAATGATTTCTGTAAAAATCTTTTAAAGGAAAAAGGCATATCTTTCAGGATTTCCAGGAGGAAGGATATTCCTGAGGTTCTATCCTCTCTGGAGCTTAATCTGCAGCAGAGGTGAGGAGTATGGAAAAGTGTAGGTGAAGGAGGATGGGAAAAGCAAGTAGAATCCAGTGCCTTTGGGAATGGAAATGTTGCCTGGGTACAGACCATGACAGATATGTCCTCTTTGGTCTCTGATTTTCAGTAGTAAACCATGGCTGCAATTCCCAGACTCAAAGAATGATTAAATACCAGACTTAGCTTCTGGAATCAGCATTCTTCCTGGATCTCTACCTCCAGCATGGCTTCCTTCCAAACCTCAGACTTCCAGGTCCCTCTGGATCTCTGCTTAGATCTCACCTCGACAACTCTTCAAATCCAACATGTTGGAAACAGATTTGTTAGCTCTTCTGCAAATTAGATCATCTTTGTGGGAGACCTCACATCCACCCAGACATTTGATCCATACTCCCATAGAACCAAGTTACTTATCCTTCAGAAAGCCCAAATTCCTGAGCAAAAAACCCCCCAAAAAACCCAAAACCCATAGTGATGCTCTTCTCTGCCTCTCCGAGTCTATCCCTGGCTACTTCCTACCTGTTTATCCCCTAGTGATACTAAACTGCATCAAGTCCCCTGTTCACATTCTGGAATTCCTGCTTCCTGGAACATGCTTCCTACAGTTAATTCACCTGTCCTCCACTCTTCCTTCAGGACTCAGCTCAAGCATCATCTGCCACTGACTCTCAGGTAGTCTCTCCTATCTCTTACCACATTGTGTTAAACTTTTTCCTCTGTGGACCTGTCTCCCGTGCTGACTGTGAAATCCTCCTGTTTACCCATCCAGGTGAACATCGATCACTTGGTCAGTGTTTATTGGCTGGAACAGAATTTTTTTGCTGCAGTGCTTTTCAAGCACTTATTCAGAAGATTCTTTTTTCTGTATTATTCTTTCTTCTGCCTGTGGTGGGGGTATTTCTGTCCTTAGAGAACTGTGAAGAAGAAGCAGAAAAATTAATTTACTGCTATATTTCCCAGGAGCATACCACATTATGTAACTCCTTTCATCCAGAAAGCTCTCTAGACACTTTGCACAGCAGGGAGATTGCAGCGTCCCACAGCGTGAAGCGGGGGTAGAGACGAAAACTGAAGACGAGGGAGACCGTCCCCCTTAGTGCCTTGGGCCCAAACTAGCAACTGCAGAGTTTTTAGCTCGGTGATTCCACTAAGACTGCCCAAGAATCTACCATCAGCCTGTGGATTTTATTAGCCAGCATATTGCTTCTTCATACCCCAGAACCAGCATCGAGAAGTTTCCTCCTCATTGAAATTCTCACATACCTCTCGCTGGTTTCAGGTATTGTCATTTGAGCCACACAGACTGCTGTTTTTGTCTTTTATTTTTTAACTAATAAACAGAGTTTCAGAGAGGTTTTTCAACGATTTTCACTGAAGAAACGAAGCCTAGACAACAGATCTAGGCTAGAACTCTCTCCAGTGATGTGATTCCTGAATAGAGTCGTACATCAGGAACACCCGAGGAGCTTGTTGAAATATACCGCAGGTGCCTTGGCCCTAATCTCAGAAATATCCAGAGGGGCAGAGGATGTATGTTTTTGGAAAACAGTGCTTTGGTGATTTTGATATCCACAAGCTGTTTTACACTTGAGCACTCACTCCTTCATTCATTCCTGATATATTCCTTGAAGACCTGTTGTATATCCAAGCACTTTGCTAAGCACTGAGGCCCTGGTGATGAAGGGTACAGTTTCTTCCCATTAAGACGTTCTCAGTCTCCTGAAAGAAAAATCATATAAATGAATAACTACAATATAGTAGGAAGTTCCATAAATACTAGTGGACTCTACAGGGCTGTGAGAGCACTTGAAGGAGAAGATGTTACCTCTACCTGTGAATGAGGCAGCTAACTTGATATTTGTTCTGAGTTAGCAGGGATAAGAGAGTCCCCAAAGGAAGATCCAAGGAGACCGCTGGGAGGAGCTTCTTTTTAACATGTCTGTGCAGAGGGGCATAGGAATCCACCTTTAGAAATCCCTGGGTGTTTTAAAAAGCAAGGAGAGTTTCTCATCTTTTAAAAAAAATTTTGCTGTTGAAATATACTTGATTTACAATGTTGCACTATTTACAATAGCCAACACATGGAAGCAACCTAAAGTGTCCGTTGACAGATGAATGGATAAAGATGTGGTGTTTATATACACAATGGAATATTAGTCATAAAAATAATGAAATCCCATTTGTAGCAACATAGATAGACCTAGACATCATCATGCTAAGTGAAGTAAGTCAAGACAGAGAAAGACAAATATTATCTTTACCCTAAAATATCAAAGTAAGGATGCGTCACTACCTAGTTACCTAGCTTTATCAGCCGTCAGAAAATTGTCGATACAAGACCGTGGAGACTTACTATTAAAAATAATAGAATGACATCCCCTATATGCAGAATCTAAAAAGAAATGATACAGACTCATAGACTTAGAGAATGAACTTATGATGGCCAGGGGAGAAGGGCGGGGAAGGGGTAGCTAGGGAGTTTAGGGTGGATATGTGCACACTGCTATATCCTCAATATATTGTCAAGTAAAAAAAAGGCAGATTAAAAATTAGTATGTTCCCTGTGAATTCCTCTATGTAAAAATAGAAATCTATATATACTTAGAAAATCTGGAAAGTTATACTGCATATTAAACTTTTAAAAATGGCAAGCTTTGGGAAGAATTTAAAATTTCCTATTTTTACTCTTCCAGATTAAAAATAAGCTTTTATAATAAAAAATGGATAACCAACAAGATCTTACTGTAACTCTGCTCGATATTATGTAACAACCTAAGTGGGTAAAGAATTTAAGAAAGAATAGATGCACGTATGCATGTATAACTGAACCACTTTGCTATACACTCAAGACTATCGCAACATTGTTAATCAGCTACACTCCGGTAGAAAATAAGAAGTTAAAGAATAATAGAGACATGTGGAAACTAAAGTCCAGCAGGATTTAAGACACTCACCCAAAGGAGTACCAGAGCTAGGATTTGAACTGGGTCTGATTGATTGTGGATCTACCTGGTGCTTTCTTTCCCACCTTTCTACTCTTAAAAGTGTGGGCAAAGGCTCTGTCTCCTCTCGCCAGACCATTGTTAGAAACTTCTGGAAGGGGTTGCTTCCTTTTTTCATGAGGGAGTTTGTGGCGGAGACGTGTTTGCTTTCTTCCTCTGTGTGTTTCCCCCCTTTTTTTCAGTGCTGATTTGGTCTGTTCCCATTTTGTGGTCCTTTCCCTCCTTCGATGAGTCTTGCGTGCCATCCCTGAAGGACCCTTAGGTTTGTGAGCGGCAGCGTTGCCCTCCCATGGCCTTGTTTCATCTCTGCTTCGCTGACTAGTGAGGTATTGATTTCTTGGGAGAACCTGCTGGGACAGGGGATGGCGGTGGGGGGAGATCAATAGTCCATTAGACAGAAACTGCCTCCCAGTCAGCCTGCTCACTGACCTAACATGCGGGAGTGCTGTTTCAAGGATGAGGTTAGCCTGGGGTGTCCAAGGGTGATCGGAAGGGATGAGATTGTTCCTGGAATAATGTAGCAAAGCCACGGACAGAAAGATCGAGAGCTGTAAATCCACGTCCTTGAACTAAATGAAGTGGAGCCATCTTTTGAGAAAAAATTTGCCTGTCACAGGTTGCTTCAAGGGAAGGAAATTCTGTTGAGACCCTTTCTAATTCTTAGGTCACTTTGAATTCTCTAATGTAAGCATGATCTTTGTGAATCGTGAGGCAAGTCACTCAGCTTTCATTTTGGGGCTCCCAAAATGAGAGAGAGGGGTGGCCGCAGTGGGTGCCTAGCAGTGCTTGTACAGTGTGTTTCTGAAACATTGTATGTAAATCCCGTTTTTACATGCTGCCTCAATGGGCTCATTGTGGCAGGTCTCCCAGGATGAGTCCCTTTGAAAAGGAAGAGTTTCTTGGGAAAGAGAAGTATCATCGTCTGGTTCATGTGGTTATAAGCATAGTTCCATGTTGCAGATTTTTGTAAAGAAGGACAGACATGAGCAGTAAATTTAAATTATCAAAGTCTCAAGAGGCCTTGTGTTACTACGGTAATAGAAACCCATACTCAGACCCCCATTGTCGCCTCACTGTGTCTTCTACCATTGCATGGAAACCCAGGAAAAATTAGATTTGGAGAGTACTTCAAAATCATCTTGTCATCTAACTCCTTATTTTATGGTTTCCTTTATTCGTTCTTTAGAGAATCTGAGTACCCCTCCTCCAGCCTAACACTGTGTTAGGCTGTAGGATTATGCTGGGCAAAACAGATCAAGTCCGTGTCTTTTGAGAGCCTGCATTGTAGTGTGGCTGTAGGTAATTAAAAGATAAATAAGTTTGTCCCGTAGAACTAAGTGCTAGGGGGTTCATTTGTACAGGAAAGGAGCCTAGAGCTTAAGTCACATGTATGCATGGGGATTCAGAGAGGAAAGCAGTTTTAGACAGGTGACTAGGGAAGGTTTCACTCAGGTATTTTTTTTTTTTTTTTAATTAAAGGTTTGGAAGAGGGCCAGCATGGAGTCGTTTAGATTCCCGGGAGGGGAATGGTCATGGAAGAGGGTTTAGCATGGGCAGAGGTGCCTCTGGAACTGGTAGCTGGGCTTTGCTAGGATGACAGAGATGAGGTAAGAGGTGATGTGTCCAGTCTTTAAAGCATTGTGACAACTTTGGGTTTTGCTCTCAGTGAGATGAGAAGACATCTGCTTTGATGAGTGCTATGATTTGATTTAGACAGTTGTTCTGGTGGTTATGTTGAGCTTGGATTATAGTAGGAAAAGTTGGAAGCAGGAAATCAGCTAGGACTCTATTGTGTATCTAGGGAAGAAAAATTCTGAAAAATAATCAAACTCTATATGCTTTAAAAATATATTTTATTTTTTAACTTTTTGGCCACACATGCAGGAACTTAGTTCCCTAATCAGGGATCAAACCCATGCCTCCTGCAGTGGAACTTTGAAGTCTTAACCACTGGATTGCCAAGGAAGTGCCTACATGTATTTTTGAACATACAGCAGACAGGATTAACTGATGATTTGGATGAAGGTTATGAGAGAAAGAGGACATTTGGGGATGGCTCCACAGTTTTTGTTCTGAGCAACTAGAGAAGTCAAGTTGCCACTGCCTGAGCTGGGGGTCCTGAGACGTGAATGGGCCGTAGGGAAAGCTACAAGGACTCAGTTTTGTGTATGTTAACATCTAGGAGACATCTAAGAGCACCTGGCAAGTAGGTAGGTGTGTGTGATTCTGGAGTTCAAGAGAAACATCTAGGCCATGATAAGAGGACCAAGGACTGATCTCTGGGTACGCCCAACATTTTGACAAGAAAATGAGGCCACTGAGAAAGGAAGGGGTAGAGGAACTGTGTATTTCACAGAAGAGCTAAGATTGGAAAACAGTGGACTCTGCTCAGTGCACAATTATAATAAGGTTACATTTAGGTAGCCTGGGTTTTCATCTTCTTTGCCTGTGCTACTCCTCTCAGTAATATAGTGGGAAGATGTTGGACGAGAGAAAAACAAAATACAAAACCAGATTGCACCGCACTGGTGCTCTCTCTTTTTCTAAATCACCAAAAATTAGATTTATTCACTGTGCCTCTGCTAGGTAGTGGGTCTGAAAATCAAAGCAGACAAGTAAGATGACTAAGTGATGGTCTCCCTCTATGCCAACAACCGGGCACTTTCTTTTAAGTTGCCAGTCGTTCTAACATAGGTCAGAGGTGTCTAGGATATGATTGAAGCGTGCCTTCTGCTAGGTTTTTGGCTGGCTGGAGATATTTAAATCTAACTTTAAGAGTACTTATGCAAATTTGTTTCAGATCTTAAAAGGGCCAAAATATTTAGAAACCTTGTAAATTACATTCATCATATAGATCAAAAGTCTGCTTTTGTTATTTGCCAAGAATATTCAAAATAATGATATTTAACATTTGTATAGTCCTTTAGGATTTAGAATTTAGAATGCTTCCAGCATCTACTTATGTATTTGCTGCTGCTAAGTCACTTCAGTCATGTCTGACTCTGTGCGACCCCATAGACGGCAGCCCACCAGGCTCCCCTGTCCCTGGGATTCTCCAGGCAAGTACACTGGAGTGGGTTGCCATTGCCTTCTCCAATGCATGAAAGTGAAAAGTGAAAGGGAAGTTGCTCAGTTGTGTCCAACTCTCAGCGACCCCATGGACTGCAGCCTATCAGGCTCCTCCGTCCATGGGATTTTCCAGGCAAGAGTACTGGAGTGGGGTGCCATTGCCTTCTCCAACTTATGTATTTGGCTGGCTACAAATCCTCAGCACAAAAAGATTTTTTCACTCTTTTGTAAGACTTCTCTTTGTTAAACTCCTGCCTGTAGTCAATGTGAAATGGCTTTCAGAACGTTTACCATTCTGGTTTCCCTACCTGGATATTCTCTAATCTGTCCATATGCCTTTTTCCTTTTACTAATGTAGTGACCAGATCTGTTGTCAACATACCAGATGTAGAAGCATAGCATAATGAAACTTAAACTTACCTTGCCTAAATCACATTTCTATTTTAGATAGTATTGTCCTGTGCTAATTTCTTTTAACAGCCGGATCAAACTGTCGACACATGCTGTACTCATGGTCATCTAAACGTCCCCACCCTTTTTTTTCTGCAAATAATAGACCATCAAAAAAGGTCTTATGCATTTAAGCTATTGATAATTTGAACCAAAGTGTGATATTTTAGCTATAGGATTTCCCTATAGCTCAGATGGTAAAGAATCTGCCTGCAAAGCAGGAGACCTAGGTTCAATCCTGGGTCAGGAAGGTCCCCTGGAGAAGGAAATGGCAATCCAGTCCTGGAGAATCCCATGAACAGAGGAGTCTGGCCAGCTACAGTCCATGGGCTCACAAAGAGTAGGACGTGACCAAGTGACTAACACACACACCTGGTAGTATTTTATATTAATGTCTATTAAATCTTATTCTGAGGCTTCAATCTATGATTCCAGCTTCATTTTTAATCTACTACTTTGCTTATCAAAGTCAGATGTCAGTTTCCCTTAGGGTCATGTCCATCTACCTTTGAAAGAGACTCTAAAATCAGTGACAGCCGGCAGTTGGCCTTGGTTGCTGTTAGGTTCTAGAGGCTGACTTGGGTTCCCAGCCACAGCCTTCTCACAACACGACAGAAGAAGAATCTCTTTCCAGTTGGCTATGACAGAGGCTTATATAAGGCAACTTAACCAAGGGGGTGACTATTCCACCCTGTTTACAGGTCCGATCTACACTCAGTGGTCATGTGTCCCAGAAGGCAGAACTCTCATGGACAACTCTTAGATTTCTGCCTGCCATAGTGGTTTCCAGGCAGAAACAAGTTTTCTGGAAAGTTTAAGAGCAAACTGACGTGTAACAACTGAGTGTAAAGGACATGTAACGACATGTAACAACTCTCCATCCTTTTTGACCATCAAAAAACAAGTTTTACTGGAAGCCCCACCCAATTGACTTCTGCTTATATTTCAATACCCACAACTACCCTTAGCACAAGGAAACCAGGAAAATCAAGTTTTCACTATCTACTTGTAATTAGGATTCTATTAGAAAGGAAGAGGAGATGTTGCATATTGCATAAATACACTAGCCAGGGCATGAATGAAAATGCCAAATGGAGAAAACGAATCTTGTCTAGTTTAGGAAAAATGGAAGTTAATAATGAAAAAAAAAAAATCACAAAAAAGCTCCCACACAGGATTAATCATTGTTAACATTGTCATATTTCTTAACTACATCGTATTATATGCAACTTAAATTATGAACATTTTTGTGATAAACTCTTTGCAAATATAGTTTAATAACTGTATAATGTTCCATCATAAGGCTACACCATAATATCTCATAATTAATTCTCATCAGTTCTTCAGTGCTCAGCTTTCTTACCTCTGTACATGACTACTAGAAAAACCCTACATTTGGGTAGCTTTCACTATTATAAATAATAATGTCATGATGAGTACTTTTTATGTAAAATATTTTATACATTTAAGATTATTTTATTAGACTTTATTTTTAGTCTTGTTGTTCAGTTGCTCAGTTATGTACAACTCTTTGTGACCCCAGGCTTCCCTGTCAATCACCATCTCGTGGAGTTTGCTCAGACTCATGTCCATTGAGTCGGTGATGTCATCCAACCTTCTCACCTTCTGTTGCCCCCTTCTTCTATTGCCCTCAGTCTTTCCCAGCATCAGGATCTTTTCCAATGAGTCAGCTCTTTGCATTAGGTGGCCAAAGCATTGGAGCTCCAGCTTCAGCATCAGTCCTTCCGATGAATGTTCAGGGTTGATTTCCTTTAGGATTGACTGGTTTGATCTTGCAGTCCAAGGGACTCTCAAGAGTCTTCTCCAGCACCACAGTTGGAAAGCATCAATTCTTTGGTGCTCAGCTTTCTTTACAGTACAACTCTCACATCTGTACATGACTACTGGAAAAACCATAACACTGACTATATGGACCTTTGTCAGTGAAGTAGAATTTAATAGAATTACTGAATCAAAAAGAATGGACTTTTTATGGATCTTATTACATAATTTCATACCTACTTTCCAAAATGATGAGCTAATTTATACTTGCCAACATGGATAGATGTTTTCATATTTCTATGAAAACACTCTAAAATCCCAATTTTATCATAATGTCAGTCTGCTTTTTACCTTTGTATCTAAAAAAAAAAAAAAGTGCTAAGTATGCCTTTTATGACTTCCTCAAAACTTCTAATAAAAAAAATGAGGTTAATTCTTTATAAGATCAGAGGTTTGAGCTTTGTGTCATTACATGAAAAACTATTCTTGTTTAGTGTAATCAAATAATTAGTAGTCCTCAGGCACCATTTGAGACAATTAAATTTACCAAGTTTGCCTCCAACCTACAGCCACCTCGTCCATAGGACATTATGGTGGGTATTATACTAAACATAATGCAGAAGGCAGTCTTCTGAGCATTCAGTCTGAAATCTTTATTACAGAAAAAAACAGAGTTAGTTTTTTTGTGTTAGCTCTGCCTTCTCTGTGTCATCTATTTGTCCCATACCATATTCTTCAAGCATTAGCCTGCCCCTTTGTGATACTACTTTGCTCTGAATAAACTCCAATACTGGCTTTTTCTGCCTTTAGCACTTTCTCCAGGCATGTTCTTAGACTCGGTCTGAGCTTCCTGACCCAATCTGGATGAGTTCAGACCACCCTTGAATCTGTTCTGAGTTCACTTCCCTTCTTCTATCTTTTGTATGTGTTATTTTTAAACTTGATCTTACCTGAGATATTCCTGTAGCCAAACTGGTCTGTTTTAAAGAAATTTTTCCTTTCTTCTTCACTGGGTTACTTGTGATTGTATAGTTAGAATCTCTGTTTCTGAGCGTCCTGATCTTATTTTTCCCTAGACTCAGTCTTATGGATAGTTTTCCATCTGTGAGGAAAACCTACATAACTTTCCATTCATTCTCATCTATTTCTGTTTTAAAGTTCATGAAATATTTATAGATGTACTCTTTCCTTCCTGCTGTATGGGATTCAGGGGTGAAATAAAGATATTAGGACTTCCTACACTATTCATGGTTCAAAATTAATCACGCTTATTTTCTTTGTGCTACACTTTTGAATGTCAGTATTCAAAAATATATATTCTGTATGAAGAACTTAGAAAACAGCTAGAATTATGAAACAGAAGATTAAAATGATTTGTAATCAAACTACCAATAGATTTCAGTGTTAAGATTTGGTCTGTTTCCTTTCTAATCAGAAATGTGTATATATTAAAAAGAATTTCATCCTATCCCTTTTAAGTAATATTTATCCATAAAGTGTCAACCCATAGAATTGGCTTGTTAGATACAGACTTATAGTTACATATATACAATACCAGCAGGAGGAAGAAGGAAAAAAGAAGTAAAAAAAAAATAATTATTAGGATTAGCAAAAAAAAAAAAAAAATTAGGATTAGCAAAAAAAAAAATTAAATTGTCTTCTGAACAATATTTTACAATGCAAGAAAGCATGTAATACATCTTAAATGGTTCTTAGGAAAAAAGTCAATATTTTTAAAGTTTACATTTGAAACAGAAGCATCCTTTATCTGGAAAAATTATTGTCCTTTTGAACCTATTTAATTCAGTAGATTTCTATTAAAAAAATAGAAAATCAGAACTGAGATTGTCTTAAGCTCCAAGTAGCCTCTTTTGTTCTCTCTCTTTTATTTTGTTCCAGAAAAAATTATTCAGTAACTACTTATGCCTTTCTGAAGAGGTACTTCTTGTCAGAAAAACTTCATTTTTCTCTTTTTGTATGTTTAATATGGAAGCCTCAATTTCCCACTTATTCTGCATATGTTGAAGTTATCAGATGCCACTAGATATGTATCTGACAATGTATAACTTTGTGGGAAAATAGTTTTCTATTTCTTTTACAAATTATACATTGCTTGTATCTGTTTAAAAAGTTCATGCATATATCTGCATTGCTATGGATGATTGCAAATGTCCATAAAACAATATAGTATTAATAAATACCACTGAAGGCTTCCTGATATTTGCAGTGATTCTCTCGTGCTTTTTGTGCTTTTACCCTAGGCATTCCCTTTCAGCTCTCCCTACAGGTTGTCCATAGGTAGGTCTCCATCTCCTATGTATTCCTTCTCTGAAATCACAGTCATTAGCCCAGAGTGCTCACATGACCTAAATTGGGCTCAGTCCTAGTATCACTTCTCTCCTGGACACAGAGTCACTTTAGTCTCAAGTGTGAACGCGAGACTGAAGCCAAACTCATCAGCCTTCTCCCCCAAGATTCCTCCAGCTGAGTTTGAGGGAAGGAGGCTTTTTCTCTTTAGTGACAGAGCTACAAGAATATTAGCTCAGAGGCTGCTGGCATCTGTTGCCCTCATTTTTTTTTTTTTTTTTTGGTGGCTGTGCTGGGTCTTTGTTAAGGTATGCAGGCTTCTCCAGCTGGGAAGGGTTGAGGGGAGGTTAATTGCCCTAAGGCTTGTGGGCTGTGGTTATTGACCAGGGATCACACCCATTCCCCTGCATCTGCATTGAAGAGGGGTTTTTAATCACAGGACCTCCAGGGAACTCCTGTCTGTCTCCCTCTTTATATGGAAAAAACAGCTGGACAGAGAAAAACAAGCTGACCTGCTGGTGTTTGAGAGCCTACGGACATTTTCTAAGGGTCTTGGTGTGGACTGAATCTTTTACCAATTCTGTTTCCCCTGGGAGCTAGCCTCCAGAGGACCTAGACAATTCAGTGAGTTTCTGATTTTTGCAAACCAAAAACTTCTGGCTAATCATGTAGATGGAGCACACTCGTGCTAGTAATGATTGGTTAAATGAACGTCTCATACTTAAACTTTAAATTTGAGAAATCTTTCCCATTAAGGAAGCATTATTCTTAGGACTCTTACGAATTTAACTACACTAGTCAAGCGCTGGAGATGGTCTCAAGAGTCATCTTCAGTCCTGTTTGGAAAAAGGCAGGGTATAAATACTCTCCTCCTGTGCCTGATGAAACTGACGTCAGAGAGGAGGCTTGATCCTTTTATAATGACTGAGCTAATTTGTAGCAGCATCAAGGTTAGGACCCGGGGCCCTTAATTCTCTTGTCTAAAGCTATCCCGAGTTTAAGGGGAACTTCATTATAATAGATTTCAACATAGAGCAGCTCACAGTATTTTTTGTGATTTTTAATTGGTATCAGTCCATTTTTCTTTCCCTTCCCCTGGCCAGTCCATTCATAAGATACTTGTTGAGCACATACATGTCAATAGGCCCTGTGTAAGGTGCTGGTAACACTCCCAAGTGCATAAAGGGCCACTTTCTCTCTTAAGAATTTTACTATCTGGTGAGAAGGTAAATTTCTAGGAGTCATTGCAATTGTGCATGATTAGAATTTCAATAGGGAACTGCTATGGATGCACCTGGCACCCCACTCCAGTCCTCTTGCCTGGAAAATCCCGTGGATGGAGGAGCCTGGTGGGCTGCAGTCCATGGGTGACTAAGAGTCGGACACGACTGAGCAACTTCACTTTCACTTTTCACTTTCATGCATTGGAGAAGGAAATGGCAACCCACTCCAGTGTTCTTGCCTGGAGAATCCCAGGGACAGGGGAGCCTGGTGGGCTGCCGTTTATGGGGTCGCACAGAGTCGGACACGACTGAAGCGACTTAGCAGCAGCAGCAGCAGCAGCATGGATGCACCTAAGAGAACTACCCAGCCCTACCTTGCTCAGGGTGGGGTGAGGCGCTGGTCGGAGAAGACTCACCAGAGGGAATAATCTCAGGATCTCATCATTCCAAACCAGGCCCATGGCTTACAATTTTGTTACAAGTGTGATCTCACCCTCCTCTGTTAAAGTCATGTTAAAACAAAAAGTAAAAACAAACAAGCAAAATAAAACACGTCAGAATTTCCATAATGGTCCATTGGCTAAGACTCCACACTCCAATGCAAGGAGCCTGGGTTCGATTCCTGGTCAGGGAACTAGATCCCACATGCTGCAACTAAGGAACTGGCCCAAATAAAAACAAATAACAAACAAACAAAAGCATGTACTTCTTTTCAGGTAAGGCTCAGAAAAATGGAAAAAGGCAAAAGTGGAGGTAGCACGACCTATGAAAGGGTTAAAAAAGCCACCAGTATAACACAAAATCGGTTAATCTATCCTGTTAATCGGGTTAATTGGTTATTGGTTAATCGGGTCTCTATCCACCCAGCCCTACAGAGGCCATCCACAGCCACTCCCATTTATTCTACCACTGCTCTCAATCAAAAGTTGCCAAATTGTGCAAAGAGGAACACCAGCCCTAGGAGACAGAGCATGAGATCAGTATTCTGTGATCAGATAAGTTCACAGAATCCTGCATACTCATTCTCTGCTTGGAGATAGGAGTGGGGAAGGGGAACAGCTTGTTCCTTTCTAAGCCTCCCCTCCCAACCTGAATCTGCCTGAGGAATCCTGTGATAAAGAAACATTATGAATTATCTTAAACTTAACATGCCTAAAATTATTTAGGCATGTTAAGTTTAAAAAATTGCTTTTTCCCCCTGTATCACCTTACAAAACTGCAAAACCTGCTTTAAGATAGCTTACTCTGACAAAGAAGTATGTTTATCCCTTCAAACATTCTCATATAAAACTTACTATGCAATGTTGGATTATTTCCAAAGTGTTGTATTTTCTTCTCAGGGGCTCTTGCATGCCTAAACTATTGCTGCATTCTTTCAAATATCTCATCTCATCTTATACACATTCACAACAACCTTGCAAAACTGTCATTTTAATCCCAGATTATAGGTAAAGTAATTGAGGCGCAGAATGAGGAGAGTGAGGTTATGGTGACTTCTCTGAGATTACCCAGCTAGCATTGACGGAGCTAGTATAGTTCTGAGTCTTTCTACCACACTGCTCCTCTTCAATAAATACATGCACAAGTAATAAATGTTGAAAATAACTAAAAGATTTTAAAACTGGGTAATGTACTTGAATTTCATCCAAAAATTCAAAGCAGAACGCAATGGAATCCTTGTGAATCAAGTAGACACCAGCAGCTATATTCTTCCAAATGAACTGTGTTTGGCAGTTACAGACGGAATAAGAATAACCCAAGCAAAACACATGGAGGGAATGGCCTATGGCTTAGCTTAGCTGGAACTTAGCCAAGTGAGGAGAACCAGAGGAGAGGAGACAGCAGAGTCAAGTTGTGGCCGAGCTGGCTGGCCCTCAAGGGTCAAGTGTCAAGGGTCAAGTATCAGGGTCTGCACTGATTCTGAGCAGGCAATGGGAGCCAACCCAGAGTTTTTGAGCTGGGAATGGGATTGAGGCATGACCATCACTACGTTTTGATGAGAATGGTCAGGAGACAATCTGGCAGGAACATGGAGGACGCTTGCCATGGGAAAAAAATGAAGGCCTATGATCAGAGAAGAGAGGCGATTACACAGGGCTGACTCAGGCTGAAATGTCAGAATCTGATTGTGAGAAAGGAGCATATC
Source organism: Bos grunniens (assembly GCF_055505025.1). Classification (NCBI taxonomy): domain Eukaryota; kingdom Metazoa; phylum Chordata; class Mammalia; order Artiodactyla; family Bovidae; genus Bos; species Bos grunniens. The sequence goes on along the minus strand of NC_141193.1, from coordinate 44,202,732 downwards.
ACTGTCCTCATCTCAAAGCAGGGGCGGAAGAGGCCTGAGCTAATGAGATAGTCACAGCCTGGCTGACTCCACAGTGTAAGAAAGCACAGAGTGTAGACTTTGATGGATAGTGCTTGGTCCCTGAAGAGTGCTCAATGATTATTTGCTGAAAAATGAATTATTTCGTTTAGTTACATGATCTTTCAATATTACATGATAGGAACTTCAAATTGATGTATCACCTCTCTTTTTTTTTTTTTTTCCCTATTACAAGTGTGTAGAAGGAAGAAAAGGATAATGTTATTCCATATCAGGAAGAGAAAAAATTATATAGCACATGCAAAGTACTGCCTCAGAGAGGTTGCCCAGGCTAAGAATGACTTGGTATCTGACTGAGGAATTTAGGAGTTAGACATCAGGGCTTATTGGCAAAGAGTAGACATAGCTTCTAGGGTTGGAGCCACAGTTCTGGTAGCTAGCTAGCATCATGACCTTCCTAATATAAAAAGGTGATAGAAAGATGGATTTATTTAGTTTTATCCACACATTCACTTTTACTCATAGTTCTTTTCTCTATATGTTTTCACCCAAGAGAGTATTATTCTAAACAGAGGATGTTTAAAAGCTCCTCTGTGCCCCGCTGGAGGAGAGCATGGCAACCCACTCCAGTATTCTTCCCTTGAGAATCTCATGGACAAAGGAGCCTGGAGGACTACAGTCCGTAGGGTCACAAACAGTCGGACAGGACTGAAGCGACTTAGCACGCACACACTTGTTTCGGTATGTTTTCACTTGTTTCTATATGTTTTCTATAAGAGAACATTATTTTAAGCAAAGGATGTTGCAGCCATCGAACCATCACATTACAGCCACCTGCACAGTGAGCCCTGAGGGATCTCAGGGTAAAACAGGATGCCCTCCATTTAGCAGTCAGCTCCTGCAGCCATCCTTGAGGACACTCAGGGTGAAAAAGCCCAGGATATTGGCCCCAGACAGCTGATGTGCATATCAAAGGCATAATTTCATTGAGCCCAGACCCTTGCATTTTCCCATACATAGAAAAACGCTAAATTCCTTCACTTGCCATATCTGGTTTTTCTTAGTTAACAGTAATTTTTTGATGTTCTGATTACCTGATTATTGTTGCAAAACCTCCTGTGTATCCAGGCTTCTCCTTTCCGTCTTCAGAACAGTTGCTCAGAGCTATCAAGAGGCTAAGTCCTGGGTTTAAGTCCTCAGCTTGGCCTGCAAACACAACATCATTCTCAACATTACAACATGTCAGTTTTCTCACCTCTCAACTTTTCATTCCAACAATACTTTCTGAAAAAGTAAAGATTTCAAACTCTTCTACTAAAAAGTGAGTTAAGGGCTGGATAAAAGGAGCACATGTAAAGAAAAGATAAACTAAATAAATTCTTCAGCTAGAACTGACCTCCCATTCAGTTTCATAAAAGTTCTTAAGAGAAGATGATATTAAAATAATTATGTATAATATAGAGTCATTAAAATACATAATGTTCCCCACCTTCTACTTTTTGCCCCAATGAGAAGGCAATGGCACCCCACTCCAGTACTCTTGCCTGGAAAATCCCATGGACGGAGGAGCCTGGTAGGCTGCACTCCATGGGGTCGCTAAGGGTTGGACATGACTGAGCGACTTCACTTTCACTTTTCACTTTCCTGCCTTGGAGAAGGAAATGGCAAACCACTCCAGTGTTCTTGCCTGGAGAATCCCAGGGACTGGGGAGCCTGGTGGGCTATCGTCTATGGGGTTGCACAGAGTCGGACACCACTGAAGCAACTTAGCAGCAGTAGCAGCAAGATATTTCCAATCATGCTAATTCTGTCAAGTGGGTGTTATTCTCTCTAAATTGTAGCTGAGGTCCAGAAAAATTAAGTATTTGTCTAAGTTCACCTACTTATTAAATAGCATAGGTCACCTGAAGTAGTTTTTGAAGCAACAAGATATGAAGAGTTATTTTTAAAAGAGAAAAGTCAGTACTCTGACATAGGTCCACTCAACTGCAAAGCCTTTAGCAGTTCAGCTCAATTTTTATAAACTGGTTCAGTCAGTCTTCCTTCGTTTTACCTAAAAAGAATTGTGTCAAATCGTAGCTGGAACACAAGATAAGAACAAGCAGTTTGACTTGTGAAGTAAATTCTGTTGTGCATATGTTTTCCTTTTTACCCCCTGAAGAAATAACTCACAACTGAAATTGTCTTCAGGTTGAAACCTGAACTTGTTGCTGTTCTGAGGGCCTCCTTGATTAGGTCACGCATTCATTCGTTCGTTCACTTCCCCAGTATCTTCCAAGTGCCTGCTACTTGCAGGTACTGTGCTGGACACTAGGCTACAGCAATAAGCGCCCAGGAGCCTCCTGTGCTGTGAAAATACAGACAAACCAGCCATCATATTGACTAGTGATAGGTGCCCACATAGAGGGGCACTTGTCTTAGCCTGGGGGAGTGAGAGGCAACTTCTTATGAAAAGTGATCCCTGAAGAATGACTTAAAGGGAGAAGGTGAAGAGAGGCAGATTCAAAAACAGAGCATGTATTCATCCGAGGGCATATATGTGATGTCTAGGGGCTTCGTCTGTGTGTATCATTTAATCTAACAGGTACCTTATGCACTGTAGTTGTCATTAACCTCATTTTACAGACTAAGCAAAGGAGGCTCAGGGTTTAGACTTTCTCTTGGTCCTGCAGTAAATGGCAACCGAGTTTCCAAGTTTGACTCCAAGCCTCATTCTCTTTCCGTTACTTCCTGGGACAGCAATGTTCTAGTCTCAGTCCTCTGACTTGGCACATAGAGATGTCAGGATGGAAGCCTTTAATCATGGTAGAAATGTCCGACTCTGTGAGCCCATGGACTGTAACCCGCCAGGCTCCTCTGTCCATGGGATTCTCCAGGCAAGAATACCGGAGTGGGTTGTCATTTCCTTCAGGGCATCTTCCTGCCCTAGGGATTGAACTCGTGTTTCCTGCTTGGCAGGCAAATTCTTTACTACTGTGCAAGCTAAGAGCTTGGTTGCTCAGTCCTGTCTGACTCTTTGCAAGCCCTTGGACTGTAGCCAGCCCACCAGGCTCCTGTGCCCATGGAATTTTTAAGAATACTGGAGTGGGGTGCCATTTCAGGAAATCTTCCCAATCCAGGGATCAAACCCTTGTCTCTTATGTCTCTTGCATTGGCAGGTGGATTTTTCACCAGTAGTGCTACTTGGAGAACTAAGAGGTAGCCTGTGTGATGCCAGGCACATCTCTTCCCTCCTCTGTGCCTTAATTTCCTAATGCATCAAAGTCAGGCTGAATTAGTGCATCAGCTGAATTATTGATGTCTAATTTCCCTCTCTCTTTAATGTTGGGTGGTTCTCTATAAACTTGGAGATGCTCCATGGCTGGAGTGGAGCTCTAGGTGCTGGGAGAGGGATGAGAGGGAGATAAGGAGAAAGGGCTCTAAGGTAGGAGGCCCTGGGACTGTAGGAAAGTGGGGAGAAAGAGGGTGTGAGATGGACTTTTACATCTAGTGCATGAGGGACAGGGGCTGAACTTGGGTCACGGTGGGGATAGAGGAGTTATTGTCTGAGGGACACGGTCTTTGGAGCTGATCTTATCTGTGAACGTTCTCTTTCTCCATATGTCCATGCTGACAATGGGACTCTATCCTGTGTTGAAATCAGTGACAATATGACTCCACCCATCCTTCCCAGTGCCTATTAGGTAGACTAAAGTCTGATAACTTTCAGATCTGTCTTCCTTTCATTGAGAACATGTGGCAAAATGCAAAACTATGGGCTTTGGATTGAGGTAGACCCTCGCTTGGGCCCTTACAAACTGTTGGCCGGGAACTATAAGACATCAATGAGGAGAAGAAGAGATGATATAGAACCTTTGAGGATTGGATTGGAAGCCAAATTTTGCCTCTTACTGTCTCTGAGACCTTGACTATGTCATTTTAGCCGCTCAGAACTTCACTTTCCTGTTCTGTCAAATAACATCAATACTTCCCATCTTGTCTTTGTCTTGAAGATTACATGAAACTCCAGCTTCTGAGAACAAGGTCTGAGATGTAGGGCTCAGTTTAGAGGAGTCTGAGGAGAAGCTCATGACTGCCAAAGGGAGGAAGTAGTTGCCCAAAGGAAGGGAAGAGTGATCTGGGGGGTGAGGGAAGAAAACGCTCTGTACAGATGGAAATACGGGTGTGCATTGTGCTTGCCCCCCATTAGACTGGACCTACAGTCAATGAGAGCTCGCAGAGGGTTTGCCACTTATGCACTCCATAAACAAGCGCTGGATCTTCTTAGAGAAAGTATTTTCAAAGCACTTGTTCTGCGTAAGACTTCTTGCACTGGCATTATTATCTGATGAGCCATCTGCTCTAATTAAAATTTCACGGAGCTGAGGAATTTAGTACCCTAACCTCAGAGCACCTGGTACACTTGGTGTGTTGGAGGATGATGTATTTGGAAAGATTAGAGGAGGATGAATTCTCTGCCAGCTTCTAACGAGGCAGAAGTAAAGGTTTTCTGCTAGGATGTTTTTGCTCTCTGGCTCTGGGGGTGGGGGGGGTGGTCAGAGATTAAATAATTTGCCACCAGACAGATGTTCTAAAGAGCTAATTAAAAAAACTGACACGTACCCAAGACCTCAGATAGTTAGATTTATATGCCTTTCTCTCTGGGAAGATCAAAATCACTGCAGCTTAAAATCGCTGCACTACATGTTATTTCCAGAGAGTTCACGACTGAAATGAAAGGAGCATCTTTAAAGACATTCTTAATGATATGATATGTGTCTCTTAATGATATGAGTGTGTCTGAAATCTGAAGGCACATTTCAAAGAAGTGGAAAATCTTAAAAACAAAAAAAATACCCATGCTGGGCCTCATCCCAGACCAATGTCTGGAAGGAGGGCCCTGGCAACAAATTTTATTGAACTTGCTGAATGAATATGCAGCCGGGATTGCATACTGCTGATTTAGAAATAAAACTACTTTAATATCTGTTCTAATCTTGGAGATAAGGTCATGTCATATATAGGAGCAGGATAGAAAATGGAGTTAGGTCTATTTGGTTGGAATGACACATTGACCAAGCTCTTACTCTGTTCTAGTTAAGTTACTTAACCTTGGTAAAGGTTAAAGTTTCCTTACCTTTAAAATATGGCTGTTAGTTATTTAATAGATTTTTGTAAGGATTGGATGTGAACAATGTGTCCATAAGTAAAGCATCTGCTATATGCCCAGCACAGTGTGGACACTCAGTAATACTATGGTAGTTACCACCATTTTTTTTTTTTAACTAAAATGCTTTGTTGGGCATTTTAAGGCTACTTTTCGAGGCAAGCTTAGAGATGTGAAGATGAGCACACATCAACCTAAAGTGGTCAGCACAATAGACCACCTTGTCATACTGCAAATATGTAAAGAAATCACAGCCAGATTCAGTCTAAGTGTATGTGTCTTGGAAGTCTTAGGATGGATAAATTACCTTTACTGCAAAAGATGCTCCTGCAAGTGTTGTTAAAACTCTCTAGAAGAAATGTCAATAAAAATTCCCAGGTAGTATTTTGCACTTAAACCAACAGCTGATTCTCAACAATCACCTAGAAAATGTGGGCCTGGCTGTGTCTACTTGGCTGCCAAGAAGCACAGTCAGTTATATCACAATATAATTGCCCCAAAGGTCCAAACCTACAGTTTTATCAGGCAGGGTTTGATTGTTCATGCTCATGTTTCACAGGAGAGGGAGAGGGAAGTGAGTTCTGTATTGCTCTCTCTTCTGCTAGTCTAGACGTTGGCTGTGACTTTAAGAGTGAACAGAGACAGAAGGGCAGCAGTGCAGAGCAGCCTGGCCTAGGCCCTGACACAACTTCTAAACCGTTTAAGGCTGGAAATGCATGCCCTGCTTATACTGCGCTCCTTTATTTATTTGGGGAAAATACTTACGGGGACTTGAGATAAGGCTGTGCCCTAAACACATACATCTTGCCTTTTTACAGTTAGTATATTGTAGAGATCACGGCAAATATTAGTGTTTACTGTTCTTAGACTCACATCTGGCTCTGGGCCAGCCACCAATCCCGTCTCAATCTCAGTTTCCTGAGCTGCAAAGTAAAGGAATAGAATACACACATTATCATGTTCTCCTGGTGATTAAATGAGGAGAATATGTAGATAAATAGCTGAGAAAAGAAGAGAAACTAAAGGCAAAGGAGAGAAGGAAAGATATACCCATGTGAATTCGTCCACAATGCAGGAGACCTGGGTTTGATCCCTGGGTTGGGAAGATCCCGTGGAGAAGGGAAAGGCTACCCACTCCAGTATTCTGGCCTGGAGAATTCCATGGACTGTATAGTTCATGGGATCACAAAGAGTCGGACATGACTGAGCAACTTCACTTTCACTTGCACCCATCTGAATGCAGAGTTCCAAAGAATAGCAAGGAGAGATAAGGAAGCCTTCCTCAGTGATCAGTGCAAAGAAATAGAGGAAAACAATAGAATTGGAAAGACTGGAGATCTCTTCAAGAAAATTAGAGATACCAGGGGAACATTTCATGCAAAGATGAGCACAATAAAGGACAGAAATGGTATGGACCTAACAGAAGCAGAAGATATTTCAAGGAGATGGCAAGAATACACAGAACTCTACAAAAAAGATCTTCATGACCCAGATAACCACGATGGTATGATAACCCACCTAGAGCCAGACATCCTGGAATGAAAAATCAAGTGGGCCTTAGGAAGCATCACTACAAATAAAGCCAGTGGAGGTGATGGAATTCCAGTTGAGCTATTTCAAATCCTAAAAGATGATGCTGTGAAAGTGCTGCACTCAATATGCCAGCAAATTTCTAAAACTCAGCAGTGGCCACAGGACTGGAAAAGGTCAGTTTTCATTCCAATCACAAAGAAGGGTGATGACAAAGAATGTTCAAACTACCACACAATTGTACTCATCTCACACGCTAGTAAAGTAATGCTCAAAATTCTCCAAGCCAGGCTTCAACAGTACGTGAACCGTGAACTTCCAGATGTTCAAGCTGGTTTTAGAAAAGGTAGAGGAACCAGAGATCAAATTGCCAACATTCGCTGGATCAGAAAAAGCAAGAGAATTCCAGAAAAATATCTACTGCTGCTTTATCAATTATGCCAAAACCTTCCACTGTTTAGATCACAACAAACTGTGGAAAATTCTTCAAGAGATGGGAATACCAAACCACCTTATCTGCCTCCTGATAAATCTTTATGCAGGTCAGGAAGCGACAATTAGAACTGGACATGGAACAACAGACTGGTTCCAAATTAGAAAGGAGTATGTCAAGGCTGTATATTGTCACCCTGTTTATTTAACTTATATGCAGAGTACATCATGAGAAATGCTGGGTTGGATGAAGCACAAGCTAGAATCAAGATTTCTGGGAGAAATATCAGTAACCTCAGATATGCAGATGACATCACCCTTATGCCAGAAAGTGAAGAGGAAGCCTCTTGATGAAAGTGAAAGAGCAGAGTGAAAAAGTTGGCTTGAAACTCAACATTCAGAAAACGAAGATCATGGCATCTGGTCCCATCACTTCATGGCAAATAGATGGGGAAACAATGAATGGAAATAGTGACAGACTTTATTTATTTATTTTTTTGGCTCCACAATCACTGCAGATAGTGACTGCAGCCATAAAATAAAAAGACACTTGCTCCTTGGAAGAAAAGTTATAACCAGCCTAGACAGCATATTGAAAAGCACAGACATTATTTCACCAACAAAGGTCCATCTCATCAAAGCTATGGTTTTTCCAGTGGTCATGTATGGATGTGAGAGTTGGACTATAAAGAAAGCTGAGCACTGAAGAATTGATGTTTTTGAACTGTGGTGTTGGAGAAGACTCTTGTGAGTCCCTTGGACTGCAAGGAAATCCAACCAGTCTGTCCTAAAGGAAATCAATCCTGAATATTCATTGGAAGGACTGATGCTGAAGCTGAAACTCCAATACTCTGGCCACCTGATGCGAAGAACTGACTCATTGGAAAAGACACTGATGCTGGGAAAAATTGAAGACAGGAGGAGAAGGGGACGACAGAGGATGAGATGGTTGGATGGCATCACTGACTTGATGGACATGAGTTTGAGTAGGCTCCAGGAGTTGGTGATGGGCAAGGAAGCCTGGTGTGCTGCAGTACATGGCATCCCAAAGAGTCAGACACGACTGAGCAACTGAACTGAACTGAACTGCTCCTTGGAAGAAAAGCTATGGCCAACCTAGGCAGCATATTAAAAAGCAGAGACATTACTTTGCCAACAAAGATCTGTCTTGTCAAAGCTATGGTTTTTCCAGTAGTCATGTATGGATGTGAGAATTGGACTATAAAGAAAGCTGAGCACCAAAGAATGGATGCTTTTGAACTGTAGTGTTGGAGAAGACTCTTGAGAGTCCTTTGGACTGCATGGAGATCAAACCAGTCCATCCTAAAGGAGATGAGTCCTGAATATTCTTTGGAAGGACTGATGCCAAACTAAAGTCCATCACCAACTTGATGGACGTGAGTTTGAGTACTCTCTGTGCATTGGTGATGGACAGGGAAGCCTGGCGTGCTGCAGTCCATGGGGTCACAAAGAGTTGGACACGACTGAGTGACTGAGCTGAGATGTAGATAGCATTTATTAAATGTATGCTATGTCCTCTTCACTGTTCTAAGTGTTTTGCATGTTGTAAGTATTAACATGTATTAAATTACAATCATCTGTAAAGTAGATTCCTTTTAGAGAGGAGGAAACTAAGGTGGGGAGTGGTTGAAACAGTTTTCCCAAGGTCACATCACCAGAAAGGGAGCTGTGATAAGTTTGGCTTCAGGCTTGTGCTATATGTACTATACACTGTGCTCTTTTGCAGAATGCATATGGTCAGTATAGTGCTTGCTCCTCTACCTGGCTTCCTCTGATAGGTTCCAATCTGAAATAGATGTGCCACGGCAACCGTGGTACACATAATAAGTATTTCCCAAGGTCTCACTGATAAATTAAGTAATTAAAAAGAGTACTAAGGGTCCAGGCCTTCCCTGATGGCTTACTGGTAAAAAATCCACCTGCCAATACAGGAGACATGGGTTTGATCCCTCAGTCGGGAAGATCCCCTGGAGAAGGAAATGGTAACCCACTTCGGTATTCTTGCCTGGAGAATTCCATGGATATAGAAGCCTGGTGGGCTACAGTTAATAGGGCTACAAGAGTTGGACATGACTTGGTGACTAACCACCACCACCCAAGGGTCCATATAAGTTTTGTCTAGTAATGGATTTGTATTGAATTGTTTTTTGACACTTCACTTGCAAAGAAATCTCAGTGGCTCTGTCTGGCCAAGTTCTCATTCAGGGTTCATAGTAGTCAGGTTCCAGACACCCTTTTCAACCTTATTATACCTCTGCTGTTTACCTTGCTAGTATAAGTTCTCGCAAGGACAGACTTTAGTGTTGTCTTTGTATGCCTCGTTCTTAGGAGGAATCTAAATAATTTAGATTGAGTGACGGTGAGTCATCATGAATTGCTACCCTGTTCCCATGTACAGTCTAAATGTAGGCACAGCCACTCCTTGGCTCTGATGGTTTCCTTAGTCCAGAGCCCCATCCTCCATAATCTCACATCCTAGTCTTGACACCAGCTAATGTGTTAAAAGTCACAGTTTCACTGGTATCATCTTGTCTTTTACTAAAATGACCCTGCTAGGCTGCCACTAATTTGGCTTAAGTTTTAGCTGTTTTTCTTATGAGGTTGGTGGATTTTCATTCATTTGTCCACGCTTCACTGTCTTCATTAGTAGATTTTGCCAATTTATACATTAAAATAAAAGAACCCTATTTTACTGGCAAGTTAATATAGGAGTGGAGGTTTAAAAAATACTACTGTCAAATCTAACTTATATTGCTTATCTAGGAGGGTGCTTCTTAATGCTTAAAACTTGCTTTATTAAAGAGAAAGGATCTAAGATTTATTTTGCACCCACTGGTCCTAACAATGTAGTAAGAACTTTTGTTATTGCTCTTGATTTTGAAAAGTTGAAAAAGGAATAAAACTTGGTAAGAGCCAGGCTTTGATGTCAGCAACATCTGGTTGTGAATTCTGGCCCTCAAACCCTTCTGCTGTATGATCTTGGTGCTGGGGGGAATCTCTTAATCTCTCTAAATTTGTCTTACCTGTGAACAGATATGATATCCCACATTTGATATTTGTGACTGAGCATGCAGCACGTGCATTATCATCAAGACTGTCACATAGATGAGGAAAGGGAAGCCCAGGGACATGAATTCTGGCTCTCCAGCTTCCAGTCCAATGGAAGGACTGCACTGCTTCGGCCGCTCTGAACTTGGGCATGAACACGTGACTTTCATGGGACAATGAAATGGGAGGATAAACGCTGTGTCTCCCTTTCACTTTTCTCCAGAAGCAATAAGAGCCAATGCTCAATTCACCATGTCTGTTCTCCCTGCTTCTGCAAGCATGGCAAGCATAGAGATGGAATTCTCTTGGCCTGGGTTGATGGTGGAAAAGCCAGGTATCCCATGATGCATGTAGGATGAGTGACAAGGACTTTGTTGTTTTAAGCCACTGATTTGGGGGTGTGAATGAATTCTGGTATAAAAACCAGTAAGAACAACAACATCATCACAAACAAACAAAAAAACAACCAGAACTTCACCTTGTTTTAGATTTAGAAACCCTCAGAGGAATTTTTATTAAGGCTCTGTTAAATGTGAGAGGTTTGTTGTTTGTGGAACTCAAAAAGTTACCGAAAGCTTTCATAGCAAGTGAACTCAGGGTTGAGCTTAAATGATCAAAAATGTGCTAATGAATATTTACAAAACAAATCCATATATTTACTTTTGTGAAAGACTAAAATGTAAAGTTCTTAGAAGGAATAAACAAGAGCAAGGGGAATAGAAAGAGGATGCATGGGACAGGGTTTAGAAAGAGATATTTAAATACTGCCCTTTGTTTCATATAAATCTCTGCTCTGGTGTTATTCTAGAATACTGAATACTAAAAGCTGTTTTCTCCCCTTAGGAAAATATCAACATCGATGAGGCCTCCAGATGCCTGGTGAAACATATACTTGCCAATGAGTGTGACCTGATGGAGTCCATTCAGCCTGACATTGTGAAGCCACATCTCACATCGCCCAGGGTTGTCAGCTGCTCCAGCTGTTCCAAATCCTAGTAGGCTTCTGTGCTGGAGTATGGTGGGAGGAATCCAATCATCTCATGAATTGCGTCTCAAATCCTACCATCTTGGATAAATGTCAGGATGGGGATACACCTGGGGCAAGCCAAAGACCTATGCCTGTAACTTTCTTTCCTCCAAGAGAAATAGCAAATGTTCCTTTTTATGTCTGCCCCCCCACCCCACCCCCGCACAGCATCAGCACAGTGTTTACAAGCTTTTAAAATATTTAGTCTGTTACAAAATTCTGTCTTGTAGCTGACCGTAATTCTGCACAAACAGAGTTGGCCCTATTATTGGCGTCTTTGGGTCAGCCAGGGCCTCAGGTCTGAAAGAGAAAGGGGACAAGAACAGACTAGCTGTCAAGTTAAGCGCTGGCTTTCACTTTGCCCCTGGTGTCTTTGTCCAGACCTCAGTACATCCTCTGCTGCTCTGACAGGCCTATTAAGTAGAAGCTGTCCTTTCTCCAGAGATGACCTTCATTCTCAGCGGACCTGGAGTTGTCTCTGATTTAGCTCTTCAGAGTCGTGGACACAGGCTTCCTGTGCTTTCGTTGCTTTTATTGTCAATTGCCGTGCCCTGAATGTTGGTTTCACTGAAAACTTTATGAAAAGACCTCCCCTGGTACGTGCCTTTCTGTTCGCTTTCTCTAACACCCGAGCTGTGGGACTCTTCTGTATGTGTAATATATATTATATATATTTTCACAAGTGAAAAATAAAACATGAAAAGATGCTGTTTCCTTATTTCTGCAAATGCTTCAAGTTTCTCAGTATTCTGAACTTTTTTTTCTTTTTTTGACTGTGTGTCCATTGTTCTCTCGACCCATTTCTAAAATGTAATTTCAAAAAAGGGATGTGAGGGACGCACTTAAAGGAAGGGTACTGTTAAAACTGAGATGAGTCATGCATCTCGTCTGTATCTACAGTTCATATTGGCATGTAGGCCAAGAGTGCAAGCAGTGTACCTACACAACTTTTGGTTAAGCAGAGGAATATATTTTCATATATTCTGGCCAGGAAAGCTGCCAAACCAATCAACATAGAGAGAAACAGCTAAAACACGCGTGTTGATATCTTGCTTTGTACGATGTTTGTGGTACAGGTATGGTGCAGGTAGCTACCGCTCTTGAAGGGCATTAGTTTTCATTGGTGTTGATAATATACTCATAGGAACTTGGTAACAGATTTTTTTTTGGGGTGTCCTACCCATATTATCTTGGCATTCATTGTCTCCATAAATACCGACCACACCGCTTCCTATTATTCGTGTTTGTGATCCTTTCCCTAAGGGCATTCTCTGGCCCCTGGAACTCTTGACCCATGAGGCAGGCAGGCCAGTGAGTTAATATCTCCAGAGCATCCCTGAACCAATGACAGCAGGGATTGGGGGATAAATACTTTAGGTTCTTTTTCTTTCAGGAAGACCAGTTCTGAGCATGCTCTCTGCAGTCTCTTAGACACCCCCAGTGGGATTAATAGATCTTGGTTCTCATAGGGGAGACCTTCCCACTTGCCTCATCCTTTATGGTCTTCATTTCATCCTTATTGGCTTTCATCTTTATTAACTCCATTTCCTTCTTTCCTCACCGCCTCACTCTTCTACAAGTGCTTCCTGGGTCACTTTCTAGATAAGTTACTTTCACGCAAATCCTTCTTTCAGGGTCTTATGGTAGAAACCAAAACCTGCCCAAGTTAGTTGGGATAGAAGTGGTTTAGGAAGCTGAGGCTTGACACGAGCTTTTGAACTGAATGACTCACTACCTAGGTGGTAGCAAGGAACCCCTTACTGGTGGATAATATGGGGGAGCCAATCCCTGGCCAGTTATAGCATCATAATTACTAAGAGTCTCATCAGGTAGATTGAGATAGAATACAGTCGAAAGTAAATTTTATGTTGCTCTTGTGTTGGAAAGACGTGATTGCAGAGTTTATTAACTTCTATGAAACTCTATAGGGAAAAAAAAAAAAATTACAGGCTTGTGTCAGTTAACACTTGACTCGAGATTTGGTGTAAAAATTTAAAGACTTCCAACCAACAATCAAAGTGACCCTCACTTCCTTCAGCCCCAGGATAGGCCATGCTGAAAATCAGGCCTAAGATTTGATTTTAGGAAAAGAAAACTATAATGGAGGCTACGTTCACAGAGCTAGCAAGGCTTCTCCACTAAAATCAGGGTCTTTATAGGGAAAGAGTCAGACACTGAGACATGCGAGGAAACATTTGGGTAGATGTTCTTAAGAGGCTTGAACCCAGAGAGTCTTCTGAAACTCTGCTCCAGAAAAAGAGGCCCTTACCCTCTCCTGTGGAGAACAGCCGGTTACCACGTTAAAACCCCACCTCAGCAGGATGTTTTATAAGGTGATGTTTCCCTTCTCAAGCTCTGCTCCCATCTCCCTTCATTGCTTCTAGACAAATAATTAGGATCAAATCTCAGTATGACTTGAGTGGAAAAGTATGATCCGTGTTTCAAGATGAGATGGATTATTAAGCAAGTGAACTATTGAACCTGGCTAATGATTGCTTCTAGGAATCAGGAGGATATTCTGAGGAACTGGTCTTGAGACACTGGATCAGAGAGGACAGAACGTAAGATCAGATAACAATCTATTTGTTTGAGAGCACTCTTATGTGGGTTAATTTTTAACATTCTGGGCAAGTACACCTGGAGCTGATCCCAACGTGCTACTGGAATAGCCCTTAAAAGCTTGGAAATGATGTTGGCCTAAAACAAACGATGTGGTTATGCCAGAACCACCTTGGCAAAGCACTGGAGAAGAGTTCCAAGGTCTCGGAGAGGTGGGCATGTTATAATGTATTTATTTTGTAATGTCAAAGAAACTACCAGCTGATTATGTTCCCCAGGAGAGCCCAGATGACGTTCGCTTCACTAGAACAATAAGGTTGTTTAGTCACTAAAGTCACGCCCAAATCTTTTGTGACCCCATGGACTGTAGCCCTCCAGGCTCCTCTGTCCATAGGATTTCCTGGCAAGAAGACTGGAGTGGGTTGCTGCTTCCTTCTTCAGGGGATCTCCCCCACCCAGGGATCAAACTCACATCTCCTGCATTGCAGGTGGGTTCTTTACCACTGAGCCACCAGGGAAGTCCCCCCAAACCAATAAGGCATATCCCCAAAAGAGGGATGCCAACTTCAGTGAGAAGGTCAGTGGTGCCTGTTCCCCATAATCCATTCTTGAGACTGCATGGTTCAAAATGTGGTTGTACTATTAAGTGATACTGTGTATGTAGTGCTGAGTCCTAGATAGCTAGCATCAAAGGGGAGAACAAAGCCTTCCACCATCACTTTAAATAATCCACTTAAGAAAGTGGGCTTCCTGTCCTACTGTGTAGCCCAGGGAACTATATTCAATGTCCTGTGATTAGCCATAATGGAAAATAATATAAAAAAGAATGTATGTATTTATAACTGAATCACTGTGCTGTATGGCAGAAATTAACACACATTGGAAATCAACTATGCTCCAATAAAATAAATTGAAAAAAAAAGAAAAAGAAAGTGGTCTTCCCCTTTTTATAGCTTCAGGTTTTGCTGAGTTAGAACTCTTGATAGTTCTACCAGGGGACACAGTAAACCTACGACTTCGGCTGCAGCCTGATCATTCTTGGCTCTTATGCCCAGTGGCCAGCAGTCAGAGAAGGCAGTTACTATATGGACAAGGGTAATTCATCCTGATTGTGACGAGGCCATAGAGTTGTTGCTAAATAATGGAGCAGGAAGGAGTATGTCTGGAAATCATGGGACTCACTGGCCTGCATCTTGATGCATCCCTGGTGAGAAAACGAGATGGCAGTTGCAGCTACAACATCTTGATGAGGACAAGCAACCAGGGACTCATCCTCTAAGGGCTCAAAGACTGAGTCACTTCACCACACGATGAACCAGACTAGAAGCAGCTTGGTCTAGGGAATGGAAGTAATAAAGGAGGGAAATGATGAATATCAGTTATGGCTTCAAGATTAACTACAGCAGGAGACTACAGCCTTCCTGTTTTAAGTTCTCTCTTTCTTGGTCTCTCTTTTGGAACTATAACAAGTGATCTAAAAGAAAATATCAGTGAAAAGACAGAATGAACTTGACCTGCAATGTGAGTGAATCTGGGTAATGCATGCAGTGGGCTATGGTAGACCATAGCAGAGGAAAGACGGATGGCAGGAGGTGAAGGGGCGACAGAGGATGAGATGGTTGAATGGCCTCATGGATTCAAAGGACTTGAGTTTGAGCAAACTACGGGAGATAATGAAGGACGGGGAAGCCTGTGTGCTGCAGTCCATGGGGTCACAGAGAGTCAGACACGACTGAGCGACTGAATAACAACAACAGAAGCAGAGGAAGTGAACAATCCATTGCAGTCCCCTGACATCCCCCCAATTCTACCTTAAAATGGTCTTTAGGTGCATGAAGCATATTTGTCTCGCACGTTGGACAGATGGGAGTGCTAGAGTTAATGCCTTCAGGAGCAGCCTCATCTGAGACTAACGTAAACTGGTAGATAAATACTTCAGCGTCCCCACCCCTCAGGTGGGATTCACCTGAGCCTTGCTGTATTTACTCAGAGATGCTCAGCGCAGCTGAGTCAAGTTTCACTCAGTGCAACCTGCGCGTTATCACACCCTTTTTTTTCCTTTCCTTCCCAGTCTCACTGCTCCTCTATCAATGCTCCCAAAGATCACCTCCCCGTTCAGAGATTTTCATGTTTGATTGAGTTACAGTTGCCAGTGGCTCTTAAAATGCCTGAGCATCGAGACAATAGCCCTTATTACCATGCAATCGCTAGTCCACTGCTTTTGTATTTAAACATGCACTGAAATGTGATGTTTAAGATATGCATGGTAAGATCAGAACTAAGTATAATAACCCTCATCCATCCCAGAAAGTTGTTATGTGTACTGTCTGCAAAATGAATATTCATGGATTCCTTCTCTCCCTTGACGAATATTCATTGAACAATGACTGTATCCCCATACTTGGCTGGGCCCTGTTGTGGACATGTGAATAACTAAGTCATGGTCTCAGATCTTAAAGTGTTATGATCAGCTAGGAGACACAAACATGTAAATAATTCACCATGAGTCAAGAAAGAAGTCAGATGTCCAACCCAAGACATCTCTTCTGAAAACATGATTTATTTCTAAATGCAGAAGCTGCAGCTCCAAATGTATTTAAGGAAACAGAATATACGTGCCTACATACATTCTTCCTGGGACACTGGGATCTAGCCACTTTAGACTACTTTGTTCAGCTAGCTCTCCCTGCTGTCTGCAATATTCCTTTCCTTTCTTTGTGTGGAAATCCTACCCATTCCTTAAAGATGAACACTATGGCACAGACTTTTAGTCTCGCCTATCTCTTGAGTGCATGGTAAGTCGAGTCAGTCGTGTCCAACACTTTGTGACCCAATGGACCATAGCCCACCAGGCTCCTCTGTCCAAGGGATTCTCCCGGCATGAACACTGGAGTGGGTTGCCATGCCCTCCTGCCGTTCCCTACCCAAGGATTGAACCTGAATCTCTTATGTCTCATGCATTGGCAGGCGGGTTCTTTACCGCTAGCACCACCTGGGAAGCCTGTCTATCTCTGTAAATGACGCCAATTTTCTTGTAATTTGCACAGCTCTTGATTGATTCTATCATCAACACTCATATACCGCTTTATAGTGCTGTATCAACTTTTATTTATAGAACACATTCTATAGGACAATCACTGATGTGCAACTTTATTATGCCATTCAATTCCCATGGCAACGCTACACAAAAGTATTCATCTCCTCATATTATATATGGAGAAATTGAAGTACACAGATATTGAGCAATTTGCCAAAGCTCACACAGAAACCAACCGGCAAAGCAAGGACTCCAACCCAGCAGCTTAATTCCAGCATGCTTTAAATGGGTGAAATGTGCGGTGTGCAAACAAATAGGAATAAAACTGTGACAAGAAAAAAAGTAAGGCCATAGGAGAAAGCAGCATGAGATTATTGTTTCCCCCACTGCAATACATTAGTGGCATTATGGAGCATAGTCCTGGCGTTTTTCCACAGGACGAAATCCTAGGAATCCTTTATACCACTATCGTCATCTACCTATTTTTTCATCACTTCTCCATTCATGACTCACACTCGGATGTTGGAACTAGCATTATACATGGGTTTAAATTTAGATACATCTCAGTTTTTTTCTGTCTGAAAATATTCTTGGCTTTCTGGGATCCCCAAGCACCACACAACTCCCCAGTACTGTAAGAGAAGAGAGCATGAGAAATCTCAATAAACAGGTCAGAAGTGCTGATGAACTAGTCAAAGTAACTCTCAAAGATGAGGGCAAATGCCTCTGAGGAGCAAATGAACAGTATTTCACTGCATTGACGAGTGAAATTTTCCGTTTCAACAAACCCACTTATTTTGTTCAATCTGATAGTTTCTCAAATTAAAAGATGCTTACTCCTTGGAAGAAAAGTTATGACCAACCTAGACAGCATGTTAAAAAAAGAGACATTATTTTGCCAACAAAGATCTGTCTAGTCAAAGCTATGGTTTTTCCAGTACTCATGTATGGTTGTGAGAGTTGGACTATAAAGAAAGCTGAAGGCCGAAGAACTGATGTTTTTGAACTGTGGTGTTGGAGAAGACTCTTGAGAGTCCCTTAGACTGCAAGGAGATCCAACCAGTCCATCCTAAAGGAAATCAGTCCTGAATATTCATTGGAAGGACTGATGCTGAAGCTGAAGCTCTAACACTTTGGCCACCTGATGCAAAGAACTGACTCATTTGAAAAGACCCTGATGTTGGGAAAGACTGAAGGCAGGAGGAGAAGGGGATTACAGCGGATGAGATGGTTGGATGGCATCACTGACTCAACAGACATGAGTTTGAGTAAACTCCAGGCATTGGTGATGCACAGGGAAGCCTGGTGTGCTGCAGTCCATGGGGACGCAAAGAGTCAGACATGACTGAGTGACTGAACTAACTGATAGCTTCTCAGAATGTTAATATTCAGGCACAGGCTTTAGTATATACGTACTTCCCCGGTGGCTCAGTGGGTAAAAAATCCACCTGCAATTCAGGAGACATAGGAAACGCTGGTTTGATCCCTGGGCCAGGAAGATCCCCTGGAGGAGGAAATGGCAACCCACTCTAGTATTATTGTCTGGAAAATTCCATGGACAGAGGAGGAGCAAAGAGTCAGACACGAATGAGCACACGGCATGCAAGTGCGGTATGCTCACTGAAACTGTCATTGTAGACATAAAATTCTGAAATTCAAAACTCCAGCTGGCCCAGATTATGCTTTCTATTGGGACAAAGTTTGTTTCAAAAGAGCTTAGAAAAACCTGATGAAAGTTTTGTTTTAATGTGAAATATCAAAGAGTTGCTATTACTTCTAATACAATACAATGTGTATGTTCTGTTCCATCTTCAGCTGAACTTTTAAGAAATTACCTTATGCCAGATGTGTAACATCAATCAGTTTGCATTCATTGAACAAACAGATATCATACGACGGCTTGAGCAAGTTGCTGTGCATTTAAGTAGAACACATGTTAAGGTCTCTACTAAAATGCGGAGTACTTAATATATGTTAGTTTCTTTCCTTTCTCTGTGATAGTTGTTGTCATGGAAACATGAGGAATAAAAGTCATGGGTCCCTGCTCTTTAAATTTGATCTTTTCTTGGGGAGAGTAATGAGACAGGCAAAAGATACCATTACAGATCAAGAAATGAAGATGGTTTCTGTTTCCACTACATAAAGAGTCCTCATTTTTATTTCACTTTTATAGTAATTATTAATAGTTATCATTTATTGCTCAGTTCTATACTGTAAGTTTCAAATGTAATGTCATTTCATCATCACTACCACACTATTGGGGGGAGAGTGATTTCACATTTTATGGATAAGAAAAGAGAATGATAAAAAATAATATGCATATGTATTATGTGATTCCGGCAGGATTTCTAGTCAACACATCTTCCTTTATGTCCTCCCAATCAAAGGCCCTCATCCCTCCAGGCTAAAGTGACAGATTTAGAGAGGAGCCTGTGATCCAACCGACCCACAGAATCCTCTCCCATGCTTCCTGCCACTTCCCATCAGTGCTTTCGGAAAGGGGGCCACAGGGAATTGCCATCATTTTCTCACCCATGTAACATGCGACAGATGACAGTTAGATGAGCCATAGTGGCTCAGATGGTAGAGAATCCGCCTGCAGAGCAGGGGACTTGGGTTCAGTCCCTGGGTCTGGAAGATGCCCTGGAGAAGGGCGTGGCTACCCACTCCAGTATTCTAGTGCTCTTGCCTGGAGAATCCCATGGACAGAGGAGCCTGGCGGGCGACAGTCCATGGGGTCACGAGAGTCGGACACGACTGAGCGACTCACACTTTCTTCCATTCCATTACACAGAGAGGTGAGGAGGCCACCCTGAGAGAGAGGAGGGTGGAGAGAAGTGGTAGGACTTGGCCCAGCTGTGTATGACCCCTGATTCAAACTTTAACTTGCCGGTTCACACGAAGCAGTAAAATCCTCTTTGGTTTCTTTGTTTATCTGTTTGAGGCATTTTGAATTGCTCTTTTGCCACTTGAAACTCAGACTCTACTGAAAATACAACCACACAATTAACAGTGGTTTTGTAGTCACATATCTGTGTACCGGTCCATGTTTTTTTTTTTTAAACTTTTTTTATTGGTTTATGACATTGTATAAGTTTTATGAATATAATATTATAGTTTTACTTCTACACTATAGCATGCTCGTCAGAGAAGGCAATGACACCCCACTCCAGTACTCTTGCCTGGAAAATCCCGTGGACGGAGGAGCCTGGTAGGCTGCAGTCCATGGGGTCGCTAAGAGTCGGACACAACTGAGCGACTTCACTTTATTTTTTCACTTTCATGCATTGGAGAAGGAAATGGCAACATTCCAGTGTTCTTGCCTGGAGAATTCCTGGGACAGGGGAGCCTGGTGGGCTCCCGCCTATGGGGTCGCACAGAGTCGGACACGACTGAAGCGACTTAGCAGCAGCAGGAGCATAGCATGCTCATTACCAAAAGTTTAGATTCCATTTGTCATCGTACAGCTGATCCCCTTACCCGTGCCATCCTGCTGTCCCCCTTCTCCTCTGATGATCACTATTCTGTTCTCTGTATCTATATGTTGGTTCTGTTCCTTTATTTTAATTATTTTAAATTTCACAAATGAGTGACCTCATACTGTAATCTTATTTCTCCAGCTGGTCTATTTCCCTTCGTGTAATAACCTCAAGGTCTATCCATGCCGTTGCAAACGGCAAGATTTCTTCTTTTTTATGGATGATTCATATTATATTTTATACACACACACACACACACACACACACACACCACATCTTTATTTGTTCACCCATTGATGGGCACTTAGGTAGTTCCTATATCTTACTTGCAGTAAATAATGCACTGATGAGCATAGGGGAGAAGATAACTTTTTAAATTAGTGTTCTCACATTCTCTGGAATCACATAGTAGCTCTATTCTTAATTTTTTGAGGAATCTTCATACTGTTTTCCATACTAGCTGCACCAATTTACATTCCCACCAAAAGTAGGTGAGGATTCCTTCAGGTGTCTAAAGTTTACTTATAATAATAGATCTCACGTAAAAAGGAGATTTTTATAAGCATTGGAGGCTTTACCTCAAATATTCTACTAGTAGGGAAATAGGTAGAGTCATGACTGACGGAAGAACAATGTTTTATGTTAATAGTAACTAAACAGTCAGTATCCCCAAAGTAAATAGGTAAATAGTGACAAGGGGCTTATAGATTAGAAATAAAGCATACAAATGTTTTTTGGGAATCGATGACATTGTGAAATTACTGCAGATGAGTTCTAATAGGCATAATATACCACTTGTAGTATTTAAATTAATATTTTGAAATTAATATAAAAACACTTTTTCTTAAATTGTAATTTAAATTGGAATTTGGGATTAACAGATACATGCTACTAACAAGGACACTAACAAGGATCTACTGTATAACACAGTGAACTATATTCAATATCTTGAAATAATCTAAAATGGAAAAGAATCTGAAAAAGATTGTATATATATTATATATTTATTATATATGTATATACATAACTGAATCACTTTGTTGTACACCTGAATCATTGTAAATCAACTATGTACACTTCAATAAAAAATTAAATTTAAAAATGCTTTAACCAGATGGTATTTGCAAATCAAGAATCAGGAGACAGTTATTACTGAAATTTCATAAAGTAAGTTCTGGAAATCTCTATTTTACAGAGAGAGAGAAAAAGAACATTGAGAGGAGTCCAAAAAACATGGAAAATAAAAATTTTGTGAAAGTGCAAAATAGTGTGGGATCATGGACCCTCCCCGAAGAAGCATGAGAAGGAATTTGATAAATGACTCAAATTCTGGTTAACTTTAATAAAAGTGATATTCAGTTATCCCCTTTAGCAAAGGAAAAAAATGAGAGGACAAAGATTAAGTTACATTCAGAAGTGCTTTGTTTGGACATAGCACACAAAGAACCATAGGGAGTTTGTGGAGGAACACAATCACTTGACTATGACAAATAAATTAATGCTAAATCATAAGAACTGAAAAGCTACCATCAGTTCAGTTCAGTCGCTCAGTCGTGTCTGACTCTTTGCGACCCCGTGGACTGCAGCACACCAGGCCTCCCTGTCCATCAGTAACTCCTAGAGCCTACCCAAACTCATGTCCATTGAGTTGGTGATACCATCCAACTATCTGATCCTCTGTCATCCCCTTCTCCTCCCGCCTTCAATCTTTTCCAGCATCAGGGTCTTTTCAAATGAGTCAATTCTTCACATCAGGTGGTCAAAGTATTGGAATTTCAGCTTCAGCATCAGTCCTTCCAGTGAATATTCAAGACTGATTTCCTTTAGGACAGACTGGTTGAATCTCCTTGCTGTCCAAGGGACTCTCAAGAGTCTTTTCCAACACCACACTTCAAAAGCATCAATTCTTTGGCACTCAGCTTTCTTTATAGTCCAACTCTCACATCCATGAGAGATGACTACTGGAAAAACCATAGCTTTGACTAGACAGACCTTTGTTGGTAAAGTAATGCCTCTGTTTTTTAATATGCTGTCTAGGTTGGTCATAGCGTTACTTCCAAGGGGCAAGCGTCTTTTAATTTCACGGCTGCAGTCACCATCTGCAGTGATTTTGGAGCCCCCCAAAAATAAATAAATAAAAAGCTACCACAATAAATTATTATTTAAAATGCTACTTATTTAGTAACTACACTGTGCCCACTACTGTATATATGCTACTTTATCTTCATAACAATGCCACAAGATCATCATTATTAACCCAATTTTACAAATAAGAGTCAACCCAACTTTAGAGGTTAGAGATATTTAAAAACTCTCCCCAACTCACATAGCTAGCAAGTGACAGAGCCAACAGTCAAGCTCAAGACTGGCTGCTGTGACCACATTTTCATCCCACCATAGTTTAGATGGCACCAATTTTTAAGTTGAATATTTATTTTGTGAATGTATCAGTTAAGATTCAGCAAAGAGATGAGAATTCCATGGACAGAGGCTATAATCCATGAGGTCGAAAAGTCAGACACAACTGAGCAACTAATACTTTTACTTATAAAGTAACAGAACAAAGAATATCTAATATAAGGAATTATTAGTGAAAGATATTAATTAAAAAGAAATTAGAAAGAACCCCCCAAAATACCAGAGTCAAAGGTGCAGGGTAAAGCTTCCACTTCTGTGGCTTAGGAAGAGCATCCGAAGCAGGAAAACACTTGGCAGTCTCCCAACTCCCTACCTCTTGACTCCAGCTGTGATTCAGACCTTGATGGAGAAGGTATTGCTGAGACCTATAGGCTGGTGATGTTCACTGAGGTGCCTCATGCCAGAGCTGGTGAACAAGAATCCGGTCACTGGGAAGTTGCCTGCTGGGGTACCACTGAAACTCACCAGAGAGCATCTACTACTTGCTTTCCATCACTGCCAATGCTTTCTGGCAAAAAAAACCCCACCCTTTCTGCTGGTAAGGAAGGTGCCCTCTGGCAGTGCACCGTACAAGCAAGAATAAAAGCGCTGATTCCAGGCACAGAATCCCATTCCTCCTCCAGTATTCCTCTAGCAGCCTCCACTGACAAAGTCATATACTGTGCTGTCTGTGAAAAGGGGAGATGTTTACAAACAACCAGATCTAGAATCAAAAAGCTTGGGAAAGAGGGTAGATTTGGAGGACCAAGGCAATACGTTGATAATGGGCACAGTGTATTAATTAGGGTCAGTCATGATAACTGTGAGACCAAAGAACTTTAAGTCAGTTTCACAATAATAATGATCATGACATTGAAATCATGATCAAGAGACTCTACAAGGTTACTCTTCTATAAGCAGAAATTCAACCACAATTCTTCCCTTGTGGACCTCCATCTCCTGGAAGTCTTTTGCTTCTGCAAATGGGAAGAAGAAAACAGGAGATTGAGGACCATGCTTTCAAGCCAGTCCAGTACATCATTATATCACATTTGCCTACAGTGGACTGACCGAAACTTAGAAGATGCCATCTATTTGTAAGAGCAGCTGGGAATGAACCAGAGAAAAAAACAATGGAGAGTGAACATTTGGCTTGTCTCTGCCACATGAGATAACAAATGTTTGCTCTGTCTTATTAGCGGTAACCTTGTATAAGTTGTTATGCCTCTCAGAGTCTTAATGAACTTATGTATCATATAAGATAATGATATTTACCGATAAGAATGCCGCGGGATTTAAAGAAGTATTATATAAAGCACTAAACAGCATGATCAATGCAACTTAGATCCTGCCGTTTAGTATTCAGTACATACTTAGCTATTCAGTAAATATTAGATTCTCTAAATCAGTCATCATCAAGGGTAGAAGAGAGAATGGGTAAGGCATTAAAACCTCAAAAAGATGGTGATAATGGAAAAAATACTTCAACTAATAGTTTTATATTTGGAAAAATAAAATATCTAATATTTTTATAATAGGCATCTCAGAAGATTTAAAAATCCTCACGGATTTGTGACGGTAAGGACTGGAAGATGGGAGTGATACATAGAAGGTAGAGAGGGTACCGGGAGAAGGCCATATCAGAATCTGATGTGTGTTTGTGAGACTAAAAGAAGGAAAGAGAAGAGAGGGATAATGTAACACTGACTGAACAGTCATGTGCTCAGGGAGGGGAGAAACAGTGCCCTAAATGCTCATTAGGTGCCTACCTAAGGAGCATCATCACACCCATTTGGCTTAACTGGTACACTTGAAGTTCAAGACATGAAGCTTGAGTGCTTTTGTTCCGAAATGATATTTGTTGTTCAGTCACTCAGTCATGTTTGACTCTTGCGATCCAATGAATTGCAGCACGCCAGGCTTACCTGTCCTTCGCTATCTCCCGGAGTTTGCTCAAACTCATGTCCATTGAGTTGGTGATGCCATCCAACCAACTCATCCTCTGTTATCCCATTCTCCTTCTTCCCCTTCTCCCTGAAATGATATTACCTACATTCAGATTCCAGCCTTATGACTTAATACTCACTGCCCTTAGAGAATCTATTTAACATCTCTGTGGAAGAGATGGCTAGTTGCCACCTGCTGTTGTCTGAATGTCTGTGTCCATCACCGACTCAGTGGACATGAGTTAAGTAAACTCTGGGAATTGGTGATGGACAGGGAAGCCTGGTGGGCTGCAGTCCACAGGGTCACAAAGAGTCGGACACGACTGAGAGACTGAACTGAAGTGAACTGAATATATATACATATATATATATATAATGTGTTTTTTTTAACTAAACCATTAATACTGGACACCTAATATACTGTCAGTAGCTCTGCCTTTGCACAAGCTGGAATCAAGATTGCCAGGGGAAATGTTAACAACCTCAGATATGCAGATAACAGCACCCTTATGGCAGAAAGTGAAGAGGAACTAAAGAGTCTCTTGATGAAAGTGAAAGAGGAAAGTGAAAAGGCTGGCTTAAAACTCAACATTCAAAAAACTAAAATCATGGCATCTGGTCCCATCAGTTCATGGCAAATAGATGGGGAAACAATGGAAACAGTGACAGACTTTATTTTCTTGGGCCCCCAAATCACTGCAGATGGTGACTGCAGCCATGAAATTAAAAGACACTTGCTCCTTGAAAGAAAAGCTATGACCAACCTAGACAGCATATTAAAAAGCAAAGACATTACTTTGCCAATAAAGGTCTGTCTATTCAAAGCTATGGCTTTTCAAGTAGTCATGTATGAATGTGAGAGTTTGACCATAAAGAAAGCTGAGTGCTGAAGAATTGATGCTTTTGAACTGTGGTGTTGGAGAAGACTCTTGAGAGTCCCTCAGACTGCAAGGAGATCCTACAGTCAATTCTAAAAAAAATCAACCCTGAATATTCATTGAAAGAATTGATGTTGAAGCTGAAGCTCCAATACTTTGGCCACCTGATGCAAAGAACTGACTGATTAGAAAAGACCCTGATGATGGGAAAGATTGAAAGAAGGAGTAGAAGGGGATGGCAGAGGATGAGATGGTTGGATGGCATCACCAACTCGATGGACATAAGTCTGAGCAAGCTCCAGGAGTTGGTGATAGACAGGGAAGCCTGGCGTCTTCAGTCCACGGGGTCACAAAGAGTTGGACAGGGCTGAATGACTGAACTGACTGATGCCTTTAAATAGTGCTACAAAGATAAATTTTCATGCATGCCCATGATCAATTCTTTAGAATAAATTCCTAGTAGCAAAATTGCTGAATCAAAAGTTAAGCAAAATTTTAAAGCAATCTTTATAATTGCTTTTGGAAAGTGTATACAAATTTCTACTCTCATCAGTGATATTTTGAAATATCCAAAGTGCACAATAAGATATGATTATAGCTCCTATTTATATTCACAAGCACAGCAGATCCCCTGCAGAAGGTCTTCCAATGTGTTTGGGGGAAGGGTAGTAAATATATGAATAGAAGAGAAGGCTTTGCTGACACTAAAAACATGTCAGATTACAGCAATGTCACTTTCCATTGGAGATCAGATTAAATTCAAATGTGAGTTTCTTCTCTCTCCCTCTCCTGCAATACCCTTGAGAAAGATTGGTTTGTTCTCTAACAGTCAAAGTATTATGGCAGTAAATAAAAATAAATTTAAGAGAAAACAGGGTTTACTAAGAAGTATTTTGTCTACTTAATAGGTAAAATCTGCAGGCTCTTGCAAAACCTGCTTGCCCATAATACTACTAAAATTAATAAGTTGTCATTGTGTTTTATAGTCAGTATCATAGTACATCTATGGTACCAAAAGTGTTTACAATTTGGACTGCTGAATTATTTTAGTTTGTTCTAAATCCATGGCAATAGAATATACTTCCCCAAACTACTGGCAGAAAGTGAAGAAGAACTAAAGAGCTTCTTGATGAAAGTGATAGAGGAGAATGAAAAAGTTGGCTTAAAACTCAACATTCAGAAAACGAAAATCATGGCATCTGGTCCCAACTTCATAGCAAATAGATGGGGAGACAGTAGAAACAGTGGCTGACTTTAATTTTTTGGGCTCCAAAATCACTGCAGATGGTGACTGCAGCCATGAAATTAAAAGACGCTTACTCCTTGGAAAGAAAGTTATGATCAACCTAGACAGCATATTAAAGAGCAGAGACATTACTTTGCCAACAAAAGTCTGTCTAGTCAAAGCTATGATATTTCCAGTAGTCATGCATGGATGTGAGAGTTGGACTGTGAAGAAAGCTGAGTGCAGAAGAATTGATGCTTTTGAACTGTGGTGTTGGAGAAGACTCTTGAGAGTCCCTTGGACTGCAAGGAGAACCAACCAGTCCATCCTAAAGGAGATCAGTCCTGGGTGTTCATTGGAAGGACTGATGTTGAAGCTGAAACTCCAATACTTTGGCCACCTGATGTGAAGAGCTGACTCATTTGAAAAGACCCTGATGCTGGGAAAGATTGAAGGCAGAAGAGAAGAGAACGACAGAGGATGAGATGGTTGGATGGCATCACCAACTCAATGAACATGAGTTTGAGTGGACTCTGGGAGTTGGTGATGGACAGGGAGGCCTGGTGCTGCGATCCATGGGGTCTCAAAGAGTTGGACACGACTGAGCGACTGAACTGAACTGGAGTGAAACTATGGAGGTTGTTCATACATTAACTTAGCATAAACTAGAATTCTAAAAACAGGATATATACAGGCATGGCAGTTTTCCCCTCAGTATATTCAGTCTATTTTAATTAAAAAGGGAACCAGGTTCTTTGATAGATTAGTGGGACATAAAATATGAAACATCAAGGGTTAGTGAGGTATGCATTATAATTTTAACCGGCCATTTTAAAGTATTTTCTTATGCTATTTCTTGTGGTTTTTTTTCCAGGTTATGCATCATCTCACCATCCTCTTTCATTTCTTTGTTTCCTCAGAAGAATGCTTGTTGTGTTGTATTTAGTTGCTAAATTGTGTCCAACCTTTTTGCGACCCCTTGGAATGTAGCCTGCCAGTCTCCTCTGTCCATGAGATTTCCCAGGCAAGAATACAGGAGTGGGTTGCCATTGCCTTCTCCAGGGGATATTCGAGACCCATTGACTGAACCTGAGTCTCCTGAATTGGCAGGCAGATTCTTTACTGAGCCACCACAGAACCCCCGGAAGAACGCTAGCCTCCTAGAAAACAGTCATTCCGTAAATGCTTCTCAATTTACTTTGACCTTAATTCGGAGTTTACGACATCTGTGAGACTATGCTATCCTCATTCTTGGGGATTTGGGATAGAGGGTGGGGTGAGTTCTTTTATTTGTGTCTGTGTGTGGGGAGGACGGGGCGTGTGTGATTTATCGTTAAGGGAGGCCATCAGAAGTTGCCAGGATTAAATACTTTCTAATAAAACAGCAAGAGTAAAATTCCTAATCACGGAGTTTCTGACTGGATTGAATGAGAGAATTTACTTGAAACAGGGGTTCTCTGGTGGCTCAGATGGTAAAGAATCTTCCCGCAATGTGGGAGACCTCGGTTCCATCTCTGGGTTGAGAAGATCCCCTGGAGGAGGGCATGGCAACCCCATTCCAGTATTCTTGCTTGGAATATCCTCATGGACAAGGGAGCCTGGAGGGCTACAGTCCATAGCGTCGCAAAGAGTTGGATATTACTAAGCACTAAGCATACACAGTTGAAGCAGAGTGTCTAAAATCTTAAACTAAGGACATGCTAGCTATTATTATTCTGATATGTATTAAGATTCACAAGGCAAAAGTCATAACTGGATACTATGTTCAAGGGTCTCTTCTGTGGCAACCATGTATTTAGATTTAGAGAGATTAGAGCCCAACACTCCTATTCTAAGAGGATGTCAAGCCTTGCAAGCGCTGGAGGAGGCTCATTTGGCATACTTTTACATACGCTCCCATTTGTTAACCTCCTAGCTGGGAGCTCAGAGTTTGTGAGGGGTGTGTGTGTGTGTGTGTGTGTGTGTGTGTGTGTGTGTGTACATGCCCACATGTCCCTGCACTGTGTTTTAATTTAGCTATGCTTACACTTTGGCTTCGTTTCCTCTCCTTAGGCAATTCTAACGGAAGGCAATGGAATGTTAATATGATTTAAACAGAATTTCCTGTGTCAATTTGAAGTCCTCTTTCTCCTTCCCTTCATATGATTTCTGAAATGTCACACACACACACACACACACACAACAACTTGAGAGACTCAAGAGGGAATGAATTCTGTGAAAACTGAAAAGCAAAATAATATAACAAAGAAAAGGGTTTCCTTGAACTCTAGAGCATAAAAGTCATTGAGTATTTAATAACAAACCAGATTTTAAGCCCAGTCTATTTTTCATTTTATAGCATTTTAATATATTACACGTAATCAGTTTGCAAAGGAGAAAGTTACATAGACAAATTTCCTATTCTATTGAGATTGCATTTGATTTTTTAGATCAGCTATAATTCTATTTGGCTTTTAATAATCATTAAAACAAATAAAAATGATTAAAGAGCTTTATTTGAAACAAACAAGTAGGGAAGCATTTTCATTTCTATTGTTCAATTCTATGCTCAGTTAAAAACAAAAACAAAGAAAAGATTCAGGATAGAACTAGCTTCTCTACAAAGAATCTATTTTATGACTTTTTTTTTTTAGTTTCATGCCTGTTAAGAAGACACAAATTGAAGATGGACTGTTTTTACACAATGTAGGGGTCTGTTCTCTCTAGGACATGATGGGGATGTCAGGAATAAATATAATACATAGGATGTCCTTAGTCATTAACTGTTAAATCAGGCTTCTAATAGGAGCAGCCCACCGAGGTCAGCTGAAGTGCACACTAATAGCACTGGCCTTGGGTTTGACTCTTCTGTCGCGTCCCAGAGGTGCTTTTGTAAGACATTAGCGAAAGCACAAAGTATAACTTTCTTTCTATATCGTCCCCCAAAGCTAAGTTGCTTTAAAAACATAGAGTGGCGATGTCTTTAGGGTTTTACCCAAGCCATTCATTTTACAAATGAAATTGAAGTTCAGGGAGGTCAGTGACATATGTGAGGTCATGCAACAAGGTAAGATATAGAATAATGGCTAAAAACTACATCTCCACCATTCCCCTAGTAATATTTCCTGCCACTGAGTGTCTATCGGGTACAGGCCATTCCACTCACATTATTTTACTTAATTGCCATCACAAATTTGCAATGTAGATTTAAATTTATGTTTGACAAATACAGGAAACAAGGCTTAGAGAGGGTAATACCTTGCGTGAGGTCACACAAAAGTAAAAATGGGTTCAAATCCAGTTCTGACTCAGCGGGGTGTCCTTCTGGTACACCGCTCTGTCTCCTCCACAACAGCCTCTCTATTCCATCCTGCTCTCTCTAGCTGTTGACGTATCTTTCATTGTGCTTCTGCCTGGTTTGTACTAAATTTCCAATAAGAAGTCAGGCAGGCACTGCAAATAGGAGTATATGTGATACCTATACATTTAAAAATGCATACATATAAAACATACATTATAGAGTAATGTGTATTATCTGCATCTCTAACATTACTGGTCTGTACTGGCTCAGAGCGGGCTCTGGGCAAATGCCAAACGTGCTTAGCCATTCTCCTTGATACATCAAATAGAAAGGCAGGATGACGGCTGTGTAGAGGGGCTGACCACAAAAGAGAGTCCTGAGTAGTGGAGGATTGCCAAAGCGACGCTGTGTTTGTTCAGTGTTTTTTGGATCTTCACTATATTCAATGTTCACAACCAAATATTCCTTTTTTACATAAATAACTCATTATTCATTTATTTACATGAATAGCAACAGAATCAATTTCAGCACAATAGTATT
Organism: Bos grunniens; assembly: GCF_055505025.1. Taxonomy (NCBI): domain Eukaryota; kingdom Metazoa; phylum Chordata; class Mammalia; order Artiodactyla; family Bovidae; genus Bos; species Bos grunniens. Next base: position 44,172,169 of record NC_141193.1, on the reverse strand, counting down.
CAAACTATTGACATCTTAACATCTTAAAGTTAACAGTCTTAAGTATTATCATTTAGAAGGCTTAATAATGCTTTAACATATTTAAAATATTTTGGCTTGTTTGTTTTTTTGCCAGTCTTATTGAGAAATAATTGACATATATCATTGTATGAGTTTAAGGGGTACAGCATAAGGTTTGATTTAATATGCTGTGAAATGATGACCACAAGAGTTTAATTAACATCCAGCATCTTATACAGATACAATAAAAGAGAAAACAACTTTCCCTGTGATGAGAAAAGTTAGGATCTACTCTCTTAATGACTTTCCTTTACATCAAATTATAGTATTAACTATAGTCATCTACACTGTACATTGTATCTCTAGTACTTGTTTATCTTATATCTGGAAGTTTGTATTTTTGACTACTTTCCTCCTATTTTCCCTCCCCCCACCTTCCTGTCTCTGGTAGCCATAAATTGAATCTCTTTCTCTATGAGTTTGGTGAGGTTTTTGTTTTTGTTTTTTTGTTTTTTGGATTTCATCTATAAATGAGATTGTATGGTATTTGTCTTTCCCTGTTTGATATATTTCATTTTGCCTCAAAGGCCCATTCATGTTGTTGTAAATGGTAGGATTAGTATCGCAAATGGTAGGATTCAAGATCCATTCATATTGTTTCAAATGGTAGGACTCCCTTGTCTTTTAAATAGTTGAAAAATATTCCATTTATTATATATATACATTTATTTATATATATTTATATATATTTACATTAAATATATATAAATGATGACCACAAGATGTTAATTAACATCTAGCATCTTATATAGATACAATAAAAGAGAAAAAAAATTTCCCTGTAATGAGAAAAGTTAGGATCTACCCTCTTAAGAACTTTCCTTTATATCACATTATAGTATTAACTATAGTCATCTATATTATACATTATATCTCTAGTACTTGTTTATCTTATATCTGTAAGTTTGTACTTTTGACTATCTTCCTTCCAATATCTGTAAGTTTGTACTTTTTACTTCCTTCTATCAAAATAATTATTATTATATTGTAATAATATATTTTATATATATATACACATATATATATATATATACCACAACTTCTTTATTCATTGATCCATCAGCGGACACTTAGATTGTTTCCATGTCTTGGCTATTATGAATAATGTTGCTATGAAATGAAAGTGCAGATATCTTTTCCAGTTAGTGTTTCATTTCCTTAGGCTATATTCTAGGAAGTGGAATTGCTGAATTGTATGACAACCACTTATTTTACTGATAAGAAAGCTGAGGCTCTGATATTTGAATGTAATTAAGATATCAGCTATTCAGAAACATAATCAGAACTTACCCTCCACCTTCAGAAACCTCTTTGGTCCTTTTCTAATTATCCAGGCTTCTCTTAGTGTAGGAATTTTTTGGGGTTTGGACATGAAGGTTGGCTATGAGAATGTAGAGTCAACGGGGAGATGAAAGCATGAAGGAACTCCAATGCTGTGTGTAGGATTTAATAAATTTGGTCCTGGTGCATTCATCACCTCCCCACTAAACCTTTATGAGAGACAGAGCTGAAGCCACCCTGCAGCCCCCAGCCCTGTGAGGTCGCAGCAGCCCTAGCGTGTCCTGGCTGTGCCTGCAGAGGACTCCATCCCCACCGCCGGCCACTCGTTTCCCTGTGTTCCTGCAGAGCAAGGCACATGCGTTACTCACAGTAAAAGACTGCTTTTCTTTCCAAATTCAGACTTGGCATCATTCCCCCAAAGCTGATGAGCTCTCTGGGGCACAGATGGAGTGGTGTGTTTCTTCCGTTCCCCGCTCACAACCAGAGAGGTGCTGAAGGTGCGCTGACTGTCTGATTGAGCCTGCCCAAACTGTGTGTCTTGAACTGGACTGGAAACACTCTGACCCCTCCAGAATGACAGCCACTTCATGGCCATGGGAATAGGGATGGAAAGAAAAGTCTCCTTTATGTGTAAAACCAAGTCTGTCTTGACTTAGATTGTCCTGTATTTGAAGTTTCTTTGTAGACAATGAATTTCTAAAATATGGGGATCCAGATTTCCTTTTTCTTTCTTGTATTTTATTCATAAGAATTTTTTCTGTTTAAAAATTTTCGCAGGGATAAATTCTGCTTTTTCTTTCAGAAAGACAAAATAACAGACAAAAGAATAGGCCCCTCCTCAACAAGCAAAATAAAAAACCATTTCACCACATTCATACTACTGAAAGATACACTCTGGTGATATTGTAAGATACATATATTTCTAGACTATTTTCTGTGTATACATGTTTTCTTTCCTTTTTAAAAAATTTTAAAATGTGGTATCAAGTTATTTACAGAATGTTACCTTAAATAAGATAATTTCTTCTCTGTACAGAACCTCTTTAAAAAAACAAAAACAAAAACAAAAAAAAACAGGTTTTAAAAGAAAATCTTGCTTCCTTCCTTCACTTTATCCTCACTTTCTTTCTTTACTTCATTACTGTTATTGTAATAGAATTCTTTCTCAAGTGCAATTTATTTATTCAACAAGTTGCCAGCAATTTTGAGTTGCTATGGATCATTTTTTTGTCTTTTGTTTTCTAGAGGTTGCACCCTAATGGTTACTAATGAACAATGTGCAAATAAATATACAAGATGGTCAATGTTAATGAATTTCACAGAGAAAAATAAGGACATGTAAGAGGGAGAGAGAATATTTTGTTGGGGTCCTGTTTGCATAAAATAGTCAAAGAAGTCTTCTATGATGCAGCAACCATTGAGCAGAGACTTAAGCAGAGTTTCAAAGCAAAACTAAATCATGAAAATGTTTGAGAGAAGAAAATTCCAGATGGAAAGAATAGGAAATGCAGAAGCACTGATATTTGCATGTATTTGGAGAGTCCGAAAAAAACCAAAAAAATCTCAAAAAGGCCAGTGTGACTTGAAGATATTGAGCAAAAGGAGAAGAACAGCATAGGAGATAAGAAAGAACTGGGAAGGGAGATGATGCAGTTTTTTTACCTTGCCTTTTAATTGGAATAAGATAGGGAGTGATTGGAGAAGGCAATGGCACCCCACGCCAGCACTCTTGCCTGGAAAATCCCATGGACGGAGGAGCCTGGTGGGCTGCAGTCCATGGGGTCGCTAAGAGTCGGACACGACTGAGCGACTTCACTTTCACTTTTCACTTTCATGCATTGGAGGAGGAAATGGCAACCCACTCCAGTGTTCTTGCCTGGAGAATCCCAGGGATGGCGGGGCCTGGTGGGCTGCCGTCTATGGGGTCGCACAGAGTCGGACACGACTGAAGCGACTTAGTCGCACACTACTGAAGCAACTTAGCAGCAGCAGCAGCAGCAGGGAGTGATTAGACAATATTGAGAAGAAGAGTGGCATGATCTAGTTAGATCTGAAGAAGACCTCTCTGAGGTCTGAATGGAGAAGAGGTTATAGAATCAGAGGCAACAGCAGAGAGACCAGGTAGGAGATCACTATGATGATGATCTAAGGGAGTGATGATGTTGGTGGCAGTGAAGGAAGGTTTGAGTAGAAATGAAAAGGTGTGAAATAGCCAAAGAAGGGAGGAGGATGGCTTGATTAAAAAAATATAATAGTCTGACAGCACAAAAAACTTATTTGAAGCTGATGGTTGTGAATTTAACATAAGGTCAGCCAGTATTGTTGTGCTTCTTTTTCCCAGGCGCATATGCCACGCAGGTTCAGTGAGAGTAGGAAGAGATTTAGATTTAACCTGCGTTGTAATTTAATGCGAAAGTACGACTTAGGAAAAGAGGGACAGTTGAAATCAGAGTGTGTGTGAGAGTTCATACAGTAATTAGCAGTGGAGTTTCAGTGGGTAAGGGCGAAAGTGAAGACATGAGGAGTTGAGGCACAGTAAGGAGCTGGTATTAAAGGTATGCCTGCCTGTGCACACGCTCAGTCCTGTCTGGCTCTTTGCAACACCATGGACGGTAGCCCCCCAGGCTCCTCTGTCCATAGGATTTTCCAGGTAAGAACACTGGAGCAGGTTGACATTTCCTTTTCCAGGGGATCTTCCTGACCCAGCGATTAAACCTGCATCTCCTGCAGCTTCTGCATTACAAGCAGATTCTTTACCACTGAGCCCCTGGAGAAGCCCCTAAAGAAGATGAGGTCCATGCTATTAGAGAAATTATCCATGTGTCTATTTAAACCACAAAAAGTATTATCACACAGGTGGAATTAGAAAGTCATGGTGAGTCACAGGATAAAATCTTTAAATACAAAGGAAGAGAGTAGTTTTGGAAGTTGGTGTCTCTCCAGGAATGGGGGAGAATGTTGTATAAACACTCAAGCTGGGTGAAAGAAAGAGCCCACTTACCCAGGCTCCTGACCAGTGGAAGAGACAGAAAACAGATCATTAAAGCTGTGTTCTATGTGGTCAACCAGCCATGGAGACAACAACCAAAGAGGGGAAGGTGTTGGAGGAACCTTCTCAGATAAGGTGGCTGGGAGTCCTTTGAAGGATAAATGCATCTTTCAAGACAGATAAAGAGGTTAGGGCATCTTGCAGAGACAGAAAGTGTACAAAAATGAAGTGAATTGTGAGGGGAGAGTTAACTGGCAGGGCACTTACTGTGTAAATAGTATATTAATAGAAGTTGTTGAGTTGGGTCTGAAACACAAGCTGAAGCCATGGTAAGGATGCCTCATGTTGTAAACAGTTGGAGTCACCATTGGTTTTAAACAAAGGAGTGACCACCAGGTCTAGATTTTATAAAACTTCTGGAAGTTGTATGGAAGATGGGTTGAAATCAGCCCTGGAGGTGGAAAACAAATTAGGACGTTGTTATAATAACCCAGGTAAAAATTGGCAAGGGTCTCAATCAGCAAGAAGAATGGCTGTGAGTATATAAGGTTGCAGCTGATATTTTTTAAACCGTATCTTTAAATGTTTTTCAGTATATTCACAAAGTCTTTTGACGAAGACTACAATCAGCTTTAGAACATTATCATTACCCTTGAGAGAAACCCCATTACCATGAGCAGTTACTCTCAATTGCTAACCCCTTCCCCGTTCCCTAGCAATCACTTATCTACTTTCTATCTCCCTTTTTGTTGAGTCACTCAGGTTGTGTCCAATGCAACCTCAGGGACTATAGCCTACCAGGCTCCTGCTTCATGGGATTTCCCAGGCAAGAACACAGGAGTGGGCTGCCATTTCCTTTCTTCAGGGAATCTTCCCAATCGAGGGATTCAGGGAATAATTTACTACTGAGCCACTGGGAAAATCCTTCTATCTCTTGGATTTGCCTATTCTAGACATTTTCCAATAAACTGAATCATAGAATATGTGGTCTTTCATGACTGGCTTCTTCACTTCAAGTGCAAGTTTTTCTGTGGACGTGTTTCCAGTTCTCTTGGATGTATACCCTAGGAGTAGAATTTCTGGCTCATACAGTAACTTTATGTTTAACTTTTTGAGGTACAGCCATATTCTCTTCCAACATGGTTGTATCGCTTTACATTCCCACCAGGAATATATGAGACTTACAATTTCTCAACATCCTTATCAACAATTATTATTGCCTCACTGTTTTTGATTATACCTCCCTAGTGGATGTGAAGTGGTAACTCGTTGTGGTTTTGGTTTGCATTTAACTGATTTCTAACGATAAAAAGTATCTTTTCGTATTTTTATTGGCCATTTGCATATCTTCCTTAAATAAATATCTATTCAGATGGTCTGCCCATGCTAAACTGGCCCCCTGTCTTTTCATTGAAAGTGTTAGTTTCTCAGTCGTGTCTGATTCTTTTGGAGCCCTTGGACTTTAGCCCACCAGGCTCTTCTGTCCATGGAATTCTCCAGGCAAAAATACTGGAGTGGGTTGCCTTTCCCTTCTCCAGGAGATCTTCCACACCCAGGGATCAAACACAGGTCTCCCACTTTGCAGGCAGATTCTTTACCATCTGAGCCACTGTCCTTTTATTATTTAATTGTAAAAGAGTTCTTTATATAATTCTCTATAAAAAAAATCTCATATCAGACTTATAAACATTTTCTCCTATGGGTTATCTGTTTACTTTCTTGATGGTATCCTTAGAAGTGTAAGTTTTTTATTTTGGTGACATCTGATTTGTTCATTGTTTCTTTTCTCTCTTGTGTGATTGATCTCATAGCTAAGAAGGTTTTGGCTAATTCAGGGTCCTGGTGATTTATTCCTATGTTTTTTCCACAGTGTTTATACTTTTAGCTCTTATGTCTAGGTCTATCACATATTTTAGTTAATTTTTGATCATGATATGAGGATGCGGTCCAGCTTCATTCTTTTGCATGTGGATTCCAGTCGTTCAAGCATCAGTTGTTGAAAAGACTATACCAGCACCTGGATTTAGCCTGAGAGCCTATGCCCCTGCTGAGGACGACCCCTCGGGCTGGTACTCATTGCATAACCAGACTCCATGCCATCAGAGGCCACCTCCCTCTTGTGGCTTAAGGGGATGCTGTTGCAGGGAAATGTTGGAAGAAGAGAAAAAAGGAGTTAATGGATTAGAAAAGGGAGCACTTTGTAAGTAACTCTCCATATTTCCCAGCTCTCTCTGGGTTAAGGGGTCTCAGAGAGGACCAGCCCAGGAGATAGATGAATATGGGAGGAAATGGACCCCAAGGTGCCTGTGTACCACTTGGATACATCAGTGGGATTAATGGAACAAGCTCAAGTTCCAACGGTTGCCTATTCCTTTCAAAATGGAGATGTTTTCTCTAAGCAGGAAAGGACAGTATTGGCCCAAGGGTAAAAGAGACTGCCTGGATTGGGTCCTTGTAACTGTTTCATTTTACTTCTTCCTCTTGCCAGCCCCAGCTTGGCCCGATATTTAATTGTATTCTGACTTTGGAGTCATAAGAATGCTTGAAATACTCTGAACATAAGTCCTTTATTACTCTTGTGAATTGCAAATATTTTCACCTAATACACAGCTTGCCTTTTCACCTTGTTTTCAGTGTTTGGGGAAGAGTAAAAGTTTGCATTTTATTTGAAGAGCAATTTATAATTTTGTCTTTTATGTTTCATGCGTTTTGTAGCCTAAGTAATGTTTGCATAACCCAAGTTCATAAAGATGCTTTTCTATGTTTACTTAGAATTTTAGCTTTTACTTTGAGACCATGTTCTGTTTCAAGGTAATTTTTGCCAAGGCTGTGAGGCAAGAGGGGAGAGGAAGCAAGGTGAATTTGTGATTTAAAAAAAAAGTCTTTGCTACAAGAGACAGTTAAAAGCAACCATTCCATAAGATGTATTGCTGTACACAGATGATGGAAACCCTGCTGATGCTGCCTGTGGAGGTGGAAGGGGTTTCATCAGGCAAGGTCACCTGGTGTCTCTTGATGGGAGAGTGGAGTGGAATTCCTCTACCTGTGCTCCTATATACATGAATGTTCACAGCAACCATATTTACAATAGTCAAAATCTAGAATCAAGCCAGATGTCATTTAGGTGAGCATTTAACCAATCTGTGGGTAAGCCATCCTATGGAATACTATTCAGCAATAAAAAAGAACAGACTATTAAAACACACAACAGCTTGCATGAATCTTCAGGGAACATGCTAGGTGAAAAAGTCAATCACAAAAGGTTACACACTATGTGATTCCAATCATATAACTTTTAGAAAGTTATTTTAGAAATGGAGGACAGATTAGGGATTGCCAAGTATAGGCATGGGAGAAGAGCAGGTGGGAGAGGCAGGCGTGATTATGAAAGGGCGTCAGGAATGATCCTTGCAGTGCTGGAGCTGTTGAGTACCTTAACATGAGGGACAGATACGCAAAACTACACCAGTGATGTAACTGTATACAATTTCACACAAATGCACACACATACACACTAAAACATGGGAAATCTGAAAAAGATTGGTGGATAAACCAATGTCAATATGCTGGTTATAATATTCGCTTTAGCTTTGCAAGCTGCTACTCTTGTCCAAAACTGAGCAAATTTTACAAGGGATCACTCTACATTATTTCTTGCAACTCTATGTGAATCTATAAAGATCTGAGCACAAATTTCAATTAAAAATTAGAAAACGGAACTAAAGGATTTTAACGGTCATTCATCTCACCAAAGGTTACACAGGGCATGTAAGGACATGAAAAGATAGTGACCATCAGTAGCTATTAAGAAAATGCTAATTAAAACCACAGGAATGTGTTGGAGAGGCTATGGAGCAGCAGGAACTCTCATTTGGTGCTGGTTGAGACGCAAAATGGCACAGCTACTTTGGAAAGTAGTTTAGTAGAGTTTTCATAAAGCAAAAATTACAGCTGTTATGTGAACCAGATATCTTACATCAGGGTATTTACCATTTAAAACAACATGTCTAGGTAAAAAAATCATGCACTGATGGCCATAGTCACTTTATGCATGATAACTCCATTGAGAACTGGGAACCCAGTCATCTGTCTACTGATAAACTGATCAACAAAGCACAGTTCAGTTCAGTTCAGTCATTTAGTCCTGTCTGACTCTTTGCGACTCCATGAACCACAGCACGCCAGGCCTCCCTGTCCATCACCAACTCCCAGAGTCCACCCAAACCCAGGGCCATCGAGTCAATGATGCCATCCAACCATCTCATCCTCTGTCATCCCCTTCTCCTCCTGCCCTCAATCTTTAGAATGAAATACTACTCAGCAATGTACAAAATGAGTGGACTGTTGATAAATGCACCAACATGAACACATTTGAATATCATTATGTTAAAGGAAGGGATCCAGGCACAAAAGAGTACATAATGATTTTATTTATATGATATTTAAGAAAATGCAAAACCACACTGACATGAATCAGATCAGTGGTTACCAGAAGCTGACATTGCCTTCAAAGAGACATGGGGACTTCTGGGGTTGTTGGAGATGTTCTATATCTTGATCGCAGTAGCAGTTACATATGTATATTTGTCAAGAAGTATGAAACGTTATACTTAAAATGGGTGAAATGTGTTTTATATAAGTTATACCTCAAAAAACCTGATTTTATAACATCTTTAGGAAAACCATGAATAGATTCTCCTATGCTTAATCTGGGGATTTCTGAACGTTGTCTGATTGGCTCAGTTTGCTTTAAATCTCAGAACTGGAAGGAATCTTGGACATGGATATTTGGGTCACTCTCCTGTTTTACACGGAACAAAACTGAAGTCTAGAGAAAACAGTCTTTCCTAAGGCCTCACAGCTAGTGAATAAGAAGCTCGGACTAGAAGCCACTCTCCTGAATTTCTAATGTTCTTCATTATACAGTGGTCTCCTCTGAGGGTGCAGACCAGGCCTTAGCAATCTTTCTTCTTGAACTCGCAGCTGCTCTTTCCACCTGCGGTCACCCAGCGTGGGCCTCTGTATATGGCACAGACTGTCGTATTTATTTTTGAATTAATAACAGAACCTGAGTGGCAGAGGCTGGGAGGAAGGACAGTGACAGGGGAAAAGGTCAATGCATCATCATTCACTCTACACCCAGCCTCAGGATCTCACTGCATACAAATGAGAAGAAAGGGATCTTCTTAGGTCTATGTTAAAAATTTCAGTTTAATCCAGTTTGATTTCACTTTCAATTGATATTGTACTTTTGCACAATATCAAAATTGTATTGTACTTTGATATTGTACTTTTCAATTACAGAATTTTCATTTGAATATCTTCCATAAGATCAGTTTTTAGCTAAATTTTAATCTCTCTGTCATTCATTTTCTCTTGCTTAGTCATGTTTATCATTGTGAGTTCTCATTACTGCACTCCAGCAGCTTCGGCTGATTTAATTATTCCATTGTTTTTAGTTATGCAGACTGTCCTTTGTTGGTCTTATTAATTTTTAAAGAATTTTGATTGCTTATTAAAAATACAGAGACTTCAGATGATGTTGTCTTTCACCCTTTTCTTTCTAGGCAGTTAGGGTGGGGGCCTTAAGCCAATCATGGCCTGTTCTGAGGAAAGGCTGGGTTTTTGCAGCTGCTATAAGGGTGAATAATTTATCCCCAGTCCTCCCTACTCCCCTCGGATTTTCAACTGGGAGCTGATATATTCCTTACTCCCCCTCCTTGTGAGTACAGAAATGTCATCTCTGTGTTTGAGACTAAGGAAATCCCCTGCTCAGATCTTCAGAATCTTTCCGTGAGAGTCTTGGCTCCAGCCCCGGGGAAAGCCGGAAACGGGTTTGAAGCCCCTCAATTCTCCTCAAAATACTTTGCTGGCTTTTCTGCGCCCTCCACAGACTGAAAGCCTGAATTGTGAACTTCCTGTCTGTGCCCAGAACCAACAGCATCCCCCAGGGTGAAGGAAGTGACAGAGGGTGAGTCCAGGTGATCGGGGCTTTTCCTTCCAGAATTTCAGTCCCTGCAGCTCTAGTCGCATCAGAAGCTTTCTGCTGCTTTCTAACAGCTATTTGCTGTATTTTATTGTTTTTCTCTCTAGTTTCTTTTGTCGAGAGTACTGCCCCACTCTTAGCTAGATGACTGCACCTCAAAATGCAAGTCTAGGACTTGCCTGGCGGTCCAGTGGTAAAGAATCCGTAAGCCAATGCAAGGGACATGGGTTCGATTCCACACTGCAGGGCAACCCAAGCCTGTGTGCCATCAGAGTTGAACCTGCGCTCTGGAGCCTTTGAGCCCCAAGCACTGAAGCCCACGCACCCTAGAGCCGGTGCTCTGCAGTGAGAGTAGCCTCTGCTGAGCCCGCATGTGCCAGTGAACGCCCAGCACAGCCAAAAATACAATAAATAAATCATTTTAAAAAATGCAAGTCTAAACCACTGAAGTAAAATTCAACAGGTAAAATGCCTATATTTAAAGCTCTCAGAATAAACTTGCAGAAAACTGAGCCAGAGATTCAGGATTGGGACGATTACTATAATGACTTTTCGGTTGTTTTTACAAATCAACATTTTGTTTTCATCTGTATTTGCAGGAATAGTTACCATTTTTGTTGACATTTATACACACCTGGAAGCATTCTAAGAACTTTCCACATATAATCTCTTTTAATGTCCTCAGCAATACCCCTTGATGTGGACCAATTATTCCCATTTTACAAATTGAGACACTGAGAGGTCATATAGCTATTGAAAAAGAAAACAGATTCAAGACGAAATTTTTTCTCAACCGCTAGGCCAAACTACCTTCCACGGGAACCAGTTTGACAATATGAACTGCCTGTTGCGTCTTTCACAATTACTTTCCTAATGATACAGTACATTTCCTAGGACTCGTTCATCTGTGGCTTGTCTTAGGTGCAGAAGGTTTCCTGCGGCTCCTGCAGGGGTAGCCGAGATCTGCTCTCTATCGGCACAAGATCCTCAGCCGTAGAGAATTCCCTGCCCTTTCCCAAGGTTAGAAGATTTTTTCTTCTGCCACCGTCCCAGGAGCAGCAAGTCTTGGCAGATTCTGTGCAGAAAAGGGTTTCCCATCCCTCCGCTATGGACAGGTGGATTTTTGCTTCCATTCCTCTCCAAGGAATAATACCTCTCTGCCCGAGTCCAGGTAGGCTGTGTGTATATGTGCGTGTGTTTGGATGAAAAGTTGGTTATACCCGCTCCCAATGATGTCAGGTTTTTGCCTTCTATGGGGAATGAGTCCTGGAAGACAGGGAAGGTCTTGTGCTTATCCTCCAGTGGCCCAGATCAATCGTGCCTTGCATGCCCGCACCACCGAGCAGGGCTGTTTCCACTCAGTTCAGTCGCTCACTCGTGTCCGACTCGGCAACCCCATGGACTGCAGCACGCCGGGCCTCCCTGTCCATCACCAACTGTTTCCACTCTCTTGCCCCAAGTTCCTTTTTTCTTTTGAGCATCTAGTCAAGGCCCGTGAGAATTCTAAGTGTGTCCTTGGGAACTCCTCCTGAGTCTTTTGGGCTCCCAGTTGTTTTAAACTTTTCATGCTAGTTCATATTTGGCCTTTAAAAAAATTCATTTAAAATTTAGTTGGCGTTTTACCAGTTTTACAGCATCCACTTCTTCCTCCCTTGTTCTAGACATACTGACACAGTTCACATGTCCTGTCTCTCCTTGAAGGAGCTTATCACTCTTTGAAATTCAATCCAGGTCTTACTGTCTTGAAACCTCAGCTATCTGATGGGCTCAAGAGAAGCTGTAATTTTGAATATTGCTTTTTATCTCCCACCCCAGTTTTTTTTTTTTTTTTTTTTGTGGAGGGGGTGGTGGTGATGAGAGGAAGATTCTTTTTCAGCTTTCTCCATTCAGAGTGAAAGTGGAATTTTTGTCCAATGTGCTTGGCATATGCTTGCTAAGTTGCTTCAGTCATGTCTGACTCTTTGTGATTCCATGGGCTGTAACCCTCCAGGTTCCTCTGTCCCTGGGATTCTCCAGGCAATAACACTGGAGTGGGTTGCCATGTCCTCCTCCGGGGGATCTCCCTGACCCAGGGATCAAGCCTGAGTCTCTTATGTCTCCTGCATTGGCAGGCGAGTTCTTTGCCACTAGGGCCACCTAGGAAGCCCATTTTACTCATCTTGATACCCTGAAGTCTGGTAACCTGAGATGACTAGTATGTCATTCTTGATCTCAGTCTTCAGTGTTTTTATTTTTGTTTTTAAAATTTTCTCCCTCTCTCTCTTTTTCTTAGATGATATTAAAACTTGAGAAAGTATTACCTGTCATCAGGAGGACAGTCATACTTTTAATTTCCGGAAAAGCTTTTTTTAAATTGGTCAGGTCCATGTTGCTTCCTAGTGCCCTACTCAAGATACTATTTCATCAAAAATAGAATGAACTGGTGCCAGAGTTAAAGATGCTTTGACTTCAACTGATGTCCTCAATTTATTGATTTTATAATTCCTTGATACAGACAGCAATACTTTGTTTATCACAGCCTGATTGAAAAGGTTGACTTGCCATTTTAGGGGAAACTTATACTAAGATAATTCCTGGGTCAGAAAGATCTGCTGGAGAAGGGATAGGCTACCCACTCCAGTGTTCTTGGGCTTCCCTTGTGGCTCAGAGGTAAAGAATCTGCCTGCAATGCAGGAGACCTGGGTTTGATCCCTGGGCTGGGAAGATCCCCTGGAGAAGGGAACGGCTACCCATTCCATTATTCTGGCCTGAAGAATTCCATGGACTGTACAGCCCATGGTGTCACAAAGAGTCAGATACCACTGAGCAACTTTCACTTTCATTTTATAATAGTATAAAGTACTGGTTTGGGTCAATGTATTTCTATAATACCTTTAGAAAAATTCTTGACTTTTAATATAAAAAGTGTCACTGTATTTGGTTTTGTTCAAATATTAGTTAAATGAAAAAGGAAGAGGGCTTCCTTGGTGACTCAGTGAACCCTTCTGCCGGTGGTGGCAGGACACACAGGGTCAATCTCTGGTCCTGGTAGATTCCCACCTGCCGCTGCAGTGTGTCTTGCACCACAGCGATTGAGCCTGTGCTCTAGAACCCGGGAGCCGCAGACACTGAAGCCCACGCACCCTAGAGCCCGTCCTCTGCGATGAGAGACACCACCGCAGCTAGAAGCCTGTGTGCCCCCACTGGAAAGTAGTCCTATCTGCAACTAGAGGAGTGCCCTGGCAGCAGCAAAAATCCAGCACAGTTGAAACTAAATAGTTGTTTTAAAAAATGAAAAGGAAAAAACGTCAGGCTTAAATACAATGACAGTTCAGAGGATCTGGAAATCCCTAATTTTCTGTTTTAATCCTAGTTTGCATCCTAACTTTCAAATTTACTGTTTTTATATGAGGTTCCTGAAGGTTCTAACAGTTCTTCAGATATTGATTGCTTTATTTCTAGTTCACAAGATCAGACAATGCCTTCACATATAAAAGTTAACAGAATTTTAAAAAATAGTACAAAACACACGGAAGTATAGATGATATGTTATCCAAAGTATGACTCAGCAACACCTAGATATTTTATGCACACTCACCCAGGGGTTAAAATGTGTATACAATGAGTAAGGGTTTATCTATCTTGATCTGACATCACCATGTTTTCCAACTTTAGTATTGTATCACATTCTTTAACCTTCCATCTAAAATACTGAGATTTAATTTGGCCATTTTGTTGAGTGTTTTGGGAGATTTGGGACCTAATTTAAAAGAATGTCTTCTTTCTTTTGATAAACAGTGGGGAGAGACTGTCATTTGAAGCTAGATTAAAATTTTAACTCTGATTCCTCAAAAGTGAAGTGGGGAAGAGGGCAGAATTAAACTCTCTGGGGATTCAGATTGGATCAGATCAGAACAGTTGCTCTGTTGTGTCCGACTCTTTGCGACCCCATGAATCGGAGCACGCCAGGCCTCTGGGGATTAGATGAGATAGTATGTGAAAAGTATGAAGGTTACTATGTTGCCATTTTAAGACTCAATGCTATTTTCCTTTTGCTTTACATGTCTTTAATATGGCAATCAAGGTGTTCTAGGAGCTCTAGGAAATGGCAACCCACTCCAGTATTCTTGCCTAGAGAATCCCAGGGACTGTGGAGCCTGGTGGGCTGCCGTCTATGGGGTCAGACACTACTGAAGCGACTTAGCAGCAGCAGCAGCAACAGCAGGAGCTCTAGAGTTGGACAGAGGCTTGAATTCCAGGCTCTTAGCAGTGGAATGTGATGTGATTCCATCTTAGCTAAGTGGAATGCAGTCCACTTAGCAGTGCTTGTGATGCTAGGAAGCTACCTAACTTCCTTGAGTTTGTTTCTCCATGAGGGGTCGCAAAGAGTCAGACACGACTGAGCGACTGATCTTATCTGATCTGATCTGATGAGGGGTTCCCAAAGGAGAAGTGCTGTCTATTGAGAAAATTAAAATGACAAACTCTTGTATCTAGAAGATATTCAACGAATGTTAAAAGATACCCTGTTTTTAGATATTCATTCCAAATTTTCTCCTCTTTTCTTGATTTCTAGATACACCTCATCCCTGTCAATTTGGAACTTTCTCTTCTAGCATTTTCTATGCATGTCATCCTAACCATCACTTTGTATAGAAATATTAATAATAATAATTGGCTCAACTTTTTGAATGCTTGTCAGATACACCAAAATAGTTTAAGCACTTTATATACATTATTTCACATTTTGTCAATCCTTCTTCAATCCTAAAGGAAAAATTAAGTCATTGCTTTCTGGGTGAGATAGACAGGAATTAATTGAAAAGGAACCCAAAAGAACTTTCTGAGGTAATAAAAATGTACTGTGTGTATTTTTTAATTTTAATTTACTTTATTAAAATTTTTTTTTTAAATTGAAGAATAGTTGCTTTACAGAATTTTGTTGTTTTCTGCCAAATATCAACATGAATCAGCCATAGATATACATATCCCCTCCCTCTTGAATCTCCCTCCCATCTCCCTCCCCACTCCACCCCTCTAGGTTGATACACAGCCCCTGTTTAAGTTCCCTGAGTCATGCAGCAAACTCTTACTGGCTATAAATTTTACATATGGTAACATAAGTTTCCGCGTTACTCTCTCCATACATCTCACCCTCTCCTTCCTTCCCCACCCCATATAAATCTGTTCTCTGTGTCTGCTGCTGCTGCTAAGTCACTTCAGTCGTGTCGGACTCTGTGCGACCCCATGGACTGCAGCCTACCAGGCTCCTCCGTCCATGGGATTTTCTAGGCAAGAGTACTGGAGTGGGTTGCCATTGCCTTCTCTATGTCTGATTCTCCAAAAAATGTGCTATATCTTGATGAAAGTGTGTATACATTTAAAAACTCATAAATTGTACGTATTAAATATGGCTCTGTCATAGAAGATAGTTTATACTGTAATGAACAATTCAGAGGAAAAATTAAGCTTCTTAAAAATATCCTACAGAATAGAAATTTTTATAACTACTTTCCAGATGAAAAAACTGAGAACCTGAATGTTCAGGTAATTTCTTCCAGTTCACGTTTACTGGTGACTGTACAGAGGTCAAATCCAGGTGTGTTTAAGCGCACAGCCTATACACTTAACCACCAGGCCCCACTCCCTGCGGGGAAACTGGCGCATCCTGCCATGTTTTGCAATCAAACTGTATTATTTTATCCTTAGTAACCATGTCACATCGACTAAGACAGAGCAACATGCTTATGTTTTTTTTTTTTAATATTACGTGCTTTTATGATATTACATACAAATATCCTGACTTCTTCCTGGGGATATGAGTTACACAAAACTGTAGAAAGAAAACATACCTGTTTCAAAATGTTTGGGTAGGAGGATGAGACCTAGGATTCATCCAGTGGAATCAGTTCCTCTCCCTCATCAGCATGCATTTCCAACTATTTTGAGAGTAATATGTTGGCTGCAATAATCTCAGGCAACATATTCAAATGGTAGCTCGTAAGTCCTCTGATATGAAAGATGTTACCACGTCTGTGTGCAGAGAGCCAGCGAGGAGTTGGGCGTGTCTCTAAGGTGGAGCTTTAGCAACCAAGTGAACCTATTATCTCACCATCGGTTAGAAACTGTGTGTTTAAATCTCCAAATCAGAAATGTCAGCAGAAGTCCCTGAGTGCTTCAGTGATTATAGAACAAAGCAGTCTGCCATGACTGTGCAGGGCTGAGGTCACTTCAGGGTTATATCTTCTGTAAATGAGGCAGCAGTTTCTAAATTTACTATCACCTTACTTGATACTTCTCCAAACTTCTCATTAAAACGCTCAGAAAAAGATACAGAAAACTAAACCTGAAATATAAGTTTTCATAAGGACATGTGATGAAATTGAAAGGATGTTTTTCTCTTTGTATCATGATGAACATAAACTTAGAAATGTCTTATTGGGCTATATAACCTTTGTGGTTCACTCTCTGAAACCAAGTATTAATGGAGAGCACTAATACATCTATTCAATCCTCACGGCAACCCTATAAGGCCTCACTATTTTAAAAGAATTTATTTATTTTTAAAAATTAACTTGCTTTACAATGTTGTACAGCAAAGGGAATCACCTCCATGTACACATATATCCCCTTCCTCTTGATCCTCCTTCCCGCCCCTCCTTACCCTACCCATCTGGGCTTCACTATTAATATACCCACCCATGGATTAACAAAGTATGTTAGCTGGCTGTGTTGATTTTCCCAAGGATACACATCACACAGTTTTGAGTGGGAGAGTCAAGACTCAGTCCTATTTATTTATTTGAAGTATAGTTGATTTACAGTGTTACATTAGTTTCTGGTGTACAGCAAAGTGATTCAGGTATACATATGTATATTATTTTCATTATTTTTATTATTATGTATATTATTTTCATTATTATTATTATTAAAGGATATTAAATATAGTTCCCTGTGTTAAAACTGTAGGGCTGTGCTGTTCATCTCTTATATATATAGAAGTTTGTGTTTGCTAGTCTCAAACTCCTAATTTATCCACCCCCCACCCCCACATTCAGGCCTTTTTAGCTACCCATTTTCTCCCATTATCAAATATTCTATTCCTTCCCCACTAAAATTGGAAAAACTTGTTGATCTACTCTACTGCCTATACTTGTTTCTGTGGCTGCACTGACCTAGGTCAAGGTCAACTTGTTTGCATACTAAGAAGACTGAGAAAATAAATATGTTCAGGTTCTCTAGGGGCGTAAAGTATGGGATATTCAAGACTAATGAGATAAAAATACTAGATTGAAATATTCTTTGCAGCAAGTGTATCTATATTACAGTATAAAAATTTTCAAAAATATTCTTAGAAAATCATTTAGTATAACTTTAAATTTTTTTTCAATTTTGTATGATCTTTCTAAAGTTGCAATTTCCAGAACATGTGCACAAGTCATCTTTGTTCTACTAAAGATGATTTGTGAAAATATTGTTCTGTAGTTAAGGAAGATTGGAAGGCGGTGCACTCTGTAGTTTTCCTGTGAAAACCAACATTGTGCGTCAGTAAATAAAAGCTCTGATAAGCACTGCAATAAAAGAATCTGTTTAAGGTTTAACCACAGTTCCTTCAAGTTACTTGAATACAGATTTTTCCTTTTCAGGCAACACCTGTCAAAATCCCCTAGTTATCTGCTCTAAATGCTTAAAATGTATGGTTTTTTGAACATATTGGATTATCACTAAATGGATTTATTTCTGTGAGTCCTCCTGGAAACTCTGTATTTCAGAGCTTTTTTTCTCTTCATAGCAAAATGATTATACCTCCATTATTTACTTTTGTTCTCGATCTCTTCAATGTTTATAACATAGGTCAGAAACCACATCTTTCTTTTCTTAGTCATCACATGTTGGTGTCTAGAACAGTGCTAAATATACAGTGTGTGTGTGTGTGTGTGTGAGCTCAGTCGCTCAGTTGTGTCCCACTCTTTGTGATGCCATGAACTGTACTCCACCAGGCGCCTCTGTCCACGGCATTTTCCAAGCAAGAATACTGGAGCAGGTTGCCATTTCTTAATCCAGGGGATCGCCTCTAACCAGGGATCGAATTGAATCCACATCTCCTGTGACTCTTTACCACTGCACCATCTGGGAAGCCGAAATATACAGTAGGTGTTTCATAAATGCATGCTTATTTTCTTGCTGAACCCAAATATCTGAAAGCAAAAAAGTGTTTGAGTCCACTTCATAAGAAACATATCTGATACAAAGATCCTGCTGGAGAGTCAATATGGGCACTTTTCCACATTCCTCAGGAATAATGTACACGGAAGTAGTAATTCCTCTTTCTTGCTTTTGCACTGAAATCATCTTTCCTCTTATGATCCCATAATGAGGGAAGAAGGGAAATATTAAAACATGATAAAGGTCAAGGTTGTCACTTACATTAAAAGCCATTTAATAGCACTCTCACTATTACTGCTGCAACTAGCTGACATTTATTGAGCATATTGTAGGTGACAGTCTTTAAGTCACGTGGCAACCCTATGAGTTAGGTACTATTATTCTCACCATATAACTGCTGAGGAAATTGGGAGTTAAATAAGAGACATTACTTTGCTGACAAAGGTCCATCCAGTCGAAGCTACGGTTTTTCCAGTAGTCATGTATGGATGTGAGAGCTAGACCATAAAGAAAGCTGAGTGCCGAAGAATTGATGCTTTTGAACTGTGGCGTTGAAGAAGACTCTTGAGAGTCCCTTGGACTTCAAGGAGATCTAACCAGTCAATACTAAAGGGAATCAGTCCTGAATACTCACTGGAAGGGCTGATGCTGAAGCTGAAACTCCAATACTTTGGCCACCTGATGTGAAGAACTGACTCATTTGAAAAGACCTTGATGCTGGGAAAGATTGAAGGTGGGAGGAGAAGGGGTTGATAGAGGATGAGATGGCTGGATGGTATCACCAGCTCGATGGACATGAGTTTGAGCAAACTCCTAGACAGAGAAACCTGGTGTGCTGCAGTCCATGAGGTCACAAAGAATCGGACACAACTGAGCTGAACTGAAGTCTACAGTAACAGAAGAACAATGAAGTCACAGAAGCTGGTCAAATCCTAGATGTTAGACTTTAGTTAAATTTCAGTTCAGCTCAGTTGTGTCTGACTCTTTGTGACCCCATGGACTGCAGCACACCAGGCTTCCCTCTCCTTCACTATCTTCTGGAGCTTGCTCAAACTCATGTCCATTGAGTCAGTGATGCCATCCAACCATCTCATCCTCTGTCATCCCCTTCCCCTCCTGCCTTCAATCTTTCCCAGCATCAGGGTCTTTTCTAGTGAGTCAGCTCTTCGCATCAGGTGGCCATGGAGACTTAGGGGAAATCAATTATTCATGGGGTTGTAAAATTTTAACTTTAATTTGTCTAACACTCATTTAACAGGTGAGGCAAATGCAAGCCAGAGGATTTCAGGGACTTGCTGAATATCACCAGCCTTTTTAGTATAAAATCTGGCACTAGAAAACAGTTTCTGAATTCTTAGTCCAGTTCTTCTATGTTGCATTTTTATCTTCAGTTCAGTCGCTCAGTCGGGTCCGACTCTTTGCGACCCCATGAATCGCAGCACGCCAAGCCTCCCTGTCCATCACCAACTCCTGGAGTTCACTCAGACTCACGTCCATCGAGTCAGTGATGCCATCCAGCCATCTCATCCTCTGTCGTCCCCTTCTCCCCCTGCCCCCAATCCCTCCCAGCATCAGAGTCTTTTCCAGTGAGTCAACTCTTCACATGAGGTGGCCAAAGTACTGGAGTTTCAGCTTCAGCATCAGTCCTTCCAAAGAAATCCCAGGGCTGATCTCCTTCAGAATGGACTGGTTGGATCTCCTTGCAGTCCAGGAGACTCTCAAGAGTCTTCTCCAACACCACAGTTCAAAAGCATCAATTCTTCCGTGCTCAGCCTTCTTCACAGTCCAACTCTCACATCCACACATGACTCAAGTTAATTAACAGCAGTTATGTTAAATAGCTACTTTTTAGGGAAAACATGTGCTACCACCTTCCATAAGGAGCTTAGAGATGCTTCTGGAGAGATGAGATTTACAGAAGTACTTACAAAACAGATTTGATTAAAGCACTGCAAATTTAGTATTTGATTGCCAAATCTGTTTCATTAAATATTTGTTACTATACATTATTTATTGAACTTTTCTCCTCTTTAAAATGTTGATATATGAATATAAATTTATCTGACAATTCCAAGGTGGTGAGAATTTGAAATGAAAAAAAAAAATTCTAGAACAGCAAGATTGACTCTGTTTTGTCATATATATATGTATATATTATATATATGTTTTGAAATATATGTATCATATATATGTCATATACATCAAGATAATAAGTAGAAACCACATCTCATTTTAATTTTTAAAATCTGTGATGGTGAACATGGTTTTCTTACATTTATTGGCCAGTGCATTTCTTTACATGAAATGTCTTCCTGTATACTTTTTTGGTGTTTCTATTGAGTTAATCATCTTCGTCTTCTTGATTTATGAAAGCTCTTTGTATATTAAAAACCGTAGGTCCTTTTCTGTCATACATATTAGAAATATTTCCCAACTTTGTTACATTAAAAGCTATTTCATGTCATTTTTTTCCAGTACATTAAGCACTTTTTATGACATCTTTTGAAAGATTAAAAAAGATTTTTCCCTGTACTATAAAATTTCCCCCGCTGAAGAAGACCGTTTCAGAGTGGACTGAGGGGAGTAAACCTATAGTCACTGAGATGAAGCGTTGCAGTCACAGGAAGGTTAAAGCAGAGGAGGCCCGCTCGCTTCCTCTCACCGTGACAGCTCCGGACCGTGACAGCTCCGGGCCGTGCCAGCTGGGCGCCGGTGGAGAGGCCTGGCAGGTCTTCCTTGCGCGGCCAGTCATCACAGGAGAGGAAGGCAGGCCTCATGCCTGTGCTGAGCCATTCCGAGCAGTTCTCTGGAGCCTGCGGAAGTGTCTCAGAGGCACAAAGGGCAGAAACATTACCAGCGTGGCTTCAGTCTGTGAACAAGCTAGGATAAAAAATGTGATATCATTTGAGTTTCTTTTTTCAATTAAGTTTATGTAGAGAAAAAGTCTTTCCATGGCCCCAATGTTTCTAATTTGCCTTAGTTAAATATGTTACCAGTTCAAAGCAGTCCTCTTTTTAAGGCAAACACATATTGCAATTTGATTCTTAAATGATTATTAAACAAAGCAATGTCTGCATTTACAATACACAAACAGGCTAATGTCTCTAGACATCTGGGATGTTTTATCCAAATATGTATGATTAATATTCTTATTTTACTCAGCACTGCAACTCGTGCTTAATTTGCTATTTTCACTTCCCTTCTGAAGCTTCTGCCAACTGCTTGCACTTGGGTCTTTTGCAGCATCTGTGACTGTCCACCCTTGGTGATCCCCTAAATGCTGGTCTGAACCAGGCAGAAATGAATGTCTGTGCTGGCCTTTCCTCCTCACAGCTGCGTGATCTGAAGCAGGCCCCTTCATTTTCCTCGGTTTCAGTCTCCTCATTTGCAGTATTAGCAAGAGTGTTGTTGTAACTGTGATTACTGCAATCCATGTTACCGTCACATCATCATAGGGTGTTGATAATATTGGACAGATCAATTAATAAACAATTCTTTAATAGCTCCCTCCCTTGATAAAACAAATTAATATCCCCACAAGCAATCCCAACTTCCTTTCCCTGATTCTAGAGCCTTTTTCTTAAGCTCCTAAAAGGTAAATGCTTCATGTATTTTTGCAGTGGCACAGTCCCTATTATAGGGCCTTATGTAATGTCTTCTTTCAGTGATTTTTCAGGAGGAAGGACCACTTAGGTTGGATAAATGATTTCTCTCTATCATAAGCAGCAGTTTTTAATGCAGGGACATTTGGCTATGTCCAGAGAAAATTTTGGCTGCCACAAATGGAGACTGCTACTGGCAGCTGGTTGGTGCAGGTCCAAGTTGCTGCTAAACATTCTAAAATACAGGATGTAGGACATACAGACAGCAAAGGATTATCTGGCTTCCAAGTGTTGATAGTGCTGAGGTGGAGAAACCCTGATATAACAGAAAATATGGCTTTGGAGTCAGAGCTAAGTTCCAGTCCCAACTCAGTTGTTCTCCTGCTTTGTGGATTTGGACAAGATGCTTGACTTCTCTGTACTCCCTTGTTCTGTCTGACATAAAGTGTTACAAGAATCTAGACACAGAAAGTAGTTCAGTTCAGTTTAGTCGCTCAGTCATGTCTGACTCTTTGCGACCCCATGGACTGCAGCACACCAGGCTTCCCTGTCCATCACCAACTCCTAGAGCTTGCTCAAGCTCATGTCCCTTGAGTCAGTGATGCCATCTAACCATCTCATCCTCTGTCATCCCCTTCTCCTCCTGCCCTCAGTCTTTCCCAGCATCAGGGTCTTTACCAATGAGTCAGTTCTTTGTATCAGCTGGCAAAAGTATTGGAGTTTCAGCTTCAGCATCAATCCTTCCAATGAATATTCAGGACTGATTTCCTTTAGGATTGACTGGTTGGATCTCCTTGCAGTCCAAGGGACTCTCAAGTGTCTTCTCCAACACCACAGTTCAAAAGCATCAATTCTTCAGCACTCAGCTTTCTTTATAATCGAACTCTCACATCCATACATGACCACTGGGAAAACCATAGCTTTGACTAGACGGACCTTTGTTAGCAAAGTAATGTCTCTGCTTTTTAATATGCTGTCTACGTTGGTCATAGCTTTTCTTCCAAGGAGCAAGCATCTTTTAACTTCATGGCCACAGTCACCATATGCAGTGATTTTGCGGCCCCCCAAAAGAAAGTCTGTCACTGTTTCCATTGGTTCCCCATCTATTTGCCATGAAGTGATGGGATCGGATGCCATGACCTTAGTTTTCTGAATGTTGAGTTTTAAGCCAACTTTTTCACTCTCAACTTTCATCAAGAAGCTTTTGAGTTCTTCTTCTTCTTTATGTCACAAGGGTGCTGTCATCTGCATATCTGAGGTTATTGATATTTCTCCCAGCAATCTTGATTCCAGCTTGTGTTTCATCCAGCCTGGCATTTAACATGCTGTACTCTGCATACAATTTAAATAGGCAGAGTGACAGTATACATCCTTGACATACTTCTTTCCCAATTTGGAACCAGTCTGTTGTTCCATGTCCAGTTCTAACTGTTGCTTCCTGACCTGCATACAGATTTCTCAAGAGGCAGGTCAGGTGGTCTGGTATTCAAACCTCTTGAAGAATTGTCCACAGATTATTGTGATCCACACAGTCAAAGGCTTTGGCATAGTCAATAAAGCTGAAGTAGATGTTTCTCTGGAACTCTCTTGCTTTTTCTATAATTCAGCAGATGTTGGTAATTTGATCTCTGGTTCTTCTGCCTTTTCTAAATCCAGCTTGAACATCTGGAAGTCCATGGTTCACATACTGTTGAAGCCTGGCTTGGAGAATTTTGAGTATTACTTGCTAGTGTGTGAGATGACTGCATTTGTGCAATAGTTTAAGCATGCTTTGGCATTGCCTTTCTTTGGGATTGGAATGAAAACTGACCTTTTCCAGTCCTGTTGGCACTGCTGAGTTTTCCAGATTTGCTGGCATATTGAGTGTAACACTTTCATAGCATCATCTCTTAGGATTTGAAATAGTTCAACTGGAATTCCATCACCTCCACTAGCTTTGTTCATAGTGATGCTTCATAAGGCCCACTTGACTTCACATTCTAGGATGTATGGCTCTAGGTGAGTGATCACACCATCGTGGTTATCTGGGTCGTGAAGATCTTTTTTGTATAGTTCTTCTGTGAATTCTTGCATCCTCTGCTTAATATCTTCTGCTTCTGTTAGGTCCATACCATTTCTGTCCTTTATTGTGCCCAGCTTTGCATGAAATGTTCCCTTTGTATCTCTAATTTTCTTGAAGAGATCTCTAGTCTTTCCCATTCTATTGTTTTCCTCTATTTCTTTGCATTGTTCGCTGAGAAAGGCTTTCTTATCTCTCCTTGCTATTCTTTGGACATCTGCATTGAAATGGATATATCTTTCCTTTTCTCCTTTGCTGTTAGCTTCTCTTCTTTTCTCAGCTATTTGTAAAGCCTTGCCAGACAACCATTTTGCCTTTTTGCATTTCTTTTTCTTGAGGATGGTCTTGATCACTGCCTCCTGTACAGTGTCACTAACCTCCATCCATAAGGTAGACAGAAGTAGGAATCTGAATAATCTTAACAAGACCCAGAGATTCTTTTTAATTTTTACTAGATTATAGTTGATTTAAAATGTTGCATTCAAGTGTATAGCAAAGTGTATCAGTGGTACATATACATATATCCATTCTTTTTTGATTCTTTTCTGTAAGTACTCTGTCATTACAGAGTACTGAGTAGAGCTCCCTGTGTTATGCAGTATGTTCTTATTAGTTATCTATTTCATATGCAGAAGTGTCATGTGTTAGTCGCTCAGTCGTGTCCACCCTTTTGCAACCCTATGGACTATAGCTTGCCAGGCTCTTCTGTCCATGGAGTTCTCCAGGCAAGAATATTAGAATGGGTTACCAATCCCTTCTCCAGGGATCTTCCTGATCCAGGGATTGGACCTGGGTCCCCAGCAATGCAGGCAGATTCTTTACTGTCTGAGCCACCAGGGAAGCCCCATACAGTAGTGCATATGTATCAATTCCAGTCTCCCAATTTATCCCTTCCATGCCCCCTTACCCTTTGGTAACCATATTTGTTTTCTGCATCTGTTAACTCTATTTCCATTTTGTAAGTAAGTTCGTTTATGCCCTTTTTTAAAAGATTCCACATACAGGTGACACTGTATTATACTAGTCTTTCTATGTCATACCATACATAGAAGAACTATACAAAAAAGGTCTTAATGACCAGGGTAACCACGATGGTGTGATCACTCACTGCAAGCCAGACATCCTGGAATGTGAAGTCAAGTGAGCCTTAGGAAGGATCACTATGAACAAAGGTAGTGGAGGTGATGGAATTCCAGCTGCTGCTGCTGCTGCTAAGTTGCTTCAGTTGTGTCCAACTCTGTGCAACCCCATAGATGGCAGCCCACCAGGCACCGCCATCCTTGGGATTCTCCAGGCAAGAACACTAGAGTGGGTTGCCATTTCCTTCTCCAATGCATGAAAGCAAAAAGTGAAAGTGAAATTGCTCAGTCATGTCCGACTCTCAGCGACCCCATGGACTGCAGCCCACCAGGCTCCTCCATCTATGGGGTTTTCCAGGCAAGAATACTGGAGTGAGGTGCCATTGACTTCTCCGAATTCCAGCAGAGCTATTCAAAATCCTAAAAAATGATGCTGTTAAAGTGCTACACTCAATATTTCAGCAAATTTGGAAAGCTCAGCAGTAGCCACAAGACTGGAAAGTATGACTTTTTAATTCTAATCCCAAAGAATGGCAATGCCAAAGGATGCTCAAACTACTTTACAACTGTGCTCATTTCACATACTGGCAAGATTATGCTCAAAATCCTTCAAGCTAGGTTTCAGCAGCACAAACCAAGAACTTCCAAATGGGTTTAGAAAAGGCAGAACAACAAGAGATCAAACTGCCAACATTTGTTGGATCATAGAGAAAGCAAGAGAATTCCAGAAAAAACATCTATTTCTGCTTCAACAACTATGCTAAAGCCTTAGACTGTGTGGATCACAACAAAGTGTGGAAAATTCTTAAAGAGATAGAAATACCAGAACACCTCACCTGTCTCCTGTATGCAGGTCTGGAAGCAGTAGTTAGAACTGGGGAAGGGAAAAAATGACTGGTTGAAAACTGGGAAAGGAGTACATCAAGACTGTATCCTGTCACCTGACTTATTTAGTTTTTATACAGAGCACATTATGTGAAATGCTGGGTTGGATGAATCACAGGCTGGAATCAAGACTGTCAAGAGAAATATCAACAACCTCAGATATGCAGATAATATCACTTTAATGGTAGAAAATGAACTAAAGAACCTCTTGATGAGAGCGAAAGAAGAGAAGCAACTGGCTTAAAACTCAACATTCAAATAACTAAGATCATGGCATCTGGTTCCATCACTTCATGGAAAATAGAAGGGGAAAAAGTGGAAGCCATGACAGATTTTTTTTTTCTTGGGCTCCAAAATCACTGCGGACATTGACCGCAGCCATTAAATTAAAAGACACTTGCTTCTTGGAAGGAAAGCTATGGCAAATCTAGATAGCACCTTAAAAACCAGATACATCATTTTCCCAACAAAGGTCCATATAGTCAAAGCTGTAATTTTTTCCAGTAGTCATGCATGGATGTGACAGTTGGACCATAAAGAGGGCTGAACATTGAAGAATCGATGCTTTTGACTTGTGCTGCTGGAGAAGATTCTTGAGAGTCCCTTGGACTGCAAGGAGATCAAACCAGTCCATCCTAAAGGAAATCTATCCTGAATATTCATTGGAAGGGCTGATGCTGAAGCTCCAATACTTTGGCCACCTTATAGGAAGAGCTGACTCATTGAAAAAACCCTGAAGCTGGGAAAGATTCAAGGCAAAAGGAAAAGGGGATGACAGAGGATGAGATGGTTAGATAGCAAATCATTGGCTCGATAGACATGAATTTGAGCAAACTCTGGGAGATAGTGAAGGACAGGGGAGCCTGGCATGCTGTAATCCATGTGGTTGCAAAAAGTTGGACATGACTGAACGACTGAGCAACAACAACAAATGTAATACCGAGATCTGTGGTTCTTAACAAGACTCAAGGATATATCTATTCTTTGGACACAGAAAGTAGGGTGGACCTGATCAAAAGTATGTTTGCATAAAGAGTAGGAAAATGGATACTGTGCCTTCTCCCTTTTGTGGCCGCTGAATAACTTTTGCCTTTGCCTCTCAAAGATAGGCCACTTTAAGAGAAGCTGGAGCATGCCAAGGAGCTAAAAGTGAAGATGTTGATTCCGTTCATTTGCTGAGCTCAGTGAGTATCCACACAATTCAATGTTGACCTAATTGATTGCTTAGAATCACAAAGGCTTACTTTTACCAAGATTATTATAGTGCAGCTAGAGCCTCCAAGGAAACTGTGAGCGTCCAGAGTCAGGGTGCAGCCTTGGGGTGAGAGAAGGCAGCACATGTGCACCCACTGCAATTCACTGGCTAGTCTTCAAGCTCAAGCTTCGGTGTTGGCTGGCAGTGAGCCAGACCAGGTTCTTGGAGATACATAAACCATGTGTCCAGTCTGTGTGTCCAGACTTGCTGACAAAATTATGAGACTTCAGGGATGTATTGACGCCTGTGGTACTTGGATCAGCCATGGGGCGGTTCTGTAGGTAGAACACATTTTCTACACAGAGGAGCCCTGCTGAGAGGTCTAGAGTGGAATGAGACCAACACAGGTAGAGGGACAGACCACTGGACCAAATGCTTATCATCCATTTGAGGATTCAAGTAGGACAGAGGAGTTCCATTTTTAAGGGAAGATCAAAAAGCTCTTTTAAAATAAACTATGTTTTACAAAATGTTGAAGCACGTAGGGAGTAGGAGCTGAGGAGCCTGTCTGGGGGCCCTGTGAGCAAGGATGCATGCAATCTGTTCACTATAAGAGGCTCAGGATCAAGCCCAGTACCTGGCACATAGTAGGTGCTTAATAAACCATTACTGAATGGCCCCGTGGAAACCCTGAAACAGAACATTCCTGAGGCTAGTAACGTCTGACTCTGAATCCCTCGAGGAACACTCTGGGCAGAAACCAAGGGAGTTTCCTCCCACAAGAGGTATAATGGCTTGTGTGGAGGCCTTTGAGCTGCATGATTCATGGTTAGTTTAGGAACATTCCTGAAAGATGATGCTTCTTTCAGGAAGTGAGGCTTATGTTTTCACATAAAAGGAGTAACTGCCTAATCAAGTGGATTCCTTCTCTCACATTAGCAGTGGCACTGGAAAGAAATCAACCAATGAGAACCTACTGTATAGCACAGGGAACTCGACTCAATGCACTGTGTGACCTGAATGGGGAGGAAGTCCAAAAGGAAGGGGTATATGTATGGCTGACCAATTCATTTTGCTGCACAGGAGAAACTAACGCCACACTGTAAAGCACTATACTCCAATAAAAACTAATTTTAAAAAGAATAGAAATTAGAAGCCAGAATGAAATATAACCAAACTCAACTAAAGGAAGTGACGTATTAGGAGAGTTAATGATTTCCCTTCATAGCATTGTTAATAACTAACATTTATTAAATGACTTCCCTGGTGGCTCAGACGGTAAAGTGTCTGTCTACAATGTGGGAGACCCGGGTTCGATCCCTGGGTCGGGAAGATCCACTGGAGAAGGAAATGGCAATCCACTCCAGTACTATTGCCTGGAAAATCCCATGGACAGAGGAGCCTGGTAGGCTACAGTCCACTGGGTCTCAAAGAGTCGGAAACGACTGAGCGACTTCATTCATTCATTCATTAAATGCCTACCATGTCTCCCATATTGAGTTAAGTGCTTTCCACACATTTTATTTTTTGCTCATAACAACTCTATGATATAAATCCTATTGTTATCCCCATTCTTACCAACAATAAAATTGAGGCCCAGGGAGAGTAAGTGACTTTCCCAAGGTCATAGAAGTCTAGAACCTGGATTTTTAGCCACTATGTAATACTGCTGCTATACTACTCAGGGGGCTGGTTCTCAAAGTCACAGATTCTCCGTGCTTATCAACTGGGTCTGAGAAAATGATGCTTATGCAGGACTGTCTGAGGGTTATACTGTCCATTTGCTCCTCTAGGTACTGTAAAATCTACTTCTAGTTTGCAAATCACCAGTGGGAACGTCCCGAGATTTCATGGTTATGATCTTTCTGTTGAGTGCTGTATTTACAACCAGGGTGTTCCTGTGGGTATTGTTATTTAAATTAAACAGTGTCCTCTGTGTGAGGCCCCAGAGAAGTGATTCTCTGATTTTAATACCACTGATGAGTGTGTTTTTTCTCATGCTTTTGGTTTGCCTTCCTTTTTTACACACTGAATCATATACACATTCATATTTCCTCCTTTGTTTTGGGTGCCAAAATGTATGGTCATTCACCTGGAAATTTATAGGACCTTGCACTGCAGGTAAAAACCTCTGACTGAGGCAGAGATTTGCTGATCAAGATTTTCTGTTCAAGGGGATGCTCCAAGGAATTGCCTGACCTCCTGTTATTTCCACCTCCTGTTTATGGGACGAGTCAGACAGAGGGTGGACTCTCCACCATGACCCATCTGTCTTAGGTGGCCCTACATGGCATGGATCATAGTTTCATTGAGTTAGACAAGGCTGTGTTCCATGTGATCAGATTGGTTAGTTTTCTGTGACTGTGGCTTTCATTCTGTCTGCCCTCTGAAGGATAAAGATAAGAGGCTTATGGAAGCTTCCTGATGGGAGAGACTGACTGAGGGGGAAACTGGGTCTTGTTTTGATGGTCCAGATCATGCTCAGTATACCTTTAATCCAATTTTCTGGATTAAACATTGCTGCTATATTACTCAGGGGACTGGGCCGTGTTCCCTCCCTTTTGTTGGACCTGAGGCCAAACTATGGTAGAGGTAATGAAGATAATGACCTCCTCCTTCAAAAGGTCCCATGCAGGCACTGCTGCAGTCAGTGCCCCAGACCCTGCAGCAGGCCACCGCCGACCCACGCCTCCACCGGAGACTCCTGGACACTCATGGGCAAGTCTGGGTCAGTCTCTTGAAATAACTCCAGAAAGAATGAAGAGATGGAGCCAAAGCAAAAACAACACCCAGGTATGGATGGGACTGGTGGTGGAAGTAAGGTCTGATGCTGTAAAGAACAATATTGCATAGGAACCTGGAATGTTAGGTGCATGAATCAAGGCAAATTAGAAGTGGTCAAACAGGAGATGGCAAGAGAGAACACTGAAATTTTAGGAATCAGTGAACTAAAATGGACTGGAATGGGTGAATTAACTCAGATAACCATTACATCTGCTACTGTGGGCAAGAATCCCTTAGAAGAAAGGGAGTAGCCCTCATAGTCAACTAAAGAGTTCAAAATGCAGTACTTGGATGCAATTTCAAAAACACCAGAATGGTCTCTGTTCATTTCCAAGGCAAACCATTCAATATCACAGTAATCCAAGTCTATGTCCCAAACAGTAATGCTGAAAAAGCTGAAGTTGAACGGCTCTATGAAGACCTACAAGACCTTCTAGAAATAACACCCCCAAAAGATGACCTTTTCATTATAGGGATCTGGAATGCAAAAGTAGGAAGTCAAGAGATACCTGAAGTAACAAGCAAATTTGGCCTTGGAGTACAAAATGAAGCAGGGCAAAGGCTAAGAGAGTTTTGCCAAGAAAGTCCAGTGGTCATAGCAACACCCTCTTACAACAACACAAGAGAAGACTCTACACATGGACATCACCAGATGGTCAATACCAAAATCAGATTGATTATATTCTTTGCAGCCAAAGATGGAGAAGCTGTATACAGTCAGCAAAAACAAGACTGAGAGCTGACTGTAGCTCAGATCATGAACTCCTTATTGTAAAATTCAGACTTAAATTGAAGAACAAAGGGAAAACCACTAGACCATTCAGGTATGACCTAAATTAAATCCCTTACAATTATACAGTGGAAGTGACAAACAGATTCAAGGAATTAGATTTGATACACAGAGTGACTTAAGAACTATAGACTGAGGTTCTTGACATTATACAGGAGGCAGGGATTGAGACCATCCCCAAGAAAAAGAAACGCAAAAAGGCAAAAGGGTTGTCTGATGAGGCCTTACAAACAGCTGAGAAGAGAGAAACTAAAGGCAAAGTAGAAAAAGAAAGATATACTCATTTGAATGCAGAGTTCCAAAGAATAGCAAGGAGAGATAAGAAAGCCTTCCTCAGCAATCAATGCAAAGGAGAACAATAGAATGGGAAAGACTAGAGATCTCTTCAAGAAAATTAGAGATTACCAAGGGAACGCTTCATGCAAAGATGAGCCCAATAAAGGATAGAAATGGTATGGACCTAACAGAAGCAGAAGATATTAAGAAGAGGTGGCAATAATACACAGAAGAACTATACAAAAAAGATCTTCATGACCCAGATAATCACGATGGTGTGATCACTCACCTAGAGCCAGACATCCTGGAATGTGAAGTCAAGTGGGCCTTAGAAAGCATAACTATGAACAAAGCTAGTGGAGGTGATGGAATTCCAGTTGAGCTATTTCAAATCCTAAGAGATGATGCTGTGAAAGTGCTACACTCAATATGCCAGCAAATTTGGAAAACTCAGCAGGGGCCATAGGACTGGAAAAGGTCAGTTTTCATTCTAATCCTAAAGAAAGGCAATGCCAAAGAATGCTCAAACTACCACACAATTGCACTCATCCCCCACGCTAGCAAGTAATACTCAAAATTCTCCAAGCCAGGCTTCAATAGTCTGTGAACCGTAAACTTCCAGATATTCAAGTTGGATTTAAACTAACACAACATTGTAAACTAACTATATATCAATAAAACATAACCGTATCTATCTTATTGTTCAGGCACCATGTTCTCTGTGAAACATACCTGTCCTCCTAAGCAATGTTAGTGGCCTCTTTTACATTCCTTCTGTTCCTTACCTATCTTTCCATTACTGGCCTTATGGCACGAGGAAGTCCAGTGAGATTTCTGTCTGCCCAGCGATGCTTTGGGCAACTAGAGGGCAGAGAACGTGTCATATCCAGTAGCTGCTCAGTGAACTCTATTTGAGCTGAACTATCAATTGCGTTTTTTGCCTTCAAACTGTGTTTGAGGCATTCTTAGATGATCTTTATTACCCTTTTGCTTTTTTCCAAAATTCATACTGATATTCCAGGTGACCTACTTGCTTCACTGAGTTGTTTCAAAGCCAGGAAGCTGCAGAACACTACCCAGCAGTATAGTCAACTCAAAGAGACCTGGTTTTATTCTAGCCTGATTCTTCAAGCCTTACAGAAAAGGATGAAGTTGGAAGGCCTTTCAAACGAATGTTAATTGTCATTCCACATGCAAGCAAAGTGCCTCCTCCTGAATACCCAAGCCCTCAGAGGTGAGGCCTGGTATGTGCAAGGCCCTTCATGTGCATTAATTCTTCCAACAGTCACGAGAGGCCACATCATAGCTTCATTCTCCACAGTTTATGAAAGTGAGGTCAGGTCAGAAGGACTGAGTTGGCTAGAAAGTTCATTCAGGTTTTTCTGGACCATCTTACCGAATGAACCTTTTGGCCACCCTAATATAAGGACCTGCTCATGTACAACTGGAGATGTGCGATTTATGACTAGTTCTGATTTTAAAATGACACTTTGTACTATACTACATGGTGTAGGACACTTGCTCTATGAGCAACAACGGCATAAATCGGAATACTTTTTTCATCTCAGTCATTCAGGTGTTTTTCCCTGACCAGTGGCTTTGCTGTAGAATGAAAATGCTTAAGCATTCTAACAGTACACCTGATTGAAAACTAAATTGGCTATTTGTCCTTGGCAAACCTCTGTGTAATTAAAGCTTTTGATAAAACTCATTTAAATTCCCAGGTTTGGTCTCATGGCCCCAACCTTCTGATTTCATTTGGCTTTAACTTTACTATTGTGAGTGAAGCTCCAATTTTCCCCCTGGACACGGCTGTCTGGTGACTTTCATGTTTGTGTGATGGCTTTCTCGGAGGTAAGGGTAGGAGGTATATAATTTTCACATTAACCTTC
Source organism: Bos grunniens (assembly GCF_055505025.1). Taxonomy (NCBI): domain Eukaryota; kingdom Metazoa; phylum Chordata; class Mammalia; order Artiodactyla; family Bovidae; genus Bos; species Bos grunniens. The sequence continues at coordinate 44,139,146 of NC_141193.1, read as the reverse complement.
CCCTTCACCCTCAGCTAAAGGCCCAGCAAGTAAAGAGACCCCACATACTGAAAGCATGCCAGGCTGATTTTCAGAGGGATGGCCTCAATTTCTTTTAGGCCACTGGATATTTTCATCTATTAAAGAAACTTGATTTGAGGGAAACTGCCTGGAACACAGTTGTTAATGCAGCAATGATAGATTGGTGTCAGGAACTTTTGAGAATGGAGGAAATTACGAGAGCCAAATAATACCTTCCCTTGACATTTTAAAAAGGAGAGTGTCTGTTTGGAAAGTTCAAGTGCAGACCTAGCAAAGCACATAAACAGGACCTGAATACGTTTTTCAGGAAAAAAAAGACCTAGGATTCAAATCTGGTTTGCAGTAGTCATTATATGATTCAATATAAGCATTAAAATTTACAGAACTGTTCAATAGAAGATTTGAAGTTTTAGCTAATATTATTTCAGCAACTATTTTTTCAGCACCAAATTGTCCTCACCACTTTCTGGGACTCTGTGTGTATAATGTAGTGTGTGTGTGTGTGTGTGTGGTATGTTCATGCTCAATCATGTCCAACTCTTTGTGACCCTATGGACTATAGCATGCCAAGCTCCTCTTTCCATGGTATTTTCCCCACAAGAATATTGGAGTGGATTGCCATTTCCTACTCCATTCTGGGACTCTGATGACACAAATATTTGACCTTTTTTTTTTACATTTTCCTACAGTTCTCTAAAACTGTAACTCTTTCTTTTTTTTGTTCAATATCTGTTGCTCAAACTGGGTTATTTATGTCCATCTATCTTCAAGTTTTCTGATGCTTTTCTCAATTTTTTTCAATTCAGTTCCATTTCACCGTTGGATCCAACTACTGAATTTTTATTATTTTTTTCAAGCTTTATTAAAATACAATTGACACATAATATTGTGTAAATTTAAGGTATGGTGAATTCTTTATTTCTGCTATTGTATCTTTTAGCTGTAAGATGTCTACTTGTTTCTTCTTTATATCTTTTAATTCTTCGTTGAGACTTTCTACATTTTCATCTAAATAAATGCATAAATAAATACATAAAGAGTATTTATGATGGTTTGTTGGGTCATTTTATAATAGCTACTTGAAAAAAAAATAATAGCTACTTGAGAGACTGTTGGATAATTCCAACATCTCTATCATTTTGGCCTTGGTATCCATTGATTGTCTTTTCCAGTGTAATTAAGATTTTCCTCATGTTTCATATGCTGCCTAATTTTAAAATAGGAGTCTATCCTATTTAAATACTATGAAGAATGCTGATATTTTGTTTCAGGTAGGTGCAGACTGCCAGTCAACCCTGCTTTCTGTGGGACTGTCCATCTGTGGTTCCAATGTCAGCTGAGTTTTCAAAGCATTTGCTCGTGTCTGTCCTGTCCTACATCTAGGGGCCAGTCTGTGTCCTTGATAGTGATGTATTGTGGTTCAGTACTAGAGCTTTGCTGATTAGCATCAGAGTTATGCCTGGACAGCTTGGGGTTTAGCCCAGGAGTTCATATACATTTTTTAAAAAGATATTGATTGATTGATTGATTGATATTTGTTTGGCTGCACCAGGTCTTAGCTGGGACATGTAGGACCTAGTTCCCTGACCAGCACTTCCCAGGTGGCACTGGTAGTAAAGAACCTGCCTGCCAGTGCAGGAGACGGAAGAGACACAGGTTTGACCCCTGGGTCTGGAAGATCCCCTCGAGGAGGGCATGGCAACGCACTCCAGTGTTCTTGCCTGGAGAATTCCCATGGACAGACGAGGGCTAAAGTCCATGGGGTCGCAAAGAGTTGGACACGACTGAAGTGACTCAGCAGCAGCAGCAGGATCTAGTACCCTGACCAGGGACTGAACTCAAGCCCTTTGCGTTGCACGGAGTCTTAGCCACTGAATCACCAGGGAAGTCCTCATATACAATTTTCAGGGAGTCACTTTCCTGCACGCCTCTCTTTTCATCTCCTTGGCAGTTTCCAATTTCCTTGGGGCTCACTTTTCTGGTCCTCCAGCCAAAAAGCTGGGGTTTAGTTACCCCACCTTCCTACAGGGCCAGGACGAGGGTGAGACAAGCGAGGCCTTGCTGCAAGTGCAAAATTTAAGGGGGCGCCAAAAGTCAATAAGGAAGATAAATGAAGATTTAATGTATCATTTAAAAATCAAAATTAATGTCAAACTCAAAGTGAACAAAATATTACAATTTTAAGTAAAGACCAGATCCAGCTCTGCACTTTATATCTCTGCACCACTCATCTCACCGGAATTCCAGCCTTGTTTTTGTGTGTGTGTTTCCACACCTGTGTCTCCCTCTGGCATGAAGTTGTGGGGAAAAAAATGGTAAATACCGCAGTTTGGTGGCACTTTGAATTCCAGTCTTCTTCCTTAGCCTATCTGCTATCATTGGTTTTTCAAAGTCCTGAAGCATCCACTCTATGCATTTTGTCCACATTTCATAGCTGTACTTAGTGACAGAGACAAGGTGGAGGGTGCCTACTCCACCTTAACTAGAACCAGAACCAGAGATGACTCTTCTTGAAGTGCTGTAATGATCCATCGATCGATCGATCGATCGAGGCCAGAGGCAAGACAAGGACAAAGGAAGCAAATTCTAGGAAAACAAATAGGAAAAGTTTCTTAAAAAAAAAAAATTCTGTCACATTATTTTTCCTGGTAAATCTTGGAGTGATTAAAAATAAAATTAACATTCAGACTTTCCAGGAATGATCCAATGTGTTCCTTTCCTTTCTTTCATCCTCCAGGGGAAAGTACACACATGTTTGTATGTACATGAGTACACATATCATGTGCATATCAGCACATGAGCAAGCATGTAGGCATTCATGTTCCAGAGAGAGAGAGAGAAGCAGAAAGATGGGGTGGAGGAGACAGATAAGGATGCTATAGATTTAGCTATATAAAGGTTCCCCATGTTTTCCTCAGAATTAATGAAAGAGAAAAATATTAGAATTTTGAACTTTTGAGTCCCTACCTTGGCTTCCTCTTTCCTTCTTGTTTTGGGGGAATTATCAGGGGATAAACCTCTTTCATGAATACAGTATTTGCTAGCATTGAGCACACTGCAATCTGTCCTATTTATAAGAAAAAAGAACACTTAAGTGTAGATGGTTGGTTTGAAGCAGGTAGATCAAGTTCAGAGCTGTCTTTCGCTATTTGCACACCTACCTTGAAAAAAGTTAAAAAAATATTCAAGTGCCCTGTTTGAAGTCCTTTGTTTAGGATTTCTGCTTATTTGCTCCTGGGCCCAGGAGTTTTATTTATTGAATATGGGCAGCTGTAGGTGAAAGAAAGTTAAAAAGCATTACAGAGTGTATCCAAATGTTGTTTGATCATTGAATTTGATTGGAGCAAAGGAGCTATGTTCAAAAACTGCTGAATGCTTTTTAACTTCATGGCCTCTGGACATCTTGCATCCCTAGCAACGAAAAAATAATGGTTTTAACCTACATTTTGGCCCAGAGAGTGGATTTTTCTATACTCTTGGAAAACCCTGAGACATCGCTCATCTATTTTCCCCCTTATCTCCTTTCCTGCCTCCATCCTGCCAGTGTTGTCTTCTCCCCATCTTTCCTTCCTTTTCGGAAACACCAGTTTAGCACCTCCTTTATTCCTGTCACTTTCCTAGACACCATAAACTATACAATAGTAGACGAGGTAAACACTGATCTGGCTAGGAACATCATCTATTTGAGGAAACAGGCAGGACTGCATGAAAGAATTGAAACAATCTTGGAACAATAGTGTAGAAATGTCTCAGAGAAATGGTCCTTCTAGATGATATTTCTGATCTTTAGAGTCAGTTAGCGTTTCTCAAATTTGCCACTTTTTCACAGGCTTCTAAGATCATGGCATCTGGCCCCATCACCTCATGGCAAACAGATAGGGAAAAAAATGGAAACAGTGACAGACTTTATTTTCTTGGGCTCCAAAATCACTGCAGATGGTGACTGCAGCCATGAAATGAAAAGACTCTTGCTCCTTAGAAGAAAAACTATGACAAACCTAGACAGCTTATTAAAAAGCAGAGACATAAGTTGGTCAACAAATATCCATCTAGTCAAAGCTATGCTTTTTCCCAGGAGTAATGTATGCATGTGAGAGTTGAACCATAAAGAAGGCTGAGCACTGAAGAATTGATGCTTTTGAACTGTGGTGTTGGAGAAGATTCTTGAGAGTCCCTTGGACTGCAAGGAGATCCAACCAGTCCATCCTAAAGGAAATCAGTCCTGAATATTCATTGGAAGGACTGATGCTACAGCTGAAGCTCCAATACTTTGGCCACCTGATGCAAAGAACTGACTCACTGGAAGAGACCCTGATTCTGGGAAAGATGGAGGGCAGGAGGAGAAGGGGACGCCAGAGGATGAGATGGTTGGATGGCATCACTGACTCAATGGACATGAGTTTGAGCAAACTCAAAGAGATAGTGAAGGACAGGGAATCCTGGCGTGCTGTAGTCCATTGGGTTGTAAAAAGTCGGGTACAGCTAAGGGACTGAACAACAACAACACAGTTGTTTGTTGAAAACAACACTTCTTTTCCAAATAAAGAAGAAATTCTCTTTTTGCTCACTGTGTGTGCATGTGTGTGTGTGATGGGAGAGCTTTTATTTTAAAATACATACTACTTGTGTTTCAAGTGCTTGTTGCTGCTGCTGCTGCTGCTAAGTTGCTTCAGTCATGTTCTACTCTGTGCGGCCCCATAGACGGCAGCCCACCAGGCTCCGCCGTCCCTGGGATTCTCCAGGCAAGAGTACAGGAGTGGGTTGCCATTGCCTTCTCTGGTGCTTGCTGCTACCCCAACCTTATTATATATAAAGCTATGGCATTATTAAGTGGAATTTTATTCTATTGACTTTTTTTTTTATTTTGAGAAGGGCATTTATTTAATTTATTTTTTTACATGAAACTTTTAGTATTTTATTCATTTTTCATAGTTCTACAGTATTAGTAAAAATAATGGTCATTATAAATAAGTATGAAATGGAAGTTGATGAAAAAATAACCCAAGTCTTCCTTGACTCCCACCCTCCCCCAAAGAAACTAGCTGCTGCTGCTAAGTCACCTCAGTCATGTCCGACTCTGTGCGACCACATAGACCGGCTGCCCCACCCCTGGGAATCTTCAGGCAAGAACACTGGAGTGGGTGGCCATTTCCTTCTCCAATGCATGAAAGCGAAAAGTGAAAGGGAAGTCGCTCAGTCGTGTCCGACTCCCAGCGACCCCATGGACTGCAGCCTACCAGGCTCCTCCATCCATGGGATTTTCCAGGCAAGAGTACTGGAGTGGGGTCTATTGACTTTTGTAAGATCATTTCTGTTCAGTCTCTGAGCCAAGGTAGGTGATAATGACCCGTCATACAACGAGTCCTGGGTTAGGCATCCTGCGGACCCTTAAAGAAGACCACCTGGGGGTCTTATTTCCCTGTGCTCACACTTCCTTCCAGGCAAAGCTGCCTGAGAGGTCTTGGCTCTGTCCTCTGAGTTGCTGTCCAGCGATTATGCCACAGGCAGCCAGGGTGCCCTGAGGTTTGCCAACATAGATGGCTTCTGTCTGCTCCCACTAATCGGGGTGGGGAGCAGACAGGGATCAGCCTGTCTCCGGGGCACACTCCCTGGCTGGCCCGGGCACTGTACCTGGAAATTAACCTCCGGTTCTGTCATTCAGGAGGGAGGGTCGCCTACGGTGCCTTCCTCTGGCTGACCCAGGTGAGGTACTCCCAGGAAGCCTGGAAGCTGCTGGTGTCAGAAAGGGGTAATGAGAGCAGGAGGGGAGCCCTCAGGATCTCCTGCGGAGGCTGCCAGGCTTCTCAAACACCCCAAGGAAGCAATTACCTCTGGTGGTGGAGCAAGGCTGCATGCAGAAAGTGACTTCTCTGTTAAGCAGGAAGCAGGTGAGGAGCTGTCTGCCATGCAGAGAGAGCTATAGCTTGGAGACTTTGTTACCTGGGAAGAAGCTGACTTTTGCCTTCTGCTGGGAAGCCAATGACCTAGGATTGAATAGAAATAATTTTTTTTTTTCTCCTTGAGGAGAGATAGATCTCGAATATGGATGTGATGAAAAGGGCTTTAAAATTTTAGAACCTGGACTAGCTTTTCAATTTGTTTGAAGGCTCTATTATATGTCTCCCTAAACCCCCACTCCCTTCCCTGAGTTACGAGGTGGATTTTGTTTCCAGGATAGGGTTTTCCATCTTAATAAGTTGGGAATGAAAGTCCCTGACACCTGCTCGCTCATATAGCTCCCAGCTGGATTGGGCAGGGGAGGGGGGGTCGCTACTGAGCTGTTAGGTGTCAAGTGAAGGCTGTACTCAGGGTTCCTGGACCCTGTCACCCACACATGCCACAGCCACAGGAGGAAGGCAGTGGTGTCGTGAAAATCTCAGCAGAAGAAAAACAATTTTTGGAAAGTATGTTTGTCTTTTCTCCTTATCAAGGTCCTGCCTCTGTTGTTGGAATGGGGTATCAGAAACATATTATTTTAAGACTTATTTAAAAATGAAACATTTTCTCAGTTTCGTGGAACAGGCATGGGTCACGAAGCAATGCACCTGTGTGTGCTAAGTCACTCAGCTGCGTGCTAAGTCACTCAGTCATGTCCGACTCTGTGCGACCCCATGGACTGTAGCCCACCAGGCTCCTCTGTCCATGCGATTCACCAGGCAAAAATACTGGAGTCGGGTGCCATGATCTCCAGGGGATCTTCCTGATCCGGGGATCAAACCCGCATCCCTTACGTCTCTTGCATTGGAAGGCAGATTCTTCACCACTAGCGCCACCTGGGAAGCCCCTCTAAGCGATTTTACAATCAAAATCATCAGCAACAATCAATTCATTCATCATTCAGTTAACAAATCTTAGTTGGGCGAACAATATTCCACATGCTAAGCTCTAAACATTAAATTATGAAAGCTTCACTCCTTGTATCCAAGGCATTCTGGATCCTCTGGGTAAATCACGTAAGACAACTTACAATTTTAATCTGATGTAATGTGTATTGATTGTGGCAGAGGCATTATTCAATAATACAAGAATATAAGAGGGACAGGAAACCAGACGGCAGGAGGTAAGGTCAATCTAGGCAAAGTCAAGAACACGTCCAAGGGAAGAAAATATATGAGTGCAAATGACTTGCTCAGCTCACCAGCATATAAGGGAGGGGCAGTGGGTGGAACTCAAGGGCAGGTAAGGAGAGTCTTTAAGGACCGCACCATGCTAGGGAGTACTTTAGTACTTTAGGGAGGACTTTAGTCTGAAGGTGATACTTACATAAGAATATTAAACTTGCTTGTATCCTAAGCTGGTGAAGTATTCTAAGCTGTATTTTCACCAGCTTAGAATACAAGCGAGTTTACAACATAAGAAAAAAAAAAAATCCACAGACATGTTTTGGGGGTAAATATTGATAATTTCTGTGGAGGGACAGAAGTGGATGGGAGTGAAGAAGGACTCGCGGGGACCCCCAATCACGTCTTCTCCATCTTTTTAACAAAGAGTTCTGAAGCAAGTTGGCATAGCATTGGATATGATGAAATTGGTGATGGGTATTGACTGAATAATAAAATACCTTTAAAAATGCTAAAAGTTACATCTTTCTAGCATTCCAATTCACGCAAGTCTCCATCTGCTCAACTTGGTAAATGCTATAGACTGAATTGTGTTCCCACAAAGTTTACACGTCGAAGCCCCAATCCCAAGCACCTCAGAATATTACTATGTTTGGAACTCATGTCTTTAGACAAGTGATCAAGTTAAAGTGAGGTCCTGTGCATGGTTCATAATCCAATACGCCTGGTGTCCTTATAAGAAGAGGAACCTGGAGCACAGACACACACAGAAGGAAGACCACGTGAAGACTCAGGGAGAAGATGGCCACGCACAAGCCACGGAGAGAGGCCTACGAGGAAAGCAGCTCTGCTGACATTCCAATCTTGCACTTAATAGACTTTAGAACTCCAAGAAAATAACACCAATACAGTATACTAACGCATATATATGGAATTTAGAAAGATAGTAACAATAACCCTGTATATGAAACAGCAAAAGAAACACTGATGTATAGAACAGTCTTTTGGACTCTGTGGGAAAGGGAGAGGGTGGGATGATTTGGGAGAATGGCATTGAAATATGTATAATATCATATATGAAACGAGTCGCCAGTCCAAGTTCGATGCACGATACTGGATGCTTGGGGCTGGTGCAATATGATGACCCAGAGGGATGGTATGGGGAGGGAGGAGGGAGGAGGGTTCAGGATGGGGAGCATATGTATACCTTTGGCGGATTCATTTCGATGTATGGCAAAAGCAATACAATACTGTAAAGTTAAAAAATAAAATAAAATTAAAAAAAAAAGAAAATAAGTTGTTTAAGCCATCTAGTCTGTGATGCTTTGTGACAACACTCAAACTAGGATTTTAGAGTATCTCTTTGAGGGCACTCTGAATACTCATTAATTGTCTAAGAACCCTCTGGGGAACTTTTCAGAGTGGCCAGTCCTGCTTCTAAGCTAATTTCCTCCTCCAGGGGATCATCCTGTCTCAAGGAGCGAACCTGTATCTCCTGCATTGCAGGTAAATTCTTTATCCATGAGCCATCAGGGAAGTCTGAAGGGTGTGGCCAAAATGGTGGAGGAGTAAGACCATGAGGTGACTTCCTTCCATGAACACGCCAGCATTACAGCTATGTTCACAGCAACTGTCTATGAGAGCAGCCTGAAGATGAGCAGAAGAGATTGTCCACAATGAAAGATATAAAGAAAGAACCACAGCAATACAAACAGATGTGATGTGATGGACTGGAGATGTGATGGACTTGAGACCTACCTCCTTAGGTAGGTAAACCAAAACAGAATAATCACAGTTGCAGAGAGTCTCCCAAGGACAGAAGGGTCTGAGTCCCACATCAGGTTGCCCAGCTTGGGGTCCTGCACCAGGAAGACGAGCCCCCAGGGCATTCAGCTTTGAAGGCTAGCAGGGCTTGCGTATGGGAGACCTGGAGGACAGTTGGAAATAGAGACTCTGCTCTTAAAGGGCACACACCAAGTCTCACACTCTCTGGGTCCCAGTGCAGAGGCAGTAATTTGAAAGGAGCCTGGATCAGACCCACTTACTGAACTTGGAAAGGGCGGAAGGAGATTGGGATTCTGCCTGGGGACGCAGATGCTGGAGACAGCTGATTTGGGGGACTTGTTTTACACGAGGTCACTGGCGCTAGCAAGCACCATTTTGGACTCTTCCTTCTAGCTTACTAGGGCCAGAGGCTTACCTGCCCACTAGCAGGCTGGCTCCAGCTCTTGGACCCCACCCATCAAGCTACCAGCTATATCTCCACGCAGCCATGCTCACCTGTGGCCAGCAGCCTCTGCCCTAGAACCTCGAAGCCAGCTGGGCAGAGATGGGAGATCCCACATAGCAACAGTAGTTGGTCCTGCCACAGGAGGAGGACCCATGAAGGGGGCATGGGGCACAACTATATGCCCTGGAGCGTATAGTTGGTTCCAACTAAAAAAGCAAAGGAGTACAGAAAAAATAAAATTCTTCTCTTCCTTTAAGTTTCAGCTCAAAAATTCACTCATATTTATATGCTTCCAAATAAATTGATTCATGTTTTTATTTTTTAATCATTTATTACTTTTTAAAGTTTGTCTACCCTACTTGTAAAAGTAAAACCTGGGGCTCTTCATCTTAACTATCAGAAGATAGTTAAGGGTTAGATAGATAGGGTTTTTCATCTTAACTATCAGAAAGCATAGCAGAGTGCCTGCATATAGTAAATAAATAAAAGAATGAAATAGATTTGTGGAAAGTTCTGCTGGTTGCAACATAGAGGATGTCTTGGATGTGACTTTAATGTATCACCCAGTGAGATCTAGAAAACAGAGTGAAAATGATTAATCATGTGAACAAAAAAAATGATGTGTCTGGACTAAATATGCAATAGTGGGGATGGAGAAAAACAGATTTTAGAGGTAAACAGTTGGCAGGGCTTGATGTTTAACTAAGCAGAATGCTTGATGTTCAATTGAGTAAACTGTAAGAAGGGGAAGGAAATGATTCTGAAGTTGCTGACATGGAAAATTGCGTAAAAATCGGTGATTTTCTTTTCTTTTTTCTTTTTTTTTTTGGATAGAACACCAGACCAAGAACAAGCTTAGGGTGCTCAGAATTTTTTTTCTGTATTTATAAGTATTGTGAAATGTATTGTGCTATTAATGAATTCACAATCTTTGTGCTATTAATGAATTCACAATCTTGCTGGAAGTTGAGACGTACATCTAAATTAATAGAGGAAATTGAAATGGCTTACAAAGATATCAAATTTATGGGAAATGAACATTATGGGGAAACGATACCATCTGCTTCCCAGAGAAGAATAAAAAGTCAATATTGCAATTGCTGTATGATCTGGAACCAGCTACTGCAATATGCTGAGTTGAGTTCCCAAATGGCAATAAATATTTTTGTTGATTTAACACCTTGACACAAAGAAAGCTATTGATAGATTGCCTAGAGCTCACTAGGCATTCCTGAGGATTCTCTCTGCTTGGCAGAAAGCCAGCTTACATTGACTTTACATGGAGGGAAATTTCTTGGGTTACATAATGGAAAAGAGCAGAGATATAGAGAGAGCAATTTCAGACAAGGCTCTTCAAAAAGCACCATTATTAAACTGAAAGAGCAAGTCATAACTGGCAGAAAATATTTTATATTCTCTATACAAACATACACAATATTCACCTTATGGATATAATTCAATTTGTATGTAATTTCACCATATATTTTATGTATCAATGATTTTTTAAGTATCTTTGTGAATATTCTTACAATTTTCTTTAATAAGAAGCCAAGCAACACAGTACACAAAGGCAAAAGACTGGACCCCCTCCAATAACATATTAAGAAAATGTCACCATAGACAAATGATAATTACTCTGGGGAATCAAAGAATGACCCAGTATTTAGGAAATCTATTAGTATAAAAGATTCTGTTGACAGTTTTAATGCAAATAATCATACATGTCTCTCCATTGATATATTTTCAAAATTCAACACAAAAGAGAAACAAATGAGCTTATCTGTATATCAACTGATAACATATCCACTTTGAAAAAAATTAATGCAAGTAACTGGATTGCATTATTTTGAATGTACACGCTTTAATTTTTTTAAATTGAAGTATGGTTGATTCCCTGGTGGCTCAGAGGGTAAAGCGTCTGCCCACAATACAGGAGACCTGGGTTCAATCCCTGGGTCGGGAACATCCCCTAGAGAAGGGAATGGCAATCCACTCCAGTACTCTTGCCTGGAAAGTCCCATGGACTGAGAAGTCTGGTGGGCTACAGTCCATGGGGTCGCAAAGAGTCGGACATGACTGAGCGACTCCACTCATAGTTGATTTACAATGTTGTGTTAACGTCTATTAGACAGTGAAATGATCTAGTTATACACACACACTTATATAATCTTTTCCATTGTGGTTCATAACAAGATATTAAATATTGTTCCATATGCTGTACAATAGGAGTTTGCTGTTATCCTTTCTGCATGTAATAGTTTGCATCCGCTAACCCCAAACTCCCCATTTATCCCTTTCCCATCACCCCTTCCTTCAGTTCAGTTCAGTTCAGTTCAGTTGGTTAGTCATGTCCGACTCTTTGTAACCCCATGAATTGCAGCATGCCAGGCCTCCCTGTCCATCACCAACTCCCAGAGTTCACTCAGACTCATGTCCATCGAGTTGGTGATGTCATCCAGCCATCTCATTCTCTGTCGTCCCCTTCTCCTCCTGCCCCCAAGCCCTCCCAGCATCAGAGTCCTTTCCAATGAGCCAACTCTTCGCATGAGGTGGCCAAAGTACTGGAGTTTCAGATTTAGCATCATTCCTTCCAAAGAAATCCCAGGGCTGATCTCCTTCAGAATGGACTGGTTGGATCTCCTTGCAGTCCAAGGGATTCTCAAGAGTCTTCTCCAACACCACAGTTCAAAAGCATCAATTCTTTGGTGCTCAGCCTTCTTCACAGTCCAACTCTCACATCCATACATGACCACTGGAAAAATCATAGCCTTGATTAGACGGACCTTTGTTGGCAAAGTAATGTCTCTGCTTTTGAATATGCTATCTAGGTTGGTCATAACTTTTCTTCCAAGGAGTAAGTGTCTTTTCATTTCATGGCTGCCATCACCATCTGCAGTGATTTTGGAGCCCCCCAAAATTAAGTCTGATACTGTTTCCACTGTTTCCCCATCTATTTTCCATGAAGTGATGGGACCAGATGCCATGATCTTCGTTTTCTGAATGTTGAGTTTTAAGCCAACTTTTTCACTCTCCTCTTTCACCTTCATCAAGAGGCTTTTTAGTTCCTCTTCACTTTCTGCCATTAGGGTGGTGTCATCTGCATATCTGAGGTTATTGATATTTCTCCCGGCAATCTTGATTCCAGCTTGTGCTTCTTGTAGGCCAGCGTTTCTCATGATGTACTCTGCATATAAGTTAAATAAGCAGGGTGACAATATACAGCCTTGATGTACTCCTTTCCCGATTTGGAACCAGTCTGTTGTTCCATGTCCAGTTCTAACTGTTGCTTCCTGACCTGCATACAAATTTCTCAAGAGGCAGGTCAGGTGGTCTGGTATTCCCATCTCTTTCAGAATTTTCCACAGTTTATTGTGATCCACACAGTCTGTTCTCTATGTCTGTGAGTTTGTTTCTATTTCATAAATAAGCTAATTTGTATAGTATTTTAGATTCTACGTTTAAGTGTGATACTGTATGGTATTTGTCTTTGTCTTTCTGACTTCGCTTAGGATGATAATCTCTAATTTCATTCATGATGCTGCAAATGGCATTGTTTTGTTGTTTCTTACGACTGAGTAGCATTCCACTGTATACATGCACCACATCTTCTTTGTCCACTCATCTGTTGATGGATGTTTCGGTTGTTTCCATGTCTTGGCTACTGTAAACAGTGCTGCTGTGAACATAAGGGTGAGTGTATCTTTTGAATTAGTGTTTTGTCTGATATATGCCCAGGAGTGGAATTGCTAGATCACATGGCGACTATATTTTTTAGCTTTTTGAGGAACCTCCATACTGTTTTCCAACAGCATGTAACCTTTCTCAATTGGCCTGTTTCACTCAGTGTATTCCCCTTGAGGTTCAACAATAATCTATTTTTTCTTCTTGCTGAGTTATAGTCCATAGTCACAACGAGCCACTGTCTGTTTAGGTATTTGTCACTGAAGATTATTGGGTTGTTTCCAGTTTTTGGCTGGAAATTTTACAAAAATTTCTGTAATTTACATATAGGTTTTCACGTGAACATGTTTTCCTTTTCTAGGGTAAATGCCCAAGGCCACAACTGCTAGCTTATATTAGTTGCACATTTAATTTTATAAGCAACTACTAACTTGTTTTCAAGAGTGGCCATATCGTTTTTACATTTCTAAAAGTAGTGGGGTTTTTTTTCTGAGTATATTAGCTTTTATTTTTTTAATATAAATTTATTTATTTTAATTGGAGGTTAATTACTTTACAATATTGTATTGGTTTTGCCATACATCAATATGAATATGCCACAGGTATACACGTGTGTTTGTGTGATCCATTTTTCCTTCATCCTTTTAAGTATTTGGTGCTTTGAAAAAATTTAGCCATTAAGATAGACATGCAATAGTATCTTACTGTGGTTTTAATTTGCATTTCACCAGTGGCTCATGATGCACGTATTTTCACGTGCCAATTGGCCATCCGCGTATCTTCTTTGATGGAATGTCTCTGTTCCTGTCTTTTGCCCATTTTCTACTTAGATGGATTTTTTTTTTTTTTTTACTGTTGAGTTTTGAGAATTTTTTACGTATATTCTAGATATAAATCCTTTCTTAATATATGTGTAATTTGCAAATATTTTCTCCAAGTCTGTAGCTTTTCTTTTCATTCTCTTTACCAGGTCTTTCACAAAGCAAAATCTCTCTCTCTCTATCTATCTTATATGAATCTTATATGAATGAACATGCATATATAAATACTTGAACTCTCTATAAATAGAAAAATTTTTATTAATTTAAAAGATACAAGCAGATGATGACAGATTCATAATGACTGATAAAACAGCTTAGAATAAGGAGTCTTATCCTGAGATTATTGGTTGTGTCTGCATTATTTAGAAGAAAAAGAGTCACAGGGTAATTTAGAGACTCCCTAGTTCAAAAACCTGTTTTTGCCACTTACTAGTTCTGTGATATCTATTGCTCTTCTGATCTTCACCTGTCAGATGGAGAACATATTAATAAAAGTACCTTGCGCATGGTAATGTAAGGATTACCTAAGGTAGTACATATAAACCACTTAGACTAGCACACGTCTGTCTCTGTGCGCTAGTTGCTCAGCGGTGTCTGACTCTGTGCAACCCCGTGGACTGTAGCCTTCCAGGCTCCTCTGACCATGGGATTCTGTACACAGAATACTGGAGTGGGTTGCCACGCCCTTCTCCAGGGAGCATAGCACATAGCATATGATAAATACTCAGTAGAAATCAATATTACCATTATTAATAGTATTATTAGAGACTCATATCAAGGTGTCTACTTTTATTGAAAATTATTGTTTTCTCCAAGTTGAAAGATTAATTTTCTACCTAAGAGATGATTTCATCTATGTAAATTTTACTTACCCTATGTAAATTTTACTTACCCTATGAAAACTTCGTATACTCTAGATACAAATAGCCAAAGACAAATCAGCTGGTCCTTGTCAGTAGCTTTCGTTAGAGTCCCTTTTTGGATTAGACTTGTGTGAAGGTTGTCACAGAGACCAAAGACTTATTGACCTCTGCCCTCTCATATTTATTGTACTGCTGTTGTTGTCCAACCCTGTGACGCCATGGACTGCAACATGCCAGGCCTCCCTGTCCCTCACCATCTCCCGGAGTTTGCCCAACATCATGTTCATTGTATCGGTGATGCCGTCCAGTCATCTCATCTTCTGACACCCTTCTCCTTCTGCCCTTGATCTTTCCCAGCATCAGGGACTTTTTCAACGAGTCATCTGTCCATATCAGATGACCAAAATACTGGAGTTTCAGCTTCAGCATTAGTCCTTCCAGTGAATATTCAGGGTCGATCTCCCTTAAGATTGACTGATTTGATCTCCTTGCTGTCCAAGGGACCTTCAGGAGTCTTCTCCAGCACCATAGTTCAAAGGCATCAATTCTTGGGTGTTCTGCCTTCTTTACGGTCCAGTTCTCACAACCGTACGTGACCACTGGGAAGACCATACCCTTGACTATACGGACCTTTGTCAGCAGAGTCACGTCTCTGCTTTTCAATACACTGTCTAGGTTTGTCATAGCTTTCCTGCCAAGAAGCAATCGTCTTCTGATTTCATGACTGCAGTCACTGTCTGCAGTGATTTTGGAGCCCAAGAAGAGGAAATCCGACACTATTACCATCTTTTCCCCTTCTATTTGCCATGAGGTAATGGGGCCATATATAAATGACAATCAGATACTGGGCACTGTTCTGACAGCATGTATACAGTGGTAAGTCAGAGAAAAGTCTCTGTTCTAAATAGGTCTGTGTGTGGAGGGGACAGATCACAAGCATAGAACTACATTTATGTTAATATCAGGTATGGATAAATCTAGGAAGAACAAGGAAAATCAGGGTACTATTTTAAGAGATCACAGAAGATGCTCAGAGTTATGTTAGGTAGAGACTCATGAAGTGAAGGAAAGAGTTCTAACTATATAGTGAAAACATTTTAAGGCAGAAAGCTATAACATAAAGAAACTGAGGCAGCAGCACATTTGGAAGCATTCAGGGAACAGGAGTGGGAGCTGAGGATATGGTAGAAATTGAGTGCGGAGGAGGGTGTAGGGGCTAGATTTTTCTTGGCAGATATTTTAAAGAGTTTAGATGGAAAGCCTTTGGAGTGTTACAAGCAGGGAATGGGGCTTCCCTGGTGGCACAGACAGTAAACAATCTGCCTGTAAACAGACCTATGTTTAGGTAAACAAGACAGTAAACAAGACCTATGTTCGATCTTTGGGTCAGGAAGATCCCCTGGGGAAGGGAATGGCAACCCATTCCAGTATTCCTGCCTGAAGAAGTCCTTGGACACAGGAGCCTGGAGGATATAATTTACATTTCAAATGCTTTACACTGGCTGCTGTGGATTAGGGAGGAAAGAATGGAAACAGGATCCTTAGAAGTTTATGCCTGGGGACCAGGTGAGAGACCTCATGACATATAGCAGGGCAGTGTTAGTAGGGATGGAGAAAGGAGGTTGGATTCCGGGTATATTTCAAATGGGAAGCTGAGAGGATGTGAGGACAGACTGGATGTGTATCTCCATAAAAAAAAAAAAAAGAGAGAAGTTATAGATGATGCTAAGGTTTTTGATCTGTGAAACTTGGGGAATAGTGGTACCATTCACAGAGATGGAGAAAGCTGGACATGGAGCAGGTTTGTGGGTGGTGCTGTAGGTGGGGAACTAAAAATAACTGTTAGTCCTTCAAGCAAAGGTGTCAAGAAGCAGTTGGACACATGATTCTGAAATTCAAGTCAAAAGTCTAATCCACTCATATAAATTTGGCAACATTACTGAATAGAAAGTGTTCCAAATGATTTATGGAAACCATCCAGGGAGTGAGTATAATGTGGTTACAGAAGACAGAAGAGGAAGAAGGCATGATTTGTAGAGCACTCCATCATCTAGAGATGGAGAAGGTAAAAAAAATCCAGCAAAGGAAATAGAAAAAGAGCAGCTGGTCAGGTGGGAAAGAAAATGAGAAAATGTACTGTCCACTTAAAATGAAGAAAGTGCTTCCATAAATGGGAACGATTGAGCACGACAGTGTTGCTGTTGAGTCAAACTATATGAAGGCTGAGAATCTGGGACTGTGTCTGGTTTCTGCGAGGGATGGAGATCTGTCTGGAGTAGGTTCAGATGAGCAGCAGAGAGGTGAGGCATTGGAGATGGTTTATATAGACAGACAACTCTTTTCAGGAATTTTCCTCTAAAGGAAAACAGAAATGGGGTGACCATCAGAGATGGATGTGAGCTTAAAGGGAGGATTTTCTTTTAAGATCAGAGATAGTTCACTGAATGGCAGTGGAAGAAATCCAGTAGAGGGGGAAAAAAGTGATGAAATAAGAAAAAGAATGGACAAACAATGCTAGAGAAATATCTTTTTATGAGGAGGGGATTTGGTGCTAAGTGAAGAGGCTGACGTTAGATACAACAGGAAGGTCGGCAGGTAAATATGTACAGAGGCAGGTGGCAGCGTGGACATGGAGGCAGGTGGAAAAGTCCTCTTTGTGCTTCTGTTTTTCTCCCTGAAATAAGGAGCAGGGTTACTGGCTGACAGAAAGGGGTGATAGAAGATTTGACAAAAGAGGAAATCGTGTGGAATTGTTCTTCCCTTCGCCTCCACTGTTTAGCCATATATTTAAAACTCTTTGGCCAATTTTGTTTTAATATAGAAAAAAATGAAAGAAGAAAAGGTCTGGGTAACACACAGAGAGAGAGTTGAAATTGTCCAAGACTGTTGAAAGCAGGGGTCCTGGAACAAATGCAGATTTCAAGGAAGGCTGGAAAGGACTCAATTTAAGACCCAGATATGCTGTTGTTTAGCTGCTAAGTCATGTCCGACTCTTTGCGACACCATGGACTGCAGCACGCCATGCTCCTTTGTCCATGGGATTCTCCAGGTGATTTTAATAGATTAAAAATTGTTGTACTATAACTAATTAGATATAGACTCCCTTGAGACATAGGTACAGTTTTATATGCACAATTTCTTTACTGTAAATAAATATCACAGAATGACAGAGTCGGTTATACAAACTGAGAGATTATATAACTCCTTTGTTTTTTTACATAATTATGTATAGCTTTACATGTACACATGTTTATGCGTGCTCAGTCTCTCAGTCGTGTCCAACGCTTTGTGACCCTTGGACTGTAGCCCGCCAGGCTCTTTGTCCATAGAATTTTTCAGGCAAGAATACTGGAGTGGGTTGCCATTTCTTCCTCCAGAGCATCTTTCCAACTCCAGGATCCAACCCGGATCTTCTGTGTCTCCTGCGTTGGCAGGCAGATTCTTTGCCACTGCCATCACGGAAGGCCACATATATATTATACAGTTTCCTTATTACCAATCAATTTGGGAATATGATGAGATCAATGAGTGGATTTCCTTCACAGAAGAATGGAAAGAAGCACATATGCGCAATATCATATATAAACAAATATTCATGGACCAAAGGGCAAGAATCCGGACACCATCCCAAGCGCGTCCTGAGCTAACTGGCCTTCCCACCATCATGTCTGTGCTTCTGCATTTTATCCTCTGCCTGCAGTACCCATCTTTTATTTTCTCACCTACCAAACTGCTACTTCTCCTTCAGATTTAAACTTAAGCTTTGCCGTGTCTGTGAAGCCGTTTTTTTCTGACGCTTAACAAACCCTAAGGGTTTCTTCCTTCAAGCTTATTCCCTAGTAGCGTTTATCACTTGGTAACTGTAGGTTTGCAGGACTGTTTAACCATTGATATTGTGGATTCTTGAAGGCAAGGACTCAAAATCTTTTCACTTGTGAGTCATCATTGCCTAGGCTTTGCAAGTTTTCCATGAATTTTACAAATAAGGAAAAATGAGATCTAGAGGAGTGTTAAGAGACTTAGCCAAGCTAGTCAGTGGCTGTACCAGGCAAGAGCACCGTGTTTTTCTTGCCTGGTTTAGGTCTCTCTTTATCTTTCCTGCATCCGTTTTTAGGGAAGAAAACATTTCACACCAGGAAATGGTGTTCGAGTGGCGATGGCGCAGAGGCATGTCCAGAAGGGCAAGTCCTCCCCCTTGTGGCATCTCTGGGAGGTGAAGATGAAAATGACCACGGACTCACGAAGCCCTGTTAGGAAGGAGGATGCATCTTTAGCTGGGAGGGAAAAACTGTATCCCTCATCCAGAAGGGAGTTAATGAGAAGATGTCTCCTTTCACTACAGGCAAAATTATCTTCGTATCAATAATCCCTACTCTTCACATTGGATTTCACAGGCAGCAGAGTAGGTTCTTGAAGCAGGTAGTCTCATCTCCATTTTCACCGAAGTCCTCGCTGCCCCACTGAAGCAGGTTTTCTCATTCTGACTGTAGATGAGAAAGCTGAGTTTCAGAAAGTTAAAGCAGTTATCCTAGGAGTGCACAGCCTGGAGCACTGGTCTTTGAGCGCTTCCACGTGGTATACGCTCCACCATAGTCTGCTGCCCGTCAGGGCAGGAGTTAGCCTTCCTTGGTACCAGAAGACTATCAGCCACTGAACAGACAGAAGACGCTGATCTTGGCAGGCAGTTCAAGTATACACATCAAAGCTTCTTTTTCCTACACGAGGACTCCAAGTTGTCAAAATATTAGGTGAAGACGGGGCTACTGTTGGGGTGGAAGGGTGATGGCTGAGCGGTAGCTTGCGTTCTCTCTCTGACCCACAAACTCAGAACACGCAAGTAGCCAGCAGTGGGGTGAATAGTGGGTTAGCCAAAAAGTTTGCTTGGGGTTTTTCCCATAAAGAGGCTATGAAAAATCCTGAACGAACTTTTTGGCCAACACAACACCTTACCTGCAACAGAGGTGGGTAACGGAGGGAATAGACTGCCTAAGACCTGGGCCCCAGGCTTTCCAACCAGAAATATTTTTCTTTTTGAAGACTCAAGACATTCTTTTAACCAAAACAACAGCTTGGGGACAAGCAATGGCCCACAAGGGACCTTTTAGAAGGACTGGATGCCGTCTTTATTGGAAGAAGCAATATTAGCTTTGATTTGATGGATGTTTTCATAACCTGCTCTCCCCTCCTTCTTGAGACTCTCCCCCCTTAATAGGTCTAATAAACACCCAGATCACCACAATGGCAAGATGAACACATTTTCATATCCTGAACCCCTGCAGGGCAATGATCAGAATAATCGTTAATACTTATTGATCACTTGTTACATGCTAAGTGCTTTACCAGCATGATTATCTCATTTTATCCTCACAGAAAACCATATTATATTGACCAAGAGAGGCTGGGGCGGGGTTAATTGACCTGCCCAAGGTCACAGTGAGGACTTGATAGTGATGAGATTGGAAGCAATCAGCCTGACTCTACAGTACATTACCGGAAGGACTAACACACATGACGATGCCCTGAGTGCCTGGGGAAATGAGTCTGCCCCTGTAGGGTTGCGCCCTTAGTTTACTCAGCATTCAGCAAACGGCGGAAACTTCCTCTTTCCCGCTCTGTGTACCTGGTCAGATGACTGAGGACTCACCCACGATTTAGCCAGCCATATGTTTCTTGGGAAAAAAAGAAAAACCAAAAAGCAATTACAATTCTTACCAAGAATTAACATGACAAGAATTTGTAACTAACAAAATGTGTAAAGAAATGTAGGCAACTGGGTGCCACTTGGCACTTATAAGGTTGACCTATTATTGGTTGGGGATTCCCAGGCGGCTTAGTGGTAAAAAAAATAATAATAATAACCCTGCCTGCCAACACAGGAGATACAAGAGATGTGTGTTGGATCCCTGGGTTGGGAAGATCCCCTGGAATAGGACACAGCAACCCACTCCAGTATTCTTGCATGGAGAATCCCATGGACAGAGGAGACAGGCAGGCTACAGTCCACAGGGTCACAAAGAGTTGGACATGACTGAGCAATTGAGCACGCACACATTACTAATTGCTAGTTTGCTTCGATCGTCATTTTTACTTTCAACAATCCCTGGATGCTGACTCTTTACAGATTGCTAGAGGTTGCCTTATCTGTTTGTCCTCTTTCCCACAGAAACCCTGGGGTCCTGCCTCTGTTGCCTTGGTAACTGCCACCTCACTCATTGCTGAGCATCAGAAGCTCCAAACTATCCCTTTCCACCCTCACTCCAGCCACTAGGGATGTAACAAAGCCCAGCAGGAAGCCGAAGAAGTGAGGAACAATCCTCCCGGAACTAGTGGTAAAGAACCTGCCTGCCAATGCAGGAGCCATAAGAGACATGGGTTCGATCCCTGGGTTGGGAAGATCTCCTGGAGGAGGGCAACACACTTCAGTATACTTGCCTGGAGAATCCCATGGACAGAGGAGCCTGGCAGGTTACAATCCATGGGGTCGCAAAGAGTCGGACATGGCTGAAGTGACTTAGCATACAGAGCCAGTTTTGTCTGCAGGGTAGGTAAGGGGGCTGGGAAGGGCAGATGTGGGATAACCACCACCACCCACAGGACTCCCACAACCAGAGTGTGGATGCTGGGAGGATACAAGAGGACATCTGGAGTTAAAACTTAAATTGTGGATCTCAAACAGGGATAACAACACCTGCGTGCGTGTGCATGTGTGTGCATGCGTGCGTGTGTGTGCGTGTGTGTGTGGGGGCACGTGTTCAGTCCTGTCTGACTCTTGGCAACGCATGCACTATATAGCCTGCTCAGCTCCTCTATCCATGCAATTTTCCAGGCAAGAATAGTGAAATGGGTTGCCATTTCCTTCTCCAGGGGATCTTCCCAACCCAGGGACTGAACCCACCTCTCTTGTGTCTCTTGCATTGGCACGCGGATTATTTACCCCTGAGCCACCTGGGCAGCCCAAGAATAGCTACCTAATAGCAATGCTGTGTGGTAAAGTGAGTAACAGACAGGTCATTTCCACTCCTGTAATCTGAGGATATATATAGATGAGGGTGCATTATGAAGCAGGTGGTGGGGGCCAGGCAGTTCTGGGTTTTCATTCTACCTGTGCCGCTGAACAACTGCATGAACTTATAGAATGTTAATATCAACTTTCTGACTCTCAGCTTCCTCATCTGTAAAACAGCCTATATAGAAATATAGAAATTAGACAAGGTATGTAAGCAGTTATTGTGACACCTCTTAGTCAACGGAGGCTGCATGTATGTTCAGTCGTGTCCGACTCTTTGTGACCCTAGGGACTGTAGCCCGCCAGGCTCCTCTGTCCATGGGATTCTCCAGGCAAGAATACTGGAGTGGGTTGCCATTTCCTCCTCCAGCGGACCTTCTTGACCCGGGGATTAAACCTGCATCTCCTGTATCTTCTGCATTGCAGATGGGGTCTTTACTGTCTGAGCCATCAGGGAAGCCCCTAGCAACTGTATGAATTTGTAGAATGCTCATTTCAACTTCCTGACCTCAGTTTCCTCATCTGTAACACAGAGTTGGAACGACCTACCACAGAAGTATAGAAATTAGCGTATGTAAGTAGCTACTGTGACCCCTGGCACTTTTACTCCGACCCCCTTCATTTCTTTTAGGGGAGCACCCACCGTCCTTGACGGCTGATACCAAAGACCAAGACGGGATGGGAGAGTGCCCCCAGCAGGGCACTAACCTTCCACCTCTTACTTAATAATAGGGTAACAGCAGCAATGACCACGCCAATCACCACTTCTAATGCGACCGCTTTTACCACTGCTGCTGCTGCTGCGATTCTGGTGTTATTTATGGTGCACGGCTATGTGGCATATGAAAAGGGAACTCAGCTATGCACTTTACCCATGTAATTGATTTTAATCTCAATGTGTCTGCTTTCTGGCAAGGCTTTATTGCATGGCCTTGAAAAATAGCTATTCTATTCCAGTGCAGGGTGTTAGCAGGGCAGGGCGAACACTGAAGGCCCTCATTAGAAAATCATAAGCTCCAGAGATCTTGGCAACTAGGACGTGGCCATGCTTCACTTCTTTCTACCATCTCAGCACCAGCACCTCTGATAAGTCCCTCTTTGACTGATTTCACAGCTCACCATCCCAAGCGTTCTAGGCTCCTTTCTCAGTGTTTCACTGCAGCATTTTGTAGGCAGGCATCAGTCTCCAAGGGTGCTCTCGTGGTAAAGAGCCCACCTGCCAATGCAGGAAACATAAGAGATCCGAATTTGATCCCTGGGTTGGGAAGGAGGGCATGGCAACCCACTCCAGTATTCATGCCTGGAGAACCCGCATGGACATAGAAGCCTGGTAGGCTACAGTCCGTAGTGAGTGGACTCTTAACAATTTGCAAAGAGTCAGACACAACTGAAGCAACAGTACACACGCAGGCATCAATCTTCAGATCCTTTGGTTTTGAGTCAGGCAGAATAAAATCTCGGCATTGCCTTCCACACTGTTAGTCATTCTCCAACAGTTCTGAACCTTCCTTTTGTTCCAGTTATTCCAAATGCTGGAAAACAACAGAAATGAAAAAAGGAATCGTGAAGCCACATCCTTGGATGTTATTAGCAGAAAATAAAACAACATCCATTTTTATGCTGTTGAACGTGCACTTGCTCTAAACAAAAGAAATTGATGAACTAAAGCAAATAAAGGATTCTCTCCTCAGCCCTGCTTTAGACTGATAAGCAAAGACAATTAATATCACGGCTGTTGTTTCTTGGTTCCAATTTTCTACCCCTGTTCCTAACTGGCATTCTCAAAGGGATCTGAGATTAGATAACTATTTAAGATTTCCTGCTGGATTATGTTCGGTACTCTGAGAAAGTTAATTACCTACAGGCATTCTGGGGTAATTGAACTCCAATGCATTAATAGACCTACAGAATTCAGAACTAGAAAGAATCTTAGATATAAGATTTGTCTGGAGTACCTCACTTTACAAGTAAGGAAACTGAGATCCTGAGAACTTTGTGGTGTGTGTGCTTTTGGAATTCAGAGGGGATCTTCCTCGGACTACAAATTCACCTCTTTGTGTATTTGGTCATTTGAAACAATTATTTTAAAATTGTCAGTCAGTTCATTCACTCAGTCATGTCGGACTCTTTGTGACCCCATGGACTGCAGCATGCCAGGCTTCCCTGTCCATCACCAACTCCTAAAGCTTGCTCAAACTCATGTCCATCGAGTTGGTGATGCCATCCAACCATCTCATTTCTGTCACCCCCTTCTCCTCCCACTTTCAGTCTTTCTCAGCATCAAGGTCTTTCCAATGAGTCAGTTCTTTGCATCATGTGGCCAAAGTATCAGAGCTTCAGCTTCAGCATCAGACCCTCCAATTAATATTCAGGACTGATTTCCTTTAGGATGGACTGGTTGGGTCCCCTTGCTGTCCAAGGGACTCTCAGGAGTCTTCTCCAACACCACAGTTCAAAAGCATCAATTCTTCAAAAATTGTAGGTATTGAAAAAGAGTTTCCTTCTGAGTTTCAACAAATCAGATGCTTCCAATGGCCTAGTGGGGAGAAACACTGCTTTGATCAGATTCAGAGTGCTTCTTCCAACACCCACCAGACAAAGAAGAAGGGTGGAAAGTAGAGCGGGAGAACTACACTAAATAAAAAAGTAAGTAATCTTCTTTCTCTCACACAAATGGACCTTTCAGAACCTTCTCGCTTCTTGCCTAGGTGGTTGGGATTTGCTGTGCGTGTCGTTCTTGTCTTGGAGCCTGGGTCCACGTGACAAAGGACTTGGGTTACTTTGGGGGAGCCTGGGTCCACGTGACAAAGGACTCAGGTTATTTCGGCGGACCTGCTAATTCTTCTTCCCTCAAGTTCTCAGCCTGAGAAACACACCGCCAGAGATGCAGCAGTCTAGGCTTCAAACCACTTATTTTTTAATAATATATTTATGGTTTTAGTTTTTTTAGGTTAACAATGTTGTGTTAGTTTCAGGTGTACAACAAAGCAGTTACACCTTTGTTGGTTATCTGTTTTTAATACAGCATTGACATTGTACACGTCAATCTCAAACTCCCAATCTATCCCCCCGCCCCCACACACACCCTGGTAATTATAGTTCATTCTCTAAGTCTGTGAGTCTGTTTCTGTTTTTGTAAATAAGTTCATTTGTATCATTTCTTTTTAGATTCTGCATATAAATAATATCATACGGCATTCGTCTTTCTCTTTCTGACTTACTTCCCTTAGTGTGATAATCTCTAGGTTCATCCGTGTTGCTGCAAATGGCATTATTTCATTCTTTTAAATGGCTGAGTAATATTCCATTGTGTATATGTACCACATCTTCTTTATCCATTCCTCTGTGGATGGGCATTCAGGTTGCTTCTATGTCTTTGTTATTGTAAACAGTGTTGCAATGAACACTGGGATGAATATATCCTTGTAAACCGTGGTTTTCTCTGGATATACTCTGGATATACGCCCAGGAATGGGATTGCAGGATGGTATGGTAGCTCTATTTTTAGTTTTTTAAGGAACCTCCACATTGTTTTCCCTGGTGGCTGCATCAATTTACATTCCCACCAACAGTGTATGCGGGTTCCCTTTTCTCCACATCCTCTTCAGAGGACTGTTTGTAGATGTTTTGATGATGGCCTTTCTGACTGGTGTGAGGTGATATCTCATTATAGTTTTCATTCGCATATCTCTAATAATAGCAATGCTGAGCATGTTTCCATGTGCTTCTTGGCCACCTGTTTTGGAGAAACGTCTATTTAGCAAAACACTTTTAACAGAAACTTTAGCAGGATAAGCCCAATAAGACGCAAGGCTCCTTACCATGCTTGGTGCCCACCGCTGTCCTCCCTGTTGGTTACACACAGTCCTGGTTCTGGCCCCTTCCCGACAGATGCGGTGACTTCTCTCGCTGCTGGTCCCCTCTCTTGACACAGACACTGAAAGGTGCCTCCCTTGGCGTCCTTCCAAGGATCTGAACGACATGGTAACTCTCTCTGTTCCTGCCTCAGCTGAGGAGTTGATTGGCTCCTGGCCGATCATCAACTTCATAAACCAGTAGGTCACAGTCTAGAAGTTTCTCTATACCTGCTCCATACCTCTTGGCGACTAGATTGAATGTGAAAACACAAGTGCTACTTGCCCAGTTATGTCCAACTCTCTGCAACCCCATGGACTGTGGCCGTCCACGTTCCCTTGTCCATGGGATTTCCCAGGCAAGAATATTGGAGTGGTAGCTTTTCCCTTCTCCAGGGGGATCATCCCTACCCAGGGATCGAACCCAGGTCTCCTGCATTGCAGGCAGATTCTTTACCTTCTGAGCCACCAGGGAAGCCCTGGTGACCAGATTACCAGACCAGAAAACTAGAGGGACCCAGGGAGGGAAAGGCCCTTGGCTGAGGGTAGTGGCAGGACTAGGATCAGGGTGGGAATCTCTGATTCCAAATCCAGTGCTGTGTTGTCTCAGTGAATCTCTCAGTTTGAGATGCCTTAAGGACAGGGCGTGTGGAGTCTGGAAAGGAAGTGGAGGAAGGGAGTGTGCTAGTACTTGTGACTTGGACAAGCAGGACCAAGCATGACTGTGTTTTAGTAAAGATCGAGACTTGGATCTTGGATCTTGGATCCAAGTCTTGGATCAAGACTTGGGCGGGCCTATGCTTTAATCCCAGGTGTTCTAGTTCTTTACTATCTGACTTTGAGAAAAATTGCTGAATCCTGAACTGTGGTTTTCCAATGTGTAGATGAGAATTGTAATATCTACGTGTGTGCCCTCTAAGTCGCTCAGTCCTGTCTGACTCTCTGCGACCCCATGACCTAAAGCCCACCAGGCTACTCTATCCATGGGATACTCCAGGCAAGAATACTGGAGTGGATTGCCATGCCTTCCTCCAGGGGATCTTCCCAGTCAAGGGATCAAACTCATGTCTCTTACGTCTCTTGCATTGGCAGGCATGCTCTTTACCACTCGTGCCTTTGGGGAGTCTACACCGTGATGTTATTTTGAAAGGCTATGAGAGACAATGTATATTAAAGGTATAGAAAAGCACCCAGTAGATGCTGACCTAGGTAATAATTATTATCAAGACTAGCCTGGCTACATTCCCATCCTGATTTATATTTTAAATTTTTCTATTTTGCCATTTTCATCATCTTTTTGAGATCATTAACAAGGAGAGTTCTTAAGAGCGCCTGCTTTTGAATCAGATACAGCTGGGTTTGCATTTGGGCTACATTTATTTACTCTCGATATTACTTTAAGCAGGTCAAACTTCTGCAAGGCTCAGTTTTTGAATCTGTAAAGTGAGAATAATGATTCCTCCCTGACAGAGATAAACTTGATTTGAAGATTAAATTAGGTGGAATATAACTGTACATTTTAATGAAAGCAGGGGTCTTATACACTCTGGTATTATTCCCTGCATCTGGCAATGGGCCTGCCATAAATATAATGAATGCTCACATGAAAAATTAATAATGTATGCAATATAAGCTTTTAATACAGTGTCTTATGAGGTGGGAGCTACATCTGTCTTATCCCAGTTAAATTATGTGAAGGTGAAAGAGCACTGCAAAACCATTTAATAACTTGTCACAATAGAAATCAGTCTGGAATAGGCTGTCAGGTCACCAAGACGTCTCCTTCATTGGCTCTGACAACTTTATTCTTAATAAGTCAGTGCCAGGGAGATAAATTTCGGGGAAGGTAGAGGTAATGGTTGACTGTGGTCTCTCCCGTGGATTCCTCCAGATGGAAGTGGAGGTTCTGAGGTTCGGGAACATTAAACAGGCAGACAGGGAATAAAAGATACTAAAGAGTGAGGATCTGGCACCAAAGAGGAACCCATAAGGGAAGTAAAGCAGATGAGGTTCTGAACATCTGGACTTAAATCCTGCCTTGGAACTTGGGCAAGTCACACTTTTTGGTCTCAATTTTCCCATTTACAAAATAGAAAGAATGGTACTTACAGAGTTATTGGGAGAATTAGATGGGACGGTGCTTATAAAAGTGAAACACTGAACCAAAACAAGGAGTCATCCCTTGGGACTTTCCTGGTGGCCCAGTAGACTCTGGGCTGCCAGTGCAGGGGGTATGGGTTCAACCCCAGATCAGGGAACTAAAATCCCACATGCTGTGGAGTGCTGCCAAAAGGAAAAAAAAAAAAAAAGAGCTATCCCTTGAAGATAGAACTTGTTTTCTCTACAAAGGTTTTGTTCATTGTTTGGTCTTTCTTCCCCCTTTATTCTTAAGGTTGGAGAATTTCTACTAATTTGTTCCTGACCCCTGATTTTGCAATATCAAGCCTGCTGTTAAGCCCCAATCTATAAATTTCTACGGGCTTAGTGGTAAAGAATCCTCCTGCCAAGCAGGAGACTCAGATTCAATCCCTGGATTGGGAAGATCCCCTGGAGAAGGAAATGGCAACACACTCCAGTATTCTTGCCTGGAGAATCCCCTGGACAGAGGAGCCCGGTGGGCTGTAGACCAACCATATTGTCGCAGAGTCCGACACGGCTTAGCAACTAAACCACCATAAATTTCTACATCCAGATTATGGTTTTTCAGTTCTAAAATTTCTATTTGATTATTTCTTTGGGGTTTATTTCTATTTTTGCTGTTTAGCTTCTCCACATATTCTCTCATTATAATCATCTTTAGGTCCATGAACATATTTCACATTAGTTTCTTTTAAAGGTTTTTTTATGCTAATTCTAATAACTGGATTATCTTGGTATCTGTGTCTATTGACTTCTTGTCTTGCTTGATTATGGATTAATTTTCCTATTTCTCTGACTATCTAAGCACATTTTTGTATTATGTTTGTCATTGTTGATAATACATTATAGGGATACTGAATGCTCCCTACATTTTCTTTCCTTGGTATTTCTTTGTCCTTTTTATTATCAGGTTTATTTTGACCTCTGACTCAGTTTAGAAGTGAAAAGCGAACACGTCAGTTGCTCAGTCGTGTCTGACTCTTTGCGATCCCATGGACTGTATTCTACCAGGCTCCTCTGTCCATGGGATTCTCCAGGCAAGAATACTGGAGTGGGTTGCCATTTCCTTCTCCAGGGGATCTTCCCGGCCCAGGGATTGAACCTGTATCTCTTATGTCCCCTGCATTGGCAAGCAGGTTCTTTACCACTAGCGCCACCTCAGAAGCACCCCCTCCACACACTAGAACATGGTTATGCCTTTGCTTTGCTCAAATATCGCTTGCCTTTCATTCCATGTCTATAGATCTGAAACAAGAAGCCACTAGCTTTCAATTCCCTTACTGACACAAACACATTTTGTTCATGTTACCTCGTCCTACAGGCAAGAGTGGAAGTGGCAAGAGAGAAAAACCTGAATAGATGTGTTAGGCATGGGGGTCACTTTCCCACATATTCTGAGCTGCACGTTTGTCCAGGTTCCCTCCAATTCACGGACACGTATTAGTGGTGGCCATTGTCATTTTCAACCGTGAAAACACAATTTGAAGGGCGCTCTCCTGCTTTTCCTGACTTCATTTCAACAAAAGAAACCCATTTGGAAGCACCCTTGAAGCCATGTTCTTCCTGCCTCATTACAGCTCCATCAGAGCGTCAGCATTCTGGAACTACCCCGCCCGCCTCGCTTCTCAGCTGGAGCATCTCACAGCCAATTAAATTCACTCCAGCTCAGCTCTGAGACCTAGTCCTCGCGCCCTGATTGCTTTTCAATAGCTTGAAATCTAGTCAACTGAAAAACCAAACCAATAACCAGGCAGGAGTCATCAGTGGAGTGAGAAATGATGAAAGAAGTTTGTGCAGTGCTGAGGACTGCCGCCCTTGGAAGGTGGCCCGAGTTGTAAAACGAGCCTTTTTAGCACCGCCAGAGAGTCGTCGTGACTTCCTACACTTGGGCGCTCCGTTTGTGTTTCAGATACCAGGGCTCGAGAGTGACATTTACCTGCTGCCCAGGGACTCATCCTGTCCTCTGCCATCTCACGCCAGCGCTGCTTAAATGTTTGTCTCAGTTTCTAGGAAGCAGAGGAAAATTAAAGCCCTAAATATATGGAACTCAGTAAGGCACCTGGAATCAGCTGTCAGCTTTCAACTCTCTCTCCCTTTTCACCCATCAGCTCTGCTTCCCCTACAAGGCTCAGCTTGATGATACGAGTCTACATATAATTCCCCAACTCTCTAAGGCTCCTTCTCTGAGGGCCCGACCAGACCACCTGGAGAATGTCAGAGCTAGACGCGCTGTTGGAAATCATCAAGTCAGAATCTTCTATTTTATGGAATTAAATAAATAACAAGAAATGACTTTTCTAAAATAACAGGGCAAGTTTATGTTCTGACTATGGAAGGAATTTAGTTCGGGGCTGGGACCTAGGTGGAGTAAACGAGGCACTACCTACAGGTATAAATGTGAGAGGGCATGGATAAATTCAGTAATCAGGATAACTAATATTTCAACGCAATATTTTTAAGAATCAAAGTTAATACAAAAAATTCTATTGTGAACAAAAATGTCAGAATTTTAAATAAAGATAAAATCCAGTAGAATGAGGGCTAGGATGCGACAAATGAGGTACGGCAGTACAAGTATGGGGTTGGAACATGATTTTATTTAAAATTTTGATATTGGGACTTCCCTGGCAGTCCAGTGGTTAAGAACTTGCCTTCCAGTGCAGGGGTGCAGGTTTGATCCTAGATTGGGAGGTTAAGATCCCATATGCCTCTCAACCAAAAAACCAAAACATAAAACAAGTAATGTAACAAATTCAATAAAGATTTTTTTTAATGGTCATCAAGAAAAATCTTTAAAAAATTAAAAATGTTTTGATATTTTGTTCATTGTGGATTTTTTTATTTTTGCATTTTGATTTTTAACGTATTCTATTGAAATGTTACTCCTCAAGATTATTGCGATTTTTGGTGTCCCCTTAAGCCATGCTTCCAAGTGGAATGCCATTCCGGCTTTCTAGTCCAGCTCTGTTCAGCTGTCGTCTCTGAGAGCTGATTTCCGCTGCCACTTCCTCTCAGTCTTCTAATTTTGAATCTCTTTTTTTGTTCCAGCTTTACTGAGATATGATTGACAGGAAGGTTGTATACATTTAAGGTGTACATTGTGATGGTTTGATACATTTATCTATTGTGAAATGACTACCACAAGGGGGTTAACACCTCCAGCACCTCACATAATTACCCTTGTGTGTGTGTGTGGTAAGAACGGCTAAGATCTACTCCCTTAGCAAATGTCAGTTATGTAATACAGTACTGGTAACCATGGTTACCATGTGTGCATCAGATCCCCAGGACTTATCTTTTAACTGTAAGTTTGGACCCTTTGACCCACATTTCTCCATTTCTCTCGTCCTCAGCCTCTGGCAACCATTATTCTGCTCTCTCTATAAGTTTGGCTTTTCTTAGATTCTACCTATAATGGATACCACATGGTATTTTTCTTTCTCTGTCTGACTTCTTTCCCATAGCAATATAGTTTCATCCATGTTGTCATGAAACATGGATTTCCTTCTTCTTATGGCCGAGTACTCCATTGTATATATACACCACATCCTCCCTATCCACTGGTTCTTAGGCACTTAGGTTATTTCCATATCTGGGCTATTGTGAAGTGATGCTGCAGTGAACCTGAGTACAGATATCTCTGAGATCTTGATTTTATTTCCCTTAAATATACACCCAGAAGTGAGACTACTGGATGACATGGTAGTTCTCGTTTTAATTTTTTGAGGAACTGCCTTACTGTTTTCAATAGTGGCTGCACCAATCTACATCCCCACCAACAGTATAGAAGGTTCCCTTTTCTCCACATCCTTACCAACACTTGCTGTCTCTTGTCTTTTCGATAACAGCTATTCTACCAAGTGTGAGTGACACTGCACTGTGGCTTTGATTTGCATTTCCCTGACGATTAGTGATACTGCGCATCTTCTCACATATCCATTGTATATCTTCTCTTGATCCTGTGACACATCAGGCTGGGTGCCCACAGCCTCCAGCTGACTTTCATCAGGATGTTGCTAAACGCTTCTTGTGGTCTTTGCAAGGCACGCAGATTTCAGCAGGCTTTCTGAACACACTCACTATCCATTTGCCAAAGCTTGCTCTCCCCACTGCTAGGGGCGCACTTAGGGAGCCAGCTATGGCTAGGAGTGTGTGGGTGATTCTCTGGTCATGGCTGCACCTGAGCTTGGCATCACCAGACTCCACTGTAGTGTCATTGCTGCTGCTGCTGCTGCTAAGTCACTTCAGTCGTGTCCAACTCTGTGCGACCCCATAGATGGCAGCCCACCAGGCTCCCCCGTCCCTGGGATTCTCCTGGCAAGAACACTGGAGTGGGCTGCCATTTCCTTATCCAATGTATGAAAGTGAAAAGTGAAAGTGAAGTTGCTCAGTCGTTACAGGAACAAAAATTAAATTGCCAAAACTAAAGGCAGACTCCTTTATGCTGGACTATACTAACTTATGGTAAGGTAAAGAAATAGAAAACTAAACATGGAATGTCAAATGTGTTGTAAATTCATCTGTTCCGTACTGTAGTTCTGGCCTACTTTGGATAAAGAAAATTTTCCAGCACAGATATGTTTCTCTGAGACTCTAAAGCTACTTGCTCTGTAGGTTGAATTATTTTGACTTGCCTTCTTGGGGCTTCCCTGGTGGCTCAGATGGTAAAGAATCTGCCTGCCAATGTAGGATACCCAGGTTGGATCCCTGGGTCAGGAATATCCCCTGGAGGAGAGCATGGCAATCCACTCCAGTGTTCTTGCCTGGAGAATCCCATGGACAGAGGAGTCTGGAGGGCTACAGTCCATGGAGTTGCAAAGAGTTGGACACTGAGTGACTAACATTTTGGCTGTCTAAAATTTTTATGATTTAATAATAATAATAAATTCATAAATCAAGGACCATATGACATCATTTGTTCTCAAGGCCCTAGACATCTTCCTCCAGGCCTTGCTTAGATAATATCAGAGCTGAGTACCATGCAGCATTTAAACAATCAATTTTATACTGCTGATTTCATAGTGATATTTTCTATTTTAACAAATGCTTACCTTAGATATTTAAGATACCTTTTGTATATGATACAACATGTGTGTATCTTTGTGTATGTATTTGTCTTAGAGAGGGAGTGACCAGTTACACCAAAGAATAATGATGGTCATGTGAGATGAAGACTTTCTGTTGCAATTGAGTAACAGCAAGTAGGAAAAGTCCTCTGCATCATCATTTCTGTATTTTTAAAAAATATGTATTCATTTACTTGGG
This sequence comes from Bos grunniens, assembly GCF_055505025.1. NCBI lineage: Eukaryota > Metazoa > Chordata > Mammalia > Artiodactyla > Bovidae > Bos > Bos grunniens. The sequence goes on along the minus strand of NC_141193.1, from coordinate 44,106,205 downwards.
TCTTAGTTGAGATACAAAGGATATTCACCGTGTCATATGCGATCTTTTGTTGCAGACCCTGGGCCCTCTAGTTGTGGTGTGGAGGCTTCAGAGTGCACAGGCTTCATTAGTGTGGCACACAGCCTTAGCTGCTCGGTAGCACGTGGGATCTCAGTTCCCCGAACAGGAACTGAACCACCGTCCCCTGCACTGCAAGCTGAATTCCTATCCACTGGACCACCAGGGAAGTCCCCATAATTTTTGTATTGTTATTGTGATCTGAGTCAACTTTTATTCTTCTCCTTCTTTACCCAAATACTCATGTCAAAGTTGATAGGAAAAAAAGTAAAGAGGGAGTCAAAAGACGTTGTTCCATATATTTCCGTAGGACATTGATGAAACAGGGCTAGGTTTAAGGGTCTGCCTAAAAATGAAGTGCAAAGCGCAAGACTAATGGGAGGAAGGTAGCTGATAGAAGCATTGGTTAGGATTAGTTCAGCTGTTTTAATGGAGAATAACCATGGGGTCGCAAAGAGTCAGACATGACTGAGTGGCTAACACACAAAACAATGTAAGCTTAAATAAAAGGGATTTTTTTTTTTTTTTACTCTCCCATGAAAGGGTCCCAGCTGTATTCCCTGGGAATAGGATGCCTCCTCTATGCATGCTTTTCTAGGAACCAGATTTATTCAGCTACATAGCTATGCCATCCTCTTGGGAAATTCTACTCAAATATGATCCATCAACTCTTTGGTCTGCAGTGGGATAAGAAGCTTGTACCATTATGCTAAACAACTATATGACTAAACGCATGGCTTTGTCCAGATAATTTTTCTTTTCTTAGCCAGATTTTCTTAGTGAAGAAAGCAGCACTTTGGATTGTGTTATGATGCAAACTTCTTATCTCTTTGTGTACTGCAGCTTTGAGCCAAACTGCTGGGATGCGTTATGGTCTATGCATCACGGTTGAAGGTGGCTCACCACCACTATTTTAATGTCTGAGTCTATGAAAAAGATGTTTAGTACAAAAAGCTTCTTTCCTATGACACATGCCTCATAAGTGTCCGTGTTGCCTCTGCTCACATCCCTTTGATCATATTACCATATCTGGGTCACAGTCAACATCTCGAAGGACAGGAGACTGGGAAGTGTAGCTGCTATCTAGATACCGCGTGCCCAGCCAAACCCTACCAGTGAGTGACTGGAAGGAAGAAAGGGATATGGATACTGGGGACGTCACAGCTTACACCCTGAATGGTGAGGAATGGAAGGCTAAAATAGTAAGGATCTGGGAACCAAATTAATAACATAAAAAAAGACAAGCCATAAAGCATAACAAGAAAAAACCATTATCAGTTTTTGGGAAATTGAGAAGGTACAATAAATTGCACCTCTCTTTATTTTTCTGAGTTCTGAACTGTTCCAAAATAATGCTAATTAAGGTAAATACTATTGTTGTTTTTAGCTGCTCAGTCGTGTACGACTCTTTGCGACCCCATGAACGGTAGCCCACCACGTTCCTCTGTCCATGGGATTCTCCAGGCAGGAATACTGGAGTGGGCTTCCATTTCCTTCTCCAGGGGATCTTCCTGGCCCAGGGATTGAACCTGCATCTCTTGCCTCACCTGCATTGGCAGGCAGATTCTTTACCACTAAGCCACCAGGAAAGCCCTAAATGAGTGACCAAAACATCAACGTTATTACTGCAGAAGAATACACTGGGAAATATGGCTTATATTTACAAGCAAATTGGAGAAGGCAATGGCACCCCACTCCAGTCCTCTTGCCTGGAAAATCCCATGGACGGAGGAGCCTGGTAGGCTGCAGTCCATGGGGTCGCTAAGAGTCGGACACGACTGAGCGACTTCACTTTCACTTTTCACTTTCATGCCTTGGAGAAGGAAATGGCAACCCACTCCACTGTTCTTGCCTGGAGAATCCCAGGGACGGGGCAGCCTGGTGGGCTGCCGTCTATGGGTCGCACAGAGTCGGACACGACTGAAGCGACTTAGCAGTTACAAGCAAATGGGTTTCCAGGAAGGAATCTCAGAATCGGCAGAGGTGCCCATCCTGCGGGAAGTACTGCTGGACCCCTAAGGGTGGCGTCCCGTCCACTTTCCTCCCCACCAGCACCAGCAGGACTTTTCCTGTTAGGCTTGTGTAGAGACTAAGAGCGATCGTGAGTGCATGAAATCTGCAGCCAAGATCATCCCTCAAAAGAAAGGTAGACACTGAGCCAAGCTCATTTATTTTACTCTTCCCAAGATTTCTAATAAAGTGGAGCCTCCTCCTCCTCTCTGGGGAGGGTTGCCTGAGAAGGAGGAAGGATGCAATGGTGTTTCTGTGACAGAGCTTCCTCCTCTTGGTGGGAAACATCGGAACCAGAGAAGATGCATTCCTCTCCACCCCCACATTCCCCAACTTTTCTTCTTTTAACACATCAGACTTTATAATTAACTGCTGACCAACCTGTGGTAAAACTATCTCCCTAACGCATGCACATCTGCCATCTCTTATGACAATCTCCTTCCCAATATTATGAGGATATTTTCAAACTATCAACTACTAATTCTTTGAATGTACTCCTAAAACCACAGTGGACAGTGCATATTTGACCCTAGAAGGTTCTGAAATTGATCCAAACAACATATTAATTTCATGTCCAAGTCATTATTTCCCACTCCAAATTATCCAGCTATTTTGTCCAGCATAGTCAATCGGTTCTTCAAAGAGTTCAAGTAGCCATATTATGATACTCTAACAATAAAATGCCAAAAATGAAGTGCCACAAATTTGGATAAAAATGTTTCTCAATTCAGAGTAGAAAATAAATTTTGAAGTTCCGACCTCTTAGCGGGTGAAAGCTCAAAGATGTTAAAGTTCTAAAGAATTAAATTTGGAAGTAAAATTCTCTGGCCTTAATCATTGCCGAAATTAATATCATATTCAGGTTAATCTCAGCCAGAGGAATGATCCCTGTCTGGTTGGAGTTAACATTCCTCCAGTAGCAAAGCCCAAACAGTCTTTCATTGGAATAGCTGTGCGCCCATCACCTGAATCTGTTCAATACAGTGTCTTAAGAGCATCCCTTTTCAGAAATTCAGAGTTAGCAAGACATATATGATCATCACAGCACTGATCCAAATCCAAGAAATTTTGAAAATGATCCAATTCTAGCCTCTAGAGAAGTCATCCCAGACAGAATTATGAACGTAATGTTGCCAAGGCTGACAGCACGCACTTTGTAGGATCTATATGGTGGAGGAAAGATGGTGCAAAAAAATTTTTCTTTCACTCTAAGACAATGCCAGTCTCTGGTATCTTGTCCAAAATCTATGACCCGTGTCTTAAAAACTTAATTGGGAGGTTACTCTTTTTATTATTAAAATTTTTTTTTGACTGCAGTGGGTCTTTATTGCAGTACATGGGCTGTTCTCTATTTGTGGTGTGCCAGCTCAGTTGCCCCATGGCATGTGGGCTCTTAGTTCCCTGACTAGGGACTGAACCTTCGTCCCCTGCATTAGAAGGTGGATTCTTAACCACTGGCCCACCAGGGAAGTCCCAGGAGGTTACTTTTGGTATTTTTAATTTACTAGATGATAGGGGCAAAGAGCACTCTTACGTGTGGCATTTGAGGCATTGCTGCTCTTTTGCATATTTAGAAAAATATATTCATGGCAGCCCCTGTCACTTAGGAGGTACCTTTCTATTCTATCTGATGCACTGGGAAATGGTTCCTTGTTATTTCCCATTTGAGCCCGGTGTTTCTGTCTCTGTGGTTCTGAGATGAGTATGAGTATTAGAATCATCAGAGTATGATTCTAATGACAAAGAATCAATACGCTGCTATCTGCAAATATTTTCGTGCTTGGTCCATTGTGGCCTCGTGGTATGAAACTGCTCAGGCCTAAAGGAACCTCCTTCTCGAGAAGAAAGGGCTTGCTGTCATATGAAATTGACCAGCTCTGACCCTTAGCGGTCCCTGTAGCCTGTATCTCTGCTAATCCTGGTGCTATAACTGCTGTCTCTCTGGTGGACTCAGGACAACCTCCATTTTTGCTGGACCTGAGGCCCCAAATCTTCCTTGAGGACCTTTCCCTGTACCTTTTCTGGGACTGAAGTCTATACACTTCCTAAGAGAAGAGGCATAATTCTTTGCTGAAGCCTGCAACTCTCATTTGTGCTGACCATTTACTTTTGCTTAAAATAAGCAGGTCAATGCTTTTTCCTTCAGACGTAGCACATTCAGTTGTTTCTATTAAAAAAAAAAAAAGCCACTTGCCTGGGGACAAAGATGCCTTAAGCTGTAACATCCCATAATGGACAAAATCCTACATGCAATCGCTTAAGGACTAATACCATCTACCCTGGTTAAAACTGGTAAAAGTTAACCAAACAACTGTAAAAGCCAGCTGCCTTGTTTGCTTGAGGCCACTAAAGTCATGTGCCTTGACTGAATTGAAATGCTCAGTCACCTTATAAGTATTTTACCCTGAACCAAATTTCACTATTTACCAATTATCTTGACCAATGCACTAGATTACAACCCTTCTTGTATTAACATTCATCCTCTATCCTATCGCCTGGAGGCTTTAAAGCCTGCTGCTCAAACCCCTAACCCCTGCAAGAGCAGAGCAGCAGAGTGAGCAGTTTGCTCTCAAGAGTAAAGACGACGGATAGAAACTGGGAACACGTGAGGGATTCCTCTTCCAAACTCATTAATCACTTAAGAGTGAGAGGAGGGACTTCCCTGGTGGTGCAGTGGTTAAGAATCCAACTTCCATTGCAGGGGACGTGGATTCAATCCCTGGTCAGGGGGCTCAGATCCCACAGGCCGTGGGGCAACAGAGCCCGCACCCCGCAGCTACTGAGCCTGCCGGCTGTAAAGCTCTAAAGGACCACAACCAGAGAGAAGCCAGCGTGCTGAAATGAAGAGCAATGAAAGAGCCTGTGTGCCACAGCTAAGACCCAATGCTGCCCAAAATAAGTAGATTAATTAATCTTTTTTTAAAAAATAAGAGAGTAAGAGTATGGGGGAAAGCCAGGGGTGTGACTAGTGCTCCCTCCCTATGTAAAGTAATATCCAGAGAGAACTATTATTCTCCTCTAAAAACAGTTACAGTTTCCCCAAGCATGTGATCCTCAATTTTTCATTACTGTAACACATTAATGGATGATATTTACCTGAAGACACATTTCCAGAAACTAATGCATAGTTGTGACATAGTTACAATAGGCTGTGGGTTATGTACATTTCCTGATGTCATTAGTCTGGTGGGTTTCAATGGGGAGTGGTGATTGTGGTCCCACCCTACCCCCAGCCCCTCACCCATCCCAGGAGACATTTGGCAGTGTCTGGGGATATTTTTGGTTTTCTGAACCTGGGAAGCATGGGCTTCCCTTGTGGCTCAGCTGGTAAAGAATCTGCCTGCAGTGCGGAAGACCTGGGTTCGATTCCTGGATGGGGAAGATCTCCTGGAGAAGGTAACATCTACCCACTCCAGTATTCTTCCCCAGAGAATTCCATGGACTCTATAGTCCATGGGGTCACAAAGAGTTGGACATGGTGGAACAACTTTCACTATCAACCTGGAAGCATGCTAGTGGGCAGATGCTGCTAAATGTCCTGTAATACACAGAACAATTCCACACAACAAAGTTACCTGGCCCAAGACATTAACACCTCAGCCTCAACCGTGTTGAGGTTGGGAATCTCTGCTCAGGCTGTAAACTTTGCGTGTCTGTTCCCAAGTCAAGGAAATGTAGTGGAATGCAAGTAAGAGAGATGGTTCTTAATTGCGTGGATAACCTTGAAACTTCCTTCAAATGTGTTTAGTAAAACAAATCATTTACAAATCTTGGTGGTCTGTTCTGCTACAACATATGTTTTTATAATCTGAATTAGTCCATATGTGATTATAAATAAAGGAATACTGCCAACAAAACATAGAGGTAATGTTTTTTCATATGTGATATATATATATATATATTTTTTTTTCTAGTTCATTAGTGTTTCATACCACCTAGCGGCCACAGAAGAATCCGGATAAAGGAATATAATATTGTTATATTATATATCCCAGGCCTGTTGACCTGTTGATTTATGGGTTGCAAGAAATGAACCCAGGGACTTCCCTGGTGGTCCAGGGGTTAAGAATCCACCTTGCGGTGCAGGGGACATGGGTTTGGTCACTGGTCACGGAACTGGGGTCCCACACGCTGTGGAGCAAGTAAGCTTGTGTGGCTGCAGCTCCTGAGCCCCTGAGCCACAACTAGAGCCCGTGCACCACAGGGAAAGACTCCCCACGCTGTACCTGAGACCCCGCAACCACACAAATGAACAAATATTTTTAAAAACTGAACCCAATTCTCCATCACCCCTCATGCTGAATCCATATCTTTGCAATGTCAGTTTTCTATTTTGGAGCTCCCTCCAGCATGAGCAGAAGTCTGTTTCCATGCCCCTTGAACCTGGAACGGCTTCATGGCTTGCTTTAGCCAGTCAGTGGTAGCAGAAGTAACCATAGCCATTTCCAAGGCTAGGCCTCAAGGGATCTTTTATAATTCCATTTGTTCTCTTAAAACCATGCGGCTATTATGTGAATGAGCCTAGACTAACCTACTGAAGAACGAAAAATCACTTGAAGCCGAGAAGAGTTATCTCATTTGAGGTCTCCTTAAATCAGCCAGACTGTTGATGACCTGCTAACTGATTTAAGATGCACCAGTGAGTCCAGCTGAGATCAACCAAGCCTGGCTCAGATCTGTAAAACCACTCAGTGGACCTTCAGATTTCCTGCAAATGATAAATTGTTGTTAAACAACTACATTTGGCGTTTGTTTTACAACAATAGATAATGGATATATAAACCTGAGCATCATCTTGTACTGGCCACATACTCTATCTCAGAAGTTCTTATTATATATTTACGCCTTATATATAGTTATGTCTTATTATATAGTTACCTGTTGGTTCTTATCTCCAAACCTAGCAGCCTCTACCGTCACTTAAAAAACTTTTTTCTATCATTATCTTCATTTTTTGGATCTTATATTTAACAGTAATATTTCCTTATGCATTAGCAATTTAGCATTCTGGTTTGGCTTATATTTTGGTTAAAAGCTTTCATCCTTCTTCTGTCAGTGCTCTAGTTAAAATGTTACATAGATACTAACTGGCTTACTTCACTCTTGTGTGTTTCACTGTCTTACTATTTTAGTCATAATTTTGCAGACTGTAAGGTTTCCCAGTACTGTATATGTTATATTATAGGCAACATATATTTGAATGTCAAGAATCTGAACATATATTTTGAATGTCAAATTACTTTTGTCCTGTTCCACGACTGATCACAAACAACCCGAGTGTCAAGATTTCAGGATAGAGGGCTTCCCTGGTGGTTCACTGGCTCAGACGCCATGCTCCCAAGGCAGGGAGCCTGGATTCAACCCCTGGTGAGGGAATAGATCTCATAGGCCCCAACTAAGAGTTTGCACACTGCAACTGAAGACCCCTCATGATGCAACTAAGACTGAGTGAGCCAAATAAAATATTTAAAAAAATAATAAAATTATAGTAAACATTTAAAAAAAGATTTCAGGTTAGGAGCTGTTGTGTTCATACATTTTTGTACGCATATGTGTATGTATGTTTATGAGTGGGTATAAATTTAAATGATTAATATTCTGCACAGTTATTATCACACTAATATGTTTCCATGTACTCTGTGCTATTTATATCAAGTTATTCTAAAGAGGTATAATAATAAACATTGTCATTTACAAATAGCTCAACATTATATCAAGTGCTTTTATAGCAGTAGCTTCACCTTAATCTTCATGGAAGCCCTGAGAGATGACTAGTTTTTTTGAGTCCCATTTTACAGATGAAGCAAAGGACCTGTAGATGGGTTTGGAACTCCAGGTAGTATATGACAAAGCAAGGGTTTAAAAAACAGGTTACCTTTTTACTATCTCTTCATTCCAAGATGAAAGAGGCATCTTTCTGGTTTGCATTGCTTAAGAAAAGGGCAAAACAGGTTGTTCTTAGGTCTTCTGTTTCCTGAAACAGTGAGAAACTGCTCAGTTCTGCAAAATTCGGATGAGGATAACCATGGAAATTTCTGTGTGGTTTTTCTGTTACTTCCAAAAGATACTCTCCTCCCAAATTTTATTCCTCTGGTTGTTTAATCAAACACTAATCTAGTCATCAATGGAAAGGAGTTTTGAAGATATGATTAAAATTAAAGGCCTTAAAATAAGGAGATAATTCTGGTTTATTGGGTGGGCCCAACCTAATCACTTGAGTCCTTAAAATTACAGAAACTTCTGCTGGAATCAGAAAGGTGTGTCAGAAAAGGAAAGCAAAAAGGAGATGAGGCAGAGAGATTTGAAGAGTGAGAAGTATTCAGCCCAGCATTGTTGGCTTTGAAGGAAGCCACACACCAAGCAGATGATCTCTTGAAGCTAAGAATGCTAAGCATGACCTTTGGGCAGCAGTCAGCAAGAAAATAGGGACCATAGTCCTACAACCACATGAGACTGAATTGTTCTAATAACCTGAATGAGTTTGAAAATAGATTCTTCTCTAGAGTCTCCATAAAGTAACACAACTTAATGTTAGCTCTGTTGGCTCAGAGAAAGCAGCTGAGCTCATCCAGACTTTTGACCTACAAACCTGTGAGATGGTAAATGGGCTTTGTTTCAAGCCACTGAATTTAGGATAATTTGTCACAGTAGCTAGATAAAGCTAACACACTTTGTGAGAGGTATATGTACGCTGAGCAACCTTTCAATGGGTGCTAAAGGACAGCAGAGAGATAAGCTCAGCTGAGTCTAGGATACAGAGGTCCTTGCAGAGAAATAACGTGAATGCAGAGAGCTCATCCCAAGGAGTGGTCTTAGGACACCACCATAAACACAAAGTTGAAATGGAAAAGTAGGAAGATACATGGGATTAGTCTCTGCAAAAGTTCATACTTAACTAGAATTCTTGAGCTGAGGTTTCATCAGACTCAGTGGCTCAGCTGGTAAAGAATCTGCCCGCAATGCAGGAGACCTGGGTTAGATCTCTGGGTTGGGAAGATCCCCTTGAGAAGAAAACAGCTACCCACTCCAGTAGCCTGGCCTGGAGAATTCCATGGACTGTATAGTCCATGCGGTTGCAAAGAACTGGACACGACTGAGCGACTCACTTTCAGAGGAAAGGATATTGGTTGACATCTTAAGGCTTTCTTTGTGTACTCTTGGTTTAGAGAGAAGAGGAGAGGGAGAAATAAATCAATTTACAAAGAATTTCAGAGACCTCCCTGGTAGCACAGTGGTTAAGAATCTGCTTTCCAATGCAGGGGACTTGGGTTCCATCCCTGATTGAAGAACTAAGATCCCACATGCTGAAGGGCAACTAAACCAACGTGCCTGCCTGCCACAACAAAAATCCCGCAGGCTACAACTAAGACCCAATGCAGACGAATAAATACATACTTACAAAACACAGAAAACAAGGGTTTTCATCATCACTTTGCAATTTAGTCCTACTAATAACTTTATAAAATGGGCACTTGTTTAACTCCTTTTTACAAATTAAGGATATGGACTTTCAGACAGATAACATTCTTGGCTAAGATCAAACATCCAGGACTAATATGAGAGTTTTCTGAACTGAAATTCTTCTTTCTCCATGTCTTGGTCTCCTTATATTCTCAGTGCCTCATTTTGAACCATACCTTTTATTTTTCTTTACTAAGCATCATATATATATATATATGATATATATCATATATATATATATTTACTAAATCTCATGACTTCTTGGAAAAAAAATCAAGGTTTGAATCTGAAATAATGTAAACCTACTATTTATTTTTACTGAAGTATAGTTGCTCTCCAAATTATATAAGTGTACATACAGTGATTCACAATTTTTAAATGTTATGCTCCATTTATAACACATAACATTTAAGAATTGTTATGCTCCATTTATGGGCTTCCCTGGTACCTCAGTTGGTAAAGAATCCACCTACAATGGAGGAGACCCTGGTTCGATTCCTGGGTTGAGAAGATCCACTGGGGAAGGGAACAGTGACCCACTTCAGGATTCTGGCCTGGAGAATTCCATGGACTGTATAGTCCATGGGGTCGGAAAGAGTTGGACACAACTGAGCAACTCTCACTTCACTTCACTTGCTCCATTTATAGTTATTATAAAATTTTGGCAAATTCCTTGTGTTGTATGATATATTCTTGTAAATTATTTTATACCTAATAGTTTGTATCTCTTACTCTCTTACCCCTAATTGTCCCTTCCCCCTTCTCTCTCCATACCGGCAACACCTATTTTGTCCTCTATACCTGTGAGTCTCTTCATTTTTGTTATATTCACTAGTTTTTGTATTTTTTAGATTCCATGTATAAGTGATATCATATAGTATCTATGTCTGACTTATTGCACTTAGCATAATACTAAGTTCATCCATTTTGTTGCAAATGGCAAAATTTGATTCTTTTTATGGATGAGTAATATTCCATTGTCTTTATATATCACACCTGCTTTATCCATTCATCTGCTGATGGACACTTTGGTTGCTTCCACATATTGGCAATTATAAACAAGGCTATTATAAACACTGGGGTGCGCTTCTCTCTTCGAATTAGTGTTTTTGGTCTTTTTCAGATACGTACCCAGGAGTGGAACTGTGGACCATACAGCAAATGGTATTTGCTAAATTTACCATATTAAAAATGGTAGTCGTATTTTTAGTTATTCTGAGAAACCTCCATACTGCAGGTTTCAATGGTGGCTGCACCAATTTACATTCCCACCAACAGCAAATGAAGGTTCCCTTTCTCGACATCCCTGCGAACATTCGCAACCTTACAGTTTAGATGGAAAATGCCATGTTCTGTCTTAGACAGGTAAGTTCAGTTCAGTCGCTCAGTCGACCCCAGGAATCGCAGCGCGCCGGGTAAAGACAACCCCAAGCAGTACTTGGTCTGTTTTCACCCAGTGGCAACTCTCTCCCTTGGCAGCAACGCTGTAGCTCTTTTTAGTCCTGAGGTCCGATTCCCAGCGTTCCTTAGATCACAGAATCCTTATTCTCTTAAGAACGTGCCAGAGTCGGATTTAGCATAAAAAGGAAGGATTGGATGTCTGGGAGGAAAAATCATATCAATTTGGACTTGCTGTTCGTTCCAGATTTGGGCCTCAGGAGGGTCCCCTGGGTTATCTGATGCTGAGAGATTGGCCTCTGAGGTTGGTTTCGACATGCCGCATGCATGGCTGGCCACGTGAGCAGCGGTGACGCTTCTTAGGAAATACTCCTACACATTCACGTCCTCCAGCCGTCAGCAGCTCAGAACACCTCTGTTAATCACTTCATCTCAATTCTGTGGGATTACACATGTCTCCTTAAACTTGTTTTTAAGGAGCATTCACTGGGGTCCTGAGGCGCTGAAGTCAGTCCTCAGGAAACTTCAAATTATCGGACAAATCTCCACTAAGCCTCCGCAGCCCTGACTGGCTGGGATTAGCGTGCTCTCCACATGGTCGCTTCAGCTGTTCTGCCTGAGAGGGAGACCAGGACCACAAGTGCCCTGAGGTTTTGGAGGAGGCAAAAGGGGGTCAGATATGCTTAGAAATGTAATTTTTAAAAATATTTTAATGTTTCTGGTTTTTAGAATTCCAGCATCTGGAAATGTCTATTTTTATTTTTGGTCACTTCCCTGGTGGCTCAGACGGTAAAGTGTCTGTCTACAATGTGGGAGACCTGGGTTCAATGCCTGGGTTGGGAAGATTCCCTGGAGAAGGAAATGGCAACCCACTCCAGTACTCTTGCCTTGAAAATCCCATGGACGGAGGAGCTTGGTGCAGGCTACTATCCATGGGGTCACAAGGAGTTGGGCACGACTGAGTGACTTCACTTTCTTTCTGTGTGCATGCAGGGTCTTAGGTCCCAGACCAGAGACGGAACCCATGGCCCCTACACTGGAAGCGCAGAGTCCTAACTAACAGATTGTTAGGGAATTCCCTGGAAATGTGAGTTTATTCTGACAGGCCACAGCACAGAAAGAGACACTGACCTTGAAGTATTGGAGGACTGAGTTTAAGATTGTCTTCTGTCTCCTCTCAGTGGAAAGTGATTTTTACTTCTGTTTAGGAGTATATAGGAGAAGGCAATGGCACCCCACTCCAGTACTCTTGCCTAGAAAATTCCATGCACGGAGGAGCCTGGTAGGCTGTATTCCAAGGGGTCACAAAGAGTTAGGCACGACTGAGCGACTTCACTTTCACTTTTATCTTTCATGCATTGGAGAAGGAAATGGCAGCCCACTCCAGTGTTCTTGCCTGGAGAATCCCAGGGACGGGGGATTCTCCCCGTCTATGGGGAGAATCTAGGTGGGCCGTCTATGGGGTCACACAGAGTCGGACATGACTGAAGCGACTTAGCAGCAAGAGTATGTATGTCTTTGTTCACTTTCTTGGAACTTTGCTTCTTAACATTGTTAATTCTCCTATGAACTGAGTTCATCTCCACACACCAACTGTATTCTTATAGCATATCTACAAATGGACCATGTGACAAATGGACAAAACTAAAGCCTGGAGAAATCCAGGTGTATTTGGCTGGTCTGAAGCAATACAAGTATTATAGACTTTAGCTTCTTCAGAGAAATAAATGAGTTGGTGCAAATTCCTCAGGTGCCCCTTTAGGAATAATGTTTACTTTATAATAAGCATTAAAGAGCTGTGATTATGAAACTGGGTACCACGACAAATACAGGAGTAGTAAAATTCAGAGGTTAAGTGGAATCCCAGTGCAGAAGTCAGACAAACATATGTTCATGTTTCCAGTCTGCACACACGACTGTAACCACAGGGACTAATCCTTACTTTGTTTCCTCGTATACGCAAGGCGATTTTCAAATTACCTCAGAGAATATATGTGACGATTGAATCTGATATGCATGTAGTACTTAAAACAGTGTCCAGAACACAATAAATGCTGGCTTTTATCATGCTTGTTATTACTGTCACCATTAGCCAGCTCTCTGCTTTCAGTCATGTTGCCCAAGACTTCTGCCTTTTGAACTTAAATTCCTTAATATCCTAATTAAAATCCAATTTCTCTAATTCTTTTGTCTACCATCCCCGTTTAAGGAGTGGGCTGTTCAGTGCTACAGAAACATGGTCCCTAGACAAGCAATGTCAGCATCATGGGAGCTTGTTAGAATTGCATATTCTTAAGCTGGGCCAAAACCTCCTTATCCAAATGTCTGGGGAAGGACTCTATATAGTAACAAGTTTTCCAAGAGGTTTCAGTGCCTGCAAAACTTTGAGAAGCACTTTTTAAAGTCAATTATACAGTTCGGTGAAAAACCCTGAAAATGGAGAAAACATTTCGGTTTAAATCCTGATCTGCCTCTTAACGAGCTAAGTGAACTTTGACAAATTATTTAATCTCCTTGACTCCAGTGTTTCTAAGTGTCCCAAGTTCCTTGGAGCTTTATTATTCAGGTTACTTGCATGCGTGCTAAGTCGCTTCAGTTGTGTCCGACTCTGTGTGACCCTATGGACAGCAGCCTGCTAGGCTCCTCTGTCCATGGGATTCTCCAGGCAAGAATACTGGAATGGGTTGCCATTTCCTTCTCCAGGGGATCCTCCCAACTCAGGGATTGAACCTGGGTCTTTTAGGTCTACCTGCATTGGCAGGTGAGTTCTTTACCACTAGCGCCACAGGATATATTAATGAAAGTGGGGGTGGGTAGTGAGCCTTAGTCGCTCAGTTGTGTCCTACTCTTTCTGACCCCATGGACTCCAAGGCATCTTCCCAATCCAGGGACTGAACCTGATTCTCCTGCATTGCAGGTAGACTCTTTACCATCTGAGCCACCAGGGAAGCCCCATATTAATCAAGAGACTCCCCCAAACTGTGGTGTGTACAGAGAGTCATTTATTTCTGCATAGTAGCCCAGAGGCAGGAAGGTGGTCCAGAGTGAACTGGTGGTTTTGTTCCATGAGGTCATCTACCAGGATCCATCTATTTTGACTCTCTGCTCTCTCCTGGGATGTGGTTGACTAGGCTCCATGACACTGTATCAGGCTTCTGTTTTAGGGAAAAGGGAAAGACAGAATAGAGAGGACAGCACTTGAAGAAAAAAGATGCAAAGTTTGCACATTTTGCTACTGGGCACTTGATCAGCTGTGGCACGTTCTATGACCAGTGCTCATAGTCCCTTAGTGAGAACTGGGTCATTGGGCCACACCTAGTGGGAAGCTTAGTAGTGAATCTTTGGGTGCCCTGTACAAATTCAGGAGCTGTGGGCAATCTGACCTAAAACAGTGGGTACTCATGGAACATACAGTAGAACACCCAGCCCACAGTAAGCACTCCACCAATACTCATATGAGTATGAATCTTATGCGTATGAGTATCTGCAGGTAGCACAGTGCTGAAGAATCAGGCAGTGACGAGCACAAAGGCAAGTTCTACCATCTGTATAGAACATGACCTTGGAAAGATGATTTCTTCTTTGAGATTCACTTACCCCATTTTCTCAGACAGAAACTACAATCCCTTACCTCACTGTGCTTTTTACGATGATGGAGGGTTGCCCAATTTAGGCTACCTGCAACCCCAAGTCAGATTGCATTTTGATTCTTTTAATCACAATGAAACAGGAGATGTTCAAAATTAGAATGTTTCACATGTCATTAATTCCTTATCAAATTTAACTCCAAGCAACATGCTGCAATTACCATGCAACTTTTGGCTCTCAGCCTGGAGACAGGAATCTTAATCCTAGGGCCCATTTGATGGTTGCTGGGGCATGCATAACAGACATCTTGCCAACAGCCTAAAGCACAGCTCTCAGTTCCAAAGGAGGGATGGGTGGTGTTTCTGTCCTTTTGTTATATTCTCCAGGGCAGAAACTGTGGGCCAGCAGTGAAATATAATTACAATTCTCTATTGTTTTATTTGGGGTATAAACAAGCAAGTTCCTGGCTAATCAATTTATAGAAACACACATAAAAGCAAATAAGCAGCCTTCCTCAAGGAAGGGTATTAAACAGGATTTGCATATGCCATTTACTCTGGCAGAGCAGAAATGCTGCCTTTTCAAAGAGCAAACACAGACCCTTTTAAAGAATAATGCTCTTTGTGGTGACTAGTTCCATCTGTCTTGACATTAATTTGGTAAGTATTTTTTGGCCAACCATTTTCCAACTCTTGGAAGAAGAATGTTTTCTGTATTCTTTAGGTTAACAAAGTCAAGGACAGCTCTACTCTGCTGTCTATTTCCTTCCTTCACAAACCACATCAGAGGTGAGGAATCGGTGAATACAGTGCTCTCGTGAATTACCATATTGCCAAGAGCCTGACTCTGTATGCTTTCGCTTGGGGTTGAACTTCTCTAATTACCAAGGAAAGTCTGTAGTTGTGCAAAGAGGAGCACAAGAGATCAAAGAAGAAGGTTGGATGCCTTCTGAGGTTCTTTCTCGAGTTCACAAAAGCCTGTGCCTGAGACGGAGATTTCCATGCAGGGATTTTATACTAGAAGTGATTCCAGGGAAGGGGAATAAAGGTCAGGGAAGGAGAAACAGGAAAAGGAGAAAGTCAATACAAAGATGTGTTATCAAGCTGTCCACTGCTGCAGACAAATGAATTAAAAGTAAAATACAAATCAATTTAAAAAGTGCTCAATCTAATAAATAATAAAATACCAAAACAAAGAAATTTTACTTCAGGCCTAAAAAACTGCCAAAGATGAAAAAGAAACATACAATGTTGTTTAGGAAGGCATAATACAGGTATTTTCATTTACTGTTGGAAGGAGTCAATATTCTAAATCCAGATATTTATTTTATGGCAGTAAATAAGAGAGGTACATAAAATTGCATATGTAAAAACAGAGGCTGCAACATTTTTAAATTCCTGAAATATTGAAAAATGGTAAATATTCTATCTCCCATCACTCTCTAATCTCCACTTTGCTTTACTTTTTTCTATACATCTATTAATGTCACTACCTCATCCACACACACACACACACACACACACATATCTTTTGCTTCCTTACTATTTTCTTTCCTGGAGTGTTACTTAACTTGGGTCTGACTGCTCACTGCTTATAAACCAATACTCAAGAGGCACATGCTGGTAGAAACAGAAAGGTTATTTTAATCAGAAAACTGGCATCCTCAGGAGAAAGCGGACTTATGTCCCAAAACAAAACCCAAAAGATTGTTCGCATCCAGGAAAGTTTTAAAGGGAAAGGGGGGAATAATCTCAGTTAATCACTGAGATAGGGGGTCAGATTCATTGCCATCTCCCATTGCATGCAAGCTTTGACTTCTGTGATACTTCTTTAGATGCTATCTTATTCACACAGTTTATTCACAAGTTTGCTGAAGGGGAAACTAGGGAAAAGGTCTTGTTGTCTGTTAATTACTTATTCTTCATTTCTATTTCTTTGACCCTAAGGAAAGGACAAACGGGTTAAGCAAGGCATTGTGTGAACAAAAGATTTGAAAGGTGTGCTTGGGCCGGAGATTAATTAAACACGGCTTCGTGAAAGCAACAGAACAAAAGCAGTCTCCTGCAGGAGATTCTTTACAGTAAAAAGCTGCCTACAAAGTCCCAACCATTCCATGTCTGTGGGCTTATGGGCCAAGGTCCATCTTCTGTAACTTCTTCATGATGACATAAGGTGCCGTATTCTCAGTGTCAAAGAGGTCAACATGGGTTTGAATCCTCTGTTTGCTGACAATTGCAGTTGCTCACTTAACATATATGGGCAGAACAAGCTACAACTAAGATCATGGCATCAGGTCCCATCACTTCATGGGAAATAGATGGGGAAACAGTGGAAACAGTGTCAGACTTTATTTTTTGGGGCTCCAAAATCACTGCAGATGGTGATTGAAGCCATGAAATTAAAAGATGCTTACTCTTTGGAAGGAAAGTTATGACCAACCTAGACAGCATATTCAAAAGCAGAGATATTACTTTGCCAACAAAGGTCCATCTAGTCAAGGCTATGGTTTTTCCAGTGGTCATGTATGGATGTGAGAGTTGGACTGTGAAGAAGGCTGAGCGCCGAAGAATTGATGCTTTTGAACTGTGGTGTTGGAGAAGACTCTTGAGAGTCCTTTGGACTGCAAGGAGATCCAACCAGTCCATTCTGAAGGAGATCAGCCCTGGGATTTCTTTGGAAGGACTGATGCTGAAGCTGAAACTCCAGTACTTTGGCCACCTCATGCGGAGAGTTGACTCATTGGAAAAGACCCTGATGCTGGGAGGGATTGGGGGCAGGAGGAAAAGGGGATGACAGAGGATGAGATGGCTGGATGGTATCACCGACTCGATGGACGAGTCTGAGTAAACTCCGGGAGTTGGTGATGGACAGGGAGGCCTGGCGTGCTGTAATTCATGGGGTTGCAAACAGTTGGACACGACTGAGCAACTGAACTGAACTGAACTGAACTGAATGCAGAGATTATTAGGAGCACAGTGTTCATCTCATTTTCTTAAGGCCGGTTCCTGGGATTGTGCAAGCCATAGATTCAGTACTGCTCAAGATGGAGCAGCTTACGTCATAGCCACAGTCTGGTCATCATGCAATTAGTTTTCCCCCTCTGGTAGCAGTTACAGTATTTGTAAAACTGTTTGGGGAAATACTGACTGAAACCACCCACCTTGGCCAGGCACCACGTAACCATGTGTATGGGTTATTTTACGACAGGAGGTCCTGGTAAGGAACATGGAACTAACACGCCACCACCAACTGGAAGAATTTGGGAAAGGTCAAAAGGAGACATCCCATGTCCTCCCAACCTCCCAGAATCCTCCTCACTAGAATCCCTCTTAGCTGAGCAATGTGAGGGCCACCAGGAAGGACCCTAAGTCAGGATGACTGGCAGGAGACAAGCCCATCACCATAAAACCTGAGACGGCAAGTCACATGGCAGAGCAGTTCTCCTGGGTTCCCTGACCCTACTGCTCTCTGCTGAGGCACCCTTCCAAAGAAGGTCTTTTGCTTAATCATAAGGTGTGTCTCCTTGTACAATTAAATTCCTACCTGCAACAAAATGACTTAGGAATATTGCATCAGACATTGGAAGGTTCTGTGACTCTATTATCCTAATCATGAACGATTGAGCCCACTTTTGTGACTTAGGGAGGCCTGGGAGATTTCAGCTTTTCTTTTTTTTAGTATTTATTTATTTATTTGGCTGCCTCAGATCTCAGTTGTGGCATGTGGGACCTAGTTCCCTGACCAGGAATTGAACTCAGGCAACCCGGCATTGGGAGCACAGAGTGTTTAACCACTGGACCAGCAGGTAAGTCCCGAGATTTCGGCTCTTTTACAAACAAGAGGCAGAGGACATGTAGGGACCTTTGTACTTAGGAGGGCCCTGCAGGGTTTTCCTGTTTCAAGAGGATATAAGTTGTGCACGGATTGTGACTTTGTCTTGTTTGCTGTTATATCTCCAGTCTCTAGAACACTATAGGACACATGATGGTCATATAGTAAATGGTCTTTGGATGAATAAATGAGTTAATCATTAGGATCTCTGCTTAAATTTAAAATGATATGTCTGTATAATGAGCAACTGCTGATATTAAAATCATATCTTTGAAAAATATTTGACACATGAGAAAATACTACATATGAGGACACAGAAGAACAATGGCTAGCTGAGACCAGTGAGTTTATGATAATTTTTGTTTCCTATTTGTATATTCATCTGCATTTTCCAAATGCTTATCAGTGAGCATGGGCTTTAGTAATAATTAGACAAATGTTGTAAAAGAGGGAAAAAATCCTAGAGGCCCAGCTCAAACGCAGCCTCTTCCATTCTCTGAACTCTCCAACACAGGGCTTGATCTCGATAGTCCCTGGAATACAGTGACTGTGCCACTCACCGGCGCCTTCTGATGTGCGTGCAGGACCCATTTGTCTCCTTTGTGTGTATTCCTGCCCCCAGGGTCCTATGTGGAGGGTGAATACAAGGTCCTAAGGAAGGCAGAGGGGTAAGAAAATGAACAGAGGAAGAGAGGAAAATATGGAGAGGCCAAGACAGCAGAGGGACCAGCAGAAAATCAGAAACAAAATATTGCTTGGTCCCTAAAAAACGACTCTTCACTTTAACACAGGGCAACCTTTAGCTTCACACAATTCCCTAGAATTTCCTGCTAGCTACATTTGAGCTCATCGATGTCCCCTCTAAATGAGTACATGAATTCCCAGAATGGAGAGTTCAGGAGATTGAGAGGCACTAACGAGCCCTGCTGTAAGCTGCAGGAAAGGGCAGAGCTGGCCAACAAGTAAGAGATGAAGAGCCACGATGAAAACGTGAACTTAGGACTTCAGTTGCTGACTGGGCCAGCTACTCTCTAACCTGTTTTCTCCATATCCTTCCTCCAACCCCTATGAAATGCAACTTCAGTGGAGACTGAAGACGAGCCTGCATGAAGGTACCCTGGCAGATTTTTCCATAAATGCACCAGAATCAATCATCCAAATGGAAAGTGGACTTCATGACAGGCTGCGCAGATTTCAAAAGATGATGTTATTGTGCTGTGCAATTTGGGGACCATTCTCTGGCATCTGCCAAAAGTCACTACCTTCTTTTGTGTGTGTACTTAATTTTTTAGAACAGATAAAAAAAATCATTCAAAACCTAATTTGGTAAATATAATTGAGCCTTTTACTTCTGACATAAAAAAAGGAAATTAAGATGACTGGATATTTTATTAAGTATATAAAGAACAAAAAGAGCTAAAATTCACTTTCCATGATGTTAGATGATTTTACAGAAGTCCTTCCAGTTAACCTCAAGACATCATTTTCTCTATTTCTAGATGTAAAAGCTAAGGCTCAAAAAGTTGAGGAATGTGCTGAAGGCTTCACAGGTTAAGTGTCAGAGCAAGACTCTGAAGTCCATGATCTTTTCATTGCAGCTCAGTGCTTGAAGAAGAATCCTAAAGAGGGAACCCATAATAGTTCTGATTAAGGGAAGCAAAATCACCATTCCAAGGGGGAGAAAAATTTCAGGATACTTGGGCATATTCTTAATACATAAAGTGCTATTAAACGTAACCAGAATAAATGAGAAAATATGGTAACAGTTAATACAGGTTCCTATCATTCCTTGTGTAACTGGACAAATAACTACTGGTCTAGCTCTTATCAAACTATTTATTATTTAATATAAATTAATAAATTTATTAATATTATTTTATATTTAATAACATAACATTTTAACATCCTTGAATGTAGAGTATGTTCTTGCTGTTGAGTCCATATAAAAGAAACCTATTTGTGGGGCACAAGTAGAGACACAGACATAAAAAATGGATATGTGGACACAGGTAGGGGATAAACTGGGAGACTGGGATTGACATACATACGCCGCCACGTGTAAAACAGACAGTTGGTGGGAACCAGCCACACCGCACAGAGCT
Source organism: Bos grunniens (assembly GCF_055505025.1). Taxonomy (NCBI): domain Eukaryota; kingdom Metazoa; phylum Chordata; class Mammalia; order Artiodactyla; family Bovidae; genus Bos; species Bos grunniens. The sequence continues at coordinate 44,085,758 of NC_141193.1, read as the reverse complement.
CGGTCTGGCGTTCTGTGATGACCTAGAGGTGTGGGGTGGGGGTGGGCTGGGAGGGGGTCCTTGAGGGAGGGGAGATGTGTGTACACATAGCTGATTCACTTTGTTGCACAGCAGAAACTAATACAACATTGTAAAGCAACTATACCCCGATCAAATATGAAAATAAAGTCAAAAAAGAAAAGATTTTATTGCATCCTTATATATAGATGCCTCATTTTTAATGTAAAAAGAGATATGAATGGCTTTGTTAACTGAACATCGGAACACCTCATTACCACTTGCTCTGGGTGCTCACCAGACTTAGCCCAGCTCTGACTAGAGTCATATCCAATCAGCCAGACTTTCCACAACATCCTGTTCCCCCCTCTCTACGTCAGTCCACTCTGTGCTGGGAACGCATCCCCTATCATAACTGACTTACTGTTCCATGTTCAGATTAGCTTATACCTTCTCCAAGGCACCCTTCTCTGACAATCCCCCAACTCCAGATTAGATCAGTTGTCCTTTTTTTGAACTCCCAAATAACATAAGAGCATAATCTTTCAATTTGGTTTACCCTAAGTCTGTTAAATAAGTAACTCAATGAGTGAATATTTGGTTGTATAAATTCCCTTGCATTTAATATGATTAGAGCTACCCTACATTGCTTGGGAGACTTACCCTTTTCCCTTTTCAGTATGCAAAATAAATCTTACTTCATAATGCCACAATTCTCTTTTCAGCAAAACAGCACTATGCAAATGCAGTCATTTCATTAAGTGACAATTGATGTCAAAGACATCTTAAACTAGATTTAGGCATTGTAAATGCTCAGAGCTCTCATCCTCTGGAGATCTCTAAACTGTGATTATGAACAATTAGAATTAAATTTATTTGTGGCATTTAATACCTAAAAATATTCCATGTCCCTGGGCATCCTAATTGGTGATTTTTTCTCTGAAATATTCCTCTTAATTGCCTCTGGCAGTGGTGAAGACAGATCCAATTAAAGACTCATTCCTTGGAGTTAAAAAAAAAACACAAAGAAACTAACAACACCGGTGTCAAAAAAGCAAGGTAAATTACAACCGATGGACTTTTTGGAGCTGTTCAGGGTTCTCAAACCAGAGTGATTCCAATATAAAGAAACAAGAGCTTCTCAAAAGGGTTATACCATAGTGTTCTTGTCACTTATTGTTACAATGCACGAACAATGTGGCATGTGGTTCAGCCAGAATTGTTGAAACTTAATGAACTGTCCTTGACAACAGGGGAAAAACTCACAGTCTTTAGGGGATAAAAATCAAGACTTGAAGCTTGGGTACAACTTATGACTTGTATTCAGTTGTATTGCCTTAGTCAACTCATCGAAAATTTTGAATGTAAGTTTACCTCTCTGTAAAACAGAAATAATACTACCTTCCTTAGAAGCTTCTTGAAAAATGAGCTAATGAATGAGGTACTATCTCCGCACTGCAGACAAAGTGTCTTCTCAGTCAATGTCTTGCCCTTTTTTCTTTAGCCTTCTTCTCTAGCCCCCTCCCTACTATTTTAATAGACACGGCTCTGCTAAACTAATGTAGGATCTCTAAGCCCTCCTCCTCCTCATGGGTAGGTGAGACCCTGGCTCTTAGATTTTTGTACTTCATGGACTATTATTTTAATGGGGAACTGAGAGAGGGTTAGCTATTTCCTTTGCAATGTCCTTTAAAAAGGATATTTTTAAAAACAAATGCTGTCTACTATCATCATCATTTCATTTACACACACACACACACAAAGACCTTTTAACAACAACAACAAAAGGATATAATCCCAGGAGAATAAAATAGTCCTGATGTTGAGTATATTTTTAAATTATGAAAAATTAACTCCTTGTGTTTACTCTGTTTTTCTCATGTAGTCAGGAACATTAGTGAGAGTTCCATGAGTGACCAGCACTGGTCTGTACCCTGGCATACGGAGCAACAGACCCAAGATGTCCCGTCTTCAGAAGGACATCCTCCAGGCATGGCTGTAGGCAGGATTTCTCAGAACTCAGGGGCCTGGGTGACTGAACTCATCTTCCAGAGACTAAAGAAGCCAAGTTGGGGAGAGGCTGATGGCTTTATCTGCCTCAGGTATGTCAGGACAATACCTGGTAGAAGGGATGCCCACTACTCTTATAGGAGAAGTGCTAGATCAATACTTTATTTACAGAGAGACAAATTTCTCAGTAGAATTCAGGGCTCTGCCTCCCCTCTACAGCTCAAGGCTCAGGCTGAACACCAAGGAGGGTGCAGGTGATGTGTTACTCTGTGTTTATGTGGGAGTGTTTGTGTACATGTGCAGACGTGACTGCATACATCTGTGAATGTGTGTGTGTGTGTGTGTTTATGCACAGGGGCTGTGGAGCAGTTATTAGTCAAGTCTGATTTGTCAATACCATGAGGTGCTAAGTATCAGTCACTCAGTCCCATCTGACTCTTTTCGACCCCATAGAAGGTAATCCACAGTCTCTTCTGTCCATGGAATTCTCCAGGGAAGAATACTAGAGTCGGTAGCCATTCCCTTCTCCAGGGGATCCTCCTGATCCAGAGATCAAACTCCTGCATTGCAAATAACCTTCCCTAAAACAAGCTGTTTTTAAATGCACCCATTAGTATGGGGGTTGGAGGCTCTTTAGGAACAGCTGTGGTTTAAAATTTTAAAAAAGACTAAACTCCAAATGTGCTCACACATGAAGAAAGACCCAAGGCTGGCCCACATGGCTCAGAGGGCACAGTCTATCATCAAAAAGCTGAATAACTGACCATGGTACTGAGGAGAACTTAAGCTTCTCCCCCTGCCCCAGGTTTCACCTGGCAGGGCACTGTTGAAGCCTTGGATGCAGAGATTCAATTTTCTAAGACATTTGGTCAGTTAGTACCTGTCTCCCTACTATTCAACTGTGAACACTCATGAAATCAGACCAATCAGAATTCAAATTCTGGTTTTACCATAGGCTACCTGTATGAACTTGGGCAAGCTATTTAATCTCTTTGCCTCAGCTTCTCCATCTGTGCAGTGATTATCCTACCACCATGAAGGGTGATTGTGAGAATTAGAAATAATAAATACAAAGATCCTGGAATTAGTGCCTGCCACATCAGAGATTTTCAATAAAAATTAACCTAATGTCTTTATTCAGTTGCATTCTTTATGTCAGGGAGGATGCTAAGTGGAGTAATTTCGACATTTAGATGCAGATAACCTGGTTTAGTTTTATCTGTGCTGTTACAACCTTAGGCGAGTACATCGGGAACAGGAGCAGCTTGAGCTGGCTGATTTTAAAGACATTTCCAGTTCTAATATCTACTCTTCTTGCTGGGTGGGGAATGAAATGACCAGCATGGGTGTTCACAGGTGTATCCTTGCCTCGTCTCCCCCTCCTGCCTTGTCTCCAAGCCTTCTGCCACTTTCTTTCCTCACCATTTTTCTAGGCATTCTCTGCACTCATGTACCTACTGTTTTCTCTCCCTCTCATTCAGGTGGCACAGTGGTAAAAAAAAAAATCTGCCTGCTAAAACAGGAGATGCAAGAGACACGGGTTCGATCTCTGGGCCGAGAAGACCCCCTGGAGGAGGGAATGGCAACCCATTCCAGTATTCTTTCTTGGAGAATCCCATAGAAGAGGAGCCTGGCAGTTACAGTCCATAGGGTTGCAAAGAGTCAGAGATGACTGAGTGACTAACACTTCACTTCACTCCCATAATCTGAATCAGATACACTCCCCAAATGGGAAAGATATTGGATGTGAACACATGTCGTTTTCTCTGATTTTGGCCCTGATTGCTACGTTAAATCTTTCTTTTCCTAGTTTCTTAGATCTTGGTTGCTGTGAATAGATTCAGCTATGTTTATTAGACTAATTTGGGGACTTCCTTCTGTTCTGGGTCAGAACTCCCCACTCCAGTTTTCTAACTTCTGATTGCTAAGTTAAATCTTTCTTTTCCTAGTTTCTTAGATCTTGGTTGCTGTGAATAGATTCAGCTATGTTCATTAGACTAATCTGGGGACTTCCTTCTGTTCTGGGTCAGAACTCCCCACTCCAGTTTTCTAACTTCTTGAGTCCCATTACAGAACTAGTCCCCAGATTCCCTGTCTTGAGGGAATAGGAAAAAGGCTCAGCCCATTGAGTAAGTCTTGGTCCCTCCATTTGCAAAATGACAGAATTAGAGCTCAATGGATATAAAGTTTGAGTATGAGAATGGCTACATCAGACTCATCTGGAGGATACACTTGACACCAGTGTGTGGACATCTCTCAGATTTGTGGGTGGTTCCAGGATGGGTCTTTATTCTTTCAATAATACTCAGATGATTCTAACTTTCAGCTGGTTTTGAAATCCGCTCACATAGACACTCCCTAATGGTCCTTCCAGTCCAAATATTCCATTATAAATTATATATAATTGTGACTTTTAGGCACCAATGCCAGTAGGGAAGTTTATTTTTGAGCTAGTAAATTTTTTATTGCCCCTCAGGCCTTAATATTTATATATTATATATTATATTTATATATATATTTATATATAAATATTGGGATTGACTCGATGTTGAGAATGACTACGCTAAGGTGATCACAAAGGGTATAAAGTTTAGGTTTATATAGTGAGTTGTAGTCTTGCCTGGAGAATCCCAGGGACAGCAGAGCCTGGTGGGCTGCTGTCTATGGGGTCACACAGAGTTGGACACAACTGATGCGACTTAGCAGCAGCAGTGAGTTGTAGACCCTTAAAACCTTTTATTTACATTCTATGTCTCAATTATTACAACCCTGGGAATCCATCGGAATGGAGGTTAATTGTCCAAGGTTTACATCTAAGAATATTGAAGCTAAAATGGCATGTCTTTCCTACTCAATGTTACATGGGTAAACCAGCCACATCAACTTGTTAGAAATGTCTTATTTCAAGCCCTACCCACTTCCCTACTGGGAAACACTCGGAATTTAGTAAGATCCATGAGTAATTCTCCTTAAAATCTGAGAAACTTGATTGTATGATTTTCCCCCCAAGCTCTGAGATCAGGCATAGCTCGTGGCATAGAAACTATCAGGAAGTGAAGATATTATTTACAAGGAGAGAGATAATTGCAGCCGGTATCAAAATCAGGTTGTGCACAGTTTTCTTGGTGAGGACGCTATTTGGCACAAGGAAGGGAGTCAGGGCTGTCAGCATCTATCAGACACCCAGGCAAGGAGCAAGAGAGGGACAGAGGTAAGAAAAGCATTCCCTCTGGAGATGACTCTGAGACCCGGGCTTCTTTCTGCTGACAGGTAAGGGGAACTGTGTGTCTCTCAGGGTCTGACTTTCCCATAGCGATACAGAAGGGAAGAAGAGCAAGGCAAATTGAGAACTTAAGATCACCCAAACAGTAATTAATCATGTTCTTTAGTTGTATACAGTAATCCTCAGTAACTTAAAAAGAAAGAACATTTGAAGTCTTTTTTGTTTTCTCCTACCATTTTCTGACAGCATTGACTTATAGGCAGTACTGAGAAGTGTCTATTCCTTTCTTCATTCATTCATTTTATATTTGCGAAGCACTAACCAGGTGCTCAGTGTTTGGGCTATGAAAATGAAGAACACAAGTTCTTGCTTTATGAGGCAATGGGGAAGCAAATTGAGAAGAGGGATGCTTTTAATACAAAATAGTACTTTTATTTCATTTTGCCTTATGTGAAGATATGCCTACTTGATTTTTTCCCCCAATTTTTACATCTCCTGATGAGAGAGAAAAGAAAATGGCCCATCTAGCCCCATCCAGATAAAACCTAGATAAAACTGTGATGAATGTAAGTTGCATTCCCCTCTATGAACAATTGCTATGTCCAGAGGACTAGACACTGGGGCAGTCTGAGCCACTAGGTCATTTCTGTGATTGGGGTGGGGACAGAGAAGTTACCAAAGACACAGAAGAAAGAGTGTTCGGAGGTGCTATTTCCAGGAAATAACTGCGTGATTACTTTGGTTTAGTGGCCAAGTCATATCCAACTCTTGTGGCCCCATGGACTGCAGCCCGCCAGGCTCCCCTGTCCATGGAAGTCTCCAGGCAAGAATACTGGACTGGGTTGCCAGTATTTCCTTCTCCAGGGGATCTTTCCCATCCAGGGATCAAACCCATGTCTCCTGCATTGCAGGTCAATTCTTTACCAACTGAGCCTGCAGAGAAACCCAATACATCCCTGCATTTGAACTCAGAGTCTTCTAAGGGGAAGAATCTACGTAGGTGCACCATGACAGCTAGTTCAAAGATATGAATTTTAAGTTGGGTTTGGCTGAAAACTGGGTGACCATAAACACACCCAATCACAAATAGCAATGTTAGATTCTCTACAAGGAATGGTATTTTGTGTCTGGCAGGCACTAAAATTAACTTATAAAGTAAAATAAAATGCAATTTAAAAAATTTTTTAAATGACTTCCACCTCTGGGAAGATGCAATAGACATACTTCCTATTTCTCTTAGGAATAGGACTTAATAGTAGAACAAAAGTCCTGTAATTACACCTAAAACAAATATAAGAAGAGAAAACAGACCGTCTAGGGATTTTAGGTTTGAGGAGCTACACATCAACGAGTTTCTGAGTTTTCTTTTTGTCTCATCTGTACCTGACATGCAGGCAGAGAAGACAGCAATTGGACATACAGAGGCAAACAAATAAGTAAATAAACCTTGTCCTAAGTCTCACCCCATCCACAAAGGTTAGCTCAAAATGAATCATGGCCATAAATGTAAAATATAAAACTTTTAGAAAGAAAACATAGGAGAAAACCTCTAGGGTTAAGAGCTATGCAAATAGTTCTTAGACTTGGAACCAAAACATGATCCATAAAAGGAAAAACTGATAAACTGGGCTTCACCAAAATTTAAAACTTTTACTTTGCAACAGAACAGACCCTGTTAAGAAGATAAAAAGACAAACTAGAGAGAAGTAGAATACATTTGCAACTCACATATTCAACAAGGGACTAGTATCCAGATTATATAAAGAATTCTGAAAACTCAATAGCCAACAAAGCAAAATGCTAAAAATCCAACTAGACATGAATAAATAAGACACAGATGGCAAATAGGCAGGTGACAAGGTGTTCAACATCAGTAGCCATAAAATAAGTGCAAATTAAAAACACTTTGGGTGAAAAAAAGTCAATTCTGAAGGACTACATACTATTTGATTCCACTTATATATCAGATCAGATCAGTCGCTCAGTCGTGTCCGACTCTTTGCGACCCCATGAATCGCAGCACGCCAGGCCTCCCTGTACATCACCAACTCCCGGAGTTCACTCAGACTCATGTCCATCAAGTCAGTGATGCCATCCAGCCATCTCATCCTCTGTCGTCCCCTTCTCCTCTTGCCCCCAATCCCTCCCAGCATCAGAGTCTTTTCCAATGAGTCAACTCTTCACATGAGGTGGCCAAAGTACTGGAGTTTCAGCCTCAGCATCATTCCTTCCAAAGAAATCCCAGGGCTGATCTCCTTCAGAATGGACTGGTTGGATCTCCTTGCAGTCCAAGGGACTCTCAAGAGTCTTCTCCAACACCACAGTTCAAAAGCATCAATTCTTCGGCGCTCAGCCTTCTTCACAGTCCAACTCTCACATCCATACATGACCACAGGAAAAACCATAGCCTTGACTAGACGAACCTTTGTTGGCAAAGTAATGTCTCTGCTTTTGAATATGCTATCTAGGTTGTTCATAACTTTCCTTCCAAGGAGTAAGCGTCTTTTAATTTCATGGCTGCAATCACCATCTGCAGTGATTTTGGAGGCCAAAAAATAAAGTCTGACACCGTTTCCACTGTTTCCCCATCTATTTCCCATGAAGTGATGGGACCGGATGCCACTTATATCTAATAGTCTTCAAATGACAAGACTCTAAATATGATTGGTTGTCCAAAGTATAGAGGAAGTCAGGGTGGGAGGGAAGGGGGTGTGGTTATAAAAGGGCAAAACTGGGGATCCTTGTGCTGATAAGAATGTTCTGCAACATGTCCATATCCTGGCTATGATACTGTACTACAGTTTTTTTAAGAGTTTAGCATTAGAGGAAAGTAGGTACAGGGTACTAGCATCTATGTGCATTAACTCTTACAACTGCACATTAATCTGTAATTATTTCAATAAAATGATTAATAAAGAAGGGGGGAGACTGAGAGGGAGAAGGAAGGAAGGAAGAAACAAAAGAAGAAAAAGGAAAGAGAGAGAAAGAAACAGCAGTTGGTTCTTCTAAGAAATAACAATATTAATCTATTCTCAGAGCAGAATAACAAACCTCCACAGAGGTTGAATATAAAAACTGAAGTCTTCCCAAGGGCATGGTCTGGAAGGAAAAGTGGCAGCAAGGGTGAAGAGCTGACTTATTGAAAATAATAAATAATAAAGAATTTTGAATTTTCAGAGGAATCCCATGAGGGAAGCAGTAAAAAGACAAGGAAATGAAGAAAACAGGGAGAGGCAGAGGGCCAGAAGCTTATTGCAAGAGCCTCTCAAAAGGAAATAAGGCCGGAGAGGAATTCCACGTGGATGAAGCAACTGAGGAACTGTTACCAAAAAGGATATCTAATAAACAATTTTAGTTATCATATAACAACACTTCATTGTTGTTGTTATCATATCATATAACAACACTTCACCCAGACACTTGATAATAACTGTTTTGTTAGTGTTCCTTTGGGGGTCTAAAGGAGAGATGGTGCCATTCCTTATTTGGGATGATGGAAGGCAGAGAAAAAAAAAATTCCTAAAGTGAGATTTCAGTGAGAAGAAGGGTGTGGAATTAGAGGTGATCAGGAGAACAAATCCCCGTAGTTTTACAGAAAATGTGAAGTCCCTGGCTACCAGACACATAAACCTAAGGTAAGTATTAAAGCTCCAACCTCCATCCCTACCATTTTATAAAAGTTGTCAATGAAAAAACACCCCAGAAGACTGATGGGGCAGTGGGTTTCCTAGTGCCAGACGGGTTACAGACTCAGTATGCAGCCTGCGTTACAAACTCATATGCTTGATTTAATATGAGTAATTGCTGCTTAGTCACTAAGTTGTGTCTGATTCTTTTGTGACCTCAAGGACTATAGCTTTCCAGGCTCCTCTGTCCACGCAATTTCCTAGGCAAGAATACCGGAGTGGTTGCCTTGCCCTCCTCCAACCCAGGGATCAAACCCACATCTTCTGCATTCGCAGGCAGATCGTTTACCATTGAGTCACCAGGGAAGGCCCAACATCAGTAATAGCATTGGTCAAATCCTTTAGCATTTACAAGGATGCTCTATGTGCCAAGTAAGCTATGAACTATCAGCTTTAAGACCCCTGTTCTACACTCTTCTTTGTGATACAAAAACTGGAATTGTGCACACCACCTTCATCCTTTACCAGCTGGCTCCCTGCTGGGTTCCATCGGTAGGGGACCTCAGGAAACTGGAAAACACAAGCAATAGAGAGAGGACGTGCCCTTTTGTATGTGCTTGTGCTTCCTGCCAGCCGAGGCTCTAGCCAAGACTCTTCCCCTTGGCAGTGGGAATCTGTTCCTAGTCTCCAGCTTTTTTCGCCCAGCAACCTCAGAACCAACTTCATCATGTCAAAGACAATAGAACTAACTAGATTGTAGCCCTTCTCAGAAGTCTAGTCCCAACCGTTCTTGGTTTCTTCCTCAACATCTAAGGTTTGTTAATGCTGATCTCTTCCCATTGTTGCCCCATCGTAAGAGGTGGTAGCTGTTTGCTGCAAAAACTATCTCGGTGTTAGCTCAACATTCCCTTTTCACATTCTTTGTTTCATAACATGTTCTTAGCCAAACTCTAATATTAAACTTTTTCAGTGGAAATACTGTATATGCTTTTTTTTTTTTTTCCTGGCCAGTCCCTGATACTATACTCATATAAATTATATTCATGAATGGAATATTTTTAAGAGAAGATGTACAAACTAAATGCCTCACTTCCTTTGAGATTGAGATGGACAGCATGCAGAACTCAGAAAGCAATTAGCATCATCTGGGAGAGCCACTTTAAATTAATCATCTTTTATGATACTATGGAACTTATATTTTCCCAAAGAATGGATTTAATAGGAACAGTTTTGTCTCTGGGTATAAAAATAACACTATTGGGTAGTTTTCCCACCAGGCTACATAGGAGGTTAAAACCAAATCACTTATTTTGTCTTCTAATCCAGTCTGTTATAATAATATGAAAGAATTTTTTTCACTAACAAATTTACAATGGTCATAGCAAATGGGATGAGGGTTGAGAAGGCCAAAATTGAGGCTTCAAGTTTTTCTGAAAAGGTGCTTGTACAGGTAATGAATAGGCACTTGGCATTCATGGATCTCCCCCTCAGTTACTGCAACGTTTGTTCAAGCACAAAGGCATGCAGGATGTAACTGAGATGTATTCAGATTTAAGTTTTATCTGAGACACCTCTACACACACTCTGGATATAGTCAAATGCCTCACTGGGTGGCCTAGGAGAGTCATAGATTAATCCATGGAGTTGTTGAAAGGTAACTGGCTACTTAAGAATGAATTTAAATGAGAAGCAGAGAAGCTTGGGTAAGGAAGGTCTTTCAGGTAATACTTTCTGAATTGAAAAATGCCAGTTTTGACAGGATTTCATTTTCTGCCATTGGTGTATTAGCTTAATGCTAAATGGAAATTTGTTAAAAAAAAAAAAAAAGCAAATGTACTGCTTTATGTAAACTGACAAGTCCAGGGTTAGTTCTTCTCTAAGTATAGCTTGATTCAGGGCTCAAATAATGTTAGATGGATCCGTCTCTTGACTCTGCTTCTTTAGAACTGGTTTGGTTCTCAGTTCTGCACAGAACATTAAGGATGCTCCACATTTATGGCATCTCATATCTGTTCAGCAGTTGGGAGAGTCTGCTTTTCTGAGCACTCAAACAGAAGTCCTCAATCTTCTTGGCTCTGGGGGACCTGCCTTGGGACATGAGCCCATCTCAAAACCATGTGACGGCAAGAAGGATAGAATAAGGTGACAAAGAGAGTCTGGACCACACATTGCATTCTTGTGACCTGTGTATGAAATCAACTTTATCTCAAAAATGACATGGAAGTTGGAAAGAGGTGGCTTTCTCAAAGGAAAATGAAGGTATCAGTGCCACAAAAAGATGGAGAGGATTTTAGGCAACAAACTCCAGTATGTTTTTCTCCTACTACAAAGTCACACTGAAGTTCCTCTCCTGAGTACTTTTTTATGGCATTTCTGCTTCTGCTTCTCTGCCTTGAAAATGCCCAGCAATTGCCTGACTAATCAGGATCTTGAGTCAGCATCTTTCTTCTTGCAGTCATGGAGGGTTCGTCTTTATTCTGCGGTGAGCCTCCGCTGGTAATGTTTTGAGTGGTGTGTAGCAGGCTGTCCTATTGCATTCTTAAGGGCATTGATGAGGCTCTTGAGGAAATGTAATTTAGCTGACCATAGTCTGTGTTCTATGATTCAACCTCAATGCCTTGACTCCAAATTAAGAAAACGAAAATGCAGTAAGATGGCCTGTCCCTATGTCTCCTAGCTGCTGATTTCAGAATTAGAAATGTCCAATTTGTAAGATCTGAGCAACCCAGTTTGAAGCCTGAGCTTCAGCTGTCCGAAAGGTGCAGTGAGATGATTCAGGCAGTTTCTGCCTATGCAGTGGACAACTAGCCGCAGCTCTGATTATGCAGAAGGAAGGGCAGAGGAAGAGGGCTGAAACTGGGACCTAGATGTTTATATAACACATGGGAAACCAGGCTGTAGGGAAGCTGGTCACCTGGACTTCTCACAGCAGGCTAATAATCCCAGGATCCAAGAGAGATGCACCTTACTGTTCTGGGCCACAGCCCATTAAAGACACTAAAGGAAGCAGAGGGTGGCTTTGGTGAGATGGTAGGAAGAGCCCATAGCGACAGCCTGGCTGTTCTGGTCTAGGAGCTCAGTGAGCTGGGCCTCCCAACCCAGACAAAGTAGAAACTCCTTGCACAAATCTCTTTCTAAGATGCCTTGCAAATTCCACATTCCAAGTTTCTCCCTTTCTTCTGATGGTGTCAAACTCTGTCCCCAAGAGAGTTCAATCACTGCCATCCAGCCTGAATCTCTTTCTCAGCAAATACTCCCTGTTCATGGTCATAGCTGATATGCCCAGGGTGGACACTGGATCCCATCCTAGAAGCCTGGAATTGGGACCTGGGAATGGGGAAAGTGAGTAATTTGGCCTTGAGGAGCTGAGCTGAAAGGTCTCCTCCTTGTTCAGATTTCCTGGAGGGTCTAGTTGTATAATAAGGCACAAGACTCACATTTTCCCCCACCACTCCCTCTCCCACCACCTATGCACATTAGCCAAATACCCCTCCTTTCCTTCTTTACTTTCCTCCCTCTCTTGCTTGCAGCAAATGGAGGTGCTGGTTCTTTAATCAGAGAACACATATACACTTCAGTTTTGCTCTCACCCAAGTGTTAAAAACACAATGCAGCAAGAATTAGAGAGGTGCACTATGTACTAGCTAATGAAAAGGTTACAGACATCAAAAGGCCTTCATATACTTGTTACTTTAACACATGCATTCCCTCTGAATCATCGAAGCTACAAAAGAGACTGATACCATGGGTGATTCACATAGAATTCCTGTTTGGCTTTGAAAATTGTGACATTTTGAATACTGGAGCGCCTGGAGTTCAGCGAATTCACAGCAGGGAAGCAACCATATAGCACCTGGGGGCCAGTGGTCTCTGAAAGAAAATGTGACTTCTCAATCCCATGTCCTGCTAAATGCCTCCTTGCTCTGGATCCCCCGCCAGCGATGAGCAGACAGGCCTCCCACCCTACTGCACAGCACCAGCCAACATGGAACTAGCTACACCCTCTCATCTTAGGTGGTGCTCAGCAGATATAACAGAAAGAGAAAACCCAAACCACCTTCTATTTTCCTCCTTCCTTCCCCCTTTTCCTTAGAAGAATACATTAAATTCTCTTTGGGAGGACAGAGTTCAAGGATGCTTAGTATATTACTCCTGTCTTTAAAGACTTTGTTGGTCTTACTATCCATTGGATGATTTAAGAATGAAAATTATACTGTATAGCACAGGGAACTATGGTCAATATCTTGTAATAATCTATAAAGGAAAATAATTGCAAAAATAATATATGTGTGTATATATATGGCTAAATCACCTTGCTGTGCACTTAAAACATTGTAAGTCAACTATATTTCAGTAAAATATGTATATTAAGAGCAAATAAAAGAAAAAAATAAATACATATATAAAACAAGAAAATTAAACTATGCCTATAAAAATTTTCTGAATGATCATTTAAAATGATAACACAAATGATTATTTGAAAAGGTTAAGTAACTTGTCCAAGGCTGCGCAGCACAGTAAAGGAGTAGCAAAAAGCAGTGTGTGTGTTAGTGTGCTCAGTCGCTCAGTCGTGTCCGACTCTTTGAGACCCTAACGACTGAAGCCTGCCAGGCTCCCCTGTCCATGGAATTTTCCAGGCAAGAATACTGGAGTGGGTTGCCATTCCCTACTCCAGGGGATCTTCGAAACCCAGGCATCGAACCCTAGTCTTGTGCTTCCTGCATTGGCAGGAGGGTTCTTTACCACTATTACCACCTGGGGAGTCCCACGGACAGAAGGAGATCACCTAAAATTCAACTTCCACAGCCTTTGACTGCGTGGATCACAATAAACTGTGGAAAATTCTGAAAGAGATGGGAATACCAGACCACCTGACCTGCCTCTTGAGAAATTTGTATGCCAGTCAGGAAGCAACAGTTAGAACTGGACATGGAACAACAGACTGGTTCCAAATAGGAAAAGGAGTACGTCAAGGTTGTATATTGTCACCCTGCTTATTTAACTTCTATGCAGAGTACATCATGAGAAACGCTGGGCTGGAAGAAGCACAAGCTGGAATCAAGATTGCCAGGAGAAAGATCAATAACCTCAGATATGCAGATGACACCACCTTTATGGCAGAAAGTGTAGAGGAACTAAAAAGCCTCTTGATGAGAGTGAAAGTGGAGAGTGAAAAGGTTGGCTTAAAGCTCAACATTCAGAAAACGAAGATCATGGCATCTGGTCCCATCACTTCATGGGAAATAGATGGGGAAACAGTGGAAACAGTGTCAAACTTTATTTTTCTAGGCTCCAAAATCACTGCAGATGTTGACTGCAGCCATGAAATTAAAAGACGCTTACTCCTTGGAAGGAAAGTTATGACCAACCTAGATAGCATATTGAAAAACACAGACATTACTTTGCCAACAAAGGTTCGTCTAGTCAAGGCTATGGTTTTTCCTGTGGTCATGTATGGATGTGAGAGTTGGACTGTGAAGAAGGCTGAGCGCCGAAGAATTGATGCTTTTGAACTGTGGTGTTGGAGAAGACTCTTGAGAGTCCCTTGGACTGCAAGGAGATCCAACCAGTCCATTCTGAAGATCAGCCCTGGGATTTCTTTGGAAGGACTGATGCTAAAGCTGAAACTCCAGTACTTTGGCCACCTCATGCGAAGAGTTGACTCATTGGAAAAGACTCTGATGCTGGGAGGGATTGGGGGCAGGGGGAGAAGGGGACGACAGAGGATGAGATGGCTGGATGGCATCACTGACTCGATGGATGTGAGTCTGAGTGAACTCCGAGAGTTGGTGATGGACAGGGAGGCCTGGCGTGCTGCGATTTATGGGGTCACAAAGAGTCAGACACGACTGAGGGACTGAACTGAACTGAACTATGTATATGAAAATATGCCCAGGTTCTATTGCTAAAAGAGGTTACAATATAGAGTGTACCCAGCATTATGTCTTTAATTAACTAAGTACCAAATTTTTGTACCAGTATAGAAAAAATTTGGAAAAAAGCCTATCACACTGTTAATAATGGTTACCTCTGCAGGAAAAATTGGATAAGTAGGGCTGAGGAGCTTTTACTCTCTATCTTATGGCATTCAAATGTAGCAAAGAAATGAGTGATATTTTTTGTTACTCTTTTTATTTTCATGTTAGTAAATTGAGTGTTTTTCCAACTCTCTGTGGTCCTATTCTCTGAAAAAAATTTAAAGCAAATTTATTTAAACACCTTTTCCTTACTTCTAAGTTTATAACACTGATAGTGTTTTAATGAACTGGAGAAGTGTTTTATATTCTTGTGTGTTTTGTTTCTTTGATTCATTTTTTTGCTCACTGAAAAATTTTTTAGACAGTTTGTCTTGATGACATTTACTGTTTATTTTAAATTGTTAATTTGTATTAGATTTAATTGGATCTAAATACGCTTAATGTCGTCAAGTAAAAAGAATTCTGTATCACTGGGGAGACAGGATTCAAAAGAACTTTCAAACCTGTAACTTATTTGATCAGATGAAGCGACACTCTACAGTAGCTTTCATTTCAGATAAATTAGTCTTCTTTGTAGATTGCAGATTGCATGTGTGCTCAGTTGTGTCCGACTCTTTGTGACTATGGACTGTAGCCTGCCAGGCTACTCTGTCCATGGGGTTCTCCAGGTAAGAATACCAGAGTGGGGTGCCATTTCTTTCTCCAGGGGATCTTCCCAACTCAGGCATTGAACCCTCATCTCCCATGTCTCCTGCAGTTGCAGGCAGGCTCTTTACCTCTGAGCCACCAAGGAAGCAGTCTTCAAAAGTATTGATTTAAATCACTTTTAAAAGTTAACACAATTTTTGGAGCAATTTTAGGTTCATAGCAAAATTGAGGGGAAAGTACAGAGATACTCTGTATACCCCCTATAGAATTGATTTTTTTTAATGTAAACTAGTTTTTATCAAAATGACTTTACCTATCGAAAGTATAACATTTAAAAGTAAAACAAAAAAGTGCTGCCACTACCGCTTATTTGCCAGGTATAATTTGGGTATATCACATGTATTAGCTCATTTAAACCCCATTACAAAACTATGATAGCTCCTCTTACAATCCTCATATTGCAGCTCAAAAAAGCAGCACAGAAAAATTAAATAACTTGCCCAAGGACACACAGCACAACACAGGAGCAACAGAGAGTAAAGGATAGACGAGATCACTCATAGATTTATGAACCAGGAACTATTAGAAAGTAAGGAAGGGAGAGACTGACTACCCCAGGAAAACTGGGAAGGCTTCTAACATTGGATGCAGTGTTGTATGTACAAATACAATTTGATGCGCAAATAAATTAGCTATTTAGGCAAAGAAAGCAATTCCATTTAAAGAACTCCAGTGGAAGCAGACAGGTCATACTGTAAGCAGCTCACTTTCAGATAAAAACTAAAACACAGTGTTATGGGTACTTTTGAAAAGAAAACAAATATTTATAGTCTGACGACCTCAAAACAAAAGTGATTCTCAACTTACACTTCTCAAGCCTACATTGGAAGACTAGCTCTGTGAGTGCTCTCTTCTAGGTGCTGGTGTGTAAAGATATAATCCACGTAATCCCCACTTGCTCAGTCTAGAGATAGGGAGTTGAGAATATCACAATAAGTATATTGTCTATTCACAGCCAAGTTGCGTTTTTAGGGGGAAGTCTCTTTTTGAGTAATAACCACCTGTAGTTGTTCTTTATAAGTCTTCTTGGATAGATAGAAAATACGCAGGATAACAGCTGGGCCAGTATAGCTGAGATCTGTCTACTTTATCATTCAGATGCATGTGCACATGTCATCATGTTATTTATCTCATTTCTTCTGAGCAAACTCTCAGCACTGTGGGAACCACCTCCTCCACTGATGATACCACTGCTGGTATTCTAGAATTGATTAAAGTAGGCCAGGAAAGTCTCCCAGGGGAAGCAGATGAAGCTGTGTAAATGCAGCCTGCTTGTTAGAGTTGTAGCCCATCAGTGGAATCAGCCCTGGCATTGATGGATGACTGCTTTGTTACAGACTGGCTGGTCAGGCCCCTGAAGAAGCCCACCCTTTGTTCATTGCCTTGTAATAAAGCCCCACTCTTCAATGGCACCAGCGGAGGCTGTCACCTGCCAGATCAGTTTGCTTCTCCTAATTCTCATTTAGACTGGTCTACAATAACTTAGCAGCTGTCTTGTGTACTTGGGCTTAACTACATGATTTCAGGGGCTACACTTGCTATTCTTTGGGACTGAGGATACAGGAAAAATAATAGCATTTTATTTATTCAGAATTGAGTTGGACAATTCTTCAGAGATGGTTTAGGTTAATTAGTCTTCTGATTTCACAGATGAGGGTCAGAAAGGAGAGCTGACTTTCCTGAGGTCACCCAGCTGGCTGTGAACTGAGCTGCCACTAGTCAGATGATTTCTTTGCTAGTCAGATGATTTCTTCAAGGCCAGCACATTCCCACTACATTTTAACTGATAATAATCTAGTAACATTTTATGATTTTTTTTTTAAATGTTAGGGGATGCAATAACTTGTTTGAAACTTCAATCAGAAACATTGGTTTGGGACTTTTGAAACAGGCAGGAGAGAAATTAGGCTGAGAGACCCGAGGATGGAAATATGAGGTGGGCATCATGACAGCAAAAGGGAAAGATTCTTTCATTGTTTCGATCTGTCTACTAATATCCATGGACAGAGAACTCTGTATTAGAAGTCAAGTGTAGGTCATAGCTCAACAATGTTGCCATCTCTGTACTATGTTAAGCATATATGAGTAGGGGTCTGAATAGGAGAGGTGTGGGGAATTCTGACATGAACTCTTCACTTCTGCTTCTTGTAAGGCTTAACACAATTACTATTCTGTCCATAAAACTGTCCTGTTCACAGGACGGCAAATATTGATATTAAAAAAGATAACTGTATGCCAAATAAATGTGAAAAATCCTTCCAGGTCACTCCAGACAGATGAATGCATTAAACTTTGCTTCAACACTAGTGATAGAAAGTGTACCCCAGTGTTCATCGCAGCACTGCTTATAATAGCCGGGACATGGAAGCAACCTAGATGTCCATCAGCAGATGAATGGATAAGAAAGCTGTGGTACATATACACAATGGAGTATTACTCAGCCATTAAAAAGAATACATTTGAATCAGTTCTAATGAGGTGGATGAAACTGGAGCCTATTATACAGAGTGAAGTAAGCCAGAAGGAAAAACATCAATACAGTATACTAACGCATATATATGGAATTTAGAAAGATGGTAACAATAACCCGGTGTACGAGACAGCAAAAGAGACACTGATGTATAGAACAGTCTTATGGACTCTGTGGGAGAGGGAGAGGGTGGGAAGATTTGGGAGAATGACATTGAAACATGTGAAATATCATGTAAGAAACGAGTTGCCAGTCCAGGTTCGATGCACGATACTGGATGCTTCGGGCTGGTGCACTGGGATGACCCAGAGGGATGGTATGGGGAGGGAGGAGGGAGGAGGGTTCAGGATGGGGAACACATGTATACCTGTGACGGATTCATTTTGATATTTGTCAAAACTAATACAATTATGTAAAGTTTAAAAATAAAATTAAATTAAAAAAAAAAAGAAAGTGAATTACTTATAGAGACAGCCTATCCCACAACTGGATAACTTAATAGGAAGAACTACGACCTTCCTTGGAGATCCAACCAGTCCATTCTAAAGGACATCGGCCCTGGGTGTTCTTTGGAAGGACTGATGCTAAAGCTGAAACTCCAATACTTTGGCCACCTCATGCGAAGAGCTGACTCATTGGAAAAGACTCTGATGCTGGGAGGGATTGGGGGCAGGAGGAGAAGGGGACAACAGAGGATGAGATGGCTGGATGGCATCACCGATTCGATGGACATAAGTTTGGGTGAACTCCGGGAGTTGGTGATGGACAGGGAGGCCTGGCATGCTGCAATTCATGGGGTCGAAAAGAGTCGGATACGACTGAGCAACTGAACTGAATGACCTTCCTTAATGCTGTCATCTGCTTCCACTGACATTTACCCACTGGCTCCCTCATGGGGTATAAGACTACCCTGAGGGACGGATAGACTAAAAAACTCCGCCTTTGGTTCCCTTTGCCCTGCAACTAGCCAAGATCATCTCTGCTTGGTGCCTTCTCTGGATGTCTTTGTAAACAAATATTTACTGTACAATTATTCTATGCCTAGATTGTGCTAAAAGCTAGCCAGATAAAGAGTCTGTCAGTTCATAACACAGATATTTAGAAAAATAATCAGAGTGGAACACAACAGAGATGAACACACACAATGGAAACATGGAGGAATGAACAAATACACCTAGTATCTGGTGCGTGGTAGCTGCTTAATAAGTATTTGTAAAAAAAAAAAAATAATAATAAGTTCCTGATGTTAACATTGAGGCGAGGGTAATTAGAGGCACTTTGGGAATGAGTTGGCATTTGAATTAAGCCTATGAAAGCTAAACACTTATGGACTTTACCACTTAAGAGGTACCAATCTGAACTCAATAGTGCATTGAGATGTTGGATACAGCAGAGTCAGGTATGGTGAACTGTCACGGCAGGAATTTCATCCCCTTCTGGCTTGCAAGTGTTCCCAGCCGGAGAGATGAACCACCAGCAAGAGCAGGCCCTCTGGGTTTTCCTTCGTTCAAGACTTCACGGTCCCTACAGTCTTAGCACAGTCCCCTTAGTCCATTCTTCTCCACCATCCCGGGTGCACAGGCTTGCTAAGGAAGTGGAAAAGCTTCCACTTTCCTCCCCTGAGCTGTGGCTCCGGGCCAGGAGTGGATCGGCAGCTGCTGCAAGTTGCTGAATGGGCTCGCTGACAAACAGACTTGGCACTGACACACACGCTGGCTGGGCCGCGCCTCCCATACCACAGGCAGGTACAACCCTGCCGCGGACCCTGGTGCAGGCTGCTGCCCAGGGGCACTATGAAGCCTGTAATTGGCTGAAGCTGGAGAGGACTTGGTGGCGCGGGTGCTGCCGGGATTGGCGGAGGTGCAGAGGCGTGGTCCACGTGTGCACGCTGGCGTCTGTGGTGTGAGTGCTGCCGGGAGTGGTGGAAATGCCAAGGCACGGTCCACGTGAACACGCTGGATTCTGTGGTGTGGGTGCTGCCTGGAGTGGGGGAGGTGCAGAGACGCGGTCCACGTGAGCACGCTGGAGTCTGGCGTGGGTACTGCTGGGAATGGCGGAGATGCGGTCCACGTGAGCATGCTGGCATCTGTGGCGTGGGTGCTCCCGGGAGTGGTGGAGATGCACAGGCGCGGTCCCCGTGAGGTCGCTGGAGTATGGTACTCATTCCGGTTCATTCACTGGAACTGCGCCGCAGATGGTCGCCCCCCGGGCCAGCCTCCCCAAATGAGTCCAAAAATCCTCTTTCCACTTCACCGTCTCCCGGTCTGCTTAATGCACGTACTGGCCAAGGCGTGCAACGCAGGCCTCAGGCAAAGCTGGCGTTTCCAGGAGGCCTGACCCGGAAAAAACCTGGCGGCCTGGCGGTGGGGCGGCTGCAGGGACAGTCTCAAATGCGGCAGCAGGTTCATCGGAGAGTTCCTGAGATGGAGGTGGAACCCGGTTCTGCAAACCCCCATGGACTTCCACAGCAACCTGGTGGGTATGAAGGTAGGTGGCGCGGGGTGGAGGATGCAGGGGAAGGTGGAAGGATGCAGTGGGGCTCAGGGCCGGTCACAGGGGCGGGAGAGAGGTGCTTCGGTGGCTAAGAGGGCTAGTGGGGAGGATGAGGGGGAAAAGAGGGCAAGAAGTGGAACCTTTCCTCTGTGACTCAGTTTTAGCCATGTGGTGCAGCCAGGGCCCTTGTATCTTGCTTTGGCAGAGGGGAAGAAAACGAAAAACAACCAAATGGGTGAGCTCTGAAGTAGCCCACGGTACTGATTTATAGGTCGTTATAAAACATTTGTTCCTTTTTCCCTATACACTTTCTATAACCACAAGTTAAAAATAAGATCCTGAAGAGACCACTGAGAGACAAGAAAGACAAATGTAAAACCTAAGTATAGTTGATAACACTGTTATCAGGTAATTGAAATTTGGTGAGAGAGTAGAACTTAAATTTCCTCGCCAAAAAAAAGTAAATATGCGAGGTGATGGATGTGTTCATTAACTCAAAGGGGAAATTCTTTCAGGATGTACCTATATATCGGATCGTCACATTATACACTTTAACATAATTCTGTCAGCTGCACGTCAATGAAGTTTGAAAACATTTTTAGTCAGTCTTAGAATCAGCAGGAAATGTTCGTTTGTCATACATGCACACATATACATATGTACACACGTGCATATGTACACGTACATACACATGTGCATGCATGCACATGTACAGATCCATTTGTATACATGAGGAGGGCAGAATAGTACAGCAGGAATAGTTCTTTGGAGTGAGGTAGACATTGGTTTGAACCCTACCTGGACCCCTTACGACCTGTTGGACCCAAGGTGGTCCCTTGACGTTTATAAATCTTTGTTGCCTCAGGGGTAAAGGGGAATAAATTTCCCACCCATTGAACTATGATAAGCATTATCTGAGAGCATATGGGTAAAATCTTTTTCCCCTCCAAGATGGAGGAAGGGCTCGCCTTCACTGCAAAAGTCTGTTGCCTGGTAGAGTATGGGGAATGTCCCTTGACCGTGGATCAGTTAAGTTCAGTTGCTCAGTTGTGTCGCATCATGTTAATAAGCTCCTCTCCCGGTACTGTGCTGTCAAGGCTCACTTTCTGTGAGAGATTTGCCCAACAGGAAAAGGCCCACCAGTTAATGTTACAATTTATGACTTCAGAAGACGATTTTGCAAACCAATTCACATTTCCTCATAAATGTTACTCCAGCTGAGCCCTTTTAAGTGATTGGAGTTTGCTTTTTGAGTTCAAGGCTGTGTCTTGTTTATGTCTTTAAGTGTCCCGCGCTTGCAAAACTGTTTTCACACAGCAGGTGCTCTACAAGTATTTGTGGAGCAATGAAGGTCAATGTGATAAGGAAAGGGGGCACAGGCATGTGTATTTTGAACTCAAATACATATTCTGACACTTGCCAGGGGACTGAGCAATTTAACCTCCCAAACTTTCCTTTTCCCATCAGTCAAATAAATCAGTGTCAGAGGATTAATTAAAATACATTACTAAAGAATTTACAGCAATGTCAGGCATCTCATTTAAATGAAAGTGTGTGTATATGTACCTTTAGCTCTTAGGGATGAAAGAAGGCTTTGACATGTTTTGTTTTATTGCTTTTCCATCTCTCTGATCTTCAGTCACTCTCCGACCTGGAAAGGTGAATATGATAAGGGGTGTCAGCCACAGTCTTTGCAAAAGTTTGCTATTTCCTCCGAGGCTATGGCTCCTCAACTGCAAAACTGTGATGCAGATGCTAACTTTACAGCGTCACCAGGAGAATTAAAGGAGATGGCAGCTGTGCAGTGATTTACTCAAAGCAGGTGCTTAATTAATGACAGTATTAGTGCTATCATTAAATGTATCTATGGCACCAAGTGGTCTCTTTCCTGTTACAACACCAGAATTGTTGGTTTGCATAAGAAATATTATTGGTGTCTTTTAAAAACTTAAGGCTTTAGGCTGCCAAAAAGCCACCATCACAAACCTCATACACACACACACACACACACACACACAGAATTAATTGATTTTTATGTATTGGAGCAAGATTCAAATATCTTATATTCTCTTTTTTTGTTAAGATGACCCCACTAATGAGCTAAGAGCAAAATAAATGAGATTATTTTGAGAAAAAGACAAATAAAAGAGATTATTTCTAACTCAAGTATCAGAATCTAAGAAAGATTTTAAAAGTACGTTGTTTCCTGTGTACTCTGGAAAATAGAAAAAATGACAATCCTCTTAATGAATGAATCTCATTTTCTAGGGTTTCAGCTTAGCTACAACATTTGAGAGTGCCAACCTTTCTTTATCTTTCATCCTCAAAGGCAATAATATGAGTACTAATATTCATAATATAGCAAATATTACTATTTCCATCTCCTAAGCTTAAGACTACCATGTCTAAACATCATGTAAGATTAGTCACTGTCGTTTTGTTATTTATGTTGTCTGGGAGGGGAACAGTTATAGCAGTGATCAGTTGTTATCATGTGCATGTCAAAGTCAAAATTAGTCAACCAGTCTCATAGTAGTCATGACTTTTTCCTTCCATCTCTTTTTTCTGCCATCCCTACTTTAATCTCCCCTTTCCCCCTTCATTTCTCTCTTCCCAGTTTCCCTTATTTTCCCCTCCCTCCATCTGTCTCTCCCTTCTTTTATTTCTTTTTTCTTTCCTGCTCCCTCTCTCTTTTCCTTCTCTTTCATTTTCTCCTTATATTCCATCCATCATCCGTCCTCCTTTTCTCTTTCTTTAATCTACGTACTGAATGTGACCACAATTCAGCCAGTCTCTAAGGTTATTGGGCTAACAAGATGAATAACCACCGAAGTTTCATATACCTCAAACCTTACATTGACAATTTGCTCAGTGCTTTGTCATGTACAGAGAATTTTTGCTCCTTCATTCTCAGAGTGAGAAAAATCTCTGTAAGGTAGACATAATTATCTTGAGACTCAGAAAATTTGAATGATTTGAATATTTAATAAGAATACGACAAGGGAATTAAGATTTGCTTTTTATCAAAAAGGTGAAAAGATATAAATAGGGAGATTATGTGCTTGAACACGCTCCATGAAAAAGTGGAGTGGGAGAAGCAAGAAATTTCTATCATTAAAACAAGCACTTGCTCCCTAGGAATTGTCCTGTACTAAAATATTTAAAATAGGCAGCTTTTTCAAAAAATAATAAATGTGAAATTAAGATGATCCCAGAAATAATAGAATTCTCCTCTGTAGACAGCGTGTGCTGTGGGGGTGGATGACAGATTTACCCATATATTCTCTCTGCTTTTGAGGCTGCACAATCTGTCTCCCTAATGCAATATAATTACCATCTAAAGTGACACACTGCATGAAGCAGCTTGGCACGGAAGTGGAGTTTATTGTGTTCTGGAAATATTTACAGTCATGTAAGTTAGATACTGTCATGAAACTAGTCTAAAATATTGTTTAAAGTGTTTAAGACATTCTCTTTAGAACAGAGGATACAGGTACTTTGGAGAACTGTGTGTCTGAAGTAGCAGATAGCCTTTGTTGTCTTGCTCCTTCCTCATGGCTGGCACAATTCTGACTTCCCTCAGGTTCGGCCCTGTGCTTTTGTGCCTCAGTGGCCTCAGAGACTGGGTTATCTCTTCAGTAGTTTTTATGGAACATGCTGCTTCAAAATGGAATTTATCGTGATGCAGTAAGCTCTCTACTACCTGAGAAAAGACGGATCTAATAACCAATTTTTTAATTCGGTTATTCATATAAATATTTACTGAGGGCTTACCTTGTGTAGACATGTACTAGGGCCCATGGATACAGGAAAAAAGTCAAAAGGCATGAATAGTACAGAAAGAGTGAATATGTATGTATTTAAAATATAGGTATACCACCACTACTTTTTTACACAGCATTTTATATATACATACACACACACACACATACATACATACACACATACATACACATACATATATGCTGTGTTTTAACACTGTGTTGAAACTCAGCCTGAGAAGCATGTTTAACCTTGACATGGCTTCAGGAACTAGCTGTTTTTAGGATGAGAAATGAGAGGCCACTTTGGGGATAGCAGATAGGTATTATCCTCTCTGGAAACTCTTTATCAATTAGTAGTACTGGAAGTATGAATTTAAAAAGGATCAAGGGATTATATAGATTGCTCTCCCAAACAGGGTCAAATAATAACTAGATTTAGCCTTTTAACTAAAAAAAAGACAAAGCATAAGAAAAACAGTTCTGAAAAAGGGAATATCTGGCCGTGAAAGAGAGAGGGCCATAAGAGACTGGGTAGAAATGAGATTAGTTCTATCATTGCTCAGCTTTCTTTCCTGAGAGAGTGTTCAGATAAAGATATAGGGGAGAGGGAAACCAGGCAACAGTTTGCCTGACATGAGAAAGAAGAGCTGGGGAAGCACGGCTGAGAAGAATTTGCCAAACAGAATACTGGAGAGGATTGAGCTGTATGGGATGAAAACTGCAGAGTTCTGCAGGAAGATCCACCAGAGTATTCAACTGACTGCTAATCAGTACACACAGATGAAGAACTCTCCAGGCCATAGCACTAAGACAATACCTAAAAAGATAATAGGAAATAATGCCTTAACCTCTCATAGGGTTATGAAGAGTGACATCATCCAGAGTGGAAAAGCCTCATAATTCAAAGGATATCAGTTAAAGTACAATGAACGGTTTTGGTTCAATAAGAGTAAAGGAGAGTAGCCCAAGATTAAACACTGTTTCAACTCCATCTAACAAACTCTAAAAGCAAAATCTGAAAGGATCCAATTATTTGAAATAACTTTAAGCATGACCCAGAAAAAAACTCAAAATTATGTTTAGTAATAGAAAAGTATCTATCTCCTGACAAGGTAAAATATACAATGTCTGCTGCTGCTGCTAAGTCACTTCAGTCGTGTCCAACTCTGTGCAACCCCATAGATGGCAGCCCACGAGGCTCCCCCGTCCCTGGGATTCTCCAGGCAAGAACACTGGAGTGGGTTGCCATTTCCTTCTCCAATGCATGAAAGTGAAAAGTGAAAGTGAAGTTGCTCAGTCGTGTCCGATTCCTAGCGACCCCATGGACTGCAGCCTACCAGGCTCCTCCTTCCATGGGCTTTTCCAGGCAAGAGTACTGGAGTGGGTTGCCATTGCCTTCTCCGCTACTATGTCTAGCATCCAGTAAAAAATTACCAGCATGCAAAAAAACAAGGAACTGATACTCATCAGTTCAGTTGAGTTCAGTTGCTCAGTCATGTCCGACTCTTTGCGACCTCTTGAATCGCAGCACGCCAGGCCTCCCTGTATATGACCATCTCCTGGAGTTCACTCAAACTCACGTCCATCGAGTCGGTGATGCCATCCAGCCATCTCATTCTCTGTCGTCCCCTTGTACTGCCCCCAATCCTTCCCAGCATCAGGGTCTTTTCCAGTGAGTCAACTCTTTGCATGAGGTGCCCAAAGTATTGGAGTTTCAGCTTCAGCATCAGTCCTTCCAATAAACGCCCAGGAAGGCTTTCTTATCTCTCCTTGCTATTCTTCATAATGAGGATAAAAGTCAACTGAAACTGACACAGATGTAGTGCAGGTAATAGATTAGTAGACAAGGACATTAAAATGGTTAATATAATTTCATTCTACAAGTTCAGGTAGCTAAAAGAATTGCATGTCTTAAGCATGGAAAGCAAACCTTTAAAAATGAAGTCTGCAATGTCTCAGTGTTTGGCGTGTAAGCACATTGGATGGGGTTAATGGCCAATGGATATTGTATAAAATTAGTGAACTTGATTACATACCAATTGAAACTATCCAGACTGAAACATACAAAAAAAAAGCTGAAAAAAGAAAATAGAATGATACATCAGCTGAAAGGGGGGCAGTTACATAAAATTAGTGTTCCTGGAGGGAAGAAAATATTTGAAGAAATAATGATATAAATTTTCCAACTTTATAAAAATTATTACCCACTTATTCAAAAAGCTCAAAAAACCACAAGCACAAAAACATGAGGAACTTCACCAGAGGGCATGATAATTAGATTTTTTTAAATGATTGAGAGAAAAATTCTGAGACATAGATAATATGTAAAAGATAAATTATATACAAAGAAATAGAGAAAAGGATACCACTAAATTTCTTGATGTGAAAAAAAAACTTCAGAAGCATTAAGAAATGTAATCAAATCATTAAAGTATGGAAAGAAAAGAAAAATACCTGTGAACAATTTTTTACCCAATAAGAATATTTCTCAAGAACAAAAACACATTTGCAGATGAGGAAAAGTAGGAAAAGCCCAATTTCAGAAGACCTATGCAATGAAGCCCTTTAAAGGAAATCCTTCAAACAGAGGACAGTGATATCAGATAGAAATTGTATCTATACAAAGGATTGACAATCACTAGAAATGATAAATAATATGTAAACATGGTGATTATGTATTAAAATATATTTAATAAATGTTTAAAGCAAAAATGATTAAATGTTTAAAGCAAAAAATATTGTGGAGCTATACCATATGCAAAAGTAAAATGTATGGCCACTATATAACTGATTGAGAAGGAGAAATGGAAACATAGTGTTATAGATTTCTTTTATTATAAGCAAAGTTGTATAATATCACTTAAATAAAGACTATGATACATTAACCATGTATACTATACTATACTATGTACCCTAAAGCAACCACTACAAGGACACAACAGAATTATAGCCAACAAGGAGAAAAACCTGGAATCATTAAAAATAATAATAACATAAAAAACCCACTAACCCCAGAGAGGGAAGGAACAAAGCAAAAAGAACAATTGTAATAAGTTAAAAAACAAACATCATGGTGGTCACATCAATAATCACATCAAATGTGTGTTAACCCCCGAATTAAAGTCAGCAGTTGAGAAACTGGATTTAAAACAACAGAAAACAAGGTTCAACTACACATTACTTCAAGATACACACTTCAGTTATAAAAACAAAAACAGTTTAAAAGGAAGCACAGAGTCAGACATACCAGACTGCTACTAATCAGAGAAAACTTGAATGACTGTATTGATATCAAATAATTCATAGTAAAGAATATTACCAGGGATGTAGGGAGTCATAATGAAATGGTAGTCATTAAATCTAATGGTACATAATAATTGTAGATGTTTATGCTAATAACAAATTTCAAAATTCTTGGCAAAAAATAAAACTGATAAAATTGCAAGGAGAAATTAAGAAAATCTACAAATAAACTGGACATTTCAATACTCTTCCATAAATGGTAGAACAACTAGAAAGAAAATCAGTAGGGGTATAAAAGACTTGAAAAACACTATAAACCAACTTGAACTACTTGACAACTTAAGGTCACAGAAGTGTGTGATCTGATAGAGAACTAAAAAATAGTGTCCTTAAAAAAAAACTTAACAAACTTTAAAAAAAGCTCAGAAAAGCAGTTTAATGAGCCCAGTAATAAAATTAATGGACAGAAGGAACACTTTTATAAAAGAGATTGAAACTGTAATAAAGAACTAAGAAATTTTAAAGCTGAAGAGCTCAATAAATGAGATGAAGAATGCAATAGAAAGCATTGGAAATTGAGCAGAACATATGGAAGAGAGAATTAGCAAGCTCAAAAATAGAAATCTAGAAATGATTCAGGTAGATGAGGAGAGGTTTTTTTTCAAAATGAAGAAATTCTGTGAGAACAATCTGACTCCATTAGGAAAAGCAACATAAGGTTAATGAGTATCCCCCAAATAGAAGAAAGGGAGAAGGGAGCAGTGAGTTTATTTTAAAAAATAATAGCTGAGAACTTCTCAACCATGGGGAAGGAACTGGACAAACAATTCCCCAAAGCTAAGAGAACATCTAATTGTCTCAATGTCAAAAGACCTTTTTCCAAAACACGTTGTATTAGAACTGTCAAAAATCAATGTTAAAGAAGAAAAATCAATGATAAACAATTTTGAAGGCAGCCAGAGGAAGAAAGACAGCAGCCTACAAAGGAACACCCATGACAGATGGGTGTGATGAGCAGATTTCCCAGCTGAAACTACAGGCCAGGGGAGAGTAGAATGACATACTCAAAATACTGAAGGATTAAAAACTGTCAGCCAAGAATACTCTATCCAGCAAAGTTACAGATATGGAGAAGTAAAGGCTTTCTCAGGCAAACAGAAGCTGACTTGCCTCACAAGAAGTGTTAAGAAGAGCTCTTACACATGAAAAGGTAAAAGTACAAAAAACTTTGAGTAAGGTGATAAATAGAAAGTTGCAACTCTATATCAGACTACGTCATTAAATGTTTAATTATAACATAAAACTTATAAAGGAATAAACAGAAGAAACAATAGTTACTTCAATTTGATAATGAGCTCACAACATAAGAGAATAAGTTGAGATAACAAAAGTTTTAAAGAGAAAGAGGAAATGAATGAACCCATATAGGCAAATAAAGATAAAATGCTTTCAACAGAAAAAAAATGGTCATATCATCTATGAGACACTTGATATAAACCTAAAAGTAACCTTAAAACATAAATCTAGAGCAGAGACATGAAACATAAAGAGAAAACTGAGAAAAATACTGTAAGAAAATCACCAAACCAAAATGACAGAAACACAGAGAAAAGAAAAAGGATACAGTGCAACCAAAACAAAAAAAATAACAGTGCTGTGTTCTTATCTGTCAGTGATAACCCTAAGTGAATGGATTCATAGCACCAATCAAAAGACAGAGTGACTGGATGGATTAAGAAACAATACTCAGCTATCTGCAAATTCAGGAGATTTAGCTCTGAAGACAAACACAGATTCAGAGTTAAGAGATGAAAGATGATATTCCAAGAAAGTGGCAGGCAAAAGAAAGCCGGGGTAGCCCTACTCATATCAGACAAACAGATTTAAAGTCAAAAAAGATAACAAGACAAAGATGGACATTATATACTGGTAAAGAGAGTAATTCATCAAGAAGACATGATACTTCCTAGTACCTGTGTACCTAACATGGGAGTACCAGAAGTACATAAAACAATTACTAATAGATCTATGGGGAGAAATTGACAGCACCACAATAGTAGGGGACTTTAACACCCCGCTTATACCAATGGATAGACCATCAAGACAGAAGTCAACAAAGAAATAATGACTTAAATGGAGTATTATACTAGATGTACCTAAGTGATACGGCTTCCCAGCTGGCACAGTGGTTATCTGCCTGCCAATGCAGGAGACTCAGGTTTGATTCCTGGGTCCAGAAGATCCCCTGGAGGAAGAAATGGCAACTTACTCCAGTATTCTTGCTTGGATAATCCCTTGGGCATGGGAGCCTGGTGGGCTACAGTCCATGGGGTTGCACAGAGTTGGACACGATTGAGCAATTGATACATATATAGACTATTCCATACAAATGCAGCAGCTTCTCAAGTGTACAAGGACCATTCTCAAGGATAGCCTATATTTTGGGATATAAGTCTCAAAAAGTTTAAGAAAATTGAAATTGTTAAGTATCTTTTATGACCACGTGATATGAAACTGCATCTGCAAGAAGAAAGCTGGAAAAATCACAAATATGTGGAAACTAAGCAATATGTTACTGAACAGCTATTTGATCAATGAAGAAATGAGAATTAAAAAATACCTGAGGACAAAGGGAAATGAAAGTGCAATATAGCAGGAACTCTGGGATGAAATGAAAGTGATACTAAGAAGGAAGTTTATAGAAATACAGGCCTACCTCAAGAAGCAAAAATCTCTGAAACAATCTAACCTTACACCTAAAGGAACTAGAAAAATAAGAATAAGCAAAGCCCAAAATCAGTAGAGGAAGAAGAAATCAGAGTGGAAATAAATAGACTACAAAGGCAATATAGAAGAGATCAGTGAAAGTAAGAGCTGTTTTCTTTGAAAAGGTAAATTTGACAAACCTTTCACTACACTCAATAAGAAAAAAAGAAAAGGCTCATGTAAAAAAAAATGAGAAATTACAATGTGAAACAAATACAAAGGATAATAAGAGAATACTATGAACAGCTAGCTATATGTCAACAAATTGTGCCTATATGAGAAATGGACAAAATCTTAGAATCATACAATCTTCCAAGACTGAATCACAAAGAAATAGAAAAATCTGAATAGACTAATCACTATTAAGGAGATTGAAATAGAAATCAAAATCTCACAAAAAACAAAGCCAAGGACTAGATGGCTTCACAGGTGAATTCTGCCAAACATTCAAAAACAATCTAATGTCCACCTTTCTCAAACTCTCAAAAAATTGAAGAGGAGGGAATGCTTTTTAATACATTTTATGAGACTAGCATTGTCTTGATGACAAAACCACAGGTAATACACAAATTGCAGACCAAAATAACTGATGGAACATAGATGCAAAAATCCTCAAATATTCAGTTCAGTTCAGTTGCTCCGCCATGTCCAACTCTTTACTGCCCCATGAACTGCAGCACGCCAGGCCTCCCTGTCTATCACCAACTCCCAGAGCCTACCCAAACTCATGTCCATTGAGTCGGTGATGCCATCCAACTATCTCATCCTCTGTCTTCCCCTTCTCCTACTGCCCTCTTCAACCTTTCCCAGCATCAGGGTCTTTTCAAAGAGGGTCAGCTCTTTGCATCAGGTGGCCAAAGTACTGGAGTTTCAGCTTCAGCATCAGTCCTTCCAATGAACACCCAGGACTGATCTCCTTTAGGATGGACTGGCTGGATTTCCTTGCAGTCCAAGGGACTCTCAAGAGTCTTCTCCAACACCACAGTTCAAAAGCATCAATTCATCTGCACTCAGCGTCCTTTATAGTCCAACTCTCACATCCATACATGACCAATGGAAAAACCATAGCCTTGATTAGATGGAACTTGTTGGCAAAGTAATGTCTCTGCTTTTGAATATACCATCTAGGTTGGTCGTAACTTTCCTTCCAAGGAGTAAGCGTCTTTTAATTTCGTGGCTGCAATTATGATCTGCAGTGATTTTGGAGGCCAAAAAAATAGTCAGTCACTGTTTCCACTGTTTCCCCATCTATTTGCCATGAAGTGATGGGACCAGATGCCATGATTTTCGTTTTCTGAATGTTGAGTTTTAAGCCAACTTTTTCACTCTCCTCTTTCACTTTCATCAAGAGGCTCTTAAGCTCTTCTTCACTTTCTGCCATAATGGTGGTGTTATCTCTGTGTCTGAGGTTATTGTTATTTCTTCCAGCAATCTTGTTTCCAACTTGTGCTTCATCCAGCCTGGCATTTCACATGATGTACTCTGCATATAACTTAAATAAACGGTGACAATATACAGCCTTGACATACTCCTTTTCCTATTTGGAACCAGTCTGTTGTTCCATGTCCAGTTCTAACTGTTGCTTCCTGACCTGCATACAGATTTCTCAAGAGGCAGATCAGGTGGTCTGCTATTCCCATCTCTTTCAGAATTTTCCACAGTTTATTGTGATCCCCACAGTCAAAGGCTTTGGCATAGTCAATAAAACAGAAATAGATGTTTTTCTGGAACTCTCTTGCTTTTTGATGATCCAGTGGATGTTGGCAATTTGATCTGTGGTTCCTCTGCCTTTTCTAAAACTAGCTTGAATGTCTGAAAGTTCATGGTTCACATATTGTTGAAGCCTGGCTTGGAGAATTTTGAGCATTACTTTACTAGCGTGTGAGATGAGTGCAATTGTGCGGCAGTTTGAGCATTCTTTGGCATTGCCTTTCTATGGGATTGGAAGGAAAACTGACCTTTTCCAGTCCAACAAAATATTGGCAAACTAAATAATACAATAAAGGTATCATACTGCATGATCAAGTGAAATCTGTTCCAGGGATAGAAAGATGATTCAGTGTCTCTAAATCAATCAGTGTGATCCACCACATTAACAACCTGAAGAATAAAAATCATATAACCAACTCAATAGATGCAGAAAAATCATTTAACATGATTCATACAGATTTATGATAAAAACTCAATAAAAATGTACCTTAATACAATAAAAGCAATATGTGAGAAACCCATAGTTAACCTTTTAGTCAATGAGAAAAACTGAAAACTTTTCCTTTAATAAACATCAGGAGTTAGACGAGGATGCCCATTCTTGCCACTTTTATTCAGCATGGTATTCAAAGTTCTAGTTAGAGCATTAGGTAAGAATAAGGAATCAGTTCAGTTCAGTTGCTCAATCGTGTCCGACTCTTTGCGACCCCATGAATTGCAGCACACCAGGCCTCCCTGTCCGTCACCAACTCCCGGAGTTCACTCAGACTCACGTCCATCGAGTCAGTGATGCCATCCAGCCATCTCATCCTCTGTCGTCTCCTTCTCCTCTTGCCCCCAATCCCTCCCACATCAGAGTCTTTTGTAATGAGTCAACTCTTCGCATGAGGTGGCCAAAGTACTGGAGTTTCAGCTTTAGCATCATTCCTTCCAAAGAAATCCGAGGGCTGATCTCCTTCAGAATGGACTGGTTGGATCTCCTTGCAGTCCAAGGGACTCTCAAGACCACAGCATCAATTCTTCGGTGCTCAGCCTTCTTCACAGTCCAACTCTCACATCCATACATGACCACTGGAAAAACCATAGCCTTGACTAGATGAACCTTAGTTGGTAAAGTAATGTCTCTGCTTTTGAATGTGCTGTCTAGGTTGGTCATAACTTTTCTTCCAAGGAAAGAAAAATTTTTTTTCTTTCTTTTAATTTTAATTCATTTTAAATTAAAATGTCTTTTAATTTCATGGCTGCAGTCAACATCTGCAGTGATTTTGGAGCCCCCAAAAATAAAGTCTGACACTGTTTCCACTGTTTTCCCATCTATTTCCCATGAAGTGATGGGACCAGATGCCATGATCTTCATTTTCTGAATGTTGAGCTTTAAGCCAACTTTCTCACTCTCCACTTTCACTTTCAAAAAGAGGCTTTTTAGTTCCTCTTCACTTTCCGCCATAAAGGTGGTGTCATCTGCATATCTGAGGTTATTGATATTTCTCCCGGGAATCTTGATTCCAGCTTGTGCTTCTTCCAGCCCAGCGTTTCTCATGATGTACTCTGCATATAAGTTAAATAAGCAGGGTGACAATATACAGCCTTGATGTACACATTTTCCTATTTGGAACCAGTCTGTTGTTCCATGTCCAGTTCTAACTGTTGCTTCCTGACTGGCATACAAATTTCTCAAGAGGCAGGTCAGGTGGTCTGGTATTCCCATCTCTTTCAGAATTTTCCACAGTTTATTGTGGAAAGTGTGCCAAAGTCAAAGGCTTTGGCATAGTCAATAAAGCAGAAATAGATGTTTTTCTGGAACTCTCTTGCTTTTTCCATGATCCAGCGGATGTTGGCAATTTGATCTGTGGTTCCTCTGCCTTTTCTAAAACCAGCTTGAACATCTGGAAGTTCATGGTTCACATATTGCTGAAGGCTAAAAGCATCCAAATTGGAAAGGAAGAAGCAAAATTCACTCTTTGCAGATGATGTAATTTTGTAAACAGAAAACCCTAAAAGCTACCAAAATACTAGAAGTAATAATTTAGCAGAATTTCAGGGTGAAAAATCAGTATAGAAAAGTCTTCTTTCATTTCTTTGAGCTGTCAGAAATATAGAAAATTGTCCCATTTATTGTTGCAGCAAAAAATAAAATACCTATGAGTAAATTTAAGGATGTGAGAGATAGTACACTCAAAACTATGAAAGAAATGAAAGAATACCCCAAAATAGAAATGTTTTCTGTGTTCATGGATTGGAAGAATTAACTTTGCAAAAATTTCCATATTACTTATCATAATATGCATATTTAAGGCAATTTCTATCAAAATCCCAATGACATTTTTTCAGAGGAATAGAACAAAAAATCCTAATACCTGTATGGAACAACAAAGGCTATGAATAGCCAAAGCAATCCTGAGAAAAAGGAATAGATCTGGAGGCATCACACTCCCTAATTTCAAGTTAAAATACAAAGTGTAGCAATCAGAACAGCATGGTATTGGAAGAAAAGCAATGACAAACCTAGACAGCATATTAAAAAGCAGACATTATTTTCCTACAAAGGTCCACATAGTCAAAGCTGTGGTTTTTCCAGTAGCCATGTATGGATGTGAGAGCTGAACAGTAAAAAAGGCTGAGCACAGAAGCATTGATGCCTTCGAATTGTGGTGTTGGAGAAGACTCTTGACAGTCCCTTGGACAGCAAGGAGATCCAACCAGTCAATCCTAAAAGAAATCAATCCTGAGTTTTCTTTGGAAGGACTGATGCTGAAGCTGAAGCTCCAATACTTTGGCCACGTGATGTGAAGGGCCGACTCACTGGAAAAGACTCTGATGCTGGGAAAGATTGAAGGCAGGAGGAGAAGGGGACGACAGAGGATGAGATGGTTGAATGGCATCACCAACTCAATGGACATGAGTTTGAGCAAGCTCTGGGAGATGGTGAAGGACAGGGAAGCCTTGTATGCTGCAGTCCATGGAGTCGCAAAGAAGTGAACACATCTGAAAGACTGAACTAAGTTGTTAGA
This sequence comes from Bos grunniens, assembly GCF_055505025.1. Classification (NCBI taxonomy): domain Eukaryota; kingdom Metazoa; phylum Chordata; class Mammalia; order Artiodactyla; family Bovidae; genus Bos; species Bos grunniens. The sequence continues at coordinate 44,050,759 of NC_141193.1, read as the reverse complement.
AAAAGTAGACATCAGTGCCTGGCTCCCAACGGAGTCTGGTGCCCGGATCAGATCTGACCTTCCAGAGCTGAGAAGGGGCTTCATTTATGCCCCAGCAAAAGAGAGCCCTCCCTTGCTGGCAGCCCCTGAAAGACTCAGAGGTCGCCATGGCAGCACCCTTGCTGATCCTATTGCTGTCCTTTGTCCTGGGATCTGCTGCACAGGACGCCCAGGGTGATGAGAGTTTGGAGATTATTGATGGAGTCCCATGTCCAAGAGGCTCCCAGCCCTGGCAGGTGGCCCTGCACAAGGGCAGTCAGCCCCACTGTGGAGGCGTGCTGCTCAGCAGGCAGTGGGTGCTCACCACTGCCCACTGGAAGATGAATGAGTACAATTTGCACATGCACAGTGATCGGCTGGTGGGAGGCCAGAACATCAAGGCCATGCTGTCCTGTCCACCATCCGGGTTATGCCACCCAGACCTGCACTAACAGCCTCATGCTGGTGAAGCCAAATGGCTGGGCCAGGCTGTCATCCAATGTCAAGAACGTCAACCTGCCTTCCCACTGTGACCCACAACCCGCCCCAGACCACGTGTACTGTTTATGGCTGGGGCACCACCAGTAGCCCTGATGTGACCTTTCCAGCACAGCTCATGTGCACAGATGTCAAGCTCATCTCCCCCCAAGACTTAAGGAAGGTTTGTAAGGACTTGCTGGGATACTCCATGCTCCGTGCTGGCATCCTCAACTACAGCACCTGTGGAGTGGTGTGCCTGCAACAGTGACTCAAGGAGACCACTGATGTGCAGAGGTACCTTGCAAGGCCTGGTGTCTTGGGGAAGTTTCCCTTGTGGCCCACGCAGTGAGCCAGGTGTCTATACCCAAGTCTGCAAGTTTGTTGATCGGGTAAAAGAGATCATGAGAAGATACCGCTAATCTCTCCCTACTCCCATCTCTCCATCCCTATGCCTTGGAACAGGGAATTCACAGAAATGAGGACATCAGTGACCTACAGTTCTACTTGAACTTAGCTTTCCTCAGAGACATGTCAGAGCCTCAGCAATATGTGTGTAAGCCAACAATACGTGTGTAAGCCAGTCAAATCAGTTAGGACCTAAAAACCAAAACAAATACAGAAACCTCGGTGCTGGTAAGGATGTAATGAGACCAGCTCTGTCTGCCACTGAAGCTATAAATTCATATAGTTTTTATGGAAGATGATTTGGCAATTTGAGTGGGAACATTTGTTCTCTACCTTTGACCTAGTAATTCTAGTTGTCTGTTAAAAAAAAAAAATCCAAAATGTGGAGCAGAGTGTGAATTTATCACAATATTGTTTTTCATAACAATAGTGGAAACACTGAAGGTGTGTGGAAACACTGAAGGTGTCTAGAAACAGTGAATTGGTTGAACAGTAGGCTGGTTTGAGGCAAGGATATTCTGAAGCTCTTAAGGATAATAATTATGCAGAATTCTTAGTATTATCTGAGGATGTTTATGCTATGTGGCACTAAATGAAGGAAGGAAGATACAGAAATATATGTGTATGTGAGTCTCACTATGTAAAATGAAAATATTCACAAAATAAAACCTGAAAGGATATTTACCAACCTGCATTAAAAAAAAAAAAAGACTTGCAAATCAATGGAGTAGAATTAAAGAGCCCAGAAATAAGCCCACACCTATAGGGACAGTTAATTTATGACAAAAGAGCAAAGAAATACAATTGAGAAAGGATATTCTCTTAATAAATGGTGTTGGGAAAACTGGACAACCATATGTGAAAGAATGAAACTAGTCTACTGTCTTACATAGCAAAAAAAACTAATTCAAAATCATTTAAAGATTTTAAGACCTGAACCCATAAAACTCTAAGAAGAAACACAGTATGCTCTTTGACATTCGTCTTAGCAATATTCTTTTGAATGTTTCCTCAGGCAAAGGGAACAAAAGCAAAAATAAATAGGACTACAAACTAAAAGCTTCTGCAGAGCAAAGGAAACCGTTAACAAAATGAAAATACAACATACTGCATGGGAGAAAATATTTGCAAATCCTATATCCAAGAGGGAGTTGATATCCAAAATACACTACCCTGGTGGCTCAGATGGTAAAGCATCTGCCTGGAATGCAGGGGACCCAGGTTTCATCCCTGGGTTGGGAAGATCCACTGACAGAGGAAATGACTATTCACCCCAGTTATTCCCTGGAGAATCCCATGGACAGAGGAGTCTGGTGGGCTACAGTCCATGGAGTCACAAAGAATTAGACACAACTGAGCAACTAACACACACATCCAAAATATACATGAAGAACTTACACAGCAACAAAACCAAAACCAATTAAAAATGGTTAGAGGATTTTAATGGACATTTTCCCAATGAAGACTTACATAGGACCAACAGGCATATGAAAAAATACTCAACACTAATCATTACAGAAATGCAACTAAACCTACAGTGAGATACCATCTCACACTCATTAGAATGACTGTTGTTAAAAATATAGGGAATAACACATGTTGGAAAGGGTGTGGTGAAAGGGAATGTTCATACACTGTTGATGGGAGCATAAAATGGTGCAGCCACTATGGAAAACATAGCAGAGATCCCTCAAGAAATTACAAATAGAATTATCATGTGATCCAGCTATTCCACTTCTGGATATTTATCCAAAGACTACAAAATACTAATTCATATATATATATATATATATATATACACACATACACCTGTGTGTTCATGGCAGTATGTATGTATATGTACATATACCATACATATACATATGTACATATATGTATATATATGTATATACCTATATATACACACACACACACACACACACACCTGTGTGTTCATTGCAGTAACTTACATAGCCAAGAATCAAAGTACCCATCAATGGATGAACTGACAAAGAAGATGTAGTGTAGATGAGAACATCAAAGTCCATACCATTTGGGGAAAAAAGAGACTGTGATTAATTAAAAGTAAGCATGTGTGCCTAGTTATTTCTTTAGTAACTGCAAAAATCAGTGTGCTCTGCTGAACATCAGTTTAATGGAATTAGAAATTCTGTTTGAAGCCTGAAGTTTCCATACAGTTGCCAATTAAGTCACTGAGGGCATGTACACCCACGTTAAGAGAAAGTGGAATGTGGCCTGAGGTTGAATTTTGCATCCTGATGGCAGTGTCTTAAGTATAAAACCCCACTGTGAGGTCAAGATTAGAAAGATTAAGGGTACAGAGCAATTTTTCTTCGAAGAGCAAGTTCTAGACTTGTAGGTCTGCTTGATAACAGGGCTTTGATCTTTCTCATTTTGTTAATCTGTAAATCCAATCACACTCACAGTTGAGCACGGGAATTTCATTCCCTCTCATGAGCAAGGCATTCCTCTGAACTGCTATATGGCCAGGCAGAAATTCTCCCTGAGAGAATTCACAGTAAGTCTCATGACTTAGACTTATGGTTACAAAATGCATTTTAGTTTTAAAAGGAGAAAGGAACAACATGATAACTATTGTAAATATTGTGTGCAGTTAAGATAGAGGTGTTAGAATCAGTAAATCAGCCATTTTCTAACCCACCATATTGTATATATTCTACATATTTATATGTGCATGTGTGTATTAGAATTTGCACCAGAAAACAAGTGTTAGCAAACTTAACCCATTATGTTGGATTTGTAAAGGTTTCTAGGATTATGTGTGTGTGTGTGTGAGTAGAACATAAACACAGCATTCATAATGGGAAAGAGAAACATCATTGAGCTAACTTTCTAATCAGTCACTCAGGTACTGAAATTATTCAGTGAATGGGTCAACTGATTATTAAAAAATCATTACTTCAGTTCTTAAAAATCTGTTTCCCATGGATAAAAAATTTAAATGTTGGAAATTTGAAAAATTAATGTGTCAAAGGATGCCCATAGGACAATTTTTAAAAAAATCTTTTATTTATTATGTGTTTGGATTTTTGTGGTCTTAGGTGTGGCATGCAGGGTCTCTGTTGTGGAGCACAGGCTCTTTGCTGTGGCATACAGATGTCTCTTTAGTTGTGGCACCTGGCTCTGCAGTGGGCAGGCTCAGCAGCGGTGGCAGGGGCTTAGTTGCCACACCGCATATGGGGCTTTAGTTAGCCGACCAGGGATCAAACCCTTCCTCTGCACTGGAAGGCGGATTCCCAACCACTGGACCACCGGAGAAGTCCCTGACAATTTTTAAATAGTCATGTATTAGGGAAAAAAGGTTATGAAAACTGAAAACCAGAGTGGAAATTATTGAAAATGTTGTCTATGTAAACATTTTAAACAACTGTGTAGGAAACCGTCCAAAAGAAAGTCAAATTAAACTACAAAATGTAAAAAAGTAAATTAAACCTCTGTATGTAAAAGTTAATATTTGTAACATGTCAAAGAACTAATCTCTTGATTCTGCTTTAAAATCTTGCAAATCAATAAGAAAAGGACCAACTTAGAAGTAGGAAAGGGGACAATGATTAAGAATAGGCATTTTAGACTAAAAGAAATGTAAGTAACTCATAAACAAATGAAAATGTTCTATTTTAATAATACTAAAAGAAATGCAAAGGAAAATATTGAGTCTGTATTTCACATATCAAATGAGATAGATATGAAAGTTTGATAATACATAACTTTGGGAAGAGTGTGGAGAAATAAGCATTGTTTGTGGAGGTGTAAATTGAGAAACTCTTTGGAAAAAGCCAACTGTATTGACCATAAGGTAAAACTGTATGTAACTGTTTAATCTAGCAATCTTAGTTTTAGAGATTTACCTAGTCATATTCACACATACACAGAGATACATGTACAAAAATAATTAGTGCAGTTTTATTTTAAAAGGCAAAAATCTGAAAATAACCTTGATCCTTGCCACATCTGAGGATTCAGCCCAGCTCTAACAAAATTCATAAAAAGTCTCAAGATGATCAAGCTGATAAGCACAAGTAAACCGATAGTCTGCATGTTAAAATTTCTCTCTTTAACTGGGACCAAAAATATAGCATCTTCAATATCTAGGATTAAGTAAAACATTAGACATGCAAAGACACAGCAAAATGACCCACAATCAAGAGAAAAATGAATCAAGTATTAAGGACATGCAGAAGTGACAAAGATGGTAGAATTAACTTACCAGGACATGAAGCAACTATTACAAATATAGTCAAAATACACACACACAAAAAAACCCCCACTCTATGAATAAGTTAATATTTGCAACATATATCAAAGAACTAATGTCATGATTCTACTTTAAAATATTGCAAATCAAGAAGAAAAAGACCAATTTAAAAGACATAGGAAAGGGGACAATGATTAAGAATAGGCATTCTAAGCAGAAATAAGAACTTGAATAAATAAGAATACGGAGGGAACAGATTAAAGTATTGTAGTGGAAAAAAATGCAAACTATAAAAGAAAAGAGCATTTTGATATTGAAAAAATACCTGAAAAATGTTTATCAGATAAACTTGTAAGTAAATTATAAACTGTAGGGAAAAAAATGTATCAGTGACCTTGAAGACAGAGGAATAGAAATTATTAAATCTTAAATAAGGAGAAGTAAAAAGAATCTCAGTAAACTATGGGACAGTAACAAGTAGCAAGACGTGTAATTGGAGTCCTAGAAGAAGCCAAGAAAGAGCTAAGGGGTAGAGGGAGGCAATGTGTGGGAAAAATGAAGGAAACGATGATTAAAAATTTTCAGATTTCATGTAAAATACAAGCTCATAAATCCAAGATTCAACAAGCCCCAAGCAAGATAAACAAAATGACACCAATGCCCATTTTAATCAAAATATTGCAAACTAAGGATAAAGTCTTAAAAGTAACGAGAAAGAAGAGATACTACAGATGACAACAGAAATTCATAGTAGAAAGCAATAGAGAAAATTAACAGAACTAAAGTTGGTTCTTTGAAAATATTAATGATGATAAACCCTTAGAAAGATAAGAAAGAAAACACAAAATGTATCACTAATATGAGGAATAAACAAAAGTATATCACTGTAGGTATATGCTACAAGCACTAAAAAGAATATAACAAAATTCATGAACAACTTAATACCAATAAATTTGATAACTTAGTTTTTTGTTCTTTCCTGTATTGATGCCTTTGTTGAGCCTTCTCCTCCCTTTGCATGAAATTTCTCATGTGACTTAAGGTGAAAAGGAAAAATCTGCAAAACATAATACCATATTCAATGCAGCAAGCGGTTCTAGATGCTACATAAGCCACGCCACATTCTCTAACATTAAGATACTTTCGGTTGGCCCATGAGCTGAAGGACTTTCCTGCCTGATTATGATCATTAGTGTCCTAAAATCTTTTCTGAAATGGGATGATACTTTTAAGATCTCTAGCATTAAGTACAGTTTTGGTTATTACTTTATTCTGGGATAATTAACTGTTCAGTTTGAATGTGTGGAATTTACTCCTCTATTAGAATCCCTGACCTTCTGTGGCTTATTAACATTATTGCAGGTCAGTATATCTGTTGTTCTATTGGGGCAGAGGAGACTGACTTAGCAGCCTTGGGAAATATGCTTCCATGTGCTTTCAGGCTGACGTTTATAGAACTGTTGTTGATAAAAGTTGAATGAGGCTAATGGAAGGATAAAATTCATTAGGGAGAAGAGTTTACACTTTCCTGATGGGATGTTGTGTTCCACATTCTCCAAAACAACTCTGAAAATTGAAATGGGAGCCCCATGAAATGCTGTAGAATCCAGGAACAACAAAATAGGCTGGACTTTTGGTTAATTCAGCGAGCATGTACTGAGACCGTATTAGGTGCTGCTGCTGCTGCTAAGTCGCTTCAGTCATGTCCAACTCTGTGCGACCCCATAGACGGCAGCCCACTAGGCTCCCCTGTCTCTGGGATTCTCCAGGCAAGAACACTGGAGTGGGTTGCCATTTCCTTCTCCAATGCGTGAAAGTGAAATCGCTCAGTCGTGCCCGACTTAGCGACCCTGTGGACTGCAGCCTACCAGGCTCCTCCGTCCATGGGATTTTCCAGACAAGAGTACTGGAGTGGGTGCAAGAATCAGAAAAACACAGATACATATGGTAACTTTGCCCTGGAATCAGTCTGCAGTGGTTTTTATTAATAGCTCTTAGTGCACATGAATCACTTGGGAAGCTTTTAATAAATATTTATGGAAGGAACACACCCCCGGCAATTAAACCCTCATCTCTGGAAGGAAGGCTCAAGCATCTGCAGTTTGGAAAGGCTCTGTGTTACTTCTCATGTACAGACATGATTTACTGAGGGTGAACAAACCAGAGGAAACAAAACTGGAAAGCTATTATTTAGTTGGTGTTGGATGTAGAGAAAAAACCTGCATGAATTTTGAGGACTCAAAGGAGGTAGTTAGAAATGAAATGAGATTTCTAGTAAGTGTAACAGGAAGGATTTGATGGGAATTAATAAAGGAAGGAAGGAAGAGAAAAATATGCATGAGAGAAGGGTGAAAAAGGGAAACACTAGCAGCTCTTCACTACCCCCTCTTTTCTTCTTTTTCTTCCCCCTCCTCTTCCTCCTCCTCCTCTTTTTTTTCTCTGTAACAGAAGGTCAGAGAACATGGGAGAGATTAAAATTAGGTAAACATTAGGAATAGTGATGTATCTGACAAAAGGTGAGAGGGTGTGGAGAAGAGGCTTTTACAGTGCTATGGGAATTTAAATTGATAGAGGGACTATGGAGAACAGTGTGGAAATCCCTTAAAAACTAAGCATAGAACTACCATATGACCCAACATTCCTACTATTGGGCATAAACCCTGAGAAAACCATAACTCAAAAAGACATGTACCTCAATGTTCATTGCAGGACTCTTTACAACAGCCAGGACATGGAAGCAACCTAAATGTCCATTGACAGATGAATAGATAAAGAAGATGTGGTGCATATATCCAGTGAAATATTCCTCAGCCAAAAAAGAGGAATGAAATTGGATCATTTGTAGCAATGTGGATGAACCTAGAGTCTGTCATACAGAGTGAAGTAAGTCAGAAAGAGAAAAATATATGTTAACGCGTATATATGGAATCTAGAAGAAAGGTACTGATGTGCCTGTTTGCAGGCAGCAGTAGAGAGGCAGATGTAGAGAAAGGACTGTGGGTGCGGGGGATGGAGAGAGTGGGACGAGGTGAGAGAGGAGCATTGTAGATGCACACTAGCTCATGTGAAGTAGACAGCTCATGGGAAGCTGCTGCATAGCCCAGGAGCTCAACCCAGTGCCTTGTGACAATCTAGAGCGGTGGAGTGGGGGGTGGGAGGGAGACTCAGTAGGGAGCAGGTATATGTATACTTACGACTGAGTCATGCTGTTGTACAGCAGAAACTTAACACAACATTGTAAAGCAATTATACTCCGATATAAAGGTGACCTTTGGAGCGAGTTTCTAAGCTGGTGAAGATGAATGTTCAAGAAGGGACCAATACCACCTTTAGACACTTACTTAAATGTTATTTGTTGCTGTTTTGTGAGCAAGCTTATGGATTTTATGCATTATGACCTGACCAAGATAATAAACATTCTTCCTTGTCTCTTCCCTTTCCAGATGCAGGGGATCCTAGAAAGTCAGTGGGATTTTAGTTCCTCTGTGTCAGTCTCCGCTGGACTTACACTGGAATGTTAGTGGAGGATGAAAATAGGCTTTGGGACTTGGCATGTGCTGTTTTCTTACAGTTTTAGTTTAGAAGGTTTTGGCTCACTCCCACCTTACTTACGTGGACTACTTTGCAGGTGGCACAGTGGTAAACAATCCAGCTGCCGATGCAGGGAACACAAGAGACGTGGGTTTGATCCCTGGATAAGGAAGATGCCCTGCCTTCTCCTTCCTGGAGAAGGAAGTGGCAACCCACTCCAGTATTCTTGCCTGGAAAATTCCATGGACAGAGGAACCTGGTGGGCTTCAGTCCATGGGTTTGCAAAGAGTCGACACGACCAAGTGCAGAACAGCTGCACCTTATTCCAGCTTAGTTTGTCTTTCATAACTCCTCTCAATGTTCCTGTCTTCAGGCACACCATCCCTGGATGACTCAACTCTTATTTCTGCCTTTTAGGATACTGGGATAGAGAAGAACAATTGTGTTCCTTCCCTGATGCTACTTGTCCTGAAATTTTCCTTTCAGCCCATGGAAATCATAAAGCAATGAAGATGTTGGAGGTTTTCTTGATGTAACAGTAGCAAAAAAAAAAAAAAACAACCCACATGCATAGTACAACAAGTTCATGTAGAATTTTATAGCATGTGTCCTCTTTGATGATTTCCAAATCCTTCAAAAGCCATTATTGAGAAATGGAAACAGACTTAAAAAGTTGAGTTTTTCCCAAAGTCATTTGGCCAGCACACGTCTTTTTCCAGACTTGTACCAGAGAGTGCCTTTCCCCCACGCCTTTCATATGCGTTTGAAAGGCATTCCTTTCCAGTTCATCAGAAATGTGCCAGAAGCTCATAGCATCTGAGAGTCAGAGGAAATCTTAGGCCACTCCTCCATTTATGCACCCCGTGCAGTAATCCCCTCCACAGGGTTCTTTAAAAGTAGACAGTTAGCTTCATTGGAATATCCACAGCAGTGGGCACCTTATTCTTTCCTCAAGCAACCCATTTCAGTGTTAAAGTGCCCTACTTATCATCGGCCTCCACACCAGTATCTAGTATCAGCAAATTTACACAGATAACTTAATTCCTGCCTAAGTGTTAGCAACAGCGGCACCATTTCTGAGAATATTTGCATTAGAAATAAAAGCCTTCAGACAGAATACCTTAGTGGGAAGCAATAAAACTAAAAGTGCACTGGGGGTGTGTGTTAGTTGCTCAGTTGTGTCCGACTTTTTGCAACCCCATGGACTTCTGCTAGGACTTTTGTGACCCGCTGCTGGGCTTCTTTGTCCATGGGATTCTCCAGACAAGAATACTGGAGTAAGTAGCCATTCCCTTCTCCAGGGAATCTTTCTGACCCAGGGATTGAATCCAGGTCTCCTACATTGCAGGCAGATTGTTCACCATCAGAGCCACCATGGAAGCCTCAAAGTGCAATAGCAGGCATCAGCAGAGATTGTATCTGGGTCCTGCTGTACTGGAGAGCCTCGTGGTCCTTACTCCATGAGGAACTTGTGGTTTGTCTTGTGACCACATCCTTGGTACCTTCTGCCATTCTGTCTTGTGGAAAATAGTAACAGAAATTATTGCCGTAATTATTCAAGTAAGGAATTCAAAGTAATTTGAAAAATTCAAGTAAGGAACTCTTAAAAAAACCCAGAGGCATAGTTGGGAACTGGTGAAAAACTTGCATTCCTCACCCTACTAAACTAAGAAAAAAGAACCCCAAGACTATAACAATATGCCTTGCTAGAATTTTAGACACAATGAGCGTTGAAACGTGTGACATTTTATTCATTGATGTAGTTCTTACGTATTTATTCAGCACCCAATGCATGCCAGTTGTTAAGCATAGTGCTGAAGATATGGTCCTGAGCAAGACCAGACAGGCCTCTGCTGTTGTAGGGTCCAGAGTCTAGAAAGGAGGCCCTTGTTCATTTTCAAAATTGAAAGTAAATGCGAAGTTGCACCTGAGGTTTGCACTCAAAAAGTGATTTTGTATCTTGATATTCAGGGCAAGTGACTGACTCTATAGAGTTGACTGGTGTGAGATATGAAGGTGAGCAAGAATGTTATTACGGAAAAAGAGTAGAAAGCAAGGCGTAAGGAAGAAAAGTTTTTCTCCCTAAATGTAACAGCATGTGCAAAGGCCCTGTGGTTGGTGGGAAGATGGTATATTGGGGAAGTGAAAGTAGTGCATTTGAAGAGCAGGCACTGAGTGAATTCATAGTACCTGGTAGGGCCTTTCCCTGGAGAAGGTCAGATGTTCATTTCAACTAGTCACAATTTTTACTATCTCTACAAAGTTGTTGGGGCTTCCCTGATAGCTCAGATGGTAAAGAATCTGCCTGCAATGCAAAAGACCCAGGTTTGATCCATAGGCTGGTAAGATCTCCTGGAGAAGGGCATGGCAACCCACTCCAGTATTCTTGCCTGGAGAATTTCATGGACAGAGGAAACTGGTGGGCTACAGTCCATAGGGTCTCAAAAGTGGGACACAACTGACTGACTAACATTTTCACTGAGTTGGTAGCTTTTAGAGGTTATTCATCTATCCAGTTGAACAGTTGGAATGTTTTTCTTTTTTTCCTCTGGTGAATATAACCTAGATTTATAGCAAAAAAAATTTAAAAAATCATTCAATCCTGAGGTGGCAAATAGATATCATTTCTAGTGCCAGTTCTTCCAGACTCTTGGTGGCTGCTTGTAGTCATATCATGACTGGGATTCTGACTCATGTCTGTCTCAGGTTCCATCTTCTTTTTGTCTTTTGGTCAGACCCTAACTCAATTCTAGCGTCCTGATCACTCTGCTTTTCTGCCTTTGTCTTGGAAAGAAAGAAAGGCTATATTTTCCACTGGTGCTGAGACTTACTTGGAGACGTCTTTCCCTCTGGGTATTAAAAATAAAAGTGGACACCATTCGTAGCATCCACTTTGGAAGCGTAGTTTGCCTTTGAATGAATTCTGGAGCTATATCTTCATTCTCAGCTCTTAAAAGCAATTCCAAGTGGACTGGTGCTTTACAGTTCTCTAAAATTTAGGCAAATGTATGCATTTGTTCTGAAAATTTGGGGGATAAATCCTCCCATTGATAACATTTCTTCTGTTTTCTAGTTTCTTTAAAAGAGAACAATGATACCAAGTCTACAGAGGAAATTACAAATATATATATCCAAACACTAATCAGTATTAACTTCAAGAACTTCAGGTTTTTAAGATTTGGGAAATTTGGCAGCAGAACTTTGTTTCAGATATTGCATGCTACCCAAGAAGATGAAATATTTAGAAACTGGAGATTGCTGGAGGCATAAAATATCAGTGTTTGCAAAAACCTACAATGATAAAATATTTACAGCCTTTCCAAGTGGAATTTTAATAAAAGTGTCAGCAAGTAAAGCTTCAGGGTCAAATCTGTAGGCATATTGGCTGTCCCATGATTTTAGACATGTGGGAGAGGTTACCAAGAAGAATGCAGATTTTAATTTATGGTTCTCATTACTTTGGGGGCAAGTTTGAAGAATTGTTTTAAATGTATATTTATGTATGTTCATTCTACGTACTTTACAAGTATAAAATTTCCCAACTGGTAGTAAAAATACTCTCTTCTAAGTTATAGACTATGTCAGATGTGTGCACTTAAAAAGCAAAAACAAGATCAGTAATACAGGCTTCAAGTAAAAGATGTCTATGGAGTCTTTTTGCGAGCAAGTAAACTATTAATGAATCATTCTTGTGCCCAAAGCAATTGGAATAGGATGAAATCAACTGAATACAGAGCAGAGGAATATGCAAGCTCTTTTTAGAGTCTAATATGTACCAGGCTCTTTGCTGCATACTTTATACATACTAGGCTCTTTAATATTCATAAAGATATTTAACACAGATAGCACTAGTCCTGGATTGCAAAGGAGGGAATTGAGGGTCTATAGGATAAGTCACTTACGCGACGTGCACGTCTGGGATCTGAACCCATGTCTGTCTGACTTAGAGATGCTTCCTTTCTTTCCCACTCCCTGGAAATACCTGTTGAGAAGACAAATAATTCTACTTTTTCTGTCCCCTAGTTCAACACCCACAGGAGACTTGCTTTGGATAGTTTTTAGTAGCTACATTTTGAGATTAATGGAAAGTTGGAGACTCTGAATCGTCTTTGTCATAACCCTTAGCAGAGAGCAGTATGTTTGATGTAATGTGTCTACATGCAATTTGAAATGGTTTTCTTCTTCCTACATGAGTTGACCCAGATTACAGAAAACACTGCCTCTCCTGATTTCTAACCAGATTTTTGCCTTCTCATAATGTACCACTTTTGGTATAGACATCTTGTGATCTAGAGTTTCAGAGACTCTTTCAAAAGTTGTCTGGGGAAGAATTTAATGACCCTTGACATGATCACCTTCTAAATGTCAGTGGAAATGGAAGATCAGGGAGCATGTGACTCAGCAGTAGTCATGCAGCTGCCTGACTTTAAAATCATGTAGAGGGCAAGGGGGCCAAATAACATGTACCAAGGTGTCTCAGATGGTAAAGACTCTGCCTAAAATGCAGGAGACCTGGGTTCGATCCCTGGGTCAAGAAGATCCCCTGGAGAAGGTAATGGCAACACGCTCCACTATTCTTGCCTGGAAAATTCCATGGGCAGAGGATCCTGGCAGGCTACAGTTCATGGGGGTGCAAAGAGACAGACATGACTGAGTGACTAGTACTTTCACTTTCAAGGCACAAATACCTACAAGGGAATAGTGTGTACAAGAAATATTCCTTTCAAAGACTTCGTTCGTACCCTCATTTATAGCACTCATCACAGTCTGCTTTACACTTGGAATAGTAAGTATGAGTCTGTCTTCTCAACTAGGTTGTCCATGCACTCTGTGTTTCATTTCTGTGTGGCCCAGTGGCCTGCACAAAGTCAGCCTTCAGACTATGTGTGCTGTATGGATTGGAAGTACACACACACCAAAGCAGGGTCAGGCACACTCGCCTGTTGTGAAGCTGGGTGGTGCAGCAGCAGGAGTGTGAACATTGGAGTCAGAGATGCCCCACTGTTTACCTGGGTGCCTCAGTCGCTCATCCATGAAGCGGGACCAGTAGTCCCTTGTTTTCTGAGAAGTTGGGAGAAATAAATTAAAAAAAACTTTTTTTTTTTATTTTTTTATTTTTTTATTCTTCCAATTTTATTTTATTTTTAAACTTTACATAATTGTATTAGTTTTGCCAAATATCAAAATGAATCCGCCACAGGTATACATGTGTTCCCCATCCTGAACCCTCCTCCCTCCTCCCTCCCCATACCATCCCTCTGGGCCGTCCCAGTGCACCAGCCCCAAGCATCCAGCATCATGCATCGAACCTGGACTGGCAACTCGTTTCCTACATGATATTTTACATGTTTCATTGCCATTCTCCCAAATCTTCCCACCCTCTCCCTCTCCCACAGAGTCCATAAGACTGTTCTATACATCAGTGTCTCTTTTGCTGTCTCGTACACCGGGTTATTGTTACCATCTTTCTAAATTCCATATATGTGCGTTAGTATACTGTATTTATGTTTTTCCTTCTGGCTTACTTCACTCTGTATAATAGGCTCCAGTTTCATCCACCTCATCAGAACTGATTCAAATGTATTCTTTTTAATGGCTGAGTAATACTCCATTGTGTATATGTACCACTGCTTTCTTATCCATTCATCTGCTGATGGACATCTAGGTTGCTTCCATGTCCTGGCTATTATAAACAGTGCTGCGATGAACATTGGGGTACACGTGTCTCTTTCCCTTCTGGTTTCCTCAGTGTGTATGCCCAGCAGTGGGGTTGCTGGATCATAAGGCAGTTCTATTTCCAGTTTTTTAAGGAATCTCCACACTGTTCTCCATAGTGGCTGTACTAGTTTGCATTCCCACCAACACTGTAAGAGGGTTCCCTTTTCTCCACACCCTCTCCAGCATTTATTATTTGTAGACTTTTGGATCACAGCCATTCTGACTGGTGTGAAATGGTACCTCATAGTGGTTTTGATTTGCATTTCTCTGATAATGAGTGATGTTGAGCATCTTTTCATGTGTTTGTTAGCCATCTGTATGTCTTTTTTGGAGAAATGTCTATTTAGTTCTTTGGCCCATTTTTTGATTGGGTCGTTTATTTTTCTGGAGTTGAGCTGTAGGAGTTGCTTGTATATTTTTGAGATTAGTTGTTTGTCGGTTGCAGTTGCTCATCACATACTTGGAGTGAAACAAGTTTCATGAGTCCCTGCCACCCCCTCTTCTCTTGCTCCTCAAAGCAAAGGCTTAAGGAGTATAAGTGCCCCGCCCCCCCCACCCTGGGCACCTCCTGGAAGGAGCACAAGCCTATGTTCCCTACAATTCCTTACACCCCTGCCCCTTTCCAAATCTTATACTGTATCTGACACCAAGGAAAGAGTTATGTTTAAGTATTATCCCCACCCCGCCCATCATCTGTCCTGTGTTTGACTCACATCGGATCCATCAAGGATATTTCATGCCTTCCATTTAGCAACCACACTCATGAGTCAAAAAAGCTGCTTTCTTTCCTCAGGTTCCTCACTAAAGCAGTTCACACCCGAGGGTGCTTTTTATTCTTCTCTTTAAACAAACTCAGTCTGTTTTCCAAGACTGAGTAACCATTTCTGTTGAACTCCATCAACCCTACAAAATGAGGCCAAGAAGGTGCTGGAGAAACACGTTTCTTTTACAGAAACTGAGATGACTTAATACATTGGTGATTAAGGTGGCTGCTGTAGGTGCTCATTTGTAATCAGGGCTGTTTAACCCCTTCTTTTTCCAAAGAAAGGAAATTCAATATGTTTATGGTCCTAGCTCCTTCATAATAATAAACATTTTATATTTGTTTTCTTTTAACCTCATAGAAATGTTTGGTGAGTAAATGAATACATACATGTATATATGTAGTGTGTATATTATATATATATTCAGTAATACATATGAAAAAGTATATTTCATATATATCATCCAGCATATGTCCCACACAATAGCAGACATCCTGGATATTATTTTAATACTGTTGTTCCAAATTTTAATATGAAATGAATATCATCACTACCAGGCAAGACAATAAAGTGCCAAGGGTATTTCTTTAACCAGTACAGCAGAATTTGTGTGTTCAAATCATTAAGGGAGGAGGAGCCAAGATGGCGGAGGAGTAGGACAGGGAGAACACTTTCTCCCCCACAAATTCATCAAAAGAGCATTTAAACGTCGAGTAAATTCCACAAAACAACTTCTGAATGCCGGCAGAGGACATCAGGCACCCAGAAAAGCAATCCAACTCTTCGAAAGGAGGTAGGAAAAAATATAAAAGACAAAAAAAGAGACAAAAGAGGGAGGGACGGAGCTCCGTCCCGGGAAGGGAGTCTTAAAAAGAGAGAAGTTTCCAAACACCAGGAAACCTTCTCACTGCCGAATCTGTGCCGAGCTTTGGAAGCACAGAGGGCAACGTAACAGGAAGAAAAAATAAATAAACAATTAAAACTCGAAGATTGCGAGTCCTACGGTAACTCCCCCAGTGGAGAAGCAGCACAGACGCCTGCAGGCGCCATTAACAAGCGGGGGCTGGGCAGGGAGGCGCAGCGCGGGCTGCATCGCTTAGAGTAAGAATCTGGCCTGAATACCCTGAGCACTATCTGAGCGAAATAATTTGGGCTAACAAACCAGACTGTGGGATATCTACTACGCGAAAAGCCAGCCCCAACCTAAGACCGCCAGGCCCGTGCACGGAACAAAGAATTGAACAGAGATAGCCGGCTGCAGACCTTCCCCCTCCGGTGATAGGCAGCCAGAGCCGGAAGGGGGCAATCGCAGCCCCAGAGAGACATTATCTATAAAACTGTAAGCAGGCTTCTTTGCTAACTAAAACTTCTTGGGGGTCTGGTCGGTTAACATCTGCCTAAGAAGGTGCGCCGGTTTTGCGCCCAGATAACCGAGTGGCGGGGAGGCGATAAGTCGCAGCATTGGCGCTCGCCAAACACCTCATCACTTGAGCTGCTCGGACCTGGGAAGAGCACAATACTCAGGCCCAACTGAGTCTGCGCCTCTGAGGACTATCCGAGTGCCTGAACCTGAGTGGCTTGGACCTGGGAGGTACATGCAACCCAGGGCCAGCCTTGGATTGTTCCCGGCGGAACAACCTAGAGCCCGAGCAGTGTGGGCAGGGAGGCTACACGCGCAGTGAGCGGGGGCAGACCCAGTGTGGCTGAGGCACTGTGAGCGCACGCCAGTGTTATTTGCTTGCAGCATCCCTCCCTCCCTCCCCACAGCGCGACTGAACAAAGAGAAGAAATACAGTTCCACCCATCAGAACACTGACACAAGCTTCCCTAACCAGGAAACCTTGACAAGCCACCTGTACAAACCCACACACAGTGAGGAATAGCCACAATAAAGAGAACTCCACAAACTGCCAGAATACAGAAAGGACACCCCATACTCAGCAATTTAAACAAGATGAAGAGACAGAGGAATAGCCAGCAGATAAAGGAACAGGATAAATGCCCACCAAACCAAACAAAAGAGGAAGAGATAGGGAATCTACCTGATAAAGAATTCCGAATAATGATAGTGAAATTGATCCAAAATCTAGAAATTAAAATGGAATCACAGATAAATAGCTTGGAGACAAGGATTGAGAAGATGCAAGAAAGGTTTAACAAGGACCTAGAAGAAATAAAAAAGAGTCAATATACAATGAATAATGCAATAAATGAAATTAAAAACACTCTGGAGGCAACAAATAGTAGAATAACAGAGGCAGAAGATAGGATTAGTGAATTAGAAGATAGAATGGTAGAAATAAATGAATCAGAGAGAATAAAAGAAAAACGAATTAAAAGAAATGAGGACAATCTCAGAGACCTCCAGGACAATATTAAACGCTACAACATTCGAATCATAGGGGTTCCAGAAGAAGAAGACAAAAAGAAAGACCATGAGAAAATACTTGAGGAGATAATAGTGGAAAACTTCCCTAAACTGGGGAAGGAAATAATCACCCAAGTCCAAGAAACCCAGAGAATCCCAAACAGGATAAACCCAAGGCGAAACACCCCAAGACACATATTACTCAAATTAACAAAGATCAAACACAAAGAACAAATATTAAAAGCAGCAAGGGAAAAACAACAAATAACACACAAGGGAATTCCCATAAGGATAACAGCTGATCTTTCAATAGAAACTCTTCAAGCCAGGAGGGAATGGCAAGACATACTTAAAATGATGAAAGAAAATAACCTACAGCCCAGATTATTGTACCCAGCAAGGATTTCATTCAAGTATGAAGGAGAAATCAAAAGCTTCTCAGATAAGCAAAAGCTGAGAGAATTCTGCACCACCAAACCAGCTCTACAACAAATACTAAAGGATATTCTCTAGACAGGAAACACAAAAATGGTGTATAAATTCGAACCCCAAACAATAAAGTAAATGGCAACGGGATCATACTTATCA
Source organism: Bos grunniens (assembly GCF_055505025.1). Classification (NCBI taxonomy): domain Eukaryota; kingdom Metazoa; phylum Chordata; class Mammalia; order Artiodactyla; family Bovidae; genus Bos; species Bos grunniens. The sequence continues at coordinate 44,032,671 of NC_141193.1, read as the reverse complement.
GTAATTACCTTAAACGTAAATGGGTTGAATGCCCCAACCAAAAGACAAAGACTGGCTGAATGGATACAAAAACAAGACCCCTACATATGTTGTCTACAGGAGACCCACCTCAAAACAGGGGACACATACAGACTGAAAGTGAAGGGCTGGAAAAAGATTTTCCATGCAAATAGGGACCAAAAGAAAGCAGGAGTAGCAATACTCATATCAGATAAAATAGACTTTAAAACAAAGGCTGTGAAAAGAGACAAAGAAGGTCACTACATAATGATCAAAGGATCAATCCAAGAAGAAGATATAACAATTATAAATATATATGCACCCAACACGGGAGCACCGCAGTATGTAAGACAAATGCTAACAAGTATGAAAGGAGAAATTAACAATAACACAATAATAGTGGGAGACTTTAATACCCCACTCACACCTATGGATAGATCAACTAAACAGAAAATTAATAAGGAAACACAAACTTTAAACGATACAATAGACCAGTTAGACCTAATTGATATCTATAGGACATTTCATCCCAAAACAATGAATTTCACCTTTTTCTCAAGCGCACATGGAACCTTCTCCAGGATAGATCACATCCTGGGCCATAAAGCTAGCCTTGGTAAATTCAAAAAAATAGAAATCATTCCAAGCATCTTTTCTGACCACAATGCAGTAAGATTAGATCTCAATTACAGGAGAAAAACTATTAAAAATTCCAACATATGGAGGCTGAACAACACGCTGCTGAATAACAAACAAATCACAGAAGAAATCAAAAAAGAAATCAAAATTTGCATAGAAACGAATGAAAATGAAAACACAACAACCCAAAACCTGTGGGACACAGTAAAAGCAGTCCTAAGGGGAAAGTTCATAGCAATACAGGCACACCTCAAGAAACAAGAAAAAAGTCAAATAAATAACCTAACTCTACACCTCAAACAACTAGAAAAGGAAGAAATGAAGAACCCCAGGGTTAGTAGAAGGAAAGAAATCTTAAAAATTAGAGCAGAAATAAATGCAAAAGAAACAAAAGAGACCATAGCAAAAATCAACAAAGCCAAAAGCTGGTTCTTTGAAAGGATAAATAAAATTGACAAACCATTAGCCAGACTCATCAAGAAACAAAGGGAGAAAAATCAAATCAATAAAATTAGTAATGACAGTGGAGAGATCACAACAGACAACATAGAAATACAAAGGATCATAAGAGACTATTATCAACAATTATATGCCAATAAAATGGACAACGAGGAAGAAATGGACAAATTCTTAGAAAAGTACAACTTTCCAAAACTCGACCAGGAAGAAATAGAAAACCTTAACAGACCCATCACAAGCATGGAAATTGAAACTGTAATCAAAAATCTTCCAGCAAACAAAAGCCCAGGTCCAGACGGCTTCACAGCTGAATTCTACCAAAAATTTAGAGAAGAGCTAACACCTATCCTGCTCAAACTCTTCCAGAAAATTGCAGAGGAAGGTAAACTTCCAAACTCATTCTATGAGGCCACCATCACCCTAATACCAAAACCTGACAAAGATGCCACAAAAAAAGAAAACTATAGGCCAATATCACTGATGAACATAGATGCAAAAATCCTAAACAAAATTCTAGCAATCAGAATCCAACAACACATTAAAAAGATCATACACCATGACCAAGTGGGCTTTATCCCAGGGATGCAAGGATTCTTCAATATCCGCAAATCAATCAATGTAATACACCACATTAACAAATTGAAAAACAAAAACCATATGATTATTTCAATAGATGCAGAGAAAGCCTTTGACAAAATTCAACACCCATTTATGATAAAAACTCTCCAGAAAGCAGGAATAGAAGGAACATACCTCAACATAATAAAAGCTATATATGACAAACCCACAGCAAACATTATCCTCAATGGTGAAAAATTGAAAGCATTTCCTCTAAAGTCAGGAACAAAACAAGGGTGCCCACTTTCACCATTACTATTCAACATAGTTTTGGAAGTTTTGGCTACAGCAATCAGAGCAGAAAAAGAAATAAAAGGATCCAAATTGGAAAAGAAGAAGTAAAACTCTCACTATTTGCAGATGACATGATCCTCTACATAGAAAACCCTAAAGACTCCACCAGAAAATTACTAGAACTAATCAATGATTATAGTAAAGTTGCAGGATATAAAATCAACACACAGAAATCCCTTGCATTCCTATACACTAATAATGAGAAAACAGAAAGAGAAATTAAGGAAACAATTCCATTCACCATTGCAACGAAGAGAATAAAATACTTAGGAATATATCTACCTAAAGAAACTAAAGACCTATATATAGAAAACTATAAAACACTGGTGAAAGAAATCAAAGAGGACACTAATAGATGGAGAAATATACCATGTTCATGGATTGGAAGAATCAATATAGTGAAAATGAGTATACTACCCAAAGCAATTTATAGATTCAATGCAATCCCTATCAAGCTACCAACAGTATTCTTCACAGAGCTAGAACAAATAATTTCACAATTTGTATGGAAATACAAAAAACCTCGAATAGCCAAAGCGATCTTGAGAAAGAAAAATGGAACTGGAGGAATCAACCTACCTGACTTCAGGCTCTACTACAAAGCCACAGTTATCAAGACAGTATGGTACTGGCACAAAGACAGAAATATAGATCAATGGAACAAAATAGAAAGCCCAGAGATAAATCCACGCACATATGGACACCTTATCTTTGACAAAGGAGGCAAGAATATACAGTGGATTAAAGACAATCTCTTTAACAAGTGGTGCTGGGAAATCTGGTCAACCACTTGTAAAAGAATGAAACTAGAACACTTTCTAACACCATATACAAAAATAAACTCAAAATGGATTAAAGATCTCAACATAAGACCAGAAACTATAAAACTCCTAGAGGAGAACATAGGCAAAACACTCTCTGACATACATCACAGCAGGATCCTCTATGACCCACCTCCCAGAATATTGGAAATAAAAGCAAAAATAAACAAATGGGACCTAATTAACCTTAAAAGCTTCTGCACATCAAAGGAAACTATTAGCAAGGTGAAAAGACAGCCTTCAGAATGGGAGAAAATAATAGCAAATGAAGCAACCGACAAACAACTAATCTCAAAAATATACAAGCAATTCCTACAGCTCAACTCCAGAAAAATAAATGACCCAATCAAAAAATGGGCCAAAGATCTAAATAGACATTTCTCCAAAGAAGACATACAGATGGCTAACAAACACTTGAAAAGATGTTCAACATCACTCTTTATCAGAGAAATGCAAATCAAAACCACTATGAGGTACCATTTCACACCAGTCAGAATGGCTGCGATCCAAAAGTCTACAAATAATAAATGCTGGAGAGGGTGTGGAGAAAAGGGAACCCTCTTACACTGTTGGTGGGAATGCAAATTAGTACAGCCACTATGGAGAACAGTGTGGAGATTCCTTAAAAAACTGGAAATAGAACTGCCTTATGATCCAGCAATCCCACTGCTGGGCATACACACTGAGGAAACCAGAAGGGAAAGAGACACGTGTACCCCAATGTTCATCGCAGCACTGTTTATAATAGCCAGGACATGGAAGCAACCTAGATGTCCATCAGCAGATGAATGGATAAGAAAGCTGTGGTACATATACACAATGGAGTATTACTCAGCCATTAAAAAGAATACATTTGAATCAGTTCTAATGAGGTGGATGAAACTGGAGCCTATTATACAGAGTGAAGTAAGCCAGAAGGAAAAACATAAATACAGTATACTAACGCATGTATATGGAATTTAGAAAGATGGTAACGATAACCCTGTGTACGAGACAGCAAAAGAGACACTGATGTATAGAACAGTCTTATGGACTCTGTGGGAGAGGGTGGGAAGATTTGGGAGAATGTCATTGAAACATGTGAAATGTCATGTATGAAACGAGATGCCAGTCCAGGTTCAGTGCACGATGCTGGATGCTTGGGGCTGGTGCGCTGGGAAGGCCCAGGGGGATGGTATGGGGAGGTTGGGAGGGAGGAGGGTTCAGGATGGGGAGCATGTGATTTTTTTTTAAAAGTAATAAAGAGAATTAAAAAAAAAAAAAAAGAAAAAGAAATGAAAATTAAAAAAAAAAAAAAAAAAAAAAAAAAAGAAGAACAAATCATTAAGGTACATCTGTATCTCACAGTGATGCCTTTGAGAAGCAGCACATTTAAATCAGTATTTTCACCCCTGGTGCATAACATGGTGGAACTACTCATAAGGAATCTGTGGTATATAATACATCATGAAGATAATTATCATCACCATCATTAAAATGGCTAGTGGGAATTCCACGGTGGCCCAGTGGTGCTCTCAATGCCAAAGGACAGGGTTCAATCCCTAGTTGGGGAACTAGCATCCTATAAGCTGCAAGGTCTGGCCAAAAAAAATACTGTTTTTGACTGTCTAACACTACTCCTTTACTCTTGGACTAGCATGTCCTTTCTCTGCAAAACTGTTTATTCCTCCCTCACGTCTCAGTCCTGCACACCTGAGTGGCTCTCCTGTGTTTGTTGGGAGGCTGTTCTGTGGTCAACTCTCTGCCTCTTGGTCACAGCTGATTGGCCTTAGCTAGGCCAACCAAACCCCTTCCCAGCATATTTCTAAACAAGAACTAGAAGAGGATCCAGTCACCTTTGGAAATTAAAACTCTTAAGAATCATGAGGCTTGAAAGCTTGCCGGTGTAATGTTTCCTGATGTATGAAAGACTCAGTCTTCAGTAAGAGAGAAGGAACTGAGACTCTGCCCTGTCATTGAACTGTTGTTTCTTGACAACAGTAGCCAAAATGAGAGAGGAGATCAGGGCTGGTTTATGAGCATGTGACCTGTGCAAAAATTAGAAGGGCCTCATTCTGGCCTTAATGTTCTGCTGTTGCTCTCTTAACATTCATATTCATTTTTTTAGCAAGAGGCCGATGCTTTCATTTTGCACTGAACCTAGATAGGATATACTAGTTCAGGTACAGTAGTTCAATACCTGAACACAGTGATACTCAGTAAGTGAATGAATTCATCAATGAATAAGTTTTTTCCTTAAACGTAAGTTGGAAGTTTCCAATTAGAAAGGAAAAATATTTTTCAATACAGAAAAATATTTGTGTGGAAGCACAGAAGAGAAAAGAACTTCTGTGATTCGGGAAATGATAGGAAATTTGAATTCATGACAAGCCCAGCCTATTTGGACTTCCTTGGTGGCTCAGACAGTAAAGAATCCACCTGCAATGCAGGAGACCTGGGTTCAATCCCTGGGTTGGAAAGATCCCTTGGAGGAGAGCATGAAAGCCCAATCCAGTATTGCCTGGAGAATTCCATGGACAGTAGAGCCTGGCGGGACAGTGGAGTCCATGGGGTCGCAAAGAGTTGGACACGACTGAGTGGTTAAGCACAGCACAGGGAGAGATGAAGTTGAAAAAAAAAATGAAAATTTTGAAAGCTTTGCATGCCATTCTGAAGAGGCTAGGCTTTATTATATGGCTTAAATAATTCATTTAAGTCCAATAAACAGGTAAATAACAGGGATATGGTGCAAAGAAAGTTTCTTTGGCTGGTGATAGATGGACTGAGGGCCAGGTAAGTTTCAAGGGATACTTAAGCAGTAGAGGTATGTTGGGAAGGAAAAATAATTTTTCTCCTATCTTTCTTAGTTCTTGGCTAAGACCCCCTGTAATAAAAGATGGATCAATAAGAGAAAAACAAATTTGTTACTGTGTATGTCTCATGTATATTTGAAAGATAGCCAGGGAAAAATGAATAACTCTGAGGTGGCTTAGAACTCTGACTTAAGTACTATCTTTGGCTAAAGACAAAAGAAGAAAGGTGTGTATCTTGTGGGAGGAGAGGTATGGGGAAACAAGTTGTAGAAGAGTTACCAGGAAAAGCATGATGATCAAGGTCATGTTTTTTCCACTGACTTCAGTTGGTGCCTTCTCCTTAGATAAAATTCTGTTTGATTTAGTTATCCTTCTCCTGGTAATGAGAGGAAGGCTCCCTTACAAATGGATATTTCCTTTACAAATGCAAATTTCCTACAAAAGAGTAATTTCTGCCCTGTGTTCAGAGCCTCTTCTGTGTCTGCTGTTTGTCAAAATAATCAACCTCCAAAATCCTTATGGCAAAGAAGCTTTTTTGGGATGGCATATTCTGCTACCATCAACCTCTCAACCATGTTTTTCAGTTTCCAGTGTACATCTTACATATATTTCCTCATGGGTAGTTGATTTTTTAATCCATATTTTAAAATCTATTGTTTTAATTTTTCAACTGCTTCTCACTAGCATATAAAAGTAAAATTAGTCTTTAAAAAATTATTGACTTGTCTTTGCAGCAAACTATTTTTGCATAATTGTACACTATGATTAAACATTTTTGAAGGTTCAAATTTGTACATTTTTATTATATATCTTTTCTCAAATGTATTTATTATATATGTTAGATTATTTGAAGAATTTCCAATTATATAATCAGTTCACCAAACAGGCTCAGTTGCATATATTCTCACAAGATATCTTCTCTCAGAGGTTTAATAATCTTAAACTCAATATAATAAAATATAAGCATCATGTATTCACTCCAGATCTGCTCCATCCACGGCCCATCCCCTTCTCATTTGGTAGCAACTCCATCCTTGCAGTGGCTCCAGCCAAAACTCTTAAGAGACAGCCTTGATGCCACTCTTCACATTCCACATCTAATAAGCAGATCCTGATAACTCTAGCTAAAATACATCCAAACTATAATTCAACTTTTACAATTGACCTAGTGAAAGTGAAGTGAAGTCACTCAGTCGTGTCCAGCTCTTTGTGACTCCATGGATTGTAGCCTACCAGGCTCCTCCATCCATGGGATTTTCCAGGCAAGAATACTGAAGTTGGTTGACATTTCCTTCTCCAGGGGATCTTCCCAACCCAGGGATGAAACCTGGATCTCTGGCATTGCAGGCAGATGCTTTACTGTCTGAGCCACCAGGGAAGCCCATAATTGACCTAGGCACAAGATAAAATATTTATATACAGGATAAAATATAAGATTTCTTAGCTTTGACAGTAAGAAGTCAATACATATAATTTGATAGTTGGCTCTCCGTATCCACAGCTCCATGTCTGCAGATTCAATAAACTTTACATAGTTCATGTAGTACTATAATACATACTTAAGAAAATCTGTGTGTAGGTGAACCCACACAGTTCAAATCCATGCTGTTCAAAGGTCAATTGTATATGAACTTCAGAGTCTTTTCTAGCCCTAAGATTCCATGGTTTTACAGTTTTTCATATTACATAGTTAAGTAAAAATATATGGAGGTGATTCTCCATAATTCCACTAGATTGTGAGCTCTTAGAAGGCAGATACTTTTACTTCTTCACCTCTGCAAATCTAATCTGTAGAGTAGTGTTCTGTACATAGAATGTCTTTAAAAAATCTTTCTTAAGAAATTATTTTCTATCATTTATAATTTTTATACAGTTAATAGAACCAATAAATCACTCACTGTGCCTCTAATATTATCAAATTCTCTAAATACTGGCAGTATAGAGGAGACGTATAATACCTGCCCTTATGATATGTAGCAGAGAAAATAGCATTTCTAGCAGCAAAAATAACAGAAAAACAAATATGCACACACACATATAGTATGAAATAGTGTCACATAATGATGTAGTAGAGTATGAGCTGTTTTTTTTTTTTTCCAGAAAAACTTGGGTTCAAATCTATATGCTGCTACTGTAGCTACTGTTAGCATGGAAAGATTTCCTGATTTTTGTGTGCTGCTTTTATAAAACTGGAGATAACACTTTTTTTTTCAGAAATATTATGAGGATTATATTACATAATATGTGCAAAGGGAGAGTATTATATGGAAAAGTAGCAACTGTGAGATTCTTAGACCAAAGTTAGAAGAGTCAAACTGGCTTTGCTTTTATCATTATATTTTTGCTTGTATTATTATTATGCTCAAATTTCCTCATTACATAAGATTGACCTGTGATAATAATCATTCAAATTGTCCCACATAATCTTGGGATCCATTCATGAGTTTGCTCTCTCCCTTCAGCCATTGAGATCTTACTGTCCTTCAAGTATTTTGTTATAGCATATATTACATCCTTTAATCCCAACAACCAGTCTTGCCAAATAGTTATTATTTCCCTGATTTTACAGAAAATGAAATGATGCTTAAAAAGATTACATAATTTGCTCAAATTCATACCACTAGGAAAAAGTGGAAACAGTGACAGGTTTCATTTTCCTGGGCTCCAAAATCACTGCAGATGGTGACTGTAGCCAAGAAATTAAAAGACACTAGCTTCTTGGAAGAAAAGCTATGACAAACATAGACAACGTACTGAAAAGCAGAGACATCACTTTGACAACAAATGTCCATATAGTAGAAGCTATGGTTTTTCCAATATTCATGTATGGGTGTGAAATTTGGACCGTAACGTATGCTAAGTGCTGAAGAATTGATGCTTTTGAATTGTGTTGGAGAAGACTCTTAAGAGTCCCCTAAACAGCAATGAGATCGCACCAGTCAATTGTAAAGGAAATAAACCCTGAATATTCATTTGAAGGACTGATGTTGAAGCAAAAACTCCAATACTTTAGCCACCTGATGTGAAGAATTTACTTAGTGGAAAAGACCCTAATGCTGGAAAAGATTGAGGGCAAGAGAAGTGGGAGACAGAGATGAGATGGATGTCATCATCGACTCAATGGACATGAGTTTGAGAAAACTCAGGGAGATAGTGAAGGACAGGGAAGCCTGGTGTGCTGCAGTTCATGGATTCGCTAAGAGTCAGACTCAACTTAGCAACTGAACAACAACAAAATACCACTAGAAAGAGCATAGTTTTAACCCAGATTTTCAAACTAAATCTTGCTGTTAAACATCACTTTCTGTTACTTTTCAAATATTTTCTGTACATCACACTAGAGATAGAGTACTCTGTAGAGCACATGACAAATGCTAGTCAGTTTCTGGCAAATTAAATAACAAATTTCTGTTTGGGCCCCTGAAGAAAGAAGAAGGTAAGAGTGGCCAGGACAACAGTGAGTAACTAATGTCAATGAAAAACTTGCCTGCCGTATCAGTCTACAAAGGATATTGTGGCTGTCAAGTCTTCACATTACAGTGGCCCAATGATGAGCCTTGGCGGACCTCAGGATAGAAACAGGATGCCCACCATCTGCTGCTGCTGCTGCTAAGTCGCTTCAGTCATGTCCGACTCTGTGTGACCCCATAGACGGCAGCCCGCCATCTAGCTGGCAGCAATTGCAGCCACACCTGAGGGTGAGCATGAGGAGACTCAGGATAAAGCCCAGGGTGCTGGCCCCAGGTTGTTGAGGTGTATCAAAGGAGTGATTTCAGTGAGCCCAGACTCTTGAATCTTCCAGCATATAGAAAAGCACTAAATTCTTTAACTTGAGATACCTGGTTTTCTTTAACAGTGATCATTTGATGTTCCAACTGCCTGGTCTTTGTTGCAAAAACCCCTATATATCCTAGCTTGTCCTTTATTGTTTCAAAGCGGTCCCTTAGCACTATGTGAGTGGCTGTGTTTCGGGCTTAAGTCCTTGATTATGCCCACCAAATAAAACATAATTCTCAGCTTTTAGGTTGTGCTTTTTTTTTTTCAGTTGACACTTATGACCAATAGGACCCACATGGGGTCTCATTGATAAGATGGCTCCTTATGTCGACCTTGCAAACAATAAATCACAGTGATCTATGAGACTGACTGAATTTCCCAAATGGCATCCTGTTACCTCACTGGCGCCTATCTTCTCAAAGCTGTGAGACCACCAGATTCCCATCCCTTCAGAGAATTTTTCATTGGTGGGGTATAAGAAGGACTCCCATCAGAAAGGGAGAACGCTGGTTCTCCTTAAGAGCCAGTCAACCTCTCTTTTTGCTCTGATAAATTTCCTTTTCTTGCCTGACTGCCCGGCTTGCTCTCTTTTTCTCTGCATTTGCCGTACAAAGACTCACAGCTTTTTCTTGATAGAGCACATAGGACAAGGTGGATGTTGGAGTCAGACATACTTTGGGGTTTGAATCTCAAAGTCACTCACTGACTACAAGAACTGGGAAAGTTGTTTAGCTTCTCAGAGTCTCATTTTTATGTAAAGGAAGATGGTAATTGTAAATCTGCTGGGTTTTTGTTTGCCTTAAAGGAGATAATGAATATGATTTGGTCACACTTAGCACACACAGGCACTCCTGGGAAGACAGTTCTATTTTCCCATTTCATGGGTTAGTTTTGAGCTAAGTATCTCATTCTCATTTTACAATAAGGCCCTTTCTTCAAGAGAGTTAAACTGGCTAAGGAAAACTGTTTTCTATTTCCTCTGCTCCAAAACTGGTTGACACATGTAATCTTTTATTCAACACATTCATTCAGTACAGTGATACACCACACAACATGCTGGATATCAGTGTAAAAAGAAAAAAAAAAAAAAAGCTTCAGCATCAGGATATCTATGAGAACCCTGGCTCTATAAGGTGGTGTAACCTTGGACAATCAGCTCATGTTTCTAAACCTCACTTTGTTTATGTAAAATGAACAAAATGCTGTCTTTTTTTTTTTTTTTATTATAGGGCAGCTGTAAGGATTAGAAGAGATAATTAAAATTGCTTTACACCTAAGAAGGGGTTAGTTTAAGAGCTATTTCTCCTGACCTTGATACCCTTGGGTAGAATCAGACTGCTTGACTAGTTGCAAACCAAGTGGTGGTGTATTGGAAATGCTTAACGACAGGCTGTCTGGGGCGGGGGCGGGTCTCTGGTTGTAGCATCTGATGATGTCTGTGATATAAATTCTTTCAGGCAGCTCCAACCTACCACTGACAGCTGTTTCTCTTGCTCTGTCTTAATAGCATGCAAGTCCAGCGATTTCCTTTGTGATAAGGTATTCGCAAGTTCCAGAGATTAGGATGCGGACATCGCTGGGGGGCCACTTTCCTTTACCACACATGGCTACCATTTCTTTTGCTCTCTGTGCATTACTGTATCCTCTCAACAACACGATTAAAGAGAGATACTTACCCCTACTTTGAGGATGAGGGAAATGTGACTCAGAGAGATGAATTTGCCAGAAGTAACCCAGGCAGCAAGTGTCAAACTGAGGTCTGAACTGGCATCATTCAATTCCCAAGACCATTTATTTCTCATCTTCCTTTTGTTGTCTCCTCTATCAAGGATGCAGTAAATCAATTCCCTGGGTTAGTAGAGAATTTCCATGGCAACAGTTGGGTTGCTGTGGTGGTGGTAGAGGGGGATTTATTTTCAGAGTTGCATGGAGTCGTCTAGACTTAATCTGAAAATAGAAGTTGCTCTTGGTGGCATGTCCAGAGCAACCCCCCATCCATCCCATGGAGAGTATTTCTAGATATTCTAGAAATACTAGGTTTAACAAGGTTTAACTAGTTTAAGCTAGGTTAATTTCACAAAGCTTTGCCCACCGTGGTCACAGAGGATATTTGTTTAAAATTAAAAAATAAATAAGAAAAAATTAAATGAATCCTCTCCAAATAGCTGTGTTAGAACTCAAAGCTGTCTTACAGAGCAATAAAAATAGGGGAAAAAAGAGTAAATTCCACTTTAATTTCAGCCAGGTTTATTGTCATCTTTGGGAGAGAAGGAAAGCTCACAAAAGCCATGCCTCATAAAGCCATTTCCTGAAAAGTAATCCAAGTACTCCTTAAGAAAATACGTTAACTCAGTTTCCATGGGAATCATCCGTAATGTCGATATTCTATAGCTGACAGGAGAAAGACACAATGACAAAAACCAAAATGTGTAGCTATAGAGACTTCTTGTTCATTATCACATCCCATTTGATTTTTCCTTGAAATGTTAGACATCAGACCCTATTATATTTTGAATACAGGAACTGACCCATCAGTTTACATCCATATCATTTAGCATCATGGCAAACAGGAACGAAGTTCTCATACATGTTGGTAGAATGAAGGTGAATATTACATTATCCTGGTAAAGTGGTTCCCAAATGCAAGCAAGCCTCAGATTAGTAGTCCTAGAATTACCTAAGCTTGTTGTTCAGTCGTTCAGTCATGTCCAGCTCTGTGACCCCATGGACTGCAGCAGGCCAGGCTTCCCTGTCCATCACCAACTACGGAGCTTGCTCAAACTGAGGTCCATTGAGTCAGTGATACCATCCAACCATCTCATCTCTGTTGCCCCCTTCTCCTCCTGCACTTTTATCTTTCCCAGCATCAGAGTCTTTTCCAATAAGTCAACTCTTCCCATCAGGTGGCCAGTGTATTGGAATTTTAGCATCAGTCCTTCCAGTGAATATTCAGGACTGATTTCCTTTAGGATCGACTGGTTTGATCTTGCTGTCCAAGTCACTCTCAGGAATCCTCTCCAGAACCATAGTTTGAAAGCGTCAGTTCTTTGGCACTCAGCCTTCCTTATGGTATAACTCTCACATCCATACATGACTACTGGAAAAACCATAGCTTTGACTATATGGATCTTTGTCAGAAAAGTGGTATCTCTGCTTCTTAATGTGCTGTCTAGGATTGTCGTAGCTTTTCTTCTAAATAAGCAAACATCTTTTAATTTCCTGGCTGCACTCACTGCCTGCAGTGATCTTGCAGCCATAGAAACACTAGTTGATATTTTATTATAAAATATTTTTTAAATTTTATTTTATTTTTAAACTTTACATAATTGTATTAGTTTTGCCAAATATCAAAACGAATCTGCCACAGGTATACATGTGTTCCCCATCCTGAACCCTCCTCCCTCCTCCCTCCCCATACCATCCTTCTGGGTTGTCCCAGTGCACTAGCCCCAAGCATCCAGTATCGTGCATCGAACCAGGACTGGCATCTTGTTTCATACATGATATTTTACATGTTTCAATGCCATTCTCCCAAATCTTCCCACCCTCTTCCTCTCCCACAGAGTCCATAAGACCGTTCTATACATCAATGTCTCTTTTGCTTTCTCGTACACAGGGTTATTGTACCATCTTTCTAAATTCCATATATGTGCGTTAGTATACTGTATTGGTGTTTTTCCTTCTGGCTTACTTCACTCTGTATAATAGGCTCCAGTTTCATCCACCTCATTAGAACTGATTCAAGTGTATTCTTTTTAATGGCTGAGTAATACTCCATTGTGTATATGTACCTCAGCTTTCTTATCCATTCATCTGCTGATGGACATCTAGGTTGCTTCCATGTCCTGGCTATTATAAACAGTGCTGCAATGAACATTGGGGTACACGTGTCTCTTTCCCTTCTGGTTTCCTCAGTGTGTATGCCCAGCAGTGGGATTGCTGGATCATAAGGCAGTTCTATTTCCAGTTTTTTAAGGAATCTCCACACTGTTCTCCATAGTGGCTGTACTAGTTTGCATTCCCACCAACAGTGTAAGAGGGTTCCCTTTTCTCCACACCCTCTCCAGCATTTATTATTTGTAGACTATTTGTAGACTTTTGGATCGCAGCCATTCTGACTGGTGTGAAATGGTACCTCATAGTGGTTTTGATTTGCATTTCTCTGATAATGAGTGATGTTGAGCATCTTTTCATGTGTTTGTTAGCCATCTGTATGTCTTCTTTGGAGAAATGTCTATTTAGTTCTTTGGCCCATTTTTTGATTGGGTCATTTATTTTTCTGGTATTGAGCTGTAGGAGTTGCTTGTATATTTTTGAGATTAGTTGTTTGTCCATTGCTTCATTTGCTATTATTTTCTCCCATTCTGAAGGCTGTCTTTTCACCTTGCTAATAGTTTCCTTTGATGTGCAGAGGCTTTTAAGGTTAATTAGGTCCCATTTGTTTATTTTTGCTTTTATTTCCAGTATTCTGGGAGGTGGGTCATAGAGGATCCTGCTGTGATGTATGTTGGAGAGTGTTTTGCCTATGTTCTCCTCTAGGAGTTTTATAGTTTCTGGTCTTACATTGAGATCTTTAATCCATTTTGAGTTTATTTTTGTGTATGGTGTTAGAAAGTGGTCTAGTTTCATTCTTTTACAAGTGGTTGACCAGTTTTCCCAGCACCACTTGTTAAAGAGATTGTCTTTAATCCATTGTATATTTTTGCCTCCTTTGTCAAAGATAAGGTGTCCATATGTGCGTGGATTTATCTCTGGGCTTTCTATTTTGTTCCATTGATCTATATTTCTGTCTTTGTGCCAGTACCATACTGTCTTGATAATTGTGGCTTTGTAGTAGAGCCTGAAGTCAGGTAGGTTGATTCCTCCAGTTCCATTCTTCTTTCTCAAGATTGCTTTGGCTATTCGAGGTTTTTTGTATTTCCATACAAATTGTGAAATTATTTGTTCTAGCTCTGTGAAGAATACCGTTGGTAGCTTGATAGGGATTGCATTGAATCTATAAATTGCTTTGGGTAGTATACTCATTTTCACTACATTGATTCTTCCAATCCATGAACATGGTATATTTCTCCATCTATTAGTGTCCTCTTTGATTTCTTTCACCATGGTTTTATAGTTTTCTATATATAGGTCTTTAGTTTCTTTAGGTAGATATATTCCTAAGTATTTTATTCTTTCCGTTGCAATGGTGAATGGAATTGTTTCCTTAATTTCTCTTTCAGTTTTCTCATTGTTAGTGTATAGGAATGCAAGGGATTTCTGTGTGTTGATTTTATATCCTGCAACTTTACTATAGTCATTGATTAGTTCTAGTAATTTTCTTGTGGAGTCTTTAGGGTTTTCTATGTAGAGGATCATTTCATCTGCAAACAGTGAGAGTTTTACTTCTTCTTTTCCAATTTGGATCCTTTTATTTCTTTTTCTGCTCTGATTGCTGTGGCCAAAACTTCCAAAACTATGTTGAATAGTAATGGTGAAAGTGGGCACCCTTGTCTTGTTCCTGACTTTAGAGGAAATGCTTTCAATTTTTCACCATTGAGGATAATGTTTGCTGTGGGTTTGTCATATATAGCTTTTATTATGTTGAGGTATGTTCCTTCTATTCCTGCTTTCTGGAGAGTTTTTATCATAAATGGGTGTTGAATTTTGTCAAAGGCTTTCTCTGCATCTATTGAGATAATCATATGGTTTTTATTTTTCAATTTGTTAATGTGGTGTATTACATTGATTGATTTGCAGATATTGAAGAATCCTTGCATCCCTGGGATAAAGCCCACTTGGTCATGGTGTGTGATCTTTTTAATGTGTTGTTGGATTCTGATAGCTAGAATTTTGTTAAGGATTTTTGCATCTATGTTCATCAGTGATATTGGCCTGTAGTTCTCTTTTTTTGTGGCATCTTTGTCAGGCTTTGGTATTAGGGTGATGGTGGCCTCATAGAATGAGTTTGGAAGTTTACCTTCCTCTGCAATTTTCTGGAAGAGTTTGAGCAGGATAGGTGTTAGCTCTTCTCTAAATTTTTGGTAGAATTCAGCTGTGAAGCCATCTGGACCTGGGCTTTTGTTTGCTGGAAGATTTTTGATTACAGTTTCAATTTCCGTGCTTGTAATGGGTCTGTTAAGATTTTCTATTTCTTCCTGGTCGAGTTTTGGAAAGTTGTACTTTTCTAAGAATTTGTCCATTTCTTCCACGTTGTCCATTTTATTGGCATATAATTGTTGATAGTAGTCTCTTATGATCCTTTGTATTTCTGTGTTGTCTGTTGTGATCTCTCCATTTTCGTTTCTAATTTTATTGATTTGATTTTTCTCCCTTTGTTTCTTGATGAGTCTGGCTAATGGTTTGTCAATTTTATTTATCCTTTCAAAGAACCAGCTTTTGGTTTTGTTGATTTTTGCTATGGTCTCTTTTGTTTCTTTTGCATTTATTTCTGCTCTAATTTTTAAGATTTCTTTCCTTCTACTAACCCTGGGGTTCTTCCTTTCTTCCTTTTCTAGTTGCTTTAGGTGTAGAGTTAGGTTATTTATTTGACTTTTTTCTTGTTTCTTGAGGTGTGCCTGTATTGCTATGAACTTTCCCCTTAGGACTGCTTTTACCGTGTCCCACAGGTTTTGGGTTGTTGTGTTTTCATTTTCATTCGTTTCTATGCAAGTTTTGATTTCTTTTTTGATTTCTTCTGTGATTTGTTGGTTATTCAGCAGCGTGTTGGTCAGCCTCCATATGTTGGAATTTTTAATAGTTTTTCTCCTGTAATTGAGATCTAATCTCACTGCATTGTGGTCAGAAAAGATGCTTGGAATGATTTCTATTTTTTTTTAATTTACCAAGGCTAGCTTTATGGCCCAGGATGATACATTATGTCTACATAAAATATGTCTGCAGCTCCTGAAAGTGTGCTCCACGGGGAAAATGACCCATCTTTCCTGTTCACCATTGTATTCCCAATGCCTTTTGTGGACCCTACTCATCAGTTACTAGTTGAATAGATGAATAAATGAAAGAGAGAGTGAGTGAGTGAATAATCTTGGGAATGAAGTGATTAAAAAGGAAATTCTGAGTTTCTTTACAAACACTAGCTTGAGAGGTCATTTATCGAGCATAAAATATAGAAAGAGTGGTGGTCATATAAAATATATACTTTCTGTTCTAGTCATATAGGATATATGCTTTCTGTTCCCACACCAAACAGGAAATCGCTCTTCTTGCCAAAGTGGAATTCCTCAACTTGAAGCAGTAGTCAATATCATCTAGTCTCAATGTGATAAAAATAAACTCCACAGTTTCAGTCTAACACAGTAAAACATAGCTGCTTTTTCCTGTCACTACTCCTTGAGTGGTTCTCCTATAAGCTGTGACTTGAGGAGCTCAACTCTTTCCATCTCGTGGCTCCACCATGGAGCTCTTTGAAATCTTTTGAACTCTTTCTTTTCAAGGCTTTAAAGTGGGAGTAGAGAGAACAGGGAAGGTATGTGTGGCATGCTATGGCTAGGACGTGAAATAATACACATGACTTCCTCCGTATTCCATTAGCATGGTCTCATCGAGCTGTAAGGGGCTGAAAAAATGTATCCTGTGTGCCAAGGAGGAAAATTATGGTTTAGTGAACACATAGCATGGTCTCTTGTATTTTTTCTACACTGAGTTTAAAAATAAGATGAGCCATACTATTTCTAGTCATAGCCAACAGGTATAGAAAACACAAATGGGAAAAAAGTAGTATATACAAATTCTTTAATAAAGACCCAGTATTAAGATGTCACTTAATTCATTCACTAGATATATATGAAGTTATTACTATATATCACTCTGTGTCTTATAGCCTACAGTTTAGAAAGAAAGATGAGTGTATTGACAAGAGTAGGCTGTGGGAAAATCATAATATTTTAAAATGATAAAAATTACTAAGATTTTGAACATTTGCTGAGTATCAGGAACTTGAAAGATATTATTGCATTTATTTTTCACAATGATAAGAGATAGACACTATTGTTGTTTTGTGGATGGGTAAATCAAGCCTCAGAGAAAATCAGAAGCTTACTCAAGGTCACAGAGTAATTAATATACTTCAAATAACTGAATAGGCAGTGATTAGTCTTGGTAATGGGCTTCCCAGGTGACTGAGTGGTAAAGAATCTGCATGCCAAGCAGGAGATGCAGGTTCAGTCTGTGAGTCAGGAAGATCCTGTGCAGAAGGAACTGGCAACCTACTCCAGTATTCTTGCCTGAGAAATCCCATGGACAGAGGAGCCTGGTAGGCTACAGTCCATGGAGTCAGAAGAGTCTGACACGACTTAGTGACTTAACAACAACAGCAGCCTTGGTAATGAAAGTTTCTAAAACAAGAAAGAGACGGTTTTATCTCAGGTTATGTCACATAGAATGAAACTATGTAAAACTCCCAGAGGAAAACCCACTTGAGATGAGCACTGAGACTGTTCCATGAGCACACAGAGATTCTCACCAGCTCCTTTGTGAGAAAGAACCAGAGATGAGATCCACTGTGCGTCCCTTTGGTCTGCTGCATGGAGCACTGGAGATAAAGCCCACAGACTTCCCATACTGGAGTGTGTGCCCTACTTCTTTTAAGCAAATATTTTTGTCTTTTTGTAGTCCCAACTTAAGAAAAATCAACATCACTGCAAAACACTGTATGTCCGTATCCCTTTACCTATCCATCTACCATGTGTCTAGTCTATCATTTACCTACTTATCTATCGATCATCTATCTAATTAATATCTATCACCTTTATCAATCTGGTGTTGTTGTTTATTCACTAAGTTGTGTCCAACCCTTTCGTAACCCTGTGAACTTCTGAAGCCCAGCAGGATCTTCTGTCCATGGGATTTCCCAGGCAAGAATACTGGAGTGAGTTGCCATTTCCTTCTCCAGGGGGTCTTTCTGATCATTTGTCTACTTATCTATCTATCATCTATCTTATCTGTCTAGTCGTTCCCTCATACCTATCTGTATAGTATTGTCATTTATTCACTAAGTCATGTCCAACTCTTTTGTGATCTCATGGACTGTAACCCACCAGGCTTCTCTGTCCATGGGATTTCCTAGGCAAGAATACTAGAGTGAGTTGCCATTTTCTTCTCCAGGGGATCTTTCTGACCCATGGGTCAAACCCATATCTCTTGCATTGGCAGTCAGGTTCTTTACCACTGAGCCACCTGGGAAGGTCATCTATCTTGTATATTATCTATCTATCATCTAGTCTATCATCTATTGACTTATCTATCCATCTATCTATCTATCTAATCCATTTTACCTACCTGTTGATCATGCAGAGATGGGCACAATAAAGGAAAGAAATGGTACGGACCTAACAGAAGCAGAAGATATTAAGAAGAGGTGGCAAGAATACACAGAAGAACTATACAAAAAAAGATCTTCAAGACCCAGATAACCACGATGGTGTGATCACTCACCCAGAGCCAGACAACCTGGAAGGCGAAATCAAATGGACCTAGGAAGCATTACTATGAATAAAGCTAGTGGAGGTGATGGAATTCCAGTTGAGCTATTCCAAATCCTAAGAGATGTTGCTGTTAAAGTGTTGCACTCAGTATGCCAGCTAATCTGGAAAACTCAGCAGTGGCTACAGGACTGGAAAAGGTCAATTTTCATTCCAATCCCAAAGAAGGGAAATGCCAAAGAATGCTCATACTACCAAACAGTTATACTCATTTCACACACTAGCAAAGTAATGTTCAAAATTTTCCAAGCCAGGCTTAAACAGTATGTGAACCATGAGATTCCAGATGTTCAAGCTGGATTTAGCAAAGATAGAAGACCCAGAGATCAAATTGCCAACATCTGCTGGATCATCAAAAAAGCAAGGGAGTTCCAGAAAAACATCTGCTTTATTGACTATGCCAAAGCCTTTGACTGTGTGGATCACAAAAAACTGTGGCAAATTCTTCAAGGGATGAGAATACCAGACTACTTGCCTCTGAGAAGGCTGTATGCAGGTCAAGAAGCAACAGTTAGAAGTGGAAATGGAACAACAGACTGGTTCCAGATCAGGAAAGGAGGACGTCATGTCCTCCTGCTTATTTAACTTATATGTCCCCCTGCTTATTTAACTTATATGCAGAGTACATCATGCAAAGTGCTGGGCTGGATGAAGCACAAGTTGGAATCAAGATTGTTGGGAGAAATAACAATAACCTCAGATATGCATATGATACCACCCTTATGGCAGAAAGTGAAGAAGAACTTAAGAGCCTCTTGAGGAAAGTGAAAGAGGAGAGTGGAAAAGTTGGCTTCAAATTCAACATTCAGAAAACGAAGATCATGGCATCCGGTCCCATCACTTCATGGCAAATAGGTAGGGAAACAGTGACAGACTTTATTTTTTGGGGCTCCAAAATCACTGCAGATGGTGACTGCAGCCATGAAATTAAAAGATGCTCCCTGGAAGAAAAGCTATGAGCAACCTAGACAGCATATTAAAAAGTAGCAACATTGCTTTGTCTAGTCAAAGCTCTGGTTTTTCCACTAGTCATGTATGGATTTGAGAGTTGGACTATAAAGAAAGCTGAGCACTAAAGAATTGATGCTTTTGAACTGTGACGTTGGAGAAGACTCTTGAGAGTCCCTTGGACTGCAAGGAGATCCAACCAGTCCATTCTAAAGGAAATCAGTTCTGAATATTCATTGGAAGGACTGATGTTGAAGCTGAAACTCCAATACTTCGGCCATCTGATGTGAAGAACTGACTCATTTGAAAAGACCCTGATGCTGGGAAAGATTGAGGGCAGGAGGAAATGGGATGACAGAAGATGAGATTGTTGGAAGGCATCACCGACTCGATGGACATGAGTTTGAGCAAGCTCTGGGAGATGATGAAGGACAGAGAAGCCTGGTGTGCTGCAGTCCATGGGATCTCACAGAGTTGGACACGACTGAGTGACTGAACTGAACTGAACCGACCTAGAGAAAGAAGTGAATTGTAGTGAAGTAGGTGCTTCCTTTCATATTTGTCTTTTGTTGAGACGTGCTATGCATGGTGGCATTGTGGTTACATCTCCACATAAATAAAAAAATATCTGTGAGTACACACAGTCCCTTTCCAAGTAAATGAGAAATTTTATGGTCAGCTTAAGTAATTTATTGTTTTACTGATTGATGTAGGCATTAGTAAACAACACAATTTATATTTATGATATTCTTAGTATGAACACCATTATCTTTCCATAGTCAAAAAACAAACCCAAAATAGATAGAGTTCTGCCAAGCTTTTTAATATGTCCTGCCTCCTCCCACCCCGGCCTAACTTCTTTGCCAGAATTTACATTCTTAGGCAATATAAATTTTCCCACCGCAGCAAAAGAAAGATTCAATAATTGTTCTGCAAAGTAAAGAAGCCAGCTAGGATAGGCTACTCGACTTGGATATTTTCCATTGCAGTAATATGGAAATAACAGATGTAATGAGAATGGTGTAATGAGGTAGGGGAACAATTTCATCCTTGAGCCAAAGTCACATTTTTCTCTCCACAGGATGGAGTAAAGAGGTGGATTGAGCAAGCAGCTCACCTGGTGAACCCACTGTTTTTGCAGATGTAAGTGGCTCACAGCTGGATTTCACTGCTGTGATTTGCTTACCTGTATGTGATATTACATGAAATAAAGGGGAGCTGAAACTGGGGAGTGGAAAATGCAATTTAGCACAGTCTCACTGTCAGCAATGGGAATTGTTTTTCGAAAACAGAAAGTATCCTTGATGAAAACGTTCTTTGACATACTCAGCATTGCCTTGGGATAAATTCTTCCAGAAACCATGGAACACTTCCTCTTCATTTTGCAGTTTTATAGCATTTTATTGTCTACTTTGTGAAATGTTGTGAAGCTCTTGCACTGCCCTCTGCTGTTTTGTGAGCTGAATAACTGGGGTCTTCACAAGCAAGATGCTGAGATCATTTAATTCAAACAAAGTACTTCTCTGAGCTCCTGTTAAGCACTAGGGATGCAAGTGAAACCTGCTCAGTCGTGTCCAACTATTTGCGATCCCATAGACTGTAGCCTGCCAGGCTACTCCATCTGTGGGATTTTCTAGGCAAGAGTACTGGAGTGGGTTACCATGTCCTTCTCCAGGGCATCTTCCCAGGGATGCAAGAACAATTTAAGAAAAAAAATTATAAAGAATAAAGCCCAGGTGTTAAAAGTCAGGCCAAATGCATCCTGATCCCAGCCCTGTTTCAAGCCAGCTAGGGGATTGTGGGAATTTATTTAAATTTTCTCAGACTTAAGGCTTAGTTTTCTTATATACAAAATAAAATTGAACAGTCAAGTGCAGCTTCTGAGGTGGGGCTAGTGGTAAGGAATCTGCTTGCCAATACAGGGAACATGGGTTTCATCCCTGGGTTGGGAAGATCCCCTAGAGTAGGAAATGGCAACCCACTCCAGTATTCTTGCCTGGAAAATCCCATGGATAGAGGAGCTGGCAGAGTCAGACATGACTGAGCAGCTGAACACCTAAGAAATAATGCATGCCGAGAGTCTGAAACAGAGCAGACATCACAGTGTAGAACTATTACAATAGAGATTAGTCATGTACTCAAGAGGGGATGGGAGAAATGAGGATCTGGAAGTTTAGGACTGTGGTAGCAGGTAGAGGGTGTGGGATGGCTCCTACAGTGAGCCAGAGAGTGAAATGGAGTGAGAGCCTCACCAAGGACATCAGCTGTGAGGATGTAACTGTTTTAGGAGGGCCATACTGCTAGCCAAGTGGAGCCCATTCAGCAAGGAAGTGGGGAGATACTGGAAGATGGATTGAGCTAGATACTTATGATTTGCTCATTTTTCTGTATGTGTATTTCTATGAAAGTATATTTTAAAATATACAAGATTTGTTGTAGATAATTTATGTTTTTCATGGGGAGACACTAATAAAGATTTAAAGTGTGTGTATGTATGTGTGTGTGTGTGTATACCACAAACTTAGGGATCAGGTTTGAAATCCTAGAACATATCACATATTTGGGGATTTGTTTTGTAGATGTCATCTTTTTTTTCACACGATGCCCGACATCTTACCTAAGCCGAGCTGGTGGCAGAAGGTGGGGAGGGCTTGTTGAGAATAGATCACAGTCTGCTTCTCTGGAATCTAGACATTTCAACAGCTTGTCCTGGAGGCAGTGAGAATACATAATGACATGCTTTGACAAACAGACTAACAACAAACTTGCATCATATTTGGGCCCTCAGGTGAAATCAACTAAACATAAAATGATTTTCTCAAAGTTGTTTGGTTCAATTTTTACATATTATATATTAAAGCCAGTGTTTGGATCCAGATTAAAGTTTGGAACAAATGGGATTGTTTGTATGTAAAATATAGTTATGAAATCATTTTAACATTTTGAATACTGTAGTAAAACACAACAATGCTATGAGTGGTAAAAAAAAAAAACACACACAAATTGCATAAAATGTAGGATTGAATGATTGTATTGTGAATGAAAAACCAGTTTTTATTTGGTCTGAACAAAAAGCACAAACAGCAAGACAATGATTGTTATTCCATACACAAACACCAGACTGGGAGAAACCCCACAAGGTTGAGGCTGTCACTCTCCTCTCCTTACTTTTCCTTTCCAGACCTCAGCTTCAGAACTGGAGTCTGAGAACCAGCTTGTGCAGAGTATAAGAGCAATTGGGTTGTATGCTTGATAATCATTTTTTCTCCTGCAATTTACATGGAAATCTTTTTTAATGTGAATGTTATTAGAAAATACAAACAGGGTTCTAATTTAGCTCAAAATCACCCAAAGGAAAACAAGAATAAAGAAACAACTCAAAAAGCCAGAGGAGCCAGTAGCTATAGTAAAGAAGAGTGATGGAGCCCTGGTGACAATAGGTGTGTAGGCCCTGCAATGATTTTTATTTTATTTGACAAAAGGTGTTTCTTGAAAAAAAAATGAATTATGTGTAGAAGTGAGCACAAGCAGCTGCATCATGAACAGAAGACCTAATTCAGCTTTGGCACAAATCTGTTTTATACACCCCTGTATAGCAGTATTTCTGAGCCTTTTTCATGGTGACTCACAGCGGGTGATGTTCATATGTCTGTCATTCTGGGCATACACAGATTTTTCACAGAACTACAGAGGCTTTTGTGAGAACAGACAGTAACTAGCCCCGCAGAAATCTTTACTTTTCTGTGAGGCACTCAAGAAAGTGAAAATTGCTCCGCCATGTCCGACTCTTTGTGACCCCATGGACTATACAGTCCATGGCATTCTCCAGGCCAGAATACTGGAGTGGGTAGCCTTTCCCTTCTCCAGTAGATCTTCCCAATCCAGGGATAGAAACCAGGTCTCCTGCATTGCACTCAGATTCTTTACCAGCTGAGCCACAAGGGAAAACCAGGAATACTGGAGTGGATAGCCTATCCCTTCTCCAGAGAATCTTCCCGACGCAGGAACTGAACCAGGATCTCCCGCATTGCAGGTGGATTCTTTACCCACTGAGCTCTGAGGGAAGCACTCATGCAAAATATTTAATGAGAGCCTGTCAATAATAAAATCGATAATAAAATCAGTCCCAAATAAATATTTGCTTTAAAAGGCTAAAGAATATCATGACTAATCTAAAGTTATTTTTAGAAAGGTCTGATTTTTTTCCCTGGACTTCTGTTCCACAGGTATTATTAAGATGAACAATTTAATTTCATTTCAGGATCAGCAAAGACATAATTTTTATTGTTAAAGTTGTAATAGAATTTTCTGACTTTCATCATGTGTTTTATGGTACTAGTTTTTTTTCTCCAGAATTAGCTTAATCTAGTTGCTTTTGATTTGGTAGTAGGTGCATGCTTTTGCCACCAGTGCTGGAAGTGTCGTGTGTATCACACAGGAACACAGCCACTGGTTGGGCTTTGCTGGACTGATAGGGAGGATGTAGGTTATGGGCTGTCTCTTACTCAAGAAAGCAGAAAGGAATGCAAACAAACAAGGACAATGTTATTAAAGATCATTTTGAGTATATCCCAATGTTTTCAGCAAATCCTTTAGAAATACTTAGCAGAAATCAATGAAAACGATAAAAAATACCTGATATATGCCTTAGAATGACAGCACTATACCAGTTATGCTGTGATATATCCAATCACAATAAAATTGCAGCATTTTCCAAGGAGAATCAATACTTTTGTTAATGTAGCTCTGTTCACAGAAGCTGTGTAGTGGATTGGGCAAGCCTCTTCTCAGGGTTCCCGTGCAGGCCCTGAAGCTATAGTGACTGTGAGTGGTCATTTAATTTCTCAGAATCCCAGTTGTGTAATATTTAAGTTTAGTATAATATTTACCACCTAATATTAAGGAAGATTAAATTACATAACATGTATTATCTAATAATAAGTGGAGCATACTAAATGATCTAGCAAATAGTAACTGACCTTAATGAAAGCAAATGATGATCAGGTAGCAGAGAACATTAAAGGACATTTTGCCACAAAAATGTAAGCTGTAATAATAGTGATATTTTGAATGGTTTGCTTTATGGTTTTACTTCCCGGGCTGCTGGTAGGAGAGCGAGGATAGGATAGGGCAGTGGGAAAAGTCAACCAGGAACGAGGCCCAGCCACAGACTCCCTTCAGTCTGTTCCCAGCAGGGAGCTCTGACGCAGGAGCAGTCTGGCAGTCTTGTCTCGGGGCGGTGGGGGCAGCCTTTGCTGCTCCCAGGGAAGTCTGTCATTGGCTGCATCATGTGGATCCAAAGGACGTGGGGCCGAGATGGGAGCTCTCTTGCCTAATAGGGGCACTCCTCCTGGAAAGCAAGCGCTTGAAGCGCCTGGGGTGATACACCAGCCGGTAAAGGGGGTGTGGGTAGAGCACCACCTTCCGAACTCAGGAGGGGCTGTTCAGTAGCAGAGATGCCCTCTGCTGGGAGTATATGGCCTAATGTGTGCCTACGCTCACACATTAAAGATAAGGAAAAGACTTACCGTTTCTTTTCTTTGATTCCCTTCCCCACCACCACCCCCGCCTCAATTTGGATCAGTCTTTAATTTCTGTTGTCACATTCTTTGTTCCATAATGTCCCACAGTTCAAGATATTCCATGCCATACTTGTCATTTCTGTATATCAGTCTTGGTATACCCACTGCAGTGGGTTTCAGCAGCTTTGCCCAAAACTCTGGAGTGTTTTGTCCTTAAAGTGTGAAACATGGCAGAGTGACGTGGGTAAGGCCCAGGGTACAGACATGTAACTTGGGTTTGAAATTTATCTCCACCATTTATTGGCTCAGGGAGCTGCGCTGTGGGCCTCAGTCTCTATATCTGTAAAACTGAATACCTGCCTCTGATAGAAGTGTTACCTACCTCTTAATGTTCCTTGATAATTCAGTGAGCTAGTACAGTTAAAGCACTCAGAGCAGTATCTGACACAGGGGAAGCAATAGCTAATTGCATAGTGGTTGTAGTCCTCAAACATAGAGGGTACCTTTTTGAATGTCAGACTGTATCAATTACATTTTTAATTCTCTGGTTATTACCATCTCAATAGCTATTGCCACATATGTACAATTTGGGGATATCTATAAGGTCTAATTCTTCCTCAAATATCAGCAAGCTCCACCAATGTCTTCTGGCTACAAACAGTTTCTAGAAGAGCCTTATGAATACCCTCTGTGACTATATTAATTAGGTGTGATTTTTCATGAAGCTATGATCGATTTTTAGACCAAGCGTTGCATGGACAACTTTTCCTCAGTACCATGAAGCCCTTTATTTTTATGGCATATTTTTTCTGTCTCCTATCTACTGTTTTTAAAGCTCCAAAGCCTGAAAATAAAGTTGTCTCATGGAGACAAATTTTAGTCTTTAGAAATATGAACTGCTAATTGGCCATGGTGGTGTTCCTTTACTCTTAAAGATTACCCTAAGAGATATTATTCCCATTGATTTAGAAACCAAAGCAGTAAGAAAGTCCTAAATGTAAGACTGGAAGTCATAAAACTCCTAGAAGAAAACAGTCAGAACATTCTTTGACAAACATTAGCAACATTTTTGGATCTATCTCCTCAGGCAAGGGAAACAAAAGCAAAAATAAATGGGACCTAATTAAACCTAAAAGCTTTGCACAGCAAAACAAACAATCAATAAAACTAAAAGATAGCCTACTGAAGGGGAGAAGATATTGCAAATGATATATCTGATAAGGGGTTAGTATCTAAAATATATAAAGAGTTCATACAACTCAATAAAAAAGCAACCCTTATTTTAAAAATGGGCAGAAAACCTGATAGACTCTTTTTTTCAAAGAATAAAGACATATTGATGACCAAAAGGCACATGAAAAGATGCTCGACACCACTAATTATCAGGAAATGAAAACCATAGTGCAATACCATCTCACGCTGTCAAAAATAGCTATTGTCAGAAACACAACAAATAATAAATGTTGGGGAAGATGTGGAGAAAAGGGAATCCTTTGGAGGGAATATAAATTGGTGAATTAGTGCAGACACTATGAAAAACAGTTTGGAGGTGACTCTAAAAATGAAAAATAGAATTACTGTACAATCCAGCTATTCCACTTCTGGTTATATATCCAAAGAAAATGAAAACACTAGTTAAAAAAGGTTTTGTGCCTAGTGTTCAGAGCAGCCTTATTTACAACAGCCAAAGTATGGAAGCAATGTAAATGTCTATCAACAGATGAATGGATAAGGAAGATGTGGTATATACGTATTAAAATGGACCATTAGTCATAAAAAAGTGAAATCTTGACATTTACTACAGCATGGATGAACCTGGAGGGTATTATGCTTAGTGAAGTAAGTCAGACAGAGAAAAGATATATACTATATGTTTCCACTGACACGTGGAACCTGAAATATACAACAAGGGAATGAATGTAACAGAAACAGACTCATAGACAGAGTCTGGTAACTCCTGGTTACCAGAAAATGGAGAGGGATGTGGGAGAGGCGATACAAGGGAAGGGAGCTGGGAGGCACCAATCGCTCAGTGTAGATGAGATACTGAGATTTTCAACTGCTATTTTATAGTAGCTTTAAAGGAAGGATGATCTATGAGTGTTGAGTCACTATGTGGTACACCTGAAACTAACATTTTACAATGTTAGTAATGTTTTACCAACCGTACTTCCATTTAAGAAAAGAAAGGAAAAAGAAGCAGGGAGAGAGATTCAGTCCACACACAAGGTCACAGAAAGTCTGCGTCCAGCTGTTTCGTGCCCACTACTTGTGGGCAACCTCAGGTGCCCCAGGGCCTCCTGCACCAAGGTCGTACATAGGCCAGGCCCTGGAAACACACACACACACGCACACACACACAGAAAAGATTGGCCTAGACCGGGTCCTAAAGCATCTAGTGTGTCTTTCTTCATCAAAGTTGGCACTCACGGAAAAGCAGGTACTGGTTAATTTCTATTATTTAAGCAATTTGCTGTTGTTTATTTATTGACAGTTGTTTTTAGTTGTAATTTTAGTGGGTACAGATAGAATAAATGTCACTTTACACCAGATTCTTGATTCCATCTCCATTTATAGTTGGAATTTTCGGCGGTTTTCATAGAATACACTGGGGAAAGCCCTGCGCTGTAGTGGTTGCTAAGACTGCTTAGTGATGGTCACTCTGGGTGGTCGTCAGAGAGCACTATGCTACTCTTTCCTCTTCTTTTAATGTAGGGCTATAATCCTGGCTATTTCTAGCTATACAGAGCAAGTAAGATAATATATAAAAGTGTATATTTAAATGTCAATCACTCTTGTTATACACTGAGCAAACTCTGGAGGGTAGCGCAGAACAGAGGAGCCTGAAGGGCTACACTCCATGGGGTTGCAGAGTCGAACATGATGTTGTGACTGAACAACAGCAACAACAAATTGTTACACATAGTTGTGATAAGATAGAGGGTAGCACGGTTTGTGCATTAGTGTTGGCTAAAGGTTTCTGGTATCTTTGGATAAATAAAGGACTCATGAATTTAATAATAAGAAAATGATTATACAAATATATAGGCAGGGCATTCTGTAGGACAGTTATACTGGATTCTTCAAAAAAGTCTACATCATTAGTGAGAATGAAAAAGCCAGGAACTTTGGATTAAAGGATACTAAAGAGTAAGACATGACTTACTGTTGAAATACTTCGGGCTCAGGTAGTGTGATGTGTGTTTATTTTCAGTTTGAGCACAAGCAGTGTGCATGTGCACATAGGTGTGTGAGAGAGTAACAGATGTGTTATGGTACTAACAGTTTGTCAACCTTAAATGTAGGTATTTGGATGCTCAATATATTAATCTTTCACTTTTTCTGTAGGTTTGAAATGTCTTAAAATGGATATTTTGGGGAGAAATATGGCTCATCCACGTGGTAATTTCCACAGTTGTTTCCAAGATATTTATTTTCTCATCCCTTCTCCAATAGAACTTAAATCTTCTTTACCGCCAACATTCATTCCTTCCTGCTCAATCAGGAATCTGCTCCCAGAAGTTTCTCCTAAGGAGTCTGTGTTCTGGGTGAGCCAGTTTGTAAGGCACTGCTGAGAACCTCTAGGGTGTAGGCTACCACAGAGCCCTCTGCCCATCCTACCCAAACCAGAGCTCTCAAAGCCTCTTCTGAACATTTTGTGTATTTCTCATACCTGGTTTCAGAGTTCCTTCAGAAGCAAGATTCTTCCAGTTTAGTGGCAAGTCAGAGTTTGCAGTGAAATCTTAGGAGCCAAGCTTGGCCACGTAGCAAGCTAGGATCAAGTAGGTGCTTGTGGGAGGGTCTATAGAAAATGGTTGCCTCTGTGTAGCAGCTGTGTCTGCTGGCCTGCTGCCTAGCATATGATGGTGTGTGTGTGGAGGGGTGGTCGTGGTGGTACTCATATTCACAACCAGAATCAGAAATGAGCTGGATGCAAACCAGAGAACAAGAATAGGTTGACTATCCAGTTATGTCTGCATCCACCCATCATCATAAATGACTTCAAATACCGCCAGGGGACAGTGGCCACTGATTCACTTCTGCCCTCCTGATCTTCCACAGGTTTCTTTTCTACCCAACTCTAAGCTAGAACTGTAAAGGGAAAGGAATTCTGGAAGACATCAGTTCAATCACTCAGTTGTGTCTGACTCTTTGTGACCCTGTGGACTGCAGCATGCCAGGCTTCCCTGCCCATCAGCAACTCCTGGAGCTTCCTCCAACTCATGTCCATCCAGTCAGTGATGCCATCCAACCATCTCATCCTCTGTCCCCTTCCCCTGCTTTTGATCTTTCCCAGCATTGGGGTCTTTTCCAATGGGCCAGTTCTCTGCATCAGGTGGCCGAAGTATTGGAGTTTCAGCTTCAACATATGTCCTTCCAGTGAATATTCAGGACTGATTTCCTTTAGGATGGACTGGTTGGATCTCCTTGCAGTCCAAGGGACTCTCAGGAGTCTTCTCCAACACCACAGTTCAAAAGCATCAATTCTTCAGTGCTCAACTTTCTTTATAGTAGAACTCTCACATCCATACATGACTACTGGAAAAACCATACCTTTGACTAGATGGACCTTTTTCAGCAAAGTAATGTCTTTGCTTTTTAATATGTTGTCTAGGTTAGTCATAGCTTTTCTTCCAAGGAGCAAGTGTCTTTTAATTTCATGGCTACAGTCACCATCTGCAGTGATTTTGGAGCTCAAGAAAATAAAGTCAGCCACTGTTTCCCCATCTATTTCCCATGAAGTGATGGGACCAGATACCATGATCTTAGTTTTTTGAAAGCTGAGTTTTAAGCCAACTTTATCACTCTCTTTCACTTTCATCAAGAGGCTCTTTAGTTCTTCTTCACTTTCTGCCATAAGGGTGGTGTCATCTGCATATCTGAGGTTATTGACATTTCTCCTAGCAATCTTGATTCCAGCTTGTGCTTCATCCATCCAGCCTGGCATTTCACATGGAAATGGAAAGACATGGTTCCTAGCTTAACTGTCTTCAGCACAATCCAGCCCACTTCCCTGACACCTCATTTTCAGTTGAATGTTCATCCCTGTGCCCTTGATCCATACTGGGCATTTCAGCTATTTACCTCTTGACTTTTTTCCCAGAAGATTGCATAATTGCTTGTTTATTCAATTAGTGTAGGCTACCATGTCTTACTCCAACACCTTGCCCATAATCTGGCACATGGTAGGAGTTTCATACATGCTAATTGAAATAGAATGAACAGAGAGAGGAAAAATAAATAACGAGTTTTGGTGAAGGGAGTTTTCTCAATGAGTATATATCATAAGGGAAGTGCTAAGATGCTTTAGAAAGCAGCTTAGATCAATAATAGAATCCATCTCATTTCAGTTGTGATAGAAAGCTAAAAATAGAGCTTAAGTAGGGCTGTCTTACTTTTTTACCTGATAAACATGTTTATAAAGATAAACATGTCATGAAATCTATAGAAAGCAGTGGTATTGGAAGTGACTCAGTTAGAAGGATTGCCCAAAAACTTGCCCATCAAAATTAAAGTTGATGTACACTCAGGGACCCAGAAATATTGACACTTACTCCTTCTTTAACAATTTTCTCAGTATTCTGGCAAGGTTTAGTAGCTCTCAGCCTCTTTCCCTTCCTCCCGACTCCCTTCTTGCTTTGGATGTCCTTTTGTTCTTTTCCCTAATTTTCTCCTTTTCAGGTAGTTTAATTCCTCATCCTGGAAGGAAACCAACCTGGTTTTAAATCTTGGCTCCAGTTTTCATGCATGCCTTTTGTGCCTCAGATTTCTCTTCTCTAAAATTGAGAATAATATTTTCTATTGCAAAAGCTAACAGCCAACCCATTGTAGGTACTTGATAAATGTAAATTCCCCTCTGTTTCCTTCTTTCCAAGGTTAAGAAGAAAGATGAGGAGCCATCTGTTGTTGCTCCAATGTGCTCCTTGGTATCTAAGCTTTGCCACCCAACCCTCTACCCCTTAATTCTTTCAACCACATGAAATACTTTTCTGGGACAAACCCTAGTACATACAAATCGCCCCCCTACCACACACCTTGTTATGTTTATGCTGATGGACTTCCTGAGTCTGCTGACTCTCATGA
This sequence comes from Bos grunniens, assembly GCF_055505025.1. Lineage (NCBI taxonomy): Eukaryota > Metazoa > Chordata > Mammalia > Artiodactyla > Bovidae > Bos > Bos grunniens. Next base: position 44,001,238 of record NC_141193.1, on the reverse strand, counting down.
TTGCTTAGTCTTGAGTTTTTCCTTTCTTCTCTCGTCTTTTCTTCCATCCCTTCCCTTCATTTCCTCTTTTCTTGACTTCCTCTATGTATTAGTTTTATATTGCTGCTCTAACAAACTACCGCAAACTCAGTGACTTTAACACGTTTATTATTTTATGGTTTTGAATTCAGATGTCCAAAATCAATTTCACTGGTCTAAAATCAAGATATCAGCAGATCTGTGTTCCTTTAGGATGCTCTGCTCGAGAATCCATTTCCTTATTGTCTTTAGATTTTAGAGATTACCTGCGTTCCTTAACTTGTGGCCCCTTCCTCCATCTTCAAAGCCAGCTGCATAGCATCGTCTCTCCTCTTTGGCCTTTGTTTCTTTCCTTACATCTTCTCTCTCTGACTCTGAGTCACTTGCTTCCTTGTTGCTAGGACCCTTGTAATTACATCGGGTCCACCTGGATAATCCAGCATAATTGCCACATCTCAAGATCTTTACCTTAATCACATCTGAAAATCCCCTTCACTATGTGAGGTAACATATTCACAAGTTCTGGGTATAAGCACATGGACATTTTGGGGGGTCCATTAGTCAGCCTTTCACACTCCATTTCTCCCTGTTCTTCCCTTCTACTTCTTCTACTCTTCCCTGCCCCTGTTTCCCTTTCTGGTGACCCTCTTACAGGAGCCTATCTGTACCTTTTCTATTACACATGGTCAAAATAAGTGACCATCATTTTGTCAAACACTTTGCAAAATGTAGATGACAGGAGAATAGTCATATTTACTCAATTAGATTTTGAGGTAGAAAAACTGACTCTTCAAATACATAAATTGGTTGGAGGATCTGTTGCTCATTCACCTCTGGGAGTTTATGTTGGTGGTGATCAACCACACTAAGAACTGTGCATCTGTGAGGTTAACCTATTCTCTCTTTTCCCTCATCTAACTTTTCTTCAACTAGTAGTTTTTTTATACTTTATCTTTTTTATTTATTTCAATGTTTGTAACTGTTCTGTTATTCTCTTCACAGTTGGTGTGGAGGACAGAACTTAGAATTCCAAATAATTGTAAAGTAATTAGTCTCCAGTTAAAATAAATTAATTAATTAAAAAAAGAATTCCAAATAATTGACATTAGATCCTAGCCTGACATTCACTAGCAGTATGGCTTTGGACAAATCACTTAGCTCCTTTAAGACTGAATTTCTTTATATGATTAAAGCAAAGGTTAAAAAGTCTTACCTTCTAAATGTGCTGTCAAAATTAAATAAGATAATAATTGTTAAATAATTCATATAATGCCTGAAAACTGTGGTGTTCCAGGAATGTAAGACTACTGTGAAACTTACTGAGAGGGTTGTTTCAAGGTTAAATGAAATGATGTAAATATAATGAAGTAAAATGCTGCTGCTACTCCTACTGGTAATAATAGTAATAATTTACATGTGTTGAGTGAATTCTGTAGGCCAAGCATTGTGCTAAAAGCTTAAAGCAACCAATGAATTTTCTCAAGCTAAAGAGGTAGGTATTAAAAAATTATGCTTATTTTCTGATGACTCTTTAACTTCATAGTATTTTGAGGCCCAGAATAAGTCCTCAAGTAACATAAATGCTATAATGTAGTAAGATGCCTCAAATGTAGTAGTAAACCCTATGTGTTTTACATAATCTGGAAAATCAACAATTAAACTTATTGGGCAGGGTCTCTTATTATAGGTTTTAAAACAAATTGTCCACAAGAGGAGTATTTGAATAGACTTGAGTTGGGGGAGAATTATATCAATCTAGTAGAATAGCAATGTGAGGTTACCACCAGGCCCTGAAGGGAAACAATGAAGGGACCGCCAAAACAAGTAGGAAGGAAGTCCTGGCACTCCTTTCTAGGCAGAGTGTGGTTTCCAAAATTCCCATGTAACTATCTTTGAGGGACTCTGTGAGCAAGAGACTCCATTGTCAAGATAGTTTGGGAAATACTGGACATGATGTTACTTTTTTGGAGAGGCTCGTTGTATTTCATTACATTCAAGGCTTTGCCAAATTTAGCAATAGAAAAACCTACTTAAAATTTCACTAATGAATTTGACCTTGAATCCTCTTTCTTTTAAGGAACATTTTATGATATCCTATTGCATTGGTGTTCCCATGAACACTTCATAAATTCAGAGGTAGGAAATAGTGGGAAACAGTGTCAGTAAGGAAAAGTGAAAGTGAAGTCGCTCAGTCGTGTCCGACTCTTTGGGACCCTGTGGGCCATAGCCCACCAGGCTCCTCCATCCATGGAATTTTCCAGGCAAGAATACTGGAGTGGGTTGCCATTTCCTTCTCCAGGGGATCTTCCCGACCCAGGGATCGAACCCAGATCTCTCACATTGTAAGCAGACACTTTACCATCTGAGCCACTAGGGAAGTCCTGTCAATAAGGAAGGTGGAACCTAATTAAAAAGAACTTTACTGTTCCATGCAGAGGAGGATTTTAGTGTTGTACTGAGACACTAGAGAGAGAATGAAATAACAAACAGTTGTTGAAGCATTCTGAATAATTAATTAATACTGATTAGCTACTTCAGGGTACTCCAGGAAGAGAGTCAAATAGCAACAAAAACAGACATAATCCCTGCCAAAAAGGCTTTACAAACTCGTATGTAAAATACAAATGTATATTCAGTAAGCGTTTTCCAGCCAGTGCAAAAAGTTGAAAATAACATGTTGATTAATGTTATTTTAATTTTTCTAACGTATATTTCACTGTTTTTAAGAGCAAGCTACACGCTAGGCACAGTTCTAATTATGTTCACATGTGTCACTTAATTGATTCTTAGGGCAAACTTGTTAAATATTTATTATTCCCATTGTAAAACCCAAGAATGGGGCTGAGGGAGAGAAAATTGCCCAAGGTCATAGTAAGAGACAGTCATGGAACTAGAATTCAAGCCAAGGGCTTCTGGCTGCAAAATGAGTTCTTTTCACCACTTTTCTCATTGACCTAAAATAAAAGTCTGTGAATCAGACTTCGGAAGAATGCATGAGCTAAATGACCAGAGATACGAGTAGGAGAAGAAATAAACAATTTTAAAATCACAGATTTTCAGTGAGTAATTGCATTGATTACTAAATAATGCAGGAGACATAAGTCTTTGTACCAACCACAATCCTCTTTCAAAGTATTAAAAATACAGCCACCAGAGTGTGATTTTATCAAGCAGTGGGTTATGACCTTTGAGGGGGGCCTCAATCTGTCACTCTCTGAATTTTTATTTAGAGCACCGTGGTGTTTACACTACCATGAAACAAATTCCAGTTGTGTCTTATGTTTCACAGTTCACTTTCATGTATTTCTGCAGATTCTGACCCAGTTGTGTGCCTGAAAGTTAGTGCACTTCCCGCCATGGGGATTTAGGTTGTACATACACCACCCGTAGCTATAATCTTGCCCCTTCAGCTCACTCCCACGTCATGCTTGCTGGTGAAGAGTGAGGCACGTTGCTCAGTGGTGGTCTTACAAAAAGAATGCAGAAGGAAGAAAGGAAACCAGACTGTTTGGGGCACATGACATATTGGGCATGTAACATATACTAGGCAGCTTCTCCTCTTGCAGAACTGGTATTAGAACCCAGGCCTCTGTAACTTTGGGAGACCACGATCACCATGCCTCCACTGTTCATTCTTTTCCTCATTCTTCTCCATCCACCCCCTAACAGTGAACATCGTCAAATATTTTCTGTGTATCTGGTGATACTCAAGACACTGAAGATACACATGCAGTAGCATTAGGGAAACTCAGTGATGATCCATGCAGAAGGAAAGCACAACAGATGAATCACTGTATTAAAGTGAGCCTTATGTTCAAGTATTCACCTCGTGGGTAAGTTTATTCGTTGATAAAGATAAGGACTTCATAGCTATATATATATAATATTCAAAGTGGGATTCTTAATTAATACATACAGCTCCTTTGGGTATCCCTGGTGGCTCAGTGGTAAAGAACCTGCCTGCAATGCAAGAGACCTGGGTTCAATCCCTGGGTTAAGATGATCTCCTGGAGAAGGAAGTGGCAACGCACCCCAGTATTCTTGCCTAGAGAATCCCATGGATGGAGGAGCCTGGCGGGCTATAGTCCATGGAGTCAAAAAGAGTCAGACACGACTGAGTGACTAAACAACAGCTCCTTTCTTCAAAAAGCTTCAGCTGGTTGTATAAATAGCTCTGACTTTTTAAGATAAAAACAAACAAATAAAAACCCAATTACTATCTTTTATGTTTGACTTTCTCAGAAGATACAAGGTTCAGATGTTATTTATTTTCTATCAAATAAGTTGGAGTTTTTGTTTCATTGTTTTTATTTCCCTAGCATTAATTTTAATCAGCTTAGTCTAACAATCAAGTAAATCTGTCAATTGGCAGATAACTCCATACTCTTATTTTAAAAGGCTGAATCCATTTTAATATTTTATGAGAAATACATTTCCTTTTAAAATTATATATAATGCAAAGTATGTACAGTGAAAAGGAAATGTCTCACTTTATCTCACCCCTCAAATTCTTCACTCCTTCCCTAAAAGTAATCAGTGTTAACAGTTTGATATCTATTCTTTTATAACCTTCATGTACATTGCATGTACATTTAGCTTTACAAATTATAATTTAATTTTTACATAAAAAGGTCGCACTGTTCATGTTGTCCTGTAATATGCCCTCTTTACTTAATGATATATCTCAGTGATATTTCTAAGTCAGTACAATTAAACTTATTTAGGAACTTCCCTGGTGGCTCAGACAGTAAAGCTTCTGCCTGCAAGGCGGAAGACCTGGGTTCAATCCCTGGGTCAGGAAAATCCCCTGGAGAAGGCAATGGCACCCCACTCCAGTACTCTTGCCTGGAAAATCCCATGGACAGAGGAGCCTGGTAGGCTACAGTCCATGTCACAAAGAGTCGGACATAACTGAGTGACTTCACTTTCACTTTCTTTCATCTGAACTGAAGTCATTTAATTCCTGTCTTGCATTACTGCTTTATTGATGATTATTTGTCTATGCTGTCACTACTGCAGTTCTGTCTTTGTATCTTTACAATATACCTTTACAATATGTATCTTTAATATAGTATAGTGAAACTTATAGGCATCCAGTGTCCATTATCTGTTTTTTTCTAATAGTGAAATCCCAATGACTAAATGACTTCTTTTGGAATCTCCCTACCACTCTTCCATGTGACTCAGAGAGGAGCTTATCCCAATTAACCAAGTGTGACCCAGACCTGTGCCAGTCAGAATATCCCACACCGAAGACATGCTGTTTGCTTTGGTGATGAGCACTTGACCCATGCAAGTCAGTAAGCATCCTGATTTCCACTTAATTTGGAAAGAAGAGAAACGTCATTTTCTACTAAATGTAAGTCTGATACAATACAGTGTTGAAACTGCTGCAACCTTTCTGCCACTACCATGAGTGAACCTGTCTGGGAATGGAGCCAAAATAAAGGAAGCAGAGCCAAGAAGCAGAGAAGTAAGTCCCGCTGACCGAATGCCAGTTCCTCAAACAAGATGTTTCCTGCTGCCAGCAAATAAGTCCTGGGACTTTACAGTCATGTGAGCCAATACATTTCCTTTTTCTGACTAAGCCATTATAAATTAGCTTTTCTGTTATGACAACCAAAAGATATCTTGGTGGTGCTGACACCTAGAAGTACAACTGTCAGGCTAATAAGAGTATATACAGTTGAAATTATGATAGATGATAACAAATTGCCCTTCCATAGATTCTACCAACCAAAATACAAAACCCCAGCTGTAAAGAATATCATAATTTTATCTTCCGACAAAATATTAAAAAAATTTTTAATTGTATTATCTGATAACTTATTGGTCATTTTTTTATACATGTTTTGACCATTTATAATTTTTCTTCTGTGATTTAATTCTGCATACATTTTTTCCCATTTTTCTATTAGGTAATTCATATGACTTTTAGGCAGTCTTCACATAGCCTTTAAATTAATCCTTTATTACATAAGGTACGTGTATTTTCTTCCAAACCCCTTGTCTTGAAATAATATTTATGGAATTCTCAAATGGATGATTTAAAATTTTACCAGTGTCATGACATCTGTTAGTTATTTTCTCTGTTCAGTTCAGTTCAGTCACTCAGTCGTATCTGACTCTTTGCGACCCCATGAATCGCAGCACACCAGGCCTCCCTGTCCGTCACCAACGCCCAGAGTTTACCCAAACTCATGTCCTTTGAGTCAGTGATGCCATCCAGCCATCTCATCCTCTGTCATCCCCTTCTCCTCCTGCCCCCAATCCCTCCCAGCATCAGAGTCTTTTCCAATGAGTCAACTCTTCTCATGAGGTGGCCAAAGTACTGGAGTTTCAGCTTTAGCATCGTTTCTTCCAAAGAACACCCAGGACTGATCTCCTTTAGGATGGACTAGTTGGATCTCCTTGCAGTCCAAGGGACTCTCAAGAGTCTTCTCCAACACCACAGTTCAAAAGCATCAATTCTTCGGCGCTCAGCTTTCTTTACAGTCCAACTCTCACATCCATACATGACTACTGGAAAAACCATAGCCTTGACTAGACGGACCTTTGTTGGCAAAGTAATGTCTCTGCTTTTTAATATGCTATCTAGGTTGGTCATCTCTGTAGTTGATTTATTTGTCTAATTTAGATGGACTTACTGAAAAGTATTAACTTCCTTGAATTTGTATTTTATACTTAATTTTAAAATTTTATTTTACTATTTGCTTTTAAAAATATTTGGAATTTGTTGCATATTGTAAGGTAATATATAATTGTCAATTGTGCTAAATATTAATGCTATTTATTAAATAGCTCATTCCTTTCCAGTGATTTGAAGTGTCATTTTATCTTCATTACACCTTAGTCTGTTGCCTAGCTTTATTCTGCTTCACTGATCTATTTCACTTTTTTTTTTTTTTTTTTTGGCCTCAGGTATTCACAAATGTTGGAGAAGGCAATGGCACCCCACTCCAGTACTCTTGCCTGGAAAATCCCATGGATGGAGGAGCCTGGTAGGCTGCAGTCCATGGGGTCGCTAAGAGTCAGATACAACTGAGTGACTTCACTTTCACTTTTCACTTTCATGCATTGGAGAAGGAAATGGCAACCCACTCCATGTTCTTGCCTGGAGAATCCCAGGGACAGGGTAGCCTGGTGGGTTGCCGTCTATGGGGTCACACAGAGTCAGACACTACTGAAGTGACTTAGCAGCATTCATAAATGTAGTAATAATATTCTTTATTTTGTTGTATCCTGTCACCATTGGTTTCTGAATTACCTGATTTCATTTATTTGGTTGGTTTGACAATTTAATAAATACCTGCAAATCCATAACTGGGAGCAAAATCTAGGACCTTAACAATGGACCTATTGGATACATCTCATTTTTGGACTATCTTCTCCCTATCCCATTTCCTGCTAATCCATTGTTCTCCTGCTTCCTTTGTAAGTACTGTTGTAAATATTACAAATACTTTTTAAGTTCTGTAATTACTTCTAGAATTAAACATTTATTTCAGTTTGTTAACTTTAAACGGTGAGATCAGAGATGCCCTTAGCATCTGCAGGGCTTTGGAAAAATATTTTTGTGGGACCTTGGACTATAAACAATTTTAATCACCCCAAATAAGCATGCCACAACCTTTCTAGCTGCCCAATCTCATGTGAGGGCTTTCCAGATGGCTTTAGTGGTAAAGAACCCACCTTCCAATGCAGGAGACATAAGAGACCTGGTTCAATCCCTGGGTCAGGAAGATCCCCTGGAGGAGGGCATGGCAACCGACTCCAGCATCTCGCCTGGAAAACCCCATGGATAGAAAAGCCTGGGGGGCTATAGTCCATGGGTTTGCACAGAATACCTTTATGGCCTGTAGGAGCAATCCTTATCAGGTTGCCCTTCAGGAACCATGACCCTGCCACTGAGCTCTAGGAGAATGCCACAGGCATGAGTTCAGAGTTCTGCAGAGCGTTTGGTCAACCCCACCACAGAGTAGAGAGCCAGAGAGTATCCCAAAGGAGAGAAACAATGACTGAGGGCCACAGGGTCTGGTCTGGGATCAGGGTGCCCACCAGAGTGGCACCGTGCACCAAGGCTCATCCTAGCATTGCAGGGGCCTTGCAAAAAGCTGAGGAAGTTACTCTAAAGCAGGGAGGTTATATTTAGGGTCCAGGGCAAGGGTTTCCTCTTACCCGTGTCTGAGGGTAGTAATGACATGTACAAAGTTTCCTCTTGCATGTGTATCCAGGAATACAGTTGGTCATATAAATATTCAGGATTAGGAGATAATGTCAAATACTTTTACAATGTGGCAGCACTAATCTTTGTGCTTGCCAGCAATGTCTTCTCTCACTCTACAGCTTTTCTAACACTTGGCAATATTAGAGTTTTTTAGTTTTTCAATCAGGCATAAAATGTATTTCAAGTACTTTTGTTTGGCATTTACCTGAATAATGACATGTTATGTTAAACGTATCTTCTTGTGTTTGCTTTATGTGTTGCCTCATCTGTGAAAATGTCTGTTCATGTTTCTGGGATTCATAGTGCATTTTATTACTGAAATATATATATTTAAAGTTTATATATCCTTTATAAAACGTTAATATTGATACTAATCCTTTGTCAGTGGTGTACAATGCAAGTATCCCCATTTATAACTTGTCTTTTCATGTTTTAAGGTGTTTATTTATGAACTATACTTGTTTATTTTAATGTAGACAAGACTATAATTTTTATTTTATAATCAATAATCTTGTTATTTTGCTTAAAAATATTTCCCCTAAAGTGACCTGAAAGATATTTACTTGTAAATTGTACTAAGAGTTTTAAAGTGTATTATATTTACTAATCCATCTAGGCAGGGGTCAAAAATTTTTTATGTTAAGAGCCAGATAATAAATAATTTGGCTTTGTGAGTCACATGATTCCTGTCAAAACTATTCAGTTCAGATGATGTAGCATGAAAGAAGTTACAGGTAATCCATAAATTAATGTGTGTGACTGTATTCTAATAAAACTTTATTTATAAAAGTAGGTAGCAGCCTGGACTTGGCCCATGGACCATTGTTTGCTGGTCTTTGATCTAGGGTTTTTGTTTTTATAAATTATATGAAGTAGACAGCTAATAACTTTTTTTATGTGGATTTGGCAATTCATTCTATTTTACCTGCTAGACAAAAATATAGTTTAAAAATACCTCAATCAACTATAGATGAACTTTGATGATCTAGATTTTCTGACATAATTCAGTCCTTGTTTTGTTTGAAGCAGTTGTTCTCAAGCTTTGTTTAGTGGGAATAAATATTCTAATGTTAAATTCTTAAATTATATGGAAAATTCTTAAAGAGATGGGAATACCAGACCACGTGACCTGCCTCTTGAGAAATCTCAATGCAGGTCAAGAAGCAACAGTTAGAACAGGACATAGAGGGTGGTCCTAAGATGACGGAGGAATAGGACGAGGAGACCACTTTCTCCCCCACAAATTCATCAAAAGAACATTTAAATGCTTGAGTAAATTCCACAAAACGACTTCTGAATGCTGGCAAAGGACATCAGGCACCCAGAAAAGCAGCCCAGTGTCTTTGAAAGGAGGTAGGAAAAAATATAAAAGACAAAAAATGAGACAAGAGAGGTAGGGATGGAGCTCCATCCCTAAAGGGAGTCTTAAAAAGAGAGGTTTCCAAACACCAGGAAACACTTTCGCTGCTGAGTTTGTGGTGAGCCTTGGAACCACAGAGGGCAACATAAGTGGGAGGAAAAATAAATAAATAATTACAACCCACAGATTATGTGCCCAACGGTAACTCCCCCAGTTGAGAAGCAGCACAGACGCCTGCACCCACCACTAGCAAGCGGGGGCTGGGCAGGGAGGCGCAGGCTATATTGTTTAGAGTAAGGACTGGGCCTGAATGCCCCAAGGGCAATCTGTGGGAACTAACTTGGGCTAGCAAACCAGACTGTGGGAGAGCTACCATGCAGAAAGCTCTAACCTAAGACACCACCAGGCCCGCTCAAAGAACAAAGGACTGACTAGAGCTACGCAAAAAGCCCTAACCTAAGACACTGTCAGGCCCTCTCACAGAATGAAGGACTGAACAGAGCTAGCCCGCAGCAGACCATCCCCCTCCAGTGACAGGCAGCCAGAGCCGGAAGGGGGCAATCGCAGCCCAAGAGAGACATTATCGACCAAACTGCAAGCAGGCTTCTTTGCTAACAGACTTCTTGGGGTTCTGAATGGTCAACATCTGCCTGAGAAGGTGCGCTGGTTGTACACCCAGAAAACCAAGCGGCAGAGATTGGGGAGGCGATAAGTCGCAGCAACCGCACTCACCAAACACCTCATCACTTGAGCTGCTCGGACCTGGGAAGGGCAGAAAACTCAGGCCCAACCGAGTCTGCACCTCTGAGGACTGCCTGAGTGCCTGAACCTGAGCAACTTAGACCTGGGAGGTGCACGCAGCCCAGGGCAGGCCTCGGATGGTTCCTGGCCGAGCAACCTAGAGCCTGAGCAGTGTGGGCAGGGAGGGCACATGCACCATAAGTGGGGGCAGGCCCACTGTGGCTGAGACACTGTGAGCACATGCCAGTGTTATCTGTTGGCAGTGTCCCTCCCTCCCCACAGCGCGACTGAACAAGTGAGCCTAAAAAAGTGTCCACCACCGCCCCCTTGTGTTAGGGTGGAAATCAGATACTAAAGAGACCAGCAAACAGAAGAAGCTAAAACAGAGGAAACCACCTTGGAAGTGACAGGTGCAATAGATTAAAACCCTGTAGTTAGTACCGACTACATAGGAAGGGGCCTTGAGAAATATAAGCCAGACCAAGGAACTATCCAAAAATGAACTGACCCCACACTGCCCACAACAATACCAGTGAAAGTCCTAGTATATTTTTACTATTTTTACTATCATTCTTTTTTTTTTAATTTTTTAAGTCCTCTATTACTCCTTTAATTTTTATTTTATAACCTACTATTACTTTGCTTTTAAAGCAAACTTCATATATATATATATATATATATATATATATATATATATATATTTATAACTTTTGTGACTTTTTTTCTTTTCTTTAATATTGTATTTTTGAAAATCCAACCTCTACTCTAGATTTTTAACCTTTGCTTTTTGGTATTTGTTATCAATTTTGTACCTTTAAGAACCCAATCTTCAGTACCATTTTTACTTGGGAGTGAGATTACTGGCTTGACTGCTCTCTCCCCCTTTGGACTCTCCTTTTTCTCCACCAGGTCACCTCTATGTCCTCCCTCCCCCTTCTCTTCTCTACCCAACTCTGTGAATCTCTTTATGTGTTCCAGACGGTGGAGAACACTTAAGGAACTGATTACTGGCTAGATCTGTCTCTCTCCTTTTGATTCCCCCCTTTATCCTCCTGGCCACCTCTGTCTCCTTCCTCCCTCTTCTCTTCTCTGTATAACTCCATGAACATCTCTGAGCGATCCAGACTGTGGAGCACACATAAGGAAGTGATTACTAGCTAGCTTGCTCTCTCCTCTTTTGATTCCACCTCATCTCATTCGGGTCACCTCTAACTCCCTCCTCCCTCTTCTCTTCTCCATGTAACTCTGGGAACCTCTCTGGGTGTCCCTCACTGTGGATAAACTTTTCATCTTTAACCTAGATGTTTTATCAACGGTACTGTATAGATGGAGAAGTCTTGAGACTACTGTAAAAATAAGACTGAAAACCAAAAGCAGGAGGCTTAAGTCTAAAGCCTGAGAACACCAGAGAACTCCTGACTCCCGGGAACATTAATCGACAGGAGCTCATCAAATGCCTCCATACCTACACTGAAACCAAGCACCACCCAAGGGCCAACAAGTTTCAGAGCAAGACATACCACTCAAATTCTCCAGCAACACAGATTCACAGCCCTGAGCTTCAATATACAGGCTGCTCAAAGTTACTCCAAACCCATTGACATCTCATAATTCATTACTGGACACTTCATTGCACTCCAGAGGGAAGAAATACAGCTCCACCCATGAGAACACCGACAACAAGCTTCCGTAACCAGGAAACCTTGACAAGCCACCCATACAACCCCACCCACAGCGAGGAAACTCCACAACAAAGAGAACTCCACAAACTGCCAGAATACAGAAAGGCCACCCCAAACACAGTAATATAAACAAGATGAAGAGACAGAGGAATACCCAGCAGGTAAAGGAACAGGATAAATGCCCACCAAACCAAACAAAAGAGGAAGAGATAGGGAATCTACCTGATAAAGAATTCCGAATAATGATAGTGAAAATGATCCAAAATCTTGAAATCAAAATGGAATCACAGATAAATAGCCTGGAAACAAGGATTGAGAAGATGCAAGAAAGGTTTAACAAGGACCTAGAAGAAATAAAAAAGAGTCAATATATAATGAATAATGCAATAGATGTGATCAAAAACATTCTGGAGGCAACAAATAGTAGAATAACGGAGGCAGAAGATAGGATTAGTGAAGTAGAAGATAGAATGGTAGAAATAAATGAATCAGAGAGGAAAAAAGAAAAACGAATTAAAAGAAATGAGGACAATCTCAGAGACCTCCAGGACAATGTTAAACGCCCCAACATTCAAATCAGAAGAAGACAAAAAGAAAGACCATGAGAAAATACTTGAGGAGATAATAGTTGAAAACTTCCCTTAAATGGGGAAAGAAATAATCACCCAAGTCCAAGAAATCCAGAGTCCCAAACAGGATAAACCCAAGGTGAAACACCCAAGACACATATTAATCAGATTAACAAAGATCAAACACAAAGAAAAAATATTAAAAGCAGCAAGGGAAAACAACAAATAACACACAAGGGGATTCCCATAATAGCTGATCTTTCAATAGAAGCTTTTCAGGCAGGAGGGAATGGCAGGACATACTTTAAGTGATGAAAGAAAATAACCTACAGCCCAGTTTACTGTACCCAGAAGGATCTCATTCAAATATGAAGGAGAAATCAAAAGCTTTACAGGCAAGAAAAAGCTTGGAGAATTCAGCACCACCAAACCAGCTCTCCAACAAATGCTAAAGGATCTTCTCTAGACAAGAAACACAAAAAGGGTATATAAACTCGAACCCAAAACAATAACGTAAATGGCAATGGGATCATACTTATCAGTAATTACCTTAAATGTAAATGGGTTGAATGCCCCAACCAAAAAACAAAGACTGGCTGAATGGATACAAAAACAAGACCCCTATATATGTGTCTACAAGAGACCCACCTCAAAACAGGGGACACATACAGACTGAAAGTGAAGGGCTGGAAAAAGATATTCCATGCAAATAGAGACCAAAAGAAAGCAGGAATAGCAATACTCATATCAGATAAAATAGACTTTAAAACAAAGGCTGTGAAAAGAGACAAAGAAGGACACTACATAATGATCAAAGGATCAATCCAAGAAGAAGATATAACAATTATATATGCACCCAACATATGAGCACCACAATGTGTAAGACAAATGCTAACAAGTATGAAAGGGGAAATTAACAATAACACAATAATAGTGGGAGACTTTAATACCCCACTCACACCTATGGATAGATCAACTAAACAGAAAATTAACAAGGAAACACAAACTTTAAATGATACAATAGACCAGTTAGACCTAATTGATATCTATAGGACATTTCACCACAAAACAATGAATTTCACCTTTTTCTCAAGTGCACACAGAACCTTCTCCAGGACAGATCACATCCTGGGCCATAAACCTAGCCTTGGTAAATTTAAAAAAAAAAAAAAAATTGAAGTCATTCCAAGCATCTTTTCTGACCACAATGCAGTAAGATTAGATCTCAATTACAGGAGAAATACTATTAAAGATTGCAACCTATGGAGGCTGAACAATACACTGCTGAATAACCAACAAATCACAGAAGAAATCAAAATATGCATAGAAATGAATGAAAATGAAAACACAACAACCCCAGACCTGTGGGATACCGTAAAAGCAGTGCTAAGGGGAAAGTTCATAGCAATACAGGCATACCTCAAGAAACAAGAAAAAAATCAAATAAATAGCCTAACTCTACACCTAAAGCAACTAGAAAGGGAAGAAAGGAAGAACCCCAGGGTTAGTAAAAGGAAATAAATCTTAAAAATTAGGGCAGAAATAAATGCAAAAGAAACAAAAGAGACCATAGCAAAAATCAACAAAGCCAAAAGCTGGTTCTTTGAAAGGATAAATAAAATTGACAAACCATTAGCCAGAACCATCAAGAAACAAAGGGAGAAAAATCAAATCAATAAAATTAGAAATTAAAATGGAGAGATCACAACAGACAACACAGAAATACAAAGGATCATAAGAGACTACTATCAGCAATTATATGCCAATAAAATGGATGACGTGGAAGAAATGGACAAATTCTTAGAAAAGTACAACTTTCCAAAACTCGACCAGGAAGAAATAGAAAATCTTAACAGACCCATCACAAGCACAGAAATTGAAACTGTAATCAGAAATCTTCCAGCAAACAAAAGCCCAGGTCCAGACGGCTTCACAGCTGAATTCTACCAAAAATTTAGAGAAGAGCTAACACCTATCCTACTCAAACTCTTCCAGAAAATTGCAGAGGAAGGTAAACTTCCAAACTCATTCTATGAGGCCACCATCACCCTAATACCAAAACCTGACAAAGGTGCCACAAAAAAAGAAAACTACAGGCCAATATCACTGATGAACATAGATGCAAAAATCTTTAACAAAATTCTAGCAATCAGAATCCAACAACACATTAAAAAGATCATACATCATGACCAAGTGGGCTTTATCCCAGGGATGCAAGGATTCTTCAATATCTGTAAATCAGTCAATGTAATACATGACATTAACAAATTGAAAAATAAAAGCCATATGATTATCTCAATAGATGCAGAGAAAGCCTTTGACAAAATTCAATATCCATTTATGATAAGAACTCTCCAGAAAGCAGGAATAGAAGGAACATACCTCAACATAATAAAAGCTGTATATGACAACCCCACAGCAAACATTATCCTCAATGGTGAAAAATTGAAAGTATTTCCTCTAAAGTCAGGAACAAAACAAGGGTGCCCACTTTCACCAATATTATTCAACATAGTTTTGGAAATTTTGGCCATAGCAATTATAGCAGAAAAAGAGATGAATCCAAATGGAAAAGAAGTAAAACTCTCACCGTTTGCAGATGACATGATCCTCTACATAGAAAACCCTAAAGACTCCACCAGAAAATTACTAGAGCTAATCAATGAATATAGTAAAGTTGCAGGATATAAAACCAACACACAGAAATCCCTTGCATTCCTATACACTAACAATGAGAAAATGGAGAAATTAAGGAAACAATTCCATTCACCATTGTAATGAAAAGAATAAAATACTTAGGAATATATCTACCTAAAGAAACAAAATACCTATATACAGAAAACTATAAAACACTGGTGAAAGAAATCAAAGAGGACACTAATAGATGGAGAAATCTACCATGTTAATGGAGTGGAAGAATCAATATAGTGAAAATGAGTATGCTACCCAAAGCAATCTATAGATTCAATGCAATCCCTAAAAAGCTACCAATGGTATTTTTCACAGAGCTAGAACAAAAATTTCACAATTTGTATGGAAATACAAAAAACCTCGAATAGCCAAAGCAATCTTGAGAAAGAAGAATGGAACTGGAGGAATCAACCTGCCTGCCTTCAGGCTCTACTACAAAGCCACAGTCATCAAGACAGTATGGTACTGGCACAAAGACAGAAATATAGATCAATGGAACAAAATAGAAAGCCCAGAGATAAATCCACGCACCTATGGACACCTTATCTTTGACAATGGAGGCAAGAATATACAATGGAGAAAAGACAATCTCTTTAACAAGTGCTGGGAAAACTGGTCAACCACTTGCAAAAGAATGAAACTAGAACACTTTCTAACACCATACACAAAAATAAACTCAAAATGGATTAAAGATCTAAATGGAAGACCAGAAACTATAAAACTCCTAGAGGACAACATAGGCAAAACACTCTCCGACATACATCACAGCAGGATCCTCTATGACCCACCTCCCAGAATATTGGAAATAAAAGCAAAAATAAACAAATGGGACCTAAATAAAATTAAAAGCTTCTGCACAACAAAGGAAACTTAAAGCAAGGTGAAAAGCCAGCCTTCAGAATGGGAGAAAATAATAGCAAATGAAGCAACTGACAAAGGACTAACCTCAAAAATATACAAGCATCTCCTGGAGCTCAATACCAGAAAAATAAATGACCCAATCAAAAAATGGGCCAAAGAACTAAACAGACATGTCTCCAAAGAAGACATACGGATGGCTAACAAACACATTAAAAGATGCTCAACATCACTCATTATCAGAGAAATGCAAATCAAAACCACAATGAGGTACCATTTCACACTAGTCAGAATGGCTATGATCCAAAAGTCTACAAGCGATAAGTGGTGGAGAGGGTGTGGAGAAAAGGGAACCCTCTTACAGTGTTGGTGGGAATGCAAACTAGTACAGCCACTATGGAGAACAGTGTGGAGATTCCTTAAAAAACTGGAAATAGAACTGCCTTATGATCCAGCAATCTCACTTCTGTGCATACACACTGAGGAAACCAGAATTGAAAGAGATACGTGTACCCCAATGTTCATCGCAGCACTGTTTATAATAGCCGGGACGTGGAAGCAACCTAGATGTCCATCAGCAGAAGAATGGATAAGAAAGCCATGGTATATATACACAATGGAGTATTACTCAGCCATTAAAAAGAATATGTTTGAATCAGTTCCAATGAGGTGGATGAAACTGGAACCGATTATACAGAGTGAAGTAAGCCAGAAAGAAAAACACCAATGCAGTATACTAACTCATATATATGGAATTTAGAAAAATGGTAATGATAACCCTGTATGCGAGACAGCAAAAGAGACACATATGTATAGAACAGTCTTTTGGACTCTGTGGGAGAGGGAGAGGGTGGGATGATTTGGGGGAATGGCATGGAAACATGTATAATATCATATAAGAAACAAATCGCCAGTCCAGGTTTGATACAGGATGCTTGGGGCTGGTGCACTGGGATGACCCAGAGGTATGGTACGGGGAGGGAGGTGGGAGGGGGGTTCAGGATGGGGAACACGTGTACACCCGTGGAGGATTCATGTTGATGTGTGGCAGAACCAATACAATATTGTAAAGTAATTAGCCTCCAGTTAAATAAATTTAAATTAAAAAAAAAAAAACAACTGGTTGAACACAAAGATAAACTCAAAATAGATTAAAGACCTAAATGTAAGACCAGAAACTATAAAACTCTTAGAGAAAAACATAGGCAGAACATGTGTTGACATAAATCAAAGCAAGATCCTCTGAGCCCCACCTCCTAGAGTAACAGAAATAAAAACAAAAGTAAACAAGTGGGACCTGATTAAACTTAAAAGCTTTCACACAGCAAAGGAAACTATAAGAAACGTGAAAAGGCAACCCTCAGAATGGGAGAAAATAATAGCAAATGAAACAACGGACAAAGGATTAATTTCCAAAATATACAAGCGGATCATACAATTCAACACCAGAAAAACAAACAACCCAATCAAAAAGTGGGGAAAAGACCTAAACAGACATTTCTCCAAAGAAGATATACAGATGGCTAGCAAACGCATGAAAAGATGCTCAACATCGCCCATTATTAGAGAAATGCAATCAAAACAACAATGACTGGCAGTTAACATATGAGTAAATGTTATGCTAAAGGCAAAAAAACAAAGATTGTTTTGCCACACAGTTTACAATCTGTGGACCCAGCTTACACGTTTCTTCCTTTTTTTACTTAAACCCACTGCTGATAGCAGTGAGGCAGAGTGGCTTACAGAGTAAAAAAAGTATAATTCATAAAGAAAATATTACCGCACACTAGTCAGAATGTACATCATCAAAAAGTCCACAAACAGTAAATGCTGGAGAGGGTGTGGAGAAAAGGGAACACTCTTGCACTGTTGGTGGGAATGTAAATTGATACAGGCACTATGGAAGACAGTATGGAGATTCCTTTAACAACTAGGAATAAAACCATCATATGACCCAGCAATCCCACTCTTAGGCATATACCCTGAAGAAACCAAAATTGAAAGAGACACCTGCATCCCATTGTTCATTGCAGCACTATTTACAATAGCTAGAACATGGAAGCAACCTAGTGTCCATCAACAGATGAATGGATAAAGAAGTTGTGGTACATATACACAATGGAATATTACTCAGCCATAAAATGGAACACATTTGAGGCAGTTCTAATGAGGTGGGTGAATCTAGAACCTATTATATAAAGTGAAGTGAATCAGAGAAAGATAAATATCAAATTCTAACGCATATATACGGAATCTAGAAAAATGGTACTGAAAAATTTATTTACAGGGCAACAGTGGAGAAACAAACATAGAGAATAGATTTATGGACATGGGAAGAGGGGAGGACAGGGTGAAATGAATGGAAAGAGTAACATGGAAACTTACATTACCATATGTAAAATAGATAGCCAATGGGAATTTACTGTATGGCTCAGAAAACTCACACAGGGGCTCTGTATCAGCCTAGAAGGGTGGGATGGGGAGGGATGGGAGGGAGGTTCAAAAGGGAGGGGATATACGTTTACCTATGGCTGATTGTCTGGGGAGGCCTTACAAATAGCTGTGAAAAGAAGAGAAGTGAAAAGCAAAGGAGAAAAGGAAAGATATAAACATCTGAATGCAGAGTTCCAAAGAATAGCAAAAAGAGATAAGAAAGCCTTCTTCAGTGATCAATGCAAAGAAATAGAGGAAAACAACAGAATGGGAAAGACTAGAGATCTCTTCAAGAAAATCAAAGGTAACCAAAGGAATATTTCATGCAAAGATGGTCTCGATAAAGGACAGAAATGGTATGGACCTAACAGAAGCAGAAGATATTAAGAAGAGATGGCAAGAATACACAGAAGAACTGTACAAAAAAGATCTTCACGACCCAGATAATCACGATGGTGTGATCACTGACCTAGAGCCAGACATCCTGGAATGTGAAGTCAAGTGGGCCTTAGAAAGCATCACTACGAACAAAGCTAGTGGAGGTGATAGAATTCCAGTTGAGCTATTCATCTCACATACTAGTAAAGTAATGCTCAAAATTCTCCAAGCCAGGCTTCAGCAATATGTGAACTGTGAACTTCCTGATGTTCAAGCTGGCTTTAGAAAAGGCAGAGGAACCAGAGATCAAATTGCCAACATCTGCTGGATCATGGAAAAAGCAAGAGAGTTCCAGAAAAACATCTATTTCTGTTTTATTGACTATGCTAAAGCCTTTGACTCTGTGGATCACAATAAACTGTGGAAAATTCTGAAAGATGGGAATACCAGACCACCTGATCTGCCTCTTGAGAAATTTGTATGCAGGTCAGGAAGCAACAGTTAGAACTGGACATGGAACAACAGACTGGTTCCAAATAGGAAAAGGAGTTTGTCAAGGCTGTATATTGTCACCCTGTTTATTTAACTTATATGCAGAGTACATCATGAGAAACGCTGGACTGGAAGAAGCAAAAGCTGGAATCAAGATTTCTGGGAGAAATATCAATAACCTCAGATATGCAGATGACACCACCCTTATGGCAGAAAGTGAAGAGGACTCAAAAGCCTCTTGATGAAAGTAAAAGTGGAGAGTGAAAAAGTTGGCTTAAAGCTCAACATTCAGAAAATGAAGATCATGGCATCTGGTCCCATCACTTCATGGGAAATAGATGGGGAAACAGTGGAAACAGTGTCAGACTTTATTTTTCTGGGCTCCAAAATCACTGCAGATGGTGACTGCAGCCATGAAATTAAAAGACGCTTACTGCTTGGAAGGAAAGTTATGACCAACCTAGATAGCATATTGAAAAGCAGAGACATTACTTTGCCAACAAAGGTTCATCTAGTCAAGGCTATGGTTTTTCCAGTGGTCATGTATGGATGTGAGAGTTGGACTCTGAAGAAGGCTGAGCGCCAAAGAACTGATGCTTTTGAACTGTGGTGTTGGAGAAGACTCTTGAGAGTCCTTTGGACTGCAAGGAGATCCAACCAGTCCATTCTGAAGATCAGCCCTGGGATTTCTTTGGAAGGAATGATACTAAAGCTGAAACTCCAGTACTTGGGCCACCTCATGCGAAGAGTTGACTCATTGGAAAAGACTCTGATGCTGGGAGGGATTGGGAGCAAGAGGAGAAGGGGACGACAGAGGATGAGATGGCTGGATGGCATCGCTGACTCAATGGATGTGAGTCTGAGTGAACTCAGGGAGTTGGTGATGGACAGGGAGGCCTGGCGTGCTGCGATTCATGGGGTCGCAAAGAGTCGGACAGGACTGAGCAACTGATCTGATCTGATCTGATGGCTGATTCATGGTGAAGTTTGACAGAAAACAGCAAAGTTCTGTAAAGCAGTTTTCCTTCAATTAAAAAAAAAAAAAAAGAACTGAACATGGAACAACAGACTGGTTCTACATCAGGAAAGGAGTACATTAAGGCTGTATATTGTCACCCTGTTTATTTAATTTATATGCAGAGTACATCATGCGAAATGCTGGGCTGGATGAAGCACAAGCTGGAATCAAGATTGCTGAGAGAACTGTCAATAACCTCATATTTGCAGATGATACTACCCTTATGGCAGAAAGTGAAGAAGAACTAAAGATCCTCTTGATGAAAGTGAAAGAACAGAGTGGAAAAGTTGGCTTTAAACTCAACATTCAGACACGTGTACCACAGTGTTCATCACAGCACTGTTTATAATAGCCAGGACGTGGAAGCAACCTAGATGTCCATCAGCAGATGAATGGATAAGAAAGCTGTGGTACATATACACAATGGAGTATTACTCAGCCATTAAAAAGAATATTTTTGAATCGGTTCTAATGAGGTGGTTGAAACTGGAGCTGATTATACAGAGTGAAGTAAGCCAGAAAGAAAAACACCAATACAGTATACTAATGCATTTTTATGGAATTTAGAAAGATAACCCTGTATGCGAGACAGCAAAAGAGACACATATGTATAGAACAGTCTTTTGGACTCTGTGGGAGAGGGAGAGGGTGTGATGATTTGGGAGAATGGTATGGAAACATGTATAATATCATATAAGAAACGAATTGCCAGTCCAGGTTTGATGCAGGATACAGGATGCTTGGGGCTGGTGCACTGGGATGACCCAGAGGGATGGTATGGGGAGGGAAGTGGGAGGGGGGTTCAGGATTGTGAACACCTGTACACCCGTGGCTCATTCATGCTGATGTATGAGAAAACCACTACAATATTGTAATCAGCCTCCAATTAAAATAAATAAATTAAAAAAAAAAAACCTCAACATTCAGAAAACAAAGATCATGGTATCCAGTCCCATCACTTCATGGCCAATAGGTGGGGAAACAATGGAAACAGTGAGAGACTTTACTTTCTTGGGCTCCAAAATCACTGCAGATGATGAGTCCAGCCATGAAATTAAAAGATGTTTACTCCTTGGAAGAAAAGCTATGACCAACCTAGACAGCATATCAAAAAGCAGAGACATAACTTTGTCAACAAAGGTCCATCTAGTCAAAACTATCGTTTTTCCAGTAGTCATGTATGGATGTGAGAGTTGGACTATAAAGAAAGCTGAGTGCCAAAGAATTGATGCTTTTGAACTGTGGTGTTGGAGAAGACTCTTGAGAGTCCCTTGGACTGCAAGGAGATCCAACCAGTCTATCCTAAAGGAAATCAGTCCAGAATATTCATTGGAAAGACTGATGTTGAAGCTGAAACTCCAATACTTTGGCCACCTGATGCGAAGATCTGACTCATTTGAAAAGACTCTGATGCTGGGAAAGATGGAAGGCAGAAGGAGAAGGGGATGACAGAGGATGAAATAGTTGGATGGCATCACTGACTAGATGGACATGAGTTTGACTAAGCTTCAGGAGTTGGTGACAGACAGAGAAACCTCATGTGCTGCAGTTTATAGGGTCACAGGGTTGGACACAACTGAGCTACTGAACTGATCTGAAATGAATGTTAAATTTGTATTATTTCAGTTATTTCTAGATATGATGAAAAAAGATTTCTCAATAATAAATTTATCTAAAACATGTGGTGTCTGTGATTCCTTTCACATACTGAATTCCATATTAAGATGTTTTATTTGAATAAGTATGCCTACTTGCTGCAGCAACCAACCTCCAAATGTTAGTGGCTTAAAATAATAAAGGTTTATCTTTCACTCATATCATAGTCCAGTGTGAGTGAGTGCTGCATGCAGTTATCCACAGATCCAGAATCTTTTCATGTCGTGTCACCTCCATCTTAACCCAAAGTTTCAATAGGACAGGAGGAGTATGTGGAGAATCATCCAGATGGTTTTATGTGTCAGTCACAGATGTGGAGCACATCACTTCCACTCAATCCTTATGGGCAGGATGTGGTTTATGACTTTATATTTACTTCTAAGGCTTAGGATATTTAGTCTTTCTGTATGCACAGTAAGAAAGTGAAAAAAGTTTGTGAGTTTATATCATTGTCTCTTTCACATATATCACATTATATGTCTTTGTTTTAGCATTGTATTTCAGTCGCATCATGGTGTTTTATGAAATAATGACTTTTAGAAAGCCATTAGTTTAAAATGCTTGAGGAACACAACTGAATGTTGGAAAAGTTCTGTGTTCTACTATAGATTGAATGTTTCCTTATAGGAAATCTATGGAAAGTATATACAGAAAAATATGAAGAAAAAAATATGAAAATGTGAAAGTGTTCATTGCCAAGTCACCCGCCAGGCCTCTCAGTCTGTGGAATTCTCCAGGCTAGAATACTGGACTGGGTTGCCATGCCCTTCTCCAGGGGTATCTTCCCAACTCAGGGATTGAAACCAAGTCTCCTGCATTGCAGGTAGATTTTTTTACCATCTGAGCCACTAGGAAAACCCCACTATGCTGAAGCTATCCTAGTTCAGGATTGTTTAAAAGATGAATACGAAAAAGAAACCTGAATATCTACTGTAATTAGATTGTATAGAGTATTCTCTATTTAGGAGAAGAGTAAATTCTAACTCCTCCATTCCTATTTATATTCCATAGGCTAGGTGTTTATTCTATGAAACACATTTATGTAATTTTTCTTTCTGATCATCTTTGAAAATCTGTGACAAACCATTATTTGTGAAGTGATATTTTAAAACTTCTACTTCATTCCACCTCTCTAGTCTCCATATTAATTTGAATACTTGGAATTGATCAACTTGAAGCCATGGCAATAAATAATGCCTCTAGCATAATGACCCAAAGTCATTTGTTACTCTCTGATGACTGTGCATGTTGTTGACAAGGCCACTGTTCTGAATTGATTTACAACCTCAGTAGGCCAGCAGAGGTCTACAGGGATACTGCAGAAATGGAAAATCAGAAATTTATTGAAGAAAAGGAGACCAAGGAAACTGTACTTCTCTCTGGCTTTCCATCCACAACTTTATGGAAACATTCACATACACTGAATGAACTATGAAAAATTTGAGAACAATGATTCCAATTTTGATGAAATCTGAGCATTTTCAGAGCAATGGAATGATACAAATTCCTTCTATTTACTAACAGGAAAATTGTCCATGAAAAATAGATGGAATTTTTAGTCCAAACTTCAATAGGTATATATTTTAAGAAATCTCAGCCAGTCTAACAAATGTATAAAATACAGGGAAAAAGTTTTCCTGTTATTTTCTGTGTTTACTGTTTTATCTTTACATAATTAAGAAATGTTTGTTTTAAAAAAGCTGTTTTATTTTTAATTCCCTATTTTAGGGATCAATTTTGGTATTTCATATCATAAAATTAAGTTTTGTGAACAGAAATTCAATTATAAAATTTTGCTTCTTGGGAGAAAATATTTCACTTAACATGGATTTACATGTGGTTGCTACCATGAACTAAATCAAAAGACCAAGGGAACAAACGGCTTCCTGACAGATGAACACTGATCTCTCCAAATCTCTCCAAATTCATGTTCCACTAGCAAGTTTTATGTGCCAAGAGTGGATCATTTCCCTGTTCACCACATGTGTTATTTGTCCCCTAGAAAGGAGAATATAAGGAAAGAAGAGAATGCAAGAGCAGAACCTGAGACATGAAAGGAAATTCTTTCAATTTCCCATAGAGTCTCACAGCAAACACTTCTCTGAATACCAAGGGAAATTAAGCTCAAATACTAATGAGATACCACATTTTCAGGTAACTTGTATAGAATATCAGCTAATTTATCTGCCGTCACATCAACTGAAATACTTTATTTTACCAACTGCAGTTGACAGAATAATGGTGCTCTAAAAATGTCCACAAGCTAATCCCTAGAACTTATGAATATGTTACCTTACATGACAGAAGAGACTTTGCAGATGTGAAGGTTCTCTCCATCATCTCCAGATGGAGAGAATAACCTGGATCATCCAGATGGGCCCAACCTAAGACATGAGCCAGTAAAAGCAGAGAACTATCCGTGGCTGTGGGGAGAGACAGCATGAGAAGGCCTCTACCTGCTATTGCTGGTTTGAAGTTAGAGTAAGAGGACATTAACCTGGAAAGCCTTGAGAAACCAAAGAGCTCCTCAGCTGACAGCCAGGAGGAAACAAAGAGGGAAAGGGGTGGAGGGTCATCATCAATTCCGCCAACAACCTGAATGAAATTAAAGGACGCTTGCTCCTTGGAAGAAAAGCTATGACCAATCTAGATAGCATATAAAAAGCAGAGACATTACTTTGCCAACAAAGTTCCATCTAGTCAAAACTATGGTTTTTTCCAGTTAAGTCATGTGAGTGTTGGACTGTAAAGAAAGCTGAGCACTGAAGAACTTACCTCCCAGAATATTGGAAATAAAAGCAAAAATAAACAAATGTGACCTAATTAACCTTAAAAGCTTCTGCACATCAAAGGAAACTATTAGCAAGGTGAAAAGACAGCCTTCAGAATGGGAGAAAATAATAGCAAATGAAGCAAACTGACAAACAACTAATCTCAAAAATATACAAGCAACTCCTACAGCTCAACTCCAGAAAAATAAATGACCCAATCAAAAAATGGGCCAAAGAACTAAATAGACATTTCTCCAAAGAAGACATACAGATGGCTAACAAACACATGAAAAGATGCTCAACATCACTCATTATCAGAGAAATGCAAATCAAAACCACTATGAGGTACCATTTCACACTAGTCAGAATGGCTGTGATCCAAAAGTCTGCAAATAATAAATGCTGGAGAGGGTGTGGAGAAAAGGGAAGCCTCTTACACTGTTGGTGGGAATGCAAACTAGTACAGCCACTATGGAGAACAGTGTGGAGATTCCTTAAAAAACTGGAAATAGAACTGCCTTATGATCCAGCAATCCCACTGCTGGGCATATACACTGAGGAAACCAGAAGGGAAAGAGACACGTGTACCCCAATGTTCATCACAGCACTGTTTATAATAGCCAGGGCACAGAAGCAACCTAGATGTCCATCAGCAGATGAATGGATAAGAAAGCTGTGGTACATATACACAATGGAGTATTACTCAGCCATTAAAAAGAATACATTTGAATCAGTTCTAATGAGGTGGATGAAACTGGAGCCTATTATACAGAGTGAAGTAAGCCAGAAGGAAAAACACCAATACAGTATACTAACGCATATATATGGAATTTAGAAAGATGGTAACAATAACCCGGTGTACGAGACAGCAAAAGAGACACTGATGTATAGAACAGTCTTATGGACTCTGTGGGAGAGGGAGAGGGTGGGAAGATTTGGGAGAATGGCATTGAAACATGTAAAATATCATGTATGAAACGAGATGCCAGTCCAGGTTCGATGCACGATACTGGATGCTTGGGGCTAGTGCACTGGGACGACCTAGAGGGATGGTATGGGGAGGGAGGAGGGAGGAGGGTTCAGGATGGGGAACACATGTATACCTGTGGTGGATTCATTTTGATATTTAGCAAAACTAACACAATTATGTAAAGTTTAAAAATTAAATTAAAAAAAAAAAAAAGAACTTATGCTTTTGAATGGTGGCGTTGGAGAAGACTCTTGAGAGTCCCTTGTACTGCAAGGAGATCCAACCAGTCCATCCTAAAGGAAATCAGTCCAGAATATTCATTGGAAGGACTGATGCTGAAGCTGAAACTCCAATACTTTGGCCACCTGATGCGAAGAACTGACTCATTTGAAAAGACCCTGATGCTGGGAAAGATTGAAGGCAGGAGGAGAAGGGGATGACAGAGGATGAGATGGTTGGATGGCATCACTGACGTGATGGACATGAGTTTGAGTAGGCTCCAGGAGTTGGTGATGGACAGGGAAGACTGGTGTACTGCAGTCCATAGCGTCGGGAAGAGTCAGACACGGCTGAGTGACTGAACTGAACTGAACTGGATCCACACCTGCAGCCTCTAGAAAAGGACACAGTAGCTCTGTTGAGACCTTGATTTTAGGCTGATGTGACCATGTCGGGCTTATGGGACACAGGATTGTAAGATAATAAGTTGTGTTGTTTTAAACCCCTAAGTTTATGATAACTTATTGCAATAGTAGTTGAAAACTAATATACCAGTAGTTTGGTCACATTCAAGACTTTGCTGATTTAAAAATTCAGATATTTTGTGGGTCCCTTTTACACTGCTCCCAAATCACATGTGTGCTCCAATTAAACTTTCATCTCCTAGACCATAGCATTTATCCTGTACTTGCATTTCTTGGCTTTTGTTATCACTTCTGCCTTGAATGAAATGCCATGTCCTTTGTAGAGCCTTCACAAACCTTCCCAGGTGTACCTGACCAATCCTTTTCTTAACCCGAATGGATATTCTCCTTCACCTGTGATATAAAAACTGTGGCACATTTATTTATAAGAGGCAGACTTTAAAATTTACCTTGTGGTTATTACAAGTATTCCTGTTAGTTAAGAAGCATTCCATTTTGTTGTGACGTATGCCTTGATAAGTCAATTTCAGGTAGATGTGTAGCCACCAGGATCTGGATTTGGCTAGTATCCAGACTTTAGAAAAAGGAAAAGACGTTTACAGAGTGGAAGAAGCATTGCTGAGAGATCCAGGAGAATTTGTAAAGAAGGCAGTAAAGAGGAGAACAGGCAAAGATGTCGGAGGAGGCCACTGAGAGGAAGTGACCACCAGCTGACCCATGAACTGGACCCAGACAATAGAAGGGTCTTCATCTCCATCCCAATCATTTGGACATACGTTCTGTCCACCTTTCCTATGGCTGGAGTCACTTCATGAATGAAGTCTTGAGAAAGCAATGTGTTGCTGTGAGCATCTGGACAGTGTGCATGGCTGAGCCCCATTAAAGCCTCTCTATAAACTTTTAAGATTCTGGAAAGCAGGTGCAAAGAGCTACTCATCTTGCAGCCCCAAAGACAAAGCTAGTATGTATGCTCCCTTGCTTATTAAACCTGCCACTTTCCTATTTGGAGGGGTCTGGCTTTTTCTTCAGTCTCTATTTCCCTCCATGTGTGGGGGCCAGTTTGCAGATTAGCAGAGGGGAGAGGAGCAGCAAAACAAGGATGTGTGCTGCATGGTTTATATACCACTCCCCCTAACTCTCAGTTGCTACTATCTGTATATGTAAATGGTCCTACCTATTTCCAGCAGTATTTGATGTTTAGCCCTGTGAAAAAGACATAAATATATTTAACTCTGGGATAAGGAGAAATATCTTATTTTTATGTTGAAACTTGCTATTACAATTGGAATCTGTTGCCTAGGACTTAATCATGGCATGCTATTGATATCTCAATGTCATGGGATTTTTTAAGATCAATGTCACGAAAGATATATTATCCCAGTCTTCCAGTTCATCCCACCACCACCTCCCTTCCCCTTTGGCATCCGTACATTTGTTCTCTACATCTTTGTCTCTAGTTCTTCTTTGTAAGGGCTTCCCTGATAGCTCAGTTGGTAAAGAATCCCAGTTTAATTCCTGGGTCAGGAAGATCCGTTGGAGAAGGGATAGGCTACCCACTCTAGTATTCTTGGGCTTCCCTGGTGGCTCAGTTAGTAAAGAATCTACCTGCAGTGTGGGAGACCTGGGTTCGATCCCTGGATTGGGAAGATCCACTGGAGAAAGGAAAGGCTACCCACTCCAGTATTCTGGCTTGGAGAATTCCATGGATCATGTAGTCCTTGGGGTTGCAAAGAGTTGGACACGTCTGAGTGACTTCCACTGCTTTGTAAATAAGGTCATCTATACCAGTTTTCTGATTGCACATATATGCATTAATATTGTCTTTCTGACTTCTGTATGACAGTTTCTAGGTCCATCCACATCTCTGCAAATGACACAGTTTTGTTCCTTTTTATGGCTGAGTAATATTCCATTGTGTATATATGTACTACATCTTCTTTAGCCACTCCTTTGTTGATAGATGTTTAGGTTGTGTCCATATCCTGGCTGTTGTACATAGTGCTGCAATGAACACTGGGGTGCATGTGTCTTTTTGAATTATGGTTTTATTTGCGTGTGTGCCCAGTATTGGGATTGTTGAGTTGGGAGATTGGGATTGACATATGTACCCTATTGATATTATGGCTCAGTGGTAAAGAATCTGCCTGCAATTCAGGAGATGCAGGTTTGATCTCTGGATCAGAAGATTCCCTGGAGAAGGAAATGGCAGCCCACTCCATTATTCTTTGCTGGGAAATCCCATGGACAGAGGAGCTTGGAGGGCTATAGTCTGTGGTGTCACAAAAGAGTTGGACATAATTTAGTGACTAAACAACAACAATAGAATCAGTAGCTGATGGGAACCTGCTGTACAGCACAGGGAACTCTGCTCAGGGCTCAGTGGTGACCTAAATGGGAAGGAAATCCAAAAAAGAGGGAAATATATGTGTACATGTAGCTGATTCACTTTGCTGTACAGCAGAAACTAACACAACATTGTAAAGCAGCTACATGCCAATAAAAGTTGTAAAAAAAAGAACGTTATATTATGATCAGGAACAGACACCATTTTCTAAAGAATATTTTTTCTCAGAATCTTATCAAACTGGAAGAACACTTCTTCCCAGCAGAAAATTTGCCTTGGTTGCTGCTGTTTTCAACAGCTGTGAAGTGTGTGTGTGTGTGTGTGTGTGTGTGTATGGTGGGGGTGGGGAGTAAAATGATTAGGAGGGCATGTTTACGAGTTTCAGAGGTCAGAGTTCAATCAACCATTTCCAGGTGGTAGAATTTCCCAGAATGACCCAGATTGTGTTGAGAATACATTCGCAGAAGAATCCAAGCTCTGTGCAGAGTTTAATTTTGAGATTTAAGAGATTTAATAACTTCAGCCTCATGTGAGTTTTTAGAACTTACTAAATGGAAACTACCCTCCCTGCCCAGTGTAGGGGAGCGCACATTACCACCCTAAAATGTGTCTCTGGCATGAAAATTATTCTAGGCTGATTAAAAAAAACAAACAAACAGAAGACTCAGGAAGTTTTTCTTCTTATCTCACCTTCCCCTTAACTTCCTGAAAAGAATTTAGATAGAAGTTCTATTCCAGGAAGAGAGGTATTGCCGGGAGCTAACTACAGAGGACGTGACCTAGCTGTGGTAGATTGGGAAAAACTTACGAAACGCTGCTTTATGTCTGTTGTCTCTGCATGGCATGGCATGGCAAACACTTCTTTACCAAACGCTTGCTTTCCCCATCTTCCTGTAAATTGTCATCCTCCCTTGGAAGTTCCAGACCCCTACTCCTTCTCTGTAACTCACAATAACATATAAATTTCATTGCCTGACTGTTAAGGAGCCTCATATCTTTAAGGTTCTCGTAAATACAAGTTTGTTTTTCTTCTGTTAATCTTTTTTTTTTTTAATTTGGTTATTAAATCAGCCAAAGAACCTAGAAAAGTAGAAGGAAAATTTTTCCTTCCTGACACCAGCTTCATAGCCTCAGCTTTTATTATCTGTTCTTTTGTTCTTTTAATGACATTAAGTTCAACTTACATTCATATGCAGGTAATAACTCAGAACAATTCTGTAAGCATGTTTCCCAGATAGTTCAGACTAAACAAAGAGACAACTGAAACAGTTTATCTTTAAATGTTTGCTTATTTAGGCATGAAGTGACATTCCAAACACTGCCTTTAGGTAATCTAAATAAAGGTTCTGTGAACTGTGGGGAAAAAATAATTTGGGATTCAATTTCACTTTAAATGGTATGACTTTATGATGTGGAAATCACTTCAATCCATTTTCATTAACTCCTAATATGCCAGGCAGTGTGTGCCATGCTAAATGCTAAAGATATGGAAGTCAGTGAAACATAGCCTCTGCATTGAAGGGGTTTACAATTTAGTGGTGGGAGCTATGGGTGGGAAGAGAGGTAAGCAAATAAATGCCTAGGGTAACAGATGCTACAGTCAGTCTCAGTAAAATGTTGTTGTTATTCTCATTTGAAGGAAGTGAAGGAAATTACTATAAGACACTGTGTACCTTTTCCAGAAGTAAGGCCAAGGATGCATATTGTATTAGGTGCCAATGCATCCTTCTCCTTAACAGGAGGGAGGACCACCTCCAACCTGAAGCTGTTGGAACAACCATGAAATGTAGATTCTCAAAGCTAGATCAGTTTTAATGAGTATATTTGAATTTTATGAATACTGTTGAATTGCTACACAGCTCAATGGAAAGGACAAGCCCTCTGATGCTCCAGGATGCAAGTAAGATCTGTTTTGGAAATGAGTTGAAGCATTCAGATAAAATCCCTAAGATTAAATATCAGGAAGTACTTCTAACACTTTGATGATGGAATGCAGACACTGTGTGTGTGTCTTCAGTCGCTTCAGTTCAGTTCAGTCGCTCAGTCGTGTCCGACTCTTTGCGATCCCATGAATCGCGGCATGCCAGGCCTCCCTGTCCATCACCAACTCCCAGAGTTCACTCAAACTCACGTCCATCGAGTTGGTGATGCCATCCAGCCATCTCATCCTCTATCGTCCCCTTCTCCTCCTGCCCCCAATCCCTCCCAGCATCAGAGTCTTTTCCAATGAGTCAACTCTTCGCATGAGGTGGCCAAAGTACTGGAGTTTCAGCTTTAGCATCATTCCTTCCAAAGAACACCCAGGACTGATCTCCTTTAGAATAGACTGGTTGGATCTCCTTGCAGTCCAAGGGACTCTCAAGAGTCTTTTCCAACACCACAGTTCAAAAGCATCAATTCTTTGACGCTCAACTTTCTTTATAGTCCAACTCTCACATCCATACATGACTACTGGAAAAACCATAGCCTTGACTAGACAGACCTTTGTTGGCAAAGTAATGTCTCTGCTTTTGAATATGCTATCTAGGTTGGTCATAACTTTCCTTCCAAGGAGTAAGCGTCTTTTAATTTCATGGCTGAAATCACCAAGTGCAGTGGTTTTGGAGCCCAGAAAAATAAAGTCTGACACTGTTTCCACTGTTTCCCCATCTAGTTCTTAGCAAATTCTTCAATCAGTCTTTGGTGGTGTACTTTTGGAGCAGAGTTGGGGGGTGGGTGCAGCAGAAGAGATTAAGAAAATGCAGGTGTTGTGCTTAAAATATTTTGACTAGTGATCCAAAGACTACAAAACTGAATGAGACTATGAGCCATCACAAAGGAGCAGTTCCTAAGGGGCTTTGTACACCCTTCACTAACCTCCCCTAATGCATACACACACCAAACTCTCTGGTTTAAGAGGAAGATTATTTGTAGAAATAGGAAGTATGGTAAAAAGCAACACTGTCACAGTTATGGGGATGGGGTGAGAGAATTGTAACCCTTAAATTTACAAAGCAAGCATGTTTGTGTGTTAGAGAGAAGAAGAGAGACTTTTTTCATTTCTATGAAAAATCAACTATTATAAGATGATGTCCCTAGGGAAAGAAGCTGCAGCAGAACTATAATATTTTGCTGAATCGGTGCTTTGGTACTTTGGTTATGGCTTATCTTATGAAGACCTGGTCCTTCTGCAGACAAAGATTAAACTGCTTAACTAGTTGAGTGAGTTCCTGTGCTAAGTTTGAAATATATTTATGTAGAAAGGGGTTACCGAACACAAGCTTTGTATGCCCAACACACAGTGGAGCCAAGCAAACAAAAACATCAGACTTTAGACCAGAGAAAGGTTTACTCTAGGGCCATGTAAAGAGATTCCTAGGCAGTGCTAGTAGTAAGGAACCCACCTGCCAATGCAGGAGACATTAGAGAGGTAGGTTCAATCCCTGGGTCAGGACGATCCAGGAGGAGGGCACAGCAACTCCCTGCAGTATTTTTGCCTGGAGAATCTCTGGGACATACGAACCAAGTGGGCTACAATCTATAGGGTCGTGTAGAGTTGGAAATGACTAAAGTGACTTAGCATGCACAGATGCAAAGAGATGAGTGGCTCTTTCCCCCAAAGCCCCAGACCCCTTGAAGGGTTTCAGCAAAGCATTTTTAAAGGCAAGGAGAAGGGAGGAAGGCATCATTAGTTGCAAACTTGTTGATGTCCGAATCTGTTGTTCCTACAGCTGTCTACATAGGTCAGAGGCCAGGTCATGATGTTCCTATAAATGCCCAGCAAAACAAATGTTACTTTCTATTCTGCAACTTTTTAATCTCTATATGAATAGACTGTCCAGCATCAGAGCCCTGAGAATAAACTAGCCTCTATTTTTCAGGCTGTAGGCAACAGTCTTCTACAAAAGGTGCAGCACCACCATGACTAAGCGCAGGCAACAGAGCACAGTGCCAGTTGCTCAGTTGTGCCCGAATCTTTGTGATCCCATGTAACCCGCCAGGCTCCTCTGTCTGTGGAATTCTCCAGACAAGAATACTGGAGTGGGTAGCCATTCCCTTCTCCGGGAGATCTTCCCAACCCAGCACAAAGGTTAAGTAAAAGGAACAGATCCTGCATGGAGTCAGATGATTTCTTCCCTGTTACAAAAGTGTGTGTGTGTGGTGTGTAAATGTGTGTACCTACCAGGAAGGACCCAGGGAGGCAGAACTTGCTTTCTTTTGTTCAGGAAAACAGCCATTTCAAAGCTGCTTGCTGTTTCTGTTGCTGGTGGTGGTGTGATCAAGCCACCTTTGACTGGAATGTTACTGGAGTGAGAAGACCGTCCTAAGGACCCTTTGGTTATACCATAGAAAGCAAAACAAGGCCCACACATTGTTGGGAGGAGGGACAAGATCCTTTTTTTGGCTCTGAAGATTCTAGGGTTTAAATTCCAGAAGGTGAAGTTCCGATATACTTACCTAGTACTTGTTTAATCCATCATATTTCTTCAGGGAACTTTCTGGATGGAAAAACGGAAGGAGAGAGATTATTTCTCTATGAAGACTGAAGTTACTGAGCACTTGGTTGGCTGGCAGAAGACAACGGAATCTCCCAAGTGATATCCACCATCAGGAAGAGGTAACAGCTGGGCTCAAGGCTGAAGCCTGTGAAATGGTGTGGATGTGAGGAGTGTGTGGCATGCTGAAACTCTTTGCAAGGCATCACACTAATCCCGTAAAGCAGCCATGTAATTCAGAGGAGAGTGGTAACATGAGGGAAACATGAAAGTGAAGTCGCTCAGTCGTGGCTGACTCTGTGTGACCCCCTGGACTGTAGCCCGCCAGGCTCCTCTGTCCATGGGATTCTCCAGGCAAGGCTAGTGCAGCCGGTTGCTATGCCCTTCTCCAGGGGATCTTCCTGACCCAGGAATTGAACCCAGGTCAATGAATCTCCTGCATTGCAAGCAGATTCTCTACTGTCTGAGCCACGAGGGAAGCCTGTAGGACACAGAATTCCATTCCAGTGTATGAATTTTGTGATTTCAGTGCAATGCTCTGTAGTGTCAAACGTCATGAGTGTCAGGGCCCTGTGATTTGCTGTGAGGAATGTAAAGCACTGTTCAGATGTGAGTAGGCCCTTGTGAGAGACTGAAACTTGTTCCTAAGTCCAAAGTGAAAAGTAAGTGCTGGTAACACGGCTAGAGACACAGGCTATCTGTATTAGCATAAAAGAGGACCTAACTGTCACAATATGGCTACATTAGTGCTGAGACTAATGCTTGACTATGTGAATGAAGTGTTAAGTCAGTGATACAAGCGCATGTTGTCCTACAATAGGTTAGTAACTCCTTTTCTTCCTTAGGTATGTACTGATTTTAGGATAATTTGTTTCTAAACAATCCAAAGCTTTTTCAGTTTCAGATGTGGCCTTTTGTTAAGCTTTGCTGTTTTACTGTCGGCACAGAGAGATAAAAACCTTCAAAACTGTATGAACATGATATGTTATTATGTATTGAGCATACATTAGAATGTAGAAGGAAGATGTTTCTAAATTTGGTGTTTATTCTTTTAAGTCTTTTTGTTGACTGGATCTTGTGGACAATACAGTCATGTGAACATATTTTTCTGTTTTGAATGGGAGAGAAATAGAATGATAAATTACAAGTAAAATATAATAAGATATAACAGGGATAATTTTAAGGCAGTCAATTAATTAGACTTAATTGAGTTTAATAGCCATTCTTTTCTCGCTCAGAATCAGAGAGAATATTAAATTCTGTTAATGATGTTTTTCTTTCTGGCTTACTTCACTCTGTATAATCGGCTCCAGTTTCATCCACCTCATTAGAACTGATTCAAATTTATTCTTTTTAATGGCTGAGTATTACTCCATTGTGTATATGTACCATTGCTTTCTTATCCATTCATCTGCTGATGGACATCTAGGTTGCTTCCATGTCCTGGCTATTATAAACACTGCTGCAATGAACATTGGGGTACACGTGCCTCTTTCCCTTCTGGTTTCCTCAGTGTGTATGCCCAGCAGTGGGATTGCTGGATCATAAGGCAGTTCTATTTCCAGTTTTTTAAGGAATCTCCACACTGTTCTCCATAGTGGCTGTACTAGTTTGCATTCCCACCAACAGTGTAAGAGGGTTCCCTTTTCTCCACACCCTCTCCAGCATTTATTGCTTGTAGACTTTTGGATTGCAGCCATTCTGACTGGCGTGAAATGGTGAAAGATGGTAACAATAACCCTGTGTACGAGACAGCAAAAGAGACACTGATGTATAGATCAGTCTTATGGACTCTGTGGGAGAGGGAGAGGGTGAGATGATTTGGGAGAATGGCATTAAAACATGTATAATATCATGTATGAAATGAGTTGCCAGTCCAGGTTCAATGCACGATACTGGATGCTTGGGGCTGGTGCACTGGGACGACCCAGAGGGATGGTATGGGGAGGGAGGAGGGAGGAGGGTTCAGGATGGGGAACACAGGTATACCTGTGGCAGATTCATTTCGATATTTGGCAAAACTAATACAATATTGTAAAGTTTAAAAATAAAATAAAATTTAAAAAAATAAAAATAAATTCTGTTAATGGAGCATTCCAAGAATGGAGACCTGGTTGGGGCAACACAAAAGATTTTATTTGGGGTTTGTTAGGACTGCATCTCAGAAAGCACAAATCCAAGAAGGCACTTGAATTTTTTTCTGCCAGGAATACAAAATGAGGGACACTTACAAAGTCAAAAAGCCGTAAGGTTACATAATATTTTTGTTAAGAATTATGGTTGGAGCTGGCAAGAGGTAAGGGTGATTTTAAGAAAGGATTGGTAGGCATTACAAATAATCACCTAGTTGCAAAGCAGGGCAAGGACTTAAACACTACAAGAGGGAAGCTAGTAGCTGCTAGTAGATATTGTTCTGGAAATAACTGGTGGCATCCTTATGTTTGGGCTTCCCAGGTGGCGCTAGTGGTAAAGAACCTGCCTGCCAATGCATCAGACTAAGAGACGTGGGTTCGATCCCTGGGTCAGGAAGATCCCCTGGAGGAGGCCATGGCAACCCACTCCAGTATTCTTGCCTGGAGAATCCCATGAACAGAGAGGAGCCTGAGCCCTACTAAAGTCCATGGGATCGCAGTTGGACATGACCGAAGCCACTTAGCGTGCACACATCCTTCTGTTTGATACAGTTCAGAAATTTCAAATTCTCAGTGATGCAGCAGTATGTCTGAGATTAGATCCTCAGTGGCTGCCCAGTACCATTTTTGTATGCCTGAACTAAGAGTACACCATTAAAATTTCAATTTGTTATCACTTCCAACATTTTAGGCAGAAGGAGAATGTGTTTATTCTTTCATCGTAAATGATCAGACCTGGGAATTGGGGAGAGGGTCCAAGACTGCAGACCAGCATTAAGGATATGCTTAATTGAGTAGCAAGAAGACTCTGGAGAGGAAATTAGATTCTGGCCGTTCTTTGTAACTTTGTCTACCCCTGTTACTCTGAACTTGCTAAGTAGATGGTGATTTGTTTCCCTGGATGGTAAAAAATATTTCCTGAAAACTGCAAATTGGGAATGGTGCAGGAAGGCAATATATCAAAGTTAGATTAAAAATACAAGTGGTTATAGGAAATTGAGAATTAATTGGTTACCCTTTTTCAAGAAAGTGGGAAAATGTAGCAGAATTAGAGAATCATTCATAATAGAGTAAAGCTTACTAGACTTAATTGTATACTTTGACATTTAGAGATTTATTTAATTGGAAATTGTTGGCCTCTGGTTAAGGATGTCAGGCTTCTTTTTCACTCGGAGCTCTTTTATTCTTCCCTTCCTTCTGTTCTTTAAGGGAAGGAATAGGATGTGTTCGCCTCAGAACACTGCCATTATTGATGGTCAGTAGAAGAACTTGTCTTTGCTTCCTTGAGTCTCCATTCCTCCCACTTGATTTCTGGATTTCTGGTGTTTCAGGTTAAATTTATAGTTGTAATGTGCCCAAGAGAAGCCTATTTACAGAAGACATGTTGGTCTCATAGTTAAACCCCAAGCCTGGTAACAGACCCAGTTTCTTTACCTGGCACAACAAGCTGTTCTGTTTCTTTTTAGCTGTTCTGTTTCTTATAAAAACTGTTCAGTTTTTATAAGTTGTATCTTTCAAAAAATGTGTCCATTTCATGCAAACTGTCAAACTTCTTAGCCCAAAGGTCTTCACAGTGTTTCCTTATTTTTTTAATGTGTACAATCCTTGGTGACAAATCCTTCACATTAAACATTTTTATTACTATTTTTGATTTATAGTCTCTCTCCTTTTCTCATGAAAAGGCTAACTGGAGATTTGTCAATTTTCTTGATTTTGTTTTGAAGAACCAGATTTTTGCTTAATTTTTTCTGTCTCTTTTTAAAATCGCTGATTTATATTCTTATCTTTATTAATTATTTTTTATTACTGAGTTCTTGATTTTTATTTCTTAGGATGGGATCCTATTGGTTTTAGATCTTCTTTCCTAGTTTGTACATTTAATGTTATGTTTTCCACTTACCAGCACTTTAGCTGCATCCTACAGATTTTGATTATGTCCTATTTTAATTATTATATCAGTTCAACATATTTTGTAAATCTCCTTGTAATTTGGTCTGTGCCCCATGAATTATTTAAAGTGTTTTTAATCTCCAGATCAATAGGATTTAACAATTTTTTTTTGTTATTTAGTTCTGATTTAATTCCATTGATATGAGAGAATACACTTGATATAACCTGGATTTTTAACAGCCTTGTTTCATACTCCAAAATATGATCTATCTCAATGAATCTACAGTGTGTACTTTGAGAAAAATGTGTATTCTTTGCTTCCTGGATGGGGTTCTCTATAAGTGTAATTAGATTAAAGTGGTTCAAAGTGCCGTTGAGATTGCTGCTGAGTCCAGACTCAGTTGCTCATCACACAACAGGCCAGTAAATCGGAGGATGAATTGTTGGGGCAAGGAATAGTGACTGTATTTGGAAATCCAGCAGACTGAGATGTCAGACTAGTGTCTCAAAGAAACATTTTACCCCAGTCAGACTTCAGAAAGGGCAAGTGGTAGCTGTTCGTTGCAAGCTTCTTGATGCAGGAGTACTTTGTTCTTGCAGGTGTTCATGTAGGTTGTCACCGTGTTCCTGTAAACCGCCAACAAGACAAATGTTTTTCTCTGTTCTGAAACTTTTTATCTGTACATATATGAACTCTTAAATATCAGAGCCCTGAGAATAGGCTATCCTGTGTATTTCAGGCTACAGGCAACATTCTTTTAGAAAAGGTGCAGAACCAGCATGACTCTAAAGGCAACAGAGAACAAAGTTTAAACAAAAAGGAACAGATCTAATATGAGCCATATTTGTTCCTCCCTATTACAAGATCTTCTGTGTCCTTACTGAGTCTTTATCTAGCTATTATATCAAATGATGAAAGAGAGTTGTTATAATATTCTAGTATGGTCAAAAAATTGTTTCCCTTTAATTCTCTCAATATTTGATTCATGTATGTTGAGGCTTTGTAATTAAGTACATAGGCATTGATAATTATTTCTTCCTGATTAATTTATCATTATTTATAAAAAGTGATCTGTGGTAATACTTATTTTATTAAAGTTTATTTTATTTGATACTAGTGAAGGCATTTCAGTCTTCATATGCTTACTATTAATGTTTCATGTTTTCTGCATCCACTTACTTTAAACTTATCTGTGTCTTTAAGTCTGGTTCTTGAAGCAGCATATAGTTGTTCAGTCTTGCCTTCACCCTGGACAATAAAAAAGGCTGAGCATTAAAGAATTGATGCCTTCGAACTGTGGTGCTGGAAAAGACTCTTGAGAGTCCCTTGGACAGAAAAGAGATCAAACCAGTCAATCCTAAAAGAAATCAACCCTGAATATTCATTGGAAGGACTGATGCTGAAGCTGAAGCTCCAATACTTTGGCCCCCTGACATGAAGAGCCAACTCACTGGAAAAGACCCTGATGCTGGGAAAGATTGAAGGCAGGAGGAGAAGGGGACGACAGAGGATGAGATGGTTGGATGGCATCACCGAGTCAATGGACATGAGTTTGAGTAAACTCCAGGAGATGGTAAAGGACCAGGGAAGCCAGGTATGGTGCAGCCCATGGGATCTCAAAGAGTCGGACATGACTGAGCAACTGAACAGCAAGTTGTTCACTCTTGCCTTTACCCATTTGTCAATTTCTGTTCATTGGAATAGTAAGATCAATAGTGGTTTATATAGTTATTGGTGTGGTTGGATTTAGTTCCGCAATTTTCTTATTTGTCCTTTTTTTTTTTTCCCTATAGTTTCTCTTTCTTGATTTTTTTTTTTTGGAGTATTTCTAGTATTTCATTTTATTACTTGGCTTTTTGGTTATATGTGTGTGTGTTTTATTTGATTGTTTGCTTCATTTTTAGTTGTTCCTTTGAGAATCACAATATACATAATTAAATTTTCAGTCTATTTAGAATTTCTTTTTATATCATTTGTTAGTGACACATATTGTTAGTTTTATTCCATCTGAAAGTATCTTTAACTCACCTTCATTTTTGAAGGATATTTTCATTAGATACAGAATTTGCTTTGATAAGACTTTATTTTAGCACTTTGAAGATGTTATCTTTTGGCCTTGGTAGCTTCTGTTGAGAAATCAATAATTATTCAAATTATTGTCCACCTATAAGTAACGTCATTTTTCTTTAAATATTTTCAGGACTTTATATTTGAATTTTGGCAGTTTGTCTCTAATCTGTCCAGCATTATTTTCTTTGGGAGTTCACCAAACATTTCTGAATCTATAAATGTTATGTCTCTTATGAAGGTTGGAAAGTGTTCAGCCATTATATCACAAAATATTTTTCTACTCCAATATCTTTCTCTTCACTTTTTTGGAACTTCAAATGTACATATATTAGACCTTTTTAACCTTTACTTTCTTTGTTATTTCCATTATAATTTCCATTTTACTTTTGAGTCCATTCAGTGATTTTTTAAATTTCTGATATTAAATTTTCAGGTCTAAAATTTTCACTTGCTTCTTTTTTTATTGTTTTTATTTCTTGTTGAGATTTCATACATTCTAGTTAATTCCATGTGTGTTTGTTGTTTTTGACTTTATGGAACATAGTGATGTTTTAAAGTCCTTGAATATTCCAGTATTTGTCATTTTGGCATGGTGTCCTTTGCTTTGTTAAATGTGAGCTACATTTTCCTCATTCTTTGTGTGTCAGGTAATCTGGGATCATATCTTAGACTTTGTGGTCTATTATAATCTTTTGAAGAATGTTGACATTTTTATATTAGCAAGCAATACACAAGTAAGATGTGAACCTCAAGTTCTGTCTTATCTTGTGGATGATGCCTCAAGTTTCAGTTTAGTTCTTCAAATTATGACTGTGTTTATTTATGACTATTATAGGTATGCATTTGATAATTATGCCGAGATTTGTACAGATGATTCAAATCTCAGTTTAGTTTTTAAAACTTTTGCTATGCTGATTTGAATATGCAGATGACACCACCCTTATGGCAGAAAGTGAAGAGGAACTCAAAAGCCTCTTGATGAAAGTGAAAGTGGAGAGTGAAAAAGTTGGCTTAAAGCTCAACATTCAGAAAACTAAGATCATGGCATCCGGTCCCACCACTTCATGGGAAGTAGATGGGGAAACAGTGGAAACAGTGTCAGACTTTATTTTTCTGGGCTCCAAAATCACTGCAGATGGTGACGACAGCCATGAAATTAAAAGACGCTTACTCCTTGGAAGGAAAGTTATGACCAACCTAGATAGTACATTCAAAAGCAGAGACATTACTTTGCCAACAAAGGTCCGTCTAGTCAAGGCTATGGTTTTTCCATTGGTCATGTATGGATGTGAGAGTTGGACTGTGAAGAAGGCTGAGCGCTGAAGAATTGATGCATTTGAACTGTGGTGTTGGAGAAGACTCTTGAGAGTCCCTTGGACTGCAAGGAGATCCAACCAGTCCATTCTGAAGGAGATCAGCCCTGGGATTTCTTTGGAAGGAATGATGCTGAAGCTGAAACTCCAGTACTTTGGCCGCCTCATGTGAAGAGTTGACTCATTGGAAAAGACTCTGATGCTGGGAGGGATTGGGGCAGGGGGAGAAGGGGACGACAGAGGATGAGATGGCTGGATGGCATCACTGACTCGATGGACGTGAGTCTCAGTGAACTCTGGGAGTTGGTGATGGACAGGGAGGCCTGGCGTGCTGTGATTCACGGGGTCACAAAGTGTCGGACACGACTGTGCGACTGATCTGATCTGATCTGATATGTGTGCTTTTCAGGGATTAGGTTTAGTCTTGTATTAGTGGTTCAAATCTCAGCTTTGTTATCAAGATTTGTGCTACATCAGTTTTGGCATGTTTTTCAGGATTTAAGTTAAGGTTTGTCAGTTAATTGTGAGTTTCCCCATATATACAAGGCAAACTGATAAGGTCAAAAGTGAACATTTGCTTTAGTTTAGTTTTAAATTCAGCAGTAGGGATGCAGAGTTGTAGAAGTCTCATGATGACAATGTCTAGAATAGCCAAAAATTGATAAGATATATTTTGAGAAAAGTAAGGAACAAGAGGTGAATCTGAATGAGAATATACAGCAGTGGTAAAGAGTATAGCCCTTGGAATCAAACAAAACTGGAATCAAGTCCCAGATCTACTGTCTAGCTCTGTAACCTTAGGGAAATTACTTATCCTATCTTAGCCTCTGTTTACTCAACTGCAGTGACAAGAATGATTCCTCTCTCATAAGGTTCTCATGAGAATTCCGTGTCATTGTGCAAACTGCTTAGCATAGGGCCTGACATACATTGAAATCTCAACCTATAGTAAGAAGATAATTAAATCATACTTGAAACAAGTTGAAAAATGGTAGTGTTTATGAGTTAGAAACAGTCCTGAAATCAAACGAGTAACCATCTCTGTATATTTTAGTTTCCATGTAAGTCAGTTTGAAAGAGTATTCTTCATTCTTTTCCAAGGATCATTATTGTGAGGATCAAAGGTAATAATCTATAGGAAAATGTTTTGGTAAATATAGAGAACCATACAAAATGCAAGGAGTACTGGTAACTTTAATGGGACATTTTGTGAAAGCTCACAAGCAAAAAACACAACCAGTTAAACATCCTGAATAGATTAAAACTAAACTAAGAGGAAAGGTGTTAAAAGTCCAAGCCAATTAATAATAGGATAATGTCTAAAGAACAATGTGCCTTTAAAATTAAAAGGTGATAATGCGTGCAGTGAAGGAGGTTTTTGTAACTAACTGAATCTCTTGAGAGAGAAAGAATGGAAAATTTACATTACCCAGAGCCTACGCTATTCCTTTTTGTTACCAGTCTGGAGGAAACATACTTTATTTTCATACTATGTTTTTTTTTGTTTGTTTGTTTCTAAACTAATTCCTCATTTATTTTTTTGGAATATTTTACAGCAGCCTTATGAGGTGATGCAGATATTAATTTCACTTTTTATGAGCAAATTTAGGTTTAGGGGTTTAAATAGAATAGAAAAAATTATCTCAGAAATAAACCATGGAGCTGAGATTTCAACCTGGATCTTTTGACTCCAAAGGTAGTGCTGCTCTTTCTTTATTAGGAGTTAGCAATGCATATGCCAGTCAATGAAGCTTCCAGAAGCATGTAAGAGGTATAATACCTTGGCCTTGATGTGGCAGCAGAGACTAAGTGAATGTCCAGCTTCTGAGGAGCTGATAGCTTCAGCTAACTATGCAGTAACACTCACACTTGGTTCTTGCTTCTCTGAATACACATGTGGAGTCTCTTAGTCCCTTAACTACCCATCACAGCTTCCAAACAAAGAAAACTGAAAAAAAACAAAAAAAAGGTGATTCTAATGGAGTGCGTGTGTGTTAGTTGCTCGGTCATGTCCAACTCTCATGGACTGTAGCCTGCCAGGCTCCTTTACCCATGGAATTCTCCAGGCAAGAGTACTGGAGTGGGTTGCCATTCCCTTCTCCGGGAGTTGGATACAAGCCAGTAAAATTTTATGTAAGAAGTTCAGGTCCTGGTTGTTTGGGACATTTGTGGACTAGGCTTCTACTGAAAGATGCTCACCTTACATCTGCTCAACAGAGAATTTGCAGAGGTAGACAGAGTGCATCCAGCTGTCTATTAAAAAAGTGGGGGCGTCAACACGAGCTTTGTGATGCCCCTTCTCAGTGCATCTCAGTGGGGCAAATGAGCTGTCCAAACAAAACATCTTTTTTGTTTAGATATGAGGTATCAGATATGAGAAAATAACAAAGTATACCTGGATTTCATGGGAGGGAAAGAGCTCATATAGCCCCTAAGCTAAAACCCTACTCTGCCTATTACAACTAACACTCTCCGATGACTTGTTTCCATGGCTGCAAAGCCCAGCTTGGCCAAATATAAACTTCCTATTGAGACAAATCTCATAGGTTTTATGAAAATTGCCTCTCAAATGATAGAAGATTATGTGTGGGGTGGGGAGGGTGGGAGTGTAGCTGCTGATGAGGGAAGGCTACTGATGTTTTGGGCAGTATGGATGGCTTGTGTATGGCAGAGTAGAGTCATTTTCAGGAGATTTAGGTTGAAATAGAGATAATCGGCAGAATAAAGGAGAAAATAAAAAAAAAACAAAGTCTTTGTTTAGGGAATATTAGGAGACGCATTCATTTATATAGTTCACAATTTATTATAAATTTTGGATAAACTTCCTTTAAAGATATTTATGGCACAAATTAATTTTCCAGATTCCAGTCAGGAGTTGCTCTCTGAATTTCTCAATGAGAATGAACCCTCGCCACCCTCTACTGCACAGGAAGCTCCTTTGGGCTTTGGATGTCATCAAAAGAGGGGGCCTAGAAGCCTCTTTGTGCAATCTTATGGGGACTCCTCTGGAGTTCCAGCTTGTCTCATGTGAACTTTCCATCAAATTTGGCACAA
The DNA here is from genome assembly GCF_055505025.1 of Bos grunniens. Taxonomy (NCBI): domain Eukaryota; kingdom Metazoa; phylum Chordata; class Mammalia; order Artiodactyla; family Bovidae; genus Bos; species Bos grunniens. The sequence goes on along the minus strand of NC_141193.1, from coordinate 43,957,451 downwards.
ACAGTTGAAGATATTTTTTCTTCTCTCCCTCTTAGTCTCTCATTAACACCACTTAATGATGCATTGTCTTTTCTCTGGGGGAGTTCTTGACTTTGGGACTGCAGATTTCTGTGTCATCTTCTCCCTTCACATCATTTACTCTGGCCTAGTAAGCTGCAATTCCTTGTTCTTTCTTTGAACAGTCTCCGTGACACATTCTTCTTTATTTATCCATGGCACTTCTCAAATCTCACTCTAATAGGACAGCAAAAAAGTCAGGTTATAAAAAGATAATTGCCTCCTTCAGCCTCTGCACCCTGTCTGCTTCCCTTCCTGTGGCAAAAATGTTTCAAAGGACAACAAAAAGAAAGGAGGAAACAAAGAAATAGATAACACACAGCTGGGTGAGTCTCAGAGAACAGGAAGCCACTCATACAGTGCATTCTTCAAATGTCCCCCAACAGAAAGCACAAGTAAGTTACAGGTAGGTGACCTTTCCTCCCATGTTGCCCATCCTGGTTTATCTTGTCCTCACTTCCAAACCAGTTATCACCACACTTTATCCTTCAAATCACCTAGATTTGTTTACCCACAGAAAATATTAAGAGTGAGTCTTTTCCCATCCATTCTGTATTGCATATTCTGAGAATTAGGTACAGAATACCTGAAATTCAAAACTGTTTCTGGTCTTTGGGTAGTCTTTGGACACCTTATCTCTGCACTCTCGCTTTTTCGCTCTGAAACTCAAGGCTTATATTGACTTCCCACACTTCTCAGTTTTACCAAGGAGGAAGGGAACTCATTTCTTTTCTCTGGTTCAAACCCTGACACAATTTGGTAATCCTTCCAGCAATCACCGTGCACTTCAATATCAGCATCTCCCTAACTCTTCCTTATTATTTATTTGTTATCGTTTCTCTGCCCTCTCTTCTCTTTTCATATCTCCCTCTTTCTCCCTCTTTCCACATAGTTCAGCATCATTTGTATTCACCAATAGAGGCTTCTTTGAACTTCTGCCAGTTATTTTCCTGTTGCCTGGAGCCCAGTCTCGTCAATGATATTATGTAGGTTCACTGGGCGACAAGAATATTCTTGTTCTCTTTGTTTTCATCTCTGTGCTTTTCAAGCCTCTATGATGTGCATCTCCACAGTCAACCTAACAGAAGCCATTTGAGGCACAGCGATGATCCAAAGATACCTCTTTACTGCCAGATGAAGAATCATTCTTGGTATACTCAGAGTTTGGTCCAGTTCCTGACATCAACTCAGTTATCAGTACATTGTTTTGAATGGATGATGCTTGAGAAACTTGTGTCTAAGTCAAATGTATTCTTTATCTTCTATTTCATTCCTTTTCCAATACGTTATATAAAGAAGTTTTGTTCAAATATATCTCAAGTACATAAAATTTCTGCTACTTAAAAGACTTGCCACTTAGAAACTTTAATAGATAGTTTTATCTTGTGTGTTCAAAGTAACCAAATGATGTATTTTTACTCATTCTACTCAAGATGGTCTTGGTCAGATGTATTAGGAATCATAGCTTGGCTGGTTTGGCAATACTTTTTACTGAAAAGCGAGGCAGTCTAAAAGTATAGCCAAGTATGATCTGAGATCCCTATGTTTGATAACCACGGGTCAAAGCCCAGACATGCTGACCACCATCAGCCTGAATCACGAGTTTTCTGTGGCATCTCTGGTCAATTTAATTTAATTAACAAGGTATTTATTGCATGTCTTCAATTGCAAATCATTGTGTTAATTGGAGACACCAACAAAAGATAAGACATGATATTTGATCAAAGGACTGAGGACAGAAATCCATTGGGCACACTTAAAAGCAGGAGGTAAGAGACAGAAGTGCCTGAAATTCACTTTCTAATAGCTGAATTTAGGAAAGCCATTAAATTTCACTGGGATATTAGCTAAAATAAAATTATCCCAATCTAACATTTCTCTCGTGTCCCATGAGGAGTAGCACTCTTAACCAAAGTAACGTAGCATATTGATTAGGAACACAGGCCTTTGGCTAGGCGTCTTAATGACTTATGGGGTTTGAACAACTTACCTGTGAAATAGAGAAAATATTAAAATTTACCAGCATTGTTATGAGAACTAAGCAAGATGATGACATGAGTTCTACACGGTGTCGGTATGTAGTAAGCGCTCCATAAATGTTAGTTATTTTTAAAGTTAGCAGAAGACAAGCTGGCAGAACTATTTCGAGATGTCATATGTTGTTTTCATGGTGTAGGATTGGAATTAAAACAGAGAAATATGAAATATCCACCAGCTTCATGTGCACCCACATCACTGGCGTTTTCTTCTTTCCAGAAAAGGTTAATGCTTGCCAGGGTGCTTCTCCTTCTTAAAGGTAGCAAGCACACCAAGATTCTCTGGGATAACTCAGCTCCTCTTAGGTATTTTGCCCTCTCCAGAAGAAAGTCAGATCTCACAAAGCCATACCATTACCAGCTGGAGAAAGACAGACCATGGATTCAAATTCATAAGTGAAGGATGACTGCTGGTAATAAATAGCTACTGATTCCTGAGTCTGGCTGTTGCATAAAATAAGCACAACCATTTCTTTCTGTATTTGTTCACTGAGAAGGACTGGGTACATATCACAAAGTATTAAGCAACATCCACACGTGGAATATTCACTGAGCATTTATTGAAAAATTGCTCACTGATAAACTCTGCTTAGGAGAAAGTAGTTGATTTCAAGAGCAGAAAATTCATTTCAAAATAAGGCAAAACTATTAATTTGTAGACTTAAACATCAAGAGTGTCTTCATATATCTTTGTAGATATCCTTAATGTTTTATATTTTCGTCACTCCTATCCCCTGTGGGGAATGATTGTCCAACTCGGTAGGATGGAGAGTGCAAAAGCTGTGGTCAAAAATTAGTTTCAAAGTAAGTATTAAACTTACTATGTGTGTGATATGGAGCAAAAATCTTAGTTTATTTTGTCCTCAGTTGTCTCATCAATAAAATGAGGGAACCATGACTCATTTAGTTTTTGTGAAGATTGAGTCAAACCATTGGCTAACACCACTTTGAGTAAACACTATTTTAATTTGCCCCCCGTCTTCAGTTATACTGTATTTCATGGCACTTATACTGTAGCACTACTGTATCCTTTTAATCTTTTATTTAATATTACTTATGACTGATACAGATTTAGAACTTCAGAAGGGTATTCCAGTGCTTTAAGTGATACCTGCCAAAGCCAATTTTAGATCAAACCTTATGCTTCTGCTGGAAGAATGGATGGTAGCAGAATCTCATTCATTCAAGAAAAATATATATTAGATACTCACATTATGCCTGGCATTACGGATATAAATGAGTCTTCACAGACAAGTATTCAGTACTTTAAACAAAATTTATGTGTGAATATGGGGGACATGTAGGGTCCCATGGAAGTATATAAGAGGCATTTCAGTTTTGAGTTCAGGAGTGGAGTGATCAAGGAAATCTTGTTGAAAGAGAATGACAATAGGATAGTAATGGATACCATTTATTGAGTGCTTGCAATGGTCACTTAGCTATTATGAGTGCTGTATCAAACCTAACTTTGTTATTCTCTGTAATAGTTCAGTGAAGAGGATACCTGTTTTACTGATGAAAGAACTGAGGTACAGAGATCAAGTAATTTTTACGATAAAACACCTAGTAAGTGAGACACTGGGATCTGCTATCTAGATAGAAACTTTTAAGTAGTTAAAAGGGGAAATCTGGGAAGAAAGTGGGGGCAAAGTCTTCTAGGCAGAGGATATTACAAGCCCAAAGCCCTGGAGACAGAACATGAAAAGAGAAACTAGAGATTTACTGAGTGGTCCGATAGTTAAGGCTCTGTGCTTCCAAGGCAGGGGGCGTGGGTTTGATCCCTGGTCAGGGAGCTCAGATCCCACATGCTGCATGGCATGACCAAAAAATTGAAGAAAAAGAAAAGAACAAACAGAAAAGAGAAACTAAATGGCGGTGGTGTGGTGGGAGCTAAGAGGGGGTTTGGGGGAAAAGCAAGAGCAGACAGACAAGAACTGAATAAACTGGGGAAAGAAGTCCCCATGCTTTACTCTGAGGGCTGTGGAAAGCCAGTGGAGGGTTTGAACATGGACCAGAACCAACTTTCACTTAGAAGGAACACTGGCTCCAGTACAGAGAAAGGATGGGAGGAACAGAGCCTGAAGTTAAGGCAAACAATTAGGATTTTCTGGTGGCAGTTTTGAGAGAGAGATGATGATATGCTGGACTAGGGTAGCAGCAGAAAGGATGAGAGAACTAGAAGGGGTAGACAGCTCTCTGAGGTAATTGAGTCAGCAACAGATGGCGGTTAATTGAATGAGGAAGTTGAATGAGAACGTTAGTCAAAAAATAGTTCACAGGTTTCCGGGCTGAGAAACTAGGTGGACAGAACTTTCATTTGTCAGTAAAGGGAATGGCAGAGAAAGGACAGATCAAAGAGAAATAAATCGAGTTTAGTTATCTAATTGCACAATTGTCTGCGCAACACCCCAGATCGGTTTTGAATGAGGTTTTCAAAGATGAATTTATCTGAAAAATTCAAGTCTTGCATAAAAAGTCACTGTGAAGAATCTGCTCATCGATTATTCCTTTTATAAGGGAAATTGCACTGGGAAATTGCACTGGCATTCTCCACATTAGCATGGCTATATAATGGGTGGAAATTTTGAGACTTGTTGAAGGGAAAGTGCAGGCTAAAAACTCTATTTGTTATCCCGGACCTCATTCTAATGCAGAGAAGAATAGATGTCCTGATGTCAATGGAGAAAGCCGAAGCATCTGATCAGGCAGTGGATTCGTGTCGGAACCCCTTTTCTTCTGCGTTAGTTTGCAAGGGCTGCCATATCAAAGTGCCACAGGCTGGGTAAGTTCCCCAGTGGTAATTTAGTTTCTCCCAATTATGGAGGCTTGGAAGTCTGAGATCAAGATGGTGGCAGCCCCTCCTAAGGGCTCTGAGGGCAGGATCTCTTCTGGGACTCTTCACTTGGTATCTTCTCCCTCTATCTTCACAGTGGCTTCTGCCCACACAGGCCCGTGACCAAACTTCCTTTCTTATAAGGGCATCAGTCCTGTTGGATTAGGGCCAACACCTCATGTGTTGGGGCCAACGCCCTCATGTTAACTTTATTTCAGTGAAGACCCTACCTCCAAATATGTCACATTTTGAGGTACTGCAGGTTCGGACTTCAGCATGTGAGACTGAGGGCAGAGAAGACATATCCTGTACCAGTAGCTTTGGTAAAATGCCCTAAGGAGGAGCACCATACATGGGGTTGGCCAGAAAGTTCATTTGGGTTTATGTACCATCTTCTGGAAAAACCCGAATGGACTTTTGACCAACCCAATAGAAGGCGTGATTCAGAGACTATAGAGACAGTAGGAATTCATCCCAGGAGTTTAGAGAGAGGAGTCACAACACCCAGGATGAAGGTCCGTCGATGACAGCCAGCATGCCATTGTTCCGTGCCTTTGGTGGGGACGGTGCCAGCCACATGGCCTTGGTCCAGGTAGCAGGCGGAGGCTTACCTGGTGGTTCTTCCTGCTTCTTCCAGCTTTGCCTCGCTTGGTCTCTGCTCATCTTCTTAGCCTCATTCTCCAGCTTTTCGAGGATACCAAGTACCAGCGTTTTGCTTTCTCTGATTCAATTAGTCAGATATGATTCCTCATATTTCTAACTAAAAACCCTTGAGAACGAAGCACCTGGAGATTCTTTTCCATGTTGAATTATGATAAAATTTCTTGTGGTACAGTATGAGGAGAACAATCTGCAGCGCAAGCAGACCTGGGTTTAAGGTCTGGGTTTAAGGTTTAAGTCTTGACTCCACTATTCACCAGACATGAGCTAGTTTCTGAATCTAAGCACCAGTTTCCTCATAAGAAAATTTGAAATCATAATGTATAATACCAAAGATTTGTCAGGCACTTATCAGACTTCAGGTGTCTCTTTGGTATTTTATACACATCATGTCATTTGTTTCTCATAACAACCCCTTATCATAACAAGTATTATTAATACCAGCTTTATAGATAAAGATAATGATGCTGCGTGTCAGCTACTCTCAGATGCTTCTTCCAGACTCCAGGTCTGTCTTCTGAGCTCCAAACCAATATGCCCAACTACCAGTCTGACATATTGTAAACCCAATTTATTAAAAAATGAAATCTTGAGCTCTTATTCTTTCCTCAACTCAATAAATGATGACAACCAAGTTTCTCAATACTAAAACCTTGGTTATTATTGACACCTCTAATTTCTTCACCTCCCCTACTTCCCATCACAAGAAAGTCCCAGTAACTTAGCCTCTGTATTAGTCTCTTGCTACTCGAACAAATTACCACCAGTTTAGAAGGCTAAAACATCCATTCTCCCATTTCTGAAGGTCAGAAATCTGGCTACCATGTGGCTCAACTGGGTCTCAACCTAGAATCTCACAAGACTAAAAATCAAGATGTTGGTAGTGACGAATCTCCTTTTGGAGAGTTCTGGGGGTAAATCTTTTTCTGAACTCATTGAGACTGCTGGATGAGTTCAGTTTTGTTTTGTGATGGTAGGACCGAGGTTCCACTTTCCCTGCTGGTTGTCAGCTAGGGGCTGATCTTTGATGCTGGAGATTGACTGTCCCTTCCCACACCTTCCATGGAGCTCCTCCACCAACAGCAGCTCCAGTTCCCCCTCATGCTCTGACTCTCTGACTTTTCTGCTGCATCCCTCCTCTTCCAGCTGGAGAGAGTTCTCTGCTTTGAAAGGCTCATGAATAATCCAGGATACTCTTCCTGTGTTAAAACCAGCTGAGTAATAGCTGTAATTGCATCTATAAAATCCATTTTTCTATGTAATGTAACATATTGACAGGCTTTGGATTCAGGCTATGGTCCTCTTTGGGAGGACATTATTCTGCCTACTACACACAGTAAGCAAAGACATAAATACCTCTCAACACACCTTAATAGCAATGTGACACTTTGGTTAAGAGCATAGTTGATGGACCTGGACCCCCTGGGGGGTTCTACCTATTGGCTATTGCCTTGGACAAGTTACTTCTCTGAGCTTCAGTTTCTTCACCTATAAAATAGAAATAATAATGTTAAATGTACTTACCTCATAGATTCTTAGGAAGATTATATAAATAACCATGTTTAAAGTTTATAGAAAATGCTTAGTACGTAATAATATATCTATATATACTTGATATGTGTTTTGAAGGTTGCAATAGGCTAAATAATGGCCTCCAAAAAATGACTACACACTGATATCTGAAACTTGTGAATGTTATGTTAGGTGGCAAAAAGGACTTTGCATATGTAATTAAGGTTATTGGCCTTAAAATAGGGAGTATCTGAATTATCCAAGTGGTTCAATCTAATTACATGCATGATGCACACTGTTGCTTCAGTTGTGTCCAACTCTTTGCAACCCTAACCCGCCATGGACTGTAGCCTACCAGGGTCCTCAGTCCATAGGATCCTCCAGGCAAGAATATTGGAGTGGGTTGCCATGCCCTCCTCAGGGATCGACCTGACTCAGGGATCAAACACACATCTCCTGTGTCTCCTGCATTGGCAGGTGGATTCTTTACCACTAGTGCCACCTAGGAAGCCCCAGTCTAATCACATGAGCCCTTAAAAAGAGAACTGTTTCCATCAGGAAGCAGGCGAGGGTGAGAGACATGGTATTGGAAATCAGAGATGGCAAGAGTGGGAGGGACATGCCATCCCTTTGCTGGCCCTGAGATGTAGGTGTCCTTGTGCCAGGACTGGAGAGAGACCTGCAGAGAAGTTCAGGGAACCCCCTGTTGATAGCCAGCAAAGAAATGGGCCTCAGTCCTACAGCCACTAGCAACTAGAGTCTACCAACAAGCTGAATGAGCTTGGAAAGAGGTTCTTCCCAAAGCCTTCCAGTAAGGGCCCAGCTGGCCAATACCTTGAATTTGGCCTTGAGAAACCAGGAGCTGAGAAAGCAGCTGAGCCAGCTGGACTTCTGCACTGCAGAATGGTGAGAAATAAACTGGGTGTTTTGTTTCTTTTGTTTTCTAAGCCTCTATTTTGTGCTAATTTGTTACTGCAGAAATAAGAAACTAACACATATACACATTAATGTCAGTCTCCCTCATACTGTGGGTTCTGTAAGTATAGGGACTGTGTCTCTCCATCACTGAGACCTAGCACAGTTCTTGGCATATAGTAGATATTCTAAACGGATTTTGTTAGAGAAATGAAGGAATAGTGTTTACTTAACTTGCTTCATGTCATAGAGTTAGTGTTTGACCTAGGCCTTGAGCTCGTGCCATAATTCCATAAATATTATGTCATCATTTTGAACATTGCTGCTGCTGCTGCTAAGTTGCTTCAGTCGTGTCCAATTCTGTGCGACCCCATAGATGGCAGCCCACCAGGCTCCCCTATCCCTGGTATTCTCCAGGCAAGACATACAAGAGTATATATAAAGCCTCTGATACAGAGTTCAAATTGCCAACAGCTGCTGGATCATCAAAAAAGCAAGAGCGTTCCAGAAAAACATCTATTTCTGCTTTACTGACTATGCCAAAGCCTTTGACTATGTGGATCACAACAAACTGTGGAAAATTCTGAAAGAGATGGGCATACCAGACCACCTGACCTGCCTCTTGAGAAACCTGTATGCAGGTCAAGAAGCAACTGTTAGAACTGGTCATGGAACAACAGACTGGTTCCAAATAGGAAAAGGAGTACATCAAGACTGTATATTGTCACCCTGCTTATTTAACTCATATGCAGAGTACATCATGAGAAACGCTGGGCTGGAAGAAGTACAAGCTGGAATCAAGATTGCCAGGAGAAATATCAATAACCTCAGATATGACACCACCCTTATGGCAGAAAGTGAAGAGGAACTAAAAAGCCTCATGATGAAAGTGAAAGAGGAGAGTGAAAAAGTTGGCTTAAAGCTCAACATTCAGAAAACAAAGATCATGGCATCTGGTCCCATCACTTCATGGGAAATAGATGAGGAAACAGTGGAAACAGTGTCAGACTTTAATTTTGGGGCTCCAAAATCACTCCAGTACTCTTGCCTGGAAAAATCCCATGGACGGAGGAGCCTGGCAGGCTGCAGTCCAAGGGGTCACTAAGAGTCGGACAAGACTGAGTGACTTCACTTTCACTTTTCACTTTTATACATTGGAGAAGGAAATGGCAACCCATTCCAGTGTTCTTGCCTGGAGAATCCCAGGGACGGTGGAGCCTGATGGGCTGCTGTCTATGGGGTCGCACAGAGTCGGACATGACTGAAGCGACTTAGCAGCAGCAGCAGCAAAATCACTGCAGATGGTGACTGCAGCCATGAAATTAAAAGATGCTTACTCCTTGGAAGGAAAGTTATGACCAACCTAGATGGCATATTCAAAAGCAGAGACATAACTTTGCCAACAAAGGTCTGTCTAGTCAAGGCTATGGTTTTTCCAGTGGTCATGTATGGATGTGAGAGTTGGACTGTGAAGAAGGCTGAGCACCAAAGAATTTATGCTTTTGAACTGTGGTGTTGGAGAAGACTCTTAAGACTCCCTTGTACTGCAAAGAGATCCAGCCAGTCCATTCTAAAGGAGATCAGTCCTGGGTGTTCTTTGAAAGGAATGATGCTGAAGCTGAAACTCCAGTACTTTGGCCACCTCATGCGAAGAGTCGACTCATTGGAAAAGACTCTGATGCTGGGAGGGATTGGGGGCAGGAGGAGAAGGGGACAACAGAGGATGAGATGGCTGGATGGCATCACCAACTCGATGGACGTGAGTTTGACTGAACTCCAGGAGTTGGCAATGGACAGGAAGGCCTGGCGTGCTGCAATTCATGAGGTCGCAAAGAGTTGGACACGACTGAGCGACTGAGCTGAACTGAACTGATACAGAGTAGGCATTTAGTAGCTATTATATCCTCCATTTCCCTTATGTCATTCTGACCCCAGCTCAGAGTCTCCTCACTGCATTGTAGGCCAATAGTAACATCCTAATAGGTCTTATTGACACTAAACATTTTCCCTTCAAACCTATTTCCTGCCAGATTAATATTCCATAAACACATCAAGTGAGATCATGTCTTTGAAAGAAGAGGGGCACCTGTAAAGACTAGGAATTGTTACTACTATTACCATTGCTTCTACTTTCAGGGAGAAGGGAATGGCAACTCACTCCAGTATTCTTGCCTGGAGAAGCCCGTGAACAGAGGAGCCTGGCACTGTACAGTCCACGGGGTCACAAAGAGTCAGACATAACTGAGTGACTAACACTTTCACACTTTCTACTTCCATACACATAGTCTAGACTCTGAGCCATGCTTCTCCTGGCCACTTGCCCTGTCTGCTCTGCCTTATTTCTCTCTGTTCCTTGGGATGCACGCTTTGTGCAGGCTACGCCATCCTCTTTCTGTTGGAGAAGCATGCGTAACTCCCTGTTTTGCTAGGCCTTTGCTTATCCCCTCTCTGGCTTCCCTTTCTAAATATTGTCCAGGCACCAGCTTGAAAGCCCACCTCCTGCTCCACAAAGTCCTTCTTAACTATGCTATCCATATATGTATATGTCTTTGATATGACAGTCATGTGTGTTGGGCATAACCTGTGACATTTGCCCAAATTTTAATGTTTTTTTAGTTTGCTAATGTGTGTGTAAGTCTTGTCTCTTCCACTGTACTGCAGACTCCTCACAGAGCCTCCTAAGAAATAAGTTCTGGAGTCCAACAGGCTGCATTCAGATCCTGGCTATCACTTAAAAAAATTATTTTGGTAAAAATCCCATAATATAATATAATTAATATAAGACATTTTAACCATACTTAACTGTAGAGTTCAGTGGCACTAGGTATGTTCACATTGTTGAGCCATGCTCACCATCATCCATCTCTAGGATTTTTCACCTTTCTAAACTGAAATTCTGTCCCTATTAAATATTAACTCCCCAGTCCCCCTCCCTCTGGCCTCTACCACTATACTTTCTGACTCTGAATTCGATTATTCTAGGTACCTCGTGTAAGTGGAATCAGTGTTTGTCTACACCTACTGTGTATTGGAATGCATTCCAATATACATTTGATCCTGGCTATTTCTTACTAGCCATTTCACCTTGGGGGACTTCCTTCTCTAAAACTTAATTACTTCATCTATAAAGTGAAGAGAATAATTGTATACTTCATGGGGTTGTTCTGGGAAATAAAAGGAGGGAACTCATGAAAAACTCTTAAAATACTCACTGACATCTACGTACTCAACATTATCCATTGTTATTTTTTATTATTATTACCTTTACTATTATCCTATACCTTCCACAATGTTTAGTATAATGCTGAACACATAGTATGTATTGGATAAATACCCTTGACTGAATAATTATTGAAAAAATAAGCTATATTAGCTGGCTAATCTAATAGAGCAGAATTGGGAAAAGGGTTCAAAGGAGTATTGACTGAATTGAGCATTCAGTTGACAGAAACCAGGAAATAATTTGGGAGGTGATGACAGCTGCAAATTACTCCATTATATATAAATCAAACTAAATAAGGAACAGGAAAATTATAATCATTTGGTAATTTTATTTTTTGAAAAATTTAATTGATTAAATTAGTGTGTGTTGTTAGTAAAAATGAAACTCCAGTAACAGAGAAGGGAAGGTAATAGCTCCTCTCTCCTCACCCCTCAATATTCCCACTGCTCAGAAGTACCTATTGTGAAAAGTTTCATATCTGGTTTTACCTAAATTTTCCATGTGTAGTTAATTGCCTTTCGTATCCTCTTTCTCATTTTCAGAATTAGTTTAGTACAACTCCATCGTAGGAGTGTTCCAAAAATTTAATAAAGCACACAATATTTTATCCCAGATTAACCTGAGAAATCTGTGTATCACTTAATAGGCACAGAGGCAGAAGAGCAGAGATTTGTTAGAGTACTCGCAAGGTGAATTAGCAATTAAGTCTCTTTAAGGTATTAACTCTCAAATGTATGCCCTTTGCTAAATCCATTTAAATGAGTGCATTGTTCAAACAGGAAGTTGCAGAAGAAAATAAATATGTACATTTATAATCATTCATCACGAAGTCAGTTAGCTTGCCAAATTTAAAGCATGTTGTTTGGTAATCAGAAAAGCTGATGAATGACTTGAAAAACAATTCATAGAATAAGTCAATGAATAAGCAGTTACTGGAGAATGGATACCAAAAGGGTGGAGGAGGAAGTAAAGCATGGCAGCCATGGATGATGTGCAAAGTCTTTGTCCAACAGTTGCCCTCTGAGCAAGAACAGCCTGGTGATCTTCCCCCGACCTCCTCCTCCACTGGCTGTACACAATACACAGAATAAAGTGGACTTCAACAGCCTTCGTTTTCCACAAGTGTCTTCATCTCTTCCTGCCTTGCTTTACTTTCTAGACTCCTAATTTGCCTCTCAGTCTCCTATGATGATGATGATGATGACAGTCGTTTAATTGTGTATGAATAGCAGTCCAGAAACTCGCCTCTGTAAGAAATGTACCTTTGTTTTCTTTTCCTACACCTAAGCTGAATGTATATTTCCAAGTTTCCATTCTTCCAAGGTGTCTTGAAAACTCCAGGAACTCTTCCTAGGGCTGTGTCTGCAGTGTCCTCAGTGACAAGGCAATGGGGTGCAGGAGGCATGCCCCTTGGGGTTTATCATTCTTGCAATCAAGCTTCTATTCCTCTCTAGATCACAAGACCTTTGGAAACTCCTTAACCATCTGGAATTTCAAAACTCACTGGGGCTATCTCTCATCTTTAGCATTTCCAAGACACTATGGGGCACGTAGGAGACATTCTACTACACCTGCCCACCTTGGGACACCTGGGAACTCTGAGCTCTGTTAGACCCCTCAACGAGGCACAGCCTGTCCTGTGCTCAGGGGCCAGCAACACCCCATCCAGTCATTCTCATACTTGGAATCTCTGACTTCTCCTTATGGCGGGTCACTGAAGTCTTCTGCTCCTAGCTAGAGATAGTTCTCTCCTTCTGAGAGCTCATGCAATTAAAGTATAACCACTTGGATAAGCCAAGCTTATCTCCTCAACTGCATCTATAAAATCCCATTTTACATGCAAGAGAACATATTCACAAACTCTAAAGATTAAAGCATGGACATCTTTGGAGGGAATGAACTATTCAGCCTACCACAAGTTCCAAAATATATCTCAAATATTATGTTCACATCAGCCTTTACCATGTACTCAGAATTAGTTTTCCCTGATTTGGTTCTTGCTCTTTTCTAATCTCCTCCGACAGAGTGCCAGAATGATCTCTAAAGTTTGTTATTCAAGTCCTGTCACTCTATAGCTTCCACTGTTCTGACATATAAGTCCTTCATTCTCACCACAAGGACTTACGGAATCTGATTTCCTTTATCATCTCTGTGCTCTTTTTGCCTCATTCTTCAGTTTAGTCGCTCAGTCGTGTCTGACTCTTTGCTACCCCATGGACCGCAACACTCCAGGCATCCCTGTCCATCACTAACTCCCAGAGTTTACCCAAACTCATGTCCATTGAGGTGGTGATGCCATCCAACCATCTCATCCTCTGTTGTCCCCTTCTCCTCCTGTCTTCAATCTTTCCCAGCATCAGGGTCTTTTCCAATGAATCAGCTCTTCGCAGAAGGCAGCCAAAATATTGGAGTTTCAGCTTCAATATCAGTCCTTCCAATGAACCCCCAGGACAGATCTCCTTTAAGATGGACTGGTTGGATCTCCTTGCAGTCCAAGGGACTCTCAAGAGTCTTCTCCAACACCACAGTTCAAAAGCATCAGTTCTTCAGCACACAGCTTTCTTCACAGTCCAACTCTCACATCCATACATAACCACTGGAAAAACCATAGCCTTAACTAGATGGACTTTTGTTGGCAAAGTAATGTCTCTGCTTTTCAATATGCTTTCTAGGTTGGTCATAACTTTCCTTCCAAGGAGCAAGCATCTTTTAATTTCATGGATGGAATCACCATCTGCAGTGATTTTGGACCCCCCAGAAAAGTAAAGTCAGTCACTGTTTCCCCATCTATTTGCCATGAAGTGATGGGACCAGATGCCATGATCTTCATTTTCTGAATGTTGAGCTTTAAGCCAACTTTTTCACTCTCCACTTTCACTTTCATCAAGAGGCTCTTTAGTTCTTCTTCACTTTCTGCCATAAGGGTGGTGTCATCTGCATATCTGAGGTTATTGATATTTCTCCTAGCAATCTTGATTCCAGCTTGTGTTTCCTCCAGCCCATTATTTCTCATGATGTACTCTGCATATAAGTTAAATAAACAGGGTGACAATATACAGCCTTGACCTACTCCTTTTCCTATTTGGAACCAATCTGTTTTTCCATGTCCAGTTCTAACTGTTGCTTCCTGACCTGCATACAGGTTTCTCAAGAGGCAGGTAAGGTAGTCTGGTATTCCCATTTCTTGAAGAATTTTCCACAGTTTGTTGTGACCCACATAGTCAAAGGCTTTGGCATAGTCAATAAAGCAGAAATAGATGTTGTCTGGAACTCTCTTGCTTTTTCCATGATCCAGCAGATGTTCACAATTTGATCTCTGGTTCCTCTGCCTTTTCTAAAACCAGCTTGAACATCTGGAAGTTCACAGTTCATGTATTGCTGAAGCCTGGCTTGGAGAATTTTGAGCATTACTTTACTAGCGTGTGAGATGAGTGCAGTTAAGCGATAGTTTAAGCATTCTTTGATATTGCCTTTCTTTGGGATTGGAATGAAAACTGACCTTTTCCAGTCCTGTGACCACTGCTGAGTTTTCCAAATTTGCTGGCATATTGAGTGCAGCACTTTCACAGCATCATCTTTCAGGATTTGAAATAGCTCAACTGGAATTCCATCGCCTCCACCAGCTTTGTTTGTAGTGACCTGACTCACTCTACCTGGTTGCAATCACTGTGACCTACTTGGAGTCCCTCAGATATACCAGTATTTTCTCACTTGAGTCATAGCTATCCAAAACTCCCTGCCTGGGAATTTTTTCATTCAAGTGTAATTGATTTATAGTGCTATATTAGTTTCAGGTGTACAATATAGTGATCCAATATTTTTACAGATTATACACATTTAAAGTTAATATAAAATATTGGCAATATTCCCTTTAGAGCACATGCTTGTATCTTATTTATTTTATAGTGGTAGTGTGTACTTCTTGATACCCTTACCCGATCTTTGTCCTTCCTTTTACCCCTCTCCCCACTGGTAACTTCTGGTTGTTCTCGTACTACATGTGATTCTACTTTATTAGATTCATTTATTTTATTTTCTACGTTCCACATATAAGTGAAAACATACAGTGTTTGTCTTTCTCTGTCTGACTTAACTTCACGAAGCATAAATACCCTCCAGGTCCAGGTATGTTGTTGCAAATGGCAAAATTTCATTCTTTTTATGGCTGAGTAATATCCCATCACTTCATGGGAAATAGATGGAGAAACAGTGGAAACAGTGTCAGACTTTATTTTATGGACTCCAAAATCACTGCAGATGGTGACTGCAGCCATGAAATTAAAAGACGCTTACTCCTTGGGAGGAAAGTTATGACCAACCTAGATAGCATATTGAAAAGCAGAGACATTACTTTGCCAACAAAGGTTCGTCTAGTCAAGGCTATGGTTTTTCCTGTGGTCATGTATGGATGTGAGAGTTGGACTGTGAAGAAAACCGAGCGCTGAAAAATTGATGCTTTTGAACTGTGGTGTTGGAGAAGACTCTTGAGAGTCCCTTGGACTGCAAGGAGATCCAACCAGTCCATTCTAAAGGAGATCAGCCCTGGGATTTCTTTGGAAGGAATGATGCTGAAGCTGAAACTCCAGTACTTTGGCCACCTCATGCGAAGAGTTGACTCATGGGAAAAGACTGATGCTGGGAGGGATTGGGGGCAGGAGGAGAAGGGGACAACAGAGGATGAGATGACTGGATAGCATCACTGACTCGATGGATGTGGGTCTGAGTGAACTCCGAGAGTTGGTGATGGTCAGGGAGGCCTGGCGTGCTGCGATTCATGGGGTTGCAAAGAGTCGGACACGACTGAGTGACTGAACTGAACTGAACTGAACTGAATATTCCCGCATGCATATATAGCCCATCTTCTTTATCCAATCATCTTTTGTTGGACACTTAGGCTGCTTCCATGTCTTCAGTTCAGTTCAGTTCAGTTCATTTGCTCGGTCGTGTCCAACTCTTTGCGACCCCATGAACCACAGCACGCCAGGCCTCCCTGTCCATCTCCAACTCCCAGAGTCCACCCAAACCCATGTCCATTGAATCGGTGACGTCCTCCAACCATCTCATTCTCTGTTATCCCTTTCTCCTTCTGCCCTCAATCTTTCCCACCTTCCATGTCCTGGCTTTATAAATAATGCTGCTATGAACATTGGGATGCATATATCTTTTGGCATTAGTGTTTTTGTTTTGAGTATATACCCAGGAGTTGACTGCTGAATCACATGGTAGTTCTAGTTTTAATCGTTTAAAGAACCTGCATACTGTTTTTCATGGTGGTTGTACCAACTTTCATTCCTACCAACAGTGAACTAGGATTCTCTTTCCCTGCATCCTCACCAACATTTGTTACTTGTTGTCTATTTGATGATCACCTTTCTGACAGGTATGAGGTGAAATCTCATTGTGGTTTTGAACAAATATTTGTTTGCATAATGTTGAATTCAGTGTTCTTAAAATAATTTTTAGTAAATATTGTATTTTATAATATTTAGATTTACAGAAATGTTTCAAAGATAGCAGATGGAGTTCCCATATAATCCTCACTCATTTTCTGCTAGTGTTAATCCTATATTATCATGGTACTTCTGACAAAACTAAGAAACCAACATTGGTGAATTACTATTTCCTAAACTCCAGGGCAGTATTTGAATTTTACCAGATTTCCCACTAATGTTCTTTTTCTGTCTGAGGATCCAACCCAAGATTACCACATTGTTTTTAGATGCTGCTGGGTTATAATCTCATCTTTTCCATTTAGAAAGCTATTAATAACTATAGCAGACAACCTATTTCTCCATTTTGTAAGCTGCAGTTTATAGCAATTTCTACATGTTGCTATTAATAGAATTTCTGTTTGAAAAAAGATGCATTCAAGATTGGTTTTTGTCTGAAGTTTTGCAAATATTCTACAAGTGAACTGATTATTTTGGTGGTAGAAAGACAAAGAACATCAAGACATTTTCAGTGCATGGCAGTAATATGGGTTTAGGGGTTTTTATTTTCTGATTTAGCCTGGCTTCTAACTCACTCACATTCTTCCTAAATCAACACTACCATTGGAGCAGATTCATATGTTTTCAGGCTAGGGTTAGTGAAAGAAAAAAACATAGCTAAATTTTTGTTATTATTATTATGGTTATATGTTATATTTCCTTAAAAGTAAGTAACATTTTAAATAAAACTGATCAGTCATGTCATTCTCAATTATATTAATATTTCCAGAATATTTCTTAGAAAATTTCCACTAAATTTTTTCTAATGAGAGAATTTTTTGAAGTCTTCAGCTTTAAAGTTAAAAATTCAAATAAATTTTGAATTCTATTCCATGGATATTTGCATTTGTTTTAATGTAAAATTGATCTTTTAAATTATTCACTAACAAGTCAAAACTGAGTGCTGTTTATCCTGTGCCTTCATAAACCTCCTTTTACACTGATGATCGGGATACCGAGGTCCCTGTTTGACAAACAGAGCCAGCTGATGAAAGTCCATGCTACTCAGTCAATCAGTTCAGTCACTTAGTCATCTCCAACTCTGCGACCCCATGGACTGCAGCACACCAGGCCTCCCTGTCCATCACCAACTTCCGGAGTTTACCCAAACTCATGTCCACTGAGTCGGTGATGCCATTCAACCACCTCATCCTCTGTTGTCCCCCTCTCATCCCGCCTTTAGTCTTTCCCAGAATCAGGGTCTTTTTCAAATAAGTCAGTTCTCCACATCAGGTGGCCAGAGTATTAGAGCTTCAGCTTCAGCATCAGTTCTTCCAATGAATATTCAGAACTGATTTCTTTTAGGATGGACTGGTTGGATCTCCTTGCAGTCCAAGGGACTCTCAAGAGTCTTCTCCAACATCACAGTTCAAAAGCATCTATTCTTCAGTGCTCAGCTTTCTTTATAGTCCAACTCTCACATCCACACATGACTACTGGAAAAACCATAGCCTTGACTAGATGGACCTTTGTTGGCAAAGTAATAATATGCTATCTAGTTTGGTCATAGCTTTTCTTCCAAGGAGCAAGTGTCTTTTAATTTCATGGCTGTAGTCACCATCTGCAGTGTGTTTGGGGACC
Source organism: Bos grunniens (assembly GCF_055505025.1). NCBI lineage: Eukaryota > Metazoa > Chordata > Mammalia > Artiodactyla > Bovidae > Bos > Bos grunniens. The sequence continues at coordinate 43,939,145 of NC_141193.1, read as the reverse complement.
ATCCTAGACAAAGTGTTTCCTATTGTGACATCAAATAGCCTCTTCAGTCAAATCTTCCTACACATGTGCATGCTCAGCTGGTAAGTCATATCTGATTCCTTGTGACTCTTTGGACTCCAGACCCTTTGGACTCCAGACTCCAGATCCTTTGGACCCTCCAGACACCTCAGCCCATGCGAATTTTCAGGCAAGAATACTGGAGTAGGTTGCCATTTCCTCTTCCACGGGATCTTCCCAACCCAGGAACTGAGCCTGAGTCTCCTGCCCTGTAGGCAAATTCTTTACCACTGAGCCACAGGGAAGCCCAAATCTTCCTACACATACCATGATTTCCATGCAAGAAAAAAACATTTGTCTCAAGTCCAGGCCTTAAGTTGTCATGCTTCTGGACTATTTAATAAATGGTTCCTTCTATTTTAGGTGTCCTCCCTTCTTGTCTTCATTAAACAATTCCTCTGTGTCCTGACTTCGGTCAGGGAGACGAGACTGGGCAGCTGGGTCTGTTTGAGACCAACATGTAGAGAGCTTTTTACCATGTGGTCATGATTTTTAAACTTCTAACACTGCCACATATTAGCCAAATGACCTTGAGCAAAACCTCACTAAGCTTTCATCTCCAACTATGTAAATTTGAGATATATTAACAGTAGCTGATTTTCAGATTGATTATGAAAATTAAATAGTATGATGCAAGTAAAGCATTTAGTTAATTGTCTGACCAATAGTAAGAACTCGATTATTTTATTATTTCCTGTGTTTTAAGGTCCAGTTCAAGTGTCACTTCTTTTATGGAGACTTCCTTTCATTTCCATGGAGAATTTGTGATTTTTACTTTGGGTTTCCTTGCATTTTTTTTATTTGAAAAAATATAGAAGTTAAAATCATGGGAAAATCATCATATGTTTTTAAATGATAAGATTACGAAATAGCAGGCGCAGCACGTATGTGAGATAACCATGTTAACAGTGGAGTATTTTCTTTTGGCACTTCTGTATTTTCCAAATTTTATACAGTGAACATGTATTAATTTTATAACCTGAAATAAACAGTGTTATATTGTTCTAACCACATTGCATTTATTTTATAAAAGTCGTATATGCATATAATCTACTTTCCTGCCACTCCTTATGTACCAAACACTGATCCCCAAAGGATACAATTTTCAAATCTTTCCATTCTTCCTCCCATTATATACCTTCATATTTATTAATAATATGCATATATTAACCCTCGGATTTACCATTTTAAAGATCTATTGGTTTTTTACTGTGAAGATAAAAACCACAATCCAATTCTCAATATTTCTCTCCACCTTACCAGTATAGATATATCACAGAGTTTTTCATTAAAGCATTGTACAGATGATTATTATAGCTATGTAAGTATAACTCATCAGTTCAGTTCAGTTTAGTCACTCAGTCGTGTCTGACTCTTTGCGACCCCATGAATCACAGCACGGCAGGCCTCCCTGTCCATCACCAACTCCCGGAGTTCACCCAGACTCACATCCATCGAGTCAGTGATGCCATCCAGCCATCTCATCCTCTGTCGTTCCCTTCTCCTCCTGCCCCCAATCCCTCCCAGCATCAGAGTCTTTTCCAATGAGTTGACTCTTCACATAAGGTGGCCAAAGTACTGGAGTTTCAGCTTTAGCATCATTCCTTCCAAAGAAATCCAAGGGCTGATCTACTTCGAATGGACTGGTTGGATCTCCTTGCAGTCCAAGGGACTCTCAAGAGTCTTCTCCAACACCACAGTTCAAAAGCATCAATTCTTCGGCGCTCAGCCTTCTTCACAGTCCAACTCTCACATCCATACATGACCACAGGAAAAACCATAGCCTTGACTAGACAGACCTTTGTTGGCAAAGTAATGTCTCTGCTTTTGAATATGCTATCTAGGTTGGTCATAACTTTCCTTCCAAGGAGAAAGCATCTTTTAATTTCATGGCTGCAATCACCATCTGAAATGATTTTGGAGCCCCCCAAAATAAAGTCTGACACTGTTTCCACAGATTCCCCATCTATTTCCCATGAAGTGATGGGACCAGATGCCATGATCTTTGTTTTCTGAATGTTGAGCTTTAAGCCAACTTTTTCACTCTCCACTTTCACTTTCATCAAGAGGCTTTTTAGTTCCTCTTCACTTTCTGCCGTAAGGGTGGTGTCATCTGCATATCTGAGGTGATTGATATTTCTCCCGGCAATCTTGATTCCAGCTTGTGCTTCTTCCAGTCCAGCGTTTCTCATGATGTGCTCTGCATAGAAGTTAAATAAGCAGGGTGACAATATAACTCATAGCTAAACTAAATAGTTTTTTTTTTTTTTATATCTTTTGGTTCCCTGAAATTAGTAATTGTTTCATGATTTGTTTGTTTAAAGATGATATACCTATTATTGTTTCTTCCCAAACTCCCATGAGCCATTACTTCTCAATAGTAAAGGCATCCAATAGTGGCTCTCTCTTTTTTTTAAAGATGTCTTTCCCTGACCTTTGCCCCTAGCCTTACACAGGGCTATTCTCTTTATTCCCTTTCAGTAAAGGACTGAATTGTGTCCCACTAAAATCCATCCAAAATCACTGCAGATGGTGATTGCAGCCATGAAATTAAAAGATGCTTACTCCTTGGAAGGAAAGTTATGACCAACATAGACAGTGTATTAAAAAGGAGAGAAATTACTTTGTCAACAAAGGTCCGTTTAGTCAAGGCTATGGTTTTTCCAGTAGTCATGTATGGATGTGAGAGTTGGACTATAAAGAAAGCTGGACACCAAAGAATCGATGCTTTGAACTGTGGAGAAGACTCTTGAGAGTCCCTTGGACTACAAGGAGATACAACCAGTCCATCCTAAAGGAGATCAGTCCTGGGTATTCATTGGAAAGACTGATGTTGAAGCTGAAACTCCATATTTTGGCCACCTGATGTAAAGAGCTGACTCATTTGAAAAGACCCTTGTGCTGGGAAACATTGAAGGCAAGAGGAGAAGGAGACAACAGAGGATGAGATGGTTAGATGACATCGCGGACTTAATGGACATGAGTTTGGGTAAACTCTGGGAGTTGCTGATGGATAGGAAGGCCTGGCATGCTGTGGTTCATGGGGTCTCAAAGAGCTGGACACGACTGAGCGACTGAAGTGAAGTGAACTGAACTGAAAATCCATCTGAAGCCCTAACCCTAAGTGACTCTGAATTTGATTATATTTGGAGATAGGTCCTTGATTTCTTCTTTGTTCAGTAGCATGTTGTTTAATCTCCACATATTTGTGAACTTTCCAATTTTTACATGTAGTTAATTTCTGGTTTTATACCATTGTGATTGGAAAAGGTGCTTGATATGATTTTAGTCCTCTGATATTTATTAAGACTTGTTTTGTGACCCAACATATAATCTATCCTGGAAAACGCTGTTGCTTTTATTAGGTTTATTTTTTAAAATCTTAACTGGAATACAGTTGCTTTAAAATGTATTAGTTTCTGCTGTAAAGTCAATCATTACACATTTACATATAACCATTCTTTAGACTTCCTTCCCATTTAGGTCACCACAGATCACTGAGAAGGCTCCCTGTGCCAAACAGTAGGTTCTCATTAGTTATCTGATTATACATAGTGGTGTATATATGTCAGTCTCCTGTTCCTTTTGTACAGAATGTTCTGTATATATCTGGTATAACATGTTGTTTAGGCTGGCTAATATTTCCTTATTTATTTTGTTGCATTAACTATCCATTGATGTAAACAGGGTCTAAAAACCTCCTACTATTATTATTGCTGTCAGTTTCTCCCTTTAGGTCTTTTAATGTTTGCTCTGTATCTTTAGATGCTCCTATGTGTAGATATTTACATAAATATTTACAAACATTATATCCTTTTGTTGAATGGATATCTTTATCATTATGTAACACTCATCGTTGTCTCTCCTTGTTCGAGTCTTTGTTTTAAAGTTTATTTTCTGATATAAGTATACCGACTCCAACTTTCTTTTGGTTTCCTTTTGCATTGAATACTTTTTTCATCTTTTCATTGTCAGTCTGTGTAATTTAAAACAAGTCTCTCATATGCACACATAGATGGGTCTTGCTTTTCACCTATTCAGCCATTCAGTGTCTTTTGATTGGAGAATTTAGTCCATTTCAATTTAGAGTAATTATTGACAGGTATATTGATAGGAGTTTTCCTGGTGGCTCAGCAGTAAAGAATCCCCCTGCAGTGCAGGAGCTGCAGGTTCAATCCCTGAGTCGAGAAGATCCCCTGGAGAAGGAACTGGCAACCCACTCCAGTATTCTTGTCTGGAGAATCCTATGGACAGAGGAATCTGGCGTGCTAAAGTCCATGGGGTTGCAAAGTGTCAGACACAGCTTAAGTGACTTAGCACACACACATGCATATTTGTATTACCATTTTATTAACGGTTTATGGGCTGTTTTTCAATCCTTTCTGTTCCTTTCTTCTCTTACTGTCTTACTTTTTGGTTTGATGACTTTCTTTCAGTTCAGTTCAGTCGCTCAGTCGTGTCCGACTCTTTGCGACCCCATGAACTGTAGCACACCAGGCCTCCCTGTCCATCACCAACTCTCAGGGTTTACCTAAACTCATGTCCATTGAGTCCATGATGCCATCTAACCATATCATCCTCTGTCATCCCCTTCTCCTCCTGCCCTCCATCTTTCCCAGCATGAGGGTCTTTTCAAATGAGTCAGCTCTTCGCATCAGGTGGCCAAAGTTTTGGAGTTTCAGTTTCAACATCAGTCCTTCCAATGAACACTCAGGACTGATCTCCTTCAGAATGGACTGTTTGGATCTCCTTGCAGTCCAAGGGACTCTCAAGAGTCTTCTCCAACACCACGGTTGAAAAGCATCATGACTTTCTTTAGTGAAATGCTTATATTCCTCTATCTTTGTCTTTTGTGTATATATTATAGGATTTTGCTTTGTGATTATCATGAGAGTTATACATAACATGTACTGGAAAATTCTCAGCCAAAATTCATTTCATTGTTACTTATGCCCTTCCTTTTTTCTCCTCTGGGAACCCTAAGAAATGTTGGATTCTTTTCAATATCTGTGCCTCTTTGCTTCTCTTTTATATATTACATGCAATCGCTCCATGTTGGTTTGAGATGATTTCTCAGATCCATCTTTTACTTTACTAATTCCTTATTCTTCTCTCTAACATGGTGCTAAATCCACTTATTCTTTTTGAACTATTTTCAATCTGGTCTTTGATTCTAGTTCCTTTTTTCTGTATACATAATTTCAAGCTTGTATTTTATTTCTTTTAACAGTTATAATCTGTATCTGATTATTTAATTATCTGACTTTATAAGAATGTGTTAGCCGTCTGTTTAATACTGGTTCTTATTTATGGTAGCTTGTTTCCTTGTGGATTTAGTTTGCTGGGTTTTTTATCTTATTTTTTCATGTACTTTTTTTCCTTAGACTTTCATACATGGGAATTATTTGAGGCCTGGTATAAAGATGAATACTACAGTGAGGATTTCTTTGCCTTGCTTTTGCCAATTGTTGCCAATACAGGACCACTCTAATTTAAATGTGTGACCAGGTTTCAACACAATTAATCTTTCATTCACCGAAAGTGATTTTATTGGGTTTTTTTGGTTCTAATCTATCTCCATTCTGGAGAGGTTCTTCTACTCTCAAAGTCCTAGCTTTCACAGAGGAATCTCCTAGCTTTCAGTTTTGGCTGGCTCTAAGACTTTGTTTCCATCTCTTTCATTCATGTGTTTCATCTCATGCGTCCCTGAGAGCCCACACTAAGGTTCATGTAGTTTGGCATCTGTCTTTAGAGTGCGTTCATCTGCCAAGCCCTTGTTAGCTGTTCTTTGAATTGCTATTCTTTATCAGTGCCTGACCTAGACTGCCTTACTTTCCTGGTAGCTTATTAGTGCTTCAAATCTATTTTTAATATATCATCTGGTACTTTTAGGATATTTCAACATGAAGGAGTGATCCAGGAAACTCACCTTCTGTCTTACTAAAAGAATAGCCTTGCAGCTTCTCATAGTACAACATGTATGGATTAAAATAAATGTATTGAATGTATTTGAGTTTCTTTCTTCTCTGCCAGAATTGTAGCCTCTCAAAGACAAAGACTGTTTGTTCATTTCAGTGCCTGGCTTATAATAGGGACTCAATACATATTGAATAAATGAGTGTCAGTCAATTCTACATAAAATCACATTTTCTTGTTCCTTATTGATTACTTATAAATCTAATTTGTGGGCTTATAATTAGGACCAGGCAAAGAAATCCCAATTTGAAATTTTATTAACTGATGATAGAACATCTGGCACTTTTTGAGTTTTTTTGTTCCCTTTTTTTGTGGCATGACTTCCCGGAGAAGTGGATTATTAATGTAATTTTTAAATTCAGTGTATTATCTCAATATAATCTATAAAAAATACAAACTAGTTTCCCTCCCAATATAAAAATAAAACAAAAAAATCCTGTTATATAACATTGGCTTTTTAATTGTCTCAATTTTGAGGGGCCTGTTGCTATGGATATCTCCCCACACTATCTGCAGATATGAATCACATACTGGGCAGCGCTACATCTGCAGGGCTGCAGTGCACCATATGGCAAATTTACTGCAGCCAAAGGAAGCAAGTAAAAACTCTTTCCACAGATGGATTCCACACTTCCAAGGTTGAGGCAACTGTTCAGTAGGCTACATTGCCTGTTTCTGGACAATACCAAAGCTCAGAAAAGCATTTGTCCTGAAAGACTGAATACCCAGGTACTGAGCTGGCACTTGGAACGTGTAGGGGGAAAAGGGGCTGCTGAGAGAACAGCTGTAGTAGAAAACCTCAAACTTGAATCAGTAAACACTGCATCTCATCACATTGACTGGTCTTCATCTGAAACCAGTTTATCATTAGTGTTTATAGAATGCTATTGGTTTGTAGATCTGTAGTTCTCAGAAATCATCTCAATGTTTGTTTATAATAATTGTTTAACAGATGAAAATTGGATGGATGGATGGATGATAGAGTTGGGAAGCTAATTCCTAAGGTATCTAGAGGTACCATCAATGTGAACAGATGATGAAAACCATTTGTTGATCACCACACCTGCTAGACTTTTATCAATCATTTTACATAAATTATTTGATTTTCATTTTCCAACCTTTCTACAAAGATAGATATCATTTCCATTTGTCCTCAAAAAACACTGAAGATAAAAGATTAATTTGTCACTTACAGCAGTAAATGTGATGTGAAGCTTAGGTTTCACTGCAATTCTATCTGACCTCAAAGCTTAGTCTCTTCTTAGTATGTGACATGCTCTCTTTGAGAGATGTATACATAAGTCAAAGGTCAATACTATGCTTTAGTGTCAGACTGCCTGGGTCCAAATGTCAGTTCCATCTTCTACTGTCTATGTGACTTCAGGCTATTTATTTAACTCTGATGGCTCAGTGGTAAAGAATCCGTCTGCCAATGCAGGAGACACGGATTTGATCCCTGGGTGGGGAAGATCCCCTGGAGAATGAAATGGCAACCCACTCCAGTATTCTTGCCTGGGAAATCCCATGGATAGAGGAGCCTGGCGGGCTACCGTCCAGGGGTTGCAAAGAGTCAGACATGACTTAGTGACTAAACAACAACAGCAACTTATCTTCAGTTTTCTCTCTGTAAATGGAGATAATGAAGTTACTTACCTATGAAGATTCTTCTATTTTATTTTTATTTAATTTAAACTTTTTATTTTCTATTGGGGTATAGCTGATTAACAGCATTGTGATAGTTTTTAGGTGAAACAGTGAAGGGACTCAGCCATAGGTATACATGTATCCATTCTTCCCCAAACTCCCTTCCCATCCAGGCTGCCACACAACATTGAACAGTGTCCATGTGCCATGTCCTTGTTTATTATCCATTTTAAATGTAACTGTTTGTACATGTCCATTCCAAACTCCCTATCTGTCTCTTCCCCCCAACCCCTTACCCCACCCCCTGGCAAACAGAAGTTCGTTCTCTTAAGTCTGTGAGTCTCTTTCTGTTTTGTAGTTAAGTTTATTTGTATCATTTCTTTTTAGATTCCATATATAAGGGATGTCTGATAGTTCTCCTTCTCTGACTTATTTCACTCAGTATGACAATCTCTAGGTCCATTCATGTTGCTGCAAACGGTATTATTTTGTTCTTTTTAATGGCTGAGTGTTGTTCCTTGTATATATGTACCACATCTTCTTTGTCCCTTCCTCTGTCATGGACAATTAGCTTGTTTCCATGTCTTGGCTACTGTAAACAGTGCTGCAGTGAACATTAGGGTGCGTGCATCTCAGGATTCTTGAGAGGATCAAATGACCTATATTGCTCAGCTTTCAGTAAGTGTGAATTGATATCATTGTGCATATTCGTTTGATTAAAAATATGACATACTAGTTTTGTATATTAAAGGATGAATATTTTTTCCCTTTTAGGGCATCTTGCTTACTAGGGTGGTAATTCTCACACTGTGGTTCCAGGCTGCCAGTATTACCACAGCTAAGGACATGTTAGAAAAGCAAATTATCAAGCCTTACCTTGAGTATTAGTGAATAAGAAATTCTAGAGATGCAGCCCAGCCTAATCTGTTTCAACAAGCCTCCAGTGAGTGTGATGTACACAAAAATTTGGAGACGTTGCTGTTTAGTCGTTCAGTCGTGTCTGACTCTTTTGCAACCTCCTGGACTGTAGTCCGCCAGGCTCCTCTGTCCGTGGGATTTCCCAGGCAAGAATACTGGAATGGGTTGCCATTTCCTTCTCCAGGGGATTTTCCTGACTGAGGGATCGGATCAAACCTGCATCTCCTACATTGTCAGGCAGATTCTTTACCACTGGGCCACAAGGGAAGCCCTTGAGAGACACTAGTGTTAGAGAAAAAAATGTTGCCTTTCCCAATTTTGCCCAAGGCTACTCTGCCCAAAAGAAGATTTTGGATCTAATCCTGAGACACTGATTTTTCTAGAATCAACTCCCACAGCTCCAAAAGGATGCTGCAATCACCTTGTTCTATGAGCCCATCTGATCACTAAGATTCTTGATTAATAGTTAATCATTTTGTCTTTACAGCATTTGAAACTATCAATTATTTTATAATGGTTTCTTCTTGTGTGGAATGAGATGTAACACTGTGATTATCACAGTCATTAGAAGACACCGCTAGAATTTCTCCACAGTTGAAGCAGGCAGAACATTTGAGTTGCCCCAAAAAGCAAGCTGATTTCTACTTCTCCATAAAAAGTGAATATTTGATTAATTTTTCTAACTGGTGATTATTTGACTCAACCTTGTAAGGCTTTTCTATTTAAGTTTCACATTGTTTGTTAAGTTTCATGAGTAGAAAGTGACCTATGGCGAACTTTAAGATTAAACCTGATTCAGTGCAGGAACAAAACTCTATAGAATGTATTTGAGCTTTAAGTAAGATTAATTTAACATCATTCTCAAAACTGAAAATGAAACTACTAATTTAGAAAAGTCAAAAGAGAAGAAATTTTTAACAAATGAGAATACTTAAATGATTTAAATGTTTCAGCCTCCATAATTTTTTAAAGTCATCTAACTTCTGAAATATCTCATAAGTGAAGGATCTGCCTGCAATACAGGAGATGCCAAAGATAAGGGTTCAATGCCTAGGTTGGGAAGATCCCCTGGAGTAGGAAATGGCAACCCACTCCAGAATTCTTGCCGAAAAATTTCATGCACAGAGGAGCCTGGCAAGCTACAGTCCAAGGAGTCGCAAAGAGATGGCGTGTATGAAAGTGAGAGTTGGTCTGTGAAGAAGGCTGAGCACAGAAGAATTGATGCTTTTGAACTGTGGTGTTGGAGAAGACTCTTGAGAGTCCCTTGGACTGCAAGGAGATCCAACCAGTCCATTCTGAAAGAGATCAGCCCTGGGATTTCTTTGGAAAAAATGATGCTAAAGCTGAAACTCCAGTACTTTGGCCACCTCATGCGAAGAGTTGACTCATTGGAAAAGATTCTGATGCTGGGAGGGATTGGGGGCAGGAGGAGAGGGGGACAACAGAGGATGAGATGGCTGGATGGCATCACCAACTCATTGGACGTGAGTCTGAGTGAACTCCAGGAGTTGGTGATGGACAGGGAGGCCTGGCATGCTGCAATTCATGGGGTCACAAAGAGTCGGACACGACTGAGTGACTGAACTGAACTGAACTGAGCAACTGGGCAAAACTTTCCTAAGTCTCTTTCCTTAATCTATAAGACTGAAGGATTATTTAAATTGATTTTTCTTCTTTTTTATAGCCATGAGTAAAGAATAGTGCAATGGATACATTGAAAACTATTATTTACAGTGAGGAACAGAATGTTTGATTCCTTTGGGAGTCTTATGAAGTAGATCCTGTTCTAACTAGGTAAAGATTTTGATCAAGGTCCTTTGAGATTTCCACAAAAACTATCAATTTGTTAAACTTGATAGCAGTTCCTAGCACTGCTACATCTAGTAGTTATATAGAAACTCTTAATTTGAGCAGATGGAAAAATCCCAATTAGGTTAAGGGTGTTAAATATCTGGCCTGCTGACCCCAAATATCTTCATCTGATTTATTATTATTGCCCGCCTCATAAAGTTTTTAAAGGCCTGCATGATGTTATAAATGATAATAAACCTGATGCTTAACTCATGGAGGGAAGGAGCTCCATTCCCTGCTGCTATTGCTCTAACATAGTGGTTTCTAAATTTTACCATGTCTCAGAGTCACTGGTGATGCTTGTTTAAAACTATGGATTCTCAGATGTCATCTCAGATAAGGTGGAGCCATCAAATCTGCATCTTTAACAAGCTTCCTAGATATTTAGAATACAGCTTAACTTTTATGTAGTAAAGTTTTCCTAAGAAACAAGTGCAATAGAAATATATATATATAAAAATATATATATATAAAGTCTATATAAATATAAATATATATATATATATATATATATATATATATATATATATAGACTTCCCTGGTGGCTCAGACAATGAAGAATCTGCCTGCAATGTAGGAGACCTTCCCTCAGTCAGGAAGATCCCCTGGATAAGAGAATGGCCACCCACTCCAGGATTCTTTCCTGGAGAATTCCATGGACTGAGAAGCCTGGTGAGCTATATCCATGGGGTCGCAAAGAGTCAGACATGACTGAACAGCTTTCACTTCACTTCATGTATATATATGAAAAGAGAGAGGGAGAGATTGATTTATTTTAGGGAATTGTTTCATGTGTTTATTGGAACTGTCATGATTGAAACCTGCAGGACACACTGGCAGACTGGAAATTCAGACAAGAATTGATGCTACCATGTTGAGTCTGGATTATGCAAGCAGCAGGCTAGAAATTCAGGGAAGATTTCTATGATATATTAGGAGAATTCCTCCTTCTCTGGGAAACCTATCTTTGTCCTTAAGTCATTTAACTGATTAGATGAGGCCCACCTACATTATAGAGAATGATTTGCTTACTCCGTTTACTGATTTAAATGTTAGTCACATTTTAAAAATACCTTCACATCAGCATCTGGACTAGTTTTTGGCCAAACAGCTGGACACTATAGGTTATCCAAGTTGACACATGACATTAAACATCACAGTATGAGATCCCACTTCAAGAAAAATTTATATCCTATGAGAAAGTAGAGATGTAACTGAGGCTTCAATCTTTAGACTGAGAAAGAAACACTAATGAAAAGCTTGAAAAATCCGCCATAGTTGACAGTTGTAGGTCGCAGGAAAGCTGCCAGTGGTAGATGGTGAAGGAATGATAAGCCTAGATCAGGCTTGGAAGAGGTAGAAAGGTTTATAATTTTTTTAGGCATAAATATCAAGATCAATGTTATAATCTTCTGAAGGTTAAACATTATTCAACTCTCATTCTCAAAAGCTAAATGCAACTCAAGAGCCCTAGAAGATGAAGAGGGTGTGAGAAGAATAAGTGATTGATTTAAAGAGTGAAACAAGCACTCTTTTTGCTTATTTCAACACTGGGAGCTGAAATAAGCAAAAAGAAAGTGAAAGTCACTTAGTCGTGTCCGACTTTTTGTGAGCTGTGGATTATACAGTCTGTGGAATTCTCCAGGCCAGTATACTGGAGTGGGTAGCCTTTCCCTTCTCCAGGGGATCTTCCCAACCCAGGAATCAAACCCAGGTCTCCCCCATTGCAGGCAGATTCTTTACCAGCTGAGCCACAAGGGAAGCCCAAAATAAGCAAAGATATTAATATTTACCTTTAATGTTCTATATATTTCTGCTCTTTGTGAGTAAAAGCTAATGAACACAAGGGGGAAAGCCAACACAGAAGCGAATTCTAGTTCCCAGTTGCTGCCCAGGGACTGGAACCAAGATTAATGGGTCAGTTGTGGAGAAGAAGAAGCCAAAAGTAACATTTGCAAGCTGATATCATTTCAGAAACATGCTCTGCATCATATACATTATCTTATTTAGTTCAAACAGCTTCTTACAGGTTTTTACAGATGAGAAACTTGAATTTCAAATGCTTTAGGTAAATTACCTAAAGTCATACGACATTTTAGTAGTAGATTCACAGTTCAGATCCAGGTCTCTCTGACTGGAAAACTCGTTCTCTCTCTGCTTCATCGTTCTGCCTCTGGAAAAGAGGAAGGGAAGAGAAGTCATGAGGGAAGGTGCTGTGTCGAATTTGCCCAGTCTGCTGCTGTCCACAGGGGGCCTCTCAATTCTGAATCCCGCCTTCCTGGGCGTGCCTGATTCTCATAGACTAGTAGACTCGCTCAGCCTCATTGCCCCAGCTTCTTGTGAATAGGTGGGAATATCCAAGGAAGCCTAGGGCCTGGGATCTTGGGAGCCAAGATTTGGTGTGGGGAAACAGCAAGGCTGGCCTGTGAGCTGCAGAGCTTGAAGGCAAACGTGTCTGAAAGTCAGTCCTCATGTCAGGAGATCTAGGTATCAATTGAACCGAGGTGTCAACCCAATGGAGTGAGGAGGCACCCATGTGTGAGGCTGCAGGAAGGAAAAGAGGCTTGCCAAGCCAGAGCAAGACAGAGGAGAGAGTGCATTCTCTTATTGATAAGGTTCCTAAGATAGTGAAAATTCACTAAATAGAATCATACAGGCCCAGTACTTAAGGTATTGGCTCCCTTGTCACTTACAAGCTGGCTGATCTTTGGTAAGACTGTTTCTTCATGTGTACAGTGGACTTAAGGTTGAATGAACTAATGCATATAAAATATCTAACCTTGTATTCATAAGTGCTCACTAAAATTGCCTCTCTTTTTGTTAATTATTGTCAACCTTATTGAGAAGGGGCTTCCTAGGTGGCTCAGTAGCAAAGAATCTACTTGCAGTACAGGAGACATAGGTTTCATCCCTGGGTCAGGAAGATCTCCTGGAGGAGGAAATGGCAGCCTGCTCCAGTTTTTTGCCTGGAAGACTCCATGGACGGAGGAACCTGGTGGGCTACAGTCCGTGGCGTCACAAAGAGTCGGAGACGATCGTGTGACTGGGCACAGACGCACTGGTTGAGAAGACAGCTGTAAGGGGGTTGATGTGGTTAATGCTGTGTGAGCCACAGCTGGCACCACATTCTCCCAGAGGATTCTGGGAAGTATCTTCTTGTCCCCTCTCACTGGGATGCTGAAAGCTCAGCTTCTCTGCACACTGGTGCCTAGTTGAATCTCAAAGAGCTTTGGGCGAAGTAGGAAAGAGGAGCTTTATTGCTTTGCCAGGCATAGGGAGCCACAGTGGGCTGGTGCCCACGAAACCGTGTGTCCCAATTTGGCTAAAACAGTAGGAAGTTTTATTGTAATTGATCAAAGAGGGCATGGTCAGCTCGTGGGTGTTCCTTTGATGGGTTAGTGATGAGGTCCATAGGAGTGAGCATCATCAGTCTTCAGGTCCAGCTGGTCTGGGGTCTGCATGCCTGTGGGCAGCGTACCATCGTTAATCACTACCTTCTCTCACCTGGAAGTGGCTTTAGTGTCTGCAGAATAAGTCAAAGATACTGTTGTGTGATGAGATGGTTGGATGGCATCATCGACTCAGTGGACATGAGTCTGAGCAAACTCTGGGAGACTGTGAAGGACAGAGGAAGCCTGGCGTGCTGCAGTGCATGGGGTCGCAAAGAGTAGGACACCACTGAGCGACTAGACAACACCATTAATTGTGTATATCTGTTGATGGCAAAACAAGACCTTGTCCCAAGGTTGCTCTTGATTGCTGTTTCTCCATGGTCTCACATTCCTTCCCTTCCCTAATTAACAACAGCTTGAATCTGCCCATTGAAACTCAGGGAAGGTCATGGAGGCTGGATAAAGACTGTCTCCTATAATCAGTGAAATGGGGACACAGAACAGCCTTGTGCCCAGGAGCCCCACCAGGCCCTGCACAATATCATTTATGTTGGAAACAATAAGACCACAGAGAGTCCATGACAGGGCTGTCACAGGTCCCCAGGTGGGGCACAGGGCTATTGCTACTGTTTGCGGAGTTTATAGAGCTAAATGGACGTACTAGCAGATATATCCTGAAGGAGAACTATGATAGAAGAAATGCAAATTTATCTTCCATCAGAGGAGTTAAAAAGAAGAATCAAGGCTTACAGTCAAAACCAGGAAACTTACAGTCAAAAGCAGGAAACTTGAGGAACCAGGAGAGCTGAGAGTGGCAAGAACAGAGCATATTCAGGACTCAGCTAAAGGGGTTGCGCAAGACAGAGTGTGGACACTGACTGTGGCAGAGGGTTTGTTTAGATGTAGACAAGCCCGATCACCTGAAAGAACTAGATTAGGAGGGACAGAAAGGGGAAACTGTTCAAATCTAGCGTGACCTCCTGAGAGCACTGTGTTCTTCCGGAATCCTGAGCCTGAATGCACGTGTTAGATCTTGCTCTACCACAGAAGATTCCCCAGTCCTGCAAGTGGAGAGGATTGGTCTTTGGCAACCACAGCCCTCTATTCCAGCTCTTAGGAGACTTTCTTCCCAGGAGGGCAAGCTTGTGCAGGTGCTCCTCTACCCAAAGTGCTTTCATAGCCCAGGCAGATGAACTAAGAGCTCTTTATCTGATTTTCTCCCCTACTTCCCCCTCTTGCTTACTTGCCTCCTGGAAAGGGAGAAAAAAGAGTCTTAACCTTGGATGAGTCTTAATCTTGATTTCAGCCTTAAGACTGGCACAGGTTTCCATCAACACACTGTGCTGCCTTAATGCTCAGGTGGATTTTAAAAAGAGCTTAGGAATCACCTTCCTCCTCATATCCTACCAAAATTTATCATTTGAAATAAATTCCTCTGAGGTTTCTCAAGTGGTCATTTTGCTGTTTTTATTGGACTGAAGGACAGGAAATACTATCTGCATTTTCTTAAAATTAGGGTACCTCATAGAAGCATCCTTTTTATTTCCTCTAGCTCCTATTACATTTCTAATGTGAGATGGAAAAAGAACTATGGTTTTGGCAGTGGGTGATAAGAAGCACTGGCTCAAAAAAAAGAAAAAAAGAAGCACTGGCTCTTTTTCATAAAAGTGGACATTTTTCTATAAAATAATCTTGCTCATTGTCAGAGAATTTCTTTAGAAGATAGACTTTAAATTTGTTTCTCATCCGTGGGGGTGTGGGGGAGGGGAGGAGAATCAGTTTTTCAGTATTTGTATTCAACAGGAGAATTTAGAATCTATGATTGGCTATATTTCTCTAATTTGTAAAGGATTAATTCACTGCTGACCTAAATTCTTTCACAGTAGCAAATCGAAAATTGTTTCCAAGCAACCCGAAATTGCTGACACGAGGATTCAGTCTTTCAGCATTTTTCATAAAAGCTGAGAGGTCTGTTCTGCTGGTCAAATGAATGGAAGATGTGTGATGAGAAGCCTGGGACCTCTGAAAGACCAGCAAAGCTGCTTCTAAGACTCCAGAACACAGCCTATGTCTGTACAGTCAGGACCATGCTTTTTGGTTGGAAAAACATGCACAGCTCCATTTACTGAGAAATCCCCAAAAGACTCTTTATGTTGTTCATGTTCTGATTGAATATCAGTAATTGGTATATACAGAGCAGTTTCTTTTTTTAATTTTATTACTATTATTATTTACTTTACAATATTGTATTGGTTTTGCCATACATCAACATGCATCCACCATGGGTGTACACGTGTTCCCCATCCTGAACCCCCCTCCCACCTCCCTCCCCATACCATCCCTCTGGGTCATCCCAGTGCACCAGCCCCAGGCTTCCTGTATCCTGCATCGAACCTGGACTGGTGATTCGTTTCTTATATGATATTACACATGTTTTGATGCCATTCTCCCAAATCATCCCCTCTTCCCTCTCCCAGAGTCCAAAAGACTGTTCTATACATCTGTGTCTCTTTTGCTGTCTCGCATACAGGGTTGTCATTACCATCTTTCTAAATTCCATATATATGCGTTAGTATACTGTATTGGTGTTTTTCTTTCTGGCTTATTTCACGCTGTATAATCGGCTCCAGTTTCATCCACCTCATTAGAACTGGTTCAAATTCTGCAACAAAAAACGTGCAACTAAATGCATTCAGTTTTAGAAATTGAAATTGTGTTTACTCTTTTCATAACCTGAATTTTCATATATTTGCGGAGCAGATTAAATGGGACAAAGTAAGCTCAGACCAGTGCTAAACACACAGGAAGTAGTACTCTTGAAGGTGATTTCATCACTGGGGATGGAGGCATGAGGTCACCCTAATGGCATATCAGGACAGCCCCATGAATAGCAGGGAAGTCTTGTGTACGGAGCAAAAATGGATTTTTAAAAAATTGAGTGACCTACTTCATTTTACAAATAAGAAAAGTTATTTGCCCAACTTCAGTGGTGGTCAAGTTGAAATCTTAATTCCTAAATACTGAATTCTTCTCTACTTTATAGTGAATAGCATCCTAACCAAGTAGAAGTTCTCTAACAACTTCAAGGTTCCTAGTTTGATCTATGGCAAAGCATTAGAGTCAGGTTGATCTGATTTTCTAAGAGTATACAAAATATAAATATTTCATAACAGAAACAAATAAAGGAAACTCAGATGGCTCACTTGTAATTGCCACCTGAAAAGGGACTATTTGAAATTGTATATATTTCAGTGTCTCCCAGACATCTATGTGTGTGTGTTAGTTGCTCAGTCATGTCCAATTCTTTGGACCCCATGGACTATAGCCTGTCAAGCGCCTCTGATCATGGGATTCTCCAGGCAAGAATACTTGACTGGGTTGCCATTTCCTTCTCCCCCAAATATCTATAAATTCACATGAAAGACCTCTAGTAAATTTCTTACATTTTATAAATATTAGGTACTTAATGTATATAGTAGGAATAATACTCATTTAGAGAAGGTGTTGTTAGAATTTTTAAAACAAGTACAATCCCTGTTGTCTCTTGCTTTTCCCTGAAATTTAAAAAGCATGGTAAAATATGGTATAATAAAGGCTTGATTAAGGCAATCAAAATGAGGGAACAATTATATATGTGGAGCCAGAGAACAGGAAAAAGAAATTTTCAAAGATGAGACTAGTAGCCCCTAAAAGATTCTACAGCAAAGAAAATGGTAAATGGAGTAAGCATTCCCAAAAGAGGGCCTACCCTTCAGAACAGTATAGGCCACAAAGTTTCTGAGAATAGAGGCAGAAAATATGCATGAAGAGATAAGAAAAGCCCAATCACTGAATTTGGTCCTTTTTTTCTCTATGCAGCATTGTATCATTGAAAAATTTAAGCAGTGGGTGTATGGTGCTATTTGCATTTCAGAAAGAAAGATTGATGAGTAGATTATACTTACTGTCTCCATCTGTGCTAATAGAACTTCGCCCTTACAGTGGAAAGAATATAACCACTGGGTTACAGAATTACTTATAACAAGGACATAGCTAAGACTAGATTTCCTCCAGCTTTATAATTACTACCTAACTTAAAATCAAAGCTCTATTTGAAACTTAAATCCCCTCTGTGTCTATAAGATAATAGGCAATCTAAATTTTTCAGAAATTTTGATGTGTTAATGGAAAAATACATTTTCTTCTACTCTTCTTACATGTCTGAGAAGTGACAGAAACTGGCGAGGAATTGAAAGGCATACAGTTTAAAATAGTATGTTATTTTCACAATTTCAATTAACATCTGACTTATTTTTATTACTTTTAAATACAGAAGAGATAAAATATATGGAAACTTGATAAGCTTATCTTTTCTAGTTTATGAAGAATAGGAAATGCTTGAGCAAAGGAAACAATTAACATTACCATCAAAGTTATTTTATTTTCAGGATTTAGTGTCCAGATTATTAAATAGATAGCAAGAAATGAAGGACAAAAGGACAGAAAAAAGCAATAAAAATTGCTTTGGAAATAGACCATTTACCTTCTTAATGTTTTCTTCAGAGTTTGCCCTATAAGAAATGTCTATCCCTCTCTGAGAATTCTTTTAAAAACAAAAATACAGTCATTGGGCTTCTGAAAATGTAAAGATTACCCAGGTTGAGGAAGATTTCCTATATTTTTTCCACTTGAATGTATGTCTTTTATCAGTAGGTCCAAGTTCACATCAGCGCTTCATCGAGCTGCACGGAGTGCTGATAAGCATGACTTGCCGCTGCTGGAGCGGAGCTCAGCAGAACCAAGGCTGCAGCCCTGGCCCCAGACCAAGACTGGCTTAGTGTCTCCCCCACTGGATGGTCTGTTTTTAAATCCAGGATTAAGTGTGAAGATTCTTTTACAGGCTGAGCAAAACAGTAGTTGTGCCACCTTTTGTTAGGATTTCTTGGTAACTCTTTTACAACCCTCTCACTTTCAAAACATCTGTATCCTTATGTTGTAGATGTGGCTCTTGTGAACTCATATAACTGAGTTTTATCCAATTCAGAACTATTTTTCCTTAAGTTATATCATTTACTCCAGTTATAGTAAATGGTTCCTTGTGCATTCATATTAAGGTGCTTCAATCATGTCCGACTCTGCAACCCTATGAACTGTAGCCCACCAGGTCTTCTGTCCATGGGATTCTCCAGGCAAAAATATTGGAATGGGTAGCCATTCCCTTCTCCAGGGGATCTTCCCAAACTAGGGGTCAAATTGTATCTCCTTCATTGGCAGGCAGGTTCTTTACCACTGGTGCCTGGGAAGTTACTCATACATGGGTTTCAGTTCAGTTCAGTCACTCAGTCGTGTCCAACTCTTTGCAACCCCATGAACCGCAGCATGCCAGGCCTCCCTGTCTAACACCAACTCCCGGAGTCCAACCAAACCCATGTCCCTCAAGTCGGTGATGCCATCCAGCCATCTCATCCTCTGTCATCCCCTTCCTCCTCCTGCCCTCAATCTCTCCCAGCATCAGGGTCTTTTCCAATGAGTTAGCTCTTTGAATCAGGTGGCCAAAGTATTGGAGTTTCAGCTTTAACATCAGTCCATCCAATGAACACCCAGGACTGATCTCCTTTAGCATGGACTGGTTGGATCTCCTTGCAGTCCCAGGGACTCTCAAGAGTCTTCTCCAACACCACAGTTCAAAAGCATCAATTCTTCTGTGCTCAGCTTTCTTCACAGTCGAACTCTCACATCCATACATGACCACTGGAAAAACCATAGCCTTGACTAGACGGACCTTTGTTGGCAAAGTAATAATGTCTCTGCTTTTCAATATGCTATCTATGTTGGTCATAACTTTTCTTCCAAGGAGTGTCTTTTAATTTCATGGCTGCAGTCACCATCTGCAGTGATTTTGGAGCCCCCCAAAATAAAGTCTGACACTGTTTCCACTGTTTCCCCATCTATTTCCCATGAAGTGATGGGACCAGATGCCATGATCTTCGTTTTCTGAATGTTGAGCTTTAAGCCAACTTTTTCACTCTCCTCTTTCACTTTCATCAAGAGGCTTTTAGCTCCTCTTTACTTTCTGCCCTAAGGGTGGTGTCATCTGCATATCTGAGGTTATTGATATTTCTCCCAGAAATCTTGATTCTATCTTGTGCTTCATCCAGCCCAGCATTTCTCATGATGTACTCTGCATATAAGTTAAATACAGCCTTGACGTACTCTTTTTCCTATTTGGAACCAGTCTGTTGTTCCATGTCCAGTTCTAACTGTTGCTTCCTGACCTGCATACAGGTTTCTCAAGAGGCAGACCAGGTGTTCTGGTATTCCCACGTCTTTCAGAATTTTCCACAGTGTATTGTGATCCACACAGCCAAAGGCTTTGGCACAGTCAATAAAGCCGAAATAGATGTTTTTCTGGAACTCTCTTGCTTTGTCGAAGATCCAGCAGATGTTGGCAATTTGATCTCTGCTTCCTCTGCCTTTTCTAAAACCAGCTTGAACATCTGGAAGTTCACAGTTCATGTATTGCTGAAGCCTGGCTTGGAGAATTTTAAGCATTACTTTACTAGTGTGTGAGATGAGTGCTATTGTGCGGTAGTTTGAGCATTCCTTAGCATTGTCTTTCTTTGGGATTGGAATGAAAACTGACCTTTTGCAGTCCTGTGGCCACTGCTGAGTTTTCCAAATTTGCTGGCATATTGAGTGCAGCACTTTCACAGCATCATCTTTCAGGATTTGGAATAGCTCAACTGGAATTCCGTCACCTCCACTAGCTTTGTTCGTAGTGATGCTTCCTAAGGCCCACTTGACTTCACATCCCAAGATGTCTGGCTCTAGGTGAGTGATCACTGTTTGTCATGCCAAATTTAGGCTCCTTTGTCTCTTTCATCTTGCCTTCTATGAAACTGATTACCTTTGGCAATTCCAGTTCCTTCCCTCTACCAGGGCTTCCTTCATTGTTCAGTTGGTAAAGAATTCACCAGCAATGCAGGAGACCCCAGTTCAATTCCTGGGTCAGGAAGATCCCCTGGAGAAGGGATAGGCTACCCACTCCAGTATTCTTGGACTTTCCTTGTGGCTCAGCTGGTAAAGAATCTGCCCACAATGCAGGAAATCTGGGTTCAATCCCTAGGTTGGAAGATCCCCTGGAGAAGGGAAAGGCTACCCACTCCAATGTTCTGGCCTGGAGAATTCAGACTGGAGTACAGTCCCTGGGATCTCAAAGAGTCGACAGGACTGAGCGACTTTCACATTCATTTCACTTTCACTTTCCCCTCTACCAGTTTAGGGGTTATATGCTCCATATCTATGCTTTTTATGATTACTCTTGAGCATACATCTTTAATTTGTTAAAAGCTGTTATTAATTGACATATTTCCACCACAAGAAAATGCAGAGCTTACAACACTTTAACTATCATTCCACTTGATAATTATCATTATTATTGTCATTAATTATACATGTAATAGAATATATTATAGATTAGTGCTTTATATACATATGCATGTATATATATATTCTACAAAGTTTCATGTGTTATTTTAATGTCATTTTTCATTTAAATTTACCCACTATTCTTAGTTCATTTGATCTTTTTCCTTCCTATATTTCTGAGCTTTCTCTTGGTATAATGTTCCTACACTATTCTTCTGGTACATGTTTCAGTTCAGTTCAGTTCAGTCGCTCAGTCATGTCCGACTCTTTGCGACCCCATGAATCACAGCACGCCAGGCCTCCCTGTCCATCACCAACTCCCGGAGTTCACTCAGACTCACGTCCATCGAGTCAGTGATGCCATCCAGCCATCTCATCCTCTGTTGTCCCCTTCTCCTCCTGCCCCCAATCCCTCCCAGCATCAGAGTCTTTTCCAATGAGTCAACTCTTCGAATGAGGTGGCCAAAGTACTGGAGTTTCAGCTTTAGCATCATTCCTTCCAAAGAAATCCCAGGGCTGATCTCCTTCAGAATGCACTGGTTGGATCTCCTTGCAGTCCAAGGGACTCTCAAGAGTCTTCTCCAACACCACAGTTCAAAAGCATAAATTTTTCAGCACTCAGCTTTCTTCACAGTCCAACTCTCACATCCATAGATGACCACAGGCAAAACCATAGCCTTACTTTTGAATATGCTATCTAGGTTGGTCATAACTTTCCTTCCAAGGAGTAAGCGTCTTTTAATTTCATGGCCGCAGTCACCATCTGCAAATTCTAATATAGTGGATCTACTGAAGGTGAAATATCTTATATTTCATAGTTTTGTTATCTTACAATGTGTTTATTTTGCCTATATTCATGAGGGGTATTTGCACTTGGAACAGTTTTCTAGACTATCGTTTACTTTGTTTCAGTGTGGTAAAGATAAAATTCCCCTGGTTTCTATATTGGAGAAGTTAGCTGTCAGTTTAATTGCCCCATCAAAGGTAATTTGGCTGATTTTAAGATTTTTCTCTTTCCTTGGGGTTTTCCAAAATTTATGTGTACCTGTGTATATACATGTATGTGTGTGTGTGTGTATAAACAGATGATTGATGGGTGGAAGGGAGAAAGGGAGGAAGCAAAGAGAGATGGAAGCAAGAGAGAAAGAGAGAAAAAAGAAAGAATTTTAAATGTTGAAACAGATTTTTTCATACTCAGATGCACTACTCTTTTTTGCACTATCCTTTTGCCACCGTTGAAGTAGAAAGTACTCAGAGAGCAAAAGGTACTTTATTTACTGCCCTTCTAAGGGAGGGTGTATACCGCTTAGAGCACGGAGTCGGAATGTTGACACTGAATGCTAAAAAGGCTCTTAAAACTCACGAAGGAGAGAACAACCTTGAAACCAAAGGTTGTCACTGAAGGCTGAAATCCTTAAGAGACAAAGGACTTTTTCTCAAAAAGTTGAAACTAAATAAATTTGAGAAAAATCACAAAGATTGTAAGACAAGTTTTCTTTATACAAGATGAGGAGATAAAACAATTTCTTCATCGGGGAAGGACTTCTTGTTCATGTGTACAGAAAATAGAGAAAAACAGTAACTGATTTACAGATTGTGGGCAGAGAGTTCACTGTCTTCAGTCCCTAACTCTAGAGCAAATCCTCTCAAAGGGAAGTGATAGAATCCCCAGAGAAGTTCTGGAGGACACCTGTAGAGAGGATGTTTGGCTCATTTCCCAGGCAGAAAGCCCTGTAGAGAAGCTGCTTGCTTGGTCCAGTTAAGTATGGAAGAGCAGAACAGTCTGAGTGGCCAAACTTGACAAATGGACCTAAAGCGTCAGCAGAATTCAAGCCCTCACAGAGTCGTAGAGAAAGGTTTTCTGTGTCCCAGGAGAGCAATACAAAGACTGAAATTAGGCAGACTAGAAGACGTGGGCCTGTTGACCAGTGGCCACGGTAAACCCAGGAGGACCTCGGCAGAGCCACTGTAAGCAAGCATACAGACACCGGTGCTGAAAGCATAAAAGGGGTTGAACTCCCACACAGGACGGAAGACAGAAGTGGACCAGACGTCTCTACCCAACGCCAGGACAATGCTTCTACTCACTGCCTCTCACCACTCGAGTTTAGGTCATCCACCAGAAAGAGGTGGGAAAGTGAAAGAATAAAACCAGGAAGGAAATCCCAGTAACAGACTGAATATTTTCCTAAAAAAGGTCAAGCCCATATCATTAATTGTTAGTCACTCGGTGGTGTCCAACTCTTTTGTGACCCCAGGCACTGTAGCCCGCCAGGTTCCTCTGTCCATGGGATTTCCATGGTAAGAACACTGGAGTGAGTTGCTATTTCCTTCTCCAGAGGATCCTCCCAACCCAGGGATCGAACCTGTATCTCCTTCACTGGCAGGTGAATTCTTTACTGTTGAGCCACCAGGGAAGCACCACAAGCCCATATAAGAACATATAATACAGCCTAATGGACTAAAATAACCATAGGTAAACATACTACCTCAACAACATTAAAAGGAACTACCCCAACACAACACTTGCCATTGTTAGCTTTTAAATAGGTGCTATTTAAAAGCATCAGTGAACCATGAGAAGTCAACTGTTCCCAAAGGCATTTCCTGTAGATTACGACAGGATACAGGAGGTGGTCCACTGGCGTTATGCAGTCATAAACATGCATTGATGATGAAGAGGAGAGAGTAGCTGGGTTCAGGTTTTACCATGTAAAAGAGTTATGTGAGGAACAGTTAACAGAAGTGGTTCACAGGGAGTGAGGTGGCTGACTGAGAGACATGGTGAGAGTGTAAGAGCACCTCTACTGTATGAGCATGAAGATGGTCACGGGGCCCCATAACAGTTCCCCTGGTGGCCTTAACCAAAGAGGCAGTGGGTTCAGTGGCTCAAAGGCGATAGATATTCCCCATGACACAGAACCTATGTGCTGACTGTTGTGCCTTACGGGCTAACACTGGTCCCCATGTTGTTAGGTGGGTACTCCAAGGTGTTCTCTTCCTTTTCACAGGCATCTGATAATTAGGCTGCCCAGGAGGAGGTGGGTCCATCAAACTCCCCTTTAAGGTTTTAAAGGCTATGTCATCCGGTTCTTCCCATTAGAGTGGATCAAGGCTGTTGTTTAGTAAAACCCACAGAGTTTTGGCTGCAAGAGAGATATTTGGATTCCAGTTTGGGGATTAACCAACTCGCTTGAGTAAACCTTGCAGCTGTCACTTAGTTTTGGATTTGGGAACACTTGGGACACTATGAAGCCTATCTGAACCTAGTTATAGCCCTTCTTCTGATGTCAGATGCCCTAAATATCAAACCAGAATCTGGGCAATTTTTGAGACGAGAGTTATGTCCCTTTAAGGTTAAAACCTTTAGCTTGTGTACGAGACAGCAAAAGAGACACTGATGTATAGATCAGTCTTATGGACTCTGTGGGAGAGGGAGAGGGTGGGGAGATTTGGGAGAATGGCATTGAAACATGTATAATATCATGTATGAAACGAGTCGCCAGTCCAGGTTCGATGCACGAAACTGGATGCTTGGGGCTGGTGCACTGGGACAACCCAGAGGGAGGGTATGGGGAGGGAGGAGGGAGGAGGGTTCAGGATGGGGAGCACAGGTATACCTGTGGAGGATTCATTTTGATGTTTGGCAAAACTAATACAATATTGTAAAGTTTAAAAATAAAATTAAAAAAAAAACCTTTAGCACGTGGATGCTGTCTTCCTGTGAAGAGGCTTGAGAAGGAGAGCAAAGAAGCAAATTATCCACATATTGTGGCAAAGTAGGACCTTTAGGAACTTATACCATCCAAATCAGCCTTTGGCAGTTTTGAGAAATAAGGAGGACTGTCATTAAAACCCTGAGGCTTTACCATCCAGGTGAATTGTTTTTCTTCCCAAACAAAGGCAGAAATGTATGGCCAGCTTCACCAACGAGAAAACTAAAGAGTACACGGCATAAGTCAATGCAATAAAAATGTGGCTTTCGGTGGAAATCGATGCTAATAACGAATGAAGGTTAGGAACAACAAGGTGTCAAGGGATAAAAATGTTGTTTATTGCCCAGAGGTCCTGGACAGACCTCTACCCTTGGCCTTTAGGTTTTTCATCTGTAAAATAGAAATAGTAGAAGGGCAAATATGAGGGATTAAGAGGCCTTGAGCTTTGTGATTTTCTAATATGAGCTCTACGTCTTAAAGGGCTTCTTTGCTTTTTGTTGTTGTTCAGTCGCTCAGTCGTGTCTAACTCTTTGAGACCCCATGGACTGTGGAACACCAGGCTTCCCTGTCCTTTACCATCTCCCGAAGCTTACTCAAACTCATGTCCATCGAGTCGGTGATGTCATCCAACCATCTCATCCTCCGTCATCCCCTTCTCCTCCTGCCTTTGATCTTTCCCAGCAACAGGGTATTTTTTAATGAGTCAGTTTTTTCCCATCAATTGGCCAAAGTATTGGAGCTTCAGCTTCAGCATCTGTCCCTCCAATCAATATTCAGGGTTGATTTCCTTTAGGATTGACTGGCTTAATCTCCTTGCTGTACAAGGGACTCTCAAAAGTCTTCTCCAGCACCACAGTTCAAAAGCATCAATTCTTCATTGCTCAGCCTTCTTTATGGTCCAACTCTTACATCCATACATTATTACTGAAAAAACCATAGTTTTGACTAGATGGACCTTTATCAGCAAAGTAATGTCTCTGCTTTTTAATACACTTCCCAGGTTTGTCATAGTTTTTCTTCTGTTCATTTATACACTGCATAAGTCAATACAATAAGAAATTTGCTTTCAGTAGAAATGGATGTTAATGACAAATGAAGGTTAGGAATACAAGGTGTCGAGGGAAAGCAATGTTGTTTATTGCTCAGAGGTCCTGGACAGACCTCCACCCTTGGCCTTTAGGTTTTTCATCTGTAAAATAGAAATATTAGTAGGACAAAAAAGAGGGATAAAGAGGCTTTGAGGTTTGTAATTTTCTATTATGAGCTCTATGTCTTAAAGGATTTCTTTACTTTTAGGATATTGATTAATACTGGGAAGAGGTGTTGAAGGATCTACTTAAATTTTGATAGGAGGTGCACTGTGAATTTTTCCAATTTCAGCTATAGACTTTACCCATAAATAGGGTGATAGCTGATTTCATAGGGAGAAGTGCTCGGTTTTCCAAGAGTCATCTTTAGTACCATCAGAGATAAATAAAAGATACCAAGGTTTATTTAATTCACCGGATTAATTATTTTGATAACTACTATTGAATTCTAAAATGATTTCCCCCTTTGGGGAGAAAGAAGTCTTGACCTTATAAATGGATGGGGGCAGAGGAACTAAGGATAAAGGGGTGTGTATATCTCTCAAGGAGCCCCAGCAAAAGAGAATAGGTTTAGATATGGGTACTTCTTGAAGTTTATTGGAGGTCTCCACTGTTTAAGCTGTTTTAGTGCTTCAAGGCAGGGACTCATTCACAGTAGTGAGGTTGAGCACCGAGAGTATGGCTCTGGTGTTAATTAGGATAGGAAGAGGTGCACCCCCAGTTTGGAGACATGTTTCTCCAAACCCATTAAGAGGGAGATTGGGAAGAGCCCCTGAAGTTCCTCAGAGCCCTGCCATTGAGAATTGGGAGGGTGCTGGAAAGGATGGCTGGAAGGCTAAAGGTGCCTAGAATGATTAAATTTGAAACAGTCTCTTTTCCAGTGCCCTGAGCTCTTGGCAATAATAGCAGAAGCTAGGAAGGTTTTCGTTTCATTTGGGGGCCTTCATTTGCTGGAGTTGAAGAAGTTAAGAATTTTAGCCGTGTTTCTTTTAGGTGATTCATCCAGAGTGCAAGGAAGCACTGGTTTGCCACATTAACTCATTCTGGAGTGGACACAGCTTTCCATTCCATCCTCGCCCTCTTTATTAGAAAGGAAAGGTCCTGGTGCTGCCCATTAATCAACATGGAATTAAAAGCTTCCTGGGTGAAATCAACAACTGAAGGAAGACCAAGCCAAATTTTGTTTAAAAAAATCTGAAGTCAATTGTAATAGTCATGATGAACAGGTTCATCAGATTTTTGTGGGCAAGACTGAATTTTGTTCCAACCAACAGGCTTTGGAAAAGCCCTAGGATTGCTTGATGAAGTTCCCTAGCAACTGCCCAAGCCTGATAATATAATAAGTTCAGTTCAGTTCAATCGCTCAGTCATGTACGACTCTTTGCGACCCCATGAATTGCAGCACGCCAGGCCTCCCTGTCCATCACCAACTCCCGGAGTTTACTCAGACTCACATCCATCGAGTCAGTGATGCCATCCAGCCATCTCATCCTCTGTTGTCCCCTTTTCCTCCTTCCCCCAATCCCTCCCAGCATCAGAGTCTTTTCCAATGAGTCAACTCTTCACATGAGGTGGCCAAAGTACTGGAGTTTCAGCTTTAGCATCAATCCTTCCAAAGAACACCCAGGGCTGATCTCCTTCAGAATGGACTGGTTGGATCTCCTTGCAGTCCAAGGGACTCTCAGGAGTCTTCTCCAACACCACAGTTCAAAAGCATCAATTCTTCGGTGCTCAGCCTTCTTCACAGTCCAACTCTCACACCCATGCATGACCACAGGAAAAACCATAGCCTTGACTAGACAGACCTTTGTTGGCAAAGTAATGTCTCTGATTTTCAATATGCTATCTAGGTTGGTCATAACTTTTCTTCCAAGGAGTAAGCGTCTTTTAATTTCATGGCTGCAGTCACCATCTGCAGTGATTTTGGAGCCCGAAGAAATAAAGTCTGACACTGTTTCCACTGTTTCCCCATCTATTTCCCATGAAGTGATGGGACCAGATGCCATGATCTTCTTTTTCTGAATGTTAAGCTTTAAGCTTTAAGCCAACTTTTTCACTCTCCACTTTCACTTTCATCAAGAGGCTTTTTAGTTCCTCTTCACTTTCTGCCATAAGGGTGGTGTCATCTAATTAGTTAGTGGGATGTAATTCTAGAGACTTTTCAGGATTTTCCAAGCTAGCTGTTTTCAGCCAATGCTTGGCCTGGCCTTCACCAAGAAGCATATGAACTAACTGGTATAAGTGAAAGAAACCAGATTGAGACATTTGAATGACTATATTAAGTTCCTCAGTGAGTTTGTGAGAATCTTTGTTTACCTTGGGAAAATCTTTGACTACACTTGCAGTTCTGCTTTAGTTCTAGGAATATAAGTTAAGGGTTTAATTTCTGGCATGTTTTGATGAGTTCAGAGGAAAAGGGAGTGGGAAGAATTTCCAGGAAAAGGGAGCTATAGGGAGAAAATTCGTGTGAGGGATTTGAGCGTATAGAGGAGGTGTGGGCAGCATCGATGGGGAGAAGGAACCCGTGACTAAAGAAATCGAGGGAGAAGAGCCTGAGGCTTCAGGAGCCACTTTACCTTTCTTTAGTCATCTGCTTACCTCAGGTGACCTCAAAACCTTATTTTCAGAGAGGCAATTTTAGGTTCCTGATTATGTTTGGAAGCCTCAAAATACCCATTGAAACAGGCATACCATTCAGTTTTGGAAATTCTAGGACAAATCCACTTCAGTTTAAAAAAATTAAGTTTGGGGATTTCAAAAGTTCCCCAGAGTGGCCACTGATGTAACTTGCCTTTGGTCAGGTTGGTCCTTTGGTTAGAAATGTGCAGGAGGCAGTACTCTTGTTAACTTTTTATTTTATTAGTTCAGTTCAGTCGTTCAGTCGTGTCCAACTCTTCACCAGGCTTCCCTGTCCATCACCAACTCCTGGAGCTTGCTTTTTTATTTTATATTGGAGCATAGTTGATTAACACCGTTTGTCAGTTTCAGGTGTAAACGAAGTGATATACGTATACATATATCTATTCATCTTCAATTTCTTTTCCCAGTTAGGCTGTTTCAGAATATTGAGCAAAGTTCCCTGTGCTACACAGAAGATCCTTGTTGGTTACCCGCCTGAAATATAACCGCACACACACGTCAGTCCCAGACTCCGTAACTATCCCTTCCTCCACCTTCCCCCCTCCTAATCATAAATTCCTTCTCCAAGTCTGAGTCTCTTCCTGTTTTGTAAAGAAGTTTATTTGTATCATTTTTAAACATAAAGTTGACCACATTCCCTGTGAGGGATGCCCTCAGAATGTTTACATAAGTGGGAACTCATTTCTCCAGGATTTTTCTCTAAAGTAAAATAAGAATCTTCAAACAGCTTTAACACTTTGAAGCTCAAACAACTCAGTTAAATAGTTTGTGGCTCAAATAGCTTCAGGTCTAATAGTAGCTAGTTCTAAGGGGACAGCTTGGTCCTGTAGTAGTCAGGCTTCAGTTCCCATAGAGTATCCCCTGTTCTAAACGCAAGGACCAAAGGCTGAGCTGGTACCGTTTTAGTGAGACAACCCCTGTTCCCAAAATACTCAGCCAAAGCCTTCTCATGCAGTTTCATTTGAAACAGTGTGATCTCAGAATCAGGCTGGTGTCAAACAAGTATTCACATACAGAGCAAGACCTTAAACCAAAAGGATGAAACCTTAAAACAGGTCCCAAATAAAGCCTGGAGGTCTTCAAATGCAGAGGACGTGATCTTGGATCCAGGAGAAAGAGGACTTCAGACTCCAGGGTTGCTGAGAAAAGCTGTGAGTTTGATGGACTCAGCTGTGGATACCACACTTATTTGCTCACCAGCCTCCAGGGGTCTTCCCTGGTCCCTGTATGAACCACAAAGATGTTGCCATAAACAGACTGCTGCTGCTGCTGCTGCTGCTAAGTCGCTTCAGTCGTGTCCAACTCTGTGCGACCCCATAGGTGGCAGCCCACCAGGCTCCCCTGTCCCTGGGATTCTCCAGGCAAGAACACTGGAGTGGGTTGCCATTTCCTTCTCCAATGCATGAAAGTGAAAAGTGAAAGTGAAGTTGCTCAGTCGTGCCCGACTCTTAGCGACCCCATGGACTGCAGCCCACCAGGCCCTCCGTCCATGGGATTTTCCAGGCAAGAGTACTGGAGTGGGGTGCCAGTGCCTCCCCCGAAACAGACTACTAGATATTTCTAAATAACTAGTGCTAAGAAAACAGAGTCCCTGGCTTTTCCCTGGCTGAGTACTTGCCAGAAAAGAAGAGGAGTCTCTCTCCCTGCTGTCTTCTGCTGTCGTTGCAGTGTGCACGCCTCTTCTGGTCTCCTGACTATTTAACTGAGCTTTCTGTTTATTAATTTTTTTAACTAAAGTTGTCTTCTCTATTACCTACATCAGGTACAGTGATGATATTCAATGAATATTTGTGGAATTTGCATTTCTTAATGTCAACTAGAAATAATCTCCAGTTGAAAATTATTGACATTGTAGAAAAATTAAATCATTTATAAAGCCATGTAATAAATATTTCTGAATTCCAGAGATGGTATAACGTGACATCTCTATGTTCTTTTGCGTATTTCAAAGTGCCAGATACTTAGAAAACAAACTAAAAACATCATTTAGTTAAAATCCACCCTCACAGCCACCTTCTCTTGACTTTTTCAATAACATTTCCTTATGCCTCTATAATAACTTAAAAGCCTATACATTTCTCAATTTTTTTCCACAACAACTTTGGGTGTATAAGTGACTTCCCTTATTCTTAATGTTATTCATTGTACTATTGTATCTCCACTATAAGAGGTTAACAGAGATAGGATGGGAAAACGCAAAAATAATCGAGGATAGCCCCTTGATGGCTTCATGAACAAGAAAGAAGTAGGCATAGTTTTGAATGTGAATTCTCATAAGCAGAGTACAAGCAACCTTCATAAATTTGCTAGAAGATTAAATATGATTATTAAAAGTTTTTGAAAATTATAAATTAAAGGCGATCATGAACGTTTTTGTTAATTATAATTTACTATGTAAGTGCCAATTATTATTGTGATTTTAGAGAGGAAAGGTGCAGAAGCATTTTAGATTGAGATAGTTTATCTACTATCAGAAATCCACTTAATTGCCTAAGATCTGTACTTAACCACTCTAGCTTCCTTGAGGTGACTACGATTTTTCAACCAGAGGTAACCTTCATGTGTATGTCATCTCATCACAAATTATTTTGTCAGATAAGCCCAAGATCATCAGGTTTCTCACCTGCAATGTTCTCTTTAGGGCAGGTGTCAAAAAAAAGTTAGCATTAATGTAGACGTTTATTGTATTAATTTACTTATACAAATGAGGCTTAGGTATATCTTTGTTAGTGTGAAAATGACTAAATCACATTACTCCTAGAGGGTAGGCAAGTAAGAAGAGTATGTGTTCATTACCAGTAATGCTTAAAGAAATTTTTAAGATGAAGACAGAAGATACAGCAAACACTTAGGTGGAATCACTGAGAGCTTTAACTTTAGACTGTTTGATTCAGAAAGCAGTAAAACTCCCAGTTCTGTGAGTTATGAAATGCATATATTCAGGATCAGGCACATACCAGAGCTCAGAAATTCTGGGAATCCAGAAAGTTTTGATACAGTGATGGTTTGTATAAATATCAGCCAGAATTCTGGCACAGTTCTCATTCATAGTGGGTCCAGTGGGCCCCAGGATCATATCCTGTGGTTATTTACCTGGCTTCTCAAAGTTTTAGAGTAGCTGACAGAACCCTCTCTTTGATCCCTTTACCTGTGGAATAAAAACATCATTGTAGGAAGAGTCATGTGAAAGTTTCTGAAACTGTTTACCATCATCCCCCTGCCTACTACCACACCAGCCAAGATAGGAAGTTATAAATAATCCCTTATCCAGGGAGAAATGGCTGAGATTTAATGACATCATCAGAGATTTAAGGAGGTGATAGCTGCTACTTTTCCTCCAGTTTTATTGAGACATAATTGACTTGACATACATCACTGTGTAAGTTTAAGGTGTGTGGTGTACTGGTTTGACTTACATATATTGTGAAATGATTACTGCAGTCAGTTTAGTTAGCACCTGTCATGTCATTGATATACAATAAAAAAAGAAAGCAAAACTGAAGAAAAAATTTTCCTTATAATAAGTTATGGAATTGACTCTCTTAACATCTTTTATACATGTCATAAAGCAGTATCATAGCACATCATCGCTAGTACTTACTTGCTTTATAACTGGAGGTTTTTACCCTTTGACCACCTTCCTCCAATAGTCTAGTCCTCCCTATCCTCTCACCTCTGGTAACTGCAAATCTGAGCTTTTTATCTGTGAGCTTGGTTTTGTGTTTTGTTTTATTTTGTTTTTTTTTAGATTACACATGTGAGGTCATACAGTATTTGTCTTTCTCTCTCTGACATACTTATATAATCCCCTTGAGGTTCATCAATATTGTTGCAAATGGCAAGTTTTTATCATTTTTATGGCTGAGTAATATTCTGTTATATACACAACTTTATCCTTTCATCCATCAGTGGACACCTAGGTTGTTTCCCACCTTGACTATTATAAATAATAATGTTATGAACATGGGGCTGCAGATTTCTTTTGGGGTAGTGTTTTCATTTCCTTTAGATATATTCCCAGAAGTGAAATTGTTGGCTCATACGGTAGTCCTATTTTTTTCTTTTTTTAAGGGTCCTCCATACTATTTTCCATAGTAGCCCCATCATTTTATAAGTCCATGAACACTGTACAAAGATTCCTTTTTCCTCTGCGTCTTTGCCAGCATTTATTTTTGTTTTTAGTCACCCAGTCGTGTCTGACTCTTTGTGGCACCATGGACTGTAGCCCACCAGGCTCCTCTGTTCATGGGATTTATCAGGCAAGAATACTGGAATGGGTAGCTATTCTCTTTTCCAGGGGATTTTTCCAAACCAGGAATGGAACCCAGGTCTCCTGCATAGCAGGCAGATTCTTTACCATCTGAGCCACCAGGGAAAGCCAGCACTCATTATCTTTTGTCTTTTTTGTCATAGCCATTCTAACAGGCATGAGGTGGTATCTTTTCGTGGTTTTGATCTGCATTTCTCTTACAGCTGGTAGCCATTTAAGTAACCTGAATAGTCTCTGAAAACCGAGGTGGATTATGCTTGATAAGGGAGGTTGTTGTTGTTATTCAGTCGTGTCTGACGCACTGTGACCCCATGGACTGTAGCATGCCAGGCTTCCCTGTCCTTCACCATCTCCTGGAACTTGCTCAAACTCATGTCCATTGAGTTTGTGATGCCATCCAACCATCTCAGCTTCTGTCATCCCCTTCTTTTTCAGGTGGCAGCCCCAGCCTCAGCCTCTGAGGTGGGTGTGGTCCGTGTACCGGCACAGATCAGCACAGCCTTTGGTGCCGGATAGGCCGCTAGTCATCTGACAAACATCTTCTTCTTGAATCTCCTTCATTAGGGAGGAAACTGATTTAGCTACTGCCACTATGAAATAACAAGCCTGCCAGAGCAGAGGCCAGTGATTAACCCTCATTAATGGACGGTTTCTTAAAGAACCCAGCCAACTAAGTGGGAACATGTATACATTAGACCTTTTCTACTTTAAATTTACCCCTACCTAAATTGAAGCCTGGTAAGTAATTTAACCTCACCAGCATGGAAATTGTCTCCGGATATGTATTTGCCTCTCTTTCCCACAGTAACTCTGCCAGAACACCATCTGAGGGCTTACCAAATATTTCATCTGACATCATGGTCAGCAGAAGAGGTGAGACAGTTGGCATATATCCACTAGTTTTATAATTTAAACCCATAAGTAGGCAGCGTCCTAGAACAGTATGAGGGTATTATACTCAAAGTGCTCAGGCTTGGAGATTACACTCCAGGAACTAAGCCCATGGCACTATGTCTCTAACAGTCAGAGTATGTGATTTCAGTCTTCAAGGGCTGGAAAGGGTATTGACTGATCACCGTAATTCCAAGTGGTCCACTTGCAAGGTTTTTCTATCTCCAAACTCTCTAGTCTGCTAGATTAAAAGGCAGGTTCCCAGCAGGTTAATGCTTCCACCAAGGATGTAGTAAGGGCTTCTCTGAACCTGAGACTGTGACTGCAGCCTGGACACTTGGGGTTCCTCATATCCATATACCAACAGACAAGGAAAGTCGCTGACATGAGGGATAGCGGACTGATTACCATGATGAGCGGCTGCCATGGAATAAAACAGCATGGAAATGAATTTATATGGAGTCCAGGGGGTTCCCATAGGCCTATGTATCTTCTGTGTCCAATGATGAGTGGATAATTGTTGCAAACAAGTCTGGACAAAGGCAAAGAAATAAAGGGGCTCAGATCACTTGGGAATACAGGCCTGGATCACCCCACCAGATAAATTGCCCAGACCAACTAAAGTGCTGACCAAGGATGAGCAGTATCTAGAATGGGTGACGGAGGAGGGTATGTGTACCATTATAGACACATAAGCTGCTACAGTCATGGGGACCATAGCTTACTTTGTTTCCCTGGGCCTTTCACATGGTCTCTGCAGAAATTATGGCTGTGAACCACCCAGAAGGGATTTCTACAACAGATTGGACTTGAGTGAGGGCACTGGTGGATTGGAGTAGTACAAGGAGTGAAAAGAGTGAACTGTTAGAAATCTTTTAGCTGTACTTCTCATTCCAGCCATGGTTGCCTCAACTAGTTCAGCACAAGTTCCAGCCAGCTTCATGCACTTACAGACTGACTCATCAGGCTCACTACTTACCCCTTGCCTTGCCCCACAGTCAGGAAGGAAGTCACCCGTGGGAGCTGCTTGATGCCTACACGCACACAGAGCAGAAATATGAAATGGTTAACAGCCTTCAAGGTGACCATTTATGATAGCAGATAGAAGCCAATGGGCAAGTGCCTTCTTCTCTGTGGCCCTGAGAGTTCTGAGACACTTGTGCTGCTTCTCAGGTGGTCCAGAATCAAGCAACCAGCCAGTAATACATTTCTGTACTGGTTCTCACTCCTTTCCTGCTTTGCACCCCTGTCCGTCATGTCTGCTGCTGGAGTGACATCCCCAGGAAAGTATCAACACTCCCACATAAACCTGTCCCAGGCTTTGCTACCTGGGAAACCCATCTAAGATGCTCTGTGAGAAAGCTGTTTTTAGACCTGCAGTTCAGATGAGAAGTAAATCCGCGACTTACCTAGAGACTCACAGATGGTGATGGTCTGAGCCATCATCCTAATTGTATTTTCTGACTCAAAATTGCTATTAATATATTTAACCTAGTAGTCTCTACAGCAGATCACTTCTCAGTGAAGCTGATAAATTTAATGACTATTAAAGTAAGAAAAAGGCCGTTGCCAGTTCTGGTGATTATGACTTTAATGTCAAATCATATTTTTTTTCTTTTATTCTAGTCAGGTCAGAGACTGAGAAACATGCAAGAAAACAGCAGATTTCTCTACTTTAAACAACAACGTGGGACGGGAATGCTGTCTATTCTAGACAGTGCTCTGTTTCCAGTAACTGTAAAGGATCCTATGTAGAACCACAGCATTCACAGAAAATGATGCATTCCACTTTTAAAAATGAGACCCTGAGGCCTGGGGAGATCAAGTTACTTATCTAATTTCACTAGCTCACTAATGGCAAATATTTAAGTTGTGACTAGATAATCTAAAGGATGGAGTAATTATTCTTTTGGTAAGTTTAAATACAGGTCTATAGAGGAATCTGGGAATTTTTGACAAAGCCTCATGAAAGCCCTTCCAACACGACGTTTCAGTGATTCTAAGTAATCATCACATCCAACAAATTAATTATACCACATGATATTTTCCCAGTTTAATACAGATGGCTTCATCATATAATTTTAGGATGTGGTTAGAGATGATTCACTGGCATTTTAAAGGCACTGTTGCAACTGTTCCCCAGAAGAAACTCAAAGAGAATGCTTCCAATTGCTGTGTATTAAAAATACACCGTGTATCTAGTGACAAGTTCCTTTGCAACTGAAAGGGTCCACATAGAATGGAATTCTGGCAGACCGGGTCAGACAGGCACACCTGGTATAGACAGCCAAACTACCTTTCTAGAGACGGGGCTGCAACAGCCATGCCTGTGCATCAGGGTCTAGAAGCCTCTCTTGTACCTGTGTGCCAGCATGGGTCAGAGTGGAATGACAGAACCCAGTGGTGAAAGATCCTGGAAACTCTGAGTCAGAAGAACAGCTGAAGAGTATTCACAACATGCAATGCCCTATTAAAAACGTGATGCTTGAGTTCCATCCACAGGCTCCCTGACAGATATGTTCCCTCTGAACTCCACCACTAGCTGAAATAAATACTGAATCTTCTGTTGTCTGGGTTAAAGTAAACCTTCCCCTCCTTGCTGAATAATACTTTCATCTCTAGAATTATCATTGACATTCAGTCCATTCAATAAATATTTATTGAACACAATATACATTGGGCTCATATCAGCTGGTCGGAATATAAAGATGACTACATGGAGAGGGCAAAGGCTTACCCACTCCAGTATTATGGCCTGGAGAGCTCCACAAACTGTATGGTCCATGGGGTCACAAAGAGTCAGACACAACTGAGCGACTTTCACACACACACACACACACACAGACACACAGAGGCACACACACGTTTCTATATACCTTGCTTCTTCCAAGAAGTGCTCGAGGCTTATGGAACCAAATATAACATCAGTGGCTCCCTCAAAGAACTCTCAAGATGGAGCAAATCCCAAAATGTAAAGCAGTGATGACTGTAAGTATTATGATGGCAGTACTTAGAGGAACAGCCTGTCCTTCTGGGTGATCAAAGAAGGCTTCTTGGAGATGGGATGCCTGAGTGAGCTGAGCACTGAAGGACTGGTGGGATTACCTAGATAATAAAAGAAGAAACAGCCCTACAGACAAAGCAAAACCTTCAAAGGCAGAGAGTGCACGACATAGTCAAGAAAATGCAACCAACTCAGGAAATTGGTGTGAGGTGCCTAAGAGGAGGGTGTGGTTGAGGAGGCTGGGCAGGCAGATAGGCCAAGTTGTGGAATGCCCTATAGAAGCTTAAACTTTATTTTGAAATTTATGAAGAGTGGCAGAGGAATTTTAAGTAGAGTAGTCAAAGCTATGGTTTTTCCAGTAGTCATGTATGGATGTGAGAGTTGGACCATAAAGAAGGCTGAGCACCAAAGAATTGATGCTTTTGAACTGTGGTGTTGGAGAAAACTCTTGAGAGTCCCTTGGACTGCAAGGAGATCCAACCAGTCCATACTAAAGGAAATCAGTCCTGAATATTCATTGGAAGGACTGATGCTGAAGCTGACCCAAAAAGCTGACTCATTAGAAAAGATCCTGATGCTGGGAAAGATTGAAGGCAGGAGGAGAAGGAGGTGACAGAGAATGAGTTCGTTGGATGGCATCACTGACTCAGTGGACGTGAGTCTGAGCAAACTCTTGGAGACAGTGAAGGACAGGGAAGCCAGACATGCTGCAGTCCATGGGGTCACAAAGAGTCGGACATGAACAACTGAACAAGAAGATTTGGGTCCAGGTATTTCTGGTTCAGAGCTAGGTCTTAACCTCTCCACCCATATGATATTAATTCACTGAGCTTATAGTAGCTAGTATTTCAGCAAAAGTGTGGTGAACTACTATTATATCAGTTTTATGGATAAGGAAATGAAGCCTCAGAGAAGTTAAATGACTTCTCCAAAAGCACATAGTAGTGGATTAGGAAACACCCCAGGTCTGCAAGACTATGTGTTTTCTGTAGCTCCAGAGCCTCTCATAGTTAATCCATGATACGTATTCTGGGATTGATTAAACTCAAAGAACAACCTTCAGAATCCACCAAATATGCCTTAAGCTTAGATATTTGAAATACCTCAATGAATGCACTCATCTCACACACTAGTAAAGTAATGCTCAAAATTCTCCAAGCCAGGCTTCAGCAATACGTGAACCGTGAACCTCCTGATGTTCAAGCTGGTTTTAGAGAAGGCAGAGGAACCAGAGATCAAATTGCCAACATCCGCTGGATAATGGAAAAAGCAAGAGAGTTCCAGAAAAACATCTATTTCTGCTTTATTGACTATGCCAAAGCCTTTGACTGTGTGGATCACAATAAACTGTGGAAAATTCTGAAAGACGTGGGAATACCAGGCCACCTGACCTGCCTCTTGAGAAACCTATATGCAGGTCAGGAAGCAACTGTTAGAACTGGACATGGAACAACAGACTGGTTCCAAATAGGAAGAGTATGTCAAGGCTGTATATTGTCACCCTGCTTATTTAACTCATATGCAAAGTACATCATGAGAAACGCTGGGCTGGAAGAAGCACAAGTTGGAATCAAGATTTCTGGGAGAAATATCAATAACCTCAGATATGCAGATGACATCACCCTTATGGCTGAAAGTGAAGAGGGACTAAAAAGCCTCTTGATGAAAGTGAAAGAGGAGAGTGAAAAAGTTGGCTTAAAGCTCAACATTCAGAAAACTAAGATCATGGCATCTGGCCCCATCAGTTCATGGGAAATACATGGGGAAACAGTAGAAACAGTATCAGACTTTATTTTGGGGGTCTCCAAAATCACTGCAGATGGTGACTGCAGCCATGAAACTAAAAGACGCTTACTCCTGGAAAAAAAGTTATGACCAACCTAGATAGCATATTGAAAAGCAGAGACATTACTTTGCCAACAAAGGTCCATCTAGTCAAGGCTATGGTTTTTTCCAGTGGTCATGTATGGATGTGAGAGTTGGACTGTGAAGAAAGCTGAGCGCCGAAGAATTGATGCGTTTGAACTGTGGTGTTGGAGAAGACTCTTGAGAGTCCCTTGGGCTGCAAGGAGACCAACCAGTCCATTCTGAAGGAGATCAGCCCTGGGATTTCTTTGGAAGGAATGATTCTAAAGCTGAAACTCCAGTACTTTGGCCACCTCATGAGAAGAGTTGACTCATTGGAAAAGACTCTGATGCTGGGAGGGATTGGGGGCAGGAGAAGGGGACAACAGAGGATGAGATGGCTGGATGGCATCAATGACTCGATGGACATGGGTCTGAGTCAACTCCAGGAATTGGTGATGGACAGGGAGGCCTGGCGTGCTGCGATTCATGGGGTTGCAGAGTCGGACACGACTGAGTGACTGAACTGAACTGAATGAATGTGGTTCCTGCCTGTCTCCCCAGCCAGCATTTGGAAATTGCCTCTTTTGCTATGGCTTCACCAGACAAGGATTTCTTTCCTCTTACCCAGGTCCACGACACTTAGGACAAGCATCTCAGACCAAAGCTTTGAGACTCTAAATGATGTTATCATCAGTGCCATTTATTTCTCCTCCCTTGCCATCATGAATTTCACTCTTACAGGGAATCATTAGATAACTTCACTCACTTTCTTAAGAGTCCCATCTCCTGCTGCTGACTAAATCCCAGATATTGAGCTTCAGGTTCAGGATAAGAAAATTCTTCCCTGAAGCAGTCTCCTAAAGGCTGCTGGGCTACTGGGCTGTTTCAATTTAATTTTAAAGAGAAGATTGTATGCAGGATTGAGGACTTCCTCTTTCCATTTCTCAGAGGACGTAGGGATCTCTTCAAGCCTATAAGAAAGTATGACTCACATTTAAGCCATTATTTACCTACATTAGGAAGTCCCCAGAAATTAATTATCTCTAATAATAATTAACATTCCAGCTTGTGCTTCATCCAGCCTGGCCTTTCACATGATGTACTCTGCATAGAAGTTAAATAAGCAGGGTGACAATATACAGCCTTGACATACTCCTTTCCCGATTTGGAAGCAGTCTGTGTTCCATGTCCGGTTCTAACGGTTGAACCAGACAAGCGGGAATCAAGAGTGCTGGGAGAAATATCAATAACCTCAGATATGCAGATGACACCACCCTTGTGGCAGAAAGTGAAGAAGAATTAAAGAGCCTCTTGAGGAAAGTGAAAGAGAAGACTGGAAAAGTTGGCTTAAAACTCAACATTCAGAAACCTAAGATCATGGCATTTGTCCCATCACCATGGGAAATAGATGGGGAAACAATGAAAACAGTGAAAGACTTTATTTTTGGGGGCTCCAAAATCAATGCAGATGGTGACAGCAGCCATGAAATCAAAAGACACTTGCTCCTTGGAAGAAAAACTATAACCAACCTAGGCAGCATATTAAAAAGCAGAGATATTACTTTGCCAACAAAGCTCCATCTAGTCAAAGCTATGCTTTTTCCAGTAGTCATGTATGGATGTGAGAGTTGGACTATAAAGAAAGCTGAGCGCCAAAGAATTGATGCTTTTGAACTGTGGTGTTGGAGAAGACTCTTGGGAGTCCCTGGGACTGCAAGGAGATCCAACCAGTCAATCCTAAAGGAAATCAGTCCTGAATATTCATTGGAAGGACTGATGCTAAAGCTGAAACTCCAATACTTTGGCCACCTGATGTGAAGAACTGACTCATTGGAAAAGACCCTGGTACTGGGAAAGATTGAAGGCAGGAAAGAAGGGGATGACAGAGGATGAGATGGTTGGGTGGCATCACCAACTTGAAGGACATGAGTTTGAGCAGGCTCTGGGAGTTGGTGATGGATAGGGAGGCCTGGCGTGCTGCTGTCCATGGGGTCACAAAGAGTCAGACATGACTGAGGAACTGAACTGAACTGAATAATAATTAACATTAGAAATTAACTTACTTTCCTTTGCTCTGCTCTTTGAACTTAGGGCTGATACCATGACCTCATTTTAGCCTAATGAACTGTAATTTTTCTTCAGCTCATTGCAATGTGCGCATATGTTCATATACTTGTTTGACATAGAGTCTTGGGGTAAATATGTCTCTTCATCTTGTGAGCAACTTGAGGGTAAGGACACTTTATTATTAATCTTTGATCACGGTATCCCCGCAAGGTTTAGCCTTAAAAATATGTTCAAGAAATATTTGCTAAATTAACATGACCATGATATGAAGTTATGCCCTTTCCAGCAGAAGAAAAGACACATGCCAAAATAGATGTTTAAAAAAAATTTTTTTTTAAATACTAAGCTTGTGACATAGAAAATTATCACAAATCTAACACTCCCTGATGTTACTGCCTCCATATTTACTAAACCTTCCCTAAACACTGACTGAGCACTGGTGTGAGTCAGGCATATTGCAAAAGTGATAAAGGGTCCCTCCCCCTGAGGGCCTGGCAGTCTTTTAGGGGAGATAGCCCCCCTAACTCATAAATCTTGTCAAGCAAGGTAGGTGCAGCAGTTTCAAAGTATGTGCGGATGGTGTGGGGTATGGCTCACAGTAGGAGTCAGAAAGTACTTTGAAGAGGCTGGAGCAGGGAGGAAGAGGATGGACAATCTGGGCAGAAGAAGCAGAGGTAAAGAAGTACAGCACGTTCCTAGGCCAAACGTGAAGTGTGTCCTGGGAGCATTGACCATGGAGGAGGAAGAAAGGTTGGGGTAAGGTTCTAAAGGTTTTGAATATCATTAGTCCAAAATGTACCTTCTTGTGGTCAGTGATTATCAATTTTTTTTTTTTTTTTTAACGGCAGTCATCATGTTTGCACCTTCATCCCAAGGGCATAGCCAGGATGTTGGAAATCCTCAAAGACCTGACATTCTAATCCCCTTCCTTGACTTTCAAGAAAGTGTGGTGTGATGCCCCTGGGCGAGTATAGTCTTATATTAGTTACAACCTTGAGTCTGCCAGGGCTTCCCTGGTGTTAAATGGTAAAGAATCGGCCTGTGATGGAGACTGGTGTTCAGTCCCTGGTTTGGGAAAATCCCCTGGAGAAGGGAATGGCAACCCACTCCAGTATTCTTGCCTGAAGGGTTCCATGGACAGAGGAGCCTGGTGGGGTAGAGTTCATGGGGTGGCAAAGAGTCAGACACGATAGAGCACCTTTCTGTCTTTCTTGAGTCTGCCATAATAAAAATTAAGTAAATAGTCTCAAGCTTCCACACTTTAATTTTGGGCGCTACCCTCGGTCTTTGCTATGGCATGCAGAGGGCGAGTTCTAGAGCACAAGGGCTCCGTAGTTACGGCTCTCGGGCTTGTCTAGTTGTGGCACATGGGCTTAGTTGCCCCATGACATGTGGGATCTTTAGTTCCCTGACCAGGGATTGAACCCATGTCCCCTGCATTGGGAGGTGTATTCTTCACCATACTGTAGTTTTTAATAATAAAGACTTATGACAGCCCTTGGGGAAGGAAATGGCAACCCACTCCAATATTCCTGTCTGGAGAATCCCATGGACAGCGGAGCCTGGCAGGCTACAGTTCATGGGGTCGCAAGAGTCGGACACGATTTAACCACCACCACCATGACATCCCTTACCTTGCGTGCGTGCTACATGCTAAGTCACTTCAGTCATGTCCGACTGTGCAACCCCATGGACTGTAGCCTGTCAAGCTCCTCTGTCCTTGGGATTCTTCAGGCCAAAGAGTACTGGAGTGGGTTGTCATTTCCTTCTCCAGCAGATCTTCCCAACCCAGAGATCGAACCCGTGTCTCTTACGTCTCCTGCATTGTCAGGCAGGTTCTTTACCACTAGCACCATCCCATAAGCTATTGTATTATCATGATTCTACTGTGATTCTGGGGAGTATATGACTGGGGAGGGGTTTCTGGTAGTGGCATTGTGTGATCAGTGATTTATTTTGGAACCACAGTAAAAGCCAGCAATTAACCAACCTACCTTTTCTCTAAATCAGGAAATGTTAAAAGCATTTGAAATGTAAGGTCAGTTACACTAAATTCCTGTCCCATTCCCAACAACTTAGCTTAAAAAAACAAAACAAACAAACAAAAAAAACACTTTCTCTTTGCCACACGTTTGGACTTTGCAGACTTCCCCTTGGCCAGATTGCCTTTGGAGAGATATTTACCACAGAATACATCCTGTTTTGTTGATGTTATTTCAAATTGATCTCCCCACCTTGGTAAAAAGTCACCAGTCTAGCAATTAGGAACTGCTGTGCTCACTTGTTTTTAGCTGAAGTCCCATACTGGGAAAATTGCATTTTACTTGGCTTGAGTTCTATTCTTGAGTGATGCTCAAGTTAAGAAGCAGGTGCACCTGGTAGCATTTAATACCTTCAGTGGATAAAGTGCTGTAAATGAGATGCCCCATGTCAACCAAGCTCCAATGAATGGAGAATCATTAATTTTCATTTTCTCTTCTGCACTTTCAGTGGGGCCGTGATTTCAAGCCTTTATGATCTCTAGCTTGGATCATTGCAGTAGCTTCCCAGCTGCCCTCCCTGCTCCAACCCAAGTGCTTTTCCAGCAACTTCTGCAGTACTGCAGGAGTGATTTCCCAGCAGGCAGCATCCTGTCACTACCTTTTCATAAAACCATTAATGGACAACCCTGTCTCTAAGAGATTAAAATTAGAAGTTTATGAATCAGTCCCAAGAAACCTTTCATGTCTTTCTGCTTACCTGAGCTGTTACTCAGCATTCCTTCAATACAACTCTCTCCCTCTCTCTTCCTCATCCCTCCTGCCTTCCCTTCCTCCCATGCTTTTGAATGTTTTCCTCTCAAAGTTGTTGTTTCCTGAAACGCCCTTCTACCCCTACTGACTTTACTCTTAAAGTTAGATTGAGGATTTTAGGTACAATTCAGTCATCTTTTCGTCTCACAAACCTCAAGAATTTCTAGGTAAAGTTCATTGCTCATTCATTCATTCAGCATCTACTGAATGTCTTCTTTGTGCCAGTTACTGATTGCATTGCTGGCAATACAGAGATGAACCAGGCAAGGTTCTTGCCCTCATTCATTTTACATTCTGGTGAAGGCCATGTAATAAAGACAGTAATTAAATACATGGACACATACTTCCAAATAGTGAGGATTGGATTAAGAATAATACATCAGGATACATAGATAGAGCTACTTTGGATTGTGAGAGAGCACCTTTTATATACTCAACTACAGACTGCATATACTACCTTGGGAATTAGTTTCGTGTGTTTTCTCTTTGTTATAGCTCTTTGAGGTGATGAATGTTACTTATCTTTGTCATCTTTGATCCTTCCTGCAAAGCTTTCAATAATTATGTCCTGACTGGATAAACAAATGCACACATATATGGATGGGTAAACAAATGGATTCTTTTTAGCCACATTTTATTTTTAATTCATTGGAAAGGAAATCTTCTGTGAAGTGATAAGTAAAATGCTCCAGAGATAAACTAGTTTCTTAAACACTTAGACTTTGACCAAAGTCCAAATTACCTTTAGCACGTGGATTAGAATGACAAGATATTGCTTAGAACCAGGCATCTTGTTATTTAATACTCAAGATATCTTCAAAGAGAGATGGAGCCACTATTAGCCAGTCTGGGCTCTATAATCTCACACCTGAAGAGATTCTCCTTCTTTCTCAAAACCAATAAATTGATTATGTCAGTATTACGAATTACTTTAAAATTTTGTTGCAGAACAATTTTCTGAAGGAAATAGAGCAAATTTTGGTTAAAGTTTGGAATAATATATATAATCTAAAGAAATGTTTAAAATGAGATATGTGTGTTGTATTAGTTGCTCAGTCATGTCAGACTCTTTGAACCCCATGAACTGTAGCCCACCAGGCTCCTCTGCCCAAGGAATTCTCCAGGCAAGAATACTGGAGTGGGTTGCCATTTCCTACT
Source organism: Bos grunniens (assembly GCF_055505025.1). Classification (NCBI taxonomy): domain Eukaryota; kingdom Metazoa; phylum Chordata; class Mammalia; order Artiodactyla; family Bovidae; genus Bos; species Bos grunniens. The sequence continues at coordinate 43,894,426 of NC_141193.1, read as the reverse complement.
CCAGGGGATCTTTTCAACCGACAGATAGAACCCAGGTCTCCTGCATTGCGGGTGGATTCTTTACCATCTGCACCATCGGGGAAACCCAAAATGATGTATACATAGTTGGTTCACTTTGCTGTACAGTAGAAACTAACACAACATTGTAAAGCAACTATACTCCAATAAAAGTTATTAATAATGGAAAATGAAAATGAAATGATACAGTTGCATGCCACAGCACTCGGTAAACCTGCATCCTTACAGTGGATGGCTGAGGCCTGGTCCCAGGTTCTAGTCCATTAACTCATTCTAACAGATTGATCATATCTTTTACTCATCATTTTCTTAGTCTCCATGTCTATACAATGGACTTTTGTAAGTCTGCAACACATATCTTAGAGCCCTCTTCTCTTTATCTCTACGTTAATCTGTTGAAACCCCCAACCCTCACCAGAGTAAGAGTACAGCATACAATAAAGCAATGTTCCCTATAGAGACCAGTTGTCAATAGTTTGTTTTTGTCTTGGTTTGTTTTGTTTTTAATAGATAAAACACAGTACATGGCAACGTTTTTTGGAGTTCTTTGGTTGCAAGCAATATATAGATACCCTATTATCAACCCTTGTTAATTTATGCCAAAATGTTTGTTTGTTTGTTTGTTTTGTTTTTTTGGAAAGCTGAGAGATAGCTCCAAAAAAATACCCCAAGAACTAAGGTAATTCTGGAATTGAGATAACAGAAACTAATGGGAAGTCTCCTTAGGGCTTCATTCACCACAGGGATAAATAAATCCCATCAGTGACCATACTATTCTACACTGTTCAAAATTCAAAATCTGGGGACAGAGTATTTGATTGGCCTAGCTTAGGTCACTCCTACATCAAGAAAGCTGGGAGGGAGGCATTTGGATCAATGAGCTCACTAGGAATACAACTGATGGGAAAGCTGTACTTCTGCAATGGAAAAATCAGATGCTTTTAGTAGAAGCAAGGAGAATAAATGTTCAGCAAGCAGAATATCTGTCTCAAGCAAAGTCTCAGAAGATAAGGAAGAAGCTTGACATACTTGGAAAGAGCTATGATTTCAGCATTAAATGGCCCAGAGTTCAAACTTAGGTCCCCTTCTTAATAGCTATTCTATGGGTATGATTTTTGGAATCCTCAGAGGGTTGCTCTCAGGATAAAATGAAGTAATCTATACAAACTAGTGTCTAACTCAAACTGAGTACTTAGTAAATTATCACCTATTATGATTACCGGGGAATGAATGTGTTTAGGGTCACTGGGGACAAGAATGCAAACATTTAATGGCCGTTTATTGGAGGACAGTGAATGCCCCTAAGAGGACACAGCTAAGAGACGATCAGGAGGCAACCTCAGGGTGTGTGCATTTCCAGATAATCTGATTGCACAAGTCCCAATCCTACATTAATCTCAGAGTTGCCTACTGCTGTGTCCTCGTTGTGGTGCTGGCCTCTTCTATTCATTATCTTTGACCCAAGAGTGCAATATGCAAATAATGGAACAGAGGTAGTAAATTGTAATGTTTGATTAAAATATGAGATGCTGTTTATTCTCACTCTACTCATTTATTACTTTCCAAACACAGTCCTTTTATTACAAAAGGATTGATAGTATAGTGATTTTCAGTAATATTTTTATATGTGCAGAGCATACTCAGACGTGAGACGGGCAGGAGATATCTGTATAGTTGCAGACAATAAGTGGGTGTATCGACTGTAGAGAATTTTTTAAAAATAATGAAACCAACTAAAGACTATACATTTTTATTACCATAATGTTCCAGCAGTTCTAAATAATGTCAGTAATAAAAGAGTTCTCCCCTCTCAAAAGAAAACCTGCTTTTGCTCCCTTCTTTGATTCATCACCTGATAGGTGTGTCTTGCCTTTCCTGCCCTGTTGTTGGCTTTTAGAGGTCAACCTCCACGCCTTGTTCAATTTCACAGCCCCTTAGGGACCGGCACTGATGTCATGTTTAAGTGAGGGAAATGGGTCTGGGTCCTCCTCACCACAGTGATTTACCTGGTTCAGGTTGAAAAATAGTGAAAGTGTTAGTCGTTCAGTCATGTCCGTGTCTTTGTGACCCCATGGATTATAGGCCATCAGGCTTCTTTGTCCATTGAATTCTCCAGGCCAGAATACTGGAATGGGTTGCCATTCCCTTCTCCAGGGCATCTTTCAGACCCATGGATCAAACCCTGGTCTCTTGCATTGCCGGTAGATTCCATCTGAGCCACCAGTGAAAGATTTTTAATTCATAACTTAAAAGTCAGTGAATTTAAATTTCCAGTTCTTTGTCTAAAAAAAATAGGATAGTAATGCCCACCTGTGAAGCTGTGATGCAGATTAGCAATAAAATGGGTAAAATCTTTGGCACAAGCCTGCCACCTAGGCTTTCAAAACTGAAGGTCATTGACTTTGAAATCATTAAAGTCATTATTAAGTCAGCAGATATATAACAGAAGTCTTTATCATATCATTTGTGACAGTTGGACCATAAAGAAGGCTGAGCACTGAAGAATTGATGCTTTGGAACTGTGGTGTTGGAGAAGACTCTTGAGAGTCCCTTGGACTGCAAGGAGATCCATCCAGTCCATCCTAAAGGAAATCAGTCCTGAATATTCATTGGGAAGACTGATGCTGAAGCTGAAGCTCCAATACTTTGGCCACCTGATATGAAAAGCCAAATCATTAGAAAAGACCCTGATGCTGGGAAGGATTGAAGGCAGGAGGAGAAGGGGATGACAGAGGATGAGATGGTTGGATGACATCATGGACTCAATGGATATGAGTTTGAGCAAACTCTGGGAGTTGGTGACGGACAGGGAAGCCTGGCGTGCTGCAGTCCATGGGGTCACAAAGAGACACAACTGAGCAACTGAACCACAAAATCATACCTTAGATTAATATAAAGGGACACAAAGATTCCTGAGGCAGGGCTTTTGTCCAAAAGCATATCACCAACACAGCCACCAGGGAAGCCCCCATGAAAAGAGCCAGTGAGGAATATAAAGCACAGCACAAGGTGGTAGACATCAATCCTACAGGGAAGAACGGCATCTAGGAAAAGTTTCTTAAAAAGGTAATGAATGAGAAACAGTATATGCTACCAAGAGACACTGCTTAATGAAAAAATCCAGTTATGCAGAAGTCAGAAAATAATACCATAGAATCTTCTGTAAATATATTAAGCGATAAAAGCAAGACACAAAACTAAACACAATTCAATATGAAGGAACACACATAGAATAAATAGTGGATATAATTCTTCAAATTATTTGAACTGGTCATCTCTGTGTACTGGGACTATGGGTGGTTTTTATTTTCTTCCTTATATGAGTGCAGTTTTTCATCTCAGGAAATAAGAAGTATGACTATAAAATGAGAAAGAAAATACTGTTTTTAAAAGAAGGTGAGCATATAGCATTGAAAATGTAATTTGGGAAAAGTGTTATTTTCTAAGCTCAAAATTCTGGTCCCTGGACTGTAGAAAACTAAAGGCTACATTTGTTGCAAATAAAATTTTATTTACTTGGCCCTAGAGCAAGCATAAGCTTCAGTCAATAAACTCTGAAAAATCCACTACTCTTTGGACAGGTCTCCTGAGTGAGATGTGACTTTTGTGATTTGATTTGGAGAAGATGGAAGGGTAGCCTGCAGAGAACAGTGAAGGGAAGCTGCGGAGAGTTGCATATAGCTTTCTGAAGTTTGAGAATGTGTTCTGAGTAGTCTGTGCCATTCTTTCTCAAGAAATGTCGGCCCGTTAGATAACGAGGCATTCATTTTACTATAGACCCTTTCATACCTCACATTCTCTGAATACTTTCCTGCTTTTCTCCTGCTGAAACCCTATTCCCCCACAAAGGTCCCTGTCATCTAAGAGTAGCTCCAGGTAGACCAGGTTGGCTCTCCCCACCCCCTACTCATCTTTTCCAGCATCATGTTTTGATGAAGTATGTATCTTCATCAGAGCTCTTATCACACTACCCAGAAACATTCTGGTTCGTGTATATATGCCTTAGTGGACTGTAGTTACCATGAGGCAGGATCTAGCATCATCCTGTCCTAAATATCCTGTCCTGACAGAGTGCTGTGAACATGATTTGTTGTTTTTCAGTCGCTAAGTCATGTCTGGCTCTTTGTGACCCCATGAGTTGGAGCATGCCAGGGTTCCCTAACCTTCACTATCTCCCAGAGTCTCCTCAAATTCATGTCATTGAGTCCATGATAGAAGATGACTAAGTAGTTGATCTGTTGTTGTTTAGTTGCTAAATAGTGTCCAACTCTTTTGTGACCCCGTGGACTGTAGCCCACCAAGCCCTTCTGTCCATATATTTTCCAGGCAAGAATATTGCTGTTTCTTCCTCCAGGGTATCTTCCTGACTTAGGGATTGAACCCATATCTCTTGCATCTCCTGCATTGGCAGGCGAATTTTTTTTACCGCTGAGCCATCTGGGAAGCCCATAAGGACTATGCTGCTGCTGCTGCTAAGTCGATTCAGTTGTGTCCGACTCTGTGCGACCCCATAGATGGCCTCCTACCAGGCTCCTCTGTCTCTGGGATTCTCCAGGCAAGAACACTGGAGTGTGTTGCCATTTCCTTCTCCAATGCATGAAAGTGAAAAGTGAAAGTGAAGTCACTTAGTCATGTCCGACTACCTCATGGACTGCAGCCTACCAGGCTCCTCCATCCATGGGATTTTCCAGGCAAGAGTACTGGAGTGGGGTGCCATTGCCTTCTCCATAAGGACTATGGCAATAGTCTAATAACCAACTGATTTATTACATAGTATATCCAAACTGTTATTGAAGTGATCTTCCTAAATCACTATTGATGTCACATTACTCTCCTGTTTCACAGGAGAGTACTCTTCACTACTTACAGGAAGTCTTCTTAGGTAGTAGGTTGTATTCACAGTAAAGCAGTCTCTGAGGCAGAGTTAAGCATATAGGATGTTTATCAGGAAGTGCCTTTGAGGTCAACACCTACTGAAGGGAGGAGAAAGAAGCAAGAGAGGGTGGAGAGAAACATTAAGTTGTGATGTGGACCTACTAGCAACCTCTGTTTATTTCCTTTCCCTAATGCTCCAACCTCCAACCATATTTATCTGCTTGCAGCTTCTCATTAGCTCAGCTCAAGACATCCATCTTTCTCTTTTAGATATACTGATCATTCTCTCCTCTGATCTCTCATAATACCCTGTACAGTTCAGTTCAGTTCAGTCGCTCAGTCATGTCTGACTCTTTGCGACCCCATGAATCGCAGCATGCCAGGCCTCCCTGTCCATCACCAACTCCCGGAGTTCACTCAGACTCACGTCCATCAAGTCAGTGATGCCATACAGCCATCTCATCCTCTGTCGTCCCCTTTTCCTCCTGCCCCCAATCCCTCACAGCATCAGAGTCTTTTCCAATGAGTCAACTCTTCACGTGAGATGGCCAAAGTACCGGAGTTTCAGCTTTAGTATCATTCCTTCCAAAGAAATCCCAGGGCTGATCTCCTTCAGAATGGACTGGTTGGATCTCCTTGCAGACCCTGTATAGACATCTGTATTATACTTACTGATTTATATGCCTATCTCCACTAGATGCTAAGCTTATGGAGATCAGGCAACCAACTTACTCATCACTTTTTCTAAAAGACAAGAACACATATAATGTATCTGGCAAATGATACCCACTTATAAAAATAGCATGGAAAGGATGGATAAATGGATGTATGGATGGAAGAAAGGACAGAAGCATTATGACCATTCCTTCCCACAACACGTACCTCGGGGCCATTGTGAGACAATGAATCATTCATCAGTTCTAGTGTAGCATTTCAGAGAATGATGCCGTTCCCCGATTGGGATGGAAGAGAGACAGGGAGGAGCAGAGGCAATGTGACTTAACAGATGAGGCCCCAGACCCAGACACGTGAGCAAAGCCAGGTTTAAGAGGAAAATGCAATAGGAAAGCTAGGGTGAAGCCTCCAGGTGGTCTAATAGGAATAATTCCTAAAACAATAGGAATCAGGATCCTTGTCAAGGAGAGGAAAAAAAAAAAAAAAAGGCAAGGAATCCAGAGGCGTGTTTTGGAACTAAAGCCCTAGTCAATGAGTTATAGAATCCCAGCACGCTAGGAAAGGTCTTAGAAGTATTCATCAAGCCTTCATTTTTCAGAGGAGAAATGTTAAGTTCCTAGGAAATATGAGGTCAGAATCCATCCACCCATTCATCTACCTACCTACCCATGCAATTATTCATACATTCAATATTCATTTGCAGTTAGTGAGAACCTGCTACATTTAGAGAAGGCGATCGCACCCTACTTTAGTACTCTTGCCTGGAAAATCCCATGGACAGAGGAGCCTGGTAGGCTGCAGTCCATGGGGTCTCGAACAGTTGGACACGACTGAGCGACTTCACTTTCACTTTTTACTTTCATGCATTGGAGAAGGAAATGAAAACCCACTCCAGTGTTCTTGCCTGGAGAATCCCAGGGATGGGGGAGCCTGGTGGGCTTCTGTCTATGGGGTCGCACAGAGTTGGACACGACTGAAGCGACTTAGCAGCAGCAGCTACATTTAGATACGCTGCTGGTAAAACTGGGAAAACAAGCATGAAAAAGTCATGTTCCTTTCCATCAAGTAGCCCACAGTATGCTAGAAAAGAAAGCAATATAATCAAAAGGCTACAATTTAAAATGGTGAGTGCCTTAATGTAAGATTGTCTAGGCATTGGAGATGCCAAGAATGCAGCTCTCAAATTGACCCTGTGGGTGAAATTGTCAAGTCTTCCAGGAACAGATAATAATTGTGAGCCACAAGGATGAAGTCTGATATGAAATCAGAAATTCTGAGAACCAGAATCTCTCTGCCTTTTCTCCACCCAGCTCCAGAACAGATATCAAACGTGAGCAGAGTTGAGAAGATAGATGTGCCTGGACTGAAAGAAGAAGGAGTTGATTTCTGACATGGCAGTATCTGTGTTTAGTTTCCCCTTCTACATCCTTCTGCTCCAGGAGTTACCAAAGATCATAACATAAGTAGCACTGGATCATTTTAGGTTTGCTTAGTCAAACTTATTAGTTAGTGTCCACTTATCTGTCTTTACTTAAGTAACAGAAAGAAAGGGAAAAGGAGGAAGAATGAGAGGGAGGGAGGAAGCCCCCTTAAAACAATGAAAACCAGCACCTCCTGTTCTGAGGCTTGATCATGAACATGACTTCATGTCACTTGAGTAGCACAATGATGTTGCAAACCCTTCAAGGATCAGGCGTGAAGCCAATCCCTCATAAAAACCTCTCCTGTGAGTTTCTTTAATGAATCAGGTCCAGACTGACACAACATTTCCCAGATATACTCTTAGGAAATAAACCGGGAAGAGATGTTGGGTATGCAATTTAACTTGATGAAAATTTGCTTCAAAAAGAGAATAATTTTCCAAGCAGTCATACTGATTCATGACTCTTAAATTTTTATCAGCAGCTATGCTAACACTTGGGGAAGGCAATGGCAGCCCACTCCAGTACTCTTGCCTGGAGAATCCCATGGACGGAGGAGCCTGGTGGGCTGCAGTCCGTGGGGTCGCTGGGAGTCGGATATGACTGAGTGACTTCACTTTCACTTTTCACTTTTATGCACTGGAAAAGGAAATGGCAACCCACTCCAGTGTTCTTGCCTGGAGAATCTCAGGGACGGTGGAGCCTGGTGGGCTGCTGTCTATGGGGTTGCACAGAGTCGGACACGACTGAAGTGACTTAGTAGCAGCAGCAGCAGCATGCTAACACTGAAGCTCTCTCACAGGAAAATATGGCAGGAGAGTTAAAAGAAAGAGTTAAAAAGAAACAGCTTAAAAATGTAAAAATAAAAGAATACAAAATATGTTTAATATGTCTCATTTCAGTATTCAGATATAAATCGAAATTTTAAATGATATGTGCCCAAACTGAACTCAAACAGCACTCACCCAGTTTCACCATAGAAATAGAAAGAGACTAAAAGGCTAAATTTTGGTCAAAAGTTAAGGACCAAACATTATGACCAATTATGACCAACTATTAGTATAACACCACAGAAACTGCCTGAGAATACTAGGCAGTCCCCATATCTTTTTCTTAACATTTTCTTTCCATTTTGAAACAGAAAAACATAACAATGAGGGACTTGAGAAAACTGCTCCTATTATTTATCCATTGGTTAGCTGGCAGTTAAATTTCATTTTAGGACTAGACCCTGAAACATGATTATATCATAAATACGCAAAAAGCCCATGTCTTTCGCTGTTCTTTCACCTTGGACATTAGATCATTCTCCTTTCATTTGGGTATTGTCTCTTTCCATAGGATTTGCACTGAATTGAAAAAAATTATAAACACTCTGAAGTCAAGATCTGAGTCTTATCTTACTGTCTCTCTACCAAAACCTCATTTATGACCAACTATTAGTATATCAGCTTCCCTGGTGACTCAGAGGTTAAAGCGTCTGCCTGCAATGCGGGATACCTGGGTTCGATCCCTGGGTTGGGAAGATCCCCTGGAGAAGGAAATGGCAACCCACTCCAGTATTCTTGCCTGGAGAATCCCATGGACAGAGGAGCCTGGTGGGCTACAGTCCACAGGGTTGCAAAGAGTCGGACACGACTGAGCTATTTCACTTTCACTTTCACTTTCATTCATTGGAGAAGGAAATGGCAACCCACTCCAGTGTTCTTGCCTGGAGAATCCCAGGGATGACGGAGCCTGGTGGGCTGCGGTCTATGGTGTCACAGAGTCGGACACGACTGAAGCGACTTAGCAGCAGCAGCAGCAGCATTAGTATGTCATCAGGCCCATTGGAGAATCCTCAGTTGACTGAAATGAAAACAATAGTCACTGTAGAATCTGGAATCAACAACATTTGTACTAATATTCACTATACTTGACTTGCTAAGGCAGAGACAGTGGACTCACAGAATATGAAAATATTTTAAACAAGAATAAAAATAAAAATGCCATGTAAAATTTAAAAATAAACTAACCAGAGTCCTTAATTCTTGACCCAAATTTGGCCTTTTAGTTTCAAAAACAAAATAAAACAAATTACTTTTCTAATTCAAACAGCCTCCAAAGAAAATTCAAGGAATAAGAAGACAGGGGCCTACGTAGAGATAACTAGATATTTCACCAAGGATTTCATGACCTCTGAAATTTTCTAGGATCACATAATCATTCCAGAAAGGGCGCTCGATCTCTCAAGTCTAACCTGAACTTCTCTGTGCAAATATAAATTTATTCCCTGTTGACCTAATCACAGATATCCCAGAGAATAACCTTTCCCTATTCATATGTAATACTCTTTGTTTGACTTTTTTTTAATTGTATTTATATTAGTACTTTATTTGTAGCTTATTTCTTTCAGACAGTAAGCTATTATCATGAGTCTAACTCTTGATACTTATTTCATACAGAACTAAGTCTGAACCCCAGCTCTGCTGCTTCTAAGCTGTGTGCCATTGGTAATGTTACTCTGCTTCTTTGGTCCTCCATTTTCTTTTTCTTTTTTTAGTGTTTCATTCTGCTTTAATTTTTTAAATTAATTGATTTATTTTGATTGGAAGATAATTACTTTACAATATGGTAATGGTTTTTGTCATGCATCAGCATGAATCAGCCACAGATATACATGTGTCCCCCTATTCTGAAACCCCCTCCCACCTCCCTCCCCACCCTATCCTTTTGGGTTGTCCCGGAGCACCAGCTTTGGATGCCCTGCTTCATGCCTTGAACTTATGTTGGTCATCTGTTTTACATATGGCAATGTACATGTTTCAGTGCTATTCTCTCAAATCATTGATGGAGTTTAGTCTTTAGCTTTTCTTTCTACAGCTATGGCTCTAATAATGAAAAAACTTTTCTCTGATGCACGTGTTACTATTCAAAATATTTTTTTCATAGAGGCAGAACTAACCATTATGTTCTTATGTAAGTAAAACATTACTTGCCCCTCTGGTGACCTTTGCAACATTTCAGGGGCCCTCCACACTCAGATGGCTTCCCAGGCTGAACCACAAAATAGGCCTTCTCCAACTACCAGGTACATGTGACAGTTCAGGACGTGCTTTCTTCCTGAATCCTAAACTGCTTCCAGCCTTTGCTGAGTTCTGGCCACAGGATTCCAGCTGGAATATTGCAGAGATCCTAGGAGTCAGTCTCATAGCACCTTGTTGATTTATAGGTCTCTCCTCTTGTACTCCTGGATGAGGCAGCAATAAAGTACAAACCTACTTTCTCTATCACAGATGGAGACCTGCCAGGTCAGTTTTCAGCTTCCTAACATCTTAATTCCATCGAGTCCAGGGGATCTAGTTACAGACAGCAAAGTTGGAAAGACATTCTGAATTCCAGACAGTTTGGGGTAAGCTGGTATGGTTCGATGGGAGTCCTGGGAGATGGCGAGGCCAGGAAAAGAAGAGAGACAAAGAAACTGCTGTGTTTTCTGAGGAGATGGCTTCCCAGATGTTATGTCTGGACACCTTATCATTGAGATGAGGATCTTCGATGCCTTGCAATTCTGTAACTCCCAAGAGCAACCTCACAGTCAGCCTATGGCAAGCCCTGAGCCACTTCTGAAGGGGTCTCCGGTGGTGAGTAGACCAGCACTCTCCCCTCCACTGCTTCAGAGGCCGGTGACTGAGGAGACCCAAGTGCTTCCTCTTCATGTTCTCCAGGTCAGCTTTAGTAAAGGCGTTCTGTTCTCAGGAGACCTGTAAGTGGCAAAATGCTAAGAACCCCATTTCCTTCCATCTTGCTAAAATCACTAATTTCCCTGTCCTTGCTATAATTTTTCAGTGATAATATTCTACGTAACAGAAAGCAAGAATAACTTCTGCTTATGATTAGTAAAACCAGATCGACTCAACAATCATTTTTAAAAATACATTTTAAGTTGGTCTCCTGCCTTTAATCCCCTTATCACCGTGTCTCTACCAAAATTTTAAGGCTATGAAAAAAATACTTGGTAAAATTCCCTCCAGAAGAAAAAAAAAAAAAACACACACAAAAAACAAAAAAAGGCCTCAGCCAAAAATGATGTCAGGGGCACTAAGAACGTTAGTTCTTTCGAATGGGTAAAAAGGGAGTGAGAAGGTGCTGAGGCTAAATCTTGGCTTTCCGAATAGAAAGCCATGAGAGCAGCCAGAAAGAAATGGAATATTTTTAAAAATGTGACAAGTGGCTTTCTGCTTCTTATATTAGCTATTAACTGCTGGAACTCATTAGGCATGGTAAGCGAAAGGCAATAATTGAATGTGGGAACACTCTGCAGGACCACAATGGGATTCCTATTTCTAGCGTCCACTGTAATTATGAATCATCCTCAATATATGGGACTTATAGAAGAAATGCTGCCCTTGAATCAAGCTAGGCTTGTTCACGGTATTTTTATCCTAGGTTTAACACATGGAAGTAGACACTCGATTTACTGGAGACAGAAAACCTATTGCTTAAGCCTCTCTTTGGTGCTTCTGAGCACAGTACAGGAGTCCTGCCAGGAGGGGTTTGAGGAGATGGGAAAGATGAGAGGCCCCATGTCCTCCCAGAGCTCACTTTCTCTCCTTCCTTCCAGCCCATTCCAGGCCTTACAGCTGTTTCTCATTATGCATGTGTGCGTGCTGAGTAGCTTCATCACGTCTGACTCTTTGTGACCCTAGGGACCCTAGCCCGCCAGGCTCCTCTGTCCATGGGATTCTCCAGGCAAGAGTACTGGAGTGGGTTGCCGTTTCCTCCTCCAGGGGATCTTCCCAACCCAGGGATACAACCCCCGTCTCCTACGTTGCATCACTGGCAGGAGGATTCTTTACCACTAGGGCCACCTTTCTCATTACAGCCTTTTTCTAGCCTTCACCCTCTCCTACAGGGTCTTCTCTCAGGAAGTCTCCTTTCCCCGACCAGGCCAGGCCCCTGGACCAAAAGCTACTTATCAATCTCTTCAGCCATCCCTGCACATACCTTCAGCCTAACGACCCTCTCTACCTACATTGACATTCAACCTACCCACTCCCACCATCTAAACAATCCCTAAAACTTCATCTTTCAGAAAGCCATCGCTTCATAAACAGCCCAGCAGAAGTAACTGTCAAGTTCTGAGTTTCCGTTTTAAGAAATCAATCATGCATGTGCAGAATGTTGGGGCTGCTGTCAAAAGGTTCTCAGGTAACTGCTAATGGGAAGCTTAGTAATAGGTCTGAGCAAATGTGGTGCTATTGCCAAAATGTTCTTGCCTTCAGAACCTAACAGAAACAACAATCCTTTTACAGACTGTATCAATCATCTGTCAGCAAATAACACCTGGAAACTGTGTTCATATCTAGAACATTGGAAAAACAGTGCACACAAAGAGAAACGAGCAAAATCCTTAGTGACTCAGGAAGCATGTCAAAAGGACATTGGAAACCTGTAGGGATATTGAAGACCAGTGGGCCGTTTCTGCACCCAGCCTGCTCCTTCTCCTGACTGCTCGATGCCTCTTCTGTCCCCGTCATTACACCAGCACAGACTCAATCCCCGTGATCTGCCCTGTGATAGGCGCTGGAGACAGAAAGCTGATCGATTAGAGCCTTGTCTTTGATACCAGTTCCTGAGGCTCCCAGTCACTCACCCTCAGAATCTGTACACTGAACATAGCGGTGCAAGCTCTAATTGCTTTGTGATGGGTGGCCCTTATGCATGCTTTAGTTACTATTATTATTTGAATGAACATCATTGCATAGTGGAAAGAACATGAAGCTTCCAGTCAAGTATAACTGGGCTAAATTCCATTCTGATCATTACTACCTGTGAAACCTCAATTTAAACTATACTTGCACTGTATAGTCCATGGAGTCACAAAGAGCTGGACACGACGTGGCAACTGAGCAACAACAGCAGCATAGTGAGCATAATAGTAGCTAATACTGGTGATTCACCCAACAAAACGTCTGCAGTATTATAGCTAGTCAACAATGTTGGTTTCTAAATCTCTCTGCCTATTCTTACTAGTCTGAAAGCCCCTCTAAACGTCTCTGCATTTCTCCTGGTACATAATTCAGGCCCTAATGCACCTGACAGTTGCTTGTTAGGTTACATGTTTTATTGCATGAGCCCCCGAGTTGCAGTTTCTTTGCCTCCATGGACTGTTACAAACATAACTAAGTGAAGGAATAGGCAGGCTTTTTAAAGAGCATAAAGCACCCTACCTACATGTGACAGTAGTGACAACCATGACCTTGACAGAAAGGACACAGAATACAAGTGTCAACCACAGTGGCAGAGACAGGAAGGCTGAGGGAGGAATAGCTGCTAATAACGATTTGTGGTAGCTCACTGCCTTAAGTATAATAACTAACTGGTGTAATTCTCAGATCAACTCTATTATTTCCCGTATTAATGGGAAAGAGATTGTGGTACCAGGGGATTAGGGGATCTCCTTAAGAGAACACATCCAGTAAGTGATAGAACTGTGATGCAAACTCGCTTGGTTTGATTTCAGGTGATTAATATAAAAAACTCCATTGTCAGGTCAAAACCAGGGTGGTGCCACAACTCTGGTCAATAGTATGCTCAATCTGTATATGTGGAAACAAGAGAATTTTTTTTTTCCAGAAACCTGAGGCTGTTTCCAATCTCATACAGCATATCCTTTGCCATGTGGAAATAGGCCCCTTTGTACCCTGAGAGGAAAGGACTGGACTTGGCAGAGATTACCGTGATGAAAGCCACTCTGCCCAACTGCGGTTCCATTCAGATACTCTCACTTACTCTGTCAAATCTGCTTGTTTAGTGCTCTTGAAAACTCCTGTGCTTTTCCCACAAGCAACCCCTCAGGCAAAGACTATTGCTTTCTCCTTGTCATCAGAGCTTCAAGGATAATTGGAAGGTATCTGCGAGTGTTGACACTTCTATAGCAGCTGTTGACTTGCTCTCACTCACAACAGTGGAAAATGCTTTAATTTCTAAAGAAACAAATCTTCACCTAAGTCCAGCTAAATGGATGCTGTGACAGTTCGCCATGCAAAGCCAGACATGCTAAGAAACCTTCCTTTAGCCGTATGAGTCCAAATGATTCCTGAAAACAGAGTCAGGTCCCAGATTACACAGCCAGTAAATGGGAGAGATGTGATTGTGATCTTGGTCTGTCTGACCAAAGTTACTGTTCCCTCTAATCTTTAAACCAAAGCTGTATCCTAAAGATCTGCTTTGAAATGACCTAGATACTCAGATGTTTGTTGTTGGGTCAATGCTCTCATTTTCAGTTCTCACTCTTCTGTGTGTGCAAATTTATTACATGTGCTTGATTTCTCCACATGGCTTCCACAGACACAATGCGTGAAGAAACTTTGGCATTCAAAAAAGAAGTGAAGTCCCAGTTTGGTTTACGATAGGTAAGGTGTCTGTATCTCACAGTAACTTAGAGTAGTGGCTTTGAGTCACACAGCCTGGGGTTGAATGTTGTTTCTTCAGCTTGCTAACTTTGCAAATGATGCCCTTCTTCCGAGTTCAGGTTCTTCATCTGTTATATAGTGCAAGCAGTGCATTTAAAACGACAGCTGTAGTGTCCCTTGGAACAGGCTGGAACCTGTAGTCAGAAGGATGAGCAGGTGCACAAGCTCCCCGTGCCCTTGGAGCAGTGCAGAGGACATGCTTGGGATGAGCCGCAGCCAGATGCACTGTGGAGTCCGGTCCAGGAAAGGACCCCCTCTCCAACAGGCGACAAGGAAACGGAGGACCAGTATCACAGTTGACATTTCTGCCCGTGAGTTCCGGTTTGCGTTAAGTGATGCCTCTGTGTTTGTGCAAGCTCCTGGTACAGTGGTGGCTCCCCTAGCATACAGAGAGCACAAAGCAGTGAGCATGACTTGGCACAAGCTGGAACCCATGGGCCAGCTGATGCATAACAAATTAAAGCATCAGTGCTGAAGTTAGGAATTGTTTTGAGAATTTAATTAGAAGATGTAAGTACACAGCAGTTCCTGGAATATGGTAAAGTTTGGGGAACAGTTAAGGGTGATGATGAAGTGATGAAGATAAGGATAATGATGGTGATGATGATCATGTTCATGATTATGTGATAAGATTCTAATAAAACATACTCATCCTTTACTCTGTGTTAGGCGCCATGCTGCCGCTGGGCATATTACCTGAGTTAGATCTCACAAAATCCTTGAAAAGGCTATTCATTTTGTAGATGAAAAATCTAGGGCTCAGAGATAAGACCCAGGTGTTCTGGCTCCAAGCATTCATTATACCATAAAGTCTTATTAAGAGCCCTTTTTATTTAAAAAATGGTCATAGGCTCATTTTTCTATAAAAGATTTTGTATATTTCGAAGAATTTTATACACATTTTCTAGGTATTGCTGTGTGGAAAGGAGTTGTTGAAAAATATGCTAATATGCAAATCAGAAATCAAATCATATTTTTCCCCTTTTAAAATGCAGTAGGATCATTAGAAGAGCTTCTATTGAAAATTCTGCTAAAAGCATATATGGGTGCGGATTTAGAGCACCTGGAATGCTCATAAATTGCTGGCTAGAAAACTACCAATTTCTTATGAACATAACATACATCAATCCTGTGACCCATCAATTCCACTCTGAGATATTTATTCAAGAGAATGAAAATAAATGTCCATAAAAATACTTACACATGAATATTCATAGTCACTTTATTCATAGCAATCTAAATTTGTAAATAGCCCCAATGTTCATCAATAGAAAAATGGACAGACAAGCTTTGGTAAACTCATATATTGGAATCCTAGTCATAGCAACACAGATGCATCTTAAAACTCATTTGTCTGAGTGAAGGAAGTAAAGTGGTACACACTGTCTGACTTCATTTTCATGAAGCACTAAAATAGGTAAAACTATTCTGTGATAATATTTAGAACAGTGATCATCTAAGTGTTGGGGATTGGCTTACAGGGGCATGAAGGAGTGATCTAGAGTGATGAAAATGCTCATTGTCTTAACAGGTATATATTCATCAAAGTTCATTGTAACAGTAAGATCTGTACATTGTGCTGGGTATAAATTACCTTAGTTATCTCATAAATTATACCTCGATAAAAAGAAAATGCAATAGAAGCTATAATTTGATTTTTCATCAGAGTCGTATTTCACTTCATCTCTTCAGATTGAGGATTAGTTTCAAAGCTATCCACAAGGACTAATTCTGAGACAATTTTTATTGCTAAAGTTCCAGACCAAACTGCTTTTACTGCTACACAGAGACTGATAGTTACAATCCCTCGCCCCGTATGCAATCACCCTTTCTACTTCTGTAATTCCCAAGTTTAGCTGCATATGAACCACCAGCTAAAGACCACACGCCTCAGCCTTTCTTAAAGTTAGCTTTGGACATAAGATTTCATGCATGCTCAGTCATGTCTGGCTCTTTACGATCCCACGGACCATAGCCCACCTGGCTCCTCTTCGATAACATTTTTCAGGCATGAATACTGGAATGGGTTGCCATTTCCTCCTCCAGGAGACCTTCCCAATCCAGGAGTGGAACCAGTGTCTCCTGCACTGGCAGATGCATTCTTTACCACTGAGCCACCTGGGAATCCTAGACTGAAGATTAAGTTCTGCCTAGTTGAACATAAGCAACTTCTGCATTATGATCTTAAAAGGGAGACAGCGTGATTTCTCCTCTCCTTTACCCTTCTCTGCCGGCCAAAATGTACTTCCAGCAATTATAATATCGAACTACTTTTAGACACGTGGGTAAGACAATGATGGTGCATTAAGATAAAAGGAGCTTGGGTTCTCACCCTGTCAAATCACCAACGTTGCCCTGGGCCACTTAACAAGACTTCTAAAGGAGAAAGAAATAAATTTATCTCTTCTTTACACTACTGTATTTGGGATATCTTGTTAATAGCCACCTCATCCACATCCTGCTTAAGAAAACCACCCTACGTGTAAGCAAACTCTTTATGATCATGCTTCAGGGATCCACTAAACATCTGCTTGAGAAGAGGTTCCCAGAAGGATATGAGGCAGAGGTCACTGTCAGATTGGATCTTCAGCATCCACAAATGAACCTCCAGCCCCAAGGGAGGCAGCATCCCTGAAAGATACAGAGTAAACGGTATCTCCAGCTGCCCTGTGCAGCTCACAAGCTTCTGCATAAGCATTACATTCTAGGGTTTGAATGCATTGTTTGAATGAGGGTTTACAGAGACAGCAGATAGACCTTAAATGAAGCTCCAGCCTGTTTCTCCAAAGAGAGAACTACGGAGCAAATCCAGAATGCTTCTACGTGCTTTTTTTGTTGACTCCTCAGAGAGATTGTTTCCCTCTCCGTCCGATCTGACTTTGAAGATTCCATTGCATCTCATCAGTTTACACTTCGGCTTCCCTGGTGGCTCAGTTGGTAAGGAATCCACCTGCAAGGCAGGATACCCAGGTTTGATCCCTGGATGGGGAAGATCCCCTGGAGAAGGAAATGGTAACCCACTCCAGTATTCTTGCCTGGGGAATTCTATGGAGAGAGGAGTCTGGTGGGCTGTGGTCCATGGGGTCTCAACACAACTGATTACTTATTTTATCTTCATTTGCTTCCAGTTTTGACACAGCAAGCCTGTTATATCCCTTGCTGCATTTAATCAGCCTGTATGATAACCTCTGGGTCAATATTTAATTTTCTGACATGAATGTGCCCCAGAGGCTTAATTCACTTCTTAGGTAATACATTACCTTTGCACTTCCCAAAGTAAATTCACTTTTTTCAGCATATTCAATCTCCCAACAAGCCTTGGGCTAAGCAGAAAGTTTTAGTATTTCCATCTTACAGATGAGATACTTGAGGCACAGAAAAATAACATGTCCAAGATTATATAAAGAGATGGTATGAAACTGGGTCTTCTGATTGAACCTAATACACTCTTCATGAAACAACAATCTTCATCCTCGGTGCCTCGGTGCAGGATCAGAGATACAAGCAGAGTACTTATGTCTACACGAGGGGATAATGAGTGGGGACAAAAAAAGAAGGGTTTTTCATTCCCACAACTTAATCTTCCCTCCCTGTTTTGGCAAATGGCAGCAACATCAGTCTAGCTGTCTAAGACAGAAAATTGACTTCAACCAAGATATTTCCCTTTTAATCATTTCCCACAACAATCATCCGCAAAGTTGTATTCTTTCAACCTCTTTAATATCTCAAAAGATATGTCCCACACATTTTCCGGTGCTTACTATGTGGGCCTTTATGATATTCAGCCTGGTTTAATCGATAATATTAGGATTTTTATCCTTGTCTCCATTTGTTATCTCTTCCATTCCATCCTGCACACTGTTGCCTCGTGATCTTTCTGTAAGACGGACCTGGCCCTGACACTTCCTGCTTAATCTGCTTTAATTGCTTCCTTTAATTTCTGGATGGAACTTAGATTCTTCATCAGCGCATACAGGGCCCTTCATATCTGATACTCTCATGTCTACAGATTCCTTTCTCCCTCTTCTCCACATCCACACTTTGTTCTGCCCATATCAAGCTGTTAACACTTAGCTTTTTCCAATGCCTGCCCCATTCTGTTTGCTTTCTTTATGCCACAGTTTGAAAACTCCAATATATTTAGAGACCACATGAGTGTGTAAAACAGCCTGAGTTTAAGGTAATACGGAGCAGTGAAAACTATGGCAAGTGTGCAAAACCCCACTGAAAGTAAAATGTAAAACTCTATGCTAAGACCAAACAGAACTTTTCTGAAGAGCTATTCCAACTGCAGGCAGCCAGACTGTGGCTTTGATGTTTCTGTACAGGCTATTTCATTTATCAACAAGATCTTGTTCCTCTTCTACTTTGTCTCATTACAACTAAACCTTTAATGCTCAACTTGATCATCACTGCCCCTGATTGCAGGACTCTTTATTTTGTGTAAATTCATTCTCTCCTCATGTGACCCTTTTATATTTTTCTGCCAACCTCCTTGATGACCTGATATCCTTGAAGGCAAAAATTGGTTATGTCTTCAGTTCAGTTCAGTTCATTTCAGTCACTCAGTCATGTCCGACTCTTTGAGACCCCATGAATTGCAGCACGCCAGGCCTCCCTGTCCATCACCAACTCCCAGAGTTCACTCAGACTCACATCCATTGAGTTATGTCTTATTGAACCTCAACTTCTGGTGCCTAGCACATTGTCGGTGCTCATTAAGTATTTGAGTGGATGACTGTGTCAATCAATTTGTGTTTGAATGGAATGGATTTCTATGAATAAATGACCTCCATTTATGATTCTGAGTCACGTTGGGACTGTGTTGACGGGGAATGAGAGTTCCTTCATCAGATCCACCCTGTTTCCTTGGAGAAGGAATATTTTCTATAGCTCTGAGGTAATGTTTCTCTTTAAGGTCCCCACGTTCCCCTTTTCATTTTAAATAGATGAATGTCAGTAATCTGGGCTTATGCAGAAATACCCTTTCTTCCTGAAAAAAAAAAAAAAAACACAACTAAGGTTTTGTTTGGTTTTCTTTTGCAGTTAATTGACTGTCACTGAACAGTATACAAAAGAGAAATGTCACCACATCAGAGTTTCATTTCCAAACAAATGCCGCATTATGAAAAGCAGTTAAATATTAAGATTGTCATCTCTTCATTTTCAGTAATCTATGTGTGCATAATGTAGCAAGTTAACAGAGATAATGGGACCATAATTGGCTTGGAAAATGAGGTTAGAGGAATAATGGCATGAGACGGACTTCGGAAGGAATGAAGGAGGCAGATTCTCAGTGTCCCTGGTGGAAAGAGAAGAGCAAGCCGCCAGCAGAAGAGCACCCTCCTAGGCAGTGCCCTGCTGCAGTGAGCTTGGTAACCAAGTGTGATGGGGCTAAAAGAACAAACTTAGCAAATGCCCCTAGAGGGAAGGTAAGAAGGATTCATTTGTTCCATTGAACAATTGGGTGCTTCATAAATTTGTTGTTGTTGTTGTTTTACAATCACTAAGTCATGTCTGACTCTGCCACCCCATGAACTGCAGCACCCCAGATTTCCCTGTTCTTCACTAATTCCAAGGGTTTGCTCAAACTCATGTCCATTGAGTTGGTGATGCCATCCAACCATCTCATCCTCTGTTGCCCCCTTCTTCTCCTGCCTTCAATCTTTCCCAGCATCAGAATCTTTTCCAATGAGTAGGTTCTTTGCATTAGGTGACCAAAATATTGGAGCTTCAGCTTCAGCTCAGTCCTTCCAATGAATGTTCAGGACTGATTTCCTTTAGGATTGACTGTTTTGATCTCCTTGCAGTCCAAGGGACTCTCAAGAGTCTTCTCCAGCACCACAATTCAAAAGCGTAATTCTTCAGCATTCAGCCTTCTTTATGGTCTAGTTCTACATGACTACTGGAAAAACCATAGCTTTGACTATATGGACCTTTGTTGACAAAATGATGTCTCTGCTTTTTAATATGCTTTTTAGCTTTGTCATAGCTTTCCTTCCAAGGAACAAGTGTCTTTTAATTTTGTGGCTGCAGTCACCTTCTGCAGTGATTTTGGAGCCCCCAGAAATAAAGTTTGTTACCATTTCCATTTTTTTCCCCATCTATTTGCCATTAGGTGATGGGACTGGATGTCATGATCTTCAATCTCTGAATGTTGAGTTTAAGCCAGGTTTTTCCACTCTCCTCTTTCACCCTCTGATCAAGAGGCTGTTTAGTTTCTCTCTACTTTCTGCCATTATAGTGATATCTATCATCTGAGGTTGTTGATATTTCTCCCGGCAATCTTGATTCCTGATTGTGACTCTTCCAGCCTGGCATTTCACATGATGCACTCTGCATGTAAGTTAAATAAACAGAGTGACAATGTACAGCCTTGATGTACTCCTTTCAGAATTTTGGAACCAGTTCATTGTTCCATGTCTGATTCTAACTGTTGCCTCTTGTCACAAGGAAGGAGAAATAGAAGGACAGACATCCAAGCATGACATTGTGACAGAGCCCTGAAGGCGGATCTTTGATGAGGTATCAAGCTGCTTCCAAGTTAGAATGAGATCATTAAAGGAATATGATTGTAATCCAGCTGCTTCTGTGCCTGACACAAGGATCCCACATCTGCCTGAGGCTGCAAGCTCTGAAGAGACCTCTGATTGAAGCTGGGGAAATGGCAAGAGTAAATTGGAGAAGGACACACCATTATTCTCTGAATTAAGTGATGAGGGTATCGCATAATAGAGAGAGGATTGTTGCAGAAACCGAGTTAAGAGGGACTGATAAAAGCCTTCTGTTCCATCCTCCTGCCTTCAGGAGGAATGACGTCTAAGCCAACAGGGAAAGAAGTAAAGCTGTGCTTAACTTGTAGCCAGGGAACTCTGCCACGCCTTATAGGGAGAGGTTTGTATTAGTATATACCTGATAAACAAGCCAGAGTGAGTCTGGATGCCAAGCTTTCCCCCTAAATTGGGGAAATTCTGAAGACAGGAGAAATAGCAAATGTATAGATTCTGTTTCCTACCACCTTTGGGGGTAGCACCCAGGGATCTAGCTGGCTGTCACTGGACTCTGGGAGCCGGGCCATGATCCTCGGGCACCGGGACTTTTAGGCCATGTGACTGGGGAAGTGCTAGCCCTGCACTGCCGTCGTTGAGGTCTGGGGTCCAGGGCTTGTGTTTCCCGTGATGTGGAGAGAACCCTGTCTCCAACCTGCCCCCTGACCTCAGCATTTATGGTTGGAAAAGACACCCCCGAATGCTGTTTGCACGTGGCTGAGGTCCCATGTCATTCAACAGCTTAAAACCCTTTAATTACTTCTGCTGATAGGAAGAAGTTCAAAGTCTGCAACATGGTATGCGTGGCCTTTCCAGACCTGAACCCTATGTACCTGTTCCAGACGCTCCATCTACTTCCTACGTTCTCCCTCTACTGGGGCAAATCCCAGAGGTCAAGCTTCTGCACATTTCTTTGCTCCTGCATGTGTATCCATGTTGCCTGCAGTGTTCCCGCCCAAACATAGCATGGGGTCTTAACCAACCTTCGGTGCCTGCTGTAACAGATCTGCTTCCTCCCTTTATTTGGCCACCATGCCCCTCATGCATTCCTCTATTTTTATACATATGAGTCAACACAAGCACTTAAGATAGTACTTTGCAAATGGAATACACTCAATGCATGTAATGTGGTCTATGAATATTTTTTATCACAGAATTTTGCAATTATCATTTATGTCTGCATCTATCTCCACTTCTAGACTATAAATGTCTTGTTGGAAGGGACTGTGAGGGGTTTATCTTTGCCCGCCCAGCACTCTCTCTCCAGCTGTGTCTCCAGTTAGAATATAAATAACTCTTTATTCCCAGGTGAAGGCAAGACCATGGCAGTATAAAGAGCTCTGAAGGGGAGAAATAATCTCAGTTCAAATTCTAACTTTGCCATTTCCTACCTGAGATTTTCAGTATAATTCTTAACTCCGTAGATCCTTGGCTTCCTTATCGTTAAAGTAAAGGGGAAATATCTACATCCTAAGTTGTTTTTCCTTAGGCTTATGTGCCGGTGTATTTATTAAGTATCTGTCCCACAGTAGGTTGGCCTGGATATGCCACCCGACCTGGATATGAAAGTAAAAGTCATCAGGATGCTAGGGGTGGGGATGTGTTAACAGGAGGGATTTATTAGAAGGGAAAGTTTTTCCAAACTTCAGAGTTATAGAAAAAATGAGTCATACAAACATTTTCTAACTACTTTGCTCTTTTACTGTGAAATACAAAAGGACATAATTGTGTGAAGCTGGCAAAGATTTTTAACTTTAATGTGAAACTTGCAGAAATCCAAAATCCAATCTAGAGTTTTAAAAATCAGGTCCAGAGGTATAGTATTCTTCTCCTTTAGAAAGTGACTTGGTGAAGAAGTACTTGAGCTCAAGGGGAAAGAATTTAGGACATTAAACTTAAAAGAGCAATACTCACTTTGAACCTGGTGCTGAAGGAAAAAGGAAGATTTAAGTTTTAGAAAAGTCTGGCTGGCTCTCTCTGTCTCTCCCTTTCACCCTCTCTGTCTCTCATTCTCTTTCCCTATTTACAAAGCAACAGTTATCAAAAAGGATCAGAATTTTAAGCATATAATACCAGACTTTAATTTACTGCACAATCACTTCAGGTAAAATCATATTCTTCTGTTACCCATATCTTTCTTTCTGATTGAAGAATAATAAAAGGAACTAGTTCTGTGAAGCAAAGAAGGAAGAATGGCCTCTGGTTATATAACAGTCATTACTTGGGACTTCCCTGGTGGCACCAGTGGTTAAAAAAAAAAAAAAAAACAATCTTTCTGCCAATGCGGTAGACTCAAGAGATGCAAGTTCGATCCCTGGGTGGGGAAGATCCCCTGGAGAAGGAAATGGCAACCCACTCCAGTGTCTTGCCTGAAAAATTCCATGGACAGAGGAGCCTGGTGGACTACAGTCCATGGGGTCGTGAAGAGTTGAACGTGACTTAGCACACGCATTGGGGGTTTTTAACGACCTCAGCAGTGCAGCAACGCACCAAGCATGGGGTGCGTTTAAAATCTTTTCATCTTCCTGTCAGATTTACTTATATTCTTAGGCACAGATTCAGCTTCACATATTATCCTCTGCCATCCATTTGGTTGTTTTGTTTCTTAAGGATAATAGTCTAAATTTTTGCTTTACTCATTAAGAAGTTTTATTTACTTTTCATTATTTCTTTTGATGTTCAAAGAAGACTTGTTGGGATTTCCATAGTGGGCCAGTGATTAAGAATCTGCCTTGTAATGGCAGGGGACATGGGTTCAATCCCTGGTCTGGGAACTAAGATCCCATATCCCATGGAGTACCTAGACCCAAACACCTCAACTACTAAACCCATGGCCACAACTAGAGCATCTGTGCACCACAGCGAAAGATCCCATATGATGCAATGAAGATTGTACATGTTGCTAGTAAGACCTGACCAGCCAAATAATGTAGATAAATAAATAGTTAAGAAAAAGAGAAGACTTGGTGAGGAAAGGGAGACAGTTATTATATCTTGCCCTTGAGATGAAACAACGAATTCAAGAAGTCAAGTGATTTTTCCCAAGATTACATAATACAGGCATGCAAGCTAGTGTCTCCAGTCCCTGGACTTGGTGCTACCTGGCTTTGGGCAGGATGGACTCACCAATGCAAGTGTGGTTCAAACTCTAGGCCATTCTTCCCAAGTGTTAGAGCTGTTTATAGCATCCTCTCTTCTTTCCACTTTCTGCTCAGCTGCATCTTGCAGCTGAAATGAAGTTTCCTTCTGGAGGGATTCAGAACTCATAAACCAGTTTCACTCTTCCCTGCAAGCATCACCGTTACTACCAGGTTTTCTGATCATAACTGCACTCCATCCTCAGCCAACCTCAATTTCTCTTATGAACGAGACAGGGAAAAGAAAATAGGGATGTGAAGTCCAAGTGTCTAGGTTGGAAAGTGGGAGAACTTATATTCAGACTGTGACCTTCTGCCTTAGGATAAATGAACCTGTTTGACTTAGCTTGGGCCAGTCTCTACATTAGTACAGTTATCGTTGGTCAAATGCAGAGGTCAGCTGATACATAAATACAGCTATTTAGGTTGACTTCTTTAGCAAGAACTGGTAGATGATATCAGAGATGGAGTCAGGGGCTGAGATAACCCAAATACAGGCCCAATGCAGATAGAACACTAGGAGATAAAGCTTCTAGAATAGGATAGCAAGTCTGTCTGGGTAGGCAGGGTGCAGTGAATATGCTTAGTATTGCTCAGCACAGACAGTTTCCCTAAGCATACTGGGAAAAACGTTTCTTGGTCCAAGTTATCTTTGAAGGAGCTGGGGTAGGAAAAGAAGAAAGATGAACGTAAGACAGATTTGTCTGCTAAACTAAATCCTATAACATGGCCCTATACTTTGACCTGTGCATGGACATGCATTTGGTGCCCTGAGATTCTGAGTTATTCAAACATGAAATCAAACTTTGAATTCATTCGTTCTCTGTATTCAGCTGCTGCTGATTGAGAAATTAGTATTTTTCAAGGTCTGGAAATACAAAAATGTCTGATATAGGCTTCAAGAATCTCAATGACTGGTGGGACAGACAGTCATATAAACAATTAAATGCAACATAATTACCTACATACATTATGCCATTAGATGTGATTGAAAAAAATCAATTTCATCTAGGTGGTTAGCAAAGACATCAGAGAGAATATAGAAGAATCTTGGGAAGAAATGTTACTTGATTTATTTTTTTTTTAAATATGACACTCTGGTAGACGCTAATGAGCAAAATAATTTGACTCCTTTATAAAGGATTACTACATTGGATACAGTGGCCATGGACAGTCACTGTGAGATGATGCTATTTATTTGCTCAGTCACTTCAGTGGTGTCCAACTCTTGCAACTCCATGGACTGTAGTCTGCCAGGCTCCTCTCCATGGGATTTCCCTAGCAAGAATACTGGAGTGGGTTGCCATTTCCTTTTTCAGGGGATCTTCCCCATCCAGGGATCAAACCCAGGTCTCCTGCACTGCAGGCAGATTCTTTACTGACTGAGCCACCAGGGAGGGCCTGATGATATTTATATGTTGCTGTGCTTAGGCGCTCAGTTGTGTCTGACCCTTTGCAACCCCGCAGACTGTAGCCTGCCAGGCTCCTCTGTCCATGGGGATTATCCGGGCAAGAATACTAGAGCGGGTTGCCATGACCTCCTCCAAGGGATCTTCCCAACCCAGGGATTGAACACAGGTCTCCTGCATTGCAGGTGTATTCTTTACCATCTGAGCCACCAGAGAAGCCCAATATTTATACTGAGATCTGAAGGATGAGAGGCATCAGCCATGAAATCCCATGGAGAGGAGCCTGGCAGACTACAGTCCATAAAGTTGCAAGAGTTGGACATGACTAAAGTGACTGAGCAAAAAAATATCATCATCTCACAGTGACTGTTAAGAAAGGACAAAAAGACCATTCCAGGTGGACAGAACAGCATGTGATAAAAAGCCTTGCATAAAGGAAGAGCAAAAGGAACATAATTAAAGTAGTGGACAGGCAGAAAACAGTAAAAGATGAGGCTGGAGAGATTGGCAGAGGCCAGATCATACAGAGTCTGGAATCAGGTTTTACCTTCAGTGTCACGGGCAGCCTTTGGAAGGTATTAAGCAGGACTGAGACACACTCTGTTTGCAGGGAACCATGTGTCATGTTGCTTGAACACAGCCTGAGAGCAAGAAGAGATGCAAAACGATGTTGGAGGGGGACCCCAGGCAGAACTCTGCAGTGGAGTGTCCTCCCATTGCACCATGATGATGAAGGGAGGGAAGCAAAGCTCTGTAAGAAAGAGCAGCTACCTGAGAAATCTTAGTTTTAGATTGTACCTGCTAAGGATGGACCAGAGAGAGGCAAGACTCTCCGCAGTCGTCTAAACTAGGCCCTTGAAAACACAGGAAGGGAAGTGCCAACAGCAACAGCATGGGCTTTCAGCACCACCTTGGCCTTCAGTAAGGTGTTCGAGGTACACTTGATGGTGTAGGTAACCCTTCTGAGATATCTCTCTATTGATACTTAGGTACTTGGATCATGAACTCAATAGATAGAAATGGACTGGAAAACCCGAATATGAGAGATTTTCTCTTTTCTTTATCTTGTGATTTTTATCTATTACTTTCTTGCACTACACAAAATCTTAATAATGGTCAAAGTTGGTAATAGTAGTATGTGTCTAGATGGCAACATACTTAGGATTCTGGGAATGATGCAATTTCTTAATTGTGGTGTGTGTGTGTGTGCATGTGTATACAAATAGGCTCCTCTTGAGACATGTTAATATGTCCTGTTGGTCTGCTAGAAATTTGTATAGAAGTGCTTTAAGATGGGAATATTAGCTCTTTGGAGGTGCCCGTTCCACTGTGAGAAAAGCATCCGGCCATTGCAGAAATAAACCAAAGTTCAGGAGGCAGGCAACCCAAGATTGAAATGGAACAGAATAAGGGGGAATAGGAAGATAGGAAATGTTCATAGTATTTGGAGATTTCATTTGTCCTGAAAATTGAAAAAGTACTTGTTTAGGAGGAATTTTAATTTGTTTTTGGAATTTGGAATCTAGGTGACTCTAGAACTAACTAAAATCAAGCAAGATTGAAGTAAAGAGAAGATAATCTCTATCAAGGTGGCCAAAAACACACTCATGAGTCAGCATATTTTAAAACCCAAGGATCTATTTGTTTAAACTAATTTGACCAAAAGAAAGAAAGAAGAATGTGGTGGTATCACCTGTTATTCCTGTGTAGATCTCTTGTTTAGTCTCCAGACAGGACACTCCCGCGGTCCATGTATTTCCTTTTTAGAAGCATGTGATTGGCAGTTCCACTTACATTACTTGGTTATTTCTTTAAAAATATAAAAAATAGATAGAATAGATAGAATAGAAATGTACATGAGTAATGGAGTAATGACGTTGGAAGCTCTTTGTAAAATTCTCTATGGAAGCAACCTAGATGTCCATCAGCAGAAGAATGGATAAGAAAGCTGTGGTACATATACACAATGGAGTATTACTCAGCCATTAAAAAGAATACATTTGAATCAGTTCTAATGAGGTGGATGAAACTGGAGCCTATTATACAGAGTGAAGTAAGCCAGAAAGAAAAACACCAGTACAGTATACTAACACATATGTATGGAATTTAGAAAAATGGTAATGTTATCCTGTATGTGAGACAGCAAAAGAGACACAGATGTATAGAACAGTCTTTCGGAATCTGTGGGAGAGGGAGAGCATGGGATGATTTGGGAGAGTGGCATTGAAATATGTATATTATCATATGTGAAACGAATCGCCAGTCCAGGTTCGATGCATGATACAGGATGCCTGGGGCTGGTGCACTGGGATGACCCAGAGGGATGGTATGGGGAGGGAGGTGGGAGCGGGGTTCAGGGTAGGGAACACATGTACACCCATGGCAGATTCTTGTTGATGTATGGCAAAACCCACTACAATATTGTAAAGTAATTAGCCTCCAATTAAAATTAATAAATTTATATTTAAAAAAAAGAATATTACTTCCAAAACGTCTAGAGAATGTATATTATAGAACATAATAATTAAGAAACAATTAATATAGTGGGCTTCCCTGGTGGCTCAGTGGTAAAAGAATCCACCTGAAATGCAAGATATGTGGGTTCAATCCCTAGGTTGGGAAGATCCCCTGGAGAAGCAAATGACAACCCACTCTAGTATTCTTACCTGGGAAATCCCATAGACAGAGGAGCCTGGCGGGCTGCAGTCCATGGGGCTGCAAAAGAGTCAAACATGACTTAGTGAATGAAAGTGAAAGTTGCTCAGTCGTGTCTGACTCTTCGTGGCCCCATGGACTATCCAGTCCATGGAATTCTCCAGGCCAGAATACTGGAGTGGGCAGCCTTTCCCTTCTCCAGGGGATCTTCCCAACCCAGGGATTGAACCCAGGTCTCCCACACTGCAGGCAGATTCTTTACCAGCTGAGCCACAAGGGAAGCCCAAGAATACTGGAGTGGGTAGCCTATCCCTTGTCTAGGGTATCTTCCCTAGGAATTCAAACCCAGGAATGAACCTTTAAACAACAACAGTTGAGATAGTGGCCATCATGCCAGATCTGAAAGATCCCCAAATCAGCTTTGGATGGTCTGGATTTCCCCGTGTGGCTGCCTCATTGTCACTTTTAATCAATGCTGGGACTTCAGCTATCATTCAACCATATAGAACTAGCTTTTCAATTTTTAAGCATAACACAATCTTATAATCAGACACATTCAAATTTCATATTTCAAAAGTCATTGTCTTCTCATAGAATTAATGAAATCTGATACTGTCTTGAATATCTTGACAGATGGGCTCATCATTTCCGAGCAGATGGCAAGAAGATTAGGCTAAACTTTGAAATCTTAAATACTAGACATATGAACAGCTATGCAAGAGCTAAAGACACTGAAAATACCCTTCTAAACTGTCTGCATTTGAAGGGGATATTTGTTTAAAACTCAAATATTCTTTTGCTCTGGCGAAACTTAGATTTTCCTTGCAACACATACATTCTGCTTTCTAAAGAGCAGAGAGTTGGTATCAGACTGACTTGAGTTTTGAATCTAGATCTGCTGTTTACTAATATGTGATAAAATACCTCAACTTAGTTTCCAGATCTATAAAGGCTTGGTCAGTAGTAATACTTGCCTTGTGAAACTGGGGGGGAAGAATTTAATGAGACAGCATAAGTGAAATATCTCAAAGGGATGGATATCCCTACAAATACTTTTCTTGACTGACAAATTATAAACTTGTTCTGCATTTGTAACTAAATAGAAAGTGGAATGTGTTTTTCCACAAACATTATTTTTGGAGTTTAAAAATATACATTGATTTTTATATATTTTATAGGGATTCCCTGGTGGCTCAGCAGATAAAGAATTTGCCTTCAATGTATTAGATGCAGGAGGCCCGAGTTCAGTCCCTGGGTTGGGAAGATCCCCTGGAGAAGCACATGGCAGCCCACTCCAGTATTCTTGCCTGGAAAATTCCATGGACAGAGGAGCCTGGCAGGCTACAGTCCAGAGGGTCACAAAGAGTCGGACATGACTGAAGTGACTGAGCACACATACATATATTTTACATCTATCTGTATGTATATAGATACTTATATATAATAAAGAGGACTTTAAGAAACAGAAAACCACAAAGAGGATAAATACATATATAAATATACCAACATGCAGGCATACATGTGGAGGATACACATTCACCTCATTTTTGCGTTTCCACTCAGTTGCTTCAGCCGTGTCTGACTCTTTGCAACCCCATGAACTCTAGCCCACCAGGCTCCTCTGTCCATGGGATTTTCCAGGCAAGAAATGGATAGATCCCCAGGTGGGGAAGATCCCCTGGAGGAAGGCATGGCAACATACTCCAAAGGAAGCAGGTTGTTCCTTTGGATCCTAAAAACCCTAGCCTATTTGCCTTCGCTTTCTTCTTCAAAGTCTTCCTATGTCTGTTTTATATATAATGTCTAGGATTTCTATCTGTACTTGGCAGCAGAAACAGGGAAAAGTACATCTCCTCAATCTTTCTGGATGCAGAAATTCTACCTCTTAGTATTTCTGTGTCATTGGGCAGTCACATAAATTCCC
The DNA here is from genome assembly GCF_055505025.1 of Bos grunniens. NCBI lineage: Eukaryota > Metazoa > Chordata > Mammalia > Artiodactyla > Bovidae > Bos > Bos grunniens. The sequence goes on along the minus strand of NC_141193.1, from coordinate 43,864,310 downwards.
TGAAACCAATTTTATTATTTATGTAACTTCTTTATGTAGTTAGTATATAAATACTTTAATTAGCAGTAAATTAGTTAATGATTAGCAATAAGTATTAGTTAATGATTAGCTAGCTAAATTAATGATTTATAACAACTAAATGAATAAATGATAAATAGCTAATAATTATTAGTTCAGTTCAGTTCAGTCACTCAGTCTTAATAATTAGCAATAACTAGTTTAATAATTAGCAGAAATAATTAGTACATGTTCTTATTTATGTTAATAGTACCAGTCTAACATAAATAATAAAATGAAGACAAAACACCAATCTACAGCTATTATAAGGATGAAATGAAGTAATAGATATGTAAGCACTCCCCAAATTATAAAATGATACACAGCAAAGTGGTTTGTGTATCTTTCCATGTATCTATATGGACTGTTATATCTTTTGCATATAAACATATGTGTATATACACATGTATACAGACAAACATATACATCAGTTCCGTTCAGTTCAGTAAAGTCACTCAGTCGTGTCTGACTCTTTGCGACCCCATGAATTGCAGCACGCCAGGCCTCCCTGTCCATCACCAACTCCTGGAGTTCACTCAGACTCAAGTCCATCAAGTCAGTGATGCCATCCAGCCATCTCATCCTCTGTCGTCCCCTTCTCCTCCTGCCCCCAATCCCTCCCAGCATCAGAGTCTCTTCCAATGAGTCAACTCTTCACATGAGGTGGCCAAAGTACTGGAGTTTCAGCTTTAGCATCATTCCTTCCAAAGAAATCCCAGGGCTGATCTCCTTCAGAATGGACTAGTTGGATCTCCTTGCAGCCCAAGGGACTCTCAAGAGTCTTCTCCAACAACCACAGTTCAAAAGCATCAATTCTTCGGCGCTCAGCTTTCTTCACAGTCCAACTCTCACATCCATAATGACCACAGGAAAAACCATAGCCTTGACTAGACGGACTTTGTTGGCAAGGTAATGTCTCTGCTTTTGAATATGCTATCTAGGTTGGTCATAACTTTCCTTCCAAGGAGTAAGCGTCTTTTAATTTCATGGCTGCAATCACCATCTGCTGTGATTTTATATAGCTATATCTTAAAAATAGCTCCTGTTTCTCAGGAATGTTTAAAAGATTATTAATAAATAACACAAATAAATAGTTTCCATGGTTAATTCTACACTAACAATGATTTGAAATTTTAGTGTATGATTATGCAATGAGAAAATCATTTCAAACAAAAAATAATGAATCTGGTTATTTCATGTCCATTTGAGAGGAGCGTGCTCTTCTGCATTATCTACTTGCATTGTCAATGTAATGATCTTGTAAGCCCTGTAACAGCTACATGGAACTTCCCTGGCAATTCAGTAGTTGGAGCTTCACTTTCCAGTGCAGGAGTGCAGGTTTGATCTCTGGTTGGGCAGCTAGGATCCCACATGCCTCACAGCCAAAAAAATCAAAACATAAAACAAAAGCAGTATTGTAACAAATTCAGTAAATACTTAAAAAATGGTTCACACCAAAAAAAAAAAATTTTTAATACAAAAATAACAGCTACAATTCCAAGTTAACTTTGCTGAGAAACAACAGCCAAAAATGTAGCATTAGAGATAATTTATTTAATCAGCTTTACCAAAATTTTCCACAACAAGCTGTGGAAAATTCTTAAAGAGATGGGAATACTTGACCACCTTACCTACCTCTTGTGAAATCTGTATGCAGGTCAAGAAGCAACAGGTCGAATGGGACATGGAACAACAGACTAGTTGAAAATAGGGAAAGGAGTACATCAAGGCTGTCTATTGTCACCCTGCTTATTTAACTTATATGCAGAGTACATCATGAAAAATGTCAGGCTGGATGATGCCCAAGGCAGAATCAAGATTACCAGGAGAGATATCAATAACCCCAGATATGCAGATGACACCACCCTTATGGCAGAAAGTGAAAGTTGCTCAGTCGTGTCCAACTCTGCGACCCCATGGACTGTATAGTCCATGGAATTCTCCAGGGCAGATTACTGGAGTGGGTAGCCTTTCCCTTCTCCAGGGGATCTTCCAACCCAGAGATAGGACCCAGGTCTCCCTCATTGTAGGCAGATTCTTTACCAGCTGAGCAATAAGGGAAGCCTAAGAATACTGGAGTGGGTAGCCTATCCCTTCTCCAGCAGATCTTCCTGACCCAGGAATCAAACTGGGGTCTCCTACACTGCAGGCAGATTCTTTACCAACTGAGCTATCAAGGAAGACCCAGAAAAGGAAGAAAATGAAGAGGATTTAAAGAGCCTCTTGATGAAGGTGAGAGAGGAGAGTGAAAAAGCTGACTTAAAACTCAGCATTCAAAAAGCAAGATCATATACAAAGACTACAAAGACTCAATTACAGAATTTTATACATGGAGAAAAAGTGCAACGTATACGAAAAATAAAAGTCAGTGAAATAGAGTCTAATGTTAAATGTACTTAGAAAAATACAGTGAAAATGTGTTCCTCAGGGAACTGAAAAATAACATTGCAATTTTCTTTTAAAAAGTGTGCTTAAATTATGAACACTTAACTTCCCGCTGACTTCTCAATCTAAGATTGAGGACTATAAAGGGACTATACCTGGAATTTTATTCTTTTTTTTTTTTCTCTAATTTTATTTTATTTTTAAACTTTACATAATTGTATTAGTTTTGCCAAATATCAAAATGAATCCGCCACAGGTATACATGTGTTCCCCATCCCGAACCCTCCTCCCTCCTCCCTCCCCATACCATCCCTCTGGGCCGTCCCAGTGCACCAGCCCCAAGCATCCAGCATCATGCATCGAACCTGGACTGGCAACTCGTTTCCTACATGATATTTTACTTGTTTCATTGCCATTCTCCCAAATCTTCCCACCCTCTCCCTCTCCCACAGAGTCCATAAGACTGTTCTATACATCAGTGTCTCTTTTGCTGTCTCGTACACAGGCTTATTGTTACCATCTTTCTAAATTCCATATATATGCGTTAGTATACTGTATTTATGTTTTTCCTTCTGGCTTACTTCACTCTGTATAATAGGCTCCAGTTTCATCCACCTCATTAGAACTGATTCAAATGTATTCTTTTTAATGGCTGAGTAATACTCCATTGTGTATATGTACCACAGCTTTCTTATCCATTCATCTGCTGATGGACATCTAGGTTGCTTCCATGTCTTGGCTATTATAAACAGTGCTGCGATGAACATTGGGGTACACGTGTCTCTTTCCCTTCTGGTTTCCTCAGTGTGTATGCCCAGCAGTGGGGTTGCTGGATCATAAGGCAGTTCTATTTCCAGTTTTTTAAGGAATCTCCACACTGTTCTCCATAGTGGCTGTACTAGTTTGCATTCCCACCAACAGTGTAAAAGGGTTCCCTTTTCTCCACACCCTCTCCAGCATTTATTATTTGTAGACTTTTGGATCGCAGCCATTCTGACTGTCTTTGTAGTCTTTGTATATGAAACAACTATTTAAAATTTTAAGAAATGAAGATTCATATTTTCTTACTAACCCAAAGCAGAAAGTGCAGATTACTTTTCCTTTCAATATTCCACTGCCCTTTATTGACTTGAAGACTGGTCAGAGAGAGGCAGTGAAGAATTAAGAATCACTTGAAACCTTCCCATGGCATCGTATCTTGAGGCCTTCTCTAGTATCAAGACATTTTTGTACCGCCAAACTTAGTTCTGCCCTTTTCAGAGATGTTAAACTCTTAGGCTTCCATGTCGAAGGCAAATGGAAGGTTTTTTTTGTTTTTTTTTTTTAAACTTTTATTGGAGTTATGAACTGAATTCTTGGTTAAATATAAGACTGTACAAAGAAAGGAAGCAATATTAAGTTTTTGCTTAATGTCCTCCAAGTTATTTAAGTTTAACAGGCCAAAGGAAAACAGCAGATGAATAATCTTTAATCAGTTATATAATGTTTTGTCAAAATGGATCGCTAGTCTGAATATTCTGAACAGTGTAAACAAAATTAAATCCACAAATTTACTGGACTTGGGGAGAAAATTGGATAGTCCCACATATATGGGAATCCTTTTCACTGCAGAAAACCTCATCATTTTCCATCCTATACAATTATGCTGTCTTTATATACTGGCTATATATAACTTAAATACTAACTCCTGGGTCATTTTAACTAGAAATAAAAGTTTATGCTAAAAAAAAAAAAAAAACAAAAAGCAAGATCATGGCATCTGGCCCATCACTTCATGGCAAATAGATGGGGAAAAAGATGGAAACACTGACAGATTTTACTTTCTTGGGCTCCAAAATCACTGCAAATGGTGACTGCAGCCATGACATTAAAAAACGCTTGCTCCTTGGAAGAAAAACTATGACCAACCTAGAGAGCATATTAAAAACCAGAGTCATTATTTTGCCAACAAAGGTCCGTCTAGTCAAAGCTATGGTTTTTCCAGTAGTCATGTATGGGTGTGAGAGTTGGACCATAAAGAAGGCTGAGTGCCAAAGAATTGATGCTTTTAAGCTGTTATGTTGGAGAAGACTCATAAGAGTCCCTTGGACTGCAAGGAGATCCAAGCAGTCCATCCTAAAGGAAATCTGTCCTTAATATTCATTAGAAGAACTGATGCTGAAGCTGAAACTCCAATACTTTGGCCACCTGATGCAAAGAGCTGACTCACTGGAAAAGACCCTGATGCTGGGAAAGATGGAAGGCAGGAGGAAAGGGGATGACAGAGGATGAGATAGTTAGATGGCATCATTGACTGAATGGAAATGAATTTGAGCAAGCTGCGGGAGATGGTGAAGGATAGGGAGGCCTGGTGTTCTGCAGTCCATGGGGTCACAAAGAGTCGGACACAACTAAGCAACTCAACAACAACAAAAACTAAAATTAGAAGGACTCTTTGGAGTAGAGTGATGAAAAATTCACCCCCAAATGGCTTAAACTGAAAGAGAAAAATTATTAGAGCTTCTAATTGAACAATTCAGAAAACAGACTCTAAATAAGGCTTTGGTGTCATGGTCAAAATGTGTACAAAAGCCCCAAATCTCCCATCTCTATTCTGCCTTCCACGCTGTGAACTTCATTTTGGTACAGCCCACCATTACCCTTGACATCTCTAACCTCAGGCCAGCAGCTTTAAACTTCTTTACTGCAGTGAAATACCTCACTTCTTTCTTTTCAGAAAAATAATGAAGAGAGTTCCAGTAACTTTTCACATGGACTGGAATTTATTGGCCTAAATTGGTTCTCATCAGACTGATTCTTTCTGCTAGAACTTCATTAGGTCTCAGGTTTATCTCAGAAACAATCCCTCTTGCCAGGGAATGGGGATACAGTGATTGGCTTAAACTGTTCAATCCCCTTCCCTTCAGAAGTGGGGACAGGATCTCACCCAGTAAATTTGTCATCTTAGCTCCAGCTGTGTTATAAGCGTGAATGTTTTTGTCCCCCAAAGTCATATGCTGAAATCTTAACCTCAAATGTGATGTTGTTTGAAGGTGGAGCTTTGGGAAGTGATTAAGTCATGAGAATAGAGCCCTCATGAATGAGATTGGTACCCTTATAAAAGAGATCCCAGAGGCCTTATTTGTCCTTTCTGCCATGTGAGGTCACAGTAAAAAGATGGCCAACAATGAACCCAGAAGTGGGGGCCCACCAGATCATGGAACTTCCTAGCTTCTAGAGCTATGAGAAATAAGTTTCTTTGTTTATAAGTCATCCAGTGTATGATATTCTGTTGTAGCAGCTCAAAAGGACTGTGATAGCATATACCATGGCCTGAGTGGCTTAAACAGCAAGCATTTATTTCTTATAGTTTTGGAGGCTGAGAAGTTCACGATCAAGGTGCCAACAGATTCTGTGTCTGGGGAGAACAAACTTCCTTGTTTTCAGTCTGCCTTGTTGCTGTATCTTCACAGGTAGAAAGAGAGAGAGAGAGTTCTGGTCTGTTTCCATTTTAAGGACATTATTCCCACCATGAAGCTTCACCCCCCATGACTTTATCTAAACCTGGTTGTTTCCCAAAGACCTCACCTCAAAATTCCATCACATTTATGGCTTAACACATGAATATTGGAGGACACACACATTCAGTCCCTAGCATCTGTTAGCAGTGGGAGAGAGGCAGGTAATCTAAAAAAAGTACCAGGGTACTTTGAGGGCAAGAAAGCATGGCAGTGAATGGGGAGGATTCTGAAGCCATAACCAAGGATGTTTATAACATCAGCAGAATGAGGTAGACAGACGCTTTTTATTCAGTTTTATGTGCAAGGTATTGTGCTAAACACAGTTGGCACTTGAGGAGCACAGGGAGTAGGGGCGCCAACCTTCCACCCGGTGGAAAATCCGCGTTTAACTTATAGTCAGCCTTCTGTAGCTACAGCCGTTCCTCCATATTCAAGGTTCCACATATGTGGATTCAACCAACTTCGTATCACGGCTGTGTAATGAGTCACCCAAAATTTAGTGGACTAAAACAGCCACATGATTATGCTCATGAATTCTGCGGTGGCCCAGGAATTTGAATAGAGCATAGTCTTGCCCCTGCTTCTCCATGCCGAGAGCCTCAATTAGGAAGACTTAAATGGCTGGTGGGACGTTGAGTGTTTAGGGACTGTAAAAGTTGAGGCTGGAAGATTCTATTTGCAGAGTAATTTTCTCATTCACATGTCTGGCACCTTGGTGGTGGAGCTTCTACAACTAATGTCTCTCCAGCTTCCTGCCTTAGTAGTCTTACATGGCTGCTCAGTATTCCAGGAACAAGAAATAAGCTGCAAGGCCTTTTGTGACCTAACTTCAGAAGTTATATAGCTCATTTTCACTGTTGCTCATAAGCTCATCCAGATCCAAGGTAAGGAACACAGACCACATCTCAATGGGGAGTGTGTCAGAATTTGCAGACATGTTTTACAACCACCACACATTATTACATTTACTCTTCAGGTTCTTCAGAAGAACCCTGTGATTGGACTAAAGAACATATATAGATATGGAAAGTAATGCACAGGACTGCTTGGGATTACTTAGCTAGTAGCTGGTACTGGAGAAGACTGGAGAATCCCTTGGAGAGCAAGGAGATCAAACCAGTCCATCCTAAAAGAAATCAAGATATTCATTGGAAGGACTGATGCTGAAGCTCAAGCTCCAATACTTTGGCCACCTGATGCAAAGAACTGACTCATTGGAAGAGACCATGATGCTGGGAAAGATGGAAGGCAGAAGGAGAGGGGAACAACAGAGGATGAGATGGTTGGATGGCATCATCGACTCAATGGACATGAGTTTGAGCAAACTCAGGGAGATAGTGAAGGACAGGGAAGCCTGGCGTACTGCAGTCCTTGGGGTCACAAAGTCAAACAAGCTGGCAGACCCAGGATTTGAATCCATCTTCTGAGTTCAAAACCCATGTACCTAATTTCTAAGTTTGTACTTCATGTGTACTTTGTATATTCAAAGGGTTTTTTCATCTCTTCATGTGCTTCACACAGATATACCTGGAGACAGAAAAAGAAGGGTAATTTCAATTTTAGTATAATTTCCATTTTGTGACTGAGCTGGTAGAGCTGAGATTCAAATATACATGTTCAGACTTTACTTATTAATAACAGTTGTTGCACTCGTTACCCTGATGTACCTAAGGATAAACTCATAACAAGAATCAAGAGTATGTGTCAATTTCATAAAACTACATGTTGTGCAGATGAATCAACCCTATGGTATTTTCATTATAATGTGCTATAAAAAACTTCATATGGCCCAGTAATGATATGGTGGTTTGGTAACATGAGCCATCAAGCAAACAAACCTATAGGAAAATGAGCCTGATAATTAGGCTGAGGTAGAGCCGGGTCTGGACACAGAAGGAAGAAGAGAAGGTAGGATACTGAGTAAAATGAAGAAAGATTTTCTGTTTTTGGTTACAACTTTCCCAGAATTTATTCAGGTGGTCATGTACAACCAACAGATTTCAGTATTATATGGCCAAATGCTAACAAAGCATTGTGCATGGTTTGCCATGATAACACAACAGATAAGTACTTAATATAACTCAGGAGGGCTTCTAGAGATGAAGACATTTTGGCAGAGTTTTGAAGGATGAGTATCATAATTATTTGTTCACATGACTGTATTCCCTACGTGAGCAAAACCCTTTATTTCAGCCCCATTCATCTTCTTTAGACTCCCAGCCAAGTCTAAAACCGAATAAAATATCAGTAAACATTTGTGTTGAATGAATGATTAAAGTAATGAATGAATAGATTTATTAGCCACGTTGCCTAATGGATGCTGGTAGGTCAAATGGATCATTGTTTATTTTCTCTGAACAGCTCACTTCACTGACAAGTTTAATCAATCAAGAAAAGAGAAAAGGAAGTTATTCAAATTAAATCCATGTTGTGCCGTTTATTGTCCGCCTTGTTCAGTTTAGCGCACAGCCCACTTTCACACTTATCCCGGAGGAATAATCTACATACCCGCCCACACTGTGATGTGGGAGAAGCCTTGAGATGAAGGGAATTTGACATCACCCAGATGGGTAGTTTTAAGGCAGCGTCATACTGTAAAAGGGTAGATATTCCCAGGTGGCGCTTGTGGTAAAGAACCTGCCTACCAGTGCAGGAGACGAAAGAGACATGGGTTCAGACACTGGGTTCAGAAGATTGGCTGGAGGAGGGCATGGCAACCCACCCCAGCATTCTTGCCTGGAGAATCCCATGGACAGAGGAGCTACAGTCCACAGGATGACAAAGAATAGGACATAACTGAGGTGATTTAGCATGCATGCAATGCTATGAAAGGATTTCAGATTCAGATTTGCCTCTGATATTTGTTTCTTATGTGGTCTTATTTCACCTCCAAACCACAATTTCTTTGGCTGTAAGATAGGGACAATAATAACCTCCTCCAGCTCTACTGTGGGATTAAATGAAACAATATTTTTAAAAGCATCAGTCTCGATGATTAGTCATTTATGCTGCTGCTGCTGCTAAGTCGCTTCAGTCGTGTTAGACTCTGTGCGACCCCATAGACAGCAGCCCACCAGGCTCCTCCGTCCATGTGATTTTCCAGGCAAGAGTACTGTAGTGGGGTGCCATTGCCTTCTCCGTAGTGCACTTATAGGTACTCAATAAACTTTTATTGATACTTTAATCAATATTTTTCTTTATAATTCTGAACAATTCTCAATTGATAGTAACTTGATACTAGAAGAAGGCATAGAGGTGTGCATGCAGTCTACAATCACTCTCTAGTGACATCAGCAAACAAAGGCTTTAAAAGAGGAGGGGATGCTGTAATCCCATTAATCAGGGCCATGAGGAACAGTGGTCCAGGTGTCACACAAGAGCACCGAACTGGGAAGGGCTAGGATGGAGCCTGCACTCTGCTCACCAAGTTATCAGTCTGCTTCTACCCAGTTAAGTACATAGTAGCAAGGCCTCCAGAGGGCTGTTTTCCAAACAGAAAGAAAATATAATTTTTGGACAGAGACAGTTCTCACAGTATTTTGAAATCATTACATATCCTCATTTCTTACTGTACTTTATTTCATTAATTACTTTGGGATGAGATTTCACTTCTTAAGTACAATGAATGACAGTTAAAGAGTTATAAGAAAAAGAGGAAAATTGTTAATTATTTGGTAAATTTCAGGAAATCTTCAGATTTGTGAAGGGAATTTTGACCAACCATATCCAAGAAGAGCAAAAAATGCCAGAATTCTCCTTACTGGCCAAGGAAAGAGGCTAGAAATAATTGTACGTTTATAGTTTGTGGCCTTATCATACCATTGTTTGCTTTTACATCACTTTTTTCCATAGATCAGCAAAATCAATCTCCATCAAAATCCACCGGGGTGGGGATGAGGGTGAGAGAAGTATTCAACTGGGGATTTAAAGATAATAAAAACTTGGAGTAGCTCTTAAGTTTTAGACACTTCCACAAGCAAAATTCCATGTAATCATTAAAATAACCTTTTGTGGGTATTTTATCTTCATTTACAGACCTTAAGCTGAAACTCAAAAAGGCACACCCAGCTGGTAAGAAGCCAAGACACAGTCAGCACCTGAAGTCAGGGCCCATGTTCTCTCCACTTTATCACAGCTCCTTCCTCTCAATAGCTCTGACCTCAGGTGTATCCTCAAGGTTAGCTTCAGCTAAGTCAGGAGCTTGAGGATTTGAAAAGTCTGGTCTATGAAACCTCTGCAGGGCCCGAGGACATGTTCAGGAGAGGGATGGGGGCAGGAGCAAGCTGGCCGACACTGTTCACTAGCTCGGTCCCCCTTCTCTTACATTGTACGGTGGCCGGCGAAGCAATCCTGCCAGGTCCAGTGCTGCTCATTGTCCCTCTGCACAGACAAGCTTCCTCCCCTGCAATCGTCTCTCTAATGGCTTGCAGCTGGAGAAGAAGGAGATGTTCTCTCTCCGCAGAGAGGACGACTTAAGGCAGCCAGATCAGCCGGAGAAGAGCCCTAGCAGAGATCTCCAGAAAGCAGCCGTCCCCTTGCCCTCGACGTGTCACCCCCTCCCCTGGTCGCATTATTTTATTGGTCACATAAAGCGAAACACATTACGTGTTTTGCTCTTATCCCTTCTAGGTAACTGTGTGGGCTCCATTTTCAGAACTCCCAGGATCAGCGTTCAGTTCTCATCACACTTCTTATCTGGCCCAGCACCTTGCATGTGCCTGGAGCTCGCAGCTTCCCTGGGGTGACTAATTTCATTTTTGTCATTTCAACTTCCACAACTCTTGTTTTAAAGGAAAAGGAAAATAATGTTTGAACGTGTCTGACTTTTTCCCAGACTTCATGAAGTCCCAAAGGAGCCACCTAAAGAGAAAGAAGAGCATTCATTCATTCATTAGTAAATCATCTATACGTTAGTATTTGGAAGCAGTTAGGAGCGTGGGCTTTGGCATCACACTGACAGGATTCCAATCCTGGCTCCTCCACTTAATGGTTGGATGTGTTATTTGATATCACCATGCAAAATAGAGATACTATAATACGTTAATCACACCTACCGCACTGTGGAAGTCAGCTGGGAAAATGTGAACAAAGCTTTCACCATGACACCTCTCACAGAATTAGCAACTGTTGTGTATGTTGATGTGTGGTGGTTTGGCACCGAACTGGGCTTCTAGAAGCCAGAGGTAAGTAAGAGTCTATCTCTGATTTCAGGGGTAAATAATTATACATTAGGGTAAATATAAAAGTATAATACAAGAAGTATTGAAATACAGATACAGAAGTGACCCACAGAAGGAAGTTTGAGACTTAGTCTAGGGGTGTCCCTCCCCTGAACTCCTCCAGAGTCTTGTTCTTATCCTAATGCAGCATATTCACTCTCTAATAAAATAGTTGTCTATCCCAGGAAACTGAGACCTGGAGGGCAGGAGTTTGCCAGTTCATATTCTTGTCCTTTTCTGAATACTCATGATCTAACACGCAGCTTACATAGAAGGTTCTCAGTAAATACTGGAGAAAACAATGTTAACTGTGGGAGGTGATGTGTAAAAGATGTTCTGTGTACAGTGAAGGTCGTTCAGGTTTGAGTAGCTTCATGCAGAGATTAAATAAGAAGGGCCTCATTATGGGAAGTCTAGTATGCTGGAAAAAGAAAATTGAACATAATCATGTATAGTCACTGAAGACAAAAGAAATAACAAAAGAATTATTTTAATTTTAGTTTAACACAATGCTTAAGAGAGAATGGAAAAATGTGAAGACAGAGTAGTTGATACATTAGAATAACAGTATTCTGGTGATAGGGGTCTAAGCTAAAACAACAAGAATAGAAATGGAAATTAAGGGACAGTTTTGAAATGCTCTGCGAGAGAAAGTTATGACAGGACTCGGTAACTCACGAGATAGGGTAGAAAACTAGGAAAAGAAGGGGGAGGGGCCAAGTTGAGTCTGATCATTATAGTATTCGCGGAAAACAACTCAAATGTCTTGAGTACATCTCCTTCAGGAAGGAGGTTTCCAGACTCAAAGGCTGCCCTTGATTTGGCCAGGGACAAAGAAACTTTACCCTTGTAGGTTCTTCTGGCTGGTATTAATAGAAGAATTAAATTGACATGAGATGGATTAACAGAAGTCAAGTAAGTAAAGGTTCAGTAATGTATACATGGGAGATACTCAAAAGGACTGAATATCTTCAGCAAAACAGCTGACCCCGGTTACCTTGAATACTGTCTTCAGCTGGAGACTGAAGAGGATGTGGGGGTCATGGGTTGGGACTTCAGAGGAGAGGAAGGCAACCGACATGGAGTTGGAAAAGCAAACGTTTGTAAGCAAATATTTGCTGGGATCTGTCGAGAAGCTTTTTTTTTTTTGTTTAACATTATAATTTTTAATCATGAACAGAGACACAATACTTTTGACTTTCATTTCCTCTCAGAATCTTCTCAGATATTATCCTTTTATTCACTTTTAAAGTTTATTGAAATAATATCACACTTTCACATCCCATCATTTTTGACTGCAGGAAATAAAATATACATTTTTTGTTTTTATTTTCTCCAGACCTAGCATAGTTCCAGTCATATTCTAAGTTTTCAATAAATGTGTGAATTAAGTGAATACATGAATGAATGAGCAAATTAATTAAAAATTTCCTTCCTCTCTTGGTGGTGATTTAGTCATTAAGTCATGTCTTACTCTTGCGACCCGCATTTTGACAAACAGATTTTGCTAGGTCCATCCCTGTCTGACACCTAGTTGATACTATAGACATCTGTGGTGGCAGGTCCCTTCTTGGAGCAAGTCCTCCATCGACATTCTTTAGGCAGTTAGTGAAAGTGTTAGTCGCCAAGTCGTGTCCGACTCTGTGACCCCATGGACTGTAGCCTGCCAGTCTCCTCTGTCCATAGAATTCTCCAGGCAAGAAAACTGGAGTGGGTTGCCATTTTTTTCTCCAGGGGATCTTGGAGGGAGGTCAAAGTTTTTCCTAAGTCTTTTGAGTTTGGTTTTACAGCTCAAAGTAATCTGCATGCCAAAGAGATTATTTGGGGGTGGCAAGTTTTGCTCCTCTACAGTTCCATTTTTTTTTTTTTTTTTACCTGTTCTTGTTCTTCTTTTAGATAAGAACTGAGATTAGAAACCCTGTGGAAGCCAGCAACAAGGAAATTGTTCCTAACAGAAAATGGAGGTAGATGTTGACAGCAGCTCACCATTTCTCATTTCTGGAAGTGGCCACCCTTCCATCTGCCTTCACATCCATCCATTCACTTTTCCACTGTTTATCCTTCTAACAGGGCTTCCCTGCTGCCTCAGATGGTAGAGAATCTGCCTACTATGTGGGAAACATGGGTTCGATCCATGAGTGGGGAAGATTCCCTAGAGAAGGCAATATCAACCCACTCCATTATTCTTGCCTGGAGAATTTCATGGGCAGAGAAGCCTGGCGGGCTACAGTCCATGAGGTACCAAAGAGTTGGACACAACTGACCAAATAACTCTCACTTTCATCCTTCTGACATACACTTCTTGAGTACCTACCTCAGGCCAAGCACTGTTCTGCTTTCTAAATATTCCATAACGACAGGCATTTTGCTGCTCCCTATGATTCACATGACCACAATAGCAACCATACAAAGTACAGAATGATCTTAATTTTTTTTTTATTACATTGATTGGTTCTGTTTCTTCATGGGGACTGCAGTAAATTGCTCTTTTAAATTTAGCTTTGAGATACTGCAATTTCAGCTCTAATTGCAGAAATTGAACTGCTTTCAAGGATAGCAAAAAAAGATGGCAGCATCCTGGTGCTAAAATACAATGACAAGCTGGAATACAATGATCATTCCATTGCCCTCTGGGAACCTTATGTCCATGCTGAGAAGGGCAACACCCTCTGTGAGCTCTATAACCAAACTCCCCAAGTCTCTGCTTTCACTCTAGAAAGCAGAGGTGATATGCATGCCTACTGTTGAATTGACAGGATTGACGGAAGGATCACAAAAAATCATTTCTGTGAATGTGCCTTGTGAGATACATTCATACAGTGAAGGGAAAGTGAGTGTGCTAGTTGCTCAGTGGGTGTCTGACTTGGCAACCTCATGGACTGTGGCCCACGAGGCTCCTCTGTCCATGGAATTCTCCAGGCAAGAATACTGGAGAGGGTAGCCATTCCCTTCTCCAGGGTATCTTCCCCACCCAGGGATTGAACCCCGGTCTCCCGCATTACAGGCATATTGTTCACCTTCTGAGCCATCAGGGAAGCCCCATATTCATATAAGGGAGTATTATTTTTGTCACTGTAGTTTTAAGAGATCTATTCATCAAGAATGTTCCCCAAATCTCTTTTATTCCATTGTATTCAACTTGATAAGACAAATACCATTAATTGAGATAATGGTTAAATTCATAGGTTAATTTTGCTGCTATCTAGCTAAATGACCCTAAGCTAAATATTTAACCTTTTGGTTTTCTCATCCTTAAAAGAGAGGATCATAATATATGTCTTAGAATATTATTGTAAGTCTTACAGCTCTCCAAACACTTCCCAAATCCATTAGCCTGAAAAATATCATGTTTCAGGTGTCACTTCCTAATTCTTACCATTCCCTGATAGCTCCTCCCCTCACCTGGGTTTCTCCTCAGTAAACTTCTGTTGAATTTCTATCCGGTTTCCATGATATATTCACTTATTTTTGTCTTCCCTGTAGACTAGACTCCTTGCAAAGTTGTCTCATTGAAACTTGTGGCTCTAGCAATCAGCATAGTGGCTTCAAAAGCAAGTGTTCTATAAATGTTTGCTGAAATAAGTGAATAAAGAATATAGTATATTCTTTATGTGCTTTGTGCAGTATATGAATGAACTGTTAATAATAATTCTGAATCTCATTTGTTAAATGTTAGTGTCTAAGTGAATTCATGGTAAAGCAAAAATGAGTATAATAGTTTTAACTGGGAAGAATGACTTTAATATTTTCTATAACTTAGTGATTCTTGACCTGGGCAATTCTGCCCCTCAGATGTCATTTGCTTGTCAAAACTAGAGGAGAGTATTACTGGCACCTAGTGGGTATGGGCCAACACATTGTTACCAAACCTTCTACAAGGCACTGAACAGCCCCCCAGACAAGTAATTACTAGTCCAGAATCGAGAAACACTACAGTCAAACTCTTCAGGTCCTACGGGTGATTTAACATTACATAAGCCTATTTGGGAAGCCTATTTTAGCAGACTGAAGCTTCACAGAAGGGACTATACAATTACTCCACAAAAAACTTTTGAGTTGGCCAAAAAGTTTGTTCAGGTTTGCCATAAGTCCAGAAGGAATGTTTTGGCCATCCCAATACTTTTACAAAATGGGCGGTGGTTTTCTCACAACAACACTAAGAGAGAACTGCAGAGAGAACAGGACTGTCAGTCAGTAATGTCTCGATACCTCTCCATCTCGTGGCAGGCAGAGGCCTGGTTGGTCTTTGTTTATGGCAACAAACTCTGTCTGGAAATCTTGAAGAAGCTAGACTTTCTTCCCTCCAGGCTAAAGAACAGTAATTGCCACAGAGATATTTCCTCGGGGACTATGGCAATATAACCATGGGAACAACCCTGGTTTCTAAGGGAATACATAAAGATAAATAGTGTGTATATTTATATAAGATTTTATTTTAAAAATATGCATGATACTCCGAATTTTGATGGTTTTTCTGTTTTTAACTTTTTACAAATGATTTCTGTTTTCCTCTTGGGGCTAAGAACCTTACTGTGACCCTACCCCCAGTGGTTTCTCTGGTCTAATGTTACTTCCCACCTATCTCCCCATTTCCGTGTGACAGCCACAGAAACCCTGTCTTAATTCCTTGAGCTTCCTGCATGCTGGTCTATTTCTCTGTCAGAAGCATTCATAGGTTGCCTAGTTAATTCCTATTCTTCTCGCAGAGCTCAGCTCAAATGTCACTTTCTAGAGATCACCTCCCATGGTCCCATAGGAAATCACACTTCAAATTAGACCCTTATCTTGAGCGCCAGTCATTCTCCCTAGTCCCTATCACAGCCACCATTAAATCAGTTCTCTAACACCAGTTCTATCACACAGATCGTTCCTATGTCTGCAAATAAACCGTACATACATTTCGGACACTATAAAAATTGGTTAGACTAGGAAAAAATAGCTTTAAGAAACAAGCATTCTCATTTCAGATTTAAATGATATTTGGCAAGTAGTTCCTGAGTCAGATAAATATCCTACAAAAAGTATACACAGAGACCCTGTGGGTGAAAAAGTTCAGGTTGAGTCAAGAACTATGACTATTACTTTTTTCTTCCTATATCTAGTTGTTCTAGGGGAGAAGATTATTTTTATAATTATTAAAAAAGATGTTAACTGCTAAGAATATTAAGAAACGTGTGGAAAACTTTGTGAAAAAACTTAAAAAAAACTATTGAGATATATGAAAGATTTGTAAAAGAAGAAACAAAATAAAGTATCTGTTTCCACAAATCAATTTATAGATTGCTATAACCTTATTCAAAATCCCAATGACATTTTTAGCATATTAAAATGGTTTATATAATCACTTGGTCAACTTCACAGCTGGAAAATAGGAGAATTTTGAAAATGATGAGGTCAGAGTTGACCCAGTAAATATTAAAACTATATTGACTTTTTTCTCAGTATGGCAATAAGTTAAAAATAATAATAATTTTTTTAAATCCCATTAAGTAAAAGGCAAATAACAAATTGAGAGAAGTATTTTCAGTAAATATGACCACAGAGTGTGGAGTCAAGTGGCCCTTAGGAAGCATCACAAAGCTAGTGTATGTGATGGAATTCCAGCTATTTCATATCCTAAAAGCTCATGCTATGAAAGTGCTGCATTCATTATGTCAACAAATTTGGAAAACTCAACAGTGGTCATAGGATGCGAAAATGTCAGTTTTCATTCCAATCCCAAAGAAAGGCAATGCAGTCCATGGGATTGCAAAAAGTCAGACATGACCGAGTGACTGAACTGAAATGAACTGAACTGAACTGATATGTCCTTTATATTAGTTCTCTTTACTCCATCCTTATTTCAGTAGTCATCATATTAAGAATATATTTGCATGTGTGTGTAAGTGTGTTATGTGTGTGTTCATCTAAGGAGCTTTCAAAAATCAATGAAAAAAGACAACACTCAAATAGGAAGTAAATGGATAATAATATGATCAGAAGTTTCAGGAAAAAAGACTTAGAAATGGACTATAAAAAATATTATATATATATATATACTTAATAATATATGTTAACCAAGTAATATATATTTATGTATATGTATGTGTGTATACACATATATACATATGTATATATGTAATATACATATATATGTATAAACGAAGGTTTTCATATGTATATATAAAACCTTTAGCACACATGCACAACCTAATAACCAAGTAATAGCTAAATAAACCTGATATCAAGGTGTTGCTGCTGTTGCTGCTGCTGCTGCTAAGTCACTTCAGTCGTGTCCGACTCTGTGCGACCCCATAGACGGCAGCCCACGAGGCTCCCCCGTCCTTGGGATTCTCCAGGCAAGAACACTGGAGTGGGTTGCCATTTCCTTCAGTGCATGAAAGTGAAAAGTGAAAGTGAAGTCCCTCAGTCATGTCTGATTCCTAGTGACCCCATGGACTGCAGCCCACCAGGCTCCCCCATCCATGGGATTTTCCAGGCAAGAGTACTGGAGTGGGGTGCCACTGTATCAAGGTGTTAATTCCCATCAACTCAGAAAACACTTATTGGTATGTTAGTACAAGTTTTCTAGAAGCAATTAGTTTATAAATATCAAGACTATTTTAAATATTCAAAACTTTTAAGAATTTAACAGTTTCAAATCTACCAATTCTTTTAGTCATCCATCCTACAGAAATTTTGAGATACATAGTTACAGAAGAGTAAATTCATAGAAACAGCATTAATGGAAGCAGATTGCTCAGAGTAAACGAAATGTACAGTAAGGGATGCATAGGTCAATCATGTGGTACCCACAGCAGAAGTTTCCAAACAATCACATTTTCATTAAATACTTAATAATGTGGGAAAATGTCCCTGAAAGAAAATCAATTGAAATATAACAGTTGTCAGTCTACAGAGGCCAGACAGTTGTTTTAAGGAGGCCTGCATGCGCGCGTGCCAAGTCGCTTCAGTCATGTCCAACTCTTTGCAACCCTATGGACTGTAGCCCTCTAGGTTCCTCTGTCCATGGGATTCTCCAGGAAAGAATACTGGAGCTAGTTGCCATGCCCTCCTCCAGGGGATCTTCCCAACCCAGCGATCGAACCTGCATCTCTTAGGTCTTCCTGCATTGGCAGGTGGGTTCTTTACCACTAGCACCATTTGGGAAGCCCTGAAGGGGAGCTAGTAAAAGGCAAAACTAACTTTCAGCTGTTCCCACTCCCAGGCAGGGCCTAGAGTCCTCAAGATCAGACAGCTTTGAATTGCTGAGAGAATGATGGTGCCCTTCTCAGAGTGCCTTCTAGTCTCAGCTGATGGATTGGGATTAAGTTTAGAAACATCAGGGAAACCAGAAGAGACAGGGATAATTGAAGTGCTCCATTCCTCTTTGGCCAAGTCTTTCTGCTCCCATTTGTCTAACACTTCAGTTGTGATGAAAGGACCTTAATGCTTATCCCCTTTCCCTTCCCCTCCTTCTCACCCGTCCTCCTCCTCTTCCTCCTCCTCCTCCTCTTTCTCTTCCTCCTTTGCTATTTCCCTCTGTTTCAGACAGAGTTCTACTAAGCCTGGATCTCTTTGCAAACAGCTTCCTGAGCATTGCCCTAAATTGGAAAGTAAAAGAATGCTCAAATTTTTTTTAACCAGGGCCTTGTTGCTAAGCAACCATATCCTTTGTCTCTAAGTATATGGAATGTGACATTGTTTGGAATGTGTTTTCAAGCTGCACCTTAATACAAAGGAGAGGGTGATGGTGGGGAGGAAGGAGGCACAGAGGAGGTGGTGTTTAGGAACCTTTAGATTGTACAATGTAAATATATAATATGAGGCGGAGAAAAACCAAACGAACCCACCATGGAAGTTTCAACCCACCTCCACCACATGGTACCAAAAACTTCAAAAGGGAACATTTCTTATATTGGCACATTTTTTGTGTGAGAACAAACATATGGTTATGAGCATTTTCTTACCTCCATTATGATCTGCATATTTCCTCTCTACAGGAAAATTTAAATGTACTTTTGGATATCTTTTTATAGTCATGTAATAGGAAAGCAGACAAGAAATGTTATGGTTGGTCTTGCTCACAAGATGCCACAGGCATGAATTCCTTTAGTTGTCTATATTCACAAGGCAAGTGGGTCTCAAATATGTACCCGCCTCTCTGGTCTTGCTGGCCCTGTTGTTGTTGTTTAGTCGCTAAGTCGTGTCCAACTCTTTGCAAGCCAAGAACTGCAGCTTGCCAGGTTCCTCTGTCCATGGGATTTCCCAGGCAAGAATACTGGAGTGAGTTGCCATTTCCTTCTGCAGGGGATCTTCCCGACCCAGGAATCAATCTGTGAGGATAACCTAAAATAAGAACAGACGACAATGTCTGTTGACCAGAACAAGCTCACAACTCACTTTCCCCTCTATTCTCAAGGGTAAGTAGTATAATTTTTACTTGGTTGAGGGCAAGAATACTGATTGGGCAGCTTTTACTAAATGGGACCTAAGCAGGATATGAGTAAGTATTTACACACACAGAGGCTTTTTCTTCTACTCACCAGCTGGGCTGCCCTGGTGAAATCTTTTGTCACCAATAAGTTCATACACAGTCTAAGACTTGGGTGTACTTAGTGAGAGTGGATAAAGAGGCCATTCAGCCTGCTGTGATGGGCTGGCCACCTGGAGTCTAAAGAGAAGTTCTCTACTTGATCCAATTACTCACCAGAGATTGCCTTGAGTTTAGGGATCAGGGACTTAGTGCTGAAGTTTTGCTCTGTCAGTCACCAGGACATTTTTCTGTGTGTACATTTCCCTTCAGGACCACGTGGAGAGGAATGGCAGGTGAGGTTGGGATTTGAGTCCCCTAGCCCAGCATGTATTAACCCCACCATGGTTCCCAACACTGTCACCTGGCAGAGAAATGAACCTGATGGGAATCCAAGATTTGGGTTTTAACCCTGTCATCAGTGTAAACAAATAGCACCATTTTGGATGGTTATTTATTTATCCTTTCAGATTCTCATTTTCTATTATTAAATGAATCATATCTACAGAAACAGGCATAAAATACATATTCAGAGTTTTAATAATAATCATAATAATAACCATAGATCTATTATTCAGACTAGGAAACAGAAAATTCCAAGCACATGATAAATCTCAATATGTTCTAACATGCTCTTCCCCAGTAGGATCTCCCTATTTTCCCTTTCCCTTAAGATGTAACCAGCATCTTGACTTCTTTTAGTCACCCTGCCACCGTTTTAGTAATTTTAATTTGTACATAATTTCAACTTACAAAAAAATTGCAAGAATAGTACAAACAAATCCTATATACACTTCTACCCAGATTTACCATTTGTTTAAATTTTATTCATTTGCTATATCATTACATAAACTCTTTTATGAACCATTTGAGATAACTTGGGAGACAATTTTCTCATTTACCCCTAAATATGTCTATTTTCTAAGAACAAGATCACTGTATTTCCTGAGAACAAAGGTGCTTTCTTATATAATCAAATACAGTTATCCAAAGTTGAGAAATGTAGTTAATACTCCCAGAATCTGTTTTATAATCCACAATCCATTTTAAAATTTTATCAGCTGCTCCAATATATCCTATAACCTTTTCCCCCCAGTTAAGGAGCCAACCCATGATCATACATTTCGTTCATTTGTCACACCCCTTTAGTAGTTTCCTTTCATATAGAATCATTTCTTCATTCTTTTTCATCTTTTTTGATCTTGAGAGTTCTCAAGAAAGCAGGACAGTTATTTGGTAGAATGTCTCTTAATTTGGGTTTATCCTGTCATACGTAAATATATATTATGTATTTATTCTGATGGCTAAACTGTCCCATATCTGTTCAGTGGGAGCTGCTTCAATCCCTCTCTGGGATCCTTTATAAAATCAGCATAATGTCCTTGAATAATTCCTTACTTTCTGGCAGAATAAGATATTCTAGGATCAACTTGTAATTCCCCTCCCTCATTCCTAGAGTCATTTACTTCTTTAAGAGGTCTTGGCTCCATTTAATAGAAAACATACATATATATATATATATATATATATATATTTGGCTCCACTGGGTTTTCGTTGCTTTGGGTGGGCTTTCTCTAGCTGCAGCGAGCAGGGCCTCCTCTTCATCACGGTGTGTGAGCTTCTCACTGCAGTGGCTTCCTTTGCTGCAGAGCCCAGGCTCTAGGGCCCCCAGGCTTCAGTCGGTGCAGCTCACAGGCTCGATAGTTGTGACTCGAGGATTTGCAAGCATGGGCTCAGTAGTTGTGCTACACGGGCTTAGTGGCTCCACAGCATGGGCAATCTTCCCAGACTAGGGATTGAACCTGTGTCCCCTCCATTTGCAGGCAGATTCTTATCCATTGCACCACCAGGGAAGTCCTGGAAAACGATATTTATAAATCAAGATCTGGATTCAAGGTTACTGATGTGTTACAGCTTTATCTCAATGGACATATCCAGGGATATACATATATGTACATATACATATTATCAGTCAATTCAGTTCAGTTCAGTCGCTCAGTCGTGTCCGACTCTTTGCAACCCCATGAATTGCAGCACGCCAGGCCTCCCTGTCCATCACCAACTCTCGGAGTTCACTCAGACTCACGTCCATTGAGTCAGTGATGCCATCCAGCCATCTCATCCTCTGTCATCCCCTTCTCCTCTTGCCCCCAATCCCTCCCAGCATCAGAGTCTTTTCCGATGAGTCAACTCTTCGCATGAGGTGGCTAAAGTACTGGAGTTTCAGCTTTAGCATCATTCCTCCCAAAGAACACCCAGGACTGATCTTCAGAATGGACTGGTTGGATCTCCTTGCAGTCCAAGGGACTCTCAAGAGTCTTCTCCAACACCATAGTTCAAAAGCATCAATTCTTCGGCGCTCAGCCTTCTTCACAGTCCAACTCTCACATCCATACATGACCACAGGAAAAACCATAGCCTTGACTAGATGGACCTTTGTTGGCAAAGTAATGTCTCTGCTTTTGAATATGCTATCTAGGTTGGTCATAACGTTCCTTCCAAGGAGTAAGCGTCTTTTAATTTCATGGCTGCAGTCACCATCTGCAGTGATTTATTTAATAGTATATAAATACGTATAAACACACACAAATGCGTAGTATTAAGAATACCCATATTGGTGAGAAACCTGGTTCCCGTTTTCTTACTACATTTACTCACTTGTTCAAGCTTATAATATGCAAAGAGTAGCTTTAGAATTGCTATCCCACACCACAGTGGAAAGCACACTTGCTAGAGTTCAGTATGACTGCATATTTACTCAGATAAAATTTACATTCAGTGAACATGAAAATCTTGGATATAAAATTTCTCGAGTTTTGACAAGTGTGTACCTCTATATCATTCCCGTTCTTATTAATACATGAACTAGTTCCACGGCTTTAGAAAATGTCCTTGTGTCTTTTCTTAGTCTTACCCTTCCAGAGTATTCTGAATTTTTTCAACTCTAGATTAGTATTTCCTATTTTGGAACTCTAAATAAATTAAAAATAATTGTCTATTGAGTTGTATCCAAACCTTGAATATGGTATGTATTGCTTTTAGTTGAGTCTTTGTTTGTCTTAGCAATTTTTAGTGTATAGATGCTGAATACATTTGTTAAAATTATGTCTAAATAGTTTATATTCCTCTGTTGAATTACTATAAATATTTTTTTCATTTTCCAAAAGTTTTCAGCTAATATATAAAACTACAATTAATTTCTGTATCTTGACTCCTGTAACCTTGATGAATTCACGTATTATTATAGTTCTGTTAGTTGTTTTTATTAGCTTTCCATTGCCTCATTGCATTTTCAGAACTTCTAGCGGAGTATTGAATTAAAAGATAAGAGCAGACAACCTTGAATTTAACCAGTAGATATAATATTGGCTGTCAGTTTTTCATAAGTGACTTTTGGCAAATTAAGGTAGTTCCCTTCTAGTCTTAGCTTACTGAGAGTTTTTATGATGAATAAGTATAGAAAGTTGTTCTTTTTTTTAAATGTAGGAATGGGAAAGAGTAAGAAACGAGATAGAGAGGATAAATTCATTCTGTCCCATTCAGTTTGAAGCCTACCTCAAAAATTCTTTTGTTCAGATTCCTCTTGTCTGAACTCAGATTGCTTTAAGGATCAGTGCTAATTGTTCTCTATTGTGTGTGTGTCAGTTCTGTCTTTGTCTGTTAAAGTAAAAAAAAAAAAACCTTGAGGGTAGGAACAGAAAGTTTTCTTTGCTGTATTCCCTCCTGCCTTTGTATTTAAATAAGCTTGTAGTGACTACTTGATAAGTTTCAACACTGATTTCTATAAGTAATAAAGTGCTATAATTGTTTATTATTCTAGAGTTCTGCATCCCAGCTCTCCTAGCATTCTCAAAAGCCGGAGTAAATAACTTGCTAGCGAACACAGAAAATGTTTGAGACACAGCACAGGACAGAACTCAGGTCCTCTGACCTTCCATCCAAACCTCATCCCAGTGCAGTGAGCTGGCTGATTTCCATCGTTCTCTCAAGACCATCTCTGAGGTCAGCGCTGGTCTCAGTAAGGTTTATAAGGTACTGAGCCCCCAAACTGAGTCAGACTGGGATACAAAGATACTAAAGCACAGCTGGCCTCCTATCCTCCACCACGGTGGACCTAACCCATTGACAAGCTTGTGTTGAAAACCCCTAGGGGCCATGCAAGTTTTTAGACATTCTTCAACTTGGCACACGTCAGGTACTAATTGGATGTTTGTGCTTGCCTGTCGTTCCCAATTCCTGGATCCAGTTTGTGTGAGGATTCCCTCTCAGGTGGCTAGCTCTTCTTCTGGAGAAGGGTCCGCCAGAGGAGGTTCACAGTAGGCTGTAGTTAGGGTTGTATTTGTTTTGGAATTCCGCTATAAATACTGCATCTCTGTGGATCCCGTAGTAGGGAGAATTGTCTGTACCATGTTCATATTAGACAAATGTCGATTTCAGTGAGCAGTCCTTGAGACCCTGCCAAAGGGAAACAGAGATCAGTGGGAAAGGGCACTTGACTCTGTTTACCTTGAGACTGAAGCAGGGTCTCTGCTTAGCTTTGCACTTTTATCTCCTGCCATTCTCCTTTGCAATGTATGGTCCAGCAACTTCAAAATATTTGTCATTTTGTAATCACAATACTTAGCTGTTTTCTGCCTTCATGTGTCCATGCTCTTCTCCATACTAGTGCTTAGTCGCTCAGTCGCATCCGACTCTTTGCAGCTCCATGGACTGTTTCCTGCCAACTCCTCTGTTCATGGAATTCTCCAGGCAAGAACACTGGAGTGTGTTGCCATTCCCTTCTCCAGTCTCTCTACTGGGACTGTCAGTAATGCCTCTCCCCGCCTCCCACTCCCTCTCTCTCCTACCTTGAGGACTGCCTTTCACCTAACTTTTATTCATGTCACAGGTATTTATTAAGTACAACCTGTGCACCAGGCACCATGCCAGGTGCTGGAGATGCAGAGGTGATATGACACAGCCCTTGCCCTAAAGGGGCTTGCAGCGTGCTGAGACCGGTAAATGGGCATAACAGTGAAGACTAATGCTGTACTGGGTCACGAAGGAGGGTCCCGATCCTGGCCTCACAAGGCCCCTGAAGCCTCCCTAGTGGAGGCCACATAAGAGGAGACCTGCAGGATCTAGGTTTTAGGAATTTGCCAGTCCAAATGGAAGAAATGTGAGAGCCACATTTACAGAGGTTGGACTCCCAGCTTCCCCGAGACTTCCCAGACCTCCCCCAGGCTCTCGGTTATCCTCAGAATTTTCACTTCTTGTACAGATTCCAGTCGCAGCCTTTATCACCCTCAACTATAATCCTTTTCCTTTATGGGTCTTTTCTTCCTCAACAAACCATAAGCTCCTTGAAAGTAAGACCTGAGCTTTAATCAGATTATATATCCAGCTCTAGGGGCTGAAACTTTTCCCCTAGGATGTTCAGTAAGTGTTGGGGATAGGAATGAATGAAGAAGTAAGTGGGCTTGTGGGGATCTTCTAAAGGAGACGGACCTGCTGTGGAAGCAGTTATACTCCTCTGGGCTCCAGTTCCCTCTGGGAAAGTCAGTGATTCTAGGCCTTCAGAGCCAGGGTCTCTCTGGTGGGACAGGCAGGCTGCTCAGGTTTTCCTCTCACACCATCATCATTTGTGATGTTTAGAACTAGATGGACCACTTTTTCTCTGCCAGTTTAAGGAAAAGGGTTTTAAGAAATTTATGCTTTCAGGATTTTGCACGTCAGCTTTAAAAACAGTTCGTGTTTCTCCACTGTCACACCGTCCTAATTCCATTTTAAGATATGTAATGAACACCCCAGGTGGCACTAGTGGTAAAAAATATGCCTGTCAACGCAGGAGATGTAAGAGATGAGGTCCAGTCGCTGGGTTGAGAAAATCCCGTGGAGGAGGAAAATAGCAACCCATTCCGGTATTGCCTGAAAAGGCCATGGACATGAGGAGCCTGGCGGGCTACAGTCCATGGGGTCGTAAAGAGTTGGACATGACTGAGCGACTGAGCATGAACACATAATAAGTACTTACCACTATACATTCTAAGCTGTCAAATACAAATCAAATAACAATCCACCCTTGATTCTCTTGCCTTTCCCTGCAACTGTGATGGGAGTCATTTTACCTGTCACAGTTGGTGACGAAGACACTCCCAGTCCTCATGCCTTTTGTGATTGGTGATGGAGAAATAATTTAAAACTAAAACCTCCTGCCAGCCCAAAAGAATCCTCTGCAAAAGCGTTGAAAAGAATGAAACAGTTGCAAAGACAGAAATAAACCCCATCTTTGTATATAGCCAGGCAAATACAACCCATTACATACATATCAATTATCTTTATCCCAAGGAAAAACAAAGCTTTAACTTTTTGACAAAGCAGCTAGTTACAACCTGGAGCTGGGTGTCTAAGCTAAACTCCCACACAGACTGGGAAAGGGTACCATCCTCCCCTTGCTTACATTGCAAAGACATGCCAGGAGGCATTGAAGGAAGACATTCTTGGGAGATAAAACTGACCATAGGCTTACTTAGCTTTTAAAAAGATTTACATATATAATACATCTGAAATAGACAGAGAAAGCATTTCCAATGTCAAGTTTTCTAAAAAGAATGCTAAAAGAAAAGGGAGGAGGAATTCTCTTTCGATTTTTGCACCAGGGGAAATGTTTTGTGTTTTTTTTGTTTTTTGTTTTTTTTTTTCCCATGACGTCATTTATTGATTTCAGTTATTTTTGGCTGCACAGCATGGCGTGTGAAAGTGTTAGTCACTCAGTTGTGTCTGACTCTTTGCACCCCCATGAACTATAGCCCGCCAGGCTTCTCTGTCCGTGGGATTCTTCAGGCAAAAATCCTGGAGTGGGTTGCCGTTCCCTTTACCATAGTATCTTCCCAACACAGGGCTCGAACCAGGGTCTCCTGCATTGGCAGGCAGATTCTTTGCCATCTGAGACACTGGGGAAGCCCACATGGCAAGCGGGATCTTAATTCCCTGACCAGAGATGGAAACTGCGCCCCCTACTGCGGAAGCCTGGCATCTTAAATGGGCCAGGGAAGTCCCAGGGGAAATGTTTAATTCAAATTTTTAAGAAAATATTTGTGTATACCCTTACATTGCAGGCAAATTCTTTACCAGTTGAGCCACCAGGGAAGTCCATATACCCTTACATTAGCCAGTTCTCATTTATTCTGTTCCTGTGCCTGCTCTGTCTCTCACATCGTCTCTGACTGTGATCATCTCTTCTAGCCTGTGATTGCTTCTGTCTGTCCCTATTCTGTGTGTTTATTCCTTGTGAAACCTGTGATTTGTGACGACCTGTCCTCACAGCCTGCAGACAGTGATTGGTCAGCTTCCGATGACTCTGTGTCCCGTGCGTCTCTCCTTTCTCATGACTCTGACTGGACATGCGATCACCTGGGGAGCTGGTTAAAATGTAGATAACAACTTAATAGGTCTGTGTGGGGCTGGAGCTTCTGAATTTCTAACAAGTTCCCCGAGCAGGCCATTGCTGGTGTTTAGGGCCCACATTTTAAGTAGGAAGGCCTGACAGCAGGACTGCAGTTCTTTCCACAGCCTGAGGACAGGCTTGTTTATCTGTTCTTCCCATCACCTGTTGCCTTCCACAGTCTGTCAGTTCAGTTCAGTCGCTCAGTTACGTCCGACTCTTTGCAACCCTATGGACTGCAGCTCGTCAGGCCTCCCTGTCCATCACCCACTCTTGGAGTTGACTCAGACTCACGTCCATTGAGTCGGTGATGCCATCCAACCATCTCATCCTCTGTCGTTCCCTTCTCCTTCCACCTTCAATCTTTCCCAGCATCAGGGTCTTTTCCAATGAGTCAGCTCTTCCCATTAGGTGGCCAAAGTATTGGAGTTTCAGCTTCAACATCAGTCCTTCCAGTGAATATTCAGGACTGATTTCCTTTAGGATGGACTGCTTGGATCTCCTTGCCATCCAAGGGACTCTCAAGAATCTTCTCCAACACTACAGGTCAAAAGCATCAATTCTTTGGCGCTCAGCTTTCTTTATAGTCCAACTCTCACATCCATACATGACTACTGGAAAAACCATAGCCTTGACTAGACGGTCCACAGACTGTAGCTATTAATGTATTCAGTAATAAGTATGTAGTAAACACATTCCTTAGGCAGTATCCCCCTCTCACCTTTGTCGTGCTGTGGCTGGCACTCCGATGCCTTCTAACAGTGGGGCTGCAACTTGAAACAGCTGCAGAGGCCAGATCCGTGTCCTCCTAAGACAATGCATTCCTTTTCCATGTGGATTTTTTAGGACTATTTACACTGCAAATGTTTTATCCCTTTGTTTTCCCATGAAAATTAATCACAAGTTGGAATATCTTCTTTGTCAGAGTACACGCCCTGACCTTTTTTTTCTTTTAAATTGAAGGATAATCTCTTTACAATATTGTGTTGGCTTCTGCCATCTATCAACATGAATCAGGCATAGGCAGACATACATCCCCTCTGTCTTGAGCCTCTGTCTCACCTCTCACTCTACCCCACCCGCTCCAGGTTGACACAGGACACTGGTTTGAGTGCCCGGAGTCATATGAAAAATCCCCACTGGCTGTCACTCTACGCAAGGTAATGTGCATGTTTCCCGGCCACTCTCTCCATCCATCCCACCCTCTGCTTCCCCTACTGTGTCCACAATTCTGTTCTCCATATCTGCTTCTCCATTGCTTCCCTGCAGACAGGTTCATCATCGACGGATGAATGGATAAAGAAGCGTGGCACATATACACAATGGAATATTACTCGCCCACAAAAAGGAATACGTTTGAGTCAGTTCTCATGAGGTAGATGAACCTACAGCCTGTTACACAGAGTGAAGTAAGTCAGAAGGAAAAAGACATACATCGTATAGGAATGCATATGTACAGACTCTGGAAAGATGGTGCTGATGAGTCCTGGCTTTTTCATTTGGAAAATGCAGTGTGAGAGGATAGAGCTGTCTTACAGTTTGCCGCCGCTATCACTGGCTTTCCAGCAAGAAAATTAAGCCTTCTTTCCCTTGAAGCCTGTGGTTGCAGGCCTCTGTGTGAAACAGGATGAGAGGGGGCTTCTGGTTTTTTCTGTCACGGGGTTTCTTTGGCTCCCTGACTTTAGAAGCAGGGTTCTCTGTGTCCTCTGTGAGTCTTGGGCTGCGTCTGCCTGCTGACCGAGGGGCCCTGAGAGGAGACGACCTCAGTGACAGACCCCACAGTAGGAGTGCTGTGTTTGGTCGCTCAGTCGTGTCCGACTCTTTGAGACCCCAGGGACTCTAGGCCGCCAGTCTCCTCTGGGGAGAATCCATGGGGATTTGCGGGTAAGAATACTGGAGTGGTTGCCATGCCCTCCTCCAGGGGATCTTTCCCACCCAGGCATAGAACCCAGGTCTCCTGCATTGCAGGTGGATTCTTTACCGACTGAGCCATCAGGGAAGCCCCACCGTAAGAGTAATAGTGATAGGTATTAAATCCAAGCGCAATGATTTCTTCCTTACAACTGTCATGTGGTCTTATCTCAAAAATTACTTTTAAAACGTCTTCTTTGATCTTCCAAATCACTGTAAATACTCTCCAATTGGCATCAATTAACATCAAAGTGATTACTTTCCGAGGCCCGACAGGAGTCCACAGCTTTCTAGACAGGCAATGTCGGGGTTGCCGGCAGCTCCTTTCTATGGCTCCTCTTATTTGAAGCTACAAATCCAAAGGGTGCTGTTGTGCAGGACTGCCTGCATATTTGGTGTCTGTCGGGGACGAGTACAGCTTGCTTTCAAAATGAAAGCACACCAGGGAAGCTGGAATTCCATTCCTGCCATCTTCCTTCACAAAATACTCATCTAGGCTCTTGTCTCCTGCAACCTGTTCAACTCATCTTTTGCCCCTTCTCCATGCCTGCTGCAGTCCAGCCCTGTAAGTCTATCAGACGCTTCACTCACACTGCCCTTCATAATCACTTCTCCCTTCTTAACTCATCAAAACCTGACCTGTCCTTCAGGGAAGCTGTGAAGGCTTCCAGATAGACTTGATTACTCTCCTTGATGCTCCTGTGGCATGCTCTCTCGCCTTCTCTCCCATGGTGACCTCCTTGGGGCTCCCTTGGTGCTTGATTATGCTCCTTGCAACATTAGTATTGTATATGTCACATTTACATTGTAGTTAGCTCTGCATTAATTCCCTCTCTACATTATGAATTTTTTTTTAATTTCACACAGTCTGTATATGGTATTGATCTTTGTATTCCCAGGGTTTACCACCCTGTCTACTGCAATGCCAGTGTTCACTAATTGTTAGCCACTTACCCAAAAATGTAATTGTTCATGTACTGGAGTGCTGCAAATTCAAGTACTCAGGCGCCTGGAGGAGAGCGAAAAGACCTTGAAACACACAATATTGGTATTTGTGACATGATGTCAGTTACAGTAAAGTG
The DNA here is from genome assembly GCF_055505025.1 of Bos grunniens. Taxonomy (NCBI): domain Eukaryota; kingdom Metazoa; phylum Chordata; class Mammalia; order Artiodactyla; family Bovidae; genus Bos; species Bos grunniens. The sequence goes on along the minus strand of NC_141193.1, from coordinate 43,834,221 downwards.
GGGAAGTGCTGCTAACCATCCCTTGCCATCCATTGACTCTTAAGAATGTTGATCATCTGAGTTTCCACGGCAAACCCAAGTCTAGAAAACAAGACTGCATGCTGCCACAGAAGGAGTAGTCTGGGGCTCAAGGTGAAGGGTCTCAGCCTTCTCCACCTGGGTGGTTCTACCTGACAATCCATGTGTAAGGCATAGCTACTATGGTCTCTTATTAGAGATCCTGTCATCGAAACCCATGAATACAGAAACCCTGCAGCACCATTAACGTTTGACCCATCAGAAAGCCAGACTCTGTGTCCACATGGGTCCAGAGCCCGAGAAGCAGAGTGCAGGTGAAGGAAGTAGAGCCCCCACTGAAAGGACTTTGGATCAGAGCCCGAGAAGCAGAGTGCAGGTGAAGGAAGTAGAGCCCCCACTGAAAGGACTTTGGAACACTCTGGAGGTTCTGATGACCCGGGAATGTGTACCATATGCAGTAGCTCATGCATTTTAATAATCTGAGAAGGCCTCTTTTGGCTTAGACATTTTAGAAAAGAGAAAAGAATATGAAAGTTTGAACAACCTCCTAGATACTATAACTAACAAAACATGATTTATATTAGCTCTATATGAAAGTATTTGTGGCTTAGGATTTTTTATACATATATCTTTTTATAACTTTCCAGGAACTGAGCACATTATCTGATACTGTTGTAAATTTGTTTTTTTCTGTCAATGCTTTGGTTCAGGATTGGTAGTAAATTATTTCTCCAGGAGGTCTGAAAGTAGAAAGGATGGTTTGATTTGATAAAATGAGTTGCTAGTCATCAAGGCTTTTTACATTTGTACATATTTGGCAAAAATTTTCTAACAACCTCTATTAATATTTTCTTTGTAAGATTACTGATGTTTAATAAACCTTTATAAACAAAAGAATCTATAAACTAAAAAAAAATTTTAAAGTCTCATTTTGGTGAACAGTCTTTAAAAAAAATTATTTGGTTTTGATCAGAATATTTGTGATCCATAGATGGGGTTCACTGGAGATTTTGAACCATGGCAAATTAATAATTGTGAAGAGGGGAGTAGATCAGTTTTATATTAGGAATGTGTTAAAAGGGCTTCCCTGGTGACTCAGAAGATAAAGAATCTGCCTGCACTGTGGGAGACCGGGGTTCAATTCCTGGGTTAGGAAGATCCTGTGGAGAAGGAAATGGCAACCCACTGCAGTATTCTTGCCTAGAGAATCCCATGGACAGAGGAACCTGGCGGACTAACAGTCCACGGGATCACAGAGTCAGACATGACTGAGCAACTAACACTAAAAGCCCTAGTATGTAATTCTTCTATATATTTCTGGTCTTGCTACCAAGTCCAAACTCATTCTGCTCACCACACAACAGGCCAGTAAATCAGGAGAGGAGTTGTTGGTGCAAGGAATAATTACTTTATTTGAAAGCCAGCAGACCAAGAAGATAGCAGACCAATGTTTCAAAGAACCCTGTTACCCAAGTTAGAATTCAGGCTTCTTTTATAGTAAAAGGGGAAGTGGTGTGGTTCAGTTCAGTTGCTCAGTCGTGTCTGACTTTTTGCAACCCCATGGACTGCGCACACCAGGCTTCCCTGTCCATCACCAACTCCCAAAGTTTGCTCAAACTCATGTCCATCGAGTTGGTGATGCCATCCAACCATCTCATCCTGTTGTCCCCTTCTCCTGCCTTCAATTTTTCCCAGCATCAGGGTCTTTTCCAATGAGTTGGTTCTTTGCATCAGGTGGCCAAAATACTGGAGTTTCAGCTTCAGCATCAGTCCTTCCAATCAATACTCAGGACTGATTTCCTCTAGGATGGACTGGTTGGATCTCCTTGCAGTCCAAGGGACTCTCAAGAGTCTTCTCCAACACCACAGTTCAAAAGCATCAATTCTTCAGTGCTCAGCTTCCTTCACAGTCCAACTCTCACATCCATACATGACCACTGGAAAAACCATAGCCTTGACTAGATGGACCTTTGTTGGCAAAGTAATGTCTGCTTTTCAATATGCTCTCTAGGATGGTCATAGCTTTTCTTCCAAGGAGCAAGCATCTTTTAATTTCATGGCTGCAGTCACCATCTGCAGTGATTTTGGAGCACAAGGAAATAGTCTCTCACTGTTTCCACTGTTTACCCATCTGTTTGCCATGAAGTGATGGGACCAGATGCCATGATCTTCATTTCTTGAATGTTGAGTTTTAAGCCAGCTTTTTCACTCTCCTCTTTCACTTTCATCAAGAGGCTCTTCAGTTCCTCTTCACTTTCTGCCATAAGGGTGGTGTTATCTGCATATCTGAGGTTATTGATATTTCTCCCGGCAATCTTGATTCCAGCTTGTGCTTCATCCAGTCTAGCCTTTCTCATGATGTACTCTGCATATAAGTTAAATAAGCAGGGCGACAATATACAGCCTTGACATACTCCTTTCCCAATTTGGAACCAGTCTATTGTTCCATGTTTGGTTCTCACTGTTGCATATAGATTTCTCATGAGGCATGTAAGGTGGTCTGGTATTCCTATCTCTTTGAGTGTGTATTGTAAGTGCCTGCAAACTTCCTGATGTCAGAATCCTTTGGTCTTGTAGGTGTCCAGGTAGATCAGGTCATGATGTTCCTGTAAACCTCCAGCAAGACAAATGTTATTCTCTCTTCTCCAACTTTTTATCTCTATATGAATGGAAGACTGTTATACCTTTAAAGGTCAGAGCTTGAAAATGGGCTATCTTGTGTATTTCAGGCAATAGGCAACATTCTTTTACAAAGGGTGCAGAGTCAGCATGACTAAGCCCAGGCAACAGAGCAGAAAGGTTAAAGAAAAAGAAACAGATTTAATACAGATTCAGATTTGTTCTTCCCTATTACAATCTTTTGGCAGATTGGGATTTGTATGCATGGTAAGGTGGATATAATGTCTTAAAGCATGTAAAATGCTTTTACTTATATGTTTTCACTGGTTTCTATATACCAAGTAGATATTTTAATGTATAGTATCTATAGAGATGGGGCTTCCCTGGTAGCTCAGCTGGTAAAAATCTGCTTGGGAAGATCCCCTGGAGAAGGGATAGGCTACCCACTCCAGTATTGATGGGCTTCTCTGGTTGCTCAGGTGGTAAAGAATCCACCCGCAATGTGGGAGACCTGGGTTTGATCCCTGCGCTGGGAAAATCCCCTGGAGGAGGGCTTGGCAACCAATCCCCATGGACAAAGGAGCCTGTTGGGCTACAGAATATGGGGTCACAACGAGTCAGACACGACCGAGTGACTAAGCACAGCACAGCACACCTACAGAGATATTGATATAAGGATATATATAACTTATAGATTCATTAGCCTGTGTATAAGTACTTCCTAATGTATGTACTCCATCTGGTTATATATAATATCTGGTTAATATATAATATATACGGTGCCTATTTTAAGTATATTTCTATTTCTATATCACATATAGTGGGCTTCCCAGGTGGCACTCCTGCCAATGCAGGAGACATAATAGACACAGGTTTGTTCCCTGGGGCAGGAAGATCCCCTGGAGGAGGGCATGGCAGCCCACTCCACCTGGAGAATCCCATGGACTCCTCCATGGAGAATCACCTGGAGGAGCCTGGTGGGCCGAAGTTCATGGGGTTGCAAAGAGTCAGACATGACTGAGGCACTTGGCACTCATGCATATCACATATAGTATTTACAAAAATATGATTTCTACTGACTATAAGGTAACTCTTCAATATAATATATTGGACATGTGGTGTCTATGCTAATATATAATAGTATTAATTATGTAGCATACATATTTTCACATGCACACAAAACTGTTTCTTCTCAAATAAGTAATTGACAATTTCCCTGAATCCACTTATGTTGTAAAATTTCAAAGGATGTTCTAGATAGAAACACTTTGCCTATAGCCTGAGTTAATGTGCCTCTTTTTGAAGTTGACTTTTTCATGAGCTTTTATTTGACTAAATTATGCACATCATAATGCATATTTTGCAATCAATTATTCACCGGTGCTTTAACTTACTCAAGCTAAATTACTACCTTGTGTGAAAGAAGAATTGCTGTTTTGAACCTCTTCATTACTGTCTAAGCCAGAAATTTTCATCATTTTTCTGTAAACCTGCAATCAGCTGGGAGCCCATTCACTTTAGAGTTTTTGGCAACAGTTCATCCTCCTCTCTGATTTAAGACCCAGTGCACATTTCTAAGCAGAATCATGGGCCTGGAACAAAATGCACTTCATCTTTCCTGCAAATTAGGTGTTATTATCCCCATTCAACAGATGAACATGTTGAGATTGGTACTATGTTAGCAGAGTCAAGATTTAAAATCCAGATATTCTCTACTTAAGTCATACACCATTCACAGGGACACACTGCCTACCATGGAAAGCTGAAAAGATAGAGAGTACTCAGAGGCTTTACTGATGGCTGGACCGGACCAGTGGACCTCTTTCATGTCTTGTGAAACAGATTTTACATCGAAACTAACTTTCCATGCTCCTTTCTATCCGTGCTAACAGCACCATACCTTTCGTTCACTCAGGCTTAAAATGCCAGCATCCTTGGCCAGCCTCCCCGTCTCCCTTTCTGTCGTGAAACTCTGACTGCCCCCTTAAGGAAGGTCTCCTGTCCCCTATCCCCTCACGCCTGCGTGTCCACCACGGTGTCCTTGGCTTCTTTTCTTACTGAGATGCTGCCAGTGGCTTTCCACTGTCTTCAGGATCAAGGCTGCGGATCTGGCCCCAAGCTGCCTTTGCCTCCCTCCTCCGCCCTCCCCCGCCCTCCCCGTGGCCACAAGAATGGCCACTTGTGGGGGGAATTCAGGGCCGAGCATGAGGCTTAGACCTTTCCTGTGCATCAGATTCAATTTCCACACGACCACACGATGTGGACGCTAGAGCTGGGAGCAGAAGCAAGCCTGTCCCCGACTCTAAAGGCCCTGCCCTCCGCCACTGCACACACTCTCAGAGCTTGGGAGTTCTCCTCTCACCCTGCTTGTCCCTGCCACTGTGCCTTTGCCCTTGTTCAGATTCTCATCCAAATTCTTTCTCCCTCTCATAATTGATTGTTCATTAATCATATGGGATGTGAAAAATTTTCAAGCTTTTTGATCTCCTCTCTAAATTTTTCCAAAATTGGCACAGAGTGCTAAAGGTTTATATACAATTATTGTAGCTGTATTCTTGTGCCTTGGTTTTATCACATCAGTGCACTGTACCCTATAGAAGTTTTGCAGACAAAATAGAAGGCACAACAGCACATCAGAATTATGATGTAAAAACGGGATCCTATGTATTTTTTAAATGTTTTAAAATTTTTATCACTGTTATGATGTTAATCATTCAGTATCATTAATGGAATAGAAATTCATACTTTTGTATGGTCAGAAAATCAAATTGATACTGCATTTATAACAATGTCAAGAAATGTTCATTTTGAGCAATTTCGTAGATGATGGGTGTTTTTTTTCAATCGCCATATTTGATTAGTCGTTGGAAATTGGCACCAGTGGTATCTGTTCACTTGTATATGTAACAACTAACAGTGAGACACGTGCCGTTCCGAACTGTGAGGGTACCCAAGAAAAAGCAAACAGGAATACTTTGAAAATTTTAAAAACTGTTTTTTTGTCTGCCAAGGACTCAGGAAAATTAAAGCATTTTCTATTAAAAAAAAAAAAATCCCATCCATACTCCAAGCCTGCATTATTCACTGTTATATTCATTTAATGCTGCTGCTGCTGCTAAGTCGCTTCAGTCCTGTCCGACTCTGTGCGACTCCATAGACGGCAGCCCACCAGGCTCCCCCGTCCCTGGGATTCTCCAGGCAAGAACACTGGAGTGGGTTGCCATTTCCTTCTCCAATGCGTGAAAGTGAAGAGTGAGAGTGAAGTTGCTCAGTCGTGTCCGACTCTTCGCAACGCCATGGACAGCAGCCTATCAAGCTCCTCCACCCCTGGGATTTTCCAGGCAAGAGTACTGGAGTGGGGTGCCATTGCCTTCTCCGATATTCATTTAATAAGCATCATTTTTTCCCTTAAAATACTTTATTGTGAAATACTCAAAGAATATTTTTTTACCTTTTTACAAAGTATTTCTTTACCAAAAAAATATATATGTTACATATGGTTCATAGCTTTGTAAGAACATGAGTTGATATATTTTCATTAAAAAGTAAAATATAACAGATATGATTAATTCCCCTTTAAATCCAAAAAGTATCCTGAATTTGATTTGTATTATTGCCAGGCATATTTATGTGAACTGATTATGTAAGTCAGCATAATGGATAACATAAAATGAGTTTTGCACATATTCAAACTAAATGCCATTTTTCAACTTTCTTTGTTTTCACCAAACATTAGATCTTTGAAATACATCTTCTAATACATGGAACATTGGCATATCCATATAATTTTAATATGACTTCGTATGCAGTGTCTTAACTTTGTCTTTCTATTTTTCTGGTAATGGGTACTTAGGTTGCATTCAATATTGTGTTTTTGCAAATGATGCTGCAGTGAATATTCTTATGCAAGTATCACATTACACATGTGTGAATGGTTCTAATCTAAAATATAGACCTAGAGGAATGACTTTGTTGAAGAATATACACCACTGTTAACTCCTGTGTGTGTGTATTAGTCACTCAGTCGTATTTGACTGTATGTGACCCATGACTGTAGCCTGCCAGGCTCCTCTGTCCATGGAATTCTCCAGGCAAAAATACTGGAGTGGGTTGCCATTTCCTCCTCCGAAGGATCTTCCCTACCCAGGGATAAAACCCGGGTCTCCAGCATGGTAGGTAGATCCTTTACCGTCTGAGCCATCAGGGAAGCCCTACTGTTAACTCCTAGATATTGCCAAATCCAAAGTGGTATACATTTTTATACACCCACTAGTAAAGTTTGAGAGCTCCCATTATTCCGTATTCTTGCCACCGCTTTGTATGTTTAGTCTTTTAATATTTGCCAATCTGTTGGAGTAACATGGTATAACTTCATGGTTTCCTTTGTCCTTCCCTGACTATTATTGCTTATCAGACATTGGTTCTTCTCTTTAAGAAATGTTCTATCCCTTTTACTAATTTCCTTCTGGTTGTTTGTCTTTCAAAAATTTTTACTTACAGTCATTACATATGCATTTAAATATTAATTCTTGGTTATATGCATTATAAATATTTTCTCCAAATCTGTGGTTTATCTTTCACTTTGTAGGTCTTGGCCACATAGAATTTAAATTTTAATGGAGTCAAATTTATCATTATTTTAAATGTTCTATTCTAGTGGTTTATCAAGAAATTATATCTTGTACCCCAAGAGTTCTATTTATTATGTTTGGCTTTTCATTATGTCCTCAGTCCACCTGGAAGTCATTTGTACAGAGGGCAAAAAGTAGAGTTCTAATTTCATGTCTTTCCAGTTTGTTGACTTCCTTTCCAGTGTTTTCATAGCCATTTATTAAATAATCTATTTTCTTCCCACTGCTTTGTAGGCAACCTATGTTATAATCGAAGTTTTCATACATGATGGGTCTGTTTCTGTGCTCTTTATTCTCCTAAAGTCATCTATTTATCTTTCCGTACATGTCACAGTTACATATATATATGCTAATGCTAAGTCACTTCAGTCGTGTCCGACTCTGTGCGACCCCATAGACGGCAACCCACCAGGCTCCCCCGTCCCTGGGATTCTCCAGGCAAGAACACTGGAGTGGGTTGTCATTTCCTTCTCCAATGCATGAAAGTGAAAAGTAAAAGTGAAGTCACTCAGTCGTGTCTGACCCTCAGCAACCCCATGGACTGCAGCCTACCAGGCTCCTCCGTCCGTGGGATTTTCCAGGCAAGAGTACTGGAGTGGGGTGCCATATATATCCACATACATAAGCAAGACCCATCACATTTGCCGTGACTGATCTTTACATTTATTCTTCCTTATATTTACTGACTTGATTTCAAAGAACTCAATCCTTTGTATGTCTTTACTGAAATTGTACTTAATGTTCTAATTTAATTTTAAGAATATTCAATTCATAATACTGTCTCCCTACCCATGAATATGATCAATTCAGTTCAGTTCAGTCACTCAGTCGTGTCTGACTCTGCGACCCCATGGCTGCAGCACGCCAGGCTTCCCAGTCCATCACCAACTCCCGGAGCTTGCTCAAACTCATGTCCATTGCATCAGTGATGCCATCCAACCATCTCATCCTCTGTCACCCCCTTCTCCTCCTGCTTTCAACCTTTCCCAGCATCAGGGTCTTTTTCAGTTAGTCAGTTCTTCTACCATCAGGTGGCCAAAGTATTGGAGCTTCAGCTTCAGCATCAGTCCTTCCAATGAATATTCCTTTAGGACTGACTGGTTGGATCTCCTTGCAGTGCAAGGGACTCTCAAGAGTCTCCTCCAACCCCACAGTTCAAAAGGATCAATTCTTCAGTGCTTTCTCTCTAAATTTAATATGGCTTATTTTTGTCTATTTCATGAATGCCATACTTTTTTTTTAAGAGCCTTACAAATGTTTTTTAGATAGAATCCTAGATTTTTTAAAAATAGTTTTGGTTGTTTCACAGATTATATGTTTTGTTTATTTGTTGTGATGTGTTTAAAATCCAATTAATGTCATATAATTGTATGTTTATAATTTTTACTAAATTCTTTTCTATTAAAATCTTTTTTTAAAATTTCTCATGTTTCCAAAAGGAAGAGAACCAAATTATTAATGACATATTACTTCATAAATAAGAGTGTTTCTTCTTCTAACCTCTGGGGAAAACTGTATATGAGTTTGAGATTGAATCTTTGGGAAAACTCACTGAAAAATGCATCTAGATCTGGTGCATTTTGAAAGGAAGATGATTGGAGAATTTTTTAAAACTTACATATTTTCTTTAATTATCAGAGGTCTATTTTGGTTTTCTATTTATCATTAAATATATTTAATATTAATATTTTTATGACATTACCCATTACATCCAAATTTCCAAGTTATTGTGCTAAATTGTTAATACCTTTTCTAACGATTTTTTAAAATATCTAAATATCTTTCCTTTTTTTCTTGATCAATCTTGACAGTTTTAACCATTTTATTTGTCTTTAAAGCTTTTGGGTTTCTTGACATGCTCTATTTTATGTCATTAATTCTTCAGTTTAGTTTGTTGGATATTTTCCAGCTTATTTAATTTTTAGGTTTTTTTCTTTTATATGAAGTGTTTCAGTGATTTTCTTAGAATGTTTTTCTGCAATCAGTTTTGATGTATAATATCTCTAAATGTAACAGTTTTACATATAGTATATGTATTCATATATATTTTGATAGCATTTTCATTTCCATCTAAATATTTTTAAATTCTATGATTCCTTCTTTAATCTACATATTTCTTAGCAATATGTATTTTAAAAACTCAATTGTATTGGCAATGGTTTTTAATTTGTTGTTGTTTAGTTGCTAATTTGTGTCTAACTCTTTTTGTGACCCCATGGACTCTAGTCCTCAGGCTCCTCTGTCCATGAGATTTCCCAGGCAAGAATACTGGAATGGGTTACCATTTCTTTCTCCAGGGGGTCTTCCTGACCCAGGGATCAAACCCATGCCTCCTGTATTGGCAGGCAGATAGTTACCAGTGTGCCAGCAGGGAAGCCCAGTTTTTAATTATTGACTTTTAATTTAATCATGTCATATAACATGGTCTATATTAAACCCTATATACCTCAAGTTCCTTATCTACAAAGCGAAGTGCTAATATCTACCGTATAAAATTATTACTTTAAAGTAGTACAAAGTTATTATAAAACAACATATGTCTATGAAGTTATGGCTATTGAATATATTGACCCATATTAAGCAATTAGAACAGTATATGACAGTAAAATCTTAATAAATGTTACCTGTTACTACCAATTATGAGAGAAATCTAGTATGATGATGGATTTATCAAATTTTATATCTCACTCATATATATATATATACATATATATAATGTATGTGTATTAAAATGTAAGTAAAATATATTAAATACATGTATAATATTTTATACACAACACACTTTGTATTTTTAAATTAGATATGCTCATAAGGAATGATTCATCATTCCTTATCCTGAATATTCCCTCTTTGCTATAACAGATTTTGTCTGGCATTTATATAGTTGTATCAGCTTTCTTTCAGGTAGTATGGTCATCCATCTCCCTCAGTATCTGCAGGGTTTTGGTTCCAGGACTCACCATGGATACCGATACCTGCAGATGGCCAAGTCCCTTATATAAAATGCTATAGTACAGTCAGCTCCATGAATCCACACATGCAGAGCCCTCAGATACAGGGGATGGTATTTTTATGGTTTAAGTTTTCCATCATTTAAATTTCATTTTCTTTTGTATCCTTATGAGTTAGATGAGTCTCCTGTAAGCTATAAGTAGTAGCTTTTCTTTAATTTCACTCTGATAATCTATATTGTTTAACTGTTAATTTAAATCCTTTAAATTGTAGTGTTACCACTGTATACTTGTAATTATACCATCTTATTTTGTGTCTTATTTACTTACTGTTTCTTCTTAATCTCCTATTGCATAGATCACATTTACTTTATTCCTCTCTTTTTCTCAATGTTTGAATGTTAGACAATCTTCTTCTCTATTTGACATGCGTGCTCGGGTGCTAAGTCGCTTCAGTGGTGTCTGACTCTTTGCTACCCAATGGACGGCAACCACCAGGCTCCTCTATCCTGGAGCGTGTTGCCAATGCCCTCCTCCAGTGGATCTTCCTGACCCAGGGATTGAACCCTTGTCTCTTCTGTCTCCTGCATCGGCAGGCGGGTTCTTTACCACTGTGCCACCTGGGAAGACCTCCTCCACCGGAAGACAGAGGAGGCTGGCAGCTTAATGTTTGTGTTGTGCATGCCCACACTTATTCCTCATTATTCACTATTCCTCATTCTGGGTTCAATTTCTTTCTTCCTGAAGTACATTTTGTAAATTCACTTAAAAGAAGTAAATTTTGTAGACTCATTTCCAACAATAATCTATTCATGGGGAGCCACTTCCGTTTTTATTTGAAAAAGTATTTATTTTGACCTCACATTGAACTGTAGAGTTTTGCATTGACAGTTATTCATCTCAGCACTTTGAAAATCTTTTCCATTGTATTTTGATTTCTATCACTGTTGTTGAAAAGATGGCTGATGGACAATTCTTTTCTTTCTTAAGTAAATTGTATTTTTCTCTGATTGCATTTAGGGTTTTTTCCTCTAGGTATTTCTCAGTTTTACAATGATGTGTCAAGGTGAAGCTGACTTTTTATGAATTTTGCTTGCAATGTGCTTACGTTTTCTGAGAAGTCATCTATTTCATAAATCCTGGATAAAGTCTTTACTATAATGTAAAGTATTTTCTCTTTCTTGTTCTCACTGTACTTTCTTTCTGAAGCTCCTAATAAACATATAGTGAATTTTCTTATTCCATCCATGATGTCATTGAACTTCTCTTTTATTTTTCATTTCTAATTCTCTTTTCATCTGAGTTTACTATACTGTTGAATGCATATAATAGGTTTTTAATTTCATTGACTATATTTTTAATTTCTAGAATTTGTATTTGATTATTTTCAAAACAGTGTATTATTTTATGATGTCCTGTTCTTTTATTATATGTTAATATATTTACTTATGTAGACATTTAAAGTATGTATTTTAGCTAAAGAAACTACATGAGCCTTGAATCTTACTTGATAAAATTGTTTCCCAGGGGGATACAGGTTAACAATTCTGATAGCACCATATGTATGCCCACCAGATATGGATAACTATTTGAAAGGAGGAGACGAGAGTGATCTCTGTGGCAATGGATTAGAGGTGGAGGCATCAATGTGAGCGCATTGTTAGCTTTATGTGGTTGCAGAGATTAACATATAAATATTTGTTGGTAGTGTCTGCACACAGGTAAGTGTACATGCATTTCTTTGTTCTGTTAACTGAAAAATCTAGAAGCAAAGACGGCCCCAGAGTAATGAACCCAACTAGCATCAAGATCTTGATTTCTAGTGTCATTTGCAACTGAAGAAACCAAGGCTTCTCAGAGAAAGGGCTGATTCTAGGACTGGGACAGGAAAAACATAAGAAATACTGGAGCATTTGTAGTACCAAAAATGAAGAACTTGCTTTAAGAAAATTAACAGAGACCCACAATGATAGGAGTATGCCAAAGGGACACAGAGTCAGCTGAAAGAGCTTCCAATTGCCAAAGCTAGAAGAATTAGAGCAAAAGAAGAAATAAAACCATATTTGTTTATAACATAAATTATAGAATAAAATAAAAATATCTGTGAGTCAAGACTGATATAATTTAATGAATAAATAAGTAAATGAGGGAGAACAAATTTTCCATGCAAAACAATGATCTGCTCTTATAGGGGTAGAATGTAACTTTTCACTTCTTAATGTGCTCTGTATACAATTATATTCTTCTAAAGAGGAGAGCATGAAAAGGAGAAAAAAAAGAGTTTTACAATTTTCCAGTTGGAAAAACCCGACAGACACTGTCTCAGCCAAGTGATCAAGGTCAACATCACCACTGATGATATGTAAGATATTGTTAGTAGAGGATATAGTATACAGTCTATGGGAATTCTCTATAGTATACTCACAATTTTTATATATTCTAAAATTGTTCTTAAATTTCAAATTGTATCTATAGAATATGTATTTTATAGCTTCTATTGCAGTATGTCATTATCTAAAGGGTTTAGGTGTCTAATGTCATTTTTTGAGTGTCTTTTCATTCTTATTCATATTTGACTTTTTCCCTCATAGTTTCACATTTTTTTTTATTATAAATTAATCTTCAGTAAGACTTTATCTTGGGGACGTCTTCATAGCCTGCACTGAAATACTGTCTGTACAGAATATGTTTTTTATTGCCTCTTCTAGGCACCTGAGGGTCATCACTGACCAATTCCATATCAATTTCTCAGACCTCTTCAACCCACAGAAGATTTAGGGTTGTTATTGTAAATTCTCAGGGACACTTTTTTGCTACCCCAAATGGAGGCTTTGTTGAGGGTTTTTTTTTCTTTTTTCTTTTTTTAAATCCACCTTTTCAGTTAAAGTGTGGCAGAGCTTTGATGACCTGAGATGAATGGAGATAGAGGGCAGGGAGAGGTCTCAGTTTTAACAGCCTGCCTCCTGTGCCTGAAAGTTTCATCTTCTTTTCTAAGCCCTTCTATTACCAAGCTTGATTATCTGCTTGGTTCAGATTACCACACCCTGGGCTTCTGGGCTCACCTACTTAACCTCTTTCACTTTCCTCTTCATTTATGGCCCCATGCAATTTCTCCTGTTTATGAATTCAGCTATGTAGTTAAAATGCTCTTTGTTATATATAGTTCAGAATCTCTAGGTATTTGAATGCAGAGATTTATAGTTACCTAGTCTGAAATTTGAGGAGAAGGAAATGGCAACCTACTCCAATACTCTTGCCTGGAGAGTCCCGTGGACGGGGAGCCTGGTGGGCTGCTGTCTATGGGGTCGCACAGAGTTGGACACGACTGAAGCAATTTAGCAGCAGCAGCAGTCTGAAATTTGAATGTGTATCTTGCCCAAGCCACATAGTCAATAAAGAGCTTTTAAAGAGGCTTCCTTACATTTTACTACACTCACATTCTTTTTCCACCTGTCAGGTAAAAATAATAAACATTTGTGATTGAATTATCACTAAAAATAATTGACAAATACATCAGTTAATAATTCCAGTTCACAGAAATAGGTTGAATGATGCAGTAGACTAAATTCTGTCCCCACAGAATCTCTGTCCATGCAAAACCTGAGAATGTGACCTAATTTGTAGATAGGATCTTTGCAGATGTCATTATGTCAAGATGAGGTCATATTGGATTTTTGTTCAGTTGCTAAGTTGTATGCAACTCTTTGAGACCCCATGAACTGCATCATGCTAGGATTCACTACCCTTTACTATCTCCCTAATTATGCTCAAACTCATGTCTGTTGAGTTGATGATGCTATTTAACCATCTCATCCTCCACTGCCCCCTTCTCTTTTGCCCTCAATCTTTCCCAGCATCAGGGCCTTTTCGGGTGAGTCAGCTCTTCACATCAGGTGGCCAAAGTATCAGAGCTTAGAGCTCTAATCCAATGACTGGTGTCTTTGTCCAGACCAAATCCAATGACTGGTGTCTTTCTAAGAAGACACTTAGAGAAAGGAGATGCATGTAGAGCCTGAGATTGGAGTCACACTGCCACAAGACTCCAGAGCAGGAAAAGGCACGGAAAGGTTCTCCCTAAAGCCTGCAGAGTGACAACGATTCTGCCAACACCTTGATTTCAGACTCCTAGCCTCTGGAACTGTGGGAGAATAAGTTTCTGTTGTTTTAAGCTACTAAGTTTGTGGTCATTTGTTATGGCAGCCCTAGGAAATTAATACAAGTGGATTTATTAAATGTCTAACTAAATCAAGCTGCAGAGTTTCTTAGTAATTCTCCCAGAGGCTCTTCAAAACATATCTGATCCCTGTGTTTCAGTACGGTTCTCATTTTCTTTCATTCCTCACCAGTTACTGACAGTTGTTCTTTGATTACATCTGCAAGTCCTTTAGTGCACTGGGATATGATTTATCCGTCTGTCTCAAGGAAGGGCACTACCACCTACCAATTACTCAGACCAGATATCTGCCTGTCGTCCTTGTCGCCTTTTTCTCCTTCACTGCATACATTTAATCAATAACCAAGTTCTGCATTACCTTCCAATCTCTTAAATCCATCCATGTTCCCACAGTTCCAATGTCACTTCTCTAGTCTAGGTCACCATGATTTCTGTGCCAGGGTTCTACCTCTGTACCCCTGTTTTATATATTTGTTTATCCACCCACCAATAAATACTAAATAGTCACTATGAGACAAGCACTTTGCAAGGCACTCTGAACACAAAAGTAAATTGAAAAAAGACTGGGCCCCTACTTGATAACATAGCATAGGGAGTAAACATTAATCAAATAATCTCACAGATTAAAGTAAAACTATCTCAATAGCAAAATCACTGAAAGAGAGGTTTCATAGTGTTGGGAATGAGGCCTTTTGAAGAGTCTGCTTTCTCCCTCTAGATTGGAAGTCAAAGGAAATATTTGTGAGACCTAAAAAGGATGGTAAAAAGGAATGGTTGAATTTATATGAGTTATCTACATTTATGATGCAGCTCCAGTGTTTTTCTAGCTGCTGCTGCTGCTTCTGCTAAGTGGTTTCAGTCGTGTCCAACTCTGTGCGACCCCATAGACAGCAGCCCACCAGGCTCCCCTGTCCCTGGGATTCTCCAGGCAAGAACACTGGAGTGGGTTACCATTTCCTTTTCCAATGCAGGAAAGTGAAAAGTGAAAGTGATGTCGCTCAGTCATGTCTGACTCTTCGCGACCTCATGGACTGCAGCCTACCAAGCTCCTTCGTCCATGGGATTTTCCAGGCAAGAGTACTGGAGTGGGTTGCCATTGCCTTCTCCAGTGTTTTTCTAGATTTATACTTTATTCTATAATAAACATAGTTTTAATAATTATTTTAAAACCCACAATCAGTAGGATATTTGAAATAATCTTGGATGCACTACTTTACCTTATTTGGGATATATTGAGATGAACACAGCAAGCTAGCTCACCCATTATCGCAGATGTGACACTGCTTTTTAATGCCTGTTTACGTCAGTTTCTCCCTATAGGCTGAAAGCCTCTGGCAGACTGGGGTATGCCTTGCTCACTTGTTCAGTTGCTATGTCCTGTCCAACTCTGTGATCCTATAGACTGCAGCACGCCAGGCTCCTCTGTCCTCCACTCTGGGAGAGTCTGTTCAAACTCATGACCATTGAGTCGGTGATGCCATCCAACCATCTCATCCTCTGTCATCCCCTTCTCCTCCCTTCAATCTTTCCCACCGTCAGGGTTTTTCCAGTGAGTCAGCTCTTTGAATCAGGTGGCCAAAGTATAGGGACTTCAGCTTTAACAAAAACCTTCCACTGGATATTCAGGGTTTGATCTCCTTTAGGATGGACTGGTTGGATCTCCTTGAGGTCCCAGGGACTCTCAAGAGTCTTCTCCAACACCACAGTTCAGAAGCATCAGTACTTGGGTGCTCAGTGTTCCTTGTGATCCAGCTCTCACATCCACACATGACTACTGGGAAAATCACAGCTTTCACTATTATGGACCTTTGTCAGCAAAGAGTTGTCTCTGCTTTTTAAATACACTGTTTAGGTTTGTCATAGCTTTCCCTCCAAGGGGCAAGTGTCTTTTAGTTTCATGGCTGCAGTCAACATCTGCAGTGATTTTGAAGCCCAAGAAAATGAAATCTGTCACTGTTTCCACCTTTTCCCCATCTATTTGCCATGAAGTGATGGGATTGGATGCCATGATCTTAGCTTTTGGAATGCTGAATTTCAAGTCAGCTTTTTCACTCTCCTGTTTCACTTTCATCAAAAGGCTCTTTAGTTCCTTTTTGCTTTCTGCCATTAATGTGGTATCATCTGCACATCCGCATATCTTAGGTTGTTGATTTCTCTCCCAACAATCTTGATTCCAACTTGTGGTTCTAGAGCCCAGAATTCCACATGACGTACTCTGCATTGAAGTTAAATAAGCATGGTGACAATATACAGCCTTGTGATACTCCTCTCCCCATTTTGAACTAGTCTGTTGTTCCATGTCCAATTCTATTACTTCTTGGCCTGCATATAGGTTTCTCAGGAGACAGGTAAGATGGTCTGGATAACTACCATGCTCCAAAACAATAAAACTCTGCTGACAGTACTGAGGAGACCCAAAACAGCTTTAAAATATTTCTGAATGAATGGGTAGGCTGAAAATAACAGTGAGACCTGTGGACTCCTTTTCAGTAGTTTATTGAATGTGAATGTCCTGACAATTATAGAAGGGAAAAAAAACAGCAGCAAAATATTGGATCTCTACCAAAGATATGCTTTCAAAAGAGGGTTCTTTAAACCTTCGGCATTGTTTAATTTCATTCATGGATGAGCAAGAGAACTAAGAATCTCAGACTCACTTACTCCCACTCTAAAATATAGCTTGATAAATTTGTCCAAATGATTCTTTAATGTGAAACCCTCCACACAGTGTGCAAACAGTGCCAATTATTTCCTGAACAGCAACAAGTCAATGAACCAAACTAAGTGCCTTTTCTTATCCCCTAATTAAAATTCTTCCCAGGGATTTAAGTTCCTAAGCACAACATTAAAATATTATGCTATAATTCAAGGTCATGTTTGTGCTGAATAAATTAGCTTCATTCAAGTGTCACACTGAATATGAGTATCGAGTACATGAACATTTGCTCTTAGTGCTTGGAAGGTCCGTGGGATTGCTGAGTAATCTTTGGATATTAGCATGAAACACCTCTTCAGAGGAAGAAAGACACTGTCCCTTGCCTATCCTTGAGTTACAGAGTAAACTGTTATGGGTTTTTTTTTCTTTTTCCATTAGTGATTATTTGAAACACGAAGAATGAAGTACTGCTTATTAAGACTATAGTAAATAAGAACGAATGCTAGAGTGAAGCAGGGCTTAGCATTGAAAGGGATTCTAAAATATTACAGGCTTGCAGATTGGTTGCACAGACATTAATTTTGATCTGAAATGTGATGGATAGTCTTCATTAGACATGTATTGTTTGGATACATCTCTCATACTTTAGTAGTTTGTATTTAACATGGAGCATTCAACCCCTTTAGGTCATAAGAAAATATGTGTAAATCCCACACACCGATCAATCTTATGTTTGTTCAGAAATATTAATGTAATTTATAATGTTGAGGATACTCAGTCTTTGAAGAAAGCGAAGTCAGAAAATAAATGCGGGTACATATAGCTGTATCCTTTATTGGGGTTGTGGAGTGCTGCCTCCACTTCAGTGCGTAGGTCTGCCACTCCGTTGAGCCCCTGTTAAAACATGTGTCTGTAAAAGGTAACAGTTCATTTCTTCTGAGTAATAAAAACAGGTCAGCCTTCCCTCTGAGCACCCGCCCTGCCAGTTCAAGCCATGGGTTCATGATGGGCAGAGGTTTGTGTGCCAATGTCACCCGACTAGTAATATCTGATGTGTGCACTGTTTTGAAATGTGCCATAACTTATTTTTGATGTCTATTTTTATGTGGGGAGAATATAGCACCAAGCGTATGCATAACTGTCTGGGCCTAAAGATAAATATTAAACCTTCATAAGTGCATCCCACGTGGCCTAGTTGTTCAGGTTTCTAGTTTACTCTCCCAAACTTATCAACCAAGGGAAAAAATCTTTCCAGGGAAAGATCCAGGAAATTACAAGCACAGTCATTCTTTGCCAGGTCTCTACCATGAGGTTTCCTCGTCTTAAAGTCAGGATTGGTTCCAGAAACTCAAAGTGAAAATATTTCTAGCATCTCACTGGGATAAGTGAGAGTTACAGAGTGCATGAGAAAGCTTAGGTTCCTCTCACTTAAAATGAGCCTGAGTTGTTTTATTTGACTACAAAGGGACTTTGTTAGATCAAAGAATCTCACAACCAATATTCCAGTTATATCATTTCAGGCTTTATCTCCTGCAGCCTAAAGCTACCCTCAGAGCAGAGGAAAGGAGGATCCACGTGAGAGCATATCTGTTAGAGGATCTGTCAAAAGCACTAGGCAGCTTGGCCTCCTGCGTCATGCAGATGGTTTGCTCAGGCAGGCTTGAGCCCAGTAAAAGAGAGCTTCCCTGTGCAGAAGAGCGCCATATTTTGGTACAGTTTTCAAATGCAGGCAGAAAGTCTCAGGTTGGACTCCTTTTAAAACTGCAGGATTTAGCTTCTAGAGTCTTATTTCTTTTTGTCCCAAATATGAGCTTCTGTGGCATCAGTTGCCCTAAACCTTACTTGACATGAAAAGCAGTCAAGACAAGAGGACTATTTTTTTAAAGCAATTTAAGATAACTTTCAGGCTTTCTGTGGTGGATTGGTGGTAAAGAATCCATGTGCAACGCAGGAGACTCGAGTTCGATCCCTGGGTCAGGAGGGTCCTCTGGAAGAGAAAATGCTAATCCACTCCAGTACTCTTGCCTGGAGAATACCATGGATAGAGGAACCTGGAGGGCTACAGTCCATGGAGTTGCAGAAGAGTCAGATAGGAGTTAGCAACTAAAACAAACAGCAAAACAGCTTTCAAATACAATTCCACAGGGGGAACGATGTGCAAGTATGTCCAAGCTTTTTGAAAATAGCTATAAAAAGAGAATTTTATATCTTGGTTTATATTTTGCATACATCTGGGAGAGGAATTAAAAGGCATACCAAGCCTGGCACTCAGTGAGGGAAACAGAGGCCCATGTGAGATCTTTCCCTGTGTCACTGTGGTGACCTTCACGGACGGTAGCACATAGCCTTAGGTTACCTTCCTCTGTTGGCTCTTGAGATGGCAGAGCCCACGTCCTTAGATTGTCTGACATTATACCACAGCATCCCTAGTGAGAGTCCAAAGGGCAGGATCCACCTCGGCCCTAGTATATACTGCATGCTCGCTCTGCAAAACACTCAGGACATAGTAACAGTCTTCTTGGGAACTAAGCTGGGACTCATTCTTTTTTTTAAGTCTTTATTGAATTTGCTACCACATTGCTTCTGTTTTGGGTTTTGGGTTTTTTTGCCACAAGACATGTGGGATCCTAGCTCCTGGACCAGGGATTGAGCCCACACTCCTGCACTGGAAGGCAAAGTCTTACCCACTGGACGGGCTGGGATGTCTGAGCTGGGATTTCAAACAGTGTCTGTCTAAGAATACGTGAAGAAGGAATGTTGATTTAATGTCCCAAATCAGGAAAACTTAGAAGGAAATATTTCAGCACTGTCGCAGACTCCAATTTGCTAAAGATAATTAATCTAAGAGGGAAAATTCAACATTATGATGGGTAAGCAGCATTGAAACAAATCCATCCAAAGAAATACATAAATGTAAACAAAGAACGCAGTGTACACAAGGCAACGTTTTGCTGGCTGAATTTTTTTATGACATTCATGGAGTGGAAATAAAGTAATAAAAACGTTCCCTCAAAATATGTTGATTTTTGAGGCAGCATTACTAAAATCTTGGTTAAAAATATCTGTATTTAACTCAACTTATTGACATCTAAATCAAGCTTTGTAGTATATCTATGTTTCCCAAAACAGGTGCCAATACAAATTCAGTTTGGTTCAACTTGATATAGCCGTGGGAACAGCTTACAAGCTTAAGTACTAAATCGGGCCCTTGGGATATACAAAGGTTCTCGGAGTCTGGGATGAGAAAACAAAGATACAGATCCAGAATTACTAACATTTATTGAGAACCTACTATGTGTTCTATACTGCTCTAGTTTTTTATCTACCGTTCTAGTTTTTTATCAAATATTCTAATTCTCAATGCATCGGTTTTGTTTTTTAGTCATGTGTGCTACAAGAGAGGTGCCAAGAGCCAACTAAGAAACTGTTAGCTGAGAAAGGCACTGCTGCTGCTGCTGCTGCTAAGTCGCTTCAGTCGTGTCCGACTCTGTGCGACCCCAGGGACGGCAGCCCATGAGGCCCCCCCAGCCCCTGGGATTCTCCAGGCAGGAACACTGGAGTGGGTTGCCATTTCGAATAATAATACTAATAAAAATATGGTAGCAAATACTGAGAATGTTCCATGTGCTAACACTGTTCCGAGCATTTGACATGTAGTAAGTCATTTATTGGGCTTCCTAGGTGGCACAGTGGTAAAGAACCCACCTGCCAACAGGAGACATAAGAGATGTGGGTTTGATTCCTGGGTCAGGAAGATCCCCTAGAGAAGGCAGTGGCAACCCACTCCAATATTTTTGCTTTGGAGAATCGCATGGACAGAGGAGCCTGGTGGGCTAGAGTCCATAGTGTCGCAAAGAGTCAGACACTATTGAAGCAACCTAGCATGCACACTTGCAACTCATTTATTCCTCACAGCTCTGAGGTAGATGTTATATTCCCATCCTGTACAAAAGGATACTGAGGAACAGTAAGTTGCTTTACTCACTTCTGTTATTAAACATATGAATTTATCTTCATTCCCTCCAGAAACCCCACTGAAAAAAAAAGAAAAAGGTATAAATTTCTAATGACAAAGAAAAGGGGGAAAGACAGAACAGCTGATAGGAGATGTCAAGTCTTTCTTTCTTTTTTTTTTTCCCAACAAGGGAGAGGCGACTGACTGTGAGGCAGAGGATGTGGACTCCTAAGCATAATACAGAAAGAAGCTGAAACCCCAGCAGAACTTGGCCACTCCGGAGTTGGAGGCACCAAATATCAGTGAAGTGGTGAAGGCTGAGCCTGAGAACAGGACACCGGGCCCCCGTCCGCGCCTTTTCTCAGCTGCACGGGTAAGTTCCAGATCAGGGAGGAGAACGAGCAGGCCCCAGTAGCTGGAGTCAGACACACGAGCAAGAAGTAGGGCTGGCGGACAGAAACAGGCCACTGACTCCCGCTCACATCCTGACTCCGGAGTGTTTATAAGACTGAATGCCCAAGGAAAGAGCCAGGAGAAACGCAGCCCTGCCGAGGAAGAGATCTCTAGATGCCGCCATTCAGGGGCCTCCACCTGGGAAGGCGGGCAGGCCGTCCAGCCACCGCCTCGTGAACCCACTTGTTAGTAAATCTTCCCCACATTTGGAGGCATTCTCATAACTTTTGGGTGTCTCTTTTTTTTAGTAAGAATATTTTGTATCACCAGTTATCAACACGAAAGACTAAGGGAAAAAGAAAAAAAGGCTGACTGGTTAGGAAGAGAAGATAATACAGGAATGATAAGACAAATTATCTTCTTCAGAGATAGACTACATTATGAAACAAGTAAAAGATACCTAAAAAAAATGAAAAGTAACTCTTGGAAACAATAATAATAATACTAGGAATAAAACAAGTATTGGGAGATAAAATTGAGACAATCTGCAGGAAGAATAGCAAACATAAAATAGTGTACAAAAGAGAAAAATAAAGTTAAGAAAACCAGACAACTGATCCAGGATGCCCACTATCCAATGAACAGGAGTTCCAGAAGGAAAGGAAAGAGAAAATAGAGGAGACAAAATTATAAAAACAAAAAACACAAGTTTCCCTTGTCTGCAGCCGAAAGTGCCCACAAGTATCTGACATAAATGAATAGTGTCCATATTGAGCAGCATCACGTCACCATGATGCTGCTCAATATGGACACTATTCATTTATGTTTACAGAACCAGGAGTAAGGAATTGATCCTAAAATCTTTCCACAAGGTTAAGCAATCACACACACAAATATAAAAACAAAATTGCAATGGATATTCCAGCAGCAAACATGGTAACTGTAAGACTACTGAACAATAACTTTAAAAAGTATACTAAGAGAAATGATTTCTCACAGGTGTTTTCTACCCAGCTAACTGTCAATCAATGAGTAAGTATCTTTACTCAGGAAACTAGTAAAAAGTTGCTACACCAAATCAGAAGAATGAATCTAGAAGGAGAACAGAAGAACCAGGACACAAGAGGTCCAATGAAAGTTTTGGCTTGGGGAAGTCCCTTTAAGGGATGTATGAACCAGGCTTAAAGATACACTAGTTCCTAATGGGGCTTCCCTGGTGGGCTCAGATGGTAAAAAATCTACCTGCAATGCAGGAGACCTGGGTTCCATCCCCAGTAGAACAGAGAATACAGACTTATAGAACTAGGGTCTCCAGGGAAATTTTTTTTTTTAATTATTTTGTCTGTTAGAGCATTCGGAAAATTTATGAAGAGGCACTCTATAAGTCTATAGAGAAAATTACCAGTACGTATATAGAAAACTGGCAAATAATATGTCAATGAGAGTCACTTTTTGCTCAAGATAAAAGATAGTATGGAGAAGGTAATGGCACCCCACTCCAGTACTCTTGCCTGGAAAATCCCATGGATGGAGGAGCCTGGTAGGCTGCAGTCCATGGGGTCGCTGGGAGTCGGACACGACTGAGCAACTTCACTTTCACTTTTCTCTTTTCATGCACTGGAGAAGGAAATGGCAACTCACTCCAGTGTTCTTGCCTGGAGAATCCCAGGGATGGGGGAGCCTGGTGGGCTGCCGTCTGTGGGGTCGCACAGAGTTGAACACGACTGAAGCGACTTAGCATAGCACAGCATAGAGGAATACTATAGGGCTCAGCCGTAAACACTAATTATGTGATCGCAATAAAATAAACATTGACTAATGATTTAATCCCAAACTGTGAAGCACGTATTTATTTTAAAAGAATGGAGGAGCAAACCTGAATGGGGAAGCTAAATTTCAATCACAGATAAGACAACAGTAGATAGTGCCTACATCTTATAAAGAAAAAATGGCAGGAAAAGCATATGATTAAAAAATATGGACATGAATACCAAAACAATTTCAGAGCAATTACCTCTGGGGAATAGAAATAGGGGTGTGAAGGAGAAAGACCAAGGACTGCTTATTTTAATAATCATTTTGTATTATTTAATGTTTTCTAATTTTTTATTATTTCAATAATTATGTTACAGTATTTAATGTTTTCTAATTTTGTTTTCTAAATTATTTCAATCATACATATAAAGGTAGAGAATTCATATATTAAATTGATATAATTGTGGCAGATTTTTAAAAATATATTGTTGAAGTTTGGGGATACTTTCTAATCCCATTCCTACTCTTTCCCTCCCTGGAAAAATTGCTACACTGCAAACCTTTGTATATTTTTATACCATCATCATGTGGGTTCACCTCTAAAAATAAAATGTTACACTGTTTTCAGACTTATAGAAACAACATCATATTGTACATCTCATTTTGCAATTTGCTTTTTCATTACATACTATGTTCCTGAGATTTAACTATGATGATAGTAGTTTTAGATCATTTAACTGCTGTCTATATTCAACCAAATGCCTCCTGAGAAATCTGTATGCAGGTCAAGAAGCAACAGTTTGTACCAGACATGGAACAACAGACTGGTTCCAAATTGGGAAAGGAGTACGTCAAGGCTGTATATTGTCACCCTGCTATTTAACTTATATGCAGAGTACATCATGTGAATGCTGGGCTCGTTGAAGCACAAGCTGGAATCAAGATTGCTGGGAGAATCACCAAATCACCAAATCACCAATCACCAAAGAATTGATGCTTTTGAACTGTGGTGTTGGAGAAGACTCTTGAGAGTCCCTTGGACTGCAAGGAGATCAAACCAGTCAATCCTAAAGGAAGTCAGTCCTGAATATTCATTGGAAGGACGGTTGCTGAAGCTGAAACTCCAATATTTTGGCCACCTGATGGGAAGAGCTGACCCATTCGAAAAGACCCTGATGCTGGGCAAGATTGAAAGCAAGTGGAGAAGGGGATGACAGAGGATGAGATGGTTGGATGGCATCACTGACTTGATAGACATGAGTTTGATTAAGCTCTGGGAGTCGGTGATGGACAGGGAAGCCTGGCGTGCTCAAGTCCATGGGGTCACAAAGAGCTGGACACGACTGAGCGACTGAACTGAACTGACCTATGTTTAACCGAAAGAAGATAGCACAGTTTATCTCCTTGTCCTCCTGTTGATAGACATTTGAATTGTTTCCAGGTTTTCAGTATTAGCATGAATAGTGTAGTAAACATTCTTATATTGTGTCCTCTGGAAAAATGATGTAGACCTGCATAACACAGGGTTTGAATATATTTAAATTTACTAAATATAACCAAATGAGCTGTTCACAGTGATTCCAACAATATATGTCTCCTGTCCCTACCCCAAGGATAGTGTGAAAATTCAGTTGCTCCAATCATCACCAAAGCTCCCTATTGACAGCTTCAGCTCCTTAGGATACCTGCGTGCATTTCATTAAGACAGTCATTTCTGCTGAGGATGTTGCTTTTTTAAAAAAATTAATTTTTACTGGAGTATAGTTGCTTTACAATATTGTGTTAATTTCTACTGCACAGCAAAGGGAATCAGCTATGTTATTGTTTTTCAATCGCAAAGCATGTCTGACTCTATGACCCCATGGACTGCAGCACACCAGGCTCTTCTGTCCTCCACCATCTCCCAGAGTTTGCTCAAATTCGTGTCCATTCAGTTGGTGATGTAATCTAATCATCGTGTCTTCTGTTGCAACCTTCTCCTTTTGCCTTCAATCTTTCCCAACATCAGGGTCTTTTCCAATGAGCAGGCTGTTCAGTGGCCAAAGTATTGGAGCTTCAGCATTAGTATCAGTTCAGTTCAGTCACTCAGTCATGTCCAACTCTTTGCCAACCCATGGACTGCACATACCAGGCTTCCCTGTCCATCACCAACTCCTGGAGCTTGCTCAAACTCGTGTCCTTTGACTCAGTGATGCCATCAGTCATCAGTCCTTCCAATGAATACTCAGGGTTGATTTCATTTAGGATTGGCTGGTTTGACCTTCTTTGCTGTCCAAGGGACTCTTAAGAGTCTTCTCCAACACCACAACTCAAAAGCATCAATTCTTTGGCACTTAGCCTTCATGGACCAACTTTCATAAATGTACATGAGTACTGGAAAAACCCTGGCTTTGACTATATGGACCTGTGTTGGCAAAGTGATGTCTCTGCCTTTTAATACACTGTCTAAGGCTCCCCAGATGGCTCAGTGAGTAATGGATCCTACTGCAATGCAGGAGACATGGGTTGAATCTCTGGATCAGCAAGATCCCCTGGAGAAGGAAATGACAAACCATTCCAGCCTTCTTGCCTGAAAAATCCCATGAACAGAGGATCCTGGTGAACTACAGTCCATGGGTATCAACAAGAGTCTGCCACAGTTGAGCAAGTAACAACAGCAAAATGGTTTTAAAGGGCCAGATGTCCAGATGAATCAGCTGTATACACACTTATATCCCCTCTTTTTTGGATTTCCTTCCCATTAGGTCACCACAGAGCACTGAGTTGCATTCCCTGTGCTACACAGTAGGTTCTCATTAGTCATCTATTTTATACATAGTGTAATAGTGCATATATAGCAATCCCAATCTCCCAATGTACTCCAGCTGCCCACTTGGTGTCCATGCGTTTGTTCTCTATGTCTGTGTCTCTATTTCTGTTTAATAAGATCAGCGATGCCATTTTTCTAGATTCCACATACATATGTTAATATAAGATATTTGTTTTCCTGGTTTAGTTCACTTTGTATGACAGCCTCTAGGTAGGATTTTGCATTGTTATTCAGTAGTCCACATGGCAAAAATAGTGTTCCTCCTGGGTAAATTTCTCCATGTTTGCTTATACCTTTTCTCCTAGACTGTGCACTTATTTTGTCTGCTTTCCGAATCCACAACACACTTGACCACACTCTCATCTTGTCTTTTCTCTGAAGGTGAGACCACCTCTGACAGAATGACTCTTCCTTCCACAGTATTTTATACCCATTTTATAGTTATTCACTGTCAAGGATTGATTAGACAACTTTTCTTAAACATGGGTTCTAGCATCTGAATTTACTGTAAGGAAGTAAATATTATCAAGACTGATGATAAGAAGGCTTTGCATTTACAAACAGCTCTGCAGATTTGCAAACTTGATCTCGTGGCCATTATCATAGTTGCTTTTAAAAACTTTTTGAGCAGGAGGACTCTTGACAAAAAAAAAAAAAAACATCGCCTCCCCTCATGGTAGAAGTATAGTACACACTGATTCAGCAAATGCATAGTGATATTGGACTATTATGATTTTAAGATCACTTTTAAATGGACTTTATGTTATTAATTACAAGAATAACTACATACTTCCGGAAAGTGTCGGGTGCGTCATGATCTGCACATTGAGTGATACATTCAAGGACGTTGTCAGATTCAAAACACAGGTATTATAGCTTGAAAAATATAGAATCTGTTCAAAGCAATTTAAATTTTGTCTAAAGTCTCCATAAGACGAGCCAAAGGAGAGCCATTAATTACACACAGCAAGTCATCTTAAAAATCCCTTTCTCCTCAGCTTTGTCTTCACTCTGTTTATATCTTGCCTTAGCTCTCTAGTCTCAGTCTCTATACTTCCCAAATTTGCTCCAAACTCAGCCTCAGGGGCTATTTCTGTCTCTGCCCTTGTTGCTCAATATCACAGGCTACCTCCCTTTCTCTTTCCCCGAATCGATTCCCGACATGGTCCCTTTCTGGGCTGAAGCTTTCTCTACTTCCCTGAGCAGAACCATGACCAGGGTCAGCAGACCAAAATACATGAATTTTTACCTGAGAAAGCTGGGGTAGGTGAAGCAGCCTGAGTTTATTGTGAGCCTGTCATCTTGATAAACAACTTCTATATTTTCAGTCTGTGGAAATGTGAAGGATTTGCAGTAACTCTTCAGCCCCGAGGGTCCCTGGCTATGGTAGAAATGACTACCTCACATTGCACCTTCTTCAAATCTCTGCAGGACCAAGCTTAATAATTTTCACAGTGTGTTTTATGACAGTACAGGACAGCAACATTTTCTAAAGCCAAACTGATTTTGAAACATGTCCACTTCAGTAAATCATCATTCCCACCTTGACTAATGTACTGACTCACTTGGCTGGGAAAAGAAGTCACAGCCAGCTTTGGAGTGCATTCAGGTTGATCCAAACACCAAAAGAAAAAAAGAAAAAGTATTTTGCTGTTTGTTTACTCCACAAATTGGCCAGTTTTCCATGTATTTTTTTCTTATTTACTGACTCACACTTGGCACTCTGCATGATCTACGTGAAAATACTAGAAACCTCAGCAGAATAAAAGTTGAGCAGCGATACAAGAGGGAAAGGAGGGGGCAGGAATAAAGGAAATAATTTCTAGAGAACTCTGACATCTCATTTTCTTAGCCAAAATAGGAAAATGATGCCTATCCCAACCTAAAACCTAAATCTGTACCATGTTAAGTATATAAGATAAAAAAATATAAGGTCTTCTCTTCTATTGGAAAATGTCATTCTGGCTTCCTGACCAACTGAGAAGTAAAACAGTACCGTAAGTCTCCTACGATCCTTCAACTATTGGACTTTCACAGATTCGAACCTGCATTCCATCAGTATTGAAATGCATCAATGCATCAACTGGCATGAGTGAAATCTCAGCTTGCCCTCCATCTCTGTTGCGGATGATCCTTCAGCTCTACCATCTCCCACCTACTCTCCTTCCTCCAGTTAGTAACTGTTCTTGCCTGTTCACTCGATGCCAGCCCCTGTATGCCAGCTGTACTACTATACTTTTCAAGGTACTATACTATAAGATTCAACTGTTTTATTTTTTGTGTTTACTTTTATGTATTATTTATGTGAAAAGTACGATAAACCTATTAGAGTACAGT
Source organism: Bos grunniens (assembly GCF_055505025.1). Classification (NCBI taxonomy): domain Eukaryota; kingdom Metazoa; phylum Chordata; class Mammalia; order Artiodactyla; family Bovidae; genus Bos; species Bos grunniens. The sequence goes on along the minus strand of NC_141193.1, from coordinate 43,805,923 downwards.
GTTATAAAGCTGACTGTGTTAGTTGGGCATGCAGGCTAAGTTTGTTGGGCTTAGAAACAAATTGGACTTACAAACATACTCTTGGAATGGAACTTGTCATGTGTAGAGCACTTACTGTAATGAAGAAAAATAAATAAATAAGCAAGCACAAAAATAACTAGTAAGTGCATGCCTACATGTATTGCCATGTGCCATGAATTGGGAGGAGGAGAGAGTGCAATGAGAAGACGAAACCAGATGCCAGAAGCTTTGCTTGATGACTAGGCTTTCCCACCAAAGGTCCAGGCGCAAGTAGTGATTCTTTTCATCTCCATCTTCCTAAGGTAGGAAGATGGTTATGTTTTTCTAGGTCCCTAAGGTTTCTTTCAACTCTGTGAATCAAAATTCTGAAATTCTGTAATCAGTCTCACACATTTACCCTTGATTCTAGAAAACAAACACTGTGGAAAGAATATTACATTTGGAATCAGAAGAAAGAAGTCTGGAGCCTCGCTGTGTCCTCAGGTCTGTATGATTTAGGGCAAGCCACAGTCTTCTTTCCTTCTCCTCCTCCTCCTCTTCTTTCTCCTCATTATTATTATTATTATTATTATCATTACTTTCATTGCTATTATTATTTCCTCAACATGTGATGATGTTTTCTGAAAGTGTTACTGAGGTTGGATACCATAAACAAATGTATACTCTAAATGATAAATGCTAAGCAAATATTTGTCATTAATATTTGCATGGCCCTGTTGACAGGACTTATTACTTGGTTGGTGGTGAGATGGTGGTTGGTTGAAATTTCCTGGGATAAAAGCTAAGATATACCTCCTTTCCTCCCCAGAACAGTTATTTGCACAGACCCAGGAGCCAAAACCATGAGTCTTATGATCCTTCATTCTATTTTAAAAATCTGAAACAATTTCCATAATAAGAGATAGGAAAGATCACCAAAAGTATCCTTCAAGTAATTAAAAACCTATCATTATAGTTCTTGTTGTTCAGTCACTAAGTCGTGTCTGACTCATTGCGTTCATGACTGCAGCACGCCAGGCTTCCCTGTCCCTCAGCATCTCCCAGAGTTTGTCCAAGTTCACATCCATTGAATCACTGATGCTATCCAACCATCTCATCCTCATTATAGTCATTTTATACCAATCATTATAGTTCTTTTAATGAAATGGGCCATGGAATAATGTCCAAGTCAGTTCAGGTTGCTATAAAAAGTCTCATAAGACTGAGTTATAACCAACAGATATTTATTTCTCACAATCGTGGAGGCTGGCAGTCTGAGATCAGAGTGTCAGCATGGTCAGCTCCCTGTGAGAATCCTCTTCTAGGGTACAGACTGCAGACTGCTCATTGTATCCTTAAATGGCAGGAAAAAGCAAGCTAGCTCTCTGAGCTCTCATAAGGGCATCAGTCCTGAACAAGGGCTCCATCCTCCTGACCTAGTCACCTCCCAAAGGCCTTACCTCCAAATACCATCACATTAGGGATTACATTTCAACATATGAATTTGGGGGCAGGGGGGACATAAACACTCAGTCCATAACAAATCATGTTATACCAAAGCAAGAGAGAAAACTCAGCAAATTCAAATATACAGTGTCACTCCATAAAGTCTACAGTGCAAACCAGATTCTATACCATTTATACACCTCAGGCTTCCCTGGTGGCTCAGCTGGTAAAGAATCTGCCTGCAATGCAGGAGACCTGGGTTCGATCCCTGGGTTGGGAAGATCCCCTGGAGAACGGAAAGGCTACCCACTCCAGTGTTCTGGCCTGGAGAACTCCATGGTCTGCAGCCCATGGGGTTGCTGAGTCGGAAACGACTCAGCAACTTTCATTTTTATACACTTGAGTTTAGAAGCAAAACAGTCCATCCATGAGTATTTATTTTCCCTTCACCTTCAGCACCTTTGTTTTGTGTGTGTGTGTACATTTATTTTTTTATTTTTATTTTTTTGTTTAGCATGATCTGCTATTTATTTTTTTAATATAAATTTATTTATTTTAATTGGAGACTAATTACTTTACAATATTGTATTGGTTTTGCCATACATCAACATGAATCCGTCACGGGTGTACACATGTTCCCCATCCTGAACTCCCCTCCCACCTTCAGCATCTTTGGAATTTTTTTCTCCTTCTGACTTTTAAACAATTTTACCAAACCCTTATTGTCTAGCTGACCAAGAGTTACCAAGAGATACTTACTCTGGGGGAAAATAAAAAATTAGTGCTGGCTGCTGTCTTCACATTGACGGTTATGCAAATGTTCATCTGTTCCTCTGAAGCCTTGAACATTCCTGTGGGAACAACAGCCTCTTTGCCAGAATTCATGTTCTTACTAATGTTTAAAATCAATGTACACTTACCTATAGCTCAGAAGTAAGCCAGCCAACAGTTTCTACAATATTAGAATGATCAGAAGATCTGCTTTCAAATGGTCAATCGCATGCCAGATATGTGGTTAGCTTGGGCCATTGTAAACTTGAGATTCACGCCAATGAGCCTTTCTCCCACTGCCCCCACAAGCTGGGGGACTGGAACAGTCTCATCCAGGGAAACCTGGCAGACTGAGAAAAGAACTTACCCAAACTCTTAAGGTGCTCTTCCTCCCTCCCTTCCTAAATGGAATGAAATTTAATCAAATGAAATTGTCCTGGAATTGGATATTCAGATTAACATACCAATAGGCAGAAATCCCCCACCCCTTTTGGTAACGCTCTAGCTGAAAAAGAAAAATCTTTCCAAAAAGTAGAGTCCAATTTCCTGGTTACATATGGGGTGTGAACCAGTGCTGAATGTTTTAGAAATCTATCATGTCTTAACATAGTCATAATCTGCTTCCCAGGTGGCTCTAGTGGCAAAGAACCTGCCTGCCAATGCAAGACCTAAGAGACAAGGCATCTATACTTGGGTTGGGAAGATCCTCTGGAGGAGGGCATGGCAACACACTCTAGTATTCTTGCCTGGAGAATCCGGTGGACAGAGGAACCTGGTGGGATACAATCCATGGGATCAAAAAAGAGGGCTGGGGGAGAAGGTGAATGTCTTTGGGGTCTGTGGACAGTGGCCATTTCACAGGATATTCCTTGGGACACTTGGAGGACCCCTCCAGTCTTCTACCTCCTGGCAGAAATGCCTGTTCATTTACCATCAGGACTTTATAACTTTGGTTTATGATCTGACCCTTGCTTAGTCAACAGACACAATTATTTATTGAGCACTTACTATGTACCTGGAATGGTACTGGGATCTGAGGTTGGATTCAAAGACTGTTTTGGATAGATGGATGCGTAGATGATGAATAGATAGAGATTTTTTGTTGTTGTTAATTACATTAAGATCAAAGTTCAAAATCCCATCTGCCTGTCTAACTTCCTGCCTTGGTGCTTTCTCTCTCAGGCATTCCTCTGTAACGCACTGCCTTTCTTTCTGCTCCTCAAACTTTAAACACTTCTGCCTCAAGGTCCTTGCACATCCCCTGTTTCTGGAACACTGGACCTACATCCCTGTATGCAGGTCTTTGCTCAGATGTTCCCTCCTCGTAGAGGTCTCTCCTGACCAGCGTATCTAAAGTAGCTATTTCACCCCTCACTGTTGCAACATCCTAAAGTCATTCTCTGCATGACTCTGATTCCTACTTTAAAAATTAATATATGATTTCTGTACTGCTTTTATGTCACTTGTCATCCTTTTGCACTCGACCATCTTCCTGCAGGTCTGTGTTATCCCGAAGACTGCACCAGGGTCTGAGGTCAGTCCTTACCCTACAGTCTCCCTCCGGTCTCCACGCCCTGGTCAGAGTACAGCTTCATAAACATGCACTCAGTGAATTACTACGGGGCATACCCTAAATTTACCCTTGCAAAATAAACTTTTACAAACATAAAAATAAGTAATAATGTAATTTTGTCGTTTTGGCATTTACCTTTTTCATAAAAGTGTTTTTTAAAAAAGTACTGTCATTCTATTTAATTGAAGACACAGCCAGGTAGGGTCTGGTTAATTGCGGCTTTCCAGCTGGGGCTCTAGAGGCAATGACCCTGTCCCACGAGCTTCTTAGCATCTCTGTCAGTGTTCCAGAGTGAAGTGCCTGGGGAACATAGGCTGCTTTTGAGAACTGGAGCAGGTCTGCTGGGGGAATTCAAACTGCCCACTAGTAGTATTCATTGTGAGTCTGTTTCCTCCTAGAAATACAATAAGAGGACAACGGCACGTATTTTTACAGCCTTTTACAACTGAAGGAGCACTTTGACATGAGTCTTGTCTTTATCCTAGGCTGTTTGCTCCTGGATAGGAGAGACTCAGTTTGGAATTCAGGCTACAGAGAACAAGCAGGGGTATAACCCATCTTCCGGGAAGAGATTAGGGAGGGTGTGGTGTGAGCACAGCCTAGCACAGCTTCTCCTGAAACAGGAAGAGGAACGCATCGTCTGTGTCCTCGAATGCCAGCACGCCAGAGGGCAGATGCTGTGAGGCATCGTGATTAATAATGGCTGTGCTACATGCTGTGTGGTGCTTAGTCACTCAGTCATGTCCAACTCTTTTCGACCCCATGGACTACAACCCGCCAGGTTCCTCTGTCCATGGGATTCTGCAGGCAAGAATACTGGAGTGGGTAGACATTCCTTTCTCCAGGGGATCTTCCCAAGACAAGGATCGAACCCAGGTCTCCCATATTGCAGGCGGATTCTTTGCTGTCTGAGCCACCAGGGAAGCCCTGAATAATGGCTACTATGTACCAAGTACCCATCAGGTGCTATGCCCTCAAAAAGGCAGAAATAACCCACATGGGACTTCCCTGATGGTACAATGGAGAAGAATCCACCTTCCAATGCAGGGGACATGAGTTCGATGCCTAGTCCTGGAAGAGCCCACACACTGTGGAGTACCTAAGCCCATGTGTCACAACTCCTGAGCCTACATGCTGCAGCTACTGAAGCCCATGTTCTTAGAGCCTGTGCTCCCCAAGAGAAGCCACCATAATGAGAAGCCCCCACATCGCAGCAAAGAGGAGACCCCACTCACCGCAACTAGGAAAAGTCCGTGCAGCAACCAAGATACAGCACAACCAAAACTCACTAAATAAACAAAATTATCCCCCAAAATAACCCACATGATTGGTTTGGATTTGTTGGGAGATGGGTGTTGAAGAACAAAAGGCATTTTTGCAAATGAAACCTCAGAACTGTAACCCATAATAGGTAACACAAACCAACCAAAAAGAAGCTTCTCTGTTTGGTGATAGGTGATGGTGGAGCCATCCTGGCTTCTCCCCGTGCTTCACTTGTCACTCCTACGGCCATGGAGACAAAGTGGGGGATGCCCAGGGCAATGCAGAGCATGGCTGGGAAAACACTGTGTTGAGAAGCCCTTGGCTGGGAAGGGAGAGAAGAAGTGAAAGGGGGCAGGAAAGTGGGAGGGGGGAGTCATTTTCTTGTGTGGTTTTCCGGCTTTACCTGACCTCTTACCCCACACCCTGATGAAGTCCCTCCCCCATCTGAGAATCGCGGTTACCGTGAGGGACATCCTCAGGCAGATGTGAGCCTCCTGGTCGTCAGCCGCCGCCCTTCCCAGGCTAGACATTTGCTGCTGGGAGAGGCGATTGTCCTGGACACTTTCCCCATTTCTCTCCATTTACAGCCCACTGTGGAGGTGGAAAGGAAGTCGTAATGCTGCCTGCTTCCCTCCCCAGCATCCTTGAGTCCTTGTGTTGTAAAACGCATCCTTGCCGCTGAGAGCTCCGCCTGCAAACTTCAGGGAACCTTGAGAAGTTTGACCTCCTTGCAGCACCTCCATCCTTCTTGCCCGGCCCTGACAGTTATTGATTTAGCAGGGACATGGATGGCCCGGGGACCTCACCTCACCCTGACTTCCGCAGCCACCTCTCAGTGATGTTTGGCGAAGACTCAGGAGCTTGTCATCTATCATACTCACCTTTCATATTCCAGACAGCCTCCCTGGATGTTTTCCTATCTTGTCACTGCTAATAGAGCCCTTACCTGTTAGAGGATCCTGCCAGCTTCTGCCCTTCCACCAATACAACCCCCTAGAATAACTACAGCAATGAAAATGAGGAAATAACAAAGCTTTGAATGTAAATATCATAGTACTTTAAAAAAAAAAAAATTGGGAATTGAGGGGGTGGTCCTAAGATGGCAGAAGAATAGGAGGGGGAGACCATTTTCTCCCCCACAAATTCATCAAAAGAACATTTAAACGCTGAGTAAATTCCACAAACAACTTCTGAATGCCAGCAGAGGACATCAGGCACCCAGAAAAGCAGCCCATTGTCTTTGAAAGAAGTGTCCCTCCCTCCCCACAGCACGACTGAACAAGTGAGCCTAAAAGAGTGTCCACTACCGCCCCCTTTGTGTCAGGGTGGAAATCAGACACTGAAGAGACCAGCAAACAGAAGAAGCTAAAACAGAGGGAACCCCCTTGGAAGTGACAGGTGCAATAGATTAAAACCCTGTCGTTAGTACCGACTACATGGGAAGGAGCCTATAGATTTGAGAAATATAAGCTGGACCAAGGAACTATCTGAAAATGAATTGACCCCACAATACCCACAACACCACCAGAGAAAGTCCTAGATATATTTTTATTATTTTTATGATCATTCTTTTTTTTAATTTTTTTAATTTTAAGTCCTCTATTACTCCTTTAATTTTCACTTTTATAACCTACTATTACTTTGCAAAAAAAAAAGACCCTATTTTTAAAAAGCAAATTATATATATATATATATATAATCATTTTTGTGATTTTTTTCTCTTTCTTTTTTTTTTTCTTCTTTTCTTTAATATTGTATTTTTGAAATTCCAAACTCTAGATTTTTAATCTGTGCTTTTTGGTATTTGTTATCAATTTTGTACCTTTAAGAACCCAATCTTCAGTACCCATTTTTACTTGGGAGCAAGTTACTGGCTTGACCTCTCTCTCCCCCTTTGGACTCTCCTTTTTCTCCACCAGGTTGCCTCTGTCTCCTCCCTACCCACTGTGAATCTCTGTGTGTTCCAGATGGTGGAGAACACTTAGGAAACTGATTACTGGCTGGATCTGTCTCTCTCCTTTTGATTCCCCCCTTTTATCCTCCTGGCCACCTCTGTCTCCTTCCTCCCTCTTCTCTTCTCTGTATAACTCCATGAACATCTCTGAGCGGTCCAGTTGTAGAGTGCACATAAGGAAGTGATTACTGGATAGCTTGCTCTCTCCTCTATTAATTCCACCTCATTTCATTCAGGTCACCTCTAACTCCCTCCTCCCTCTTCTCTTCTCCATGTAACTCTGTGAACCTCTCTGGATGTCCCTCACTGTGGAGAAACGTTTCATCTTTAACCTAGATATTTTATCAATGGTGCTGTGTAGACGGAGAAGTCTTGAGATTACTGTAAAAATAAGACTGAAAACCAGAAGCAGGAGGCTTAAGTCCAAACCCTGAGAACACTAGAGAACTCCTGACTCCAGGGAACATTAATTGACAGGAGTTCATCAAACGCGTCCATACCTACACTGAAACCAAGCACCACCCCAAGGCCAACAATTTCCAGAGCAAGACATACAATGCAAAATCTCCAGCAACACAGGAACACAGCCCTGAGCTTCAATATACAGGCTTCCCAAAAGTTACTCCAAAACCATTGACATCTCATAACTCATTACTGGACACTTCATTGCACTCCAGAGAGAAGAAATCCAGCTCCACCCACCAGAACACTGACACAAGCTTCCCTAACCAAGAAATCTTGACAAGCCACCTGTACAACCCCACCCACAGTGAGGAAACTCCGCAATAAAGAGAACTCCACAAACTGCCAGAATACAGAAAGGCCACCCCAAACTCAGCGATATAAACAAGATGAAGAGACAGAGGGATACCCAGCAGGTAAAGGAACAGGATAAATGCACAGCAAACCAAACAAAAGAGGAAGAGATAGGGAATCTACCTGATAAAGAATTCCGAATAATGATAGTGAAATTGATCCAAAATCTTGAAATCAAAATGGAATCACAGATAAATAGCCTGGAGACAAGGATTGAGAAGATGCAAGAAAGGTTTAACAAGGACCTAGAAGAAATAAAAAAGAGTCAATATATAATGAATAATGCAATAAATGAAATCAAAAACACTCTGGAGGCAACAAATAGTAGAATAACAGAGGCAGAAGATAGGATTAGTGAATTAGAAGATAGAATGGTAGAAATAAATGAATCAGAGAGGAAAAAAGAAAAACGAATAAAAAGAAATAAGGACAATCTCAGAGACCTCTAGGACAGTGTTAAATGCCCCAACATTTGAATCATAGGAGTCCCAGAAGAAGAAGACAAAAAGAAAGACCATGAGAAAATACTTGAGGAGATAATTGTTATAAACTTCCCTAAAATTGCGAAGGAAATAATCACCCAAGTCCAAGAAACCCAGAGAGTCCCAAACAGGATAAACCCAAGGCGAAACACCCCAAGACACATATTAATCAAATTAACAAAGATAAAGCACAAAGAACAAATATTAAAAGCAGCAAGGGAAAAACAATAAATAACACACAAGAGGATTCCCATAAGGATAGCAGCTGATCTTTCAATAGAAACTCTTCAGGCCAGGAGGGAATGGCAAGACATACTCAAAGTGATGAAAGAAAATAACCTACAGCCCAGATTACTGTACCCAGCAAGGATCTCATTCAAATATGAAGGAGAAATCAAAAGCTTTACAGACAAGCAAAAGCTGAGAGAATTCAGCACCACCAAACTGGCTCTCCAACAAATGCTAAAGGAGATTCTCTAGACAGGAAACACAAAAAGGGTGTATAAACTCGAACCCAAAAGAATAAAGTAAATGGCAATGGGACCATACTTATCAATAATTACCTTAAACGTAAATGGGTTGAATGCCCCAACCAAAAGACAAAGACTGGCTGAATGGATACAAAAACAAGACCCCTATATATGTTGTCTACAAGAGACCCACCTCAAAACAGGGGACACATACAGACTGAAAGTGAAGGGCTGGAAAAGATTTTCCATGCAAATAGGGACCAAAAGAAAGCAGGAGTAGCAGTACTCATATCAGATAAAATAGACTTTAAAAAAAAGGCTGTGAAAAGAGACAAAGAAGGACACTACATAATGATCAAAGGATCAATCCAAGAACATATAACAATTATAAATATATATGCACCCAACATAGGAGCACTGCAATATGTAAGACAAATGCTAACAAGTATGAAAGGGGAAATTAACAGTAACACAGTAATAGTGGGAGGCTTTAATACCCCACTCACACCCGTGGATAGATCAACTAAACAGAAAATTAAAAGGAAACACAAACTTTAAATGAAACAATAGACCAGTTAGACCTAATTGATATCTATAGGACATTTCACCCCAAAACAATGAATTTCACATTTTTCTCAAGTGCACACGGAACCTTCCCCAGGATAGATCACATCCTGGGCCATAAATCTAGCCTTGGTAAATTCAAAAAAATTTAAATCATTCCAAGCATCTTTTCTGACCACAATGCAGTAAGATTAGATCTCAATTACAGGAGAAAAACTATTAAAAATTCCAAAATATGGAGGCTGAACAACATGCTGCTGAATAACCAACAAATCACAGAAAAAATCAAAAAAGAAATCAAAATATGCATAGAAATGAATGAAAGTGAAAACACAACAAATCAAAACCTGTGGGACACTGTAAAAGCAGTGCTAAGGGGAAAGTTCATAGCAATACAGGCACACCTCAAGAAACAAGAAAAAAGTCAAATAAATAACCTAACTCTACACCTACAGCAACTAGAAAAGGAAGAAATGAAGAACCCCAGGGTGAGTAGAAGGAAAGAAATCTTAAAAATTAGGGCAGAAATAAATGCAAAAGAAACAAGAGACCATAGCAAAAATCAACAAAGCCAAAAGCTGGTTCTTTGAAAGGATAAATAAAATTGACAAACCATTAGCCAGACTCATCAAGAAACAAAGGGAGAAAAATCAAATCAATAAAATTAGAAATGAAAATGGAGACATCACAACAGACAACACAGAAATACAAAGGATCATAAGAGACTGCTATCAGCAATTATATGCCAATAAAATGGACAACGTGGAAAAAATGGACAAATTCTTAGAAAAGTACAACTTTCCCAAACTGAACCAGAAAGAAATAGAAAATCTTAACAGAACCCATCACAAGCACAGAAATTGAAACTGTAATCAGAAATCTTCCAGCAAACAAAAGCCCAGGTCCAGGCAGCTTCACAGCTGAATTCTACCAAAAATTAGAGAAGAGCTAATACCTATCCTACCCAAACTCTTCCAGAAAATTGCAGAGGAAGGTAAACTTCCATACTCATTCTATGAGGCCACCATCACCCTAATACCAAAACCTGACAAAGATGCCACAAAAAAAGAAAACTACAGGCCAATATCACTGATGACCATAGATGCAAAAATCCTTAATAAAATTTTAGCAATCAGAATCCAACAATACATTAAAAAGATCATACACAATGACCAAGTGGGCTTTATCCCAGGGATGCAAGGATTCTTCAATATCCACAAATCAATCAATGTAATACACCACATTAACAAATTGAAAAATGAAAGCCATATGATTATCTCAATAGATGGAGAGAAAGCCTTTGACAAAATTCATCATCCATTTATTATTAAAAAAAAAAAAATCTCTCCAGAAAGCAGGAATAGAAGAAACATACCTCAGTGTAATAAAAGCTATATATGACAAACCCACAGCAAACATTATCCTCAATGGTGAAAAACTGAAAACATTTCCCCTAAAGTCAGGAACAAGACAAGGGTGCCCATTCTCGCCAGTACTATTCAACATAGTTTTAGAAGTTTTGGCCACAGCAATCAGAGCAAATTGGAAAAGAAGAAGTAAAACTCTCACTGTTTGCAGATGACATGGTCCCTACATAGAAAACCCTAAAGACTCCACCAGAAAATTACTAGAGCTCATCAATGAATATAGTAAAGTTGCAGGATATAAAATCAACACACAGAAATCCCTTGCATTCCTATACACTAATAATGAGAAAATAGAAAGAAATTAAGAGAACAATTCCATTCACCATTGCAACGAAAAGAATAAAATACTCAGGAATGTGTCTACCTAAAGAAACTAAATACCTATATATAGAAAACTATAAAACACTGGTGAAAGAAATCAAAGAGGACACTAATAGATGGAGAAATATACCATGTTCATGGATCTGAAGAATCAATATAGTGAAAATGAGTATACTACCCAAAGCAACCTTTAGATTCAATGCAATCCCTATCAAGCTACCACCGGTATTTTTCACAGAGCTAGAACAAATAATTTCACAACTTGTATGGAAATACAAAAAACCTCGAATAGCCAAAGCAATCTTGAGAAAGAAGAATGGAACTGGAGGAATCAACCTGCCTGACTTCAGGCTCTACTACAAAGCCACAGTCATCAAGACAGTATGGTACTGGCACAAAGACAGAAATATAGATCAATGGAACAAAATAGAAAGCCCAGAGATAAACCCACGCACCTATGGACACCTTATCTTTGACAAAGGAGGCAAGAATATACAATGGAGAAAAAACAATCTCTTTAACAAGTGGTGCTGGGAAAACTGGTCAACCACTTGTAAAAGAATGAAACTAGAACACTTTCTAACACCATACACAAAAATAAACTCAAAATGGATTAAAGATCTAAATGGAAGACCAGAAAATATAAAACTCCTAGAGGAGAACATAGGCAAAAGGCTCTCTGACATAAATCACAGCAGGATCCTCTATGGCCCACCTCCCAGAATATTGGAAATAAAAGCAAAAATAAACAAATGGGACCTAATTAAAATTAAAAGCTTCTGCACCACAAAGGAAACTATAAGCAAGGTGAAAAGACAGCCTTCAGAATGGGAGAAAATAATAGCAAATGAAGCAACTGAGAAACAACTAATCTCAAAAATATACAAGCAACTCCTGCAGCTCAATTCCAGAAAAATAAATGACCCAATCAAAAAATGGGCCAAAGAACTAAATAGACATTTCTCCAAAGAAGACATACAGATGGCTAACAAACACATGAAAAGATGCTCAACATCACTCATTATCAGAGAAATGAAAATCAAAACCACAATGAGGTACCATTTCATGCCAGTCAGAATGGCAATTATCCAAAAGTCTACAAGCAATAAATGCTGTAGAGGGTGTGGAGAAAAGGGAACCCTCTTACACTGTTGATGGGAATGCAAACTAGTTCAGCCACTACAGAGAACAGTGTGGAGATTCCTTAAAAAACTGGAAATAGAACTTCCGGAAGACCCAGCAATCGCACTGCTGGGCATACACACCAAGGCAATCAGAATTGAAAGAGACACGTGTACCCCAATGTTCATCGCAGCACTGTTTATAATAGCCAGGACATGGAAGCAACCTAGATGTCCATCAGCAGATGAATGGATAAGAAAGCTGTGGTACATATACACAGTGGAGTATCCAGATCAGATCAGTCGCTAAGTCGTGTCTGACTCTCTGCGACCCCATGAATCGCAGCATGCCAGGCCTCCCTGTCCATCACCAATTCCCGGAGTTCACTGAGACTCACGTCCATCGAGTCAGTGATGCCATCCAGCCATCTCATCCTATAGCGTCCCCTTCTCCTCTTGCCCTCAATCCCTCCCAGCATCAGAGTCTTTTCCAATGGAGTATTACTCAGCCATTAAAAAGAATACATTTGAATCAGTTCTAATGAGGTGGATGAAACTGGAGCCTATTATACAGAGTGAAGTAAGCCATAAAGAAAACCACCAATACAGTATACTAATGCATATATATGGAATTTAGAAAGATGGTAACAATAACCCTGTATGCAAGACAGCAAAAGAGACACAGATGTATAGAACAGTCTTTTGGACTCTGTGGGAGAGGGAGAGGGCAGTAAACAGGAATGGGTAAGAGCATGGATAGTGGGGCCAGCTCACACTGGACCTAGTCCCAGTGGTGCTGCTTAATAGCTGTGTTACTTTGTGCAAGTTGCTTAACCTTGCTGTGCCTCGGTTTCCTCACCTGTAAAAACAGATAATAATAGTACCTGACTCATGGAGACTTAAGATATTGCAGAAAAGAGCTTAACCCACTGCCTGGAGCAGGACATGGTACTCCTGAAAGCTACTTGCCTCACTTCAGGAATGCAATCCCCAAACACTCCTCCTTCCCGCCTCCCTCTTACATTGAACCTGTCTGGATGGCAAATGTCCCATTAATCCTCTGGGCTCGCCCTACCCTTTGGGACAGCACACAGGCTCTGCCAGATAGCCCCAGGGACCACTCCCAGGGTCTGTTCCCCTTGCACCCTCGTTCAACCTTCCTTCTCCCCGCAGCCTGGATCACTGGAGCCAGGAGGCCTGGAGGTAGAGACTCCCCTGGTTGCTTCGTACACAGCATGTACACATTCGCTTGCTTGCTGACTGGTGTCTCTACATTTCACTGGAAGGTATACTCCATGAGAACAGGGACTTTGCCTCATTTGTTTTTGTTGTATCCACAGCTCCTTGACAAGCACTGTGCATGTACCAGCAGCTCAATAAGCATCTACTAAGTGAGTAGATGTCCTTCTCTATAATATGTCTTCGTCAATAAACACAATCTTGGGGGAGGACCCCCCCAGCCTGTAGAGCAAGAGGAACCCATGAATCACCTCTTTCCTTCTTGACCATGAGATTCGCAGTAGAGAAAGGAGATTCACCTGTCCCAGCATGCTATATTTATAGACAGGTCACTGAGCCCTGAGGTGGTGGATGTTGTTGTTTAGTCATTGAGTCTGACTGTTTGCAACCCCATGACTGTTTGCAACCCCATGGCCCCTCTGTCCATGGGATTTCCCAGGCAAGAATACTGGAGTGGGTTGCCATTGCCTTCACCAGGGTATCTTCCCAACCCATGGATTGAACCCGTGTCTCCTGCATTGACAGGTGGCGTCTTTACCATTTGAGCCACCTGGGAAGCAAGCCCTGAGGAGGGTGTGTGTGTGTGTGTGCTTAATCGCTCAATTCAGTTCAGTCACTCAGTCATGTCCGACTCTTTGCGACCCCATGAATTGCAGCACACCAGGCCTCCCTGTCCATCAACAACTCCCGGAGTTCACTCAGACTCACATCCATCGAGTCAGTGATGCCATCCAGCCATCTCATCCTCTGTCGTCCCCTTCTCCTCCTGCCCCCAATCCCTCCCAATATCAGAATCTTTTCCGATGAGTCAACTCTTCACATGAGGTGGCCAAACTACTGGAGTTTCAGCTTTAGCATCATTCCTTCCAAAGAAATCCCAGGGCTGATCTCCTTCAGAATGGACTGGTTGGATCTCCTTGCAGTCCAAGGCCTTAATCGCTCAGTCATGTCTAACTCTTTGCAACCCCTGGACTGCAACTTGCCAGGCACCTCTGTCCATGGGGATTCTCCAGGCAAGAATACTGGAGTGGGTTACCATGCCCTCCTGCAGGGGATCTTCCAAACCCAGGGATCAAACTCAGATACTTTACCATCTGAGTCACCAGAGTGACTAGATTTAACAAGAAGGTTAAATTTCTCCACAGTTAGAGTTGCCCTTTACTCAGTCCCATGTACCATGTGCTTTTCTCCCTCTTTGCAGTCTAACTTTCCCCCATTCCCTCAGTTCTTCCCTTTCATCCATATTTCTCATACCTTTGGAAGCAATTCTCTCAATAGATCTGCTCATCATTGAGTCTACACTGTATTTCATCCTTTCAGCAAAGTAAGAGTTTTCCTTAACAGGTTTGATGTGGTCTGCGTAGCCAGTGACATGTTTCAGCTGACAATAACTTGATTTGGTTTTTTCCTGAGGCATCAATTACAAACAGTGAAATACACACATCCTAAGTATGTGGGTTGGAAGGTTTTGATAGAGACATATACTTTTATAACAAACACACCTATCGAAAGAGAACATCCCATTATCTCAGAACGATCCCTCCTGTCACTTCAAGCAAATCACTATATCTCTCTGGAAGCAACA
Source organism: Bos grunniens (assembly GCF_055505025.1). Lineage (NCBI taxonomy): Eukaryota > Metazoa > Chordata > Mammalia > Artiodactyla > Bovidae > Bos > Bos grunniens. The sequence continues at coordinate 43,790,891 of NC_141193.1, read as the reverse complement.
GCTGCTCTGATTTCTATCAATGTAACTTGGTTTTACCTACTCAGGAATTTTAAAGAAATGGAAGCATATGTACTCTTTTTTGAGCTGGCTTCTCTTTGTGTATGTTTGAAACTCACCTGCAGTCTTGAATTTATCAGACATTGCTTCATTTTATAACCGAGTCGTATCTCATTGTATGAATATACAACAACGTGTTCATCTGTCCACCTATTAATGGACATCTTGGCTTTTTCCAGCTTTCAGCTCTTATGAAGAAAGCTATTTCAAACATATACATACAAATTCTTTTGTGTGCACAAAAGGCTTTTATTTTGACCTATCATGTGATTTTAGTTTTTGTTGTTGTTGTTTGGTAAACACCTAGAAATGGAATTGCAGGGTCATAGGATATTTTGTCTTTTATTCTTAATGTTTTGAATGGCAATGATTTATTTACAAATATTAAACAAACCTGAATTTCCATAATAAATTGATTTTCTTCCTAATGTATTATCACTTTGATATATTACTAAATTTTATTTGGTAACATATTTTTGAGGATTTCTGCATCCCTATTCATGAGTTATATTGGTCTGTAGCTTTTGTTCTTCTAATCTTTGTTGGTTTTGGTATCAGGTTAATGTGGACCTCTTTTTATATTTTCTAAAAGAGTTCATATAAGACTGGTATTATTTCTTCCTTATATGTTCAATGGAATTCACCAGTGAAACCATTTGGCCCTTGAGTTTGTTGGTGGGAAGATTGTTAACTATGAAATCAATTTTTTTAGTAAGTACAGGGCAATTTTAGGACTTATTTTGGTGTCAGTTTGGATAATTTGTATCTCAGGGACTTAGCAGTTCCATCTAATGTATCCAGTTTGTGGGCATTCTATGTATGCTAGTCTCTTACTATGCATTCACTGTCTACGTAGCATTGTTAGTGATGCCTGTTCTTTCATTACTGACGTTAATCATTTGTGTTTTCTCTTATTTTTTCATGATTCACCCAGCTTGAAGCTTACCGATTTCAATGATTTTTTTTAATGAACGAACTTTTTCTTTTGTTGATATTTTCTGCTTTTTGTTCCCTTGTTCTTCATTAATCTCCACTCTTAGTCTTTATCATTCCTATGGATTTGTTATTACAGAGCCTTGAGTTTTCATTTTAGCTCTGCCACTGGTTAGTTTGAGCAGCTCTAAGAAACCTGCTTACCCTCTCTGAAACTTAAGTCTCTTCCTCTGTACCACAGAGACAGTGATTCCCACTTTACATAGCTTTTGTGAGGCTAAAATGAGTTATAGATGGAAGTTACCTTGCACAGCATCTGGTGCACTCTAAGGAATCCATGGTTGTCAGCTCTTCCTCGTCTCCGTATCAGTGAAGATAAAGGAACGTGCATAAGCTAAGGTTCATGTGTCTAATCAGTCAGGAGACAGATTCGCTGGAAAAGTCAGTTTCTCACTAAGTCTTGGGGTTTTGCTATTGTTGTTGTTCTCTGCCTTAAGAAGTGATGAGGGATCACTTAGTTTTCTCCAGATGCAACAAGTATTCCATGGATGTTTGAGTACAGACTAGGTCTGCCTGTAGCCTCGTGATTTGGCCCTTTCAACTAATACTATTCCCATGACAACTAACAAAAAGACAATAGAAAGAAGTCAGAGAAACTAGAGATCAAAGAAAAATAATGAGACGGGCTTCAAAGTGCAGAGAGAGAGAGAGAGAGGAAAAAAGAAAGGGCACTGGAGAAGAAATGGAGTCTAATGGCAGAGAGCAAATAAGGCTGAGACCCGTGATGCTCTTGGCACAGTCAGCCCAGAGACCTGCTTCTCAGAATTCATAGAGACGATACAGAGTGGAGAGAAACCTGCGGGGGCCAGGGCTCCTCTGAACAGGGCTCAGATCTTCCAAAGCAGAAGCTGCCTAAAGCATCATAGCTTAATTTCTGAACTTCTAAATCACCAAGTGATTTTAGCTTAGAAATGGTAATTCATAAAGTTCTTTAAATTTGAACTTTCTTTCACAAGAAATAAAATCCTAATTTTTCATTGATTTTTTTCCCCTAAAATAATTAATCTATATTTTCACTTGGAAAGAATCACTGAGAGAAGAGAGTGAGCTGTAGACGTAATAGAGCCGGGGTCCCCAGCTCCAGGTACCAGTCCGTGGCCTGTTAGGAGCTGGCCACTCAGCAGGAGGTGAGCAGGTGGGGAGCCAACAAAGCTTCTTCTATATTTACAGCCACTCCCAGAGCTCATATTACTGTCTGAGCTCTGCCTCCAGTCAGATCTAGAAGCACGGAACCCTACTGTGAACTGCCCACGTGAGGGATCTACGCTGCATGCTCCATCCTGCCCCTCAGTCTGTGGAAAAATTGATTTCCACAAAACTGGTCCCTCATGCCAAAAAGGCTGGGGACCTCCCTTATAAAAGAAAGGAGGGATTTCCAATAAGAACATGGATAGCCAAGCCAAGCCAGGCCACATGGGTCAGACAGTACTAGGTGCTCTTGCAAAGTCAATTCTCCTTCACAAATTCAATTCTCCTTCACAAGCCAGAGACACAACCCACGCAGAGTAACACACAAAAGGAAATGTTACTGAGCTCATTTTGGGGAAGGTGCGTGAAATTTAAAGTACATGTGTGTCTTCAATATAGGGCTAGGAGGCAAGAGGCACATTGGGGAGCCCTGCTGTGCAAAATTTGGTTCCAGAATCAAAGGCATCAGGATTCCCAGGAAACTTATTAGATATTCAGAATTTCAGGTGATTTCCCACACCTCCTGAATCTGAATCCCAGGTCATTTGTACGCACTCTAAAATTTAAGAATCCTTGAATTAGAAAATGAAAAGGGACTGCCAGTTTTCCCCACTGCAATTATACCAGGCCATTTACCTTCAGCATTGTGTTTTTGTTCCTTAGTAGTGATGGAAAGGACTACAAAAGTGGTCATTTTCCATGCTGGAGGCTGCCACGTAAGAAAAAGACTTGGGCTGTAAGCTTTCCTTTGTCACCAATATGGTGACATAGGGAAGGTTATTTTTCTAAGTTTCCATTTCTGTTTCTAGAAAATGCAGCCAACACATGTAATTCGTGTTGTGGAGAGTATGATTCATGCTACATCTCTCCCCAGATAACTTCAATGACTCGGCAAAGACTATAAATCAACGTGCATTGTGTCCACAAACGTCATTGAACACTCTTCACTCTAACCCTCTCCTACTTTCCTGTCTTCACTGTCCATTATATTTTTCCCCAAACCCCATAATTCTACTTTTCCCTCTCATTTAGTTTTCACTTTTATTTTCCATCCCTTATGTCTATGCTATTCCTTCTGCCAGGAATGGTCTCTTCTCTCTAACAAAATCCTACCCACCCTGGAAGACTCGGTTGGTTCAAACACATCTTTGTAATAAAGCCATTACCAGTAGTGCTAACTGGACTCCGTTTATCTGTTCCCATACAACGACTTGACCTTTTCTCTACAACGGTCATCTTTCATGCTTTTTTTTTGGGGGGGTGGGGGTGGAGCTGGTTGCATATATTTCTGAAATCACCTCAGGAATGCAAAATATTCAATAAAAGAGGTGGTTTTTTAATTCATCATTCTCATTTCCTCAATCACTGAAACAGTACTTTCACATAAAAGTTTTGAGGAATTTAGAAAGAAAAGAAAAGAAAACTTCTTAAGACACTGGCACATCTGGAGGAAGTTTTGCTCTGAAAATTATCTGATTGACATTCCTATGAGGTAGGAATAAAATTTCTAATGACGTGTGTGTGGCTGGGCGACGAGGAGCGGCACTCCCTGGAGCCAGAGCAGGCCAGCGTGGTGACCTGCTGCCGCCCAGGCCGCATGACGCCTAGGACCTCACGGCCAAGGAGCCGGCCGTACTGGCCTGGCTAGAAGAGTACGTGGCCTTCGAGTTCCCGCTCAAAGCAGACAACAACGCGTTCGCGAGCCCGCAACCCCACCCCCCCAACCCCACCCCTCCCCACGCCCCGCTTCCACCACCACCACCGCTGCCGCCGCTTCTACCGGGGCTTCTTCAGGGGCTGTGGCTGTGGCCGGCCCGGGACCACAGGCAGCTGTGCCACCACTCCCTCCCGTATGCACTTGGCGGCAGCCGTGTGCTCCTGCCCGACCTGGCGCACCACCTGCACCTGTGCCGAGAGGACCTGCATGCCTACACGGTGAGGAATCGTCGTCGGGCGCCTGACTGGCTCCGGTCAACGTGCCGTGCAAGCACGACCTGCACCTCGACGCCGAATGCACGTCCCACAGCTGCCGTGGCCGCACCCTGGTGAGGCACAGGCAGAGCCCAGGGGACAAGCTGGAGAAGCCCCGGACCTGACGTGCTAGGGCCACCTGTGACTGCAGGAGGTGGGGCCACCTGTGACTGCAGTAGGTGCAGCCACCGCCCTTGCCTTGCCGCCAGAGGAAGGAGAGCGTCCATCCCCTGACAGCCCAGCCGGCCCACGCGCCCCTGGGACGCTGGGGTCTCGACCTGGCGCAAGGTGGTGGTGGGAGGCTTTCCATCGGCCTTCCACAGGCAAAGCTGACACCTTCTGCAGGGTCCTCAGCGTGAAGCTGGCTTTCAAGAGGACCCGGTTGACCTGGGGACCATGGGATTCCGAGAAGACGCCGAGCAGTGGTGGACAACTCCTAGGCCCTGGAACCAGTCCATGCCCACCCGAGAGCATCTTTTTCTGGGTCTGGAGCCATCGTCATGTCCAGGCAGAAATGTCTTGTTCCTGGATTTACGTATGTGACCCTGCGAGGGCGCATCAGCAGGCAGCCCTTTAGAGCCTGTCCACTTACCTGCCTCTCCCAGGCTGGTGCCAAGGACCCCAAGGGTGGAGCTGGCAGGACTCGCAGGAACTGACTCCAAAGAAAACTTCCCAACCCTGTCAGGGCAGGGGACAGTGTTGTGCCCTGCAGCCACTGTCCTGACCGTGCACCTGCACCAAGGGCCGTGACCATGTAAACTGGGCCCTGCACTTGAAGACTCTCAGTGTGATGCAACCCAACAGTTTTTATCGAAGTTGCTTCACCTTATGCAGTTAGGTCATCTCTTGCGTCTCCTGCTGGTATCGCTTGTCACATGTCATCTAGTCCATTGCGTGTGAATCAGCTTTAATGGTATTTTGGTCTGTATCTGGAGTGAACTCATGGTACATGTGGTTCAGAGCTTGCCCATGATTTACTTATAAATTTTGTAACTTTGGAATCATTTTAAGTTGGAAGTGTATGGGTCTCTATGTTTTAAGTTATCTAAGAATTTCCTTGGAAGAAAAGTTATGACCAACCTAGATAGCATATTCAAAAGCAGAGACATTAGTTTGCCAACAAAGGTCCATCTAGTCAAGGCTATGGTTTTTCCAGTGGTCATGTATGGATGTGAGAGTTGGACTGTGAAGAAAGCTGGGTGCCAAAGAATTGATGCTTTTGAGCTGTGGTGTTGGAGAAGACTCTTGAGAGTCCCTTGGACTGCAAGGAGATCCAAACAGTCCATTCTGAAGATCAGCCCTGGGATTTCTTTGGAAGGAATGATGCTGAAGCTGAAACTCCAGTACTTTGGCCACCTCATGCAAAGAGTTGACTCATTGGAAAAGACTCTGATGCTGGGAGGGATTGTGGCAGGAGGAGAAGGGGACGACAGAGGATGAGATGGCTGGATGGCATCACTGACTTGATGGACGTGAGTCTGAGTGAACTCTTGGAGTTGGTGATGGACAGGGAGGCCTGGTGTGCTGCGATTCATGCGGTTGTGAAGAATCAGACATGACTGAGCGACTGAACTGAACTGAAGAATTTCCTATCAAAACTTGGGGGAAAAAAAAGAATACTAGAGTGGGTTGCCACTTCCTCCTCCAAGGATTCTTCCTGACCCAAGTATTGAAATTGCATCTTCTGCCTCTCCTGCATTGGCAGGCAGATTCTTTGCCACTGAGCCACCTGGGAATCCATACTTATCTAATAATAAGAAGGTGGAAGACAGAGATGGTATGTATTATTCTATGGAGAGAAATTCCATTAATTTATGACTCAATCAATACAAATTGAATACTTACCGTGTGCTCCTTGACCTCCAAATTGCACTTTCATGCTTTCCTTTAGTTCGGAATATTGGAGAGGCAAGATTTTGATCACTTCCCTGTAGACTGAAATTATCTAGTTTGTTGCTCATTTGAGATTAGCTGAGGGCTCATTTCTTGTTAAAGCATGGACATCCTTACAAAGGGTATGAAGGCCGGTTTGAACTAAAGAAAAATTCAGTGAGAGAAATCTTTGCAGAGAAGTCACTGAGCAGGAAGTCAGTAGATCTGGTTCAAGTTCTAATTCTAGAACAGTATGACTCTTGGCAAGTTACCTAACCTCTCTGAACCTTACAAAATGATTGCTGTACTCAAATAGGCAACTAATGCTTGCATTTTTGTAATTGGTTAATGGTGAAGAATTATATATATATACATGAAGGCTATTGTGGTAAATTCAGCTCATAGGATGAGTTCAAATAGGCCAGTAAACTGCAAACTACTGGGTATATAAGCCAGTAACTGTAATTTAGAGCTTTCTGTGTGTGTGTGTGGGTGTGGGGGGGTGTGTGTGTGTGTGTGTGTTGAAAGGACAAGTAAGATGAGGAAAAATGGTGTCAAGTTGCTTGGTATTTGCTCCCACCTTGACCCCAGGTTAAGTTCCCTATTTTATCCCCACAGAATCAGAAGACCACAGACTCCTTCCTCCATACCCCAAACCTAGTTACTGAGGGGGTTCACTGTCAGAGTCTAAAACATCTTCTAACAGTGGTATAAAGGACAACAAAACAGAATCAGAGCTGGCTTACAAGTCAAAACTGCCATTTTCCTCAGGAAGTATTGTGAATGAAAAAGACGGCTCAATGAGGAAGGAGAAAAGATAATATCATTCAGCTTATATCACTTTACCTCTGAGCACACAACAGTTAGCACAAAAGTACAATGGTAAAGACTATGGGTTTTGGACTCATACTGAATTGAATTTGATATAGCTCTGAAGGTTCAGAGATTTGTACTCTACTTGTAAGCTAGTAAGTTTGCTGGTCACAGTTTAATGGATATTGGTATGACACATAAGACTCCTGTGTCAAAGACAAAGGCCAATTTACTACTCACAGCAATAGCAACTGTTAGAGTATTAACATTTTTGTCAGTTCTCTAAGCCCCAATTCCCATGGGGTGATTCAAAAAGGGTCAGTTCACACCTGAATACACAACAGGTTGTGTTTCAGGAGAGGGACTCTGGGTATGGGAACGCAAATCTTTTATAATGTGCAGTAAGCTTGCCTGGCCCTCCATCCAAAGGGAAACACTGTCTTACTCACTTTACTATGCTAGATAGTAAGCCTGCCTGACTTTTGTTTCAGAGGACACAATTCCTAGCTTTCAAGACTCTTCCCCATACAGACATGCTGGAAAAGATAGGCCGGAACAGAGGCGATCGGTGCCTCTGCTCCTAAGATGAACAAACATATGGAAGACGGTTTGGAACTATCTCCCAACAGGTTATGTCTCTACTGGGTATGATTAAGAATCAATGAGACTTCCCCTTGAATCAGTCAATCAAGGTGACTTCCAGTGGTGAATTCCCAGTCAATCAATCAAGGTGACTCAGTGGTTAAGACTTCGCCTTCCAATACAGGGGATGCAGGTTGAATCCCAGCTTGGGAGGTAAGATCCCACATGGTAGCTACGAAAAAAAACAAAACAGAAGACAACAGTGTTGCAACAGACTGAATAAAGACTTTAAAAATGGTCCACATCGAACAAACAAACAAAAATCTTAAAAAAAAAAAAAAGAGTCAAATTTTGTTTCCCTTTGAGTATTGTTTGTGGGTTCGTTTTTATATAGTGCAGATACCAGTAGCAATTATCTCACAAAAATAAAATGCATTAATCCATGTAAAGTTCTTAGTGCTGCCTAGTAACAGAGTGGTTGCTAGTTTAAGGCCACAGAATGGCAATGGATTATGCATAGAAGTTCCTTCTTAGCTGCCCCTAACCCATAGTCCAGTCTAGTTGATTGACAGAGGCAGCCCAATGTGATGGAAGAGCAAAGTAAAGAAAGACTCTAGCTTTATGACTTACCAAGTGTGTGAACTTAACCACTTAACTTCAGTTCAGTTCAGTTCAGTTGCTCAGTCCTGTCCAACTCTTTGCAACCCCATGGACTCCAGCACACCAGGCCTCCCTCTCCATCACGAACTCATGAAGTTTACTCAAACTCATGTCCATTGAGTCAGTGACACCATCCATCTCATCCTCTGCCACCCCCTTCTCCTCCCGCCTTCAAACTTCCCCAGCATCAGGGTCTTTTCAAATGAGTCATTTCTTCACATCAGGGGGCCAAAGTATCAGAGTTTCAGCTTCAACATCAGTCCTTCCAATCAATACTCAGGACTGATTTCCTTTAGGATGGACTGGTAGGATGTCCTCGCAGTGCAAGGGACTCAATAGTCTTCTCCAACACCACAGCTCAAAAGCATCAATTCTTCGGCGCTCAGCTTTCTTTATAGTCCAACTCTCACATCCATACATGACCACTGGAACAACAGACTGGTTCCAAATAGGAAAAGGAATTCGTCAAGGCTGTATATTATCACCCTGCTTATTTAACTTCTATGCAGAGTACATCATGAGAAACACTGGGCTGGAAGAAGCACAAGCTGGAATCAAGATTGCCAGGAGAAATATCAATCACCTCAGATATGCAGATGACACCACCCTTATGGCAGAAAGTGAAGAGAAACTAAAGAGCCTCTTGATGAAAATGAAAGAGAAGAGTGAAAAAGTTGGCTTAAAGCTCAACATTCAGAAAACTAAGATCATGGCATCTGGTCCCATCACTTCATGGGAAATAGATGGGGAAACAGTGGAAACTGTCAGACTTTATTTTGGGGGGCTCTAAAATCATGGCAGATGGTGATTACAGCCATGAAATTAAAAAACGCTTACTCCTTGGAAGGAAAGTTATAATCAATCTAGATAGCATATTCGAAAGCAGAGACACTACTTTGCCAACAAAGGTCCGTCTAGTCAAGGCTATGGTTTTTCCTGTGGTCATGTATGGATGTGAGAGTTGGACTGTGAAGAAAGCTGAGCGCCGAAGAATTGATGCTTTTGAACTGTGGTGTTGGAGAAGACTCTTGAGAGTCCCTTGGACTGCAAGGAGATCCAACCAGTCCATTCTGAAGGAGATCAGCCCTGGGATTTCTTTGGAAGGACTGATGCTAAAGCTGAAACTCCAGTACTTTGGCCACCTCATGCGAAGAGTTGACTCATTGGAAAAGACTCTGATGCTGGGAGGGATTGGGGCAGGAGGAGAAGGGGACGACAGAGGATGAGATGGCTGGATGGCATCACCAACTCAATGGACATGAGTTTGAGTAAACTCCGGGAGTTGGTGATGGACAGGGAGGCCTGGCGTGCTGTGATAAATGCTCACAAAAAGTCAGACACGACTGAGCAACTGAACTGAACTGAATGGGACCAGATGCCATGATCTTAGTTTTCTGAATGTTGAGCTTTAAGCCAACTTTTTCACTCTCTTCTTTCACTTTCATCAAGACGCTCTTTAATTCCTCTTCACTTTCTGCCATAAGGGTGATGTCATCTGCATATCTGAGGTTATTGATATTTCTCCTGGAAATCTTGATTACAGCTTGTGCTTCATCCAGCCCAGTGTTTCTCATGATGTACTCTGCATAGAAGTTAAATAAGCAGGGTGACAATATATAGCCTTGACATACTCCTTTCCCAATTTGGAACCAGTCTGTTGTTCTAACTGTTCCATGTCCAGTTCTAACTGTTGCTTCCTGATCTGCACACAGATTTCTCAAGAAGAAGGTCAGGTGGCCTGGTATTCCCATCTTTTTAAGAATTTTCCACAGTTCATTGTGGTCCACACAGTCAAAGACTTTGGCATAGTAAATAAAGCAGAAATAGATGTAGATCTCACAGACATCTACAGAAATAGATTTTTTCTGGAACTCTCTTGCTTTTTTGATAATCCAATGGATGTCAGCAATATGATCTGTTGTTACTCTGCCTTTCCTAAAACCAGCTTGAACATCTGGAAGTTCACAGTTCACATACTGTCGAAGCCTGGTTTGGGGAATTTTGAGCATTACTTTACTAGCTTGTGAGATGAGTGCAATTGTGTGGTAGTTTGACCAGTCTTTGGCATTGCCTTTCTTTGGGATTGACATGAAAACTGACTTTTCCAGTCCTGTGGCCACTGCTGCATTTTCCAAATTTGCTGGCATATGGAGTGCAGCACTTTCACAGCATCATCTTTTAGGATTTGAAATAGCTCAACTGGAATTCTGTCACCTCCACTAGCTTTGTTCTTAGTGAAGCTTCTTAAGGCCCACTTGACTTCACATTCCAGAATGTCTGGCTGTAGGTGAGTGATCATGCCATCGTGATTATCCAGGTCATGAAGATCTTTTGCGGGGCGGGGGGCAGGGGGGTGAGGGGGGATTGGAGGCAGTGAGTGTAGCAGAACATGCATGGGATCTTTTGAAGGAGGTCACGATTATCATTACGTCCACCATTGTTTGGCCCCAGGTAAATAGCAGGGAGGGAACACAGTTCCACGCATCAACAGAAAATTGGATTAAAGATTTACTGAGCATGCTCACGCCCATCAGAACAAGACTCAGTTTACCCCTCAGTCAGTCTCTCCCATCAGGAAGCTTCCATAAGCCTCTTATCCTTCTCCATAAGAGGGCAGACAGACTGAAAACCACAGTCACAGAAAACTAACCCATCTGATTACATGGACCACAGCCTTGTTTAACTCAATGTAACTCTAAGCCATGCTGTGTAGGGCCACCCAAGACTAATGGGTCATGGTGGAGAGGTCTGACAGAATGTGGTCCACTGGAGAAGGGAATGACAAACCACTTCAGTATTCTTGCCTTGAGAACCCCACGAACAGTATGAAAAGGCAAAAAGAGATGACACTGAAAGATGAACTCCCCAGGTCAGTAGGTGCCCAATATGCTACTGGAGATCAGTGGAGAAATAACTCCAGAAAGAATGAAAGAGCCAAAGCAAAAACAACAACCAGTTGTGGATGTGACTGATGGTAAAAGCAAAGTCCAAGGCTGTGAAGAGCAATATTGCATAGGAACCTGGAATGTTACATGTTGGGAACCACGTTAGGCATTACTGACAAAATGGAGGCATGGCCCCAGCCCCCTCTCCTCATTCCACAAGCCCGGACCTGGGATGAAGGAGTTAGCTCTTGTGATTCTGACTTGTTTCTTCCTTTTTTTGGTTGAGTTGACTGGCAAGAATGTTAAGGTGCTTATTGTTCTTGAGAGAAGCATGAGAAAGCACAAAGCCTTCTGCAGTTGTGCCCAGAAAATAATCTGTAAAGTAACCATTGACATTTGTTCAAGGATTTTTGCAAAGAATGTCCCAGGATGAGCATGTAGGCCACAGCTTGAGGCCATAGGAAAGATTGTTACCTGAGACCTGTTTGTGAGGGAAATGTTTATGGCAAAAGAAGTTTGCTGAGTTTAGGGTTTAGGAATAATTAAGAATAGTTAGAAGCCTTTTTAGGAGATAGTGAGCTCAGGATACAGAGGGGCAAGCAGGATTTAAAAAGATAAGATATAAACTGAGGAATGTGGTATGCTGCCCAGACATAAGCATGAGTTACAATGTAATCACAAGTAAACAGGATTCTGAGAGAATCACTGAAGCAGGAGCTCTATTTGAAGGGCAACAATGAGACAATAATCTGGGTGAGGGGGAACTGAAAATGTCAAACCTCTGACCTAATGCTTTTGAAAAAGTATAAAAGAGAACCCGATGCTTGAAATAAACATGTAGTCCCATACCTCGAGTCAGAGGCTACATCATTTCCTGCCGACACTGCTCATCTCCTCAGGCTGATCCCCTGGCTGCTGGAGCTGGACTCCGGCAGTTAGGTCCATGAATCAAGGCAAATTGGAATTAGTCAAACAGGAGATGGCAAGAGAGAACGTCAACATTTTAGGAATCACCAAACTAAAATGGACTGGAATGGGTGAATTTAACTCTGATGCCATTATATCTGCTACTGTGGGCAAGAATCCCTTAGAAGAAATGGAGTAGCCCTTATGTTCAATAAAACAGTCTAAAATGCATTTCTTGGGTGCAATCTCAAAAACGACAGAATGATCTCTGTTCGTTTCCAAGTCAAACCATTCAGTATCACGGTAATCCAAGTCTATGCTCCGACTAGTAATCCTAAAGAAGCTGAAGTTGAACAGTTCTATGAAGACCTACAAGACCTTCTAGAACTGACACCCAAAAAACATGTCCTTTTCATTATAGGGACTGGAATGCAAAAGTAGGAAGTCAAGAAACACCTGGAGTAACAGGTAAATTTGGCCTTGGAGTACAGAATGAAGCAGGGCGAAGGCTAATAGAGTTTTGCCAAGAGAATGCACTAGTCACATAGCAAACCACTTAACTTAGTAAGCTTCATTTTCCTCATCTAAAAACTGTCTAATTTATCAGGTTATTGTAACATTTAAATGGGGTGATTACGTGATAAATAGTGTTTGGCACACAGTGACTGTACTCAGCAATAGTAGTGAACTATTATTATGTCCAAGTAATTGTCCAAGTCAACTGATTCAAGGTTAACACTGAAAGTTGCTTTCAGAGTACTTTCTTATCTACCTGCATCCCTTCAGAACGCTTGGTCTTCTTAAAGAAGAACTTACCAGCAATCATCTACCAGGAGCCGTGGACCTGCAAGTTCCCTCCAGCTGCTCAGGACTCCACATTTGATCCAGAAATAGGGACAGGCAATGTCTTATTGAAAGTCGTGTCTTAAATTAGGTAACATGGCCTCTTAAAATCTAAGAATCCTAGACTTTGAATGGAAATGATTAGTGTGAGAGAATTCCAGCTCCTTAGGAATACACTTTTCTTCCCTAAATCTGTGTTTCCCAACCTTCACAATCTGAGATACGACTTGGAAACACTAGGAAAATCTTCCTCTTTCCCTGACCTCTGCCTTCTAATTGAGAGCTTCTGCCATCACTTTCTACCATCTTATCCACACATTGACTATACATCCCATCCTATTTCCTACTCTTTTGTTTTCTCTTTTTAATTTAATCAATCATTGATACATTCATTAAATGGATATTTCTGTGCCTACCATGTATGAATCATGAAGCTGAATGTACTCCAAACACAGTAGATAACTGCAAGAGGCATCAAAATTTGAGGTTATAATATGATCCAGGTTCATAAAGAACATTAATCTAGTTGGGATTTCAGAGACATTCATACATTAAAAAATGGAAAGAAACAAGCACAATTATGCAATCAAACCAGATTCACACACACACGTACAAATGGAGCCCAAGGCTCATTTTTTCTTTAGCGAACTCATCACTGCTCTCAACCTCAAGTCACAAGTATTAGCACGTGGACTGAGTACTAAACTGTGGAGACACCGCCATACGGTTTGGTATTTGGGCTGGGTAACAGATACACTACATGTTGGATACACTACATATACAGATACACTAAGTATGCTAGAGTCTCTACTTAGAGTTGCAGGAAGGAGGGTGAGGGGCAGATCGTAAGCAGGGTCTGGCTGGGTCGTTGTCAGTTCTCTGGCAGCAACAGGGAAGCAGTGTTGCAGAATATTAAACACCTCTGCTATCCCTAGCCATGAAGCTGAGCTCGATATGTCAAAGGAAAATCTGTCTTCTAAAACCCTTGAAGAAGCAGATTATGTTGACAGTAATAGTTTGCTAACCTGCACTTGGCTAGATGGTGCTTGGTAAGTGATTGTTGAATGAATAGAAGAGAAAACCCCAGATAATGAATGTGCAGTCTTCATTATCTGGGGTTTTGCTATCTCCCTTCATCTTGGACACTGAAAGATCCTGGGCACACAGCCCTCCAAGAATACTCAAATTGGGATTTCCCTGGTGGTTCAGTGGTTAAGAGTCTGCTTGCCAATGCAGGGGACCCAGTTTCAATCCCTGGTCCAGGAAGATTCCGCATGCCACAGAGCAACAAAGCACCACAAGTACTGAGCCCATGCTCTAGAGCCCGTGCTCCACAAGGAGAGAAGCCATCGCAATGAGAAGCCCACGCACCGCAACTAGGTAGCCACCCACTGCCACGAAGACCCAGTGCAGACAAAACTCAAGAAAATTTTTTAAAAAGAAGACCCAAATTGTTCCATGTCTGATTATGTCTTCTGTTATAAAGCACAGAATCATGGATCCGGACAGCCTAATTTCAATCCTGAAAGACTCAGGGAAGCATTGTATCTACTCAGGAGACTCAGAATCTGAAATGAGACTCATAGGCATTGTTAGCTGTAAAATGCCAGGAAAAGGGGAAGATTTCCCTCAGGCAGCAAGCGCCACAGCTCCTTTCCTCCAGACAGAGGAGGAAAGGAGAGCTTTTGTTTTCTTTTGTTTTCAGAGCTTTGACTATCTGTCTCAGAAAAGTAGGATATCTGGGAAGCCCTCACTAAAGATTCAGTCTCTAAATTTCAAAGAAAACAGAAAACTGCTTTGAGAGAAAGAACAAGAGAATCTATTTCAGACAAAGAGTACAACCTGGAGATTTTCCGCATTATGTATTACTTTAAGTGATATACTCTGTTATCAATCTGAGAATACATCAGTATATACCAAAAAGATTATCCTTCGAGTCCTAGAAGAGTTTACTTTTATCTTTACTTAATAAACATTTATAGATCTTTTGCTAGTTACCAAACGCCCACCTATTTACTGTATGTATACTGTCTCATTTAATCTCCGTGTGTGCTGGCTAAGTTGCTACAGTTGTGTCTGACTCATTGTGACCCTACAGACTGCACCCTGGCAAGCTCCTCTGTCCCTGGGCTTCTCCAGGCAAGAATACTGGAGTGGGTTTCCTTTTCCCCCTCCAGGTTGTCTTCCCCACCCAGGGATCAAACCCGCATCTCATGTCTCCTGCATTTGCAGGTGGTGTCTTTACCACTAGCACCACCTAGGAAGCATTTAAGCTTCAAAACATCCTTAAGAGGTGGATAGCAGTGCTATCCACTACTGTCACTGCAAGCATATTAGAGTTCAGATCGGGAAAATGGGCTGAGAGAATAATTAAGGTCAGAACTCAGAAACTGCAGAGCTAGACTCTGAAATTGGAAGTGTCTGATACTAAATCTCATGCTCCCTTGTTTGGAAGCGGTAGCGACTACTCCACTGCCTCAGTGCCATCCTTCTGTACACTTATCTCGAAAACAAAGAAAATTGAAAGGTTATACATCATATACATTCATTGCATCAATGAGATGACCCTTAAAGGAGATAGGAAAGATACACAGAGGTAAAGAAAAATCAGAGAATATAGGCTATCACAGAGCCAACTAATATTGTTTAAAATTTTTGATTGTTGTTCAGTTGCTAAGTCATGTCTGACTCTGCGACTCCATGGACCTGCAGCATACCAGACCTCCCTGTCCTACACTGTCTCCCAGAGTTTGCTCAAGTTCATGACCATCGAGTCAGTGATGCTATCCAATCATCTCAGTATTAAAAAGAAAAGACATCAGTTGTTTGACAAAGGTCAGTATAGTGAAAACTATGGTTTTTCCAGTGGTCATATATGGATGTGAGAGTTGGACTGTGAAGAAAGCTGAGCACTGAAGAACTGATGCTTTTGAACTGTGGTGTTGGAGAAGACTCTTGAGAGTCCCTTGGACTGCAAGGAGATCAAACTGGCCAATACTAAAGGAAACCAACCCAGAAAATTCACTGGAAGGACTGATTCTGAAGCTGAAACTCCAATACTTTGGCCACCTTATTCAAAGAACTGACTCATTGGAAAAGACCCTGATGCTGGGAAATATTGAAGGTGGGAGGAGAAGGGGCAGCAGAGGATGAGTGTAAAAAACAAATTGTTTGGGGTAAAAATAATAGATGTTGTTTAGTCTCTAAGTCATTTCTGTCTCTTTTCAACCCCGTGGACTATAGCCTGCCTGGCTCCTCTGCCCATGGAATTTTCCAGGCAAGAATACTGGGGTGGGGTTCCATTTCTCACTTCAGGGGATCTCCCCAACCCAGGGATAAAACTCATGTCTCTTGCATCTCCTGCATTGGCAGGAGGATTCTTTACCACTAGCACCACCCGGGAAACCCAAGTCCATTTAAAAAAGTTTTTTTTTGTTTTTTTATTTTGTTTTGTTTTGGCCTGTATTATGTTTGTCAGAATTGTGAATAAGCATGTGGTATTTTTATAAAATGATTTGGTTATCTTGTCATATTTTTCTAAGCTTTTATAGAGTATACATAATAAGGGTAGGTTACAAAAGAATCATTTGTTTCCTCCAAGTTTTAAACCATCTAAATATTTTTGAAGGTAAGTCTTTGATAACTCATCCATTTAGTCCTTGATTGCTGATATGTTCATTTGTTTTTAAGTCAGTTTAATAAAACACTCTTCTCAGGCAAAATTCATCCATTTCACCCAAGTTCCAATTTATTGTCATAGAGCTTTATAACACGTGTTTTTCAGAATTTAAATGCTTCTGTTTATTATTATAAGTCTTTTTCATTTCTTTTTTCTCTCTTTCAAAAGACACTTTCAAAAGTTTGATTTTCTTTTTATTTTCAAAGAAATGGCTCTTGGATTCAATCCTGTTCTGTTATGCAATTCCTTAATATCTGTATTATTTCTTCATATTTCTTTTTTAAGAAATACATACACTCCCCATGTGCATGTTAATTTGCTACCCAATGTTACTTGTTGTTCTTCCTCATCTTATTTCTTCAACACTTCCCCTTGTCTTACAAATCACCCTCATGTTATGGGGTTGATGATTCTCACAGATTCTCCCTTTTAGCTTTCTGCTCTTGTTTCATAATGGTCTTGTCTTATTATATCTCATAGATCTTTTCAAGAGTTTTCCAAACATTTGGGGGGAGTTCCATCATAAACAAAGGCCCACTCTTCTGTTGAGTCTTTAGTCATTTGCCTCTTTCCATATTTTTGTAAATATGGAGGATTGCTTATGTTCTGTCTATCTGGGGGTTTTGTTCTTATTGCTTATTTTGCCTGCACAGCAGCCTCGCGTTTGCTGTGAGCAGGAGGCCCGGTGGTGCTCGGTTTCTTTCGCAGCCCGCATGCACAGCAGCCTCGCATTTGCTGTGAGCAGGAGGCCCGGTGCTCTTCGGTTTCTTTCGCAGCCCGTATGTACCAAGACTTCCTTATGTACAGGGTTTCCCTGGTGGCTCAGACAGTGAAGAATCTGCCTGCAATACAGGAGACTGGGTTCAATCCCTGGATTGAGAAGATCTCCTGGAGGAGGAAATGGCAACCCACTCCAGGGTTCTTGCCTGGAGAATCCCACGGACAGAGGAGCCTGGTGGGCCTGAGTCCGTGGGGTCACAGTTGGACACAACGGAGCAACTGACGCTTTCAACACTTTTTTCACTAACGGAATACCTTCCTCATATTGTTATCAGCAACACACATCCAATCACAATTTCTTGTGCTGGCCTGCTTTATTCTCATGTTCTTCTGAAGAACATATAATCCCATCTGGGATTATATCCATACTCTTCTATACTCATAATTCAGAATGTATATAAAACTAAATGTGTAGTCTTAACCTGTGTTACCAGGAGTGTTCTGCCAGCCTTGACCCCCATCAACAGCATTTTCCTAATGCCTAGGGTCCAGCATCTCTTGGAATCCTTTCTTCATTCAACCAACATTTATTGCACCACCTTACGTGTATAATGTACTGCTCCTCGCCTTTGTCTCTGCTTGTTTTCTGAGAAGCTATTTTATGGTCTGCTAGTCTTACAAGAATACTCAAAAGATGTGAGCATAAAGGGGAAATATTTGCACTCCCTCAAAAGAGTATCCATTTAGAAGAGGGGCAGTGACTTAGTCCAGACTGTTACAGCAAATATAGCATAGGTTGGGTGGCTTAAACAACCATTCTTTCTCATAGTAGTAGAGGTTGGGAGGTCCAAGATCAAAGTGAAGACACACCCCTTTGTGGTGAAGGTCCTCCTTCTTGGTTGGTAGAGGTCATCTGCTCATTGTCTCCTCATGTAGCAGAGGGCAAATTGTTATGTCTTAAGTGTTCCCCTTAACAGAATGCCGATCTCACTCATGAGGGTTCCACTCTCAGGACCAAACTGCAACCCAGAGCCCCATTTCCTCATAGCATATGAGGGGTTAGAATTCCAGTATATGAATTTGGCGGCAGGGCCACAAGCATGCAGTCCATAACGGATAGAGACATCATTTTCTGGTATTTTAATAAAGACCTGGGTCTCTGATCCAGAATGAAACATAAGACAGAGGGAGAAGAATAGTCCTTCCCCTCTCAGGCCTGAGGTCCTGCTCTGTTTCACGAGGTGGCGCATGATTCCAACGCCAGTTATTGTTATCAGTGCATCTTCATCAGTCTCAGAAGTCAGGAGTGGCAGCGGTTCTGATGCCATTGCTGTAGCACGTCTAATAGACTTTAGTTTTCCAGCGCCTTTGTTTTTTCGAGGGAATAGTCAAATAAATTTTTAAACGGGAAGCCACCCAGGCTTTCTGAGTATCCCTTTAGGAACCTGGCGTGTCCCTGGGCCATCTTCGAACAGTTAGGGCTCTATGGAGGGCCCCCATGCGCTGGTGAACTATAAAATATTGAAATGGATCAACTGTAAGATGAGCCTCCTCAGAGTGGAGTCAAGTTTCAACCCACAAAACCACCATTTCGCCTGAGCTTCAGCCAGGAGCCCACTGCTGCCCATCTGGGTAAGAGACACGGCATGTTTTCCCAGGAACAGCTGCTACTCTTCTCCTCCTCTGGCAGCCAGCATGTTGCAGCTGAAAAGATTGGCTATTTTCCTTTGAGCTGCTACAAAGCACGAAGCAGAGCAGGGCATATGATTCTCCTCTGGCCCATGTAGTGTTGTCTGGCGGGGGCACGCAGGGAAGAGACCAACAGTCACCACTTAAGGCTGCCAGCTCTGCAGAGATTCTGCTCTGGGGTGGGCGGCTTGAGTTAGAGAGGAGTGTTTAGAGTCAGCCATGCCTGAAGCATGAGGAAGAATGAGCTTTCCAGTCAGTCGTGCCATTTTAGAAACTTACTCCTCTCTCTCGGAGGTGGTTTTCTTATGTCAAGAATGAAGACGACAGTACCCATCTCACAGGGACATAGAAGCGACGAAATATATGTTGGGCTTCCCTGGTGGCTCAGTGGTAAAGAATCGGCCTGCCAGTGCAGGAGACAGGTTCAATCCCTGGTCTGGGAAGATCCCTCAGGCAGCAGAGCAACTAAACCTAAGCCACACTATTGAGCCTGTGCCCTAGAGCCCAGAGAGCCCTAGAGCCCGGAGCACCCTAGAGCCCAGAGTGCCCTAGAGCACGTGCTTTGCAAGAGAAGCCGGCTTGCCACAATGAGAAGCCACAGACACGCAATGAAGAGTAGCCGCCTCTCTCCAAAACTAGAGAAGGCCAGTGAGCAGCAACAAAGATGAGTGCAGTCAAAAATAAACAATTAATTTTTTAAAAAGGTAGTATATGCTAAATTCCATACATATATATGTACACATATATGTACATATGTTATATTTTATATATATATATATATATATAAATATACCCCCAAAAGCATATTGCTGCTCAGAGTCAGGACCAAGGTAAAGCAAGTGAGTGACCCCTATGTGCACAAAGTTTTAGGGAGCCCCCAAAACTCAGGAACCAAAATAAGTACTATTTTAAAGCAATATTTTAAAAATTACTGCAACAAAATCTATAATGGATAAATTATCTAAATCTTAAGTAAGGACAGATTCTGACCCTCCGTGATACAATCTTGTCTTACTGCACTGTGCTCAGTTGCTCAGTTGTGTCCAACTCTGGGACCCCATGGACTGTAGCCTGGCAGGCCCCTCTTTCTGTGGGATTCTCCAGGCCAGCACGCTGGAGCGGGCTGCCATTTTCTGCTCCAGCCTGTCTTACTAGTCTCATCCTAATCTTGGCCCTGTTTCTAGTACAACTTTATTTAGAAACTCATGAGCCAGCCAGCGGGCAGGAGTTTGTTGATTTGATTCTTTTAAATGTTGCCTTAAAATGTCTGTGTTGCTTGCTGAGGTCTGGGCAGTCACCTTAAAATTTGAGTCAGAGGTGAACTTCTCGCTCACCTCATCTTATCCCAGGGTCTGATTCTCCTAAGTTTCATTTCTTAACAGCTTATTACTTGTCATTTCCGATCTCAATGAGAAAACCACGTGCTTTCTCTTCTGTCTCCCTGTGCCTCTCCTCCCTGGTTCTCTAAGCACTGAGAATTCCTACCAGCATGCTCCTAGCCATACAGTGTGGCCACATTTATTGCATATTATTACACACAAATATTCTTACAAAATACTGCATATTTTTACAAACATAACTGCATTTAGAGGAACGTCTCAAACCTTCATAATCTTGCCCAAGTTGGTCTGAATGGCAGGAGTTAACTGACTTTTCTAGAGGTTCCCTACAAATTATTTTTACAATGTCTAGGGTGCTTTTAAGTACAATCCAAATGCTCTCTAGGCAGCAACATTTTGAAAGTGCCAAGTAAGGTGATTGTCCCTCTGATCAGTGGCAATGGGGTGCAGGGAGTCTTACAGTGAGCTCTGGGGGAGATACAGAGATGTGTAAGGTACAGTTTCCTTTAGGTACCTCCAGGAGTAGAAATAAGAAATGGGTATAGAATGATAGTAATCAGTTATTGTGTGTGGGTGTTCATCAGTAAGTCGTGTCTGACTCTTTGTGACCCCAAGGACTCTAGCCCTCCAGGCTGCTCTGTCCATGGGATTCTCCAGGCAAGAATACTGGAGTGAGTTGCCATTTCCTCTTCCAGGGGACCTTCCCACCCCTGGAATTAAATCCATGTCTCCTGTGTCTCCTGCATTGGCAGGCAGATTATTTACCACTGCTGCTGCTGCTTCTGTTAAGTCGCTTCAGTCGTGTCTGACCCTGTGCGACCCCACAGACGGCAGCCCACCAGGCCCCTCCATCCCTGGGATTCTCCAGGCAAAAACACTGGAGTGGGTTGCCATTTCCTTCTCCAATGCATGAAAGTGAAAAGTGAAAGTGAAGTCGCTCAGTCGTGTCCGACTCTTAGTGACCCCATGGACTGCAGCCCACCAGGCTCCTCCGTCCATGGGATTTTCCAGGCAAGAGTACTGGAGTGGGGTGCCATTGCCTTCTCCGATTTACCACTGAGCCACCTGGAAAGCCCTTTGTTGGGTGGGTATTACATGTTAAAGTCTGTATTATATGTATTATCTCATTTAATCCTCATAAAACATTCAGTGTTACAGGTATTATCACTGGTATTTTGCTTATAAGGAAACTGAGGCACCAATGAAACAGCACAATCAGCTAGTAACTAGCATTTCTAGTCTTTTCTGCTTTACCACAATGAATTGTACAGTTATTTAATCTTAGAAAGGATTATTTTTTTAAAAAATGTTTGCATATGGACCATTTTTAAAGTCTTTATTGATTTTGTTACAGTATTTCTTCTGTTTTGTGTTTTGATTTTTTGGCTACAGGACATGTGGGGTCTTAGCTCCCCGACCAAGGATTGAACCCTCAGCCGCCTGCACTGGAAGGCGAAGTCTTAGCCACTGTACTGCCAGGGAATTACCTCTAAAGGGATTTTTATATATAGTTTCCTCTTTGATCCTTTCCCTACCCTGTGAAGTAGCAAATGGTGTTTCCATTTGCCACAAGAGGAGCCTGCAGGCCAGAGCAGGCAAAGTGGACCAAGAAATATTTTCTGATTCCAGTGCTCTATCCTTGACAATTTGCTGTTTCTCATCTAGGAATTCATCAAAGCTGCCTAGCATCATAAATGAGCTTGTTAAATTCTATATCTTACCTCGACTCATTGGGCAAGCGTTGTGCTCAGTCCTCAAAGTCAGGCTTAAAAATTGCCTTCTGTGCTGGCTGAGACCCCTCTGTTAGCCTCCAGAGTCCCCGCCCCTTTCTACACTCCTCTATCCTGCACATCACCCTGCAGGCGAGCTCAGATAGACTATATCAAGGGGTCCCCCTGGCTTCCTACTGAATCCAGCTAAGTGGGGAGCCCCAGTAAGAAAGCAGAGGGAAAGGGAAGGGTGAGGTTGGGGGTCCCTGACTCCCTCCCTATGAGGTCACCGCAAACCAGTTGTCCCCACTCCAAAGGCCCTGGTTCTTCGCAAGGTGCTCACCTCTACTAGAGTCCCTACCGCCTTTCAGATCCCAAGGGAGGGACTAGGTCTACGGACACTCACCAAGATCGCACTACCCTTTGTGTTTTCCTACACTCACCCCACCCCAAAATCTTTGCAAACAGCCCCTACTTAAACCTTAACGTAAATGTGCTCTTCAGTTTGGGCTCTGACTGATCCAGCTCCCCTGTGAACTTGGATAAAGACTGTTAGAGTTGATCTCACAGACCTGAGACTGAGTCCCAACACGGCCACTCTGTGCTCTGGGAGGGGTTTTCAGCTTCTCTGAGGCTCGGAGCCTCACCTCTGAAACACCAACACCCCTGCGGATTACTCATTCCTCATCACGCATTTGAGATATCCTTGTTAAGCCTCTACTGTATGCAGCAAACAGGCTGAACGCAAAGAAAGAAAAAAGTCTATCATAGAACAGTCTTATGGACTCTGTTGGAGAGGGAGAGGGTGGGAAGATTTGGGAGAATGGCATTGAAACATGTATAATATCATGTATGAAACGAGTTGCCAGTCCAGGTTCGATGCATGATACGGGATGCTTGGGGCTAGTGCACTGGGACGACCCAGAGGGATGGTATGGGGAGGGAGGAGGAGGAGGGTTCAGGATGGGGAACACATGTATACCTGTGGTGGATTCATTTTGATATTTGGCAAAACTAATACAATTTTGTAAAGTTTAAAAATAAAACAAAATTAAAAAAAAAAAAAGGATTCCTCCAGAGAAGCTGCCTTCTGATTGGGTTACACAGAAAACAGAGGTCCACAAGGCTCTCTAAGGGAGCAGTGTCCGGCCCATGATTGGTGATGGTGAGCACTTTGGGAAAGCTTTCAAGAAGTGGTGATAACTGACATGCCAAGTCCTGGGAGCTGAGAAAGGTGTCTCTAGGACCTCTCAAATTCAACGAGAGGTCCTCATTAAGCTGTGTCCTCTTCTTAGACTAAGTGACTAAGTGACTAAGTACCACCACTCACCTGTGCAGGCAGAAACCTGGGCGTGGTCCATAGAACCCCTTCTGCCTCACTTCCCTTATGAAGCCAATCACTAACCTTCATGCTGACTTCCTGAAATGTCCCTGGGATCTGTCTAGCTCTCTCAGTCTCACCCTTGATCTTATACGAACCACTGCCATTGCCCCCTTGAATTACAATGGCTCTCTCCATGTCCACTGGCCCACCATCCCCACCAACCTTCCCCCACTTGTTAATCCTCTGTAGGGCAGCCAAAGACCCCTGTAGGATGAAAATCTGATCAGGTAGGCTTCCAAAGGTTTTCCTTGGATTTCAAGTTAAAGACAGGATTCATGAATAAGGCCCACTGTGGCCAACGTCGGAAAAGGCAATGGCACCCCACTCCAGTACTCTTGCCTGGAAAATCCCATGGACGGAGGAGCCTGGTGGGCTGCAGTCCATGAGGTCGCTGAGTCGGACACGACTGAGCGACTTCACTTTCACTTTTCACTTTCATGCATTGGAGAAGGAAATGGCAACCCACTCCAATATTCTTGCCTGGAGAATCCCAGGGATGGGGGAGCCTGGTGGGCTGCCATCTATGGGGTCACACAGAGTCAGACACGACTGAAGCGACTTGGCAGCAGCAGCAGTGGCTAACGTGGTCTGGTTCTTGCTTCCCCAGCCTCATCCCAAGATGTACCAGCCCTTGTTCCCCCTCCTCTCTATACCCCAACTGCTCACTTTTCAGCCCCCCACTGACTGCTCATCCCCATTTCCAACATAGGAGTTGGTTTTCTCTGCTTGCAAGGCTTTTGTCTCCCTTTCTCTTCCACAATGGCTCAGCCGTAAAGAATCTGCCCGCAGTGCAGGAGATGTGGGTTCGATCCCTGGGTTAGGATGATCCCCTGGAGTAGGAAATGGCAACCCACTCCAGTGTTCTTGCCTGGGAAATCCCATGGACAGAGGAGCCTGGAGAGATACAACCAAAGGGCCGAAAAGAGCCAGACACAACTGAACACACAGGCAGTCCCCTTTTCTCCCCTAGTTAGTTCTCACCCTTCAAACAACACACAGCAAGTCCTTGGGGGAGCCATCTGACCTTTGACTTCATCACCCCCCACCCCCCCCATGCTGCAGACTCACGTAGCACAGAATGTCCCTCTATGGTGGCACAAGTCACATTTGTCTGTATTCTAATGGAATAATCATCATTCATTAAACTTTACTTATTAAACATTGATTTTGTGTCCTTGAGATTAAACTGTTAGGAACATGAAACAGGGACTATGGCTTAGTCTGTTCATCATAGTCGCTGGCATGGACTATGAGCACAAAACTATTTGTTAAAGATGGGAATAGAATGCCAGGAAAAGAAAATATGGCAATGACTCTTCCAGATAAGTAAATAAGGCTTACATTAAGCATCAAAAGGCTTCATTTAAAAAAAATTCCTTAAAAATATTACATTTTTCTCTGTCTTCTTAAAGTACAATACATGAAATAAATCAACATTTTTGGAAGACTCTGGGTCTTTGTTAGGAACCTTGATTATTGGACTCGCTTCTAACTCTGGCTGGCCTTTGACTTCTTTGCTTTTCAGACTCCTCAGCCTGCATGTCACAGATTTCCACTCTCTGCCTTGAGAGCTGGCATGTCCTTTCTGGGTACTGTCAGTGCGCTGCTTCTTACAGGCTCTTTCATGCTTCCTAATTTGTTGCTTTGAATCTCCTGCAGACTGAGAAAACTAGATAACCAAGCTGGTTGAATTGAGTGTGAAGTCAGATTGACATGTTCCAAATGAGCCCCAGAGGGTTCTTCTAAACTCAAGCCAATGACCTCCAGTCCCCTCTGCATGCCTGAGATCAGCCACCTTCTTCCCACTCTGCACATTGCTTTGCTGCTTCTTCTCTTCCTTCATATCTTTTGTTTGTTCAAGATTGGCTTTCTGTGGACTTGCCAGCTAATAGGAATTTTCCTTTCCCTGCTGAGTGGCAAACTCACCAGGATGATAGAATTAATCTTCAGGGTTTCAATGCTCTGGTTGGTTTTCACTGTTTTTAGATACTTATTAAGGTAAACAAGGCTTCCCTGGTGACTCAGGTGGTAAAGAATCCGCCTGCAATGCAGGAGACCTGGGTTCGATTTCTGGGTTGGAAAGATCCCCTGGAGGAGGGCATGGCAACCCACTCCAGTATTCTTGCCTGGAGAATCCCCAAGGACAGAGGTGCCTAGCAGGCTACAGTCCATGGGGTTACAAAGAGTCAGACATGACTGAGCAACTAAACACAAGATAAATAAGGGCCTTCCCAGGTAGCACTGTTGGTAAAGAACCCGTCTGCCAATGCAAGAAACATAAGAGACGTAGATTCAATCACTGGTTCAGGAAGATCCTCTGGAGGAGGGCATGGCAGCCCACTCCAGTGTTCTTTCCAGGAGAATCCCATGGACAGAGGAGCCTGGAGGACTTAAGTCCATAGGGTCACACAGTCAGACATGACTGAAGGGACTTAGCAAACATGTAAGGTATGTAAGAGTCTACCTCTTCCCTTGTCTCAGGCAGAAGCCAGAACTGGAGGAGTTTTCCTTGAATAAATGGGACTTTACTCTAAAGAGAGTAACACCGAAGACATAAAGCAGTTGTTTGAAGCACATGGTACCCGGATGAATCAAGCCTGGGTTTAGGTGGTAATAGCCTTGCTCCCTCCTTAGTTACAAAGATCCTCTCTTTTTTCCTATCCAGTTAGAATTGTATTAATTACTTCCAACCTGGGTTAAAAGGAAGAAGTGGGGAGTAAAACTATTCATTATAAACCTGGGAAGAGCTTTGCAGACTGTGCAAGGACACCAAAGCAAAGAAAGAGACCAGGGTAGAGAATTTCACAAGTCCAGAGCAGTCAAGAAGGCGACAGCTTTTGTTCTGATCTTGAATTTGAGCACTTGTCCCTTTCAAGTTGATTGCATGCTTCAAGAATGCATTAAGAACAGCAAGGAAGAGGGAGAAAACGAAATTTGGAACAAAAGTATTATTATGAGCTGAGAATCAGGCTCTGATTTGGAGAGCAACTCCTTGAAAGGTTTTGGAGACTTAGTCTGACACTCTGCTTTGTGCAACTGGCTGGGGCAGCCTTTGGGGTTCCAGAGAGTTACCCGCAGCTTGATGCACAGGCGATGTTAATGACAGGTCAGAACCAAAGGTGAACCAAAATGACAGCACTGTCTTCCCCCCAAAAAACAGTTATTATCACAATTTTCTACATGCTAGTTAAAGGCCAAAGACTCAGTCAGGGCTGGAAGACATTCTGATGGGAAATGAAAAGGCCAGCAAGAATCCAGGTGACTAAACTTCATCAGCGGGGCTCAGAATCGGACCTACTTATATAAAGGAGGCCCGTGTCCTCTTACATCTATGAAATAACCAGAAACCATACAGCGACTCTAAGTACAGTCCGTTGTAGGTAATTTTCCACCCAGGCACATTTTAAAGCTGCTTTCTACCCAAAGTGCTTATTTGGCTCTGTCTTAAAGTGGCCCTTAAAAACCAGGCTACCCCAGGAAGCTATGTTTGTAACACGCAAAAAAAGGCAGTAGCAGGAGTAAGAACAACAAAAGGTGAGCGCCTAGATGTAGAGGAAAGCACCCTGGACACGGAGCCCGAGATCTGAAGGCTCGTTTCACTACGTCACTCGTGCGCTAGCTCTGTGACCTTGAGCAGAGTCGTTTCTTCAACTTTAATTGGCAATGTTACTTCTAAATTTCCTTCCAGCTTATTACAAAAATGTATGATTTTTAGGAATTTTCTGAACCTGCAATCTTGTTTTTCATGGTGTTGGATAATCAGAAAGAGAGTGAAGAATAAAAGAAATCCTGGTCGTATAGTAGATGGAGCATTAGACTTGAAATAACAAGTAACAATTGACTTCCCTAAGCCTCAATTTGCATCTCTGAAAAATGGGTATAACAATAGTGTACTTCACATGGTGGTGTTTTTTTTTTTTAATTTTTTTTTTTAATTTTTAAACTTTACAAAATTGTATTAGTTTTGCCAAATATCAAAATGAATCCGCCACAGGTATACATGTGTTCCCCATCCTGAACCCTCCTCCCTTCTCCCTCCCCATACCACCCCTCTGGGTCGTCCCAGTGCACTAGCCCCAAGCACCCAGTATCATGCGGGTTGAGTGGATTAAATAAATACATGTGCACCTAAACTATTTCTATAAATATTCTTCTAATATGTCATGCCCTATTCTTAAAAGGACCTTCCAGTTTATTAGGTGGGTGGGAGGTGCCAAGGTTAACATAGAAAATCATGGTTTTCAGACTTTAATTACATAGGAGTCACCTGGATAGCTTGTTAAAAATGCAGATTCTAGGGTGGAACCCATGATGCTGCACCTCTAACACACTCCCAGGCTAGATTTTGAGTATGGAGGCCATAGAATAAACACTTAAAACAGGACATTCCATGATAAAGTATGTACATTGTATATGCCATGACTGAAAGCCTCTATCCCTTTCCAAATGTGCAAATCCTACGCTTCCTTCTAGACCAGTTCAAGCACTATGGTTCATAAATGCAGCTCAGACTACTGTCAGATCAGATCAGATCAGTCGCTCAGTCGTGTCCGACTCTTTGCGACCCCATGAATTGCAGTGTACCAGGCCTCCCTGTCCATCACCAACTCCCGGAGTTCACTCAGACTCACGTCCATCGAGTCAGTGATGCCATCTAGCCATCTCATCCTCTGTCGTCCCCTTCTCCTCTTGCCCCCAATCCCTCCCAGCATCAGTCTTTTCCAATGAGTCAGCTCTTCACATGAGGTGGCCAAAGTACTGGAGTTTCAGCTTTAGCATCATTCCTTCCAAAGAAATCCCAGGGCTGATCTCCTTCAGAATGGACTGGTTGGATCTCCTTGCAGTCCAAGGGACTCTCAAGAGTCTTCTGCAACACCACAGTTCAAAAGCATCAATTCTTCGGCACTCAGCCTTCTTCACAGTCCAACACTCACATCCATATGTGACCACAGGAAAAACCATAGCCTTGACTAGACGAACCTTTGTTGGCAAAGTAATGTCTCTGCTTTTGAACTGTAGCCCTCTGCAAACTCTTTCTTCTTAACATCTGTTAAGTCTACTGCTGGTAACTGCTCTGATAATCCCAAAATGTAAGTCTGTGCTGGCCAAGTGCACCACAGCCAGAAAGTGAAAGTGTTAGTCACCTCCTGCTCCTTTGCGACCCCATGGACTGCAGCATGCCAGGCCTCCCTGTCCCTCACCATCTCCTGGAGTTTTCCCAAGTTCATGTCCATTGCATCGGTGATTCCATCCAGCCACCTCATCCTCTGATGCCCTCTTTTCCTTCTGCCCTCAGTCTTTCCCAGCATGAGGGGCTTTGCCAATGAGTCAGCTGTTTGCATCAGATGATCAAAATACTGGAACTTCAGCTTTGGCATCAGTCCTTCCAATGAGTATTCAGGGTTGATTTCCCTTAAGATTGACTGGTTTGATCTCCTTGCTGTCTAAGCGACTCTCAGGGGTCCTTTCCAGCACTGCAGTTTGAGGGCATCAATTCTTTGGCACTCTGCCCTCCTTACAGTTGAACTCTCACAACCATACGCAACCACTGACTATATGGACCTTTGTCGGCAGAGTGACGTCTGCTTTTCAACACACTATCTAGCTTTGTCATAGCTTTCCTGCCAAGAAGCAATTGTCTTATGATTTCATGGCTGCAGTCACAGTCCACAGTGATTTTAGAGCCCACGAAGAGGAAATCTGTCACAGCTTCCACCTTTTTCCCTTCTGTTTGCCATGAAGTGATGGGACTAGGTACCATGATCTTAGTTTTATTAATATTTAGTTTTAAGCTATCTTTTTCACTCTCCTCTTTCACCCTCATCAAGAGTTTCTTTGGTTCCTCTTTGCTTTCTGCCAAATATCTGAGGCATATCTGAGGCATCCACATATCTGAGATTGTTAATGTTTTTCTCACCTATCTTGATTCCAGCTTGTAACTCATCTGGGTGTGGATCATCACAAACTGTCGAAAGCTCTTAAAGAGATGGGAATACCAGATCACCTTACCTGTCTCCTGGAAAACCTATATGCAGGTCAAGAAACAACAGTTAGAACCCTGCATGGAACAACTGATTGGTTCAGGATTGAGAAAGAAGTACAGCAGTGCTGTCTGTTGTCATCCTGTATATTTAACTTAGCACATCATGAGAAATGCCGGGCTGTGTGGGTAAAATTGGATAGCTATTTTTATATTTCATCACTGAACATATACTTGTTTTTATAGTTGTGCAAATGCATACATCATTGAATACTGTCCTGTCATTCAACCAACAGATATTTCTTAAACACCATTTCTATTGCTAGTCAAAGAATTTGTTACTGTAGATATAGCAGCAAAAGGAGAAAACTGGGACTGCTTTAATATTATTTAAAATACAGAAGCCAAAGGGTCGCCAAAGAGTCAGACATGATTGAACACATTGAGCACAAAAAGCCAAGGTATATACTGAACTAGTTCTTTCAAACTTGATGAGCCATAGAAAGTTATTTTAAGCGTATTGATTATTACAAAGGGAATCGATCATGAAAACATAGAAAAAGGGTGGGAAAGCAATTACAACAGTGCATAACAGGATCTGTTAATGATATTGATTTCAATATTATCAGAAGTCAGGGAAGGTTTCCTAGAGGAGGGATGTTCAAACTGGTTTGGCTGAGCAAAGGGAGGAGAGAGGTTGGAGAGCATCCTAGGCAAAGGAAAGAGCCTCTGGAACTAGGGGAAAACACCGCATGTTTTAGGCGCTGCAAGAAGTCAGGTGTGGCTGGGACAGATCATACCATGGAGGGCTTGGGGACACATGGAAGTTTAGACTGGGTTTGGAGTGATGGGTACCGTTAGGAAGGCGATGAAGAAAACAGGTAGTAGAATTTGCCGTCTCTTCAGTGGTTAGGACTCCACAGCTCCACTGCATGGGGCATAGATTCCACCCCTGCTGGGGGAACGATGCTGCATGGCATGGCCAAGAAATGAAGAATGAGAAAGGAGACAGAGCTGGTGAAGACAGGAAGGTGAGGAAAAACACGGCATTCACTCATTCATTCAGCTTCCACAGCGTGCTCTAAATTAAACAGAAGCAGTGAGTGAACATGGGAAACACCCCTTTCTTCCCAGCATGCACATTCTAGTTGGAAAGGCAGACAATAAGCAACTAAACTAAGTAGTTACTCGCTTACTTACTTAGTTAAACAAGACAATGAGAGATTATTGCTAGAGCCACAAAGGAAGAAAGCAAGATGACATGATTGGGAATAACATCCCCGTATGGGCAGAAAGGAGCAGCGTCTGATAGGGTTAAGGAGGGCCTACTGATCACCATGTCATGTGACTCTACGGGAACAGACCTGATGACTTATAGCCACCCTAGGGAGCCAGGGAAATGACTATGATGCCTTTAGGAAACAGGCTGCTCGCTTCATGGCTGTCTGCACTGTCTGCCCTCTGTCACCCTCCTCGGGATTCAGTCCTCTTTTCTATTAAGGTTCCTTCATTAACATCTCCCTTCTTTCCTTCTCTTCCAAAAGTAAACAGGAGAGGGAAGGGAACATCATATAAATATCAATGGTGTGTCCCAATCTTAAATGAAAAGAAAGAATTTTGAGGTATAACAGTTATTAGCTGTGGGATTTTGATGCCTCAATTTCATTTGTAAAATAGAATAATGATATTTATATTAGATATCTCCAGAGAGAAAGAACCAATAGGATATGTATATATGGAGTGTGTGTGTATGATGTGTGTGTAATACATATAAAGAATATGTATACACACATCATACATACATATCCTATTATATACTGGGCTCCCCTGGTGACTCAGATTGGTAAAGAATCCACCTGCAGTGCAGGAGACCTGGATTCAATCCCTGGGTCGGGAAGATCCCCTGAAGGAGGCATGGCAACCCATTGCAGTATTCTTGCCTGGCGAATCCCCACGGACAGGGGAGCCTGGTGGGCCACAGTCCCACCAGGGGTCGCAAAGAGTCAGACACGACTGAGCGGTCTAGCACAGCACAGTACATTATACATTATACAATATGTATCTGATGTGTCTGTTATATGCATAGTATATGTGTACACACAAAATATACATCCTCATCAAATATATATATTCTATTATATATTACACATGTCTGTGCATGCTCAGCCATTTCAGTCATGTCTGATGACTCTTTGTCACTCTGTGGACTGTAGCCCACCAGGCTCCTTTGTCCATGGGGTTCTCCAGGCAAGAATGCTGGAGTGGGTTGCCATGCCTTCCTCCAGGGAATCTTCCTGACCCAGGGAATGAACCCATATCTCCTGTGTCTTCTGCATTTCAGGTGGATTCTTTACTCACTGAGCCACCTGTGAAGCCTCTATGTATATTACATATTACCATATAAATATATGTTCTATGTAGAATATGTGCTTTAGTCTCTCAGTCATGTCTGACACTTTGTGACCCCATGAACTATAGCCCGCCAGGCCCCTCTGTCCATGGAATTCTCCAGGCAAGAATACTGGAGTGGGCTTCCATGCCCTCCTCCAGGGGATCTTCCCAATCTAGGGGTCGAACCACGATCTCTTGTGTCTCCTGCAATGGCAGGCTGATTCTTTACCACTGTGCCACCTGAGAAGCCCAACTATGTAGGATATAAATGTATGTAGAAATATATATATGTCCTATGTAACAAGAGAGAAAGGTTTATTTTAAGGAATCAGCTCGTATGATGGGGGTTAGCAAATCCCACATTTCAGGGCAGGTGTGCAGGCTGGAAACTTGCAGAAGAGTTAGTGCTGAAGGTCAAATCTGAAGGCAATTTGGAATCCGAAGTCCTTCTTCCTTTGGTAGCTCAGTCTTTTATCCTTAAGGTCTTAAGTAATTCGATGAGGTCCACCCACATCACGGAAGACAATTTAATTTTTCAAAATCTACTCAGTTGAATGTTAGTCATATCTAAAAACACCTTCACAGAAGCATCCAGATGGGTGCTTGACAAGTATCTGGGCCTCATGGCCTAGTCCAACTGACATATAAAATTTAAAAACCACATTATCCCTTTACTAACACCAACACTGGATCATATTAATTCATGTTACTCTATCTCCAGATCTCAGTTTCCTTATCTGTACAATGCAGGTAAGACTACCTGCCTCTTAGGGCTATGGTGAGAATGAATAGGCCAGTCCAAATAAAAGCCTAACACAGAGCCTGGCACACAAAAAATTCATAAATCATGTTTCCTATGATGATGATGTTAGTGATAATTTAAAATGCTATTTATAAGTAATGATTAAGTTAAAATGCCAAAAGAAACCTTTTCTGACTATTGGTGCCAACTGCTTTTTATAATAACCAAAATTGCTTCTTTCAGCCTCACAAACTAGCCTGTTTGCTTAAAATGAAGGGTGATGTTTCTGCTGGATAAACTAACATACAAGCTTATTTTTCACCAACCTATTTTCCAAAGCCCAAATTGATCTCTCCAAACTCTGAATCTGATTTATGCAGTCATTCCACAAATGTTTACTGAGCACACCCTTTGTGACAGATACTTGATAGATGTGGGCTGCAAGCATGCAAGGAATACAGAAGACGCTGCACTCTAGAATGTAATAAACTGGGGAGATAACATTGCAAACCATCATAGCTACTATTTTCTTGAAGACCTACTAAGTGGCAAGCGACTTTGCACTGATTACAGCATTTAATCTTAACTCTTAACTTTATGATGTGGGAATGAGCCCATCCTCCAGAGTATAACTTGGCATTTAGAGAAGTATAATGGCTTGCCCAAGGAAACAAAGGAAATAAATGCTGGAAAGAAGGATAAACGCTATGGTTGGCGTTTGAACCCTTTTCTATCTGACTCAATTCCCATGTGCTCTTCTGCCTTTCAATTACCAACAGTGGGAATTCAGTGAGATAATTGTTGAAGAAGAAGGGTGTAGAACGTTCAGGGCATAGGAGAAGCCAGCCCTAACTCTGCCTTGGTGAGTCAGACACAGCTTTGCAATGGTTACATGAACCCTCTGTTTAAAATCACCATGGGAATTCCCTGGTGGGCCAGTGACTGAGAATCTGCCTGCCAATGTAGGGCATATGGGTTCGATCCTTAGTCCGGAAGGTTCCGCATACTGTGGGGCAACACCTGTATGTCAGTGTGCCCTAGGGCCCGTGCTCTGCAGCAAGAGAAGCCGTCACAACGAAAGCCCAGGCACCGCAGCTAGAGAGTGGCCCCCACGCGCCACAGCTAGAGAGTAGACCCTGCTCACTGCAACCAGAGAGAGCCATGCACAGCAGTGAAGGCCTGGTGCATGAATTAAAAACTAAATAAAAATCACCATGGCCTTTGGGGGAAAATTCCAGAATACTGACATGGCACACAAGGCCCCGTGTGCTAGCCCTCTTTCACCCTGTACTGGGCACTTCACACTGTCTTCTCTGCTGATTTTCGCATGTTGCTTTATGCACACCACCCTCCCCTTTGACTAAATTCTACCCATATCTCACGATTCGGTTTAGATGGGAATCCTTCCCTGAACACTTTCCACCCCGCGTTCTGGGCTAGCTGTGGTGTTTGCACGTGCCTGTCATAGCACTGAGCATGCTGTACTTTGTTCTGTTTGGCTGGAGGGCTTCCTCACTAATTTTAATCCTAGAGGGTAAAATTGGGACCTCAGTTTCCATACTCCATCACTAAAGTGCAAAGCATGACAGAATATTTGATACAACTGCAAAATTACAGAATCACACAGGTTTATTTATGTTCATGCAATGTGTATTTAGAGGCACTTTAATCCTCTTCAGGGGCTTCCCTGGTGGCTCAGCACCAAAGAATCTGCCTGTCAATGCAGCAGACGCCTGTTTGATCCCTGGGTAGGGAAGATCCACCAGAAGAGGGAATGGCAACCTACTCCAGTATTCTTGCATGGAGAATCCCATGGACAGAGGAGCCTGGCAGGCTACAGCCCATGGGGTCACAAGAGTTGGACATGACTGACTAAACCACCAGGCACCAATCCTCTTCACATTACACTTACCCACCCCTTCTCATACCTCCACGGTGATCATGAGAGCCTCCCCACTCCCCAGCTTCTGGAATCATAATCATTATTTATCTCTCTATTTAGAACTATTGAGTAACACCCTTCTATTTATTACAACTATGTAGTAGTTACGGAGAAGGCTATGGCACCCCACTCCAGTACTCTTGCCTGGAAAATCCCATGGACGGAGGAGCCTGGTAGGCTGCAGTCCATGGGGTCGCAAAGAGTCGGAGACGACTGAGCGACTTCACTTTCACTTTTCACTTTCATGCATTGGAGAAGGAAATGGCAACCCACCCCAGTGTTCTTGCCTGGAGAATCCCAGGGATGGGGGAGCCTGGTGGGCTGCTGTCTATGGGGTTGCACAGAGTTGGACACGACTGAAGCGACTTAGCAGCAGCAGCAGCATGTGTAGTTAAGCAGAAAAGTATGCTCAATGTCTGCTGAATGGAAATGAATTCATGCTGGCATCTTATGGTATAACAGATTCAATGGATTTCACCAGTGATTCACCAGTAAAAGAATCTGCCTGCAATGCAGGAGTGACAACAGACGCAAGCTTGATCGCTGGGTCAGGAAGATCCCCTGGAGTAGTAAATGACAACCCACTCCAGTATTCTTGCCTAGAAAATTCCATGGACAGTGGAGCCTGGCAGTCTGCAGTCCATGGGGTCACAAAAGAGTTGGACATGACTAAGCGATAGCAAAAACAATAGAAAAACCAGGGATGGTTTGTTTACATTTGCAAGAGGGAGTGTTCCCAGTGTGATAAAACTGTTCTGAATCCTGATTGAGATAATGGTTACCTGAATATGCTCTGATATCAAAATTCATAGGATTTTATACTGAAAAGGCCAATATTGCTCTAGTTTAACAAAAAAAATCAACAAATGGAAAGTGTAGATAATGAAAGACTGCATATACAATCAGGCAGTGGTCAGGTCATACGTGACAGTAAAATTCTGACATATAGTCCCTGCATCAACTAGCGCGGGAGCCAAACCACAGCTTCTGGTCACAACTTGGTCAGGGGTAACCAGCCTCCCTGTCTGTTGTCCCCATGTTCATCTCTGGACAAATTGGAGTAGGCCAGACTGATCGTATAGGGGGGTCTGCTTCGAATTAGCCCAGCTCCAGCTTCCCCAGGCCAACAAACTTTCATCAGGGCCTGTCGGAAGGCTTCTCTTTGCTTCCCTGTGAAGTTTTCTCAGTCTCCTGCCATGCTTTGGGTCTCTGTCAAACATAACGATGGTGGCTGACTCTCTTGCTATGGCAAGCTCTGAATAAACAGGGATTTTTTTTCTCATATGGGTGATATTCATTCATTTCTACAATAGCATGCTATCATTTGGGTTAAAATAGAAGTATTGGGAGAATGGCATTGAAACATGTAAATATCATGTATGAAACGAGATGCCAGTCCAGGTTCAATGCACGATACTGGATGCTTGGGGCTAGTGCACTGGGACGACCCAGAGGGATGGTATGGGGAGGGAGGAGGGAGGAGGCTTCAGGATGGGGAACACATGTATACCTGTGATGGATTCATTTTGATATTTGGCAAAACTAATACAATTATGTAAAGTTTAAAAATAAAATAAAAATAAAAAAAATAGAAGTAAGAAGTATGTGTGTGTGTGTGTGTGTGTGTGCGTGTGCATGCAGAGGATACAACTAAAAGTAAACACACAGGAACACACACATCACACACAAAACACACAAACACAAGCAACAGCTGTTGTTTCCCACCTAGGGAACTGGTTGCTAGGGAACAGAGGTACTAGTGAGACTGAATTTTCAGAGAATTCTCTTTTGAACATTTTAGATGCACCCCCCCTCAATCAAATCAATGAATTAATTTAGAACTAACACCTGAAGCTCGCTAAACTATGAACATCTCATGATTAAAGGGAATTTTATTTATTATTCAAATTTACAGATGATGGAGAAGGAAATGACAACCCACTTCAGTATTCTTGCCTGGAAAATCCCATGGACAGAGGAGCCTGGCTGTCCTTGGGGTTACATGACTGAGCATGTGTGCATGAGGGTGGAGGGAGATGGGTTGGTAGCAATAAACTGATAGAACTTAAAAAAAAATTTACAGATGAATACAAAGAGTTTCAAAAAGTAACTAGCTTGAAATGGGGAGCTATGGTTTAACAGGTACAATGTTTCAGACTGGGAAGAGGAAAGCATTTTGGAGATGAGTGATGTTGATGGTTGCACATCTGTGGGCATGTACTTAATGCCACTGAACTGATACTTTAAAATGCTGAAATGTTATGTATATTCTACCACCAAAAAATATTACTCTCTCTCTATATATATATTTTTATAGCACCAAGTCTTTTGTGATCCCATGAACTGTAGCCTGCCAGGTTCCTTTGTCCATGGGATTCTCCAGGCAAGAATACTGGAGTGGGCTGCCGTTTGCTCCTCCAGGGGAACTTCCCAACCCAGGAATTGAACCCAGGTCTCCCACATTGCTGGCAGATGCTTTACCAACTGAGATATGTGAGAAGTCCCACATATTTAGTGATAAGGTATTTGGTAATTTGGGCTTCCCAGGTGGCGCTAGTGGTAAAGAACCTGCCCGCCAATGCAGGAGACAAAGAGACTCGGTTCAATCCCTGGGTCGGGAAGATCCCCTAGAGGACCGCATGGCAACCCACTCCAGTATTCTTGCCTGGAGAATCCCAGGGATAGAGGAGCCTGGTGGGCTACAATCCATGGGGTCACAAAGAGTCGGACATGACTGAAGCGACTTAGCATGTATGCACATTTGGTAAGTTGTTTAACAGCTCTGAGTCTCATTCACCCCATGAGTAAAATAGGGACAAAACCAGTTTGAGGGAATTGCAGGAAGATTCATTACTAATTCATATGTGCAGCTTCTGTTGTATATGAAGTGTATCATCTGGGCAGGCCACTTGCTGAGGGAAAGAGAGCCCCACAGTTTCCACAGCTCAGAGACAGTGGATGTATCTTTTTTGCTCCCAGAACAGGTCAGAGAGGACGAATGAGTGAGCAGTGGCCCTCCTTCGTGCCATCCCTCAGTAACCCAGACCAACGGTGGGCCTGCCGTCTTCATCTGGCTTTGCAAATCTCCCTGAGCATCATCTCTATCCACTCAGCTCAAACGGGGAAGGACACGGAGGCGCACGCATGGAGGTGTCTGTGAGCTCTGCTTGGGACTGAAACCTGCCACTCTACTGATGTTCCGGGATGCCAGGTGTAGCAAAATAAAACACAGAGTGGGCATCCTGTATTTTAACCACTTAAATTTGAATTCCAGATACTTAAGGCAGATTTTTAGTATGAGTCATGTGTCCTATGCAGTATTGGGAACATATTTATACTAAAATGTATTTTATCTAAAATGCAAGTTTAACTGAGTATCCTGCATTTTATTGAGCAATCCTAGAGACACATTCCATTGGTTAGAACTCAATCAAACAGGCCATGTCTGACTACAGCAGAGACTGGGAAATGTAGTTTAGCTGTTTCCTATAAAGAACAGGATGTGGACTTTTTAAGCAACTAGCAGTCTATGCTGTGTGAAGAAATGAACAAAATTTAGGTCCCTTCCCTTTCTCAGTCGTCCAGGAGTTATGGGACCTATGGAACTCTTAGAAATTAGTGGTTCCTGAGCTATGGCATGCAAAAACTCCTGGGATGCTAGCTAAAAGATTCACATCTCTTGCCCCTGCCACACCCCATCCTTTCAAGTCTGGGGCTCAGAATCGCCCTTCATAACCAGGTGGCTCGATGGCAGACAGCTCACACCTTAAGCTCTCAGAAACTAGACGTGTGTACATGGAGAAGATGAGAGGATCATCTGACAGTCCAGAATGAAGCCGTCTGCCTGGGGGAGGGCAACCAGCTTTAGATGTTTGCATCACAGTGGAGAGGGGTGTACTTCTCAACCAATGTGTGCAGGAAACTGACCTGGAACACTGGCCTTGAACTTTGGGTTCAGAACACAATTCAAACACCTGCCAAAACTGGCTGGGCGGAAGGTCTGCTGCTTGACACAAGTCCTTGGTAGACTACAGAAATAAAATAAAAAGAAGACAGCAACACCACTCAGGCGTTTTCCATCAGAGTCAGACAGCCCTGGCATAGACTCCCCTCCGAGCTTCATGTCGAAGCTCTGGGTCTGGTGGAGCATGTGTGCAGCCTCTAATAAGCCACCTCCTAGAAGTGATTTGAGTCTCGAAGCTGATTGCTGTCTCAGGCAGTTCAAAGAACGCAAGAATTATTTCTTAACAAATCCCCTTGTAACGGTTGAGATCCCAGCATTCATTTGTATTTATTTTGAAAGCTGGCATCCATCGCTTACAGAACTGGTTATAAAACTGACAATCTGCTCCCGTGGAACTCAGGCAGGTGTTATTAACTTTTCCTGAATTGATCTCAACTAGATCACTGTCAGGGATGATGTCGTAACAATTGATTTTTTTTTGTTTTCCAGCTCAGAGAGAATTATCAGTTTTCTTATTTCCATCTCTCCACAGTCTTTTCCCCCCCCTTTTGCTTGCAGCTTTACGACAGCATCTCTTTCTTCTTGCTTTCTCATTTCAATGTGTACAGTATGCTTGGAAGCACAATGTTTGGAGAGGAAATCAATGGGACTTAGTAGTCTCAAAAACAACTCATCCAAGCCCATACACACGACAGCTATAGAAGATGTTTAAACAGGCTGTGGCAAAGAAGGGCATTTCAAGATGCCCTCTGAACAAGATGCATTTCAACCACGTGTCCCCCAAAATTCACATGTTGAAGTGTAACCCCCAATGCAACCAATTTGAAAGATGTGCTATGCTATGCTTAGTCACTCATTCGTGTCTGGTTCTTGTGATCCCATGGACTGTATCCCACCAGGCTCCTCTGTCCATGGGATTCTCTAGGCAAGAATACTCCAGTGGGTAGCCATGCCCTCCTCCAGGGTATCTTCCCAACCCAGGGATTGAACCTGTGCCTTCTGTGTCTCCTGAATAGCAGGCGGATTCTTTACTACTGAGTCACCAGGGAAGCCCCAGTTGAGAGACAGGGCCTTTAAAAGTAATTGAGGTTAAATGAGGAGGTAAGGGTGAGTTCTAATCCAACAGGACTAGTGTCCTTATAGGAAGAGGAAGAGACGTCAGGGATGCACAAACGTAGAGCAAGGGCCACGTGAGGGCACAGTGCAAGCCAAAGAGAGAGAAACCGAACCTGCCAGCACCTCGATCTTGGACTTCCAGCCTCCAGACTGTGAGAAAATGACTTTCTATTGTTTAAGCCACCCAGTCTGGGGGCTCTTGTTACAGCAGCCCAGGCTGCCTAATCACTTACCTATACAGGCCCCTTTGAGCAGTAACCACCCCTGTGCTCTGGTCTTTCCTAATGGGCTCAGGAAATTAGTTCTCTCCGGACGAAGGTGTACGAGGCACCAGGATGCACATTCCAAGCATGCACATCTGGTTGCCCAAACCTAAACTTCACACCGCCCTCCCCTTCTACACTCACCTGCGTTGGGAGCCAGTGCAGAAACACAGGCCTCACAGGGAAGGATGGAGCATGCAATCTTCAACTCTCTGGCAGGGCTGGTCCTAGTCCTGCAGTTTCCCAGCACCATGACCTTGGGCACTGTGACCTTGGGCAGTGCAGTTCTATAGACTCCACTGTTATTGTCTTATTATCTGGAAAACAGGAGAATAATATGGGTTATCACATATCTGTTGCTACAATAATCCAATAGAATAATGAATGTATGAAAGTATTTTATATGATGTATAGTTTAAAACACAGAGTAACATGGAAATGTACACTACCATCTGTAAAATAGATAGCCAATGGGAACTTGCTATATGACTCAGGGAACTCAAACAGGGCCTCTGTGACAATCTAGAAGGCTGGGATGAAGAGGGACATGGGAAGGGGGCTCAGGAGGGAAGGGACATGGGTGTACCTATGGCTGATTCTTGTTGATGTGTGACAGAAAACCACAAAATTCTGTAAGGCAATTATCCTTCCATTAAAAAAGAAATAAAGTGGCAAAAAAACAAAACACAGATCAACTATCAACTAGTAACAGGCATACCAAGACTCTGATAGTAGAGGATTATAAAAGTCACTCTGTAACCTTAGGAAAAGAATTCAGCAATTTACATTTTAAACTGGAGACTGTCAGTGGGAGTAGGGATCAGCTCTTCCACTGGCTAGAAATTATATTTATTTCTAACAAATATAGTAAGATTTTCTGTGTAACAAGAGGTCTAATTAAGTGTGACTCCTGAAGATGTAGCCATGAACTAGGATAAATTATAAATAATTCAAGGTATGGGGAAACCTGATTCCCTAAAGGATAGGGCTCTGGACTCAAAGTCCTAAGTCAGAATCCAACTTTCATCTTTTCTTTACAAATTGTAAAGTATAAAACACAGGCTTCCCTGGTGGCTAAGACAGCAAAGAATCTGCCTGTGATGTGGCAGACCCAGGTTCAATCACTGGGTCAGGAAGATCCCCTGGAGAAGAAATTGGCAACCTGCCCTGGTATTTTTGCCTGGAGAATTCCATGGACAGAGGAGCCTGGCGGGCTATAATCCATATCGTCGCAAAGAGTCAAACACGA
The DNA here is from genome assembly GCF_055505025.1 of Bos grunniens. Lineage (NCBI taxonomy): Eukaryota > Metazoa > Chordata > Mammalia > Artiodactyla > Bovidae > Bos > Bos grunniens. The sequence continues at coordinate 43,749,953 of NC_141193.1, read as the reverse complement.
CTAATACTTTTCACTTTACAAACTTTGTTGTAGGCAAGTTATTTAATCTTCCTAAGGCCCATAGGTTGAAGGTTACATAAAATAATGTGTGCATATAAGAACTACTATCATACTTTTTCTATAGGGAATACAAAAAGTTAAATACAAAATATTTAATACAAATACAAAAAATTTAAGTTTTTTAAATTTAAAAAATTTTTATTGGGATATAGCTGCTTTACAATGTTGTGTTGGTTTCTGCTGTACAACAAAGTGAGTCAGCTATATATATATATATTCCCTCCCTGTTGAACATGTGTATATGTCCTCCCCACCAATCCCACTCTTAAAGGTCCCCACAGAGCACCAAGCTGAGCCCCTTGTGCTATACAGCAGATTCCCACAGCTATCTATTTGACGTATGCTAGTGTATATATTGGAGGAGGCAATGGCACCCCACTCCAGTACTCTTGCCTGGAAAATCCCATGGACAGAGGAGCCTGGTAGGCTGCAGTCCATGGGGTCGCAAAGAGTCAGACACGACTGAGCGACTTCACTTTCACTTTTCACTTTCATGCATTGGAGAAGGAAATGGCAACCCCACTCAGTGTTCTTGCCTGGAGAATCCCAGGGACAGCGGAGCCTGGTGGGCTGCCATCTATGGGGTCGCACAGAGTCGGACACGACTGAAGCGACTTAGCAGCAGCAGCAGCAGCAGTGTATATATATCAGTCCATTCTTTCTTGTCATGGCTCTACCGTGAACCATGAACTCACTGTATGACCTTGAACTCACTCTTCCTCAGTCCTCATTTTATCTGATTCCTGGGACTTCCTGCTCTTCTACCACACTGCGATTTTAAAATAGTGACCACTGTGGTTCTGTCACAAGGCTTATTCAAGCTTCTTATGTAACTGTGAAATAAGACTTACAAATAGGACTAAACAGACAAACAACAAAACAATGAGTTGATTTAAAAACGCCTTTTGCTAAAAATGTTCTACAGAACCACAAATGGAGAACTGTGTCTCATGAACCTAAATATTTCCTTGAATTGTCTATCTATTTTATCGCATACCTACTGTGTGCAGAGCCAGTTCTAGAGGCTGGGGATGTCCCCGGGGCAAAGCCTGCTTTGAGGAGTCCACGTATGGGACTGCAGGGTTTAGAGCAACTCCTTCCACCTGGGGCACAGGACTTGAGAACGGATCTGGGGAGAGCCAGCCAAGTGCTGAGAGGAGGGTAAAGATGTGGGGTTGGATACGGGTCCTAACAGTTCTTGGAGAGGGCTTCCCTGATGGCTCAGACAGTAAAGAATCTCCTGCAACGCAGGAGACCTGGGTTCAATCTCTGGGTCGGGGGAAGATCCCTTGGAGAAGGGCCTGGCTCCCCACTCTGGTATTCTTGCCTGGAGAATCCTATGGACAGAGGAGCCTGATGGGCTGCAGTCCATGGGGTCGCAGAGTTGGACACGACTGAGCGACCAGCACTTTCACTTTCCTTAATGTTTATGAGGCAGAACAATTTCAAATGAGCACAGCTCCGCTGGCCTGGGGCTGTCAACAGTGCAACCAAAGCCACTGTCCTAGTGAGGGGTCTGGGGAGACCCCTCCCAACCACGACCCCCAAAGTCTGTCCTTCCTGACATTCCAGAATCACTCTTTCTGAAGCGACCATTAGGCAAAAAGGGTCCAGTAATGAAATGAGTCCTCTGAGGTGTGTGCTTTCCTTTCCCCTCACCTGTGAAAGGAGTCTGACCTCACAGGGGTTTTCTAGAAACAAAATTAGATAATATATGTTAAAGCTGCTCAGAGAAGCCACACAAACGAAAGCTCTCCTCACGGCTGCCGCCATTTGTCTCCACAGGATGCGCCACGTGGCACGACCCACTCCAGCCTGCTTCTGCAGCAGATGGCTGCCCGGAATATCAACTGCAGCAATTTTTGCAGCCATCCTTCAGATTCCGTTTAGTGCTCATTATCACCTTTGTGGACTTAGCCCAGCTGCAAGCGCCGGCCGGCTCCATCATCCTGTCCCCAGGGCTTGGCTGGGCGATCTGTGGTTTCCGAAGGAGGAGGACGCGGGCGTGGGAAGGCAAGGGCGGGAGCAGCCGGCGCGCCCCCAGGGCGGTCTCCCCGCACCTCGGTGTCCCGACCCCGGTGCCCACAGAGGAGGGGAAGAACTGGTTCCGCCCGACCCTGGAATGGGGGCAGGGGGCGGCTCTGCAGACTGTGTCTGTAATCAAGAGAGGAGAGCTCCAGCAGGAACAGAGATGCAGATGGACACGGAGAGCGGACCTGTGGACACAGGTGGGCGCAGGGAGGAGAGCAGAGGGGGCATGTGAGACACCGTGGTGGTGTGTCCAATTCTTGTGACCCCACGGACTGTAGCCCGCCAGGCTCCTCTGTCCATGGAATTCTCCAACTGGAGTGGGTTGCCATTCCCTTCTCCAGGGGGTCTTCCCGACCCGGGGATTGAACCGGGTCTCCTGCATTGCAGGCTGATTCTTTACCAACTGAGCTATGAGAGCAGCCCCTGTGAGACACTACCCTGCGTCAAACAGAGAGCTAGCAGGAAGAGGAGGGAGCTCAGCTCACTGTGCTCTGTGATAACCTAGAGGGGTGGCAGAGAGTGGTCCAGGAGGGAGGGGATATACGGACACATGTGGCTGATCCACACGGTTGTACAGCAGAAACCAATGCAACGTTGTAAAGTAATTATACTCCAATTAAAAAACAAATTAAAAAGAGAGAGAGAAAAAGAAACTTCAGCAGTGCCAGTCATTGCTTCCATAGGAGGACTCTCATGGCTGTAGAGATTTAGAAGCAGTGTGATGCAGCGAGAATAGCAATAACTGGCCTCCATGTGTTAGGAAGGAACCATGTGCCAGACTCTGTAGGTACTTTACAGATGGCCTACATTCAAATGCCAACCTTGCCCATCCCTACCTGTGTGACCTTGAGGATGTTACTTTGCCTCTCTCTGCCTCAATTTCCTCCTATGTAAAATGCTTTTGTGAGGGTTGTTTGAAATATTATGTAAATATATAACATATGAAATGTATCTCAATATAAATATATAAAGCATTAATTAATATGTAAAATATATGCTAGAAGACATATAAAATCTATATGCATATATAAAGCTTGGGAAAATGTCAAGGACATAGATACCATATTCAGCATTGTTATTCATTATTATTGTCATTAATCATCATTATTATTATAAATTATCATTATTACTATGTGCATTTCTTATTGTTGAAGTAACAAATGACCACAGATTTAGTGGCTTAAAACAGCACAAACTTGTTATCTTAAGTCCTGGGGGTCAGAAGTGCTAAACTCATGTCCCTTCCAGAGGCTCCAGGGGAGAATTCATCTCCTCGCCTTTTCCACCACCTGGAGTCTGCCTGCAGTCCTGGGCTCACAGCTCCTTCCCTGCATTATCCACCTTCTACTTCCATTGTCACATCCCCTTCTCTGACACTGACCCTCCTATCACTGTCTTATGTGGACCCTCGTGATTACATTGGGCCCAACAGAGAAATTCAGGATGATCTTCCCATCTCAAGAGCCTTAATCTCATCTGCCAAGTGCTTTTTGCCATGAAAGGTAACATAGTCACAGATTCTGGGATAAGGATGTAAATATATCTGAAGGACCAGTATTTCCCAAGAGTGAAGTATTTGTATGGGGATTTTACAGCAAGGGGCTGAGACTTGGAGGAGTTACAAAAAGCTAAGCATGCTAGAAGAGGTTCTGTATACAGGATGCTCTCCTTGTAAAACCCATATTCTTTGTACCAGCATCTTCTAGCCGTGGAAATGAAAGCTCTGAGTCGGCTTCCTAGCTCTGCTACCACGTTGCCAGTGGCTCTGGGTTAGTGAGAGATGCCAGTGAGAGAATGACTATGAAGTGGATCTAAATGCTACTTCACAGGTACAAGGCAGCTCTGTTCCTTGTTTGGGTGTCCAGATGGGAAAACCAGGGTTCAGAGAGCTGAGTGATTAGCCAAGGACAGCCAGTAGGTAAATGGTAGGACCAAGATTTCACCTTAAATTTGCTTGACCCCAAGGCAAGTAGCACCTTTATTCAGTAGAAATGATTAAAGAGCCATTGCAAAAGAAATGTGCTTGGGGACTAGTTGAGGACATAAGGTGTAGCCTTCTAATGCCCTCAAGTACAGAACTTATATTGCATCTATTCAGTCTTGCTCTTTATACAGTAAAACCTTCATACTTTCAACATGGACATGGTTGAGATGCACTTCCTGCATTTGACTGGAGCTGATTTTTTTTTAACTTACTGCACTCAAATGTAGCAGAACTCCTCCTCTATCTCTGTTTGTGCTACCAAACCACATGGCATAAGCTCTCTAGGGCACGGCTGCCTTCCAGAGGCTGTTCCTGCTTCATTTGGGCTTCTGGTTCTAGCAACTCATACATATGCCTACTTTGTGTAGTAGAGACCGTCTTTGTCATAAACTCACCTATTATACTGAGGGAAGGAGAAGGAAGCCCTGCCCTAGTATATGGAAGACTGTGTACTGTACTGGTTAACAGCTTTGGCATTGGTAGGAGACACACTTAGATGCAAGCACCGGCCTGCCTCTAAGTAGTTCAGACCACTAGGTGTGGTCATGGACAGCTAAGTCAATCAATCACTCTGGGTCCCAGTTTTCTCATCTGTAAAAATGAAGATAACCATCTCTCCCTCATTTGATTTTGCTGATTAAATAATATATGTAAACCACTTAGCGCAGGCCTGGCACCACAGTGAGCACAGAATAAAAGATCGCTTTTATTTCTTCTGATAAAACTCCTTCGTTCTCATCAGAATTAATTTAACTTCTCTTAGTACCAATCACAAAACACAGTGGCCACAATCATTGGCCTCAGCATGTAAAGGACAAGAAGCAGGTGATCGTAAGGTCTTTCATCCATCCTAATGGCACAGTTAGACAAAGTCATTTCCTCCTTTAGACCCTAATTTTTAATCCTCAATAAAATGTGGTTTCTGCGTTCAGTTCTGACTAAAATACCAATTCTTAGTCATCTGTCAACACTACCCTCTTTAAACCTTGAGAACAGTGATCCTTCATCATAAAGTCTTTACTTTATTTTACTTCATCATAAAGTTTTTTCAATCAGGTATCCTGATTGAAACCATACTGACACAGAACATTCTACCCTAACGAATAATTTGTGATTCTAGCAAAAGCTGTAACTTCAATCTCCTTCTGAGGAGGAAGCATTCCCATCTAGTTCCTGAGAGAATGGGAGGGGTTAGTAGCCCCGAAAAGCAATTAGACTTAGCTTTGATTGCCTCCCACCAAATGGTCACCCAGGGTGATGCCATAGCAATCAGGCAATCCAGCTCTGGGAATAAAGATACAGAGTAACTATCCTTGGAACAGCTCCATACATTGCAACCTAATTCAGTACAAGTACTCCAGTGGAACTGACCACATTGTTTAATCTTGTTCACTCCTTAAATCATGGTTGACTCTTTGCAACCCCATGGACCCATGGACTGCAGCATGCCAGTCTTCCCTGTCCATCACCAACTCCTGGAACTTACCCAAACTCATGCCCATTAAGTCAGTGATACCTTCCAACCATTTCATCCTCTGTCACCCCCTTCTCCCACCCTCAGTTTTTCCCAGCATCAGGGTCTTTTCCAATGAATGAGCTCTTCTCATCAAGTGGCCAAAGTATTAGAGCTTCAGCCTCAGCATCAACGTTGTTTAATAATGTAAAGCATATACCTACACAACTCTTTCCACCCTCACAGAAAATAAAATCACATGTAAGTGACTGGTTCACAGAATCATTAATTCATTTATGGATTCAACCACCTTTACTGAATACCTACCCGTGTGATAGATGTTGAACACATGGGGAAATGCAAATGCAGTTTTTGCCCTCAAGTCTAGTGGGCAAAGCAAACAATCCATGCAATGCCCGTGGGTTAAGGTGATGGAAAACAGTGGCAGTGTGCTGATAGCCAGCTCTGGGGGTGGGAGAAGCTCTGATTTTTAGCATTTCCTGATTTCTGTGCTGGAAAAGCTCCCACCGAGGCCTATGTCAAGCTACCAACAAGACATCATTGAACACAAAGTTGGTAAGAGTGATGATAGTTCGTCTTACAAACCAGTACACCCTGGCAGTATAGGGCAGGTTCTCAGAAGCAATGGCAAAGGCTTTCTTGTGTGTTTGACCTTTCAACTAAGAGTTTTCTAAACAGAGAGCTTTCCCCCCAAAAGCTGGGGCACTCAGCTGGGGAACTCAGGACGCACAATATTTATTAAATTCTGAGCAGAGAGTCTGGACCAACCTAAGCTCAGAGAGCCCTTTTGTCATTGAAAGCAGAGCTGCCTGACTGCTGGGTCCCACCTATGTTTACCAGCATCTAGGAAGAGTCTTTGGCATTCTGGAGTGGTGTGTTTGCTCAGATAATTAGCCACATTCCCCTGGAATAAAAAGTCACTGAACCTGCCATCAGAAGATGTTCCCCTGCGGTGGCAGAGGGAAATCAGCCTCTTTGGTGGAATACAGTTAAATCAACAAGCTGGGATGTTTTAACACAAATCAGAAACTGCCAAGAACCCTAACCAGAGTTTCAGAACATCCCCAAAGCGAAACTTTTCCTGTTTTGTGTAGTGATTCAAGGATACTAGGGAAGTTATTCATGAAATTTAACTCCTCTCTATAGAGTTTAATTCCTTGGTTTAGCTATCTCTAAATGAGGCAGAACCCTTTTGTTTCTTCGGTAAATTTCCGTTTAATGTGTATTTCAGAGTAATAGATCTGTGCAACATTAAGATTAGCAATGCAAAAAATAAATAGATTTACTGCTGCGTGGTCTGAATATTTGAGAAATGCTGCTTGTTTGGCAGGTTTCTTTAGTGCAGGATTTCTCAGAACCTTTACTCTGTGTTAATTATGACAAACTTATCTACCCATATTTAAGCTATATGTCAGACAATGTGCCAAGCATTTTAAATACGTTACCTCATTTAATATTTTCATCAAATTTGTGGAAAAGATATTATCATCTACACTTTTTGAGGATGAAACTATAGCTCATAAAATTGAAATACTATGGTCAAGATCATAAACTCAATGAACAGGTTTTGAACCCAAATCTCCCTGACTTCAGAGCCCATTCTCTTAAGCTTTATAAGGTATGCTCCCTATGTCACAAATCCCTAGCTCTGGGGCAGTATGTGCAATCTTTTCTAAACATATTTGAGGATTGAATGGTTTTCCATAGCACATTTTGCTGTCCCAGTGTTCAATACAGTTTGCTTTGTGAAGCCGTGAACCACAGGACCAAAGCACTTATTTTTGTGGATATAAAATAAAGCAAAGGAATACATAAGGAATCTTGTTTAGCAGTTGAAAATCATGGTACAGCTGTAAGGAATAAGAATGACCAAAGTAATATGGAGAGGCAAGGGTAGTGCCCTGGAAAGAGCGCTGGGGTTTAGAGTCTGGAGAAATGGGTTTCTGTCCTGAAAGCAGGTATAACCGTGAACAGGCCATTTCACCTCTCAGAGCCTCAGGCTTCTCCGCATCCTGTGAAAGTGTCTTCCCGCTGGTGCTGGATTCAGCCTGCCATGGGCGTCTCACACTCCCTGCATGTCTTGACTGTGAAGGCCAAAATTACAAGGTCCTGACCAGGCTTTCACTCCGTGAAAATGCTGCTGTGCTGCTTCTCGGGACTTGTTTTTATGCCGTTGGTAATCCTGAGAAGTGAGAAATGCGCCACGTGGACCTATGCTAGCAGGTGCTATCCCTCTGGTCACAGCACAGGCTTGCTCACTGCTCGCTGTAAGAGCAGGAGAGGCCCTAATCCCAAAGCCCTCTCTGTGGTGCACCCACTGAGCAGAAAGGCTCTACTTGGCCTTTCTGTGGCCTCTTTGTGGCTGAATGCAACTTGGGGGCTGTGGAACGGTGCGACTAGGCTAATACTCTTGCTACTGATTTTTCAGTGGATGATAAAGCCCTTAGTCTCTGACCCAGAAGTCTCATGTTTTCTATCTATACCCAAGCAGCTATATGAGGCTAGCTTATTAACTTATGCACTTGTCCTGCTTCTAGCTTTTTTCTGCTCTTGTCAAACTTATTGAGTAAATCCCTAACAGATGGCATCATAAGGGCATGCATGACACACCCTAAATTTAGTAGAGAGAAACACAAAATACAGGATGTGACCAGTTTCCTGGGTCACTCACTCATTCATTCTTTCAACAGACATATTTTGAGTCAGTGCCCTGTGTCAGGCTCTAAGCGATAAATGCTATGGATGAACAGCTCCTGGTTTCAGCAAGCTCTTCATCAACTATAATCAATCAATTCAATAATAAGCAATTAGACAATTGCTGAAATTACAAATGTGTTTTTAAGCAGATTCACACAAGTCCAAAATAAAAGGTCAATTATGCAAAAGTTGTCCAACAATGAGATAATTTATAGGAAAGATGCTGAAATTATCATTGACATAATTAGACAAAGGACTGTATATGTAAGTATCTGGCACTATGTAACTCATGTGTGACCCCTTATATGTGTGGGTTAGTTGCTCATTTGTGTCCTACTCTGCAACCCCATGGACTATAGCTAGCCAGACTCCTCTGTCCATGGGATTCTCCGGGCAAGAATACTTAAGTGGGTTGCTATTCCTATCTCCAGGATATCTTCCCAACTCAGGGATTGAACACAGATCTCCTGCTTTGCAGGAAGATTCTTTACCATCTGAGCCACCAGGGAAGCCCTGACCCCTTGTAAGTAAGTGCTCAATAGTTCTTTCCTGAATCTTAAATTCAGATGACCTCTATATTACATACATTTGTCCCAATTTTTTCCAAAACCAAGAAAGCAGATTGTTCCCATCAAAAAATAGGCAAAATATTAAAGTCTATTCAAAATCTAATGAAGTGCCACTATGTTTGAAAGAGCAGTCAAGCCTTCTGTGGCATATGTAATTGCATGCACGCTCAGTCATTTCAGTCCTGCCTGACTCTTTGCAACCCCACGCACTGTAGCCCAACAGGCTCTTCTGTCCGTGAAACTATCCCAGCAAGAACACTGGAGTGGGTTGCATGCCCTCCTCCAGGGGTTCTTTCTGACCCACCCAGGAATTGAACCCACATCTCCTGCTTTGCAAGCAGATTCTTTACCCCTGAGCCACCAGGGAAGCTCCAAGGCATGTGATTACCTGTACGCTAAACAAAGAAATCACACAAAACACCAAGAGCTGTTAGGACACCCTTGGGAGATATTCAGATTTTTAAATTTTAATTTTAATGAATTAGAGGAGCAGAGAAGGAGACAAATTACAATATCTTCTTGTGAAAAGAACTGTTTGCCTTGCTGCTCAGAAGGCAAGGCAAACATTTAATGGTTCTAAATAGCCCTGAATATTCCTTGGTGACTTTTCCCAGGTCAGCCTATTATACAAACAATTGCTCTTATTACTGTTGCCTGGGCAATTGTAAAATATAGATAATATTTATCAAAAAGATGGTTGTGAAAATGTCTATGTTAATTCATTTAATAAGTATTTATTTAGCTCTTATTTTATGTCAGCTAATATATGAGGTGCTGAGCCAGTATTTGTGTAATTCCTCATAGTGTGTTTGAGTGTGAGTTGTTAAAATAACTGAAGCCGACCTCAAACTCTGCAAACACTGCAGAAAGATAGACACATAACCCCTCATATTAGAATCCTCCTGAATGAACAAAGCATCTTCCAGTCCAAAGAGATGTATTCTTTTTTTTTTTTTTTAATTGTTTGACTGCACCGTGAAGCCTGTGGGATCTCAGTTCCCCAACCAGGGATCAAACTCTTGCCCGCTGCTGGTGGAAGAGTGTGGATTCTTAACCACTGGACCACCAGGTAAGTCACCATCATTCTCAATGGTAAAAATTTTAACTTTGGTTCCTCTACATCAGAAACAAGACAAGGATGTCCACTCTCACCACTATTATTCAACATAGGTTTGGAAGTTCTGCCACAGCAATCAGAGGAGAAAAACAAATGAAATCCAAATTGGAAAAGAAGAGAATATTATATTTTTGGAATCTCATGATTTCATTAACTAACTTAGGTTTGGCCCTAACACAATAATTCAGAGGAAGGCCTCCAAGGAGGACTAACCTTTGAGGCAAGACATGAATGATGGAAGAAAAACTGTTAATTTGAAGGGTTGGGAGAGAGAATAAACAGTGTAGATGCCTAAACAGTTATTCTGTGTTCAAAGAGTCAAAAGAATGCATCCTCCAAGCACAGTATAAGACATCCTCTCCCTCCATAAGCACTAAATGAGCAACACACGCATTTACCCATTTTGCCTCCAAACGGAGGCTCAACTGTGGTCACACAGACTCTGGAAGATGGTCCATTCGTTGTTTTGTAGTCCTGCATAATGTCCAGAGATATACCTTACTGGCCCTGGAAGCAGTAAAGCAATATCCATTGAAATGCCCCATGTCCAGTCCTCATTGTCTGTGTCTACACCTTGTTAATCCTGCTCCCTTATCTTTGTCATCCCTCCCTGCTCCACGCTCACTGTGCTCAAACTTCCTTCCCCAGTTAAACTCAGCTCTCAGCAAAGATCCCAGAAAACTCCTTCAGACTAAAATAGAAGCAGATAGTCTCCCTCAGTCCACAACCCAGAATGAGAATATTCACCATCAGCCTGTCTAAAAGAAAAGTATTATACTGGGATTTAAGCATGGGCATGTGTGCATGCTCAGTTGTCTGACTCTTTGAGACCCCATGGACTGTAGCCTGCCAGGCTCCTCTGTCTATGGGATTTCCCAGGCGAGAATATTGGAGTGGGTTGCTATTTCCTTCTCCAGGGATTTTCCCCACCCAGGGATCAAACCTGAGTCTCCTGCATTGGCAGGTAGACTCTTTACCATCTGAGCCACCTGGGAAGTCCTTTAAGCATGGGAATTGGGATTGTCTGTCTAACTCAGCTACCATGAGGTCACCCCAAATTCCAGCCTGATTTAAAAAAAAAATAACTTTATAATCAGTCAAGACTTCATATTATTTGATACTAAATTTAAGCCAGGTATCTATCTTCTGAGCCAGTAAAACCTAAGTACTCAAAGCTTAAATAATCTTCATGTGCTTTCCTTCCCAAAAGAGCATCTATGGAGAAAGTGACCTGTTAGAGCTTCTCTGGGATTAATTAACTGTGCTTGGTTCTAGGCTGGTTAGCAGTGTCTCTGACAGTGAGAGCAGAGCAGGTGACCCAGACAGTCTGGCAAGTGACAAATGGCTTTTCACAGCTGGCCATGGAAGCACAGAGCCAAAGTGCAATCACATTTATTTCTGTAAAAAAAAAAAAATCATCTCCACAATTAAATTTACTGGCCATGAAATAGTTATTGCTTTGCTTGTACCAGAGTGGTTAAGTTGCATTTTTGGCTTTATTGGATTTTTTTTTCCTCTAATGGCCGAGGATGCTTTCCTTCACAAAGAATTTGTAGCTCTAACAGCATGCCCTGTTGGCTGCTTAAAAAGCTCTGAGAAGAGAGGAGACAAAGAAGACAGATCTGGGAATCACTGTGGCACTGGAGCTGGAGCTTCCAGACTGAAGGCCAAGGACTTCAGGAAACTGCGGTTATTCTTCGGCTGTTGAGGTCTTTAATGGACCAGAACCTGGTGGTCCAGAGACAACTGATAAGAAAGTAAAGGAGCGAGAAAGAGGCTGATATTCCTTGGTTTATGCAGAAGGCCAATAAAGCCCCTGGCACGGGGCTTGCTCTGTTAACGGAGGCCTCAGGCACCCTCTCGATGGGGTGAAGGTGCAGAGTGCCTTCTCGAGAGGGTCTTAGAAGCCCAGGCATGAAAGTGAACTCAGAGGGCCTCTGCGCTCCAAAGAAATAGCCAGAGAGAGAGAGAGAGAAAGCAAGACACGGGGACCAAAGCTCTGATGGAGCAAAGGTGTTTTATTCAACATTGTGTGAGTATTTATACTGTCTTACAAGGCAGCTATTTTCAGCAGAGATAAAATCAAAACTTACAAGTTATCAAGGAAACATGAGGTCATCCACATGAAAGAGAGAGGGTTGTAAATAATCACTTTTACCGTATGGTTCATAAAAAGGAAGAGGGTACTTATCACTGTATAGAAAAACTAACAAAGGAAATGCCTGGATTCCTCAGCCCCCAGGAGAGGCTTGCCTCTCCTCTTAATTCCTGAATATTCAGGAATTAATAAGGAACAGAGAATTCCTGACAGATCCAAAAGAGCACACAGGAAGCCTCCAGTTAAATGCTTCCTGACATTTGGCTTCCACAGGCAGCGCTAGTGGTAAAGAACCTGCCTGCCAATGATGGAGGCGTGGGTTCAATCCCTGGGTGGGAAGATTCCTTGGAGAAGGGTGTGGCAACCCACTCCAGTGTTCTTGCCTGAAGAATCCCATGGACAGAGGAGCCTGGCAGGCTACAGTCCATTGCGTCACAAAGAGTCAGACACGACTAAAGCGACTTAACAGGCATGCATGCAGTTGTTTCAGAGGGATACAGAGTCCATCCTTTATGCCCCGAGCATTGTCACGGCCACACACACATGTCTGCCCTCCATGTGATGGATAAAACATTAACTCCAAGGTGGTGTTCCACTCACAGTGGCTTTTTATCATTTATTATAATAAGGTAACCTGTGCTATCTTTTACTTGAAGAAGACGACTCCATTCTTGAAACCATAGACAACCACTGACAATTTAACATGGTATAAAACATAAGAATAGCCTTCAATGATAGTAGCTTATTAGGAGTACAACTCTTCTCAGAACCATGGTCATGTCAAAATGCAGATTTTTCAACCCTTCAGGACTTCAGTTGAGGGAGTGGTGGCTTTTGTAGGCGTGAACTAGAGAGTAAATTTTGAACATATCAAAAGTCTACAGATTTTCTTGGGAGAAATGGTTATGAAGAATATTCTCCCAAAAGAGAAATTTCAGTAGGTAGAACATCAGCAGAAAATTTCAACTTGCTCAAGTCTCAAAATAAAAAAGAGGACATGGCTACTCATTATTCAAAACCTGGGTTGCCAGGAGCCCCAGTTCAACAGGAAACGTTGACTGGTTGTCATGTGAGGGAAATGCAGCTCCCAGTTTGTACATGTGCCTGAGACTCAACTCTGCCAGGGGGCCAGTACATTCTAGACATGAACCGAAAGACCATGTCCGCCATCAGATGCAACCTCCAAGAGGAAAGAGCCAATCGTGATGTTTCCAGCCCTGGGACCAGGAATGTTGGTCTGGGTGAAGGAAAGTTGTTGTGACTTCATATTTTATAATATGAAAATTTGCCTCATTTTTTTCATGCCTGAAGGAGAGGAAGTTTGCTTTGGGTGAAGCATGCACTGCTGCTGCTTCTGCTGCTGCTAAGTCACTTCAGTCGTGTCCGACTCTGTGCGACCCCATAGATGGCAGCCCACCAGGCTCTGCCATCCTTGGGGTTCTCCAGGCAAGAACACTGGAGTGGGTTGTCATTTCCTTCTCCAATGCATGAAAGTGAAAAGTGAAAGTGAAGTCGCTCAGTCGTGTCTGACTTTCCACGACCCCATGGCCTGCAGCCTACCAGGCTCCTCCATCCATGGGATTTTCCAGGCAAGAGTACTGGAGTGGGTCGCCATTGCCTTCTCCGGAAGCATGCACTAGACAAAGTTAAATCAAACTGTCTATAAAAAGCTCAAGGCAACCTACTGTCATGCCATAGCACTTCCGGGCTGTAACTTCCTTCAAGAAAAGAATTTCATCCTGACCATTCATCTCTGTGCCTGGACTATAGCAAAAATTCAATACATATTTGTGGAATAAATTACTGAATTTCTAAGTAAGACACTCAAAGCTGAGTCGGGTCTCTGAGTTGCTCCCTTTCCTGTTACACTGAGAGAGTGTTGCTTTCTGTGTCTCTGAGATGAGTAGCTAATGTAGGAAAGCTAAGTAATTTCCTCAAAGAGTATCGTGATTCTAAGAGGCTGATGCCTCTGGCCATTGTCCCATTTTCCAAGCAAATAGATCCAAGCAGTCGGTTGAAAGAGACTTGCTCAAACCTAGATTTTGATGCCAAAAGTCTCTTGAAGCATTAAAGAGCTCTGAAAAGCCTGACAGTATCAAGTGCATTTTACTATTGAAATTTCTAACTTTCAGAGAAGCAGGAACATTGTATGACATCCCTTATATGCGGCATCTAAAAAGACATGATACAAATGAACTTATTTACAAAGCAGAAACAGACTCACAGACTCAGAGAATGAACTAATGGTTGCAGGGGTGGGCGGGAGGGCAAGAAGGATGGGGGAAGGGATAGTTAGGGAGTTTGGGATAGACAGATACACTCTGCTATATTTAAAAAGGATAACCAACAAGGACCTACTGTATGGCACAGGGAACTCTGCTCAATGTTATGTGGCAGCCTGGATGGCAGGGCAGCTTGGGGGGAAATGGATACATGCATGTGTATGGCTGAGTTGCTCTGCTGTGAAACTATCACAGCATTGTTAATCGGCTATACTCCAATATTAAATAAAAAGTTTAATTAACAATAACACAGTAAAAAAAATAAAGACATAAATTTTTGACTTGAATTCCCTTCCCTAAAACTAAAACCACAGAGGAAAAGGGTGGGACGGGGGGGACTTCCCTGGCAGTCCAGTAGTTAAGACGCTGTGCTTCCGTTGCAGGGAGCATGGGTTCAATCCCTGGTTGAGAACTAAGATCCCACATGCTGAGTGGCACAACCAAAAATAAAGTAAAACACTAAAGGAAAAGAAAGAAAGAAAGGAGTGTTGCCTGAGTGTTACACTGTGAAACCCTCAATGCTCTAGACTACAACCATAATTAAATCAAGCCTTACTTTTGGCCCAGCATGTACCTGCTCATAGTTCAGTCCCAGCTCTCTAGTCTGAAACTGAGAAGACCCTGATGCTGGGAAAGATTGAGGGCAGGAGGAGAAGCGGGTGGGAGATGATGAGATGGTTGGCTGGCATCACTGACTCAATGGACATGAGTTTGGACAAACTTCGGGAGATAGTGAAGGACAGGACAGCCTGGTGTGCTGCAGTCTGTGAGGTCTCAAAGAGTCAGATAAAGCTTAGCGGCTGAACAACAACTCCCCTAAGAGATCATAAGATCCTTGAAGACAACAACCTCATGCTACTACTCATGCTATTAGTGTCTGTGACTCCTCGATCCAGCACAGGGATGGGCACAGGCTCAGTGCAGCATCTATGGTTGCCAGATGCCATTTTTGCTCTTTGTTCATGCTGCAGTGAAATCCCTGATAAAACTTGTCATTTCTGTGTTTTTGAGACCAGATTTGTATCTCATCTGCCCTTACTCTTTCTGTTATTTCATTTCTTTTACTTTGTTGAGTCCATAACATCACCAAAGAGCAAGGCTGAAAACCCTAGAGACAGGATCAAGGCAGGCAGTGAGCAACAATCCCATGGTCATCCCTTATTCCCAGGCCAGAGCCTAGAAACAACCTCATTCTTTAAAAGATAAAACTCAGTTAAAACACCCACCTCCAAGGTAGTCCTTCCTTTGCTGAATCTTTTGCCAAAGAAGTCAGACCTTAATAAGAAAGATTTTTTTAATGCAAATTGAGATTTAATAGCCAAGAACCTTCCTATCTTTCTTCCAACCATGCGTCATTATCATTATCATCATCATCACCATCTTTATTAAGTATTTACCACATACTGTTCTAAGTCCTTGGTTGGTAATTAACAACCCTAATATACATGTACTTATATACATTTGTATACATATATAAATATACACAATATTTTATATGCATATATTTTTCCTTTTTGTTTCTTTTTCTTTTATACATATATTTGCATATATTATTTTTGTCTTCATTTTTCAGAGAAGAAAAGTACCCAATGTCCCACAACTGGTAAATACTATAAATAGTATTGAAACCAAACAAAATGAATCCAAATCTGCCTTCCTTACCTTTCACATCTAAACTGGCAAGTATTACTTTTAATCTTCCCTGTTATAAGTGTTAGCTCTCAAGCACGAGATTCTTAGAGATTGAATCTGAGAAAAGGACGTGGAAAATTGCCACCTGAAAATAGTGATTATGGTTTACTTCTGCATCCACATTTATTGAGCAACTACTATATGTTAGGTACTATTTTAGATGATGGAGATGGAAAAAGCAAAAATTCCTATTTGAGTCCAGACTCGATCTTCAAATTAGAATTCAAGCTTCCCCACTTGCATAACTATGTAACTGAGAACGAATCACTCAGCCTCTGTCTGGGCTGCAGGTTCTTCATCTCTTAGTCAAAGATGATAATGTTAATACCCTCTATGGAGTGGTCTAAGGATCAAGCGGAAATCATGAGACCAAGTTGTTGCAATGGCTGATATAGCCATAGGTAATCATACCTCCACCACTCTCTTCTTCACGCTATTTAGCCACGTTGGTGCTGGCAGATACTTCCTCAGAGAACTCTCTCGGCTGTTTTGTTTTGCTCAAATATCACCTTTGAAGGAAGCCAATGATTATTAGAAAATCCCACCTGTCATTCCCTCCTTCTGACATGCCTGATCTCACTTGCTTTAAATATATTTTTTTTTCCTGTGACATCTATAACCTTTTTAACATGTCATTTAATTTAAGGATTTACTATGCTTGTAGTCCATCTATTCCTTATCTATTCATTTCCTTTCACAAAGACAAACATTTTTGTCTATTTATTCACTGATGTATCCCGATTACTGGAAAAGATCCTAGTTCACAATAGCTACTCAATAAACAGAGATTGAATGAATAAATATACATGAGTTTGCATAGTGCTTGGAAAAGCCCCTGATTCTGGAAAAGACTGGAAGCCAAAGAAGAGGGTGGCAGAGGATGAGAATGCTAGAAAGCACCACCGACTCAGTGGACATGAATCTGAGCAAATTCCAGGAGACAGTGGAGAACAGATGACCCTGGCTCGCTGCAGTCCTTGGGGTTGCAAAGAGTTGGACACAGTGACTCAACAACAGCAGTGCTTGGCCCGTATTGCTCAAAACCCTGTTATAACGTGCCACTTTTCTCTAGGAAGCTCATGGTTTAATTAAAAAATAATCAATTTGAAGACATTTCCCCAAAACACTTTTTTTTTGGTTGCAAATTTTTCTCTCCCTGACAAAGCTCTTTTCAGTTTGACTGGCATTTACATTTTTCTTGCACACGGCATGTACCTTTCCTGGATGACATATTCTTCTGGAGACTGATTCTGCTCGTTCTGGGCTTTTTGCCAATTCTCTCATATGCTGGGCAGTGACTGGGTAGGAGAAGCTAGCCACGCTATGATCTGGTTGTCTTGAGAATAGCCTTGACCATCCCACAAAGTGATTATTAGTACCATTTCTTGGAATCTTACCATGTGTCTTTCTCTGTTACCAGGATGCTGGGTATAGAGAAAGGACCAGAGGGATAAGAATGCCTGCAGGATGCAGCCAGTAGCTTCAAGGACTGCCCAGTACATGATTCTTTCAAATATAGCTTAATAGACGAGAATGCTTGTGCTCAAATCATGGCTCTACCATTCTCTAGTCTTATGTGACCTTGTACAACTTAACCTCTTTCAGTCCTGAATTCCTTACCTGAAAAAAAACATGGTAATAATACTACTTCATCAGATTGTTGAGAAGTAAAAATTATGCCTAGGAAAATAAGAGATAAAAATGTCCAGAGCGATGCTTGGTACACTGCAGATACTGCTTAATAAATCCTAACTTTTAATGTAAACATGACCTGACAGAACAAAGTGAAAAGTGAAAGTCACTCCATTGTGTCTGACTCTTTGCGACTCCATGGACTATACAGTCCATGGAATTCTCCAGGCCAGAATAGTGGAGTAGGTTGCCATTCCCTTTTCCAGGAGATCTTCCCAACCCATGGATTGAACCCAGGTCTCCCGCATTGCAGGTGGATTCTTTACCATCTGAGCCACAAGGGAAGAATAAAGGCATATGAAATAAGAACCAATAACCATCAAGGTTTAAATGAGCATGAGTGGCATTAGAGTCAGAGGATTCAAGATGGCAACAGTAATCCTGGAGAGCTCTTCTTCATTCCTTAATTCATTTTCCAAACATATAGTAAGAGAATCTGCTGCTTCACCTCAAGGAGTTTTAAATCTGATAGAGGAACCAGGCAAAGAAACAAAATGTTTGGTGAACTATGTGATGGGAGCACTGAGAAATGTCACTCTGATGACAGTGTGATGTATATAGATAGAGAGTGCTGGTGAGTTGGTGCAAGAAGACCTGTCTGGAATTTTTATGTAAATTTCCAAGTGAGATGTGAAAGTTTGAAGCAAGGATACTGACAGTAGGAGAGAATAAAAGCAAGGAATATTTAACAGGTTGCTAAGGGCTTCCCTGGTGGCTCACTGGTACAGAACCTGCCTGCCAATGCAGGAGACTTGAGTTCGATCCCTGGCTAGGGAAGATCCTCTGGAGAAGGAAATGGCAACCCACTCCAGTATTCTTGCCTGGAGAATCCCATAGACAGAGGAGCCTAGTGGGCTACAGTCCATGGGGTCGCAAAGAGTCAGACATGACATAGCGACTAAACACCTTCCCCTCTTAAAAACACTTTCTTCTCTTGGATTCCAAGACATCACACTCATGTTTTCTTCCCACTTCCCTGGTAGCTCCTTTTCAGCAGCCTTGGTTGGCTTGTTTTCTTCTTCTATCCTCTTTACCTTGGGTTTTCCAGGGCTTACCATTAGGACTTCATCTTTCTTCTGGCTACACTCATCCCTCTGGTATTCCCATTAGTCCCATGATATGACATTTCACCTATCTTGATAACCTTTAATTTCTTCTCTGTAGATCAGATATCTGCCTTGAACTCCAGATTTGTATAATATCTACAATTGTCTTCTTTACCCATCCACTTGGCTATCTAACAGGCGTCTTTAAGCTAACAAGCTCTTAACCTTCTGCCCAATACCTGTCCTATCCATGGTTTTCCACATCTCAGTTCATCACAACTCTATTCCTTGAGTTGTTCAAACATAAAACTCAGAGTGAGGAAAGTGATCTTGACTTCTTTTCTCTCAGTTCTGTTGATTCTATCCTCAAACTATCCCAAAACTACTTCCTTCCAATTCCATAGTTCCCATCCTAGTCCAATTCACCTTCTTCTCTCACCTTAAAAATTTCAACCATCTCCTAAATGGTCTTCCTGTTTCCACTCTTGACCACCTGCAGTCCAGTCTCAACCCATAGTAAGGCTTGATGCTTCCAGGACCGTGAGTCAGGTAATGACACACCTGGGCTCACAGATTCACAAGGCTCCTAGCTCTTTCAAAGTCTAAAAGAACTTCCAATAACTAAAAAGCCCCGAAGCAATACAGTCTCCGTCATCTCCTTGTTCACCTCTTCTAACTCCCTCCTCGTCACCCTTGCCGGTCTCTTGCTGTTCTTGAAACACTGCAGGCATGCAGGATTCCACCTGAGGGCTCCGCTCCAGCTCTTCCCTCTACCTGAGTCTTTCCTTAAATAGCCTCGTGGCTTCTTTCCTCAACTACTCAAATGCCATGTTTCTAAAGACCTTTGCTCATCACATTTTTGTTGTTTAGTCAATCAGTCCCGTCTGACTCTTTTTCGACCCCCATGGACTGTAGTCCACCAGGCTCCTCTAATCATGGACATTTTCAGGCAGGAATACTGGAGTTGGTTGTCATTTCCTTCTCCAGGGGATCTTCCCAACCCAAGGATAGAACCCTGTTTCCACATTTCCTGCATTGCAGGCAGATTCTTCACCACTGAGTCACCCAGGAAGCCCTTCCTCATCATACTGTTTAAGATTAAAATTCCTACCTCCACCATGCCTTACTCCTTCCCTGCCTAATCGTTCTCCATAGTCCATATCATCTTCAAACATTTTATATAATTTGTTTTCAAAACTGTTTGACTTATCCTGTAAGAAGGTAAACTACAAGATGCCAGGAATTTTGTCTGTTTTGTTCAGTGGACAATTTTGGTACCTAGAAGATTGATACTCGATACAATAAATAGTATCTGAATGAATAACTAAAATGGTAATTCATTGAATGTGAAGAGAAAGGGATTGGAGATAAAGATGACTCTAACATAACAGTACTACTTTTATTGAACAGAATAAATGAAATCCCCTTATGTCTGGAAGTTGATAAATTAAGCTTGGACCATTTTTTATTTAAGGTTCTTTAAACTAATTAAATTAATATGTCTAGGTTGACAATAAGAAGTAGGAGCCAGGAAAGACAAGTTGGAGGGACCTAGATACCACAATGATGTAGAAAAATGCAAGTAGCCACAGGCAGAACAAGAAGGAAGAAACCTGGGAACTGAGCACTTAGAGGGTACAGAGAAAGAGAAACATGATAATTGTCTTCTCCACCACTCTGCCTACAGTGCCTGATATAACAGGCTCAATATTGATCATCGATACTTGCTCCTTGGAAGGAAAGCCTAGACAGCATGCTAAAAAGCAGAGACATCACTTTACATTACTGCTTTACACTTTTCACTAGTGCTCAAGAGGTACCAGATATTGTAACAGATGACTTTACAAAAGTGTTGGAGAAGACTCTTGAGGGTCCTTTGGACAGCAAGGAGATCAAACCAGTCAATCCTAAGGGAAACTGACCCTGAATACTCATTGGAAAGACTGATGTTGAAGCTGAGGCTTCAATACTTTGGCCACCTGATGCAAAGAGTCAACTCATTGGAAAAGTCCCTGATGCTGGGAAAGACTGAAGGCAAAATGAGAAGGTGGTGGCAGAGAATGAGATGGTAAAATATCATCACCAACTCTATGGACATGAATTTGAGCAAACTGTGGGAGATAGTGGAGAACAGAGGAGCCTAGCATGCTGCAGTCCATGGGGTCGCAAAGAATCAGGCATGACTTAGCAACTGAACAACCAACATTGACTCTCAAAATTCAGATGCCACTGTCCTTGACAGAGTGTGTGCTAAGTTGCTTCAGTCGTGTCTGACTCTTTGCAACATTATGAACAGTAGTCATCCAGGCTCCTCTGTTCTTGGGATTCTCCAGGCAAGAATACTGAAATAGTCACTGTGCCCTCCTCCAGGGGATCTTCCCCACCCAGGGATCAAACCCATGTCTCTTATATCTCCTGCACTGGCAGGTTCTTTACCACTAGCCCAACACAGTAACAGGGACTACGTTTACCCTTTAACTGAGAAAAATAATAAAACACAGACAAAATCTATGAAAACACAGTTTCAGATATTGAACAGCAAATTGAACAGGACTTTAATCCCTGCCACAGGGGAAACCAAGTAGGTGAACACTGTGATAACATACTGCCTGCAGCCCTCCAGGCCTCCCTGTCTATCACCAGCTCCCAGAGTTTACTCAAACTTATGTCCATTGAGCAGGTGAACCATCCAACCATCTCATCCTCTGTCGTCTACTTCTCCTCCCACCTTCAATCTTTCCAGCATCAGGGTCTTTTCAAATGAGTCAGTTCTTTGAATCAGGTGCCCGAAGTATTGGAGTTTCAGCTTCAGCATCAGTCCTTCCAATGAATATTCAGGACTGATTTCCTTTAAGATGGACTGGTTGGAACTCCTTACAGTCCAAGTGATTCTCAAGAGTCTTCTCCAACACCACAGTTCAAAAGCATCAATTCTTCGGCACTCAGGTTTCTTAATACTCCAAATGTCACATCCATACATGACCACAGGAAAAACCATAGTCTTGACTTTTGTTGGCAAAGTAATATCTCTGCTTTTGAATATGCTGTCTAGGTTGGTCATAACTTTTCTTCCAAGGAACAAGCATCTTTTAATTTCATGGCTGCAATCACCATCTGCAGTGATTTTGGAGCCCAAAAAAATAAAGTCAGCCACTGTTTCCACTATTTCACCATCTATTTGCCGTGAAGTGATGGGACCACATGCCATTATCTTAGTTTTTTGAATGTTGAGCTTTAAACCAACTTTTTCACTCTCCTCTTTCACTTTCATCAAGAGGCTCTTTAGTTCTTCACTTTCTGCCATAAGGCTGGTTTCATCTGCATATCTGAAGTTTTGATATTTCTCCCAGCAAACTTGATTCCAGCTTGTGATTCTTCCAGCCCAGCGTTTCTCATGATGTACTCTGCATATAAGTTAAATAAGCAGGGTGACAATATACAGCCTTGACATACTCCTTTCCCAATTTGGAACCAGTCTGTTGTTCCATGACCAGTTCTAACTGTTGCTTCCTGACCTGCATACAGATTTCTCAAGAGACAGGTCAGGTGGTCTGGTATTCCCATCTCCTTCAGAATTTTCCACAGTTTGTTGTGATCTACACAGCCAACGGCTTTGGCATAGTCAATAATGCAGAAATAGATGCTTTTCTGAAACTCTCTTGCTTTTTCCATGATTCAACAGATATTGACAATTTGATCTCTGGTTCCTCTGCCTTTTCTAAATCCAGCTTGAAAATTTGGAAGTTCACAGTTCACGTATTGCTGAAGCCTGGCTTGGAGAATTTTGAGCACTGCTTTACTAGCATGTGAGATGAGTGCAATTGTGTGGTAGTTTGAGCATTCTTTGCATTGCCTTTCTTTGGGATTGGAATGAATACTGACCTTTTCCAGTCCTGTGGCCACCACTGAGTTTTCCAAATTTGCTGGCATATTGAGTGCAGCACTTTCACAGCATCATCTTTCAGGATTTGAAATAGCTCAACTGGAATTCCGTCACCTCCATTAGCTTTGTTTATAGTGATGCTTCCTAAGGCCCACTTGACTTCACATTCCAGGATGTCTGGCTCTAGGTGAGTGATCACACCATCGTGATTATCTGGGTCATGAAGATCTTTTTCGTGTAGTTCTTCTGTGTACTCTTGCCACCTCTTCTTAATATCTTCTGCTCTGTCCTTTATTGTGCCCATCTTTGCATGAAAAGTTCCCCTGGTAGCTCTAGTTTTCTTGAAGAGATCTCTAGTCTTTCCCATTTTATTGTTTTCCTGTTTCTTTGTACTGATCACTGAGGAAGACTTTCAAACCACTTCAGTATTCTTGTCTTGAGAACCCCATGAACAGTATCAAAAGGCAAAAAGATAGGATACTGAAAGATGAACTCCCCTGGTTGGTAGGTACCCAATATGCTACTGGAGATCAGTGGAGAAATAACTCCAGAAAGAATGAAGAGATGGAGCCAAAGGTAAAACAACACCCAATTGTAGATATGACTGATGATAGAAGCAAGGTCTGATGCTGTAAAGAGCAATAATGCATAGGAACCTGGAATGTTAGGTCCATGAATCAAGGCAAATTGGAAGTGGTCAAACAGAAGGCAAGAGTGAATGTCAACATTTTAGGAATTAGAGAACTAAAATGGACTGGAATGGGTGAATTTAACTCAGATGACCATTATATCTACTACTGTGGGCAGGAATCCCTTAGAAGAAATGGAGTAGCCATTATCAAAAAAAGAGTCCGAAATGCAGTACTTGGATGCAATCTCAAAAATGAGAGAATGATCTCTGTTCGTTTCCAAAGCAAAGCATTCAATATCACAGTAATCCAAGTCTATGTTCTGACCAGTAATGCTGAAGAAGCTGAAATTGAACGGTTCTATGAAGACCTACAAGACCTTTGAGAACTAACACCCAAAAAAGATGTCCTCTTCATTATAGGGGACTGGAATGCAAAAGTAGGAAGTCAAGAAACACTTGGGATAACAGGCAAATTTGGCCTTGGAATACGGAATGAGGCAGGGCAAAGACTAATAGAGTTTTGCCAAGAAAATGCACTGGTCATAATAAACACCCTCTTCCAACAACACAAGAGAAGACTCTACACATGGACATCACCAGATGGTCAACACCGAAATCAAACTGATTATATTCTTTGCAGCCGAAATTGGAGAAGCTCTATACAGTCAGCAAAAACAAGACCAGGAGCTGACTGTGGCTCAGACCATGAACTCCTTATTACCAAATTCAGACTTAAATTGAAGAAAGTAGGGAAAACCACTAGACCATTCAGGTATGACCTAAATCAAATCCCTTACAATTATACAGTGAAAGTGACAAATAGATTCAAGAAATTAGATCTGATAGACAGAGTGCCTGATGAACTATGGATGGAGGTTCGTGACATTGTACAGGAGACAGGGATCAAGACCATCCCCAAGAAAAATAAATGTAAACAAGCAAAATGTCTGTCTGAGGAGGCCTTACAAATAGCTGTGAAAAGAAGAGAAGTGAAAAGCAAAGGAGAAAAGGAAAGATATACCCATTTGAATGCAGGGAGGTCATAGTGGAAAGAATTTGCAACACAAGGAATGGAGAATACATAGATACACAAGAGTCCTCTAGAGATTTGCAAAGCGTGCCCCTCAAAACTTCAACTGACTTGTAATGCTCACATATATTTGAAGAAAATGGTCAAGACCAGGAGAAAAAAGCACCCAACAGTATCAGGAGGAAACCATCTTTAGAGGTCACACATGGCTGGGCATAGTTCCTAGGCCCACCAGCTCAAAAGAAAGAGAAAAAAAAAAAAAATACCCTATGACTCATCAAGCTGAGCCCTTAGAAGAGTAGTGCCTCAGTAAAGGGAAAAACTGCTAATTAAGGGAAAGGGAGAGAAAACGTGTCTCTGGGGCTGTGCAGGTTCTCTCAAGGAGAGAGACCATCCAAGTGTTCAATGACACTGTTGCAAAAAGATCCAGAAAGTTTCAGTTTAAGAGAATTCCATGGTTCTGGCTCTTAGGACATAACCATTGACTTGAATGAGAATAACCTTGGTAGACATTGGATAGGCAGAGGGTAGGATGGTCTGTGGGGAGGAAATATGGAGCATTCATAGGACAATAAAAGTATGATAATAAACTGGTTTACAATCCCAGATCAAACTAACAAGGGCCAAGGAGAATATACTCTGGGGAACGACAAGGAAAGCAAAAATATGATAAATGTAATATAACCCATAGGGGAGAATCACAAAGTTACACTATTTTGTTCCTTATTTCAAACTTGCAAACTAATTCCAGGTATAATTAAAAATTGAACTGATATTTTGCAAAGCAACAGAGGTTAAAAGCAAACAATATATAGAAATCAAAGGAAACTTGAAGAAAGCATTTAAAGTCTAAAATTAGGTGACAGCCAAACTGCAGCTGTGACAGTAAATGCAATTCAGTGAGCATATCTAACTTATCAAAAAGAAGACATTCTTTTTTTCCCCAAAGAAGGAAAGCTGCCGAGGGTTGCAAATTTTATATTAAAAAAATGATCGCCTGAAAAGAGTGGAGTTGTCTCTTTTGCGGAACTGTTTATACCCTAAAGATAATTCTGTTTTGTTCCTTTTTGCCTGAAGGCAGAGCAACAGATTAAATGACTTTCAAAAGTTCTTTCCATCTGTGGTTGCAACAAAACATAACGTAA
Organism: Bos grunniens; assembly: GCF_055505025.1. Lineage (NCBI taxonomy): Eukaryota > Metazoa > Chordata > Mammalia > Artiodactyla > Bovidae > Bos > Bos grunniens. The sequence goes on along the minus strand of NC_141193.1, from coordinate 43,724,522 downwards.
GCAATCAAATACATCAACTCTTCTGGGATAGACTATTATATTTCTAACAAATAAATCTGAGAAGGAATATCCATTGAAAGATTGATTGTATTGGAGAAAATATCCATCACATGTAAAGACAGGAAGACATCCATCTGAGATAAACACCAAATGAATTATGATAGCAAAAAAATGGAAAAGTCAGCTACAGTAATAAATAATATTGTAGCATTGCATGCCACTGTTTGCACATTTTAGAGCAAGTTCATTGAGAACAATAAATTACTCTATAACATATTATCAACTGCCAATTCTTTATTAGAAAAGAAATAAAGTTGCTGTGGTGTGGTTACATACTCATTAATGGATAAATAAGAATATCTAGATATCATGGAGGCAAGAGAAAGAAGAGAAATTGAAAACCTATCTCATCTCAGAATATGCAGCAATGTAAAAGTCAAAATACCTGGGAAGAAGAAATAAAATCATTAAAATACATTTCTTTGGGGAGAGTATCAGAGAAAGAAACAACTAGAATCCTGAACTAACAAGTTGTTGTTATTGTTTAGTTGTTCGGTCAGTCAGTTCAGTCGCTCAGTCGTGTCAGACTCTTTGTGACCCCATGGACTGCAGCACACCAGGCCTCCCTATCCATCACCAACTTCTGGAGCTTGCTGACACTCATGTCCATCAAGTTGGTGATGCCATCCAACCATCTCATCCTCTGTCATCCCCTCTCCTCCCGCCTTCAATCTTTCCCAGCATCAGGGTCTTTTCCAATGAGTCAGTTCTTTGAATCAGGTGGCCAAAGTATTGTAGTTTCAGCTTCAGAATCAGTCCTTCCAATGAGCACTCAGGACTGATTTCCTTTAGCATGGACTGGTTTGATCTCCTTGCAGTCCAAGGGACTCTCAAGAGTCTTCTCCAACACCACAGTTAAAATGCATCAATTCTTTGGCGCTCAGCTTTCTTTATGGTCCAATTCTCACATCAATACAGGACTACTGGAAAAACCATAGCTTTGACTGTATGGACCTTTGTTGGCAAAGTAACGTCTCTGCTTTTTAATATGCTGTCTAGGTTGCTCAGCTGTGTCCAACTCTTTGCAACCCCATGGACTGTAGCCTCCCAGGCTCCACTGTCCATGGAATTTTCCAGGCAAGACTACTGTAGTGGGTTGCCATTTCCTTCTCCAGGGGATCTTCCTGATCCAGGGATCAAACCCAAGTGTCCTACATTGCAGGTGTATTCTTTACCACTGAGCCACCTGGGGAGCCTGAGCTAGTACGTACCAAGATCATAATCAATCCCATTTGTCCTAAAGGAGGTGTGAATACAGGATGAGCATAGATGTTATATGTCTTTAGGATGAGATTTTGGTCCTAAATCGCTGTGGAAACACTGGCATCTATGAATCACAGACTTATTCCAGACAATAAGGAATTATGTATATACCATCTTGAATGGCCTAATGGTGTTTTTCCCCAGGAAATATACTTGCAAATAATTGTATAACATTTTAATGGGAAACATTTTGGCCTGGATTAAATGTACAAGGCAGGCCTTGTTATAACTCCCACTTCACTTATGCAAAAATTGAGTTTCCCAGAAACTAGAGAGTTGCTTTTATATCTCAGGGATAAATGGCAGTGCTGGAGTTTCAGCCCCCATCACCAAGCAACCCACATTAATAAAAGATTTTATTCCATCCCTGGCAGAGCCTGGTGGGCTGCTGTCTATGGGGTCGCACAAAGTCCGACACGACTGAAGCGACTTAGCACCAGCAGCAGCAGCATGCATCAAGATTTGTGTGCAGTCACTATTGATCCAGAGCAGATGAGGCAGGTCAAGTGCAGTAGATGCCAGAGGAACAAGTGAGAAGAAGCTGTGTGCAGAGCAGTGTGAGCAGAGTCATATGTCCAGGAATCTGTTCTCAAGTCAAAAGGGGAGCAGAGGTTTATGTGCAGGGCAGTCAGAAAGCCAGAGGTCTAATCTGAAGGTGGACAGGTGGCTGAAGATATGTCTTGAGTGGAGACAGAAAGAGTCCTAGAGTCCGGGTGAGCTAATCCAAGGATAGCAAGTTTTCCTTTATTAAGTTAAAGGACTGTTGCTACCCATCAGATGAGGAAACTGAGGTACAGTGGTGTTTAGTGCTTTAACTCTCTGGTCCAACTCTCAGGAAATAGGACCCAGTCCTTCTGAATCATCACCCCAACAGGCTAAAATGGAACAAAACAAACAGGCAAAGCATATAGATGACTTTGTTTGGTTTTTCCTTTCTTGGCCACGTGGTGCAGCATGCATGCAGGATTAGTTTCCCAACTAGGGAAATCCATGCCCCCTGCATTGGGAGCACAGAGTCTTAACCACTGGGCAAACAGGGAAGCCCTACATGACTTCAAAATCAGATTATTTAGCCTTGTGAATGGTGACCAAGGGAAAAGGGAGGCAGAAAGAAGGTGAGAGTTTTATTCCACAAACTGGCAAAGTCTAAAAAAATACGGAACTTTGGTGATTTTGTTGAATTTGTGCTCGGTTATTTCTAATGAGCTTGAGCACAATCAACCAGAGGTTTCCTCTTTGTTTTCCTGTGTGTGTAAAAGCAAAAAAAAAGGAAAAACTAAGGAAGGAAGAATTGACACGAAGGGTGAGATTGGTGCAAAGACAACAGCCCTTGCTCAGCCAAATGACAGACCAGGATGTGAGCTGATTACCTTTCCCCGTGGTTTTTAGAGGAGAGAGGAAGAAAAAAAAAAGTATAGCAGAAAATGCTATTGTCCAAGTGGGAATAATTATAACAGAGAGGAAGGGAGCCAGACGGAGGAAACAAAATTACGCCAAGTAGAATGCGGGCTGCCCACCAAGGGAAATGGCAGAGCAAGCACATAGAAGACAATTAGGTTGGGAAGCTATCTTCCAAGGGAAATTAGAGGAACCCCATTGCTTGTGTAATTAAACACAGATATGGTACTATAGGGAACATACCTAAGGAGATGGAGGAAGAATAGAAAAGCCCATCTGAGGATCCTGGGCGTTCTCATAGAAAATTATGAACGAGGGGAAAGCCCTGCCTCACCGCAGGTTTATTATGGAGAAAAAATAAACCAGCTCACGGCTGATGTTCCTCTGCATCTAAACTGTGGTTCAAAGTCTTCTCACCCCCTCCCTCTAATGGTACCTATGTGTTTTAAGCATCAATCTTGCAGCATTTCATTGCGAATATTTGAATTTAACAAATATCTCCCACTGTGTCAACATCTCATGTATGTTCACACTCTTCTAAGTGATAATCATTCACACAGTCATAACAAATCACTAGACGTAGTCTAAAGAACTTTACCATGATTTGCTTTATAAACTGCAGTGGTTAGGACTTCCCTGATGGTCCAGTGGGTTGAGAGTCTAACTGCCAAGGCAAGGACACGGGTTTGACCCCTGTTCTGAGACAATCCCACACACAGTAGAGCAACTAAGCCCGTGCACTGCAACTGCTGAAGCCTGAGTGCCTACAGTCTGTGCTACACAAGAGAAGCCACTGCAGTGAGAAGCCATGCACCACAAGAGACTACCCCCCACCCTCGTGGAAAATCAGAAAGCCTGCACAAATCAACAAAGACCAACCAGAGCCAGAAATAGATAAAATCTTTTTAATTAAAAAAATAGATAAGTTGCAGTGGTCAAAGAAACAGGCTATGGAGTCAGAATTGGGTTCTAACCCATTAGAAGTGATCTTGACCAGGTCAATTAACCTTTCTCAGTTTTATCATCTGTAAAATGGGTATGAAAATATCTTTCCCTTAAGATTACGTGATGGTTTAGTCACTAAGTTGTGTCCAACTCTTGCAACCCCATAGACTGTAGCCCACCAGGCTCCTCTGTCCTTGGGATTCTCCAGGCAAGAATACTGGAGTGGGTTGCCATTTCCTTCTCCAGGGGATCTTCCTGACCCAAAAATTGAACCCGAGTCTCCTGCAGTGCAGACAGATTCTTACTGACTGAGCTACGTGGGAAGCAGCCTTAAGATTATTGTGGAGAATAAATCAGATGATCAGGTTTTGTTAAATTAACACAGTGTCTGGACAAGACATGCCACAGAGCCTCTTAGTAAGTGTTATTGATAATGATGGTCATAAAAATAAAAGGTATAGCTCTCAAGGAATTACAGAGAGACCTGATAGAAAATACAAAGCATGCATTTTACCTCTTAGTTCTAGGTATTAGAAGGTGCTCAGTGACTGTTGACTGATGTCATTTCAGCATACGATAATAAAGGGTTATTATGAAAGAGTGATGACATGCAGGCATTTGTTATATCCAGGATCATTTTAAGAAAGATATAGAGAGAAGAGGCTAGGAAGCACCCATTTCTTATATTTGTGTAAGAGAGAGAGCTTTCTTTAAAAGTCTGTAACGTAAGTAAATATAAATTTTTCCTAGGACTTACCTGGCAGTCCAGTGGTTAAGACTCTGTGCTTGCAATTCAATGAGTGTGGGTTCGATCCCTGGTCGGGGAACTAAGATCCTACATGTCGTGTGGTGCAGCAAGAAAAAAAAAAAGATCATTCACACTTTATTGCTGAGGTAATCTTGACTCTGTGATAGAAGCATAAGAGGTTTGGAATCAGAAGCATTAGAGTCTGGATTCCAGAACCACCACTTTCTCAGTTGTAGTAAGAACTTCTCTGAGACTGCTTCATCCTCATCACAAAGGGAAATGATTGTCTTCTCTCTGACTACTTCACAGGGCTGTTACAAGAATTAATTAATACACTATGTGGAGGAGGAGCTTTGTAACATAATGTCTAAATACTACCTTACCACATTAATATCTCACAGGAAAGTAAAGTGAATCTTCAGCAAGAAAACAGGAAGTAATACCAGTGCAGTGGGCCCTGCATGAGAACAGTGGGTTTGGTATTCAGCCATTTCTGATGGTGACCCAAGATTTCCTTCCTTTCATGCAGCCAGCCACACCATATTTAATCTGTTCTTTAGAAAAAAGAATTGTACTTCCAGGGAAAACTATACTCCGTCTAGAGGATACCCCTCCAGATGATCTGATTCTGCACTTTCCTTGTCTTTGAGCTATGTTATAGCCGTGTAAATTATAGGTAACCAATCACAATGTAAAATAATTCTTATCTATGGACATGCATATTCTGTTTTGCCCAGTAGAGATTCAATTGTCTTCTCTCCCACTCTGATAAAAAATTAGTTCACCACCTTTCATATAATCATGCCAATTATTCCTAATCTATAGATATGTCTTTTCTTCAAATTTTCTTTTGAATCGGTTATCATGCCGGATTCTCTCAGGAGGGGTTAAGCAAAATCTTTAATGTGTGTTCATTTTTGTCTGTATGAGAATAATAAATCTAGTCTTTTTTAGAAATTACATTTAAATGGCTTGTTCATTTATCATTTATCCCACAAACATTTGCTGGGTAGTTATTCTGTGGTCAGCTCTGGCCAGAAACTTAAGCCTAAAGAAGTTAAAGAGGTCATCAGAGTACCACTTAGCATGCTGCAGCAGTATTGTAAATTCAGGTACCTGCCTCCTCCCCTGGCTTCACCCAGCACGCAACAAAAATTTGATCATTGTGTGTTGAATGAATTTTAAGTATCTTTCCCCAAAGACACACAGTCTAGTAATTTCTGTTCTTGTAAAGGCCTTCCAACTAAAGCCTAGACAGTGATACGCATGTTGAAGACCTTTGATAAGTGTTTGTTGAATGAATGAATGTAGAGTCTGCTTTTAAAAAGAGACTCACAGTCTGCTGACTTTTCTGGTCATATCAAGGTCCACCATCCCAGTTTGCCCAGAGCCCCACACTTGTTAGGTACGCAATCCATATCTACTGACTGATTTCTAAGGCATGGCAGATGCAAAAACCCAATCTAAGCATTAGATTCTCCTCAATTAAATCCCCTCCTTATAAGTAAAGCAGTTATTAGTCTTTATTATTATTTCTTGACTGCTTTGATTTCCAAAACAAAAATTTGATGTCTTAGTTAACCTTTTCTTAGTCTGAGAGATTAAATTTTTATTATTATTTTCAGGAGTTGATGTCATCCATGTTCCTTTGCTAATGTTTATTCCATCCTCTTCAACCACAAACTTGGTGTTCATTTTAATCAGTCAAGATGTAACATGGTCTCTGTCACATCACTGACAAGAACACCAACATGACCATTAAGTTGCTTTCTTAAAATGGGAAGTAAGAGTTGTGCTACAAATTCCTAAGCTCTTCACAGAGTGAGGATAAACCTATGTCTGGCAAAGATAATTTAGTAGATAGAATTAGGTATAAATCTTATCTGAAAAAATAGAAAGAAACTGTGTTTAGAATGAAGTACAAATCATTGTCTCCAAAAGCGAGTGGGAATAAACCTTGAAGAGACTTATTGATAAGCCTCCATCTGCCCTGAAACCTTCTCAACACCAGTGGGGAAGAATGTTCTTCACTGACCGTGCTATAAATATAGCTGGCAGGAGAGGGAGTTTTATGGCCTCTGAATGAGTTTGGATCACTGCAAGGGTTGCTCCTGAAACCAAAGGGAATTAAATTGGCTGCTCCAAGAGTTCTCAGAAGGTTGAAATATGCTATTGTGCCCATAGCACGTGTGACAGTTGTAGTCAGTCTGGTATTTTCAGCAGTAAAAAGTGGGGGAAAAAAAAAAAGTCAAATTGACTATTTAAATTAACTAATTTGTTGACGTCCCCAACAACTGCCACAGTTGGGTCTAGGCCAGTTGGGCAGAAATTTCACAGTGGGAGGAACCCCCAGAAGCTCTGTGAGATTTAGGGATTTTCAGGTATTATTGGATCCAACACAGAAGCACTGGAGCTGAAAAGTCACCAGAATACGGACTGCATTCCCAGAAGTGATCTTACCTTCTCACCCCTCGATGGAAGGCCCACCACTGTGGCTCTGACTTTAATGCCCTGGGAGGGAGCAGCAGCTGGTGGGGATCCTGTTTTGCCCAGTCACTCACTCCAGGGGACCAGTTCAGTTCAGTTCAGTTGCTCAGTCTTTGCGAGCCCATGGACTGCAGTATGCCAGGCTTCACTGTCCATCACCATCTCCCAGAGCTTGCTCAAACTCATGTCCATCAAGTCGGTGATGCCATCCAACTGAGAGTCATTTCCTAGGCAAGTTGATAAGAAGTCTAGGGGTCCCCAAGGAGAGAGGGGTCTGGAATTCTCAAGGAGGAAGAAAGGACAAACTTTTTTTTTTCCCTCTACATTCTTTAGGATTATGTATCCTGCCTAAGGACAGTCTCTGTATTAAACCTTCTGGCTAATCCTGTTATCTTAAAATGTACATTATGGGAGTAGGTCTGGTGAGGTCTTTACAACCTCCATTCTTTGGATTCATTGGAGAGTATATAACTCCATTGCTAACACTAGCAAGCAGGTACTCTTTCTGCCCGCTTCTGATGCCTATGTCAGAAGCTTTCTCTATCTCCATTATATTTTAATGAAACTTTATTACACAAAAGCTCTGAGCAATCAAGCCTTGTCTCTGGCCCTGGATTGAATTCTTCTCCAAAGAGGCCAAGAATCCTGGCATCTTTGCGTGGTTCAGCAACAAACTTTCACAACCTTCTAATTTTCTGTTGTCTCCTTCTCCTCCTGCCTTCAATCTTTCCCAGCATCAGCATTCTCTTTTCCAGTGAGTCAGCTCTTTGCATCAGGTGGCCAAAGTATTGAAGCTTCAGCTTCAGCATCAGTCCTTCCAGTGAGCATTCAGGACTGAATTCTTTTAGGATTGACTGGCTTGATCTCCTTCCCATCCAAAAGAATCTCAGGAGTCTTCTCCAACACCACAGTTCACAAGCATCAGTTCTTCAGCACTCAGCTGTCTTTATAGTCCAACTCTCACATCCATGCGTGACTACTGGAAAAAAGAAAGAGAAAAGGCACTTTCAGACATCTTTAATTTTTCTTGTTCTGGGTGGAGAACAGCTCATTATGTTATCCTCTTCTTTCCAGATCTTAGTCTCTGAAGAATCAGTTTGTTACAAAATGCCTACTCTTCACTGCTGTTGTTCAGTCTCCCAGTTGTGCCCTATACTTTGTGAGCCCGTGGACTGCAGCATGCCAGGCCTCCCTGTCCCTCACCATCTCCCAGAGTTTGCCCATGTTCATGTTCATTGCACTGGTGATGCCATAGCAACTAAAACAAGATGGTGGACATTCCCACTTCATGGAGTCCCAGCAGTACTTTCTTTTCCCCTGGAATCTGCTTCACAAGATTTGGTGTCTGAATAATCACACTTGTATAATTTGAGTTAGAAAATCAAAAGGATAAAGGCCAAATCTCCAAGTCCTTAATTATCTTTACCTGACCTACCAAAATAACTGGAGGAAAGTGAAAGTGTTAGCCACTCAGTCGTGTCTGACTCTTCGTGACCCCATGGACTGTAACCCACCAGGCTCCTCTGTTTGTGGAATTCTCCAGGCAAGAATACTGCAGTGAAAGTTCATCTTAAATAAAACAGGTGAACTCTTCCATCTCAAATCAGTGATTGTAGCCTCTTCACAGAGCCCAAGAGCTGATCTAAGGAAACTTTTATCCAGACATCTAATTTAAAAAATTGAATTACATCCGCATAACCCCCAGACCCTGTGAGTTAGTTACTACCATCCCTGATAGTCAATCCTGTTCGGAGAAAATAGACAAGATTCCTGTGAGTCACTCAGTCATGGCAACTCTTTGCGAGCCCACAGACTGCAACATGCCAGGCTTCCCTGTCCATCACCAATTCCCAGAGTTTACTCAAACTCATGTCCGTTAAGTCAGTGATGCCATCCAACCATCTCATCCTCTGTTGTCTCCTTCTCCTCCTGCCTTCAATCTTTCCCAGCATTAGGGTCTTTTTCAATGAGTCAGTTCTTTGAATTAGGTGGCCAAAGTATTGGAGTTTCAGCTTTAGCATCAGTCCTTCCAATGAATATTCAGGACAGATTTCTTTTAGGATTGACAGGTTGGATCTCCTTGCAGTCCAAGGGACTCTCAAGAGTCTTCTCCAACACTACACTTCAAAAGCATCAATTCTTCAGCCCTCAGCTTTCTTTATAGTCCAACTCTCATATCCACACATGACTACTGGAAAAACCATAGCTTTGACAGATGGACCTTTGTTGGCAAAGTAATGTCTCTGCTTTTTAATATACTGTCTAGGTTGGTCATAGCTTTTCCTTTCAAGGAGCAAGCATCTTTTAATTTCATGGCTACAGTCACTATTTTGGAGCCTAAGAAAATAAAGTCTGTCACCGTTTCCATTTTTTTCCCCATCTATTTTCCATGAAGAGCTGGGACAATATGCCAAGATCTTCATTTTTTGATACTGAGTTTTAAGCCAATGTTTTCACTCTCCTCTTTCACTTTCATCAAGACACTCTTTAGTTCTTCTTCCCTTTCTGCCATAAGGGAGGTGTCATCTCCATATCTGAGGTTATTTCTCACGGCAACCTTGTGCTTCATCTATTCTCACCTATCTCACATTTTGTGTGAGAATAGATTCCTCACATGAACCTACTACATTTACCAAGAAAATGCATATACCTCACCCACTACAGGTGAAGTCCAAAGCCCTCCAAGAAAGCTTTACTAAGTACTGGGTGGCTAGTAATTTGATCCTGGAAGCCATGATTTTCTAAACTCCTCTATAAATTGTCCCTAAGCCTGTCTTCTTCCCTGCTTTCTGTTAATACTAACTCTTCTGTTTACTTCCCCTCTCCTAATTTTAAACATCCTATGACCCTTCTTTTAAGCGTTTTTAGTCACTTTAGTCATGTCCGACTCTTCGCAACCCTGTGGACTGTAGCCTGCCAGGCTCCTCTATCCACAAGAATCTCCAGGCAAAACCACTGTAGTGAGTTTCCACACCCTCCTCCAGGGGATCTCCCCAACCCAGGGATTGAACCTGAGTCTCCTATATTGCAGACAAATTCTTTACCACTGAGCCACTGGGGAAGCCCAAGGGTTGCCCTAATAAAGTCTAAAGTTAATCAGTATTCCTTCCCTCCTTTCAAATGATATAGGAACCTTAAGACTCTGATCTGAACTATACTCTCAATCCCAGTTTTCTGTTTAGTCTAGTTCCTTTTGTTCTGAACCTTTCTATGACCTGTGTAGTCATGACTCAAAATTCTCTTTTTACAGCATGAATTTTCATAAATTGTGTGTTTACAGAGACTGAGTGGCCCACCATCTTCCAAATTAATGTTTAAGAGGAAGTTTCTAGACATAGTAGAGGCAGCTCACATAATAAGATATAAATTTGTCTCTCCTGCTGAAGCATCATCTTGAATGATGACTTCCTCTGCTGAAATCTAATAGTTTCCACAACTTTCTTCTGACTTTGGAGTGATATTTTCAGACCAGCCCTGAGTCAGGCTCCACTCCTCAGAGCTATTGTCCAGCATGCGTGGTAAGAGGGTACACTTCTGGCTCAGTCCTAGAGAAACAATCTATTTCAAGATGCAATTGAGTACTTACATTATGGTTCAAAGAACCTGGGTGGACTCACCTGGTCACTCACAGGTCACTTTGAGTTCTCCTATTCCTTTGCCATGACCAATTTGTGGGAAGCCCTACCTGCATTCTTCAAAACGTGTTCAGCCTTTCTTCCTCAAGCTCTCATTGCTTAAGCTTTTAATTCAGTGTCTCCCATCTTTGTTCTATATGAATCTAGTAACTTTATGGAAGGAAAGGTTGTTATAAGAGGAATTGCATCATAATTGGCAGCCTTCTATAACCTCAAGAGCTCTCTCTTCTGTTCTCCTAAACTCATGCTCTGATACCCACTTCTGGTCAAGGCAGATTCTGGAATGTGAATTTCAGTCCTGTCTTCCTCTGATTTCTTTGGAATTCCATGGCATAAATTTTCCTCTACTTAGTCCCACAGTCTGGGTTAATGTCATTAAGAACTGGGTGCTTGGGCTTTATTCTTAAGGCTTTCTGACTCAGTCTTCCCAAAAGTTCACAAAAGTTTCAGGGAATACAGTAAGTCCTCTACATATGAACCTTCAAGTTGTGAACTGTCAAAGATGTGAACGTGTGTTCCATCAATGTCAGGAGTGAGTGAAATGGCAGCTCGCCCTCCATCTCTGTTGCTGATGACCCTTCAGCTCTACCAACTCCCGCCACCTCTCCCTCCTCCAGTAACTCTTCTTGCCTGTTCACCCGATGCCAGCCCATGTGCCAACTGTTATACTATACACTGTACTTTTCAAGGTCTTGTACTATAAGATTTTAAATGTTTTATTTTGGTGTTTTTTAATGTATTATTTGTGTGAAACATATTACAAACCCATTACAGTAAAGTACTAGGCAGCTGACTGTGTTAGTTGAGTAGCTAGGCTAACTTTGTTGGACTTACTAACAACTTGAACTTACGGATATGCTCTTGAAAGAGAATTTGTTTCTATGTGAGGGACATACTGTAACAGAAAGCCCAAATACATTGGCTTCTAGGCTCCCCCAAATCAACCAAATATCTCTAATTGTCAGAGACTTTCCCATAATGGAAGCAGAAATAAGAGATCAAGACCTCTAACAAGGAAATATCAGTGGAACCAATTAAAAATATGCTGAATGTCACTACTTCTTTATGAACACCGTGAAACCTAATAAACTGGAGGTTAATGATTTCCTTTCATAACAAGCAAAGGAAGATGACTTCTTCTCTCATGGGCCTTTAGTGAGATCACTGGTGAGAAAAATATTTAGAAGGATAAATGAGATTTTACCAGTGAGTGAGCACTTAACCACCAATGTGATAATAAAAAGCAAAAATTTCTCCACAGTATATTTAACGCATTAGGAAACCACACTGATTTTACTTTATAGCTTCCCCTTACTTCTACCTCCTTCATGATAAATAACCATTTATTAGTTTCTCCTTTCTTCTTTGTGGATTTTGTTTCACCTGATAAGCAGCAACTAATTACTAGAGCTGAAAGACAAAGAAAAAGACAAAAAGTCAAGAAAATCCCTTCATCTCTTGGTGGCTCTTTAACAGAGATGTGAAATAACACCTTTGCTGTGCTGAGGGATAGTCATTATCCACTACAGATATCTGCTCGATTGGGCTCAGCAGGTCCTAGGAACTTGGAGGGTTTTGCCAAACAAAATCTGGAAAGATAACACAATAGAAGATAAAAGTGAATTTTGCCTTCATTGCATTCACACAGAGAGATGTTTCCCCTCTTTCTAAGCCATAGGAACTTAGGAAACTTAAGAAACATAAGAAAAGATGAAATGGTAACCCAGTTTAAGTAGCGGTGGGAAGACAGTGGGTGAAAACCATGGGGTTCAGAATCCTTACCTAGAGAGATGGATTTTTCATTATGATTATGATTGTGACTATGATTGTTATTTGAATTCACACTGAGAGGAAAGAAACTTATTTGGGTAGCTAGGATTCAACTGCAAGCTTTGTTGTCAACTAATGGATTTAGACTTTTATCTGACAGACCAAAATGAGGAATCACTGCTAGCCAGGAATGAAATCATTCCAAGCTCCCTAAGTCAAAATATAGTTTAAGATTTCACTCCAAGTTGGATTTGTACATTGTAAACCAGACCCAAGTTTCAGGAGAAAAGGAAGTAGTTCTTATACAAGGAGGCAGTCAGTAAATGTAAAAATCAATATCTGAGTGGACAGTAGACCATATAATAAATTGTCCCCATCCTCAACCTGATCAAAGCTGATCGAACCATACATGAGGAATTGACTCAAAGCAGTATGTTCATTGGCTTGTGAGTGACCAGATCAATCCTTTTTTTTTGTTGTTGTTTGAATTAAGAGAAAGATGGAGCTTATGAAAAGGTGAGGGGCATTATTATGTTCATCAAAAAGTACCTTATTTTCATTTGTATAGATAAAGCTGTCGCCTAGAAAATATTTAGAAACTATTATGCCAATAGGAAATGAAAAACCATCGTTACAGTCCTATTTCTTTTTTGATGACTACATGAAACTGGATTAGTCATCTGGAACTAATTTACTATGCTTGAAAAATGTAATGTTTCTAGAAAATCTCAGGTGTGAAAATGGTATTTTGCCATTTGTATCAATTTCCATGACAAGTTAAAATGGAGGAAAAATTTCTGTACTCATCAGAGTTCATGTGTCCAGATTTGCTCAGGACATGCCTGGTTTATGCCTTGTTTCCGAACTTTGTTATTCACTATACCAGCTTTCAGTCTTCCCTGGTGGCTCGGATGGTAAAGAATCTGCCTGCAATGCGGAAGACTTGGGTTTGATGCCTGGGTCTGGAAGATCCCCTGGAGAAGGTAATGGCTACCCACCCCAGTATTCTTGCCTGAAGAATCCCATGGACAGAGGAGCCTGGCAGATTACAGTTTCTGAGGTCACAAAGAGTTGAACACAACTGACCAACTGGCACTTTCTCATTAGCTTTCATTCTCAAAAATGTCCCAATATGGATGATAAGTTATGTGGTCACATTAATTATAGTAGCAAAGTAAAGACTCACAGATTTAAAGTGAAGTGGGTAAGTGCTGGAATCTGGCTAACTAACAAAATGTATTTCCTGAAGGCATGGATAAAATGGTAGGGTAGGAATACCCTGAGTTCACCTCCTCCCATAAACACACCGAAGTTATGACTATTTATAGAGAAATTATTGATGAGCAAGACCAGAATCTAGCAAAAAATGTCTTTCACAACCAAAGATATAAAGAAGGAACAAAAACAAGTCAGGTAGGAGGGAAAGAGACATGGTATAGTTGATACCCATACCTCCAGGTGGGTGACCCACAAAGCGAGAATTAATTATAATTGCAAAAGTCCTCCCCAAGGAACCGGAGATGTGAGCTCCACACCTGACACCCCAACACTGGGGTCCTGCTTGGGGAAGATGATCCCCAAGAATGTTTGTCTTTTCCTGCAGAGTCAGAGGTCTGTGGGAAATACAGACTCTACTCTTAAGGGCTCACATGAAACCTCACATGCTCTGGGACCTAGGGTAGAAGCGGTAATTTAAAAGAAGCCTGGGCCGGACCCAGCCGCTGATCTTGGTGAGCCCTGTCACAGTGGCAGGGGACGACTGGAACTCACCCTAGGATGAAGAGTTTGGTGGCAGTCATTTGGGGGAGCACGTGTCTACTACAAGGACGGTGGGGCTGGCAAGCAACATTTCACAATCCTCCCTCTAGCTTGGTAACACCAGGACCCAGACCTGACTACCAGCCTGTCAATACCAGAACTGGCATGTCTCACGCCAAGCAGTAAACCAGGTGGCGACACAGACCCACCCACCAGAAGGCAGGCTGCTGAGCCCATAGCTGCTCCAGCAGAGGGCCCACTAGAGGGTGCAGGACCTACCCCAAACACTGGTATACAGGCCCTAACCTACAATACTCAGGGCCCTGCAGCCAGAAGCCCCAGCACCCGGCTCCACCCACTAGCGAGCAGACACAGCTGAGATTCCTCAGGCCCCAGTTGGAGGACACCAGCCCGGGACCACTGCAGCCCTGCAGCCTGCCATGGCAGGACCCAGCCCACCCACCAGTAGGGCAGCATATGCCCCAGGACCCCTGAGTCCTACCTCCACCCTCTACCAAGGTGAATCCAGCCCTGGGAACCCCCAGGCTGATCCCTTCCCAAAAGCAGGCCAATACCAGCTCTGAGACACCTTGGACCTTTAGCCACGGGGAGGAGAGTAGGGGAAGGACAGGAATAGGTGAGGAAGATTAAAAACTACAAATTCTGTTTACAAAATAAATAAGTCACTGGCATGAAATGTACAATCTGGGGAATATAGTCAATAACTATGTAACACCCTTGGAAGCTGACATTGAGTAACTAGATTTACAGTGATCAGTTTAAAATGCATAGAAATATCTAATCACTATGTTCCATGACATGAACTAACAACTTGGTGCAGGTCAGGTATGGTTCAAAAGCAAACAAACTCATGGATAAAGAGATCAGATTTATGATTACCAGAGGCAGGAGGGGTTGATGGGGGAAAGGGAATTTGATGGGGGCAGTTAAAAGGTGCAAACTTCCCATGACTAAATAAATACTAGAAATGTAATGTACAACATGAGAAATCTAATTAACACTTCTGTATATTCTAGGGCTTTTTTCCCTGTACTGGCTACGTAACCCAACCGAATCTTTAGTGTGAAACAAAAAACTCAGTTGAAGTAGGAGCAAAAACAAGAGTAAGAATGAGAAATATAATTAGCACTTCCGTATATTCTGGGGCTTTCCTTGTGGTTCAGCTGGTAAAGAATCCGTGTGCAATGCAGGAGACCTGGGTTCGATCCCTGGGTCAGGAAGATCCCCTGGAGGAGGGTGTGGCAACCCATTTCAGTACTCTTGCCTGGAAAATCCCATGGACAGAGGAGCCTGGGGGGCTACAGTCTGTGGCCTTGTAAAGAGTTGGACATGACTCAAGTGACTTAGCACTCACGTTCAATATAAATTAAGAATAAAACCTGAGGGTTCTCATCACCATGGAAGAAGAGGGAGGCTCCTACACCCATTTAAAAATTGTTATCTTGAGGGTGGGATGAACTGGGAGACTGGGATTGACATGTATACACTATTGATACTGGGTATAAAATAGATAACTCCCTGATAGCTCAGTTGGTAAAGAATCTGCCAGTAATGCAGGAGACGCTGGTTCAATTCCTGGGTCAGGTGATCCCCTGGAGAAGATATAGGCTACCCACTCCAGTATTCTTGGGCTTCCCTTGTGGCTCAGCTGATAAAGAATCTGCCTGCAATGCAGGAGATCTGGGTTTGATCCTTAGGTTGGGAAGATTCCCTGAAGAAGGGAAGGCTACCCACTCCAGTATTCTGGCCTGGAGAATTCCATGGACTACATAATCCATGGGGTCACAAAGACTCGGACATGACTGAGCGACTTTCAAAAAAAAGAGAGAGAGCATATTGTATAGCACAGGGAACTCTATTCAATGCTCTGTGGTGACCTAAATGGGAAGGAAATCCAAAAGAGGGGATATATGTATGCATGTAACTGGTTCACTTTGCTGTACAGCAGAAACTAACACGACATTGTAAAGCAACTATAATCCAATAAAAGTTAATCAAACAAAAACCCAATGTTTTGTTTGCTATAGACCTACGGGGCTGTGTGTACAAGCACCTGTTAAAAAGGAAACAATATCACCATCACCATCTCAATGGACATGAGTTTGAGCAAGCTCTGGGAGTTGATGATGGACAGGAAGGCCTGTTGTGCTGCAGTAGAGTCGGGACCTGGATATGTTTTGAATTCATGACAGGATTAGCTTTGGGGGCAGGTCAAGAATATTTCTTCACAATGGGAGAAGAAAGGTTTCATCTTTGTAATGGTGAATCACTTAGACTAAAGCAAAATGGCTAAAATATCATCATTTGTTAACTCTGGGCATGACTAAAGGAGTATTAGATTATGCCCTCCAGAAAGAAAGTGGAAAATTGATATCTTCTTATGGATTTCATATATTTAATTCTTATTTTGCAACAGCATTCCTAATTCTGATGAGCAATTTCAGCATTTTGTTTTTTAAATCAGTACATTTAAATTAATTTTGTTGAGACTTAGAGGCTAATCCTAGAGATAACTGAAAAAATAGAGGCTGAAAATCATCAGCTAGAAATTAATATTAAACATTTCACTCTAGCTTTTGGAAGTTTAGTATAATAAAAAAAATTAAATGTGGGGAAAAAAAAGGAAACAATAGTCTCCAAATGGAGTCTCTTGTGTGAGGTACCCCCCTCCCTCCCTGGCAGCAGACCAGACTTAACACCTAACCTAATTACTTCCCAAGGAATGTGACCTTTAGCTACCCAGCCTGGAATTTCCTGGTCAGCCCCAGGAAATCTACTGAAAGACCCCTTCCTTTCCCCTTAGGAGGGTTAACTTGCCTAAGGCAATGCATTCTTTGCTAATAATTTCCTTTTTTCTCCCTCCTTGCCTTTACAAACTTTTCCTTTTCAACAGTTCAGTGGAGCTCTTTCTAGCCAAGATGGGATGCTTCCTAGTCTGTGAATCACTTAAATAGTGTGTTTAGCTCTTTGCGAGACCATGGACTGTAGCACGCCAGGCCTCCCTGTTCATGACCAACTCCCGGAGTTTACCAAAACTCCTATCCATGAGTCGGTGATGCCATCCAAGCATCTCATCCTCTGTCATCCCCTTCTTCTCCTGCCTTCAATCTTTCCCAGCACCATGGTCTTTTCCAATGAGTCAGTTCTTTACATCAGGTGGCCAAAGTATTGGAGCTTCATCTTCAGCATCAGTCCTCAATGAATATTAGATCTTCATATTTATTCAGTAGAATTTTTGTTATTTAACAGATTTGTTAGCAGTGATGGGGTTGAAGAAGACTTCCTGTGACTTCAGGAACAAAGTGACACATTCAGTTCAGTTCAGTCGCTCAGTCGTGTCTGACTCTTTGCGACCCCATGAATCGCAGCATGCCAGGCCTCCCTGTCCATCACCAACTCCCAAAGTTCACTCAGACTCACGTCCATCAAGTCAGTGATGCCATCCAGCCATCTCATCCTCTGTCGTCCCCTTCTCCTCCTGCCCCCAATCCCTCCCAGCATCAGAGTCTTTTCCAATGAGTTAACTCTTCGAATGAGGTGGCCAAACTACTGGAGTTTCAGCTTCAGCATCATTCCTTCCAAAGAAATCCCAGGGCTGATCTCCTTCAGAATGGACTGGTTGGATCTCCTTTGCAGTCCAAGGGACTCTCAAGAGTCTTCTCCAATACCACAGTTCAAAAGTATCAATTCTTCGGCGCTCAGCCTTCTTCACAGTCCACTCTCACATCCATACATGACCACAGGAAAAACCATAGCCTTGACTAGACGGAACTTTGTTGAAAAGTAATGTCTCTGCTTTTGAATATGCTGTATAGGTTGGTCATAACTTTCCTTCCAAGGAGTAAGCATCTTTTAATTTCATGGCTGCAGTCACCATCTGTAGTGATTTTGGAGCCCCCCCAAAAAATAAAGTCTTACACTTTCCACTGTTTCTCCATCTATTTCCCATGAAGTGATGGGAATGGATGCCATGATCTTTTTCTGATTTTTGAGCTTTAAGCCAACTTCTTCACTCTCCACTTTCACTTTCATCAAGAGGCTTTTTAGTTCCTCTTCACTTTCTGCCATAAGGGTGATGTCATCTGCATATCTGAGGTTATTGATATTTCTCCCAGCAATCTTGATTCCAGCTTGTGTTTCTTCCAGTCCAGCATTTCTCATGATGCACTCTGCATATAAGTTAAATAAGCAGGGTGACAATATACAGCCTTGACATACTCCTTTTCCTATTTGGAACCAGTCTGTTGTTCCATGTCCAGTTCTAACTGTTGCTTCCTGACCTGCATACAGATTTCTCAAAAGGCAGGTCAGGTGGTCTGGTATTCCCATCTCTTGAAGAATTTTCCACAGTTTATTGTGATCCACACAGTCAAAGGCTTTGGCATAGTCAAGAAAGCAGAAATAGATGCTTTTCTGGAACTCTCTTGCTTTTTCCATGATCCAGCGGATGTTGGCAATTTGACCTCTGGTTCCTCTGCCTTTTCTAAAACCAGCTTAAACATCAGGAAGTTCATGGTTCACATATTGCTGAAGCCTGGCTTGGAGAATTTTGAGCATTACTTTACTAGTGTGTGAGATGAGTGCAATTGTGCGGTAGTTTGAGCATTCTTTGGCATTGCCTTTCTTTGGGATTGGAATGAAAACTGACCTTTTCCAGTCCTGTGGCCACTGCTGCGTTTTCCAAATTTGCTGGCATATTGAGTGCAGCACTTTCAAAGCATCATCTTTCAGGATTTGAAATAGCTCAACTGGAATTCTATCACCTCCACTAGCTTTGTTCCACTAGCTTTGTGAGAAGCAACCCCACGCCCAAGGAGCAGTGGCTACGCAGGCACAGGAGGGCCTAGAGGTTGAAGGTCCCACGTTGAAGGTCACAAAGGGCGGTGGTGAGGAGATACCCCTTGTCCAAGGTAAGGAACAGAGGATGCGCTTTGCTGGAGCAGCCGTGAAGAGATCCTCAATGCCCAAGGTAAGAGAAACCCAAATAAGATGGTAGGTGTTGCAAGAGAGCATCAGAGGGCAGACACACTGAAACCATACTCACAGGAAACTAGTCAATCTAATCACACTAGGACAATCTAATCACTGAAACTAACTCAATGAAACTAAGCCATGCCTGTGGGACAACCCAAGATGGGTGGGTCATGGTGGAGAGATCTGACAGAATGTGGTCCACTGGAGAAAGGAATGGCAAACCACTTCAGTATTCTTGCCTTGAGAACCCCATGAACAGTATGAAAAGGCAAAATGATAGGATACTGAAAGAGGAACTCCCCAGGTCAGTAGAGGCCCAATATGCTACTGGAGATCAGTGGAGAAATAACTCCAGAAAGAATGAAGGGATGGAGCCAAAGCAAAAACAATACCCAGCTGTGGATGTGACTGGTGATAGAAGCAAGGTCCGATGTTGTAAAGAACAATATTGCATAGGAACCTGGAATGTCAGGTCCATGAATCAAGGCAAATTGGAAGTGGTCAAACAAGAGATGGCCAAGAGTGAATGTCAACATTCTAGGAATCAGTGAACTAAAATGGACTGGAATGGGTGAATTTAACTCAGATGACCATTATATATGCTACGGTGGGCCGGAATCCCTCAGAAGAAATGGAGTAGCCATCATGGTCAACAAAAGAGTCCGAAATGCAGTACTTGGATGCAATCTCAAAAATGACATAATGATCTCTGTTCATTTCCAATGCAAACCATTCAATATCACAGTAATCCAAGTCTATGCCCCAACCAGTAATGCTGAAGAAGGTGAAGTTGAACGGTTCTATGAAGACCTATAAGAGCTTTTAGAACTAACACCCACAAAAGATGTCCTTTTCATTATAGGGTACTGGAATGCAAAAGTAGGAAGTCAAGAAACACCTGGAGTAACAGGTAAATTTGGCCTTGGAATACGGAATGAAGCAGGGCAAAGACTAATAGAGTTTTGCCAAGAAAATGCACTGGTCATAACAAACACCCTCTTCCAACAACACAAGAGAAGACTCTACACATGGACATCACCAGATAGTCAACACTGAAATTAGATTAATTATATTCTTTGTAGCCAAAGATGGAGAAGCTCTATACAGTCAGCAAAAACAAGACCGGGAGCTGACTGTGGCTCAGATCATGAACTCCTTATTGACAAATTCAGACTGAAATTGAAGAAAGTAGGGAAAACCACTAGACCATTCAGGTATGACCTAAATCAAATCCCTTATGATTATACAGTGGAAGTGAGAAATAGATTTAAGGGCCTAGATCTGATAGATAGAGTGCCTGATGAACTATGGAATGAAGTTTGTGACACTGTACAGGAGACAGGGATCAAAACCATCCCCATGGAAAAGAAATGCAAAAAAGTAAAATGGCTGTCTGGGGAGGCCTTACAAATAGCTGTGAAAAGAAGAGAAGCGGAAAGCAAAGGAGAAAAGGAAAGATATAAGCATCTGAATGCAGAGTTCCAAAGAAGAGCAAGAAGAGATAAGAAAGCCTTCCTCAGCAATCAGTGCAAAGAAATAGAGGGAAACAACAGAATGGGAAAGACTAGAGATCTCTTCAAGAAAATTAGAGATACCAAGGGAATATTTCATGCAAAGATGGGCTCAATAAAGGACAGAAATGGTATGGGCCTAACAGAAGCAAGAGATATTAAGAAGAAGTGAAAAATTACACAGAAGAACTGTACAAAAAAGATCTTCACGACCCAGATAATCACGATGGTGTGATCACTGACCTAGAGCCAGACATCCTGGAATGTGAAGTCAAGTGGGCCTTAGAAAGCATCACTATGAACAAAGTGACACATAGGTACCTGCAAACTCCTTTTTGAGTATGAAGGAGTCCTTGGGCCTAGAAAAGAAAACAATGGTCTCAAAGGCCCTTGCTGAGTCATCTAACTTTGAGGAAAACAAAACCAAACTTTAAGTCCCACCCTGATGCTCCAGGGTGGTTGCATCTACCAGGGACTTATCAACCCCTGCCCAGAAACCTCCCACCCACTACCTCTGCCCAGGACTTACCACCCCTTGCCCAGAGGACTTATCACCCCCTCCCCAAAACCTCCCACCCTCTGTTCAACTGCAAATGCCATCTCACCTAAAGAATACCAAAAGCGTCCTGCCTGACTAACTTTCCCTTATCGCTTCCACAAATCTCCCTTTAAATATGAAGCCTTCCTGATCCCTCTCGTGCTCAGCCTGGCTGTTAGGCCGACTGTCGCCCCTCCTTGCCTGAATAAAGGTAACCTACCTCCGTTGAGGCTGTCTCTCCTTTTCTGCCTTGGCCCGAACTATACCTTACAGAATACACTGTTTTTCTCACCATTCCCAAGGGTCATGAGGATTTATCTCTTGGTTCTGAGCTCCCCTTCTTTGGGTTAAGACCCTGAGCAAAGTCCGGGAGACAGTGAAGAACAGGTCATGTTCCTGATCTAAACTGGCTTTCCCGTCCAGGGCTTAATGGGTCAACTGGAGTGGCAGACCAGTGTTCCATCTCTAAATTGAGTCCCTGGTCCTCGGTTCCATCTGCAGTTCCCCAGTTGTTTGGAATCCCTCTCCCCAGTTCTAGTCCACAGTCTCTATTTCCTGGAGTCTGTTGGTGTAGTCCAGCCTGCATGTGAATTGTTGGTGATGGGCATGACCTTGTCTTGGTCAGTCTGCAATAACATCTTTTGCTTACTGCCAGTGTGTTAAAGTACACATTTGTTTGTCTTGTTTTATGTAAATAAAGGCTATTGTCAACAGAGCTCATAAGCCAAAAATCCACAGAAATTGGGCAAAAGTCAAGAATTAAAAGGCAGTTAGACTGTTTTCCACCTAACTCCAAGACTCTTGTGTTAGGGTAGGTTAAACTAGAATGGGTTAGATTGATAGTAGGTCGCCTACCAACCTCAAGAAAATTTCCATGCAACAATGTAAACTGTAAAACATGCACAATTCCTAACCCAGAAGTCCATCCCTTTTTGGTTTTCATCTCCAAGAAATTCAAAGTCTGAGCCAATGGGACCCTTAAGTTCTAAAGGGTCAAGTGTGCCACCTTCCAACATATTTGTTTATTTTATGTCTAAAAACTATGGCCACAAGAGCTATAAACATCTACAAAAATGGCAAAATGTTTTTAAGAGCAGCATAAAATTACAATAGCCATTATGGGGAATATTCTAATTAGGCAAGATCATTCATTTAAGAATGGTTCCCAAATTAAACAAATTGAAAAGGATGCCTATTTTAATTGGTATGCAGAAGCCTCCAAAAGATGCCACGATTCCCAAATAACTTCATTAAAAGACTCCTTACAGAAAGCTAATGAAAATTTAAATACACAAGAGATACCCAAAACAAAAGACGATAGGAATGATGTGACTTCTACAGCCCGTCTCTCCTTCTTCGCCTGAGTACCCAGGACATTTTACTAATTATCTGAACTGCCTTTCCACTCTCAAGAGACTATTAAAGAGTTACTTTTAAAAATAAAACCACCCAAGGTTATAGGCAATCCTTCTGAGATATCTTTCACTCCTTGGTCAAAGACAGAACTAAGAGCCATTGTTAAAGAAATTCCTAAGCCCAGGGAGGATCCACAGAAGTTTTTCAAAAAATTTAGAATCCTTATTAGAGCTTCAAAAGGTAAGGAATCTGCCTGCAATGCAGGAGACCCAGGTTCAATCCCTGGGTTGGGAAGATGCCCTAGAGACAGGAATGGTTACCCACTCCAGTATTCATGCCTGAGAATTCCATGCACAGTCTGGTGGTTCTAAAGAACGGGACATGACAGGGTGATTAACTTTTTCACTTTACAGAACTCTTATCAGGGCTTATGATCCCGGGCTGCCAGAACATTGCTTATGCATACGTTGGTAGGACCTGGTGAAGCCCCAGAATGGATGTGGGAGGCAGAATAGAATTATCCAGAGGATGGTAGTCAAGATCTTCAGTCTCCAACATGGCTCCCTAACAACCAGAAAAAGATCCCAAAATAGCAACTGATCTTTTGAAAACCATTCCTAGAATCTTCCTTGCTCACATTGATTGGTCTATTATTCAAACATATAAATGAAAAACCATGGCAGACTTTAGATCCTGTTTGGAAGGGCTCCTCCTACAATACTCTGGGTTCCATACAATAAGTAAGGTCACCCAACCTGCTCTAGTTGCCCTGTTTGTAAATGAATGGAATTTCATGTTAATCAGTAGGTAAAAAGGCAGAAAATAGAATTAGAGGCCACAGGCCTGACTGAACCCACAGCTGAGCAGTTTGAAAGGACTTTGGACCAAGACCTTAAACAAAGATTCATCAAACTAATGGTCTTACAATTGCAACAGCTCCAAGGCTAGAGACCTCAAATAAAATCTAGACCTCCCTCATTGCACCCCGCTAGGGGTCTGTCATCAAGATTTGACCCAGGGTGTTCCCTGGTAGTTCCGTGGCTGAAACTCCATGCTCCCAGTGCAGGGGGCCCGGTTCCATCTGGTCAGGGAACTAGATCCCACATGCCACAATTAAGATCTGGCACAGCCCAATAAATAAAATTAAAACAACAACAGCTGAACCAGAGTTCAGTGTCTCACATGTAAACAATTAGGGCACTGGAGAAAAAAATTGTCCTCTTCAGTCCAATACAAATCCCTCAATATCCACTCGTAATTCCTCAAGAGAAAGCCCCCTATGAGACCCTCCCAGAACTGATGGGGCTCCCTGGGACCCACTAGTAAACAGCTACCAGTAATACCCTTAAACAGCCAAGGAGAAACTAAAATTAAAATTAATCAAAAAATCTTTCCAAATTCTGGTAGATACTCGGGCTATACTTTCTACTTTAAACCCCACTCTCATAAAACAACAGATGCCTCAGAGTGAAACTGAAGTTTTCCATTTTGGAGGTATTTAATCAAGTTCGGAGAGGATTTCTGTCTCAACTAGTACAAATGACTCTGGGACCTTTGATTGAAAGGAATTCTTTTTTTGCTATGTGACACAGCCCCTGCCAATCTGTGAAGCAGAGATCTCCTCTCTAAATTAAAAAGGCTAATACATTTTACTTCTAATGGAGGCCTCACCTTAGAATTTGCTGAATAGCTTGAATCTGGTCTTTTATGTTCTTTACAATATTTCTTTGATGTAGAAGAGGAAGAATTACAGTAAATTTAATTGAGGCATTTGAAAATCCATGGGCTACCTTTAATGTTGACATTGGGAGAATAAAAAGTTCAGAAACTATGAAAGTCAAAGGGTGAGTCCCTCAGTCATGTCTGACTCTTTGTAACCCCATGGACTGTAGCCCACCACGCTCCTCTGTCCATGAGATTCTCCAGGGATCTTCCTGACCCAGAGATCCAACCCAAGTCTCCTGCATCTCCTGCATTGGCAGATGGATTCTTTACCACTGCAGCTTCTGGGAAGCCTCCAAAATTCCAATAAATCTGACTAAACCTCCCCATTAAAATCTGAGGTCTACAAGGCCCTCACACCAATAGTAAAAGACCTATTTATTCCCTGACCAGTTTCCCTAACACTGATTCTCCAGTCTGGAGGCCTTATGGGTGATTTGTCATATCATGTCACCCCCACAGGGATGGTAATTTGTCTAGGTCTTAAGAGCCATTAATAAGATGTCAATCCCCATTTCCCAGTTGTTTCAAACTTGAACACTCTTGTTACAAGTTCTATCTGACTCAAAATGGTTGAGTGTTTTAGACTTTTTCCCACCTTTTTCAGCATTCCTGTAAACGCAAACAGCCAGTATCTATTTGCCTTTACTTGAGACAATTAACAATGTAGCTGGACAGTCATACCTCAGAGTTTACTGAGGCCTTTCTCATTTCTCCCAAGTGTTCCCTCAAGATCTAAGCATCTGCCAGTTCCCTAGGAACCCAGTCCTTTTATAATATGTAGATGATCTCATCCTGGGCTCAAGTACCAAAGAGGCGTTTAAAAAAGATTTCATTTGTTTGCTGCAATAGTTAGCTGAGAAGGGACATAAAATATCTAAAGAGAAATTATAATGAACAGCAAACTCATTGGAAAAGATTCTGATGCTGGGAAAGACTGAAGGCAAAAGGAGAAGAGGGCAGCAGAGGATGAGATGATTGAAAGTCATCACTGACTCAATGGACATGAACTTGGGCAAACTCTGGGAGATAGTGAGGGACAGGGAAACTGCAAGTGTGCTGCAGTCTATGGGGCTGCAAAGAGTCAGACACAACTGAGCAACA
The DNA here is from genome assembly GCF_055505025.1 of Bos grunniens. Lineage (NCBI taxonomy): Eukaryota > Metazoa > Chordata > Mammalia > Artiodactyla > Bovidae > Bos > Bos grunniens. The sequence goes on along the minus strand of NC_141193.1, from coordinate 43,699,232 downwards.
GAACAACAACAATAAGTTGGACACTGTTCATTACTTAAGGAATGATCTAAGAGCTATCTCCAAAAAGGTTAAACTCATTAAAGAACTTCCTAGGCCCACAACTAAGTGATAGCCTCAGCTCCATAGATTTCTACGCAAGGCTAGACTGATAACTGCAGACTATGGGTTTCTAAATTTTTCCTCTGTTGGCTTCCCCAGTTTATGAACTTCATAAAATTTCAGTCCCTGAACCTCTTCCATGGGAAGATAAACATGAGCAGGCCTTTACAAGACTAGAACAAGCACCACAAGAGCCATCTGCCCTAGGGCTGCCAAACTGTTCAAAACCTTTCATCAGGACTGATGTTGAAGCTGAAACTCCAGTACTTTGGCCACATGATGCACAGAGCTGACTCATTTGAAAAGACCCTGATGCCGGGAAAGATTGAAGGTGGGAGGAGAAGGGGACGACAGAAGATGAGATGGTTGGATAGCATCACCAACTCAATGGACAGGAGTTTGGGTAAACTCTGGGAGTTGGTGATGGACAGGGAAGCCTGATGTGCTGTAGTCCACGGGGCTGCAAAAAGTCAGACACGACTGAGTGACTGAACTGAACTGGGGCTTCTCTGGTGGTCCAGTGATTAAGAATCCACTGGTGGTTAAGAAGGCACATGGGTTCGATCCCTGGTCAGGGGACAGTCCACATGTCAGGCAGCTAAGCCCTTACACCACAGCCACTGAGCCCAAGGACCCTATAGCCTGTGCTCTGCAACAAGAAAAGCCATCACAATGAGAAGCCCGTGCGCCACAACCAGAGAAAGCCATCGAGAAGCAACAAAGACCCAGCACAGCCAAAAATAAAAAATAAATTTTAAAAATGTCACCTTATTTGTACATGAAAAAGATAACCAGGCCCTGGGAATGCTCACACGAGAACATGGCAATAAGCATGAGTCTAACACCTGTTAGAGCATACATTCGATTGCTCTTGCCCATCCCAACTGCCTTAAGGCTAGAGCCACAGCTGCAAAACTGGCAAAAGCCTCTGGAATTCAAACTTAGGGTATGACATTTATCTATAAACCCCACATGCTCTCCAGAATCTTCTTAACTCTTAATTAACTCAATATCTCTCTGGGATCAGAGTAACCTGCTCTGAGATCTTTCTGCTTTCACCACTGAATCTGCATTCCCAACATGGCAACCATCTTAATCCAGCCACATCACCACTTCTGCCTGACGAAGGCGAGCCCCTTGATTGTGAGGTCATATGTCCCATTTCATGACACCGGTCCTGATATGAGACATCATTTTAACTAATCCTGCCCTCATTTTGTTTGTTCATGGGTCATATTGTAAAAGTGAGAGAAGGAATTTCCAAGCTGGTTTATACTGTTACTATCTGATATAAACTACTTGAAAAGGGAGAATCTCCCACAAACTAAATTCAACCAAGAAGCAGAGCTCTATGCCTTGACCAGAGCATGCCACTCATCATAAGGGTAAACTGTTAATGTTCATGTTTATGCTGAGAGCTGATATGCCTTTCAGGTCATCCATGATTTTAGGATGTTATGGAAACAAAGGGGTTGTCTTAAGTCCACAGAGACCTCAATCAAAAATGGGCAACAAGTAAATGAACTTCTTATTGTTATTCTCTTACCTTCTGAAATTGTGGCCATAAAATTGCTTACACTAGAAGACTGAACCCAAATGCCAGTGATGTGCCCTAGCCAACTTACATGTAAAGGGAACTGCAACAGAATCGGTAAAAGTTATAACATGGATGAAGTCCATCCTGTTTCTACAAAATATGACTCCTCATTGTCAGATTTTTGCATCCTGATGTCCTTGTAGCATGGTAGCTGTCTGCTCAGAGAAATTAAAGTGGGCAAATAATGGGTATAAATTAAATGAACAGGTGGGTTTATGAGAAACCCAAGACAGCTGTTTGGTTCTTCTTCCCTGTTCCCTAGTAAATACCATTTTTTTGCATCCAAGGTGCATTTAAGATGATTCAAATTATGACTAAGCATTGATGGGAAAAGGGCTTCCCTGGTGACTCAGTCAGTAAAGAATCCACCAGCAATTCAGGAGACCAGTTGCAATGAAGGAGACCTGAGTTTGATCCCTGGGTTGGGAAGATACTCTGGAGAAGGGAATGGCAACTCACTCCAGTATTCTTGCCTGAAAAATTCCATGGACAGAGGAGACTGGCAGGTTACAGTCCACGGAATCACAAGAGTTGGACATGACTTCTCAAATAAACCACCACCATCACCATTGGTGGCAAGACTTCTATAAACCTGTGAAAATAGTTCACCAACAAAGTCTGATTTGTTAGGTCCATAATCCTAGAAAACTATTTTTATGCCCTGGGAGCTCAAAATTCCTCCCTCTGGATCCCTCTGGATCCTGCAGCTGAACTTCTTTCAGTTGCCATCTAGTGTGGGTCATCAGTATGGTCTTGTTGTATTAATATTATGTATGTTTTCTGGGTGAGTTGAAGGCTTCCTCTGATACCCCTAATCTGGCAAATAAATTGTTAGAAAGGACCTTCCAGCAGTAAATGAAAATGAGAATGTGATCAGAAACCTCTCCTTACTTTTGGAGATATTGCAGATTTTGCTACTAACACAGTATCTGCCCCCCCCCCAAAAGATCCTTAGACTCTCAGGTTAAACTTGTTCTTAAAGGACTTCCCTGGTGGTCTGGTTGTTAAGAATACGCCTTGCAATGCAGGGGACCTGGGTTCAACACCTGGCCGGGTAACTGGGTCCCACATGCTGCCGAGCACTAAGCCTGAGCCACAAATATGAGCTTGTGTACCACACCTAGAGAATCTGTGTGCTGCAACAAAGACCCCAAATGACACAATAAAGGTCCCATGCACCATGAAGAAGACTCGACACAGCCACATAGATAAATATTTTTTTAAAGCTGTTCTTGATAAAAGGATGTTGCTGTTGTTTAGTTGCTGAGTCATGTCCAACTCTTTTGCAACCCCATGGACTATAGCCCACCAGGCTCCTCTGTCCATGTGATTTCCCAGGTAAGAATACTGGAGTGAGTTGCCATTTCCTTCTCCAAGGGTTCTTCCCTACCCAGGGTTTGAATCCATATTTTGTGTATTGGCAGGTGGATTCCTTACCACTGAGCCACGAGGAAAGTCCTATAATAGAATTTGTTGTTTAGTCGCTAAGTCATATATGACTCTTTGCAACCCCATGGACTCCAGCATATGAGTCCCCTCTGTCCTTCACTATCTCCTGGGGCTTGCTCAAACTCATGTCCATTGAGTCTATGATGCTATCCAGCCATCTTATCCTCTGTCACCCCCTTCTCCTTGAGCCTTCAATCTTTCCCAGCATCAGGGTCTTTTCCAATGAGTTGACTCTTTGCATCAGGTGGCCAAAGTATTGGAGCTCCAGTGGATAATCAGGGTTTATTTCCTTTTGGATTGACTGATTTGCAGTCAAGGGACTCTCAAGAGTCTTCTCCAGCACCACAACTCCAAAGCATTAATTCTTCAGCACTCAGTCTTCTTTATGGTCCAACTCTCACATCTTGTACATGACTACTGGGAAAACCATATCTCTAATAGGATAGCCCTCAGTTATGTTTTAGCTGAGCAAGGAGCTAACTGGGCTGTGGCCAACACCACCTACTGCACCAAGATTAACATTTCTGGGGACACTGAAACTCAGTTACATTCACTCACCAAGCTAGGCACTTGGCTTAAAAAGGTGACCCTTTCACAGAGTCTTTCTCTGACTTATTTTATTTTGATTGGTTTAGGTCTTAGGGACCATGGCTCCGAAGTGCTCTCAAGCATTGGGAATTTTCCTGCTTATAAAAATCATAATAATCTCCATGGTGCACTGAGTTCTCTCAAAGGCTTTACATGCATGTTTGCAGTTGCTAAATACCAAGCAAATGATCTAAGATCAGAATTTCTGAAAAGGAATAAAAAGGATAACCAACTTGAAATTTGTGAACTTAAAGTCGTGGACCGTAAATATAACAGAGATTAAACTACAACAACAACAAAAGGTCATGACCTGCAAATACCACAAAAAGGATCAACCAAATTTCACAAAAGCTGCAAGAACCACAGAGCAGCAGCCCTGAGTGGCACTAGCGCCTGAAATTTTGATCACATCTCTCAGTTAAGCTGAGAGTCTGATCAAAACGGAGGAATTGTTGGAAAGGAAATGGGCGCCAAATGAAGTCACTTGTGTTAGGTCTCAGGTCAGCAGACCAAGACTTAATATCTAATCTAATTACTTCTCCGAAGTGTTAACCATTAACTGGCCAGCTTGGAATTTCCTGGTCAGCACTGGGAACTCTGATGACAGTCCCATTGTTCCTTTCCTGTTAGGCAGAAGAATTTGCCTAAACAATGGGTTCTTTGCTAAGTTTCCTTTTTTTGGCTCCGTCTTTGCCTTTGAAAACCTTGTCTTTTCTGCTGCTCATTTTGGAGAGCTCCTTTCTCTTGCTAAATGGGATGCTTCTTGATGCATGAACCATTTCATAGAACCAATTGGGTCTTCAACTTTACTCAGTTAGTTTTTATTATTTAACACTCCATTGGCTGTCAGAGCTAGGTGATTTGGGGACTCATTCTTTGGAGGGCAGCTGTGAAAGTTGGGGCGCTAAGTGTGTGGAGAAACTGCTTCCAGGGAGACGCTGGTGACAGTTCTATTGGAGCAAGTCAGAGCGAGAAGGCAAAGTAAGTGCCACCGGCTCTTTTCAACCAGATCCAGGTAGGATTTATCAACTTAAAAAAATAATCATGATCTAAGAGTTATGTCTTATTTAGTGTGGATTTTTAGGACTTCAAGGCTAGGAGACAGCATTTTAAGTAAGCCTAAGAGAACTGCTCTGAGGAGGCAAAGGGAGGAGCCAGGTTATATAGTTTTTTGACAAATGACAAGTAGTTTGAATATCAAAAGATTATTGTTATTTAGGGAAAACCGGATAACCCAAGGTAAGGAATTCAGCACTTCCCTGTGTATGGGAAGATGCACGCTCTGGGCTCACTGGAATCATTTCTCTGCTATGCCCTGCAGCTCTCCGGGGCCAGTGTCTGTGTTTTTCACATCTGGAGCTTCCCTGGGAGTCAGTGTAGCCAGTGGCCTGTAGCTGCTAGATGGCAGGTCTTCTTTTCCTTCCTGGGTTCCCTCAGAGTTGGAGGCTGCAATCGCTGATGACATGACTCCCTTGTCTACTGATATGGCAGGAAATGTTTCATTTCTCAGATGCATGCTAATCAGATGACTGATCCTCAGTCAGCAGCTTGTAAGGTATGTAGTCAAACCTCTTCCAGGGAGAGACTAGGACACGGATGTTTTTGCCTTCACCCTCTGCACTGAGCTCTGGGGGACAGCCAAAGCAAGTGAAAAGTTTGCTTTCTAGAGTCTGGGGCGAGGGGGAGGCGGCTCATGAAAGCCCCTTCCAGACTTTAAGCTAGGTGGCAGCTGAAGGTCTAGGTGGCAGCCCTTAAGTGGCAGCCTTAGAAGCTGGCACACTAGGTGTATGATTTGCTCCTCAGAGAGAAGCTGGGATTTGGGAAAGCCCCTGGTTGTATGATGCTCTGCTGGGGGCTTATTTTATGGTGAGAGTGTGTCTGCCTCTCTGAAATATCAATGTGGGTATTTTCAGTCACCAAAGTATTGGAATCACTCAGTGGGCTGGTGGCTGTCTCTCAGAGGGAACTGCTCCATGTGTAGCTTGGAGCATCCATGGGAGGAAACTTCAGGAGCCTTCTGTGTTGCCATCTTGGTCTGGAATCCCCAATTTTTTCTTAGGAAATGTACGCTTCTTCAGTATTTCTATCCTTGTCCCAGATCACAAGAATGTTAGTAAACTTTCACACTCCTAATCTGTTTTTGCTTAGAATATTATAGTTTCTTTTTGTGTAAAAAAGAGCTAAGTGATTAGCACTTTTATGTTCATTAATTAAATTTTATCAGTATCTGTGTCATGATATTACCCTATTCCTTCTCATTGGTGACATTTGTCCTTTAATAGTTCTTTAAGTGCAGAGAAAGCAATGGCACCCCACTCCAGTACTCTTGCCTGGAAAATCCCATGGACGGAGGAGCCTGGTGGGCTGCTGTCCATGGGGTCGAGAAGAGCCAGACATGACTGAGCGACTTCACTTTCACTTTTCACTTTAATGCATTAGAGAAGGAAATGGCAACCCACTCCAGTGTTCTTGCCTGAAGAATCCCAGGGATGGGGGAGCCTGGTGGGCTGCCGTCTCTGGGGTCGCAGAGTCGGACACGACTGAAGTGACTTAGCAGCAGCAGCAGCGGTTCTTTAAGTGAGAATGTAGAGGTTTTGTACACCTAAGAATGTCAGTTGCAGTCCCTCTGTAATGATAACTGGGTATAAAATTCCAGGCTAAAAATAAACTTCCCTCAAGAATTGGACAATATTACTTTACTTTCTTCCCACGTCTACTCTCCCTTATCTTAAATCTACCATTTATCTAATTGCTATTTCTTTGAAGTCAATCTTGCTTTTCCTTCTGATAGTTTATAATATTATCTTTTTTAAGAATTAAAAGTAGTTGGATTTATTATATTCATTTTTAAATTTTATTATTTATTTATTTTGGCTGTACTGGGTCTTTTTTTTTTTCCTTTTGTAATAGGGTATAGCTGATTAACAAACAATGTTGTTACAGTTTCAGGTGAACAGTGAAGAGACTCAGCCATACATACACACGTATCCCTGCTCCTCCAAATTCCCCTCCCATCCAGGCTGCCACATAACACTGAGCAGAGTTCCAGGTACTGTACTGTACGACCCTGCTGCTTATCCATTTTAAATATAGCAGTGTGTGCGTATCCACTCCAAACTCCCTAACTATCCCTTCCCTCCATCCTTCCCCCTGGAAACCATAAATTCATTCTCTGAGTCTGTGAGTATCTTTCTGCTTTACAAGTTCAGCTTTCATCATTTCTGTTCATATTCCACATTTAAGGGATTTATACTGTATTTCTCCTTCTCTGTCTGACTGACTTCACTTAGTGTGACAATCTGTAGGTCCTTTCATGTTGCTGCAGATGGCATTATTTCAATTCTTTTTAGTGGCTAGGTAATATCCCATTGTGCCAGGTCTTAGTCCTAGCTGTGGGATCTTCACTGCAGCATGCAGGCTTCTTGGTTGTGGCATGTATGCAGGACCTTGTACCTGGAGCAGGGATTGAACCCGGGCCCCTTGCGTTGGGAGTGAAGTGTTTACTCACTGGACCACCAGGGAAATCCCAGAATTATCTTCATCCTTGACTTTTTTCATTTTCAGGACTCTGACTAGAAACTGATACATTTTTACTAATTTTGCTTAATATTCAGTGTTTTATGATATGAGAATTTGTTATTCTTAAGATATTCTTCATCATTCATATGTCAGGTTGCTGCTAAGTTACTATGTAGTATTTTCTCTTTGTTTTCATTTTCCCTTTCCTTCCTTCCCTTTCCTCTCTAGGTCTAATAGTTTACTTTTATGGTATGTTCCATCCAGTACACTGGGGTCCCAGGCTTAAACAAGATCTTAGAGTGGTAGATCAGAATTCCTACCCAAAATGATGTTATTGAGCTGTCTAGGCAGTTTTTTTTCAGTCACTAGAAAATATGAAAAAGCAGTGCAGTTAAGGAAGACTGCTAGGTCATGAAATAAAAACAGCATAACGCATTCATAACATGATGCAAGGCGACTTTCTCACCTTCAAAAGCATCCTTGGTTTTCATGTTACTCTGCACTGCTCAGATGTACAAAGATTATATTCCGTAAATGCACATATATTTCCAGTGTTTTATTTTAATGTATAAATTTAAAACATTAGGTTTTAAGCTAGACATATTAGGCTATAAAACATTAGTTAACATTCACGGGATAAGGGAGCAAGAAACCGTCAAGTTTTCCTTCCATGAAAGTAAAAATGTTGGTTGTGTTGCTGCTGGAGAACCGCAGACGGTCCTTGCTGCAGGGCCGCAGCTCTTCCAGCCGCCTGACAATGTTGTCTCACTTAGTAGAACAGCCGCCACCCCGCACAACAACTGTGAGGAAGGCCAACAGTCTCTGCCACCGCCCACCAGCCTCAACAGCTCCTGGGTGGAGCTCCCCAGGAACAGCAGCAATGGCAGTGATAACAGCAATGGGAAGAATGGGGGGCTGGAGCACATACCCTCCTTGATGGGGACGTGGAGAAGACTCTTTTGGACACACAGCATGAACCCAGACAGAGCAGTTCAAGAGGCAGCTCTCACTGTGACAGCCCTTCCCCACAAGAAGATGGGCAGATCATGTTTGATGTGGAAATGCATACCAGCAAGGACCATAGCTCTCAGTCAGAAGAAGAAGTTGCAGAAGGAGAGGAAGAAGTGGATGCTCTGAAGAAAAGTGTGGACTGGGTGTCCGACTGGTCCAGTAGACCTGAAAACATTCCACCCAAGGAGTTCCACTTCAGGCACCCTAAACGTTCCGTTTCCTCAAGCATGAGGAAAAGTGGAGCTATGAGGAAAGGGGGCATCTTCTCCACAATTTCTTAAGGTGTTCATTCTATCTCTCTTCCTCTCCCATGTTTTGGCTTTGGGACTAAGCATCTACATTGCAAAACGACTGAGCACGCCTTCTGCCAGCACCTATTAAGGGAGGAGAAGAGTCCCTGGGCCAGTGTGTGACTTGTGAAGTGGTGTCTTGCCACAGTAGTTTATTTGAACTTGAGACCATTGTAAGCGTGACCCAACCTCCACCCTCTTTATACATATCCAAGTTCCAGTAACTCTCAAATCCAGTATTTTATTCCAACTCTGTTGAGGCATTTTGCTAATAACCTCATTCCCTTTGGGGCCTGAAAACACTTTAGAATTTTCTAATAAGACTTTACTGTTGTTTAGAAATTTGCAAGGACTTCTTTTCCGCAAACGCCACCAGCAGATTGTAATTTTGTCAAGAATGCCATTGTCTTCTCTCAGTACCACCAAACCTAGACCTGCACCATTCATGGTATAAATCTTATTCTTGCAAGATAACCCACCTGTCTTTTCAATTGAGACCAGGTTGCAAATGATATGAAAGCTTTGTTGTTTTGTTTTCCTAGACAAAGGCAAGCTTCCCTAAGCTTGAATTTATAGTTACGAAAAAAGAAAACAAAAACAAATAAAACAGACAAAACAAGACAAGGAAAAAAAATATCCTGGGCAATAAAAAGTTATTTTAAATCAAAAAAAGTAAAAATGTCATCAGCCCCAGATGAATAGTTCACCTTGGTGAAACGAGAGCAGGCGACATCATCAATATTAACAAAAGCATTAAGTTCAGGACATCATTGTTCTGAACTTGTCATTGGTTATGATAAAAACTTCATATGCAAAATTATTTTAATCTAGAAGATAGAGATTGACATAGCTAATAGATTATGCTAGTGTCATCTGGATCAACTGGACGTTACTAGGAAAATTTTGGATTTTTTTAACATTTATTTCTTCCCCGTAAGCTGGTGATTTGTTTGTGTCGTGTGTGTGTGTGTGTTCAGTTGTTCAGTGGTGTCTGACTCTTTGTGACCACATGGACTGTAGCTCTCCAGGCTCCTCTGTCCATGGACTTTCCCAGGCAAGAATATTGAAGTAGATTGCCATTTCCTTCTCCAGGGGATCTTCCCGACCCAGGGATTTTACTCACATCTCTTGTGTCTCCTGTGTTGACAGGTAGATTCTTTACTACTGCACCAAGATGGGGAGCCCTTGTTCACATTAATGTAATGATAAAACCAGAACATGCTTTAGCCTATTCAATATATCCTACTGTTTCTTTATCTCTTAAATGTTGCTAAAAATCAATCTTAATAAAAACATTTTTAATTGCCCAAGCGTAACTTATACTTCTTAAATACAACTAAAATCCTCCCAGCTTCAGGTCCCATTCTAGCCGCTATTGCAAACACCTGGGATTGTTTTTTTTCCCCACTGGAAAACTCCTTCCTCTGCCCCGCCCCCACAAACTCACCCCTGCTTCATCATATCACAGTCCAGAAGCAGGGGGTTTAACAACATGCAGGCCATGCTTGACCTGTGGAAAGGCAAGCTCACGGATACATGTTTCCTCTTTCTCCAATCAGGTGGGTAGGTCTTAGACATATTTTATCCCAAAGGATTAAGCAAAAAATCACCCATCACTGTAGCCACTGCATTAGCTTCAGTGTATTTTCTCTCCTTCTCTGTTCATTCCTTCTTCCTCACTTCTGCTCCCAGAACATATTCCAAATAAACCACCTGCATTCAGGCTTTTTACTCAGGCTCCATTTTCAGGGAAACTTATGGTAAAATAAAGATACTTTTGAAGAACATAACCACTGAGTACACTGGTAGACAGTCAACAGCAAAGCTATCGTCTATTTAATGAGTCCATTCTTTCCAATTGCAGAGTAAATCTATGTCTACTTTCCCACTGGAAATGAGTATCAACACTTCTATTCTGATGTCTTTTTGCACAGTATTAGACATTAAACACTTGACATTAAATTCTTGCAATCCAATTGAAATAATCTGCCTTAAATCAAGGCACCTGCACATTCTGCTAGTCTCAAGTATCTACCAGATAAAATGCCCAGAAAGATTTTTTTTGAGAGAAAACAAAGGTCCAGTGATGAATTTACTAAATGATTAGATTTCATAAATATTTGAAAATATGAAATAGGAGCCATCTCTGCCTTCACTGAACTTATATCATGGTAAGAGAAACAGATGATAGATTCATATCCATACAAACATATGCACGTATGATATATTAAACACAGTATGCTTATGTGATGGTAGCTTCCCTGGTGCCTCAGTGGTAAAGAATCTGCCTGCCAATGCAAGAGATGCAGGTTCAGTCCCTGGATTGGGAAGATCCCCTGGAGGAGGAAATGGCAACTCACTCCAGTATTCTTGCTTGGAGAATCCAATGGACAGAGCAGCCTGGCGGGCTACAGTCCATGGGGTCACAAAGAGCTGACTATGACTTAGTGACTGAAAAGCAACAAAATTTACATTATATACAAAACATAGTTTTGTTCCATAGAAAATGAATGCAAAAATAATGTGATGTTTAGATTTCCCACCCCACCCTGCCAAAACAAAAATCTTAGCTTTAAAATTTTTCGATACATTATTAAATTTCTGAGTCTCAGTGTTCTGAAATGTTACATAGAAACAGTGATAACTACCTTGAAAACTTTCTGTGAAGGTTCAAATAGACAATATGTAAAAAGTTTTTGCCATTTAATATGTGGTACCTAGTACCTGCTTGGAGAAGGAAATGGCAACCCACTCCAGTGTTCTTGCCTGGAGAATCCCAGGGATGGGGGAGCCTGGTGGGCTGCTGTCTATGGGGTCACACAGAGTCGGACACGACTGAAGCGACTTAGCAGCAGCAGCAGTACCTGCTACTATTGCTCTTTGCCCATAATATTCATCATTATCATTAATAACAAATTTCATTTCCTGTCACTAATGTAAGGTGACCATGACCATTAATTCAACAAATGTTTGAGAACCTACCCAATGACCAGCACTGTGATAGCCAACACAACACAGGCAAGAAAGCAATAATGGTAAAAAGAAATTCAGGTAGGTTGTTTAGTGGAAAAAGAAGTGGGGAGGGCTAGATGGACTCTTTGAATAGGCTTTAGACATAAAGGTAAAGAGAAGGGAGCAGTCCTAATAACAAGCTCACAGCACAGTACCAGAGAGCTAGGCGTTCTAACTTGAGGTCATGACTTCCTGAGCCTGGCAGTGGGAAACAGCAGCATTTCCATCACTCTTGGGGCGCATGACAATGACACCATTGTTGTCTCACTGGCTTCTCTTTAGCAAGTGTTGCCTTGAAACTCACTCAAGCAGAGCTATTTATCTGCCCTTGCCTCTCTGTAGTTCTACTGTCTGTGTTTTGTCATCATGTCTATTCAATTAAGATTGATATCTGTACCAAGGGAATCTGAGTTCTCACCAAGCCCCAAAGAGAAATTACTTACTGGAAACCAAAGCACTGTGGCTCCATTATGTTCTGAGGGCAAACAGCCGCTGAATGATGAATGGCGTACTCTATTTTGTTGTGGCTGTTGTAGTTGAATATACTTCAAGCAATAGTTAAGCTGACACTCAGCAGAAACACATCAGTAACCAGTGCAAACAAGATTACTCCTTTAGTTAATGGTTGGATACTCCTTACATTCTTCCTCATTTTATTTTATCCACAGTTATTGTCTCTAAGAATAAGGAAGATTTATCTTATTTAGACCCATTTGAATTAATAAGATTTATTTCTTCCTTATAAATTGTGTTGAATGAATCCTTTTGGACAACGCTGAGGACCAAGTATTGGATGAGCTACTTAATCAGGAGCTCTATAGAACCCAAGACTTAATTGGGCAAGAGAATACCAACAAAACAGATGAGCTGTCCAGACAAGCTTGAGAAATGCCCTCCTTGGGGTGTGTTACAAACCTTTGCACACACATCAAGAAAGACAACACATCTGGGCTATGTCATTATAAGCTAGGATAGCATAGTCTTAATTACCAAACCAGGTTTGGGGAATCTTGGATCTTACCCAGTTTGGAGGGCCATTCTGAAGAAAAAGAAGTTTTAAAACATAAATAGGAAATTGGGTACAAAATTCAAACTGAAAAACAGAAAGTCCAATAAATTGCAAATCTTAAAAAGCTGACAAATGTGGCAAACATCACCAACATTCAGGAAAATAACGCTTACTATGACTGATTGAACTACTTCTGTTTTACTTTGTACATGATTTTGCCGCTTACTCTTTGATTGCTTCTTTATTTGACAACGTTGTTGTATTATTCTTTGTAGAAGAAAATAAAAAGAGTACTTTTTCTATCATGGTTGATCAAATACTGTTTTATATTATTAATGGTTTCAACAAACCTAGACAGCATATTAAAAAGCAGAGACATCACTTTACCGACAAAGGTCCATAGAGTCAAAGCTATGATTTTTCCAGTAATCATGTACAGATGTGAGTTGGACCGTAAGAAGGCTGACCACCAAAGAACTGATGCTTTCAAATTGTGGTGCTAGAAAAGAGCTTTGAGAATCTCTTGGCTGCAAGGGGATCAAACAAATCAATCCTAAAGAAAATCTACCTTGAATATTCATTGGAAGGACTGATACTGAAGCTGAAGCTCCAAAACTTTAGCTATGTGAAAGCCAACTCTTTGGAAAAGACCCCAATGCTGGGAAATATTGAAGGCAGGAGGAGAAGGGGATAACAGAGGATGACATGGTTGGATGGCATCGCCTACCCAATGGACACAAGTTTGAGCAAACTCCAGGAGATAGTGGAGAACAGGGGAGCCTGGCATGCTGCAGTCCATGGGGTTGCAAAGAGTCCCACATGGCTTAGTGACTGAACCACAGAGGCATTAGTGAGAACTGAATCCTGTTTACAATGTTGCACATCTGATGATGGGAAGAACATTCCACAGACAAGCTTCCAGTTCCTTCCAGTAAGCCTGGCCTACATATTCCAGGGTCAGACAGAGTAAGACATACACCGTGATGTGATGTCTAGCCCTGCATTTTGCTATCACGATGCCTGGCAGAGCAAGTGTTAGAACTATTCCTGGAAGCCATTGCTATGGAACTGTTTGTGGAAGAGGCCACTTTTCATGAAAGAGCTGGTAGCATCACTCAAATTATTTGTGACAAATACTGGTCTGTATCTTCATATGGCAACTTTGTTAGCCTCTTGTTCTTTCCTAAGTGTGTATGCATTTGAACTCAGATCCTTTCAACTTTCTACTGATATTTTTGGCTTCCTCTGTATTTCTTCAAATCCTTTCTAAGTTGAGAAACCCAGGAAAGAACATAGATCCCTCCTAAGCATGATGTTCCTGATGCTTTTAATGGAAAGATTACCCCTGTAGTTCTACAGGAATATCAGAGGATGCATTTCTGCTAAATACAGCAGATACAGTCATCAAAAGGACATTTAGAAAGTGTTTTTACTGAAAACACATTCAAGACTTTCAAAGGTAAAAGAGAAATAAAAATATGATCCTTAAAGCTAATGTAACATTTTGCCTACAAACGGCAAAATTTGCCGACAAACGATGACAATTCTTGAATGATTAACCATAAATTAATGATTCTGCACTTTAATTTTGGTATAAGATCTTGGAGTTTTAAGGAAAACATAGTTGAAACCACTAATCTTGAAACTATCTGATAATTACATGACATGCTTTGCTTCCTTTTCTGAAATTTGTTAATGGTTTTATAACTGAAAACATTGTTCGATATGGAAGCAGGCACAAATTCAACACACAGAATAGCTTAATGTCATTTCTTCTCCTAACAAGCTTAGTGAGAAATGAAAAGAGAAAGAAAAGACATTTCTTATTTCCATGCTTCCTCCAAGCGAAGCAGGAGAACTGTAACAGATTCCATGCTTTAGTGAGCACTCCATTACCTCATTTTGCTAAGAATCAAATCATAAAGGACATCTGTGCTCAATAACTCCTCTCCCACACCGGCAAGCTGCCACCAGCAGTGAAAGAACTCAGCCATGCCAGAAAGAACCGTTCTGGCTTCAAACAGACCGTTACCATGAAGATCAGGTGTAGATACTACCAAAAATGATTAATGCAAAAAAAAAAACACAAATGGGTAACAGTTAATCTTCTGTTAATCAAATGGTTAGGAAGCCTCCATTAGATTGAATTTGCCAGTTTAAGTGAAGGGAAAGCATGGCACCACTTTTATGAGATCTGTTGTATGAGACCTTGCTGTGGGCTTACGCTTTTCAATGCTTTTTAAACTATTTTCTTTAAAAAAAAAAAAATGTATTTGTCAGATTGCCTTTGCATTCTTTTTACTTGTGTGTGTTTTTCTGCCGTGCTGGGTCTTGGTTGCTGCATACTGACCTCTCTATTGCAGCGAACAGGGGCTACTCTCTAGATGCAGGGTGCAGGCTCCTCGTTGCGGTGGCTCCTCTTGTTGAGGAGCAGGGCTCTAGGCACACAGGCTTCGGTAGTCATGTTGCACAAGTCTTCCCGGACCAGGGATCAAACCCATGTCCCTTGCATTGGCAGGCGGATTCATAACCACTGGGCCACCAAGGAAGACCACGCTAGGCTCTTCCTTGATGAACATCAAAATCTCTCCCACTTTTCAGCATGCATCCAGAGGCCTTGCTCTTGTCTTCCTAATGAAATCACTGAGAGACAGAGGAAAGTTTATTTTCTTATATAAAAGACCTTTCCTTCCACCTTCCTGATGGAGTTTACATCACAAAAATAATGACTCTGGGTGGTGTCTCAGTTTTAAAATTTATAATGTAATATTAAATACATTGTTTTCATACACACTTCTGCAGAGTATGATGCGTCCTCCAGGGGAAGACTGTCTCTGCCCACTCCCTACCCACAAGGGAGAAACGCTGCTCTAAGACTAAATAATTCCAATTTTCTGCTTTAGTAAATAGGATGGCCAGAACGTAATTAATTCCCATTTAGCACTTAGCATCTAATAGTGCCTCAGGCTCTGGGTGATAAACTTGACTCTTCATTCTAGCACTAGAGCTGCAGATTTACAAGAGAGGAAAGCTAGACTTGAAGGTGTACCATGAAGCCAGGAAACTCCAGGGTGCCTCTCTCCAGTTATTTTTTTTTTTAAGTCCCTATTAGCATGATCATGGTTCCGAATTGAAGTTGAAACTATCTAGGCTACACCACGCAGTTCTGTCTTTGGTCTTTTTTCCCCCAAAGCATCTTCTATCATTTATAACGAAAAAAGCTAATCTCATTTTTACCCACTGGCTTGGAGCCCTCCTATGTTTGCAGACAGGGGACGATTTTCTCACGTTGGTATTTGCTCGGACTCTGGATATTAACTGCCATGATTCTTCTCACACGCTCCTGGCAATTAATCCCTCATGTAATATGCATAGTTTAATGCCCTTTTACTGCCTGACCTCCACTCTCACATCTCCCCAGGCTAATACCTCGCTAACACCTGGACTCTGCCTTCCAATTTTAAGACATATTGAACTCAGGAAACAAAAATAGGACAGGATTGAAGTGTCTCATTTTCATTCCACCTCTTCATGGCCTTTTGCGTTTCACCTTGAAATTAATTAAGAGAGGACAGTAAGGTGAAATTGCACCATTTCATCTGGGTACCATACCCTGCTTCCCCTTTATGCTAACTCCTGAAACATCAAGATTTCAGACATATTTAAACAGCAGTTAAGGATCACAGCAAGTCACAAAGTTCCTTGGTCATCCAAAAATGTGTTTCTCCTCCTCAATTTTTCTACTCATTAGTATAAAAAACTACTGCCATAGTGTTAAATTACCAAAGAGGGAAATAGATTTTTTTTAAATGTTCATGAGATGGGGATGTATGTTTAACTCTGGGTGGATAATAGAAAAGAGGTTTTGTACAGCAGATCCTGTATCCCACAAAAAGGCTTGACATCATTATAGTAAAGGCGTATGTGTGTTTGTGCTCAGTTGAGTCTGACCCTTTGCAGCCCCACAGACTGTAGCCCACCAGGCTCCTCTGTCCATGGAATTTTCCAGGCAAGAACATTGGAATGGGTTACGATTTCCTTCTAAAAATACTCATCTCTTTGCTTCAGTCTCAACTGTGTCATCAAGTTTTATAATATTATCAGTTAAAAAATAGTATTAAAAAAACATAATAGATGCAATGGAGTCCAACAAGTTCATTTAGGCTTGTTACTAGGGGGAGTCTTGCAGCTGGTTAGACTGGAAACAGTGTAAATAAAGCAACTAACAAAAATGCAAATGAAGTACAGATGTGCACCATTCCAAACCAAGAAAGAATCTAGCACCAATCAGACCAAGTATGACTTCTAAACAGGCACAAGTGTGACGTCGTACAACTTAAAAAAGAAAAAATTGGAGTTTAATTGCTTTACAATGTATGTTAGTTTCTGTTGTACAGGAAGTGAATCAGCTATGTTGTTGTTCAGTCACCAAGCCATGTCTGACTCTTTGCAACCTCATGGACTGCAAAAAATGGTGCAGATGGACCTATCTGCAGGACAGGAATAGAGATGCAGACGTCGAGAATGGACCTGTGCGCACAGCAGAAGACTGCGAGGGTGGGAAGAACGGGAGATTAAGATTGGCATGTATACACCACCATGGGCTTCCCGAACGGCTCAGCGGTAAAGGATCGCCTGCAAAGCAGGAGACACAGGAGATACAGGTTTGATCCCTGGATTAGGAAGATCCCCTGGAGGAGGAAATGGCAACCCACTCTCGTATTCTTGCCTGAGAAATCCCATGGACAGAGGAGTCTTACGGACTACAATGCATGGAGTTGTAAAGAGTATGACATGATTGAGCAACTGAGCATGTACACTACCATATGTAAAATAGATAGCTGGTGGAAACATGCTGTATAGCACAGGGAGCTCAGCTTGGTGCTCTGTGAAGACCTAGAGGATGCGGGGTGAGAGGGAGGTTCAAGAGGGAGGGGTATGTGTGTGTGTGGTATGTATATATATATATATATATATATATATATATATAGCTGATTCCACTTTCATTAGCATAATACAAATCAAAACCATGATGAGATACCACCTCACTCCTGTCAGAATGGCTGTTCTCTGATCCATATTGTTGTATGGCCAAAGCCAATATAATATTACAAAGCAATTACCCTCTAATTAAAAAAAGCTACATATTCCCCCCTCAAAAAAAAAAAAAAGATAACAAATAGCAAGTCTTAGCAAGGATTTGGAGAAAAGGGAACCCTTGCTAATTGGTGGTGAGAATATAAATTGGTACAGCCAGTATGAAAAACAGTATCTAAGCTCCTCGAAAAGTTAAAAATACATTTACCATATGATCCAACAATTCCTCTTCTGGATACATATCCAAAGAGAATGAAATCAGTATCTCAGAGAAATATCTGCACTCCTGTGGTCACTGCTGCATGGTTTAGACAGATAGGTAGATATAGATATATAGATATAGCTCGTATCTTCTTTCTCCATTCATTTGTGTGTATATATATATCATCTCACATGCTAGTAAAGTAATGCTCAAAATTCTCCAAGCCAGGCTTCAGCAATATGTGAACCGTGAACTTCCTGATGTTCAAGCTGGTTTTAGAAAAGGCAGAGGAACCAAAGATCAAATTGCCAACATCCTCTGGATCATAGAAAAAGCAAGAGAGTTCCAGAAAAACATCTATTTCTGCTTTATTGACTATGCCAAAGCCTTTGACTGTGTGGATCACAATAAACTGTGGAAAATTCTTCAAGAGATGGGAATACCAGACCACCTGATCTGCCTCCTGAGAAATTTGTATGCAGGTCAGGAAGCAACAGTTAGAACTGGACATGGAACAACAGACTGGTTCCAAATAGGAAAAGGAGTTCGTCAAGGCTGTATATTGTCACCCTGTTTATTTAACTTATATGCAGAGTACATCATGAGAAACGCTGGGCTGGAAGAAACACAAGCTGGAATCAAGATTGCTGGGAGAAATATCAATAACCTCAGATATGCAGATGACACCACCCTTATGGCAGAAGTGAAGAGAAACTAAAAAGCCTCTTGATGCTTTCAAGAGTGGAGAAAGTGGAGAGTGAAAAAGTTGGCTTAAAGCTCAGCATTCAGAAAACGAAGATCATGGCATCCGTTCCCATCACTTCATGGGAAATAGATGGAGAAACAGTGGAAAGTGTAAGACTTTATTTGGGGGGGGGGCTCCAAAATCACTGCAGATGGTGACTGCAGCCATGAAATTAAAAGACGCTTACTCCTTGGAAGGAAAGTGATGACCAACCTAGATAGCATATTCAAAAGCAGAGACATTACTTTGCCAACAAAGGTTCGTCTAGTCAAGCCTATGGTTTTTCCTGTGGTCATGTATGGATGTGAGAGTTGGACTGTGAAGAAGGCTGAGAGCTGAAGAACTGATGCTTTTGAACTGTGGTGTTGGAGAAGACTCTTGAGAGTCCCTTGGACTGCAAGGAGATCCAACCAGTCCATTCTGAAGGAGATCAGCCCTGGGATTTCTTTGGAAGGACTGATGCTAAAGCTGAAACTCCAGTACTTTGGCCACCTCATGCGAAGAATTGACTCATTGGAAAAGACTCTGATGCTGGCAGGGGTTGGGGGCAGGAGGAGAAGGGGACAACAGAGGATGAGATGGCTGGATGGCATCACTGACTCGATGGACATGAGTCTGAGTGAACTCCGGGAGTTGGTGATGAACAGGGAAGCCCGGCGTGCTGCGATTCATGGGGTCTCAAAGAGTCGGACATGACTGAGCGACTGATCTGATCTGATCTGATCTGATCTGATATATCAGCTTCCCAGGTAGCCCAGTTGGTAAAGAATCTGTCTGCAGTGCAGGAGACCCAGGTTTGATCTCTGGGTCAGGGAGATCCCCTAGAGAAGGGAATGACAACTCACTCTAGTATTCCTGCCTGGAAAATCCTATGGATAGAAGAAGCTGGTAGGCTACAGTCCATGGGATCACAAAGAGTTGGACACAACTTAGCAACTAAATCATATATATATACATATATATATGTATATATATATATGTGTGTATATATTATATACACACACACACATGGACATCCCAGGTAATACAGTGGTAAAGAATCTGCCTGCCAATGCTGGAGACACAAGAGACACAGGTTCAATCCCTGGGTCTGGAAGATCTCCTGAAGTAGGAAATGGCAACACACTCCAGTATTCTTGTCTGGAAATTTCCATGGACAAAGGAGCCTGGTAGGCTATAGTCCATGGGGCTGCAAAGAGTAGGACACAACTGAGTGATTGAGCATGCACACACACATACATACACAGACACACATACATATACATACAATGGACTATTATTCATTCATGAAAAATAAGGAGATCTTACCATTTACAACAAGATGAATAAACCTGGAGGTCATTATGCTAGTCTAAATAAGCCAGACACAGAAAGACACATATGCTCTCACTTACACATGGCATCTAAGAAGGCAAGACTCACAGGAACAGCAAAGAGAAGAAGTAGTTGCTAAGAACTAGGGGAGGAGAAAATGGAGACTTACTGTTCAATGAGTGTAAAGTTTCAGTTACACAAGATGAATGCATTCCAGAGATCGAATGTACAAGCTTTCGCCTACAGTTAATAACACTATACTGTATCCTTTATTTTTGGTAAGAGAGAAGGCCATACATGTTCTCACCATGCCCCAAAATTGGTAACATGTAAAACAATTATCCTTCAACTAAAAAATAAATTAATTTAAAAAAATTAATAACAATGTAAAGATGATGAATCCATTAATTAACTTGATTGTGGTAGTCATCTCACATTGTACACGTATATCACAATGTACAATGTATGTCAAAATACCACATTGCAAACCTTAAATATATGTACTTTTCATTTCCAATTACACCTCAATAAACCTGAAAAAAGAAAAAGAAAAATATTGCATATAATTCCCTGCTGTATGTGCACAGGTTTTTGTTAGCTGAGACAGTGGCCATATAATGTGATGGCCATTATCCATCCACCTGCTGTATTACAGACGGTAGAAGCTTGCAGACTACAAGGACTTTATCGTCATAAGCAACTCTTTCTTTCCAGTAGCTGTCAGAGTGATTTGCATTTACATTCACACACCTGTCCATCTGCTAATCAGGAAATAAGCAGATGAAACAAAATGAGGGGAGATTATTTTTGTGTATGGTGTTCCTGGGTTGGGAAGATCCCCTGGAGAAGGAAATGGCAACCCACGCCAGTATTCTTGCCTGGAGAATCCCATGGACGGAGGAGACTGGCGGGCTACAATCCATGGGGTTGCAAGAGTCGAACACAACTTCGCGACTAAACCACCACCACCACGGTGTTATGGAGTGTTCTAACTTCATTCTTTTACACGTAGTTGTCCAGTTTTCCCAGCACCATTTTTTGAAGCTATTGTCTTTTCTCCACTGTATTTCTTGACTCCTTTGACATAGATTCAGATCAGATCAGTCATGTCCGACTCTTTGCAACCCCATGAATTGCAGCACGCCAGGCCTCCCTGTCTATCACCAACTCCTGGAGTTCACTCAGACTCACGTCCATCAAGTCAGTGATGCCATCCAGCCATCTCATCCTCTGTCGTCCCCTTCTCCTCCTGCCCCCAATCCCTGCCAGCATCAGAGTCTTTTCCAATGAGTCAACTCTTTGCATGAGGTGGCCAAAGTACTGGAGTTTCAGCTTTAGCATCATTCCTTCCAAAGAATTCCAAGGGCTGATCTCCTTCAGAATGGACTGGTTGGATCTCCTTGCAGTCCAAGGGACTCTCAAGAGTCTTCTCCAACACCACAGTTCAAAAGCATCAGTTCTTCAGCTCTCAGCCTTCTTCACAGTCCAACTCTCACATCCATACATGATTAGGTGACCATAGGTGCACGAGTTTGTCTCTGAGCTTTCTACCCTGTTTTATTGATCCATATCTTTGATTTTGTGCCATTACCAAACTGTCTTGATTACTAGTATAGTCTGAAGTCAGACAGCCTGATTCCTTCAACTCTTTTTTTTTTTCTCAGCCATAAAAAGGAATGAAAATGGGTCATTTATAGAGACAAGGATGGACCTAGAGTCTGTCACACAAAGCGAAGTCAGAAAGAGAAAAGCACATGTCATATATTAACACATATATGTGGAATCTAGAAAAATGGTGCAGATGAACCTGTTTATAGGGCAGAATAGAGAAGCAGACGTAGAGGATGGACAGGTCGACACGGGGAGGGGGGTGAATGGGGAGACTGGGACTGATGTCTGTGCACTGGCTTGTGTGAAACAGGCAGCTAGTGGGACCCTGTACACACAGGGAGCTCAGCTCAGTGCTCTGTGATGACCTGGAGGATGGGGTGGGGGTGCGGGGAGAGAGAGGCCAAGAGGGAGGGGATATATGTATGTAGAGCTGATTCACTTTATTACACAGAGGACTCTAACACAACACTGTAAAAGCTTGTAAAAAAAAAAAAATCCCCAATTTAAAAAAAAGATGAAGGAAGAAAATCTACTCCAGTTGGCTTGGCTTTCTCACTGAGACTGCAAAGCTAACTTGGACAGATTTCTTTTAGTACTTTAATGACCGGTAAGTCAAAAACTTCATATATTTTCAAACTTTTGTAACACCCTTGCAGAGATGCAGGCACCTTAGGGATCAGGATACCTTATTAATTAATCTTCATGCTCCTGTCTGGTTGCTAAAATTTTAGAGTCAGCTCAAGTTGCAAAACCCGCTTCATCAATAAGTTATTTCCCACAACACTAGAGGCACAACTAAATCACTTTTTATAACTTCTTGAAAATTTCATACTCAGTTACTCAGTGCAACAAAAATATTTCACAATATTTTGGACCAGGCATTTCCACCCTGTTGTTGCTGCTGCTAAGTCACTTCAGTCGTGTCCG
This sequence comes from Bos grunniens, assembly GCF_055505025.1. Lineage (NCBI taxonomy): Eukaryota > Metazoa > Chordata > Mammalia > Artiodactyla > Bovidae > Bos > Bos grunniens. The sequence continues at coordinate 43,676,762 of NC_141193.1, read as the reverse complement.
ACTCTGTGCAACCCCATAGACGGCAGCTCACCAGGCTCCCCCATCCATGGGATTCTCCAGGCAAGAATACTGGAGTGGGTTGCCATTGCCCTCTCCAATGCAGGAAAGTGAAAAGTGAAAGTGAAGTCTCTCAGTCGTGTCCGACTCCCAGCGACCCCATGGACTGCAGCCCACCAGGCCCCTCTGTCCATGGGATTTTCCTGGCAAGAGTACTGGAGTGGGTTGCCATTTCTACCCTGGTTTACTTCAAATGAGGGCTTCCCTGGTGGCTCAGCTGGTAAAGAATCTGCCTGCAATGCGGGAGACCTGGGTTCCATTCCTGGGTTGGGAAGATCCCCTGGAGAAGGGAAAGTATCCTGGCAGGCTAGGATATTCCAGGATATTCCAGTATCCTGGCCTGGAGAATTCCATGGACTGTATAGTCCATGGGGCCGCAAAGAGTCAGACAGGACTGAGCGCCTTTCACTTTCACACTTTTCCACTTTACTTCAGATGAATTTCTTTCTGAGATAACTTTTTAAGCTCTCTATTTTAAGTCACTTGTTTTTTTTAAAAAAAAAAAAAAACTCCCCAAAGTAAACCAGCTGTTCTCCTTCAGTTTATGGCCAGAGCTGCCTGAGCACTTCCTCCTTTAGCAGCCTCTCTTCTGCCTCCTTCTTCCTTTCTTATCGTCACAGTGATCGTCTTTTAATTGGGCCACCAGAGACAACCTGAAATCTAGGGAGGGCAGTTCGTGGTCCTCTTCTTACCTCAGTGTCTACCGCTGGCTCTGGGCTGTTCTCTGGCTGCTTCCTGACAGGTCTGTGAGGAGCAGTCTCAGGGAGATCCATTTTGAATAGCTGAACAACATGAATCAAACCAAGAGATGGGATTATAGAAAGACAACCTATGCTGCTAAGTCGCTGCAGTTGTGTCCGACTCTGTGCGACCCCATAGACGGCAGCCCACCAGGCTCCCCCGTCCCTGGGATTCTCCAGGCAAGAACACTGGAGTGGATTGCCATTTCTTTCTCCAATGCATGAAAGTGAAAAGTGAAAGTGAAGCCGCTCAGTCGTGTCCGACTCTTAGCGACCCCATGGACTGCAGCCCACCAGGCTCCTCCGTCCATGGGATTTTCCAGGCGAGAGTACTGGAGTGGGGTGCCATTGCCTTACTCCAACTAAATTAAAATATGATACCGCTCTCAGAAGTCAGTCTCCAAACTTTTTACATACAATTCTGCTGAGACCATACTTGGTCAGAATTTAGCAAAAAGTGGAAGATCATTGAAAAGAAAACGTCAAGAAAAGATTTATAGTCTATTCACCAGCAAACTTGATTTAATATTTGAAAAGTAGGAAATATGATTTGCAATGAAACCACCTGAACTCACCCTGCCCTACAACAATACCCTCTTGTTCACAAGTGGAAGTGAAAGTCTGTAAGTCATGTCTGACTCTTTGTGACCCCATGGATTGTAGCCGCCAGGCTCCTCTGTCCCTGGAATTCTCCAGGCCAGAATACTGGAGTGGGTAGCCTTTCCCTTCTCCAGGGGATCTTCCCCACCCAGCGGTCAAACCCAGGTCTCCCACATTGCAGGCAGATTCTTGACCATCTGAGCCACCAGGGAAGCCCTGTCCACAAGCAGAGATTACAAATTTCATAGGACAATTTGTAATTTATAAGGGGCCTTCGCAGAAATCATCACATGACCTACCAAATGGATACAGTATTCTTAGGTCCCTTTCTGTGACTAGGAAACTGAGCTCAGCCTTATTTGTCAAGATCACATAGGTAATTAACGAGGGAGTCAGGCTCTAATCTTGTCTTCTCTCTTTTGATTTCTGACTGTTTTCTTCCCAGTGACCCTCAAACTGATGCTTGTCACTACTTGTTCCATAAAAATTAAGCATTTGACTGTGCCAGTCGTTCAAGACGAGCCCAAGGCCATTACCAGGCCCTCTTCCCTCAGTCCCTCCCAGTTTGAGGGGAATGATGTCAACTGTCCCACCACATTCCAAATATGAAACAGATCAATAAAGCACGTATTTTCACTTTTATTACCATTGTAGCCACCTTGTCTATGGAGGGTGCTCAGCAAGAACACATTTCCATATATTTTATAAAATATTTTCTTCTATTATAAATATTTTATACAATTTTTTTTATTTTATAAATATTTTCTTCATTTCCTGTTTTGGTCTAGTGATGGACCTTTAGCAGGGGCAAGAGAATCCGTCCATTCTCATTCTACACAATGAGACATCCACGAAATCTTTCACCTGCTTTAGAGTCTACTAAAAGCCCCGTGTGTGCTCAGTCCTCAGCTGTCCAGTTGACTCTTTGCGACCCCGTGGACTATAGCCCAGGCTTCTTTGCCCATGGACTAACCGGGCAAAAATACTGGAGTGGGTCACCATTTCCTCTTCCAAGGAATCTCCTGGACTCGGGGATAGAACCCACACCTCTTGTGTCTCCTGCCCTGGCAGGTGGATTCTTTACCACTGACCCTCCTGGGAAGCCCGATTCTACAACCGCAGAGAAAGACTTGGGTCTCCATCCACCATCCATCCTCTGCTAACAGCTTTCTCCATTTGTAACATAATACATTCAAATTCCCTTGGGGCTGCAATGCAGGAGACCCTGGTTTGATCCCTGGGTGGGGAAGATCCCCTCTGGAAAAGGGGATGGCTATCCATTCCAGTATTCTTACCTGGAGAAATCCCATGGACAAGGAACCTGCTGGGCAACAGTCCATGGGGTCGTAACAAGTTGGACATGACTCAGCAACTAACATAAATGCCTCAGCCTTTGCCTAATTCCTGATTTACTTTTTACTTAACATAGGGTCTCTAAGCAACCTAAAGTTACTTATATTATTTCTGGCCTCTTAAACCACTGCTCTCTGCCTTGGCTACATATGAAAAATCTGAATAAAACACAGTGCCAACCCTCTTAAGACTTACATTAAAAATAGAACTCATGATGAAGACAAATTTTGTGTGAATTTTCTTTTTTTTAATATAAATTTATTTATTTTAATTGGAGGTTAATTAATTTACAATATTGTATTGGTTTTGCCGTACATCAACATCTGCACACTGCCTAATTCCATAGACTACATTTGTTGCTGTTACTGTTTAGTCGCCCAGTCATGTCCGACTCTTTGTGACCCCATGGACTGTAGCCCTCCAGGCTCCTCTGCCCGTGGGATTTCCCAGGCAAGAATACCAGAGTGGGTTGCCATTTCCTCCTCCTCTGAGGAATATCCCCAGTCCAAGGATTGAACACATGTCTCCTGCATTGGCAGGCAGATTCTTTACTGCTGAGCCACCAGGGAAGCCCTATAGACTACATTTTAAGGTACTAAATTAGCATTTATTAAATTGAATTATAATTATGAAAAGAGTCAGGAATGCACATTCTGATAAAATTCTTGTTTTAATCACTGCTTCCGGGGAAATATAAGATAACTGGTACATGAGCAGGAAGAAAACTGATGATAATATCTAAAGGTAACCAGAAATGTCTCAAATGTCTCTCATTATTGAGTTGCCTCATTTGTAAAGAAATGTCTCTACACATGAGATAAAGACTCATGAAACATGGTGGGCTAGTTAGCCATTTTTAAAGCAGTTTAAACAGGTTTTTCTGTGTTTCTTTCAGAAATCCAGTTCAGTTTTTGTTCAACCACTTTTTTTCATTTTTGGTCATTGAATCCACCAAACACTTACAAGCTTTTTCCATTCAATGAACCAAAATTTCTTTCTAAAACATTTTGAACTAGTTTTTAAGTGCACTAGTTGCTGGCCTCAATGTTTCATATTTTTCCATTACTCTTTAGCAAAATTGCCACATTCGTTTTACATTTCATGATTCAAACACCAAATGATCTCATGGGTTAATTCTATCATTTCCAAGTTATAGATGGAGAAACTGAGGCTCATGGCACCTAAATGGCTCCATAGGTGACTTTAAGAAGGACACTTATTGAAGATGATAACTGGATGAAGATTCATGTTGAGGTTTGACAGGAAACAGCAAAATTCTGTAAAGCAATTATCCTGCAATAAAAAATAAATTGTTTTTTTTTTTTTTAAAGAAAGATGCTGAGCAGAGCAGATGAACATTCCAGGTGCGGGGAAGAGCCATTCAAGCCTAAACGGAAGTGCAGAGCTGAGAGAGGACCTGGCTGGCCTAGGATCTTTAATTTGGGGGGAACTCTCCTTTTCCATCATCATCCTAGAGCTGTGTCACATTTTGAAGGGCAACCTTACCTCTGGTGAAATATAATAGGTGTGTAATGTTTTATAAAGCAAATATAGAAAATACTCCTTTATTCTGTAATACTTCTCCCCTCTGACTCTTCTTCTCTCTAATACTTTTAACCATTGACTCTGACCCAAGTTTTAAAATTACCAATACACAGAGTGTTAGTATTTTGCTTCTTGCCACCATGAGTGCATGCTAAGTCACTTAAGTCACGTCCTACTTTTTACAGCACTATGGACTGCCATAGGATTTCCCAGGCAAGAATACTGGAGGGGCTTGCCATGCCCTCCTCCAGGGGATCTTGCCAACCAGGAATTGAACCTGTGTCTCGTAAGTCTCCCGCGTTAGCAGGCAGGTTCTTTACCATTAGCGCCAGCCACCTGAGAAGCGCTTCTTGTCACTAACAAGCTCTGTAACTTTGCTAATATGTGTGTACAAAGTCGAGATAACACCTACTCCATATGGCTGTTGTGAGAACTAAACAAGGTGATGTGTGAAGACACCCAGTTAGTGCCCTGCGTGCGTGCACACACACACACACACACACACACACACACACACGAAAGTATAGTCTGGGGCTGGTACAGATGAAATTGGCTATATTTGGCCATTCTTGACATCCTCCTTCCTCCTGACTTTTCATAGCCCTGCTAACATCTTTGACATAAAAACTGTCTATAGTAGCCATTCCAGCCTGAAAGAGAGAAGGCAACCAGCAACTGGAGACTCTAGGCAGTAACTGTCAATAATCCTGTTCTTAAAGCAGTAGCTAGGAATCTAAGTTCTACCAGCTGTTTTCAGAAATTGAGAAGTGTTTTCTATTTCTCTCCAGAATCATGCCGATGCCCAAAACACATGTTAAAAATTATGTGCAGGCAATTGTGTTGGAGCAAATGGCTTAAATTTTGAAAACCTCCCTCCTGATGGATCAGCTAAGCCATTGGCACCAAGAGCAAACCAGGACTTCTTTCTAGGAGCCTAGTTTAAACCATAATCTCCTTGCTGTATGAGAGGAGTTGTTCCTATCACATGAACTGTTGAGAATGACTCTGATCTAAACAGAGTCTGGTGCCCCGGCTATTAACAGCTCAGATCATTTCAGTGAAAAGAATATGTGCTGGGAGTTGACAGGAATAGAAACAATCAGGTAGTGAAGATCAGGCCAAGCAAACTTAAAGTTAGGAGGCACTGGTGGATGGAAAAAGGGGGTACACAAAGGAGAGGAAAAGGGTCAGATGGGAAGTTTAGTCCAGTGACCAAGAGGCACGTCAAGAGCCAACAGGTCAGAGGCAGGCGGGAGACCAGGAGCGGCAGCAGCAGAAGCGGCAGGTGTAGCTTTGCTGGTGCGAGGTCCTCCCACCAAGGGCAAGAATGGCCTGAGGTTAGTATCCAAGACATCTGCTGAACGAAAGCTTCTGGAATCCAAAGGACAAAAGCTTTCAATGGCCAGCTAGCCAAAGGCCTACTCGCTACAAAATATAAAGGAGAATTTTCAGTTTTCATCTCTCTGATCTGTGTTTTTTGGTTATCTGACCACATTTAACCAAAGAATTAAAAACACTTCTTGGCTTCTTGGACACTGCGGTCTTCATGTCTATGTCCTGGCCTTTCCTCGACAGCTCTTTTAGTCAGTCTGCCAGCTTCCAAGTATCAGTGTTTCCTTCCCACTCCCTCTGAATAATCTTGTTCCCTCCATGTTTTATTGACCACCTGTCTACAAACGCCCTGCACGAAAATTAGTATCTTGACCTAGCTCTCAGCCCTGAACGCCAGCTCCATGCATCACATGTTTCAAGGACAGCGTGTGCCCATTTCAATAGCTCAAGTCAGAATCAATCACTGAGTCATTTTTTCCTTTCCCTGCCTCTCCTGCCCACCCCCACCTCGTGCCCTGACCCTCTTCCTGTCTTTTCCTTCCTTGTTGCCCTTCACACACATACACTTATGCATGCGTGCATGCTCACTGTCTGCGACCCCATGGACTGTAGCCCACCAGTCTCCTCTGTCTGTGGAATTCTCAAGGCAAGAACACTGGAATGGGTTGCTATTTCCTCCTTCAGGGGATCCTCCTGACCCACGGGTTGAATGTGCATCTCGTTCATCTCTTGCATTAGCAGATGGAGTCTTTATCACTGAGCCAGCTGGGAAGCTCATACATACACTTATATACAACTTCAAACACCTACAAACGCAGAAGCTCAATTTAGTATAAAACAGTGCTTCTTAAACATTAACATACCTATCAGTCATCTGGGTATGTTGCTACAATTCAGATTCTGATTTAGTAAACCTGGGATAGGGCCCCAGATTCTGAACTTCTATCACCTCACAGGTTTCATTGCTGTTGCTGGTCCCTGAGCTGACCCAGGGATGGAACCAGAATCTCCTGCATTCAGTTCAGTTCAGTTCAGTCACTCAGTCATGTCTGATTCTTTGCAATCCCATGGACTGCTTCCCTGTCCATCACCAACTCCCAGAGCTTGCTCAAACTCATGTCCAACAAGTTGGTGATGCCATCCAACCATCTCATCCTCTGTCTTCCCCTTCTCCCCCTGCCTTTAATCTTTTCCAGCATCAGCATTCTGTTTTCCAATGAGTCAGCTCTTTGTATCAGGTGGCCAAAGTATTGGAGCTTCAGCTTCAGCATCAGTCCTTCCAATGAATATTCAGGACTGATTTCCATTAGGATGGATTGGTTGGATCTCCTTGCAGTCCAAGGGACTCTCAAGAGTCTTCTCCAACACCTTCTCCTGTTTACCAACTGTATAATCTTGATCAAAGTACATGAATGTCCATTTCCTCAGTGGTAAAATGTAGATAGTAATAATGCGTATACCACTGTATTGCTTTGGGGATCAAATTAACTAATGGGAACGAATGCTTAACAAAATTCATAGAACATTATAGAGATAGCAGAAGAGGAGAGTAAGGAGGGGAAGAAGGAGAGAAATAGTGGTAGTCATTTTATGTAAATAAATAAAAATAGAGCTTCCTATCCTTCACTTCCTATCACCACTTTCCTAAAACCCTTAAATTGTCCCCATTGTCCACCAAAAGATATGTTCTTCAAGGACCCCTACAATCTGATCTCGACCAGCATTTCTAGCCCACTTTCTAATAACATTGCTCTCTACTGACAAGTGTCCGTGGGGTCTCATTGTTGAGTAAATGAGTGACATGTGAGTTACTAAATGCTTCAGAGGTCTAAGAGGAAAATAAAACCCATTTAGAACTGCCTGCCTGCCATGTTCCAAATACTATATTTTCCTTGATGAACTTTTACAGCCGCCCTGTATAGATTGAGCTTGGGCCTCATGGCCAATAAACGTCACAGCTGGAGGGTGAACCTCTGAAGTATATTACACTTGATAATCCCTTCTGATTGCCTTGGTTCTACCAGCAAAAGATGAAGGGACAGAATCTGCTCCCCAATTCTGTTCAGTTCCCATTTATCCACTCTGCATCATCCCTTTGGCTTATCAAAACATTTTTTTGAACTTTCCAAAGGTTGGAAATGGAATCTATTTTCTTTTCATTATGCAACAGTGAAGACAATATTTCTATCATGCTTCTCTGTCATTGGTTGATATAATATTTTCTTTAAAAATAACTGAAAGTAGTAACAATTATGTGTACACCCTTATATGCCTAGTCAAGGTTTATTATGGTTATAGAATATCATGTGTTTGATTACTAAGGTGCGAGAATTGATTGACAACTACTGTTTGGGCACTGGTTGTACAAGAAAAGAGGAGAGATACTAGCTTGGCTACAGTGATCTCATTTTAATTCACTGAACCCTCCCTACCATGCTGTAAGGTAATTATTTGTAGGTTTTTAAAGGGACAGAGTTGTTCTTCAGCTCTCTCCATCATAGTGTCTTGTTCATTGCTTCACAGGCAAGTGTGCAATGTGTGTCCGTTGAATCTAATTAATTTTAACACCAAATCAAAACCAAAAACCTCAGCATGAACTTCATGCAACTTTCAGCTTTCTTCAGGTGATTGCGTGCTCAGTCACTCAGTCAAGTCCAACTCTTTGCAAGGGCATGGAACCCACCAGGCTCCTTCTGTTCATGGGATTTCCCAGGTGGGTTGCCCTTTCCTCCTCCAGGGGATAGAGGGATAGAACCCACATCTCCTGCAACTCCTGCATCGGCAGGCAGATTCTTTACCACTGAGCCACCTGGGGAAACCCTTTCTTCAGGTAGGACTTTTAAATTGATTCATTGAATCCAGTGGTTCTTAACAGGGTAATTTTCTTTCCCCATTGTTAGCGTATGGCGAGAGACCTTTTGCACCACTAAGGATGGGCATCTAGTGGGCAAAAGCCAGGTTCATGGCTCAGCATCTACATATGCAGGCTGGCCTCTAACAACAGAGTTATTTAGTCCAGAATGTCAACAGTGCCAAGATCCAGGAACTTTGAATTCACTCAGTCAATATGGAGCACCTTTCTGAACCTCAGTTTTCTCATATATAAATGGAAGTCCATGGTTTCCAAAACACAATCTTTGAGTTGAAAGCACTCTCATCCAATGCTTGCATTTTCTTTCTAGCAACCCCATCAGCTGGCCCTAAGTGTCTACCCAAACAGCTCATCTCCAGAGGCCAGAAAAGTATAGACTCTGGGGAATCCCACCCACTTCCAAAAGCACCCATTTTAATTTCTTATTGTACAAGCATGGCTATGACTCTGCTCAGCGTAACAGCAAATAAACCAGGCTCTAGTACTGTGGGTTGATAAAAGTACTGTTTAAAAAATTGCTCATGACATTTTCCAAATGACTTTTCTTTAACATCCAGTCTCAGTTCACTAACTAAACCATTTCTTCATCTCAAATGCAATTTTCAAAGCAAACTATTCCTGACTAATGGTTCTTAGAGAATCCTCAGAAATGTCAGTACCCTTCATTAACTCAGATCATCAGGGGAAGGCCAGTCTCAAATAAAAGAAATTTCTAAAGTATGGCACAGCTTTAAAATTGCCTCTTTATTACTTTTAAATACTACTTTCATTCATTCAGGCAAAAGCCCTTTTGTATTCCCAGACTGAACTTTGAAAATGCAAAGATGGAATACGGCAAAATCCCCATGCTTAAGGATCCACAGACCATCAGAAGAGGCAAGCCGGCCACCTTTCGATTGTACTCAAGGAAAGCATTGAGGCAGAAGTCACCAGCTTGGGGTAGGGGGGCAGTTGGGGGAGAATTTACAAAAAGCACTTACTTAAGCTAGGATTTGGAGGACTTCTAACTTTTCTCAGGCAAACAGAGGAATAGCATGTTCAAGCACTCTGAGTCTGAAGCAGTAGAAAGCATCAGGTGAATGATGGGGGAGAAAGCACCCCAATGCCTGGGTGATGAGCAAGTGACAAAGCAGGAGATTTTGTGGGTTCTCTCATGTGCCTTTCTTGATTTCCTGATGACTCAGACAGTAAAGGATCTGCCTGCAATGCAGGAGACCTGGGTTTGACCCCTGGTTTGGGAAGATCCCCTGGAGAAAGAAATGGCAATCCACTCCAGTATCCTTGCCTGGAAAATCCCATGGAAAGAGGAGCCTGGTGGCTGCAGTCCATGGGGTCGAAAAGAGTCAGACTTGACTGAGCAACTAACACTTTCACTTTCACTTTATGTGCCTTGCTAGAGAGTATATCTACTACTGTGGGCAGGAATCCCTCAGAAGAAATGGAGTAGCCATCATGGTCAACAAAAGAGTCCGAAATGCAGTACTTGGATGCAATCTCAAAAATGACATAATGATCTCTGTTCATTTCCAAGGCAAACCATTCAATATCACGGTAATCCAAGCCTATGCCCCAACCAGTAATGCTGAAGAAGCTGAAGTTTAACGGTTCTATGAAGACCTACAAGACCTTTCAGAGCTAACACGCAAAAAAGATGTCCTTTTCATTATAGGGGACTGGAATGCAAAAGTAAATAGTCAAGAAACACCTGGAGTAACAGGCAAATTTGGCCTTGGAGTACAGAATGAAGCGGGGCAAAAGCTAATAGAGTTTTGCCAAGAAAATGCACTGGTCATAGTAAACACCCTCTTCCAACAACACAAGAGAAGACTCTACACATGGGCATCACCAGATGGTCAACACAGAAATCAGATTAATTATATTCTTTGCAGCCAAAGATGGAGAAGCTCTATACAGTCAGCAAAAAAAAGACCGGGAGCTGACTGTGGTTCTGATCATGAACTCCTTATCGCCAAATTCAGACTCAAATTCAAGAAAGTAGGGAAAACCACTAGACCATTCAGGTATGACCTAAATCAAATCCCTTATGATTATACAGTAGAAGTGAGAAATAGATTTAAGGAACTAGATCTGATAGAGTGCCTGATGAACTATGGACGGAGGTTCGTGATATTGTATAGGAGACAGGGATCAAGATCATCCCCATGGAAAAGAAATGCAAAAAAGCAAAATGGCTGTCTGAGGAGGCCTTACAAATAGCTGTGAAAAGAAGAGAAGTGAAAAGCAAAGGAGAAAAGGAAAGACATAAGCATCTGAATGCAGAGTTCCAAAGAATAGCAAGAAGAGATAAGAAGCCTTCCTCAGGGATCAGTGCAAAGAAATAGAGGAAAACAACAGAATGGGAAAGACTAGAGATCTCTTCAAGAAAATCAGAGATACCAAAGGAACATTTCATGCAAGATGGGCTCGATAAAGGACAGAAATGGTATGGATCTAAAAGAAGTAGAATATATTAAGAAGAGGTGGCAAGGATACACAGGAGAACTGTACAAGAAAGAGCTACACAATCCAGATAATCACGATGGTGTGATCACTGACCTAGAGCCAGACATCCTGGAATGTGAAGTCAAGTGGACCTTCGAAAGCATCACTATGAACAAAGCTAGTGGAGGAGATGGAATTCCAGTTGAGCTATTTCAAATCCTGAAAGATGATGCTGTGAAAGTGCTGCACTCAATATGTCTGCAAATTTGGAAAACTCAGCAGTGGCCACAAGACTGCAAAAGGTCAGTTTTCATTCCAATCCCAAAGAAAGGCAATGCCAAAGAATGCTCAAACTACCACACAATTGCACTCATCTCACAAGCTAGTAAAGTAATGCTTAAAATTCTCCAAGCCAGGCTTCAGCAATACGTGAACTGTGAACTTCCTGATGTTCAAGCTGGTTTTAGAAAAGGCAAAGGAACCGAGATGAAATTGCCAACATCTGCTGGATCATGGAAAAAGCAAGAGAGTTCCAGAAAAATATCCATTTCTGCTTTGTTGACTATGTCAAAGCCTTTGACTGTGTGGATCACAATAAAGTGTGGAAAATTCTGAAAGAGATGGGAATACCAGACCACCTGATCTGCTTCTTGAGAAATTTGTATGCAGGTCAGGAAACAATAGTTAGAACTGGACATGGAACAACAGACTGGTTCCAAATAGGAAAAGAAGTATGTCAAGGTTGTATATTGTCACCCTGCTTATTTAACTTATATGCAGAGTACATCATGAGAAACGCTGGGCTGGAAGAAGCACAAGCTGGAATCTAGATTGCCAGGAGAAATATCAATAACCTCAGATATGCAGATGACACCACCCTTATGGCAGAAACTGAAGAGGATCTAAAGAGCCTCTTGATGAAAGTGAAAGTGGAGAGTGAAAAAGTTGGCTTAAAGCTCAACATTCAGAAAACGAAGATCATGGCGTCCAGTCCCATCATTTCATGGCAAATAGATGGGGAAACAGCGGAAACAGTGTCAGACTTTATTTTTCTAGGCTCCAAAATCACTGCAGATGGTGACTGCAGCCATGAAATTAAAAGACACTTACTCCTTGGAAGGAAAGTTATGACCAACCTAGATCACATATTCAAACACAGAGACATTACTTTGCCAACAAAGGTCCGTCTAGTCAAGGCTATGGTTTTTCCAGTGGTCATGTATGGATGTGAGAGTTGGACTGTGAAGACAGCTGAGCACTGAAGAATTGATGCTTTTGAACTGTGGTGTTGGAGAAGACTCTTGAGAGTCCCTTGGACTGCAAGGAGATCCAACCTGTCCATTGTAAAGGAGATCAGTCCTGGGTGTTCATTGGAAGGACTGATGCTAAAGCTGAAACTCCAATACTTTGGCCACCTCATGTGAAGAGTTGACTCATTGGAAAAGACTCTGATGCTGGGAGGGCTTGGGGCAGGAGGAGAAGGGGACGACAGAGGATGAGATGGCTGGATAGCATCACTGACTCGATGGACATGAATTTGAGTAGACTCCGGGAGTTGGTGATAGACAGGGAGGCCTGGTGTGCTGTGATTCATGGGTTCGCAAAGAGTCAGACACAACTGAGTGAATGAACTGAACTGAGGGAGTATGGACTTTATCCTAAGGGCCTGAGAGCCACTGCCTGGGGGCAAGGTCAGAACTGACTCTTGGAAAGATCGCTGGCAAAAGTGAGAAGAACAGATTGGAGCTGGGAGAGACTGGCATTCTGGGAGTTGGTGGTTTATCTAGATGTCTTAGTACAGAATACTCCTTCCTACTACAATGTTTGGGTGGGTTGCCCGGCTTAATGAAAACTTGGGGTTTATTTTTAGAGTAAGCACATCAACTGTTGTTGTATTAAGTTATAAAAGTCCATGGAGAATAACTTCTGGTTTTATGGTGCAGCCAACTGAGTCCCAAGGCAAGGAAGCAGTATGCTGAGTTACACAGTTGTGACAGATGAGCTAGAACAAGTTACATACTCAGAACTCTAAACACCTAGCCCTTTCTACCCTTTCCACTATGAGATTGCTCTTGCTTATTTGTAAAAGGTTGTTTTTATCAAAAGAACAATTTAATGCCTCTTATTCTTCTGCTTCCTCCCCGCCTCCCATCATTCACCTGATATTCTATTTACCCAGTTAATTTTCACTGTGTATGAAGAAAGTTTTTTCATACCAAAGGTAAATTTCAGTCTAGCCGTTATCAGCCTGCTGGTTGACTCCTAATTAACTGAAATGAAATGAATGGAAGTTTATTGTTATTGAGCTTTTAAAGCCCTCTGGATAGATTGGATTACCAAGCATCTGGCAGGAGAAATGTGTTTTACCCTATGATCTGAAATAGACAATGGACAGATGACAGACAGCAAGGGAGGGATCACCGGGTTCTAGAGCTCCAGGCTGGCAGGATGTTTCCCAAATACCTTGCTAACTACTGCTCTGATGCAGGGTGGGTGGGGAGGTGCTCCAGCTAGTGGCACGGTTGGAGTAGGGTCTGAGGTCCACATTCGGGACGTCCTTGTATGTATCTTCGAATTAAATATCTATGAACTCCTCGATGTTAAGATAGGAAAGAATTACTTCTCCAGGGAGGAGAAGTCACTTTAATCCCATGACAGTTCCCATTCACACAAATTTATGGGCTGGTTATGATCCTGTGGAAGTCAGAAATATAAGGCTACTCATCATCACATATGCCTTAGAAGCTGGTATTGTCCTAAGAAAAAGACAGAAAGAGAGGGAGAGGGATGGTAGGAGATAGATGAGGAATACATGCTTTAAGGTTGTGGGGCAGCTTCAAAGACAAAGAAATAAGGTTAGGGATTAATGTGTCCAAGGTCACTTGGAAGCACCATCTGCCATTGAACCCACTCTCTTTATGAGATCATTCATCTCCATCCCTCTAGCTTCCACAGGGAGGTACTTTTCTTATTGCGACATTCAAAACCTCTTTCAAAGTCCACACTAGTTATCCCCATGGGAGGAGAAGTTGTTTATCTGTAGAATTTGGGAGATAGAGCTTCACCCAACTCCTTCTTCTGTTTCCTTATTGCATGTCCTACTTGTCTTGGGGAAACATTCATTTCCCCTTCAGGCTGCAAGTTTACCTGGATAGGTCCCTGAGGTTGGCCTGTATTTTTTCAGGCTATCTGTGACTGGGTTCAGTTCAGTTCAGTTCAGTTCAGTCACTCAGTTTTGTCTGACTCTTTGTGACCCCATGAATTGCAGCACACCAGGCCTCCCTGTCCATCACCAACTCCAAGAGTTTATTCAAACTCATGTCCATCGAGTCGGTGATGCCATCCAGCCATCTCATCCTCTGTCGTCCCCTTCTCCTCCGGCCCCTAATCCCTCCCAGCATCAGAGTCTTTTCCAATGAGTCAACTCTTCGCATAAGGTGGCCAAAGAATTGGAGTTTCAGCCTCAGCATCAGTACTTCAATCAACACCCAGGACTGATCTCCCTTAGAATGGACTGGTTGGATCTCCCTGCAGCCCAAGGGACTCTCAAGAGTCTTCTCCAACACCACAGTTCAAAAGCATCAATTCTTCGGCACTCAGCTTTCTTCACAATCCAACTCACATCCATACATGACAGGTGGAAAAACCATAGCCTTGACTAGATGGATCTTTGTTGGTAAAGTAATGTCTCTGCTTTTTAATTTGCAATCTAGGTTGGTCATAACTTTCCTTCCAAGGAGTAAGTGTCTTTTAATTTCATGGCTGCAGTAACCATCCACAGTGATTTTGGAGCCCAAAAAAATAAAGTCTGACACTGCTTCCACTGTTTCCCCATCTATTTCCCATGAAGTGATGGGACCAGATGCCATGATCTTCATTTTCTGAATGTTGAGCTTTAAGCCAACATTTTCACTCTCCTCTTTCACTTTCATCAAGAGGCTTTTGAGTTCCTCTTCACTTTCTGCCATAAGGGTGGTGTCATCTGCATATCTGAGGTGATTGATATTTCTCCCAGCAATCTTGATTCCAGCTTGTGTTTCTTCCAGTCCAGCGTTTCTCATGATGTACTCTGCATATAAGTTAAATAAACAGGGTGACAATATACAGCCTTGACAAACTCCTTTTCCTATTTGGAACCAGTCTGTTGTTCCATGTCCAGTTCTAACTGTTGTTTCCTGACCTGCATACAAATTTCTCAAGAGGCCGATCAGGTGGTCTGGTTTGTGGGACATAGTGATCTCTAAACTGAGCACTACTTTAGGCTTCCCTGGTGGCTCAGACGGTAAAGCATCTGTCTGCAATGCAGGAAATCTGGGTTCGATCCCTGGGTTGGGAAGATCCCCTGGAGAAGGAAATGGCAGCCCACTCCAGTATTCTTGCCTGGAAAGTCCCATGGATGGCGGAGCCTGGTAGGCTACTGTCTACCAGGGTCACAAACAGTCGGACACGACTGAGCGAAGGGAAGATCAGACCTACCTAATAGATCATAAAAGCATGACCCAAAAGTATCACGCTTTTTCCAAGTAACATAATTACATCCAGAACAAAACTCGTGAAAATGTAGAGGAATATAAAGATCTCCAGAATCCAACAAGGTAAACATCGAAGTCTGGCATCTAGTCACACATGCAAAGCAGCAGGAAAATACAACCCATAATAAGGAGAAAAATCATTCAACGAAAACCCATCCAGAACTGACATAAATGTTAAAGTTAGCAGAAAAGGAAGTTAAAACAGATATTATAATGGTATTCCATATGTTAAAAAGTTAACTAGAGACAAGGAAGATATTTTTTAAAGTCCCAAATGGTGCTTCTAGAACTAAAAGTTAAAATGCATAAAATGAAAAATATGCTGGCTGGGATGCATGGCAAATTAGAAAATGCAGAAGAGTAAGCTAGTAACCTGATGACATAGTGATAGAAACTCTGCAAAATGAATCACAGAAAGAGAATATGTCAGAGGAGAAAGAGAAGGGAAAGGAGGAGAGGGGAGGAAAGCATCAAGAACCCTAAATCACAAATGAGTGGGTCTCTGAAATGCTGGCAGGCATTTGAAGAATAAGGCTCAAAATTTTTCTTTATTTGATGAAAACGGTCTATAAGGGCTTCTCAGTGGCTCAGTGGTAAAGAATCCACCTGCCAGTGCAGGAGATTTGGGTTCAATCCCTGGGTTGTGAAGATCCCCTGGAGAAGGAAATGGCAGCCCACTCCAGTATCTTTGCCTGGAGAATCCCATGGACAGAGGAGCCTGGAGGGCTACAGTTCGGGGGTTGCTAAGAGTCAGACACGACTGAGCAACTGAACACAAGTACCATAAGTCTATAAAACCAAGAATTTAAAAGAATCCCAAGTACAATAAACATGAATAAAACTATACCATGTATCAAATTTCTCAAAAACAGTGATACAGTGAAAAATCTTGGAAGCAACCAAAAGAAAAAAAATGCAAGTTTCGTGTAAACAAGAATAAAGACAAGAACAGCAACAGACGTTTTGCTGGAAAACACAAACATAAAAAGAGTACAGCAACATTTTTAAATGACAATAGGAAAATACTACTAATTTAGACTTCTATACCCAGAATATATCTTTTACAAAGGAAGGTGAAATTTAGAATATTTCAGACATACGAAAGCTGGAAAAAATTAACATCAACAGATCTGCATGGCAAGAAAGTTTAAAGTGATTCCTTCAGGTAGATGGCTTCCCTGGTAGCTTGGACGGTAAAGCGTCTGCCTACAATGTGGGATACCCGGGTTTAATCCCTGGGTCGGGAAGATCCCCTGGAGAAGGAAATGGCAACCCACTCCAGTATTCATGCCTGGAAAATCCCATGGACCGAGGAGCCTGGTGGGCTACAGTCCATGGGGTCACAAAGAGTCGGACACAACTGAGCGACTTCTCTTCTCTCTTCTTCAGGTAGAAGGGAAATTATATCAGAGGAACATATGAATCTACATAAAGGAGTGAAGAACACCAGTAAAATCTTTCAAAAGATAAATGATTATTTAAACCAGGGATTTGATAGTCAAAGGACTGATACTGAAACTGAAGCTCCAATACTTCAGCCACCTAATGTGAAGAGCTGACTCATGGGAAAAAATTCTGATGCTGGGAAAGATTGAAGGCAGGAGGAGAAGGGGATAACAGAGGATGAGATGGTTGGATGACATCACCAACTCAATAGATATGAGTTTGAGCAAACTTCAGAAGATAGTGAAGGACAGGGAAGCCTTGTGTGCTGCAGTCCATGGGGTCACAGAGTCAGACATGACTTAGCAGCTGAACAACAGCAAACCAGGGATTAGCAAACCATAGCTCACAGACGATGCTATGGTCTGAATATCCTCAAACTTCACATGTTGAGATCCTAATGCTCAAAGATGATAGTATTTGTGGGTGGGGTCTTTTGGAAGTACTTAGGTCATGAGGGTAGAACCCTACTGAATGGAATTAATACATTATAAAAGGGACTCCAGAAAGATCCATAACTCCTTCTGTCATACAGCAAGAAGTCTATGACCTGGAAAGGGCCTTCACCTGACCATACCAGCACCATATTCTCAGACTTCCAGTCCCCAAAACTATGAGGAATAAATTTCTGTTGTTTATGAGTCTGTGGTATTTTGTTATAGCAGCCCAAATTGACTAAGACAGACCGAACCTTCTTGCTCTTTTTTAAATGAAGTGCTATGGAACACAGTTATGCTTATTCATTTATGTACTTTTTATCTAAGGCTTCTTTGAGCTACAGTGGTAGAGGTAACTTGTAATAGAGACCATGTGGTACACAAAGCCTAAAATATTGACTATCTCTTCATAGAAAAAGTTCTCCAATCCCTGGTTTGAACAAAAATAGAAAAAAATGCAGTATGATGCTTGTAACATATATAAAAGTAAAGTGTGTGACAGAATAGCTCAAAATTCAGGAGGGAGGAAATGGGAGTATACTGTTGTTAAGGTTCTTCACCATATGCCAAATGGGACATTACCTGAAGGGCACAGTAAATTAAAGGTGTATGTTATAAATCCTAAGGTGAATGTGAAAGTGTTAATTACATCCAACTCTTTGAGATTCTCTGGACTATACCTCACCAGGCTCTCTGTCCATGGAATTCTCCAGGCAAGATTACTGGAGTTCAGATAAAGAGAAATCTTCTTTCAGTCCTGTATTCCTCCTATCAGGAAGGATACACGGAAGCTGTGCAATACCAGCCTTCCTGATATGAGGAATACAGACTGAAAGAAGATTTTCTTTATCTGAACTGATAATCAAAAATATATGTATATCCACAGACTCATCTTTCTTAAATATGAAAAGGGCAAATTCTGTATTATCACTATATAATGTATTCAATCACATTTCTGTGTCTGAGAGCAGATGAAAAGTGGGATGCCTAGGATTCTAAATTAATTTCTTTTATTCCTTTTCAAGACACAGCTTCTGTGCTGTATAAGGGTCTCACTGCTCTCTTTGCATTTCTTATTTATAAGTCAAACTCCTTGTCCTAATCATCGCTAGCTCTTCCCCAAAGCTAAACAGTTTCAAAGAAACTGAAGTTTGGCTTTTTTTTTTTTTTTTTTACTCCTTAAATACTTATCTTTCTCTGGTAGTTTTAAAAAAAAAAGTGAAGTTAGTATATTCAAGGATAACTTCATGTACCTACTGCTATATCTGATTCTGACTGCTAATCCCATATGGTCATTGAAATAATCAGAACTCTTTGACTGCAAGTGACAGAAATCCAATCTAAATGAGTTTATGCCCAAACGGAAAAGTATTACAACTGCAAAAAAGGAAAAGGGTGGTAACCTTCTCTCTTTTGCTCTGTGTGTGTGGGTATGTGTTACTCATCTCTGCATCTCTCTGTGCTATGGCTTATTCTTCCCCATTATATATAGGATTTTTTCCTACAAGCCTGTGAATATAGCTGTAAGCAACCCCAGACTTATTTCCATGGCCAGAAAGCAAGAAAGATTCCTGTCTACCTCCAATTCAAGAGATGTTCAGAAAGAACTCTGATTTCTATATCCCAAGCCTGAGGTGTAATGATTTTCGTGACTAACTTAGATTTTGATGTGGGACATATTAATCTCAAATATTTCAAAGTGCTTTAAAAAATAAAAATCTATCTAAAGGATATCTAGATGATGATAATCTGTTTTAGAAAATGACATTCTCATGGTGGTTCAGTTCAGTTCAGTTCAGTCACTCAGTCGTGTCCAACTCTTTGCGACCCCATGAATTGCAGCACGCCAGGCCTCCCTGTCCATCACCAACTCCCGGAGTTCACTCAAACTCACACCCATCGAGTAGGTGATGCCATCCAGCCATCTCATCCTCTGTCGTCCCCTTCTCCTCCTGCCCCCAATCCCTCCCAGCATCAGAGTCTTTTCTAGCGAGTCAACTCTTCGCATGAGGTGGCCAGAGTACTGGAGCTTCAGCTTTAGCATCATTCCTTCCAAAGAAATTCCAGGGATGATCTCCTTTAGAATGGACTGGTTGGATCTCCTTGCAGTCCAAGGGACCCTCAAGAGTCTTCTCCAACACTACAGTTCAAAAGCGTCAATTCTTCGGCGCTCAGCTTTCTTCACAGTCCAACTCTCGCATCCATACATGACCACTGGAAAAACCATAGCCTCTTATGCTGGTAGGAAAGATGAAAAAAACTTGACTAAAATCACATAGTTTGGATAAGGAAGGAGCTATTTAAAATAAGCAAAGAGGAGGAGATATGCTACCATGTATAAAATAGATAGCTAGTGGGCTTCCCAGGTAGCTCAGTGGTAAAGAATCTTCTTGCCAATGCAGGAGATTCAGGTTAGATCCCTGGGTTGGGAAGATCCCCTGGAGGAGGAAATGGCAACCCACTCCAGTATTCTTGCCTGGAAAATCCCGTGGACAGGGGAGCCTGGGGGGCTACAGTCCATGGGGTCACAGAATCAGACATTACTGAGAGTTAGTTGCAAAGACAACTTGGTTGCAAAGAATGGGACACCACCAAGCATGCAGCATGAACAGGAGTAGGCACCTATTCTATAGCATGCAGAGAGCTCAGCTCAGTGCTCTGTGGTGACCTAGAGGGTGGTTTGGGGGCGGATGGGAAGGGGATTCAAGAGGGATGGATATATGTATGCATTTGGCTGATTTATTTCATTGTACAGTGGAAACTAACACATCATTGTAAAGCAACTATTCCCCAATTAGAAAGAAAAGAAGGGGAAGATGAAGAGAGGAGAGGGGAAAAGTTCAGGACACATAAAACCACTCAATGAATAGTCAGAAATCTGGACCAGTCTGCTACAATCATCCATCTGACACTTCAGATTTGCTTATTCAACTTACAGTTCACCATCAAGTAATGGTGAAAAAAAAGAAAGTGTTAGTCACTCAGTCATGCCTGACTGTTTGTGACACCATGGACTGTAGCCTGCCAGGCCCCTCTGTCCATGGAATTCTCCAGGCAAGAATACTGGAGTGGGTAGCCTTTCCCTTCTCCAGGGCATCTTCCCAATCCAGGCATCTAACCCAGGTCTCCCGCATCACAGGCGGATTCTTACCATCTGAGCCACCAGGGAAGCCCAAGTAATGGTTAGTGTCTTAACTGCACAATCCAAAGAAATAACTAAACTGCAAACAGTCAAACATGACCTAGTGACTGAATGATAACTAGAAGTTTTATTTGAACTACAGATCAGAATTTTCTTTCTAACATATTGAAGTTAAAACATAAAAAATATCAAGAATTATGATAGAAATAATAAGTAGACTTTATGTTTCAAATAAAATAACCCCTACATAAACCTCTGTGCTCCCTCAGTACTTCTCAGATGTTAGAATCCTGTGCCTTCTGCCTTCTTTCACTTTATAACTTCAAAGAGGAAAATAGCTTCTCTCCTATTTGCCATTAAGTCTCAAAACTTTGAGGTTTGAACAGCAATTTTCCAATACATGCTTTCACCTAGAATACAAATCTACAAAATGTTTTTAGAGTGATGGATCTGGACTTTGTCCTCTATCTCAGTCACGGGAGGAATGCTGTTAGGGGATGAGAGGAAGATGTGCTTTGTGTCTGAAAAATGCACAAGAAACCCCAAGTCAGCAAACAGCACTTTCTGCCCTACAACCCTCTAATGTGTCCTTCAACCTCTTATCCAGAGTGAGCCTCCCTTCCTCAGCAGTATATCCAGTAGATGCTATCCCAAGTCACTACAAAAATTGAAACAAAATAAATAAATTAATTTTAAAAATGGTATTCCTCTAATTTGAAGTCAATCCTTAGGAACCTTGCGTGTGGGGGAGGGAGGGCGGGCAAAGTCGCTTCAGTCGTGTCCGACTCTTTGCCACCCCATGGACTGCAGCCCACCAGGCTCCTCTGTCCATGGGGAGTCTCCAGGCAAGAATACTGCGGTGGGGTGCCAGGCCCTCCTCCAGGGGATCTTCCTGACCCAGGGATGGAACCCACATCTCTGGCGTCTCCCACGTTGGCAGGTGGGTTCTTTAGCACTGGTACCACCTGGGAAGCCCCCTAGGAACTTTCGTAGTTTCCATAAACAATGTCAGCAGGAAGGAGCTAAAGATATTCCCTTCATAAACACCTGCTATCTCCTCCAGCACAGATTACCTCAATACGGCTTATTCTTAAAAATTTTCTTATGTGTAAAAATGTGTTTCTTATAGAAAGCTGAAATTTAAAATGTAAAGAGGACATTTCAAGAGATAACTCCAGTTTTTTTCATTAGACATTATATCACAAGTATTTTTCATGCAACTAAAATTTTGAAAACATGGTTATATTGTCTGCAAACTACAATGCAGTCATATTAATGGGCCATAATTTACTTAGTCACTAGTTAGTATGTGTTTCCATGTTTTTTTTCCTATTATAAATAAGACTATTAAATGTCTATATCCATAAATCTTTTTCTACAGCTTTTATTATTACCTTGAAATTAATCCCCAGAAATAGAATTACTGGATCAATGGGGATAAATCATTTTTAAAACTCTTGGTACACATTGTCAAATTCTTTCTCAGCAAAACTGCATTAATTTCCACTCTTCCTAGCAGAATCTGAGAGTGATCATTTCCTCTCATCTTCTCCATCAATAGTATCATCTTGTGAACAAATATTTTAAACAACAAATTTAAGTAAATTTTCTAAAATAGAAATTTTAAATGGATTCATTGTTCACTCACCAGATGGCTTACTTTGCACTGTGACTAGCATCCAAGTAGCTGATGTTTCTTTTAAATGAAGACATTCTTACCAACAACCTACATGTCTGTCATAAAAGGGATGGTTAAATAAATTTTGGTACATCTATACTATGGGATAATACACAAACAATAAAACAATTGAGGGATATCCATGTTTCTTTTTCCTTAAATTACATACATTACTATATATGTGTGTGTCTATGTATATGTTCCATATATGTACGTGCATGTGTGCTTAGTAACTCAATGGTGTCTTTTGTGACCTCATAGACTGTAGCCCACCAGGCTCCTCTGTCTGTGGGATTTTCCAGGCAAGAATACTGGAGTGGGTTGTCCTTTCCTTCTCTAGGGGATCTTCCCAACCCAGGGATCGAACTCCTACATTGCAAGTGGATTTTTTTGCCCCCAGGGAAGTCCCCACAAACTAATACATTTCAGTAAAAGCCACTGAATGCCAGCATACAAGATGTAGGCAACTGACATTGCCCAGAATATGACACTGACCCTGTAAAAAGTCTTAGCCTTTGAGCTACGAAAACTTGCATACTTTCAAGTAAAGGAAAACTTACTTTCACTTCTCCTAAAAACATTTCTACATGCCATATGGATTAGATATATAGCTTAATATTTCTCCTATTGATCCAAAAGTTAAGTGGGTATGCCCCAGGCTGGGTCCCTGGGATTAGTTTAGAAGGTGCTTGGAGAAGGGAGCATTGCCTCCCTAGGCTTTTACATTTCAAGGAGGAATGAACCCCTTACCTTGAGAAAGAAACTAGAGGCAAGAAACTCTCAAACTCCTGGAGAAAGGCTATTTGCAAATCAAAGATCTATAGTCTCTTCTTTCAGGAGAGATTGGAGACAACTGCCTTCTCCTTTCATTAAAAACTTTAATATTTTTTAGATTATTATTCATGTGGCCACACCGGGCCTTGGTTGAGGTACACAGCATCTTTGATTTTTGTGTGGCATGTGGAATCTTTAGTTGCCACATGTGAATGCTTAGTTGCATCATGTGGGATGTAGTTCCCTGACCAGAGATTGAAACCAGGCCCTGCATTGGGAGTGTGGAGTGTTAGCCACCGGGCCACCAGGGAAGTCCCTGCCTTCTCTTTTGTAAGAAGAGAAAATTATTTTCCTCATTCCTCAACTATAGGGTATCCAGCTACTTACATTAGATAGTTGACATGGCTCTCATCACACCACCCCAGGAGCCAAAATTAGGGCAAAGAGGAGGCTAGCACACTTATTCACTTGTTTTTTGGTCACTAAGTCATGTCCAACTCTTTGTGACCTCATGGGCTGCAGCACACCAGGTTTCCCTGTCCTTCACTATCTCCCAGAGTTTGCTAAAACTCATGTCCATTGAGTCAGTGATGCCATCCAACCATCTCATCCTCTGCCGTCCCCTTCTCCTCCTGCCTTCAATCTTTCCCAGCATTAGGGTCTATTCCAATGAATCAGTTCTTTGCATCAGGTGGCCAAAGTATTGGAGCTTCAATATTCACTATGACGTATTTAATAAAGAAAATGTGTTTCATATAGAACACCTCTTGTGCACAGGCAGCCTAAAATTAATGAACATGAATATTAAAAATCGAACACAAGGCCCACAAGAACTTCCATGCGGCCATTACTTGTCTTCATCTGTGTATTTCGCTCTTGTCATTGTCCCTCCCTCAGGTACTCCTGCCTGGAGAATCCCGTGGATGGAGGAGCCTGGAAGGCTATGGTCGATGGGGCCGCTGAGGGTCGGACACGACTGAGCGACTTTACTTTCACTTTTTAGTTTCATGCATTGGAGAAAGAAATGGCAACCCACTACAGTGTTCTTGCCTGGAGAGTCCCAGGGACGGGGGAGCCTGGTGGGCTGCCGTCTGTGGGGTCTCACAGAGTCAGACACGACTGGGGTGACTTAGCAGCATAGATGCCAGCGGTCAGTGCATTCATTTCCCCCAACCATCCTCTCCTCACTCCAGGCACCCATTTCTACCTTTCACAAGCCCATTTATGTTTACTGTTTTGTATGTTGTCCCAATCGTGACATATGGCTGCTCATTAAGATATTGTTATTTTCCAGGAGGGATCACTTTTCCATAATGATGCAGAACCTTTGTAATGTAATTATTGGCAGGTGAGATTGTAAGTCAGCTGACCAGGAAGATCTGTGAAAGAGGCATGAAATCATAAATTCCCAGTCACACCTCCTTGTACTAGCTTGTAGCCGTGAAAAAAAGATGCAGATGGTATTAAAAGAACATGTAGGAGATGGAGGTTAGTGAGCTATGATGCCCTATCCATGTTCATTATTCTTCTACTTAATATATTCATGGAAATTCTCACACCTACTTAACATATTCATGAAACTTCTAGTACTCACTTAAAATATTCATGAAACTTGCTTATTTCAGTCCCACGATGGTCACAAAAGTTATTACAAATAGATAAGGTGGGAAAAATAATCTGAAGCCACAGTGAGTCTGCCTCTCTCAATAGTATTAGCATCTGGCCAGGGGCAGAAACGGTATCTAATGAATTGTGACTTCTGAAAATATCTGATACTATACTTCAACAGAACAAAGTTTTACAAGATTAAATATTTGTTGAATCAAGTCATTTCCACTGGGGGGGGGGGCGGTGAGAGTAATAGAGGATAAATTGTGAATAATGTCAATAAAAAAAATTACTCTTTGCACAAAAGCAAGTTATCACAATGTCGGTAAGTGTGTGGGGAAATAATTACAAACACATAGTTAGTGGTTATATAAATTGGTTCATCCTCTCTGGAGGTCAATTGGAGAATATTTATTAAAATTTTATTATACCCACCATTTGACCCAGCAATTCAGCTTCTGAAAATCCATTCTACAAATAAATGCATGCATATACAAAAAATAATGTGCACAGATGTTTGCTTCATTATTTTTAAAAACAAAGAAAAGAGCCTATAAGTCTATTAATAGGAAACAGATTACTAAGCTAAATAGAAAACTAACAATAATATTACTTCCAGTTATTTGGCATATCATGCAGCTATTACCATGTCATTCAGTTCAATTCAGTTCAGTCACTCAGTTGTGTCCGACTCTTTGTGATCCCATGAACCGCAGGACACCAGTCCTCCCTGTCCATCACCAGCTGTCAGAGTCTACCCAAACCCGTGTCCATTGAGTCTGTGATGCCATCCAACCATCTCATCCTCTGTCATCCCCTTCTCCTCCTGCCCTCAATCCCTCTCAGCATCAGGGTCTTTTCAAATGAGTCAGTTCTTCACATCAGATGGCCAAAGTATTGGAGTTTCAGCTTCAACATCAGTCCTAACAATGAACACCCAGGACAGATCTCCTTTAGGATGGACTGGTTGGATCTCCTTGCAGTACAAGGGACTGTCAAGAGTCTTCTCCAACACCATAGTTCAAAAGCATCAATTCTTTGGTGCTCAGCTTTCTTTATAGTTCAACTCTCACATCCATACATGATAGGTGGAAAAACCATAGCCTTGACTAGAAGGACCTTTGTTGGCAAAGTAATGTCTCTGATTTTGAATATGCTGTCTAGATTGATCAAAACTTTCCTTCCAAGGAGTAAGTGTCTTAATTTCATGGCTGCAGTCACCATCTGCAGTGATTTTGGAGCCCCAAAAATAAAGTCAGCCACTGTTTCCACTGTTTCCCCATCTATTTCCCATGAAGTGATGGGACTGGATGCCATGATTTTAGTTTTCTGAATGTTGAGCTTTAAGCCAACTTTTTCACTCTCGTCTTTCACTTTCATCAAGAGGCTTTTTAGTTCCTCTTCACTTTCTGCCATAAGGGTGGTGTCATCTGCATATTTGAGATTATTGATATTTCTCCCGGCAATCTCGATTCCAGCTTGTGCTTCCTCCAGCCCAGTGTTTCTCATGACGTACTCTGCAAATAAGTTAAATAAGCAGGGTGACAATATACAGCCTTAACTTATACTCCTTTTCCTATTTGGAACCAGTCTGTTGTTCCATGTCCAGTTCTAACTGTTGCTTCCTGACCTGCATACAGGTTTCTCAAGAGGCAGGTCAGGTGGTCTGGTATTCCCATCTCTTTCAGAATTTTCCACAGTTTATTGTGATCCACACAGTCAAAGGCTTTGGCATAGTCAATAAAGCAGAAATGGGTGTTTTTCTGAAACTGTCTTGCTTTTCTGA
The DNA here is from genome assembly GCF_055505025.1 of Bos grunniens. Lineage (NCBI taxonomy): Eukaryota > Metazoa > Chordata > Mammalia > Artiodactyla > Bovidae > Bos > Bos grunniens. The sequence goes on along the minus strand of NC_141193.1, from coordinate 43,650,421 downwards.
TATTCCAGTGGATGTCGGCAATTTGATCTCTGGTTCCTCTGCCTTTTCTAAAACCAGCTTGAACATCTGGAGGTTCACAGTTCATGTATTGCTGCAGCCTGGCTTGGAGAATTTTGAGCATTACTTTACTAGCGAGTGAGATAAGTGCAATTGTGCAGTAGTTTGAGCATTACTTGGTATTGCCTTTCTTTGAGATTGAAATGAAAACTGACCTTTTCCAGTCCTGTGGCCCCTGCTTAGTTTTCCAAATTTGCTGACATATTGAGTGCAGCACTTTCACAGCATCATCTTTCAGGATTTGAAACAGCTCAACTGGAATTCCATCACCTCCACTAGCTTTGTTCATAGTGATGCTTCCTAAGGCCCAGCTGACTTCACATTCCAGGATGTCTGGCTCTAGGTGAGTGTGAGTGATCACACCGTAGTGATTATCTGGGTCATGAAGACCATGCCATTGACATGAACCAAATGTGGAAGATTTATATGTGTTGACATGGAAAGGTCTTCAAGACAAACCGGCATTTGGGGAAAGTTTGATTAGGATATAGAATAAGAGATATAGAATAACATGTGTATCTTACTGTGTACAAGTAAAGAGAGAGAGAGAGACCCCAAACATTTCCTGAAAGAACACACAAAAGACAATTGATAGTAGTTAAGGATCTAGATGACAGAGACCAACATCATTCTCCACTCACTGTTGGAATTCTTGTTCTTTGTTTTGTTTTATCATAATTAAGAAGTTAAGAACAGAAGAAATAAGTTATAGAATTACAATGGTAGAAGTGGCATTAGTGGTCATTAGCACAGAAAGAAGTGCCAAGTTGCTCGAGGGTACACAGCTGTTTACAGTAGAACTTCAACCTGGACCAGGTCCTTGGAATCCTAGTTTGGATCCCTAACCAAGTTTCTCTAACAACATACATAGCAGCTGGCTTCTCAAGTGGCACAAACGGTAAAGAACCTGCCTGCCAATGCACAAGATGTAAGAGATGCCTGTTCCATCCCTGAGTCAGGAAGATCCCCTGGAGGAGGGGACGGCAACCCACTCCAGTACTCTTGCCTAGAGAATCCCCATGGACAGAGGAGCCTGGGGGGCTACAGGCCAGAGGGTCGCAAAGAGTCAGGCACAGCTGAAGTGACTTAGCACACATACGTGCATACTAGGTGATATAGAAAGCCCAGCTTCTTGGGACTTCCCTGGTGGTCTAGTGGCTAAGACTCCTCACTTAGTTGGATTCCAACCTGTTTACCCAGCTCCCAGATTCTTCTTATTGATACTATCAATACTTCTATTCTACTACTTAAGGCTACGAATATGCCGACAGAACTTGATGCAAAGTTTTGTTAATTGTACTGATAGGGCTTCCCTAGCGACTCAGTGGTAAAGAATCCACCTGCAAAGCAGGAGACTTGGGGTTCAATCCCTGGGTCAGGAAGATCCCCTGGAAAAAGAAATGGCAACCCACTCCAGTATTCTTGCTGGGAAATCCCATGGACAGAGAAGTCTGGCAGACTTCAGTCCATGGGGTCACAAAAGAGTTGGACACTAAGAGACACTTAGAGACTAATTGTAACAATTGTTATGATAACTTGTCAATTAGCTATTACCAGCTAATCAGTGGTATTATTCCTTTATATATTGACATCCCACTCAAAAATCATACATTTCCTTGCCCAAGTGTAGCATCTAGCTCTTTCACTACCATGCTCTCTTTCATCTGTAACTCCTGAGCCAGAATCTTCTTTCATAGCATTGCTTGCCAACATTCAAGCCCTGGCTCTCTGCAGAAAAATAAATCCTAAGAACACTTCAGATTCCAAATCTGATTCTGACTGTCCACAGTTACTTCTCCTCTTTTAGAAGGTATTGCAAAAATCACAAAGTAAAAAGCTTAGTGCTAGAAGCTAATTACTGTACATCTGCCACTGTCTTACTATATTCAGCAACTTACAACTCAATTCACTTATAATCGGGCTCCACATAGCTCCCGGTGATAGCTATTTTAGTATCAAGACTTAAAATTCAACTCAACAGTTATGCTCATCATTAACATTATGAAAATCCCCGGCTCCAACCATACATCCTAACAAAGAGCCAGTGGGAGCCAAGGTTTCAGCTTCTCAAACCTACATTTTTCTGTTTTCCATCTTTGGGGCTAGAATCATGCTGTATATATATCTTAGGTTTATTTCCATGAAGATATTTAAAAGATAAAAATATTTCTAAATGGTTACATTTATGTTTTGCCTAGCATATATATCTCTTATCCTAAAGAGAGAGATAAATAATGAAATTCTCATGAAAGCTGCATAATTATCTAGTTTGTCTCATTGAGATATAATTAACATACTATATACAATACATATATGTACATACCTGTGAAACCATCACCACAGTCAAAATAAGCATATTCATTACCCACAGTGAACTCAATGCACCTTTGTAATCTTACCATTACATGGTAGAATGTAATCTACCATTCTCCATTTCAGGCAATCACTGATCTGCTTTCTGTCTCTAACATTAGATCAGATTGCATTATTTAGAATTTATATAAATGAATCACACATTGTGTACTCTATTTACACTTAGCTTAATTTTGGGGGGATTCATCCATGTTGTTATGCATATAAATAGTAGTAATAACACAAATAAAGCTTCTTTGATCAGTTAAGTATAAATCTGTGTATGGATGTATGCTTTTATTTTTCTTGAGTGGAATGAGTGAATTGTGGTAGCCCTATGCACAACGTTTTGTTATACATTTTACAACACCACCAGCCACAACTGGTGAGTAGATGTATGAGTCCCAATTACCCCACACTCTTGCCAACATTGGATATGACCAGGCTTTTTAATTTTAGCCATTCTAAATGGCATGCTGGGTTAACTCACTATAGTTTTCACTTGGCTTTCCCTAAGTACCAACAACTTTGATGAGATTTTCATGTTTATTCATCATCTGTATATCTTCTTTGGTAAAGTGTCTGCTAAAAGTTTTTACCCATTTTTTTTGCTGTTGTTGCCTCGTTTGTTCTATCATTATTGAGTGTTGAATGTACTTTACATATTCTGCATAAAATTTCTTTATTAGATCTATGATTTGCAAATGTCTTTCCAATCTATGGCTAGTCTTTTCATTCTCTTGACTGTGTCTTGCAAGAAAGCAAGGCTGGTTTAATCAAAAGAGAGAGAAGAGAGAAGACAAGTTATCTGCATTATAGATCCCACAGCCATAGAATAATGAAGATATATTATTTCTTAAAAACACAACTTGCCAAACTAAAATAAGGAAAAATAGAAAATCTTAATAACTGTATTAATACTTTTACAGTTGTACAATACTGTACAATAACTGTACGAGTACTTTTACAGTTCAGAAAATATCCTCTTCCCAACTCATTTTATAAGGTTAATGTAATCCTGATAAAACATGTTTGAGGATATTTTTTAAAAATCCCTCATTAAACCAAAATTGAAAAAGACACATATACCCCAATGTTCATTGCCACACTATTTACAATAGCTAGAACATGGAAGCAACCTAGATGTCCATCGACAGATGAATGGATAAAGAAACTGTGATACATGTATATAATGGAATTCTACTCAGCCATAGAAGGGAACACATTTGAGTCAGTTCTAATGAAGTGGATGAACCTAGAGCCTATTGTACAGAGTGAAGTTATAAAGAGAAACAAATATTGCATATTGAAGCATATGTATGAAATCTAGAAAGATGATACTGATGAATTTATTATCAGGGCAGCAATGGAGAAGCAGACATAGAGAACAGACCTATGAACACAGGGGAAGGGGAGGAGGGAGAGGATGAGATGTAGGAGAGGGTAACAGGGAAATCTACAAAATGTTTGTAAAATAGATAGCCAATGGGAATTTGCTGTACGACTCAGGGGACTCAAACAGGGGCTCTGTGACAATCTAGAAGGATGGGATGGGAGGGAGATGGGAGGGAAGGTTGGGAGGGAGGGGACATGGGTGTACCTACGGCTGATTCCTGTTGATGTGTGACAGAAAGCCACAAAATTCTGGAAAGCAATTATCCTTCAATTAAAAAAGAAAGTGGCAAAAATAAAAAATCCCTCATTAATATAGGCACAAAAATATTGAACAATATAATGGCAAATGAAATCTAGCAATATACAAAAAGAATAATATATCATGACCAAGTGAGACTTACCCTCCAAGTTTGGACAGAGATTACAGAAAGATGCTAAAGAAGTCAGAAATATTTAGGAAAAGTTAATTTTATTCATGAATTGGAAGAGTCAGTATTATAAAGTTGCTAAGTCTGTCCAATTTCATCTAGTCCAAATTTCAGCATTCGTAAATCAATTGAGTTAAGACACCAAATAAACAGAATAAAGGGAAAAAATATGATCACAGTAATAGGTGCAGAAAAAACACTCGACATAAATCAACACTCATTCATATTAAAAAGTATCTTTCGGCAAGGAAAAGATAGAAGAATATTTTTTCAATTTGATAAAGAATATCTACAGAAATTCTTCATTAACATCACACTTAATGATGCAATGTTACATGTCATTCTTCAGTTGAGAATAGGACATGTTGATACATTTTCAGCATTTCTACTGAACATTGTCCTAGAGATTCTAGCCGGTACAATAAGTTAAGATAAAAATATAAAAGGTATGAAGATTGAAAGTGAAAGTCACTCAGTTGTGCCCAATTCTTTACGACCTCATGGACTATACAGTCCATGGAATTCTCTAGGCCAGAATACTAGAGTGGGTACCCTTTCCCTTCTCCAGAGGATATTCCCAACCCAGGGATCAAACCCAGGCATCCCACATTGCAGGCTGATTCTTTACCAGCTGAGCCACAAGGGAAGCCCAAGAATACTGGAGTGAGTAGTCTATCCCTTCTCCAAGTATAAGTAAAACTGTCTTTATAATAGACAATATGATTCCTTACAGGGGAACGCCATAGCTACCCTACCCAAAACCTACTGCTTAGCAAAGACACAAGATACAAGTTCAATATCCAAACATCAATTGCATTTATATAGCAGGAAAAAATAACTGAAAAATGAAAATTAAAAAACAATACCACTTATAATAGCATTAAAAAGTATAAAATACTTTGGAATATATTTGACAAAAATGTGTGAGATCTCTATACTGTGGAGTGTAAAACATTACAGACATATGCTATAGAAGACAAATAAATTTTGGAAAAATTGATTTTATTCATGAATAGGAAGATTCAATATTATGTAGTTGCCAAGTCTGCCCAAATTCATCTAGTCAAAATCTCAGCAGGCATGGCAAGACTAACATTTCTAAATGTTATCTAGAAATGCGAAGGACTTTGAATAGACAAAAGAATTTTGAAAACGAATAAGGATGGAGTAATTATACAAGCTGATTTCAAGATTTACTGAAAAGCTACAGTAATCAAGTCAGTGTGGTATATGTGAAGAGCACACAGGTAGATCAAAGAAGACAGACCAAAGATAGATTCATATATACACAATTAATTTATTTTCAACAACACTTCCAAGGTATTTCCATAAGAAAATTACATTCTTTTTAACAAATATTACTGGAAAACCTAGATATCAACATAATACAGATTGATCTTTGACTTTTAGCTCACATAATAGGCAAAAATTTATTCAAGATGGATCACAGATCTAAGCATAAAAGATAAAACTATAAAACTGCTAGAGAAAGATGATGGAAAACATCTCCATATCCTTAGTGTAAGGCAAGTTACCTAAGATGTACAAAGCATCAGTCATGAAAGAAAAACTTGTAAACTGAATTTCATCCAAATTCAAAACATCTGTTCTTCAAAATACACTGTTAAGATAATGAAAGATAAGCCACAGATTGGGGGAAAAAAAAACCATAATCATATCTTAAACAAAAAATGGAATTCAGAATATATAAAGAACTCCTATAATTTAATATTTTGAAAGTCAGACAAATTAAAGAGTGGGCAAAAGATTCAAGCAGGTGTTTCTCAAAGATATATGACTGTCCCAGAAAGACATGAAAAGACATTTAACATCATTAATTATCAGAAAAATAAAAAGTGAAACCACAATGAGATATCACATTACAGTCACTGAACATAACGTGAAGTCGCTCAGTCGTGTCCAACTCTTTGCGACCCCATGGACTGTAGCCTACCAGGCTCCTCTGTCCATGGGATTTTCCAGGCAATTGTACTGGAGTGGGTTGCCATTTCCTTCTCCAAGGGATCTTCCCAACCCAGAGATCGAACCTGGGTCTCCCATGTTGTAGACAGATGCTTTACCATCTGAGCCACCAGGGAAGTTAATTTTTCTAATTACAGTCACTAGAATAATTAAAAAGATCAACAGTGCAAAATATTGGTGAGGATATGGAGCCACTGTAACTCTCCTAGGCTGCTTGCTGATGGGAATGCAAAAGAGATGCAGCCCCTTTATAAAATAATTTCATTAATCATACACTTGCTATATGACCTAGCAATTGGAGTTCTAGGTATATACTCAAAAGAAATGAAAACATGTGTTCACACAAAATAACGTTCATAGAAACTTTATTCATAATAGTCCCAAACTAGAAAAAATCCAAAACATCAATAAGTAAATGAATTTTAGAAGCATGGTAAATTCATGCAATAGACTGAGTAATAAAACAAAACCAAAATAACCCCCACGGCATCATGAATGAATCTCACAAACATTATGGTGAGTGAACAAAGCTAGACAAAAAAGAGTGGCTACATGATTTCAGTTACATGAAATTCTAGAACAGGCAAAACTTAGTAGAAATGTTAGTAGAAATCAGAACCTCATTTGAGGGGAGAAAGAGTAGAGGGTGGAGTGATTGAGTGCATAGAGGACTTTCCTAGGTGATAAAAATCTTGTTTGGGGTCATGGCTATACCAATGTATTCATTTGTGAAAACTCATTTAACTGTGTACTTAATAAAGATCTGGCACATCACCTTATGTAAATCATATCTCAGACATATTTTTAAGGGCTTTTTAGGCAGGAGGACAGCTTTTGCAAAGACTCCCAAGGGAAAAAAAAGTACTGCAAAGTGGTTTATAAATTACTTGCTGGATGTTTAATGGCCAATTTTAATCCTCTCTACCGTGTGTGTTTTAATCCTTTCTAATCTGCCCCTTTGACTTATACACTCAATAGAGGCTCTCTGCAGGCTCACCATATACCTATATGGTGTGGGATAGCATAAATGTTTAGGAGTTGGACTCTGGAACCATGAAGCGTGGATTCAAATCCCAGCAACATCTCCCCTCTAGTTAATTAGCTGTGAAAGTCTGCAAATATTTGATCTCTATATATTTCTATTTTCATTTCTCTAAACTGGAGATGATGAGAGTACTTCCCTTCTAAGTTTGAAGGGATTACATGGGTTAATACATGCAAAATATTTAATGCCCATGATATAAAAAATATTAATTAATACTGATGACAGAGGCTCTGCCTCTTTTACTCACTATCACTTCCTGATACTTAGTAGATTCGCAGTTGATATTTACTAGTTGGCAATAAAAAGAAAAGAGGTCTGATTGTTAGATCTAGAAAACAAACAAGTGGCCAAGACTCTTCCACAGCCTCTGGGCTAGAAAAGGATCTGTTTCTAGTTCTGGAATTTTGCCTGCAGATGGAAGCTCCTCAACAACACCCCTAGTAGCACATTCACTGGAATCTTGCCTTTTGTGCAGCTACAGAAGTAGAGCTAGTTCATCCTAAGGTCCATGCAGAAAATAGAGGGACAAATAAGTTTAACCTCAGCAAATTTATCATGCTCACCCAACACTGAATAATACTTGGAAATTAAAACAAGTTCCTGTACAAACCTCATTGGCTATGACAAAATTATTTTTATTCATTTATTCAAAATAATATAGCATAAATCACACACTCACTGTGGCCTCTACCTCTTCCGGGCTTCCCTGGTGGTTCAGACAGCAAAGAATCTGCCTGCAATGCAGGAGATCAAGGTTTGGTCCCTGGGTCAGGAAGATCCCCTGGAGAAGGGAATGGCAACCCACTCCAGTATCCTTGTCTGGAGAATCCCATGGACAGAGGAGCCTGGTGGGCTACAGTCCATGGGGTCACAAAGAGTTGGACACGATTTTGCAACTAAACTACCACCAACACTACCCCTCTTCTTAGGTAACAGGGTTAATCATAAACAGTATTTTCCAAGAAAATTCTCCATGTGTATAAGTTGCCCCATGGGCTCATCATAAGTCCTCTAACCATTGTGCCAGCCTGCTTCTCAGAGCCTGATCCCAAGGGAACCAGTCTCCTGACTCAGAAACTGTCACAGTCTAAAATTCACTAACCTATTCAAACCACCTGTCTGCAGGAATGGAAAACTCAGACTCAGAGAGGGGAAGAGTCTTGTCCAAGGCCACACAGGTTATTTTCATTCAACCAACAGAGATGTCAAGTAAATATGTGTAGTGTGACAAGTACAGTGAATCCCTTAGTTATGGATGCATTCTCTTCCAAGAGTGTGTTCATAAGGGCAGTTTGTTCATAAGTCCAACAAAGTTAGCCCAGGTACCCAACTAACACAATCGGCTAACACTAACTAGTTAACTAATTGGCTAACTAACACCATATGGTATACTACTGTAGTAGGTTTGTAATGCTTTCACACAAGTAATACATAAAAAAACAAGCAATCGCAAAAAAAGTAAAGAAAACGTTTTTAATCTTACCGTACTTTGAAAAGTGCAGTAGCACAGTACAACATCTGGCTTACAGGGGCTGGCATCAAGTGAACAGGCAAGAAGAGCTACCGATTGGAGGTGGTGGGAGATGGGAGAGCTGAAGGATTGTCAGCAACAGAGATGAAGGGCAAGCTGCAATTTCGCTTGTGCCTGACGTTGATGAAACCCATATTTGCATCCTTGAAAGTTCACAATTTGAAGGTCTGTATGTAGAGGACTTAGTGTATATACCTTGTTTTGGACACACTCTGGAGCTCCAGGAAAATGAAAATTGGTCAGAGTCTAAGGTGCCAGCCTTCCTTCTTGGGTCCCTTCCTCCTTTTCACAGCGACTCAAAGGAAGAGAAGCAGAAAGGGTGTCTCTGTAAGAAGACCAGGAGGAGCTTGGAGTGGATTAAACTGAAGATAATTCAGTCAACTCCCTAAGTCATTTCTATGATGGGCTGCCTGGGATTTACTAACCTTCATGCGTCCCTGGATGGCTAATAGGATGTTCTGTCCTCCCATGGTGGGTGAGGGGCTCAGTTAATAGAATAGAATTTTATATCTAATAAATGGAATGAAACTTGCAAAACGGATGTAATGGAAGGGGATGGGCTGAGCTGGGATGGGATAGGATGGACTGGGGGAGCAGGGCAAGGGACTCCATTACCCTGGATTGAATGAAATCAGGTAGAATCCCATCCGTGGGGAGTGAGCAGGAAGCTGTATTCATCCATCCACACTCTCACTTCTCCCTTTGCAGCAAGAACCACCAGGAGGCCGGCAGACGTCTGTGGCAAGAGATGGCTTCACGCACCATGGTGACCTGTCAGCCTGAAGTAACAGCCCGTGGGGTCCACTAGTCCCAACCAGAGAGCTGGACTAAGTCCCAGACGTCTAATATGTCCAAACCAACACAGACGAGGACACCAGATACAGGGAAGGAGAAACGCGCTTTGCTGGGTCTCCATGGTGGAGCCCGTGCTACACGGGCTCGTCTAGTTGGTGGTCCAGTGGTTAAGAATCCACCATCCAAGGCAGGGGATGTGGGTTCGATCCCTGGCCTGGGAACTTAGGTCCCACATGTCCCCAACACAGTATTCTTTACTTGAAGAAAACAAACCAGCCAATTCTCCACATCCTGAAGAGAGAGAGTGTGGAAGGATGGAGTCTGGGACCTGGTCCAATTTCTTCTGGAACTAAGCCTGAGGAGAGCACCACTGCTTGATTCTGTGCCAGGATCTCTGTAAACCTGAAACCTAAGGCTGTGGTTCATCATTATCTCAGCGAGCACCACCCTCACCTCAAAGTCTGCAGGCTCTTTTTGCTGCTCCTTTGACGACGAGCGCAGCTCCGTGCGGGGAAATCACTTCCATCTACACGGAGGCAGAAGGGCAGCCCTCCAGGGCACAGTGATTGGAGTCAAGGCAACTTCAGACAAAAGACCACTTTGCTTCTGCTGCAGTTCCTCATGTCAGAAGATTTCCGATCCTTTGTGATTCAGAGTACTCAGAGCAAAATGTGTGGCAGCACAGGCTTTCACCACCCCCCTTTCAACCTCTGTGTTCATGGGCCAGCTCACTCATGGCCTGATCTACCTGTCTTGTTTTGGGTTCTTCTCCATAAATCTCAATAAATCCTGTGCCTACCCTGTTCTCCCTAATTTTCCTAACTGCTAAGCCCCAGATCATAATATACGAGGAATACATGTTAATGTCCTTATGTCGCTTCTTCACAGAGCAAAAGAAAGTCAATCCCTGGGGTGCCGTAGCATTACATGCTGGAAAGCGCTGCAATGGGAGACGATGACTCTGTTAATGGTTTGACTTTATGTTGGTGGTTTTCTGTGGGAACGAAATAGGGCAGCAAATTGGAGGACTGGGCTTCTACTCACAACTGCACATTGGCAACTTAGAGGCTGGCGAAGCCACTCTCTGTAACCTGTTAGATCCTATGCCGTCATTCAGTCATTGGACAATGCTGCTGAACGACTGCCTTCGTGTATCAGGAACTGTCCTGGCCGCAGGGGAGTGAGGTGATACGGACATCCAGCACACAGAGTGGCATGTGGGAGCTATTCCTCACGCGGCAGAGCCTTTTATGACTGTTACATTCACTATTATTGTCGACTCTGCTCATGGCCTTCCCTCTCCTTAAGGCCAAGGGTTATTCTCATCTGAGGCTGACAACAGTGACCTTTTCAACACTGAACATTATGTTAGGTGGGCTTCTCAGGTGCTGCTAATGGTAAAGAACCCTCCTGACAATGCAGGAGACATGACGAGACATTGGCTCCATCCCTGGGTCTGGAAGATCCCCTGGAGGAGGGCATGGCAACCCACTCCAGTATTCTTGCCTGGAGAATCCCAGGGACAGAGGAGTCTGGTGGGCTACAGTCCACAGGGTTGTAAAGAGTCGGACACATCTGAAGTGACTTAGCATGCACACAAGCATTATGTTTGAAAAGACCCTGATGCAGGGAAAAATTGATGGTGGGAGAAGAAGGGGACAACAGAGGATGAGATGGTTGGATGACATCATTGACTCAATGGACATGAGTTTGAGTAAACTCCAGGAGTTGGTGATGGACAGGGAGGCCTGGCGTGCTGTGGTTCATGGGATCACAAAGAGTCAGACGTGACTGAGCGACTGAACTGAACTGAACTGAAGCATTATGTTAGGTGAGATACTTCCTTCTAGACTCAGTGAATCATGGTTTTCAGATCTTCTAGAGAGTCACGGAGAAACCGTTTATTTGGAGCATGACTACAGTTCATCAGAATCAAGCTAAGGAGGTCTTTTTTACACCTATCTAGGCCTTCTAATGCTGGGCTGGAAGAGGCACAAGCTAGAATCAAGATTGCCGGGAGAAATATCAATAACCTCAAATATGCAGATGACACCACCCTTATGGCAGAAACTGAAGAGGAACTAAAAAGCCTCTTGATGAAAGTGAAAGTGGAGAGTGAAAAAGTGGGCTTAAAGCTCAACATTCAGAAAACGAAGATCATGGCATCTGGTCCCATCACTTCATGACAAATAGATGGGAAACAGTGGAAACAGTGTCAGACTTTATTTTTTTGGGCTCCAAAATCACTGCAGATGGTGATTGCAGCCATGAAATTAAAAGACGCTTACTCCTTGGAAGGAAAGTTATGACCAACCTAGATAGCATATTCAAAAGCACAGACATTACTTTGCCAACAAAGGTCCATCTAGTCAAGGCTATGGTTTTTCCAGTGGTCATGTATGGATGTGAGAGTTGGACTGTGAAGAAAGCTGAGAGCTGAAGAATTGATGCTTTTGAACTGTGGTGTTGGAGAAGACTCTTGAGAGTCCCTTGGACTGCAAGGAGATCCAACCAGTCCATTCTAAAGGAGATCAGTCCTGGGTGTTCATTGGAAGGACTGATGCTAAAGCTGAAACTCCAGTACTTTGGCCACGTCATGTGAAGAGTTGACTCATTGGGGAAAATCTCTGATGCTGGGAGGGATTGGAGGCAGGAGGAGAAGGGGACAACAGAGGATGAGATGGCTGGATGGCATCACCGACTCGATGGACATGAGTTTGAGTGAACTCTGGGAGTTGGTAATGGACAGGGAGGCCTGGCGTGCTGTGATTCATGGGGTTGCAAAGAGTTAGACACGACTGAGTGACTGAACTGAACTGAACTGAGGCCTTTCTTCCCCAGAATTTGCTAACTCCCCTCAGGTTCGTAAGTTATCTTTTCTATTGCCTCCCTGACATTTGACTCCAGTAAACTGAGAAGCAACAACATCTTGGAAAATGGAGTCTTTCTTGTCAAAGTAAATCAGGTCAAAAAAGCACAAAAAGCAAAAGAAGCCTGAAAGTAATGGGAAACCATGAATGCCTTTTGTCATCTTTGCCAGTTATCACCAATCCAATGTCCACCTCCCACGCATTAAGCTTTTCTTCCAGATGACACAAAGACTCCACCTAGCTATTTTCAGTCTCTTTTGGCAGCTTTCATGGAGGTTTCTAGCTCCTGCTGATGCACACTAGAGCTCAAAAGTCCTATGCAACTTGGCAAAGCTACAAAGATAACTGTGCAATGTCAACAAGTCAGCCTTCAGGTGAGGCCCGGCCTGTGGTCCCACCTGCTTTCCTGCTTAATAGAGTTGGTCCTGAGCCATGGTGGGAAGTAAAACACAGCTTCAAGTGATCTACCTTCTTCTAGCAAAGTAGACCTTGCGGATATCTTCTCAAACTTTGGGGAAATTAAAGAAAAATGGCTACAGGTCTTTTGACAATCCCACCATCAGAGATGGGATCTGAGTCCTCTCCCATTAAATCTGGGCAAGTTTGTGACTTCAGTTCAGTTCAGTTCAGTTCAGTCATTCAGTCATGTCCGACTCTTTGCAACTCCATGTATCGCAGCACGCCAGGCCTCCCTGTCCATCACCAATTCCCAGAGTTCACCCAAACTCATGTCCATCGAGTCGGTGATGCCATCCAGCCATCTCATCCTCTGTCGTCCCCTTCTCCTCCTGCCTCCAATCCCTCCCAGCATCAGAGTCTTTTCCAATGAGTCAACTCTTCACACGAGGTGGCCAAAGTATTTGTGACTTACTTGTAACCAATAGAATGGGACAGACAGAGGCTTGGAGACTTCTGAGGCTCGGTCAGCAGAGGTGACACTGCCTTGTTCACTGGGATGCTCACTCTTGGATCCCTGGGGTTTCATAGAAGATGTGCAATTCCCCTGAGGCTACCATAGTGTTAGCAAGTCCAGGCCACTTGGAGGAGCCACACGTGGGTTTTCTGGTCCACAGCACCAGCTGAGGTCCAAGCTGGCAGCCGTCATCAACTGCCAGATGTGGAGGTAAAGATGCCTTCCTATTAACCCAGTCCCAGACATAAACTCACCCTAGCTATTTAGGGGTGAGACAAGGCATTCCCACAGTGCCTTGTCTGGAATTTCTGACCCACGGACTCCATGGGCGTAATATTAATAAAATGGTCATTTTCAGCTACATTTGCATTAATTTGTTAGCAGCAAAAGTAACCCCTTATTTACAAAATAAAAACAGACTAACAGATTTTGCAAACAAACCTGTGATTACCAAATGCAACAACATGGTGGGGGGGATGGGAGGCGGGGTTCATGCTAAGTCGCTTCAGTCATGTCCAACTCTTTGTGACCCCATGGACCATAGCTCGCCAGGCTCCTCTGTCCCTGGGATTCACCAGGCAAGAATACTGGAGTGAGTGGCCACGTCCTGCTCCAGGGGATCTTCCCAACCCAGGAATCAAACCTGCATCTCTTATGTCTCCTGCGTTGACGTGCAAGTTCTTTACCTCTACTGCCACCTGGGAAGCCCGAATTAAGAGCTTGGGATTAACATAAACACTGTACTTTATATAAAATAGATAGCCAACAAGGACCTACTGTATAGCACAGGGAACTCTACTCAATATTCTGTAAGAAATTGTATGGGTAAGAATCTTAAAAAGAGTGCATATATGTAAAATTGAATCTCTTTACTGTACACCTGAAACTAACACAACATTGTAAATCAATTATACTCCAATATTTTTTTCATAAAGAGCACTTAGGACAAACAAATAGGACTTTAAGTCAAACAGGCCTGCATATATAGAGTTCTAGCTCTACCCCACTACACAGAGTTCGTGAGTGTTACCTCGCTGGGCCTGTTTCTGGTCTGTAAAATACTGACAATAAAACTCCCAATAGCGTTTTTGTGAGGAATTAATGAAAGTGTATGGAAATTGTATTATTCTTCCCACGGTGTGGTACCCATTTCCCTGGGCTACCCTTCCTTCCTCTCAGAGACGACAAGCGAACAGTTCATCAGCCATTGCTGTCAAAGGTGCTAATAAAACTAATACATTATCTTTCATCTGAAACCTAATTCATTATATAAATACAAAGCAGCTGAAGGCCATGTTTGCTCGGAAGAGAACTAAAAAGAAAAAGGGTTTTCCTCTTCCTGGCTGACGGACAGGAGGGACTTTCAATCAATCCTGAGATTTGTACCACGATTCTAATTAGAAGCCCACTGAAAGCCAGTTTCGTATGGACTCTACCAGACTGCAGTGCTTCTCAAAGTTCAGTGAACACGGGAATCAACTGGGGATCTAGTTAAAATGCTGATTTCAGCTCAGTGGCTCCTGTGTGGAGCCTGAGATCCTGTCTTCCTAACGACACGCCAGGTGCTGATCTACCTACAAGGCTTTGAGAGCAACGTCCTAAATGACTATCTGAAAGGCTAGTATCGATTTTTCCATACATTACTCCACCGCCCCCCCATTCTGCAATAATTCATTCTCAACGTCGCTCCAACTAGTGTGACTTGAGGTTGCCAAATCCAGAATGTGCCTTCTTATAAGAGCAGCTCACCTGGCCTCAGGGTTTCTACGAGTCATGGCCATCTTCACCCAGCCTTTGTGAGGGTCCTGAAAGTGAAAAGTGAAAGTGAAGTCGCTCAGTCGTGTCCGACTGTTTGCGACCCCATGGACTGTACCCTACCAGGCTCCTCAGTCCATGGAATTTTCCAGGCAAGAATACTGGAGTGGGCTGCCATTTCCTTCTCCAGAGGATCTTCCCAACCCAGGGATTGAACCCAGGTCTCCTGCATTGCAGGCAGACGCTTTACCATCTGAGCCACCAGGGAAGCCCTACAATGCCCAAATGTTTTCTCTCCAATTTCTCATGCAGTCTTTACAAAAAGCTGGTGATCTGGGATGATCCCACCCTTTCTTGGTTGGGAGAGAGTGAAGGAGAGACTGTGATGCAGAACTGGAGTCAAGGTATTCTAACTTCAGGGGTAGTGGGTCTCCCCCTCGGCTACGGCACCCTAGGGTAGCAACACCACAGAGGGGCAACTGTCTAACACACCACAGCTCGCTCAAGTTTGCCAGGCTCTGTGTTGGCCGCTATTGGGAAGATATATGTAAGAAAATACAACAGATTTATCTCTGCTCTCTTATGTAACTTAGTGATATGGGGCAAGAAGAGAAACATGTATTGAGCATTTACTATGCCCTGAGTGTTTTGCTATGAACTTTTCCTGCATTATACATTGTAATACTCCTAAGACATCCCAAGAGAGAGGCTATTAACCTTGCTTTGGACATGAGGAATTGGAGCCTAAAAGGAGTTAAGTGAATTTGCTCAAGCTCGTGAAGGAAGAAGTGATGGAACAGGCTGCAAGGTGGGTGCGTCTGGTTGTAAAGTCGCCCTTTTAGGACCTCTTATTTCCAGGTATAATGTTTTATTGAATAAGTCCTACAATCAGTGAATTTGCGCAGATTTGATGGAATAGTTGATTTATTGACAGACTAATTGACAGAGCTGGTTGGGGGGTGTCAATATATCTTTTGACCAAGTCAGCCCACAGTTTCCTATGACTTCCATGGGTCCAAATTGCTTATCATGGATGGAGCTCAGAGCTCTGGCAAGATGATCTCACTTTTGGGGGTTGGTTCCTAAATGCAGGGAGTCTGTATATTAAAACTTTCCTCAGATTTGAGTCTTGGTATATTCCAACCAGGACTAAGATTCTCAACCCAGCAAAAGGTAGGGAGAACAACTTTAGCCCAGGATTAAATAGAAAACCAGACGGGATTCATCAAAGTTAAATACAAGATGGCAGCTTGCTGTGGGACCTTCAACAGCAAGGAGCAATGGGGTAGCTAGTGGCCTTATTTATGCCAAGTTTGCCTGTGGATCTTTCCTTGGCTCACTGTCTTCAGTTTCAAGGGAGAGATTCAAGCAAGCTTAAGATGAGAAGGGTTGGTTATAAGGAATCGGGAGGGCAATGAGGAGAAACAGAGCTGAGCCACATAGGAACCGGAAAATCAGTGAGCTGCTACCCTCTTGATCCATCCAAACTGCTGCTCTCTAGAGACATGTGGCCTCTTGTACTGCTAGAAGTTGACTGCATTCTTCTTTATTCGTTTTCTCCCTGGACCATCTTCTCTGCGAGGCTCTTCCTTCATGAAATCTCCTAATACCAGTTTGCATGGACCACTGCGTTGCCATGGTGCTGACTGTTTGCAACTTGACCTTTCAGCTCCCCTGCCCATGGCCATCTGACAACCTCTGGATCTCTTGGTTTAAGTTCTGAAAACAGAATCTGATATTCATTCAGGGCCAGTTGTGCCTGAAAATCGAAGTCACTTCAAACAATCATCATTCTGTTCTTTCTGGACTCAAGAGTGGCAGAAGGGTTTGGGGAAGCACTTCCAAAAAAAAGAGAATGACATTAACAGACTCCCCAAATATATTTACTACTTTCTGAGAGGAAGGGGTTAGAAATAGCCTCGATAGAATCTAGCCTAAAACTTCCAACAAGCATAAACAGAACAGAAAAATAAGGTTCTAGCGCTCCCTCAACTGTTTCTATTTTATGATTTTTTTTTCCCTCTTGTGCAAAACCACCTTTCATGTGAAATATAGGTCTCACTCACAACTTGCACACCCAAGCCTGGGTTTGAATGCCAGTTGGGTGTCCCACAAGCCCCCATTCATCAGTAAAATGATGACCTCTCCCCTGACCTTCTAGAATGGTGAGGACTTGCTCTATGTGTCGGGCACTGTGCCCAGCACTGCAGACTCTGTCTGTGCCTGAAAAGCCAGTATCATGTCAGGGGAGCCAGACCAGTTCAAACAGATGTCTATTTGACCACAGAGCTTTCAAAGTATTGTCAGATGATTCCCTATTTTCGGTGGAGCAATGGGACTCCAATATTAGGATGCACAGGAATCTCCTGGGGGCTTCTTTAAATGCAGGGTCCTAGACTCACCCCAGGTATACTGAGCAGAAGTTCTGCTGTTGAAATCCAGGAATCTCTGCTCTAAACAAGCCCCCAAGAAATCTCAGAGTGCAGGGTTTGAGAACTACTGTTCTATCTCATAGGAGTTATGGTTGAGGCTCATGGATTCATGAGTCATGGATTCAAGAGGCTCCCTGCATAAAGGAGCTAGAGATGGCACCCCTGATATGACATTGAGTTGAGTGAGTCCCAAATGTGTCTGCCAGGAAGAGAACTCTAGGCAGAGGAAACGCAAAAGCCCAGAATCATGAAAATCATGGTAATCTCTGGAGAGGGGGATGGGGGAAGCAGAGAATAGATGTTCCATCTAATTGGAACATCAAAGGGTAGTAGTATATTAGACCAGAGGCAAACTAGGAAAGCCAAGTATGCAAGGCTTAAAAGTAAAAGTTTCCAGGGGTCCTTTAAAACAGTTTCTCTGTATTTTCCTTTAATACTGTAGGGGAGGAGCAATAATTTTCCCTCTACCCTTCTAGATCCTTGGCTGAAACTCCCCTATAATTAAAGGCAGATTAACAAGAGAAGAACAAAGAGACATTTAATAACATGTATAGCTCCTGTTCTCATGGGAGAACCCAGTAAAACTGATTAACTCTTGAAATGGTCCAAACCACCACCTTAAGTACCATCTCCAGCTAAAGACAAGAGACAGATTGAACGCATTCCTTCTCCACTGATACATTTCTAGAGATTCAGTCATTCTTATTTTCTGGGTACCAAGAGGAAGACACCCTTACAAATGGAGATTTCACTTGTAAATGTTTCTTGTTACTGTTGTTTAGTCACTAAGCCCTATTTGACTTTTGTGACCCCCATGGATTGTAGCCCTCCAGGCTCCTTTGCCTATGGGATTTCCCAGGCAAGATTACCAGAGTGGGTTGCCACTTCCTTCTCCAGGGCATCTTCCCAGACCAGGGATCGAACCCACATCCCCTGCATTGGCAGGCAGGTTCTTTACCACTGAGTCACCAGGGAAGCCCTTACAAAAGGGTGGCTTCTTTACTCAGAGCTTCTCCAATAGTCAGCTATTTCTTAAAAATAATCAAAGTGATTCTTATGCCAAAGAGGTACATTTTGAGGTGGCAAATTCTATCCCCCTTCCATATCATTTCTCTGAACTTTACCTTTCCTGCCATCGCCCCGGCCAATGAAAGGCCTCCAAAGTCTCAGAGGAACTGCTCAAGTAACATGACGGTTGAAACAATATGGAGACAGAGGGAGCTGGTTACAGATAATCTCGCTGACAGGAGTGAGTGAAAGTTGCTCAATCGTGTCCGACTCTGTGTGACCCTGAGGACTGTAGCCCGCCAGGCTCCTCTGTCCATGGAATTCTCCAGCAAGAACACTGGGGTGGGTTGATATTCCCTTCTCCAGGGGATCTTCCTGACCCAGGGATCTACCCCGGGTCTCCCACATTGCAGGCAGATTCTTTACCACCTGAGCCACCACTGACAGGAGGGATACGTGAAATGCGTCCTGAGATCTGGCTGCTTAAGGGAAGAGGAATCCCTTCCTCAACTTCTCTGGAAAGCCTGAATAGACTGGGACAGCTTTGGCCCAAGTCATCGTTCCTAGAGGGGCCTTGTCTCCCTGACAGACAAGAGAGGCTGTGATTCTCAGACAACTTCCTCCTCACACAGGAATACCAATAACCTTGAGACAGACTTCCCTACTGCCTGCTGCCCTCCCGGAACCAGGCAATTTTTCATTTCAAAGTCTTCTAAATATCCAGTTAGGTTAAGGGCAAAAATGCATACCCAGAAATGTTCTTGCTTTCTTTTTTTTTTTCTTTTCATGTCAATAGGGACCATTTGCTTTTAAAATAGTCACCTAAGGTACGATTGATAGGAAATCACTGCTTGTCATTTCCGGCTCCATAGGAAACATCATTCAGTCAAACTTAACTAAGCCTTTTATTTCTCATGTTTGCTCCCCCATGAACAAGGGCCTGTCAGCCGCTGTTCTAGAAACAGCAGAGAGCTTGAGTATCCTGTGGTATTTTTCACAGAGCAATTCCCCCAGCCTAACAGATCAAATTTCCAGGTCCCTTTGTTCTTTCTTCATAAAAATATACCCCTTCCAGAGCTGCATGTCCAACCCTATTTAGGTGCCAGTTAGAACAAAGAGTAAGGACACAATTTTTGCCTTTCCTCCTCCTCATCAACTCTAGCCACCCCCTCTGCCTGGCATCTCTGCAGGAACCCTGGGCTTTCTAAGAGAATCAAATAATCCTCTGAAGTTCCAACATTTTCTTTCTCACCCTTCCAGCATATAAGATTTTCAGGAGCCTGCTTTAGGGCCAGCAGAGATTTTCATGCAGAAAGTCTGAGAATGTTCCTGACCACAAGCAAGCTTGAGCCTGCCAGGGCTCACAGGAAAGACAGGGACTTTGGCATCAGAATGTCCAAGATTTGAATTCTAACTCTCCCAGATACTAGCACGACTTTCCTTATGAAGCCTCAATTTTCTCACATACAATATGGAAATGATATTAACATCTGAAATAAATAACATAATTATAACAGACACTTTTACTTTAGAGACTGGAAGAACTTAATACTCACTTTCCAAGGGTGCCTTTCAGCAAGGGATGACCAGGAAACAAAGTTCTGGGCAGGGGAATATAAGCAGAAGTCTGAGGGCAGGTTCTGGAAATGTTTCTGTTTTCCTAATAAAAGAGGATAGATGAAGCTCTTTCCCTCTTTCTTCTACTTCCTGCCTTGAACAAAGATGTGATGTCTGGAGTTTCAGGAGCCATCTTGTGACCAAGAGAATTTCAGAGTTATTAGCCCCGACAGCATCAAGATATTGAATCAATGCTGAAGCCATCAACTTCTCATGATATGTAAAATTGTGTCTCTTCAATTTAAGCCACTGCATGCTGAATTCTGTTTCTTATCACCAAATGCATTATTGATAGGAGTAAATGATGTATTGAAAGCAGTTATAATCGTCACTGTGTGTTGTTTTTAACTCAGCTGTGTCTGACTCTTTGTGACCCCATGGTCTGTAACTCACCAGTCTCCTCTGTCCATGGGATTCTCCAGGCAAAAATACTGGCATGGATTGCCATTTCCTTTTCCAAATAGTCACTGGTATTTGACAAATATTATTTCCATTCTCACCCACCATATGTCTTCTTTTGAAAATGGAAAACCCTCATCTATATCATTGTGTTCAATTTTAGGGTAGAATTGGAGTGTGGAATATGGATCCAGAATGGCTTTTAAGACCTTGCAATCTGTTTCTTTGGAGAAGGCAATGGCACCCCATTCCAGTACTCTTGCCTGGAAAATCCCACGGACGGAGGAGCCTGGTAGGCTGCAGTCCATGGGGTTGCGAAGAGTCAGACACGACTGAGTGACTTCACTTTGACTTTTCACTTTCATGCATTGGAGAAGGAAATGGCAACCCACTCCAGTGTCCTTGCCTGGAGAATCCCATGGACGGGGAGCCTGGTGAGCTGCCGTCTATGGGGTCGCACAGAGTCGGACACG
This sequence comes from Bos grunniens, assembly GCF_055505025.1. NCBI lineage: Eukaryota > Metazoa > Chordata > Mammalia > Artiodactyla > Bovidae > Bos > Bos grunniens. The sequence continues at coordinate 43,629,368 of NC_141193.1, read as the reverse complement.
ACTGAAGTGACTTAGCAGCAGCAGCAGCAGCAATCTGTTTCTTCCTTCCACAGCCGCTTGCAGGCTCCTGTAAGAATCCCAGTTAATGCCAGTCGAGCCAGCTAGTTATCCCCTATATGAGTCGTGTCTGTCCTGCCCCTAGCTTTCCACTCTCCATTCCTGCCTTCCCTCATTCTCTGCCCTGTCCCTTCCTTCAGCCTGCCTGAATCTTCTCCACCCTTCAGTTCCTAGCTGCAGCCGATCATCTCCCTGAGATACCATTTCTGATATGATCGGCCACAGCAGAAAGAAGAGTCATATGATACAGACACGGTTGCCCCATTTGGCCATGGCAGTGACCCGACGGGAAATCATGGCTCTCGGAAAAGAGGGATCCAGAGCCTTTATGTCAATTACAAAAGACAGAGCTCTACCGCATGGTTGCAAAGCAGCCATCAGGGCTTGACTTTGGCTCCTGTAGTTATGAAAATAAAAGAGCTGGAGTGCCGAGGTCAACCAGCGGTTGCCCTCGAGGTAGCAAGAAGAGGCATGCGGGGAGCGCAGGAGACAGGAGGCACAACGCAGGCAGAAGCCCGGGGGGTCCGTGACGTCCTTGGACAAAGAAAAGGGGAGCCAAGTTGCCAAGGCTTTGGAAGACTTCGTCCCTTCCTGAGACAACCCCTCAGTACAGGAGGGGTGTGGGTTACTGGGTGGTCAACCAGATAGACGGTGAAAGGGGACAAAATAGCCCATGCGGACCCTTTGGGTAGAATTCCCAGGGTGGGTCCTCACCTGCCCACAGTGCGCATGTGCTCTAACTTGTGATGCCTGCTGGTTTACACGGGAGAAAGCGGAGACTTCGGGCTTCAGTAAAAAGGCACTGAGAGTGCAAACGGCCTGCACACAGACTGAGTTCTCTGCTGGTGAGAACCTGTGTCCTGGGGACACCAGGGCCACATGCAGCCAGCCTTCTAGGTCCACAGCTGTGCCTCAAGTTGCGAAGGACAGTGGAAATAACCAGAAGGTGAGCCACTCTGATACGAGGATGTCACCAAGATGGTCTGAACTCAAAGAGACTTGATTTTAGATTCTCCCTTCACTTCCGCCTTTTTGTGGTCTGGAGACATTAAGCAAATCACTTGTTTTGTTCTTATTTATCTTTTTTTATATCTTTTTAAAGAAATTTGGAATATTTATTCTACCTACCTTGCAGTTTTATGAGTAAGGAATCAAAAGAGACATGCTTATTGAAGCAACATGTGTGTTTTTCAAGTGTTTGAATATCTCCATGTACTAACCACCATAGTACACACACATATATACACGCTTACAGGCACAGTACATAATATTGGTGATACAAAAAAGAGTGAACCACAATTCTATTCTAGGAGGAAACCAAAGAATCCTGAAACGCTTCTCCTCCACCAGCAGATCTTTCAAGTCTCAGCTCACATGTCACATGTCCTCTAGGCAGCCTTCCCTCCACACATATCCCAATCAAGCCAGGTCCCTAATGACACTCTCAGAGGGTGCCCTGTCATTCCCCAGGAGCATAGGCCCAGGATTCAAGTGGCAGAGGGTTCAAAGCCTGGCTTTGGGACCTTGGCCGAGTTACTTAGCATCGCCATGTATTGGCATCCTTTTGAAAAATGGGGATAATAATACCTAATTCCTAGGGTTTTATAAGCATTAAATAAGGTGGTATATGAAAGGCATTTGGAGGAGTGCCTGACAGATGGTAAGGTCTTAAGAAATATTAAGATTTTATTATTGCTTATGAGAGTTTTACTTTAATGTCCACACCTCCCTCCAGACTGCTAGCTTCAAGGAGGCAGAGGCCCTGTGGGTTTTGTTCATGCCATATCTACTGCGCCTATCACAGGACCTCAAAACTCTAGTTTTATCCTCTGCTGCTGCTGCTAAGTCACTTCAGTCATGTCCGACTCTGTGCGACCCCATAGACGGCAGCCCACCAGGCTCCCCCGTCCCTGGGATTCTCCAGGCAAGAACACTGGAGTGGGTTGCCATTTCCTTCTCCAATGCATGAAAGTGAAAAGTCAAAGTGAAGTCACTCAGTCGTGTCCAACTCTTCAAGACCCCATGGACTGCAGCCTACCAGGCTCCTCCACCCATGGGATTTTCCAGGTAAGAGTACTGGAGTGGGGTGCCATTGCCTTCTCTGGTTTTTTCCTCTAGAAAAATGCAAATATAGTAACTACTTCATGGGCATGTTATAAAGATTAAAGGCAATAATCTCTCCAATCAGCAGTAAAGCAGTTAGCATATAGCTGAACACATAGATAAGTATTTGATTGATGTTATTATTATTAATAACATAAATGGAGCAAATACAGTGTTCAGAAGTAATATAGAAAGGGTAATTAATTTTCCTTGGGAATAGGAAGGGCCTCACCCATGGTAAGGATGCTAGGGTAAGGTTCTCGGGGCTGAAAGGAGTTGGCCCAGCTAACTCTGGGATCACTTGTGGATAGATACAGATACTGTACCTGGTCCTGGCCCTCTGGGAACTCAGCCTCAGAGAGGAGGACACTTCCTGGCACAGTCCAGGGCCCTTCCCAGGCACAGAAGGGGCCAGTCAACCCCGGAATGCAGCCAGAGAAGGCTTTCAGAAGGTGAGTGGAGTGGAGACAGGAGGACAGGGAGGGGTGACCAGGCTGTCAGACCAGACAAGCTGTTCAGGAGGAGCAGCAGGCAAAGGTGTGAATGCCGGGGAACTGCAAAGCATCTCAGGACACACAGTCTTTGAGAGCATGGGGAGGATGAGACAGAGTGGAGCTGGAGGGGGGTCAGGAGCCACATAAAGAAGGGCCTTGCTTGCCATGCTGAGGAATCTGGGTCTCGTTCAGCAAGCAATGGGAGTAGCCCCACTCCCATTGGGAAAGTGGGGCTATACTATCACAGTTACATTTTACACAGTCTTTCTAGAAGGACAGTCAGATAGCACCTGGGGGATAAGTCAAGAGGCTGTTGGAAGAGTCCAGACAGGTAATGATGATGGCCTAACTTAAGGAAATAGAAGTAACAAGAGGCCTGAGTGAATTCAAAATGTAATTGGGAAGCACAATCAACAGGACTTATGGTCTAATTTAATGAGGGGGGCAAAAAACAGCAAATGAGCCAGAATCTGATTTGGGTGGTCAGAGATCTGGGTGAGCCACGCGCTTGAATTTATTGGGGTATTGTTGCCTTACCATGTTGTGTTAGTTTCTGCTGTATAGCTAAGTGAGTCAGCTACATGCATACTATGTCCCCTCCCTCCTGAACCTCCCTCCCGGCCCCCAGTGCCCCTCCCTAGGTCCCCACAGAGCGCTGAGCTCAGCTCCATGTACTACACAGTAGCTTCCCACTAGCCATCTATTTTACACATGGTGGTGTATGTACGTCAGTCCTAATCTCCCAAGTCTTCCCATTCCCCTACCCTGTATCCACATATCCATTCTCTATCTTTGTCTCTATTTGTGCCCTGGAAATAGGTTCATCTGTACCATTTTTCTGGGAGAAGGCAATGGCACCCTACTCCAGTACTCTTGCCTGGAAAATCCCATGGACGGAGGAGCCTGGTAGGCTGCAGCCCATGGGGTCTCGAAGAGTCAGACACGACTGAGCGACTTCACTTTGACTTTTCACTTTCATGCGTTGGAGAAGGAAATGGCAACCCACTCCAGTGTTCTTGCCTGGAGAATCCTAGGGACAAGGGAGCCTGGTGGGCTGCCGTCTATGGGGTCGCACAGAGTCGGACACGACTGAAGCGACTTAGCAGCAGCAGCAGCAGCAGTACCATTTTTCTAGATTCCATATATAGGCTCTAATTCAAAGAACAAGAGCAGCAAGCTTCTGACAGAACAGGGTCAGCACGGTTTTGTACATACTTCACCTGTGGCTTCTGCATGGCCCATGCTGACCCCATTTCTTGATGTATGGAACACTTCATTTCCTCACGCACAGACCACCCGCGAGTCTATACAGTCATCCCAAACCTCTGTCATTGAGCTCCGACCAACTCATGAATTGATCCAGCTTTCTTATTGGTTCTCTCCAGTTTCCCAAGGATTTTGTCACAAGCTGCCTACCTTCCCAAGCTTCTCCCTGGCCCACCAACCCCTCCAACAGGGTGACTCAGCCCATCAAGCAACCAAGTCTCCAGTCAGCAGCTTCATGAGTGGAGCTGGGGCTCAAAGTGAAATCTGAGTGAGAAGTCTCCATCTGAGAGTAATCAGGGCGGAGTTTGTACAAGGGCAGCCCTGAGAAGAGATGAGTTCACCCCAGAGACCCTGGTGGCTCAGACGGGAGTCTGCCTGCATTGAACTCACCCAGAGTAAGGAGACCTGGACACAGATAGAAGCCTGAGGAACAGAACTATTAAGATAAGAGCAATGCAGAGGGGGAAGAGCTGGCAAAGGGGACTGCGGAGGGGCCGGAGTGGGAGGAAAATCATGAGAGAATGAAGGTAGGAGGGAACTGGACACACCACGCTCAGAGGCAGCGGGGCCACAGACAAACCGGGACGGAAGTCTAAAATGGGGGTTCCGGGTGCTCGGGTTGTCTCTGTGGTCTGCTGCAAGCAGTTGAAGATGAAGTGAGGAAGTGGAAAAGATATTTTGTGAAGATGATTCAAAAAAAAGTGAGAGATGGGACAAGAGCTAAAGGTAGAAAAAATATGTCTTGGATTTCTTTCTGGAACATTTCTACATGTGTTGGAGCAGTATGTGGTGAAGAGCATGTATTATGGACTTTCCTAGTGGCTCAGATATAAAGCATCTGCCTATGATGCAGGAAACCTGGGTTGGACTCCTGGGTTGGGAAGATCCCCTGGAGAAGGGAATGGCAACCCACTCCAGTACTTTTGCATGGAAAATCCCATGGACGGAGGAGCCTGGTAGGCTACAGTCCACAGGATCGCAAAGAGTTGGACATGACTCAGCGACTTCACTTTCACTTTCAGCATGTATTCAAGCTCTAGAAGCAGTCCCAGTTCCACACAAAAGCTGTGTGACCTTGAGTATATTCTTTAATGTCGCAGGATTCTGTTTTACTCATCTGTAAAGGTGGAGATAATAACAATACTAATCATTGTTGCAAGTATTAATAAATAAGTTACAAGATGGCAGTGCAAAGATAGTGTCTGACAGTTGGTAAGCAATAAATATTAGCTGTTTCTGTGGTTGATATTCCAACTTGGTGATAAGAAAGAGCATTAAAAATAGACACTGAAGGTACAGGAAAGATAAGGAATTAGTTATGGAGCATGTTGGAAATCTTTTTCGACCCCATGGACTGTAGCCTGTTATGCTCCTCTGTCCAAAGGATTTCCCAGGCAAGAATACTGGAGTGGGTTGCCATTTCCTTCTCCAGGGGATCTTCCCAACTCAGGGATTGAACCTGTATCTCCTGCATTGGCAGGAGGATTCTTTGACTCTGGGCCACCTGGGAAGATCCAGGGATATTTTATTCAGTTCAGTTCAGTTAACTCACTCAGTCATGTCCAACTCTCTGCGACCCCATGGACTGCAGCACACCAGGACTCCTGTCCTTCACCAACACCTGGAGCTTGTTCCAACTCATATCCATTGAGTCAGTGATGCTATCCAACCATCTTGTCCTCTGTTGTCCCCTTCTCCTCCTGTCTTCAATCTTTCCCAGCATCAGGGTCTTTTCTAATGAGTCAGTTCTTCGCATCAAATGGCCAAAGTATTGGACTTTCAGCTTCAGCATCAGTCCTTCCAATGTATATTTCAGGACTGATTTCCTTTAGGATGGACTGGTTGGATCTCCTTGCAGTCCAAGGGACTCTCAAGAGTCTTCTCCAACACCACAGTTCAAAAGCATCAATTCTTTAGTGTTCAGGTTTCTTTATAGTGCAACTCTCATATCCATACATGACCACTGGAAAAACCATAGCCTTGACTAGACAGAACTTTGTCAGCAAAGTAATGTCTCTGCTTTTTAATATGCTGTCTAGGTTGATCATAGCTTTTCTTCCAAGGAACAAGCATCTTTTAATTTCATGGCTTCAGTCACCATGTCCAGTGATTTTGGAGCCCAAAATATAAAGTCTGTCACTGTTTCCATTGTTTCTCCATTTATTTGCCATGAGGTGATGGGATCGGATGCCATGATCTTCGTTTTTTGGATGTTGAGTTTTGAATCGACTTTTCACTCTCCCTTTGCAGTTTCATCAAGAGGCTCTATAGTTCTTCTTCACTTCTGCCCTAAGGGTGGTGTCATCTGCATATCTGAGGTTACTGATACTTCTCCAAGCAATCTTGATTCCAGCTTTAGCTTCCTCCAGCCCAGCGTTTCTCATGATGTACTCTGCATATAAGTTAAATAAGCAGGGTGACAATATACAGCCTTGACGTACTCCTTTCCCAATTTGGAACCAGTCTGCTATTCCATGTTCGGTTCTAAATGTTGCTTCTTGACCTGCATACAGATTTCTCAGGAGGCAGGTAAGGTGGTCTGGTATTCCCATCTCTTGAAGAATTTTCCACAGTTTGTTGTGATCCACACAGTCAAAGGCTTTGGCGTAGTCAATAAAGCAGAAGCAGATGTTTTTCTGAAACTCTCTTGCTTTTTCTATGATCCAATAGATGTAGGCAATTTGATCTTTGCTTCTTCTGCCTTTTCTAAATCCAGCTTGAACATCTAGAAGTTCACCGTTCATGTACTGTTGAAGCCTGGCTTGGAGAATTTTGAGCACTATTTGCTAGCATGTGAGATGAGTGCAATTGTGTGGTAGTTTGAACATTCTTTAGCGTTACCTTTCTTTGGGATGAATCCACCAGCAATGTGGGAGACCTGAGTTTGATCCCTGGATTGGAAAGATCCCCTGGAGAAAGAAAAGGCTACCCACTCCAGTATTCTTGCCTGGAGAATTCCATGGTCTGTATAGTCTATGGGGTCACAAAGAGTGGGACACGACTGAGCGACTTTCACTTTCATTTTTCTTTGGGATTGGAATGAAAACTGACCTTTTCCAGTCTTGTGGCCTGAGTTTTCCAAGTTTTCTGGCATATTGAGTGCAGCACTTTCACAGCATCATCTTTTAGGATTGGAAAAAGCTCAACTGGAATTCCATCACTTCCACGAGCTTTGTTCGTGGTGATGCTTCCTAAGGTCCACTTGACTTCACATTCCAGGATGTCTGGCTCTAGATGAGTGATCACACCATCATGGTTATCTGAGTCATGAAGATCTTTTTTGTATGGTTCTTCTGTGTATTCTTGCCACCTCTTCTTAATATCTTCTGCTTCTGTTAGGTCCATACCATTTCTGTCCTTTAGTGTGCCCATCTTTGCATGAAATATTCCTTTGGTTTGTCTTATTTTCTTAAAAGATATCTCTAGTCTTTCCCATTCTATTGCTTTCCTCTATTTCTTTGCACTGATCACCGAAGAAGGCTTTCTTATCTCTCCTTGCTATTCTTTGGAACTCTGTATTCAAATGGGTATATCTTTCCTTTTCTCCTTTGTCTTTTGCTTCTCTTCTTTTCTTAGCTATTTGTAAGGCCTCCTCAGACAACCATTTTGCCTTTTTGCATTTCTTTTCCTTGGGGATGGTCTTGATCACTGCCTCGTGTACAATGTCAGGAACCTCCATCCATAGTTCTTCAGACACTCTGTCAGATCTAATCCCTTGAATCTATTTGTCACTTCCACCATATAATCATAATGGATTTGATTTAGGTCATACCTGAATGGTCTAGTGGTTTTCCCTACTTTCTTCCATTTAAGTCTGAATTTTGCAATAAGAAGTTCATGATCTGAGCCACAGTCAGCTCTCAGTCTTGTTTTTGCTGACTGTATAGAGCTTCTCCATCTTTGGCTGCAAGGAATACAATCAATCTGATTTCGGTGTTGACCATCTGGTGATGTCCATGTGTAGAGTCTTCTCTTGCATTGTTGGAGGAGGGTGTTTGTTATGACCAGTGCGTTCTCTTGGCAAAACTCTATTAGCCTTTGCCCTGCTTCATTCTGTACTCCAAGGCCAAATTTGCCTGTTACTCTAGGTAGCTCTTGACTTCCTACTTTTACATTCCAGTCCCCTATAATGAAAAGAGCACCTCTTTTGGGTGTTAGTTCTAGAAGGTCTTGTATGTCTTCAAAGAACCATTCAACTTCAATTTCTTCAGCATTGCTGGTTGGGCATAGACTTGGTTTACTATGATATTGAATGGTTTGCCTTGGAAACAAAGATCATTCTGTCATTTTTTAGATTGTACCCATTTAGGACTCTCTTGTTGACTATGAGGGTTACTCCATTTCTTCCAAGGGATTCTTGCCCACAGTAGTAGATTTAATGGTCATCTGAATTAAATTCACCCATTCCAGTCCATTTTAGTTTACTGATTCCTAAAACGTCAGTGTTCATTCTTGCCATCTCCTGTTTGACCACTTCTAATTTACCTTGATTCATAGACCTAACATTCCTGGTTCCTATGCAATATTTTATTAGGCAGCACTGAATAACCAGAACTATTGGACTTAAGCTTTCAGAGGTGTTGCAGTCTAGGCTGAAGAGAAGAGCCAAGGAATAGCCATGATGATGTGGGTGGGAGAGAAAAATAAAAGTGAAACTCCCTAGGGTCAAGAAGGCCACACCAGAGGAAGAAACCCTCACTCAGGACACAGAGACCCCAGACAGACAGAGGGGAAGAAGAGAGACTTGTCAGATGTGCAAAACCCCACAAGAAAATAATTTCCTTCTCAAGTACCATAGAAACCTCTATTTTTATTTATACACGCTTATTAGGTATCAATCTAACTGTTCATACACACTGGTCCCAAGGAACATACTTGGCAAATGTTTAAATTTAGAGCATATGATGTTGCCACAGGTGATCATTCTATCAATGTGAAATGATACATTGCATCTCTTTAAATAGTTTTCTTAAATATAGATGTCCTATTACTCAACTGATTCAACCACCTCCCCCTCAACTCCCATGTATTGCCACATACAGTCCTGTTCCTCTTGTGTTGAGAAACATTCAACAAGTTTGTGTAGAGCATCTGCTATGTGACAGGTACTGGACTCTGATTTGTGTCCATGAAATAATGTCCATCTTTGGGGACTGTAATGGAGGTGTTTATCAAGCACTGACTATATGCCAGGTCTGCTACTATGCACTTTACAAGGTTTATCTCAGTCAAACAACAACCATAAGTTCTATTTCAGGCAGGAATCAATCAGAGAAACAGAACCACTATAAATTTAGAAAGGGATTTGTTGCAGGAATTTGACCTTACACAACCATGAGAGCTGGTTGCCTTCACATCTGATGCTGGAGTATGAAGCCATCAGGGGAGGCAGTCAGGAAGAGAAGATGGATATGGACTGAGGGAGAGAAATAATGAACCAAAACCCACAAGAAGGGATTGAAAAACCATGTCAGATTTTCTTTGCTTCTGATCTCATCCTGCAGGTGCCTTGTCCTGAAACTAAACGAGACACATCCGGCCTAGGAGTCAGAGAAGCTGAAGGAGGATTTAGTAAAGGGAGGAGGGCATGGCAACCGACCTCCAGGTTTCTTGCCTGGAGAATCCCCAGGCACAGAGGAGCCTGGCGGGCTACAGGCCGTGGGGTCACAAAGAGTTGGACACAACTGAGCAACTAAGCACGCACACACAGAGTCACTGCAGGCCTGGTTATTACTTCCCTCCAATTAGGTGAACCAGCAGGTAAGTGACAACACGTGTGAACTGCAAAATGCCTGCTGCTCAACACACACTTGGCAAATCTCCCCCTGGAATCTCTATGGGGGCCCGCCCTAACAGGAAATGTACAGGAAAGGATTCTGGGAAATGCAGTTCAGCCCGGCCAAGTTGTCACGGTACAAAACACGAATGCTGCTATGTCCCTTCAGTCGTGTCCGACTCCATGCAACCCCATAGACGGCAGCCCATGAGGCTCCCCTGTCCCTGGGATTCTCCAGGCAAGGACACTGGAGTGGGTTGCCATTTCCTTCTCCAATGCATGAAAGTGAAGTCGCTCAGTCGTGTCTGACTCCTAGCAACCCCATGGACTGCAGCCTACTAGGCTCCTCCATCCATGGGATTTTCCAGGCAAGAGTACTGGAGTGGGGTGCCATTGCCTTCTCCGCAAATGATACTATTCAAATAACAGCAGTGAGTAGACACCATCATCATCCAGACTTTAACAAGGCAGAAACTGAGATTCTGTTCTCAGAAACTGATTCTCTGAGCAGACAGACTTGGACTTGCTTGATGCCAAAGCCTGTGTGTGGAACCATCACGTAGACATTCTTTGCTTCTACTTTAGGAAACTTCGGAATGGTGGGCAGACAACAAAACACCATCTCTGAAGCTCCCAGTTTGGCCCACGCATGGGCAAAGGACTTGGGACCTATGAGCTCTTAGGAGGCCTACATAAGAGGTGTAAGACCTGACAAAGAATACATATTGCCTGCAAAATACAAAAAGAAAACTTAAATTCAAACAAATATGCACTTAATTGTGTATCAACACATCTTCAGCTCAGCTGCATTTTACTACCTGAAATTTTAAATAAATTTTATATCATGCAATATGTATAGGGATTAATGTGTTTGATATAATTCAAGGCTAGAGCTCTAATGCTGAGTACGTAGGGCCTACTGATATCTTCTGGGCAGGGGAAATCTGTGGGATGGAGGCAGGGAGGCTGACACTGTGAAAACCTATTTTAGAGATCACATTTGGGGCAGATACTGCTGTCCTGTCTTCATCAGCAATTTAAAACCTCAGATGTGCCAAGAAAAGAAAAAACCCGAGCTGATATTCAGTCAAGTTTTACATAAAATGAAGCAAAAACGGGCAGACTTGGTCCTGGCACGGTGCCCACCTTGCTGATGCGTCGGGAGCATTTTAAACATATCACTGCAGGTGGTTGAATGCGAACAGAAACCAGAAACACACAGATTAAATTTAGCAGCAGATTGAATTGCGCTCACCAAGATGTTCGCCTCTCTGCCTGTTCCCTTCTTCCTCTCAGCTCAGGCTGCAGGATGTCTAATCACCGAAGGCAGCCTTCTAGCGAATTCAATTAGCCAGAGAGAGCCTTGCGTGGGTTAATGGATAAGAGAAATGGAAAGAGACATAACTTCTTCACAGAAACAGCCACGAGCAGCACAGGTAGGATTCAGCCCTCTGCTCGGCAAAGCACATCCTTCTCTGGATGCCAGATACCCCAACAGGTGTGGCGGCCTCGGGTCCCAGACATGCTGGGAAGGAGGACCAGCTCACTGTGAGGCAGAACCCGTCTGGTTCCTGCCTCTGCAGGACTTCCACTCCTGAAGATTGCACAAGTGTTAGTGTCCTGATCTTTATGGATATGCAGCATTAGTTCTAAATACTCCAAACACTCGAACACAGTGGCAATGGATAAAGGTTGTGGATTGAGTGTTTAGTCTGTCCTCTGCCTTCACAATGTGCTCTTGACCACTATGATAAAGTGACCTCATGTCACATGGGACTGTCACCCCACTACCACTACCACCTCCTAGGTGCTCATGGCTTTCCCAACACAAGGGCACCCCACTTGAGCTTGAATTCCTGCAGATGCTCACATTCTAAGATATGATTTTACATGCATACTTGACCTGTCACAAAGCTGGGCCTATCTTATCCATCTTGAGTGAGTGAAAGTCCCTCAGTCATGTCTGACTTTTTGCAACCCCATGGACTATGTAGTCCATGGAATTTTCCAGGCCAGAATACTGGAGTGGGTAGCCTTTCCTTTCTTCAGGGGATTTTTCCAACCAAGGGATCGAACCCAGGTCTCCTGCATTGCAGGTGGATTCTTTACCAGCTCAGTCACAAGGGAAGCCCAAGAATACTGGAGTGGGTAGCCTAGCCCTTCCCCAGTGGATCTTCCTGACCCAGGAATCAAACAAGGGTCTCCTGCATTGCAGACAGATTCTTTACCAACTGAGCTATCGGGGAAGCCCTCATCCATCTTACCTTGTCTAAAATAAAAGGTGTCTCTTTCTCTTGAGGCCTCAGACAGGGAATACATGTTCATCTCAAATTTAATTTAATTCAAACACATATTGAGAAATAGTATTGGTAGTGTGGTCTTTGTTGCTGCTGTCTGAGTTTGAAATCAGTCTTATCGCTTAGGGTCTCACTTGTAAGGTCTTTAGCAGCTACTTAAAATCCCTGTGACCCTCAGTGTTCTCAAATTTAAAATGGAATAGGGTTTCACATGGGGTGTTGAGAGGAACAATGAATTAATTTATGTAAAATATGTTTTTACATATATTACGTATATATTACGCCTGTAATACAGTAGGATCAGTACTAGAAAGAAGTCCGGGTTTGCAATGGTCCACAACCTTCTTTCTGCCCCCTGACTCCTGAGGAAGAGGATGGATTCCTATGAGGAACAGCGGCTCAGTGTAGGTTTGGCATGGGTGATGCTTACCGGAATAGACATTTTTACTTCGCAACCAGCCCAAACTACCTGAGCAACTCTGATGACATGATACAGACTGTAGCCCCCTGACTCTTTCAACAGAAGTTTGATAAACACAGACATGTAAGACCCTGTTTCAGGCATTGCTCTGTATCTGTAATCTAGCCAAGAAGATAATGTTGAACCAAAAATTGTAAATGTGGTGAATATCAGCAAGTAGAGACGTTGATGCCAAGAAATTTAAAACTTCCTGAAGGATGTGAGACCAAGGAGGAGTTAGTTCAAAGAAGGGACTGAGAAGATGTATAAGTATGTTCATCAAAATGAAAGAAACTTCATCCAGAATTATAAGCTGTGCTATCCTTAAAATATAGATGTAAAAGCAGACACAGAATCCCTTAAGATGCAGACTGGGGATAGAATTCTAGCTCCTCCATAAGAGTTTGAAAAACTGTCTCATGAATAAAACTGACACTGGAATCCTAAAGGATACAATTATAATTTGTAGCCTCTAATATGAAATAGGAAAATAGTAGTTATAAGAGTACAGCTACAAACACAGTTGAGTATAACTTGAATCATTGATACAAACATAAAACATGTAAGCATATATTTTGGATCTCTTCCTCTCTGCCCCAAGAATTTCTCTTCAGGTTGCCAATGACCACTCTCATCTCACAAATTATGAAATCAAAGACCATTACATTCGCTCTTGATATAATGCATCAATAAATGAATTAAATAAAGTGGCCACCTTGGTTTTCTTCCCAGGCCTCCCAAACCTTCCTGCCCTAAACAGGCCACTGCCTTTTCAGTTCCGGTCATGTCCTGGCGGTCTCTATTGTCTCCTAAGAAAAAGCCATCTGGGGAAGGGTCCCAGCTTCCCTTATATCTGCAAGATTAATGGGCCCATCATGGCCTGGGGCACGGGCAGCCTGGGAGGAGGCTCCTTCATGGGCCCTGAGTTACTTGAAAGGGAGTGAGGAGGAGTTTAAATAGAAGAGTCTACAAATAAATTTGAATTTGACTAAAGAGGGAACTGAATATACAAAAGAGCAAAGACACGCTGATACTGCTAAGACAGAGTGGCCGGGGACCCAGGAGAATGACAGCCCCTTCCCCTTCTTCATAGACTGGCATTTGGGAAGGTCGAGGCCATGAGTAGGTGTCAAGGCCACATGTCAAAAGAAGTGACGAAAGCAATCAAGGCAGTAAGGGTTTTAGAACCACACAGACCGGAATTTCAAACCTATCTTTACCATTTAGTAATTGTATATTTTTGTACAAGTAACCTCTCTGATTTTATATCTAAAAAGAAGAGAGGGATAGTATTTAACTCATAAGACCGTGGTGAAAGTCATGAACCATTTATTCAAGACAGTGGGTCTTGAATGGAAAAGCTTAATTTGGGACTTTCTGGGGATTTAGTGGCTAATCTTCTGAGTCCCCAGTGCGGGGGTTCTTGGGTTTGATCCCTGGTCAGGGAACTATATCTCACATGCCACAATTGAGATACTGTACGGCAAAAAAAAAAAAAAAAAAAAACTTCATTCAAGCTACTTTAAGCTTCAAAAGAAGAAAGAATGTATCATCTAACTAGGAAGTCCAAGGGAAAAAGAGGCCCAGGGACTCGGTGGACTCAAACAACATGGTCAAGACTGTTGTCTCCTGTATGTTGACCCGATTCACATCTAGTGCAGCTGGTTTTGCTCCATGCAGCAGTAAGGAGTCGAGAAGGAAATGGCAACCCACTCCAGTATTCTTGCCTGGAGAATCCCTTGGACAGAGGAACCGGGTGGGCTGCAGTCCATAGGGTCGCAGGGTTGGACACGACTGAACGACTCTCACACACACACACAGAGCAGTGAGGAGAGAGGAGGAAAAATGGCTGATAATCTACCAGGAGGGACATCCAGCCTCTCTTGCCCAGGCTCTGCATATGACTCAAGAAGAGGACTTTGATGGGTCCATCTTGGATCCACACTCACCCCTGTGATAGCCACTGACGCCAGGATAGTGGAGTATGAGAATGAGCGAAACCAAGTCTCAAACACACCCTGAAGTTGGGGGCTGCATTTCCTGGATTCCAATCAGCACGTTCCAAAAAGCACTTCAACTTCTCAGTCTTTCTGCCTTTGAAAAGTACAACTGTCATCATACAGAGGTCAGAATACCATACCTCACTGGAAAACAAAATCCCCGTTGACACTTCCAACTGCTCAGTAAGTGTGAAGACACTCATCTGTCAAGATCTCCACTGTGAAATAATCACCATCCAGTAACCCCTTTTGTCTTAGGCAATTCTTTTATGCAAAAGTTTATTATTTTATTCATTTACTGAGCATTTACTAGGTGTCCGACCCATGCTGTGTACTTCATGTGCGTTACATTGCTTCAGTTCAGTTCAGTTCAGTTGCTAAGTCGTGTCCGACTCTTTGCGACCCCATGAATCGCAGCACGCCAGGCCTCCCTGTCCATCACCAACTCCAGGAGTTCACTCAGACTCACGTCCATTGAGTCAGTATGCCATCCAGCCGTCTCATCCTCTGTTGTCCCCTTCTCCTCCTGCCCCCAATCCCTCCCAGCATCAGAGTCTTTTCCAATGAGTCAACTCTTCGCATGAGGTGGCCAAAGTACTGGAGTTTTAGCTTCAGCATCATTCCCTCCAAAGAAATCCCAGGGCTGATCTCCTTCAGAATGGACTGGTTGGATCTCCTTGCAGTCCAAGGGACTCTCAAGAGTCTTCTCCAACACCACAATTCAAAAGCATCAATTCTTCGGCGCTCAGCTTTCTTCACAGTCCAACTCTCACATCCATACACGACCACAGGAAAAACCATAGCCTTGACTAGACAGACCTTTGTTGCTTAGTCTCCATAATAACCCTATGAGACACTGTTATTAACCCCATTGCATGGTAGGAAAACTGAGGCTCAGGGAGGTTAAGTAACCTGCCTAATACTTCACAGCAGCAGACGTGAATACAAGTCACATCAAAGGCCAGGGTCTTACCCACTGGGCTACCATGTGGTAGAAGTTTGAACAAAACAGAGGAACATAGGAAAACAGTGACCTGTTGTCCAGGGAAGTCTTCAAGGCCAAGGAAGAATTTACCCAGCAGAGACTATGGTAAAGGACACTGCGAGCAGAGGAGAGAAAGTGTGAAAAGACCACATGTGCAGCTTATGCTGTTGTTCAGCCTTTCACGTCCAAGATCAACTAATCCCAGTAACTCAAACTGCTAGAGCAGGGAGTCTGAATTAGTGAAAGATCTGAACTATGGTCATTTATTGTTGCTATTACTGTTTAGTCACTAAAGTCATGTCGGATGCTTTTGCCACCCCATAGACTGTAGCCCGCCAGGCTCCTCCGTCCATGGGATTCTCCAGGCAAGAATACAGGAGTGGGTTGCCATGCCTTCCTCCAGGGGGTCTTCCCAATCCAGAGATCAAACCCATGTCTCTTGTACTGGCAGGCAGATTCTTTACTACAGAGCCACTTGGGAAACCCATGTTCGTTTATAAACAGAACTAAATGCAGTTTTATTACATTTGGTGTGCCTACCAACACAAAGTTCTTTAAAAAAAAGAAAAGAAAAAGTTGTCAAGTGGTCTGTTTAATTTTAGTACAAACTATTTTTGGCCCTATTGACATCTGTGTATGGAACCCAGCCTTTCTTGAATTGTGTAATTAGGGATTATACACACTTTCTATCTTTGAATTCTCACAACCACCTTTGCCAGCCTAAGGATTTGAACATTATTATATCTGTTTATCTGCTCCTGAAGACCTGTATAAGTAAGATAGCACTCTTTTCCATAATACAAATGAAATTTAATATTCATTGCATGAGTTTTTAAATCAGAAGTGACAATTATCGGCTTTGAAAAAACCGAAGGAAAGGTTTAAATAATAATGGGAAGTAAAAGAGGAAGAGTGAATTTCTTCTTTCCCATAATAAAATGTTTCTACCTCATCCCTCAGCAAATACTTCCTTCATGCAGCCAATGGATCAAGTACAACATCGGCCATGCTTCAGACTTGCATTCCCCGCCCTGCCCCTTCAGGCAGTCCCCGGGGTCTGTGACTTCTTCAGAGTCTGGACCTGCCCTTCCACACCCCTCCCTCTGTCTCTGCCTCAGTTCAGGACTCAGTGTCTCCGTCCTCCCAGCCGCTGGCTCCGCTGCTCTCCTTCCCATCTTCTGGAGTGAGTTCCTTGATACCCAGTTCTGTGCAGTATCTCACATAACTGGTGAGAGTGACTAGTCCAAGCAAGCCTAGGCAGAGTGCTCCACTAGAGCCACCACACAGGCTGGAAAATGAAACACCCTCTCATGTCTTCTGCCCAGTGGGGAAGGCTGTGTGCACAAGGCGAGGCTGAGGCCAGTGCTCAAAAGGAGAAATAAGCAGACGCGACATGGAGCATCCTGGCAACATCAGCACCTTGGTTCTCATCCCTCGTCTGATTCCTTACAGTTACCACTATACCTTTGTCAACTACAGAAGCTGGTAAATTACTCTTTTGCTGAAAGACAAGCAAAAAACAATGCTGATTGTGTTTACGCCTGGATATTCACCAAGGCCGCAATATTTTGAGCGTGAAGTTCCACCTTTTAAGTCTGGCAAGCTCAGCCTTTGTTGGCATGCCCTCTGCCTTTCATCTCAGTCTGGTCTCAGTCCTACCACAACCAAAGTTCAGAACTGCCTCCACATGGAGCTGTGTTTTGTTGCTTTTATTGCGGCTGAAATTATTGTTGTTTTTGTTGTTGTTAAAGCACTAACTTCACCAGACTCTACTCCTCTTGCTCAGTTCAGTTCAGTTCAGTCACTCAGTCGTGTCCGACTCTTTACGACCCCATGAATCGCAGCACACCAGGCCTCCCTGTCCATCACCAACTCCCAGAGTTCACCCAGACTCACATCCATCGAGTCAGTGATTCCATCCAGCCATCTCATCCTCTGTTGTCCCCTTCTCCTCCTGCCCCCAATCCCTCCCAGCATCAGAGTCTTTTCCAATGAGTCAACTCTTTGCATGAGGTGGCCAAAGTACTGGAGTTTCAGTTTTAGCATCATTCCTTCCAAAGAAATGCCAGGGCTGATCTCCTTCAGAATGGACCGGTTGGATCTCCTTGCAGTCCAAGGGACTGTCAAGAGTCTTCTCCAACACCACAGTTCAAAAGCATCAATTCTTTGGTGTTCAGCCTTCTTCACAGTCCAACTCTCACATCCATACATGACCACTGGAAAAACCATAGCCTTGACTAGACGGACCTTTGTTGGCAAAGTAATGTCTCTGATTTTGAATATGCTATCTAGGTTGGTCATAACTTTCCTTCCAAGGAGTAAGTGTCTTTTAATTTCATGGCTGCAGTCACCATCTGTAGTGATTTTGGAGCCCAAAAAAATAAAGTCTGACACTGTTTCCTCTGTTTCCCCATCTATTTCCCATGAAGAGGTGGGACCGGATGCCATGATCTTTGTTTTCTGAATGTTGAGCTTTAAGCCAACTTTTTCACTCTCCACTTTCACTTTCATCAAGAGGCTTTTGAGTTCCTCTTCACTTTCTGCCATAAGGGTGGTGTCATCTGCATATCTGAGGTTATTGATATTTCTCCCAGCAATCTTGATTCCAGCTTGTGTTTCTTCCAGTCCAGTGTTTCTCATGATGTACTCTGCATATAAGTTAAATAAGCAGGGTGATAATACATAGCCTTGACATACTCCTTTTCCTATTTGGAACCAGTCTGTTGTTCCATGTCCTGATCTAACTGTTGCTTCCTGACCTGCATACAAATTTCTCAAGAAGCAGATCAGGTGGTCTGGTATTCCCATCTCCTTCAGAATTTGCCACAGTTTATTGTGATCCACACAGTCAAAGGCTATGACATAGTCAATAAAGCAGAAATAGATGTTTTTCTGGAACTCTCTTGCTTTTTCCATGATCCAGCAGATGTTGGCAATTTGATCTCTGGTTCCTCTGCCTTTTCTAAAACCAGCTTGAACATCAGGAAGTTCATGGTTCACATACTGCCGAAGCCTGGCTTGGAGAATTTTGAGCATTACTTTACTAGCATGTGAGATGAGTGCAATTGTGTGATAGTTTGAGCATTCTTTGGCATTGCCTTTCTTTGGGATTGGAATGAAAACTGACCTTTTCCAGTCCTGTGGCCACTGCTGAGTTTTCCAGATTTGCTGGCATATTGAGTGCAGCACTTTCACAGCATCATCTTTCAGGATTTGGAATAGCTCAACTGGAATTCCATTACCTCCACTAGCTTTGTTCGTAGTGATGCTTTCTAAGGCCCACTTGACTTCACATTCCATGATGTCTGGCTCTAGGTCAGTGATCACACCATCATGAGTATCTGGGTCATGAAGATCTTTTTCATACAGTTCTTCTGTGTATTCTTGCCACCTCGACCCTTGCATATCACATAACCATACTTTGATTAGTATCTACTGAGCTTAGCCTTCCAAAGACACCTTCCTGACCAAGCCCTCTCCCCTATGTCCCTTTAGCCTCTGAACACGTCTCTACTGCACCAAAATAGACATGGTATCTTGTAAATTTGTTTACTTTGCTCTTCTGTTCTGTGAAAACAGGGAAGGATTATTATCTTTCTTCTCCATAACTAACATAGTGTTGGTTCATAAACTGGTCCCCCAGCCTCCCCAGGGGGCACAGAGAGATGAGAGAAAGAGACAGACACCCCAGGCTGGTTGCTGCTGTGCTGTGCTCAGTCATGTCCAATTCTGCAACCCCATGGACTGTAGCCTGCCAGCCTCCTCTGTCCATGGGATTTTCCAGACAAGAATACTGGAGTGGGTTGCTATTTCCTTCTTCAAAGGATCTTCCCAACCCAGAAATTGAACCTGCGTCTCCTGCATCTCCTGCTTTGGCAGGCGGATTCTTTACCACTGAGCCACCTGGGAAGCCCCCAAGATTGGTAGGTGGCCTGTTTAATAAGCTGGGGGACTTACCTACAAGCCTTGTCTTAAGCAGCTGCAAGGTGAGTAGATCTCCCAGCAGAACCTTAGAAGTGTACAGAGGGCTTTAACAGGGTTCAGTCATGTATACCATCCAGATGGCTCTCTCAAGGCTCCATCTCTGAATGGCTCTGGCTTTGAATGGTGGGTGGAATATACATTCCAAAAAAGAGTGAGGTGGGAGGGTGGTGGGATTGGGGGTGGTGGGGGGTGGTGAGGAATCTCCCATTGTCCAGGGTCATCTCTCAGGTCAACCAGCAGTCACATTTTGATGACCTCCTCCAACACACAGCAGGTAGTCAGAAAAGTTTGCTGAGTGAATAAAGGAATAAATACTCTGAGATACTTCAATTTGGGCATCTTGAAAATTATATCACTCTATCTTGCTTTAAAATCCCTAACAGCGTGAGAGGCAGGAATGTACCATCCCCTGCTCTGTCACTGGAGACTGTAGTATATACATATTCAGTTCGTAGGTTAGATCTTCCTATGACAAGCTGATTCTCTTGAAGAGTTTAATGTTTGCTTTTAATTACATCCTGCCACGCAACTAGTACTTTGTTAAATGTAAGGGAAGAATCCCCTCTGCATATCAACAGAGGTAAGTTCAATTCAATAATTCTAATTAAGCAATTTTGTGCTCTAATAGTCAAACCATTACAGGAATCATCATTTCCATAAACTTATCAACTGGAAAACACTGTTACTTGAATACTTTCTAATGGCTTCCTGTTTGAAACTGTTTAGTTGCTAAGTCGTGTCCGACTCTTTGCAACCCTCTGGACTATAGCCTGCCAAGCTCCTCTGTCCATGGGATTCTCCAGGCAAGAACACAGGAGTGGGTTACCATGTTCTCCAGGGATCTTCCTGACCCAGGGATTGAACCCACGTCTCCTGCCTTGGCAGGTGGATTCTTTACTGCTGAGCCACCAAGGAAGCCCTTCAGTGGTCTAACCAATGTGAAAGTTCATCACCTCATGACTGGCATGAGGTTCAACCCACTGTTCAGACCACTCCTTACAGTCCTGGCATTTGGGACTTGAACAGCTGTCTGACAGTTGCACAAAGGGGACATCTGACAGTCACATTTGATTCTCCACCAACCAGATTCCACATCCGGTGGTTCTCAGCCAGGCTGTGCCTCCAAAGTGCATGCAAACAGTTTTGCAAAATGCAAATCCCAGGTCCTGCTAAATCGGAATCTCAAGGTCTGAGCTGTCAAATGCAGACAAGTATTAATGGTTCATTTGTTCCATTGATGCTGATAAGAACCCAGTACTGAGAACTTCCAAACAACCAGAAACGGAAGTACCTCTTCTGCTCAACAGATGACCAGACAGGAGGAGGCTTCATAACGACACACCCCTAGCCCACGGTCATGGAGATGTGGACAATTAGGGAAGTTAATTGGCTCGAGAGGAGGAAACTCCCCGAACAACATGCAGCTGGTGAATCAACTCATCCAGGTGCACTAGAAAAAAGAAGGGACTCTCTTGCCTTTCTGAATGAAAGCAGTCACCTCAGCAGGGGCATGATCAAGAAGACAACTGCATTTGGTGCACACTCCCAAAAGCTGGCTCTCATCCAAGCCCCGCAGTGTCTGCTTGGAAAAGTGGCAGATGAGTATGGCAATAAGGCCGTCTGGCCCTTGCTGACTTCCACCTGGAGAGCCTTACTATGTGCTGAGTCTCTGAATCTTCTCAACAGCCCTGTCGCAGAAGCATTGCTGTTCCCATTTTACAGAAGAGGAAACTGAGGCATAGAAAATTTCTATGACATCGCTAGTATGCAGCAAGGCTGGGCTCCAAACTCTGCCCTTCAGAGTTTGGGGGGTGTGAAGTCATTACTTCAATTCTCTGAGCCTTCCTTTCTTGACCTAAGATAGTGAAGATTTTACTGTTGTGAAAAGTGAGGTGAGAGATTAGGAAGAACACGCAGCCATCAGTAAATGGCAGCTAGGACTGCTGAGTAATGCTGCTGAAGAGCTCTCTGAAATCCATACAATGAGGCAACATGACCCGAAGAGTGAGTACAAGGCACTGGCAAAGGAGCTTGAAAGCTAGATTTTACTCTGTAAGATGACGGCCTGGTTACTTACTGACAGCACACTTTGCTGTGCTCCTCTTTGTCCTTTTTCAGCTACTCTTGGACAGTGATTGAAAATGTATCCCTGAGTGGAGAAGGCCCTCAAATTAGACAAATCAGTTATAAGGTTGGAAAGGCAGATACTGCTGTGATGGGATGATGCACACATTAAAACACACACACACACACACACACACACACACACACACACACACAGGGTCTCCCAGCAGAAACACAATTCCAAGCATCTGTCATACTACAGCCCAAACACCTTCCAGAATCCAAGATCAGGGAGTGCCCAGGAGAACGAAGGCACCTTTGCCCAGCATTGTTGCTGTTGGTTAGTCACTAAGTCGTGTGCCACTGTTGTGGTCCTTTGGACTACAGCCCTTCAGGCTCGTCTGTCCAGGCAAGAATACTGGAATTTCCCAGGCAAGAATACTGGAGAGGGTTGCTGTTTCCTTCTCCAGGGGATCTTCCCGGCCCAGGGATCAAACCCGGGTCTCCTGCATTGGCAGGTGGGTTCTTTACCGCTGAACCAGCGGGGAAGCCAGGATGCCTTCTGCTTAAACGTCTGGGCAGCAGCCCTGGGCCTCCCTGCTTCCCTTCTCCTCCTGTTCTCTGTTTGCCCAGCTAGTCCTTCAAGCAGGCAAATAACCCATTTGGTTTACTTCACGTTACATGATTTTCCAATCTCCCCAACTTGAGTTTTGCAATTTAACCATTTCAAGCCTGCTTCTGTGTCTAAAACAGCAAGCAGCACCTGGAGGTGAGTTAGCACTGGAAGTGCAGAGTGTGTTTGTGAACCGTGAGGAGCTGAACAAATGTTGGTCCCGCCATACCTGGGTGCCCTGTGTCTTGTGGGTCTCTGCATCGCCAACGAATGTACTGCAGCTAATGTCTAACAGGTTTAAATAAACATTCATTCAGTGAGTAAATAAGAAACAATAGGGTCTATTGAGGTAAATAAAGGCCCAGCATACAGCTCAAAGGTAATCCTTGAGAAGTGCTGAAAATTGTTTTACTGAGGACTTTGCTGTATGCTAATGCCTGTGCTAAGGACATCATTTATGGAGGCCCCTCGGTCATTATGGGGAAATAGAAACAAAGAGAGGTGAAGAGATTACCCCAGGCGGAGCTGAGACTAGAACCTGGACACTCCAGCTCTGGAGCCCACGCCTTAATCACTGTGCCTTGCTGCTCTCGAGCTGAGCCCACAGAAATTTCGGATTTGGAAAAGAGCATCAACATTTACAGGATCAAACACATATTTTACTGATGGTGCATATGAGGCATAGATTAATTTCAAACTACATCTACAGCCTTCAGTGGTGAAAAGCACTTAGGCTTTTATTGTCAGACCATAGAGAGTTGGAATTCCAGCGGTCACCTGAGAGATATGTGGCCTTGAGTTTATCACTGGGCCTCTCTGAGCAACAATGTTTCAGTGGATGTTCCCTTTGGGAGCCTGGAAAAGGGGTCCATCACTGTAAGACTGTTGTCAGACTTAGAGATGCTGAACATAAACACCCAACAAGAGCATCACAAAGTGTGCGCTAAGTCAACGGCAAATTTGTTACCTGTAACGTTTTGTTTTGTACTTCTGCCTCCTGGTAGCTCAGTCAGTAAAGAATCTGCCTCCAGTGCAGGAGACCCGGGTTCGATCCCTGGGTCGGGATGATCCCCTGGAGAAGGAAATGGCAAACCACTCCAGGATCCTTGCCTGGAAAATCCCATGGACAGAGGAGCCTGGTGGGGTGCAGTCCACAGGGTCACAAAGAGTCGGGCACGGCTGAGCGACTAACACTTTTCTTTTTTCTGCCTCTATACACACTTTCCTATTACTTCATGTGCCTGATACAATCCTACTCATCCCTTAAGACAGCAGGTCCAGCTCAGGCCCTCTGGGAATTCTTCCCTGGCCTCTCTCCAGCTATTTTTCCTTAGAGAGGTTCTCATTCCTTCCTTGAAGCCATGAAGGTATCTGGAAATAGCAGTAAGTTTCAGCGATCAGGGCCACGGCTCTGGGGCCAGGCCAGGAGACTGTAGAA
The DNA here is from genome assembly GCF_055505025.1 of Bos grunniens. Taxonomy (NCBI): domain Eukaryota; kingdom Metazoa; phylum Chordata; class Mammalia; order Artiodactyla; family Bovidae; genus Bos; species Bos grunniens. Next base: position 43,605,831 of record NC_141193.1, on the reverse strand, counting down.
CAAATTCAACACTCATTGAGCTTCTGCCCCGTGCCATGCACGGCTCCAGGCACTATTAACTTCTGCGTGGTCTCTGTCCTGATGCAGTTAAATGCCAATATGGAGGAGAGAGACAAAACAACTCACCCATCAGGATTCGGGGTGATAAGGATGAAATCACAGTGCAGATCAGAAAAGTCTGAGGCAGAACTCTTGGACTACACTTTGGAAGACAAGCAAGAGTTTGCCATGAAAAGAAAGGCAGGAAAGGCAGAAGGTACAGATCCATCAAAGTGGCTCCCACAAAGTGTGGGTATGGAAAACCAAGTTGCTTTATCCTAAATGATGTGGATGTCCCCGATGGAATATAAGCATCTCAGTCATGTCTGACTCTTTGCAACCCCATGGACTGCAGCCTACCAGGCCCTCTGTCCATGGGATTCTCTGGGCAAGAACACTGGAGGGGGTTGCCATTCCCTTCGCCAGGGGCTCTTCCTGACCCAGAGATGGAACTCTGGTCTTCTGCATTGCAGGCAGACCCTTTGCCATCTGAGTGAGCCACCAGGGAAACCCAGAAAGTCAGGTCCGTCAGAGTGGCTCCACAAAATATTAGTATGGAAAACCAAGCTGCTTTATCCTAAACGATGTAGATATACCCAAAGGAATATAAGCAGAAGAGTAACATGAAATTTACTTTCTAAATAACTGCCAAATCCCTCCTTCCATCATGGATCATTCTATGTCTTCCCACATATTCGTTAAGACAACGTTCCTCCCAACACCCACTTTGAGATTTCTGTTACTTTCAGCCACTCTTTCAGATGTTGATCAGGACTCAGCCTTGCCTTTCAAAGCAGAGATTAATGTAGTCCAACCCCATGTCTTCAATTACATGAAGAAATGTGATAAAGTGGTGATGAAAGCTGTGAACAATTTTTTTTTTCAAGAAAGAGAAATACCCAGACACTTGGCAGAACACATTTTATCATCCTGTGTTATAATCAGAGAAAGACAGCCTGTGTCCCCGCCCTCTAGGCCTTTTCCACCACTGACTCAGTGAGTAGTTTGCAGTCAATCAGGGAGATGGTGCTTGAATTCTGGATGGCATGTCTCTGTCTGTCTTCCCCCACACAAACAAGAAAGACTCTTTGCATGACAGGGCCATTTATTAAGAGCAAGATTTCAGTACTCCTCTCCGCGATAAAACAGCCAGAGTCAGCTTCGGACCTCCTCTGAGATCAAGATATCTGATGTCTTCAAAGCTCAGCACAAAGATTTGTATCAACAAAGCTATTGATCTAAGTAAGAGAAGAGGAATTCTCCCAAAAGTCCCTCCACTGGATATCATCATTTTTTAACACCTGCTTTCTTCTCTGACTCCTTGATTTGGTATTTGTCTTCCTAGTTTTCAGACATTGCTATTTCTCTAGCTAACACTGAATTCATCTGCTAGAAATTAATGGTCTTTTAATCACTATGTCTTTCTTTTTTTAAGTCTTTAAAAAAAATTTTTTTTTACAACATTGCTTCTGTGGTTTATGTTCCAGTTTTTTGGCTGTGACACATGTAGGATCTTGGCTCGCTGACCAGGGATCAAACCAGCACTCCCTGCATTGGAAGATGAAGTCTTAAGCCCTGGACCACCAGTGAAGTCCCTGATCTCAACGTCTTCTCCTCACCTATCTCTTTACTATTTATAAAACCCTGTGCTCTTACATTACCTGGTCCCCAAATGGTCTCTCCGTTATTCTATTTCTTGATTTTTTTTAAACTGAATTTTACAATCCTAGTAACCTTGAAAATCTCTCCTCTCTTGAAATATTTTTTAGTTCCTGCTCTTGAGCCCCTAGACTATGTCCCACCTACCTATTGGTCAGCCTAGAGTATCAGCCAACTTTCACTAGGTACTGCTGTGGTAACAAACAATCCTACTATCTCAGTGACTGATGTCAAAGTTAATCCATCAGTTGCATGTCTGCTGTAAGTTGGCTGTAGTTCTATTCCGTATGTGCGCCTCTTTCTCGGAGCTAGCCTGAAGGAGAAAACCTACTTGGAAGATGCCATTTTTTGTGCATGGAGGAAAGGAGCAGTGCAGTGATATTTCTTAATGATTCTGTTCATCAGAAATGACTTCTACTCACATTTCATTGGCTAAAGTAAATCACAAAGTTCAGCCTAAAATCAATGGTACACAGAAGTGTAATCTTACAGGAAAGGCAGAAAATAAGTGTAAACAATAATGCAGCCTACTATACTTGGAATGCCTTGCTGAATTCATGGCTGAGGAATCCATGATGTTTCCAGAGATAATGCTGCATTTTCTTCCTTGTATCCATTCTTAACTCAGGAGCCCGCTTGGTGCTGTGTCTTGCTCTCTCCCTTCCATTGTAGAATCTGGGAGTGATGATATAAAAATGGAATTAATGATCCCCACACCTACAAAGTTCATCATGGCCAAAAGTACATTACTTATTTTATGAAGAGTTATTGGGTTGGAAGTGCCAGATAAGGTTTCTTAAATTTTATAAATCAAAGGGATTTTTTAATAGTCTGACAGATTTTATTTTGGGGCTTCAAAATCACTGTGGAGGGTGGTGACAAACCTAGACAGTGTATTGAAAAGCAGAGATTTCACATTTCTGACAAAGGTCCACATAGTCAAAGATATGACTTTTCCAGTAGTAATGTGCACATGTAAGAGTTGTACCATAAAGAAGGCTGAGCACCGAAGAATTGGTGCTTTCCAACCATAGTGCTGGAGAAGACTCTTGAGTCCTTTGGACTGCAAGGAGATCCAACCAGTCAATCCTAGAGGCAATCAGCCCTGAATATTCTTTGGAAGGACCGGTGCTGAAGCTGAAGCTCCAATACTTTGGCCACCTAATGTGAAGAATTGACTCATTGGAAAAGACCCTGATTCAGGGAAAGATTCAGGGCAAGAGGAGAAGAGGGCAACTGAGGATGAGATGGTTGAATCACATCACTGACTCAATGGACATGAGTTTGAGCAAGCTCCAGAAGATAGTGAAGGACAGGGAAGCTTGGCATGTTGCAGTCCATGGGGTCACGAAGAGTTGGACACGACTTAGCAACTGAACAACAATTTTGTAAACTTCAAAAAGAGAAAATCCTAAGGCTCAGAGAGATATATTTATTTGCCAGTGCTCATAAGTCTAGAGAATGATAAAGCAAAGAATATAACTCAGGTTTTTTTTAAAATCAAGGCTCTTTCTACCACCCAAAGAGGTGTAGCCTGCTACAGACAAATTTCAGCAAGGGCTTTGCCTTAATCTTTCATAATATACTGCGAGGAAGATTGGAAAGTGTGGTCCAGAAGTCAGTACATTGATTTGACCTTGTACTTTTTTGAAAGAATGTACCCAAAGAGTACTTATTAATGCATCCATATCCATCTTAAAGGATATCTCTAGGAGTATACTATAGAGATACTCTCTAGGTCTTATCCTAGCCAATATTTTTATTAATTACTGTGTCAAGAACATGGAGATCATGTTGTGATAGTCATTGACACTGTTCATTAACTATCTCTGAGCACATGATTGAATTGCAATTTCTGACCTCTGTGTGACTGATGAGGTCATGAAACTAATTCCAGCTAATGAGAAAAAGTAATGAGTATTACTTCCAGGCTGGGGCATCTCATTTCTGGCGTGAGAGCTTCAGAGCTTTTCCTTCACCTTGTTGATCAGCAATGTTTGAGGTGCAGGTGTCTCTCTGCTTGGCTCCTGGAGTGAGATGACATGGAAGAGGGTCTCCGCCAATTCATCATGGACTGTAACATAATCAGAGAATGAGCTCTGGGCTTTTATTAGCCACTGGGGATTTAGGACTCATTTATCCTTCAATATAGCTAAACATACTCTGACTGACTTTCATATTAAGAAAATCTGTTAATATAAATTAAAGTTGGGAGAGATAGCCAATATAACAATTGGCTGATTCAGGGTGGAAAATTCAGCATTGTGATAGGTTGGGATTAAGGGCTCAATACATCTGACAAGGTAGACCTGAAGAGCTCAAATGTAATTCCCGGAACTTTAAGTTTCAGAAATCAAGGTTCATAAAAGGAAAGGTTTGTAACCTATAAGCTCATTAGGAGTCAATATTACACTTGGCTTCCAAAAAAACCCAAACTCATTGCTAGTCTGTATGCATAAAAAATATAGTGTCTAGAGATCAAGGAAATTAATAGTCCTGCATGCCATAGAGAACACACCAAAAGCACCAGGTTCGGTGAACAAAAATGTAGTTAATGAAGAATGACTAAATGCTGAAGGGACTTGAAATTATGTCAGAAAGGAGTTGTTAAAGGATCTGAGATGCATAACCCAGAGGAGTCTTGGGAGACATGTGATCTCTTTCTTTGACTGTCTGGAGAGCAGTGATGAGTGAGGAAGTCCTGTTTTGCATTAAAGTCCATAGCAGGGAGTAACAGGGGAAAGCTGCAAGGAAGAGGAGGCAGGTTCAGGGAGGTCTCTCCTCGTCTTCACAGAAAGTCTGTCAACAACTCCCTTGGACCTGTAGATAAGCTCGACTTTATTGTTGAGACAAGCATCCAACTGAATTTGTCTGTATGAAAATGTCTGAAAATTGTGAGATTCTTCAGGGAAAAGAGAGTACGTTATTCATCTATATTCCAGTGTTCAGGACCCACTCTGTATTTATAGGATGGAGTTGCCTCAGAAGAAATGTTCTAACAAGCAGAATCCCACAGCGGTGGGAAGGGAACAAAGGCCCGCCCTCAAGGAAATCCATCCAACGACGTGAAGGCTACAGGAGAAGACCCTTCAGCATTTGCTTCCACTCCACTCCCACCCTTCTGCAATTCAATTCAGTTTGCCTTGGGATCCACTCATGCTCAAAGCACACTAGCAACTCAAGTGCTCTTAGGATGTGGATCATTTGTATTGCTTTCTTCAGAAAAGAAAGAAGTGGAAAAGCATGATATTCAAAATGGTAGACCATATTAGATGTCTGGTTTCTTTGACTATACTCCAGTATCTAAATTTCAATAGATGAATTTGTAAATAAATTACTGCTATACTTTCAGAAACATGTTTGATTTTCAAAGCAGTGTGTGTGTGTGTTTAACTTAAATATAAGGTCTTACAGCATTATGTAACATGTCTGGTATAGAGACCAGAGACCAGAAATATAGTCTGAAATCTCACAGGATCACTCTACATGAGAAAATGAAAGTGTATTCACTTAGTCAAGAAATATGTATTAAGTATCTACTGGGTACCTCACACTGTACCAGGTTCTGAGCATATAAAGATTAGATAGGTCAAGTCCCACATACAAGGAATTTAGAGTTTAGGAGGGATATAGGCAATATATGAGAAAAATGTGCCCAAAAATCTGTGCAGAAAGAGGTCAATTGTAAAGCATTTAATTGCAATAAAAATATAAGAGAAAAAGTGTAAATATTCAGCAACTGTGGACTGTTGTAATAAATTTACATCCATTCAAAATAATACCACATTTTTATAATTCATTTATTAGGTGAATAGATATAAAGTAAAAGAAATTTTTTAAGTAGAAAAACTTTATTTCTTAAAACAGAGAAGTTCAGAGCAGAATCAAAAAGCAAGCACATTACAGTAGAAAAACTATTAAAAATTCCAACATATGGAGGCTGAACAACATGCTGCTGAATAACCAACAGATCACAGAAGAAATCAAAAAAGAAATCAAAATATGCATAGAAATGAATGAAAATGAAAACACAACAACCCAAAACCTGTAGGACACTGTAAAAGCAGTGCTAACGGGAAAGTTCATAGCAATACAGGCATACCTCAAGAAACAAGAAAAAAGTCAAATAAATAACCTAACTCTACACCTACAGCAACTAGAAAAGGAAGAAATGAAGAACCCCAGGGTTAGTAGAAGGAAAGAAATCTTAAAAATTAGGGCAGAAATAAATGCAAAAGAAACAAAAGAGACCATAGCAAAAATCAACAAAGCCAAAAGCTGGTTCTTTGAAAGGATAAATAAAATTGACAAACCATTAGCCAGACTCATCAAGAAACAAAGGGAGAAAAATCAAATCAATAAAATTAGAAATGAAAATGGAGAGATCACAACAGACAACACAGAAATACAAAGGATCATAAGAGGCTGCTGCTGCTGCTGCTAAGTCGCTTCAGTCATTTCTGACTCTGTGAAACCCCATAGACGGCAGCCCACCAGGCTCCACTGTCCCTGGGATTCTCCAGGCAAGAACACTGAAGTGGGTTGCCATTTCCTTCTCCAAAGCATGAAAGTGAAAAGTGAAAGTGAAGTTGCTCAGTCATGTCCAACTCTTTAAGACCCCATGGACTGCAGCCTACCAGGCTCCTCTGTCCATGGGATTTGCCAGGCAAGAGTACTGGAGTGGGTTCATAAGAGACTACTATCAGCAAATATATGCCAATAAAATGGACAACGTGGAAGAAATGGACAAATACCTAGAAAAGTACAACCTTCCAAAACCGAACCAGGAAGAAATAGAAAATCTTAACAGACCCATCACAAGCACAGAAATTGAAACTCTAATCAGAAATCTTCCAGCAAACAAAAGCCCAGGTCCAGAAGGCTTCACAGCTGAATTCTACCAAAAATTTAGAGAAGAGCTAACACCTATCCTACTCAAACTCTTCCAGAAAATTGCAGAGGAAGGTAAACTTCCAAACTCATTCTATGAGGCCACCATCACCCTAATACCAAAACCTGACAAAGATGCCACAAAAAAAGAAAACTATAGGCCAATATCACTGATGAACATAGATGCAAAAATCCTTAACAAAATTCTAGCAATCAGAATCCAACAACACATTAAAAAGATCATATACCATGACCAAGTGGGCTTTATCCCAGGGATGCAAGGATTCTTCAATATCCACAAATCAATCATTGTAATACACCACATTAAAAAATTGAAAAATAAAAGCCATATGATTATCTCAATAGATGCAGAGAAAGCCTTTGACAAAATTCAACATCCATTTACGATAATAACTCTCCAGAAAGCAGGAATAGAAGGAACATACCTCAACATAATAAAAGCTATATGTGACAACCCCACAGCAAACATTATCCTCGATGGTGAAAAATTGAAAGCATTTCCCCTGAAGTCAGGAACAAGACAAGGGTGCCCATTCTCACCACTACTATTCAACATAGTTTTGGAAGTTTTGGCCCATCAGGGCAGAAAAAAATAAAAGGAATCCAAATTGGAAAAGAAGAAGTAAAACTCTCACTGTTTGCAGATGACATGATCCTCTACATAGAAAACCCTAAAGACTCCACCAGAAAATTACTAGAGCTGATCAATGAATATAGTAAAGTTGCAGGATATAAAATCAACACACAGAAATCCCTTGCATTCCTATACACTAATAATGAGAAAATAGAAAGAGAAATTAAGGAAACAATTCCATTCACCTTTGCAATGAAAAGAATAAAATACCTAGGAATATATTTACCTAAAGAAACTACAGACCTATATATAGAAAACTATAAAACACTGGTGAAAGAAATCAAAGAGGACACTAATAGATGGAGAAATATAGCATGTTCGTGGATTGGAAGAATCAATATAATGAAAATGAGTATACTACCCAAAGCAATCTATAGATTCAATGCAATCCCTATCAAGCTACCAACAGTATTTTTCACAGAGCTAGAACAAATAATTTCACAATTTGTATGGAAATACATAAAACCTCAAATAGCCAAAGCAATCTTGAGAAAGAAGAATGGAACTGGAGGAATCAACCTGCCTGACTTCAGGCTCTACTACAAAGCCACAGTCATCAAGACAGTCTGGTACTGGCACAAGACAGAAATATAGATCAATGGAACAAAATAGAAAGCCCAGAGATAAATCCACACACCTATGAACACCTTATCTTTGACAAAGGAGGCAAGAATATACAATGGATTAAAGACAATCTCTTTAACAAGTGGTGGTGGGAAAACTGGTCAACCACTTGTAAAAGAATGAAACTAGACCACTTTCTAACACCATACACAAAAATAAACTCAAAATGGATTAAAGATCTAAACGTAAGACGAGAAACCATTAAACTCCTAGAGGAGAACATAGGCAAAACACTCTCCGACATAAATCACAGCAGGATCCTCTATGACCCACCTCCCAGAATATTGGAAATAAAAGCAAAAATAAACAAATGGGACCTAATTAAACTTAAAAGCTTCTGCACAACAAAGTAAACTATTAGCAAGGTGAAAAGACAGCCTTCAGAATGGGAGAAAATAATAGCAAATGAAGCAACTGACAAATAACTAATCTCAAAAATATACAAGCAACTTCTGCAGCTCAATTCCAGAAAAATAAATGACCCAATCAAAAAATGGGCTAAAGAACTAAATAGACATTTCTCCAAAGAAGACATGCAGATGGCTAACAAACACATGAAAAGATGCTCAACATCACTCATTATCAGAGAAATGTAAATCAAAACCACAATTTCATGCCAATCAGAATGGCTGTGATCCAAAAGTCAACAAGCAATAAATGCTGGAGAGAGTTTGGAGAAAAGGAAACCCTCTTACACTGTTGGTGGGAATGCAAACTAGTACAGCCACTATGGAGAACAGTGTGGAGATTCCTTAAAAAACTGGAAACAGAACCGCCTTATGACCCAGCAATCCCACTGCTGGGCATACACACCGAGGCAACCAGAATTGAAAGAGACACGTGTACCCCAGTGTTCATCACAGCACTGTTTATAATAGCCAGGACATGGAAGCAACCTAGATGTCCATCAGCAGATGAATGGATAAGAAAGCAGCGGTACATATATACAATGGAGTATTACTCAGCCATTAAAAAGAATACATTTGAATCAGTTCTAATGAGGTGGAAGAAACTACAGCCAATTATACAGAGTGAAGTACGCCAGAAAGAAAAACTCCAATACAGTATACTAACGCATATATATGGAATTTAGAAAGATGGTAATGATAACCCTGTATGTGAGACAGCAAAAGAGACACAGATGTATAGAACAGTCTTTTGGACTCTGTAGGAGAGGGAGAGGGTGGGATGATTTGGGAGAATGGCATTGAAACATGTATAATATCATATATGAAATGAATCGCCAGGCCAAGTTCAATGCATGATACTGGTTGCTTGGGGCTGGTGCACTGGGATGACGCAGAGGGATGGTATGGGGAGGGAGGAGGGAGGGGGGTTCGGGATGGGGAACACGTGTACACCCATGGCAGATTCATGTTGATGTATGGCAAAACCAATACAATATTGTAAAGTAATTAACCTCCAATTAAAATAAATAAATTTATTTAAAAAAAAAAAAAAGCAAGCACAGAGCTCCCCTACACGCCCCTCCTCCACATGTGCGTGGGCTCTCCCACTGTCAACACCTGGAACCAGAGTGTCACGTTTGCTACAATGCATGAACCTACGCTGACATCATATTATCACCCAGAGTCCATAGTTTACAGTAGGATTCACTCTTCATGGTGTATATCTGCGATTGAGTGTTAGTTGTTCAGTCATATCTGACTCTTTGAGACCCCACGGACTGCAGACCACCAGGCTTCTCTGTCCATAGAGTTCTCCAGGCAAGAATACTGGGGTGGGTTGCCATTCCCTTCTCCAGGGAGTCTTCCCTACCCAGGGATCAAACCCAGGTCTCCTGCACTGCAGGCAGATTCTCCACCGTCTGAGCCACCAGGGAAGCCACACGCTAGGGGATCTTGACAAATGTATGGTGACATATACCCATCATTATAGTTTCATACAGAATAGCGAAGCAAACCAAGCTTGGAGTCAGTAACAACTTTATTTCCAAACTCCTATTTGGTGTTCAGTCACTTACTATAACAGACCTTACCAAGTCATCTGTAATGAGCCACCAGATTAAAACAAATAGCAGGAACAAAGTAGGCAATAGTGTGCAGACCAGCGCAGAGCTGGCCCATCTAAAAGGTGGGTGAAAGAAAATGTCCAGTTCACAGTGGAATTAAGTAGCAGCAGACTCCTAGAATCAGAAAAATATGTTTGGATCAGCTGAATTTTAGCACCTCAAATCGAGCCAGCTGGAACTCTATTTCAAATTCAAGATTTGCCTTTTAATGGGAAATCTGCAGAGAGAGAGATCAGAGGAAATAGGTTTATTTTAGCATCATGATTTCAGATTGTAGTGAAGTGACACATAGCAGAAAATAACTCAGGCATGGCAGAATAAAATCACTCTAAGAAAAAGTCCATCTGGGTTTCTGGTATAAAATGACGGGTTGAGGCCATGTGTTGATCCTTGTTCTCTCCCTCTGCACCCTTCTAAAATGATATTATTGGAACTCAAAAAGCATAGACTGCAAGGGCAATGATTGAGAGAGAGACAGGTGTCAACAAATTTTTGGAAATGAAAAGTAAAAGAAGGCGTTGGTGGACTTTGAGAAAGTTGAATGCCAGGTTCCACAGGAAAGAACCCAGTGAGACAGGGCCCATTCGTGCAGCAAGGCTCCAGAGAGGCTTGTGCAAGGAGGTGCCAGCTCCCACCACAGGGGAGTGTGAAGCAAGGGGGTTTGGGAAAGTCTCTTTAACAAACAGATTCCCATTGTTTGAAGCCAGAAAATTCTCTCTCTCACACACTGGCAGGAAACCAGAGGATTATTATGTGAGAAACTGACATGAAGCAGTTCCTAATTTGGGGTTAGCAGGAAGAAGGCTATAGTGAAAACAAAGGAATGAATTGGGATTTTACACACTGAAATATGGGATTTCCCATTCTGCTAGTACAACCTGGCTCCTGGATTGATAGTATTCAGGTGTGTTTTTTCCAGGGAAGATCCAGGTTTCCAGGAAAAATCAAATGATCCACTGGAAAGGTCTATAAACAGGTGTTTGGGAATCTCCTAATAGAAAGTCCTGGTGAAATTGGTCTGACCAAATCAGTCCGTGGTGAAACTGACAGTGAAATTGACACAGAGCTGTCAAACTCCTCCCAGAGATAGGATTTCAAACCACCTGTAAATGATGTCTCTCGTAACAGTGAATAACCTAAGAATCCCCAGACATTCATCTAAAGTCTTTATATGAAAGACAGAGACCACAATAAACATATTTTAAAGTAACTCACCTCAGTGAAAACAGAGAAAAATGCAGAGGAAAAAGTTAGAAAACTACAACTGATATCTTTACAGAGCCAGGAAAAGAAGACTAGGATGCTATTTTGTAAGATAATGTTTGTAACAGAAACTTTATAGAAAAAAGAATCTTGCAAATTAAAAGCATAATAAGAGAAATACAAATTCAATAAAATGATTGAAAGAGAAAATAAAGGAAAGCATTGGGAAAATAGGCCAAGTGATGGGATATACGGGGGGAGAGTATTATGTAAAATCAAATGGTGACCAAGTTTGATGATCCTCTGATCAGACAAACCCACTTAAGCCACATAAGGAAAACTTAATCTAGTTTATTTCATTTATATAAGTGAAACTTAAGTTAATTCTTGTAAATACTTCTAATAATCATAATCAAAACTTGTCATCTGCCTAAAATGATGTAAGATAATCATTTTAAACCAATCCCCTGCTGTCTACACTGCAATAACCAATCATCATGAAGATCAAGAGCATCTTCATTCTGGCTTTAGAAGCCATCCTGCAATGTCATGCCACTGAGACCCCTACCAGTTCCAAGCTTGAAATCTCCCAGTTCACAGTTTGTTTTTCGACCAACAAAATTTTCATATCAAGTGAGGCTTTCTAAATTTTCTTCTGGCAAAAGATGAAGCAATTAGAGGATCAGTGTAGGAGGTCCAACATGTAGAATTTCAGGAAAAGAAGACAGGGCTAGAAGGACATTATGTAAGAAGTAATATTGAAAATTTTTCCAGAACAGAAGGATCTGAGTTTCTGAATTGAGTGTTCCCACTCATTGCTTGGAAAAGTTGATGGGAAATGAGCATAAATTTCAGAACTTAGGAGACAAGACTGTAAAACCTACACAGAAAAAAAGAAAAACAGAAGTGATGTACTAAATGCTAGGAATAGGTATTTTATTACTTACAACAACACTGAAAGCCAAAACTCAATCCAACAAGGTCTTCCGGATCCTGAGGTTTCTAAGCTAGTGCCCTAACCAGACATACCACCATTAAAATGTGAGTTTGGGGGAAAAGATTCATTTTCCTACATGCACGTGTGCATGATCAGTCGTGTCGGACTCTCTGTGACCCCATGAACTGTCGCCCGCCAGGCTCCTCTGTCCGTGGAATTCTCCAGGCAACGATATTGGAGTGGGTTGCCATTTTCCACCCCCAGGGGATATTCCCAGACCAGGGATTGAACCCCCATTTCCTGCATTGGCAGGCAGGTTCCTTACCACTGAGCTACCTAGGAGGCCCTTCCTACGTACAACTTTTCAAAAAAATAATCTTTCCTTAATTCCTTTTCTGGAAACTTCTAGTTGATGATCTCCATCAAAGTGAGGAAATAAATTAAGAACATAAAAAACCAAATGTCCAGGACATAAGATCCATATAATTTACAAATCAACAAGCTAAATGTTAAGAGACTTATCCAGACTCAAGACAGGATCAAAACTAAATCTTAAAAATTTAAGAAGTTCTCTCACATTTCTTTCCCACCCCATCACATTTTCAAAGGATCTTTTCTTTTCTTTTTTTTTTTTTTTAAGGAAAATGAATGTGTTCTTTTCCTTGTTTAGATGGAGGAGAAAACTATTGGGGTTGGAAATAAATCTCATGTAAGGAATATTTATCCATGAGTTAGTCAGTGATGAATTTGGTGTACCAGGGAATCACTCCAGTCTGGCCAGGGGAAGATAAATATTTTCATTTGACAGGAAAAAAAAAAAAGGATGATGATGGTGGCAGATAAAGGCCCAAGAGCCTCCAGAAGATCTTGTCATTGCCTTCCGAGACATAATATCTGCAAAGATTAATGGAAATGTTTTGCACAGTGATACTTAATCTCTGAGTTTGGGGAGTTAAATTTAAATATTCAAGCAAAATTTCTCATCAAAGATGGGATCCTGGGTCACAGATCCTGGTTCACAGAGAATGTGCAGATGGGAGAAATTCGGATAGCACGGCAAGGTATTCAGACAACCACGCCTCATCTTACCTAATCACTGATTCTGGAAAGACTTTCTCTCAGGGAGGATGGGCCAGGTTAACACCCTGAATAATATTCTCACCTTACAGGACAATGCAACAACCATGGATTGGATGGCTCCAAACTGGGGCTTTGCGTTTCGAGGGAACAATATTTTCTTCTACTGGAAGAGGGATATTGTCAGGTATCGTTACAAATTTTCTCAATCATTTTCATACAAAAGAAGCATAACTCTGCTTGGGAACCATGTGTCTATCTGAAAGCCGGGGAGACTCAAAGCTCCCACCAAGTTAGCAAGCAGACAGCCCTCTTCCTGCCTCCTGCAAAGTGCCAGCAAGCCTGCATGAGAGATGCTGTGTGCCCCCTGCTTTTACAGGGGAAGCACACTGTTCACAAAGCCGTGCGGGCTGGCCCAAGACCATCCTCAGCACCTGTCTCGTCCTCACTCAGCATCAGCGGGACAGTGACTGCATCAGCCGCTTCTCTTCTCTGCATTCTCCAGGCCATAGCCCAGGCTTTCCCGTCAGCCTTTTTCAGTGGAGGGAGGGGTACCTACCTCCCGAATACTTTTCCTCCTTTTAGGTTTTCCTCTTTCTGTTTCTGTTCGCTTGTGCCTGAGTCATTCTGCTTTTTGTTTGTTTGTTGTTTGGTTTGGGGATTTTTTAATATTTTTTTTTCTTTTACTGAAATATAGTTGCTGTACTGAATAATTTTTCTAAAGCAGACACAACCAAGTTGCTTTTCTGCCTGAAATCCATCTAGATCCTGAAGCCAAATTAGCCTCTGTACCCCAACACTGAATTAAGTCTTGGAGACAGAGTTTTGGATGAAGTAGAAAAGATTAGATTTATTGCTTTGCCAGGCAAAGGAGGACATAGCTGTCTAAAGCCCTCAGAATTGAATGTCCTGACCTGGAGCGGGTAGTGAGGAGTCTCATAGTAATGCCTCAGGGAGGGCGTGGTCAGCTTGTGGACTTTCTTCTGATTGGTTGGTGGTGAGGTAAGTGGGAGTCAGCATCATCAACCTTCTGGTTCCAACCAGTCTGGGGTCTACGTGCTTATGGACAGCATACTTTTAACTTCTCCCACCTGGTGAGGGTTTCAATACCTGCAAAACAGCTCCAAGATATTGTTAGGTATATCCCTTGAGGGGGAACCAGGAAGGTTCCCCAAAAATGCCTTATTGTTTCTTGACTGTTCCTCCCTTGTCTCCACATGCATGCTCAATCGCCCAATTGTGTTCAACTGTGACGCCATGGACTGTAGCCTGCCAGACTCCTCTGTCCATGGGATGTTCAAGACACGAATACTGGAGTGGGTTGCCATTTCCTTCTCCAGGGGATCATCCTGACCCAGGGATTGAACCCACATCTCCTGCAATGGCAGGTGCTTTCTTTCCCACTGAGCCACCTGGGAAGCCCTATCTCCACGTGGCTTCCGTAGTTACTGCACGTGGGATCAGTAGCTGCAGCTCACTGACTTAGTTGCTACACAGCATATGGGATCTTCCAGAACCAGGGATTCAACGGGTGTCCCTTGCATTACAAGGCAAATTCTTAACCAAATGGATCACCAGGGAAGCCCCTCAAGTAATCCTGATAAGCTTCTCTGGTTCGTTTAGTCTGCCTCTTGTGGTCTTCTCTGATATGGAGAATGCTGATCTCTTCCAGTTGTTGGGTTTTAATTCTATGTGTGCTTAGCCACTCAGTTGTGACCAACTCTCTGCAACCCCCTGGACTGTAGCCCGCCAGGCTCCTCTGTCCATGGGATTCTCCAGGCAAGAATACTGGAGTGGGTAGGCATCCCCTTCTCCAGGGGATCTTCCCGACCCAGGGATGGAACCTGAACCTGGGTCTCCTGCTTTGTAGGTGGATTCTTGACCCTCTGAGCCACCAGGAAAGCCCTATTGTTATTTGTGTCCCTTGAGGTGGAACCAGGGTCCTGCCCCAAGGCTGTACTACTGTTTCGTGAATGTTCCTCCCTTGACTCTGCATCCCTTCCCAGATTAGCTCTTTGGAAGGTCACTGAGGCTGAACAGAAAGGCTCCCCAAGCCCAGGAACCCTTCCAGGCCCTGCTTGTTTTCAGTCTCTCAAGGTCCAACTCAGGAGTCCCTCTCTGTGAGCCTTCCTGGAGCTTCCCTGTCACCGCTACTGATTTTCACATCGAATTCTGTCTTGAAATGTCACAGTTTGTATATATTTTGTTTGTGTACATGTGGGCTTATTTTCCCTCACGAGATCCTTGAGGGTAGTGAATAAGTTTTCATCTCTATCTTTCCAGCATTTAGCCTGGTGTCCATTACACAGAGGCAATACGTGTTTGTTAAATTAGCCTGGTGGAACTGCTTGGCACTGAGTTGTAAAAACATTAACGGGTTTAAACTGAAAACAGATTTGCCCCACCAGGAGTGACGCTGTCATGTTTTAATCTATTGTTTAAACAAACTCAACCTTTCAAGGTCAATTCAAGCACATAGGAAGAAATTAAAAGTCATGATCCTGCTATGTGGGAGGAACCATAAATTTCACTTTGGCACTTGCTCTTCCAATATCGTATATGTATCTTTCTGAACAAATATTTATAAATCACAAAATTTCTAAATTAATATATATGTAACTTTAATTCAAAATACGACACACATACAGAAGAGTGAAAAAATACGAATGTAAAATGAAAGGACTGGAAGATGAACCACCCAACTCAATAAATTAAACACTGATGACTCTGACAGTACAGAATCTGCCTGCAATGTGGGAGACCCAGGTTCGATCCCTGAGTCTGGAAGATCCGCTGGAGAAGGGAATGGATATCCACTCCAGTATTCTTGCCTAGAGAATTCCATGGACAGAGGAGCCTGTCAGGCTACAGTCAACCAGGTCACAGAGTCAGACACGGCTGAACAGCTAACACTTTCACTTTCATACTTTTTGATGTGCATGCCTTCAGAAATGAATCAAACCCCAACATTTGCAAAATAATATCATGATTTGCATAACAATTTTTGCCAGATCATGGCACACAACACAAAGCATCAAGGCGCAAATTATTTTAACACCAGCTTCTAGATACTGTTTTATCCCCAGCTCCTGGAACTATATTTTCCAAGGTAAAAACCATAGTAATAGAAGTTCCTCATGGACTCAAGTGTTACAAAGTTAATAACACTAACCCTTGCAACAACTCACCTAGTTTGAAAATTCTGATCAATATTTGCCCAGTTTGTTATCTTCTCTCCTAAAACGACCATAGGACTAACTCTGGTCCCTAAAACCCTGTATCAATCTTCTAATTCCCATCTATGGAGACACTAATGAGCCTCTTCTCATACCTACACCTTCCCCCCATCCCTAACAGTAACCTGATTTTCATGGTTATTGCTTCCTTTCTTTTCTCCTCTCTATATTCACACCACCTAAGTACATAACCTTAAACACAACAGTGTCTAGATCAGTCAAGAACATTGAACTTTATATAAATGGATTTATACAGCATGCACTTGTTTTGCAGAGAACTATGTTTCTAATGCCCCCAGCCATGTTGCTCTGTGTAGTTACAGTCTGTTCTTTATCATTGCTGTCTAGTACTCCACTTTACTCTCACTGGACACTCGGGTCTCTTCCAGTTTCCTCCTACATACTATTTGTTTAAACATTATTACACACATCTCTAGTGCATGGGCCCACATCTCACTGCTGGATATATACCTAGGATAGAATTGCTGAGAACTTGGAATAGAAAAACAAGGTAACTTCCACCAATAAAGATACAGTCTTATAAAGGAGACAAATATACCCTGAATACTAAATTTTACCAACTAACATATCATGGAAGTCCAAAGATGAGCAGCAAATGTTGGCCAGAATGTAGACAAGAATTCTCATCCTTTACTGGTGGGAGTATAAATCGGCACTCCACATTGGAAATATTTTGGCGTTATCTAATGATGTTAAAGATATGTGTGCCCCCATGACCCAGTAATCTAGTCTGCCTGGAATACTGCTGGAATACATTTCCCAGCCCCCTTTGAAACTGGAGAAAGAGGGCACACAATTGAGTTCTGGTTTTAGGAGTATGAGTAGGTAGTAATATGTGCCATTTCCAGTACTGGGCATAAAAACCTGACATATGAGGTTCTCTATGCTCCTTTTCCCACACTTCTGACTATGAAAACCAACCGTGGTTGAAAAGTACATAAAAGCTTAGAAAAAGACAGTGGGATTAAGCCACGAAGCTATGTCCACCACATTCATGAACATGTAACTAAGTGGCTCAACCCATTTGCAAATTACTTTTGATCACTAGGCTGATTATCTGTCTGACATCACTGTGTTTACTATATGCATAGCTTCAAAAAGATTGCAACTCATTCAACAAATCTCAAGTGAAAAACGGTGTATCAGGCACTGGGTTTGGTGATAAGGAAACCAAGTTGAATATGACATAGGATTACCATCAAGATGCTCAGATATTAGTGGAATGGAGGACAGAGAAATAATTGACTAAATTTAATAGAGTGGGGTGCATGCCCTTGGAGAAGTAGGAGGAGCTGGGAGGAAACCCAGACTCCTGCCGTCTTGGGGCTCGGCCATCTGCATGAGGAAGACAGGGGCGGCAAGAAGGGCACACGATCCGACAAGAAGTTTTAGGGAGAGTGATGGGAGAGGAGGAATGAGTAGGGTAGAAGGAAAGACTCTCTAAACTAAATCAAGAGGAAAGGTTAAGAACTGGCCTGGAAAAAAAAGGGGAGGGGGTGGAGGGGGAGGTGGAAAGAGATGAGCAGGGCATTCTGACAAAGAGAACAGAACATAGAGACCCAGACCATGAGAGAGGATGGTGCAGGATGGAATCTGCAAGTACAGTAGGAGCTCTATTACAGACCTTCGCTTAAACGGCTAGTGGGTTTGGCTGGGGCTCTCCATTTCCTGTAACATAAAATGACTAATGCCCATGCCACCCGAATGCCCATAGCCAGCGGGCTGCTCTCAGTTTATCTGCTCATTCTGCATCCTTCAGTTGAGTTGTGTAATAATACCAAGAATCAGTTTGTCCATATCTCCATCTGTTCATCCTGGTTGTACTTATCACTGTAATTAAATCATTTCATTAAATCCTGCTTGAAAGTACAAACTTCCTGCCTGAAAAGGAAGAGAGTTGTTTCTATGGAAACTAAGTTAAAGACTTCGGGAAAATCTGAAAAAGGTGGGGGAGAAACATCCATAAAAGATACAGGAAGAAGTCATTTAAAAATACAGAAGGATGATAAGCTTCAATTGATTTTTCAAGTGTCCTTAGGATCTTTGTCTACTTTAAAGGAATCGGTGCAGGAAATTGTAGGCAATGCAGTACAGCTCTGGCTTCTGCAAGAAAGATATTAATGACATGAAACTCCAAACTTGTAGGGCAGAGGTCATCATCTGCGCTTTACAGATAAGAAAAGCGAAGCTCACGCTAGATGATCTTGACAGATCTTGTTTTAGGTAAATAAGCAGAGCGTTTAAGGTGCATTGCGCCTCCTTAATGCCCTCCTTAAAGAACTTTTAAAACTGTCTACTTATTGCAATGCTTGGCACAGAATGTGATTCATAAATAATCATTATTATTATAAAAATAGCTAATGTTTCTTGAGCGCTTATCAGGTACCAAAGTGAGTGCTAAAATCTGCACTATTTTACTTAATGTTATAATAATCCCATGAGGACAGTGTTATCATAACTTCCAGTTTATAGATTAGAAAGCTCAGGCTTGGAGAGGTTCATAACCCAAGGTGATCTGTCTGCAAACCCAGGCTCCCCAGCCTCAGGTAATACCACTCCCTTCCTGACTCCTCCTGACGTCTGCCTGTGGATGCCTCTTCCAAGTTATATTGTGATTATTCTCTGCTCTTTCTTGCGTCTCCAAAACTCACTCTGTACTGGAGTGTCCTGGTGGGTTATAATTAGGCCCTGCAGCATGCCAACTGGGACAGAGGTGGTTCTCATCCTTCCCCCTCACCTCCAGCGTCAAAGCATTAGCCATTTGCCATGCAGCCAGGGAGCCTGAGATTTGCTCTTGTTTGAGGGAGTCAGCCTGTAGGAGTCTGCCTCAAAAAGACCCTGCTCAGAGAAGATTCAGGCCACATGCTTGGCCTCGACACCCCTGGCACCTCAGCATCTAGCTGCCGGCGTCTGGGAGCTTCGTTTATCTATTGCTCAAAGCAGACAGCAAAGCTGTGCCTTAAGACTCCTGCTCACCGAGGGAGGGCACGCTCTCCCGTCTAGACAGGACAGCCAGTGTCAGCCAGGCTGTCTCCTCGCGGATGCGCTGCACCAGCCCCATAGGCATATCAGGGAGACGGAGAGCCCTGGAGACGCGACCTCTGTCCTGTTCACCTGGGGACCCAGACCTGTCACCAGCAGGACCGAGCTCAAGGCCAGAGGTAGGAACCTGGAAAGAAAGTCAGACTATGGGATCTGGAAGGGAACTTGATCATGATCAAGTCCAAGCCTGTTGTTCACAGACGGGCTGGCTCTCACTTCATGTTACCTGCTTAACCTGCATCCAACATTTAGGTCTCAGACTTGATGCTGTCAGCTTCCTTCAAGAAGCCTTCCCTGACTCTGCAAGTTTAGGAACGGATCTCCTGATAGCACACCCCTAGTTCCCACACTCTCCCTAACCCTGTTTCTTATTTTTGTCTGCATGCAGACCTTTCCCTAGACTTGAAGTTAGTCCTGCTCACGGGCTGCAGCCTAGCTCCTAGGACAGGGCCAGTAAACACTTGCCAAAGAATGAGGAAGCGACCTGCTCTGTTGGCCCAGAGGAGCTGGGACGTAGGACTCAGTGTGTGAAGTTGACTCACAGTGTCCACTTTCCATCCAGCCTCAAGGTTCCTGACTACTTCCTCAGCACCACGAAAATCCTTTCAGATCTCTGTCTGCCCAGAGACTCCAAGGTGTCCTACACAGACAGGCCTTTCCTGGAATGACAGTCACTTCCCTGGGTCCCTGAGTGGGCTTTCTCTAGCTGCGGTGAGTGCGGTCTACTCTCCTGTTGCAGAACACAGGCTTCTCACTGCAGTGGTTTCTCTTGTTGCAGTGCGTGGGTTCAGCAGTTGCGACTCATGGGATTTAGAGGGCTGGCTCAGGAGTTGTGGTGCACAGGGTTAGTTGTCCCGAGGCATGTGGGATCTTCCCAGACCAGGGAGGGATCACACTGTTCCCTGCATTGGCAGACACTTCTTTGCTATTGAGCCACCAGGGAAGTCCCATTCAAACTTAACAGGAAACCCCAGGCGGGTCAGGAAGCTGTTCCCACCCACCTCTCATTTTACCGGAGGAGGTCAAAGGCAGAGACACATGTTGGATTGACTGTAGGTGGATAGAAAGCAGAGACAGATTTATTCAATTAAAAAAGAAGGCATACTTTGCATGGGGAAGTGTTTTTGAACATTTTGAACTTGACATTCACCAAAGCCTTTTTTCAAGGGGAATCTCACCAAGGATAAATGACCTTCCATATCACTGCTTTGAAAAGGCTTTTAAGGAAATGTATGATTTCAATTAAAATGAGAAAATTTGGATGAGTTGCTAAGAAACAGGACCCTTTCTGAGTCCATAAGAGATTGTGCCAATAACTTCTGGTTATAGATGGGTTTCCTTGGAAACAATTCCTGGGAATTCTCAAGTATTAAAACTGAGCAAGAATAAAGTCTTCATAATAGATGGAGATGACGGCAGTTAAAAAAAAAATTGCTAATTGAGCAAATGCGCCAACTATAAAGGTAAGACGTGCCTGTAAAAAAGGATACTTAAAGACAATACACTCAATCTGTTCTCTGTTCTTTATTCTGCTTTATATAGATAGATAGATTAAAAAAGTGATCCATGTTCCTGGAAAAATAATTCTAACAGTAAGGAAGAGAGAGCTGTTCTTTTCCCCCTTTACCTTGGGACCCATCCTCAGAATTAGCCACTAGCTTCTTAGGTGTTCCTTGAGATTTCTTTGTGGACACCTACATGGATATCTATATCTTTATTTTATACAAATGAAAATTGTATATCTCTTTCACAGACTTGTGATTTTTTTTTTTTTCTACACAAGATATCTCAGAGACATTTTCATGCCAGGACATAGAGATCTGCTTCTGTCTCCTTGACATCTGTGCTCCAGTCTGGGCAATGCTGAAATAAAATATATTTAACCCATTCTTTAACACTGAGTTACAGTGTCTCTGTTGTTTGGTTATTGCAAACAATGTATCAATAAACAGTCCTGTGTATTAAAATGTCTTTGCAGACATAGGAGAAGGCAATGGCACCCCACTCCAGTACTCTTGCCTGGAAAATCCCATGGAGGGAGGAGCCTGGTGGGCTGCAGTCCATGGGGTCACTAAGAGTTGGACACGACTGAGCGACTTCACTTTCACTTCTCACTTTCATGCATTGGAGAAGGAAATGGCAACCCACTCCGATGTTCTTGCCTGGAGAATCCCAGAGACGGGGGAGCCTGGTGGGCTGCCATCTATGGGGTCGCATAGAGTCGGACATGACTGAAGCGACTTAGCAGCAGCAGCAGCAGCAGCTTTCAGGAAAATTCCTTAAAATAAAATAGCTAAGTCAAATTTCATATGCTTATTTCTAATAATGTTTTAAAAATTACCCTCCAAATCTGTTGTACTAATTTATTCTCCCATCAACAGCAGAAGGATTCTAACTTCAGGCCCCACTCCTGTCTTTAAGCAACACTGGGTATCATGGAACCTAAAGGTCTATGTCAATCCGACAGGAGAAAACATCTCACCTGTTACATTTGGCATTTCCTTTATTTTGAATGATATTACATCTTTTTATATGTTTATTGTTCACTGACATTTCCCCGTATATAGATTGTCTGTTTGTGGTCTTTTGCTCACTTTTCTGTTCAATTTTGTTTTTCTTATTGATGCTTAAGCATCTTCTGGTCTTCCCTGGTGGCTCAGACTGTAAAGAATCTGCCTGCAACTTGGGAGACCTAGGTTATATCCCTGGGTCTGGAAGATCCCCTGGAGGAGAACCTGGCAACCCACTCCAGTATTCTTGCCTGGAGAATCACCAAGGACAGAGGAGCGTGCTGAGCTTAAAGTCCATGAGGTCGCAAAGAGTCAGACATGACTGAGGGAATAAGCACAAGCATCCTTTGCTTACTGAGAAAATTAGCCCTTTATGGTTTCAAATATTTGTTTGCTTTCTTTTCTTTGAACAAAAATATCAGTTCTTCCAGCCCTCAGGGGGTTATTATAAGCCTCAGTTAACATTTAATTTCCAAATACATGGGGTTTTTAAAGTAACAAAAAATTTAAAAAGACAATATATATGAAAGTGTTTTTACTGATGCAAGGTCCTGACTAATGTATATTGGTTTTCTTGATTTGTTCTCGTTAGCAGAGCAGGAGGGTCTGTTGGGAAAGGCATTCACCGAAGAACCCAGCTCAAACTGTAGCTCTGACCCCTGCTCACCAGATTCCTGCTCACCAGATTCCTGCTCACCATCACCCCTCCCAACTTCTGGCCATCAAAAACATCTCCAGACCTTGCCAACTATCTTTCAGGAACAAAAGCGCCCCCAGCTGAAAACTAATGTTCTAACCCTACTCTCACCTTCTCCCCTCAAAGCAGGTTTAATGTTCTCAGCCTTACTGGACCTAATTCTACTCAAGCGACTCTGACATTATGTGAACATTTGCTGCCAGTCTGTCTTTCCCATCAAACTGTGGAATACCCGAGAACAAACACTATGCCTTTGATCCCTTTATCCTTTGGTCTTTGATCAGTTTCTGGAACAGGGAAAATGCTCAGTGAACATCAGATAAAGATACGAAATAGAATAGCAATGCAGAAATGAAGAGTTGTTTCCTAAACCTGGTTGTACATTACAGTCACCTGATGATATTTTTAAAATACAAATTCTTAGCTATAAACCCAGATTCCTGAGTCAGTATGTTAGGGAATAAAAACCCAGGAATATTTACTGTTTAAATTCTGGGGTGATTCTAATGCAGGTGATCTACAACAAGATCTGATCTAGAAGAAAAACGGCAGTGACCAACCTTTAATATCTCTGCAGACCACCTCACAGGGCTCACCTGCCTCACTGAAAAGAGGTAAAACATTCCTCCATGGAAATCCTTCTGCCTGAAATGGTAAATAATTATTTTATAAGGTAAGTAGAGAAGTTGCCAAAGAAGAACAGAGCTGATGATATCATGCTCCCTGATTTCAAACTATACTACAAGCCTGCAGCCGTCAAAGGAGCATGGTGAATATGTGCATGCTAGGTTGCTTCAGTCGTGTCTGACTCCTTGTGGCCCCATGGACTGTAGCTGCCAGGCTCCTCTGTCCATGGGATTCTCCAGGCAAGAATACTAGCGTGGGTTGCCATGCCCTCCTCCAGGGGATCTTCCCAACCCAGGGGAACCCATGGGTTCTTATATCTCCTGCATTGGTAGGCAGGTTCTTTACCACTAGCACCACCTGGGAAACCCAAGAGTATGGTACTGGCACAAAAACATACATGTAAATTAATGGAACAGAGTAGAGAGCCCAGAGGAGAACCCACACTTGTACAGGCAATCTGCAACAAAGGAGGTAAGAATATACCGCGGGGAAAAGACAACTTTCTCAATAAATGACATTGGAAAAACTGGACAGCTGCATGCAAAAGAATCAAGTTGGACTATGCTCTCACACCGTGCACAAAAATAAATTCAAATTTTAAAAAGACTGAAAAGTAAGACCTTTTAGGAAAAAAACACATAGACAGTATGCTCAGTCACATTGATCTTAGTAATACTCTTTTGGATGTATCGCCTCAGGCAAGAGAATGAAACCAAAATAAAACAAATGAAATTATATTAAACTAAAAAGACTTGCTTGCAGTATCTTTGTATGGTGACATATTGTAATTAGACTTATGGTGGTGGCTATCATTTTGAAATGTACAGAAATATACAATCACTATACTGTGTAATCTGAGAAGGCGATGGCACCCCACTCCAGTACTTTTGCCTGGAAAATCCCATGGACAGAGGAGCCTGGTAGGCTGTAGTCCATGGGGTTGCTAAGAGTCAGACACGACCGAGCGACTTCCCTTTCACTTTTCACTTTCACACATTGGAGAAGGAAATGGCAACCCACTCCGGTGTTCTTGCCTGGAGAATCCCAGGGATGGGGGAGCCTGGTGTGCTGCCGTCTATGGGGTCGCACAGAGTTGGACACGACTGAAGCGATTTAGCAGCAGCAGCAGCATACTGTATAACAGGAACTAACACAGTGTTGTTTTAGGTCAATTATACTTTCAATACAGATCCACTTATAGAAAAAGAGATTGGATTTGTGGTTACCAGAGGTGGGGGTGGCGAGAAAGAGAGTTGGATGAAGGTGGTCAAAATGCACAAACTTCCAGTTATTAGAAAACAAGTACTGGAGACATAACATACAACATAAAGATAATTAACACTGATGTATGTTATACATGAAAATTGTTAGGAAAGAAAGTCCTAAGAGATCTCATCACAAGAAAAAAATTTTTAACTTCTATAATGTATATCTATATGAGATGAGAGATGACTAAATTTGCAGGAATCGTTCCATGATATATATGTCAAATCATAATGTACACCTTTAACGTATATGGTGCTGTATGTCAATTATGCCTGGATAAAACTGAAAGAAAAAAAAAATTTTTAAGTTCCAAAGAAGCTTCCAGAAAAGGCATGGAGAGCTTCTGCATGTAGTTAGAACAAACCCTCCAGCCAGAACAGTATACAGAATTCACAAAAACACTCCCTTCTGAGACAGAACATCTGGTCTACCTTGATTTCCTACTCCCATGGCCCACCGATGGCCAGCAGAGCCCTGCCCCTCGACCTCCAGAGACCACAGGCGGCTCCTTCCCTGGGAAGCACACTCATTCTCAGTAGCCCTTCCTTCCAACAGAACTGGAAGAATTTTGTGGTGGAGGATAGAGAGTCAGTTTGCTTTTAAAGAAGTGGTTAAGAGCTAGGGGGGAACAGCTGTGTCATTTGTAAAGTATTCCCCATACAAAGCAATGCTTAAAATACATTTAAGACTGATAGAGATGAGGCTGCTGAAAAATCTCTTTGTAAGGGGTCTGCGGAGGTCAGGCCTGAAAGAATGGCAGAAAGTCAGGCCAGAAAGAAAGTCATCAGGAGGCAGGGCAGTGGGGCTGGAACTAGATTAGGAAGTTGACAGGATTGAAAAGAACACTGTCATTCACCCTGCCCTGGCCAGAGGCAAGGAATTGTTAACAGGGCGGAGCCCTGTCTACAGTCTGAGCCAGCAGGACGTCCTCTCTCTCTGCCACTGTGGGGACCAGTGTCTCCAGCATCTTTAATGATGCTGTTATAGTCTGAAAGCTAGGGCTCTGTCATGGCAAATCGCTTCATGGCAAATAGATGGGGAAACAGTGGAAACAGTGGCAGACTTTATTCTGGGGGGCTCCAAAATCACTGTAGATGGTGACTGCAACCATGAAATTAAAAGACACTTGCTCCTTGGAAGAAAAGTTAGGACCAAACTAGACAGCATATTAAAAAGTAGAGACATCACTTTGCTAACAAAGGTCCATCTAGTCTAGGCTATGGTTTTTCCAGTAGTCATGTATGAATGTGAGAGTTGGACTATAAAGAAAGCTGAGCATCAAAGAATTGATGCTTTTGAACTGTGGTGTTGGAGAAGACTCTGCAAGGAGATCCAACCAGTCCATCCTAAAGGAAATCAGGAAATCAGTCCTGAATATTCATTGAATATGACAGAGGATGAGATGGCTGGATGGCATCACCGACTCGATGGACATGAGTTTGAGCAAGCTCCAGGAGTTGGTGATGGGTAGGGAAGCTGGGCATGCTGCAGTCCATGGGGTCTCAAAGAGTCAGACACAACTGAGTGACTGAACTGAACTGAGGGCTCTGTCAGAATGCTCTTTAGTCTACAATGTCTATATTAGTTTGCCGGGGCTGCTGTAACAAAGTACCCCAGACTGGGTGGCTTTGTGAGGGGAAACACTGACAGAAACTACCCTCCCTGGCCGGGCAAGCTAGTAGCCACTTGCATGAGTTATTTTAGAACACGGGGTCCTGGTAAGGAACTCAGAACTAACAAGTGATCACCGACTTGCAGAATCTGGGAAAGGTCAAAAGGAAAGAAGAGGCCAGTCCACATGTCTAACCAACCTCCCAGAGTCCTCCTCGCTGGAATCCATCTTGGCTGAGAGACGCACACAAAGCCAGGAAGGACCTGAGTCAGAGTGATGGGCCAGAGACAAGCTGGAAACTAATCCC
Organism: Bos grunniens; assembly: GCF_055505025.1. Taxonomy (NCBI): domain Eukaryota; kingdom Metazoa; phylum Chordata; class Mammalia; order Artiodactyla; family Bovidae; genus Bos; species Bos grunniens. Next base: position 43,579,397 of record NC_141193.1, on the reverse strand, counting down.
ATCCCCCAAACCCGAGACTGCGAGCCTCGTGACAGAGCAGTCCTCCCGGGCTCCCTCACTCCTGCTCTCCGCCCGGGTGCCCCTTCCCAGTGAAGTCTCTTGCTTTGTCAGCATGTGCGTCTCCTCAGACAGTTCATTTCTGAGTGTTGGACAAGAGCCCACTCTCCGGCCCTGGAAGGGGTCCCCCTTCCTGCAGCAGCTTCAACGGCAGAAACGCCTTTGCTCACAGTCCTGGAGGCTGGACGTCTGAGATCAGGAGTCAGCAGGGTTGGCTCCTTCTGACAGCTGTGAGGAAAGGCCCGACACTGGAGTTTCTCCTTGGCTGTAGAGGGGCCACCTTCCCCCTGTGGCTCCTCACATCGTTGTCCTCTGTACGGATCTGCCTCCAAGTTTCCCCTTTTTCATCAATGAGATTGGATTACGGTTCGTCCTAATGACCTCGGGCTTCCCTGGTGGCTCAGATGGTAAAGAATCCTTCTGCAATGCGGGAGACCTGGATTCGATCCCTGGGTTGGGAAGATCCCCTGGAGAAGGTAACCACTACCCACTCCAGTATTCTTGCCTGGAGAATCCCATGGACAGAGGAGCCTGGTGGGCTACAGTCCATGGGGTCAGAAAGAGTCGGACAAGACTGAGCAACTAAGCACACAGTTAATGACCTCATTTTAATTTGATTACTTCTGAAAAGACCAGAGGATGAGATGGTTGGATGGCATCACCGACTCAATGGACATGAGTCTGAGTAAACTCTGGAAGTTGGTGATGGACAGGGAGGCCTGGCGTGCTGCAGTCCATGGGGTCCCAAAGAGTCAGACACGAATGAGGAACTGAACTAAGGCTGAGAAAAGATCCTGTGTCCAAATAAAGTCACATTGTGAGGTATTGGGAGCTAGAATTTCAATACAAGAATTTCTGGAAGTAGGGCGTAGAGTCAACCCATAACAATTGCATCTCCCTCTATCAATCTATTGTCACTTCTCACATCCTGCATGCCCCCGCCATTCTCTTCTTCCCTGTAGGCCCCTCAACTCTTTCTGTGTGACGCCCTGAGGAACCTGGGGAATCTGTCTCATTTCACCGAAATGACTTATTGTGAAAGATCATGTGCTCTTGGAGAAAACAGAGCTGGGTTTGAATCTTGGTTCTAAGCTATAAGAACCATGTGCCTAGGACAAGTTACTCAACCTCTCTGGGCCCCAGTTTCCTCGTTTCGTGGTAAAGAGGTACCTGGTGAGCCATGTCTTGAAACCATGGCCAGTTATTTCTACATCTGGAAGCTGACAGCCAGGAGTCACCACGGAGCAGACTTTGATCTTGAGGAAACAATAACTAAAATGGCCTATTTGAGTCTGCAAATGCAAAGCAGTTAGCATCTACTTCTCTGGGAGGAGAGTATGGGACACTTATGGCCCAAATCAGGCTTCTGACCATGCCTCAGGGTGTGTTTTTGACAGTACCTCTTAGGTCTTAGAGACCTAAGAAAAAGAAGAGCACATTTTCATAGCTCCAAGAAGGATCCTCAGCATAAATGACTAGAAACTCCACCCCTCCTTTTTAGATACAAAGCAAGACTTCTCAAACTACTAGGAGTAAATGACCTTTCTTTTTAGATTCCAATCCGTCATATGTACATGTTTTTGGAAAACACAATCAAAATGTATTGTTAAAATGCGAAATAAAAAAGACAAAATGCAAGCCACACTTTTTTTAGTATTAGATTCAACGGACATAAAACGAACTCTGTAAAGTTGCCATACAATGTTTCTAGATGCTTTACTGTCAACTTCTAAATGTTTATTTTTCAGCTAATAATGAAAAGTTCATTGACAAGCCGAAGCCAAACACCATACTTTGACTAATACCACTATAATGTATAAAAAGGGCTTCTTCAGCCTCCATTGTGGACAACCCAAGGCAACCATCCATAGCGGGCAGGGGGTAATTACTGTTGTAATATTAAGAATGCAATATAGAGCTTCAGATGTTCAAAATAAGTTTTTCTCATCCACAGCAAGAAAATAGACTTGACAGTCAAGCTTTGTCAGGAGAAGAATGTCTGAGTCCGTGTGTATATTCTCAGTCACTTCAGTCCTGTCCAACTCTTTGTGACCTTGTAGACCATGGCCCGCCAGGCTCCTCTGTCCACGGAATTCTCCAGGTGAGAATATTGGAGTGGGTTGCTATGCCCTCCTCCAGGGCATCCTCCTCCAGGGCATAGAACCCACGTCTCCTGTGTCTCCTACATTGTAGGTGGATCCTTTTCTGCTGAGCCACTGGGGAAGCCCCAAGAGAAGAATAGAGTAGCTTAAAATTGTCCCTTTCCACCTTTAAAATATCAAGATACAAGCATAGAATACAAGATCAGTTTTGCTTTATGCCCTGAGTGAGGAAAATGTAGTCCACCTCTCACATAGGTATGGATATTATTATTAATATTTAATATCAGAGTGTTAATAGAAATAACACCTTTCATATGTTTGATGATGAACAACTCACAAAGGATTTTCACATCTAATGCACATTTATGTCTCACTTTCCCTAAAGTCATATTTTTATTCCCATTTTACAGATAAAGAAACTGAGACAAGAACAGAATTAAGATATGATCATCTTACCCTGATATGGAGGTAAGGTGAGGTATATTCTAAAGAGTTCCAATGGGATAAGTTCTGTGTAGATTATGCCTGGGGGCAGAGTACAGGGGTCAGTGGTAGAATGGAGATCTCCTATCTCAGAGTCATTCTCGGTCATCGTCACTTCACCATCAGCATTAGCCACCATCGACTTTATCACGTACCAGGAGACAAATGGGAGAGCGGGAAATAAGACAAAGGTCTTGCCCTCAAGAATCTTACAACCTGTGTGTGATTTTAGGCAAGTAGCTGAGTGTCAGTTTTCTCAACCACAGATTGGGATAATTGTCTACCTCCAAGTATTTCTGTATATTTAATGATAAAACACACATAAAGTGCTTAACACAGCAAAAACACACATTAAGTGTCCCTTAACAACTTGGATTTAGTCTTATATCAATTAGCCAAATATACATCTCTTTGCTACACTGAATGACAAACAAATCATCTATATCCACGTCTTCATGTCTTTGGAATGCTTACGTTTTCATGTATATTAGAAAAAAATCACTAAATTAAGAGTTCTATCACCGCACAAAAGAATAACCAAATCTCCACCCAAAAGGAGGACTCTAGAGAAACAGCAAGAACACATGCCCGGAGCATCTTGGTAGCACATCTTTCCACCGTGCACTTTTGGTAAGTTTAAATCAAGCTCCATTTTCTGCTCCATGTTTGCAGCGACAGGTTTTGCTGGAAGCAAGAGATAGCGGTTCCTTACTTGTTCCCACCATGGAGCCTGGGACAGCCTGTGGGGAATGAGGGACTGACGATGATAAGAGAATCTGTGTCTCAGGGAGAAGCCAGTTGAAAAGCCGAACCAGACAGACACCTTGGCTGAGATGGAAATACACGCATGCGGCAGAAAAGCAGACATTGTGGGAAACTGGAGTCAAGGGAGGAGCCACAGGGACGTTCCCGGAGCCTGGGCTCTGTGCCAGGCACCAGGAGGCCCCTGAAGATGACTCAGCAGGCCAGCTCCGCTGGCAGCAGAGAAGGACAGGCTCCCCTGGCCAGAGCCCCTCAGCCAGGAGTCCCTGTGCGAATCCCCTCCCAGCCCCTAGCCTAAGCACCTCTCACACTGTACATGGTGCTCTTCCTTCCACTGCACCACTTTCTGCAGACTGGGGCAAGATAACAAACACCCTGTAAGTGCCTGAGCCCCTCGGGTGATTCTAACACTTTCCAGGCTTCCCACCACTGCCCTTACAAAGAATCCATTGCAACATCTTTTTAGTGTGAACCATCAAATTGGTCCTTCGAGTGAGGACACAGACAGTAGCTCTTGGCCCTGAGAAGTCAGGGGGAAGAAGGCAGGTGCTGGGTGCGAGCAGAGATGGAGAGCACGGGCTTGATCCCACCCCTCCTTCCTTTCTTCAGACAGAGAAGGTGTGAGTCCCCTTGGACACATCTTCAAGTTTCCCCCACATATTGTTTTGTTCCTAAGTTTGCCTTAGTTTCATGGTAACATAACCCCACCCTACTGAAGTCAGTTTGCCCTGCCTTCAGGAGAGGAAGGGTGATCGAGAGGAAAGATGTCTTTCTGAGTATCAGCAAAGCTGGATTCAAAGTCAGGCTCTGGGGCTAATTGGCTGTGACTTTCAGTTGGTCTTTTTTCACTCTCTGGGCTCAAGGAGGGTTGCACGGGGGACTCTATGGTCATCTAATCTGGCCCTGCCAATTGGTGTGCATGTGAGCGTAATTGTTGTAAGAACATTTAAACAAATGTTTAAGTGTACAGCACAGCATCACTGGGCTTTCCTGGTGGCTCAGTGGTTAAAAAAAAAAAAAAATCTGCCTGCCAGAGCAGGAGACTTGGGGTCAATCCCTGGGTTGGGAAGATCCCCTGAAGAAGGAAATGGCAACCCGTTCCAGTATTCTTGCCTGGAGAATCCCACGGACCAAGGAGCTTGGTGGGCTACAGGGCATAGAATCGCAAAAAGTTGGACACAACTGAGCAACTAAACAACAACAGCATCATTAACTTAAGGCACAATGTTTGTGGTTTTGCCAGTCAGCCCATCTATTCCACTTTAGAGACCAGAGGTCCTGCAGGCGGAGCACTTCCTGCCCACCGCTCCCGGATGGAGCCCTGCCAAAATCCCAACCAGCCCGCAGACCCTCCAGTGATGAGCTGGATCGGGAGTCTGAAGCGGGGTAGTCCTTCCACCACTAGGTGTCACTGTCCTACCTTAAACACCCCTCCTGACGCAGGGAAAGACTGAAGGCGGGAGGAGACGAGGACGACAGAGCGTGAGATGGCTGGATGGCATCACCGACTCAATGGACATGAGTTTTGGTGAGCTCTGGGAGTTGGTGATGGACAGGGAGGCCTGGCGTGCTGTGGTCCATGGGGTCGCAAAGAGTCAGACACGACTGAACGACTGAACTAACTAACCAAATTCTCAGCCTGATTTACTGGAAGCTCTCCCACAGAGTTTTGTTCTTGGCACTTGGATACAGTTTGCATATATCTTTTTGGATGGTTCCTCCCAAGGACTCAGCGCCAACTATTTACAGATGTCTACACACCTTACCTCCCTCACCGCCAGGCTTTGGATCTGACCAGTGACGTGGAGTATGAGGAGGGCACAGCAACCCACTGCAGTATTCTTGCCTGGAGAAACCCATGGGCAGAGGAGCCTGGCGGGCTACAGTCCACGGAGTCTCAAAGAGTCGGACACGACTGAAGTGACTTAGCACACACACAGGCATGGAGTTAGATTCAGTTCAGTTGCTCAATCATGTCCAACTCTGCGACCCCATGGACTGCAGCACGCCAGGCCTCCTGTCCATCACCAACTCCCTGAGTTTACTCAAAATCATGTCCATTGAGTCAGTGATGCCATCCAACCATCTCATCCTCTGTCGTCCCCTTCTCCTCCTGCCCTCAATCTTTCCCAGCATCAGGGTCTTTTCAAATGAGTCAGCTCTTCCCATCAGGTGGCCAAAGTATTGGAGTTTCAGCTTCAACATCAGTCCTTCCAGTGAATATTCAGGACTGATTTCCTTTAGGATGGACTGGTTGGATCTCTTTGCTGTCCTAGGAGCTCTCAAGGCATGGAGTGTGAGGGGGCATATCTCCCTAAGCTAGTAGGCCCAGCCCTGTTATTCACTCTCATTCAATCATGAATTTAATGAGCACGTGCTGTGTGCTGTGTCCTGTGCTTGGAGCTAAAGACTCAAAGAAGGGCACCTCCCCCTCCAGGGTTCCCAGTAGACATTCAGTGTCACTGTAACCTGAAGCGAGGGCTTCCCCAGTGGCTCTGTGGTAAAGAATCCGCCTGCAATGCAGGAGCTACAGGAGTCACTGGTTTGATCCCTGGGTCAGAAAGATCCCCTGGAGGAGGGCATGACAACCCACTTCAGTATTCTTGCCTGGAGAATCCCCATGGACAGAGGACTCTGGCGGGCTACAGTCCATGGGGTCACAAAGAGTCAGACACAACTGAAGTGACTTAGCACGCACGTACGCAACCTGAAGAGAAAATGCAGAATTGAAGGGCCCCATGCCAGGAGCACAGAGAAGAAAAAGCCCTCAAGCTTGCCTTGCTTAGATAGGGAAGCTTCATAAGGTTTGTCACAGCATTTAGGCTGAGACTTGAATTAGCACAGGTCTTGTGGACAGACCATGCCAGACTGATGGAACAAATCAGCAAATAGGACAGTTCCCTTAAGCTAAAGGTGCTTTCCTGGTGCCTCAGTGGTAAAAGAATCTGCCCGCCCCACTATGGAGGAGGATGGGGAAGGCAGACGGCAGGGGTGTGGGACCTGGAGGCCAGCCAAGCCCATATCATTGTCTCTAATGTGGACTGGCGGGCTTCCCTGGTGGCTCAGAGGTAAGGAATCTGCCTGCCGATGCAGGAGACACGGGTTCCATCCCTGGGTCAGGAAGAGCCCCTGGAGGAGAACATGGCACCCCACTCCAGTATTCTTACCTGGAGAATCCCATGGTCAGAGGAGCCTGGCGGGCTACAGTCCATGGGGTCACAAAAGAGTCCTACAACTTAGCGACTAAGCAACAACAACAAATTAAGCTAAAGGAAAACTTTTCTTATAAACACTAAACCATACTGAAATCAGTTTGAACCCAATTACCTTGCATAGGAAAAACAGCAGGGTCTTGTCCTGTTTTCATTTACATACAATCCCAGTGGTCTGAATTTTGCTTGAGGGTACGGATGTGGCTTGAGGGTATGAGTTATGCCTGTGGGTTGGATTCTGAGGAGTTCTTTTTCAGAGAGGAAACCGAGGCCACCAGCAGGAGACTCTCACACGCCTCCCGGCCCTGCTCACCACTGTGATGAGTCTGCAGCCGCTCATCCTTTCTCTCTGGTACTCTGCAGGCTAGTCAGGCTCAGAGGATTGGCTGCACTTTTTTACTTCCAGTCTCTCTAGTCTTCCTTCAGGAACATCCCCTGGGGGCAGGTGGTATAAGGAGCTAATGATATTGTATAATGAAAATCTGGAAGCACGTATCTCACCCCAAGTTGAATCAAAGAGCAGTGTTTAAAGTATTAGTTTCTAAGTTGTGTCCGACCCCATGGATTGTAGCCCACCAGGCTCTTCTGTCCATGGGATTTCCCAGACAAGGATACTGGAGTGGGTTGCTATTTCCTTCTCCAAGGAATCTTCCCAACCCAGGGATTGAACCCAGGTCTCCTGCACTGCAGGCAGATTCTTTACCATCTGAGCTACTAGGAAAGTTGAATCAAAAAGCTGAGATACATATCTGTTAATCCCATATAAACTAACATACACATCACTCTATAGGCAAGCAACAGGATTTACCATATTATAGCGCTGGGAATGATATTCAGTATCTTATAATAACTTACACTGGAAAAGAATCTGAAGCTATATGTCTGAAACTAACACAATATTGCATAGCTTTTTAAATTGTATAAAAAGCAGACAGCGAGGTCCTCTCTGCTAATCTCACAATCTAGGCCTCTCCGCCTTTAGCAAAAGAAGTGAAAGAGCTTGATAATTCACTCACTGAGCTGGTGTTTCAGTCCCAGAACTCCCGAGTGTTTGTTTCCCCCAGAACTCATTAGAAGCTTTGACACCTGGAATGGTTCACACTAGAGGGAACGTGCAGAGTAGAATGAGCAAGAGGGGGAAGCAGAAAGGGGCGCAGGAGTGCTCCTGGCTTGGACTGGGATGCTGAGAAGGTGGGCACTGCAGAGCCTGGTTGAGAGCTTGGGAGGGCTGTCTCTCATTGCTGCAGCACCAGCTCCAGCATAAAGCTTCACAGTTAACTAACATTTCAGCATCAAGTACCCAAGGGCAGAGACTACGTGTCTCTTATCTCTACACCATTGCTTGGCGTGGAGAAAGACTGCAATGTGTGTTTGGTGAACTAATGCCTCTGCAAGCTGGGAGGGTTGGACATCCACATTAAAAGAGTTTTATGGACAGGTGACCGACTCATCCCAAGGAAAATACTGAAAGTCCCAAATCCCAGGAAATCCATCAGTCCTGGGCAAAGACCAAGTCAGCCGGTCACCCCACACTATGGCCATAATCCACTGCTAGAATGGACCAGTAGCAGCTCAGGATATAAATTCATAATATTTAATCATTCATTTGTTCAATCAACAAATGGTTCCTGAATATATAAACAAATAACTAGATACTGAAAAGTAGTAATTTACAGACATGGTATTGCAGAAACCAGTAATCGAGCAAGCAAGCACCACACTCGGAGAGTTGAAGAACTCAGGTTTATTACACCAGCAGCCCCAGAGCAGTTAACACTCCAATTTCTGAGCCCCAAACAAAGGGGTTACAGAGTTTTTACAAACAGACTATAGTGGCCAACACTAGCTGCTAATAGGCTGGTTTAAACTAAGGGGTTTCACGTGCCCAGGAACAGCGATCAAGACAGGGAGGGGGATGGCTGACCTTTACACGGACAGGCCTGATTAAGCAGGTTTGCAGGGGCCGGGCAGTTGCAAAGAGCAGGACAAGGGTGAGTGAGATAAGCTCCAGTTCTTAGTATTCCAAGTCCCCACTTTCTGAGACTACGTGACCTACATGATCCAGACTTTGCAAGGAGCAAGCTGAGTTACACAGGCAGAAGGAGCAGGAGGTTATGTAAAATTTTAACTTTTCCTCTTCAGTGTGGATACATTTTCTTGCTTTGCTCAGTTCATTAATTAGAAAGGCAGAGCTAACAAAAACCAGTCTATGCTTCAACTGGCCAACCTTAGCTGAATGAATTAAACTATCCCTCTCACTTGGCGGAAGATGATAAAGGATTTTATTGAAAGGAGTAATCATGGCTTGCGTTGGAGCCCAGGACCTAGTCCTCATCCAGGCAGTGGTGCCCTGGGAAGTTGGTTTATCCATAAAATAGTGACTAATAATAGTACTGGTGTAGAGTTTTTGTGGAGAGCAGATGAAACCAAGGCTTCGTAAATGTTAGCATCTTTAGCTTCACCAGATTTTGAGTTAATCATAATGTTGTTAAGTTTATTACAAACTCCTGACTGTGGGTAAGTTCTGCTGCCAGTTTGATTACTGGAAGTCAACCTTTCCCCAAATCCTACCTCCGAAATATTTGAGGGGAATTCCAAGGGATGTCTTATATTCTTATCTCAGAATCAGTGAGCTGGGTCACCCCAAGTAGCAGCCAGCACTGCCCCAGGCTCTGATGGTCCCACCAAGGATCTGGGCCAGCTGTGAATCTGGGTGGAGTGAGCCATGGCCACTTGAAGTCAGGCGGAAGGAGCTCTGTTAGTGCTTCGTGCAGACGGCAGGGAGGGTTCCCACAGTCAGAAAGCTGGAGTCCGAAATGGTATAATTACAAGGGACCCCATGCTCTCTTCCAGGGTTTATACAAGCCAACAGAGTGGCTGCAGTAAATGCTGACGTTAGCTGCCTCCATGCCTTCGTCTTTCTGGCATTTACTGGGTTCTGTTCACTGTGTCATTTCCTCTCTTAGGGTAGTTGTTCTCAAATGGGGGGCAGTTTTACACCCCATCCCCAAGGTATGTTAGGCCATGTTTAGGGATGTTTTTGCTTGTCAAACTAGGAAAGAAGGCTGCTAATGAAACCGAGTGAGTGGAGGCAAGGAATGTTGCAAAACATGCTGTCCTGCATAGAAAAAGCCTCCTCAACAAAAGTTATCCGCCTAAAATGTCAATAGTACTGATGTTGAGAAATTCTTTGGGCGATTTTTTTGCCTCAAAAAATCCTGATATTCTCCCTTCTGACTTGGCCTCCCTGGAATCTATTCTTACTTCTCACACATATTTCCTTGTGTCTAAGCTCTAAGATGGATAGGACTTAAATCTCAGTCCCAGTCCTTGGTCTTATAAATTAGCAGATAAACACAATTATGTACTGGGGCTTTCTCCTAACTATTCGACTCATAGCATACAAGCTCTAATGCCCGCCCATGTGTGTTATTATATTGAAGTTTATTGTATCAAGTCGCTGCTGATTCTTTCATTCAACAAACGTTTGATGAGCACCTACTCTGTACTAGACATTAGATATGCAATGATTCATCAACCGGACACTGCCCCCTGCCTTCATGGAGGACACGGGATGGTTGGAGGAGGAAACGGTAGACAAGGACTTCCCTGATGGTACAGTGGTGAAGAATCCGCCTGCCAGTGCAGGGGACACGGGCTTGACCCCTGGTCCATAAGGATTCCGCATGCCACGGAGCCACTGAGCCTGCGTGCCTCAACTGCTGAAAGCCGTGCACCCTGCCTCCTGCACCCCACAACAAGATAAGCCCACGCACCACATCTACAGAGGAGCCCACACTCGCTGCACCTAGAGAAAGCCTGCACAGCAACGAAGACCCAGCTCAGACAAAACTAAAATAAATTAAAAAAAAAAAAAAAAAGCATAGACAAATGAATTTTTTGTTGTTATTTAGTCGCTCAGTCATGTCTGACTCTTTGTGACTTCATGGACTGTAGCCCGCCAGGCTTCTCTGTCCATGGGATTCTCCAGGCAAGAATACTGAAGTGGGTTGTCATTTCCTTCTCCAAGGGATCTTCCCAATCCAAGGATCAAATCCCTGTCTCCTGCACTGGCAGATGGATTCTTTACTGCTGAGCCACCTGAGAAGCCCAGACAAATGAATATGTGATTACAAATTTTAGCACATGCCATGCAGGAAAAGCAGAGGTTCCTGTGAGGACACAGGATGGGAAGGAGAGCATTTAGAGGCAAGGCAGAGAACCTTTCCCTGAAGAAGCAAAGTTTGGGTCTGAGGCCTGAGGGAGGCAACGAAGTAAGACCAGTGAAGAGACAGAGGAATGGAATCAGCTCAAAGGGCTCCTGAGCGGGGAAGGGGCTGAGCCATTGGGGAGCAGAACAGACACTGCGTGGCTGGGTGCGCTGTGACCTCTGTACAGTTTCAAAGGTCGTTCGGCCTGCCATGTGGGCGATGGGTTGAGGGAGACCCAAGGAACTGAGAGAGCCATCGGAAGGCGAATGCCGTGGTCTGGGAGGTGGAAGGGGGCAGCCTGGCCCACAGAGTGACCGTGAGGACTTATCCTGGAAGTCCATATCCCAGAGTGGGCAGTGGGTGACACGGGAAACCAACTATCCCTGCATGAACAGCTCCACAGAAATCAGCCTTCCCCCTCCTGCTCCACACATCTGCTGGGGAGGAGCCGTGCACATCACGGGCTTGTCTCTCTTCCTACATGGCACGTGGATTTTTTGCTGTTTCTCCAGTTGGTTGAAATATTGAGTGGTTTTTATTTATTTATCTGTGGCTTCGGGGACAGAGGGATGGTAGGGGGACTAATAGATGACTTGTCACAAACAAAACCCAATTTCCTATTCCATAGCCATTCATCATCCTCTCTGCCTGTTGCCATTTCTTTCTGGAGTCAGGCTGGCCAGGATCAGCCCAGAGTCGGAGGTCTGGGATCTTCTTGAAAAACCTTCCTACCGGGTCTGAGCAAGGCCTCCTGAGAGTTAGATGTCCTTAACCTCAAGTCAGGCTCCAACGCGACAACTTGTTGGGCAACAGACAAGACCAGGGAGATCCTGGCAGGCAGGCCCAGTCCAAGAGAGTGGAAGCACCAAAGCACCCGAACTCACAAGGAAACCAACTCATCCGCCTTCACGGTCACAGGGGTGACCATTGTGTCCACAGAGGGCTCCATCCAACATGTCGGGACCAATGCCATCCAGACCGGAAGGACTCAGCAGGCCTGGGCCTGGATTCAAGGGGCTGGAGAGGTTGTGCCGAAGGCAGGGATGACCTGCTTGGGACCAGCAGAGCCTCTGGGGCAGAGTAAGTACCAGGAGCCCATTAGAGGGGAAGTCCAGGTGAGAGGTTTTAGTAAACATCTGCAGGTAGTGAGACATTTAGTAAACACCTACAGGTAGTAAATGCCTACAGGTAAGTGAGGATTGAAAGATGCTAAAAACCATAGCTCCTGCCCTCAGGGAGCTGGCACTTGGTTCAGGAAGCACAAAAGTAGGTTAATAATTCTAACACGGTAAGTCCTATGATGGACATGAACACAGGGCATTCTGAGGGATGTGAGGAGGCAAAAGGAAGAAGCTGCTAACTCTGCAGGGGAATCAAGGGAGACTTTCAGGAGGAGGTGATATTTCTCTGTTCCACAGACAGCCCCCTGGAACCACCCAGGGTTTAATTAACTGCACTTAGAAAAACAAACAGAAATGCCACCAGTACACTGGCAAGGGTATACCTGGTCCATTATTCATTTTAAAAGAACAACCAAGTGCAATTAGTTTCCTTCATGGATTTTTTCCTCTATAAAATTACCCTGAAGCTTGATTTTTTTCAAATAGAGAAATTCTTCTTAAAAGTAGATTGCTTTACTTTTGGCATTTAAATCCAAGCTCCAAGAGTGTTTATGCTGTTCAGGAAACCTGCCATTCAGGTGTGCTTGAGATTTCAGGGATCAGGAACTTTATTGGGAGGAGATAACAGATAGAATATGGACCAAGCCACAGGCTCCCAGCCCTGATCTTCTCAGGAAAACGCTTTGAGGTTCAATAAATGGGGGTGAGGGGTTGCGGGTGGGGATGTACTAGAGGCCTCTACTTAATACATCTGGCCCAGGCTGCAGAAGCAGGGTAAATTTCTGAAGTCCTAATTAAAGATTTCTTATTAGACGTAAGGAAATTCTGAGATCATTTTCTCTAAAACTAATTTTCAAGTACAATTTTAAGTGTCACACTTTATCCTGTCTGTCCTAGAGAGAAACCATAATGCAAGTTGACAGTGACATAAAAGAATTAAAACTCCACTCTTCCCCCTCCCTGCTCCATCACCTTCCCTCCTCCCAGTTTTTAGAAAGGGAACCAGTAGGTCAGCTTCTAGATCTTTCCTGGGCACTCACTGTGGGAGGCCTTGAGCTCTGCAAGGTCCTAGGGGTGTGGGGGAGGGGTGGTGGTGGTGGGAGTTGGGGGAGAGGAGAGACCCAGATTTTTGGGGTCTTTTGCCTGGAGAAGGAAAGGGCAGCCCCCTCCAGTGTCCTTGCCTGGGAATCCCATGGACAGAAAGCTTGAAGAGCTACAGTCCGTAGGGTCCCAAAGAGTACGATACGACTTCATGACTAAACAACAACAACATTTTGACATTCACAAAGTCTCTTCACTTATATCATCTCATGCAAGTCTCTCCACAAACTCCTTGAGCTGGTGGGACCAAAGCAGATCACCAGTTTATTAAAGAACTGAGAGGAGATTAAAATAAATTCATAAAATACGTGAGCTAGGAAATCAACCAAAATTGCTCTGACCCTGAGATGCAATTGTAACAAAAAGCAACATTCAGATCACGAACAAGTGTCGTTAAATCTTGAAAAGGAAGAGATCAATTCCAAACAGAGGCAATAAATAAGTTCCTGGATTGTTCGATAATCCAATTAATGAAGAGGAAAGAATCATTTAATGCATTTAAACATTTTTGCTGGTTGACACATAGAAATGACAAGCTGACCAAAGAATACTCTCATTTCACAGAGTGTTTAGTGTACGTTCTATGTAAGAAAACTTAAATGCATCTTAATATTCACTTCTCCAAGGGATTTTCCTGACCCAGGATGGAACCTGGGTCTCCTGCATTGCAGGCAGATTCTTTACAGTCTCAGCCACCATGGAAGCCCACAACTTATATATACATATGTTTTTGAACTTGATAAAAGTTCTCCCAAATTGACAATTCTTAACATTTATACAATATAGGTGGAACTGTAAAACCTCTTGATACTCTTAACAATGAAATAAAAATTTTGATTAGCATGCAGGATGAAAGAGTACTGCTGCTAAGTCACTTCAGTCATGTCCGACTCTGTGCGACCCCATAGACGGCAGCCCACCAGGCTCCCCCATCCCTGGGATTCTCCAGGCAAGGACACTGGAGTGGGTTGCCATTTCCTTCTCCAATGCATGAAAGTGAAAAGTGAAAGGGAAGTCGCTCAGTTGTGTCCGACTCTTCGTGACCCCGTGGACTGCAGCCTACCAGGCTCCTCCGTCCATGGAATTTTCCAGGCAAGAGTACTGGAGTGGGGTGCCATTGCCTTCTCCAAGGAAACAGTACAGTATCTTTCTATTCTCTCTACAAAGATATTCCAAAACGGTTGTTGTATGGAAAGGTAATCAGACAACAATTAGCTAAAAAGGTAAGCAAAGAGAATATTATGGAAGTATGCCAAGTAGTTAAATAGTAATAAATATTAGTTTTCTAAATTATATAATGTTTATGGTATTTTTAAATTTTTTAATGTATAGTTTACAGTGATTTCTTTCCTCATTGTAAGTTTTATAACGAGTTTTGTATTCACAATTTTGTGTTCTTTTGCTTAAACAGAGCCCCCAAATTATGTAAGTTTTACCCCCCAAAAACCTGGACTTTCCCCTAATTTATGCCCATTTAGCAGGTGAGGAAACAAAACTCAGGCAAAGTCTTACCCTTACCCAGGGTCTCACTATCAGAAAGTGACAGAGGCAGGACACAAAGCCGGTGCTTCTCCTTCTTACTAGACAACCCCCCACACGGTTCCTTTGCAGAAGCAGAAACAAAAGGCAAAAACATTTAGGAAACCCAGAGGACATGATCACATTTCTTAAAGAGATTCCACGTGGCTTACAGCGCACATCCCATCTTCCTTCAGGACCTGTGTCTGGACAGAGGAGTTCAAGTTACAGTCAGCTCCAACATCATGATTCCAGGCTCAGAGTAACCCCAGAATCGAGATGTGGATGCGTGCTAAGTTGCTCAGTCATGTCCAACTCTTTGGGACCCTATGGACTGTAACCTGCCAGGCTCCTCTGTGGGAATCTCCAGGCAAGAACACTGGAGTGGGTTGCCATGCCCTCCTCCAGGGGATCTACCCAACCCAAGGATCGAACCTGCGTCTCCTGTGTCTCCTGTGTTGGCAGGCAGGTTCTTTACCACTAGGGCCACGTGGGATGCCCGTGTGAAGTAAAGGCAGGTCACATCAAGAGCATTCTGGGAGTTCAGGCTGACTCTAGCTGAGCCCTCCTGCTTGGCGGGCACTCACTCCTGCACATGCCTTCACGCTCAGAAACAGTCCTCAGGGTAACATGCCCATTACCCCAGGGCTATAGAGAAAAAACTCAAGCTGAAAGCCCATCTCCAGTTCTCCAGGATGCTGTGGAATTCAGAAAAATAATCACCTACTTATGCCTGAAGGTGAAACCAGAGAAGCATTAGTGGAAGGCGGAGAGATGGGTTAGTCGACATTTTCCCATTCCTTCTGGTTCCCGCTTCATGTCTGAGGCAAACGCAGCAGCAGCCATGGCGTTCAGCAGGTTCCAGGAGCCAGACAGAATTACGAGAGGTCTTTACCGAGAACCATCCGACAAGCGTTGGTATTTGAGAGAGAGTTACTGTTGTTCTTTTAGTTGTTAAGTCGTGTCTGACTCCTTGGTGATCCCATGGACTTTAACCCACCAGGCTCCTCTGTCCATGGGATTTCCCAGGCAAGAATACTGGAGTGCTTTGCCATTGCCATTTCCTTCTCCAGGGGATCTTCCCAACCCAGGGATCGAACCCAAGTCTTCTGCATTGGCAGGAGGATTTTTTAATCACTGAGTCAACAGGGAAGCCCACTTGAAAGGGAGTACTAATGATTAAATTCAAATACAGAGCAAGAGACCTCAAGTAAGATCAGAAGCAAAGGGAAAATAGACTGGAAAGAAAGAATTTTCAGAAATCATGTTGTGAAACAGTCACGGCCAACAGATTTCTATTGATATTTTTCCTGCTGTCAACATGTTAAATATCATGCTTCCATAGACAATGGCTTCCCAGATGGTGCTGAAGTGAAGTGGAAGTGAAATTGAAAGTCGCTCAGTTGTGTCCAGCTCTTTGCAACCTCATGCACTATACAGTCCATGGAATTCTCCAGGCCAGAATACCGGAGCGGGTTGCCATTCCCCTCTCCAGAGGATCTTCCCAACCCAGAGATCAAACCCAGGTCTCCCACACTGCAGGAAGATTCTTTACCAGCTGAGCCACCAGGGAAGCCCAAGGAATCTGCCTGTCAAAACAAAAAACTCAAGAGACAAGGGTTCAATCCCTGGGTCGGAAAGATCCCCTGGAGGAGGAAATAGCAACCCACTCCAGTATTCTTGCCTAGAGAATTCCATGGACAGAGGAACTTGGCAGGCTATAGTCCATGCGGTTGCAAAGAGTCAAACACAGCTGAACATCTGAGCACAGTATGCCCCATACATAATGCAAAGGAAAAAAATGCTTTGCTTTACAATAAATATTGACCACCCATGAGTCCCTCAGACTAATCACATGGGGCATCAGTTATTCATAGGTTTTTGCTGAATAGAACCCAATGAACATACACATTGGAAGGGTCACCTTAGGACAAAGTCATGGAATCCCTTATCTCCACAGAATGCCAAGGCAAGAATCATGGAAGTTGATGCTCAGTTCATAATAAAAATCAAATGTGAGTTTATGGTTGTTTTTACTTTGTTTTGTCCAGTTCTTAGCCATGTTTCTATGGTCTTATTAATAACAAAAATCCCCCTGGACAGCCTGGTTTGAACTTAACGCAAGAGTTTGGAGAGTTGAAGTCAGAGATGGTAGTTAGAGACAACTGACTGTGACTTCCAAGTGCTTTCATTGACACGTGGCCCCTGGAACTCAGACAAGCAAGGCCCACAAGGAGGCTCTGCTCTGTAGGGGAACTGGAGAGAGGCCTGGGAGACTTTCCAAGCATGGAGGAGCTTGGATAGATCCAGGGGAGTGTGAAAAGTCCAGCCCAGCTGCAGCCCAGCCTCAAGGCAGCCTGGGGTACTTGGGAGCCAAGGTCAGGGGGAGTGAAGTGAAGTGAAAGCCACACAGTGTATCAGGGGAGGAAGAGCTTATCCCCCTTCAGAGATAAGTAGGGCCTGGGGGGCTGTTTCCTTTACTTGATGTTTTCCAAGCTTTACAAAAGAATTCAGAGAGAACTCGCCTTCTCACCCTCAGCAGCCTCGTAAGGCAAAAGGCCTGCTCCTTGGCCTGATAGCCCCAAACCCTCCAGGAGCCAAGAAAAAAGTTCCAGGTGTCCTGGAAGTATCTGAGGTTGAAAAAAAAGAGAACCTATTAGAACTGTCAACTACAAATTGGCACTCACCAAGAGCATTGCCAACGACTGAACAACAAAGGCATTTGCCATCTGCCTCTGTGGAGACTGAGGGTTTCCCTTGTGGCTCAGATGGAAAAGCGTCTGCCTGCAACACCAGAGACCCGGGTTCGGTCCCTGGGTCGGGAAGATCCCCTGGAGAAGGAAATGGCAACCACTGGTACTCTTGCCTGGAGAACCCCATGGACGGAGGAGACTGTGGGTTACAGTCCATGGTGTCGCAAAGAGTCGGACAGGACTGAGCTTTCTTTCTCACATCCATTTCTCTACAGAGACTGCTGTCCCCTGCTGCTCTAGCTGTTGACTTTCATCAACCCCTGAGGGAGTTCAGGGTGGAGTGAGGCGCTCTGTGCTCCAGGGAGTCTGGTGGGACGGTCTTTAGATAGTTGGATGTTTTTAGGGACAGATTTTATGATCTCTCTCCTTGCATCTCCTCATAGGTAGAGAAGCAGGAAATCCCTTCATGGTGACATCAGATCCTCACGACTAACAAAAAACCTTTTGTAAAATGGTGTTGAACTCCCCTTCACTAAACCTTATATATTGGCCTTTCCCAGCTGCCGCTTTGGAGCAGTCTCTCAGAGCTATCCGAGGTGCTGCCTCTCGGGCTGCAGTCCTCATTTGCCCCAAATAAAACTTAACTCGCAACTCACAAGTTATGCATCTTTTTTAGTCGACAGAACTGACTCAAATGCGGATTTGCCATGTGACTTAGGAAGCTCAAACCCAGTGCTCTGTGACAGCCTAGCAGGGAGGGAGCGGGTGGGAGGCAGGAGGGAGGCTCCAGAGGGAGGGACCATGTGTGCCTGTGACCGATTCATGTGGGCGTGTGACAGAAACCAACACATGCTCCCATTAAAAATAAACAAACAGAAAGAATCCAAACTCCTGGCTACATACCTACAATAATACAGCAACTTCACCCAATGCACACTCAGATTTTATGCCTTTGCCCTTCCTGTATTCCTCAGTTTGCCTCAAGAAAGCAATACAAAGTTTCAATACTTTTTTCCCAATTCATGGTAATTGTTACTGATAGAATTTCCACAAAATATAGCCATGAGGGGCTTAGAGACATAGGTTCAATCCCTGGGTCAGGAAGGTCCCTTGGAGGAAGGTATGGCAACCCACTCCAGTATTCTTGCTTGGAAAATCCCACAGAGGTGCCTGGCGGGCTACAGTCCATGGGGTCGAAAAGAGTTGGACATGACTGAGTGACGCTGGACTGGAAGAAACACAAGCTGGAATCAAGATTGCCGGGAGAAATATCAATAACCCCAGATATGCAGATGACACCACCCTTATGGCAGAAAGTGAAGAGGAACTAAAAAGCATCTTGATGAGAGTGAAAGTGGAGAGTGAAAAAGTGGGCTTAAAGCTCAACATTCAGAAAACGAAGATCATGGCATCCAGTCCCATCACTTCATGGGAAATAGATGGGGGAACAGTGGAAGCAGTGTCAGACTTTATTTTTCTGGGCTGAAAAATCACTGCAGATGGTGACTGCAGCCATGAAATTAAAAGACGCTTACTCCTTGGAAGGAAAGTTATGACCAACCTAGATAGCATATTCAAAAGCAGAGACATTACTTTGCCAACAAAGGTTCGTCTAGTCAAGGCTATGGTTTTTCCTGTGGTCATGTATGGATGTGAGAGTTGGACTGTGAAGAAGGCTGAGTGCTGAAGAATTGATGCTTTTGAACTGTGGTGTTGGAAAAGACTCTTGAGAGTCCCTTGGACTGCAAGGAGATCCGACCAGTCCATTCTGAAGGAGATCAGCCCTGGGATTTCTTTGGAAGGAATGATGCTAAAGCTGAAACTCCAGTACTTTGGCCACCTCATGCGAAGAGTTGACTCATTGGAAAAGACTCTGATGCTGGGAGGGATTGGGGGCAGGAGGAGAAGGGGACGACAGTGGATGAGATGGCTGGATGGCATCACTGACTCGATGGACGTGAGTCTGAGTGAATTCTGGGAGTTGGTGATGGACAGGGAGGCCTGGAGTGCTGTGATTCATGGGTTGCAAAGAGTCAGACACAACTGAGCGACTGATCTGATCTGATCTGATCTGAATGACTAAGCACAGCACCGTACAGCAGAGAGGCAAAGAGAAGACAGAAGGAAGAAGCCAGGACTTCCCTGGTTGTCAGGGGCTGGAATTCCAATGCTGTCAAGTTAGGGAGCCCAGGTTCAATCCCTAGTCAGGAAACTAGATCTCATAGGTCACAACCAAGACCCAATGCAGACGAATAAAATGAAAAATAAATAAATGTTAAAAAAAATTTTTTTTTAAGGCAGAAGCCATGTGGCAGCAAGACTCACGAGTAAGTAAAAGCCCTGAGTATGCTAAAAACTCTGAGCTAATAATTGTAGGAATTATTCTACATACAAGATTTTCACAGTGTTTAAGTCTTTCTAAGGGTAGGGTCAGTTTGAAGGTTTTCATATTAATTTTTTCAATCATTTAAACTCCCATTAACCAGAAAACAATATATCAGTATTTCTTTTTAATGCTTTTTTGAATTAATTCTCATTGTAGTATAGGACTTCCCAGGTGGCGCTGGTGGTAAAGAACCCGTCTGCCAATGCAGGAGACACAAGAGATGTGGGTTCGATCCCTGCAGTTGGAAACATCTCCTGGAGAAGGGCATGGCAGCCCACTCCAGATTCTCGCCTGGAGAGTCCCATGGACAGAGGAGCCTGGTGGGTTACAGTCCATAGGGTCGCAAAAGAGTCAGACACGAGTGAAGCAACTTAGCACACAGAGTTGCTTTACAATCTTCTATTAATTTCTACTGTTCAGCAAAGCACGTAAGCTCTACACACACAAATATCCCTCTGCTTTGGATTTCCTCCTCATTTAGGTCACCACAGAGGACTGAGGAGAGTTTCCTGAGCTACACGGGGAACTGTACAGCTTCTCATCAGTTATCTATTTCATACACAGTATCAGTAGCACTTTTATGTCAGCTCCAATCTTCCAATTCATCCCACTTTCCTCCTTCCCTCCTTGGTGTCCGTACATTTGTTCTCTGCATCTCTGTCTCTATTTCTGTTTTGCAAAGAAGATCATCTGTACCATTTTTCTAGATTCCACATATATGCACTAATATATGACATTTTTCTTTATCTTTCTGACTCACTTCACTCTGTATGACAGACTTTACGGCCATTCACAAATGACCCAATTTTGTTCCTTTTAATGGCTGAATATAAAAGTCCATTGTATATATGTACCACATCTTCTTTATCTATTCCTCTGTTGATGGACACTTAGAGTTTTTCTTATATCTTGAAAAAATCCAATCAATATAGAATTATTGTTAAATTAAGTGAAGCAGCCCACGTAGAACCAAGTGTCCAGAGGTTGGTTGAGGGAAAAAAAAAAAAGAGGATTTAGATATAGTGGTTAAAATATTGTTATGTTTCAGGATTTTAGCCCACCTCAAATTCTCTAACTTCAGCCCTAAACAATTCAGAGAAATTTGGGGTCAACTCTACGTAAATAATATAGACAAAATGGAATTCCTGTACTTCTAGGATCCATTCAGAAAAGAGAAACTTCTCAAGTACTGCCTCTTTGGCTCCTTGCCTGGGGTCATCCCGTGAAGACTCGTTAAGGCCACCCTACCTGATGCATATCCTACCCCTAAACTCAGCCCCGGATATTTCCACATCACTAACTTCGTTGCTCCTTTTCCCACACTGTGCACACCCGTCCATTGTCTCCTTCAGGCTGACATGACCAGCTACTCTTTCCTCCTGGACCCTGCCTCCTCTCGAGGCCAATTTCATCTCTCCACCTAGGTCAAGCTCCTCAAGATAGCCTTTCCGATACCTAAGGCATGGATAGCCCCCAGCCAGCATCATCACGTCATCCAAGAGCAAAGCTGGTGCACTTTCAATTGCCTGCTTCCTGTCTGTCTTTCCCTCCACCATCTACTATGCAACCTAGTTAGTGTCAAGACTTTCAAGATATCCTTCTGGGGTCTCAACCCCTTTCAGCTGACACTTTGCTCCACTTTACAATCTGTCTTTTCTAGACTTTACAAAAATCAATGAGTGCAGGATAGCAAGTACAATAGTCTCGTGTGGCCTCCCTAAGATTGATGCCATATTGTTCTTGACCTAGTTACTGCATTTCACTATTACCAGAAATCAACTGATCAGGCAATTTTGAAAGTATTTTGCATCTATTTATTTCATTTTCACTAACTAGAATGACCCATAAAACTCAATTGGTTATTTCCAAAAGTAGGCTTAATGCTTGGCAATCTTAATACTTATATAATTTCCAAGAATGCTGGATCCACATTCTCTTTGAAGTCAATAATGCAAGCCTCTAATTTTCCACCACTGCCATTCCAATTGGGCCAAAAGATTTAGAATAATTCAGTGCCCAAACAGGATATATATTCAGCATGGAAAGAACAGAGAGATTATCATTAAGTCTTTGATCAAATCACATCTTCCAAGCCTCAGGTTCATCACCAGTAATCAGAGCATTTTCAAAAAACTTTTATCTATCCCCTAAAAGTCTGAGAGTCCTTTGGATTAGGGATTATATTTCATTTTTCTCTGAATCTCCAATGCAAAACACAGTTCTGTCAAATAATAACATTAGATTAATCTTGAAAAATGAATATCCACAGATCTATGCACTTGTGACTTCCACAGAAATATCCAAAACCCCTGACTGACATCATTAACAGCTCTGTATGGTAGCAACAGTCATCCATTTATGATGAAAGAGAGCCCCAGACGCATTAGAAGTCTGTCCCAAGTTATGAGATTCAGTTTTATGCCAGGATCCCAGAGGGTAATAAAGTACAATGGAAACTGTATCAGACTCTGTTTTAATTCAGGGCAGCACTTGAATCTGTGCTGTTGGGTAAACCACGGGATGTGAGCAAACCACAGATACCAAGATCAGAGAGGCCCTGAATGTGAATTGAGTTCCATCAGTCTCCCATTTAAAAGGTTTTGGTTTTAAGAAACTTTCTTAAGCAATGTTAAGCAAAAAACTGAGGTTTTTTGGATGAAAAGAAATATCAAAATGAACTCACAGCCGAGAAGTACAGACAGGTTCCAAGAAGACTTGGTACCAGGAACTGGAACACACTCTCCAGATCAGGCCCCAGGCCCAGCCATCTCTGAACCCCACTCTCTTTGGGGCCATCCCTTCTTCCCTCTGAATATCTCTCTACAGAGCAATTTTTCTTTTCCACTTGTAAACAGGCTAAACATGGCTCCCCAGATTCTATTTCTTCTGCTTTTCTATTACTGTGCATTTCTTCTCTGAGTAGGATAAAGGCAGATGGATTCCTGTTTCAGGCTTTGCATCAAACAGGCATTCCCATGGCATTGGAATCAGAGGAGCCATTGGATTTACATAACTGAGCAGAGAAGAGAATAGACATGTTTTAAGTAAACTAAAATATATTCAGAGAGAGACTAACCCTGCATGAGCTGCAAATAAATAAGGAAGAAAATAAAACGGCATTCTTTAAAATTCACATTGGGGTAAAGAAAACACAGTTGACTCATAGGTTTTAGATTTCAAAGTCTAGGGTTGGCTGATACGCCCAAGCGCACTTACTTTTTTTCCTCAAGCCAGATTGCAACAGGAGGGAGAGAATGAGGAGCAAAGAAGTAAAAACGTGAGACAACCTCCTCTCTCAAGAACTTGAAACTAGGTACTAAGGACCATGAAACGGAAGCTTAAAGCAGATTGGGATATAGTTGAGGTGCGTGTATGTGAGTGTGTTGAAACATGACAGCTCTCCGCAAGCTGAAAGATGAGAAGGAAAAGAACTCAAAAAGGGCATCCTTGAAGCAAGATGCTGGAGAAGGGAGTGCGGCCAGGAACAGGGAAGGACAGACACCTCTTCCCAAGTGACGGAGCTCCCACCAGCTTCCCAGGGCCTCTCCCAACACGGCCACAGCACAGCCTCTTATCCAGCCCCCTTCTTACTCTGATTGTGTCACGCTTGCTCACACCTTCATGGTCTTGCACGCCTCCACTTGGAGTGCTGGCTCTCCAATTGTCTCCTATTGAACTCTGACTTCCCCTCTCAGACACAACTCACAGATCACCTTCTCTGGGAAACTTTACTGATCCCTGCACTCAAGTAAAGTAAATGTTCCTCTCTGGCAATCAAAGACATAAGATACATCGGTGTTTTCATTCCTTCTAACTTCCCACCAGAATGGAAGTACCTCGAGGACTATGCCCAGTTCACACAGATTGAACATTCGAGAAAATTTGAATGAATGAATGAATGAGGAACGGAAAATCACTGGGTGCTTTAGGAGCTTTGCGATGGAGAAAAAATTACAGCCTCTCGCAGGGCTGAGAAGGGTGGGACCGGCTGAAGCTTGAGGAGAAAATAGAACTGTCGGGACAGTCTCTGTTGGGAATTCACTTGAAAGTCAGAGATGATGGAAGAATTTGGAAGCACAGTGAGAGCCTAGCTGAAGTTCAGATGCCAGTGGCATCGACTAATAAATAAAAATCCACACAATTGAAGTTCATGACCTTCCTTTAAAGTGAAAAGCAAGTCTCCCACAGTCAATAGCTTTATCTGGGAAAGAAATTCAGAGTGATCAAGTCAGATTTGTGAGACCTCAGAGACAGAGCGTCTCAGACGGCTGGAGCTTTCTAAAAGGCATAAAAATACCGACATTCTGTCAAGGTCCATGATCAAAGCCTTGCCAGACTCAACTCATGAAGAAGAAAATCCACTTAATAGTATTAAGAACATCTTTGATTTTTAATCTGGTGCCGTGCAAAAATTGGAAATTTGTTCACCAAGTAGAATTAAGGACCAATTAGAATGTTTTTAAAAATTTGTATATACGCACGATTTAGCAATAGTAACTAATTTGTGTGGCTCGTAAGAAATCATCAGATATAAATCTAATAGAACTTGAGTGCATTTGCCTCATCTCATTCTCTTTCCTGGAATTCTGCAATTCCAGAACATCATGGAATGTCAGACCTCAGAGGAACCTTGCAGAACCTCTAAGCTAATAACCTCATTTTCTCAGAGGCCAGGGGAAAAAAAAAAAGCGACTTTTCAGGCTTCCCATCTCATTAGTGGTGGAACCGAGCTGAAAACACAACTTTTCTCATCTTTCCATCATGTGATCTTCCGACTGCACCATGTCATGAAAATAAAGTTAAATTATGTTCAATTAAAGAATTATTCACCATGGTTCAAAAGTTTACCGTCCAAAAGTATTAGGTTAAATAATGTTTTCATGCCAAAAATCATAACCACTCAGATTTCCAGAAAATACTGTTGCTTTCTGGAACCCTTTGTTTCCTTGGAGCTTCAGAAAATCAGGGCTCTATAATATTGAACAAATCTTATGTGCTCTAAGAGTTCTGAAAGGAAACGATTGTTACTGATGTAGACTGTAGTCGGTAGAGGGTGGGAAAGCAGGGACTTGACAAAAAGCCCAGAAGAATGGATTGAACCCATCGAGTCAGGAGAAGGAATCGCATCCCTGACCAAGATAAAAGAAAACACCATGGTGAAGGGTTTGAGGGAACCTGGTTGCCAAATTTGATCGTAATTAATTTGTTTAGAGGTCTTCCCAGGTGGCTCAGTGGTAAAGAATCCACCTGCCAATCCAGGAGACGTGCGATCAATCCCTGGGTTGTAAAGATACCCTGGAGAAGGAAACGGCAACCCACTCCAGTATTCTTGCCCGGAAATCACATGGACAGAAGGAGCCTCATGAACTACAGTCCATGGGCTCTCAAAAGAGTCAGACACGACTGAGTGACTAAACACAACAATTTGTTTAGAACAGTGTTTCTCAGAGCATATTCCACAGAACACTGGTTCCATCACATGCTCTATAAAAAAATAATAACGAGGGGGGAATTCTATGTTCCAACATGAGTGAGAAATGCTCTTCACCCTCTGGAAAGGCCCCGTTGCACGTTAGGTTATAAAAGGTGCCGTGTCTGCCTGCCATCAAGTGTCTTTATTTTGTGTGTGTGTCCAATAATTTAAACATGAAAAAGCCATTCTGAGCTCTAGGGCCGCATGGAAAGAGACCACTCATCAACTTTCTGCTCTTTGCAGACACCTGCCATCAAGGTCTCTCATGATATTCTTACATGTGTGTGCTGTGTTCTCAGTCACTCAGTCGTGTCCGACTCTTTGCGACCACATGGGCTGTAGCCCATCAGGCTTCTCTGTCCATGGAATTTTCTGGGCAAGAATTCTGGAGTGGGTTGCCATTTCCTTCTCCAGGGGATCACATGATGTGTGTTAATATCCTATGACCTCCTAACTCTGCTGGAGACACTTGAGAAAATATAGTTTAGCAAATTGGCTCTGGAATGCTGACCCTGATTGCCAACTGGAGAGCATGTTAAATGCAGCTCCCTGGACCTGAACCTGCATTTTCATCAAGCACTCTAGGGGATTCTGACACAGGTAGTCCAAGAGTCACACACTGAAGGGAATGCTGACAGTGATGGGAAAACATAGGTGGTGGTGACCTTGGGGTTGAAGATGAAGACACGGCCATGCACGATGGAGTTAAATTGAGCTAGAGCTCCGTCATCCCAGAGAATATTTCAAAGCTTCTGTAGGGGAAAAAAATCCCATCTCCCTGAAATAATCAGTGGAAGGTTTCCCAAGAGGAGGGGCAGTCATAGCCCTACCACCCAGGATGCCCGGTGCCCAGGGGTATCTCACTGAGCATCTCTGCCACCATCACCAGAGCCTGGTGGGGTGGGCAACACGGGCTCCTCCCTTTCCTTAATTATTTTCTGAGCAAGAAGAGGCATTCATTCAGGGCTTCAGTAAATCTTCTGGAAAATAAAAGAAGAAAGAGTAATATATAACTGAATAAACTAGCTCTCAAGGGCTTCACAGGAGAAGGAAATGGCAACCCACTTCGGTATTCTTGCCTGGGGAGTCCCATGGACAGAGGAGCCTGTTGGGCTGCTGTCCATGGGGTCGCACAGAGTCAGACATGACCAAAGTGACTTAGCATGCATGCATGCATTGGAGAAGGAGCTGGCAACCAACTTCAGTATTCTTGCCTGGAGTCCGTCCCAGGGACAGAGGAGCCTGGTGGGCTGCCGTCCATGGAGTCGCACAGAGTCGGACACGACTGAAGCGACTTAGCAGCAGCAGCAAGGGCTTCACTCAGCTCAATATCAGGCTTTCTTCTCCGGAGTTTGTAGTCTTCACCCTGTAGAAGTTTCT
Source organism: Bos grunniens (assembly GCF_055505025.1). Classification (NCBI taxonomy): domain Eukaryota; kingdom Metazoa; phylum Chordata; class Mammalia; order Artiodactyla; family Bovidae; genus Bos; species Bos grunniens. The sequence continues at coordinate 43,552,898 of NC_141193.1, read as the reverse complement.
AGCTTGTTTCCGTGGCACGGGGGCCTTCACTCCAGAGGTGTCCTGGGTCCAGTCAGCTGTGCACATTTCTTCCCACCCCCTGGTTCACCGAGCATCTCCATTTGGTAGCTTGAAATCGGCCATGGTGGGAGCGCTTACACCACAAAAATCAGCACAAATCAGGGAATTGTTTATTATTTTTCAGAGCACATCACTGCTTCATACGCACCATCCAGAATGCATAACAGCTCCATGGATAAAAGTGAAGGCTGGTGTGCTCACACAGATCTTGTTTTGAATCCCACAACCGTCTCCCTTACTAGTTATAAAACCCTTACTGGACTTTCCTGGTGGAGCAGTGGGTAAGAAGCCACCTGCCAATGCAGGGGACATGTGTTCAGTCCCTGGGCTGGGAGGATTCCACGTGCCATGGGGCAACGAAGCTCGGACTCCACAGCTACTGAGCCTGCTCTCTGGAGCCCACAAGCTGCAATGACTGAAGCCCAAGCGCCTTAGAGCCTGTGCTCTGCAACAAGAGAAGCCACCACAGTGAGAAGCCGGACACTGGGACTAGAGAGTCGCCCCTACTCGCCACAGCCAGAGAAAGGCCATGCATATCAACAAGGACCCAGTGCAGCCAGAAATAAGTAAATATTAACAAACGAATAAATGTAAAAGACGCCCTTACTCTCTCAGAGTCTCCATCTACCCTTCTGTAGAAATAATCACTCCTTCCATTTATAGGGCTGAGGGTTCTAGACGAAGAAACCTAGCCTGATGCGTGACACACAGGCAGTACCCACAGGTTAAGTCTAGACATCATAAGGCCTTAAATGTAGAACCAGGAGAGGCCCTGAGGAAGACAGGAGTTCTCCATCCGTCCTGTCTAATGCTTTCCAAGGTTCACATCCTGGCTGAGAACCCTGCCTCTTCTGCAGGTGCCCGCCAATGAGCATATGCTCTCAGGATACCTGCAGGACCTTTCTCGATAGAGTAAGTGGACTCCCATCAGGTTGCAGGCCACCTACCCCAAGGGATGCACATATATTAGTGGGTGGGGTGTGTTTTATTACAGTCCCTCCACACCCATGGTGGCTCAGTGGTAAAGAATCTGCCGGCAATGCAGGAGACAAGGGAGATGCATGTTCGATTCCTGGGTCAGGAAGATCCTTTGGAAGAGGGTATGGCAACCCACTCCAGTATTCTCGCCTGGAGAGTCCCATGGACAGAGGATCCTGGTGGGCTGCCATCCATAGAGTCTCAAAGAGTCGGCCAGGACTGAGCAACTTAGCACGCACAAAGCAGCTCCAAATGCATAATTATGCCTTGCCTAGAGCTCTTGTTACTTTCTTCTCCATTCGCAGGCCTTAAGGACAGACACTGTGTCTGGGTTCCCTTTGTATAAACTGAATGCACATTTTTTTGAATGACTGAGACAGCAATGAGTGAGAAAAAAGTGTAAAATTTTTTATGAATCTTAATAGAGATTTCATTTTTCCCACCTCAGTAAGAGCAGTCTGCGTGCAACCCAGCCATCCGCAAATATCTGAGGATGCTAGGAGGCCTCCAGAGCCTCATTACCAGCATTGTTTCTCCCCTCCTGCTCCTGTAGCCAGAGAAGAAGAAAACTGCACTAAAGCGCATTCACCACAGGGCAGCTCAGAGATGCTGACCGTTTAGACTGAATCCCTGAGATCCAATTGTTTTCCTGTCACTTGCCTCTCCTAAGGGCTGAGATAATTCACGGGGAAGTTTCCACAATCCAAGATGATTAAGGTCGCACTCATCTGGCGCGAGTTGGCGTTTCCCATCCCTCTGTCTCATCCGGTCCCCTTGCAACAGCCTCACTGTCTCCAAGATTCTCCAAACATTTCTCTTATGTCTGCTCTATAGGAGGAAAGAGCTTCTTCTTTTTTTTTTTAAGGACTTTAATTGAATTAGACCAGAAATCAGTATGCAACCCATAGTCCCAGATATGTTGAGCAGGAAGAGAGATCAACGTGTCACTTATTTCATTAGCTATAATTTAATTACATGCAGAAACTCTTTGCAATGGTGTGTTCCCCACAGCCCTTGATGTTCCAAGTATAAGGACAGCTTCTGGATGAGGCTATCGAGAAGAACTTCTGCAAAAAATCAGGCTTGGAAAATTCAGGTGGCTGCAGGAAATAACTTCTGAGCCAAGAACACTTAACTCCTTAACATCCTAGTGGCTCAAATGGTAAAAGATCCATCCATAGTGGAGGAAACCTGGGCTCAATCCCTGGGTAGGGAAGCACCCTGGTGGAGGGCATGGCAACCCACTCCAGAATTCTTGCCTGGAGAATCCCATGGACAGAGGAGCCTGGTGGGCAACAGTCCATGGAGTCGCAAACAGTGGGCCATGACTGAGCGACTAACACGTTTGCTAACATTCTTTATTCAGCTGATATCTGTCAAAGGTCTGCTTCGTCCATACTACACAGTCCTGGAATCCGGAACAGAAGGCCCTTGCCCCAGGCAGCTTATGGACCAGTGAGGGATCAACACTGAGCCACTGCTTCCGTTCAATAATTGCAATAAGCAATGCTAAATGTTACGAAAACGAAGTGCTATGAGAGGAGCTGGTGGAATCTGCAGTAGTTAGGGGTTACGTTCTGAAGAATGGACACTGAAGCTGAGATTTAAAAGATGAGACGTGGGCCTCACATAGCATAGAGAATATTTTAGGGTAAAGGACTATGCTATGCTATGCTAAGTCACTTCAGTCATGTCTGACTCTGTGCCACCCCAGAGACGGCAGCCCACCAGGCTCCCCCGTCCCTGAGATTCTCCAGGCAAGACCACTGGAGTGGGTTGCCATTTCCTTCTCCAATGCATGAAAGTGAAAAGTGAAAGTGAAGTCTCTCAGTCGTGTCGGACTCTTTGCAACCCCATGGACTGTAGCCCACCAGGCTCCTCTGTCCATGGAATTCTCCAGGCAAGAGTCCTGGAGTGGGTTGCCATTCCCTTCTCCAAGGGATCTTCCCAACCCAGCAATCAAACCCAGGTCTCCTGCATTGCAGGAGGATTCTTTACCTTCTGCAGCAGGGAAGCCCTGGGTGGTGTGCCTTTATTCCCTTATTTGGCAGTCATAAACACCCACTGTGCCAGGCACCTTGCCTCAGAGCAGCAAGGCTTGGCATCCGCCGCAAGGAACTCAATCAGCTGGAGCAAGGGCAGTAGCATCTTAAGTAAGGGGGTTCAGACACCGAACCCAGACAGCCCAGTTAGAGAGACATCTTCAAGGGGGGTCATTTGAGCGGTGTTTTGTACTGAGTAGGAGAAAGGAAAACAAAGTGGGTGCCCTGAGCTGAGCCCTGAGCAAGCATCGTCTCTGAGTTCGGAAGAAAGGCCATGCAGGTGGAGGGAAAAAACAGCCTGGGCAAAGGCAGGAGGTGAGGGATGTGATCTCAGCCCTGAACTGAACCATTAAACATGACCAATCAGAATGGAAGCGGAGTTGCCCCAGGGTTCTTCATGCCAAGGCAGTTCAGAAATGGGATGAATCTACAGAGCAGCAGAGCTAGTGAAGTCCATAGACTAACGGCTCAGTCTCTCAAATGAGAGGCGACCAGGGCATCAGAGAGGGGAGGACACACGCCCAGGGTCACACAGCAATGATCTCACGGCCGGGACAGAAATCCAGGTTTTCTCTCTGCCACCCCGGCACAGGTTCTTTCTTTTGCACTATAGCAAGGGTCCCTGAGCCAGATATTCATTCTGGCCAACAAGCTAGGACTTCCGCTAACATGGTGTGCTAACAGTCCTGTGCCAGCAACACCCTCCAGCCCTCTTGGTTGTATCAAGGGCTGGGAGAGGGAGGGAGGAGAAGACACAAACTGACACTCGCCAGGACACAACCGACCAGTCAAAAGAGAACACGGGCTTGTACACTGCCCGGCATTGGGAACCAGTCAAAAGAGAACACGGGCTTGTACACTGCCCGGCATTGGGAACCAGTCAAAAGAGAACACGGGCTTGTACACTGCCCGGCATTGGGAACCAGTCAAAAGAGAACACGGGCTTGTACACTGCCCGGCATTGGGAACCAGTCAAAAGAGAACACGGGCTTGTACACTGCCCGGCATTGGGAACCAGTCAAAAGAGAACACGGACTTGTACACTGCCCGGCATTGGGAACCAGTCAAAAGAGAACACGGGCTTGTACACTGCCCGGCATTGGGAACCAGTCAAAAGAGAACACGGGCTTGTACACTGCCCGGCATTGGGAACCAGTCAAAAGAGAACAAGGGCTTGTACACTGCCCGGCATTGGGAACCAGTCAAAAGAGAACACGGGCTTGTACACTGCCCGGCATTGGGAACCAGTCAAAAGAGAACACGGGCTTGTACACTGCCCGGCATTGGGAACCAGTCAAAAGAGAACACGGGCTTGTACACTGCCCGGCATTGGGAACCAGTCAAAAGAGAACACGGGCTTGTACACTGCCCGGCATTGGGAACCAGTCAAAAGAGAACAAGGGCTTGTACACTACCCGGCATTGGGAACGACCCAAACCTCCAGCACTGGGAGCATGACTAAACAATAATGAATCTGCTCAACTGACTGTTCCTCAGCTGTTACAATTTTACAAATGTGACAATATTAAAATACCTAAAATATAACATGCTGCTGCTGCTGCATCGCTTCCATCGTGTCCGAGAGGCGACCCCACAGACGGCAGCCCACCAGGCTCCCCCGTCCCTGGGATTCTCCAGGCAAGGACACTGGAGTGGGTTGCCATTTCCTTCTCCAATGCATGAAAGTGAAAAGTGAAAGTAAGAAAGATGTAAAGTAATTCTGTTGATCAATCGCTAAGTTGAGTCTGACTCTTTGCAACCCCATGGCAGCACACCAGGCTTCCCTGTCCATCACCAACTCCTGGACCTTGCTCAAACTCATGTCCATCAAGTCAGTGATGCCATCCAACCATCTCATCCTGTGTCGTCCCCTTCTCCTCCCATCTTCAGTCTTTCCCAGCATCAGGGTCTTTTCCAATGAGTCAGTTCTTCACATCAGGTGGCCAAAGTATTGGAGCTTCAGCTTCAGCATCAGTCCTTCCAATGAATATTCAGGACTGATCTCCTTTAGGATGGACTGGTTGGATCTCCTTGCAGTCCAAGGGACTCTCAGGAGTCTTCTCCAACACCATAGTTCAAAAGCATCAGTTCTTCAGCACTCAGCCTTCTTTATAGTCCAACTCTCACATCCATACCTGACTACTGGCAAAACCATACCTTTGACTAGATGGACCTTTATAATCATATATTAACACTATCTAAAAGACAAACAAAACAAAAAAAAACTGAAAAAGAAAATAAACTAAAAATGTTGGCAAATGATTATTTCGGTAAAAAATGATTTTGCTAAATAAGAATGAACTAAAGGTAATTTTAAAAATTTTAATTATATAGTTTTTCCAAACTGTCTTTAATCAGCATGCTATACCTTTGCATTACTAAGGTATATATAGCATATACACATAAATATCTCTTTATCAATACGTACATGAGTGCTCAGTTGCTGAATTGTGTCTGACTCTTTTGCAACCCCATGGACTGTAGCCCACCAGGCTCCACTGTCCATGGGATTTCCCAGACAAGAACACTGGAGTGGGTTGCCATTTCCTTCTTCAGGAGATCTTCCTGCCCGGGGGACTGAACCCACATGTCCTGCACTGGCGGGTGGATTCTTCACCACCGAGCCACCTGGGAAGCCCACCGATTGATACAGACACATGTAAATCATATTTCTCACTTTACCCTCTTCCACTGGGAACACCAGGCTAGTCATGTTTAAGGTCAGTTAATAGGCAATAGGCTTGTATGCCCAGTGCAACACAGTGGAAGATAGAAAACACTTAGAAGAGCTAAGCCTGTACTCAAAGCCTTGGAGAAAGTTGACTCATCGAAGTGCAGGCTCTGGTGCCTGGCAGGTCCTCATTAATTATTCATTGAATGAATGAATGAATAAATATGAGTCTATGAGGCTATGTATAGAGAGTCTGTGATCTGCTCAGCGGCATTCTCACCTGGTCCACTGAGCAGAAAAGCCTGGAACTGCTTTTCCTAGAATCCCTTGCAGCTCTTGGCTCTGGGTCAGTTCTGCCAAGAAGAGGCTCTCTAGGGGCCCTGGAGGACTGAGGAGGAAAAGAAATCATGATGTCCAAGGGGTAGCTGTTTGCAGGTATGTGGGCATTCAGCAGAGGCAGATGTTTCAGGGTATCACCCTGAGAATCACACTTTTTTGGTGCCACAAGCTGTTGGATGACCAGCCACAGCCCCCAGCACCCTGGGAGTTCCTCTTCTTGGAGCAGCCGCTGAAGTTAGTGGGACAGCTTCCCCAAAACTTCTGCACTTCAGGATTTCCTGAAAATGGAAATCTCTGCATTTCAGGGGCCATGGAAATCTCTAGCTCCCTGTATTAAACCTCTTTCTACTTGAAATACCGAGAGTGACTTCTGCCCAAACCATGACTGATATGGGTAATACGTAACGAAAGGCAAGACTGAGTGGGTCCTGGTGTTCCACAAGTTACATGAAAGCTGGCAAAGCTGAGTCATGGGATCCAGTCTAAGCTAGAAGAATGGACCAGACATGTGAACTGCATGTGTGTGATGGATGCCTCTCCTTCCTTCTTACTTCACTCAAGCACCCCTTCAATCCTTCCTTCACTCTTTCAGTTTCTTTCTCTTAAGCTTTTGCTTTTACCATCAGGAGAGGTGAGAAAAGGCTTCCCTGCTGGCTCAGTTGGTAAAGAATCCACCTGCAATGCAAGAGACCCAGGTTTGATCCTGGGGTGGGAAAGATCTCCTGGAGAAGGAAATGGCAACCCACTCCAGTAATTCTTGCCTGGAGAATCCCATGGACAGAGGAGCCTGGGAGCTACAGTCCATGGGGTCGTGAAGAGTTGGACACGACTGAGCGTCTAAGCATCTACAGAGGTGAGAAAAGCCTATTATCAGCTTTTTTCCTAACAACTGCTAATAAATATTGATTTTTTCCCCAGGAGGATCTCATTTGGGCAGTTAACAGTTTGGTTTCATGGCAGTGGTAGCCAGTCCCTGGGAATAAGCCAGACGTGGTCTTTACCAAGTTCCTGAGACACCTCAAGCCCAGGCCACTCCTTTCCCGGGACTGTTTCTGGATGAACCAGTCCCTACATCCTCAGGGGACGTGGGAGAGTAGCACAAAGCCCACTCCAGAAAGCCCTGTCCAAACTAAGGACGTTTGGCCATCTCACTCATATTAATTAACCATCCACTCTGAACACATGTCAGACACTAGGGGGGGTGATGGAGACACAATGGCAACAGGACATGGTCCCCATCTCTGAGCAGCTCAAATGGCCTAGGACAGCAACCCATGCTAAACCGCAGTTGTGGAGGGGCATCATTTAGAGTCAGATAGTGTTCTCAACCCAGCTGCTGCTTCAAAAACAAACTGAAGGCCCAGAGACGACAGACTGAGCACTGATGGCGATAATGCTCCTTCTGAGCAGGGAGCATCCTGCAGACCCTCCAGGTTCTGGAGGGTCAGGTTTGGAGAAAAGCAAATGGAGTCTGCTTTTTAAAAGGTGAAAGCTGGAAATTCTCTCTGCCTCAGTAGGAAAACAAAGCCGCCGAACGTCACAGACTGGCTGGGGACATCTGCACTTAGCCCTCAGGTGCACGGAAGTGCCAACATGGCGACAGGGGTCTCGCATGGACGGGGTGTGCCCTGCGAGCATGGCTTCCAGCTCCTCACCCCCTTGTCTAATTTGAGACGCTGGCTCCCGGTTGTCAGTTTAGCAGAAGCCAGGTCTGGGACGCTGACGGCAGGATGGATGGTGTGTCAGGGCTCATTAAGACGATGAGCATGTAATTAATCAGGATTCTGTCTACAGTGCGAGAGCGACTGCTAACAATAGGACAATGCAACAGTCGCAACTGGGAGGCCCCCCAGGAGGGTGGTGAGTTCCTAAAGTGGAAGGACAGGGGAAAGACGGTGTGCGGAGCCCGTGTAACACCTCACCAGCTGTCCATAGGAGCTTGCTTTCATTCATTTCAATTCTCACTATAACTGGTGAAATAGATGTTACTAACCCTCGTTTTACGAAGACCCAAGGCTCAGATAAAGGAACTTGCCTGAGTTGAAGGGTTAGTAAGAGGTGGAAGTGTAATCTGAACCGAGGTCCATCTGACTCATATCTGTTCTCATCACAGCCATGACACAAACTTCAAAAACGGTGGCATTTGCCCTAAAAGGGCCTCACTGTCTTTCGGCCAATGATACAGGTTTTTGTTAATAATTGTGATGTAGGCACTTACTGCTGTGTGCCATTACTTTGTTAAAATTCAACCACTGATTCAATTCAATTCAACACACTTTTGAGCTAGACTTGGCACTATGGATGCACAATTGAAGAGGTTATTCTGGCCCTGAAGGGTCTCACAGAACAGGGGGAAGACAGGCAAGAAAACCAGTAATTACTGAACTGTGTAAATGCCAAGATAACTGTATGTTAGTCTCAAGGTCTCACAGAATCACCACAAGCATCTGATCCAACAGAGACACCCAGGAAGCCTTCCCAAAGGAGGTGTCAACCCAGGTATAACAGATGAGTAGGAATTGCTTAGAAAAAGAATCAGGACTAAAGCCTAGGAAATAACACACGCACAGGAAGAGGGATGTGAACGAGCCTTGAAGGATGCAGAGAAACAACAGATGATTCTCTTTGGCTGGAGGGAAGGGGGGCGGACCCACACAGTGTGGCCGAGGGGACCTCACGACACCCCTTCCACTCAGACCAGCCCAGAGGATGCCACCTGGGACCCAGCTGTGCCAGCCATTGTATCCCAACTGGAGGAAACTGGTCAGTAAGAGACACATGACCGAAGGTGGACAAAGAATAGTCTCTTGGAGACCTTTCTTCCAGCAAAGCTCCTACAAGCTTGACGGGTGCCTTTTCTTGTTAATACAAAGGTGGATTTTGGACCAGCTAAGGCTCAGGGGGCCCAGGGAACAATGAATAAGGGGGATCTTATCAGAAAGCAGAGAAGGAGACCTGGCAGATGAGATAACTGAGGAATGTGGCACTTTGCTATGGTTGGGAGTCTTCAGAAGTCCTGTCCCAGAGGACTGGCCGTTGTGTCAGACCAGTGACAAAGTCACATTTCCATTCTCTCCTTTTCCAACACTGTGTAGCTGTTCTCTTGCCCTTGCTTGGCTGCTGCATACTAAGCATATCGGGAGGTGCTGATCTAGAGGATTTGGCCCTGGAGTGTTTAGACCACTGGTTAGTAAGGACATCCAAACGCGAAGGTATACACTGCCCATCATTTAGAGATCCTCGCTTTCGAGTTGGTCAGGACCTTGGGGTTGTCTCCCTCAAGAAGGGAGAGTATTTTTGGTAAAAGTCAAGAGTATTTTTGGTTGCCAAATGGTGTGCTGAGACCAGATGCAAGTTACTAGCTAAGAGATTACACCTCTCAGCTTCTCTTGTACTTATGTACATGTAGCCATTTGACTAAACTTTAGCCAATAATGTATAAAGAGAAGTTGTTGCGTATGAATTGGCTTAAAGTGAAGATAGTTGCTGGTATAGGCACTAATTTTTTTTTTAACCTTCCACTATTTCTGCTGCTTCTTACCTGGAATGCAAAGATGATGGCTGGTGCTCCAGCAGCCATGTTTGATTATGAGGCAATACCAAGCTAGAAGCCACATACTAAAATGGTGAAGCAGAAAGACAGAAGGGTCCCTTTGCCTCTAAAAGACACCATAGAACTGACACACCAGTTCTTAACATTAAGTACAATAAACTTTCATCTTGTTTAAATGGCTGCATTTTTTCTCCTGGTTTTTGATTCTAGTAACTAAATATAATTGCTAACAAATAATCTATAAGTATGCAGAAATTTCCAAGCTTATTTATCTATAGTTGAGTTCTCTCCCATTAACTCCAAAGCTGGCCTTTAGCTGAATGTGCCAGCTATCACTAAATCAACATTTTCACCATCAAATTCATTGTCACTATGTCCAATCCCATCCCCCCTGAGTCCGTTCTTCAACTTGGGGTGTGTGGGAATGAGTCACTGAAGAGCTGACAAGCAATGAGCACTGGACCGCAGGAAGAAGACTGTGTACCAGGACTGCTGCCTGAGTTAAGGGAGGAAGGGCTCCGAAACACACACCAGGACCCTTCCTGGGCTAAAACACCACTGGGGAGTGATCACAGGCTCAGCTTGTTCCAGACCAAGGGTCCAAGGGTAAGTCAATATGAGCAGAGAAGATAGGAATGGCCTTGCTACTACTAAGTCGCTTCAGTCACGTCCAACTCTGTGCAACCCCATAGACGGCAGCCCACCAGGCTCCCCCGTCCCTGGGATTCTCCAGGCAAGAACACTGGAGTGGGTTGCCATTTCCTTCTCCAATGCATGAAAGTGAAAAGTGAAAGTGAAGCTGCTCAGTCGTGTCCAACCCTCAGCGACCTCATGGACTGCAGCCTTCCATGCTCCTCCGTCAATGGGATTTTCCAGGCAAGAGTGCTGGAGTGGGGTGCCATTGCCTTCTCCGAATGGCCTTTCAGGAGTAGGGAAAGTATGGCCCAGGTACTACTGTTGGAAATGTCTAGTAGTATTTATAAAGAAATGCTTCCAGAAGAAACATTGGAAATGCCTCTCAATCACATCACATGGGCTACAGCCAGGAAACGGCTGTGTTCCCGGGTTTGTTGGGTCTGGAGTAAGAGTAAGAGCAAGTGAGTAGCTTGCGTGAATGTAGGCTGTAGTCTCTGTGCTCTGGATGCATGAAGTGTGTGTGGTGTATGCATAGTGCAAACGTGTATACACAGGTGTCTTCTGTGTGTTGGGGGGAGCTAGAGTTTGGAGGGAGGTTGTGAGTAGAAGAGTGAAGGAGGCTGGCATGCCTTCACTGTAAGGTAACATCCAGGCCCGTGAGAGGTCACCATTTATCTCGTACCTGCCTGTCTTCACTCTCCTGTGGGCCCCACAAGAGCTTATGTGTGTGCGTGCTAAGTCTCTTCAGTTGTGTCCGACTCTTTGCGACCCCATGGACTGTAGCCCGTGAGGCTCCTCTGTCCATGGGATTTCCCAGGCAAGAATCCTGGAGTGGGTTGACATTTCCTTCTCCAGGGGGTCTTCCCCACCCAGGGACTGACGTCTCATAGTCTCCTGCACAGGCAGGCCGGTTCTTTACCATCAGTACCACCTGGGAAGCTTATGAGGTATGCATTAACATTGCTTTTATTTTTCCAGTGAGAAGAATGAGACACAGAGAGAATGCTGGAGTGGGGTGCCATTGCCTTCTCTGAATGGCCTTGCAGGAGTAGGGAAAGTATGGCCCAGGTACTACTGTTGGAAATGTCTAGTAGTATTTTATAAAGAAATGCTTCCAGAGGAAACATTGGAAATGCCTCTCAATCACATCACATGGGCTACAGCCGGGAATACCCCACCCCAAAATGAATTTCCTTTGGGAAGGAGTCACCCGGAGCTTTCCACGAGATTGCTGTGTGGATGCAGGAACTCGGAGGGAAACGAGACAACGCCATGTTTTTGAGATGTTAGCGCCTATTTGTCCGTCAGAGGCTCTTGCCTTATTCATTCATTTTTATTCTTTGGTTCTTCATTTGCTCAGTCTCAAACTCGAATTCAAGTTCCCCCTACACATAAGGCCCGTTCACCTGGCCAAGCATGGGAGAGAGAAGGTCGAAGGCCTGGACGCCCAGAGGTGACATACTTGGGCAAAACAGCAGAAGCTGGAGGTGAGTGGAGGAAGGGGGATCGAGGAGGAAAGAGAGGGTGTGATTTAATCAGGCTGTGAATGCATTTCAGGCTTTCTTCCCTTTGCATACGAGTTCTAGCTGACTGAATTTCGGAATCCTGGAGTTTGTGATCAACGTGCCTTCTTAAATCAGCGCCCACAGCCCAGCATGCCCGCAGTATCCTCTGGAGCATCCAAGGCACCAGGCCTGCCCTTCTCAGCCGCCGCTGGAGCCAGCGGGATGAGCCGGCCGGGGTCTGGCCTAAGCCCCATGGGGAGAGAGGTGGGTGACTGACAAGGGACTCTTCCTGGTCTCCAAGTGAAGCTAGCAAGAGAGCGAAGCTGGGGCTTGGGGGGAGAGCGCGAGCTCCCCTGTGAGCCCGTGTCAGGCTCTGTGCAGAGGACGCTCCTGGAGGCAGAGCTGGGCCTGTGAGCTTCTGGCCCCACACCCACCACCATTCCTCGTTCTTTCCGCTTGCCAAGGGCTTTCCCATCTGTTTCGCTAGGTCCTTAGGCCTTCCCTCCAAGGGCATTCTGTTCAGAGAAAAGTGAGGCTTTAGAGAGGTTTTTAGGCCTCGGTTTCAGAGGCCTCCGGATAAGTCAGAGTGGAAACAAGAAATCAGACGCAGGGATGAAATCAGCCAGGGATGCAGTCATTTCTCCTTTTTCTCCGTCTGTACCGCATGCCTTCTGAGTCCTGAGTGCACAGCGACAAACCGGGCCTGGTCCCTGCCGGCAGGTGAGCACAGCCTAGCGGGCAGAGAGGCCCGTCCACACGGTGCAACGACACTGCTGGGGGCGCTCCAGCCAGTGACCGGGGTGCAGAAGGGGGTCCCTCCACCCTGCCCCCCGGGGCACGGGAGGTCACTCAGTGCTCGACGGGTGGGCGGGGTGAGGCCTGGCACTCAGCACCCCCAGATGCTGGCCCGGGGGTTGGGGGGTGGTTCACCCTGGCCAGTCTCCCTCCCAGCCTCCTTGACTCCAGCTTCCAGGTGAGCCCCGGCCTCCATTCCTCCAGGAACCTTGATGCATAGGCTGGAACCCCACAGGCCTCTCTGCACCACTAGGCCTTGAGGGGTTGGGTCAGGCGTTAGGTGAATACTTGCTACTCTTTTAGTCTCAGCTACTGGAAAGGGCCACTTGGATTTCAGGGAGAATTTTATCCCCTTCCGTCCACGTCATTCGTGAATTTTCTTTATCATTTCCTTTTTAACAAAACATGTAGGTTACTCTTCCCAGCTCAAATCTCTTGCCAACATCAAAGGTGTTGAGAACGGTTTTTCTGGATTCTGTTGTGGTAAATGTCAGGTGAAAACGTTGTCCTCTTGAAACCTGGCCCCAGAACTCCTCATCAGGCGGGAACTACTTTCATTTGGAGAAACTATCAATACTTTGACAAGCACCTTGGGGAAGAAGGCGAGACTGACAGGAACTCAGCCACAGAGCCACTGGGTAAAGTGGGCTCTGAGAAAAAGAGCTTTGCTTTGGTCTGGAGTCGGAGGGGGATGACAAAGAGGGAAGGAGAGAAGCAGGGAGAGAATTAAGGGTAAGTCCCCTGGTTCAGACAGTAAAGAATCCGCCTGCAGTGTGGGAGACCTGGGTTCGATCCCTGGGTTGGGAAGATCCCCTGGAGGAGGGCATGGCAACCCACTCCAGTATTCTTGCCTGGAGAATTCCATGGACAGAGGAGCCTGGCGGGCTACAGTCCATGGGGTCACAAGAGTCGGACACGACTGAGTGACTAAGCACAGCACCACTAGATCAGACTAGGGAAAGTCTCTGCACTCCCAGAGCAGGGTGTCCGGGCTCGATCCCTGGTCGGGGAACCAGATCCCACATGCTGCAACTAAGACTCAGGGCAGCTGAATAATACATAAATATAAAAAAGAGTAAAGGCAGGTTGGGCTGGAAGAAGTCAGGAGAGTTTGGCAGAAGGATACAAACTTACAGCTGTAAGGTGTGAGCATCTCATGCCGGTGCTGTTCAGTCCTTAAGTGCTACGACTGACTTCGTGACCCCATGCACTGCAGCACACCAGGTTCCTCTGTCTTCCACCATCTCCCCAAGTTTGCTCAAATTCATGCCCATGGAGTAGGTGATGTATAGCATGGTAACTAAAATTGTTAACACTGTATTGTATAACTGAAACTTGCCAGGGAAGTAGAACTCAAAGAACGTAAATAGGCGAATATGTGTTAATGAATTCGATGAATACAACATTTTCACAATGTAGACATTAAATCATCATGTTTTACACTTGAAATACCTTGTAACTTTGTCAATTATACCTCCATCAAGCTGGAAAAATATTCTAATTAAAAAAATTTTTTAAAGAGTAAGCCTGGGTCTAGACAGTTGCCCTGGAACAGAGTGGTAACCAGACCCTGACCCCAGAGATCAGGTCACTTCCTGCCAGGAAATTGCAAGAAAAAGGACGCCCAAGGCCCAACCTGAAAGTGTTCGCTGCTGTTGTGTAAACCCGCCCGTCTCCTCCCCGAACTTCAGCAAAGTCTCTAACACTCACGAATACTCTGGGATTTTTAAAAAATGAAATATAGCTGTTGCACGACATTATGTCACTTTCAGGCATATTACATCGTGATCTCGAATTTGCATACATTATGAAAACGATCGTCACGATAAGTCTAGTAACCATCTGTCCCCATACAGAGTTACTGCAATCTGATTGACCATATTCCTTATGCTGTACTACGTTTCTGTGGCTTATCTGTTTTATAACTGGAAGTTTGTAGCTCTTAATACACTTCTCTTATTTCACACCTCAAAGCCCCTCCCCTCTGGAAACCACTCATTTGTTCTTGATGAGCCTGTTGTCATTTTGTTTTGTTTTTTAGATTCCGCTTATAAGTGAGATCATATGTTATTTATCTTTTATGCCTGACTTATTTCACTTTTAGCTTCTTTTAGTGTCTGGTGGCTCAGACGCTAAAGAACTGTGGGAGACCAAGGTTTGATCCTTGGCTCAGGAAGATTCTCTGGAGAAGGAAATGGCACCTCCACTCCAGTTTTCTTGCCTGGAGAATCCCATGGACAGAGGAGCCTGGTGGACTACAGTCCATGGATGGCAGAGTTAGACACACCTGAGTGCCTGTCATGCTCTCTCTCTCTCAATTCAAGCCCATCCATGTCCTTGCAAATGGCAAGATTTCATTCTTTTTTAAGGCTGAATAATATTCCATTATATATATATATGTCTCTGTGTGTGTGCATATATAGACATATATCACATCTTACTCATCCATTCATCTCTTGTTGTTCATTTGCTAAGTCACATCTGACTCTTTGTGACCCCATGGACTGCAGTAGGCCAGGCTTCTCCAGCAGGACCCTTAGGTTATCTCCACATCTAGATTATCTCAAATAATGTTGCTGTGAACATAGAGGTGCATGTGTCTTTTTAAATTTGTGTTTTTTGTTTTTTTGTGTGTGTTTTTGTTTTTTTTTTTGGGTAAAAACTCAGCAGTGGAATTGCTGGGTCATAGGTTTTTCTGTTGTTAATTGTTCGAGGAACTGCCATACTGTTTTCCAGAGCGGCAGTACCAATTTACAATCCCGCCGATGGTGCATACGGCTGCCCTTTCTCCACATGAACCTTTCTTAAGAGCCGGGAGAGGGGGCTGATTTTCTGGTCATGGAGACAGAAGGATGCAAGGAAAGATGTGCTGCCCCCACTCTCTCGTTGTTTAGTCGCTCAGTTGTGTCTGACCCTTTGCGACCCCATGGACTGTAGCTAGCTAGGCTCCTCTATCCGTGGGATTTCCCAGGCAAGCGTACTGGAGTGGGGAGCCATTGCCTTCTCCAGGAGATCTTCCTGACCCAAGGATTGAACCTGCGTCTCTTGCACTACAGACAGATTCTTTACCACTGTGCCACCAGGGAAACCCCCTCACTCTCTGGGAACTTGCAAAATCCTTCAAGACCACTTTGGACTTCTGCAGAAGCATTGTAGTTTGAAGAGACCCAAGCTGACATTCAAGTAAACACTAAGAAATTAATTAAACAAGTGAATGGGGTGTAGGACCAAGAAGCTAACTTGATATAAGCCTGTGCGTGAGCTGGATCAACACTCTGCTTCTCAAGGTGCTTTTTCTCAAGCTTCTCTCACACCTCCCTTGGAAGGCAGTTTAGGTGGAGAGGCTGGTGCTCCTTTTATGGGTGCAAAAGCGCTGCCCACTTGTCAGGCCCTTTCAGTCTGGAAATCTCCCAGGGAGACAGTAACCGTCCTACAGGGCCACCAGGAGCAAGCACCAGGCAGTTTGCTGGGCCCCGGAACCTTTTAAACCTGGGAGATGCACATCAGGATGGGGAACAGCTATGTGCAGGCGGCAGTTTGTCAGAATTCTAAAAGCTGTTTTGCTCTGCTTGGGGTTTGCAAAGAAACAATGAGTCCAGAGCTTTTGTGATTTTCCAACATGCATTTTTAAAGCTTCCCTGGTGGCTCAGTAAAAGAATCTGCCTGCAATGTAGGAGACCCGGCTTCAACCCCTGAGTAAGGAAGATCCCCTGCATAAGGGCATTGCAACCCACTCCAGTATTCTGGAGAATCCCATGGACAGAGGAGCCTGGCAGGCTACTGTACATGGGGTCACAGAGTCAGACACGACTGAGCGACTAACACACACACAGCATGCGTTTTGGTGGACAGCTCACGGGCTCAGACACCTCCAGTGAAGAGTGGGTGCTGATGCCCCCGCTCATGGATCCAACACGGAGCTGGTATAAAGGTTGGCCTCGTTCCATGTCTCAGGAGCCCTAGGTTCTGCTGCCGTCTCTCCTCTCTCTAGGCTGCCCACAGCCCCCAGCACAGGGCCTGGGTGGGAGCCAGTGAGCCTGAGTCGCGTTTGTGCCCAGGGCTCACCGAGAGCCCCCTGCTTGTTTCAGAACATTCAGGATCTTGGCTGCCTCGGGGTGGCCCGACTGGTCAAGCTGTGAGCTGACAGGGCTCCTTACTTTCATGCTGCAAGTCTCAGGGTCCTCTCTTAGATGCATCGTCTCTTATCCATGAGCTCTCTGTAGTGGGTGAGAAGGTATTTTATCCTTTGGGGGGAGGAGTAATTTCCTAGCTGTGATCCATGCACTAAATGACTCCATGGACCCCAGTTTCCTCCAGGGCCTTGCTGCCTCTACCCCTGAAACCAAGGACTTGCTGGCTGGGCTCCCTCTGTGAGACACCCCCCCACACACACACAGAGTTGGGGGGAGGCAGGGATTAAGCACTTTGCATCCTATGTCCTACTGGCCACCCAAAACCCTCAAAAGCATCCTCTGTTCTAGAACCTTGCATAGACGTGATTGATATCACACATGAATCCACGGATATGAGGATTATAATCACTGCCCTTTTGTGCTTGAGCATCAAACGGGCAAACCAAACCCCACAATTTGCATGAGCTTGTGCTTGCTGAGAGTAAAAACTCTGGTTTCCAAATGAGATCTCACAGTGCCCGACAGCCTCTGATGGGAGTGGTCAGTCCAGACAGCATGTGCCCAGAGCTGGGGCCCCACTGACTGCTCAGAGCAAGATCTGGGTGTGCACAGAACCCAGGCCCAGGAGGGGAGGGACCCCTGCGGGGAGACGAACTTGAGACACACGGGGCTCGCTCTCCTTGGTGACTGGCAACCGAGAGAGGGATCCCTGGACCACAAACCCAGCACAGGTGGGCCTGCTGTCCCGAGGCGCCCAGTCACCTGCACCCCAGGGGGTGCCCTGTGCAGGAGGCTCACCCCAGATCCGCCCCTAGCACACTGAGACACCTGTTTCTTGCATGTCATCTGTTACTCAGGGAAAGCTGAGTTGGTCACAAACACCAGGGCCAGGCAGATGTGTGGCCAGGCAGATGTGTGGTGTTTCTGATGGTCTGGCTGGGTGAAGGCAGGCAGGATGGTGAGGCTGCCGGGCAACACATTTCCCCAGGCCTGGGCCTCACGGACTTCACCCCAGAAGGTGCCAACTCCGTGACAGGGAGCGGACAGCTCATCGTGTCCACCAGACTGAGACACGACCTCGCCTGGAGCTTCCTGCCAGCCCTCCTGAAGGTCAGATGGGCCACTGGGAGAGAGGCCTCACCCACACGAAACGCAGGGAAGGCTTTGGATGGAGGAGCGTGGAGCTCAACTAGGGTGGAGACGTGCGGAAGCGGGACGGATGTCAAATTGTGGCTCTGAGAGCGGGGGCAGGGTGCGTGGTCAATGGATCCCTCCCGCGGCTATCAGTTGCCGGAAATCAACCCTGAATATTCTCTGGAAGGATTGATGCTGAAGTTCCAATACTTTGGCCACCTGATGTGACGAGCTGATCATTGGAAAAGACCCTGATGCTGGGAAAGATTGAAGGCGGGAGGAGAAGGGGACGACAGAGAATGAGATGGTTGGATGGCATCACCGACTCGATGGACATGAGTTTGCGCAAGCTCTGGGAGGTACTGATTGACACAGAAGCCTGGTGTGCTGCAGTTCGTGGGGTCGCAAAGAGTCGGCGAGCACTCAGCAACCGACACAGCGGAGGAGAGCCCAGCCCTTGCAAAGCACTGAAACCATCACTCATGGAGCGCGAGTGCCACCTGGTGGCCAGATATGGCTTGACCAGCGTCATCAGTGACCAGAGAAGCCAAGAACCAGACTTAGAGACAGGAATCACCAAGGTCATCGCCACAGTAACTGTAACGATGGCAACACGTTAGCAACACCCCACGTCTTTCCTGCCGTCCTGAACTCCGGCCTCGCTGGGTTTTGAGGAGATCGGCCCTTATTGGACATCCATATATTCTCTTTAAAGCAGTGACAGTGTAATCTTTCGCTATTTTTTAATTCAGTTGTCTTGTTATTAAGTTGTAAAAGTTATTTATATATTTTGGATACAATTTATTAGTCAGATATTGTGAACATTTTCCTTCTGACTTATGGCTTATCTTTACTTAGTATTTTTCGAAAAGCAAATGTTTTAAATTTTAATAAAAGTCAACTTACCATTAAAAAAAAATCCAGTAGACATTGACAGGCCTAGATGTACCAGGCACTGTTTGTATGCAAGCCCTTCCCTCCTGGAGGCTAAGTTCTGGAGCACAAGAAGGGAGGGGTAGGAAGGATGGGGAGAAGGAGGCAGACACAAGATATTGTGGAATTAGAATCTCCAGGACAAGATGGCCAGGGGGTAAGGAAGAGGGAGATGTTAGAGATTTAGCCTAGGTGACAGGCAGAAGAACAAGACCCCTAGAGGCTGGCAACAGAGGAGAAGGGGCAGAAAGGGGCAAGAAATGAGTCTGCTTTTGGATCAAAATCAACATTACATTACTTTACATTGGCTTCCCAGGTGGCACCAGTAGTAAAGAATCCGCTTGCCAATGCAGGAGATGCAACAGATGCTGGTTCAATCCCTGAGTCGGGAAGATCCCCTGGAGGAGGGCATGACATCCCACTCCAGTATCCTTGCCTGGGAAATTCCATGGACAGAGGAGCCTGGCGGGCTACAGACCATGGGGTCACAAAGAATCGGACATGACTGAGCACGCACTCACAATACATTACATTATGAAGTCCCGCCTTTCCAATGCCATGAAAAGTCAGACGTGAAAAGTCTCCTGCCATTCGAGGTTAAAATTGTATTGAATGTTGATTGTCAAATACAAATCTCCATACACAGATTTTCATTAAAGGCTTGCTGAACCATCCTACGGAAAACAACAATTGCGAACACTTACAGAGTGCTTTGTGAGAAAGAAGCATTGTTCCCAGTGCTTCCTCCAGTTACCTTAAAGCCTCAAAACTCCTTGTGGGCTCGCCACTGGGCTCAGGTCACACAGTCAGCAAGTGCAGGGCCTCCAGCATCTGCAGGAAGGTCACGAGGCCCCTCGGGGAAATCTGCTTTCTCCCAGGAGGCAGCTATAGATGGTGGGCACCGTGTGGCCTTTTCCCGTGGCACTTTCCCGCGGCACTCAACCTGCTTGAAACTTGATTAGAAGAGGTTTCAGGACCCTCCCCCCACCCCTCACAGTTTGGTCACCGTTTAGAGACATATCAAAGCTCTAAATCAAAAATATCAAAAAGCTAGAAAAAGCAGACAGAAATCAGAAATAAAGAGGGAGACCTCTGGTAGCATTACAGGCAGAAAAAAGAGGGGTATGGTTACCCTTCCTCTTTGGGGATGATGAAAAAAGAAAACGTGGGCTTCAGTGGTGGTGTGAAGGCAGGAGGCTTTGGCTTCCGGAGAATCCGACTCTCACATGTGCCCATGAGCGGCACTGGTTCCGCCAGGCTGTGGGACCCACACACAGCTTCTCAGCTAAAAGGCAGTCAGGCGAGCAGAGAAGCCCAGCATGGAAGGTTCTGGGCCCACCTGGGCTTGTGCCATCGTCCAGGATAAATGACTCTAAAAAGAAACCTCTATGTAAAGTTTTACCTTAGTCATGGGGAAATGTAATTTCTTATTTTTGGCAGTTCTAACTTCCCACTATTCTTTTTCCTACTGAATAAGGAAAAAGAAAAGACTGTCATATTGAAAAAGATTAATCACAATAAAAGCATGCAAAACAATACTGAAAAAAATCTCTAATTAAGTGAAAGCTTTATGATAATAGCAGTAACAATATACCCTAAAATAGCCCCTAGAAAATTGAAAACTGCAATTGATATCAGTTACTTCACCAGTATGGGGGATAAAGATGGTCACATTGCCTGTGTCTTGTCTTTTTTTTTAATTTTTAAATTATTTTAATTTTTAGTGTTTTTGAATGGATACAGATGTGGTACATAGAAACAATGGAATATTACTCAGCCCTGATAAAGAATGAAATAATGCCATTTGCAACAACATGGATGGACCCAGAGATCTTCATCCTGAGTGAAGTAACTCAGAGACAAATAGCATACGATATCACTTATATGTGGAATCTAAAAAATGGTACACGTGAGCTTATTTACAAAACAGAAATAGAGTCACAGATATAAAAAACAATCTTATGGTTACCAGGGGGGAAGGTGGGGAGGAGGGATAAATTGCGAGACTAAGATTGTCTATGTTTTTCAGTTGATTTCTCTTATCATCAGGAGGTCCAGTAACTCAAATGCCTGCTATGTTCCAGAAACTCTAGTACTGGAAATATATCAGTGCATGAAACAAAGATTTCCATCCTTGTGGGCCTTACTCTCTAACAGAGGAGATAGTGAAGCAATAGATTTAATAAATAAGTAAATAATTTAGCATGGTGAAGGGTGTTAATGGCAAGGATTTTTTTTTTTTTTTTTTTCCAGGAGAGGGGTCTAAGATACTAAGATGGGTTAAGCCTCAGGGAGAACGCAACATTTAGACAAAGGCTTGAAGGTGACTCTGGCCTTCACAAAGCCTCATAAGTTGTAGGACATCCCCCAGGACAGCAGAGGCCCAGTGCCTTACCTTTACGCCATCAGAACGGTCTTCTCCCATGGCACTTCTTAGAACAAACTTTTACTCCAAAATGCCCTGCTGAGTACATTCACACTGAAAAGTAGTAGCAATTTCTCTCACTGTACCTGTTAATTCTGCTCCCAGAACATACACAACTAGGGTTATGAGCCAACGAACAGCTTCCCAAGTGTTCCCGTGGTAAAGAATCCACCTGCCAGTGCAGGAGATGAGGGTTTAATCCCTGGGTCGAGAAGATCCCCTGGAGAAGGAAATGGCAACCCACACCAGTATTCTTGCCTGGGCAATCCCACGGACTGAGGAGCCTGGAGGGCTACAGTCCATGCGGTCAAAAAAGAGCTGAAAACAATGCACGATACGACAGCTTCACAGAATATAGCTGGTGGTACATCTGTGGGTCTCAGACTACTTGGCGATGTGACCACGGCGTTTATTAGATTTATCTACGTGAGGTTCCCAGGAGGCACCTGGCACTCAGAGGAGTCTTACTGCATTTCCCCTGCTATTTTTCTGTATCTTATACAACCACTCCCTTGGGTTCAGGCATACGGCCTCAAGAAATACCAACTAGTTCTAATGAAAAGCCTACATTTAGGACCACTGAGATGACCTTAGGCCTGTAGTCCCCAGTAACTGTAAGAATTACTCTTTTAAGGTTGAGAAGAATCCCTTAGCACCCAGTACTGTCTATTGACAGTGGTTGGTTTAGATGCTAAGTCATCGTGTCCAACTCTTGCGACCCCATGGACCGTAACCTGCCAGGCTCCTCTGTCCACAGGATTCTCCAGGCAAAAGTCCTGAGGTGGGTTGCTGTTTCCTTCTCCAGGGGATCTTCCCGACCCAGGGATCAAAGCCAGGTCTCCTACATTGCAGGTGGTCTCTTTACTAACTGAGCCATAAGGGAAATAGGCACACAATAAATGTTTCCGTAAATATGTCCTGATTCCAGTAATGGTGGAATAAACAATTCTTTCTTCCTGTTCTTTGGTTGGCATAATCTCTATTGATCTGTTTTGAAGTTTAGTGATTCTTCTGCTTATTGACAACTTTTTCCAGTGAATTTGCAATTTCAGCTATTGTTCTTTTCAATGCTGGAATTCCCATTTGGTTCTTTTCAAAAACCCTCTTTATGATATTCTCCGTTTGATGCAACATCACCGTCATACCTCCCTTTATTCCTTTTAGGCAAGTTTTCCTTTACTATGAACATATTTGTAACGGCTATTTTGAAATAGTTTCCTCCTCACTCTGATATCTGATCACTATTACTGTTTCTGTAGCCTGTTTTTACTTTTGCTTTTCCAGTACATGGGTCGAACTGATCCTTTTATTTTTTTGCATGCCTCATTCATTTGTGTGGGAAACTGGAGATTCTAGATAACATACTGTAGCCACTCTGGGTAACAGACTTCTCTGTTTCTCCAGGGCTCTTTGTTCTTATTTGCTTAATGACTGTCTGAATTATTTTAGTGAAACCCACCTATCCTCGGCAGTATTAAGCCTCTGATGCTGGCTCTCAGGGAGGTGTAACGTTCGTATGGCCCATGATTGACTGATCTCTTCCATCTTTCTTGGACTCTAGCATTGGAGCGGGGACGATGGCAAGCTTCTCCTGGAAGGACGCTTCATCTCTAGGCGTGAAGCGTTCAGTGGAGCTGGGGAGGAGCTGTAGCCTGAGCTCCTCTTGGCTTCCCTTTCACAGCACGGAGCCACCAGCTCACGAGCCGGGGAAAAGGAATCAAGGCCCCAGCATCCTTAGCTACTGCATTTAAGGTAGAACCATCCTCCACGAGTGATGGGTGGATAAAAGCAGGGAACGCCCACCTCTCAGCTGTATTTGCCTGGGACTTGGCCTCAGCAAGGGACAGCTGGGGGCAGGATGAGAACTACTGAAGTCCTGCTACTCCTGGAAGAAAGCCTCCTGGCTAGGAGTTGGGAAGACAGGGAACCCTGTGCTCCTGGCTTTAGCAGTCTGGAGTGAAATCTCCCTCTTGTTGGGCTGGGAAGGGAGACAGGGGGAGCCTTGGTTCAAACATCATAGACTTCCTTACCGAAAGAGTCACCTTCCTTACTCAAAGCAAAATTCACCTTTCTTGTTGACATTTCATAGATTTTCTTGAAGAAATGTTTCTGCATTTGCTGTTTTTCTTTAGGACCATTTTCGAAGGTTTTGAATGGTTAAACTTTTAAAAATAATTTTCATTGTTTCCCTGGAAAGCAAGTCAGTGAAGCTGCTAATACTCTCATGTCAGTATTCAATCTCCCTACTGAGTTTCAAGAGTTCTTTATACATTATTGTAGATAAAACCTGTTATCAGATATGTAATTTGTAAATACTGTCTCCCAGTATGTGGGTTACTTATTCATTTTCTTAAAAGTGTCTTGAAAGCCAAAGTTTCATATTTTTATGAAATCCCATTTTTCAAATTTTTCTTTTATGGACTGACTGTACCTTTGGTGCCTTGTCTAAGAAGTATTCGCCTGGAGTCACAAAGATTTTCTACTTTTTTCCTACAAATTCTATAGTTTTAGATTTCATATTTAGGTCTACGTTGCATTTTGGCTCAAAATTTTATACAGCAGACTCTCTTGAACAACACTGGCTTGAACTGCACAGGTCCACTTACATGTGGGTTTTCCTCAGTGAACACATACTACAGTACTACGTGCTTTGTGGCTGCAGATGCCGAACCATGAATACGGAAGGCTGATGGCAAAGTAACACAGAGATTTTCAACAGCACAGAGGCTCAGGACACCTAACCCTTACCTTGTCAAGGGTCAACTGCACATGGTCCAATTTTTTTTTTTTTTTTTCGCAAGAAGGGTCAAAGATAATTTTTGGTTTTTGTACTGTTTTCTGTTGTGTTTGTTCATCTTTTACATACGGCTAGTCAACTGTTCCAGCACATTTGTTGAGATTATCCTTTCTTTAGTAAATTCCCATGGCATCTTTGTCATAAATCTATTAATTGATGATGATACCACCCTTATGGCAGAAAGTGAAGAACTAAGGAACCTCTTGATGAAAGTGAAAGAGGATAGTGAAAAAGTTGGCTTAAAGCTCAACATTCAGAAAACTAAGATCATGGCATCTGCTCCCATCACTTCATGGCAAACAGATGGGGAAACAGTGTCAGACTTTACTTTTCTGGGCTCCAAAATCACTGTGGATGGTGATTGCAGCCATGAAATTAAACGACGCTTGCTCCTTGGAAGGAAAGTGATGACCAACCTAGACAGCATATTAAAAAGCAGAGACATTACTTTGCCAATAAAGGTCCATCTAGTCAAGGCTATGGTTTTTCCAGTGGTCATGTATGGATGTGAGAGTTGGACTATAAAGAAAGCTGAGTGCCAAAGAATTGATGCTTATGAACTGTGGTGTTGGAAAAGACTCTTGAGAGTCCCTTGGACTGCAAGGAGATCCAACCAATCCATCCTAAAGATCAGTCCTGGGTGTTCATTGGAAGGACTGATGCTAAAGCTGAAACTCCAATATTTTGGCCACCTGATGTGGAGAGTTGACTCATTTGAAAAGACCCTGATGCTGGGAAAGATTGAAGGCAGGAGGAGAAGGGGACAACAGAGGATGAGATGGTTGGATGGCATCACGGACTCAATGGACATAGGTTTGGGTGAACTCCGGGAGTTGGTGATGGACAGGGAGGCCTGGTGTGCTGCGGTTCATGGGGTCACAAAGAGTCAGACACAACTGAGCGACTGAACTGAATGTGCCTAGATTGATACCTGTATTATGTTTGATTGATCTAATGGTCTACCCACATATTCATAATAGAATATCTTGCTTATGGTAGCTTTATAATGTCTTAAAATTAGATGGTATAAGCCCCCTTACTTTGTTCTTTTTCAAAGTAGTTTTGGTCTTTTCATATAGATTGCATTTTTGAATTTTGGGCTTGCAAAATTCATGTATCAATTCTAATGCTTTTTTTTGGGTTGAGATTTCACAGGATTGTCTACATCAATAATCATCTTATCTGCCAATAAAGACAGTATTATTTATTGTATTCCAACTTGGATGGTTTTGTCTTTTATATCTTATAGCCATGGCTAGAAACTCCTGTACAATGTTGAACAGAAATGGTAAGAGCAGACACTCATGCCTTGTTGATATCAGAGGAAAAATGGTAAGTCATTCACAATGAAGTATGAAGTTAGCTGTGGGGTTTTAATAGATGCTGTGTATTAGAAAATTCCCTTCACTCCTAGTTTGAAGAAATTCCCTCTACTCCCAGTTTGCTGAGAAGAATGGAAAAGGGATGATTAGATACTGTCAAATGCTTTTCCTTCTTCAGTTGAGGTGATCTTTTTTTTTAGTGAATTAATATGATGAATTCCTTTGATGAATTTTCCATTGTTACATCAACCCTGAAATCCTGGGATAAACCCTACTTGGTCACGATGTGTCATCCCTTTTAAATGCTATGTTCACTTTGCTAATAATTGATTTAAATTTTTTTGTCTGTATGTTCAGGAGGCATGTTGGACTTTAGTTTTCTTCTCTTCTATTTTCCCTGCCTGGTTTTGGCATCGGGAAAATAACTGACCTGATACAACTAGATGTTTCCCCTTCTCAGCTTTCTAAAAGTGTTCACAGAACTGGCATTCCATCTTCTTTAGATGTTTGTTGGAACTCACCAGTGGACTCAGCTGGGCCTAGAGCTTTGATTGCGGGAAGGCTTTTAACTAAAAATTCCATTTCTTTAATAAATACAGTGCTTTCAGATTATCTAGTTCTTCTTGCATGAACTTTGTTATTTATGTCTTTTGAGGAATTTGTCCATTTCATCTAGACTGTCAAATTTATTGGAATAAAGTTGTTCATAGTAGTCAGTGAATATACTTTTCATTTCTGAAATATCTATAGTGACGATCTCTCTTTATTTCTGATGTCGTTGTTTATTCACTAAGTCACGTCTGACTATTTTGCGACCCTATGGACTGTATCCTGCCAGGCTCCTTGGTCCATGGGATTTCCCAGGCAAGAATACTGGAGTGGGTTGCCATTTCCTCCTCCAGGGGATCTTCCCAACCCAGGGATCCAACCCGTGTCTCCTGCGTTGCTGAGCAGGTTCTTTATAGTTCTGTGTTATTTCTTTTCAATTATTTATTGAGAGGTTTATAAATTTTACCGATTTTTCTCAAAGAACCAACTTTTGGTTTCATTTTATCTTGTACTTAAATTTTTATTTTATTGATTTCTTGATATTATCCTTACTTTTTTTCCTGCCCCTCTTTTTTTTGTGGGGGGCAACTCTATACAGCTTGCAGGATCTCAGTTCCCCTGACCGGGAACTGAACCTGGCCCCTTGCCTTGGAAGCTCAGAGTCTCTACTTTGGGTTTAATCTGCTCTTTTTCCTGGTTTCTAAAGGTGGTAGGTGAAATCATCGATTTGAGAATTTTCTTCTATTTTAATACAGGCAATTACCATTATAAATTGTCCTCTAGGATTGGTTGCCTAATCTGTATCTAATAAATTTTGATGTTGCTTTTATTTTTATTCAAGCCAATATCTTTCTCATCTTATTTTTTCATTAGAAGCATGTTGTTTAGTTTCCAAATATTGGGGTATTTTCCAGATAACTGTTACTGATTTCCAATTTTCTTTTTCTTTTGCCAGAGAACATGCTTTTATGGTTTGAACCTTTATTATGACTTGCTTTCCCTCCCAGAATGTGGTCTGTACTGAAAATGCTCTGAAGGCACATGAAAGTGATGTGTATAATGCTGTTGCTGGGTGGAGTGCTCCGTCAAGATGGTTGAGAGTGTTTTTCAAGTCTTCTAAGTATTACTGATTTTCTGTCTACATGTTTTAACAATTAATGGAGGTGCTGAATATCCTCAACTATTGGGCTGGCCAAAAATTTCCTTCAGGTTTTTCCATACGATGTTAAAAATCCCAAATGAAATTTTTGGCCAGCACGATACATTTGTGGGTTGGTTATTTCTCCTTTTAGTTCACAGTCTTTTCCTCACATATTTAGAAGCTGTTATGAACATGTTCAGGATTGTTAATTTCCTCTTTGTGATTATAGACAACCATCTTAATCCTTAGTCTTGGTAACATTTTCAAGCTCTGAAATCTACTGTTTACTACTAGTATGGTACACCTGCTTTCTTTAAATTATTGTTAGTATATCTTTGTTTATACTTTACTTCAAACCTAGTGTCTTTGTAGCGAAAGCGGGTTTTGATAAAATAACATATAATTGGGTCCTGTCTTCTTTTAGTCAGTATAACAATCTTTGCCTTTTTATCAGGTGTTTACAATTTACAATCAATGTGATTATTGATATGGTTAAGCTTAAATCTATTATCTTGCTATTTGCCTTATTTTTCTTTGCTCCTTCCCCCCTCCTTTTGGATTTAACTGAATAATAACTAATGATCCCATTGTATTCTGTTGTTGGCTTGTTAGCTATAACACTCTTAGGGGATGAAAGGAATTATTTTAGGGCTTATATTATATCTTTAACTTATCACAGTTTTCCTTGAAGTAATGTTATACCACTTCAGGTATGGCATGCGAATGTTACATTAGTATATTTCCATTCTCCCCTTCCTAAACTTTGTGTAATTGTTATCTTTTATTTTGAAATGTGTTATAAACTCCACAATAAAATATTCCTGTTTTCAACAATTATCTTTTTAATAGATACAATACCAAAAAGGGGAGCTTTAGTATTTAGCTACATATTTACTGTATTTTCACACAGTACTATATCTGTTTGAAAGATTTTTAAAAACATTTCTGGTAATGCAGGTCTACTGGTGCATTTATTCAGCTTTTAGATGTTTGAAAAAGTCTTCTTGTTTTGCCTTTGTTGTTTGAAAAGATATTTTCACTGCATATAAAATTTTAGGTTGACAGGTTTTATTGTCTTGTTCTTTTCACATAATATCTTTATATAAACATCTTTATATAAAAGATGTTGCTCCATTGTCTTCTGACTCCCATAGTTTTCCATGAAAAGTTTCCTATCATTTTTATCTGAGCTCGTCTGTATGTAACATGCCCTCCCTCCACCCCGGATGTTATTATTATTATTTTTTAATCACGGGTTTAAAACCATTTGATTAAGATGTGCCTTAGTCTTCATGTTTCTTGTCCCTGGAGTTGATTGAATATCTTAAACCCGTGGATTTATAATTTTCATCAAATTTGAAAAAATGTTGGCCCTTGTCTTCAAATGATCTGAAGAAATATGAACATATAAAATAAAAACCTTTTTCTCTTTCCCTTTCCATCCCTACATCCGTCTTTTCTCCCTTAAGGACTCCAATTGTACATACACCAGGCTGCTTGAAGTTGACTCACAGCTTATTCATTAAAGCTCTGTCCACTTTTCTCCAGTCATACTTCACTCTAAACTGAGTGCCTACGTTTTCAAGTTTTCTAATCTTTCCTTTTGCTGTCTAATCTACTGTTTATCTCACCCAGATTGCGAGGCTTTGTTTTTAAATCTGATTGTGTGTTTTTATCTTTTATATGTCCTGGTCCTTTTTACATCTTCTAGGTCCTAATTAACACGGCCAATCTTGCCTCTGCTTCTGGGCCACTACCTTCTTGACACATACAGTTACAGTCTCTTTTTGCACAAATAATAATTCTATATTTTGTGTCATTTCTGGATCTCTTTTCCTCCTTCACTTATGGTTTTATTTTCTGGCTTTTTGCATCCCTGACACGTTTTTTACTGGGTGCTAGAAGTTTTGCTTCTTACCTTGTTGCATACTGGAAATATTTGCATCCCTACGTTCCTGTACTTTGTTCGAAGAGACAGTTACTTAGAAACTGCAGCCTCTGCAGCCTTTGGTGCAGGGTTAATTCTGCTTTCCTACTGAAGGCACACTTTTCTCACTGTTCCGCCCAGGGCCCTGTGGACTGCCAAGTTTTCTTCTGTGGCAGCAGGAATCCACACTATTAACAGCTTTGTGTGAACTTCAGTGACGACTCCCTCCGCTCCTTTCAGGCGGTCCTTTTTCCAGCTGCAGTAGCTTCCTCCATGCAAGCAGCAGCACTCAGCCTAAGTCTCCAGGGGACCTCGCCAGCTCGCTGTGCTCTCTTCCTGTGTTGCTCACCTCTCCCCCGTACCCTGCCCTATGAGCTTCATCCGTTTGGGCCCCTCTGGACTCCCAGGTGTGTTTCCTCAGCTCAGGGAGCCCTCTGGGCTCTGTCATGCTGCTCCCTGCCAGAGCTGCAATCTTGAGTCTCTCTCCAGGCATCAGCTGGGGCCATCACAGGACTCGATTCATTTCCCTTCTCTGAGGGATCCCTGCCCTGCATTGCTTGTGCTCCAATGTATGAAAACTGTTGTTTTATACACAGTAGCAGGTCTTTCAGATTTTTTGAGAGAGAGTATTTCCAGTTCCTGTTCTGAAAGTAAATGTCAAAACCATTTTTGGAGGCAAGATTTTTACTGCAATGTTAATGATTCCTTTTAAGAAAGGGGAGTGGAAGATATCACTTCTTGGGAGGTTCTGTTATGTTCTGAGAAAAACAAAACAAAACTTTCAACACTGGAAGATCTGAGCTCAAATTCTAGTATTCCCACTTTGGACAAATTACCAGTTCTTTCACTG
This sequence comes from Bos grunniens, assembly GCF_055505025.1. Classification (NCBI taxonomy): domain Eukaryota; kingdom Metazoa; phylum Chordata; class Mammalia; order Artiodactyla; family Bovidae; genus Bos; species Bos grunniens. The sequence goes on along the minus strand of NC_141193.1, from coordinate 43,523,108 downwards.
GTAAAACAGAACTAGTAATATATATTATTAGGTTGTAACGTTTGAATGAAATATAAAACATCTATTATAATACGAGGCAACTTACATGGTTTACTTTTCTTCTTTTCCTGCTTAAGAAAATGAGTATCAGAAGAAGTTATTTGTTAGGGCCCTGCCTGCACTGGTAAGAGTGATTCCAAGCTTTTTTCCTCTCAAATATCCTCTCTCTCATAGGGAAAAAAAAATAACCATAATACACTATTGAAAAGCCAGACACAAAGAATAAATGTGACTTTTTACCCTGTGAAATGAGTGGGAAGGAAGAGCCTCGTGTCCAGCCCTGTCTACTTCTGGTTTGGACTTGGCAGTTTTTAAAGTGGGGAACAATCCAGAATTCCAGCTCTGTCAGGAAAAAGCAAACAAATGAAACAGATGACAAATCATGTCTCTAAGACCTAAAGCCAAGCTGGCTCTGATAGCTGCTAGAAGGGTAGCAGAAGTCAATTTCCTGGAGCATTTACAGAATCATTTGTAAGGATAACATTTCCCAGACGTTTAAAGGGAAGGCTAAGGGTAGCTTTCTAGTCTGCGGACTCCGCACTGTCAGCATATATTCAATAGGCAGCTGCTGGGACTACTACCTCCCACCCTTAACGCCTCCCCGTCGTCCTCTAGAGAGCCCTGACTTAGGCAGTGAAATGGGGATAAGCCATGTCTGTCCTTTTCGAATACACACTAGAATCTAAAGCAGCAACAGGTGAGTGCAACAGCTACTAGAAAATGGAATGTGCTTTATGGGTGGTATTAGCTTCAGAAAGACAGAGATAAAAGATCAGCAAACTTTCAAGGAGGAGGTGACTGAATATTTCAGGATACATGCACATGTGGAGCAGGGGAGGAAAAGAGAGCATTCTAAATCAAGGGAGGGAGGCATGTACTGGGCAATGGCTCTGAGGTCTGACCTATACAGGACTGGAATGTGTCAATCAGAAATGCTTTTAACTGAAAAGCAAGAGAGTCCTCCACTGACAGAGCCTCCAGATCTCAAGGTCTGTTTGCTCAGAATGCCCAGAGGTATGTGGTTACTGGCACTGAGTCAGGGGCTCAAGAATGTCATCTGGGAGGCAGGTTCTTTATTTCTGCTCTGACATCTTTAACATGGTGGGTTTCCATCTTTGTCCTTTTCACCTCATATTTGCAAGATGGTTGCCACAGATCCAGATCCCTTTAACTAGTGTTATGAACAAGGAAAAAAAAAAAAAAAAAAGGAGTTAAAAAGAGCTTTCCTTTATTCAGGGGAGAAAAGATCTCCAAGACCTCCCCCAGATCTTCCATTACATCTTACTGGCCCCAACTGGGTCACCTGATCATCCCCAGAGAAAAGGCTGGAAACATATCTGGACAAGAAGGAGTAACGCCAAAGGCCTCGAAAAATCATGATCCATCCCCGGAGCTGGGCACATTGCTGCCTTCAACAAAGTTAAGTGTTCTCAGCAAGGAAAAAGGATTAAACAACCACTGGATGAGCCATGAACAATAACTACAATCTAGTTTTGAACTTTAATTCAAATTCTAATGAAACAAGAGTTCTAAAGGAAAGCGAAGTCCCAGATGATCAATTATGCCTCTAGTTTTGTAGATTTATCTATTTCGTCCTCTCAGGTCTCAAAGGGATCTGACTGTTATTCCTAAGAACGACAGGCTTCCCCAAACTGCAGTTTCAAATCTAGATGCTATTGAGTCTCCTCCTGCGGTTCTGTAGATTTTACCTACTCTACAAATTAAATTTCAAAAAAAGGAAGCTAAAAGTTTTATTCATATAAAACCTCTCTTTATACATTTGCAACTTAATGAGGACATAACCGCTGCCTTTCTTAAGCACCACGAGACCACCCAGTCATTCATGACACAGACACTGAATACTTTGATGAAGCAAATGAACTTGTTAGTCAATAGCTAGTTGGACCGCTGGCCTCCAGTTAGGTTTATATTTATACTAATGCTGCAGACCTGGTACGTACTTTGGTAATTCTGAGAAATAACCCTTTCGTCCCCCTTCATGGACGGTGTCTCTTCACTCTTCCAAGTCTGTCAGGGCATGTACCAGTCACGCGGGCCTCTGGGACCTGCCTCTAAACACTCCCACTTTGAAGACCCCCTCTGGCTCACTTCCGAGAGGAGACGGGGGAGAAGGTGCCTCTCTCCCTCACAGCCTCCACAGCACTCCTTCAGGCGCTTAGCAGTCTCACCTTCAACTTTCCCTGAAGCGAACAGGAAAATAAGGACTTTGGTTTTTTTTTTCCCCTGGAGAACTCAAACTGAAGAAATAAAATGGCAAAGCTGTGGCAGTAAAGCCCAGGCTCAGGAAGGTAAAGGAAGAAGGCGGGGGGGCGGTGGGACTTGAAGCGTGTTGGCCGTCTCTCCTCACACGGCCCTTCTGGCGCCCCATCTCCTAACTACCAACAACAGGATTACTTCACGCTTCAAGCCTTCTTAGACCTTGGGCACCAACCCCGTTTCTCTACAGCCACAGGGTCCTCTTGTGGGGCCAATGTAACCCAGAAAGAAAATTCACTGAGGGGGTTAACTGATGACTGAAAGACATTTAATAAATATTAAGGGAGGAGGCCTCAAGGATGGCCTGGGTCAAGTGAAAGGACAGAGGGAAGTGCTCCTCCTGGGTGACTTCAGCCAGTACGGGCACACGGCTCCGCCTGTGCAGGCCTGGAGCCCCCAGCCGGCCGTGGGGAGGCTGGTGTGTGAAGGCAGCCCGCTGCCTGCAGCCCCGGCTTCTCTGACAAGATCAGAAGGCTTCAGGGGTGGAGGCGGGGGGTGGGGGTGCAGGGAGGGAATACCCACAGCGAACTAAAGGCTGAACAGGCAAGGGGCAGTGCTTACGATCTAGAGAAAAAGTACTAACGATACCTCGCCTGAGACCTCTGCTGTGGACCAGGTTGGAGGGTGTGTGTGTGAGAGAGAGATGACTGGGATTCTCGGGCCTGCAAAGACAAAGGTTAAAGCCCAGTGTATTATTTCACTTAGGACACATTTGGAGGAGGTAAGGGTGGAAAGAAAACAGATAAAGTGACAGGCAAGAGGAAATGAGTTCCTGCCTCTTCTGTGCAGCCACAGCAACAGTTGGGTGCTGTTACAAGGTTGTTTAGAGGGGACGGACTGTCCTGGATTTAAAGGTCTCACATGCAGAGGTTATGTCTCTTTCCACATCTGGACAGTTACCCTCCATTCCCTCCTGCGAACAAATGCAGAGCTATATCAGAAGTCACCATCCCAAGAAATATTTACTCCATTTTCACGATCCTTCCGGAGCCCCCCACCTGACCAGCTGTCACCCGAGGGAGCCACCGAGCATCCATATTCAGGGAGTAGGGTTGTAATGTAACACCAACCGGCAGAGAAAGGCGAGAGGCACAGGGACAAGGAGTGGGGAGTGGTAACATGAAGCCAGACATAAAATTCCAAGGCTGGAAGGAGGAAGCAGACAGCTGGGACAGGGGTGTGAAGACGGGCAGACAGACTACAGCAAGGAGCGAGAAGTCCTCTGGGTATTAATTCTTCCCTCCAATTCAATGTCACTCACTTTTCTCTCAATATAAGAGGGCACCTACTCTCACTTGGCACAGCTATAAGCTCCGGGCTGTGTGCTGCCCGGCTGCAGTCCAAGGACGCATTCTGCATCTCGGGCACGCTTCTGGTCCCCCTCTGCTTCCAGAAGCCACACATCAACGTCAGGTTCACTTTTTTGTAGTTACCTCTAAAAGGCAATCCACTTCAGTACTATCGCCTAGAAAATCCCATGTACAGAGGAGCCTGGTAGGCTACAGTCCATGGGGTCGCAAAGAGTCGGACACGACTGAGCGATTTCACTTTCACTACTATAGTGTTAGCTGTGAATAGTGACTGACTCTGCCACCAGAGCCCGCAAGGCTCCTCTGTCCATGGGATTCTCCAGGCCAGAATACTGGAGTGAGTAGCCTTTCCCTTCTCCAGGGGATCTTCCCAGCCCAACGATGAAGCCCACGTCTCCTGAATTGCAGGCAGATTCTTTATCACCTGAGCCACCCCGTTCATAACTACAGAGGCTTTACAAAGTCACCTGAGGCTGTAGCTTAAAACAGAAAACACAGCCTTAACTCTGAGGTCCTAGCTGGAGGGAAGTGCACGCCGCCCCAGGGCCCACAGGCACCCCCGACACTTGATCTTAGAGTCACACGAGTCCCCCACACTCTTTTCCTTGCTAATTCCATGAGAAGGGAGTACAGAATCAGCTAAAACACTAATCTGCTGTTGTTTAGTCATTAAGTCGTGTCCGACTCTGTGATCCCCACAGGAGTTTAGCCCATCAGACTCCTCTGTCCATGGGATTTTCCAGACAAGAATACAGGAGTGGGTTGCCATTTTCTTCTCCAGTGGATCTTCCCAACCCAGGGAATCTTCCCAACCCAGGGACTGAACCTGTGTCTCTTGCCCTGGCAGGCGGGTTCTTTACCACTGAGCTACCTGAGAAGCCCCAAAGCACAAACAGGAACAGGCTATAAAGAGGAGGCACAGGGTTGTGGCAACAGTAAGAACAGTCTCCTGGGCGTACACAGTCAGGCCAGCCTCAGCCCAGGCCCACAGAAAAGGTGATTTCTTTTTGTTTTCCTTACGTCTTTTTCTTTGTCACACATCTTCAACTACCTAAACTGTCTATCTGAAAATGACTGTGGAAGAAATAAGCAGCAACAGGTTGAGGTGCTAGGGGAGATCAAGTGTATCGTGTACCTTAGCAAAGTCACAGTTCAGAAATGAGTGTTTACTTAACCAAGTAAAAACCAGTCGCAGGGACAGGCTTCCCGGGTAGTCCGGTGGTCACCAATCCGCCCTGCAGTGCGGCACGTGCAGGTTCGACCCCTCGTCAGGGAACTGAGACCCCACGGGCCGCAGAGCGGCTAAGCTGGCGCCTCAACGACCGGGCCTGCTCTGGAGCCTGTGTTCCACATGAGAGTCTGGACACCGCAGCAACAGATCCCGCATGACACAGCCAAGACGGCCGGATCAATAAACAGTAAACCGCAGGGAGAGTCCAAGGGTTCCCAGGGCTTGGGGACTGCTGATTCAAAGGCCACGCTCCCCGCGGGCACACCTCTCTGCCTTGCCGCAGGGCTGCCTCACCCCCACTGCGAGAAGGGCTTGCCATAGCAAGTGGATGAAACTCCTTGAGGGTAGAGGAAATTGATTCTCCTTAACGAGGCACTGTCAGAGGGCTCAGAAACAAGGGGCAGGGATAAAATGCAAGCAGAAATGATTTCATCAGTGAGCTGTTAGCTAGACAAAACCCACAGGAAGATGAATACTCAGGCAAGCTCAACATGAACACACTGTGTGACGGGTGACTGATTTGGGTTTCCTCACGAAAGACAAGTCTGTTCCAGAAGAAAGTAAGTTATAAAGTCTGAGAGCAAAGAGTAAAGAAGATAAAACTCTATTAAATGAATACTCACTAAAGAACAAATGAGAGCAAAAAGTATACTAGGCATCAACTGAGAGATAACGATGCTTATAGGTTATAGGAGAAATCATAGAATTTGTTTTTAAAAAAGACAATTGAATCATGGTTTTCTTTCAGAGATGGGTAATACAATGGACTAAACTACTGGATGAAAAATGGGTAAGAATCTGACAGATTTGAGATAATCTGTTATCCTGCAACTTGTCTTTTCTTTTTACTTGGTTGGTACTAATGCTAAGATTTTATTAATTCAGGAAATAGCTAATTAATACAGGAAACACTCATAATCCTATTAAGCACCCCAATGCTCTGTTTTTCAGTCTACATAAAGATGTAGCAAATACTAAGAGGGCATACTAAGTGTTTGATGTACTCAGGTCTAGTGGAAGGAAACTTAGCACAGATAGGACTTCTTCAGCATATAAATTGGACTAAAAAACATATTGTGGAATGGAGACATCTATTTCACTTTATTTACAATGCCAAGGTGTCAGTCAGTACTTGGTTAGTCAGAGGTAGAAAGACATTCATTTTGATTGTCTTCAGGAACACAAACACAGTTTCTTTGTGTCTGCTCGAACAACTATACTTTGCAGCCTGTCCCAATAAAATAAAATTGTACTTCTCTATTCACCACTGCAAACTAGTTAACTGTTCATTTCAGCTATACATTCATTATTATACTCTGCTTCATGATGGCTATTTCATTTTATATAAAATAAAAAATGACCATAGCTTGTGTTAAAAAAGATAGATCATAGAAATGTACCTTTTGACCAGTAAAATTTTACTAAACAATCTCATCATATTTCAGTAGAATTTGTCTTTCAATTTCATAGTTTTTTTTTTTTTTTTTTTTTTACTGTGAATGAAAACAACTTATGGATTTAAAAGTTTTCTGTTTAACTGGACAGGAAAAATACTATAAACGTAATTTCTGAATAGAGAAAATAAGATGCAAGTAGCAGTGCTTTCTTCACTGCTGTAATACTTCGTTTTTAAAGGTAAACACAGTAGCAATCATCATTTTGATTCCAGGGAATGAAAACTTAAAACTGAATTTACTAATCAACGTGGAATTCTGAAGCCAAAAGGATCCTTTAACCGTACTGCCTAACAGACAAGTCATCCTAAAGTTAATCATAATGCAAAATTTTGGCCTAATTAAAATGGCTCTTTCTGATACTATGGTACCAGAGCCTGTCTTTTTTGTTGGGTTTCAATCTGCCATAACAACCAGACTAGGATTACATGCAAACAGAAGCATACAAGGCTTGATGAAATTTAATACAGAGGATTAAGCATTTAAAGTTTGGGTTATAATTCTTGTTGCAACACATGTTCTACTGTGTAGAATTTAGAACATAATTCTATAGAACATAATTAATTTACAACAGCCTAAGACTTTTCAGCAATAAAATTACACTTAAAAAAATATACCATTATCCCTATATGTTACATTAATTGTAGATTTCACAACCACTTCAGCCTTGTATTAACTTAGAAAAGAATACCTTGTCCCTGAAAAACTCTAAAGAGTGATGGTATTTCAATCAAAACGGTCCTGAACTAACTCACAATCAGCAGTGACTACATTTTGTCACTTCCTTGCTCTAACAGGAGTAAAAATGATGATAATGAGTTTTTAAAAACAGGCTAGGGAATCTGCATCCAATTAGTGATGACATGTATTTCTTCACAACCACTGGATTTTCAGAATGTTTTTAGTTGTCAAACAAGTGAAACAGCTGAGGGAACAAACTGCCAAACCTGCCCAAACTACTTTTGTTCCATAGAATTTGATCCCTTCTAAATCGACAATGGCATACAAACTTAGCTATGATGAATCCAGTCCTTATAAATGAAAACAAACATAATGAACCGATAGGAGGAGGTTTAAAAATAACTTCATTTGCTTTTAAATATTCAAGTGTAACGTTGCCATAAGAGACTAAAACAGACATTTCAACTGTATCAGATTTGTCAGTTTCCACCTGATTCTAACCTACCATTAACACATAAGGTTCACTGGGCTGCCAAAGAGCCCAGCTAAGCGGATCGTGGGGACATATGAAGGTATCAGTGGAAGGAAACCACAGATGCCACAGCCTTTATCCAAACAGTATGAGACCCGTCTTTGCATCCCTGAAGCAAGAATGGCCACTTTCTCCAATTAAATTGCTCTATATGAAATAAAGCAGCATTGTCTGTGAAGAGTTACTCCTTACCCATAACATTTCACTACTAATTCGAAAGTTAAAAAAAAAAAATACAGATCAAATCCATGTACCCGTGATCCTTTTGTATCTTAAAATGCAGCTATATTCTTAGTTTCCACCAAGAATTATATTGGAATGAACTAAAACATCTTTTAAAGTCATTTTAAGTATACTCTTATTTGTTACTACATTTCTACATAGATTATTTAATATTGCTTGTAGACATAATTTAATCGATAATATATCATAATTTCAACCACTACAATGACCCAGAATGAGATTCTGGCTATAGAGGGAGCTTAATTATTAAGCAACACTTTGCTAAAAAGCTTCTGAATTTCTGATTGGTAAGAAAATCAAACAAAAAAGAGCATCCCTCATTGAAATAACACTGAAGTTCAAGCTCGGGTCCTCTTCTTTGTGTTCAGCATAATTAACTCTCCAGGACAAAATAATGAAACATTAAGTCACATTAATAAGTTACAGTAATCTTCAAGAAAACTCGATGGGCAACTCTGGCGTTACAGTTGTGTATCTTGGGTCCAACCTAGGGGTGAAGTCCGGGAAGTTTTTAGATGCGCCGGTACCAAAAACATCAAGGACTTTGCGGTTCATGACAGCAAACCTGTAAAACAAGGACACAGGAAATGAGTACCCAATGACGTCGTAAAAGAAGATGATTCGCTTCGTTTATCTTTCATGGGATGGGAAGACAGAAGAGCTGACACCGCAAGAGACTCAGTGGCAGATTGAAAAGTCATTTTGCTACTCTTCAAGATACACTGTCTCAAGTTTTCTTTGAAAAGATGCTAGTCCCCAAACCTGAAGCCCCAGAGATTACCACCATCATTTCAAACCCTTCCAGAGCTCTTTCCTCTAGATTGTGTCAAACAGAAAAATAGGTTCATTGTGATTTTCTTGATTAATGGATGAATACAATGATAAGAAGCTACATATATAATGAATGAGCTGACATTTACAGACAAGCGAAGGTATTAAAGGTAATTCCTCCCATAACTAAAATTTTAATGTCTCACAATCAACAGAAAATACATTCAAATGTGCAAATACTTAATGAAGAGGAAACAGCTTATAGGTTTTCAAATTTCTAATACACACAACAGAGTAAAAACATGCCCTTACTTTCTCCATCACCTAAAAGATAAGAAATTTTTAAAAGACACATATTCAGCTAATGTGCAGGATGGACCTTCTGCATCTCTCTGCCTGATTATAAGCTCTTCTTCTCTGGGGAAGATACCAGGGTGAAATTAGCTTTGAGTCATTAGCCAGTGTCATTGTTCCAAGAACCCATAAATGTGACTTTTAGCTCCTTCCCAACGCTAAGTTCCCTTCCAACATAATCAATGGGTTAAACTCACTGATGTGCAAAGAAACATAAATGACAAAGAAATAAATGATCAAATGATAACAATATAGATTAATAATGTAGATTTTAATGATTAAATAATAATAATACTACACAGTGTCATGGCTAAGAGGAAGAACTCTGCAGCCAGACTGCCTGGCTCAACCCGAGCTCCATCCTTTACTAGCTTTGTGATTCTGCAAGTGCTTAAACTCTGTGCGCATCTCGGTCTCCCCACAAGTAACGCCAAGATATTAACAGTACCTAGTACCTATCTCACAGAGCTATTTAAAGCATTAAACACATATGTATGTATATGTGTGTTGTGTGTGTTAATGTGTGTATCTTAAAACCACTTCTGGGACACAGCCAGAGCTATACAACTGTTTTCTACTATTACTATTAATGACAGCAAAGTCAATGGCAGATGCTATTTACTGAGTGCCTACTAAGTGCTAAGGGCTGCCACAAACATTGATTTTCCCACAACCATAACAAGTATGCATTATTGCTTCACTGTAGAGAGAAAGAAACTTGAGGCTCACGAGAGTAAACAACTTTCCCAACCAGTGACACAGCAAAGGGTACTGGTGCTGGGGTCACACCCAGGTTTGTTCAACTCCCAAACTCACAGTCTGTGTATCAGGCTACATTGCCTCTCACTAGATTATAATCAGGAAATGCAAACACCAGCACCAATACAGAACATGATAGTAAAGGCAAAGAAAAATATGCTTACAAAAATCAGGTAAAAGAATGTGATTATTTTTCGTTATTTTTCCCAAATGGACATCAGTCTATTGTTTAGACAGGATTTCTAATGAATCTGTTTAGTATTTTTAAACAAAAAGAAACATCCCATGTTATTCTTATTGAATTTTAGTTCAAATTTGTTTTACACCTAGATAGCTACCTTACCAAAGAGTACTCCCTCAAGTAGACAAAAAGATTCAAAATCTTTTTTGTGGTAATTGTTTTTTTTTTATGATCAGTTATGGCACCCCACTCCAGTACTCTTGCCTGGAAAATCCCATGGATGGAGGAGCCTGGTAGGCTGCAGTCCATGGGATCGGGAAGAGTCGGACACGACTGAGCGACTTCACTTTATTTTTTCACTTTCATGCATTGGAGAAGGAAATGGCAACCCACTCCAGTGTTCTTGCCTGGAGAATCCCAGGGACGGGGGAGCCTGGTGGGCTGCCATCTATGGGGTCGCACAGAGTCGGACACGACTGAAGCAACTTAGCAGCAGCAGCAGCAGCAGCATAATCAGTTACAATATCTCATAGATATCTTACCTGCCCTTGGTGAGTCTTAAAAGGAACTTCCAGTAAGATGGTCGTAAGGTCTGAACTTCCATGACAGCCTAAAATTATTCGAGACTTTTTTTAGTGAACAGCAAACACTATCCGTCTTAGGCAATAGAATACTTTTATCTCTATTTTTATCGCTCATTGTGTTAAAAAAAAAAAAAAAATACCCCGACAGCGAAAAAAAAGTGTAAGTTGACTTTCTAGAATCTTTGTAAATATGCCTTCAAACAAAAATATTGTACATGAAATAATGATTGAGTTAACAGTCATTATTATTAGGAAGCATTTACTAGATATCCATTAGATAGCTGGCACTTCACTAATTATAATGAGTTTACCAACCTGGAAGGATTATCACGAGAAAGTGCAAATAAAAGCTATCCCCAAAACTCTGCAGAAGTCCTAAGATCATTAACATCAATAATGGTGATTATAGAACTTGAAGAGACTGAACAATGCTTTTATTAAACTAGACTCTATCCCTGTCCTCACTGCTTGAGTAATGTTGAGGAAATGCAATTATTCTTATTTATGTCCATGGGATCTGTTTTTCCAGAAGTAAAATTAAGTGAGGGCATTCTAGCCAAGATACTGGAGTGATAATTTTCCTAAAAAACTGTACTCCATTGAAACCTAAAATGGTTGTGTTCGTAAAACATGACCTGGCCCACTAAGTTAACATGTTTAGTGATTGGATACTTGTCAGCTATCTTGCTAATAAGACAAAAAAGCATACAGTGTAAAAAATGGAAATGCTTCTAGGCCTTTCTTTTCCCCTCATTGGTTTAATACACATTAGAAACAGAAATAATTCTATTTCTCATTTCAAAAAGCTATACTTACTGCCTGGAAGCAAATCGCTGTAGAGATGGAATAGATGATAGTGTCTGCATGGGGAAAATAGGGCACCTTTCCTGCTTCAATGCCTTTGAAATACATTGTCTGCAAAACAAGCATAATGGGAGATTTATAAGGAAAACAACTTTAAATAGCATTAACAACAAAGTGGAGCAAGGCGTTCCTTATCTACAACTACTTTTTCTACCTTTCAAAATCCTAACACTCCTTCCAGAGCTCAAATTACAGGTATATCTTCCCTGACAGAGTTAAGTGTCAGCTGTTTCCTTTCCCTCAGCCCCTCACCCCAGCCCCCAGATGCCAGTAATAACACGTTTCTGTGAAATTCAACAGCACCTGATTTCTACCTCTTTCATGTCATGTATTCTTCAGTGCTTTCTGTACAGCATCCAAGTCTTCCCTTCTCTGTCAGATCTATTCATTTAGTTCAGTTCAGTCACTCAGTTGTATCTGACTCTTTGTGACCCCACAGACTGCAGCACACCAGGCTTCCCTGTCCATCACCAACCCCTGGAGTTTACCCAAACTCATGCCCATTGAGTCGGTGATGCCATCCAACCATCTCATCCTCTGTCATCCCCTTCTCCTCCTGCCCTCAATCTTTCCCAGCATCAGGATCTTTTCCAATGAGTCAGTTCTTCGCGTCAAGTGGCCAAAGTATTGGAGTTTCAGTTTCAACATCTGTCCTTTCAATGAATATTCAAGACTGATTTCCTTTAGGATGGACTGGCTGATCTCCTTGCAGTCCAAGGGACTCTCAAGAGTCTTCTCCAACACCACAGTTCAAAAGCATCAATTCTTCAGTCCTCAGCTTTCTTTATAGTCCAACTGTCACATCCATACACAACTACTGGAAAAACTGCAGCCTTGACTAGACAGACCTTTGTTGGTAAAGTAATGTCTCTGCTTTTTAATAAGCTGTCTAGGTTGGTCATAACTTTCCTTCCAAGGAGCAAGTGTCTTTTAATTTCATGGCTGCAATCACCATCTGCAGTGATTTTGGAGCCTAACAAAATAAAGTCTGTCACTGTTTCCCCATCTATTTGCCATGAAGTGATGGGACCAATGCCATGATCTTAGTTTTCTGAATGTTCAGTTTTAAGCCAACTTTTTCACTCTCCTCTTTCACTTTCATCAAGAAGTTCTTTAGTGCTTCTTCGCTTTCTGCCATAAGGGTGGTGTCATCTGTATATCTGAGGTTATTGATATTTCTCCCAGCAATCCTGATTCCAGCTTGTGCTTCTTCCAGCCCAGTGTTTCTCATGATGTACTCTGCATATAAGTTAAATAAGCAGGGTGACAATATACAGCCTTGATGTACTCCTTTCCCAATTTGGAACCAGTCTGCTGTTCCATGTTCAGTTCTAACTGTTGCTTCACTGACCTGCATATAGGTTTCTCAAGAGGCAGGTCAGGTGGTCTGGTATTCCCATCTCTTTCAGAATTTTCCACAGTTTGTGGTGATCCACACAGTCAAAGGCTTTGGCATAGTCAATAAAGCAGAAGTAGATGTTTTTCTGGAACTCTCTTGCTTTTTTCATAATCCAGTGGATGTTAGGAACTTGATCTCTGGTTCCTCTGCGTTTTCTAAAACCAGCTTGAACATCTGGAAGTTCACGTACTTCAAGTTCAAGTACTGTTGAAGCCTGGCTTGGATAACTTTGAGCATTACTTTACCAGCGTGTGAGATGAGTGCAATTGTGTGGTAGTTTGAGCATTCTTTGGCATTGCCTTTCTTTGGGATTGGAATGAAAACTGACCTTTTTCAGTTCTGTGGCCACTGCTGAGTCTTCCAAATTTGCTGGCAAATTGAGGGCAGCACTTTCACAGCATCATCTTTCAGGATTTGAAATAGCTCAACTGGAATTCCATCACCTCCACTTGCTTTGTTCGTGGTGATGTTTCCTAAGGCCCACTTGACTTCACATTCCAGGATGTCTGGCTCTAGGTGAGTGACCACACCATCATGATTATTTGGGTCATGAAGATCTTTTTTGTATAGTTCTTCTGTGTATTCTTGTCGCCTTTTCTTAATGTCTTCTGTTTCTGTTAGGTCCATACCATTTCTGTCCTTTATTGTGCCCATCTTTGTCTAGAAAGATCTCTAGTCTTTCCCATTCTATTTTTTCCTCTGTTTCTTTGCACTGATCACTGAGGAAGGCTTTCTTATCTCTCCTTGCTACTCTTTGGAACTCTGCATTCAAATGGGCATATCTTTCCTTTTCTCCTTTGCTTTTCACTTCCCTTCTTTCCACAGCTACTTGTAATGCCTCCTCAGACAGCCATTTTGCTTTTTTGCATTTCTTTTTCTTGGGGATGGTCTTGATCCCTGTCTCCTGTATAATGTCCGAAACCTCCACCCAAAGTTCATCAGGTGCTCTGTCTATCAGATCTAATCCCTTGAATCTGTCACTTCCACCATATAATCATAAGGGATTTGATTTAGGTCATACCTGAATGGTCTAGTGGTTTCCCTACTTTCTTCAATTTAAGTCTGAATTTGGCAATAAGGAGTTCATGATCTGAGCCACAGTCAGCTCCCGGTCTTGTTTTTGCTGACTGTATAGAGCTTCTCCATCTTTGGCTGCAAAGAATATAATCAATCTGATTTCGGTAATGACCATCTGGTGATGTCCATGTGTAGAGTCTTCTCTTGTGTTGTTGGAAGAGGGTGTTTGCTATGACCAGTGCGTTCTCTTGGCAAAACTCTATTAGCCTTTGCCCTGCTTCATTCTGTACTCCAAGGCCAAATTTGCCTGTCACTCCAGGGATTTCCTGACTTCTTACTTTTCCTTCATTTATTCATTCATTAAACATGTACTGGTGTAAACCTGGTTAGTGCATAACAAATACTAATGCACTCTAATCAAGATATCTATACAGATTAGGTTGCAGACCATCACATGTGTATGTATGTATATTTATGTCTATCATGTATATATGTATGTGTACATATTAATATATAATATATGTTGTCTCCCCAGAGGAAAGAGCAACTACTCTGTCTAGGACAAAGGACCAAAGAGAATTTCAGAAATGACTACACTGAGTACTGCTTCTCAAACATAAGAACCACTTCTTAAAAAACAAATTTCTAGTTGTCATGGCCTGATGCTTTTATAATAAAAATGAATTATTGGAAAAAAAATTTAAACACAAAGTTGAACTAAATTTTTACTGTTATATTCAAAAAACAAATTACTCTATTCAGGTGCTGTTAAAGTTTCCAAATGCTTCCTCTCAATTTCTATCCTTTCTTTGTCATGAACTGGTAATGTGCAGTTCATGGACCAATGTTAGCCTGCTGACCACACTTATAAAAGTGCGATCTTCCAAGAGGTCTCGGATCAACAACTAAGTAAGAGAGGAAAATCAGGGCTAACGGACAGGGTGAACATGCAGGGTATTTATGAGGGATTCCCAGCACATCTATATGGCCAGAAATGGGATAATTCATGGAGATGGGTTTTCTGGATTGTGGGAATGCTAAAGTGAAACTAATAAGAAAAGGGGAAAGATGACCAAGACAGAATGGTGTTTCAACAGGTTGGAGGGGGGTTTAAGAAGATATGAGTGGTCCATGAAATAAAGAACATAAAATAATTTTTTCAAAGAAGTTACCTACACAGGTGATTTTTACTTAATATTCATTATACAGTAATACAGCATTTTAACATAAAAGTAACTCCAATTAAAACAAAGGGACTACAAAAGATATGTGTGAGGTAATATTGAAAGTGTAAGTTCTAATTGGATAACGATAATATTGAAGAATTAGCAGACTTCTAAAATGGGTGATATGCATTTTGTTTATACCCTGATGGCACTTTTGATTTGTTTGTTTTTAAAGAGTCTTTATCCTTTAGTTTTATTTTTCAAGGACTCTTTCTCCTGAGTTGTTTATGAATGGAGTGACTTGATGTCTGGGATTTGTTTTAAAATAATTTGGTACCTGGGGATTTGGAGCAATATAGATGAAAGGAGACTGGCCCAATGCTGTGAAGTGTTGAAGCTATATGACGGGCACATGAGGATTATCACGTTATTCTTCCTATGCTTGTGTATATTTGAAAATGACACAGAGAAAAAAAGAAGAAATAGGAAAACTGGCTTTGTAAAGATTCATAAAGATTCACTTTCATAAGGTTAGAATTTGCTTTTGAAACTGGGATATATATTGTTGCTGAAGTAGCTAAAAGGCTCTATATCATTTGGCTGTATATACATAAAAATGTTTGCTTACCTCTACCAATTTGGAAGCTAAATACATGGAAATTGTTGTGCTTTTATAAAACATCATTGATACTCCTGCCAAAAATCCTGAAACAATAATAAATAAGGCAAAATCGATCATAACTCAAAAGTACTTCTTTGTTATTACGTCACTCAGAAACGTTAATTGACTTAAATAGGAAATAATGGATTTAGCACTGACTTTTGCTATAACAAAATCGAGGACAGTAGTACAAGCAATGATATGAAAATGGGGTGAATTCTTCTTTATCATATTTTTTTAAACTTAAAAATTGACCTTCAGAATTAGGAACCACAGTTCTGATACCATAAGAAACCTCACATTTTAAATTAAACTTTTAAAAACAGCAGTGGTCTTACCAAATATAACAATTTTTAAAGGCTACTAGTATCAGTCTCATTTTAAGCGGAAATATTCTTTCATTTATTGTCCTAAGAGCTCAAACCATACTTAGTGCTGTCACCACACTTCTCTCCATTGCTTTCATTCTATAAATGGAAAGGCAAGGTGGTGGGAGGTCTGGAATACTAATAGCAGGGACATCACTAAAAACATCTGAAAAATCATCTAGTCGGCTTAAGTAATAAAATACACTGAGCTTACCAAAAATGTTTAGTTTTTATGTTTATAACATTACTTGAGTTCCTTAAAAAATTATTTAAAAACATGTCAGCTGCCAATGGTAAAATAAAAATGCTTGTAAGAAATCATTAGTCACTTATTAATATTTTATGTTCTTTTGTGACACATTCCCTAGAATTTCTGGCCTGTCGCAGGACAGAAACCCAAGTCATTATGTTGCCAACTCAAAACATCATATGGCAAGAGAGCCTTGGTATGTTCAACTTCACAAGTACAAAATATTAATGCTAGTGCCTTGATGGGAATTCTATTAGAAAAAGGAAGATACAAGGAAATCAGATGAATTTGAAAACCATTTCTGCTTCACTCCTATCATAGATTGATGTGATAATATATGTATATCATATATATTTTATAATATATATATTATACTTTTTTACCAGCTATAATGGCATGCAGTTCATCATCCAGATTTCTGACCCAGCGCAGGAAGCAACTAGTACCCTGTATCAAGAAGAAAATACAATTCCTTCAGTTGTTTCAGTTCTAAGAGAAAAACTGCATGTAACATCTGTAATGGGTGAGTCATCAGCTGGCCTTGGAGGCAAATTGGTGATCTTATTTAAATTAAATAAGGTATAAGATACCACAAAAAAAATTAGATTAAAAAAAGAAATGAAGAGCTCTGGAAATGGTAAAATGAAGGTCAACTCATTAACTTATTAATAGAAGACATGTTTTTCTTATCTTGTGCTGTGCTAAGTCGTTTCAGTCACGTCTGACTCTTTGAGACCCCATGGACTGTAGCCCTCCAGGCTACAGGGATTCTCCAGGCAAGAATACTGGAGTGGGTTGCTGTGCCCTCTTCCAGGGGATCTTCCCTACCCAGGGATCAAACTTGCATCTCTTCTGTCTCCTAGGTTGGCAGGTGGGTTCTTTGCCACTAGTGCCACATGAGAAGGCCTTTTTGACCTAGAATTGCTATAAAAATGAATCAACTCTCTAAAGCAGTGGTCAGAAAACTATGACCCACTAGCCAAATCTAGCCTGCCATCTATTTCTGTATGGCTCATAAGCTAAGAATGTTTTTGCATATCTCAAGGGATAAAAGTAAATAAAAAATATTTTGTGCATGAAAATTATATGAAATTCTAATACAGTGTGATTAAGTTTTATTGGAATACAGCCATGCTCATTCATTTATATATTGTCTATGACTGCTTTTGGAGAAGGCAATGGCACCCCACTCCAGTGTTCTTGCCTGGAAAATCCCACGGATAGAGGAGCCTGGAGGGCTGCAGTCCATGGGGTTGCTGAGGGTCAGACACGACTGAACAACTTCACTTTCACTTCTCACTTTCATGCATTGGAGAAGGAAGTGGTAACCCACTCCAGTGTTCTTGCCTGGAGAATCGCAGGGACGGGGGAGCCTGGTGGGCTGCTATCTATGGGGTCACACAGAGTCGGACATGACTGAAGCAACTTAGCAGCAGCATATTTACCTTTTACAGGTAATTACATAAAATGATACATAACCATCTTATACAAAATAATTCCAGAATTCAATTTTTCACAGCAGTTTCTTTTAAACAACTGTGTCTATACTTGTGTGTGTGCACGCATATGCAGACAGCTCAACCTTAGTTAACACACTTTACCATTTAAATTTAGAATATAAATTTTAGATGTTTAATAAAATGTCAGTAATATAATTTACATATCAGTGATTCCCAATAAACAAAAGGCCATTACTTCAAACTGCAGAGTACTTACTGTGTCACAGATGATCCATGTATATGTGTTTAGGTGTGTGCTTATTATATATGTGTGGGTACATTTACAGGAACATGTAGAAAGAGGTGGAAGAACATTAACTTTGTTTATTTGAGAGAGTGTAGTAGAACAAGTGATTGGGAGGGAGATGGAAAATAACTCATTATTTATATAAGTTATGCCTGAAAACTCTTACTGGTTTTATCAAGGGTTGATATCAGCTAGAAGGGTCTGAAGATGTTTAAATTAATACTTAGGTAGTAAATGTTATTAAGAAAAACACGCAGGCCAGGTGTATTAATATCACTTTTGACGTTAGAAATATTAGGAAGTTCATAATTTCTCAGTGATTACATTATTGAAAAAAAAGGAGTTTTTGAAAAGTCTTTAATATCATGAATAAATATAATATATCCAAACTTTCAAGCTTTAAAAGACAAAATGTCCCCAACTTCTATTCCCAATGTATTATGTATATCTGGTGATATTTATGAATACTACAGAAAGAAGTGTTAAGAAAAGTGACAGATGAGTTAAGGCTGTTATCTCATTTTAACAATCAGTTCAGTTCAGTTGCTCAGTCGTGTCCAATTCTTTGTGACCCCAGGGACTGCAGCACCCCAGGCCTCCCTGTCCATCACCAACTCCCGGAGCTTACTCGAACTCGTGTCCATTGCGTTGGTGATGCTATGCTATTTGTTAAAAGGCTTACCTTGTATATGCTAACAAAAGAGCCCAGAAAAGCTCCGAGCTGGAAGTTTTCTTTATTGTAGAAGAGAGAAAGTAGCCGGGATGGCTGTGTAAACAGATGCCTAAATGCAGAGGGAATTCGGAGGCAGCACTGGATCAAGTATCCCACGCTAAACATTCTGATGAAACCCTGGAGAAAATTGGGAGCAAAGTCTGATTTATAACCAAATTCTTAAGTCTGATAGGTATAAACTTCACTGTCACAGAATCAAAATGGCACTAAAAATTTTAAGCTTATCTAGTAGCCATTTTCAAAACTAAGTCCTAAAACCTCAAACAGTTTTAAAAGAATTACCTTAAAAATAATCACGAGAGCTTGCAGTGGATATACTTTCTACGATTTACCAAGACTTAAAAAGTTTCCCAAGCACTGGCTAAGACTGTCTATGTACCAGACTTCTACTTCTTGACATTCTGTTGACAATAACTGGGATTTAAAATCCCTAAACCACAAATGAGTTTTAGAAACAAAAGCACTGAAATTCCAAAGAAAAAAAAAAAATCCAAAAAAGCACAAAAAACAGTTAACAAAACGAAATGCTTTTGGAAATTTTAACAGAAATTTAAATGATCAAGTTTAAAGAATTTTCCAGGAAAATAATGAAATCTAGCCAGGTTTTAATTTCTGTGCTCAATGTGTCAGACTAAAGCATTTCCAGGGAATGGTACCTTTAAGGTAAACTAAACAAAATTTGAAAAAGCAAATTTGCTATAAATCCACATTTCCTGTCACCATTTCCCCATATTACCTACAACTATTTATAGTGTAAAAGGGAAGGGAGAGGATGATAATGTTGGTCAATTTCATTTCAGTACTTAGGAAAATGAAGTTTGAGGTCACCTAATACTGAGAGACTGAAAAATTTCAGTCATCTTGAAACAAAATGTTATTTTTAAAAGTATTTTAAACATGATTTGACCAATACACTATAATATGGATCTCCTATAACACTTCTCTTTCACCCCCACTGGAATGGAAAAACGTCGACATTCTTAGTGTTTGCTGCTAAGTTCCAAAGACCAGGTTTGTATTTTTTGGATAGCAGCCTTCTTTTAGAAAAATTCTGAATTACTATGAATAAACAGTCATCAATTTATCTGAAGCTACCTAATACCTGGTTAAAACATGAAAATTAAATTGTCCAATCAATTAGTATGAATTATCACACATTTGTTTAACTGAAACTGCTCAGTCCTTGGTTAATTCATGAAGTGATCACACTTATATCTTGTCATTGGTAATCTCGTAATATTAACCTGAGGGTTCAAAGATCACACTTATGTTCAATCATTTCGTGCTATTTTCAAGAGATCGATTATCCCTCCATCTATTCACCCTTTCATGTATTCAGGAAAGGTTCAGTGAATGCCTCTTGTGTGCCAAAGATTACATTCGATGCTGGGGACACAGCAGCGAAGGGGACACAAAAGTCCTGCCTTCATGGAGCTTCCATGCCCATCAGAAGAAGAGAAAATATGTAAACAAACATAATTACAGAATACAAAAAGTGTTGTGAAGGAAATAATCAGGCGCCACTGGATGAGATATTAAAAGGACAACCTACATTAGATTACTGGTAAGGGAAGACTACTAAGGACTTGACGTTTCAACAGACACAAAAGAGAAGGAACTAGCAGGAGAAAGACATTTCAGATAGCTTGGACAAAAACGCACAGAGCCAAAAAAGAGACTGACAGGCATCAACCAAGAGTTAGTGTGAATGGAGTACAGTGAGCTTGGGGGAATGTAATTCATGTGAGTGTTTACTCAGGGGACTGATTTAACAGGAGGGGCAACTGAGCCCATGGAATAATGAGGTGCACTGTCAGAATATTTAACTATACTTGTGGGATAAATTCCTCACCCACAAATCTCCAAACAATTTTACATTCACGGACATAATATTAATTACAATGTACATACATATTAGAAAGTTTATAGTACTGGTACACATTTGAAAGAATGACTACTTTTTATCATAAGTCAGTAATTCTCACTAACTTTCTCATATAATTAAAAAAAAATCATCTCTCCTCTCCCCAAAATTTCACATACCTCTAATTTAGTCAGAATACTTTTCTTAGTCTCCCTCCTGAAATCTGCCCCCTAGAGTAGAATTCCCTCGAGTTGGAGGGAATAATAACACTCTCATGGAGCTGGCAGACTCCGAGGCTGCCGGCAACATTCCTTTCCTTTCTTTTTTCTTTTTATTTTTTGCCACTTTAAAAATGGGGCAGGAAATCAGATTTGGAAGGAGTGGAGCAGAAATTACTGCCTGATGGAAAAAATACTCTACCGCTTTTACCCCTGCTTCTATCTTTGAGGATTTTAAAGGTAAGTGTTGGCTTGGCTGAGTGCCACCATCAACACCAAGCCACAGGCACTCACATTCACAGGCACCAATGCGATACAGTCCCTCCCGAGGGGGACCATCAGGAGGCTGTCTTTTGAGGTGCTGTACAGCTCTGCTCCTCTCATCATCCATAAGGCGGGGATTAGATGTTGTGACAAAGAACATAAATTTTGTACAGCGTCAGGATTGTGAGAGCACCGTCCAGAACTAAAGAACTTGCAGCAGATGGTACCACCTGTGCCAGACTAACCGCAGTGACAACACTTCCTTCCCAGAGTCGGTGGGGATCGGGGGGAGTGGGCTGTGGTCGGCAGGGGATGGGGGCCGGGGGTGGGGGTGGGGATCTCTGCTCTGGTACACTCATATATTAGGGAGCGGGGAATTTATGCCAGTGGGCATAACTAACTTCTTAATGTAGAACAACTGTGGACATGCTCCAGTTACCTTCATGCCTTAAAAAATGTAACAGCTTCACAAGTCCAAAAGCAAATGCCACTGTCCCAGACTGGGTAGCCTATGTGCGTGGCTGCTGAGCCCCTAGCGCACAGCACGGCCCAGGGCTTTGTTCTCAGATGTATTCTAATGAGGATACACTGCAAAGCATTTACTAGTTTTAATGACTTGATTTCTCGGTCGTTTTTGTTGTTGCTGCTTCACCTTCTTTTGGGTTGGCCAAAAGGTTCGTTCGAGTTTTCCTACAAGACGGTACAGAAAATCTGAACAAGCTTTTTGGCCAACCGAATATTTTGTTTTACATTAAATAAGCAAGCCAATTTCAAAATTATTTAACAAAAGATCTGGTAAGTGAATCCTAAAAGCTAAATCGTCACCTATTTTTCAGAAGTATCTTACTCGGCAAGTCAAATGCAAAGAATTATAGCAATTACTGTCAATTTTTCCATTTACTTTGAAATTATGTTTTAATAAATAAGTTCTTTCCATACACATTCCCTGTGGTTATTAGATTTTATATACTTACTTTAATGCAATAAGAGATGCAATTATCCTCATAGTGTTTGCAACATCTATGCCTTGGTCCATGCTTACATCTGAAAACAAACCAAAGGAATAAAAAAAGTTAAATTGTGTGTGTGTACATGTGTGTATGTCTGTGTGTGGATCTGCTTAAAACTCTCTAACCAAAAAAGGAAAAAACATTATCAACTCATTTCTAAATGTGTACATCTTTTGATTTCCTGGGGCATACAGAAGCAAAGATAACAGATTTTTTTTCCCTTTGCTGCTCACCATTTGACACACTGTAAAATACGCGACTGCAGTCAAAATGCCTAAATGTGGAACAGAAAGCCATGTTGGTAAATATTTGTGACTAGATATGAAAAATACGTGTATGTTATCTCTATACTCTGCCAAATCTTTTGGAAGTTTTCGATTGCTCATTGTAGCGTATAACGGTCATAAATCATCCATGAAGTCAGGACTTGAGCAAAAATCATAATGAGAATGCGCTCAGGTTACAGGAATTTATACTTAATTATATTTGAGAGAAAACATCTGTGAAAGAAACATGATACAGTATTAGAACTTAAAATTCCGTTTTTAAAATAAATATAGAAATAGATCATGTGGGAATTCAAAGTAAGTTATTTGCTATTTAATTGTAAACCAATTAGTCCTCTGGTGTTTAATAAACATTTCTGCTGGGAAGACTACTGTTCAAGACACTTATTTTAGTTACTTGGTATGTCGATTTCAGGATATTTATTCACTTGAGGCATAAAGAATAAGTAGAATACCTAATGTGGCCTTAACTTTCCCTCTCTCTCTCTTTAAACGAGTTCATGTCCCAAAATAAACAGTCTTTATAACTCTTTCAGACCACAGTTAACTAATTATCTTCATGGTTGGAACACATTAACTCTTTCTTGTTTATAACGACAACTTGTAGAGTGATATTCTGGCTCTCTAATTCCATTTGCAAACCGACTACCAAGACCTTCTCCGAAATCCAACGCTGCTCTGCAGCTGGAGCGTACAGGCAGCCTCTCCGAGTCAAGAGCAACAGCAGCAGTCCGTTCCTTTTGTCATTAGAATGATATGACGTATCTGGTCTCGCCAAGCTGCTGAGTGATTAAAGCGAGGGGCCTGAAAAGGGGTGAATCAGAGAAGGGCTGCCTTATGTAAACCATCACTCTCCAAACTTCTAAGTTTGTGGACACATCTAAGTGTCCTCTTCAAAGGCATCTCTCAGCATGGCCACCAGCACTACAGAGAGACTGTTCAACTCTCTTTGTTAGTGAACTAACATTCCGATAGCAACCACACTCTCATCCATTCTTTCCTAGCCTTCCATTGAAACGGCTTCCCACGTGCTGCACCACCCATCTCCTATATGATCTGCTCTGCCTCTATCTCGCACCTGCATTCACACCAGCAGACTCGCTGAGGCTGCCCTGACAAGTTCTGCCATGACTGGATCAGCTCTGATAGCCAAGGCTTCGTCCACCCACATCACACATTCTCTGCATTCCCCTGTGACTCTTGTTGATGTGCTTCCCATTAACAGGGTTCCCTAGCACAATTAAGTTCACTGCCACAATTATTCCTGCCGTCTACTATCCCTTTCTTTGCTATTACCTTCTTCTGCTGTGTATGCTAAAATGGAGACAAAGTCTTTATGTTCAATAAAAATTCTGAGTACCCCACTCTGTGCTCCTGCATGTGAAGAAAGTCTTATGTTATTCCATTTAATGCATGCAATACTCCTTAATAGAGGTTATTAGCCCCCAGCTAACTGATGAGGACTTTGGAGTACAGAGTGATTAAATCACTTGTTTAAAGTCCCAAGGCCAAGAGGGGCAAAATGAGTCAAACACAGGTCTTCAGATTTCTTAAAGGGCATCTGCGTCCTGTAACTGATCCCCTAACTTTCTATATTGCCTCCTCATTCTACACTGTCTAAAATATCACTACAAGATTATTTTAATTGGCTGAAATTCCAATTTTAAACCATTAAATGTATTTTCTAAAATACCTTAAATATTTGAAATGTAACTGAACATATATTTGTATGAAATATACATTTCTTTGTATAACGTACAAATATTTATTTTATTTCCAAAGCTCTAAAAAGTTCCACTCTTACAACATATCTTTTACCTAAGGTTTGTTCCTCATTATTCCTACATCTACCTGCATCTTTCAGAACTTTTCCTTTTCCTTTCCACACTTGGCACATTCGATTCAGTTCAGTCACTCAGTTGTGTCAGACTCTTTGTGACCCCAAGGGCTGCAGCATACCAGGCTTCGCTGTCCATCACCAACTCCCAGAGTTTACTCAAACTCATGTCCATTGAG
Organism: Bos grunniens; assembly: GCF_055505025.1. Classification (NCBI taxonomy): domain Eukaryota; kingdom Metazoa; phylum Chordata; class Mammalia; order Artiodactyla; family Bovidae; genus Bos; species Bos grunniens. The sequence continues at coordinate 43,498,829 of NC_141193.1, read as the reverse complement.
TCAGTAATGCCATCCAACCACCTCATCCTCTGTCGTCCCCTTCTCCTCATGCCCTCAATCTTTCCCAGCATCAGGGTCTTTGGCAGATGAGTTAGTTCTTCACATCAGCTGGCCAAAGTATTGGAATTTCAGGTTCAGCATCAGTCCTTCCAATGAATATTCAGGACTGATCTCCTTTAGAATGGACTGGTTGGATCTCCTTGCAGTCCAAGGGACTTTCAAGAGTCTTCTGCAACTCCACAGTTCAAAAGCATCAATTCTTCAGTCCTCAGCTTTCTTTATAGTCCAACTCTCACATCCACACATGACTACTGGAAAAACCATAGCCTTGACTAGACGGACCTTTGTTGGCAAAGTAATGTCTCTGCTTTTTAATAAGCTGTCTAGGTTGGTCACAGCTTTTCTTCCAAGGAGCAAGTGTCTTTTAATTTCGTGGCTGCAGTCACCATCTGCAGTGATTTTGGAGCTCAGAAAAATAAAGTCTATCATTGTTTCCACTGTTTCCCCATCTATTTGCCATGAAGAGACTGGACCGGATGCCATAATCTTAGTTTTCTGAATGTTGAGTTTTAAACCAACTTTTTCACTCTCCTCTTTCACTTTCATCAGTTCTTCTTTGCTTTCTGCCATAAGGGTGGTGTCATCTGCATATATGAGGTTATTGATATTTCTCAGAGCAATCCTGATTCCATCTTGTGTTTCATCCAGCCCAGCATTTCGCATGATGTACTCTGCACATAAGTTAAATAAGCAGGGTGACAATATATAGCCTTGACGTACTCCTTTCCTGATCTGGAACCAGTCTGTTGTTCCATGTTCAGTTCTAACTGTTCCTTCTTGACCTGCATACAGATTTCTCAGGAGACCGGTCAGGTGGTCTGGTATTCCCATCTCTTGAAGAATTTTCCACAGTTTGTTGTGATCCACACAGTAAGACTTTGGCATAGTCAATAAAGCAAAAGTAGATGTTTTTCCAGAACTCTCTTGCTTTTTGATGATCCAGCGGATGTTGGCAATTTGATCTCTGGTTCCTCTGCCTTTTCTAAATAAAGATTGAACATCTGGAAGTTCACGGTTCATGTACTGTTGTAGCCTGGTTTGGAGAATTTTGAGCATTATTTTGCTATGGTGTAAGATGAGTGCAATTGTGCGGTAGTTTGAACATTCTTTGACATTGCCTTTCTTTGGGATTAGAATGAAAACTGACTTTTTCCAGTCCTGTGGCCACTGCTGAGTTTTCCAAATTTGTTGGCATATTGAGTGTAGCACTTTCACAGCATCATTTGGTAGGATTTGGAATAGCTCAACTGGAATTCCATCACCTCCACTAGCTTTGTTCATAGCAAATATTAATCTGTTTCCTAAAGTTCCCTATTCTAGCCTCCTGCAACTCTGCTTAGTTTGAAATAGGAAAGGATTTCAATTGCATGTAAATGTATTTTAAAGGCATATAATGGTCTATAGTCCTGCCAGAAATAATAAATACACTCTCTCGCCATCCTGTGCCTTTTTATAAGACTCTATGCACAGTTTCTGGTATAAAAAAAATCCATTACTTGAAAACAAAAAGAAAACTTTGGCATGGCAAAAATATCATATAAAACAGTGACAAAATGTGCTAAAATCAAGATAAAGAACTCACACTGAATCCACAAGCTTCCTGACTAGAGCAATTATATTCATTCCTCTTGGTTTTTCCTCATGTTTCTCAGTCTTTTGTTCCACTTTTGCATAGGCTGCCTCTGGTGAATAAGAATGTGTGGGAATTTCTTCCTTCCCAACAATGAACCTAAAGAAAAGAACACAATGAAAGGCATTTTTTCACCTTAAAAAAAAGTCAATGAGAAAATAAACTGATTTTGTTTATATACAAATACACTGTGAACAGAACCTTATCATTTGAAATAATATTTTCTGCAACTTATATAAAATCTAAACATCCTTTAAAAAAATAGACTTTTGAAATCTGAATACTCAGAAACTGTTAACAGCTATTTAACAAATGCGGCATCTAAAAATCCAATTAACCAAGTGAATACAGCATGGCACTTGGATGAACCACCTTTTAACTTAGGTCACAGCCTGTTTTAAGGCATTATGCACCTTAACGTTTTTTCAAACAGAAAAGCAGATGAACTATGAACTTGGATCTACTAATTAATGACAAAATTTTTTTTTCTCTAAAATGTATTGACAGCTAAAACTGAATGCATTTCTCATCTTTCACTCTAAGTTTATATCTAATGTCACTGTGAGTCACAAAACAGCTACAATACAGTGGATGGTCATCTATACACACACGAGAAACAAAGGGAAGTAACGAGAAACAGAAAGTGTTAAGGTTCTGTGTCTTCCCCACATTATTTCATTAGAAAATCTTAAATTTGATGTTATTCTAATCTACTTATTTCTCTTGGGAAAATCTAATATCTAGGAGAAGACATCATGTCTCATGAGAACTGGACTATATTTTTCCAAAGACAGTACAAAGAAAACACTACCAACCATTAGATATCACTCATAGTATCCTTTATTGGAGTTTTCATCTCTGCTCTTTGTACCATCACCAAAAGAGCTGCTGCTCTTACAAAGAATAACTAAGCTTTCCTTAGTCAACTGTGGCTGCTGAACTTTCAGAAAACATCACAAAATACAGTTAAACAGGAGATCGGTAACACCACACTAAAATTCTGGAACATGTGGGTTATGACAAATTTAAATATTCTTAGGTTTGAGAAAATGGTTCCTATCAACAAGAGAAACCCATCTCCTTAAGACAAACTTAAAACATCTAGTTTATCAAAGGAGCATGCAATGAGACTGTTTGCCACTAGGGGGCAGCTGTGCCTCCTTTGGTAACTGCTTGGTAAAGTGTGAATGGAGAGTTTAGGATCTGTACTGCTGCTCTTTAAGAAGACAAAACTGTGCTAAAACAGATACAATGTAATCTCTCATACCTTTCATAACACTGTCGCTATTTTGGCCAGGACTGACCATTCAAAGTAGAGCTCACTTCCTTGGAGAAGTTGCCCCTGCTGCAAGCCTCCTTTCTCTGTGCTCTCACAGCTCAGGGAACCCCTTCTTTACTATTACATCCAGTGCCTGGCATAGTGCTGGGCATGTAATACTTAGTTAATACACAGTGAATGAATATAGTATGCAATCTGAGCATTTATGACTATATGACAGACACAGTACTGAGTACTTTACGAATATATCATTTAACCCTCACAGCAACACTATGAAGTAGGTACCATAATTTCCATGACTTAGTTAACATGAAAAAGGCATCCTGTTACAGCCAGAAATAACTGCGATTATTTGAACTTGCAATAATTTGACTCTAAGGCCTGGATTCTTAGTCTTCAGGCTTTGTACGCTAACTATGCTTTAAACTATGAGGAATCAGGCTTAGTCTACTTTCAGAAGTCTATTTTCAGATTTCTGCATTGGCTTTTCTCTCATGGTTCTGTCCTTGACTCTTTCTATTCCCATAACTTCCACTATTATCTGACAGAACTAGCAAGAGCTAATAACCACCTTTCCAGAATATGTTCCTATAATACAGAGAAAATGTTAAGTGCAAATAGTCCAAGTCAGTCCTTCATTATAAGCAGATTTGAAGAAAACACATACAAATATCAGGCACATTGTGAGTTATTGCAAGAATTCCAGAGTCTAAGGAAAGATTCAGGGATAAGGTAAAGTTTTCTCTAGGAAAACCAACTTTTGATTTTGTTACCAAGTTTCAGTTTAACAAAGAATTCTATATAGCCAGTGCAACAATAAAAAGATATTTTCTAATAAGTTTCATGATCTTTAATGAAACATATGACACAAAGAAATTACTGCTGTGTGTTATGATTTAGTTATTGTTACCAAAGAATTTCCACAACCAAAATATTCCATTCAATATTATAAAAGTTTAATTTCCTAATGAATGTGAAAATGCTTGATGAACTATAAAATTCAGTGCTAACCAACATCTTTACAGTATCCACTGTGTGTCAATTACTGTGATAAGAGATGAACTACCAGGTAAAAAGAAGAGGCCAGTGACTCTAGTGAAGCTTATAATCCAAAATGTGTTTGATAACACATGAGTCCTGACCTAACGAAGCCCATAATCTGGTGCCACACAATTAAGGACTTAGTTTTCCAGTAATTGTTCACATGTAGCTTTGTCTTTCCAAGCTCTTTGAACAGAGAGTTCTTGTAATCTTCTTTAACACCCTATAGTATAAGGCACGCAATAGGCCCCCAAATAGTGATTGACTGACTGATTTATTTTTAGGAGGAAAATTAATAAATTACTCTGTTAGTGAAATGACCACAAAGCCACTTTTGTAACTTTTAAAATTACTTTCAACTTAAAAGTAGAGTCATAAATAAATAATTATGTACAATGACATTACATTAAAAAAAAAAAGCTAACATAAATTCTCTAACCATAAAAGTATATAAAAGATGCAACTTACCTAAGTGCAGAGAATGTAAATCCTTTCAAACCATCTTTGCACCTAAAACAATAAAAATTTACAATAATAAAATGGTAACTTATTTTGAAATATAAAGCAGCAGTATTAAATAGCTATTAAAATTTTTCCTGAAAATGATTTTCTGTTAAGGTGAAGTTCTTTTAGGACAGTGATCTGAGCAGTACAAATGGTCAAACAACAATGAACAGTAAAGCAAGCCACCTAACACAAAATGATTAAAATGATAACGCCTCCCCACGTCATACTAACACAATTCAAAGCTCAATTCTCAAATTTGTAGGCTGAAGGGAGATTTAAATGCAATCTTCTATGGGATCCATGTGGACTTAAAAGGAAGGCTGCGAGTGGAGTATTTTTCATTCTACCCAATCCTGGGGGAGCAATTTGTTGTGAAGAAAAAGGCCACATACACCCACTGGGTGTGTTTTATATACAGGTCAACCAGGGTCCTGACTCCTCTTTACTTATTAATGCAGTGAATGCAGAGCAACGTATAGTTGGCAGGTACAAAAAGGTTTCACGTTTAGTTCAACAGTTTTAACTTCTGAGTAAGCCCAGTCGGAACAGATAACGCAGCATGAGGAACGCGGGTGGAGGAGAAGAGCACAGAGAGAAGACTGCAAATATCAGAGCGTTTACCACTGCTGGGCACTGTCTGCAGCCCTTTACATGTGCTGTCTCACTCAATTATATCACAATTCTATAAACAGGTGTATCTCTATGTCACAGCTGCGCAGAGGCCCCCCACATGCGGCAATCTCCCAGAGGTCACAAAATAAATAGTAGTCAGAATTCATCTGACTTAAAAGTCACGGTTTTCTCTTACACCTCTTCCTAAAACAATGTATTCCTTTTAATTGGGGAAGACCTAAGCTACATGGCAATTAAAGGCGGGGCGGGGGTGGGTGCGGGAAGGGAAGATTCTCTCATTGGCAAAAAATATTTAAACAAGGTTTTAAAATAGGGGCCTTACTATATACTGGTCTTAATGGTCTGCTCCACTGTAGGTGTCATCAAGTTACCAGAGAATCTTTGTGTTTCTGGTATTAAAATTCCTTGGAGAAACTACAGATTGGTCATATAATGATACTCTAACATAACAGAGTATCATTACTCTATTAGACACTGGGTATTTGCAGAGGAAAAGCACAGTCTTAAATCTAACTGGGCAGTTCTATCTGTATGCCTTTTATATGAAAGGTCACAAAGGAAATGGAAAAAAATACAAGAAATCTGTCTCGAAAGCTTTAAATACACATTTTTATTGGAGGACATTATAGAATCTCAGGGAAAAAACTTAATCCATGTGCACTGAGATGTTTTAAAGAATTAAGAATTCAATTAAGCACTATAATCCACTTTGCGGTCATGTTAACAGTAAGAATGTGACCAGAGAATTTAGCTAACATACTACATAAGCATCTACCCTGTTCAGAATGAGGGTAAAGGCAAAATAATTCATATGTTAAGCTAAAAACGTGCAGGGGAAAATTACAGCATTAAAATTCTTGCAGTTATCTGTTTTCATCTGAAGAAAGTGTTTCTCAGTAATTTAAAACCCATAATTGAGTAATTTCTAGATAGATGGGGTGGTGAGGGGGTAGGCTGGGAGTCTATTGACTGGAAAACAGAGAGCAACAGATTGATTAAAAGATTATGTACAACTGGGAACAAATTTTGGTGTTGGTATGTTATTGTTAAAGGATAGCCATTTGTCTTTGCGCAATGCTAAATAAAGGATTCTGACAACGTGGTCTAGTCAGGATTGCATTATTTGTGACCTTAAACAATAAATCTAACTGCAGACCAAACATCAAAAAGTAGCTTTCAAATATAAAAGGGCATCCACAAATGAATTTGCAATTTCATTATGATGGAAGTTTGGTTCTTTCAGCAGAACCCTGTGGGAAGCACTTCATATTGATAAAGTCTTAGCGTGGATTCAAAAGGGGCTATTCTTCTTTCCATTCATGTGTATAAGGTCTCTTAATGTAATTGAGGGTCAGATGTCTATGTCAAAAGGACAAAAAAGTAATTATTCCCAGAAAAAGAATGTTTAAAACAGCAATACTGGCCTGCATTCTGACATAAAAAGTATCATCTGAGCCCTAACCTAACTATGAAACACTACAGAAATCTGTGTTAAATGTAAAAAGTATGATATAAACATAAAGATTTATACAAAAGAGATCCCATTAAAAGGCACCTCACTATGAGATGGATCTGGTTATTATAATGTAAATCAAATCACATTCTTCATTCAGATATTAAGGCTGGTTGATTTATTCCGCAAATGCTACTATGCAGTGCCTTCTATGTGCAAGCTCTGCTTTAGGTTTTAAGGATGTAACAGTGGACAATACAGGGTCTCTGCTTTCCTACCACTGACATTTTAGATGAGGGAAGAGAGAGGATTTAAAAAACTAAGTATGTCGTGTGGTGATAACTACTATGGCAAAAAGCAAAGCAGGAAAAGGGGAGAAACAGTATCAGCCTGGGCCTTTTGTATTTGTTTTTAACCTTGTGGTCAGGAAGCAGGCTTCCCTGGTGGCTTACAAGGTAAAGAATCCGCCTGCAAGGCAGGAGACCTGGGTTCGATCCCTAGAAGATACCCTGGAAGAGGGAATGGCTGCCCACTCCAGTATTCTTGCCGGAGAACTGTGGCCAGGAAGGGCCTCTCTGAGGAGGTGGAGTTTGGTAATTTGATCAGAAACCTTACTGAATTGAGGGAAGGGCATTTCAGTTTGAAGGACGAGGACTCTACGTGGTGTGTAAGGAGAACAGCCAGGGGTTAAGCTGGAGCGAAGCAGCAGTTGGAGACGAGGTCCCAGTATCAGTGGTAGGAAATGAGGGGGCAAGTGGTCTGCAGTTCCTGCAGGGACGGCAGGCGTGGTGAGGACTCGGGCAGGTTCTCCGCAGAGGAGTGAAAAGAGCTGTCTTAAATTCTAAGATAATAGACTGGCTGCTGGTTGGAAAACAGACTACAGGAGGGCAAGGGTAGAAAAAATCACAGGGCCTAATTAGGAGGAGAACGGTGCCTGCGGCTGGACCAGGCTGCAGTGGCGGACGTGGACAGGAATGTGTCTGAATGCATTTCAAGACAGAGTGGGCAGAATTTCTAGATGGTTTAAATGAATGTGGGGTATGATAGAGAATTTACAAATTATTAAAATATTTTTGGTTTGAGCGAATGGAAGGATAAAATATCCATTTACTGAAATGAGGAAGACTACTAGAGAAACAGGTTTTGAAGAGAAAAATCAAAGTTTTGTTTCAGATGCGTTAAGTTTGAGATGCATGTGAGCTGTAAATGGGAATGTTAGGGAAGCAAGCAGCTGAGTATGCAGATTTGAGTTCAAGGGAGAGGTCTCATCTAGGAATTAAGTGTCAATACAGAAAATAAGAAAATGAGCATTTTTTATTCCTCCATAACTTGTATGCAGAAAATCTCTTTCAGAAAAGAAAAACAAAAATTCATTTCGCTAATAAAACCACTCTCTAATAATACAAAGTCTTTCTAAATTTTTTCATTTTTTGAGTGGGCATAAAAAGAATGCATTTAACTCACGTATACACAAATTCTCCTATTAATGTTTGTGCAAATGGCATAAATAACTGAATCTACAGTTACTAAATCTCTACAATTGCAAGGTTCTGTGCTACCTATGACATAAAACAAAGCCAGGAGACGAAGAGGGGAAAGAATTTGCAGCATTATATCAAACAACTTAGCTGATAAACAACTAATCATAGAGGGTCAGGTTGGAATTGCATACTATATATAAGAAAGAATTAAGAAGTCTGATGTTATTGTTATTAGAATACTACTTTTGGTCAAATATTAATAGGAGGGAATCCAAAAAGACAATTTTTTTCGATTAGAAATGCAAGTGTTGGTAAAAAAAAAACAGCTCTGCCCAGAAAGATTCTTTATTTCATTCTTAACTTCCATGAAATTACTTCAATGAGATACTGGAAATGTCTCATGATACCTGGGATACATTTTTTTGAGATACGAAATATACTTCATTACAACATTGTACCAGCAGGGGTCACTAGTAAACCATTTTGGGAAGAATTTCTAGGTCGGATGTGATTTCACAAACATTTTCTTGCACATTTTCCTTTAAAAACAAATTCATAGGCATGCAAAATATTACTTCTGAAAAAATTTTAGTTAAACTGCATTAAGTTCCCCCAAGTAAATATCACTAACATGAGACTTTTAGTGATAGGCGATACTCATGTTCCTATTATTCCACACAGTCATAAAATCTCTAAGAACACCCTAACATTTGGCACCAACATAGAATGTAAATGTGCTGTTTTATTATGTGCTTTCTAGTAACCTGAAAACACTGAGAACTATTTTGATTCCTACAATTTTTTGTCTAGTCAGCTTTCATTTATTTGGTTACATATAATAGACATAAAAGATACACTTATATAAATCTCCTCTTAAATATTTCTAAAGCAGTGCATGATGCAATGGAACAGAAACTAGTCATAATTTGCCTGTCAACCTAAATCACTGAGGGCTCCATCTCGCCACCTTCGGAAAGAGGGCTGGAAGTAAATGACTGCCATAATGGCTCCTTAAATGATTTCCAATTCGGAAGTTTTATCACTTATTACCATCTTATTTACTGCTACTATTATTATTTAAAATAATAATGATGGAAAATAAATGAATTATTCCAAATCATTTATAAATAGTGATTTTGCCGTCAAGAATTAAAAAGAAATAAAACATACGTACAAATCCCTGAATTTATTTTGAGATTACTGGCTGCTACTAATATTATTACATTTGCTTATTGCTTATAAAATTTACACACGGAACTTACTCCTGAAAAGGTTGAAAGATACCTTCTCTTTTTTTAACTGCAAGATTACAAGACAAACTACCACCATAAATATATATATGCTATACAAAGACCTGTAAGAAACACTGTTAAATAAAAGAAGTAATTCTATAATCTCAATGATAGAAGGTTACATTTTTGATATATTAAGCATCAGTGCTAAAATATTATCAATGATAAAACATAAAATGCTGTTTTTGTATACATATAGAATGTTACAGAAAGTGATCAAAAGCATCAGATCAGATCAGATCAGTCGCTCAGTCGTGTCCGACTCTTTGCAACCCCATGAATCGCAGCACGCCAGGCCTCCCCTGTCCATCACCAACTCCTGGAGTTCACTGAGACTCACGTCTATCGAGTCAAAAGCATACACCCCAAACAGTTACTAGCAGGCTACCTACTGAAGTGCGTGTTTAGTCGCTCAATTGTGTCCAACGCTTTGTGACCCCACGGACTGTAGCCTGCCAGGCTCTGCTGTCCATGGGACTTTTTTCCATGCAAGAATACTGGAGTGGGTTGCCATTTCCTTCTCCAGGGCATGGGATAAAAGACATGAAGAAAGAATATAACTCTTTACTCTCTATATTCATATATCATTTAAATTTTCTATAAGTATACATTTATATATTATTTGTATAGTTTGTTTAATTAAAAACATCAGTATCTGAACATTCAGGAACAGATTAAACACTGTAAAAGTTATTCGTCTCTATTTCACCAACACCTTGGCAGAGAAAGTGAAAGTCAGTCAACTTCACTAATTAATACTGCTATAAAAGTTTTGCTAGAAGGCAAAAAATTAATAACTAAAACAAATGATGCAGGTAGAATTTTCTGAAATGATCCCAAAGAACATGGATAACTAGGGGACTACAATGACAAAAAAGAAACACTGAGTAAGTATCATGTCAGAGTTCTTTTGTCCTTTTTTTACTCATTGAACTGGTTAGAAGGAAACTCACATATTGGTTAAACATTATAGCATCTCTTTTTATTCACTCAACAGTTACCAGGCATCTAACATACAAAAGACACTGTGCTGCAGATCATTTGAGTAATGCCAAGGTAAATTATATACTATCTCATATCATTAAAAAAGGCATCTGCAAAGTTATATGTATCTTTGTCAAATAAATGAAAATAATCTTAACTAAAAGTTCTGACACAATTTCTTGTATCAACAGTGCTAAGAGCTTGATTACTTTATTTCTACTTTATGAGTTCAGCTTCAAATTTTTTTAGTCCTGCATTTTCTCTCCTTAAATTGTTTGATTTGAGAAAAGCAGCAGGGCTCTTCTTTCACATATGATGGGATTATGTCCCAATATGCCCATCCTAAGCTGAAAGTGAAAGAGGAGAGTGAAAAAATATTCAGCATTCAGAAAACTAAGATCATGGCATCTGGTCCCATCACTTCGTGGCAAATAGATGGGAAAACAATGGAAACAGTGACAGACTATTTTGGGGGCTCCAAAATCACTGCAGATGGTGACTGCAGCCATGAAATTAAAAGACACTTGCTCCTTGGAAGAAAAGCTATGACCAACCTAGACAGCATATTAAAAAAGCAGAGACATTACTTTGCCAACAAAGGTCCGCCTAGTCAAGGCTATGGTTTTTCCAGTGGTCATGTATGGTGTGAGGGTTGGACTGTAAAGAAAGCTAAGCACAGAAGAATTGATGCTTTTGAACTGTGGTGCTGGAGAAGACTCTTAAGAGTCCCGTGGACTGCAAGGAGATCCAACCAGTCCATCCTAAAGGAGATCAGTCCTGGGTATTCATTGGAAGGACTGATGCGAAGAACTGACTCATTGGAAAAGACCGTGATGCTGGGAAAGATTGAAAGCAGAAGGAGGAGACGACAGAGGACGGGATGGTTGGATGGCATCACCGACTCGATGGACATGAGTTTGAGTAAACTCCGGGAGTTGGTCATGGACGGGGAGGTGATGGACAGGACTGTCTGCTGCACTCCATGGGGGCGCAAAGAGTTGGACATGACTGAGCAACTGAACTGAACTGAAACTATAATTTAGGAACTGAAACTGGATCAACAACTATAGATTTTGATTGATATCTGTTTATCATAAGAATAACAGAAAAATTGAGATGGGATTAATTTAAAGATTTTATTTTAGCTTTGTTTTTAAAAAATCTTCAGTGTTCTAATTACATATGTACACTCCAACAGGTTAAATCAATCATTTCAATTTACTACTCGGAACCTTGGATGTGCAATTAAAATACACTACTTCGCTTAAATATACACAACAGGTTTTTTCCTCTTAGGTCTACTATAATTTCAAGAATAAAACAGACTCAGAGAGTTTGGTTTCAGCCAGCAGACGGCACTTAATATGAGAAAACAAAATAACAGATATTACAGTCCTAGTTTAAGAAAGCTCATACACAAAAATCTTAAGTTGGAACAGCAACAGATGAAGAAATTTGTGGAAGATTATTTTGTTTGTTCGTGAACACATCATAGACCTTCCAAACAATTTTTAACTGTTTTCTTTAAAAGTGATTCTCCCCACTGCATTAAAAATATTATTTTTGATTTGGGCAAATGTTTTACAGTACATTTATTTCACATAGAATGGAACACTGGTGCTTAGCTTTGTTCTCAATAACCTCAGGAAAGCTGGTGAAGCAAGGCAGCAGTTATGGGTAATCAAGTGTGATTGTAAGTCCCCAGATGATTATTGTGTACTTTTTTCTAGTATGTCTTGAATATAAATTGGAAACATTTGGATTCAAAATTACAGTAACAACTCCAACAGAATCATATTTCTCCTTCAACTTGGAGAGGCTGGAACTGTTTTTGCTTTAAAATCTAAACTAAGGAAGGTCATGCTCCAAGCCCTCTTCAATTGCTAAGAAACCAAGAATCACCTTCAGACTGTTTCTAAAAGAAATGTTAATTAGGATGAATCTCCCTCTCAAAATGAACTAGTAATAACAATACTTGTTGCTGTTCATTTCAATCCTGTCCAACTCTGTGCGACCCCATGGACTGCAGCACACCAGGTTTCCCTGTCCTTCAGTATCTCCCGGAGTTTGCTCAAACTCATGTCCCTTGGACTGCAAGGAGATCAAACCAGTCTATCCTAAAGGAAATCAACCCTGAATATTCATTGGAAGGACTGATGCTGAAGTTGAAGCTCCAATACTCTGGCCACCTGATGGGAAGAGCTGACTCACTGAAAAAGACCCTGATGCTGGGAAAGATTGAAGGCAGGAGGAGAAGGGGACAACAGAGGATGAGATGCTTGGATGGCATCACCGACTCGATGGACATGAGTTTGAGCAAGCTCCGGGAGATGGTGAAGGACAGGGATGTCTGGCGTGCTGCAGTCCATGGGGTGACAAAAAATCAGACATGACTAAACAACAACAATACATCCACCGAGTACTGAGTCAGCAAGTCAAACTTTAAAACACATGTAAAAGAAGCAGATTTTACTTCCATTGACCTAAATTGTTTGCAGTTCCTAAGGAAATGGCACATGTTTATACTCGCCAAATTAACAATAGGCAAAAACCAAATTTAGTAGCAAAATTGTGTTTTACATAAATCCAAGAAAAACTTACCAAGTTTCTTAAAATCACAGCATTGTTATGGAAAAAAAATTATTTACATTAAACAAAAATTCTAACCACAATACTGAACCAAACTATTTTTTAAAGACCTTAAGACTGCCAAGTATTTTCATTTTTTTCCCCCTCCTATAATGGTTGGGAAAAAGATTAAAACAAAGGTTTTCAATGATATAGGATCTCTGAATCAACATTAATTTACTTTCAAATGTACATTAGTATCTATGTCATTAAAATAATACAGCAACTGGATTGCATACTAAACAAAATGAGCAGCTATTTAGGCTACACTTTTTCATGAAGTTATGCTTATTTAATATCAAAGTTCACATCTAAGATGAAATATGCATCTTTGAATAATGGAACAAAAATACTATTTTGGAAGCTTTTGGAAAACTACAGTTTTGTGATTAACTGAGGACTACAGAGTACCTAACTCTAAAAGAAAAGCCTTCATTTAAAAACTCCAGCTTACTTCATTCATCTCAAAGATGATGGACATGTGTTATGTATGACAAAAATTGGGCAAGTTAAAATACTGGAATCTGGCTAGACTATAAATGGTACTAGAAAAATGAAATACTAGAACTAAAGTAACCTAAGAGAGTTAAACTGTAAGATTAAGAAACCAAGGCCTGGGGAGATTAAATGATCTGCCCCCAGACAGATTCTGGTCTAAGACAGCATCACATACAAGGAAATCTGTTTATATCCCAATAACTCACTCTCTGGGCCTACTGGGGAGAAGAACTACCACAGGGAAGATGAGGGACCCTGGGCTGTAGGAGACAAATCACAAATCACCTGAATGGAAGGAGAGAGCAATATTCCTCCAACTAAAATCATGCAAAGACTTTATAAGGGACAGAAGAGCATGGACAGCAAGGAACCAAAATCCTCCCAGTGAAACGTGATTGGCCTGACTTTGTTCAGGACTCTTTACTGCCTTCTCTTATCTACCTCCCTCTTCACAAGAGTGATTTTTTACATAACTCTCTCCAAAACTTTGAGGACAATCGCAATCAGTATTAAATCTGCCACTGTTAGCAACTTGAATTCCAAAAGCACCTGAATTTCATACATGAGTACAAAAAACAGGCCTGGAACGAAGTTGTGTTTTCTATCATACACCAAATAAGAAACGGGACTTGTGAAAGACATTCCTGAGATTACTTCTCCTTTGCCTGTCTCTCAATAGCAAACTGTATTGCAGTTACTCTCAGATGCATGTCACACTCTCTCACCTCTCTCACCTTGGTTACCCTGGTCCTTCCACATGCAATCCATTCCTCAACCACCCTCCCTGTTTAAGAGGATTGCTACCAAGTCCAACAGGAATGACAGTTTTCCCCACAATTGTATATGACTCTTTCTCAAACTTCCTTTGCTTTTTGTGTATTTTTGGCAGGTTTTATTTGGCTCTCGCTAACGTGACAGCTAGTCACTCTTAAGGGAAATCCTGAATACTCATTGGAAGGACGGGTGATGAAGCTCCAGTATTTTTGTCATCTGATGTGAACAGACGACTCACTGGAAAAGTCCCTCATGCTGGGAAAGACTGAGGGCAGAAGGAGAAGACGGCGTTAGAGGATGAGATGGCTGGATGGCATCACTGATGCAATGGACATGAACTTGGGCAAACTTTGGGAGATGCTGAGGGACAGGGAGGTCTGGCATGCTACAGTCCATGGGATCACAAAGAGTCGAACAGAACTGGGCGACTGAACAACAACAACAACATGATACTAATTTCCAAGTTATCTATTCCATTTTACAAAATTTATGTTTCCATATGGCATTTTGTGTGTCCATATCTCAGAAATCAAAAGCAATTTATAGAGTTTACATCTTCAATAACGACACTGGGAAATATTTTGCATCTTGTTATTACAGCATTTGGGCTTCCTAGGTGGCTTAGTGGTAAAGAATCTGCTTCCCAATGGAGGAGCCTCAGGAGACACATGTTCGAGCCCTGGCTTGGGAAGATCCCCTGGAGAAGGGAATGGCAACCGACTCCAGTGTTCTTGCCTGGAGAATCCCATGGACAGAGGAGACTGGCAGGCTATGGTCAATGGGGTCACAAAGAGTCGGACACCACTTAGCGACTAAACAACAACAAAACGGCAACATTTACTGTGCAATTAAGGTATCTAGAAATATAAATTAATAGACCACATAATCAGGAAAGGTTAGGTCAGTGATTCTCAAAGTGTGGACCACCTGGAACAGCATCAGCATAAGATCGTAACAACTTGTTAGAAACTGAAATGCTGGTTCCCAGCGCAGGTCTCATGAATTCAGAAACTCTTAAGAGCAGGGTCCAACAACCTGTACACTCTGTATTTTAACAAAACCTCCACGTGATTCTAGCGCATGCTCAAGCTTGAGAACCATCAGGTCAGGTTATGTTGCAATAGCAGAATTTCAACAGTTTGAACAACAAAAGGTTATTTCTTGCTCATGCTAATTATCAAACAAGAGTTGGCTAAGTCTCAACTACATGTCATCTTTATTTTGGACCTTAGGGCAATGGAGAAACATCTATTCAGATCTGCTGAATTGTCAAAGCAGAGAAAAAAAGAATATAGGACACTGTGTTCTGACTCAAAGCTTCTGCTCAAAAGTAAACATAAATCATTTCCACTCGTATTTTATTAGCCAAAGCAAATCTAAGGCCAGGCATGATGTTAACAGGTCAGTGAGTATAATGCTTCCCCAGGGAGAGACAGCAAAGGGTTTTAAACAATAACACAGCCTACCATAACACACCAGGCATATTACTGTTGAAGATCAATTGTATTTGTTTACTATATTTAACGAAATTCAAGGCACAGTCCCCTTTTCCTCCCAAATCCTAGCATCACTTAGTTTTTTACATAATAACTTCAATATTTCACTTTACGTATGATAATGCTTAAAATCTGTTGCTGATTTCAGAAACAGGCTTGTCTACAATGTATTAATTAGTATTTTACGTATATGCATAAACTATGTGTATATGCATTCTGAGCTCCTTTTTGTTCTAATTACTAAAGCATTCAGGAATTTCACATCGTTCAGTTATATACCCCAAGTGCCTACATCAGTGCATAGCATATCGGCCACTCAATAATTTATGTTGAAAGAAAGAAATCTGTATCTGTCTAGTATCTGAAAACACTACTTTCGAGTAATCATATTTCTAATTGGGTATCATGTTTCTTGGATTCATTTTTGAACAGCAATTCTAAGCTTTTAATAAATATTTAGTATCTAAAAATGTGTTTAAAATCAGCTACCCCATTACATATTAACAACTCCCAGTGTTCAGCCTTAATATAAAATTTTATTAGTTTTTTCACCGATAATTTGGCACAAATTGACACTTAGACATAAATGTGCATAAACAGGGGTCTAAAAAGGAGTCTCTAATCTTTTCTGAATGAGGAGCTATCTTTTAACACCCAAATGAAATATAACAGTGACTGGAATATAAGGCTATCAAGTCCAAAAGGCGGGAATGGGAATGCTGCTATAGACATGTTTATACTGAACTAGAAATTACAACTGAAAAAATGAGGTTTCCAAGGGGGTGCTAGTGGTAAAGAGTCTGCCTGCCACTACAGGAGATGCAAGAGATGTAGGTTCAATCCCTGGGCCGGGAAGATCCCCTGGAGCAGGAAATGGCAATCTGCTCCAGTATTCTTGCCTGGGAAATTCCATGGACAGAGAAGCCTGGCGGGCTACAGTCGGTGGGATGGCAAAGAGTCGGACATGACCGAGCAACAGAGCACACAAAAGAGGTGAGATGATAAAGCTCATAGGTCGGGGCATTATCCACACTCATTCACACAGTTAAATATTTCACCAATATTTACTCTGAGTCGACTATGTACCAGATAGGCTGTCAAGTGCTGGGGACAGCCAGGGTCCGTGTTCTCCAGGAGCTCACAACCCAGAGGGGCATACACATAAGTGACAAGGGCTACTGCATTGCAGGAAGTGCTTTAACATGAAGCACCCAGTGCCCAGGGAGCACAAAGGAGGGCTGCCTAAGCCCGGCTTGGCCGTGGCAGGCCACCCAGAAGAGAAGAGACATTTAAGATGGCACGTGCAGGCAGAAGAGGAGGAAGAGAGCAGAGAGGGACAACCCATGTGAGACGTAGATAAGGTGTTCTGGGACTGAAGAGGCTTAACGTGAGTGGCAAATGGAGACAGCAAGCAGTACAGAAGGACTTGGCACAGGCCAAACGTGTCAAAAACGAGTTTGAGGGATTTCCCTGGTGGTCCAGAGGTTAAGACTCCAAGCTCCCAATGCAGGGCACTTGGACCGATCCCTGGTCAGGAAACCAGATCCCACACGCTGCAACTGAGAACTCACATGTCTCAGCTAAAGACTCCACACGCCACAACGAAGACTGAGGACCCCATGTGCCACAACCAAGACCGAGCTGCTGCAGGCAAATCAATTAATTCTAAAAATGAGTTTGACCGGGACTCTGTATCAACCTAGAGGGGTGGGATGGCGCGGGAGATGGGCGGAAGGTTCAAAAGGGAGGGGACAAATGTATACCTATGGCTGATTTCATGTTGAGGTTTGACAGAAAACAACAAAATTCTGTAAAGCAATTATCCTTCAATAAAAAATAATAAAAAAAAATGAGTTTGAACTTTACCTCTAAGGCAAAAGGCCCCATGTCCCAGAAAAGTGAAAGTGGCTCAGTTGTGTCTGATTCTTTGTGACCCCATGGACTATACAGTCCATGGAATTCTCCAGGCCAGAATACTGGAGTGGGTAGCCTTTCCCTTCTCCAGGGGATCTTCCCGACCCAGAAATCAAACCCAGGTCTCCTGCATTGCAGATGGATTCTTTACCAACTGAGCTATCACAGAAGACATGACCAGATCTGTGTTTAACAAAGATATTCCAAGTGTAGCTTTCATGACTTACTATTGAATCCCATCTCGTTGTTTATTTTTAAACTGCAATCTCACTTAATAGCATTTGTTTGAACTTTTTAAATATCAACTTAGAAACTGAATTCTGTTGAAAGCAACTGATACTAAAGCCATCTAAAAAGTTATACTGCTCTTTAGGATAATAAATTAAATTACATATCAACTTTAAGACATTTTAATACATTCTGACAGATTAACAAATTGGTTTTAAAATGACTCTTTTCAAAACTAAATGAGGCCCAAAAGTATCAAACTTTAAGATACTATAAAATTCAAGTAATTAATACCAGTTAAAAGCCAAAAAAACAAAAAACAAAAAACCCTCTATTTCTTGCTTTGCAATCAGGAATTCATCTAGACTATCTCTGCCAAAGAAAGTAACCTCATTTGCAGCATCCATAATGCAGCTCTAGATATTGCTCTGTGTACATACAATTAATAAAGTCACAGAATTTATTTACTACTGGGAACAGAGAAGGATGCTGAAAACCAAGACTGCCAATAAGGCACATCGGATTGAAGAGTTATACAGCTTTGTGTAATTAACACCCCATCCAGTTCTCTCGTTACTGTTACTGCTTTTCTTGTTACTGCACTCTTGTTACTGCTTTTCTCCCCAGTCCATTCCTAACACCAAACATTCAGACACTCGTAAGTTTTCCTGCCATGGGCTGCAGTTTATTCAAACTTCTCTTGCAGGTTACAGGAAAAACCTGTTGTTTTCGAAGTGCTCTCGGTTTTTATGAACAGGTTCCTTCACAAAGGTCCCTTCTATGAAGATGACATGAGAAATCTTAAGTTTGATGACCCTTATCAGCCTTGTAGTTCCAATTCTGTGGATCTTTTTTTGGTAGAGTTGGGCACAGGGAAGGAAGATTAGGGTACTGGTTACAGGAATAACCTGATATTTTTGAAAACTGTAGAAAAAGATGTTCAATTTTTCCTTCAAGCTTTACAAGTAAAATTCTACCAAGGTAGAAAATGAGAATAAAAAGGTTTTATCAAACTTTTGGAAAAACCAAGTTTTTTGAATATACACATAAAATGTGACAACAGATTTATATGCAAACAGTCACACTTATCTTAAAAACAAAACAAAACCCTTTCTAACCAGCCTAAACTAGGAACAGGGAGGAATTAAAGGTCATCCAAAACTATTGGGAAGGCCCATATTCTTTCAAAGGCTTCCACTATAAAATACAGTTCAGTAAACAAAAACAAAGCCATCTGGAAAGTATTTCTTAGATATCGATCCTGTGACATTGATAATTTTGAAATGCAGGAGAAAGAAAACACAGCTACTCCTACTTGGCCAATGTTCCATTTGCTTTATCAGAGCCAACAACGTTAATGACTTAGAACAGTCTTAGGGTTATCATGAATTTCGGTCTTAAGGTTATCACGAATTCCAACAGAAAAGATCAGTCATCCACAAATAGGTCAGTAGATAAATATGGCCTGATATACTGAGAGGTTAATTCCTTTCCTTCTAGTGAGTATTCTCCCATTTTAGACTCCATAATTGATTAGGCCAAAGACAGTCTGAGAATCTCATTTTTAATTCTGGCTCTTTCACTAAATAGTTATAAGATCTTAAAATGAAACTTAATGTTTCTCATCCTTTCTCTAAATATAAAACAAAAAGATAGAATTGAATGATCCTGAGGATTCCTTAAAACTTAAAAATTCTGATACAGTCTATTATCTGCAAATTTTTATGATTTGCTCCAACTTGCAACCTGCTTCTGGGTTCTCAAATTTAAATATAATTCAACCAATACTAAACTGATATGAAATGGTTTAAACATTCAGTTTGAGGGGCTACTGAAGATATCTCTTTATAGATTTTAAGTAGGAAGAATATTATAAAATTAACATTCTACCCAAAGTAAAGTACCTTCTAATATACATGGACAAACTAAATACTCAAATGTTCAAAATTATATTTTTACCTTCAGATAGCTTATCTATTTCTATGTGCGTGCCCAGTCACTCAATTTTGTCCGACTCTTTGCGACCCTATGGACAGCAGCCCACCGGGCTCTTCTTTTCCATGAGCTTTTCAGGCAAGAATACTGGAGTGGGTTGCTATTTCCTCCTCCAGGGGATCTTCCCACCCAGGAACTCAATCTGTGTCTCCTGTGAATCCTACATTGCAGGCAGATTCTTTACCAATGTGCCCCCAAGGAAGCCCACCTATTTCTATATTAGTCTAATGATTTCTATATGTGAAAATTACCTGAGATCTGTTGAACTAAGTACAGCAATTAACTGAGTTCTGTTGAAATAAGAATAGAGCATATTGCTTATAGTACCATCTGTGGGCTTCCCAAGTAGTGTCAGTGGTAAAGAACCTGCCTGCCAATGTCGAAGACATAAGAGATGCAGGTTCAATTCCCGGATTCGGAAGGACCCCCGGAGGAGGGCATGGCAACCCACTCCAGTATTCCTGCCCGGAGAAGCCCATGGACAGAGAAGCCTGGCAGGCTACAGTCCATAGGGCTGCAAAGGGCTGGACACAACTGAAGTGACTTTGTATGCACGCACCATCTATATTTGTTATAAGCTGACTTTCTGCAATATGCTCTTGCTTTACCAGTTTTGAAAGGTGGAACATACTCACGCAATACTTAATAGGAAAATATCTTTAGACTATTTAATATATCTATGTTCTAATGTCTAACAAGAAACCATCGTAAAACATTTAATGAGCCTACATTAGAAATGCTTAAAAATATATTAAAGATACTACCAAGATCACACACACACGTATTTAGGATTATAGATGCTATTTCTCAAAGATGAACAAAACTGATGTACAGGCACATCTAAGTAGCTCTAATTAAATATTAATTCTTTGCTTAAATACCATCCTAGCTAGTGTCCATTGGGTCAATTTCCCTGATGGCTCAGAAGGTGAAGAATTTGTCTGCAATGGAGAAGACTCAGGTTTGATCCCTGGGTTGGGAAGATCCCCTGGAGAAGGGCATGGCAACCCACTCTAGTATTCCTGCCTGGAGAATTCCATGGACAGAGGAGCCTGGTGGGCTATAGTCCATCGGGTCACAAAGAGTCGGACACGACTGAGTGCCTAACATTTTTATTTTTCATTAGTGAACATCCCTTGTAATTTTATATGTTCCCTTGCATATGTAAACTGAAATGCTGCTAAGTCAAAAGCAACAATATTATTTAAAATACAGAAAATAATCTTCTTTTCAGTGCCACATAATTAGGGTCCCTGTGGAGGCTGGCAGTAGGCAAAGTGGGAGGAAAACTAAAATCCAAACTGTCTTGGTTTTTCTCACTGGGACTGGATGAAAAATGTATTTTGTCTTCCAACAAGTTTATATGTATGAGCTACATTTTAGGTTTTCAGTATTCTGCCAGACAAACTTCTAATACACAGAGTGATTTTTTGGCAACAATGCATCAAAACTCTACATTTTGAGTCGGTCCAGTGCCCTTTCCTAAAACATATGGTCACTTAACAGCCAAGTCGCTGAGAGGTAGGCTTTGACCTCGTGGAGCCTGTAGCGGTTGCTAGCACTTAAATACAGGAATCTACTTTTGACTTCAAGCCATGCCTTGTTCTGCATCTCATTTTTTTTTTCCAGAAAATAGGAAGGGGATTCAAACTCCAGAGGCAAAATTCCAAGAGGTTAAAGAGGAGGGAGAGTCTAGTGAAAACACAAAAGACAATCGCACAGCATGACAGAAGAAAATAATAGTCTTGTATTCAGTTTGAAATAAAATTACCCAATGTAATAGTAACACTTTACAGACTTTTTTTAGTAGAAAAATTGTCGGGGCCTGAACATGGAGACAAGGGCTTCTCAAATATCCATTCATTTAAATAAAACAAAAAATGAAGGAGAGGTTAAAGATGATTTGCTCTAGAAATACAACAGATGCTTCTTAGAATTCCTTAAGGGGGAAAAAAAAGATTTCTTCAGAAAGCAGTGCACTTACAAGCCATATTTTATGAATGCCTTGCCCAGCCTTCTGTAGTACAAGGACAGGGAGCTGAAAATGTATTTATTTCTCTAGAGTTTATTCACTCCTGCTACTAATTCTACACTTGAGGCAGGTCAGAGTATCTATCACAAGACAAGACATTTGGACCTTTCTGAAAAAGCAAGTCAAAAAGGTACAAGGTGGGAAGGTACTGGTGGGACCAGAGACATGTATGGAGCAGAGCATTCGGGAGCTACTATAAGTGAAGCAGTGGAGACAGGGAGGAAAGCTCTGAGGGAAATGGGCAGAGATTGTTTAGAGCTAAATCCCGCCTTATTTGATTGTTCATTTCAAATAAAGCTGGATTTAGCCCTGAAGGTTGCAGCACAAATTCACAATTAGCATTTTCACTTTGCCTACCAGGACAGGGAGTCGTTGGCAGAATAGTGGGAGCTGCGCCCTGAGGGAATGTGGGAAAGAAAATCAGACACTGAGAAGGGTTTCATTTTTAGTGTTCAGCAGCTTTCAGACTGGCAAGTTTTGCTGACATTTCTAGCTTGGGAGGGGAAGGCTTCCTGAATTACTGCCACACCCATTCCACCCACTCTAAAGACTGGTCTGGAGATCTATATTCCCCAAAACAGTACAAAATACATCTCATAAGTCTCATATCTGGTATCCTTGTTTAAAAATACTCAAGTTTCATTTACTTTTGCTAGGACACTTGAGACCAACTCTATCTACACCATTAGCATAGAAATCAAACGCCCAAAGTAAACAATAGTTACCAAACAATGTCTGGGGGGAAACATAGATAAACAATAAGAAGGGACCTGAATAAACTAAAAGGATGTTAGCTAATATACCCGGTCCTCTCTTTCCTCCTCTGTAAGACAGGAGGGGGAATAACTTAAATAACATAAATGCATCGATCAAGAGCAACGCCTGGAACAAGACAGGTATTCAGTACAGGTGAAGCTCCTTTGTCCTTTTCCCTAGGGTTTTGTTTTGTTTTAACAATTTACGGTTTTCTCCGTTTTTCCTCCCTGGTGTTTGGAACTTTTTCTGAATCTATAATCTCAGCTTTTAAAAATCTATGTGCAGATTCCAAAGGGTGATACCCATTTTATGAACAATATTATATATTTGTTGTATTTTTCTTTATAACCACAGTCTTTTAGAAGGACTAAAGACTGGTAGAACCACAAATATCAATGAACGAGGGAATGAAAAGATCTAAAATGATAATAAAAATAAACAGCAAGGAATAAAGGATCCTAGGAAAGGACAGTACCTGTCAAGTCAGTTACGGTCAAGAAGATTAAAAAGACCTCTGACTAACAACGTGAGTAGGTAATAACATCTATATGGTGTTTCATTTGATCCTCACAACATTCATTTTACAGATAAAAAGACAGGTTTAGAAAGTAATCTTGTCCAAGATTGTTCAGCTAATAAATTATTAGAGAAGGAACCAGAATGAAAATTGAAGACTTCTAAATCTAAGACTGTAAAGTCAACATAATCACAAAAGTAACTGCAGCTTACTTATAAGTGACTTTCTAAAGATTAAAATCAATAGAGTGGTAATAACGATACGTGGTACAACTTTCTTTTCTTCACTGATACTAGAATCATGAAAACCTGATAGAAATCCATAGTAAGTTAATGTCACCATACTGTAGTTCTAGGGAGATCCAGGGAGTTTATATTGATCAACTGAACCCAACAAGACTGAAATTAGTAACATATATTTTAGTCCTGGTGTATAATTTTGAAGGGAGCTTTTCTTCTAAGGATTATAGTTAAGAAGGAAGCAATCATAAGTGATATTTTAAAAATAAACTGATAGGTCATCTGATACAAGAAAAGTACTTTATAGCTGAGAATCCACTTAGAAGAAACCACATTGAGACTTCTACAGATGTTTCTTCAGGTGCATAGAATTTGAAGCTGATAAAAACTGAAGTTCTTGTTAAAAAAAGAAAATCAACATAAATCTGTAGTCTAACAATAATGACAGCTAATACTTTTCCAGAAAATGTTATTTTTTAGAACTTCTTTTAAGTTTATGGGATTGTGAAGAAGGCTATGAAACAATTTTAATAATAAACAGAAGAGTTTGACAAGTCATATAAATCAAAACTAGATGTGAAAGTGTTTACATGTTGGTGAATAAAATAAAAAAGCAAAAATTAATGGAAAGATTTAGGATATGACCGTAAATCATAATTTACCACAAATCATATGGTAAGTGTGAATAGGCATCTATCTCCTCACATTAAGGGGTTGTAACTTCTGAATTAGAAGTTCTAAAGGAAAAGTTCTGTTATAAGCTGAGTTCTACCGATTCGGCTAATTGAAAAGTCTGAGTAATTTTTAAAACAATATAATTCTTCCTTAAAACTAGCCATTTTTTAACACCAATTTTGGAATTAATAATCTTATCAATATAAACATTTAAGCATAAACAGTTATTTTCAACATACAAATCTAAGTAAATTTCTTAGAAACTTAGAAAAACAGAGAATTTAAACTGCTTAAGACTCAGATAGGCATCTTAACCAGAATTGTCTTTTCAGTCTGGATGCTATCTGAAATCTAGATGTCCAAGAGAAAAACCTCAAACAGCTGGAATCCAGCTTAGATACACAAAATAAATCACTGGTGACTGCAATCCACTCTGAACAGCTCTCATTGGGTTTCCACAAGCAACAAAACAAACAAAACAGAGAAGGCTGACACTAGTAAACTGGATTTACTAATTGTGCAGCAGGAGAGAAAATACAAAAGCAACAAAAGGCAGATGGGAACTCTGTGAGATCCATGACCATCTATTCAATATATTTGACCCTTAAGGTCATAATTTTGTTCCTGAGATACTTGTGAAATAAAGATATAGAAAGTTTTCTCATTCTAGTTCAAAGTCTTAAATCACTCATTGAAAATTTAAGTCATTTTAAATGTGTCAGTTGAAAGAGTATGTATAATGAACAAGTCAGGTAAATATTCATATTCAGACCTTTAAAACAGAGTAGATTCTTTAAAAGAGTAGATTCTTAATCTCCCCTAAAAGTAAACAAGACTTTACTTGGCTACCCTGTATTCCAGAGCGCACTGTCTTACAGGAAAGTAGAGTATTGATCATGACCCTTAGTTTCGTGTATTATTTTTGACATGTACACCATACATAAAATTCTCTACATTCATGAAAAGTTTTTATGTATCACCGAAAACAATCATGAAATCCATGCTGTGAATGAAACACGCAGTACACTTAGAAACTGTGAGCAGTTTACTGTCATCTTCAGTGGGAAGAAACTGCCTTTCCAATGAAACGTGCTTTCTCCCAAAATGCTTTTTTTATATAATAAAACTCCCACAACCATGTGAAATAAAATATAGTACGTCTTCCATACTTTAAAAGGGGATGGACAAGAACACTTATCTCCTGTAAGAAAGGGAGAGTTAGCAAGGAGTTTCTTCCTCATCATTTAGGACTTTCTCAGTTCAATAATCATCTTTTCTTAGGTGCCTAAATAAATTAAACAAACGGGTGAGAGTTTTTTCATCCACCCCTCCCCATAAAGGAACTGGAAATTCAATTTAAAAATACTACTTTTCATTAAACTGTTAATAATACAACATATATCTTAGGTGAATGCATAATCAGACTTCACTTATCACTTCATGGAAGAGTTTCCCTGTAGTTTGGATACGGACCGTTTTTACAGTAATTATTTAATGTGTTATAATATTGTTTCTGTTTTAGGGTTTGGATTTTGGCCACAAGGCGTGCGGGATCTTTGCTTTATGACTAGGTATCGAAGCCGCACCCCTGCACTGGAAGACGAACTCTTACCCACTGGGCTGTCAGGGCAGTCCCTCCCTGTGCGTGCCAGTCACTCAGTAGTGTTCGACCCTCTGTGACCCCGTGGACTGTAGCCCATCCCCCAGGCTCCTCTGTCCATGGGGTTCTCCAGGCAATAACATTGGAGTGGGCTGCCATTCCCTTCTCCAGGGGATCTTCCTTACCCAGGGATTGAAGTCGGGTCTCCTGCATTGGCGGCAGATCCTTTACCGTCTGGGCCTGAAAACTACAGCAATTATGATTTCTGCCCTCTCCAATTTGCTTTCTTGCATTACCCTCATCACATGCCATGAGTGCCCTCAAATCCCATTCTACTGCTCCTCAACCTGTGTCTTCACCTGTGTCAGTTTTTTAAACTCTCAGTTCAAAATGTACTTAAAAAATCAGTATATATAAAAAGAAATCAGTCTGAAGAGATGTGGATCCAAGGATGGTGACTGCTAGATACATACATAATACCATTCTCCCTAGAGTTATCCCTTAGGAGCAGAAACCCATTATGCAGTAAGGCATTTATCCAGAATAAAAGACCACAATTCCCAGTTTGTATGGCCATGTGACTAAACTCTGAGCAATGAAAGGAGAGCAGAAGTGTTGTGTGGGGCTTTGTCTAAAGAGAGCTGGTTTCAATGGGAGGAGTCTCTTTTTCTATTTCTGGTCATTTACTTTCCTGCTGGTCTGTAAGACAGATACAAAGGCTGGGGTTCTCACAGCCATCTTAGTACAGGAAGAATAAAGTTTAGAGACCTCCCTGGTGGCCAAGTGATCAAGATTCAGTGCTCCCAAGCATTGAACCCAAGTTCAGTGAACCCAAGACAGGGCCTAGGTTCAATGGCGAGTTAGGGAACTAGATCCCACATGCCACAACTAAAGGAGAAAAAAAAAAAAAAGATCACGCATGCCAGCAGCCAAATAAGTATTTTTTCAAAAAAAGAAAAACGGATGAAGTTTATTCAGAAGGGTGGTGAAAGAGGGAGCAAGGACACAATGACGGGAGTTACTGTATCAGCCCTGTACTGCCCACCTGGAGTCCTCTTTATGTAAGAAATAAATTTATCTCATGTTTAAGCCACTGTATTTTGAGTTTTTCAATCCTAAGTGCCAAAGCCAATTCTAAGTAATCCATGCGACTGAGAAAATAAGAAACAACGCAAGAAAGAAAAAGTTTTATTTTTATGGGGGATATTCTTCCTAAGACCATGCTAAACCAGTTTAGCATAATGGTTAGGAGCATCTGGGTCCAGGTCTAACTCTGCCACTTATACCAGCGACTTAATTAACCTTTGCTATACCTCAGCTTTGGGCTTCCCAGGTGGCTCAATGGTAAAGAATCTGCCTGCCAATGCAGGAGATGCCAGTTTGATCTCTGGGTAGGGAAGATCCCCTGAAGAAGGTCCAACATTGTAATATGGGCTCAGCTACATATATCTGTTTAATAAGAGGTAATTTACTCCACTAGGAAAGTTTGGAAACATTTCCGAGAGAGGATAATGACATCATTTGATAAGAAAACATTTTATTTTGATTTACCACTTTATAGGTTAAATGAATCATTAAAGAGAAAGCCGTATTAGTAACTTTTCATACTACATTAGTAGTTTATTAATGTGATCATATGATCATTAACTCAAAGCATATAAAACTTTGATGTATTTTCTTTAAGCAGCATCAGACACTTAGGGAAACTTAATTTCAATGTGTTCACTGATCAATCTACCACATTAACAAACAGAATTCTGTAGTCCTTAGACAGTAGATGTTTCGTTTGACTTATAAATTTTGCACTGTTTTCACTCATAGTACTGACTGTTTTTCTTACCCATCGTGGTACACACCTGACCTCATCCTATTGATACTGAGATTATTAAAGTCTATCCCTAACAGGTATACTCCATTCCAAACACCAACACACATACAAAAAGGATGTGGACATAATATTATGTTTCAATCAACTTGTATTATTGTTCGACCAATAAACCACCTTTACCGAGTACATATTGCCTATTTCACCTTGCCTATAATCTTAACCCCATCTGGAAAACGTGTTTTGTGTTTTTTTTGTTGTTGCCTCTTTGCATTCAGTAAAACTGCTGCTGCTAAGTCGCTTCAGTCGTGTCCAACTCTGTGCGACCCCATAGACGGCAGCCCACCAGGCTCCGCCGTCCCCAGGATTCTCCAGGCAAGAACACTGGAGTGGGTTGCCATTTCCTTCTCCAATGCATGAAAGTGAAAAGTGAAAGTGAAGCCTCTCAGTCCTGTCTGACTCTGAGTGACCCCATGGACTGCAGCCTATCAGGCTCCTCTGTCCATGGGATTTTCCAGGCAGAAATACTGGAGTGGGGTGCCATTGCCTTTAAGGCACACATGTCCTGTGCTGTCTCTGTGAGAGCTGCTTGTTCACTTACAATTTTCTTCCCTATTCACTATTCCCAGCTTTATTCCATTATCCTCAATTCATTAGTATACATCTTGATCATTTAAGACTCATGCCTTTCAGTCATACCACCCCCTGTGCCTCCTCATCACTGCTGTATTTACCAACCTCTCTGTCATTCTCCTTTATTTATCAGAGGCCTTAGACCTTAACTTCAAGTCTTTCTCTCAACTCCAAATCCTTCCATTATTCAGGATGACTTCAACATTCACATGTATGATCCATGTGAATGAATCTGCCCTTTTCAATCCAGTAAGTAACTCCAACTCACTTCCGCAATCTACTTCCAAAGTCACTACAATAATCTTGCCATCCTAACTGCTCAGGAATAATTTACTCAAGCAGTGTATCTTATTTCCACGTCTCCTTTACTCTGAATTCTCTTGATGAGTCACTCCCACCATGAAGGGGTTTTTGGTCTGCTAAGAGACTTCCAATTCATTAGTTTCGTATTTCTTCCCATTTATCAGAGCTTTCTTTCATCATGATCCTCCTTATCCAGCTTAAATTCTATGACGTTAGGAAGCACTCTACTACCCTAAGTTCCTTTTCCATCACTCCTTGCATCAACTCCGTTGGCAAAACTGCAACAACACATGCAACTAACTACTTTCTCCACAACTACAATGAAGCAAGCATGCAATGCTAGGGAAAGGTACAAAATACGGTCAGCATGCCCAAACGTATCCTGAACACAGCCCAGCAATCCTACCCTCTTATTCTAATCTACACAAAACAAATATTGCAAATCCTCTGAGTTCTATCCAAGCCTTTGGCTCCCTCTCCTTAGTTTCATCCAAGATCGTACCTTCTACTTTACTGAGAAGCATAATAGCTAACAGACATGATTTCCCAATAGGAAGCTGAGGAGCTTCAAGTCTGCCCGCTTCTGCTCTGCACCATTTTCTTCTTCTTTCCTCCTATTATATATGAACATGGTGTAAGCTGTTTACAGTGAGGATATAGAGAGAGACCAGAAGAGAGCCTAAAACCAACCTTTGAAGAATTCCAAACTCTGATGGCTGAGTAAAAGAAAATGAAGCTTCAAATCAAACCACAAATTTTGTACTTAAAACAAAACAGCTACATTGTGTGTGTGTGTGTGTATTCACACATTTCAACTATATTTTGTGTGCTTATATACATTCACAAATATACACATACATATATTTATACAAGAAGTTGGTTTTGAAGGCAAATATAACTAGGCTTTTCCAACAATATTAAACGCTAGTCCTTTGATAGATGAAACTTAGCAATGTTATTGTTACCAAGGTCAAAAGAAATCTTCTCCCCTGTGGAAATGAAATAATCTACTTAACAGAATTTTACTAGCCCAGGGTGAGGGAGAAACATGAAATTATTACCCTTTGCAGACATAAAACTTTCTCCTTGGAACAAAGATAGCTCTCGCTCATCAAGAACATATGTAGATTTAAGATCTTTTACTATAAACAGTAGGCTTCAGGCTTGGGTGGTCTGTGTTATGTCCAATAATATATGAATTGGCCTATTCTCAAAATAAATATTTCCTTTTTCTTTACTCTGAGTCATGTTAAAGATTTGATCTTTGTGTTCAAAAGCAGAAAGCTTTTCATACAAAACTTTCAGCTAAAAGTCAATATATTCAATAGACAGTTCAGGACACTACCCCTAATTAAAAATGAATATAAAAAGATCTTAAACAATTTTCTCTGTATCAAAAGAACACTCTAAGTAAACTGGGAAGATGCTTAATGAAAATAAAATCCTCTTTATGCATACAATGATACTTTTTGTATAGTGTTTTATAAAGAGCTATGACCCAGGTAATGAAATGAACATATAATACCCCATGCTCCTACTCTCTCTCTGAAAAAAGTATATACATGTACCACTTTTTTACACCTGAAACTAACACAACAGTGTAAATCTGTGTGAGTGTTAGTCACTCAGTTGTGTCTGACTCTTCGTGACCCCATGGACTGTAGCCCACCAGGCTCTTCTTTCCATGGGATTCTCCAGGCAAGAATACTGGAGTGGGTAGCCATTCCCTTCTCCAAGGGATCTTCCTGACCCAGGGATCAAACCTGGGTCTCCTGCATTACAAGCAGATTCTTTACCATCTGAGATTCTTCCCTGAGCCATCAGGGAAGCCCTTGTAAATCAATTATATATCAATTTTTAAAATGCAGTTAACAAAGGGGGATAGAAAGTCAATATTTTTTGCATCTTTCAGACTGCAGTCATACAGCTAAGTATTTAATGTGTTATCCTACATACATGATCTCATATCTTTATATCATCAGTAGGTATTATCCTGCCCATCTTATGGGTAAGAAAACCAAAAGGATTAAAGAAGTTGCTGAAGATTAAGCAGCCATCAGCAAATGGTGTTTGTTGTTGTTCAGTCGCTAAGTCCTGTCTGACTCTTTGTAATCACATGGACTGCACTACATTTTCCCAACTGTGGGCAAACTGTTCCCATCAATTGATCTGCTTTCTCTTCCAATGCCCCTGGCATACAAAGGAGATGCTCAGACAACCATAAGCCACAGTAGTAATTTAAGTGGCTACAATTACTTGCAGCTACAAATTACTTGGCTACAATTAGCCAAGAGAAACTCCATTTATCTTCCGTTTCTAACCTTCTTTTTACCTTTCTCTCAGGGCCTGTGGTGCTCATGGTGTTAAACAGCTACTCGAGCCATTATCAAGTCTGAGGTGCTCTATACTAAATGAAACCCAGAAGTTTTACTGCCTAACAATGCCCCTTCTCCTCCCCAGTGTCACTCCATATGCACATACATTAAGAATTTAACTACTACCCAGCAATACCACTACTTGGCATATACTATAAGGGAATCATAATTGAAAAAGACACATGGACTCCAATGTTCATTGGAGCACTATTTCCAATAGCTAGGACATGGAAGCAACCTAGATGTCCACTGGCAAATAAATGAATAAGGAAGTTGTGCTACATATATGCAAGGGAATATTACTCGGCCATAAAAAGGAATGCATTTGAGTCAGTTCTAATGAGGTGGATGAACCTAGAGCCTATTATACAGAGCAAAATAAGCCAGAAAGTAAAAGACAAATGTATACTAACACATATATGTGGAATCTAGAGAGAGAGTACCAGTGACCCTACGTGTACAGCAGCAAAGGGGACACAGACATAAAGGAAAGACTTTTGGACACAGTGGGAGGAGAAGGTGGCATGATTGGAGAGAACAGCACTGAAACATGTACATACCATACGTAAAACAGACAGCAGCAATTTAACGTGTGCCACAGGGAATGCAAAGCTGGCGCTCTGTGACAACCTGGAGGGGTGGGGTGGGGAGGAAGGGCGGAGCGGGGCTTAGGAGGGGGGGACACATGTATGCCTATGGCTGATTTGTGCTGATACATGGCAGAGGCCATCACAGTACTGTAACTAGCCTCCAATGAAATAAATAAATGAAAAAGATAAGAATTTAACCATTAGATCCCAACATGCCTTTTAAGCATCACATTCTCACAAAATATATTCCATTTTCAAAGGCCATGGTGTTCAAGATTAATTTTGAGGTAAAAAAATAAGATAAGCAATTTGTGTTTTCTAAAGGTCAAATCTTCATTTACAATAGGTAAAAGACTTTGTTTTATTCGCATAAAAAATTGCAAACAACTTTTGAGTAGTCCTGATCATTGAGAGTATGGTTACGTAACAGTAAGGAACAGCCTCCAGATCTCAGAGGTGTAACACAATAAAAATTTATTTATGCCTCACACTGCAAGATCAGCAAGAGGACTATGCTCACTGTAGTCCTCAGGGAACCGGGCTGGGATGCTCCACCCTAACACATTTCCTCAATCAGTGACTCAGAAAGAGAGGCTGTGGCAACTGACACACGGCCTCAAAGCTTCTGCCCAGAACTGACATACACCACACTCGTTCTTATTCCTTTGACCAAAGCTAGTTAAAGGTAGCTTCAAGAGTCAGAGAGGTATACCCCTAGCATGGGACCCAAGGTGGGTGTGGAATGGGGGTGGGCGGTAGCAATCTGAGAATAAATGGCACTCAGCACAATGACTATCAAAATCTAACAGGTAATTTTTCACAGCTGAGACAGAATATCTTCCTTAACTGGAACAATTTCCACAAAGGACTGAGTATTTACTATGAGTCAGACACACACAGGGGTCTTACAAGCATTGTCTCCAATCCCCAACACCATCAGCAGAAGAGACATTACTGGTATTGAATGAAGTAGCGGGCTCCAAGAGACTAAACCAATTGCTCAAAGTTACACAACTAGTTAAGTGGTGAAACTGTAACATGAATCCAGATTAGCCTAATTCTAAAGCTTGCCTCATTACTCTATAAAATTGATAACCTTATGTTCCTGGTGGAGTTTAAGGTTACACTTCTAATTCAAACTAAAATGGCAGCATGGATGATCAGAAATTACCAATACAGATATAACTAGTGGAAAAGAGATACCAATCCCCAAAACGTCATTTCCAAGACATTACTGAGGGGCGGGTGGGGGGGTGGTGCACAGGGAAGAAGTCCCTGGAATACAACTGCATTAACTCATACAAATTAATATGTCTAAGAAAAATCAAAGAAGAAGGAGCCTCCTTTATCTGATATAAGTGAAAAGCAGTAATTCATATTCCCTTTAAAAGAGCTCAATTAACTGGTGAATTCTGTCGTCTACATCTTGACAGTTTTGAACACAGTTTATATCCTCTTTATCAAAGAAACGAGAAGAACCAAAGACTATACACTCCAAAAACTGAAAAATTTTCATGGTTTTGGCCTGCAAGGGCAGGTTTTTTTTTTTTAAGTATTAAGATTAACTTTAAAAAATTTTTAAAAGAAGGAACAAAAGGTAAACTGCACAACAGGTATGCACGATACCAAATTAAATTTGAGATGAATGACAGTTAATTGTTAGACAATCTTTTCCAATGAAATGAAAGAAGAAAGGTGTTATCACATGGTGGCAACCCAAGCCAGTCTGTCTTCACAAGACAATCTAGCCTGTTTGGTGTTTGAAAATACAGTATTTGATGTAACACCACTTCAAGTCTGTCACAAACAACACAAAAACTCAACATAAACATCCGAAATCCTCAAACAAAAGCTCTATTCCCAATGCTCTGCTGTCAACGAAGGGTACTAAGCCTAGAGTGTCAGCCTGAATCAAGCCTGAACAGAACCTATGGACTGCCAATAGGCTATTCGGTTCCTTTCCTACATCTGGAGTATTACAAAGGCCCAACAAGGAGGCAGACATGATTAACACCAGCTCCTCTAAACACAACTCAGGATGCCTCACTTAAAAAGCCTGCGGTAATACAACTGTCAAATACTTTTTTTTTCAACTGAACGTTGCTTATCATATTCTCCCCAAATCTTTCACGTTACAGAAGGCTGATGCTTCGTGTTTTTTTTTTTATTTCTGTACACTACTATAATTTACCTGCAGAATATATTTTCTGCATGAGAAAATCTGGATAAATATCCCATATTTTATATATATTTAAAATAGTATTAAATTGTTTTTAAATATCATTAGAGAGGCAGAAAAACAGACTCGTGTGTGTGAGTGCATTTTGCCTTCGAAGAGTTGTGACAAATACAGGAAAACATTTTAAAGCATAAATACCTGGAGGACGTCTTTGTCCTCTATTTGGATGTGAAGTTTAGCTCCATATTTGATAGGGTTGCCTAATTTTTTAAGCCTCAGTTTCCTCATTGGTAAGTCAGGGCTACAAATAATACCTCCTCAAGCTCTTCTGAGGAAAACGATGCACATGAAGCGTTTAACCCAGTGCCTGGGACACAGCAAGGTCTCAGTAAATATTAGCTGCTTTAGCTGCTACTACCTTGGTTATCCAGATCAAATTTTCAGCAAATGTCTTTTTCCTTTTTTGTTCAATTGCCTATTCTCTCATTTGGTACCAAACACATATAACCTTTTATTTTTTGCTGGTATGTGTCTATAAGGAACACAAATTACCACATGCTTCCCACATATGCTGAAGAACTGTCCCACAGAAATTCTTGTGCTCTGACTAATGAATGATGGTCATAATATTGAAGTTGCAACAGTTACAATAATGAGTTAACATTTATTCTCCAATTATTATCTATCAAGTCATTCAATAATCAAAGCCTTATTATCAATCCTATCTTAACACAGAAAAGAACTGAGGCAAAGGGAAGATATATAATTTGTCTAGGTTCACACAGTAAGTGATGTCAAATCTAAAGAAACAGACTGCAATTCCTTCATTCCTAATCCCCTAAATGAGCCAGACATTTACAAAGGTCTTATAAGCTATCTGAAAGAGTTTAGAACTTTACTTTGAAGGCAAGACACTCATTGAATGGCTTTGAAGTGGAAGCATGGGACTGGAATGCTCTCTGGTTATAGCTGGGAGATGAACTGGACAAGAGAGACAGTATTCATGTGCAGACCTGCTGCGGCACCAGGGCGACAAAGGCCTGGATGATGGAGCAGAGCACCAGCAGTGCACACAGAGGGAGCAGGGATTCAAGATATACTGAGGAGGTGAAATAGATAATTCTCTGTGATTAAATATTCGTGTGATCCAAAAGGTGAAATTTGAGATGATGGCCAAATTTCTACCTGGGGCCAAATGCATTAGTGACATTTCCATTCCCAAAAACAAACACTTGAAGAAAAATACAGTTAGATGGAGCAGGGGTTTAGAAAAGGGTTGAGGCAAAGACATAAATTCAACTTTGGAAACATTTATTTTGAGGGGCAGTGAACAACCAGGGAAGCAGTTCACTATATGGACCTGAAACTCAAGAGAAATCTGAGCTACAGAGCCAGATTAGGGGGGTTATCAGTATAGAAATGGTCATCAAAGCCATAGAAATATGTAATATTACTCACAGAGTATATAAAAAGTAAGAAAAGCTGAGGTCCTGGAAAAGAACAGTGAATATATAAATGCTTCAGGGAATACACAGTTTCAAAAGAGAAGAGTGAAAAGGAGATGAAGGAGTGACTGAAGAGTAGGCAAAGTATAAAGAGAAGATGATTTCAGGGAAACCAAGGACAAAGGTGCTTTAAGAGACAAGAAGTGGACAGCAACGTCCTAAGGTGGTGACAGCTCTTACAGGATAAGAACACCAAGGTTTGGTTACAGGTGTCTTTGATGATCACAGTGAGATCTATTTCAGAGGCAAAATGCCGTGGAAATGAGATTACAGTGGCACTTGATAAGACCAAACAGCAAATGCAGACAACCAATCTGAGAAATCTGGCTGGAAAGAAGAACAAAGAAGTAAGGTACTAAAGGAAAGGGTTCTTTCCCCCGCTCCTTCACATTCTTCCCTCCCTTACTTTCTTTCTAACATGTAAACACAGTTCTAAGCGTTCCAACTTCTGAGATTTTGCTGATGCTATCAACTATATTTGCATTACTGTCATCACCAACCTTTTGATCTCTTGTCTTTAAATTCTACTACTCTTTCAAGTTTTATTAATCTTCCAAGATGCTACTCATCAGGGAAACATTCGCTACATTTCCTAGTTAAAACTAATCAGTAGGCTTTGGTAATTATAAGAATCTGCTATAGTCTGGATGTTTTTATCCCCAACCCCCTGCCAACCAAATTCATATGTTAGAATCCTAACCTCCTAGGTGACGGCATTAGGAGGTGGGGCCTTTGGGAAGTGATTAGGTTGTAAGGGCAGAGCCCTCATGAATGGGATTAGTGTACTTAGGAAAGGGGCCCCAGGGAGAGAAAACTCAGCAAGAGGGCACCATCTATGCACCAGGAAGCAAGCCCTCACCAGATACCCGGTCTGCTGGTGCCGTGGTCTCGAACTTTTCAGCCTTCAGAACTCTTTGGGAAATAAATTTCTGTTGTTTACAAGTTACCTGATTTGTGAATTCTGTTAAAGTAGCTTGAACAGATTAACCCATTTACACATAAATTGCTTTAATATGGCACATGGAGTGTCCCAACATAGTGGCATGAACAAAGTGCAACGCACAGGAAGGGCACCGTGATCAGTTTCAACAGGGAAGTGGAGCCAATGTTTCCCTAATGAGCAGCGTCTTGGAAGATTAACAAAGCTTGAAAGATTAGCAGAGTTTATAGCACTGCACATAGTAAATGCTGCTGCTGCTGCTGCTGCTAAGTCGCTTCAGTCGTGTCCGACTCTGTGCGACCCCATAGATGGCAGCCCACCAGGCTCCCCCATCCCTGGGATTCTCGAGGCAAGAACACTGGAGTGGGTTGCCATTTCCTTCTCCAATGCATGAAAGTGAAAAGTGAAAGTGAAGTCGCTCAGTTGTGTCCGACTCTTGGCGACCCCATGGACTGCAGCCCACCAGGCTCCTCCGTCCGTGGGATTTTCCAGGCAAGAGTACTAGAGTGGGGTGCCATTGCGTTCTCCAGCACATAGTAAGTACTCAATAATAAATATTTTCTGAATGAAAAAAAAAATTAACCACTAACTATGCTATCATTATAGCAGATAGAAAAATGAAAGAGAAAGAGGAACATGGCAGAACTGAGAACTCAGCGCCAATCCAAACTCCCAATGCATGGCCTGTGGTGATGAGGTGAGCTGCGTGATGAAAAAGGGATTTGCCTCTCACCCCTCACTTCCTGGTGAGGCACCACAGTGTAGAATGGAGCATCCCAAAAGGTGTGTCCGCCACACACGACTGAACAGTGCAACTAGGTCCTAATCCCCTCCCAACTTGGGCCTCACATCGCAGGGATGCCAGGGCAACCTTCGAGGTGCCCCGGGCGTCAGGCTGCATTGTCTCCAGCTGTAAGCGGCCTCAGTCATTTACCCCCACAATGCTGGAAAGACACACACTACCATTTTATATGTATGGCATGATGTCACAAAGATTGGGAAGTACTGGTCAAGTCAGCTTGACCAAGAAATGAAGAGAACAGGCTCCGAGGTTACAGAGATCCCAACTCAAACCTAAGCTCTGTTTGCTTCCAGGTGTACAGTCCCTGGCAAGTCACTTAACCTCTCAAAGTCTGTTTCCTCACGTGTAAAATGGAGGAATTATCAGTAGCTACCCTAGTAGGAGAGAATTAACCCAATTCTGTTTATAAAGCACTTAGTGCAGTGCCTAGTACATAGGAAGCACTCAGGGAATATTAGCCAGCTATTCCTATCTCTTTTTTCATCAGAGTCTCACTATTCACAGATTTCTCCAACTGCAATAAAGGGACAGACTGGCTCTGAAACAATGAGAGACACAGGCTAGTATGGTGGGGTTTATTTGTTTATATTTTTGGCCAATGCACTCAGCTTCAGTTCAGTTCAGTTCAGTCGCTCAGTCGTGTCCGACTCTTTGTGACCCCATGAACTGCAGCATGCCAGGCCTCCCTGTCCATCACCAACTCCCAGAGTTTACTCAAACCCATGTCCATTGAGTC
This sequence comes from Bos grunniens, assembly GCF_055505025.1. Taxonomy (NCBI): domain Eukaryota; kingdom Metazoa; phylum Chordata; class Mammalia; order Artiodactyla; family Bovidae; genus Bos; species Bos grunniens. Next base: position 43,461,229 of record NC_141193.1, on the reverse strand, counting down.
AGTGATGCCATCCAGCCATCTCATCCTCTGTCGTCCCTTTCTCCTCCTGTCCTCAATCTTTCCCAGCATCAGGATCTTTTCCAGTGAGTCAACTCTTCACATGAGGTGGCCAAAGTATTGGAGTTTAAGCTTCAGCATCAGTTTCCAATGAACACCCAGGACTGATCTCCTTTAGGATGGACTGGTTGGATCTCCTTGCAGTCCAAGGGACTCTCAAGAGTCTTCTCCAACACCACAGTTCAAAAGCATCAATTCTTCGGCGCTCAGCTTTCTTCACAGTCCAACTCTCACATCCATACATGACTACTGGAAAAACCATAGCCTTGACTAGGCGGACCTTTGTTGACAAAGTAATGTCTCTGCTTTTCAATATGCTATCTAGGTTGGTCATAACCTTCCTTCCAAGGAGTAAGCATCTTTTAATTTCATGGCTGCAATCACCATCTGCAGTGATTTTGGAGCCCAGAAAAATAAAGTCAGCCACTGTTTCCACCGTTTCCCCATCTATCTGCCATGAAGTGATGGGACCGGATGCCATGATCTTAGTTTTCTGAATGTTGAGCTTCAAGCCAACTTTTTCACTCTCCTCTTTCACTTTCATGTATAGGACCTTAGTTCCCTGACAAGGGATGGAACCCAGGCCCCTGGCTGTAAACCTGCCAAGTTCTAATCACTAGATTGCCAGAGAATTCTCCAGTATGGTGGATTTTTTTTAAATCACAGGAGCTTATATGCAATTCCCATGTAAAATTCTTAATATGTGACTCCTTCAAAACTGATAACATTTAGATAAATATCTCTTCTTCAGAGTCATCAAAATCATCTCTCTCACTACTGCGTTATTATCTTCCCGTAAAAATTGAAAACTTTTCCCAATTATGCTACATACCCAGAAATCTGACTTCCTGCACTGTATTTCCTACAGAAAAGTATTACAAATGTGTGAGAATATAGACAGGGTCAACTTAGCATACACTAGCATGTAAAAATTGCTTTATGCTCCAAATAGAACTGAGCACTGAAAGCAAGTATGATGTGCCTAAAATGTGGCCTGTTTCGTCCCTCTCACTTTGTAGATGATCCTTTACAGAGACGACCCAACTGACAGGTGAAAAAAAATGGGAAGAAGACACTGGAAAGGAGAGATATGCTGAATCTAAACCAAAGGTTCAACAGCCAAGAACAGGGAATGTAGTTAGATTTGTAGGGTTAGAAATGGGGCAAGAGGTCAAGATCCAGGGCGGATCTGGACATTTTTAACCAGTAAAAACAGTTAAGTCCAAAGGAATTACGATTTGGAAAGAATTTTCAGACAAAACAGAACTTATACAAGGTACATGTAATCTGCCTAATATCTATTTAATTCATGTATGGAACAAGAAGAGATAATATTGGACTGCTGGAATGACATTAAGCAGAGCAGAATTAAAACTTGTATTCAGTAAGCTAAAAAAGAGACTTGTGAGGAGATAATGTTTTAGACACACAATAAAATTCTAGTCAATCTCTTTTATGACAACAGCTGTTCAAAACATTCCAATTTCTGCTTCATGTCAGAGTTTCATATTTCAATTGTAGCTTACTATTGCTGTGGCAAATTTGATTTGAAAAATAAGAATGTAAAACCTACATTCTGTAAAGGGTTTCAGACTCATCTTATGAATTTCTAAGTGCTTCACAGCTTAAAAAAAAAAAAAACAACCCCCTTTTACAAATCTCTTTGGAAATCTAGTCTATTTTTTTCCCAACAAAATGAACTTCAATACTATAGAAACAAAATATTACCCTCAAAGGTAATAAACAGATTAAAATTTAAGATGTTTGTGATTTCCTACATGAAATTAATATATCTTAAGTTTAGAAGATTGAATTTAAATGACAGTTGAGTATATTCAGTGAGTTTAAGCCTGGAAGTACACCACAGAGTTTAAATAATTGAAAAAAAAAATCCTTTTTTTGTACAAACTGCTCTTTAAATAAAGTGTCAATACATATTTGTTTATGTTTCATAAAGGCAGCAGTGATCGATTCACGATAAAAGATCAGAGATGATTATAAGTATGTACTAACATAGAACACTTTCCTCTTAAGAAATTATTAACAATGTAAAAGGAACTACTAACATAAATTTAACTCCATTGTAAAATACTAGTCATACACACATTTATCACACTAAAAACGACATACTGAATATTTAATGTTAAGCACCATAGTGCAACACTAGTTATTTCCTTGACATTTTGTATTACAACAAAAAAAGCAAAAAACAAACAAAACCAAAAAGAAAAGAAAAAGGATGAGAAGTGGGGAGGGAGGGGAGAAGAGAGGGCGAAAGAGAGAGGCTGAAACACAGAGACAGAAAGCACAGCCATCTGACTACAAAGTAGCTTTTATCCTCCTTTCTGGCTTTAAATCTAGTCACAGGAAAGGAATTTCAAAGATTTCTAATAGCAGCAATCAGAAATATTTATAATTTAAAATAGAAAGATGAATAACCCCATGAGACAGAATTTCTCAACTAGTTAAAACTATTTCATACACAAACCCCAAAATATGCAATAATGACATTTTGAAGGAGTTCCTATCTTCCTTAATTTCTAGGTCTTTCTGTTTAATTTCCCCCTCAAAAAGGCTTTCCATAACAGTGTAGTATTTAAGGGTACATGGGGGGAAAAAAAAAACCCTGAATCTTTGTATTTAACAGTAGAAAAATAACTGACTCTTTGCCACGTTTCTTACATAAATTTCAAAATATTCAGCTGTTTTGAAATAATTTATGGTATTTAAAGTAAACTATGCAAAATTTTACTTCTGCCTCTTTTCCGAACCACTAAAACAAATCACAAAAGTCCTCATTTTCTCACCAGGAAAGTGATGATGGTGTGGCGCATAACCTCTAATTTGCCACTTACTCTAAAGTTCATGATCCTCTGAAATATTAAGTATTGGTATTACTCACTTGAGAGAAAAATACTTTTATGAAATTTTGCAACATATAAAATTAACTGAAAAGAACACTGAATCAGCATATATTCCATGAATTCTTGAACCTCAGTTACTTTGGGACTAGAATCAATAAGCATCAAGATACATGTAAAAGATATAAACTGGCTTCTATCGCAAAAGTATGACTCTGAAGTTTGGCTCTGCTAGGATAAATAAAAAGCCAAAGAAAAACCAAATCTTAAGGACTTCAACCCACTGAGAAATTCTCAAAGAATGGAAAAGAGGTCAGTGATGATAATAGTGCAGAGACAAAAGACGCTAGTAAATATTTTTTAACTGTGCTCTTTACATTAAAAATTCTCTTATGCAATCACCACTTAAAAGATTACCTTTAATAAAGTAAACTTATCTTAGATTCTCTCTTTTCTCTGTAAAACATTGTAACGTTCACATTGACTGCTGGAAGATAAAAGACCACCACTAAATATGACCACGTATGTCAGCGCACACTAGCTGAGTTACACACATGCCAGAAACCAGCTCTGTTTATCCCCAAATGTGTTTATGTCATTTGTATTTGTTAATGTAATTACGTAACTGACCTACATATTACATAAACCGAAAAGGAAAAAAGTTCTTTTTCCATGGAAACTGAGTTTACTGTTTTGGAAAGCTAATACCTTATAAGTATGATTTATACAACAAAAACAACTCAGAACTCCAGCTGGGGAACTCAAACAAAATGCCTTGGTAAATGAGCAGATAATTTGTGGGTGCGAGGTTGAAATGAAGTACTTAACGTACACATGTATGGGTATCTTGGAGATGCTGTTAGTAGAAACAAATCTCACGGTGCTGCCATGAGGACAGCTTACCCTGAATAGCTTCTGTCCCCTCAGCCTGGACATCAGTATGAATACATGCACAGCCGAATTGCCCTAACTGACCCACAGGCCCACAGTGAGACACAGGATTGACCCAGCCAACTTGCTTGTTCCATGGCACTACAATTTTACGGCTGCTGTTTACATATTAGATGACTGACACAACACTGTGCCAGGAAAACTATTAATAGCATACAGAGCTCCTACAAATCAGCACAAAAAACTAAAAAATAAAGAATGGGAAGAGGGATGCAATCAAAACGACAAACCAATGAAGACACATTCCAGCTCACTAGTCATCAGGGAAATATATAGCAAGGCAGAAATGAGGCATTACCTTTTAGATTATTTGATTGATAAGGTAAACATCATCGACAGGAACTAAAACTGGGAATCAACAAGTACTCTTGGAGGGTAAGTAGATCCGTAGAGCCTTGTAGGGCTTACCAGGTGGTGCTAGGGGTAAAGAATCTGCCTAGTAATACAGCAGACAGAAGAGATAAAGGTTCAATCCCTGGGTCAGGAAGATCCCCTGGAGGACAGCATGGCAACCCACTCCAGCATTCTTACCCGGAGAATCCCATAGACAGAGGAGCCTGGCGGGCTACAGTCCATAGGGTTGCAAACAGCAGGACACAACTGAAGTGACTTAGCATGCAGGCAGGCACATAGTGCCTTTTACGACGGACTATCTGGCAAGATTTGTCAAAACTAAATACATACAGCATATCTGACCCAGAGAATACATTTGTAGGTAGCTGCCCAACCTACAGAAACACTAGAACATGCATACAAAGATATTTTTAACAGAATGTTCACAGTTGCACAGTTTGTGACTGGTTGAAAAACTACAATCAGTATAAAATTTAATAGGACTTAAAATACTATATAAAGGTTTATAAAATTTTTTGCAGCAATTAAAAACAATGAGGTACATCCATAGACAGTGATATACAGAGAGAACCTTAAGATATACTATTAAATAGAAAAATACTGAAGGAAATACGTAATATGTGATCCTATTTTTTAAAAAATAAATAGAGCCATAGATTTGTATTAAAAAAATTCTGGCAGGATATATGCCAAAATGTTAAGATGGTTTCAAATGAAATAAGAAGCAGGAAGAGGCAGTTGGATAAAGGGGGAAGAACTTTCACGTTTTACTATACGCTTTGATGCTATCTGAAGTTTTTGAAAGAACTTAGTAGCGTATTACTTGCACAATTAACACATTCTTTAAAAACAGAGGAGACGTGTTAAGTTTTAGATCAGAAAAGTCTCTCATCAACTCACCTACTGAATAACAGACTCATCATTTTTACCCTACATAGATAATTTGCAGTTAAAATTGGGATGAAAAAGTAAACTACGTATTAAAGTGCTAGAAGAAGTTGATGCTGAGAAGAAAGTTAAGACAGAGAAAAGGAAACCTCATAATCTTTAGGCACCTAAAGTGATTCTATGAAGAACTGTTTTCTATTTCAACTGAGGAAAGGACTTCAGGGTAAGCCTATTCCCTTTTATTAGAGACTGTGGGATATTTGGGGGAAACGTTCTGACCCTACATGCTATGAACCACTAAAACTGGTGTATAAGAGAAGAAGAGAGGGACTTCTCTGGTGGTGTAGTGGATAAGAATCAGCCTGTCAATGCAGGGAACAGGGGTCTGATTCCAGGCCAGGAAGATTCCACATGCTCCGAAGCAATTCAGCCCGCGCACCACAGCCACTGAGCCTGAGCGCCTAGAGCTTGTGCTCAGCAATAAGAGAAGTCCCTGCAAAGAGAAGCTGCAACTGAGAGTGGCCCCTGCTCGCTGCAACTACAGAAAGCCCACACACGCCAACAAAGACTCAGGGCAACCAGAAACATTTTTTAAATAATTTTTTTTAAAAGGAGAGGCAGAGGGATTAAATATTCAGATTCTTTTTCAGTTACAGATTTTAAGGGAGATTTTTATCGTTTATTTCTTGATGTGACTTAACAGCGTTGCAACTCAGAATGTGACCCCAGTGCTAGCAGCCCTGGCATCACCTGGGAGCTAAGAAATGCAGGCGCTAACACCCCAGCTCAGATCTGCTGAATCATAATCTGCATTTTTAATAAGATTCCCCAAATGATCTGTATGCACAGTGAAGTTTGAGAACTCCTTTATAGCCGTTGGGGCTTCCCTGATAGCTCAGTTGGTAAAGAATCCGCCCCCAGTGAAGGAGACCTGGGTTCAATCCCTGGGTTGGGACAATCCCCTGGAGAAGGGAAAGGCGACCCACTCCAGTATTCTGGCCTGGAGAATTCCATGGACTGTATAGTCCATGGAGTCGCAAAGAGTCGGACACAACTGAGCGGCTTTCACTTTCACTTACAGCCCTTACAGTTGTGACTTGTGACAGTTTACATTTACATTTGTAACAGTTCATGTCCCTTGAACTTTAACAAGTACGTGCTTCAGAATCAGTAAAAGAAATATTTGATAACAAAACCTTTCTTTCCCATCCTTATAGGTACTATTTCTGCTTTTCCAAATAATAATAAAAAAGCAACAAATTTTTGAGGCCTATATTCTTTCAAGGTGAAAGCCACATTAGTCCAGGTCCCTCTCATTCACACAATTCTTCTAATAATAAAATGTAATAGAAGGCTATAAGAGAGGTAAGCTAAAATCCCAAAGGCAGAGATAATAACTTCAATTAAGTGATCAAAAACTTGAATGATGTTTAAATTGTTGCTGCTGCTGCTAAGTCACTTCAGTCGTGTCCGACTCTGTGCAACCACATAGACAGCAGCCCACCAGGCTTCCCCATCCCTGGGACTCTCCAGGCAAGAACACTGGAGTGGGTTGCCATTTCCTTCTCCAATGCAGGAAAGTGAAAAGTGAAAGTGAAGTCGCTCAGTCGTTTCCGACTCTTCGCGACCCCATGGACTGCAGCCTACCAGGCTCCTCCGTCCATGGGATTTTCCAGGCAAGAGTACTGGAGTGGGGTGCCATTGCCTTCTCCGATTAAATTGTTAGGTCCCAGGTAATTTCCATAGGATTGGCCAACTGTAATGAATCTCCCTACATGATTCACACCAGTAGAAACATGATTCATACCAGGAGATAACTGCTGGTGATTTTACATGATGAGGTGAGTCTCATCTTTCTTAAGAATCCCGGAAAATATCTTATAATGACCCCCTGCAAGGAAGGCTCATCTAAAATATAAGAATTTGGAATGATCCAATCCAAAAGGCATTTTTTAACACTCAAGGAAGAAACAGAAGTCAAGATAGCAATTATGATTCTGATACTAGAGCTTGATACTTTTGTGATAGAAGAAATCAGACAAGATAAGCTCAATTGCTCTCCATCATGTAACTCTGAATATCATTCTTCCTCTGAACATGCCTAAGGAGCTCAAAAACCGTAAGAATTACATACTCCATTTCAGTGAACAAATCACTTCAGAAAGCATTTCAGGGCAGCTGGAATTCACAGGTCCTGGAAGGTAACAAGCAACTTACCCTCTAAGGCCTGAGGACCCAAGGCTATGTTCTTTTACTCTGCATTTTAGGACGACAGGAACACGACAAACCAGCCAGCGCTCAGTCACCAGCAAGGCCCCACCAGGACAAAGGGGCTCTGTGATTGACAAGAGGATACAAAACAGGGGGAGACCCACTTTTTCCTTCCTCTAGGGAAGACTCTGGCTGAAATTTTAGAACTTAAAAGCTTCTCCCATTTCCACTAGCTCACCTTGCAAGTAAACACCTTCCTGGTTCAGTGACTCAGTCACACATTGAAACAGAATCTGTGCTGAAAATTGATAATGGTAGAAAAATATTGTTTTACTGTGAATTTCAGCTCATGACAGCTGTGATGTCCCAATAAGCTGTCACTGAACTAGCGTAGCATGAAAAGCAGTCTCCATACATGGATGTGTTATTTGAAGCTGTAAGGATACAGACTGGAATAAATCCAAATATTCCCAGTTTTCACTATCTGTGATTTTGTTTTAAGAAACATCTACAATAGATCATGAAAGAGGAAAAATACAATATGATATTATACAAATATTTCAATTTACTTCTACGCCCTGCTACTCATTTCAATAATTTTCTATGTCAAGAGCAGTGATTTTGAAACACCACCCCCAAAATAAACAGAAAATACAGCAAAATTCTTCTTTAAAATATCATCAATATCAATATGTAATCAAATATAATCTATGAAATATATACCCAAAATATAATCAGGTTGGGATGTGATAATTTGTATTTTCAAAGATTGTAAATATAATTTCCATTCAAACTAAAATGGAATGTATTAGCAGTGGACTTCATAGATATTTAAAGTGCATTCTGGTGATCACTTTAAATATTCTGGTGATGTATGACGTTTTATTTTGATAAGCAGTAATGCATCAGACTTACACTTCAGAATATATTCACTAAAAGCCGAAACATTTCAGGCAAATAAATTTATTTCCATTCTCCAATTTTGTTTTCCTCCAATCAATAAGCATGTTTGTTATTATACTTCTGCATATATTTCTGAAATCAGTCTTCATTGGCAATCTTATAAGACTTTTTAAAAACTGTACTCTTGCAGTGTTCAGTTCAGTTTTGTTCAGTCGCTCAGTCCTGTCCAACTCTTTGTGACCCCATGAATCACAGCACACCAGGCCTCCCTGTCCATCACCAACTCCCAGAGTTCACTCAAACTCACGTCCACCGAGTCGGTGATGCCATCCAGCCATTTCATCCTCTGTCGTCCCCTTCTCCTCCTGCCCCCAATTCCTCCCAGGATCAGGGTCTTTTCCAATGAGTCAACTCTTTGCATGAGGTGGCCAAAATATTGGATTTCAGCTTCAGCATCAGTCCCTCCAATGAACACCCAGGACTGATCCCCAGATGTTACTACCAAGTAAAAGTGCTTTGGACAGCAAGGAGATCAAACCAGTCAATCCTAAAGGAAACCCTGAATATTCATTGGAAGGACTGGCACTGAAGCTGAAGCTCCAATATTTTGGTCACCTGATGCAAACAGCCGACTCATAAGAAAAGACACTATCTGGGATGGATTGAGGGCAGAAGGAGAAGATGGCATCAGTAGATGAGATGGCTGGATGGCATCACCGATGCAGTGGAGATAAACCTGGGCAAACTCTGGGAGATGGTGAAGGACAGGGAGGCCTGGCATGCCATAGTTCATGGGGTTGCAAAGAGTTGGACACAACTGAGCGACTGAATAACAACCAAGTAGAAAAACACCCAAACTCATAAGTACCAAAGGCAAATTTCAGCCTTATTAGGACAGTGTTGTAATAATGATCTCATACATGTCTGCGGCTTCCACTGTAGCTTCCTCATTGCTACCTGTCTAATTCTAAAGGGTCTCAGAACTAAGAATATGCATATTTTAAACTGCAGTTCTGACAATTCTGGAAAGAGAGGTGGCAAGCTTTGCGGTGCACGGGTCCGTCATCCTCCATGGGAGCACTCCTCCCTAAGGTACACCTTAGAACAAGACAAGTCTCCTGATGCTCTCTCTCAGTACATGCCTATGTGCCCACAAAAGCAGTAACATCCCTGAGAGGTGACACCCGGAGGAAAGCAATGCTTTTCACACGAGAAACACCATGCCACTGTGCAACAAAGATCTATTTCCAAGTCAGATTTTTTCAAATAATAGCTTAATTGATAAAATTAGCATACAACTCACTATTCAAAGGGTATCATTCAATGAGTTATTAATATATGCACAGAATTGTGTCGCCATTATCATAATTACTTTTAGAATATTTTTAGCACCATAAAAAGGAAATACCAATTAGTAGTCATTCCCCATAAGTCCCCTAGCCACAGGCAACACAAATCTACTTTCTATCTCTCTGGATTTGCCTATTCTGGACATTTCCTATTGATGGAATTATACAATATATAATCTTTATAGTTCAGAATTAAATAATAAATATAGCTAACATTTACTGAGAGTTTACAGTGTGGCAGTCATTTAATACTCCCAGTAAGCCCATGAGGTAAGCATTGTTATTATCACCACTTTAAGATGAAAAACCTGAGGCCCAGAGAGGCTGAGCAACTGATCCATGATCACAAAGAACTTAGATGGACTGGGGGTCTGAACTGACACCGTCTGGCTCCAGAGTTCATGCGTTTAACCAACGCTGCTATCCTAGAGTACCCCTTCATTAGCTCGAGGAAAACTCCAGTAGAAAATACTGGAAACAAAGAGCCAGGCATGAAGACAACAGTGAATTGCAGCGCTCCTTATAACTGGTAAAACAAGCAGGTAAAACTTAATCGCTTCCAATCTGAGTGCTTGTATCAGCAAAGTCCAGTCTAAGAACTTTCTATGATCAGTAAGAAATGTCATTTGTACTCATGAAAATAAAGTTGCAACAAGTTTTTGAAAGGCAACTGACCACTTCTGACCTGATTGTGTCCCATTAAGTCCTTACTTTAGTACCTGCATTTTCAGTTCACACCATTTCTCCATTTGCTATTACCGCTTGCCTTCTAACAAAGTCAATAAACATTTATGTATGTTAAAATTTTTTGAGCAGTTTCTTTATCTAGGCATGGGTATCTCAGAGGTTAACAGGCAAAAAGTGAAAATAGACTTGCCACAACTTTCATCCACAGATGGAGGCCATTCACTGAAGAGGGAGAATAATTTTCTCCTCCCAAAAATAAAGTCAGATAACAGTCATAAGCTTTGCATTCTCAGAGGAAGTGATTCACAACGTTTATGAACCCATGTTTTCTATTTGCTTTGAAGAAAGCAACATTCTCCATACTGTCTCTGTTCATAAGACAGGTTTTGTATTTTTTGCTAAGCTGACTGGTTTTATTTTCCAATTAGTTAGTACCTTGTTTCACCTGAATGTATCTTTTGAGGAACACTGGTTTCACAAGTCCATGTCGACTCACTAACTAATTTATCTTTCAGGAATGACAATGAATTCAGGAAGCCATAAAAAGCACTAGATTTTTCTATTTCCTATTATTTATATCTATCAGTCCTCTTTCACTTAAACTGTGTGAAGCCTTCAAACAGAGCTTCAGTTTCCTCCTGGTTGGTTGTTTATCGTGATATCTCTCAGATAAGTCGGTTTCACAATCTAGCCATGTATGTAGACATTTTGGACTGGATCCTATACCACTTCTCTTTTTTTCCCATTCCCCAATGTGCCAATCTCTCTTGCTTGGCAATCTTCTTTTATCCACGTAAGCTTTCTCATAATCTAGTTTCTCTTGATGGGCTTCGCAGGTGCTTATGGTAAAGAATCCGCCTGCCAATGCAGGAGATATAAGAGGCGTGGGTTTGATCCCTGGGTCGGGAAGATCCCTTGGAGGAGGGCATGGCAAACCACTCCAGTATTCTTTCCTGGAGAATCCCATGGACAGAGGAGCCTGGTGGGGTTACTGTCCATGGGATCGCAAAACGTCAGACATGACTGAAGCGACTGAGCATGTACACACCATCTCTCTTACCTCAATAGATAAATAAAGAAGGAAAACAAAAGAAAAACCCTTAATCCTATAACAATTTTTCCCAGCTTTCTCCTCTCAAATTCATTCTGCTTCGACACCTCACATTTTTTACGTTTTTTTTTTTTTGGTTGTGCAGTGCAGCTTGTGGAATCTTAAGTTCTCTAACAAGGGATTGACCTCAGGGCCTCAGAAGTTAGAGCTTGGAGTCCTAACCACTGGACTGCCATTTTCTTTTCTTTATTTGAAAAATGTTTCCCTACTGTATTGAGAAATAATTGACAGATATCACTGTATTTAAAAGTATATAACATGGCACATTTATTTCTCAATCTATTATTTCAACTCAACTACAGAAATTTCTCAACAGGTCACCACTGAAATTTCTCAACCAGGTTGCTAGAGGAAAACGAACACATCTTTAACCTTTACCTTACTGGATATATCTACAGCATTAACAGTAAATATAGTTTCATTCCTCAAATTCTCTATTTTAATTAACTATCTTCCCTAAGTTTAAAAACAACAAACACTTCTCAACTCTATTTTTACTAAAATAACAATTACTGTGCTAGGTGCTCACATGTATTAGTCCAGCAGTCTTTCACACTGTAGCAGTTATCCATTATTGGGGCAAAACAGCTTTTAAAATAAATGAAATAAACTAGAATGGAAACTATACAAACGTTTACATGTAGTAAGGTTATATATTATTCAGGCAAATTTATGTGTGTGTATGCACAGTCCCAATTTAAAATACAGTTCTTGTTTGAGTGACATCCAAAAAAGTTGGAAAGACATTGTTTTTTATATAATGGCCACAATCCTACCTATGAGGTCCATATAACAATTTACACTTTTTAATAATGAAAAGGTGAGGTATACAGAAATTGTATAATTTGTCCAAAGTCAAACTGCTCGTATGACAATCAAGAATAGCCTCTGTTTATCTCATGAACTCCAAATAAATGATATCTGTATTTCCCTATGTGAACGTCTTAAAAGCAACTCAATCTCAGTGTTTACAAAAGTTGTATGTAATTTCCACACATTTTCTAAAATGCTCACTTTTCAGTGTTTTGCTCTTCCTCCTGTTTTAGATAAATTTACTCTTCATCAGGTCATGACCATAACCTTCAATGATGCCCTCACCATTTCTCTGCTGAATAACTGCCTTGGTGTCTTCCCATTATCTGGTACTATGCCCCCTCAAAACCCTAATTCACTCTCACTCAGCATCAATGATGCCCTCACCATTTCTCTGCTGAATAACTGCCTTGGTGTCTTCCCATTATCTGGTACTATGCCCCCTCAAAACCCTAATTCACTCTCACTCAGCATTGCTGGAACTGATCTCCTTGAAATAAAAATCTAATTATTTAAGACAAGTTCCCCGAAACCTGAAAGAAACTCTTAAACTCCAAATGCCATATATAATTTTCTAGATTGGATTTTTGTGTCATTTTAAATAATAATTTAAAAATACAGAAACTTACTGATATTTAAAGGGTTTTTCAAAAATCAGTAAACGGCCGAAAGACCCAAATCAAAAGTTTTTACTAGTTGTTATTTCAAAGATATTAAGTTTATGTAAACAGATTCAAGGACAATCAGAAACATCTTTCACTCAAGAACTGTAGGTTGTCCAATCAATAAATAGTGTCGCTTTCTAAAAAAAAAGAATCTACATCCATATGTTGAGACCAATGAAATATTACAGTTTATTAATGTTGGCCTTCACAGAGTAGGCCTCCACAAATTCATGGAATAGCAGTCATCAAAACTGTTCCTAAATATGTATAAAACACAACCACAATAAACTTTAATTTGCACTGGTTTTTAACTAAAAATCCAATGTTTATAGCAGATTAACATATGTCTGCTGTGAATCAGTCATATATAGTCTGTAGATTATCTGCTATGACAACAAGTCTGAGCTGTTCAATCTACATGTTTAAACAAATTGTTGGATTTGTTGCTGCCTTTGCATAGGTGGAAAGAATTTCTAGCTAGGTACTCACTAAGATGGGATCAAAGTTGTCATAATACGCTTTATGATACAATTTTAAATTAAAGAAAAATGAAATTGGATTACTTCATTTTAAAAAAATATTAATGTTTTTAATACACAGATCACTATTGTTGACAATAAAACAGGTAAAATATCGTTTAAAAGTTGTGAGCAGGATTAAGCATAGTAGTTTTGTTGCACTGTCCGTCTTATTGTTGATTTTCTCCTTTGTTTCTCAAAACAAGAAAGAGCGAGTGGTTCAAAAGAAACTCTTTATTTTCTCCACACTGACTGTTGGAAGATCCTAAGCAAGCCTGAATCAATAATTATGATAAACCCTTTTACTTGAAAAAAAAAATACATTTCTTTAACCACAAATACACTCTTGGAAGTAAAGAAATACCTTAAAGAGATGCATTTGACAAAACAGTCTTTGACAAAACAGTCTATCAAGTTTTCAAGTACGACTTCTTTTTTTTTTTTTCGAGTACGACTTGTGCTTGGTCTGAATTGATAGTGACAGACATGCTCTCAGGCAAAGTTATGACAATAACATACAAAATAATATAATGCTTAAACAAAAAAGGCACAGTCGTTATGAATAATGCCCACTGGAACCGTATAGCGAGGCTTTTTCTTTCAAAACACTCTTTAAAATATTGTACGCTGATTCATATCAACTGACAGCTGGATGGCCAACTGGCTAAGAACTGGAACAAGACTAGAACTTTCTGTTCACATAGTACCTTCCCTCCACCCACACCTGTGAAATGCTCCCAGAATTTCATTTGAATGTAAGCTTTATTTCTGGGGTACCAATTAAAAATCAAGACCACCATGTATGATGGGGTTTTTAAAGTGTCTTTAATACTAACTTCTCATTTTGGTATTAAATTCTTATTTAAATGCTTCCTTCTCTGCAATCACCCTCTGTGTTTTTTCATCCTTCTAACTTTATTGAGGTTTTCAATGGCTAAATCAAAGATCTTTCTTGGTAAAGGTCACATTGTGCTTGAAAATATATGGGTTATTTTCAAATACCTTTTGATATTGATTTCTAACATAATTTCACAGTGACAAGAGAACAGACTCTGTATGACTTCAATACCTTTAGACCATGAAATTTTTATACCTTGTTTTATGTCCCTGGATATGTTCCAGTGTCTCCTAGTTTATAGTCTATGGGAACTTGAATAGAATTTGTAGCCTACTGTTGTGTGAAAGCTGTATAAATCTTAATTATGTTTAATTGATTCAGTGTTTTTCAGGCTTACTATATCCTTCGACCTTTCTGTATATTCATTCTATTAATTTTTGAGAGTTTGATATTGAAACTCCAACTAAAAATCTTAATTTATCTACTTAAAAAATAACTGTAATATATAGTGGAAATGTATGTAACTCTTCTGTATTTTCCAAGTTTCCTGTAAATATGATATCATACTTTTATAATTAAAAAAAAATAAAAAAGATAAAAAGAGATCATCATGTATGGGATAACGTGAAAAGACCTATACCTATAAAATAACTAAGAGCTACGCAAAAGTGATATTTTCACTACGTATTTTAATAACCATGGTTTCAATACTATGAACACTCTGTTGTTTTTTAAGTAAATTCACTTTGTAACTATCACATCCTATGTCACTTTAAGAAAACACTTATGGAACTACTTCCTAAGTTCTTTCTTTAAAAAAACATAAAATTGGCAAATTTTCTCTGTATTGAAATGGGGTCTCATTTCCCTTTTTCCCATTTATGGGTTAGGATAAAAACACAAGTTGACTCATTTCTAACACAAAATGTTTCCCTTATCCTCTTCTTAGTAAAGGTTACCATAAATGGAATCATAGGGACAATATTATTTGATATTTACTGATCTAATTTTATGCAATTAGAATTAAAGTAATTGTTAATAAATGGAATAAATAAGTCCTAAGATATCTGTATTTATAATAAAGCTGAATTTCAAAAACAAAATATTCTAATACAATTGGACTTGCTAACTACTAACTTGTTTGTACATTCCAAACACATGCTAGAGTTCAGACAAACATATAATACTGTTTTCTTTGGTTGCAGTACATTATAAATGGTTTTATTTTACCATTTACCAAATTTCTTTTGTTGAGTTATTCAAACTAACTTCTGCCAAGAACACTAGGAATTTGGTGATAGTGCTCCTTTTTGGAGAAAAACAACCCCTTTCCTCAGAAAATGGAAAATGTTTATCTTGGCACTAAAACCTTGTATTGAGCCTTCTGGAAAGTATTTTAAATTGTTGTTTTTAACCTAGACTTTGTGACTGAAACAGGAAAAGGTTCCGTAGCTCTGCACCAAAATACATATTTATAGGCTTGATTTTCCTTCTACACCAAAAATACTAGTTTGATGGCAGCAGTTTTCAAAGTACAATATCCTAGGACCCTGACTAACATTGGGCCCTATCAGTATATTCAACGCAATTTTTTTTTAACCTCAAAGACTTCTGATGACTAAGAAATGTTAAATGTTGATCAAACATGCTGTCTTAAAGTGCCATATTGGGAAGGACTGTTTCACTTAACAACCTGGGTTTGGTAGGAATTCTCACAAACAAAAAAAACTTTACTTGATATTGTACTTTCCTCCTATGCATGCCAAGAAAAGATACGTTTCTAGGTTTTTATCTTTTTTTTTAACATCTCTCCCACTAGGTATCTTCAGATTAGACAGAGGATAAAGATAAACTACATGAACTTGTAACACTGTCCTAATAATGCATCTAAATACAATTAAGGTTTTAGAAACTGATAAAATGAAAGTCATTGTTCTCAACTCCCATACCACACCCCGAAATTACCAAAATATAAGAAAGCGACTATAGGAGTTGTAAAGTATATATGAAAGTATGTTAAAAATAGTTGGTCATATGATTTCACAAATGCCCCCAGGTAGCTGCAATGATTTCTCAGCCACTAATAACCGACATAAAATACCATGCACTCCATTATGAATAAGTCCTCCCCACCTTAAAAACTTCATCCATTTTTTTTCCTTCTAATAGCCTGTCCGTCCTTTACATGAAAAATTAAAGCAACATCATCATTTTATATTTGCATATAACATTTTTATAATGTCAAAGGAAGTTAAAATTATATCACCATGCTTATCAAATATTTATTAGAACGTTCTAATAGGAAATTAGTTGTTTAAACATTCTGCTATGGTTGAACTGTCTTATTTAGGTTAAACAAAAAAGATATCTATCAATTACATCTCACTAAAATCCATAACTGTCTTTGTCAATCATTGTAAATTTTAATTTTAAAAGACTTGTACTTCCTGCTGTGATTGAATTCTGCCTAGATCATGAAAAATTAAGAAAGAAGTCTATTCAAATGAGTATAATAAGAGTGAAACAAACAGGAATTACTGGTATTACTTCAAATGAAAGAGTGGAATCTTCCTAATCAAAAATCTTACTTCCATACTGTTTATGCAACAATGACAGACACCATATTTATTGGCATTACAA
The DNA here is from genome assembly GCF_055505025.1 of Bos grunniens. Taxonomy (NCBI): domain Eukaryota; kingdom Metazoa; phylum Chordata; class Mammalia; order Artiodactyla; family Bovidae; genus Bos; species Bos grunniens. Next base: position 43,444,383 of record NC_141193.1, on the reverse strand, counting down.
TTTTGAGCCATTCTAACACTCCCCCACATTCCTGAGAGTCTCAGTGTCAATGAAAAATACAACTTTGACATCACAAACTAACTTAATGTTTTACAGACGGTGATTTGTGTGATAGGTTACCTTTGCAAAAGACTGAGATCAAGCCTTACCATCACTTTTCTCTCATTTAAATTTGAAATGTTGATTGTTTTATAAAGAGAGTGACGAGTATTTAAAATGAGGGCCAAAAAAGCAAAATTTCACTTATCAAGATCTGAGGACTATTAATTTATATATTCAGCTTTCCAAGATGAACTTATAAGCATAATCTGAAAAAAATCACATCTTCCTTCCCTCTCTTTCTCTCTTCACTAAGAAGCAGTGACTTATCTCTGACCACTCCAGAAAACAAAACAAATCAAACAAAAATTCATGTCATTTGTGGGGAATAATAATTTAGAAAACATATTAGTTATACAGATGATTTTAAACTTGCCAAGGAAGAATATTTTTTCTATTAAAGTAAATAGATAGAACATACCTGAAAAAGAACATGTACATGGCAGCTGTGATGCAGAACAAAAGGACCTATAAAAAGGAGATAATACATTACTTGCAAGAGAACACTGACATCATTTGTGTGTCTTATCAAAGCAAAATACCCACTATTAAACCTTATACCTGAAACAATGGAAAGGTGTACAAAACCAGTCATATACATATCACATTCCCTACCTTTCAAAAAGTTATATCAAGGCATAAATGAGTCTGTATATTTACACATATACAAATAAATAAAACTGCATACATTATACAATATATATGTGTGTGTATATACACATATTTAGATATATAACAATATACATACATGTGTGCATGTATATAGATTCAGTAGAGGGTAACAGGGTTCAAAAAAGAATAGCCAATTGTTAAAATTATATCTAAGAATTCCTGAAGAAGCAAGTAACCCAAGAACAAAGACAATGGCTTTTATATCGTGAAGTCAGCAGAAAAATTATAAAGCTATTTTAACTTTAATCATAAAGCTATTATTAACTATTATATCAAGATAACCAGATTTTAAAATATAAAACACAGCCCAGTTGACAACCAATTATAATCAATAAGAAAGCCCCCTAAAAATATAATCCTCCTGTATGGGATATAGACTTCCTACTAAAAAAAAAAAAAATTCCTCTAAAATCAAGCAACAGAACACACAATGAATCTGGATTAAAGAAGCTCCCTTAAAACACATCTCACTAAGCACAATACACTAAGACGTATATGAAAAGAATCCCAACCCAAGTCCTGACCAAAAGCTTAGTTATGCCAAGAAAGTGGATCTCCATAAAATTGTTTTAAATCAATAAAACAGATGTTATAAAATATGTTCCAATGTCAATAACAGCGTAAATTAAACACAAAAATTAGTGTTCTCACATCACAGACAAATGACAAGTGAATAATCATCAACTATTGTTAAAAACTGATCACAAGGAACCACAAAAACACTTTTACAAAATAGTGTTCAGCTATTCCCAACACAAATTGCAGTTGACCTAAGGAAAGTGTAAAAAATTTTGCTATTACAAATCAAGCTTGATAAATTTGCCACCTTGGCTTAAGATACGCATTATAAACACAAACTGAATGACTTAGAGATATAAGCCTACCAAGCCAAAAGAGGATGGGCATCATATTTCAAAGTTATAGTAATCAAAATGGTATGGTATTGGCATAAAAAAAGAAAAGAGAATGATACAGAATAAAAGGGCCCAGAAATAAACCCATGCATACATGGTCAATTGATTTATGATAAAGAAGCCAAGAATACACAATGGGGATACAACAGTCTCTTCAATAAGTGGTATTGCAAAATAGGATAGACACATGCAAAAGAATGAAGCTGGACCACTATCTAAAATCACACACAAAATTAACTGAAAATAGATTACAGATTTGAATGTAAGGCCTGAAACATAAAACTCCCAGAAGAAAACATAGTTGGCAAGCTCCTAGACATAGGTCATGGTGATTTTTAAAAATCTGACACCAAAAGCAATAAAAGCAAAAATAAAGTGAGACAGTAAACTAAAAAGTTCTGAAAAACAAAGGTTCAGTTCAGTTCAGTCGCTCAGTTGTGTCCGACTCTTTGCAACCCTGTGAACTGCAGCACGCCAGGCCTCCCTGTCCATCACCAACTCCCAGAGTTCACCCAAACTCATGTCCATCAAGTCGGTGATGCCATCCATCCATCTCATCCTCTGTCGTCCCCTTCTCCTCCTGCCACCAGTCCCTCCCAGCATCAGAGCCTTTTCCAATGAGTCAACTCTTCACATGAGGTGGCCAAAGTACTGAGCTTCAGCTTTAGCATCATTCCTTCCAAAGAACACCCAGGGCTAATCTCCTTCAGAATGGACTGGTTGGATCTCCTTGCAGTCCAAGGGACTCTCAGGAGTCTTCTCCAACACCACAGTTCAAAAGCATCAATTCTTCAGTGCTCAGCCTTCTTCACAGTCCAACTCTCACATCCATACATGACCACAGGAAAAACCATAGCCTTGACTAGATGGACCTTTGTTGGCAAAGTAATGTCTCTGCTTTTCAATATGCTATCTAGGTTGATCATAACCTTCCTTCCAAGGAGTAAGCATCTTTTAATTTCATGGCTGCAGTCACCATCTGCAGTGACTTTGGAGCCCAAAAAAATAAAATCTGCCACTGTTTCCACTGTTTCCCCATCTATTTCCCATGAAGTGATGGGACCAGATGCCCTGATCTTTGTTTTCTGAATGTTGAGCTTTAAGCCAACTTTTTCACTCTCCACTTTCACTTTCATCAAGAGGCTTTTTAGTTCCTCTTCACTTTCTGCCATAAGGGTGGTATCATCTGCATATCTGAGGTTATTGATAATTACAAATGACATAATTGATAAAGGACTAAAGTCCGAAATATAAAAAGAACTCCTACAACTCAATATCAAAAGAACAAATAATCCAATTTTTAAATAGTCAGAAGATTAAATTTTTCCAAAGAAGACAAATAAATGGCCTACAAGTATATGAAAATATGCTCAACATTAGGCAAATACAAATCAAAACCATAATACAATATCATCTAACACTTGTTAGAATGGCTATCATCAAAAAGACTAGAAATAACAAGTGTTGATGAGGAAATTAAGAAAAGGGAATCCCTGTGTACTGTTGGCAGGAAAGCAAATTGGTGCAATCACTATGGAAAACAGCATGGAGGCACTTCAAAAAAGTAAAAATAAAACTGCCATATGGTCCAGCAATTCCACATCCGAATATTTACCCAAAGAAAATGAAAACACTAACTGGAAAAGACATACGTGAAGCACTATTTACAACAGCCAAGATATGGAAACAACTGTCCATCAATAGATGAATGGATGAGTAAACCGTGGTATACACAGACACACACGCACACACACAGGTGGGGGGATACTATTCAGCCATAAAAAAGAATGAAATCTTGCCAATTGCAACAATTGGAAGGACCACGAGGGCACCGTGCGTTAAGTGAAATAAGTAGGTCAGAGAAAGACAAATTCATATGATCTCTTTCATGTGCAATGTGAAGGAGGAGGAAGAAGGGAGAAAGAAGAAAGAAGAAGGAAGAAAGAGAGTGAGAAATTTGAGCTCACAGCTACCGAGAACAGATAGGTTACAGGATGCAGGAGAGTGGTGGGAGAAATGGGGCAGCTGCATTTTTTTTTTTTAGTTTAAATTAATTTTTTAAAAGGATGTGTGTGTTAATCACTTAGTCATGTCTGACTCTTTGTGACCCCATGTACTTCAGCCCTCCAGACCCCTCTGTCCATGGGATACTCCAGGCAAGAATACTGGAGTGGATTGCTATCTCCTTCTCCAGGGGATCTTCCTGACCCAGGGATCAAACCCAGGTCCCCTGCACTGCAGGCAGATTCTTTACCATCTGAGCCAAAGGGAAGTCCATCCTTTTAAAAGGATGGGTGTCAATTACTACAGAACACTTTTATTAATTTCTTGTAAAGTAATATATGAAATCTTTCATTATATATACTTCCCTGGTGGCTCAAACGGTAAAGCATCTGTCTACAATGAGGGAGACCTGGGTTCAAGCCCTGGGTTGGGAAGATCCCTGGAGAAGGAAATGGCAATCCACTCCAGTACTATTGCCTGGAAAATCCCATGGACAGAGGACCCTGGTAGGCTACAGTGTATGGGGTCGCAAAGAGTCGGACACGACTGAGTGACTTCACTTTCACTTTCATTATAAAGTATATCAAATCTAATAAACATGCACACACTCTTCTCTCCTATCTTCTTCTTTTCCTCTCCCAATCTCTCTTGTCTTTAAAAATACCTTATCCATGATGCATAAGGTTCATGTCACTGTTTTTGAAAATCTGACAAAGCATAAAGAATAATTTTCAGTTACTGCTTAATCAATTATAAATTCCAAGTGAGTTTGTTTACTGGCAATAATTTCCTAGCCAATGATCCAGATCAAGAAACTCAATTTTTATTTCCCTTTCCTTGAATCCCCTTGGGGCAATGCCAATCTTCCCAAATGCTCAGTATTTCATTCTTTCCCTGCACAAGTCATTATCCCCCTCACAAACTTCATTCACAAACCACGCTGGAAGTCCTTCCTAAGTTCTCTATCTTCTCCAAAGAAAATTTCCAAAAGTCTCCCTCAAAATGTTTATATGCTCCATCCTCATATGCTTAGACCTATCTGTGCTCACATGAAACTAACAATTATCTTCATGAATAATACATTTGAAACTGGGAAAGAATATAATGTTTAAGAACTCAAGCTCTGGAATAAGGCAAATAAAGGTTTGAATCTAGTTCTGTGTGACTTTTGACGCTTTCTAATGAGGTGGAAGAACTTAGAGCCTATTACACAGAGTGAAGTAAGTCAGAAAGAGGAAGAGAAAGATCATATATTAATGTATATATATGGAATCTAGATGGCAAGAATACACAGAAGAACTGTACAAAAAAGATCTTCATGGCCCAGATAATCACGATGGTGTGATCACTGACCTAGAGCCAGACATCACCTAGAGTGAAGTCAAGTGGGCCTTAGAAAGCATCACTACGAACAAAGCTAGTGGAGGTGATGGGATTCCAGTTGAGCTATTCCAAATCCTGAAAGATGATGCTGTGAAAGTGCTGCACTCAATATGCCAGCAAATTTGGAAAACTCAGCAGTGGCCACAGGACTGGAAAAGGTCAGTTTTCATTCCAATCCCAGAGAAAGGCAATGCCAAAGAATGCTCAAACTACCGCACAATTGCACTCATCTCACACGCTAGTAAAGTAATGCTCAAAATTCTCCAAGCCAGGCTTCAGCAATACATGAACCGTGAACTCCCTGATGTTCAAGCTGGTTTTAGAAAAGGCAGAGGAACCAGAGATCAAATTGCCAATATCCGCTGGATCATGGAAAAAGCAAGAGAGTTCCAGAAAAACATCTATTTCTGCTTGATTGACTATGCCAAAGCCTTTGACTGTGTGGATCACAATAAACTGGGGAAAATTCTGAAAGAGATGGGAATACCAGAACACCTGATCCGCCTCTTGAGAAATTTGTATGCAGGTCAGGAAGCAACAGTTAGAACTGGACATGGAACAACAGATTGGTTCCAAATAGGAAAAGGAGTTCATCAAGGCTGTATATTGTCACCCTGCTTATTTAACTTCTATGCAGAGTACATCATGAGAAACGCTGGACTGGAAGAAAACAAGCTGGAATCAAGATTGCCGGGAGAAATATCACTAACCTTAGATATGCAGATGACACCACCCTTATGGCAGAAAGTGAAGAGGAACTAAAAAGCCTCTTGATGAAAGTGAAAGTGGAGAGTGAAAAAGTTGGCTTAAAGCTCAACATTCAGAAAACGAAGATCATGGCATCCAGTCCCATCACTTCATGGGAAATAGATGGGGAAACAGTGGCTGACTTTATTTTTCTAGGCTCCAAAATCACTGCAGATGGTGACTGCAGCCATGAAATTAAAAGACGCTTACTCCTTGGAAGGAAAGTTATGACCAACCTAGATAGCATATTCAAAAGCAGAGACATTACTTTGCCAACAAAGGTTCGTCTAGTCAAGGCTATGGTTTTCCCTGTGGTCATGTATGGATTTGAGAGTTGGACTGTGAAGAAGGGAGCGGTGAAGAATTGATGCTTTTGAACTGTGGTGTTGGAGAAGACTCTTGAGGGTTCCTTGAACTGCAAGGAGATCCAACCAGTCCATTCTGAAGATCAGTCCTGGGATTTCTTTGGAAGGAATGATACTAAAGCTGAAACTCCAGTACTTCGGCCACCTCATGTGAAGAGTTGACTCATTGGAAAAGACTCTGATGCTGGGAGGGATTGGGGGCAGGAGAAGAAGGGGTCGACAGAGGATGAGATGGCTGGATGGCATCACGGATTCGATGGACGTGAGTCTGGGTGAGCTCCGAGAGTTGGTGATGGACAGGGAGGCCTGGCGTGCTGTGATTCATGGGATCGCAAAGAGTAGGACATGACTGAGCGACTGATCTGATCTGATGGAATCTATAAAGATAGTACTGATGTCCTACTTGCAAGGTAGCAAAGGAGATGCAGACATGATGTGTTTTTTTATGATTTCCCCTAAAATCTTAGATCCCTTATTTGTAAAGTGAGTATATCACCTCACTTTGAATTGTTGGGAAGATTAAATGAGACAATACTTGCAGTGTCAGGGATTTAGCAGATTATTTTTATTTTGTTCTGTAATTCATGAAAGTGATGTAGATATAGAAACCTCATCCAGAGACAGAGAAACCTGGAAAGGATTTTAAAACCTTTGTTTAAAAGCAAGTAGACTGACTTTATGAAATCTTCTCAAATCACCAATATTTGAAGTTCACTTTTTTTTTTAATAGTTTTAAGACATGAAAATCTGTGCAAGCAGTAGGAAACATGTAAGGGATATTATTAAAGTACAAGTGATCAACTCATTCGAGAAATATTCACACATACCATGCGCCAGGCACTATTGTAGAACTTAAAACAGTATACAAAATGGACAAAGGCCTTGCCCTTGTGGGACTTATCTCCTGGTAAGGCTTAGAGAAGATATCAGATTAGTATGTCAGACAGTAATGAATTTTGAAGTAAAACAAAGTACAATAAGGAGATAAAGGGGTGGTTTTACACAAAGTGGTCAAGGAAGCAAAGACGTGTTAGTAGAGACTCTGAGGAGATGAGGAATAAACAAGGGGACTCTATCAAGACAACCAATGGAAAATATTTTTGAATTGTATTGGGAAAGATGGTCAGTATTATGTTAAAGATGTTAAAGAAAGGACTTCACTTTTAGCAACATACACTTTTCAAAGTTTTTTTTTTAATTAATTGTGCTAAATCTGTTAAACACTAACTTCAACAGACTGCTTTTCCAAATAAATGCAAATTGTAGTTGAATGAAGAATATAGTCTCTGTTTCGAATTATACCTGTGGCGGATTCATTTTGATATTTGGCAAAACTAATACAATTATGTAAAGTTTAAAAATAAAATAAAATTAAAAAATAATAATAATAATAAAAAAAGATTTTAGAGGTAAATGGTACTTCAGGTAATGTATTTTTTTCATAGTAGGAAACACAAATCCTTAAAAACCCAGTGATACATCCATATCTACCCTGTTGGTTGTATCTTGCATTTCCTCGATTAAACAAATATTGGTCAAGTGTTACTGTTTCCATTCTATACAGGAGATATTTAAAAATGATTCTAACCCTCAAACATCTTATAGAATACTGCTTCATAGTTTGTTTAATTCTGCAGCTACTTTTCACATGTGTGGCTATTTAAAAAATTTTTATAGATATATTAAGGTATAATTGACATTTAATGTGTACAAATTTGTAATTTCTGACAAAAGTACACAGCTGTAAAATCAGAATTAAGATAATGAATATATCCATCACACCCAAAATGTTTTTAATAGCATTCCTTCATTGTCTCTGCAGTAAGACTCTGTATGATGTCACCTTTCTCACTCCCAACACTGGCAGTTTGTATCTTCTTGTCTTTATTAGTCTATGAATTTATTAACTGTATTGACTTTTATCAAAAAAAGCTTTTGCAAGCTTTTGCTTTCAATTTTCTTTTTCCATTTTCTATCTTGTTTACTTAAATTTAATTTTTATTAATTCCTTTTTGTTTGGTTTGATTTTGTTTTCTTAGTTTCTTAAAGTTAGAAATTTAGGCCATTGGTTTAAGTTTTTGTTTGTTCTTTTCCTATATAGATGTACAATGATATAAATTTCCTCCTAATATCTGATGTACAACTATCCTAATTTTAATATGCTAGAGTCCATTTTTGTTCCATTCAAAATACTTTCTAATGTTTGCTTTTGCTCCCTTTTATGATCCATGGCTTAATTCAGTTCAGCTCAGCTCAGTTGCTCAGTCATGTCCGACTCTTTGCAACCCCATGGACTGCAGCACACCAGGCCTCCCTGTCCATCACCAATTCCTGGAGTTTACTCAAACTCATGTCCATGACTTCATTATAAGTATGTTGTTTGATTTCCAAATACTTGGGGATTTTCAGCTATCTTTTTGTTGTCACTGACTTATTTATTCTATTAGGATCAGAAAATACTTCATTGGACTTGATTATTCCTAGATTTATCAAAACTTATTTGATATCCCAGAATATGTTTTATATGTTTGGTAAATAACCTGTGTGCCTTTTAAAAGAATGTGAATTCAACTGTTGCCGGGCGAGAGTCAACCTGCTTAACAGTGTTGTTCCAGTCTTATAAATCTTTATTGATTTATCTGTCTACTTCTTCAACAATTATTGAGACAAAGTATCAAAATATCCTGCTGTAATTATGCAGGTGTCTCCATAATCTCTCCTCACGGTTCTATCAGTTTTTCCTCGGACTATTCTGAAGCTCATGGCATCCAGTCCCATCATTTCATGGGAAATAGATGGGGAAACAGTGGAAACAGTGTCAGACTTTATTTTCTGGGCTCCAAAATCACTGCAGATGGTGACTGCAGCCATGAAATTAAAAGACACTTGCTCCTTGGAAGAAAAGTTATGACCAACCTAGATAGCATATTGAAAAGCAGAGACATCACTTTGCCAACAAAGGTCCGTCTAGTCAAGGTTATGGTTTTTCCTGTGGTCATGTATGGATGTGAGAGTTGGACTGTGAAGAAGGCTGAGCGCCGAAGAATGGATGCTTTTGAACTGTGGTGTTGGAGAAGACTCTTGAGGGTTCCTTGGACTGCAAGGAGATCCAACCAGTCCATTCTGAAGGAGATCAGCCCTGGGTGTTCTTTGGAAGGAATGATGCTAAAGCTGAAACTCCAGTACTTTGGCCACCTCATGCGAAGAGTTGACTCATTGGAAAAGACTCTGATGCTGGGAGGGATTGGGGGCAGGAGGAGAAGGGGACGACAAAGGATGAGATGGCCGGATGGCATCACTGACTCAATGGACGTGAGTCTGAGTGAACTCCGGGAGTTGGTGATGGACAGGGAGGCCTGGCGTGCTGTGATTCATGGGGTCGCAAAGAGTCAGACACGACTGAGCAACTGATCTGATCTGATCTGATTCTGAAGCTCTGCTCTCAGGGACAAGACATTTAGAATTATGCCTACTTTACCATGATGAAATTACCTTATCTCTGGCATTCTTTGCTTTGAAATCTATTTCATCTGACAGTAATTCCAGCTTTCTTTTGGTTACTGTTAGTTTTCCACTTTTTTAATTGATTTGGTCTTGATATTCAATGCCTAGAGGCATCATACTGCTGTTTCTTGCTTTTTTATCCTGTCTGAAACCTCCACCTGTTCATTTGGCATATTTAGATTGTTTACATTTAAGACGATTATTGGTGAGTTCAGAACTAAATCTGTCCTCTTGCTATTTTTTCTATAGTTTCTTTTTCATAATTTTATTTATTTATTTTCAGCCGTGCCAGGTCCTGGTGACTGCGGGTGCCGTTCTCCATGCGGCACACAGGGGCCACTCTCCAGCTGCCGTGTGCCGGCCTCTCTTGTGCAGCACAGGCTCTAGGCGCCCAGGCTTCAGTAGCTGCAGCTTGTGGGCCCACAGCTGCGGCTTCCAGGCTCTAGAGCACAGGCTCAGCTGCTCTGCAGGAGGTGGGATCCTCCCAGACCAGGGATTGAACCTGGGTCTCATGTCTTGGCAGTAAGATTCTTTACCAGTGAGCTAGCAGAAAAGCCCTCAATAGTTCCTTATTTGTTTCTTTTTTCTTCCTCTGCTTTTTTTGAATCAATTCAGTTTTTTTAAAAGACTCCATCTTCCCTCCACTGTTGGCTTGTTTGTTTGTTTAAAGGATTTATAGTAAACATCTTTAAATTGATACAGTCTCCATTCAAGTGATATTATAGCACTTAACATATAAAGTGGAATCCCTCAATAATATACTTCTGTTTCTCCCTGTCCCTAACACGTATGCTATTACTGTCATCCATTATAGTTCTATATGTTTTATAGAAAATATATTTGAAATATTTTTCTTAAAAATGTATGTCTAAAAAAGTTTTGACCCTTGTTTTTAAAGTTATTTTTTCTGGGTATCAATTTCTAAGTTGATGGATCATTTTATTTCAGTAGTTGGCTCAATGAGTACTGCTTCAGTGTCTTCTTAGAATTTGATTATGAGGTGTCTTAGAGTAGTCTTTTTCATGCTTCTTTTACTAGGGCTTCATTACATTTCTTCGATCTGTGGATTTATAGTTTACATCAACTCTGAAAATTTTTAACCATAATTACATGAAATATATTTTCTCCCTCTCCCTTTCCTCTTTGGGAACTCCAATTATTATATAGTAGGTCACCTAAAGTTGTTCCACAACTCAGTAATTTTCTCTTTATTTTGTAAAAAAAAAAAACAAAAAACCTTTATTCTCCATGATTCATTATGGATCATTTCTATTCTTATATCTTCAAGTTCATTAATATTTTCTTCTGTAATTTATAATATATTATTAAGGTCACACAGTAAATTTTACACATGTAATTATTATATCATAATTAGAAATGTGATTTGATTTTTCCCCCATTTTCCATGTCTCTAACTCCTGTGAAACTACAGAATTCACTTATAACAATGCTTTCTAATGTCATTGCCCGCCAACTAACAGCTTTTGTCAGTTTTCACTCAGTATTAATTGATTGATTATGTCCTCATTACAGGTCAACTTTTTTGTTTCTTACTGCATGCCTGGTAATGATTGGATAGCACACATTCTGAATTTTACCTTGGTGGCTGTTGGATATTTTTGTATGTCCATAAATCTTCTTGGGCTTTGTTCTTGGTCACAGTTATTTGGAAACAGTCAAATCCTTTAGTGACTTGCTTTTAAGATATTTTAGGAGGGCGTGGGGTAGTGCTCAACTTAGGACTAATTATTCCCCATGGCTGAGATAAGACCCTTATGTGTACTCTACCCAGTGCCACATGAATCTTGAGATTTTCCAGGCTGGCTGATAGGAACGGACACTATTTCTACTGCTATTTGAATGCCAAGCACTCAATTAAGCACTTCTAATCTTTTCAGGTCATTCTTTGACCTGGGTATCTTCCTCATGTACATGCCCTAATCAGTAACGAGCTGAATATCTTCCTCTCTCATCTTCAGTGGACTCCATCCAGCAGTGGATCCCATAACGGACAAGCAGTTACAGACATAGCCATAATTGCAAAAAGTTCTGTTAGACCTGCCTGGCTAATAAATGACATTTCCACTGTGCATCGTGGTAATGCTTCACTTAACATATTCTAACTTTGCCTGTAAAGTATGCATCTGCACACATCTATTTTTATACCTTACATTGTTATGTCTAAATTGACACACAAAATAATATCACAGTTTACTCATTTGTGGAAACAATACAATATTAATTATCACACAGATTGTAAGCATTGACTGAGATAACATACATAAAGCCTAATAGAATGACCAGTACATCAAAGATGCTCAAAGAATGGTAACTACTGACAAGAAATAATTTCTCTATAATTCCCTTCCATTTCACAATAATTGTACAATATATGTAAACAGGATAAGTGCTTTTGAAATTGCTATTATCACTTTGATTTATTTAATTCAAAAAAATAATTAAGGGCCTAATACAACATGCTGCTGCTGCTGCTAAGTTGCTTCAGTCATGTCCGACTCTGTGCGACCCCTGAGACGGCAGCCCACCAGGCTCCTCTGTCCCCGGGATTCTCCAGGCAAGAATACTGGAGTGGGTTGCCATTTCTTTCTCCAATGCATGAAAGTGAAAAGTGAAAGTGAAGCGCTCAGTTGTGTCCAACTCTTAGCGACCCCAGGGACTGGAGCCTATCAGGCTCCTCCGTCCATGGGATTTTCCAGGCAAGAGTATTGGAGTGGGGTGCCATTGCCTTCACAACATGAATGAACCTCAGAAAAACTATTTAAGTGAAGGAAGCCAGTTACAAAAGACCACATGTTGTATGACACCATTTATCTGAAATTTCATAATAGACAAATGTCCATACAGCAAGTAGAGTGAGGGCTGACAGGGAGTTTGCCCATGGTATACTGTTTCTTCAAGGGTCGATGAAAATATTCCAAAATTAGACCATATGGAGACGTACACAGCTCTGTAAACATACTAAAAACCCATGGAATTGACACTTTTATAGCATGTAATATATCTCAAAAACACTTAAAACTTTAAAAAAATTGATACATGTACTTGAAAGAAACAAAAACTCAAACTGAATGAAAAAAATACAATGAACAGAAAGTTCCCTTATATTCTAGAGCTCTGGTATTCTGTCTGTATAGAACTGTGTAGGTGTGTCTGTGTATGTGTGTGTACATTTGTGCAAAGATACATGCCAAATAAAGACAGTCTTTTATACTTCTTAATTTTACACACATATACACAGAGGAATGCTAAGGTTTATTTAAACAGTCTGTGAATAAATAAGAGTGGAGGCAATATGTACTGAATACCAAGGTAAACATTGTAAACTTGCATGCATATCTCTGGAGGTAAATCCTTAGAACTGAATTCACTGTATCAAAGACAGGTGCATTTTTAATTCTGATATACTCTCATATCAATGGTATATCAAAGTAGCCATACCCTGACATGAACAATTTCCCTATAGCCACAAAACTGCGTTTTATCCTCACAATGTGATGGATGAAAGAAACAATATATTATAGTTGCATTCTTCTTATGAATGAAATTGAGCCTCATGGGTTTATAAATCTTTTTGTTTTTTGGTCAGTTGATTAAACTACTTTTTCATACCCTTTGCCTATTTTTTGACTGTGGATCTTTTAGAAACTATTTTTTGAAACTGAATATACCTATGTGAAAGCATAGAATTAATTTCATTATTTTCTATTTGCACCAAGAATAGAGGTGGTTAAATAAAATAAAACACTGTGTATTGGAAATTTCATTATGTACTAAACCAATAGAATATTTAAGTCAAGTGCACAAATAACATGAAAGTAAAGTTCATTCAACTGAAAAATAGTTTTCTCTCGAATAACTTTTCAGGAAGTGATAGATTTACAATACATGGCTTCCTGTTAGAGAGCTTACAAAACTTGCAGGGAAAAACTGTACTATGGCTGTCTTCACTATGTCATGTAGGATTATACGAAAACTATCCCTCTCGATGCTCTAACAAAGAAACAATACCATGATATGTGAATACTTTATAAACCTAAAAATAACCAGAAATACACAAAATGTGACTATGACCTGGTAAAGAAGGCTGGTTTTACCATTTAAGCCTCAAAATGGTTAAAACACATATCCTGAAGTCATTTAAAGTCTACTAGCGACCTAAACAGATGGTGCATTTAACTACTTACTCCCACAGAAATCTTCTGCTTTTCTTTAATATCCTCAATTAAATGTTCCTTAGCCCTGCTCACTGACTTTGCCCACTCCTGCCTGAATGTGTCCAAAGATGCTCCTTGTTGCCTGGCCTTCACTATTCGCATCAAGCCTGTTTCCTCCCCGTATTCACTGAGCCCCTTTCCTTCCATTACACAAACAAATACTGATGAAACTTCATCTCTGCTTTCTGGAAAAGAGCAATAAACTTCTCCTTGTCTCATGTGTACTTCATTCATATTTTAGCCGTGCATCCACCCTCCCTCCCATTCAAGAAAAAAAAAATGATCTGCTATTTATGCGTTACTAACACTTCGTGCCTGAGCAAATCAAAAGGAGAAAGATACAGAGACGGTCTGAGAAGCTCTAGACTATCAGGAGACCTCATGATCGTCGAGAGAAACAGGATAGACAAGGAGCCACTAGTGGTCACCTTTGCCTCTATATTTACTACAGTGCTTGCTGTACTGCCAGGGCATTAGGGCAACAGAACCACACAGTATTGATTCTTGTTGTCGAAGTCAGTCTAGTGGAAATGTCAGCACATGAACAAATCAGCCCAGTACAACATGCTAAGACAGGATATTTACATTTTACCCTACAGGAGGTGCTCACCAAAACATTTAATTATATTATTATTTTAATTATTCAATATATATTTAGACAAAGCCTTTTTGGTTGTCTGTATACCTTCACATCTCCAACACGTAAAGGTTTTAAGTTACTCAAAACACAAAGTGCCCAAAAGCAATCGTTATTCCGTGTAATTCCATTCAAGGACAGACTCTTGATATTCCATATAAGGCTTCTGATAATAAATTTAATTTCTATGTATAGTAGCCATCTTTCAAAACACTAAATACTACTCCCATTCATATACTTTGTTAAGGTGGAACTTAAGACTCTATAAGCATTTTCAATTTTCCTAAAAGCACAGACCATTACATAGTCTCTTGGGGAAGCCATTCTTATAAGATCAATGAGTTTTATCACACTTTGCAATGTACATATTTTGCTTTGAACACACAACAGATCATTATCATGGTATTAATATGCTTTTTAAAATGCATTGTCTTAAGTAGTGGGATTGTTAAATAGCTATGTATTACTTTATAATTTTTAAAAGTCCTTATATAATTTGAATCACATAACATATAGTACATCTTTATAATCTGTCCCTTTGTTTTGGAGTAGCAGTTTTGCTTGCTGATTTCTTTCTTTTTTTTTTTTTTTTAAGTTTCCTTTCCTTGACAGAACAAATACAGGAAAAGTACAAAACACCTTGGGGCCTTTAGGGCCACAAATACCAGACTACTAGTAAGAAAGAAGTCTGGGGTCTCCAGATTAAGAGTATAAACTTCATCAAATCACTTCCATTCTTTAAGCCCTAATTTTTCATCTTTAGGAAACAGGGCACTCAAAGCCGGTGCACTGGGACAACCCTGAAGGACGGGATGGAAGGGAGGTGGGAGGGGGTTCAGGATGGGGGACACATGTACACCCAGGCTGATTCACGTCAATGCATGGCAAAAGTAATTAGCCTTCAATTAAAATAAATTAATTTTTTTTAAAAAGAGACATTAGATTAATGTCTTGGATCACAACTCCAAAATTTTATGATTCCACGAGTCAACTTTTTTCAGTGCACAACAAAATTATTTCAAAGCAAACTGTCACCAATATATGATGAGCCAAACCTCTGAATATATGCATATACTGAGCAAAAAAGACCATTTTCTCTGACTGAACTGAGGGTGGGAAATCACACTAGGTATGCCAGCTCTGCCCAGGCTCCTCCTTGCACTGCTCACCTTTCTTGATTTATACCTTCAAGGTCAGCAAACACAGTCTGGCAACATGTTAACCTTGACATTTTCCAGTTGTGGAAACAGTGATGTTAGATAGAGGCAAGGAAGTACGGACTGTATGATGTGCTGTCCTTTTATGGTAAATAGGTAAGCTGTATTTTGTCTTTCGTAAAAGTGAAACAATTTACAGAATCTAACTATAGAACCAACTATAGAATATTTCCATATGAAGTAACTAATACAACTTGAACATTATAATCCTTATTACAACACAAGTCTAATTTGGCTGGCAAATTAAAAAAAAAAAGCTTTAAATTACAACTTACTATTTAAAGGATTACAGATAAAGGTTTAGACATTAAAAAAAAAAGACTTTAAAAGAAAATTGAATGGTCAAGTGAAAACCACCATGTGAATTCACTCTGTAAACAAAATACTTATTGAAAGCATATTCTCTAAATTGGTACTACAAAAATCAATTCAACATCATCATCAAACACCCACAGCACTTTGTTTATATCCCTATTATTATCATATAAAGGAAATGCAGTTACTGAGAGCAAAGGTTTTCTAATGACATATTTAAAAGCTTAAAAACTATCAAGATATTCAGCTGCTTCTTTTCTTTCCCATACCCATTTCTCTATTTTACAGTCAATTAGTTGGTTATTAAAAGTCATTAAAATGGCAAATCAAAGCAAACAAGAAAGGAAATGTGAAAAGGAAGCATAAGAGCCAAAAAGAAACCATAAGAATGTTTACAGTTAAAGGTAAGTTATAAAAATAAATAAAAAAGAATCAGAGAACAGAGAGAGAGGAAAGTGGAAGAGTAAATCAGACAATGAACTGCTGACTAGCAACGCCAGGCACCATGCATTTTTTAAAATATTACCTCTAATCTTAATGATAGCTCTTCAAGGTAGGTGCTTGGTTTTCTGTTGTCGTTTTTGGAGGGTAGGAATTGCAGGATGATTGCTTTACAACACTGCATTGGTTTCTGCCTTACAACATGAGTCAGCCATTAAGTCTCATACATCCCCCCCTTCCTGAACCTCCCTCCTCATCCCCCCACCCCACCTCACCCCTCTAGGTTGTCAGAGCACCAGAGCACCAGGCTGAGCTCCAAAGTAGGTTTTTAATCATTCCCATTTTAGAGATGAGGCAACTGGACTTGGAAAGTACGCTATTCACTTAAAATCACAAAATATTTAAGTGGCTGAACTAAGACTCAGAGCTAGGACTGTCTGATTTCAGATTCAAGGCTTTTTATTATATCCTTCTGCCTCTAGAAAAACTTTATTAATGGTAATCAGGTAGCTACTCTGCTTCCAAGGTAGGGATAATCCTTATAATGCTTCCTATATGTAATATATATACACATACTTTTTAATAAGTATCTGTCCTTTAATAAGGGGGTGGTGGTGAGGGGAAACCTTTCAGAGTTCAGCATAATAAAAATAATAGTGTAAAACTAACATCAATTACTGATGTTACTGAATGCTCCCTATATGTCACATGCTGTGACATGACATGCTGTGCTTGACATACATCACTTTATATAATCCTCAAAATAGCCTTGTAATGTAGGGGTTATTATCCCCACTTCAGATAAGAGCCTTAGAGACACAGACAACACTGGGATTAAGCCAGATTTGGCAACCAGGTGTGATTGCATGGTCATGGATTTCTCTCAAAAACTTTAAAAAGTCCCATTAGAGAATTACAGCTTTTATAAATTTCATTCAGCTTAATTATAATAAAACACTCAGCTAATATAGTCTTTGAAGCACAAATCAAAACTACAATGAGGTATCACCTCACATAAATCATTTAAAAGTCTACAAATAACAAATGCCAGAGAAGGTGTGGAGGAAAAGGAATTCCTATGGTGTTGAGTGTTGGTGGAAATGTAAACGGGTGCAGCGACCATGGAGAATAAGCATGGGGGTTCCTTAAAGGACTGAAAACAGAGATGCCATATGATCTGGCAATCCCACTCCTGGGAATATATATCCAGAGAACACTATGATTTGAAAAATTACATGTACCCCAATGTTCACTGCAGCACTATTTACAAAAGCCAGGACATGGAAGAAAACTAAACATCCATCAACAGAGGAATGGGTAAACATGTGGTTGACACACGCGTGCACACACATACACACACACACACACAGGAACATTACTCAGCCACTGCTGCTGCTGCTAAGTCGCTTCAGTTGTGTCTGACTCTGTGCGACCCCATGGACTGCAGCCCACCAGGCTCCTCCATCCATGGGATTTTCCAGGCAAGAATACTGGAGTGGTGTGCCATTGCCTTCTCCGACTCAGCCATTAAAAAGAATGAAATAATGCCACTTGTAGCAACATGGATGGACCTAGAGACTGCCATACTGAGTGAAGTCAATAAGTAAGTTAAACAGAGAAGGAGAAATATCACGTGACACCCCTTATATGTGGAATCTAAAAAGAAATCATACAAATGAATTTACAAAACAGAAAGAGACTCACAGACTTAGAGAAGGAACTTGTGGTTGCAGCTGGGGGAAGGATGGAGGGCAGGGATAGTTAGGGACTTTGGGATGAACATATTCATACTGCTATATTTAAAATGGATAATCAACAAGGATCTACAGAAAAACTCTGCTGAATGTTACATGGCAGCCTGGATGGGTGGGAGTTGGGGCAGAATGGATACATGTATATGTATGGCAAACTCCCTTACCTGCTCACCAGAAACTATCACAACATGGTTAATCACCTATACCCCAATACAAAATAAAAAGCTCTTTTAAAGAAGATGTGGTGTGTATATACATGGCTGAGTACTACTCAGCCATAAAAAGGAAATAACACCATTTGCAGCAGCATGGATGGACCCAGAGATTAACATACTACATGAAGTCAGAAAGAGAAAGACAAATATATGATATCACTATATGTGGAATCTAAATATGATACAAATAAACCTATTTACAAAACAGAAACACATTCACATACACAGAAAACAAATTTAGGGCTATTACTGGAGAAAGGAGGTGGAGTAGGGATAAATTAGGAGTTTAGGATTAGCAGATACAAACTACTATATTTAAATTACTAAAGCTAATCAATGAGTATAGTAAAGTTTCAGGATATAAAATCAACACGCAGAAATCCCTTGCATTCCTATACACTAACAATGAGAAAATAGAGAAATTAAGGAAACAATTCCATTCACCATAGCAACGAAAAGAATAAAATATTTAGGAATATATCTACCTAAAGAAACTAAAGACCTATATATAGAAAACTATAAAACACTGGTGAAAGAAATCAAAGAGGACCCTAATAGATGGAGAAATATACCATGTTCATGGATCAGAAGAATCAATATAGTGAAAATGAGTATACTACCCAAAGCAATCTATAGATTCAATGCAATCCCTATCAAGCTACCAACAGTATTCTTCACAGAGCTAGAACAAATAATTTCACAATTTGTTTCGAAATACAAAAAACCACGAATAGCCAAAGCAATCTTGAGAAAGAAGAATGGAACTAGAGGAATCAACCTGCCTGACTTCAGATTCTACTACAAAGCCACAGTCATCAAGACAGTATGGTACTGGCACAAAGACAGAAATATAAATCAATGGAACAAAATAGAAAGCCCAGAGATAAACCCACACACCTATGAACACCTTATCTTTGACAAAGGAGGCAAGAATATACAATGGATTAAAGACAATCTCTTTAACAAGTGGTGCTGGGAAAACTGGTCAACCACTTGTAAAAGAATGAAACTAGAACACTTTCTAACACCATACACAAAAATAAACTCAAAATGGATTAAAGATCTCAACGTAAGACCAGAAACTATAAAACTCTTAGAGGAGAACATAGGCAAAACACTCTCCGACATACATCACAGCAGGATCCTCTATGACCCACCTCCCAGAATATTGGGAATAAAAGCAAAAATAAACAAATGGGACCTAATTAAAATTAAAAGCTTCTGCACAACAAAAGAAACTATAAGCAAGGTGAAAAGACAGTCTTCAGAATGGGAGAAAATAATAGCAAATGAAGCAACTGACAAACAACTAATCTCAAAAATATACAAGCAACTCCTGCAGCTCAATTCCAGAAAAATAAATGACCCAATCAAAAAATGGGCCAAAGAACTAAATAGACATTTCTCCAAAGAAGACATACAGATGACTAACAAACACATGAAAAGATGCTCAACATCACTCATTATCAGAGAAATGAAAATCAAAACCACTATGTGGTACCATTTCACGCCAGTCAGAATGGCTGCGATCCAAAAGTCTACAACCAATAAATGCTGGAGAGGGTGTGGAGAAAAGGGAACCCTCTTACACTGTTGGTGGGAATGCAAACTAGTACAGCTACTATGGAGAACAGTGTGGAGATTCCTTAAAAAACTGGAAATAGAACTGCCTTATGATCCAGCAATCCCACTGCTGGGCATACACACCGAGGAAACCAGAATTGAAAGAGACACGTGTACCCCACTGTTCATCGCAGCACTGTTTATAATAGCCAGGACATGGAAGCAACCTAGATGTCCATCAGCAGATGAATGGATAAGAAAGCTGTGGTACATATACACAACATTACTCAGCCATTAAAAATAATACATTTGAATCAGTTCTAATGAGGTGGCTGAAACTGGAGCCTATTATACAGAGTGAAGTAAGCCAGAAAGAAAAACACCAATACAGTATACTAATGCATATATATGGAATTTAGAAAGATGGTAACGATAACCCTGTATGCGAGACAGCAAAAAAGACACAGATGTATAGAACAGTCTTTTGGACTCTGTGGGAGAGGGAGAGGGTGGGATGATTTGGGAGAATGGCAATGAAACATGTATAATACCATATAAGAAACAAATCACCAGTCCAGGTTCAATGCAGGATACAGGATGCTTGGGGCTGATGCACTGGGATGACCCAGAGGGATGGTATGGGGAGGGAGGTGGTGGGGGGTTCAGGATTGGGAACACGTGTACACCCATGGCAGATTCATGTTGATGTATGGCAAAACCAATACAATATTGTAAAGTAATTAGCCTCCAATTAAAATAAATAAATAAAGGGAATGGGAACTCCCTGGCAAAAATAAATAAATAAATAAAATAAAACTGAAAAACAACAAAGTCTTACTGCATGGGACAGGGAATTACATTCAATATACTGTAATAAATCATAGTGGGAAAAAATATATATATAACATCAGTTCAGTTCAGTTGCTCAGTTGTGTCCAACTCTTTGTGACCCCATAGACTGCAGCACGCCAGGCCTCCCTGTCCATTACCAACTCCCAGAGTTTATTCAAACTCATGTCCATCGAGTCAGTGATCCATCCAACCATCTTATCCTCTGTGGTAAGATCCACCTTCTCCTCCTGCCTTCAATCTTTCCCAGTATCAGGGTTTTTTCCAAGGAGTCAGCTCTTCACATCAGGTGGCCGAAGTATTGGAGTTTCAGCTTCAACATCAGTCCTTCCAATGAATATTCAGGACTAATAACATATGTATATGTGTAACTGAATTACTTCCCTCATAGCTCAATCAGTAAAGAATCTGCAGGAAGGCAGGAGACCTGGGTTCGATTCCTGGGTCGGGAAGATCCCCAACCCATTCCAGAATTCTTGCCTGGAGAATCCTACGGCAGAGGAGCCTGGCAGGCTACAGTCCGTGGGATTGCAAGGGTCAGAGATGACTTGGCGGCTAACCCACCACCACCATACCATAAACTAACACAACAGCTATAAATCAGTAAACAATTTAAAAATTACAAAAAGATATAATCACTGTTATAGAGTGCACTACTTACATAACAAATCAGATTTAAGAAAAGCAAAAGTGACCAAAAAATTTCCATAATCCTCAAAACTTGTACAAAATATTCATTCTAGTTAAAAAAATACATTTTTCATATTTTGAAACTAAGTAACCTAATATCACAATCAAAGAAACACAGTTTTTACATTTTGAAACTAAGTAACCTAAATATCACAATCAAAAACTTAAAACCTTACATATTGACACATTAGGTGAGAAGGGAAAAAAGTTACATGAGCCAGTTTTCTAATATGTTTACCTGACCATGTAAGTGACCATTCTTCATTCTAATGCTGCCAAACATCTTACTTTTTCAATTCAGAAAACAATACAAAAAAATCTCACATGTCATTCAGCACACAGAGGATGGAGAAAGGTTTTATACGGACTCAGAACAAAGTTAAAGCTGAAAAAATATTGTGCCTTTAAGCAGGGGAAAGTAGCCGATCACCTAAGTGAAACCTCATTATTATAAGTAGACAATTTGTAGGAAGTTAGTTACTTTCATAGAAAGGGTGGTATTCCCATTAACCTCAAATAAGAACCAGGCTTAGGGTGACATTATGTTTTTCCCTGAGAGACATAACAAAAATAAATAGGGGCTCCCAGATTACTTCACAGAGGTCACAGCAGGGCCACCTACAAACAGCACAAGGCAGTGCAGCAACTCAGGATTCTGTCATTTGATGAAAGTAAGAAAGACCATTAGAGTA
Organism: Bos grunniens; assembly: GCF_055505025.1. Classification (NCBI taxonomy): domain Eukaryota; kingdom Metazoa; phylum Chordata; class Mammalia; order Artiodactyla; family Bovidae; genus Bos; species Bos grunniens. The sequence goes on along the minus strand of NC_141193.1, from coordinate 43,422,087 downwards.
AGGGCTGTTGTAATCCAGCTAAGGTGGCCAGAACGACAGCACTCACTCTCTGCTTCCCCAAACCACATTGTGCTGTGGGGAAAAGGCCAACAACTGCCCTCCAGCTGAATCCTACATGTCTGTGGTGTCCACCGAGAACCAACTCAACCCCAATACACAACTTGCAACAAAACGGTCATCAGCAATACACAGAAGGATGTATATGATCTCTTTACTGTTGTTTTAAACACAGCATGTGTACTGACGCGTATTCACTCATGTATTGATGTGACGGTATGTGCCTTAGTTTTCCCAAGTGGTATGCCCTGTGCCCACACTCAAGTCATCTGCCGGTGATTTGAGCACATGCTCACTCTGGAATTCGTTTGAGAAAATCCTTCCCTGATTAGGCATGGCTTTGCTCCTATCTGCCTTGGTTCTCACTATTTCTATCCAGCTGCAGATTCCTCTCTGCATACTCAGTTCTCACCAGCTACCATTTCTTCACGCACGAAATGTCCAGAACCAAACTTTCTTTCTAATGAGCATTTAAAAAGTCTTCAAGCACAATGAAAGTGGGCATTAAAAGAAAAGAAGTGGGGAGAGTGCATGAATTTTGACTCAGATGAACTGTGGAAGACTTTATAGTCATCTCCTCCAAAATTATTTCACACACAAGATTTTTCCTTTTATGCCTCCCCAGCTTATTACATCAAGGAAACAGAATAGATCAAGGCCTCTCTCTGGATAACCTTACGAAAACTTCGGTGCTTTTTTTCCTCCCCGGTCAGCATGAAAGATACAGTATCCAGTTTATCACTAACAGACATAGTGATATTGAGACACATAATTTTTCAAAATACCACAAAAATATTTTAGCAGTCTATAGATAAGAGATGGATAAAAGAATTTTAAAAATCACTGCTGATATTTTTTAAAATCCAAAGTCAACTTTGTTGCATATCAAATGGGTCTAGGGCAGTGAGAAGAAATTTAAGTGCTTACCAAGTTTTGTTCCAACAGTAAAAATGAATTAAGAATCAAGAGATAAAAATGTAGTGCAACTGTAAAATCAAATTTATATCTAGTATTAGCTATTAGTTATGGATTCCAAAATGATTAAAGAGAAGCAATTTATAGACCAGAGGTTGCATCTATCATGGAAAACTATCTTCTGCTTTGTATTCTATCTAAATGTGGTCAAGAGTTTGCAGGAAATTTGTGTACAGACAGTTTGAAGGATGCATGTGGACCATATGACCTTAGATTCAGGCAGGCAATCTGTGTTTATCTAAAAGTCAAAACCATAATTTTAGGCACCAATATCTAGGAATGTCTGTAAAAACTCTTCATCCCTTAAAAGCACATTACATTGCTGATGGCAAAATTCTGTTTGGAGGGATGGGTGGATGGATGGATGGATGGGGGGAGAGAGAGAAACAGGCTGGTTGACAAGCACAACTCCCCTTCTGAATCCTCTAACCAAAGGATAATGTTTCGTGATTTTCTAAATAAACTCAATATACCTGCAAATCTGAATAGAGTTTGTACTTGGAGAAACCTCCACCTTGTTTTCTTTCTCTCCATCTTATTTGCCTTTTCATGATGCTGCACCTAAGAGAACTAGGAAGTTCCAGAATGAAGGATGTGATCCTCACATGGTATATTACTTCCTCAAGTATGTTTACAACCTGATAGTCATCTGCTTCTATAGAAATTTTCATGAAAGGAAATATAAGTTTTGTTTTTTCTTCACCTTTTTTTTTTCCTCCAGAAAATGCCATTAAAAGGCATGGGAAGAAATGAACAAAGGTTTTCTTAAACTTTCTCACAATAGTATTCTCAATGTTCCCACAGCCTTTGTTAGTGGCCACTAGCGCAGCTGCAGAGTCTCAGCTTACTTCTCCAGTATTAAACTTTATGAATGCATCATATAGGTTCTTTTTTATTTAAAAATACCAATAACATAAATGTATACTTACTCTAGCTTATATTCCAAAGCAATACCTTAAAAATGCAGGTTATTAGACATACAAACATATGGGGCATAGATTTCATGGTACAGAATAAAGGAAACATTCATTTTATTCATTTGTTTAAATCATAGACTTAAGTTTGTCTTTCATCTATCAGATTTTTTTCAAGCGGATATTTTCAGAAGTATCTTACAGTTTAGAAAGTTAGAGACTTATCGAAACAAAATTCTATCAATCACAGCATATACAAAAACCTCCCTGGCATATTTCTAAAACACCATGTCTAAATAGCATTGTTGTCTCTGCCCATAAAGTTAGAGTGAGATGAACAAGCAGTATATCAACTTAATATCATACTGGCAAGACGGTTAGGGATGAAACAGAGTAGTATCCTCAAAAATAAGTCCTCACAACTCCCAAAGCACTTTGAAACTGATACGACTTGGCCTTCTCAGTCTTCAAAATTTAATTAGTAACAATAAACCACACTAATTGGGGGTGGAAGCTAAAAGCTCTGAAGAGCATTCCAACACGTAATTTTCTTAGTGTATTAAATACAGGGCATGGCAAAAATGAGGCATGTGTGTATGTTAGCCAAATTTTTCACATGGAAATTCTGTCTATAACAACAAACAGTCTGATTAATATTTTAATAGGAAAGGCCCCTAAGGAAAGCAGGTGGTTCCTGGTACACAGAGTCGCAGTGTCTGAATAGCTAAGCACACATTCCTTCATCTTAATCAAGCTAGCAGCAAGGCATAGACTGGCATTTGGGGAAGTGAGGTTTCATTTTTATAAAGGAACGAGGGTAAAATGACCAGTTTTTACTGAAAACTAAACATTAAAATATTACTGTGCTTCAAAATTTTCATCAGAACTAGACCTTTACATGCAATGAGATTCACCTGAAGAAAAAGTAAATTTTGCAGTGAAATATATACTCAGTACTTCATAACATAGTATGAATGACTAGAAGAAAACTTTCCCCTTTTATCTATAATAGCAGAGTGACGTGAATTTCTTTTAACTTTTTATTTTGTATTGGGGTAAAGCTGATTATGTGAGAGTTGGACTGTGAAGAAGGCTGAGCGCCGAAGAATTGATGCTTTTGAACTGTGGTGTTGGAGAAGACTCTTGAGAGTCCCTTGGACTGCAAGGAGATCCAAGCAGTCCATCCTGAAGGAGATCAGCCCTGGGATTTCTTTGGAAGGAATGATGCTAAAGCTGAAACTCCAGTACTTTGGCCACCTCATGCAAAGAGTTGACTCATTGGAAAAGACTCTGATGCTGGGACGGATTGGGGGCAGGAGGAGAAGGGGACAACAAAGGATGAGATGGCTGGATGGCATCACTGACTCGATGGATGCGAGTCTGAGTGAACTCCGGGAGTTGGTGATGGACAGGGAGGCCTGGCGTGCTGCGATTCATGGGGTTGCAAAGAGTTGGACACGACTGAACGACTGAACTGAACTGAACTGAACTCAACGCTGATTATAAAGAATCTGCCTGCAATGCAGGAGACCTGAGTTCAATCCCAGGGGTCGGGAAGATCCCCTGGAGAAGGAAATGGCAACCCACTTCAGTATTCTTGCCTGGAGAATTCCATGGATGGAAACATCTGACAGGCTATAGCCCATGGGGTCGCAAAGAGTCAGACATGACTGAGTGACTCACACACATAGCCGATTAATAAACAGTGTTGTGATCATTTCAGGAGAACAGCAAAGGGACTCAGCCACACACATATATCTATTCTCCCCAATACTCCCCTCCCATCCAGGTTGCCATACAGCATTGAGCAGAATTCCATGTGCTATACAGTGAGTCCTTGTTGGTTATCCGTTTTAAATGTAGCAGTGTATACATGTCCATTGCAAACTCCACCAAACTAAAATTCAGAGCATTTTTTTCAACTGATTTTCAATACAAAACTATTTCCTGATTATGTCATTTCTGAATACACAAGTGATTAAACCTTACAGTTGGTTAATAAAAGTTAAGCGATCTATCTTAATTAACTGTAACCATTCTTAGTATCCAGTACTCAAACTGCTGCCATTAATATTTTAATATACCTGAGCTGTAGCTCTAACGAGCCTCATGTCAATGCATGTATATATTTCTAATGTCTTGTTTGAATTCCTATTTAAGTAATTTTGAATAGATATTGGACAAGAATCCTACTGTCATGCTTTAATAAAGTATTCACATGTGATCAATGTGAACAACAACTTGCAAATAGCCCTGTGAGTAGACAACTGAGCATCTTGGAAGGTTCCAGTAAAATCACCATGAGTCATTGGAGGAGGAAAAAAGATTCAGGCATGATCATCAAGTAAGGAAAGACCATCAGTATCAGTGGGTGTACACATTTTTCAGATTACCTAGGTAACAGAGAGAAGACGTTGAGGAAACAGGCCCAAGTGAGCTAAGTCTGATGAGATAAAGAATTACTAGAGACGACAGGCCCAGAAAGGTGTACAGAAGCAGAACTTACAGAATCTGGGAGGAACTGCCAGTGTGATGGACATGGCAAGACACTGTTGAAAATAACTATATTAGACTTCACACATTTGCCTATATAGCCAGTATTAGCTGACGTAATCACTTCAGGCCAAGACAAGTCTGAAAGATCAAATGGACCACCATTTAAGTCGGCTGAACCACAGTTTTTCACCCTGGGTACCACTGACAGTGGAGGTGGATAACTCTCTGTTGCTGGAGGTGGGGCTGAGGGCGGCTGTCCTGTGCGCTGCGGATGTTCACCAGCATCTGTGGCCTTTCTCACTAGATCCACAATGGCAATCCCACACGACAGAGAGGACAGCCAAAGAGGTCCTCAAATACGGCCAACTACCCTGCCCTCAGCTGAAACCACTGACCAACAGGAAACCTAAAGATGCTTTATTTGGACCACGCATGCAATCCTAAGCACTTATAAAGCCCTGAAAGTGAAAGTCGCTCAGTCATGTCCGACTCTTTGTGGCCCCATGGACTGTAACCTGCCAGGCTCCTCTGTCCTTGGAATTCTGCAGGTCAGAATACTGGAGTGGATAGCCTGAGAACTTTCTAATCTAAGCCCTTCTCTGTGACAAAAATCCCTTTCTTTAATGACTATAAAAGATCATTGTACAGTGTTTGATTAAGAAACTTCAAGAATGAGAAACTCTCAACTTTACTAGGCCACCAAATCCATTTTTCAAACAGCTCTAGTTGAATATTCTTCTTTACTATTGCAATGAAATCTGCCTTTCTCTCAATTATTCTCATAATTCCTAGTTACATAGAAAATGAATTCTTCCTCTACAAAGTCAGTCCTTCCAATATAAGATGATAATCTCTGTACCTTGATTCCTTTGTAGGTAAGAACTAAAAGGGACACATAAATAATCTCAATTGATATTTTAGGTACTCAGTGGACAAAGAGTCACCCAAGTTGTCTCACAAAGGTAGAAACTCCTAGCTCCAGACAGGTCCAGACCTGAATCACATATGCATTTGTAACAGCATTTATCAACTCATCTGTTTTTTTCAATTAAATTTTCATATCTTCAAAATTACACCTATAACTGAAGGAATAACTTTTTATTTTTCTAATTATTTCCTTTTCATTTAAATAGGCAGTCAATGTCTGATAAATATTGTTTTTAATTTAAAAAAAAGAAAAACTCTACTTCCTCACTAGTGGACTAACTAATATGCCTCTGAAAGACTTTTCATTTTGCTGTTTTACTATATTGACTGCCTTCTTAGATATGCTAACCCTTAATTTTATATAATTTTAACTTTTGTGTAATTGATGCTCTGAATTTGGAGTTGCTAAATTATACAATATGCTTTCAAAGTATTTGACAAAACAAAACATACAGTCTCCATTTTAGAAAATATATTCTAGAAATGGCTTAAGGCAAAAATATTTTTATAAGACCTTAAGTTATTAGTGTCTTAACTGCGTAATTAACCTCATATATCCCAAAGTCAGCTAGCCAACAAGTCTAATTACCTAAAATGGTGGTTTTGTTTTTTAAGCCAAGAAACTCTTTGTCCAAACAAAATCAAACCTGCCAAAACTATAGGTAAAATAAATGAATGTAGAAATGCTCTGCTGAGGTAGTGCTCTGTCTCCCTACTACACTACCCAGTAGTTCCTAGGAAGCTGTGCAAACTGGAAATATGTGAAGAATGTGTTAGAAAACAATATCCTGTCACACGGCAAAGAGGGACAAAAAGCTCAGAGACCGAAATGAGATGCGACAACTACCGCGCCCTTGATTTGAGGACCATCTCAGGTCCCCTCTCAAAGCAAGTCTGTTTCTCAGTCTACATATCATTCTGTTAATAGCAACATAAGCTAAGTAGTTTTCAAAAATACAATAGCAAATTCAGCATAGGAGGCAAAGGAAAAAAAGAGGGGATGCTAGAGGGAGGTATAAAAAAATAATTAAATAATAATTGAAAGCAAAAAAAAAAAATTGTATGAATGAGACATTTACAAAGTTGGTTGCAAAGATTTCTCCCACCCTTGCACACAAATCCCCAGGCTATCGACTCTGCAATTCTGCTCAAGAGAGTCAGATAAGAGATGGAGACTAGTCCCCCCTCTATTCCTGGCTTAGTCCTATGACTTGCTCTGACCAAGGGAATGTGGCAAAAATGATACTGTATAACTCTACTCTCACTTCTTAGAACCTTGAGACCATTACTTAAAGAAGATCATTACTTAAAGAACTTCTTTAACTAATGTCTTCTTCTCTCAACTTGAGATGAGAGACCAGGAAGACAGAGAAGCAAACAACTAGCTCATCTAAGGCCATGAAGCCCCAGTCGAGGCAGCAGAAGACTGTAGTTGTATAACTGATCCCAACAGACACTAGCAGAAAAACTGTCTGGTTAAGCCCAGACTAAGTTGCCACTGCATAGATTCATAAGCAAATAAAACCGCTGCTGTTTTAAAGCTACAACATTTTGTAGTTGTTCATAACATGGCAAGAGAAAACAATGTGTTGTTCATTGCCAAGATATGTCCGATTCTGTGCAACCCCATGGAATGCAGCACGCCAGGCTTCCCTGTTCTTCACTATCTCCTGGAATTTGCTCAAACTCATGTCCATTGAGTTGGTGATGCCATCCAACAATCTTATCCTCTGTCACCTCTTCTCCTCCTGCCCTCAATTTTTCCCAACATCTGGGTCTTTTCTAATGAGCCAGCTCTTCACATCAGGTGGCCAAAGTACTGGAGCTTCAGTTTCAGCATCCGCCCTTCCAATGAATATTTAGGATTGACTTCCTTTAGGATTGACTGGTTTGATCTCCTTGCTCTCCAAGGGACTCTCAAGAGTTTTCTCCAACACCAGTTTGAAAGCATCAATTCTTCGGCACTCAGCCTTCTTTATGGTCCAACTCTCACATCCGTACATGACTACTGGAAAAACCATAGCTTTGACTAGACGGACCTTTGTCAGAGAAGTGATGTCGCTGCTTTTTAAAATGCTGTCTAGGTTTGTCATAGCCTTTCTTCCAAAGAGTAAGCGTCTTTTAATTTCACGGCAACAGTCACGTCCACAGTGATTTTGGAGTCCAAGAAAATAAAATCTGTTAATGCTTCCATTTTTTCTCCATCTATTTGCCATGAAGTGATGGGATCAGATGCCAAGATCTTAGTTTTCTGAATGTTGAGCTTTAAGCCAACTTTTTCACTCTCCTCTTTCACTTTCATCAAGAGGCTCTTTAGTTCTTCTTCACTTTCTGCCATAAGGGTAGTGTCATCTGCATATCTGAGGGTATTGATAGTTCTCCCAGCAATCTCAATTCCAGCTTGTGCTTCATCCAGCCCAGCGTTTCTAATGATGTATTCCGCATATAAGTTAAATAAGCAGGGTGACAACATACAGCCTGAACATCCTTCTTTCTCAATTTTGAACCAGTCCATTGTTCCACGTTCCATTCTATCTGTTGCTTCTTGGCCTACATAAGGTTTCTCAGGAAGAAGGTAAGGTGGTCTGCTATTCCCATCTCATTAAGAATTTTCCACAGTTTGTTGTGATCCACATAGTCAACACTTTAGTGTAGTCAGTGAAGGAGAAGTAGATGTTTCTCTGGAATTCTCTTGCTTTTTCGATGATCCAATGGATGTTGGCAATTTGATCTCTGGTTCCTCTGCCTTTTCTAAATCCAGCTGTACATCTGGAAGTTTTCAGTTTATGTACTGCTGAAGCCTAGCTAGAAGGATTTTGAGCATGAATCAGTCTTGTGTAACTCTAGGAAAACTATAAGCCATGTCGTGCAGGACCATCCAAGTGGACGGGTCATGGTGGAGAGTTCTGACAAAATGTGGCCCACTGGAGAAGGGAATGGTAAACCACTCCAGTATTCTTGCCTGGAGAATCCCATGAAGAGTAGGAAATGGCAAAAAGACATGACACTAGAAGATTAACCCCCAAGGTTGGTAGGTGTCAAATATGCTACTGGGGAAGAACAGAGAAATAGCTCCAGAAAGAATGAGGAGGCTGGGCCAAATAGAAAACAATCAGTAAACAAAATCAAAATTAAAGTCAACAGGAGACCATTTAGTATAGACTAAAGAGCCCTACAGCATTTGATAGGTCCTAAATATATAAATGGGCTTCCCGGGTGGTGCTAGTGGTAAAGAACCTGCCTGCCAATCCAAGAATCAGGGTTCAATCCCTGGGTTGGGAATATCCCCTGAAGAGGGGCATGGCAACCCTGAAGAATCCCATGAACAGAGGAGCCTGGCAAGCTCCAGTCCATTGGGTCACACAGAGTCAGACAGGACTGAAGCAAATTAGCAAATTGCATAACATGTATGGAAATGTATAAATGATATTATAAAAGTTTTATAATAATAATCAAGATTGCATGGAGAAATATCACTAACCTCAGATTTGCTATGCAGATGACACCACTCTTCTGGCAGAAAGGGAAGAGGAATTAAAGAGCCTCTTGATGATGGTGAAAGAGGACAGTGAAAAAGCTGGCTCAAAACTCAAATTAAAAACATTTGCTCCTTGGGAGAAAAGCAATGACAAACCTAGACAGTGCAGAGACATTATTTTGCCTTGAAACATCTGTATAGTCAAAGCTATGGTTTTTCCAGTAGTCATGTATGGATGTGAGAGCTGGACAATAAAAAATGCTAAGCACCGAAGAATTGATGCCTTTGAACTGTGGTGTTGGAGAAGACTCTTGAGAGTCCCTTGGACTGCAAGGAGATCCAACCAGTCCATCCTAAAAGGAGATCAGTCCTGGGTGTTCACTGGAAGGACTGATGTTGAAGCTGAAACTCCAGTACTTTGGCCCATCTGATTCGAAGAGCTGACTCATTGGAAAAGACCCTGATGGTGAAAAAGATTGAAGGCAAGAGGAGAAGGGGATGACAGAGGATAAGATGGTTGGATGGCAACACCGACTCAATGGACATGAGTTTGAGTAAACTCCTAGAGATGGTGTTGGACAGAGAAGCCTGGTGTGGTGCAGTCAATGGGGTCACAGAGTCATACATGACTGAGCGACTGAACAACATTAGTTTGTATTAATAATGAATTATTTAAGTTGTTTAATACATTCTAATTACAAAAGGGACACGTGACACATTTTAAAAACAACTGAAATTAAAATAATTTAAAGTATTTTAATGTATCCAAAACTTGGATGAAACTCAAGGTTTTTGCATTATTAAGTAACAATGGATTCTATTGGTCTTAGACATACAATAGAAATTATAATAGGTAATAGAATACACAATGGAGTATTACTCAGCCATTAAAAAGAATACATTTGAATCAGTTCTGAGGTGGATCAAACTGGAGCCTATTATACAGAGTGAAGTAAGCCAGAAAGAAAAACACCAATACAGTATACTAACGCATATATATGGAATTTAGAAAGATGGTAACAATAACCCTATATATGAGACAGTAAAAGAGACACTGATGTATAGAACAGTCTTTTGGACTCTGTGGGAGAGGGAGAGGGTGGGATGATTTGGGAGAATGGCACTGAAATACATATAATATCATATATGGAACGAGTCGCCAGTCCAGGTTCGATGCACGATACTGGATGCTTGGGGCTGGTGCACTGGGACGACCCTGAGGGATGGTATGGGGAGGGAGGTGGGAGGAGGGTTCAGGATGGGGAACACATGTATACCTGTGGCAGATTCATTTCAATGTTTGGCAAAACCAATACAATATTGTAAAGTTTAAAAATAAAATAAAATTTAAAAAAAAAAAGAAATTATAATAGGTAATAGAATAAAACTCTTTAGCACCTATATTTCCATATATGTATTCAAACAGTATTGACTAGAAAGTCAGTTATGGATATATAAAACCTAAAACATACTTTTTAATGACCTAATAAAGATGCATATTTTGGCTACAGTCACATTTTTATCCAATACTTTATTCAAAATGTTGGCTGAAAAATATCTTATAATTAATCAGCTGTTGTAACAGCAGAAACTCTGCAGAAGTGAACCACAGCTCCACTCTTCCCTTCCCACAACATTCCACAGTGATGTAATTTATAGGGAAATGTTTTAAATACTCAAAATAAGATCATTTAATTAAGCAAACACCATAATTACTAGCATATATATTTTTTGCCTCATAACCTGGTGCTATAGCCAAAAAAAAACATATAAAATTATTTAAGAGTCTGATCTACATAGGGAGTGTGTTTTCCTTAAAGAAAACTCTGCTTCACTTGATAATCTATAGCATAGCTTACAAAGATGTGACTTCCCAATACAGGTCTTCGATGAATAAGACCTTAGCATACCCACCACCAATTGTACTCTAAGCACAAAAAACTTGAGAAAAGGTAGGTTTTCACTGGCAAGGTCCGTAAAGAAGATCGCCTGGCAGCCTTAAAATCCCTAGCAGGACTGCATTACTTTGAGGATTCATCAGAATTTAGGACAGAGGCTCTCCACCATTTAGTGTTCTCAAGCACTTTGGAGTTAAGACTCAGAACAACACTAAAGTCCACACAGGTTATAATTCCTACACCAGTAATGTCTCACAGTTCCTGCGAAAGGATTCACTCTTAGTCTCATTTTTGGTACTTAAAACTCTTATTTTCCTAGATTCCATCACTATGGAATGTTAAGGGAAGGAAAAGACTGAAGTCATAGTTCACTTATACAGACTTTCGGCTGCAACTGAACAGCTGTAAGATTTTTTTCAATCGCTATTTAGAAAGGACAATAGATGTGTTATCAGCCAAAATATACATCTTTATTACGTCATTGAAGACTGTGTTCTACAAAAAAAAAAAAAAATACAGAGAAAGAACAAAGGAGGAGGGAGGAGAAACTTTTGGAGGTGATAGATATATTTCTGGCACTGACTAAGGTGATGCTATCACAGGTGTATATTTATCTTCAACAAATTGTATACCTTAAATATGTTATGCTAGCTGTATGTCAGTAACACCTCAATAAAGTGACTTTTTAAAAATGAAGTGTGTTCTATATTTTATATGTACACAATTGACCTTTCATTCAATACTGAATATTCATTCTACTCACTCATCCTACAAAAACTTATTGAACATGTGTAATAACTACCATGCTGGGGTGCAGTACAGAACAAAAGACACAGTATCTACAAGTTTGGAAGCTTGAAACTGGCTCTTCTGCAGTCTGTGAGTATAACTGAATACTCCTCTGAGTACCTTCATTGAGTCTCAAGGCAAAGTTCAAATGGTCCAGAAATCTTTCTTCGGTGCTGGCTTCTCACCACACCTTTAGGTATCCCACATCGTATCACTTTGCATGGTTCATTCAGTTCAGTGTGCTGCCATGTGCTGCCATAAAAGAATTGTATTGTTGCAGCAACAAGAGTTTGTATTTATTAAAATTTAGTAGCACACCTTCCATGGGAGCGGCTTCCCTGGTGGCTAAGTGGTAAAGAATCTGCCTGCAATACAGGAGACGCAGGTTCAATCTCTTAAGTTGGAAAGATTCCCTGGATAAGGTAATGGCAACCCACTCCAGTATTCTTGCCTGGAAAATCCCAAGGACAGAGGAGCCTGGCAGGCTATGGTCCACAGGGTCACAAAAAAGTCGGACATGACTTAGCAAATAAACAACAACAACTTCCACAGGAAACTATCAGAGAAGTGCTAGTTTGGCTCTTGGCAGGCAGAGAAATCTGACCTCTTGGCATGAAAACAGATCCATTTACAAATACTACTGACATCAATAAAGCTATCAAGAGACTTCTCTGGTGGTACGGTAGATAAGAATCTGCCTGCCAATGAAGGAAACATGAGTTCAATCCCTGATCTGGGAAGATCCCACGTGCTGCAGAGCAACTAAGTCCCTGAGCCACAACTACTGAGCCTGCGCAGGTGCCTAGAGCCTGTGCTCCACAAGGGAAGCCACTGCAGTGAAAGCCCACGAAGCACAGCAAGAAGCAGCCCCCACTTGCTGCAGTCAGAAAAAGCCTGTGCACGGCGACAGACACAAAAAATAAAACAAATAAATAATAAAGCTACCAGAGACAGCTCTAGCCAAAATGTCACTTACAAAATTTAAACTGCCAAAGGGGCTATTCACTCTGAGGCTTTTATCACTGAATGCTCTCCCTGAATGTAAGCTCCATAAGAAACCAGATTACAATCAGATGATATATCGGTGAATATAGGATCATTATAAGATGAATTAAAGTTTGAATATATACTGATGTCAAGCTCAAACAAACAAAAACACTATTTTTATGATATCAGTAGATATAGGAAGTTCATATTTTTGGACCATGGTATCTCTCTACTGTACTCGCCCTGCTGACCTTAAATTTACCACTTCTTTTTTGAATGACTAACACCCTCTGTATTTACAATGTTTTCCTTTGGTATATTGGTATATTCAATTGTATCTCAGTCAAATTTTATTCTTACCTAGGAACAATTCTTAACCTTAAGCATAATTACATATCTCTGATTTAATCCATTTTATGACTCTTACAACTGGGGCAAGAGGTATTCATAACTACCAACATTTACTGGCAAGAAATAAATGCAGAAGATTTCATTTGGGTAATATAAAGAAATTAAACAAGGAAGTCTTTAGACTGAGATGGCTCTAATGCCTTGGCAGCCTATATAAGCAAAGTCAGGATAAAATTTTTGTAAATGTCTCAAGGCTCAGAAATCTAAACCTAAGAACAATCAATCACAAGTCAACTAGGCTTTCCCAAAAAAAAGGCAATATTAAGCTACAGACAATCAAATAATTTCCTCGCTCTGCTTTCACATCTGCTCTTTGAAAATCTTCCTTCCTTCCCTCCCTCCCTCCTTCCCTCCTTCCTTCCACAGAGGAAAGTTTGGCATTGCTCAATGAGAACTGATGTTTGCTCATGTAAAGCCTTGTAAAATTTAATATGCCTCATTTTATCTTTTAACAGTTCAAACCAAAAGAAGCCTAAAATTTTATTCAAAGCTAATGGCTTTTATGCAGCTTAATTATACTACCAGAAACAAAATGAAAGAGGGAACAAAAAAAGCAAGGGAAAAGACCTCGCAGATTATCTGCATAATTGAGTCAAAAAAAAAAAAAACCAAGAGTCCAGAAGTGGGTAATGACTATGAAGCTGGAAAGAAAAGGATAATTCTGAAACATATCTGAATGACTGAGAAGAACCTAGAGAAGGCTACATAGAGGAGAAAAGAAAAAGAGACTATTATGCTGAGGTTTGACAGAAAACAACAAAATTCTGTAAAACAATTATCCTTCAATTTAAAAATAAATAAATTTTTTAAAAAGAAAGAAAAAGAGACTAAAAACAAAAATACTTTACTTGAAGAAAGAGTATAACAAAGTGCACTTAAGACATTCACTCTGTCATCCTACCAACATATGATTAACGGGGAAATTCTGCAGGTCTTTCGTATTTTTGCATATTTTATAAGAGAAGCTCTCATCTTTTGTTCTAGACTATCTTTCAAGTATTATTTGTATACAGTGACTTTAGGAAGATACAGTGCCAGTGCTTCATGCCTTTTGCTGGAGCAAAAAGGCATGATGACAAAAAAGATTTTGGTTCCTCAGTCTCAGAGTTCTTCTCCTATCATGCAATATACTATTCTACAGGTGTTATTTGGCCCTCTTTACTTCACCCTCTTCCCTGGTGGCTCAGACAGTAAAGCGTCTGCCTACAATGTGGGAGACCTGGGTTCGATCCCTGGGTTGGGAAGATCCCCTGGAGAAGGAAATGGCACCCCACTCCAGTATTCTTGCCTGGAAAATCCCATGGACAGAGGAGCCTGGTATGCTACAGTCTGTGGGGTCACAAAGAGTCAGACTTCACTTCACTTTTCACTTCACCCTAGGAGAATTGAGACTCAAGGAACTATCACAACAGTGATGACATTCTGTTTACTGCTGTTGCTACGGGATGCGGAGGGATGTGGGAGGGGGGTTCAGGATGGGGAGCACATGTACACCCATGGTGGATTCACGTCAATGTATGGCAAAAGCCACTACAATACTGTAAAGTAATTAGCCTCCAATTAAAATAAATTAATTAATTTTTTTAAAAAAGAAAAAAAAGAGTCTTTTGCCTCTGACCAGAAACCTGTCTTCTGCTATCATTTATGATGCTATGGATAGCTTCATAAACAAGTTGGTCTACAAACAGATACTCAGACACTTTTTAATTCTTGACAGTATCCCATTTATCAGGAGTATGATCCTGCGGCAATTAATTAATTTCAAGCCACAGGTTACTATAAAGTAAAAATAACAATAGCATCTACTTCACCAGTTATCATGTTATATACATCACAAGTTACGATGTTATATGAGAAAATCCATATAAATAAATTTGCATAATGCTTGACAACAAATATCAATCATTATTATACACATGCTATATGTTATAAACACACATCTGTATAATATTAGTATATTTTATATACATACATGTATGGGTTTGCCACTTGCTCAACGGTTATACAGATTTAAAAAAAAATGCAAACTACTAAAATGGAAATGATAGAAATAACCATTACAGAATTTTCTTTAAAATAAACACTAAAAACGTGTGTGCATGCATGTGTAGATATGTTTTAAAATCTACTATGGCAAAAAAAATAAATAAATAAAATAAAATCTACTATGGCTAAGAAACGGAGAAGGCAATGGCACCCCACTCCAGTACTCTTGCCTGGAAAATCCCATGGACAGAGGAGCCTGGTAGGCTGCAGTCCATGGGGTCGCTAAGAGTCGGACACGACTGAGCAACTTCACTTTCACTTTTCACTTTCACGCATTGGAGAAGGAAATGGCAACCCACTCCAGTGTTCTTGCCTGGAGAATCCCAGGGACGGGGGAGCCTGGTGGGCTGCTGTCTATGGGGTCGCACAGAGTCGGACACGACTGAAGCGATTTAGCAGCAGCAGCAGCAGCAGGATGGCTAAGAAAATATAATCATGACAAATTCTACAACAGTAGTACATATGTGCTGTTGTTGTTGCTTCATTGCTGACTCTTTCGAAACCCCATGTACAACAGCCCACCAGGCTCCTCTATCGAATTTCCCAGGCAAGAACACTGGAGTGGGTTGCCATTTCCTTCTCCGGGGGATCTTTCCGACCCAGGGATTTGAATCTCCTGCCTTAGCAGGTGGGTTCTTTATCACTGAGCCACAAGGGAAGCCCAAGGCCCACAGGGCACAACGCATTTGTAAATATCTCTTCAGTGGTCATTAAAATAAAGTTCCTGGATGACTTAATATAAATTCAGTATTAATATATATTAGTAAACAAAGCTAAATTTTTCCAGTATAATATATGTAATTTTTTCTCAAGTATTAGTTTCCTGACAACATGAAAGAGAAAGGGCACATTAAACATGAACCTAAATCACTTCTTACATTTCTCAAAGAGCCTTCATAACATACAGCTGACATTAGCTGTCATCATAAAACTAACTCACCCAAGTAGCAGAGGTCTTAACAATGATCTTAATTACCATGTTATATTCATTGGCTGCATTAGCAAAGATATATAATTCACCAAATTACAAAAGGATGAAAGCCAAGGAACGCTTTGTAATGAATGAAATCTTAAAGCTGGTGAAATTTCAGCTACACCAAATAAGAGAAGTTAAAACCTCAGCAAAATGGCAATATACACACTACAGATTTGTTACATTTTCTTTTCCAAAAGTAACTTATCTTCCATACAAAAAATGTCAATGAATATGAAAAATTTAAAAAGACAGCATTTTTAATAAAAATATATGTATCACTTAAAATGACAACATGTAAGATCTTATATATATTATATAGTCCTTCTCCAAGACAGGAAGATGCAGCAGCAGGAACAAGGTCTTCCAGGATTCACTTCTCAGATGTGAATTATTTCTTTGAAGTAAGGAATTTCTCTGTACCTTAGCTTTCTCATGTGCAAATAGGAATAATTGTATATTACTTAGCAAGAACAAAAATGAAAAATATTTAAATAATAGAATTTTTAATTGCAGGCTTCTTTCATTCCTAAAAGCACATGCAGGCTTCTTTCATTCCTAAAAGCTAAGAGAATACAGTGGAATAGTATTCAGCACTAAAAAGAAATGAGCCATCAAGCCACACACAGTAAGTCAGTGTGGAACCTTAAACGCATATTACTAAGTGAAACAAGCCAATCAGAAACAGCTACACACTGCAAGAGTCCAATCAAACGACATTCTAGAAAAGGCAAACAGGTTGTTAAAAGATCAACGGTTGCCAAAGATCTGTGGGGAGGAAGGGATAGACAGGTAAGAACACAGGAGATTTTTAGGACAGTGAAACTGCTTTGTATAATACTATAATGATAGACACATGTCATTATAGATTTGTCAAAAGCTATAGAAGGAACACCACCAACTGCAAACCCTAAAGTAAACTACAGACTTTGGTTGATATTGATGTGTGAATGTAGGTTCTTCAACTGTAATGAGGAAGACCTGGGGGGGCAGGGATGGCAGGGAGGTGGACCTCTCTACACCCTCTGCTCAACTTTGCTGTGAACCTAAAATTACCCGAAAAACCATTTAAAGTCTATTAATGTCAAAAACAAACAAATTACATAATAATTAATGCACTGTAGAGATGAATCACTATGCAACTCTGGAAACTTTGAATTCTAAGATTAACAAAAACCTGACAAGATAATTCAAATATCTAGTTAGGTTTCTTTCCAAATATTAAGATTTTGGATACATGTAGACAAAGCCTACGGAGAAGGCAATGGCACCCTACTCCAGTACACTTGCCTGGAAAATCCCATGGATGGAGGAGCCTGGTGGGCTGCAGTCCATGGGGTCGCTAGGAGTCGGACACGACTGAGCAATTTCACTTTCTCTTTTCACTTTTATGCATTGGAGAAGGAAATGGCAACCCATTCCAGTGTTCTTGCCTGGAGAATCCCAGGGACAGGGGAGCCTCGTGTGCTGCCATCTCTGGGGTCACACAGTCGGACACGACTGAAGTGACTTAGCATAGCATAGCATAGACAAAGCCTAAAGCCTTGTGAATGCCCATATATGTTATAAATGTTTAGATGGATTTGCTATCTCCTATTAAAAACAAAACTATTTCATAATCTAAAAACATCATTTCACTCCTGTAAGATAATTATTAAGTCAATAATTACTAAAATTACACATTTTCATGAAGGATTTTAAACAACTATTACCAGGGGGCATGAGTGGTAAAGAACTCGTCTGCCAATGCAGGAGACCTAAGAAAGGACGCATTGATCCCTGGGTCAGGAAGATCCCCTGGAGAAGGAAATGGCAACCCACTCCAGAACTATTGCCTGCAGAATCCATGGACAGAGGAGCCTGGAGGGCCACAGTCCATGGGGTCGCAAAGAGACACAACTGAAGTGACTCAGCATGTAGAGTGCAATGAGACTTAGAGAAGGAAGCAAATTATAGTATGGATTAAAGTGAAATTCCATTTAAATAAACAAACCCAAGAAAAAGATGCAAAAACTGATAATGGAAATTCTTTTTCCTGGCTTCACAAAGCCAAGTTCTGTTTTCCCCTCTTCTCATTGACTCAGGCCTGCTCTCTCAAATGCCTCAACTAGAAATCTGTAAGGGTCCATCTCATGCCCACAAATTCAGTGATGTCCTACGAGCTCGGTGACTATTAAACTACCATGACTGTGTGCTCAACTGAGCAAATTACAGTCCGTCCAAGTTCACAGTCAGTAGTTCCAAAGCGAATGCTTGTACATGAAACAAGAGTCCAGAGTAGAGGTCACAGCTTTCTATGTTTACAGCTTCTCCACACAATTAATCTTGCAGCTGCACTTGATTAGTTTTGACATGAATGCACTGTCTCAGAAAGGTCAATACAAGGAGGTTTCTATCCTCTTGACACTCCCTCTAACCTCCACTATTCACAAACATTAAACCACTTGTAACAGCACATTGCACAAGAACTTCCCAGTGTCTAGACTCTGAGAAAGCTCTCTGTTGGGAGTGTTGCATGCTTTAGACGGCAAAAGGTATCTGAACATGTCCTCTTCTTTATGAATAGCTTTTTGAAAAACAAGAGTTCATTATCAAGCAACAGCCCAAATTTCCAATGACAATGTCATGCCATTTCAGCAAAAACAGAGCTGAAAAGGGTTAAGGATAATGATTGCAAACCTCAGACCTGAGGTTAAATTCCTCTCCCCCAAAATATAAATTATAATTTGGGTAACAAAGGAAAAGTGATACACGAATATGAAGTCACTCAAGTACTGAATTATGATTTAATTTCCCCAAAGTTGGTTCCTATAATATTTCACAATTTTTTCCAAATATAGTAAAGAAGAAAACATATACTTCAAGCCATATGTGTGTGTGTATATATATATATGTATATATAAAAAGTATCACACTACAGAATAAGAGTTAAAATGAGGGGAAATGTTTTAAAAAATTATATACAGTATATGTGTATATACATACACACAGAGGCAATTATAGAGGGAAAACATACATCCTACAAGTATATTCTTCTCATAAAATTAAGAGATTTTAATTATATCTCTGTAAAGAGGTATAATTGCACACTGGGAGGCAGGACATATCTAATTGTAGAAAAAAGCTCATTTCTATGATTAAGGATTGATAGTTTGAAAATACTTCTATGTTAAAAAAAAAGCTAATAAAAAATTATAACTTCATTTTTACAAAGTAAATAAAAACAATTTCATGCCCAAGTCACCATATTTGTTGCCAAATATGGCATAACTTTATGTGATCCTTATAAATTTATACTGTCTTTGCTTATGACCCTTAGGTCAGTATCTATAAAAATTGCCATATGCTTCCATTCCATTGGTGTTGGCTTTTAGTGGAAACTTAATCAACTGGAGAGGAACACTACCACAGACTTGACAGATTACAGAAACTAATAATTAGCATTCTTGAACTTTCTAACTCTACTAATAACTTATAATTGACTTTTGGGATGTGGGGTTGTAGGTAAAAATAATTACTATTATAAAATAATTCATTCAGAAAATACATATAGGTACTACTCAAAATCTAGCCAACAAAATGCTTTGGAAATACAAAAATAATTATTACAAATCTCAAGAAAAACATTTACTCATTACTTGAAAACTTCTTGGACAATTTTAGTTCGCAATCACTAAGCATCCAATTTAAGCTAACAAGAGACATACTGACCCAAAGTAACACAGAAAACAAGTTTTAACTCAGGTTGAATTCTAGTGCCTTTCATGGTTATTTTAATTCTATAGCTACAATAGCATCAGGCAAAATATTTATAAAAGCTAAAACTAGAAATTATAACTCACGGGGCCATCCTAAGAGTTCATTATTTTTCTTCTAACCTGTATTTGAAATAAGACACTCCTAATTTACTTAAAATGACCGAGAAGCTTAACTTATCAAAACCTTTCTTCCAACATATTATGTCTCCACTTAAATCTTCTATATTTCCTATCTTCGAGTACTATAAATCTATTTATAAACATGGCTGAACAGATTGAGTACACGTAACTGAAGATGAAATTTCTGAAAAAAAAAAACACATCTTCACTATCTCCCCAAAAAGGAAGTTAAAAATCTTCATTGGAATTTTCTTCCCTAAGTATGAATCCAAGGAAAACTGGAACAACAACTAATGAAAGGCAAAAGTTGAGAAAGTAAAATATTCTCAAAGATGTCACTCGGTTGATAAATAGTCAGCACAACTTAAATTGAAAGCAAATCTAATGCTTATCTAGGATTTCTTATTTCCCTTCCCAATAACTTATCTTTAACTGAAGAGCTTTCCTGTTTTCTCAGTATTGGCTATTCATTTGATTGACAGTCTTATGACTGATCCCTAGAGAGAACTGTGTTTAAAAATGAGCAATAGCAAAAATTTTACACTGATGGTAACTTCCTTGAAACAGCTGTATCTACCCAGGGTCTTTGAAATGAAAACGCTTGGACTTGGCAATAAAAAGCAGGATCTCCAGAAGTATATTTTTAAATCTACAGAAATTACTAATAACGATTTAAGTTTGTATGTTCTAGGGCAATTTAAAACCTTTCCAAATTGTGATCTGAACCTTTAAATAGTGTCATCTAAAAGTCTGTTTTTAATATGAGTTGGGGAAATATCAATACCACTATATGTTAGGTCCAATACAAACTTTTGCGAACAAACCTTAGAATCTAAAAATCTTAAAAAATATTTTTAAGGTAAATATTTTTGGGGTAAAAGTAGTGGAAAGAAGATGAGGAACTGTGGTCCATATGTAAAATAGCAGAGGGACCTGTGTTCTGAGTATAGATCTAAGCCATTCTTCGCTATAAACCAAAACAAACATTCACTTCATTCATTTTCTGAATGAAACACATCTTTCCCTATCGCCAGGACACAACTGTGGTCACTCTGTACTCCCCAGAATATGGGTACAAGAAAACTCAGTAATAGTAGAGAATGTTGGGATTTCCAGTGGTTAAGTCTTCGCCTTCCAATGCAGGGGCTGCAAGTTCAATCCTTGGCTGGGGCACTAAGATCCCACAGCCTTGGGGCCGAGAAAACAAAACAAAACACAGAAGCAATACTGTGACAGATTGAATAAAGACTTTAAAAATGGTCCACGTCAAAAATCCTTAAAAAAAAAAAAAAAAAAGTAGAGAATGTTTTTCCCACTGCCAGTCACCCGTAACTCTAGAGACTCTAGGATAGCATTAAGGCTGTTCCTGGGGAAATGTAGGCTTGAAATTCATAAATTCTGATTTTAACTAAATAAATGTTAATGACACATGAAATGTCTGAGCAAGGTTTTCAAATCAGAGCATAAAAATCTTTTTTGAAAGCTAAGATGCTCCCTTCTCTTTACCCATGGCATTTTGTATGGACTCCCCTTACAGTACCGAATATATTTAAATTATGGACCTCTTGTAGGCAAGAAAATCCCCACAGCCTAGCAAAGTAAAAAGAGACATTCAAATTATTATTGAATGAATTTATAAAACTAGCTACTCAGTCAAATGTTCTTGATTTTTAAGTATCTTTTAAAAATTCTTTCCATTAGTTTTACTTGTCCCTACCACCTAGTAAAGTACCTGAACAAGGTAGGTATTCAGTCATCCTTTATTAATTCATTAAAGAACAGAAAGAAAGGAAGAGAATGTGAGAGAGGGAAAGAAGAAAGACTAGGAGAAATACAGATAGGAAGGAAGGAAAGGAGGGAAGGAGGAATGGATGGAGCAAAGAAGGAAAAGAAGGAATAAAGGAAGGGAAGGAGTAAACGGAAGGACCAACTAACCACACTCAGGAGACAGGTGTTTAAACTAGGAAAATAATCTGCTTTTTTTGTTTTTGTTTTGTTCTGTTCTGTTTTTCTTTAGAACACTATAATGCATTTCAAGTTTCCAAGGTTCCTGCTCTAGTATGCCTCCTCTCTCCTAAATAAATTTAGATTGAAAAGAGATATTAAAAAGAGGTATCATAATAAAAATATATAAGACAAAAATGCATTCTGAGATGGAAGTTATGCTTCAACAGTTTTCCAAATACTGTAAATAAAATGTCAACTTTCTTCTCTGATAACATACAAATTTTAAAATTACTTTATAGCTTTTTCATTCTATCAATTATAAGCATTATATTTATATGACACTCTTGATGAAAATGATTTGTAAGAAATGCTTCAAATAACTAAATATGAACATAAAATTTAAGCTTAGATTCAGGCCAACCTAAGTGACAGCTTTTGGCCAAGCCACACATAAAACCACACTGGCTACAAAAAAGCCATGAAAATAATGAAAAACTAATAATTTGAACAGAACCATGATAAAGAAATACCATGATAAAGAAATCCTTCTCATCAATTGCACAAATTCAACAAATTTCACTTGCTAATTCAGAAAGAGATCTGTTTTTAAGTCAAATTACAGGTACCATCTTCTTAATTGATTCTGACACGGGAATAAAGTGTTTATTCTTTTACATGACAACACAAAGGAATTTAGTGTACTTTTCCTTTTATACTATTTACTCAGTATAAAAGTCAGGTATGTTTTATCATTTAAGTTTAATTGGAATTTCTTGCATTAAATTAAAAGGATACATAACCATGCAACTATTGTACTTTCCTTTTTATATCAGGAACTTCTAAAAAGAGGAAAATAATCTAGCTTTGTTTGTCTGAAGATAAAAAGAGCCCAAACCTGAAAAGTACTTCTTTTCTTTTTCGGGGGGTACCATAAATCAGGCTCATTCTTTAACCTCAGAGAAATATAATCATGCTCCATCAATATCCCTTCAATGTTCCAAATTTGTAATTTATAAACATCAATACTTAATATTAGATAATATGTATCCCAAATATGTATCTATTCATAAAGTAATTTTAATCCCTTTTGGGGTGGTAATTTTTAAAAATTTCGTAGTGTTTTTTAAAGCCCACTAAAAGTATACACTGTATTATCCCACTTTAAGGATTACGCACTAAAGTCTAAAAGTTGAGATTTCACTGAAAATTTCAGTTAATCTGGGCTCTGTCTTATCAGAAAGTCAGGAAATACTTAATAAGTGGTCAGACTGTGCACAATTATATGTGGAATCTACTTCCTGACAACTCTGAAAAGATCTTCCTAAAAAGATCTTTCTGAAAAGATTCTCAATTTCAGGTTTCCCTCATCAAACTCTGTGAAAATAATGGCCTCAACTGTGCACAAAAGAAAAAGAAAACACTCTAATAGTCAGGCATCTAAATCTGACATAGTCAAATTACAACTTTTTGGACAGAAAGACTACCATATTCTAAAATAATCAAACATATAGTGGATTTTAGTGACTTTATCATTCTTACTTTCTAAGCATTTGTGCCTAGCTAAGTGAACTATAGTGAAAAACAGTCTATTAAATGATAGCTAATTTGGAGAAGGCAATGGCACCCCACTCCAATACTCTTGCCTGGAAAACCCCATGGATGGAGGAGCCTGATGGGCTGCAGTCCATGGGGTTGCCAGGAGTCAGACACGACTGAGCAAATTCACTTTCACTTTTCACTTTCCTGCACTGGAGAAGGAAATGGCAACCCACTCCAGTGTTCTTGCCTGGAGAATCCCAGGGACGGGGGAGCCTGGTGGGCTGCCGTCTATGGGGTCGCACAGAGTCGGACACTACTGAAGCGACTTAGCAGCAGCAGCAGCAATGTAACTTTAATAACTTTCATTTTAAAGTATACCAAAAGTTATAATTTATATAAATAGATATGTTATATATCTAAACCTGAATCATCCTGTTGTACACCAGAAATCAATACAACACTGTAAACCAATTAGGCTTACCTTTTTTAAAAAAGAGTAGAACTATAAAACGTAAAGTGAAGTGAAGTCGCTCAGTAGTGTACGATTCTTTGCGACCCCGTGGACTATAGTCTACCAGGCTCCTCTGTCCATGGGATTTTCCAGGCAAGAGTACTGGAGTGGGTTGTCATTTCTTTCTCCACAGGATCTTCCTGACCCAGGGATCGAACCCAGGTCTCCCGCATTGTAAGCAAGACGCTTTACCATCTGAGCCACGAGTGAAGTAAATGTAAAGGAAACTAAAATAGAAAATACATAGTTCCAAACAAGACTGGATATACTATCATAGAAAAACTTTATAAAGTCTTTGCCTATTAAAAGATTTGAGAGACTCTTTTTTTTTAATTTGCAGAATGATATTCAGTTAGCTGAACTATAAATACTGCAGACTTTCGGACAGCAGATAGTGTTTTGTAAGTTCAACCATAGCTGCTAGCTGTCTTATGAAAGTATTTTGTTGATTTTAAGAATATGTGCAAGAAACAGTAGCTTTCCCAACATGTCACTCACTACATCTTTTTTTTTTTTTTTTAACTTGAGCAGAGAAAACCTTGCCTCTTGTGTGAAGCAAAAAATAAACTTCCTTTTTCACTAAATCCAATGGAAGTAAAAATCATTAAATGGCTTAAAATTTGCAGTTCTTTTCAATTAGTAGGGTTGATTCAAAACAGACATTTTATAAAGATTTTAAAGAATAAGCATGAATATAATTTAAACATTACATTAAGCTTTCCTGCTGCTGCTGCTAAGTCGCTTCAGGCGTGTCCGACTCTGTGCGACACTATGGACAGCAGCCCACCAGGCTCCTCTGTCCATGGGATTCTCTAGGCAAGCTTCCCCACCAGTAAGTAAGAAGAACCAAAATAACAAGACCATGCCTGACCACAAAAACATTTTATTTTCCACAGCAGTGCTTCAAACATGCAAACTGAACAGAAATGTATTGAGTATCTACTGTATGCTAACATGATCCTATGTCCAATAAAAATTCAAAACAAGTATAATATATAATTTTCCTTATTAGTGAACATTTAAGACATGAGTGTGAACCAACTCAAAAAAATAATAGAAAACTGAGTTCTTGGGAGTTCCCTGGCAATCCAGTTGTTAAGACTCTGCACTTCCATCGCAGGGGGTGCGGGTTCAGTCCCTGGCTGGGCAACTAAGTTCCTGCGTACTTGTGCGGTGTAGCCAAAAATAATGATAAGAATAATAAACTGGGCTCTTAATTCTTTTTCTGATTGTATGATGAAGATAAAATTCACTTTTAATGTCATAACCACAAAACTAAAAGCTTAACAATTTATTCCTGGGTACTAAGTGGCAACAAAGGTCCGTCTAGTCAAGGCTATGGTTTTTCCTGTGGTCATGTATGGATGTGAGAGTTGGACTGTGAAGAAGGCTGAGTGCCGAAGAACTGATGCTTTTAAACTGTGGTGTTGGAGAAGACTCTTGAGAGTCCCCTGGACTGCAAGGAGATCCAACCAGTCCATCCTAAATGAGATCAGTCCTGAGTGTTCATTGGAGGGACTGATGTTGAAGCTGAAACTCCAATACTTTGGCCACCTGATGCAAAGAGCTGACTCATTGGAAAAGACCCTGATGCTGAGAGGGATTGGGGGCAGGAGGAGAAGGGGACAACAGAGGATGAGACGGCTGGATGGCATCACCAACTCAATGGATATGAGTTTGAGTGAACTCCGGGAGTTGGTGATGGACAGGGAGGCCTGGGCGCTGCAATTCATGGGGTTGCAGAGAGTCAGACACGACTGAGCAACTGAACTGAACTGAACTGAAGTGGCAATTAATAGTTACTTCCACACCCTCTCCAAAATAAGGCTCATTTCCAATTCTTAGTACCAAACTAAAACAATGTTGGTATCTAGAATTCCATTAACATTTAGCTCTATGGGAAAGTAAAATGAAAATAACCTGGAAAAAAAATAGATAAATTACAAGGCAAACAGTTAAAAATTAACAGAGACTAAGTTATTTAATTTTTATCTCAGAAAAACTATAGGCAAAGTGATTTTATAAATTTCTCTCAAAACTTTTCAGATACCTTCCAAATGGTTCTCAATTTCACTACTACTGTCCTAGTTTAGAATCACCTGTATATGAGCTCAACAGCAGATACCACGTTATCTTCATGGTTACGTATCATCCAATCCTAACTTAATAATGGATTATAATATTAATATTTGGTGCCTTTTCCATTTCTTTTTATGAGTAAACAAAGCATGAAAACCGGACATCCAAAATATGTTATAAACAATATCACATAGCGTATTCACACCTAAAATCACATTCTCACCACTATGCAAAATTGATTTTATAAAGAAATTGAAAAAGACAGTTTAAATGAGAATAGATCATAAAACGAATTCAAATCACTGAATCAAATAACCTGGAATATCTCTGTCATTTATAAGCAATATGATGACTAATGTCTTTACATATCACACACACTACAAAAAAATGTTTTTTTTTGAAAACTCTTATATTCACTCATATTTACCTAATTAGTAATGCCTTCAGGACAAGTTAAAAAACAAATACTTGTAAGAAAGGTATACTTCTCTTTAAAGAAATGATATATTGCTGATGGTTGCCTATATATAAAATATGTAAGTATGTAAGTTACAAAAACAAAAGATATGGTCTTCTGAGCATAAATTTGCGTTCAAAACCTATCTTAAAACATACTGGAATTGGTACCAGAGATGGTTTTAATTAAGATAGAAAGTCTGCATAAATCAAATATTACAAAAAGAATAGGAAGAATAGTTATACAGCACCCAAGAAAAAGCTCCAGGCCCAGATGGTTTCTCAGAATTCTAGTGTACTTTTAAAAATTGTAAACACCCAATGATACTTGAAGCTACTCCAAAAACACAAGGAAAATTTCCAAGTCATTTCTGTAAACTGAGTATAATAACACTGATTGCAAAACCTAAAAACAACTTCAAAAACAAATTACAGCATATCTCATTTATCATCACTGCTGCAAACAAATCATAAATACACTCTCAGAGCAATTTAAAAAATCATGTTCACGACTGTAGTGGTTTTAAAATACTTTGCACAAAGTCTGTATACTCCTCCCTTCCAAAGGTAGAGCCCAATTCCCCTCCGAAGTGTTAGCTGTACTCAGTGACTCACTTCTAACATGTAGAATGAGCCAGCAGTGATTCTATGTGGCTTACAAAATTAGGACATAAAAGTGGCTTCTTCCTTGCTTTCTCTCAGAACATTCAAGGGACAGGATATTCCTTTTTGTAAACCTTTGAAACTCCAAAAGATTTCTAAGTATTGGGATGTGATTGTCTAAGAGTCAGTTTACAGTTTTCCAATTACTATAATATCATTAAGAAAGATACACTTCTCTTTTAATCAGATGTTTTTTTCTATTTTTCCATGGCAAATCTATAGTAATTCTCAAAGACAGTAGTGAAAGATAAATTGGAATTAGGCAGTGACAGTACTTCTCAAAGATGGTGATTGTTTATCAGGAGTTGGAAGAACTTTGAAATGTAGAGAGTATCTGTAAACAAGTAAGGAAAAGAATTTGAAGGGTCAATCAATTTTGGCCCTATCCAACAAGGATACAAAATAAAGTAAAAGAGATTTTGGTAATAACAGCTCTCTTACTTAGGAATCAGTAGATTCCAAAGTATTAAAGCAGCAGTTCCTTGTTCCGCATGATTGAATTAAAAAGAAAATCTGGATCTGCTGCTCCATCTTTGGCCATTCAACATGACTTTTTTAAATCCTATTTTAATAGCAGTTTCAGAATTCACACTTACCAGTCCTATAAATATTTTTGTCAATAAACTTTATCAGAGGGATGCTGCCCACTGAGATACTCTTCCTACCATCTCCATCACTAACCAAACTCTTTTAACACGTAACAATGATTACTATGTGGTTGAGAACACCTGGAATTCCTCAAACGGAAGCCTGAGAAAGGTCATGAGTACAGCTGATGTATGATAGGTAATAATCCCATGCATGGGGTTGGTTAAGCCTTTAAAAAGCAGAATACCATCTAATAAGACTTGTAAAAAAAACAACATATTTGTACTTTATGCAATCATTGAAGGAATATATTACACTGGAAGAATGTAAACTTTTATGTAATTCAAAGAATGACAAAGATAGTTTCTGAGTTCTGAAAACTTATGAAGCTAATGAAATAATATACTGAAAAATTTGAAAGCAGTACAAAAAAAATCAAGGAAAAAATGACTAGCATGGAACAGAACACTTAGAGGAGAAAAGTTAAAACACAAGCAAGAAGGCATATAAAATACATGGCGTGTATAATTTTAAATATAGAGCTTGGATTTGCATCTGAATTTATTTTAAGTAGTAGTCGCTTCTATAGCAAGTTTATATTCACAATATAGTCTTTGTAGGATGCTCAGAAGGATCAGTTTGAATTCCATTGGCAAACTACAGGAAGCATCAGAAAATTAGATCAGAGGAAAATATTTCAAAAATGGGGGAATAGCAGAAGATTGCAGTTAATCAAGACTCAAAACTAGCCATAAATATATTTCATAAAAGTAATTATTTGCCTTCCGAGGCAGGCGAGAGCTGACTGTGTTTGGCAAAAAAAATACTATCAAGTAAGACTTCACTTCTTTGAATATGAAAATTTGAAACTTTTTCAATAAAGACATTCCCTTCATGAATTTACAGGATAAATCAGTGTTCAATGTCAAATAGTGGATTTTAAGTCAACCAAAGTCAATAAATTCTTACCATGGAGTATCAAGATTCTGTGGAGCAAAACAGAAATAAAACATACCACCTTGCCCTGGGAGCTTCCCTAGTGGCTCAGCTGGTAAAGAATCCGCCTGTGATGCGAGAAAGCTAGGTTCAAACCCTGGGTTGGGAAGATTCCCTGGAGAAGGGAAAGGCTACCCACTCCAGTATTCTGGCCTGGAGAATTCCATACACTGTATAGTCCATGGGGTCGCAAAGAGTCCGATACAACTGAGTGACTTCTGCTTTCACTTTCACCTTGCCCTGGAGAGCTTACTATCCCCTAGTTTAAAAAAATTAAGTAAGACTAGAAACTTTAAAAAGAAAAGATAAAAAGAACTATTAAGTTTCATTAACATAATAGTTTTGGAAATGTGCTACCACATTATGTCATTTTTCATCATTCATCTTCGAAAGCCTTGAGTTTAGTATAAATTACAGAAATATAAATGTTAACAAACGTGATCTGATACTTCAGCATGAACATAACAAACTTGATTCACATTTGAGCAGTAAAAATAAATACTCAAGTTACAAAGAGAAGTTGTCAAGGATGCCAAATAACTACAGTTGTTACCCTTTCTCATTTCTTCAGCGAAATCTCTGACTATTGCCTGTATTCTTCATAGGCATGTGTGCTACTCTTTGTGACCCCATGGACTGTACCCCACCAAGCTTCCTCCGTCCATAGGATTCTCCAGGCAAGAATACTTGAGCAGGTTGCCAATGCCTCCTCCAGTGGATCTTTCCCACCCAGAGATGGAACCCACGTCTCCTGTGGCTGCTGTATTGGCAGGAAGGTTCTTTACCACTGAGGTCTGCATTCTACAAACTGTCAATAAAAGTCACAAATCGGAGGAATAATTCAAGAAGCCTAAGAAGCAGAATTTAAAAAGAAGAGTGAAAATAATGAGTTTTTAAAATTTTTTTTATTTTTTTAAAGGCCAACGGTTAAGTGCCAGTGTTGGCAACGGTGTCAGACAAAGAACATTCTCGTAATGTGTGCTGGGGTACAGACTAGTCCTAACCCTTGACCCAGCAATTCTTCCTCCAGAAATCTATCAAACTTAAGAATAAACAGAAGTGCCTAAAAGTAGTATGAGTTCATGGTTGCTTGTTTTACCATTAGAGAAATAAAATATTGAAAACAAGCCAAATGTTCAACTATAAAAGGAGTACATAAATGGTGATGAATCTGCACTACACAATAATTACACAATTGTTATTAATACAAAGAATAAGTTTGGCATATGTACCAACTGGAAGGATAGTCATGATCTATTTAGATGTGAAAAAGGTTATATTCAGAATGTATATGATCCTACTTAATTGTTCAAATACATAGGTAATGTACACAGCCTTTTCCCATGTTCATACAGATGTATGCTTATACATGTAGATGAATACAGAACAGTTAAGAAGGCTGCAACATCAGACAGTTAACAGTGGTTAATCCAGAGGGTGATAATAAAAAATGAAAAGAGATTACATCTTTCCCTTTACACATTTATATACAGCTTAAAAATATCATATAAGTATACTACTTTTATAATTTTTTAAAAACCCAATGGAAACATTAATAAGTGATTTAAAAATATAGACTCCTAAGACTGTAACTCATTTTTTCAAATTTTATTTCAAATAGATTTAATTCAATTAACCCAGAAAAATTACATGATTTACATTTTTTTCATTAAAAAAAAATCTCAGTAGGAGAATGGGTTGGGGCATGAATAAAAAGATGACTGCAAACTGCATTGGCTCCCTTTCTACAAAATTCTAAAGAAACAGGGATCCTAACACTATGTGGATCACACTAAACTGTGGAAAATTCTTCAAGAGATGGGAATACCAGACCACCTGACTGAGAAATCTGTATGCAGGTCAGGAAGCAACAGTTAGAACTGGACATGGAACAACAGACTGGTTCCAAATAGGAAAAGGAGTACGTCAAGGCTGTATATTGTCACCCTGCTCATTTAACTTATACGCAGAGTACATCATGAGAAATGCTGGGATGGAGGAAGCACAAGCTGGAATTAAGATTGCCAGGAGAAATATCAATAACCTCAGATATGCAGATGACACCACCCGTATGGCAGAAAGTGAAGAAGAACTAAAAAGCCTCTTGATGAAAGTGAAAGTGGAGAGTGAAAAAGTTGGCTTAAAGCTCAATATTCAGAAAACTAAGATCATGGCATCCAGTTCCATCACTTCATGGCTAATAGATGGGTCAACAGTGAAAACAGTGGCAGACTTTATTTTGGGGGGCTCCAAAATCACTGCAGATGGTGATTGCAGCCATGAAATTAACAGACACTTACTCCTTGGAAGGAAAGTTATGACCAACCTAGACAGCATATTCAATAGCAGAGATATTACTTTGCCAACAAAGGTTCATCTAGTTAAGGCTACGGTTTTTCCAGTCATCATGTATGGATGTGAGAGTTGAACTATAAAGAAAGCTGAGCACAGAAGAACTGATGCTTTTGAACTGTGGTGTTGTAGAACACTCTTCAGAGTCCTTTGGACTGCAAGGAGATCCAACCAGTCCATTCTAAAGGAGATCAGTCCTGAGTGTTCACTGGGAAGGACAGATGTTGAAGCTGAAACTCCAATATTTGGCCACCTGATGCAAAGAGCTGACTCATTTGAAAAGACCCTGATGCTGGGAAGATTGAAGGCTGGAGGAGAAGGGGACGACAGAAGATGAGATGGTTGGATGGTATCACTGATGCAATGGACATGAGTTTGAGCAGGCTTCAGGAATTGGTGATGGACAGGGAGGCCTGGCATGCTGCAGTCCATGGGGTAGCAAAGAGTCAGACATGACTGAGAGAAGGAACTGAACTGAACACCATGTACTTATCTGCTAAATTTCATCATCACAACAAAGAGGAGTCTGTGGTGATAGTCTCCTTCATTGTTCAACTCTGAACTTGTAGCTGGGAATTCTGAATAAATAACCTTCTTTAGCAAAATATCCTTTAACATAAATACAAAGTGCTCTTTCTAAACAGGTCAGATATAGATATTAACTGACTCTCAAAGTTCAACACAGCCTAAGAAGGTTTAACTTCGAAAGACTAGTAATCAACAGCCTCTAGCCAGGCATATGTAATATTCAATATTTTGTGCTAGATGAATGAATGGGAAAGGAATCTGACTTTATTTTACTACAAACAATAAGCACTTGTTGAAACAGCACGGTGACTAGGCATGTCCTTTAGTTTTACAGTTTGGATGAAAAATGCTCCAATCTTTGAAATCTAAATTTGTAAAATACCTCCCCAAAATTGTCCAAAGTCAAAGTACAACATATATAAAGCAAATCAAATGCTATTACATGCACACGCACAAGTGCACACAGAAACACACATATACACAGCATGTTTCAGGTCATCTTACTGTAGTCATGACAACCGATCATGTTCTGATTGGGCTCAAAGGCTCCATAGTGGTTAGGGTCAAAATCCAAAAAAACCCACAAAGCCCATGGGAGGGTTACACATTGAGTTCAACAGGATCTCTTAGATTTGGCAGTTCCAACCCCAAGGCAGTACTTTATGACAGATAGTAACTACTTCGCCATTTCATGTTTTCATTCCACGTGAACACATTAATCAGAGTCTGGCCACAGGTTCTCCGCTGGGTCAATGTGAGGACACATGCTTTGCCTGCCTGGCCTCTCTAATGCAGTGTCTTTACCTCAGAGACTTTCTGTAAAGTACTTCTACGTAACCTCTGACATATAAATTCAAGCTAACTCTCTGTGGGAAATAAATTGTAAGAGTTTTATTCATGAATTCTTAGTTGGTTTGACTTATCTCCCTTGAGACACAAACCAACATTTTAAACATTTAAAACCTCAAAGTCAGAAAAAGTCTGAGAACCCAACAGGATAAAATATTCTCAATTAATTATATAAGCAGTTGGTTAAACTACCATTATGGCTAAAAGACTCATTTAATTATAAACCATGAAAACAAAGTATTCATAATATTGGGTGGGCAAAAAAGTTTGTTCAGGTTTTTCTATAAGGATTTATGGAAAAATCCAAATGAATCTTTTGGCCGACCCAATACTAACCATACAATAATAACCGTAATTTCTAATACATCATCCTTAAACATTGGGCTTTTATCCTTGTTTCCCTCTCTTGTTTAATAAAATAATTTTCTTTTCACTCCTACACCAGTTTAAAACCTAAAAGTGATATATCAGTGAGTGAAAAATACTGAACTATAAATCAAATGACTCAAATTACTGTGAAACCAAATTATTGGTTTCACAATGTTTCACAAAGAAAACAAAACCTTAATGTCATAAACCTTTGCTTTCCTACCTACAAAATGGAAGTAATTATTTATAAATATATGTATAAAGCTAAATGAGCATTATAAGGCTAATCATTCACACTGTTATCAGAAAAATCCTTTCATAATGTAATAAATGGCACTCTAAACTTTTATTTAGCAAAGAGGATATCTGCCTACTGAATTTTCATAAAGAGAGGTAAACTAATGTGTATTATACTTTTCTCCTGGGTATTTTAAAATCTTATAAATTAAGGTTCCCTCATGAGAGTGTATAACACTTTTTATTGCTCAATATACCACATATCAATAACCTCAGATATGCAGATGACACCATTCTTATGGCAGAAAGTGAAGAAGAACTAAAAAGCCTCTTAATCAAAGTGAAAGAGAAGAGTAAAAAGGTTGGCTTAAAGCTCAACATTCAGAAAACTAAGACCATGGCATCTGGTCCCAACACTTCATAGCAAATAGATGGGTCAACAGTGGAAACAGTGGCAGACTTTACTTTTTTGGGCTCCAAAATCACTGCAGATGGTGACTGCAGCCATGAAATTAAAAGACGCTTACTCCTTGGAAGGAAAGTTATGACCAACCTAGATAGCATATTCAAAAGCAGAGACAGACCTTTGTCAACAAAGGTCCGTCTAGTCAAGGCTATGGTTTTTTCAGTGGTCATGTATGGATGTGAGAGTTGGACTATAAAGAAAGCTGAGTGCCGAAGAGTTGATGGTTTTGAACTGTGGTGTTGGAGAAGACTCTTGAGAGTCCCTTGGACTGCAAGGAGATCCAACGAGTCTATCCTAAAAGGAGATCAGTCCTGTGTGTTCATTGGAAGCACTGATGTTGAAGCTGAAACTCCAATACTTTGGCCACTTGATGTAAAGAACTGACTCATTTGAAAAGATCCTAATGCTGGGAAAGATTGAGGGCAGGAGGAGAAGGGGACGACAGAGGATGAGATGGTTGGATGGCATCACCGACTCAATGGACATGGGTTTGGGTAGACTCTGGGAGTTGGTGATGGACAGAGAGGCCTGGCATGCTGCGGTTAATGGGGTCGCAAAGAGTCGGACATGACTGGGCGACTGAACTGAACTGATACCACATATACCACATTCCAGCCACTGGGCCAAAAGCAACAGCATTCAACATAGGAAACAATACATACAGAATAAAGATAAGTTCATTATAGGGAAAGCCCCTAATACAACACAAGAATATTTAAGGGAAAAAAAGAATCTAATGCTAAAAATACTTAAACTTATTACTTTTTGTATACATAAAATTTTTCATGTGTATGGTTTCTGAAATATACTTTTAAAAAATTGTAATTTTATTGTAGTTGGTTTCCAATGCTATGTTAGTCTCAGGTGTACATCAAATATATATACACATATATTAATTTTTTCCAGATTCTGTTCTCATATAGGTTATCACAGAATGCTGAGTAGAGTTCCCTGTGCTATACAGTAGGTACTTGTTGGTTATCTATCTTATATATGTGTGCTAAGTCACTTCAGTAGTGTCCGACTCTGTGCAACCCCATGGACCCTAACCCTCCAGGCTCTTCTGTCCATGGGATTATCCAGGCAAGAATACTGGAGTGAGTTGCCATGCCCTTCTGCAGGGGATCTTCCAAATCCAGGTATTGAACCCGGATCTCCTATATCTCCTGCACTGGCAGGTGGGCTCTTTACCACCAGAGCTACCTGGGAAACCCATCTTATATATGGTACTGTGTAAATGTTCATGCCAAACTCCTGATTTATCCCTTTTCCCCCATGCTTCCTCTTTGGTAACTGTAAGTTTGCTTTTGATATCTGTAAAGTCTGTTTCTGTTTGGTAAATATGCTCATTTGTATCAGTTTTTTTTTTTTTTTTTTAGATTACACATGTAAATGATGTCATATGATATTTGTCTTTCTCTGTCTAATTTCACTTAGTATGACACGACTGACTGACATAGCATACACACACACATGATAACCTCTAGGTCCATATGGTGGTGATGGTGGTTTAGTCGCTAAGTCATGTCCAACTCTTTGTGACCCCATGGACGGTAGCCGCCAGGCTACCCTGTCCATGAGAGTCTCCAAACAAGAATACTGGAGTGGGTTGCCATTTCCTTCTCCAGGGAATCTTACCAACCAAGGGATCAAATCTGGGCCTCCTGCATTGCAGGCAGATACTTTACCAACTGAGATCTATACTGCTGTAAATGGCATTATTTCATTCTTTATCACTGAGTAATACTCCATTGTATATATATCCATTGTATATATATATATACAATATACAATATACTGCAATATTCCATTGTGTGTGTGTGTATATATATATATATGTATGTATGTATATATCTTCTTTATCCATTCCTCTGTCGATGGACATTTAGGTTGCTTCCATGTCTTGGCTACTGTGACTAGTGCTGCAATGAACATCAGGGTGCATGTATCATTTTCAGATTATCAGTTTTCTTTGGATACAGGCCCAAGAGTGGGACTCTTGGAGCATATGGTAGCCCTATTTTTAGATTTTTTAAGGAACCTCCATACTGATCTCCAAAGTGGTTATAGCAATTTATTAATGTATTCTCACCAAAACTGTGGAGGGATTCTCTTTTAACATCTTCTCCAGCATTTATGTTTCTAGACTTTTCATGATGGTCATTCTGACCCATGTGAGATGATACCTATTGTAGTTTTGATCTGCATTTCTCTGACAGTGACGTTGAGCATCTTTTCATGTAATTTTTAGCCATCTGTCTGTTGAAACATACTTTTAGTTTTCAGTTCAGTTCAGTTGCTCAGATGTGTCCAACTCTTTGGGACCCCATGGACTGCAGCATACCAGGCTTCTCTGTCCATCACCAATTCCTGAAGTCTGCTCAAACTCATGTCCATTGCATCGGTGATGCCATTCAACCATCTCATCCTCTGTCATCCCCTTCTCCTCCCACCTTCGGTCTCTCCCAGCATCAGGGTCTTTTCAAATGTGTCAGCTCTTCGCATCAGGTGGCCAAAGTACTGGAGTTTCAGCTTCAGCATCAGTCCTTCCACAGAACATTCGGGACTAATTTCCTTTAGGATGGACTGGTTGGATCTCCTTGCAGTCCAAAGGACTCTCAAGAATCTTCTCCAACACCACAGTTCAAAAGCATCAGTTCTTCGGTGCTCAAGCTTTTTTTATAGTCCTTCACATCCACACTTGACTACTGGAAAAACCATAGCTTTGACTAGACAGACCTTTGTTGGCAAAACAATGTCTCTGCTTTTTAATATGCTGTCTATGTTGGTCATAGCTTTTCTTCCAAGGAGCAAGCATCTTTTAATTTCATGGCTGCAGTCACTGTCTGCAGTGATTCTGGAGCCCAAGAAAAGTAAGTTTGTTGTTTCCCCATCTACTTGCCATGAAGTGATGGGACTGGATGCCATGATCTTAGTTTTCTGAATGTTGAGTTTTAAGCCAACTTTTTCACTCTCCTTTTTCACTTTCATCAAGAGGCTCTTTAGTTCTTCTTCACTTTCTGCCATAAGGGTGGTATCATATGCATATCTAAGATTATTGATATTTCTCCCGGCAATCTTGATTCTAGCTTGTGTTTCATCCAGTCCAGCATTTCACATGATGTATTCTGCATATAAGTTAAATAAGCAGGGTGACAATATACTGCCTTGACATATTCCTTTCCCAATTTAGAATCAGTCTGTTGTTCCATGTCCAGTTCTAACTGTTGCTTCTTGACCTGCATACATGTTTCTCAGAAGGCAGGTCAGGTGGTCTGGTATTCCCATTTCTTGAAGAATTTTCCAGTTTGTTGTGATCCACACAGTCAAAGGCTTTGGCATAGTCAATAAAACAGAACTAGATGTTTTTCTGGAACTCTCTTGCTTTTTCAACGATCCAACGGATGTTGGCAATTTGATCTCTGGTTCCTCTGTCTTTTCTAACTTCAGCCTGAACATCTGGAATTTCATGGTTC
The DNA here is from genome assembly GCF_055505025.1 of Bos grunniens. Lineage (NCBI taxonomy): Eukaryota > Metazoa > Chordata > Mammalia > Artiodactyla > Bovidae > Bos > Bos grunniens. The sequence goes on along the minus strand of NC_141193.1, from coordinate 43,385,202 downwards.
ACGTACTGTTGAAGCCTGGCTTGGAGACTTTTGAGCATTATTTTGCTAGCATGTGAGATGAGTGCAACGTGAGATGGGCACAATAAAGGACAGAAACAGTATGGACTTTTAGCATTAGAAACCCCTTTATTTGCTATGGGAACTAAACAGTAATTCTCTAAAAATCAGTCTGTATCACTGCCGTTTTTAAAGACTTAAAGTAATCAGATACTTCTACATAATTATGTCTAAAAGTCATTCTGTCAGGCAAAACTCCAGATTAATCACTCACTATGCATTTTCAAAGAGCAGCAGTTAAAGGCATAGTCTATTACTACTGAAGATTAAAAACGTTGTGGAATTAAAAAATAATTAACCCAATTATGTAGGTAATTCCTGGAGAAGGAAATGGCAACCCACTCCAGGATTCTTGACTGGAAAATCCCATGGACAGAGAAGCCTGCCAAGCTACAGTCCATGGGGTCGCCAAGAGTTGGACATGACTTAGCAACTAAACCACACCACCATGGAGGTAATAACAAATATCAAGTTTATCTGAAATTAAATTGCTTTTTAGAACATATATTCATGTAACCACTTTTTTCTGGCTTTATACTAATGGCTCAAGAAACTGGCATCTTTTGTTCTCAGTACTCCTAGGGCAAAAACATTAATAGCTGTCAGTCATTATCAGTCTTAGGAAAGAGCACATGCATCCGAGTTTATACTGCGTCCTGCACACCCAGCCTAGCGCTGAGCACACAGAGGGAGAAATGGAATAAGAAGCACTGGTTTTACATGCCAGGTACTTGGATCTTTAATCCCACATCTATCTTTTCAGCAAGACACTTAACTCCTCGGCACCTCAGATACTTCTTCCACCAAGTGGGAAGATGAATAAAACCTTCTCTGTCTGCACCGAGTGTGCCTACGAGGACCAAAAGCGGTGGCAAAGTGCCGTATCCCATGCTGTGAAGAGACTTGTTGACGGCAGCAGTCAGTGCTAGCACACTTACTACACTGATGCTTAATAAATGACTTCTGATTTGGGTGATATAAAGCAGCTGGCATCCCCTCCCAGGCAAGCAGGGGGCCAGGTTAACCATGGAACGGAGGGATCAAAGGCTGAGTCCTGGATGAAAGCAGCCAAGGAAGAAGAGACTGTTCAAAACACCACTGTTCTGGAGTGAAGGGTCTGCAAAGAATGACAGTCAGAAGTCAACTGGATCTAGGAAGCAGAATCCAAAGACAGTCACACCCTAGGTATTAAAGATTTATGGAGACTCAAATTCCTGCCCAACGAAAACATTTCTCGTCACTTACAATTCACAGAACCCTGATTGTGGTGGTACCCTTTAAAGCATTATAATAGGTACATGTGATTATTACAGATTATATTGAACAGCCTTCCACCTAATACTACAAGTTCAACAGTGAATAAGAAACTAAAACCTAAACAATCATACCTAATAAGAGGGGACTCTCAGTTTTAGTTTTTTCCTCTTTATTGTCAGTTTGTTGTTAGTAACTCACTGAACATAAAATGGAATTATGCACCAAGTGTCATCTAAAGGAATACAAAAGAAAATCAGACACAAAAACCGTCCTTAAGGAACTTAAACACTAGCCAGAAAGGTAAGGCAAACTAACAAATGCATTTTCAGGAAATACTCTTAGAGAGTATAAATACTGTGCTGTTACATTGCTGAAAAAGAAAATGACTTCCAGCTGGGGAAAGAAACATACTTTACAGAGGAGGTAGCAACTGAGATGGGTCTTCCTTGAGGAATGAGTAGGATTTGAGTATGAAAAGTGGAAAAAACAGGAAAGGGCATAGAGTTCTTTTCAACAAATATTTACTTGCTACTGGATCTTTCATCATCTTTTGACGTGGCGGAGCTAGCTATAACCATCTGTTTTTTAGCGTTCTGTGAGGTAAGCAGACATCTTGATTCCTTTCTCGTTTGGCGGTGGTGGTGAGAGAAGGGACTGTCGTATTCTGCAAAGTCTGGGAGTTTCCCTCCCCATGGAGTTGCACAGCCCAGTAGCAGCAGAAAAGGGAAACACCTTCATACACTTTCACCGTAATTCTTTGGTCTTAAAATGGTAAATTTGCCTTATTTAAAATGTGAATTTACTACGGGGCCTTAGTAATAAGCCATGTTTAAGGAAACTATAGAAAAGACTATCCCTAGTATATAACGTGATTTTCTTCTCAAGGGTTTTTCTTCTACTTAGCATTTAGGTGAAAATATAACACAATGGTTTTTAAAAAATACTAAATAGGACTGCTAAAACAGTGTTGACAAAATCCATGCAAAATAAAGCTAAGAACAGCTCTTAAGGCAGCAGAATCAGTATTTTTTAAATGCAAGATAAACAATGCTGTAAGACAGCTGTCAGAACTAAAAGATCTGGAACTAAAATGTGATTAACTGGAAATTCTTATTTGCATTGATAGTCCTCCACTTAATCCACCTGGCTTTCTACTTCATCAAGTGCAACCCAACATCACAAGTCTGAGCGATGAACAAGAAACCGTAACTTAAACACAGATACAGAAAATGCTTTTGTTTATTTTCCTCCACCTAATTTGAATACAGAATTTTAAAAAGAGACATAGAATGCAGGTCACAAAATACACATTGTATACACCTACTCTTAAAAGGAAATACAAAACATACATATATATTTCACTTTAATATATAAATTTACCAAGTCTGCATGGGCAGAATAAAGATTTCACTTTAAAGTTTTTATTTTTGACAAATGTTTTTCAATTGCTTTTTTTTTCGGCCACACCACATGGGCTGCAGGATCTTAGTTCTCCAACCAGGGATCAAACCCTTGGCTCTTTTAGTGGAAGTTCAGAGTCTTAGCTGACTTTGAACTTTGATAAAGGACTTTTCAACTTCTTTCTTGGAATTTATTAAAGATAGTAAGATTTATTACTCCTATTTCAAACCCTCCATGTTATCAATCTTCTCTTTAACATAAAAATTGGAAACTTAGTTCAAAAGGAACTAAATACTTCAACATCATACAGACGTGAATATGGATGAATCTGGGGGACTTAGTTTCTAGTACCACAGGGGAGGAGCTTGCAAGTTGCCCCTCCAACAGAATAATTAAAAAGTTGAACAAAAGAGACGCAGATGTAAAGAACAGACTTTCAGACTCTGTGGGAGAAGGCAAGGGTGGGATGCTATGAGAGAACAGCATTGAAACATGTATATTACCATATGTAAAACAGATGACCAGTGCAAGTTCGATGCATGAAGCAGGGCACTCAAAGCCGGTGCTCTGGGACAACCTGGAAGGATAGGGTGAGGAGGGAGGTGGGAGGGGGGTTCAGGATGGGGGCCACATGTACACCCATGGCTGATTCATGTCAAGGTATGGCAAAAACTACCACAATATTGTAAAGTAATTAGCCTCCAATTAAACAAATTCATTAAAAATAAAAAATTTTTTTAAATTGAACAAAAAAACCAACAACTCTTGGAAACAGAGCAAACCACTCCCCGAAAGCTGGAGAAACAGACTAGCAAATACAGAGAATCACATATTACCTCTATAGAGACTCAGAGTAGAAACCATGGGAACCAGTGTGGAGTAGGAAAATCTATGCTGTAACCAACTGAACCGCAAAAGGCTCAGTGTACACAAATTGGAGAGTTAAAAACTCTAGGGGTACCAGTCATAAGGGGAACTTCACACTTCTGTGAGTCTTATCTCCATGAGCTTAAGTAGGTTCTCACAGCAAATAGAGAAAAAAAATCTCCTCCCGCTTCAAATCATGGGGAGGGGAAAAGGAACCACTTTAAAATAAGCCAGAGCACTCTGTTCTTAATAAAACCAGCCTTCAGGGAAAACTATATTAACCAGAGTCTACCCTGATGGGTGCTTCCCAGGTGGTTCAGTGGTAAAGAATCCACCTGCCAAGCAGGAGATGCAGGTTTGACCCTTGGATTGAGAAGATAGCCTGGAGAAGGAAATGGCAACCCACTCTAGTATTCTTGCCTGGGAAATCCTATGGACAGGAGTCTCGTGTGCTATAATCCATTGAGTCATAAAGAGTTGAACACAGTGATTAAACAACAACAAAACCTCATGGGTATCACGAGAGCCTAGAATAACCCAACTCCAGTCTACACGAGCCGTCCTGCCCTACCTAAGGGGGAAGTTACCAAAAAAATGAAAAACACCTGCAAAGCTTACAGTCCAGAGCACAGGCTTACTGAAGGACTATAGATTGCTTCATCCCCTACCCCCCCACCCCCCACATCTCAACATCACATTACTAAAGTCATATTTACAATGGTTCCTTTTACCTAGTACATCATGTCCAACTATCAAGAAAAAATTACAAAACATACTAAAACATAAAAATCACAGAATGAAGAGACAAAGCAAGCACCAGAACCAAACACAGCAAAGATGCTGGAATTATCAAACCAGGAATTTAAAACAACTACGATTAATATGCTAAGGTGTCTGTCTAATGGACAAAAGAGTCTACATGCAAAAACAGATGGAAATGTGAGCAGAGAGATGGAAATCCTAAGAAAGAACCAAAAAGAAATGCTAGAGATTTAAAACCCAAACAAACCTAGATTGTAACAGGAATGAAGAATGCTTTTTTGATAGACTTATTATATAGTAGATATGATATGGCTGAGGAAAGAGTTTCTGAGCTTGAGGACGTATCAGGAGAAACCTCCAAAAGCTGAAAAGGATATAGAAGAATTAAAACAAAAACAGAACAGAATATCCAAGGGCTGTGGGCAACTACAGAAGGCATAATATCTACATAATGGGGATACCAGAAGGAGAAGGAAAAAAGGAACAGAGCAAATATTTGCAACAATGACTGAGAACTTCCCCAAATTAATATCAGAAACCAAATAATAGATTCAGCAAGCTCAGAGAAAACTAGGCAGGATAAAGGCCCCCAGTTCAGTTCAGTTCAGTCTCTCAGTCATGTCCAACTCTTTGCGACCCCATGAATCGCAGCACGCCAGGCCTCCCTGTCCATCACCAACTCCCGGAGTTCACTCAGACTCACGTCCATCGAGTCAGTGATGCCATCCAGCCATCTCATCCTCTGTCGCCCCCTTCTCCTCCTGCCCCCAATCCCTCCCAGCATCAGAGTCTTTTCCAATGAGTCAACTCTTCGCATGAGGTGGCCAAAGTACTGGAGTTTCAGCTTCAGCATCATTCCCTCCAAAGAAATCCCAGAGCTGATCTCCTTCAGAATGGACTGGTTGGATCTCCTTGCAGTCCAAGGGACTCTCAAGAGTCTTCTCCAACACCACAGTTCAAAAGCATCAATTCTTCGACGCTCAGTTTTCTTCACAGTCCAACTCTCACATCCATACATGACCACTGGAAAAACCATAGCCTTGACTAGACGAACCTTTGTTGGCAAAGTAATGTCTCTGCTTTTCAGTATACACCCCCCAAAAAAAATACACCTAGGTATATTATTTTCAAACTAGAGAAAATCAAAGATCAGGGGGGAAATTCTGAAAGAAGCCCAAGGAGAAAAATAATTAGTAGAACTAGCCTCCTTAATTATGCTCCTTAATCTTAAACAGTAACAGTACTATCTTCCAAAACACATTTTTTATTGTTTTAACCACTACTTTTTTATTTTTTAATTTGCATACAATGAAATTTACAGTTTGCAGAGTTGTGTCCCTGCCACCCAGTATCACAATACAGAATAGTTTTGACCTTCTGTAATCAGCCCCTCTTCCACCTTTAATCTCAAGCAACCACTGATCTGTTCTCCCATCCCCTAGAGTTTTGGCTTTCGCAGAATACCATATAAACGGAATCATACACTGATGATGAGGGGTTTCCTGAGCTTTATGAATATGTAGGTGTTTGTCTTCACCAAATTTGGAAGCTGTCAGCCATTTCCTCAAATATTTTTTCTTCACAAATCTCTTTGCCTTCTCTAGTATATATAAGACACAAGTGTGAGACCTCTGCTATTGTCCTTTAGGTTTTTAAGCTCTGTTTATTTTCTTTAATCTTTCCTTATTATTTAGATTGTACAACTGAACTATCAAGTTTCTTCAACATTTCCTTCCTCTATCTTCTCCATTCTGCTATTGAAATCATCTAATGAATTCTTAGTTATTTCAACATTTAATATTATTATTTGAGCTATTTTAATTTTCTGTCCCCAGATTGCAACTTGGTTCTTTTTATAGTTTCTTTTTCTCATCTGGGAACTTCAGACTTTCCATTCATTTCAAAAGTGCTTACACACTTTTTACACTGGGTTACACAGTGTTTTACACAGAGTTTACACAGCATTAGAATGACTGCTCTGAGAACTTTTATTGTGTTTCCAACAGCAAAGTAATTGCGTAATTGGTACCTGTTGACTGCTGTTTGCCCCCACAATTGACTATGATTTCCCTAGTTTTTGGTATATCAAGCACTTCTGGACTATATCCTAGAGACTTAATTTTGACACTCTTAGTCATGTTAAAGACTCGTGGTTCTCTGCAGAACTGATCCGTCGTTTTTGTCATTGTGGTAGGCAATAAACGCTATTAGGTTCCAACCACAAGTCCCAACCCACCGTTTGTGGGCTGTGGTTTCAATATTATTTTCAGTTTTCCAAGTCTTTTCAGTATTATTTAGTCTCTCCCCATATGTGCCACCAAAGGGCAGTGGTCTATGCTATAGTTCAGTTCTCAAAACCTTAACGCTTCCTCAAATAAGTTCCACAAATGCTTAGCTCAGGAGTGAATTTCAGACTATATACGGATTTAGATCATCTTTTTCTCTGTCTTCTGCCTGTCCATGGTTTACTCACAGTCTGTCTCCCACATCCCTTTTCTCAATCCTCTGCCTACATTAAATTTTCTGATTCCCCATTCAGTAGCATATTTGTTGCAATGACATCTGCCTCAGGGATAAAGTGGTAAGGAAAACAAAGGTAGCAAAAAAGTAACACGTATTCTCTCCACACTCTTCGGACCACAGGAGACCCTTTGCCCAGCTTCTGATTAAAGAGAAAGATGATCTTTCAGGGTTTTAAATGGCCGCACAGTGCCACGGCCACCGCTACCACCCCTGGAGGACAGCCTCACGATCGGGGCCCACCTTCTGTCCCATCAGAAGGACAAAACAAAAAGAAAGGCTGATTTTATGCAGAATTTTCTGTATGTAAGAGTCCTATTTTCCAGGTCTCTGACCATACACAGAGGAAGATGGGGTTTCTCTTAGAGCTTTTTCTGGCTGGATCCATTGTGGGGATCGAGAATAGGGGGTTCCCTAGAGTTCAAGCCAGGAGACAGAGGATGGTGGGTGAGAGCGAAAAGGAAACTCACTGCTGATCAGTAACCAGTCCCAGTTTTGACTTCCTTCCCTACACCTCCTGCGATTATTTACTCTTCAGAGGTCTCATGGTAGCTCTGTGTGTTCTGTTCAGAGTTTTTAGTTGTAATCAGTGGGAGAGACAAGAATGTGTTTCCTCCTCCATCTCAGGAGAACTGGAACCACAAAATTTCCAGAAATAAATCCCTAACATTCACAGTCAATTGATCTGTGACAAAGGTGTCAAAGCAAATCAACAGGCAAAGAACAGCTATTTCAGCAAATGCTGCTGGAACAACTGGATATCCATACGCAATATAAATAGATAAAACTTTGCCTCACACTGTATACAAAAGCCAACTCAAAATGGATCACAGATCTAAACGTAAAACCAAAAATTATAAAACTTTTAGAAGAAAACATAGGAGTCTCTCAGTTAACTTACAAAAGCTTTCTTTTGTAAGTTATGTATTTTTTAAGTGATGATACCAAAAAACCCAACAAAGTAAACCTAATCAAAATTCAGACCTTTTGAAGAGCACACTTAAACAATAGAAAGACAGACAACAGACTAGGGGAAAAAAAATTTTTTTTCAAGTCATATATTTAATACATTTGTATCCAGAATTTTTTTTTTAAATCACCTCCTACAGAGGATATGGAGAGAAGGGAATCCTCTTACACTATATTGGTGGGAATGTAAATTGGTACAGCCATTATGGAGAGGAGTACGGAGGTTCCTTTAAAAAACTAAAAGTAGAGCTACCATATGACCCCCTCAATCCCACTCCTGGGCATATATCCAGAGAAAAACATGATCCAAAAGGATCCATGTAACCCAAGGTTCACTGCAGTCCTGTTTACAATAGCCAAGACAAGGAAGCAACCTAAATGTCCATCAACAGAGGAATGAATAAAGAAGATGTGGTAAATATACACAATGGAATACTACTCAGCTATTAAAAAGGTGAAATAATACCATTTGCAGCAACATGAATGGAACTAGAGTGTTAGATGAGTCAGATAGAAAAGGAGAGAAATATCATGACATCCCTCATATGTGGATTCTAAAAAAGAAATTATATAAGTGAACTTACTTACAAAACAGAAAGAGACTTACAGACTTAGGAAATGAACTTATGGCTGCTGAGGAGAAGGGATAGTTAGGGACTTTGAGAAGGTCATGTACCTACTTCTATATTTAAGATGGATAACCAACAAGGACCTGTTGTATAGCTCATGGAACTCTGCTCAATGTCATGTGCCAGGCTGGATGGGAGAGGGGTTTGGGGAAGAATGGTTATACGTATACGTATGACTGAGTCCCTTTGCTGTTCACCTGAAACTACCACAACATTGTTAACCAGCTATACCTCAATGCAAAATAAAAAAAGTTTAAAGTTTGCAAAAAAAAAAAAAATTAGCTCCTACAACTTGAGAAACACAAAACTTGGCAAAAGATTTTAAAAGACATTTTATCAAAGATATACCAGTGACTAAGAAGGACATGGAGAGATTCCCAACAGTCACTGCTGTTGTTTGGTTGCTAGGTTGTGTCCTACTCTTTTACAACCCCATGGACTGTAGCCCACCAAGCCCCTCTGTCCATGAGATCCCAGGTACGAATACTGCAGTGAGTTGCCATTTTCTTCTTCAGGAGATCCTCCCAACCCAGCGACTGAACCCACATCTCCTGCATTGGCAAGTGGGTTCTTTACCACTGAGCTACCAGGGAAGGCCCATTAGTCATTAGGTAAAGGCAAATTACAGCCACAATGAGATACAGCAACATATTTCTAGAATGGCTATAATCAAAAAGACTGGTAATACCAAATGCTGGCAAAGATGTTGACAAATTGGACCTCCTGTCCATTGCCACTTGGAATGTAAAATAATATAGCCACTTTTTCTTTAAAAGTTCCTCCTATTATAATAGGAGGGAAGGGGGCAGGGCACAACTTTTTAAAGAGTGACATAGCCCAAGGACACAACACAAACCTATTAAAATCAAATGGGTCCAAGATGGCAGACAAGTCAACTTCCACTAGACCTTGATTCTCAATAAGAAAGCTAAATGACACACTCAGAGGCACCACGACAGTTCTGAGGCACTGTCAAAAGACCAAGGAGTGGGCAGTGGCCCGATTCCTGGAAATCTCCACCCCTTTCCCAAAATAGTTGGAATAATCCTCCCAATCATTAGCATATGAGATTACCCAGCCCATAAAAACTAACCATGTCACATTTTCATGGCTACACTCTCCCTCTGCTATGGCCCACACTCTGTCTGTGGAGGGTGCTTTTCTCTGAATCTGAATAAACCCATTTCTTACCTATCACTTTGTCTCTCACTGAATTCTTTCTGCAACGAGATATCAAGATCCTGAGCTTCTTTCTTTAGGTCCTGAAACCAGGTACCATGGGTTTTGGCTTCGTTTGAGCCATAGCACATGGGTCAACGCCCTATCCAAGGTAAACGGTTTTAATATGACTGAGCAATTTCACTCTCAGTATCAAACCAAGAGACATTAAAACATATGTCAACACACAAGTCTTCTATGCAAATGCTCACAGAAATATTATTCATAATAGCCAAAAACTGGAAACTGTCCAGATGTTCATTAGCTGGTTAGTAGATGAACAAAATATTATCCACACAATGGAATACTACTCAGTCACGAAAAGGAAAAACTACTATGGATGAATCTCAAAAACGTGCTAAGTGAAAGAAGTCAGACACGAAAGAGTGTATATTGTGTGCGTGCATGCGTGCATGCATGCTAAGTCACTCCAGTCGTGTCTGACTCTTTGTGAAACTTGGACCATGGATAGCCCACAAGGCTGCTCTGTCCATGGGATTCTCCAGGCAAGACTCTGAAGTGGGTTGACCTGCCCTCCTCCAGGAAATCTTCCTGACCCAGGGATCGAACCTACATCTCTTATGTCTTCTGCATTGGCAGGCAGGTTCTTTACCGCTAGTGATACCTGCTGCTACTGCTGCTGCTGCTAAGTCGCTTCAGTCGTGTCCGACTCTTAGCGACCCCATGGACTGCAGCCTACCAGGCTCCTCTGTCCATGGGATTTTCCAGGCAAGAGCACTGGAGTGGGGTGCCATTGCCTTCTCCGTAGTGATACCTAGGAAAACCCATATATTGTATGATTCCATATATATGAAACTTTCAGAAAAAGGAAATCTATGGATTTGAGCTTTAATAAAGAATATATCTGTGCTTTGCTCCCTGTTCCTGGTACACAGCTTTAAACATCCTTGGAATTTCCTGAGTGGTATAAGTATCTGTTATGCTAATGAAGTGATTCATAGCTTTAGGATCTGGGCTGATCACCAGAAAGACCAACCACACCATTTAACACAAATCTCAAGTTCTGCCACATCCTTACTGTCTTTACATTGCAAACTCATCTATTGAGGATAAAGCCAAGAGTCAAACAAAGAAAGAAAAATAGATGTACAAACAAAATGGTAAAAATTATAATTGGACAGACATTTTTATAAAAAATTAAATTTTTTGGAAATTCAAAATGTTTAAGTTACTTGCTGCTAAACTCACCCCAACACTACACACAAAATTCATTTGGTATATGAAGTACAAAGAAACATTTTCTGTATATCTAAAGACTTGATTTTCAAAAGAGAGCCTACATTTGCTAATACTCTCAACCACATACAGCTATATAATCAAAGTAGGCAAGTTTAGGGGGAGGTAGTTTAGGGGGAGCAAGTTCAGGGGGAGTTAGTTGGAACTGGCCTTACCCATGTGGAAATAATTGCTTTCCTGGCCTACAGCTCTTCCTATTAGGATCAAAACAGACTGATGTTATCTTAAGAACCCTTCCAATTTTTGAAAAATAAAACCTAAGTGTTCCATAGTTAGCCAGATATTGTCCAGATATTGTTTGTTTTGTTTAAGGAGAAAATTATGGCACATTTATTTTTGTACTTAAATCAAAAGCAGAGTTACTATTATGAAGAAAATAAGGGCATTCTGAACGATAATTATCTCAGTATAGAAAGGCATATACAGAGTTGGTATAGACAAGGCCACCAAGCTTAAACACTGTGATCTGATATTATTAAAACCTCACCTTGGCCCATGGCCTTCTTTGTATCAGAATTTTCCAAATAAACTGTTGGTTCACCAAGAATATGAAATAATGTGACAGCATACAAATGGTGAGCCATTTAAATTCAATATAGTGACAAGGATAAACTATTAGAGCAAGAATCAAATACAAATTCTGAAGCTCAGTGTTTTACAATGCCATTCTGGCATGGATTCTAAATTTTCTAAGCACCTGCCAAAATATAACATGTTGTTTTGATTCATGGAATTGGAAAAGTGGGGGGAAAAAAATGAAGTCAGACACGTCTTTTGCCCCTGGCATTTCAGTATCTATACCATCTAGACTGATGGCTATTAAGAAACACAACTTTGTAAAAGCAAACAATATAGCCAACCCCAGACCTCCTTGAAGTCTCTTTTAATGTTTTGCCACCTTGAAATCATGACTAATGACTCCAGTTATCTCCAACTTTCTGTCCTGTAATCAAAACTCATTTCTTCCCACCTCATCAAGAGACAGAAATGGGCCTTCTTTATATATACCTTGTTTATTATAAACACTCCCTAGGCCTTAACCTTGCTCTCTCTATCCTTTTCTACATTTGTTTTCTCCTTATCAGGGTGTTATCCATTTTTCCCATATGCTTTTTTTAAGCTATACCCTACTTGCTTCTTGAAAGGAAAAAACAGCATAGTAACTTTTCTAGGCTAAACTCTAGTAGATTACAGTCACCTGTCAGCATCCACAGGGGACTGGCTCCAGAACTGCCACTGATGCCAAAATCCACAGATGTTCGGGTTCCTTACATAGAACAGCTTAGTACAGTCAGCCCTACACATACGCGGATGTGGAAACCACGAACACCGAGGTCCATCTGCATTTGCATGGTTTACCACTACGCGCAGAATGAGGAAATCCCTGCCAAAGGAAAAACAATAAACTTGAAAATATTATTTGGGGACACTCTAAAGTGGTCAGAATTTTTTTTTTCACCCTTAGTGATATGGGGATATGACAGGAAGCTAGTCAAGTTAACAAAGAGCATATTTCAATGGCAACAGATGTGTAAACTTATTTTCATATTTTCTTCCCATTAAAATACAGTACATAAATCAAAGGTGTTATAGAAGAGATAGTCCAATTTTCCTTGACAGGATTCTTCACTGCTGAGCCACCAGGGAAGCTCGCAGCTATTGGCATAGCTATGGATCCAAAATATCTGTCTCCCATTACCAACGGTTAGAGATGCCCATATACTCATGTTAATGTAGAAAATATATCATCCTACTTAACTCAATAAATAGCTATAATTTAATACAGGCTAATTCCTAATAGGCTTACTTTGTATTATTACACTAGCTGCTTTATAAATCTATTTTTCACAGAGTAAGACATGAGTGGGTGCTTTTAATCCTATTTAACAAAGACAACGGGACATTGCATGGCAAGGTCCTAAGTGACAGGTTTATGGACGCAGTCATGGGGCTGTAAAGTTTCCTGAGAGCTTAAACCATATTAGTCTTATTTATAGTTAAAATCCAGCACTTTGCATAGCGCCTGGCACTCAATTAATACTTAGGGAATAAAGGGAGGGGAAGTAACACTAGATCTGGTACCAGTGCCACGTGTTACATCTACCTTTAAGATGCGCTCAGTAAGTACTGTCACCGATTAAATTTTATAAGCCACTAGGTACCGGCACTCTACTAGCTTCAGAAACTTCACTATTGGAAATACTAATACACTGCTTATTAAAGACACATATTTCCTGTGTTTCAGTTGCTGCGATCATGTCCAACTCTCTGTGACCCTATGGACTGTAGCCCACCAGGCTCCTTTGTCCATGGGATTTTCTAGGCAGGAATACTGGAGTGGGTTGCTATTTCCTTCTCCAGAGGATCTTCCTGACCCAGGAATCGAACAAACGTCTCCCGCTTAGCAGACGGATTCTTTACTGCAGAGCTACCAGGGAAGCGCATATATTTCCAGAGGTGATATTAAAAGAGAAATAGTTTAAAAATATATTTTATTAAGCAAAAAAACAGATGTAATTTTTAAAATATAAATAAAAGTTTACTTCTAGGTTTCCTTTTATAAAGAATTTGCATTCATATTAAGAAAATACTTGATTTAAGTATTATATTAAATTGTATAATTTTAACATAATTTCAAGTGTTGGACATGTATCTAATATCTTAATGATCAATTAACTTTGTGACTAGGAGTGAATATAAATATGTATATTTTATAGACTCTTCAAGTACTCCTTAAGGCATGAAAAAATTTTGTTTAAAAATGTATCATTGTATTTACAAACTTTATGATTTTAGAATAATATAGCCCTAATATTTATATAGATATAAATCCACAAAGGTATTTATGATTATATTTATCTTAAACTGAGGGCTGCACTGCAGCAATTATACTAAAACTAAATATTCTATATGACTTTTTAAACAATCACATAGAAAGGCAAAAAAAGGTTTCCATTCTAATAAAACATGCAGAATACCTAATACTACACAGTAACATAAGACAAAAGTAAATACTGTGTCAAGTCCCATATCCACCTTTCCAAAACAACAACAAACCATGCTACAGTGTTCTATTTATGTACAAAAAAATTTAAATACCCCTCAAATTTCTTTCCTAGTTCTTTAACTGTTTAGTCTAACTCAAATTTTACATTCCCTGAATTCACAGAAGCCGTAAGATGGATAAATATTTCTCTAAGACAGTAGTTAATATTAGTAGCTAAGCTTTAAAAATCAGTGTTTTAATAAATATAGGTACTAGAGCTCTAGGTTAGATCTAACTGACAAAGTCTTTGGGGATGAAGCCCATGGACCTACAGTTTCACAGAGTTCCCTGGGCAATTCTTATACATACTCAAGGCTGAGAGCCACAAAAAAGAAAGGTTATACAAAGGTGTCTGGAAGCAGAAAATGTTAAAGCTAAATAGGACCATAAGGATCATCTAATCAACTCATTTTCCAAAGTTGTGAATTTGAAGTTGTGAGAAAGTAACTAAATTGTCCAAGATCGCATAGCTAGTAATGCCAGGAGGAGAAACAGGTCTAGGGGCGAGCAGACTAGTCTTCTTCTGCCGCACAAGGCTGCCTTCTCCACTTGGGAGGAAGAAAAAGTACTAACTCTTGACTATACCACAAGCTTAATCAGTATCATCATAAGCATTCAAATAGCAAATTCTCAGGGAAATGTGACTTTTGTAAAACACTGCTTCTTAAACCTCAAATATTTCCTTTGGAAAGAATGGTGATAAAAAGATCTAAAATGAAAAGTTGTTTTAATCTATAAATGAGCTGAATAATTATAAAGTGCCTGGAAAAGGCACTCAACAAATGTTTCTCTCCGTCAACAGCATGATCTCCTCCCTTCCTTTTTGATTCTACACCAAGATTATCTCTCCCTAACTCTCAACTATGTCCCTTTTTATATTGTTTCTCCTAACTGGCAACGCCTTTTGACCTCTTCTTCTTCAGCGATGCTAATAAATTTCTTCAGCACTCAATTTAAGATGTGCCTTCTAACGAATCTTCTGAACTAACTTACCCTACTCAAATTACTTGTTTCTTCCCTTATTATTTAAACTGATCATGCTTTTAAACCATATACTTGGTTATACCTCCTTTTGAAGCTCTGCAATTATAATTACTTCCCCCATTGCTTTGTACTTTTCAATCTTCTTCCATAATTAGAACTAAGTATCAGTGGGTTAGAATACAAGCTCCCCAAAGACAAGGATATTGGTCTGTTTTGCTTACTGATGGAATGCAAGCACCTAAAACAATGCTACCAGTCCATCTTAAAGGAGATCAGCCCTGGGTGTTCATTGGAAGGACTGATGTTGAAGCTGAAACTCCAATACCTTGGCCACCTGATGCGAAGAGCTGACTCATCTGAAAAGACCCTGATGCTAGGAAAGATTGAGGGCGGGAGGAGAAGGGGACGACAGAGGATGAGATGGTTGGATGGCATCACCGACTCAATGGACATGGGTTTGGGTGGACTCTGGGAGTTGGTGAAGGACAGGGAGGCCTGGCGTGCTGTGGTTCATGGGGTCACAGAGTCAGACACGACTGAGCAACTGAATTGAACTGAAGACAATGCCAGGAATATTAGAAGCTGCTGAAAAAATACTTTCGAGGATTATTTCTCCTTCCATTCATCAGTCTTTCTAACACAAAGACACAGATATGAAACACTAAACTTTTTGGAAAAATGAAGATAGATATGTTTGTACTTTAGAAATTTGCAAATTTTTTTAAAGTTAATAGAGCTGTAACAGATGAAATCAATCCGCTGACTATAGGAAGTCATTAACTTCTTCATTACATAATACTCTGTGATTCAGTGGATACACAATGGCAGCTAACACAGAGAAGATAAAGGCTTTACGTCTTTAAACTCCTAGAGTTTGAAATCCTACCTTTCTATGGTGAAGAACTGCTTAACTTTTCTCTCTTTTAAAACTATGAATTAAGAATAAAGTGAAAGTTGCTCAGTTGTGTCCGAATCTTTGAGACCCCATGGACTGTACAGTCCATGGAATTCTCCAGGCCACAGTACTGGAGTGGGTAGCCTTTCCCTTCTGGAGGAGATCTTCCCAACCCAGGGATAGAATCCAGGTCTCCCGTATAACAGGCGGATTCTTGACCAGCTGAGCCACCAGGGAAGCCCAATAATACTGGAGTGGGTAGGCTAACCCTTCTCCAGGGGATCTTCCTGACCCAGGATTGAACCAGGGTCTTTAGAACTAACACCCAAAAAAAGATGTCCTTTTCTTTATAGGGGACTGGAATGCCAAAGTAGGAAGTCAAGAAATACCTGGAGTAACAGGCAAATTTGGCCTTGGAATACAGAATGAAGCAGGGCAAAGACTAATAGAGTTTTGGCAAGAAAATGCACTGGTCATAACAAACACCCTCTTCCAACAACACAAGAGAAGACTCTACATATGGACATCACCATATGGTCAACACCGAAATCAGATTCATTATACTCTTTGCAGCCAAAGATGGAGAAGTTCTATACAGTCAGCAAAAACAAGACCGGGAGCTGACTGTGGTTCAGACCATGAACTCCTTATTGCCAAATTCAGACTTAAATTGAAGAAAGTAGGGAAAACCACTAGACCATTCAGGTATGACCTAAATCAAATCCCTTATGATTATACAGTGGAAGTGAGAAATAGGTTTAAGGGCCTAGATCTGATAGACAGAGTGTCTGCTGAACAATGGAATGAGGTCCGTAATATTGTACAGGAGACAGGGATCAAGACCATCCCCATGGAAAAGAAATGCAAAAAAGCAAAATGGCTGTCTGGGGAGGACTTACAAATAGCTGTGAAAAGAGAAGCAAAAAGCAAAGGAGAAAAGGAAAGATATAAACATCTGAATGCAGAGTTCCAAAGAATAGCAAGAAGAGATAAGAAAGCCTTCTTCAGCGATCAATGCAAAGACATAGAGGAAAACAACAGAATGGGAAAGACTACAGACCTCTTCAAGAAAATCAGAGATACCAAGGGAACATTTCATGCAAAGATGGGCTCGATAAAGGACAGAAATGGTATGGACCTAACAGAAGCAGAAGATATTAAGAAGAGATGGCAAGAATACACAGAAGAACTGTACAAAAAAGATCTGCACGACCCAGATAATCATGATGGTGTGAGCACTCACCTAGAGCCAGACATCCTGGAATGTGAAGTCAAGTGGGCCTTAGAAAGCATCACTACGAACAAAGCTAGTGGAGGTGATGGAATTCCAGTTGAGCTATTCCAAATCCTGAAAGATGATGCTGTGAAAGTGCTGCACTCAATATGCCAGCAAATTGGAAAACTCAGCAGTGGCCACAGGACTGGAAAAGGTCAGTTTTCATTCCAATCCCAAAGAAAGGCAATGCCAAAGAATGCTCAAACTACCGCACAATTGCACTCATCTCACACGCTAGTAAAGTAATGCTCAAAATTCTCCAAGCCAGGCTTCAGCAATATGTGAACTGTGAACTTCCTGATGTTCAAGCTAGTTTTAGAAAAGGCAGAGGAACCAGAGATCAAATTGCCAACATCTGCTGGATCATAGAAAAAGCAAGAGAGTTCCAGAAAAACATCTATTTCTGCTTGATTGACTATGCCAAAGCCTTTGACTGTGTGGATCACAATAAACTGTGGAAAATTCTGAAAGAGATGGGAATACCAGACCACCTGACCTGCCTCTTGAGAAATCTGTATGCAGGTCAGGAAGCAACAGTTAGAACTGGACATGGAACAACAGACTGGTTCCAAATAGGAAAAGGAGTTCGTCAAGGCTGTATATTGTCACCCTGTTTATTTAACTTATATGCAGAGTACATCATGAGAAACGCTGGACTGGAAGAAACACAAGCTGGAATCAAGATTGCCGGGAGAAATATCAATCACCTCAGATGTACAGATGACACCACCCTTATGGCAGGAAGTGAAGACGAACTAAAAAGCCTCTTGATGAAAGTGAAAGTGGAGAGTGAAAAAGTTGGCTTAAAGCTCAACATTCAGAAAAAGAAGATCATGGCATCCGGTCCCATACTTCATGGGAAATAGATGGGGAAACAGTGAAAACAGTGTCAGACTTTATTTTTCTGGGCTCCAAAATTACTGCAGATGGTGACTGCAGCCATGAAATTAAAAGGCGCTTACTCCTTGGAAGGAAAGTTATGACCAACCTAGACAGCATATTCAAAAGCAGAGACATTACTGTGCCAACAAAGGCCCGTCTAGTCAAGGCTATGGTTTTTCCTGCGGTCATGTATGGATGTGAGAGTTGGACTGTGAAGAAGGCTGAGCGCCGAAGAATTGATGCTTTTGAACTGTGGTGCTGAAGAAGACCCTTGCGAGTCCCTTGGACTGCAAGGAGATCCAACCAGTCCATTCTGAAGGAGATTAGCCCTGGGATTTCTTTGGAAGGAATGATGCTGAAGCTGAAACTCCAGTACTTTGGCCACCTCATGCGAAGAGTTGACTCATTGGAAAAGACCCTGATGCTGGGAGGGATTGGGGGCAGGAGGAGAAGGGGACGACAGAGGATGAGATGGCTGGATGGCATCACTGACTTGATGGACATGAGTCTGAGTGAACTCTGGGAGTTGGTGATGGACAGGGAGGCCTGGCGTGCTGCGATTCATGGGGTCGCAAAGAGTCGGACACAATTGAGCGACTGATCTGATCTGATCTGATCTCCTGAATGGCAGGCGGATTCTTTACCAGTTGAAATACCAGGTAAGCTCCTGAATAAAGAACAACCTAATGAAAAAACACTAATTTCTGAATTATTCAGGTTCAAGTTATATAACAGTATATACTCTTGAAATATATAAATTTAAGAGAGCAATTTTATCTTTTTTTGTTTTAAACAACTTGTTTCATCCTATACATAAGGCTGAAAATACGATTATCCCTTTCTTGAAAAAGTTTTAAAACTAAAATTTTTGAGTCAAGTACCTTTAAAAACTATTTTTGATTGTGATAATTTTACAAGTTAGCCTTCCAAATAAACACAGTACAAAATTCTACTCCCCCAAATTACCTGCTTTATAGCATTTTTATGCAATTTAATCAAAATACAAAAATCCGGCTAGCCCATACACAGGACTGTACAAAGAACACATCAATATGGTTAGGCATTCAGTGACAAAACAGAATTGTGAAGGGTCACTATTTTTTTCTCTTCATTTTAAGCCATATATTTCACTACACATATGAAAAGGTAAGAGTGATAATCAAATATATGGCTAATTACATAATCTCAGAGGTCTTAGCTATTGAGCTAGAGCTATTTTTCAACTGTCAAACTATAGGACAATTGAATAAATAGAAAACTCTAAGTAAGTAAATACACTGAGGGAGATTATATTATATAGTGGAATGAATGGGTTTTGGAAACACACTGGGGTTCACATCTCAGGACTCCCATCTCCCAGTTGTTTGATCATAGGCAAAATGTTTAACTTCCCTGAGACTTGGTTTATCTATAAAATGGGCATATTTCTCCCTTGCAGAGTTGTGATGAAGATTTAAAAGGATAATATGTCATTCATTTACTTAAATTCTCTAATGATTCATTATAACTTAGAGAAAAAATTACAAACCCCTTCAAAAATTACCTTCTTACTTTCAAAGAAAGGAATCATGTTTTCTGGTCTCAACATTTCTTAAAATATGCAAGTAGAAATGTTCAATAGGCAGACAAAACATAGGCTTCAAGTCAGAATTCAGGGAAGGGCAGGGCTTCTCTGGTGGATCAGTGGTAAAGAATCCACCTGCAATGTAGGAGATGTGGGTGCAATCCCTGGGTCAGCAAGATCTCCTGGAAAAGGAAATGGCAACCTATGCCAGTTTTCTTGCCTGGGAAATCCCACAGAAAGAGGAGCCCTGGTGAACTACAGTCCATAGGGTCACAGAAAGTTGGATACAACTTAGCAACTAAACCACCACCACCAAAGGGAAGGGTACACAAGAGATAAGCAAAGCTCAGTGTCATCAAGCATTCAAATCACAAATTTATTTAAAGACTACTATCTTTGTAATTTTGATACACCAGTCTTTATTCCTCCTAACTGATATCATTGTCATGAAGTTACTTATTAATCCCTACTCAACAAATATTTTCACAGTAATGAGCTAAAACAATTTTCCAACTACCCTAGAACAAGTAAGCTCCTTACTAACCTCCTCCCTTAGCATGCCATAAGTTTTCTAATAATATATACATGGTAAATGGTACCCCACTCCAGTACTCTTGCCTGGAAAATCCCATGGATGGAGGAGCCTGGTGGGCTGCAGTCCATGGAGTCACGAAGAGTCGGACACGACTGAGCAACTTCATTTTGACTTTTCACTTTTATGCATTGGAGAAAGAAATGGCAACCCACTCCAGTGTTCTTGCCTGGAGAATCCCAGGGACGGGGGAGCCTGGTGGGCTGCTGTCTATGGGGTCACACAGAGTCGGACACAACTGAAGTGACTTAGCAGCAGCAGCTTCTGCTTTAAGTAGACCAAAAACTTTTAGTTTATCTCCTACCTCCAAAGTAATTCTCTATTATTGACCAGACACTAAAATTTAGCACAGTCCCAGATGGCGCAAGTGATAAAGAACTTGCCTGCCAATGCAGGAGACATAAGAGACATTGGTTCTATCCCTGGCGGGAAGATCCCCTGGAGGAGGGCATGGCAATCCACTCCAGTATTCTTGCCTGGAGAATGCCCATGGACAGAGGAGCCTGGCAGGCTACAGTCCATAGGGTTGTAAAAAGTCAGACGCAACTCAAGTGACTAGGTTTGCATGCAAGTGGAATCTGGACTCGGACTCTAGTTACTTCCAGACTCAACCTTAACTAAACACTTCTACTCTTTTTCAGGTTTTTTCCCATGTATTGATGCCACTGTTTCCCCCACCAGAGAGTAAGCTCCCCTAGAGGCAAGAACCACATTACATCATCTATTCTCGTAGCACTTAGCCTACCATGTCCAAAAATATCTATGCCACTTGCATATACACATATTCAATAATTTCTTTGTTTTCCTTTGTCTTAATTGTTTACTTCCCAAAGTTAAATATTTAAAACTAATTTGTAGCCTATCCCAGCTACCATTTACTGAATACTCACTATGCATCACTCTGTATTTTTTTAATCTACAGAATATTATCATATTTTATCAATTCTAAAATATCATAGACTTAATTTTAGAGGTGTTAAGATGTGAAAAATAGTAAATGGTGACTATGAGGTGTCACTGATTAGAAGACATATTCCATTTTCAGAGATCTTAAAATGCAAGAAAAAATGTCCAAGAGAGGGCTTAAAAATTTTGTCCTAATTATTACCTGTTAACCAGGTATTACTCTTACAATCTTCAGTTACAATCTTCAGTAACTGGGGGAGGAATGAATCAGAAGCAAGCTGATTTAACTACTTCCTCTCCATAAAGTAAAATATATACATGTGTAATATGTGTTGATATGCTCAGAAGAATACTTATAAAACTCTCTTACATATATTTACTTTCCCAAACTTTTTATAAAGATAAAGTTCAAAAGATCACTGATAACTCCCATTAAAAGAATCATAGTAATTACTAAAACCTAAAATTTATACTGACAAATTTTAGGCAGATAAATATGCCCAACTTTATTAATGCAATATGTTTTTCTCTCAAAATGGCAACACAGACTTTAGTTTGTTGAGAATACAAAGAGATGAATTAAGTATTTTTCATAGACAAAGTATGTATTACAAATCAATACCAAAGTAATTTGCCAATATACATACAATTAAACATTTAAAGGCATATAGTTTCCAAATGACTGTACATTTTCACCTAACACACTGATATATCTACTGACTGATAAATTTTATAATCACACAATAATAGTTCCAGTTAACTCCTTAGATATTTACTCACTTCCACTATTAAATGTTTAAGGTGTCAAATTACATATATTACATTAAATTACATAGAACTTAATTCCAGAATAAAAAGAAAGCACCATATTTTATCCATAAGTATTTGCTAGTAGAATACAAAAGGGAACATGGCAATGTGACATTATATTCAACCTCAACCTAAAGATATCTTAGTAAGGAAGTGAATAAAGAAAAAGCAGACAGAGTGGTAATGGAACCAGTAATAATTTGGTAATGACAATTTATTTCAGGTACTAGATTTTTTTAAGAATTGGTAGGAGCATTTAGAAAAATCTAAACTTAGACTCTTGGTTGAGCCTCAACTACAAGAAAGGACAGACTAAACTCCATTTCTCTCCCCCCCTCTACCCTCCTTCTGCGATAAATACTAACATTTCAAATTATTTTATGTTAAGAAAGAAGTATCACGATTGTAGAATATAAAACAGAAAGAAAGAAGTATGGGGCTATTTTCAATAAATATATACGCATTTGAAGAAGTTATTATTAAATGTCATTTTCTTTTAAGAGTAAAAACAATTGGTAACCAAAGATTAAAAGGTTCAGCAATTTATATTCAACTCAAGACTAGGTTCTAATATGACTTAACTGAAATCGATTTGTAGGTCAGATTCACTCAGTATTATGTACTTCAGATATTTTCAATTTGTTATATTAATTTAAAAAACACTATGAATTAAGAACTAATAAGTATATAAAAATTCTCATCTTACTTCTCCATTTCTTAATGTTGTGATGACTCCTCTTGCTACACCCATTCTAAATAGTGTTTCTGTGGCCTGTGAATTTAAAAGAAAAAAAAAGCAAAGATATATCATCTTTAATCTGTGTTCAGCTGTACATTTCAACACCAAAATGCAAAACACTCAATATTACATTTTTCAGGAACTTCTAAAGAAGCATGAATAAGGTATAATAAGCTTTATGCTGCTGCTAAGTCACTTCAGTCGTGTCCGACTCTATGCGACCCCATAGATGGCACCCCACTAGGCTCCCCCGTCCCTGGGATTCTCCAGGCAAGAACGCTGGAGTGGGTTGCCATTTCCTTCTCCAATGCATGAAAGTGAAAAGTGAAAGTGAAGTCACTCAGTTGTGTCCGACTCCTAGCGACCCCATGGACTGCAGCCCACCAAGCCCCTCCATCCATGGGATTTTCCAGGCAAGAGTACTGGAGTGGAGTGCCATTGCCTTCTCCAAATAAAAAAATCATTTTGAGAACATTTTAATGTTATAAAAAGCTCAAACTGCAATGTTTCAAAGGTTATTTTGATCTGCTATTATCATTTCACATCTATAGTTTCAAATTAAAACACTTAAATAACTATAAAACTTAGTTTGGTTAACAAAGATTAAATAAAAACTTAGAACTTGAATTCAATTCAGAAATTACCATTTATTCTGATTGGTATACAAACACCAGTCCAAATCACTAGATTAGTACTGAAATACTGACAGAAAACTAAGTAATTCTGTGATGTCGTGTATTAAATAGCATCTGAAAAGACAATGCTTTCTATACACTAACAATGAACACTCCTAAAAGGAAACTAAGAATTTGTTTATAACAGTATCAAAAAAAATTTTAAAGACATAGGAATAAATTTAACCAAAGAAGCAGAAGACTTATTCACTGAAAACTAAAAAACACTGCCCAGAGAGCTAAAAATATAAATAAATGGAAAGACAACCTGTGTTCATCAATTAAAAGACATAATATTGTTAAGATATCAATACTATACAAAATGACCTATAGAGTCAATGTTATTCCTATCAAAATTCCAATGATTTCTTTACATAAATACAAAAATCCATCCTAAAATTCACATGCAACCCCAAAGACCCCAACAGCCAAAATAATTTTGAAAAAGAGGAGCAAAGCTGGAGGACTCACACCTTCCGATTTCAAAACTTACTTTAGAGCTACAGTAATCATACAGATATGTATAGGCCAATGAAATAGAAGCGAGAAACTGAAAACAAACTTTATAAACAGTCTAATGATGTTCAAGAAAAGTACTGAGACCATTCAATGGAGAAAGGACAGTCTTTTTAGCAAATGGTACTGGGAGAACTGGACAAACACTACTAAATTTGTGAATTCAGCACAACATGAACATAATTTCAATCCATAACTCAGAGAGAATTAAAATAGGCCACTAATAGGGAGGAAGAAGGGTTATCCATACACACAAACAAAAAACAAGCGATAAATGAATGACTTTGCTATGAGAGATTTTTACAAACGCATACACAACTAGATGTTGAAAGATTTACAGACATTTTTATTAAAAGAAAAAATTTACCAATAGTACATTGTAATTTTTTTCCATTCTTAATCATACGTACACTAAATTACATCTTCCGTCTTCCTGTTTCTTTTGAAAACCTTATTTAATCTAGTGATGTGATTAACAGGCCTCATCCAGGTCAGGTTAGTTACTGTATATATTTGAGAAGCAAAAGGAGAATGGCAGAGGCAGCAAGCACTTGGGATAAAATACACAACTTCTCCTCTAAACCACATCAAACTTCTTTACTCTTTTGTGACTCACAAACCTGAGGCAGTTTGAAGATTTAATTATCGTTTTGCACTTTCTCCAATAGAGAAAGAACACTAAATTCAATCTTTTGTTTCCAACTAAATTGATTTATTTCCTGAGCTCTTCCCACCAACATTGTTAAGAACGTCTCATTCTGATAGCTCTCTGTCAATTCAGCTCAACTTCCTTTGATTCTATAGGAAAGCACTGGAGTGGACAACATTCTTTTGACCTCTACTAAAGAGACTGCGTTTAATTTACTTGTACCCAAACAATGACTAACAAGTGTCCGAAACAATGAGATACAGGGCTAATTCTCAGCATCTGTAAATTTACCACTAACAAATTCTTCATTGAAATTTCCCTCTCTTCGAGTTTTGATTAATACTAAAATTAATTAAAATGATTAATACTAAAAACATTCATTAAACATTTGTCAGTGGCAGAGAGAAAAAACATCTATAGGCTCTCCGTTAAAAATAGGTTTGCAAAAGAGACTGCTTTTAGGAAATGTGTTGGATAAAGCAACACAGGGACATGAAATCTAGATGGAAGAAATGCAAAGTTGAAGAATGGATCCTTGTGTTTGGGTATGTGGGTATACGTGTGTATGTGTGTGTGTGCATGTGTGTACACGTGCACAAGCCAAAGAAAGATCCAGAAGGATCTTTTCTAATATTCTGTCATGCACATATACCATTTGCTAACAGTAAAAGGAAAAAGGGAAAAGTAAAAGTAACAATTTTTATACACTAGAAGATAAACTAGATTTAAAACAGAATTTTGGAACAGTGTAAAATATTATAGGACAAGCAATACTACACTGAATGGCTCCCAATGTGAAAATAATCAAAATTCAACAAAGACTCATGTTCTTATAGTCCAATGCATTTTAATTCATTTTATCAACACAAAGTAAGTCATCTTAACAAGAAATATATACTTAATAGGCTTCGCTTTGAAAATCATCATATTATAGAAAGACTTCAATGGTTAAATTAATGTGCAGTTTATACATATAAATACAAAAGCTGTATTTAGCATATATTTATTTCCTATATTTACTTCCTATTAGTCAAGCAACTAGAATTCTAGTTATCTTATTCCCAGTATTTACTATCTTGGTAAGCTGCAGACAGGTTGCCAAGATAGTAAATAAGACCTCTATAAAAAGGTGACAGCTAATATCAGCCTGTTTTCCTGTGTTGGTTAGTGGTTATGTTAATGTATGTGAAAAGCTCAGTAAAGAGCTACATAAAGGTAAAATAGTGAATCCAGGGTCTACTTTAGGACTTCGTGAAATGAAAAGATGTTTGATAAAACACTCATTTTTATGTATTTCCAGGGC
Organism: Bos grunniens; assembly: GCF_055505025.1. NCBI lineage: Eukaryota > Metazoa > Chordata > Mammalia > Artiodactyla > Bovidae > Bos > Bos grunniens. The sequence goes on along the minus strand of NC_141193.1, from coordinate 43,359,429 downwards.
CTTAAAAAAAAAACATAACATAAAGATTAAGAAAGCAGGTTTTAGAAACAGGCTGTTCAGTTCAAAATCTAGCTTTGCTATTTGTAAGATGTGTGATACAAACAAGCAATTTATTTCTTTGAGTGCAACTTCACGATTAACAAAATCAGGATAACAACAGTATGGAACTCAAGGAAAATTATAAGTGTTCAATAGGTGATTTTATTACTATTAATATCCTAAAGGAAATACAAAATTCCAATTCTGCCTTAAAAAGTGGTCATAATTTACAGTTAAAAATACAACTAAAAACTACATCAGATGGGAATTTAAAATGTACTGTATAAAACAGTAAACCACAATTAGCACATTATGCCATATGGCTATTTATTTATACTAACATTCTTGACAAGACAACAGGAAATAAAGAAAACTTACATTATTTCAAAAAGATTAATTTAGCAAAAGAAATAATATGCAATAGTCATTCCCCAGCTGTTTATCCTGGCTACAGAAGAAAAAGAGATTTAAATACTGAAGCTTTTAAGCACCAGCTGCTTTCCTTCTTTATGATGATAAAAATATAAAGTGAAAAATAGGAAAACTGAGCATTAGTTATCTCAGTTCAGTTCAGTTCAGAAGCTCAGTCATGTCCAACTCTTTGCGACCCCATGGACCACAGCACCCCAGGCCTCCCTGTCTACCACCAACTCCCAGAGTCCACCCAAACTCATGTCCATTGAGTTGATGATGCCATCCAACCTCTCATCCTTTGTCGTCCCATTCTCCTCCTGCCTTCAATCTTTCCCAGCATCAGGGTCTTTTCCAATAAGTCAGTTCTTTGCATCAGGCAGCCAAAGTACTGGAGTTTCAGCTTGAGCATCAGTCCTTCCATTGAATATCCAGGACTGATTTCCTTTAGGATTGACTGGCTGGATCTCCTTGCAGTCCGATGGACTCTCAAGAGTCTTATCCAACACCACAGTTCAAAAGCATCAATTCTTCAGTGCTCAGCTTTCTCTATAGCTCAACTCTCACATCCATACATGACTACTGGAAAAACCAGAACTTTGACTAGATGGACCTTTATTGGCAAAGTAATGTCTCTGCTTTTTAATATGCTGTCTAGGCTGGTCATAACTATCCTTTCAAGGACCAAGAATCTTCTAATTTCATGGCTGCAATCACCATCTACAGTGATTTTGGAGCCCCCAAAAATAAAGTCAGCCACTAGTTCCACTGGTTGACCCATCTATTTGCCATGAAGTGATGGGACCGGGTGCCATGATCTTAGTTTTCTGAATGTTGAGCTTTAAGCCAACTTTTTCACTCTCCTCTTTCACTTTCATCAAGAAGCTCTTTAGTTCTTCTTCACTTTCTGCCGTAAGGGCAGTGTCATCTGCATATCTGAGGTTATTGATATTTCTCCTGGCAATCCTGATTCCAGCTTGTGCTTCATCCAGTCTGGCATTTCACATGATATACTCTGCATGAAAGTTCAATAAGCAGGGTGACAATACATAGCCTTGATGTACTCCTTTCCCGATTTGGAACCAGTCTGTTGTTCCATGTCCAGTTCTAACTGTTGCTTCCTGACCTGCATACAGATTCCTCAATAAGCTACAACGGAAGCCCAAGAATACTGGAGTGGGTAGTCTATCCCTTCTCCAGTGAATCTTCCCTATCAGGCATTGAACGGGGGTCTCCTGCATTGCAGGCAGATTCTTTACCAACTGAGCTATGAGGGAAGCCCTATTAGCTATCTGCTCCTAACTAAAGAATCACAGCATGACAAAAATCTAGTCATATACCTTCAAAATACACAAAGGCATTAGCTTAGCAACCAAGACCTTTATGAAGTCCCCAAACCTTTCTCATACTCTTCCCTCCAGGCAGCTGCCTACAGCCCACCGCTTTCTGGCTCACAAATTACAGTTCATAACCTCAGGGCCCTTGCACTGCAGCAGCTACAGTCCAGGGAGCAAAAGCTCTGACAGGAACTCTGTCTGTCTAGCCAGGAAATAGGGAAGAGGGGCTCGAGTCAAGCAGAGAATGTGTAGGGAATTAATTTCTAGCTTGGTGGGGCAGGGGCAGGGGTGGACAGGAGGTATTTTCTTTTTTCCTCTTGACTCTGCCCCCAAGGACAGGTCCCAATTATACGATGAAGCAGCACCAGTGCAGGTAGTTAAAGCTACAAAATCAACTCTGTTTTTCTAGGCAAGGCTTATGGAAAGGGGACACTTGTAGTCCAAAGAAGAGAGGAAGAATCCTCACTATTTTTTTTTTCCACTCTTTTTTTCTATTCATTTTCTCCCAACAGCAGACCCTGGTCAGTGTGTGCAGCTGAGACAGCAGAGCAGACAGCTAGAGCTCTGAGAGCAATCTGTCTTTCTGGCCAGAGGACCATGAAGAGGAGACCCAGTGAAGCAGAAACTAAAGAGGTAATCCCAGAAAGAAGAGCTACAAAAGGGAATCCCTTAATCAAACCTGTGTTTGAACTAGCAAAAATACAGAGCTCACTCCCCATCAGCTGATGCATGGAACAGACCTAAGTAGCAAAGCAAAGGCTTTGAGGGGAAAACTACAATTAAAACTACCACCCAATTCTTCGCACAGCCCATGAGGGGCACAGAGCCAGGACAGCCACAAAGCAGCACAAGAACTAATATTGGAACTAACTAACAAAGCAACTAACATTGGAACTCCTGCCCACTGGAGATGAGACAGAACTTGCAGTCTAAATCTAACAGGTGACTGCTAACTACCAAAGTAAAAAATAATGATTAACAAATAAATAAAAATAAAAATGGCATTGAAACAGGTATATTATCATATGTGAAACGAAGCGTCAGTCCAGGTTCGATGTATGATACAGAGTGCTCGGGGCTGGTGCACTGGGATGATCCAGAGGGATGGGATGGGGAGGGGGACTCAGGATGGGGAACACATGTACACGCATGGCGGATTCATGTAAATGTATGGCAAAACCAATACAATATTGTAAAGTAATTAGCCTCCAATTAAAAAATAAATTTATATTAAAAAATAAAATAAAAATAAATGTTTAAAAAATTATCACTCTCTAGAGCATTTTAACACAACCCAGAATCTCACAGCATTATATTCAAAATACCCAGAAGCAATCCAAAATTACTCAACCTGCAAAATACAAAAATCTTGACCCCTTCTCAAAAACAATCAGATGCTGAAATTACCAGAAAGGACTAGGAAAGAAGCTATAATAACCGTGTTTCATGAGGTAAGGTTAAACACACTTGAAATGGATGGAAAGAGAAGTTCTCAGCAGAGAAACGGAAATTGAAAATAAATGGAATTATTGGAACTGAAAAATAAAATATCTGAAATAAATTTAGTAGATGGGAACTCAAGAGCAGAATGAAGATGAAAGAGGAAAGAATCAGTGAACTTGATGATAAACAGATAAAAATAATCCATTCTACAGAACAAAAAGAAAAGATTGAAAACAAAAACTGAGCAGAGCCCACACACTTCCAGGAGAATAACCAAAGATGTACTATTTCTGGTATCAAGACCTCAGTTCAGTTCAGTTCAGTCACTCAGTCGTGTCCAACTCTTTGCAACCCCATGGACTACAGCAGGCCAAGTTTTGCTGTCCATCACCAACTCCAGGAGTTTATTCAAACTTACGTCCATTGAGTTGGTGACGTCATCCAACTGCCTCATCCTCTGTTGTACCCTTCTCCTCTCTCCTTCAATCTTTCCCAGCATCAGGGTATTTTCGAATGAGTCAGTTCTTCGCATAACATGGCAAAGTACTGGAGTTTCAGCTTTGGCATCCATCAGTGCTTCCAATGAATATTCAAGACTGATTTCCTTTAGGATGGACTGCTTGGATCTCCTTGCAGTCCGATGGACTCTCAAGAGTCTTCTCCAACACCACAGTTCAAAAGCATCAATTCTTCAGTGCTCAGCTTTCTCTATAGGTCAACTCTCACATCCATACATGACTCCTGGTACAACCATACCTTTGACTACATGGACCTTTGTCGGCAAAGTAATGTCTCTGCTTTTTAATACGCTCTCTAGGTTGGTCATAGCTTTTCTTCCAAGGAACAAGGTCATTTAATTTCATAGCTGCAGTCACCATTTGCAGTGATTTTGGAGCCCAAAAAATAAACTCTCTCACTATTTCCATTGTTTCCCCATCTATTTGCCATGAAGTGATGGGACCAGATGCCATGATCCTAGTTTTCTGAATGTTGAGTTTTAAGCCCACTTTTTCACTCTCCTCTTTCACTTTCATCAAGAGGTTCTTCAGTTCTTCTTTACTTTCTACCATAAGGGTGGTGTCATCTGTATATCTGAGGTTATTGATATTTCTCCTGGCAATCTTGATTCCAGCTTGTGCTTCCTCCAGCCCAGCATTTCTCATGATTGTACTCTGCATGTAAGTTCAATAAGCAGGGTGACAATATACAGCCTTGACATACTCCTTTCCCAATTTGGAACCAGTCTGTTATTCCATGTCCAGTTCTAACTGTTGCTTCTTGACCTGCATACAGATTTCTCAGGGGGCAGGTCAGGTGGTCTGGTATTCCCATCTCTTTCAGAATTTTCCACACTTTGTGGTGATCCACACAGTCAAAGGCTTTAGCATAGTCAATAAAGCAGAAATAGATGTTTTTCTGGAACTCTTGCTTTTTTGATGATCCAACAGATGTTGGCGATTTGATCTCTGGTTCCTCTGCCTTTCCTAAATCCAGCTTGATCATTTGGAAGTTCACAGTTCATGTATTGTTGAAGCCTGGCTTGGAGAATTTTGAGCATTACCTTGCTAGCATGTGTTCAGTTGTGCGGTACTTTGAACATTGTTTGGCATTGACTTTTTTGGGGATTATAATGAAAACTGACCTTTTCTAGTCCTGTGGTCACTGCTGAGTTTTCCAAATTTGCTGGCATACTGAGTGCAGTACTTTCACAGCATCATCTTTTAGGATTTGAAATAGCTCAACTGGAATTCCATCACCTCCACTAGCTTTGTTCGTAGTGATGCTTCCTAAGGCCCACTTGACTTCGCTCTAGGTGATGTCTGGCTCTAGGTCAGTGATCACACCATCATGGTTATCTGGGTCATGAAGATCTTTTTTGTACAGTTCTGTGTATTCTCACCACCTCTTCTTAATATCTTCTGTTTCTGTTAGGTACATACCATTTCTGTCCTTTGTTCTTCCCATCTTTGCATGAAATGTTCCCTTGGTATCTTTAATTTTCTTGAAGAGATCTCTAGTTTTTCCCATTCTATTGTTTTCCTCTATTTCTTTGCACTGATCACTGAGGAAGGCTTTCTTATCTCTCCTTGTTATTCTTAGGAACTCTGCATTGAAATAGGTATATCTTTCTTTTTCTCCTTTGCTTTTAGCTTCTCTTCTATTCAGAGCTGTTTGTAAGGTCCCCTCAGACCACCATTTTGCCTCTTTGCATTTCTTTTTCTTGGGGATGGTCTTGATCACTGCCTCCTGCACAATGTCACAAACCTCCCCCATAGTTCTTCAGGCACTCTGTCAGATCTAATCCCTTGAATCTATTCGTCACTTCCACTGTATAATCGTAAGGGATTTGATTTAGCTCATACCTGAATGGTCTAGTGGTTTTCCCTACTTTCTTCAATTTAAGTCTAAGTTTTGCAATAAAGGATTTCATGATCTGAGCCACAGTCAGCTCAGGTCCTGTTTTTGCTGACTGTATAGAGCTTCTCCATCTTTGGCTGCAGAGACTATAATCAGTCTGCTTTGGTACTGACCATCTGGTGATATCCATGTATAGTCTTCTCTTGAAGTGAACATCGACATTTTAGGAATCAGCGAACTAAAATGGACTGGAATGGGTGAATTTAACTCAGATGACCATTATATCTACTACTCTAGGCAAGAATCCCTTAGAAGAAATGGAGTAATCTTCATAGTCAACAAAAGAGTCCGAAATGCAGTACTTGGATGCGATCTCAAAAACGACAGAATGATCTCTGTTCGTTTCTATGGCAAACCATTCAAGATCACAGTAATCCAAGCCTATGCCCCGACCAGTAATGCTAAAGAAGCTGAAGTTGAACGGTTCTATGAAGACCAGAAGACCTTTTAGAACTAACACCCAAAAAAGATGTCCTTTTCATTATAGGGGACTGGAATGCAAAAGTAGGAAGTCAAGAGATACCTGAGTAACAGGCAAATTTGGCCTTGGAGTACAAAATGAAGCATGGCAAAAGCTAATACAGTTTTGCCAAGAGAATACACTGGTCATAGCAAATACCCTCTTCCAAAAACACAAGAGATGACTCTACACATGGACATCAGAGACCTAGAAAGAGGAAAAACAGATTGATAAAAAAAAGATAGCTAATAACTTCCAAAACTTGATAAGAGACAAACATTTACAGATTTAAAAAGCCCAATGAACCTCAAGTAAGATATGCACAAAGAAATCCATACCTAGACATACCATAAACAAAAATAATGAAATCCAAATAGAAAGAAAGGATCTTGAAAGTAGACCAAAAAAATACATATTATATAGTGGAATAATTAAAATGATTATGGTTTTGCCATCAGAAATCATAAAAGAAGAAAAAATATTTTTAAAGGTTTTGAACTATAAGCCCAGAATCCTATATCCAGCAAAAATATGGTTTTGGAATGGAGCCAAAATAAAGACATTCTCATGCAAAAGAGACTAAGAATCTGTCACCAACAGAACTGCTTTAAAGGAAATACTGAAGAAATTTCTACAGGCTGAAGAGAAATAATCCTAGAAAGAAACCCACACTGTATACTCAATTGATTTTCTACAAATGTATCAAAGTACACAGGAAAAGAGTAGTCTTTTATACCAACGAAGCTTTAACAACTGAATTTCTAAACTGAAATATATAAACATTGACCCACACCTCACTCCATGCACAAAAATGAATTTAAAAATGGAACACAGATTTAAATGCTGGCATTCAAAGCATAAAACTTCTACAAAAAAAAAAAAAAAAAACCACACTAGAAAGAAACACTTTATAATTTGATTTAGGCAAAGATATGATACAAGGAGGAGAGGAGAGTAAAACATTAAAGAAGAAATTCATTATGGCAGATACTGTCCAAAGATGGCCACACTAATTTATATCCTATCTCAGATGTACTTCTTTAAATGTGACACTGACTCTCCTCCGTAAGTCAAAAACATTAAAGAAGAAATTCATTATGGTAGATACAGTCCAAAGATGGCCACATTAATTTATATCCTATCTCAGATGTACTTCTTTAAATGTGACACTGACTCTCCTCCACATGTTACATATTCCCTGCCCTTGGGCCTGGGACCTTTGAAACTACCTACGTAACTGTAATTTATACATAATGAGGCAGAAATGATGCTGATTTTCAGGGCTAAATCATAATTGGGCAAAATAGTTTTTCCCTGGTGTTCTCACTTTGCACAAGAGCCTTTGGAGCCCTGAGCTACAATGTAAGAAATCCAACTACCTTGAAAAGATAGTATTTACATAGTTTTTAGATAGTTCTTCACCATGCTAGAAGACCTATGTAAAAATAGAGGGAGATGCTTCAGCTATTCCAACACACAGCTACCTTTTTAAATTAATGAATATTTTAATTGGATGATAATTACAATATTGTGAAGGCTTCTGCCATACATCAACATCAAACAGCCACAAGAACACGTGTCCCCCCATCCTGTACGCCTCTCTCACCTCCCTCCCCACCCTATCCCTCTGGATTGTCCCAGAGTACTGGCTCTGAGTGCCCTGCTTCATGCATCGATTCTGCACTGGTCATCTATTTTGCATATGGTAATATACATGTTTCAGCGCTATTCTCTCAAATCATCCCACCCTCGTCTTTTCTCACTGAGTCCAAAAGTCTATTCTTTACATCTGTGTCTCCTTTATTGCCCTGTATATAGGACCATCATTACTATCTTTCTAAATTCCATACATATGAGTTAATATACAGTATTTGTCTTTCTCTTTCTGACTTACTTCACTCTGTATAATAGGCTCCAGTTTCATCCACCTCATTAGTGAAGTGAAAGTCGATCAGTCGTGTCTGACTCTTTGCAACCCCATGGGCTACAGTCCATGGAATTCTCCAGGCCAGAATACTGAAGTAGGTAGCCTTTCCCTTCTCCAGGGGATCCTCCCAATCCAGGGGTCAAACCCAGGTCTCCCACGTTGCAGGCAGACTCTTTACCAGCTGAGCCACAAGGGAAGCCCAAGAATACTGGAACGGGTAGCCTATCACTTCTCCAGCAGATCTTCCCAACCCAGGAATCGAACCAGGGTCTCCTACATTGCAGGCAGATTCTTTACCAACTGAGCTATCAGAGAAGCCCTCCACCTCATTAGGACTGACTCAAATGCGTTCCCTTATAGTGGAATAATATTCCATTGTGTATATGTACCACAACTTCCTTATCCATTCATCTGCCAATGGACATTAGGTTGCTTCCATGTCCTAGCTATTTTAAATAATGTTGCAACGAACATTGGGGTACATGTATCTCTTTCAATTCTGGTTTCCTCAGTGTGTATGCCCAGCAGTGGGATTGCTGGGTCATATGGCAGTTCTATTCCCAGTTTTTTAAAGAATCTCCACACTGTTCTTCATAGTGGCAGTATCAGTTTAAATTCCTACCAACAGTGTAAGAGGGTTCCCTTTTCTCCACACTCTCTCCAGCATGTATTGTTGTAGACTTTTTGATGATGGACATTCTGACCGGTGCAACACACAGCTATTCAACTACTCCTAGCTAAGGTACATTCGTGTAAGTGAATCATCAGATGATTCCAGCCTTCAGCTTTCACGCTGGACCGGCCAACATCAAGTAGAACAGTCACGGGCTATTCTGTTTAAGCTCTTCCCAAACTGCTGCTGCTGCTAAGTTGCTTCAGTCATGTCCGACTCTGTGCGACCCCATAGATGGCAGCCCATCAGGCTCCCCTGTCCCTGGGATTCTCCAGGCAAGAACACTGGAGTGGGTTGCCATTTCCTTCTCCAAACTGCAGATTCATATAAAGTAAACACCATTATGTTTAGCGACTACATTTTCAGTGATTTGTTACACAGCATCAGATAACTATACATTGATAAAAATGTGCCTTATAAAAATTAAAGGGCTTGTGCTCATTCAAAGACTCAATTGAGAAAATGAAAAAGCAAGCCACAGATTCACAGAAACTATGTCTAAAAACACATCTGACAAGTACTTGCATTTAGAATATATAAATAATTCCTACAACTAAAAAATAAGACATATAAAAAAAAATGAAAATGAACAAAATATTTCAACATGCATTTCATCCAAGGGAAAACATATGTAGACACATCCTATAGTATATTCATATATATGTATGCATGCATAAGCTAGCTAAGCTAAGTCACTTCAGTCGTGTCCGACTCTGTGCGACCCCATAGACGGCAGCCCACCAGGCTCCCCCGTCCCTGGGATTCTCCAGGCAAGAACTCGAGTGGGGTGCCATTTCTTTCTCCAATGCATAAAAGTGAAATGTGAAAGTGAAGTCGCTCAGTCGTGTGCAACTCTTAGCGACCCCATGGACTGCAGCCTACCAGGCTTCTCCGTCCATGCAATTTTCCAAGCAAGAGTACTGGAGTGGGGTGCCATTGCCTTCTCCAGTATGCATGCATATATGCGTGTAAATACTGTGTATGCACATATACACTCATAAACACACAACACACACATATTTGAATGGACAAAAAGTCAACAAAAAGATGCTCAATGTCATTAACCTTTCAGTTCAGCTTAGTCGCTCACTCTTTGCGACCCCATGAATCGCAGCACGCCAGGCCTCCCTGTCCATCACCAACTCCCGGAGTTCACTCAAACTCACGTCCATTGAGTCGGTGACACCACCCAGCAATCTCATCCTCTGTTGTCCCCTTCTCCTCCTGCCCCCAATCCCTCCCAGCATCAGAGTCTTTTCCAATGAGTCAACTCTTCACATGAGGTGGCCAAAGTACTGGAGTTTCAGCTTTAGCATCATTCCTTCCAAAGAACACCCAGGGCTGATCTCCTTCAGAATGGACTGGATGGATCTCCTTGCAGTCCAAGGGACTCTCAAGAGTCTTCTCCAACACCACAGTTCAAAAGCATCAATTCTTCGGCACTCAGCTTTCTTCACAGTCCAACTCTCACATCCATACATGGCTACTGGAAAAACCATAGCCTTGACTAGATGGACCTTTGTTAGCAAAGTAATGTCTCTGCTTTTGAATGTGCTATCTAGGTTGGTCATAACTGTTCTTCCAAGGAGTAAGTGTCTTTTAATTTCATGGCTGTAGTCACCATCTGCAGTGATTTTGGAGCCCAAAAAAATAAAGTCTGACAGTGTTTCCACGGTTTCCCCATCTATTTCCCATGAAGTGATGGGACCAGATGCCATGATCTTCGTTTTCTGAATGTTGAGCTTTAAGTCAACTTTTTCACTCTCCACTTTCCCTAACATCAAGAGGCTTTTTAGTTCCTCTTCCCTTTCTGCCATAAGGGTGGTGTCATCTGCATATCTGAGGTTATTGATATTTCTCCCGGCAATCTTGATTCCAGCTTGTGCTTCTTCCAGCCCAGTGTTTCTCATGATGTACTCTGCATAGAAGTTAAATAAGCAGGGTGACAATATACAGCCTTGACGAACTCCTTTTCCTATTTGGAACCAGTCTGTTGTTCCATGTCCAGTTCTAATTGTTGCTTCCTGACCTGCATTATAGGTTTCCCAAGAGGCCAGTCAGGTGGTCTGGTATTCCCATCTCTTTCAGAATTTTCCACAGTTTATTGTGATCCACACAGTCAAAGGCTTTGGCATAGTCAATCAAGCAGAAATAGATGTTTTTCTGGAACTCTCTTGCTTTTTCTATGATCCAGTGGATGTTGGCAATTTGATCTCTGGTTCCTCTGCCTTTTCTAAAACCAGCTTGAACATCCAGAAGTTCATGGTTCTTGTATTGCTGAAGCCTGGCTTGGAGAATTTTGAGCATTACTTTACTAGCGTGTGAGATGAGTGCAATTGTGCGGTAGTTTGAGCATTCTTTGGCATTGCCTTTCTTTGGGATTGGAATGAAAACTGACCTTTTCCAGTCTTGTGGCCACTGCTGAGTTTTCCAAATTTGCTGGCATGTTGAGTGCAGCACTTTCACAGCATCATCTTTCAGGATTTGGAATAGCTCAACTGGAATTCCATCACCTCCACTAGCTTTGTTCGTAGTGATGCTTTCTAAGGCCCACTTGACTTCACTCTAGGTGATGTCTGGCTCTAGGTGAGTGATCACACCACCGTGATTATCTGGGTCATGAAGATCTTTTTTGTACAGTTCTTCTGTGTATTCTTGCCACCTCTTCTTAATATCTTCTGCTTCTGTTAGGTCCATACCATTTCTGTCCTTTATCGAGCCCATCTTTGCATGAAATGTTCCCTTGGTATCTCTAATTTTCTTGAAGAGATCTCTAGTCTTTCCCATTCTGTGGTTTTCCTCTATTTCTTTGCACTGATCACTGAGGAAGGCTTTCTTATCTCTTCTTGCTATTCTTTGGAACTCTGCATTCAGATGTTTGTATGTTTCCTTTTCTCCTTTGCTTTTTGCTTCTCTTCTTTTCACAGCTATTTGTAAGGCCTCCTCTGACAGCCATTTTGCTTTTTTGCATTTCTTTTCCATGGGAATGGTCTTGATCCCTGTCTCCTGTACAGTGTCACGAACCTCCATCCATAGTTCATCAGGCACTCTATCTATCAGATCTAGTTCCTTAAATCTATTTGTCACTTCCACTGTATAATCATAAGGGATTTGATTTAGGTCATACCTGAATGGTCTAGTGGTTTTCCCTACTTTCTTCAATTTAAGTCTGAATTTGGCAATAAGGAGTTCATGATCTGAGCCACAGTCAGCTCCTGGTCTTGTTTTTGCTGACTATATAGAGCTTCTCCATCTTTGGCTGCAAAGAATATAATCAATCTGATTTTGGTGTTGACCATCTGGTGATGTCCATGTGTAGAGTCTTCTCTTGTGTTTTTGGAAGAGAGTGTTTGCTATGACCAGTGTGTTCTCTTGGCAAAACTCTATTAGCCTGTGTCCTGCTTCATTCCGTATTCCAAGGCCAAATTTGCCTGTTACTCCAGGTGTTTCTTGACTTCCTACTTTTGCATTCCAGTCCCCTATATTGAAAAGGACATCTTTTTTGGGTGTTAGTTCCAAAAGGTCTTGTAGGTCTTCATAGAACCATTCAACTTCAGCTTTTTCAGCGTTACTGGTTGGGGCATAGACTTGGATCACTGTGATATTGAATGGTTTGCCTTGGAAATGAACAGAGATCATTCTGTCGTTTTTGAGATTGCATCCAAGTACTGCATTTAGGACTCTTTTGTTGACCATGATGGCTATTCCATTTCTTCTGAGGGATTCCTGCCCGCAGTAGTAGATATAATGGTCATCTGAGTTAAATTCACCCATTCCAGTCCATTTTAGTTCACTGATTCCTAGAATGTTGATGTTCACTCTTGCCATCTCCTGTTTGACCACTTCAAATTTGCCTCGATTCATGGACCTAACATTCCAGATTCCTATGCAACATTGCTCTTTACAGCATCAGACCTTGCTTCTATCACCAGTCACATCCACAACTGGGTATTGTTTTTGCTTTGGCTCTATCCCTTCATTCTTTCTGGAGTTATCGCTCCACTGATCTCCAGTTGCATTTTGGGCACCTACCGACCTGGGGAGTTCCTCTTTCAGTATCCTATCATTTTGCCTTTTCATACTGCCTTTTGCCTTTTCATTAACCTTTAGGGAAATGCAAATTAAAACCACAGTGAGATAATACTATACATGCACACGAATAGGTAAAAATACTAAAAAGAATGACAAGAGCAAGTGACATTTGGAATATGGAGCTACTAGAACTCTCATATGTTGCTGGTGGGAACACAAAATGGTACAGTCACTTTGGAAAACAGTTGGGCAGTTTCCTATGGAGTTACATGAGACACAGCAATTCTATCCCTAGGTATCTACCAGAGAGAAATGAAAACATATGTCCATTTGTATGAACTGTAGAAAAGCCAAAATTATAGTGACAGAGAGCAGATTAGCGATTGCTTGGAACCTGAGAAACATGGAGGGCGGGAACTGACGGCCAAGGAAGAAGAGGGACTTTGTTAGGGAAAAGACTGTTTGATTATGGCTGTAGTCACATAACTATAAACATCTGTCAAAACTCATCAAACCGTACACTTAAAACAGGTGATATTCATTAAATACAAAGCTGTTTTTAAAAAATGCACACCTGTCCCCCTCCCCAAAGCAGTTCCCAACTAACTGGTAACTTAATCACCACCAACCACTAGAAGAAAACCTGGGTACTATTCTAATGACAAATTTTATAGGAAAAATATATACATGCTTTAGATGCAGATTTCATCTTAAACCCATATAAATTGGGGGCACAGATAGAAGTTGACCAAAGCAGAAGAAAATCAGCAGTAATACTAAAGCCAACAAGAAACACAACAGATGAATAATCTAGGAAATATACAATCTGTATGTCACACTCATGGGAAGACTTAGGGACCCACTCAAAGTAAATTGTATGAAAACTCTGCATTCCATACAAAATTCTACATTATCACCATTTAGGAACCACTGCCCTACCATACATGTAACTTGATAATTAAGGAAAATAAGTACTATATATAAAAACTAAGCAACTGACAAACAAAAATCACCAACTTTACCATCACTTGCAGGGGAGTGTTCTTGGACCTGTGTTTCCATCCACTTATTTGTCCAAGGAGAAACCTGAGTTACCCCTGAATCTTCCTTTTCTCTCAACAATTAATTTGCTATAAGTAATACTTATTACAGTATTTTATGTATAATGCTTATTAGAGTATAAAACTTATTAATTACTTATTCACCTAAAATTCTCACTAGATTGTAGGTTATATTTCACTCATCACTGCACCCCTAGCACCTAACATCTGGGAGGACACTTAATAACTGCTGAATGAATGCAAGAATTAAGAGATAATGAGTCAGTAGTCATTTGGACTATGACAAGTAACAACTTATTTATTGATAGTTTGGGGGTATATGTTTTACCAAGGTGTGAACAAATATGTCCCAAACTGTATTATAACAATTTCAAATGCTAAAAGTATAACTCATTAGCCTTTCATGTCAATGAAATCAACTTGATCTTTTTAGACATCACAAATGACATAACAGGTTTTAATTCAATACATAGGAAACATTCATTACATACAGGAGACAACCGACCTTAGCAGTGGTTTTATGGTTATAAAGAATGTTACTTCTGTTTATAGATGAGGGTTGGTTTAAGTTATCCGGAAGTTTAAACAATAAGCAGATGGTTTGTTTCCAAATTGATAGCAGTCATCTGGCTCTAAAGAAGAGCGTACTTTTGTAAATACATATTCTTTCGTGTTCTATCCAATATGACATGATAAAACAATGTACTAAGTTATGTTCTGCTTTACCTCTCTGAACATAATAAAATTTAAGAAAAGTATGGATTTCTCCACCACATTATCTTCTTAAACTGAGAGTCAAAACAAACTAAAAAAAGGTAACACCAAACAAATGCTGAGATGTAGAGGGAGATTTCAGTTGTTTCGAAACAAAGTAAGAGAGTTGAGTCACTCAGGGTTTTCTCAACATTAAATGGTGATAATATCAAATATAATAACTGAGAGTGTTTAACTTCAAATAAAAGTGAGGAATAAAGAATTACATCTAAATTTGACCTTTCATTTTATTAGCATATAAAATATTTTAAAGTAGGCAAGACTAGTATATGTAATAATCATTAGATGATTATACAACATCCCTTCCTCTTCAGTTCCTTCCTCTATTCTAAAAAGATGCTGATTTTGTTTAGGTAATCTATCTTCTTTCACAAGGCTATTGGCTTAACTAAATCAGGAATGTCAATCTCATTCCTCTTGCCAGTGATTTTTTTAGATGCATGCATATGATACCAGAAATAAGGCAATTTCATGAAAATAAAGAGGTCAGTTCATCAAGAGGACATAATAAATTTAAATATTTATGAATCTAAAAACAAATATTCAAAACATATGAGTCAAAAATTGATGTAACTATATGGACAAATAAGAAAAACCCATACTAGAGTCAGAGACTTCAATGCCCTCTATAATAACTGATGGAAAAGTATACAGAAAATCAGTAAAAATATGAGCCTGGAAGAATACTATTAATCAACGTAGCCTCACTGATGGTAGTAGATACCACACTAAACAAAAGCAGAATAAACATTCTTTTCAGATCCATACAAAACATTCCCCAGGGTAGACTACAGTCTGGAAAAAAGAGAGAAGTCACAAGTTACCATTATTAGGAATGAGATTAATATCACCACTAGTTCTTCAGAAGTTAAAAGGGTAACCAGAGAATACAGGAACAATTTTATGCCAATTAATTTGACAACTTAAATGAAATAGACAAATTGCTTGAATAGCACAAACTATCAAACCTCACAAAAGAAATTGAAATAGTAGTTACAGATCGTCCCACAAAGGAAATTCCCAGTCTATATGGCTTCACTGGTAAATGCTTACAAACATTTAAGGAAGCAATAATTCCAGTTCTACACAAACTTCCAGGAATTTGAAAAGAAGGGAATGCTTCTTAACTCACTATAAGAGGACAGTGTTACCCCAAGAGCAAAACCAGAGAAAGATATTACAAGAAAATTACAGACCAGTATCCCCCATGAACATTCCTAACAAAATTTCAGCAGACTGAATCCAACAATATATAAAAAGAATAGCACATCAGAGGGGTTTATTCCAGGATGCAAGGCTAATTTAACATTTAAATATAAAGCAATGTAATTTACTATACTAAACTAAAAAAGAAAACTACAAGATCATTTCTATAGATATGGAAAAAACATCTGACATAAACATCTATTCCTGATAATAAAAGCCAGGAATAGGAATGGACTATCTCAAATGGAAAATGGGTATCTACAAAAAATCTACAGCTAATATATTAAAGGATGAAAAGACTGAATACAATGCCCTTAAGATCGGGAACAAGGCAAGATGTCAACCTGATTTCTATTCAGTATTATAGTGGAACTGCTAGCCACTGCAATAATGCAAGGAAAAGAAATAAAACACATCCAGATTACAAAGGAAGAAGTAAAATTTTCTTTGTTTTTACAAATGACAGTCTAACAGCTATAGTACAAATAAACAGATTGTAGCCTCCTGGAAACTATGGGTTCTAATTAATAATAATGTATTAATATAGGTTCATCGAGTGTAACAAATGTGCCAGACTAATGTAAGATGTTAGTAACAGGAGAAGAGAGAAGGGGAGAGTGTGGAAACTCAATTTTTCTATAAACCTAAAACTGCTCTTAAAATTAAGGCTAGTTTTTAAAAGTATATACACACAAACTAAAAAAGAAAAAAAAACTAAACAAAACGAAAGGTTATATACCAAGGTAAAAAATAAAAGAAAAAACTCTTTAACAAACTAAATTAGAAATAGATAGCACCTTTTTTATAAGCAAATTAATTTAATAAAAATCAACATATGAGTGAAGTTAGATGATAGTGTGAATTTAAACTCATTTAAAACATCTAACAGCTACTCATTCCATATTAGAATATTAAGAGTCATTAACAATGACTATCATAGCCAGATATGCAGAACCAATCTCTATAGACCATGAAAAGGATAGTAAGGAAAGAAACAGCAAAAACAGAAGGAAGAACTACAAATATGGAAGGCCATTCTTTTTCCATGATATCAGTATTTCAGTCATGTGATTTCCAAAATATCAACAGAACATTACTTTAAAGAGTTATATTCTAACTTCCAATCTGTTTATCCAGGTCTTCCCAGAAAAATTAGAAAAATAAACTGCATGTCCTTACCACCATCACTATCATCATTACCATGGAATTTATTGACAAGCATAAATATAAAAGGTCAATGAACCAAAAAGGATAGAGTGGAAGGATTTAAGTAGACTGAGTTCTTGATAACTCACTGAATTATCACTGAATTCTGAAACTGCTACTCTGGAGACTCTGTGTAATTTATTTTAAAAAAATAAAACGTACATTAAGTCACTGTAGTTGTTGTTCAGTCACTAAGCTGTGTCTGATTCTGTGACCCTATGAACTGCAGCATACCAAGCTTCCCTGTCCTTCATTATATCCCGGAGTTTGCTCAAACTCATGTCCAATTGGGTCAATGATGCTATCTAATCATCTCATGCACTGCCGCCCCCTTCTCTTCTTCCGAGCATCAGGGTCTTGTCCAATGTTGGGTATTCAGCTAACTACATCCAAATAAATCTATAATCCTAGTGAAGAACTTGCCTCAGAAGTTGTTGAAATCTTTATCTCAGAGTGGAACGCTAGACTTACATATCATTCCTTAAATTCTGCATTCTAGATGTCTGGGAAATTATAAAATAGTTTCCTAAATATTTATATCTCTTAATTTGGGGTTTATTTTTATCAAAGTAAAAATGTAAAGTTTTATATTACTTGTGATAAAAAGAATAAGGAGCATCTATAACAAAAAGTAAACTGTTCTGGTAATATAAACCTTGCTGTTCTGTTCATTTATAGCTGTACCACTAATAAGTTTTTTATTTTTTGCTATTTTTATTAATTTTTATTAAAGTATAGTTGCTTTACAATGTTGTGTTAGTTTCTATTGTACAGCAAAGTGAATCAGCTGTGTGTATACATATGTCCCCTTCTTTTGGGTTGCTTTCCCATTTAGGTCACCACAGAGCACGAGTAGAGTTCCTTGAACTTTACAATAAATTCTCACTTGTACACTGTATCAACAGTGTATATATACCATTTCCAACCTCCCAATCCATCCCACTCCCCTCATTTCCCCTTGGTGTCCATAGATTTGTTCTCTGCATATGTGTATCTATGTCTTTTGTAAATAAGATCATCTGATATTGATGATATATGTTTTTTTAGATTCCATATATATGCATTAATATACAATATTTATTTTTATTTTTCTGACTTACTTCACTCTGTATGATGGTCTCTAGGTCCATCCACATCTCTACAAATGACCCAGTTTTATTCCTTTTAATGCCTGAGTATTACTCCATTGTGTATATGTACTACAGCTTCTTTAATCACTCTCCTGTTGATGGACACTTAAGTTGCTTCCATGTCCTGGCTATTATGAGTAGTGCTCCAGTGAACACTGGGGCACATGTGTCTTTTTGAATTATGGTTTCTCTGGGTTTATGCCCCATAGCAGGACTGCTGGGTCATAAAGTAATTCTATTTTTAGTTTTTTAAGGAACCTCTATACTGTTCTCTATAGCAGCTGTATCAATTTACAGTCCCCCCAACAGTGCAAGCAGGCTTCCTTTTCCCCCATACCCTCTCCAGCATTTATCGTTTGTAGATTTTCTGATAATAGACATTCTGACTAGTGTAAGGTGATGCCTTATTTATATTAAGCTGCATGAGCTATTTATATATTTTGAAGATTAATCCTTTATCAGTTGCTTTGTTTGCAAATATTTTCTCCCATTCTGAGGGTTGTCTTTTTGTCTTGTTTATGGCTTCCTTTGCTGTGCAAAAACTTTTAAGTTTAATTAGGTCCCATTTGCTCATTTTCCTTACTCTAGGAGGTGGATCCAAAAAAAAAATCCTGCTGCAATTTATGTCAAAGAGTATTCTTCCTATGTTTTCCTCTAAGAGTTTTAGAGTATCTGGCCTTCCATTCAGTTCTTTAATCCATTTTGAGTTTATTTTTGTATATGGTGTGAGGGAGTATTCTAATTTCATTCTTTTACCTGTAGCTGTCCAGTTTTCCCATTACCACTTACTGAAGAAACTCCTTTCTCTATGGTACATTCTTATCTCCTTTGTCATAGATTAGGTGACCAAAAGTGCATGGATTTTTCTCCGGGCTTTCAATCCTGTTCCACTGATCTATATTTCAGCTTTTGTGTCGGTACCATACTATATTGATTAGTGTAGCTTTGTAGTATAGTCTGAAGCCAGGAAGCCTGGTTCCTCCAGCTCCATTTTTCTTTCTCAAGATTGCTTTTGCTATTCAGGGCCTTTTGTTTTTCCATGCTTATGTGTTTTTTAAGGAAAGTAGAGGTTAAATTATAAAATCAGAAAGTGTGAAGATATGAAAACCCAAACAGCAATGAAGATACAATACTCAATGTATTGTGTCTTCACACAGCCAAATACTCAATGTAAAGCCATAACTATAAGAAGAATAAACCTAAAGCTACTTAATTTCCAAATAGGAAACTACATGGGTATATGGAAGAAGTAATTCACTGAAGCTTCTTGGAACCAACCTGAAGCTCCCATGCTGTACAGTATTCCAGTATACGAATTTGTTATAGTTATAAAACTATAAATTTGCCCATCTGTTTAACTACAGGTGGATCCCTGAGTTGAATTGTGTTTTTATAATTATGAACACACTACTCAAAATATTCTTGTTGGTTTCTCCTGTTACAGATAAGAAAAAAACATCCCCTAATATATACTTAAATAAAAGACTGATGAGTTGTAACATGTATATTCAAATTTACTGCATGCATGCTCAGTCACTTCAATTGTATCTGACTCTTTGCGACCCTATGGACTGTAGCCTGCCAGGCTCCTCTGTCCAATCGTTTTCTAAACTGAGTGTACAAATTCGCACTTCTACTAGCAACAGATAACAGTTATTATTTCTAGTAATATTTTCCTCCGGGTTAACAAAAGAAAGTTCATCAAGCATCCTTTAAGTATCTAACAAAACTTCAAAATGAAGTTATTCATTTTTTCATGTATTGACTACCTACATAATGATACTATACATGTGGTAGGAACTCAGTAATCAAAAGCATTTCATAAAGACCCCCTTACTACAAGGAACAGAAATCTACCAAAAGAAAAAAAGAAAAAGAATATTAAGCTTAAACAGCTGGAGCAGAGATCTAGTGACACAGGAGTAGAAGGTTCATAGGAAGTACACGTATAGTCATATGCACACACATAATCATATCTCTAACACGCATGCACACATGCACAATTAATACTGGGGGGAAAGTGCTACCAAAGTGTAGAGGGACTATAGTTTTGTTTCCAGCTCTAATGTTCTTAACAGGAAATTATAAAACGTTAGAAGTCAAGAGTTTTACAAAACTCATCAACTATATCTACAGCAATTTCTCTATTAACTATGTAATCAACTCAGAGAATAACTGGAACTAGACACAATAAAGCCAACACGAGACTCTAGAACCAGCATGATCAGAGAGTCAGAGAACTTACTTATTTGCCTATTTTGATTTAAGAGATGTTGAAAGTCCCTCTCACGTCCAAAACAGATCTTCATTTCCTCTCATAGTGCCTGAAACCACATCTGCACTACTGAATTTTGTTGAACATTCAGCACTTTTCATTCATTAACAAATATTTGCATTGTGCTGCAAATATCTCTGGACTTCGGAAAGTTAGGAATAATTAGCTGACAAGGATAGGACCTAAAGAAAAACAGAAATAGGAACAGAGATTCTGAAAAAGAAGGTGGGAGACCAAACAAAAATATCTGAATACTTTCACCATTTTACTGATATCTGGGCCCAAAATTACTGCTGTCTTTGACTGGAAATTTCATCTATTGGAGACCAATGTCCTAAATTTGCATAAACTTTTGTTTGTATATGTTTATTGTTATAACTTTTTAGTTTGTTCTACCAAATTATTCTCAATTCTAACTGCATTAGAGTACAAGCATACAGGCTCAATTTTACACATAACTTAAAATGAGAGAAAGAACTAGGGATAAAATCCTTCTCCAGGGGATCTTCACAACTCAGGGAACGAACCTGGGTCTCCAGCATTGCGGGCAGATTCCTTACCATCTAAGCCACCAGGGAAGCCCAATAAAAACAGAGAAGCTAATAAAAAGAAAAACAGACATTTCAGACACTAAAATGCTATGCAACAAAGCCTGGAGGACATGAGTCTTGATTAGTCCCCAGAAAAGCTTGCTTATGGAGACTGTGTGGCTGGCACCTATGGCGCAAGTAACTTGGAATGAATGGAACCCTTAGTATTTTGTAGTAATTCAACTAAAACATTTAAGAATCTGGCACTTCAACTGGTTAGTTCACACTAATTGAGCACAATGCTAAACATTATCCTTAAACACCAAACAAATACTTAACAACCTATAAACAGTAACTCAATATTGAATTCTTTCTCTTATTTAAGTCAATAGGATCCAGATTACCTCGTTTCGGTTTTAACAAAGTAAACAGTTGAGAAAAATCTAAAATTGCTAAATCAATGCTACTATCTACAAGGCTCTGGCTGTTAATAAATATCTCGTAAATGAACTTAGGTTTTTTAATCTATGTGTTTTTAAAAAGAATGTAATAGATCCCAATTCTTAATCATTCTCCCTAAGTCCACAATTTCTCCCCATTTCCTGTACTAATTTGCTTCTGTTGTGGACTTTTATTTCTATCATAAATTACCCTAATAAGAATTCAGAATCCAAACATAAATTTTATAAACACATACAGTATATATGCCTACTTAATAATCAAAACCAGCCTTCTTTAAGTGTTAATGTTTCCTTTCTAGTACTTCCAAATATGCATATACTTCATAGGGTCAATCTTTATTAGCAATTTTTAACACTAAAAATGGAAAACATGCCTTTTTTTAAAGTTTATATATATTTTTTTTAATTTTTATCTTTGGCTGTGCTGGGCCTTTGTTGCTGCACATGCCTTTCTCTAGTTGGGGTGAGCAGGCCCTACTCTCCAGTTGAGATACAGGAGCTTCTCACTGCAGCGGCTTCTCTGCTTGTGGAACATGGGCTCTAGAGCACAGGCTAAGTAGTTTTGCCACATGGGCTTAGCTGCTCTACGGTATGTGGGATCTTCCTAGACCAAGGGTCGAACCCATGCCTCCTGCATTGGCAGGCAGATTCTTTACCACTGAGCCAGCAGGGAAGCCCAAATATGTCTTTTTAAAAACATCAGATTCATAATAGTACAATCAATAAGTCCCTTTCTCCCTTAAGTGTTTATATACACAAACAGTGTCCTATATGAACAAAATAATACTGCTAAATGTATGTTAAGCAAGGACTAAATTTCTTTCTCAAAAAAAAAAAAAAAAGGCAGAAAATACAGTATGATAAATCTTTGCTAGAAAGTTAAATAATGTAATTGCTTTAATTATGATTATGTAAAACCATTTTTAATACAAGGATGAGTAATTATCAACTGTTGGATAAAATACTTTAAAATATCTGATGAAAGTGAAACAAAATTAAGGAAAAATTTCTATACTACTATATATGTAAAAATATCTATTTACATACATAGCCACAATAGTCTAAACTTCTAAAGAGACAGAAAAACTAAGTTTCAAAAACCTACTAATAAAGATATGTATTATAATTATCTTTCAAAATAATTAATAAAGTTTATATTGACCCTGTGAATTAAAATTCTCTGTATGTGTGTGGGTGCTCAGTCACTCAGTTGTGTCTCTTTGCGACCCCGTGGACTCTGGCTCGCCAGGCTCCTCTGTTCACGTAACTTTCCAGGCAATACTGGAGTAGGTTGCTACTTTCTACTCCAGGGGATCTTCCCAACTCAGGGATAGAACCCACAACTCCTACATCTCCTGCTTTGGCAGAAGGATTCTTTACCACTGAGCCACCTAAATAATTTGCAGATATTATGGTCTAATTTTGAATAATTTCTAACTCTAATAAAAAATTGACTAATAAATAAAATGGTTACCTTTCATTTGGAACAGAGATTTTAATCTGTTTTGTGTCATGACCCTTAAGTTGTTTAACTTAACATTCCCCTGGGTGTTTCCAAGAGTATGGATAATTAACATCAGGCTAGCACTAATTTGACCCTTGTTTCCCATGGAGAAAAGTGTATCAGGATGTAATTCAGGGAAACTTATTTTCACCAGTATAAGCAAAATTTTACTGGCACATGCCTCATACAAGATCTTAGTACAATACTGTTTCTTCATACAGTTGCTGAAAGCAACTGATACAACAGACGGGGAAGGAGGCAATGAGAGAGTAGTTATATTCCATACACTGACAACAAATTTCGCTTCGGTAAAAGAATAAAACAAATTAGTATAAATTTTTGCAGTTAACCAAAATTTATCTATCTACATGACATTTTAATTTTCTAGAGCTCTTACAACAGCTTGAGAACTGCCCCTAAGGCTTCCAATACTGCTGCTCATCCTCCCTACAATTATTTATTCCCAAATGAGCTATGAGTAACTGTTTGAAAAGGCAAATCATATTCTATTGATTTGTATTATAAATTTGTATTTACATTTGGAATACAGTGTAATAAAAAGAAGAGACATCATTTAATAAAGATTTGTATAATCAAAGCTATGGTTTTCCCAATAATCATGTACGAATGTGAGAGCTGGACCATAAAGCAGGCTGAGAGCTGAAGAACTGATGCTTTCACATTGCGGTGCTGGAGAAGGAAATCAACCCTGAAATTCATTGAAAGGACTGATGCTGAAGCTGAAGTTCCAATACTCTGGGCCCCCTGACACAAAGAGCCAACTTATTGGAAAAGACCCTGATAAGAAGGCAAAAGGAGAAGGGACAGAGGATGAGATGGTTAGGTAGCATCACCAACTCAATGGACATGAATTTGAGCAAACTCCAGGAGACAGTGGAGAACAGAGGAGCCTGGTGTGCTATAGTCCATGGGGTCGTAAACAGTCAGAGAGAACTGAATGCCTGAACAACAAATACCATTTGACTCTTTGAAAAGGCAAATCATATTCTATTGCTCTTTTGTTTAAAAGTCTCCAGTGGTTTTCATAACACATACACACTGCTGCTGCTGCTGCTGCTGCTGCTAAGTCGCTTCAGTCGTGTCCGACTCTGTGCAACCCCATAGACGGCAGCCCACCAGGCTCCCCCGTCCCTGGGATTCTCCAGGCAAGAACACTGGAGTGGGTTGCCATTTCCTTCTCCAATGCATGAAAGTGAAAAGTGAAAGGGAAGTCTCTCAGTCGTGTCTGACTCTAGCGACCCCATGGACTGCAGCCTACCAGGCTCCTCCATCCATGGGATTTTCCAGGCAAGAGTACTGGAGTGGGGTGCCATTGCCTTCTCCGACATACACACTACTATATATAAAATAAGTAAACGACAAGAACCTACTATATACACAGGGAATTATATCAATATCTTGCATTGATAATAACCTAAAATAGAAAAGAATCTGAAAAAGCATATATATATATATATACACACACACACACTCTTGAATATATACATATATATACAGTTGAAACTAACACAACATTGTAAATTAACTATATCAATTGAAAATGCATAAAAATGAATTTTTAAAAAAGAATTTTCAAAAATTCTCCAATGCTTTTCTATAAAATGCAAAATAAACTCTAAACTCCTTACCATGGCAACAAAATCCTAAATGTAAACTGTCTTTTGCTTATTTCATTTTATATCAACCTCATTTTATACCATTCTGTCCACCCACAACAGTCTTCTTGGCTACAAATCAAATGCACCAAGCTTATTCCCATCTAAGGATCTAATTTATTTACTGTTCACACTCCCTGAAAACACTTTCATAAGATCGTCTCGAGCTCTGGCTCATTGGAATACAGCTGGGACTAAAATAACATCTCTGCTCTAGAACAGCACACCAATAATAATGCCAGAGAAATGAAAGAGAAGGGGGGAAAATGGGGTGGGGGGAACATCACTGCTACAGAATCTCAAACTAAGTGCCATAGGACAACAGAAGAGAAGGTAACCTACTCCAGAGGAAAGATTTCTAAATTCAGATTTGTCACTGTCTTAGATACATGACCAGGAAATAACAATGACACACACTAACTATTAAATGGAGAGGATTCCATTTTGATGCTCTTAAAGTGCCACACTCCATATGTCAGCAAATCTGGGAAACTAAGCAGTGGCCACAGGACTGGAAAAGGTCAGTTTTCATTTCAATCCAAAGAAGAGCAATACCAAACAATGTTCAAACTACCATACAATTGTCCCCATTTCACAAGCTAGCAAGATTATGCTCAAAATCCTTTAAGCTAGGCTACAGCAGCACATGAACCAAGAACTTCCTGATATACAAGCGGGTTTTGAAGAGACAGAGGAACCAGAAATCAAACTGCCAACATTCACTGGATCATGGAGAAAGCAAAGGCATTCCAGAAAAACATCTACTTCTGCTTCATTTATTATGCTAAAGCCTTTGGGTGGATCACAACAAACTGTGGAAAGTTCTTAAAGAGATGGGAGTACCTGTCTCCTGAGAAACCTGTGCACAGGACAAGAAGCAACAGGTAGAACTGGACATGGTTCCAAATGGGGAAAGGAGTACCACAAGGCTGTATGCTGTCACCCTGCTTATTTAACTTAGATGCAGAGTTTATCATGTGAAATGCCAGGCTGGATGACTCACAAGCTCCAATCAAAACTGCAGGGAGAAATACTACCCATCTCAGACGTGCAGATGGTACCACTCTAACGGCCGAAAGAAAATAATAACTAAAGAACCTTTTGATGAGGGTGAAAGAGGAGAGTGAAAAAGCTGGCTTGAAACTCAGTTTTCAAAAAAGCAAGATATGGCATCCGGTCCCAACACTTCATGGCAAACAGAAGAGGAAAAAATGGAAACAGTGACAGATTTTATTTTCTTGAGTTCCAAAATCACTGGGGACAGTGAGTCAAGCCATGAAATTAAAAGATGCTTGCTCCTTAAACAGTGTATTAAAAAGCAGAGACATCACTTCGTCAACAAAGATCCACATAATCAAAGCTATGGTTTTTCCAATAATCAAGTATGAATGTGAGAGTTGGACCATAAAGAAGGCTGAGAGCTGAAGAACTGATGCTTTCGAATCATGGTGCTAGAGAAGACTCTTAAGACTCCCTTG
This sequence comes from Bos grunniens, assembly GCF_055505025.1. Taxonomy (NCBI): domain Eukaryota; kingdom Metazoa; phylum Chordata; class Mammalia; order Artiodactyla; family Bovidae; genus Bos; species Bos grunniens. The sequence goes on along the minus strand of NC_141193.1, from coordinate 43,333,388 downwards.
GTCTCCAGGGAGATCAAACCCATCTTTCCTAAAGGAAACTGACCTTTAAATTCACTGGAAGGACTGATGCTGAAGCTGAAGCTCCAATACTTTGGCCCCTGACACAAAGAGCTGAATTATTGGAAAAGACCCTGATGCTGGGAAAGACTGAAGGTAAAAGGAGAAGGGGATGGCAGAGGATAAGATGGTCACTGACTCAATGCACATGAATTCGAGCAAACTCCAGGAGACAGTGGAGGACAGAGGAGCCTGGTGTGCTATCGTTTATGGAGTTGTAAAGAGTCAGACACGGCTGAGTGACTGAACAACCACAAATTCCACTGGACTGCACCACACAGAAGCCCCATTAATGTGCATGAATAATAGATGTCATTGACAAAATTTAGGATGTTATTTAATTCATAAAAATACTTCAGAGGTTACATTTGGGCTATGCCCCCTCCTTCATTGTCCTCCAAGGCCCTGCTATGGTCGTTTGATCTGGGATCAGATACACTACACCTGAAGCAGGTCAATCATATTAGGGTAAAGGCAAAGGGCAAGAAGACGAGGTAGAGATTCAGATCCGAGTCACTTTAATGATAGCATCACATTTTTTTTAAAGGTGCTACTGCTGAGTTCCCCACAGCAGCCCTGGTTCCGGTCTTTCCTGAGACTTGATTGTTTAGTATATCCTTCAATTCTGTGAGCCTTCTCAAAGTCCTTGCCTTAATCCCTGTTTTTATCTTAAGCTAACCAAATTGGTTTCTTTTATTAAAAAAAAACCCAAGCAACTGTGAAACACTTTGAATATACAATCATCCTAGTGAAAAGCTAAAACAGAGATTAAGGTTTATGTCTCTATTCCAAGCAGTGTGAAGTTACTACATACCTAAAAACTGTACTGACATAATAGGAAGAGCAAAACATTGGTATCACTCACTTTCAGATGCAGATTCAACTTCTAGATTCACTATCTGCTACCTATCTGATGTGAGTTTGAACACGTAATTTAACATTCTCCAGCTCCTAATCTACTGGTGACAACCCTCAGAGGGTTGTTGGAAGATTAAACAAGATAAAAGATGTCAAAACAATCAGCAAAATGTCTGCAAGATAGTAGGGGCTCAATAAATGTTAATCCTCACCTTGTTTCCCAATAAGGAAAAGATGTTTAATCAAAAATAAGTGAAAAGCCAACTCTGGCTAGAGCGAAGGTGAAAGTCACTCAGTCGTGTCCACTTCTTTGCGACACCATGGACTATCCAGTCCATGGAATTCTCCAGGCCAGAATACTGGAGTGGGTAGCCTTTCCCTTCTCCAGGGGATCTTCCCAACCCAGAGATGGAACCCAGGTCTCCCACATTGCAGGCGGATTCTTTAACAGCTGAGCCACAAGGGAAGAGGGTTAACAAATAAAGCCATGAGTTAAATACACCCCCTCATCTGTTTTGTTTTGTATGGCCCACAAACCAAGACTGGTTTTCAAATTTTTAAATAGAGTTGTGCATTGAATATTGTGTGCCGCCTCCTCCCCTAAAATTAATATATATATATATATATATATAAATCATAACCTGTGGTATCTATGTGAATGTGACCTTACCTTGAGAAAGGGTCTTTGCACATGCAGTCAACGTGAAGTCATACTGGATTAAGGTAAGCCCTAAATCACAATGACTGGTATCTATTGGCCTAAGAAGCCACGTGCTGACGGAGGCAGAGATTGGGAAAATGTGGCAAAAAAACAAGGAATGTCAAGAATTATCAGGAGCCACTTGAAACTGGAAGAGGTAAAGACAGATTCTTCCCTAGACACTTCAGGGAGCGTGGCTCTGCCAACATCTTAATTTCAGGTTTCTGGTCTCCAGAAGTGTGTGAGAACATATTTCTGTTGTCTTCAGCCACCCAGTTTGTGGTAAACTGTTATGGCAGCCCTAGAAAACTAAAATACAAAGTTTGATCATGCTATCTGTTTTGTATGGCCCACAAAACAGTTAATTCTTGTAATGTTATTTAAATTCCTATACTCAGTATATAATGACCTAATACAAATAGGTTTTGTTTTTAATCAAAACAACAGCATTTCCCAACATGTGAAACTATAAAATTCAAATTTCACTGTCCATAAATAAAGTTTTACTGCTCACAGCCACATTAATTTGTTTATATCTTTTCTATGGCTGCTTCTGTCCTACAAATGCAATGTTGAACAGTTACCATAGAGACCAAATGGCCCTCAAAACTGGAAATAGTTACTATCTGGCTCCATATAGAAAGTTTGACTATCCCCAGTCTTAAGCATTAATGCTGAAGACATGAATAGGAGCTGGACAGGTTAAAAACCAGAAGGAACAAACACACACAAGACCTAGGAATTTTTATCATGGGAAAAAGGTTTAAAGTTTTAAAATAAATCAAGATTTAAGGGAAAAAAGAGTAAATAACAGAGGTGCTAGTCAAGAATAGTCTGATTCCTATCTTGTGAAGTAAGTTAGATGACAGCAATCATTATTATGGAGAAGCTGGCTACAGTGTAAGGATGTGGAACAAGACTACTAATTTGCTTTATGATGTATCATTTAAGATAGGCAGAAGACATCTACTTGAAGCCTCCTGAATACAGTATAAAGTGGCAGAGAAAAAATGGTTTAAAAAATCAGACAGAAAGACACATCCCAGTCTTCTCTTCCCAGTCTAAATGTCAATTCTGAGCAACTGAAATTGTTTATTGACTAAACATTATAAAAATCTCCCAATTGGCCACATTATAAATCTATCCCTACTATAATCCATCCTTAAGAGTACTTTCAGAATGATTGTCCTAACATACAAAGTTTGATCATGCTATCTGTTTTGTATGGCCCACAAAACAGTCATGTCCGACTCTTTGCGACCCTATGGACGGTAGCCTACCAGGCTTCTCCATCTATGGGATTTTCCAGGCAACAGTACTGGAGTGGGTTTCCTTTTCCTTCTCCAGGGGATCTTCCCAACCCAGGGATCGAACCCAGGTCTCCAGCATTGCTGGCAGGCACTTTACCCTCTGAGCCACCAGGAAGACCAAACATTATAAAAATCTCCCAATTGGCCACATTATAAATCCATCCCTACTATAATCCATCCTTAACAGTACTTTCAGAATGATTGTCCTAAAATACAAAGTTTGATCATGCTATCTGTTTTATATGGCCCAGAAAACAGTTAATTTTTTTAATGTTATTTAATCCTATACTCAGTATATAACGCCCTTCACAGTAAGACCCAAATCCCCATCCAGTCCCATTTCATACCACTCCTTAATAATCCAGAAGCTTCTCCTATATTTAACTTTGTTATACACATCTATAACATTCTTGGTTTCCCTGTCTGTAAACCCACTATGATTTTAATTACTTGTTTATTCCTTCACACTACACTGAATTTTATGACAGAGCATGTCTATCAGGTTCACTATGATAGCTATGATATACAGAGCACTCAACACTGTACGTAGATGCATAGTCAGTATGAGTTGAATAAAGAATGAATAAACTGACAAGGATGACTGACTCTGTGAGGGCTCAGGACTCCAACTTTTTTGCATATATTGTTACTGCTCTCCTGAGAATTACCTTTGCCTTGTTGACTTATCTGGGAAATTCTTTACTCATCTTTCACATGCAGCCTCCTCAGGAAACCCTTTCCTTACATTTTCCTGCCAACTGTTCTTTCCTCCACATTGCTAAAATACTATGTACCATATGATACTGTAATATATCTACTTGCTGGTGTTTATGCTTCAATAAACCTTGAGTTTCTCAAGGACAAGAACCCTGTTTAATTCAGTATTGCTTTCTCTGACACTTAGTTCAATGTATGGAGCATGTGAAGAATAAAAATGTATTTGCTGAGTACATAAACTAAAATTATTTCAAAAATATAACAAAGCTCTAAATCACAGAACAGTGTACATTTTAGTATTCTCATTGTAAGTTAAATTGTTTTAATAATTTATTAAATAGTGTTTTAAACAATTGTGACTACATATTCTAGTTTAAATAAAATTCATAAATGCATGAAATTTCATCTTCTGTTGTAAATTATTATAGCAATAATGCTGTTGTTCAGTCGCCAAGTCGTGTCCGACTCTTTGCAACCCCATGGATTGCAGCACGCCAGGCTTCTCTGTCCTTCACCATCTCCTGGAGTTTGTCCAAGTTTATGTCCATTGCATCGGTGATGCCCTCCAACCATCTCATCCTCTGTCGCCCTCTTTTCTTTCTACCTTCAATCTTTCCCAGCATCAGGGACTTTTCTAATGAATCAGCTGTTCACATCAGGTGACCAAAGTACTGGCGCTTCAGCTTCAGCATCAGTCCTTCCAGTGAACATTCAGGGTTGATTTCTTTTCAGATTGATTGGTTTGACCCTGCTGTCCAAGGGACTCTCAAGAGTCCTCTCCTGCACCACAGTTTGAAAACATCAATTCTTTGGCACTTTGCCTTCTTTATTGTCTAGCTCTCATATCCTTACATGACCATAGCCTTGACTATATGGACCTTTGTTGGCAAAGTGATGTCTTTGCTTCTTAACACTGTCTAGGTTTATCATAGTTCTGCTGCGAAGAGCAATTGTCTTCTAATTTCATGTTTGCAGTCACCAGTCACAGTGATCTCAGAGCACATGACGAGGAAATCTGTCACTGCTTTGCACCTTTTCCCCTTCTGTCTGCCATGAAGTGATGGGACCTGGTGCCATCTTCTTAGTTTTTTAATACTGAGTTTTAAGGTGGCTTTTTCACTCTCCTCCCTCACCCTCATAACGATGTTCTTTAGTTCCTCTTCATTTTCTGCCATTAGAAACTCAAAATATTTAGAATAAAATCTAAAATTCTTTTTTTCACCAATATTTCAATTTACAGATATTAACAAAAATTAAGTCATTAAGCATTTTCAAATAATCCTTTCTCTACACATTTATATATGTACATACATATATGCTGTGTGTGAACATATGATATAAATGTTATAGATATTAATCATAAATTACATCAATCCTATTAAGATAGTTCAACTGAAATACATCCAAAATAAATATCATAATTTAATTGCAATTTCTAATATCTGGATTCAATTAAGTTCAGGAAAGTTTCAAGAAGGCCACCCAGTAATAAACACAAAATAAATTGTGTCTGCTGTCTTGTTAGTGATAATTTTTTATTGCTACCTCAGTTTCAGATGTCAGAGTAATGACTTCCATATTCTGATTAAAATGCAAATTGAAACCATATGTTAGCAAAGCATACGCTTTCAATGTCACTGTTTTCTGAACTTAAGCACAATAAAAGTATTACCCAATGAATTCTATTGATTCTAGATGTAGAAAATACAGACTTTACATTGCACACTATGTCAACACATGAAGTTATGGCACATCAATTAACAGTTATGGTCATACACACACACACACACATATACATATATATGTATGTATATGTAATTGATGAAGGGTAAAAATTATAAAACAATATGAACCTTAAAACAGAATGAATCTTAATTGATTTGATTTTCTTCAAAAGTGAAAATCAAAAACGATTTTATAAACCTCTTTGTAATCTTCAGATTTACTAAAGTAACCACAATTACTTTAATCTACATTTTCAGAAAAAAGAAAAGGAAACAATAGACTGATATGTTTGTTTAATTTTGCTAATGAATTAAATAAATCAAATTCTACATAAGTCAATTTAACATTTAATGAATTTCTAAGACTATGCTATGAGTTTCCCAAACATCTTCTGAGATTGATTCAAAACTAACTAGCCCAGTAATTTAAATATTACAAGCTTTGCTCTTCTTCATTTTCATTTGCAACATTAAAACTGCTGTGTGCATAAGACTTTATTTTGTTTTGAAAGGAAAACTTTCAAGTGATAAAAAAAAACTTTTCTTATAAACGGAACTCCAAAAAAGGCTGAATCATGAATATTCTATTCAAGAGTGAATATTTCTGGGACTTCCCTGGAAGTTCAGTGGTTAGGACTCAAACACTTTCCCTACTGCAGCCTGGGCTGAATCCTTGGTCACGGAACTAAGATCCCACAAGGCACATAGCCACAAAAAGACTGACTATTTCTCTGTTTTTCTTTTCTTTTTGTTTCATAAGAGTGAGTATTTCTAAATTTAACATATTTCTTCCCTATATCAGCTAGATGTAAAAAATTAAAAGTCAATGCCAGCTAAGTTTACACAATTTATAGACATCAAAGGCAGTAAACTCAATGTAACTATAGTTCTGCTGTGTAAGAAAAAAGTGAAGGTGACCATAACAGTGTTCACCTAAAAGAGAGACTGGGATGAGGTAGGGTAGGGGTCAACCACAGCTCTCAAGACGAATAAAATCACTTGACTATAACTTAAAAAACTGTTCAATTTGAAATACGAATGACGTCTTCCTGTATTGCAGCCTATACTTCAGTTGCAGACTAAGGAATAATCGATGTCTCTGATCAGTCTAAAACGTGACTCTGGTGTCTCACAACAGTTCACCTTTTCCTTGCTTTCTTACACATTAGCAGAGAACCCCTGTATCTTATTTACCTGACAATTTCAGGACAAATTACTTTACGTTTTTTTCTTTTTCTAATATCCATGCTATGCTATGCTAAGTCACTTCAGTCATGTCCAACTCTGTGTAACCCCATAGACAGCAGCCCACCAGGCTCCCCTGTCCCTGGGATTCTCCAGGCAACAACACTGGAGTGGGTTGCTGTTTCCTTCTCCAATACATGAAAGTGAAAAGTGAAAGTGAAGTCGCTCAGTCATGTTCGACTCTCAGCGACCCCATGGACTGCAGCCTAACAGGCTCCTCCGTCCATGGGATTTTCCAGGCAAGAGTACTGGAGTGGGGTGCCATTGCCTTCTCCGATTATAATATCCATAGCAAAGAGAAAAAACAAGGGAGTAAAAATATTTTAGCACTTGCAAGTTCTTCAGATATAACAAATATTGTCACTTGTTATATCTTCCTCAGCAAGACAGACAATTAAAAATGTCTATAATATGTTGACGCTTCTAAAATGTTTTGCGCTCCCTGGAGGAAAAACAGCACAATCTACCATATAGTATTATCAATGACTATATTTCCATTTCTAATTCAAACCTACTAAAACCACATAAAAATAGACATCAACTCTTCTTTATCTAATCAATACTCTATATACCTTGAAGGAAAAAGAGGAGTGAAATGAATTATTTTTAGATACCTAAATAGTTGAATTCTCTATCAGAATGTTACAAGACCAGATAAAAGTACAAAGATTTTGTTCTAAAATTAAGGAAATCTGTGCCTCCATAGAATACAAGTTTTCAAAAAATACACCTTTCCTGGAAGCACAGATAACATTTTTCCATGCTTAGAAGACTTCACAAACATGATCAAACTCAATCACAGAAATAACAAAGACAATAATAAAAGCAAATATTATTGAGACCTTCCTACTCACTAGTAAGTCTTATATGTACTATCATATTTAATTTTCACAATATTGCTCTGTGAAGTCGGAGCTATTATGATGCCAATTATGCCAGCTGAGAAAATAAAGGCAGAAGTAAAACGGTTTGACCAAGATCATAATACAAGCAGTAAGTACACAGCCATGGCTGGGAAGTCTCTCTTAGTAACAAAATACAGTACTGAATTAATACTGAAAAGATCTCAGGATTCCCAGACTAACAACCAGGGTCCACAGAGTCAAAAGATATGAACACTAACTGGTGTGAACACTGATCCCAGGATGTAAGTCTCCAGACTCCACACCACTATTCCTTGTCCACGGCCCTGTTTTCGTCTCTCTCTTGGCCTGCACCAGGTTGCTGCCATAGTTTCAGGGCTAGAAAGTCAACTTATCACTAACAAATACAATAAACCAGATCCTGTCACAAGTGCCGATTTTACAGAATAGAATTAAATCTTTTAAATATCTCTATTGGCATCCGGTCCCATCACTTCATGGGAAATAGATGGGGAAACAGTGTCAGACTTTACTTTTCTGGGCTCCAAAATCACTGCAGATGATGACTGCAGCCATGAAATTAAAAGACGCTTACTCCTTGGAAGGAAAGTTATGACCAACCTAGATAAGCAGAGACATTACTTTGCCAACAAAGTTTCGTCTAGTCAAGGCTACAGTTTTTCCTGTGGTCATGTATGGATGTGAGAGTTGGACTGTGAAGAAGGCTGAGCACCGAAGAATTGATGCTTTTGAACTGTGGTGTTGGAGAAGACTCTTGAGAGTCTCTTGGACTGCAAGGAGATCCAACCAGTCCATTCTGAAGGAGATCAGTCCTGGGATTTCTTTGGAAGGAATGATGCTAAAGCTGAAACTCCAGTACTTTGGCCACTTCATGCGAAGAGTTGACTCATTGGGAAAGACTCTGATGCTGGGAGGGATTGGGGGCAAGAGGAGAAGGGGAGGACAGAGGATGAGATGGCTGGATGGCATCACTGACTTGATGGACGTGAGTCTGAGTGAACTCCGGGAGTTGGTGATGGACAGGGAGGCCTGGCGTGCTACGATTCATGGGGTCGCAAAGAGTCGGACACGACTGAGCGACTGATCTGATCTGATCTGATTAAATGTCTATTTATAATAAACATCTAACAACAACAAAATAATTGCAAAGGTGAAATAATAAATGCCAGATCTGAAAAATTTAGGTCTGTGTAGCCCAAGTACATTTTTAAGTAAATGCCTTTTTATTTTCCTTTCATTTTTTTCCTTTCTCTTTTATTTTTCTATTTTTCTTTAAATAAATACTTCACAAGTACAAGGTCAAGTTTTAGTATGAATAGTCCTTACCTGCAACTGTTTCAGCAAAATGAAAATAATAGAGTCCATTATTTTTCATCAAATGATATTTACAAGTTAGGCCAGGACATTTCATCCTCTACTTTGCTAATTGCTATTAGAGGTGTAAAGGGCATACCTTAAAAGCATATTCCAAATGAGCTATTTTTCTCCTACACATTAAACCCAGTTGTATCTCTTCAATTTCTTCATTGTACTGCTCACTTTACTGAACCAATTACAGCATATCTTATGTCAGAATGCAAAAAATTCAAGAACTCATACATTGTAGGATACATCTAAATGTAATTTCTCAAACAACGTATTATTTCTGATAAGCAATACAACTAATTGTTAGTTTAATATCATGCTATGTTTATGAAAGTTGCTAAAAAATATCACTAAATGGTACAAGATTAACTTGTAAAAAAAGAATCATAGACCCCTTTTTATCACATGCCAGTCATATAATTTAACAAATGATACAAAATCTACATCGTTTCCTCCAAAAAAATTTTTAACATATAATGCATTATTTTTAATTAAGGTATTTAAGCCCTTAATTAGTATACTTTTACTTTTTACCTTTGTATTTTCTTTAAGGGTGACAAACATTTTAATGTTTTTGTATAGATGATTAAAAGGTGATATTTAGCTTTGTAACTAAATTTGTATCTCACAATAAGAATGAACATGATAAATGCCACACTACAAAAGTCATAGCTCTTTGCTTCTGTTTTAAAAACTACCAAATATTAATTAGATTACATTAGATCATATTTTTTAATATCAAAATACAAAAAAAATACTTAAATATCATAAAAACCCAGTAGAATACTGACAGATGACCAAGGAGCTACAAAATTTAGTAAAGCACTAAAAGAAGCTTTTTCAGAACTTAAATTGTTGGCTAACTGAATATAAATAAGTAATTTATTTTTCCTTTGACTTTAAAATACAACACACTGGAATAACTTAACTCCTAGAAATACAATTAATGCTTACCTTCCTGACCAAAGTGACACAAAATGATTTAACACAGAAGTGTATTGAGTTAATATCCCATGCTACTGTCTAAAGCTGTCACAGCAGTGCTAAATTTTTTTAAATACTGCCATTACATTCCAGACTTCCAGATTTAACCTTAATTAAAAGACCATAAATGAAAACAATCATGCTCTGTACTGCAACTGTTGCCACATTTAAGGATTATTTTTAATATTCATTAAAAAAGTCTAGATTCTAAAAAGTCATCAACCAACACCTTTCAGGTAGGATACAGTAACCTAGAAAAAGCACTAATAAACCCAGTTAAAACCTGAGGTTTCAATATTACCTTATTATATATCATCAATATGAGATTAAAAGTCACATAACCTTCCACGCTGTTCTCATAATCTATAAATGGTATAATAAAATCTATCATGCCTATTTTTAACTAGGTAGCTTTGGTATGTTAAATGCAAAAAGGTATGTGAAAAGCATTTATAAAGGTATTAGATAAACATGATACTATGGAGGTATTATTCATCAAATACAAAGCATTCTGGTTATTCCTGCAAGAAATTATAAAGACAGACATAGAAGACAAAATTCCAGACAATGAAAAGTTTGTTTTAGTGAAAAAAATAAAAAGAAATCAAAAACTGTAAACTCATATATTAAATATTTGAAAGGCAAAAAAAAGTTAAACTTTATTCATCAGATCAGATCAGATCAGTTGTTCAGTCGTGTCCGACTCTTTGCGACCCCATGAATCGCAGCACGCCAGGCCTCCCTGTCCATCACCAACTCCCGGAGTTCACTCAGACTCACGTCCATCAAGTCAGTGATGCCATCCAGCCATCTCATCCTCTGTAGTCCCCTCCTCCTCCTGCCCCCAATCCCTCCCAGCATCAGAGTCTTTTCCAATGAGTCAACTCTTCGCATGAAGTGGCCAAAGTACTGGAGTTTCAGCTTTAGTATCAGTCCTTCCAAAGAAATCCCAGGGCTGATCTCCTTCAGAATGGACTGGTTGGATCTCCTTGCAGTCCAAGGGACTCTCAGGAGTCTTCTCCAACACCACACTTCAAAAGCATCAATTCTTCGGTGCTCAGCCTTCTTCACAGTCCAACTCTCACATCCATACATGACCACAGGAAAAACCATAGCCTTGACTAGACGAACCTTTATTGGCAAACTTCATTCATAACTTCCCTTTAAATTCATGCTCTACACACACACACACACACACACACACACACACGCCCTCAAAAAATAATTCTTGGCTTATCTAAGGAAAGCAGAGAGAAGGACAAAAATAAATTAAGCATTTCTTCTGTCTTCTTCCTTGCTAGGTAGGAGGGTCACTTCCCAATGCAGATCTACATATACTCTGTAGCCATGTTAAGGACAGCTGTGTTTCCAGACTTTATTAATAATGACTTGCACAGTCTGGATTTAGTAAAAGAAGACAGAACTGGAAAAGTGAATAGCTAGGTTCAAGTAAACAAGGTGACTATGGCAGGTTGGGTCCCAGAACCTATCTTCAAATCAGCTTTCACACAAAGCATTCTGGGAAACTAATCTCACATTATGAAAATGACTATACTGCTACTGCTGCTGCTTAGTCACTTCAGTGGTGTCCGAGTCTGTGTGACCCCATAGAAGGCAGCCCACCAGGCTCCCCCATCCCTGGGATTCTCCAGGCAAGAACACTGGAGTGGGTTGCCATTTCCTTCTCCAATGCATGAAAGTGAAAAGTGAACGTGAAGTCGCTCAGTCTTGTCCGACTCTCAGTGATCCCATGGACTGCAGCCTACCAGGCTCCTCCGTCCATGGGGTTTTCCAGGCAAGAGTACTGGAGTGGGGTGCGATTGCCTTCTCCGATGAAAATGACTATGTAATGTTAATAACCCAAATATTATTTCCTCTTTGGAACAATGTCTATAATTTTAAAATGTTTCTATGATTGATGTGGTGATGTCACACTCTCCCAGGCCAGACCTAAGCCATAATGGTAATTACTTACCGATTTTATCATAATATATATAGATATAGATACACTAACATCTTAAACTCTCTGTGCAAACATATATTTCTATGAATTATGTATTTTTTTCTCATTTATTAGAGTAATTATCACAGTAAAGAAATGTTAGGTTTAAGGGCTTCTTATTCCTCTTGGATGACATTAATTAATCTTCATAATAATCACAAAAAAAATGTATTAATTATTCCATTTGACAGAGGAGGAAACTGAGAAAAAACTAGAAGGTGGTAAACCAGGATTCAAACTGATGAGTGCCAGCGGCGCTCAGTCCTGAGAATCGATACTATCTCTGTATCTTGCCAATAACAATCACTCCCGGGGTATGAAATCACTCCTGCTGACCGAAAACCACTGATCTAGTTTTATGAGAACTTTTTGTCAAAAGTTTATTCTGACTCTGTTAAGATGACTTTTCTAAGTATGTTGGTAAGTCCATTACATTAATTGACTTCTGAATGTTAAGCTAAATTTGAATTCCTAGGCTAAACCTCACTTGAACATGGTATTATTGGACTGATCTGCTAAACTTTTGTTAAGAATACTGTGTCTAAATTCAAGAGAATTCTGATTCCGTCGTTTGGTATCAAAATTATGCTGGCCTCAGAGAATGGATCCTGAAGTGACTGCTTCTCTTCAACCTTCTGATGCAGTTTGAGTGGAATGAGTAGAACTGGTATCATGTCTTCTTTAAATATTTATTGAGGGGAGGAGCTAAAATGGCAGAGGAGTAGGATGCAGAGAACACTTTCTCCCCCACAAATTCATCAAAAGAACATATAAACGCAGAGTAAATTCCACAAAACTTCTGAATGCCGGCAGAGGACATCAGGCACCCAGAAAAGCAACCCATGTCTTCGAAAGGAGGTAGGAAAAAATATATAAGACAAAAAAAGAGACAAAAGAGGGAGGGACGGAGTGCCCTCCCGGAAAGGGAGTCTTAAAAAGAGAGAAGTTTCCAAACACCAGGAAACCTTCTCGCTGCCGAATCTGTGCCGAGCACAGAGGGCAACATAACAGGGATGAAAAATAAATAAACAATTAAAACCTGCAGATTAGGAGCCCTACTGTAACTCTCCCAGCGGAGAAGCAGCGCAGATGCCTGCATCCGCCATTAGCAAGCAGGGGCTGGGCAGGGAGGCACGGCGCAGGCTGCATCCCTTAGAATAAGGATCTGGCTTGAATACCCCCAGCGCTATCTGAGCGAAATAATTTGGGCTAGCAAATCAGACTGTGGGATATCTACCACGCAAAAAGCCAGCCCTAACCTAAGACACCACCAGGCCCACGCACGGAACAACAGACTGTACAGAGATAGCTGTCTGCAGACCGTCCCCCTCTGCTAACAGGCAGCCAGAGCCAGAAGGGGGAAATCGCAGCTCCAGAGAGACATTATCTATAAAACTATAAGCAGGCTTCTTTGCTAACTAAAACTTCTTGGGGGTCTGGACGGTCAACATCCGCCTGAGAAGGTGCGCCAGTTGTACACCTAGATAACGGAGCGGAGGGGAGGCAATAAGTCACAGCAATCGCGCTCACCAAACACCTCATCACCTGAGCTGCTCGGACCTGGGAAGGGCACAAAACGCTGGCCCAACCGAGTCTGCGCCTCTGAGGACTATCCGAGTGCCTGAACCTGAGCGGCTTGGACCTGGGAGGTGCAGGAAGCCCAGGGCCGGCCACAGATGGTTCCTGGAGCAACCTACAGCCTGAGCAGTATGGGCAGAGAGGCTACACGCACTGTGTGTGGGGGCAGGCCCAGTGTGGCTGAGGCACTGCGAGCACACGCCAGTGTTATTTGTTTGCAGCGTCCCTCCCTCCCCACAGCGCGACTGAACAAGTGAGCCTAAAAAAAAAAAAAAGTGTCCACCACCGTCCCCTTTGTGTTAGGGCGGAAACCAGACACCAAAGAGACCAGCAAACAGAAGAAGTTATAACAGAGGGAACCGCCTTGGAAGCTACAGGCAATAGATTAAAACCCTGTGGTTAGAACTGAATACATAGGAAGGGGCCTATAGATCTTGAGAAATATAAGTCGGACCAAGGAATGAGCCGAAAATGAACTGAACCCACAACACCCAAAACAAAACCAGAGAAAGTCCTAGATATATTTTTACTACTTTTATGATCATTCTTTTTTTTTTTTTTAATTTTTAAAAAAATTTTAAGTCCTCTATTATTCCTTTAATTTTCACTTTTATAACCTACTATTACTTTGCAAAAAAAAAAAAGACCCTTTTTTTTTTTAAAGCAAACTTCATATATATATTTTTTATAATTTTTGTGACCTTGCTTTTTTTTCTTCTTTTCTTTAACATTGTATTTTTGAAATTCCAAACTCTACTCTAGATTTTTAATTTTAGCTTTTTGATATTTGTTATCAATTTTATACCTATATATATATTTTTTTTTAATAATTTTTGTGACTTTTTTTTTTCTCTCTCTCTTTCTTTCTCTTTTTCTTTTATATAACATTGTATATCTGAAATTCCAAACTCTACTGTAGATTTTTAATTTATGCTTTTTGGTATTTGTCATCAATTTTGTACCTATATTTTCTTTATAATTTTTGCAACTTGGTTTGTTTTTGTTTGCTTTTTCTCTTTCTTTTTCTTCTTCTTTTTTTTTTTTAACATTGTATTTTTGAAATTCCAGACTCTAGATTTTTAACTTTTGCTTTTTGGTATTTGTTATCAATTTTGTACCTATATTTTCTTTATAATTTTTGCGACTTTTTTTTTCTCTCTTTCTTTTCCTTCTTCTTTTTTTAACATTGTATTTTTGAAATTCCAAACTCTACTCTAGATTTTTAATTTTTGCTTTTATGTATTTGTTACCAATTTTGTACCTTTAAGAACCCAATCTTCAGTACCCATTTTTCACTAGGGAGCGAGATTACTGGCTTAACTGCTCTCTCCCTCTTTGGACTCTCCTTTTTCTCCACCAGGTCACCTGTGTCTCCTCCCTAACCCCTCTCTATTATATGCAACTCTGTGAATTTCTGTGTGTTCCAGACAGTGAAGAACACTTAGGGAACTGATTACTGGCTGGATCTGTCTCCCTCCTTTTCATTCCCCCTTTTATCCTCCTGGCCACCTCTGTCTCCTTCCTCCTTCTTCTCTTCTCTGTATAATTCGGTGAACATCCTGAATGGTCCAATTGTGGAGTGCACATAAGGAAGTGATTACTGGCTAGCCCACTCTCTCCTCTATTGATTCCACCTCATCTCATTCGGGTCAGCTCTAACTCCCTCCTCCCTCTTCTCTTCTCCATATAACACTGTGAACCTCTCTGGGTGGCCCTCACAGTGGAGAAACTTTTCATCTTTAACGTAGATGTTTTATCAATGGTGCTGTTCAGAAGGAGAAGTTTTGAAACTACTGTAAAAATAAGACCGATAACTGGAAGTGGGAGGCTTAAGTCCAAACCCTAACTCCAGGGAACTCCTGACTCCAGGTAACATAAATTGACAGAAGCTCATCAAACGCCTCCATACCTACACTGAAACCAAGCACCACACAAGGGCCAACAAGTTCCAGGGCAAGACATACCAAGAAAATTCTCCAGCAACACAGGAATACAGCCCTGCGCTCCAAGATACAGGCTGCCCAAAGTCACCCCAAAACCATAGACATCTCATAACTCATTACTGGACATTTCATTGCACTCCAGAGAGAAGAAATAGAGCTCCATCCACCAGAACACCGACACAAGCTTCCCTAACCAAGAAACCTTGACAAGCCACCTGTACAAACCCACACACAGCGAGGAAACGCCACAATAAAGAGAAATCCACAAACTGCCAGAATACAGAAAGGACACCCCAAACTCAGCAATTTAAACAAGATGAAGAAACAGAGGAATACCCAGCAGGTAAAGGAACAGGATAAATGCCCACCAAACCAAACAAAAGAGGAAGAGATAGGGAATCTACCTGATAAAGAATTCCGAATAATGATAGTGAAATTGATCCAAAATCTTGAAATCAAAATGGAATCACAGATTAATAGCCTGGAGACAACGATTGAGAAGATGCAAGAAAGGTTTAACAAGGACCTAGAAGAAATAAAAAAGAGTCAATATATAATGAATAATGCAATAAATGAGATCAAAAACACTCTGGAGGCAACAAATAGTAGAATAACAGAGGCAGAAGATAGGATTAGTGAATTAGAAGATAGAATGGTAGAAATAAATGAATCAAAGAGGAAAAAAGAAAAACGAATTAAAAGAAATGAGGACAATCTCAGAGACCTCCAGGACAATATTAAACACTACAACATTCGAATCATAGGGGTCCCAGAAAAAGAAAACAAAAAGAAAGACCATGAGAAAATACTTGAGGAGATAACAGTTGAAAACTTCCCTAAAATGGGGAAGGAAATAATCACTCAAGTCCAAGAAACCCAGAGAGTCCCAAACAGGATAAACCCAAGGCGAAACACCCCAAGACACATATTAATCAAATTAACAAAGATCAAACACAAATATTAAAAGCAGCAAGGGAAAAACAACAAATAACACACAAGGGGATTACCATAAGGATAACGGCTGATCTTTCAATAGAAACTCTCCAAGCCAGGAGGGAATGGCAAGATATACTTAAAGCGATGAAAGAAAATAACCTACAGCCCAGATTATTGTACCCAGCAAGGATCTCATTCAAATATGAAGGAGAAATCAAAAGTTTTACAGACAAGCAAAAGCTCAGAGAATTCAGCACCACCAAACCAGCTCTCCAACAAATACTAAAGGATATTCTCTAGACAGGAAACACAAAAACGGTGTATAAATTTGAACCCCAAACAATAAAGTAAATAGTAACGGGATTATACTTATCAATAATTACCTTAAACGTAAATGGGTTGAATGCCCCAACCAAAATACAAAGCCTGGCTGAATGGATACAAAAACAAGACCCCTACATATGCTGTCTACAAGAGACCCACCTCAAAACAGGGGACACATACAGACTGAAAGTGAAGGGCTGGAAAAAGATTTTCCATGCAAATAGGGACCAAAAGAAAGCAGGAATAGCAATACTCATATCAGACAAAATAGACTTAAAAACAAAGGCTGTGAAAAGAGACAAAGACGGTCACTACATAATGATCAAAGGATCAATCCAAGAAGAAGATATAATAATTATAAATATATATATGCACCCAACATGGGAGCACCGCAATATGTAAGACAAATGCTAACAAGTATGAAAGGAGAAATTAAAAATAACACAATAATAGTGGGAGACTTTAATACCCCACTCACACCTATAGATAGATCAACTAAACAGAAAATTAACAAGGAAACACAAACTTTAAACGATACAATAGACCAGTTAGACCTCATTGATATCTATAGGACATTTCACCACAAAACAATGAATTTCACCTTTTTCTCAAGTGCACATGGAAACTTCTCCAGGATAGATCACATCCTGGGCCAAAAATCTAGCCTTGGTAAATTCAAAAAAATTGAAATCATTCCAAGCATCTTTTCTGATCACAATGCTGTAAGATTAGATCCCAATAACAGGAGAAAAACTATTAAAAATTCCAATATATGGAGGCTGAACAACACATTGCTGAATAACCAAGAAATCACAGAAGAAATCAAAAAAGAAATCAAAATTTGCATAGAAACGAATGAAAATGAAAACACAACAACCCAAAACCTGTGGGACACAGTAAAAGCAGTCCTAAGGGGAAAGTTCATAGCAATACAGGCATACTCAAGAAACAAGAAAAAGTCAAATAAATAACCTAACTCTACACCTAAAGCAACTAGAAAAGGAAGAAATGAAGAACCCCAGGGTGAGTAGAAGGAAAGAAATCTTAAAAATTAGGGCAGAAATAAATGCAAAAGAAACAAAAGAGACCATAGCAAAAATCAACAAAGCCAAAAGCTGGTTCTTTGAAAGGATAAATAAAATTGACAAACCATTAGCCAGACTCATCAAGAAACAAAGGGAGAAAAATCAAATCAATAAAATTAGAAATGAAAATGGAGAGATCACAACAGACAACACAGAAAGACAAAGGATCATAAGAGACTACTATCAACAATTATATGCCAATAAAATGGACAACGTGGAAGAAATGGACAAATTCTTAGAAAAGTACAACTTTCCAAAACTGAACCAGGAAGAAATAGAAAATCTTAAAAGACCCATCACAAGCACGGACATTGAAACTGTAATCAAAAATCTTCCAGCAAACAAAAGCCCAGGACCAGACGGCTTCACAGCTGAATTCTACCAAAAATTTAGAGAAGAGCTAACACCTATCCTACTCAAACTCTTCCAGAAAATTGCAGAGGAAGGTAAACTTCCAAACTCATTCTATGAGGCCACCATCACCCTAATACCAAAACCTGACAAAGATGCCACAAAAAAAGAAAACTACAGGCCAATATCACTGATGAACATAGATGCAAAAATCCTTAACAAACTTCTAGCAATCAGAATCCAACAAACACATTAAAAAGATCATACACCATGACCAAGTGGGCTTTATCCCAGGGATGCAAGGATTCTTCAATATCCACAAATCAAACAATGTAATACACCACATTAAAAAATTGAAAAATAAAAACCATATGATTATCTCAATAGATGCAGAGAAAGCCTTTGACAAAATTCAACATCCATTTATGATAAAAACTCTCCAGAAAGCAGGAATAGAAGGAACATACCTCAACATAATAAAAGCTATATATGACAAACCCATAGCAAACATTATCCTCAATGGTGAAAAATTGAAAGCATTTCCTCTAAAGTCAGGAATAAGACAAGGGTGCCCACTTTCACCACTACTATTCAACATAGTTTTGGAAGTTTTGGCCACAGCAATCAGAGCAGAAAAAGAAATAAAAGGAATCCAAATTGGAAAAGAAGAAGTAAAACTCTCACTATTTGCAGATGACATGATCCTCTACATAGAAAACCCTAAAGACTCCACCAGAAAATTACTAGAACTAATCAATGACTATAATAAAGTTGCAGGATATAAAATCAACACACAGAAATCCCTTGCATTCCTATACACTAATAATGAGAAAACAGAAAGAGAAATTAAGGAAACAATTCCATTCACCATTGCAACAAAAAGAATAAAATACTTAGGAATATATCTACCTAAAGAAACTAAAGACCTATATATAGAAAACTATAAAACACTGGTGAAAGAAATCAAAGAGGACCCTAATAGATGGAGAAATATACCATGTTCATGGATTGGAAGAATCAATATAGTGAAAATGAGTATACTACCCAAAGCAATTTATAGATTCAGTGCAATCCCTATCAAGCTACCAACGGTATTCTTCACAGAGCTAGAACAAATAATTTCACAATTTGTATGGAAATATAAAAAACCTCGAATAGCCAAAGCTATCTTGAGAAAGAAGAATGGAACTGGAGGAATCAACCTGCCTGACTTCAGGCTCTACTACAAAGCCACAGTCATCAAGACAGTATGGTACTGGCACAAAGACAGAAATATAGATCAATGGAACAAAATAGAAAGCCCAGAGATAAATCCACGCACATATGGACACCTTATCTTTGACAAAGGAGGCAAGAATATACAATGGATTAAAGACAATCTCTTTAACAAGTGGTGCTGGGAAAACTGGTCAACCACTTGTAAAAGAATGAAACTAGAACACTTTCTAACACCATACACAAAAATAAACTCAAAATGGATAAAAGATCTAAATGGAAGACCAGAAACTATAAAACTCTTAGAGGAGAACATAGGCAAAACACTCAGACACACATCACAGCAGGATCCTCTATGACCCACCTCCCAGAATATTGGAAATAAAAGCAAAAATAAACAAATGGGACCTAATTAAAATTAAAAGCTTCTGCACAACAAAGGAAACTATAAGCAAGGTGAAAAGACAGCCTTCAGAATGGGAGAAAATTATAGCAAATGAAGCAACTGACAAACAACTAATCTCAAAAATATACAAGCAACTCCTACAGCTCAATTCCAGAAAAATAAACGACCCAATCAAAAAATGGGCCAAAGAACTAAATACACATTTCTCCAAAGAAGACATACAGATGGCTAACAAACACAGGAAAAGATGCTCAACATCACTAATTATCAGAGAAATGCAAATCAAAACCACT
Source organism: Bos grunniens (assembly GCF_055505025.1). Taxonomy (NCBI): domain Eukaryota; kingdom Metazoa; phylum Chordata; class Mammalia; order Artiodactyla; family Bovidae; genus Bos; species Bos grunniens. Next base: position 43,313,411 of record NC_141193.1, on the reverse strand, counting down.
ATGAGGTACCATTTCACGCCAGTCAGAATGGCTGTGATCCAAAAGTCTACAAGTAATAAATGCTGGAGAGGATGTGGAGAAAAGGGAATCCTCTTACACTGTTGGTGGGAATGCAAACTAGTACAACCACTATGGAGACCAGTGTGGAGATTCCTTAAAAAACTGGAAACAGAACTGCCTTATGACCCAGCAATCCCACTGCTGGGCATAAACACTGAGGAAACCAGAATTGAAAGAGACACGTGTACCCCAATGTTCATCACAGCACTGTTTATAATAGCCAGGACATGGAAGCAACCTAGATGTCCATCAGCAGATGAATGGATAAGAAAGCTGAGGTACATATACACAATGGAGTATTACTCAGCCATTAAAAAGAATACATTTGAATCCGTTCTAATGAGGTGGATGAAACTGGAGCCTATTATACAGAGTGAAGTAAGCCAGAAAGAAAAACACCAATACAGTATACTAATGCATATATATGGAATTTAGAAAGATGGTAACAATAACCCTGTATACGAGACAGCAAAAGAGACACTGATGTATAGAACAGTCTTTTGGACTCTGTGGGAGAGGGAGAGGGTGAGATGATTTGGGAGAATGGCATTGAAATACGTATAATATCATATATGAAACGAGTCGCCAGTCCAGGTTCGATGCACGATACTGGATGCTTGGGGCTGGTGCACTGGGACAACCCAGAGAGATGGTATGGGGAGGGAGGAGGGAGGAGGGTTCAGGATGGGGAACACATGTATGCCTGTGGCAGATTCATTTTGATATATGGCAGAACCAATACAATATTGTAAAGTCTAAAAATAAAATAAAATTTAAAAAATAAGTAAATAAATATTTATTGAAACTCACCAGGGAAGTTACCCAGGCATGGAATTTTCTTTGGGAAAAGGTTTTAAATTACAAGTCCAATTTCTTCAATAAATAAAGGGCTGATCAGTTTATATCTTTTTTTTTTAATATAAATTTATTTAACTGGAGGCTAATTACTTTACAATATTGTATTGGTTTTGCCATACATCAACATGAATCTGCCACGGGTGTATACATGTTCCCCATCCTGATCCCCGCTCCCACCTCCCTCCCCATACCATCCCTTTGGGTCGTCCCAGTGCACCAGTCCCGAGCATCCTGTATCCTGCATAGAACCTGTTCTTTTTGAGTGAGTTTTGGTGGTTTATATCTTTTGAGATACAAAGGAGAAAGAGGCAGCAGAGAATGAGATAGTCGGATAGCATCACTGATTCACTGGACATGAATCTGAGCAAACTCCAGGAGAGAGTGAAGGACAGAGGAGCCTGTCATGCTAGAGTCCACAGGATCCCAAAGAGCTGGACACAATTTAACAACTGGACAACAGCAACAATCCTTAAAGAAATATAACCTTTTCACCTAAGTTAACAAATATATGGACATAAACGTATTCAATTACCAAGTTACTATACTTTAATTGCTTGGCTCAAAAGTTCGTTTGGCTTTTTCCATAAGATTCTATGGAAAAACCCAAACAAACGTTTCAGCCAACTCAGTAACAGCTATATAATCTATAACAGAATAACCTCTCTCATTCCTGATGCTGGTAATTTGTATCTTTTCTCTTTTTTTCCTCATCAATCTGGCTTAAAGGTTTGTTAATTTTATTCATTTTCTCACAGAACTAGCTAGAGTTGTGTTGACTGCTTGGTTTTGATTTTTTTTTTCACTTATTTCCACTCCAATATTTACTATTTCTTTACTTATGCTTACTTTGGGTTTAACTGCTCTTCTTTTCCTAGCTTCCTAAGGTTGAAACTGAAATCACTGACTTAAGACCTTTTTTTTTTTTTCCTAAACAGGCATTTCGTGTTACAAATGTCCCTCTAAGTAGGCAGTCAATATCTTACCAATTTTGATATGTTTGTTTTTTTCATTTAATTCAAAACACTTTCTACTTTACTTTTGCTATCTTGTGATATATTCAAATATTGGGGGATTTTCTAGATATCTTTTGGTTACTGGTTCTAATTTAATTTCATTGACATCAAACAATAAATTGTATGACTTGAATCATTTGAGATTCGTTTTGTAGCACAGAATATGGTAAATTTTGATGATACTTGAAAATAATTTTCACTCCATAGTGCTGTATAGAATGATCTATAAACATCGACAATGTCAGGTTAGTTAATAGGGTTACTCAAGGCTTCTGTATCCTTCATGATTTTCATTTTGCATTCTATATCAAGGATGTTATTTATTTCTCATTGCGGTTCTGTCAGTTTTTGCTTTATTTATTTTGAAGCTCTCTTATTAAATGCATAAACATTTAGGAATATTACGTCCTCTTAATTCTTTATCCTTTTACTGTTATGAAATTACTCTCTTTCTCTCTACTAATATGCTCTGCTTTGAAATCTACCATGCACGAGCACGTGCTAAGTCCCTTCAGTGTCCAATTCTTTGCAAGCCCATGGACTGCAGCCCTCCAGGTTCCTCTGTCCATGGGATTCTCCATGCGTGAATACTGGAGTGGGTTGCCATGCCCTTCTCCAGAGGATCCTCCTGACCCAGGGATCAAACTCGAGTCTCTTTCGTCTCCTGCACTGGCAAGCAGGTTCTTTACCACTAGCACCATTGTTATTACAGCCACTCTAGCTTACTTCTAATTAGAGTGAGCATAATATATCTCTTATCAAAACTTTTACTTTTAACCCATTTTAAATGTATTTTTCCCTTTACTTTTAAAGTGACTTCTTGTAGGTTACATATAGTTGAGTTGATCTGAGGTTTATAATATACATACCTTCAAGTGATTTATACAATGTCCCATATGGTATAAAAATCTGTTATTACATTTCTATTTCTTCCCTCCTGAACTCTGTATCAATGTTGCTAAACATTACTTCTATGTATAACCCTCACAAACTACACTGCTATTATTTTTGCAATCAATTACACTTTTAAAGGGGGATATATAAGAAAAGTATCTTTTATATCTACCAAGGTGTTGACAGTTACCATTTTCAGTGCTCTTCATTTCTCTGTGTAGATCTATATTTCCAACTAGTATTATTTTCCTGAAAACTTCCTGACAAACTTTAACATTTCCTCTAGTACAGGTCTGCTGGTGGTGAATTATTCCCGCTTTTCTATGTCTGAAAAAGTCTTTACTTTGTACGTCCCACCTTCAAGGAAAACTGAAGCACATTACCTTCACAAGGCAAACAGTGTATATAAATAGGTGTATAAAGACTAATTATGATGAAATCTCACTCCTAAAGAAAAATGGCACCCTTTTTTCCTTTGGCCTAATTGATCCTATAGTAGTTCTTCAGGACACTTGGAGCAGAATACCTACTAGATTCAATGTCAACCTCCAACCCCAAAATCTCTATGATGAATTATCAAATTATTCAAATAGAAACACAGAACGAAGAAACACAAAACAAAATTATCTCCTAAAGAACCAATAAATCTATGTTCAAATGAACTACTAGAATAATGATACTTTTTCACATTTCAAGCTACTCTGTCATTTTACCAGAAAGTACTGAATCTAAAAATACACCTTCTTAGCTTTTATCCTGGAGAAGGCAATGGCAACCCACTCCAGTACTCCTGCCTGGAAAATCCCATGGGTGGAGTAGCCTGGTGGGCTGCAGTCCATGGGATCGCTAAGAGTCAGACACGACTGAGCGACTTCACTTTGACTTTTCACTTTCATGCATTGGAGAAGGAAATGGCAACCCACTCCAGTGTTCTTGCCTGGAGAATCCCAAGGACGGGGGAGCCTGGTGGGCTGCCATCTATGGGGTCGCACAGAGTCGGACACGACTGAAGTGACTTAGCAGCAGCAGCAGCAGCAGCTTTTATCCATGCACATCCAGAGAAATTCACAAAACAGTCATGTACAAAGATGATTATCACCACATTGATCATGACACTGAGGAGTTGGAAGTAATTTGGATGTCCATCACTAGAATGAACAAGTAAAATGCACTAGATGAACCAGATGGTGTTAATGGTGCACAATCCTGTGAATGTACTAAAAATCACTCCAAAGGGATAACTTTTATGGTATATGATTTATATCTCAATAAAGCCATTATAAGGCACATACAGGGGATCAAGGGATGAACATTCTGGCACACTAGGTGGCAGTCAGAGCAATACATGGGAAGGACATAAAGGAACACACATAGGTCTCAAAAACACGGTGTCAATAGATCTTCAAATGCAGGAATGCTATGTCACTTCAGTCGTGTCTGACTCTGCAACCCTATGGACCAGAGTCCACCAGGCTCCTCTGTCCATGGGGTTCTCCAGGAAAGAATACTGCAGTGGGTTACCATGCCCTCCTCTAAAGCATCTAAAACAGCATTAAATTGCTCAATAAAAGAAAATAAGAGGGAGTCTCTAATAATTCCCCTTTTCATGCTCACAAGTCCTCCTCTGTCTGCCTTTGCGATGCCTTAAGTGGCCCATGACAATTTTTAAGAATCTATTCACCTTCGATAGCAAAGTATTTCATCTTCTACCAAATGAAGATAAGAGCACAGTTCAGTTCAGTTCAGTTCAGTTGCTCAGTCGTGTCCAACTCTTTGCGACCCCATAAATCGCAGCACGCCAGGCCTCCCTGTCCATCACCAACTCCCGGAGTTCACTCAGACTCACATCCATCAAGTCAGTGATGCCATCCAGCCATCTCATCCTCTGTCGTCCCGTTCTCCTCCTGCCCCCAATCCCTCCCAGCATCAGAGTCTTTCCCAATGAGTCAACTCTTCGCATGAGGTGGCTAAAGTACTGGAGTTTCAGCATTAAGAGCACAAGATGGCCCAAATGTTATACTGGGCACCAAAAGCACATTCCTCAATGTGATTTAAAGAATCAGAGTAAGAATACAGAGAAAAATAGCATCCCTAATTCTGGTACTCATAAGAAACCATCCAACAAAGGAATCTACTAGCTCAGGAGATCAGTTGATAACAGATCTACTTACTCTTTTGTTTACCTTCCCTTGAGAAAACAAGCTCATTTGGTTGGCTTAAACAACTTGGGTCTCAAAGTTAATGGAAAGAAAGAAGAAGAATAGGTATTATTAATATGTTCACCAACTTAGAAGATAAGGGTCATTCTCTCTCATCTTTGCCATTTTCTAGAATATTTGCTCCCAATCTCCATCCATTCAGTAACTATTCATTAAGCACATATTATATTCTAAACACTGGATACTAGGGATGTCAGTGAACAAGCAATAATTCTTGCTGTTAAGCAGCTTATATACAGTGTGGGGAAAATGAAGCAAACAAATAAGAAAATTTCTAAATTTTAAAATTTAATTTACTTATAAGAGCCATGAAAAAGAAAAGAGTACAAGTTAGAGAGGTGAGGGGAAGCTGCTTTAACTATAACAGTAAAGACTCTCTTAGGATGTAACAAGGCTGCTGCTGCTGCTGCTAAGTTGCTTCAGTCGTGTCCAACTCTGTCCGACCCCATAGACGGCAGCCCACCAGGCTCCCCTGTCCCTGGGATTCTCCAGGCAAGAACACTGGAGTGGGTTGCCATTTCCTTCTCCAATGCATAAAAGTGAAAAGTGAAAGTGAAGTTGCTCAGTCGTGTCTGACTCCTAGCAAGCCCATGGACTGCCGCTTAACAGGCTCCTCCGTCCATGGGATTTTCCAGGCAAGAGTACTGGAGCAGGTTGCCATTGCCTTCTCCAAACAATAGGTTAAGAAGCATATAAGAAGAAGGTTGCTAGCCAAGAATATTTTAGGGAAATAGATTTCCAAGACTCCACCCCTGTCCCCCAAAAGTGCTACAGCTATAAAGGACTGCTGCTGCTAAGTCGATTCAGTCGTGTCCGACTCTGTGCGATCCCATAGATGGCAGCCCACCAGGCTCCCCCATCCCTGGGATTCTCCAGGCAAGAACACTGGAGCGGGTTGCCATTTCCTTCTCCAAGGCACGAAAGTGAAAAGTCAAAGTGAAGTCACTCAGTCGTGTCCAACTCTTCTCGACGCCATGGACAGCAGCCTACCAGGCTCCTCCGCCCATGGGATTTTCCAGGCAGGAGTACTGGAGTAGGGTGCCATTGCCTTCTCCAATAAAGGACTAACAAGCATCAAATACTCTATAGACAAAAGCAATCCAGTGTAAAGAATAAGAAGAGCAGATCAGGTCAGAGAGATACCAGCTTTGTGAGGTGTTTGTATTGTACACGGGTGCAGTGAGAAGTGAGAAGGGAAGGTTTTTCTGAATTTTAAGCAGATCAAGAAGCTCTAATTTGGACCAAGAGTATAAGATGAAGAAAAGAGTTAAAATGCCTGTTTCTGGCCTGAGCAACTAGATGGATGGTTGATGTCTTTTGATGCAAAAGGAAGGCTTAGGGGAGCAATTTGAAAGAGTATTTATAATTGCTTTTTGAATTTAATACTTTCAGTTTACTTTTTTTTCAAGTTCATCTATCAAATTTCTCCAACTAGTTTACAATCCACTTTGTATTTCTTTTGTATCCTCACGTGCCTAGCATAGCTGATACATAATAAATACCTGCTGAATCTAATTAAATTGAAGTAGCCTTACAAGAAAACATATGAGTCAACATTTTCAAACCGTATGTTTGAAAAATCAAATACAGATGTTTTAATCAAAGACACTGCATGTTTAAAATTAAAAAACAAGTGCTAGAGACAAGCCTGTAGATATATGTTTACCAGTTTAAAATGTATGCATTGTTGAATGCTTGATGGCATAAAGGAAATTGCAGAAAGAAGGTTTCAAAAGACTTACATAGAAAGATTGGTAAATGTCATAAATTATATTTAAACTAAACAGAAATGAACCACACTTGACATCACACCCTAAATAATTGTTAGCAGCAAATTATAAGTTTTGAAAAACTGGAATCCTCAGTCATCGTCACAACCAACTAAATAAAAGGAACTCATGTAAATGCTAACTTTTATGTGTTTTCTTTTAAATCAAACTGTGGCAAAGTTGAATCCTAGCAGCTGGTGTTCTTGTGGGTAATTGGTTCTGGCATATTACCTTCACAAAAACACTTCCATCATCTTATAGACATATCTTGGGCAAAAGCCAGAGAATATATTTAATTCTTTTTTGTGTATCTCCTCTACATTTTGCCCTTTAACAACTAATTCTCTATCAACTCTAAAAATCTGGGGGAAAAAACTATACAATTTTTAAAATTTTACATTTTCCTTTCCAAAATTTGCTAACATAGAACTCAAAGACTTTCACCTGGGCATTAATTAAACTGTATTAAACTGTAAGACTTCATAATTTTTAAAACTGCTAGTTAAAGTATAATTTATGACATTTATAGCTAAGGCTACAAATCACATAGGTTTAATAACTGAGAATTATCCAGGCTTACTTACGGATATTATGAATAATAAGAATAGCCCAAGAGAATGAATCAGTTCAGTTCAGTCGCTCAGTCGTGTCCGACTCTTTGCGACCCCATGAATCGCAGCACACCAGGCCTCCCTGTCCATCACCAACTCCCGGAGTTCACTCAGACTCACATCCATCAAGTCAGTGATGCCATCTAGCCATCTCATCCTCAGTCGTCCCCTTCTCCTCCTGCCCCCAATCCCTCCCAGCATCAGATTCTTTTCCAATGAGTCAACTCTTCGCATGAGGTGGCCAAGGTACTGGAGTTTCAGCTTTAGCATCATTCCTTCCAAAGAAATCCCAGGGCTGATCTCCTTCAGAATGGACTGGTTGGATCTCCTTGCAGTCCAAGGGACTCTCAAGAGTCTTCTCCAACACCACAGTTCAAAAACATCAATTCTTCGGCGCTCAGCCTTCTTCACAGTCCAACTCTCACATCCATACATGACCACTGGAAAAACCATAGCCTTGACTAGACGGACCTTTGTTGGCAAAGTAATGTCTCTGCTTTTGAATATGCTATCTAGGTTGGTCATAACTTTCCTTCCAAGGAGTAAGTGTCTTTTAATTTCATGGCTACAGTCACCATCTGTAGTGATCTTGGAGCCCAGAAAAATCAAGTCTGCCACTGTTTCCCCATCTATTTCCCATCAACTGATGGGACCAGATGCCATGATCTTCGTTTTCTGAATGCTGAGCTTTAAGCCAACTTTTTCACTCTCCACTTTCACTTTCATCAAGAGGCTTTTGAGTTCCTCTTCACTTTCTGCCATAAGGGTGGTGTCATCTGCATATCTGAGTGAATGAATATCTTCTCATAAAAGCAAAAGCATCAATAGAGATGTCCCTTATTTAGAATATATAGTTCTTCACCCACTCCCTACGACACCTAACATAACGCAGTTCACAAAAACAACTAGCAAGATATATTTACAACTACACAGTTTAAACACTGTACTGTTTTCTGCTTTGAGACAACTATCAATGTTGAAAAACAGAGATGAGGTTTTATATCTCTCTCTCCCCTAGTAAAGTATAAGGTCCTCAGAATCAGGAACTATACCTTGTTTATTTGGGTAACCCCAATTTTACCAATTATGTCTAACAGAGTAGAAACTCAACAAATGTTTCTTATTCTTTTTTTTTTCCCTAAATTTTGGCCTCAACTTAGCAATCCTTGGAAAGGCAAGAACTTTGTCTTATGATCACCAGAGACACGTCTCAAAGATAAAGCTACCTCCAATTTCTTGCCTTTCTTCGATATTCAGGTCCCATGCAATTCATAAAACCTTCTTGGGGACTTTCCTGGGGGTCCAGTGGCTAGGACTCCAGGCTCCCCATACAGGGTGCTCGGGTTCAATCCCTAGTTGGGGAACTAGATCTCACGTGCAGCAACAAAGACCTACTGCAGCCAAATAAATAACATGAAATGTCGCTGTTCAGTTGCTCAGTCACGTCCGACTCTTTACGACCCCATGGACTGCAGCATGCCAAGCCTCCCTGTCCTTCACCATCTCCTGGAGCTTGCTCAAATGCATGTCCATTGAGTCGGTGATGCCATCCAACCATCTTGTCCTCTGTCATTCCCTTCTCCTCCTGCCTTCAATCTTTCCAGTATGAGTGTCTTTTCTAATGAGTTGGCTCTTCACATCAGGTGGTCAAAGTATTGGAGCTTCAGTTTCAGCATCAGTCCTTCCAATGAATACTCAGGGTTGATTTCCTTTACAATTGACTGGTTGGATCTCCTTGCAGTCCAAGGGACTCTCAAGAGTCTTCTCCAACACCACAGTTCAAAAGCATCAATTCTTTGGCACTCAGCTTTCTATATGCTCCAACTCTCACATCCACACATGATACTGGAAAAATTATAGCTTTGACTAGATGGACCTTTGTAAGCAAAGTAATGTCTCTGCTTTTTAATATGCTGTCTAGGTTGGTCATAGCTTTTCTTCCAAGGAACAAATGTCTTTTAATTTTGTGGCTGCAGTCACCATCTGCAGTGATTTTGGAGCCCAAGAAAATAAAGTCTGTCACTGTTTCCATTGTTTCCCCATCTATTTGCCATGAAGTGATAGGACTGGATGTCATGATCTTAGTTTTTTTGAATGTTGAGTTTTAAGCCAGCTTTTTTCACTCTCTTCTTTCACCTTCAAGAGGTTAGTTATTATTCACTTTTTGCCATAAGGATGGTGTTGTCTGCATATTTGAGGTTATTGATATTTCTCTCAGCAATCTTGATTCCAGCTTGTGCTTCATCCTGCCTGGCATTTCACGTGGTATACTCTGCATATAAGTTAATTAAGCAGGGTGCAATATATAGCCTTGACATACTCCTTTCCCAATTTGGAACCAGTCTGTTGTTCCATGTCTGGCCCTAATTCCTTCTTGACCTGTTTACAGGTTTGTCAGAAGACAGGTAAGGTGGTCTGGTATTCCCATCTCCAAGAATTTTCCACAATATGTTGTGATCCACACAGTCAAAGGCTTTAGTATAGTCAATGAAGAAGAAGTAGATCTTTTTCTGGGATTCTCTTGCCTTTTCTATGATCCAACTGATATTGATAATTTGACCTCTGGCTCTTCTGCCTTTTCTAAATCCAGCTTGAATATCTGGGAGTTCTCAGTTCACATACTACTAAAGTCTAAGTTGGAGAATTTTGAGCATTACTTTGTTAGCATGTGAAATGAGTGCAATTGTGTGTTAGTCTGAATATTCTTTGGCATAGCCCTTCTTTGGGATTGGAATGAAAACTGACCTTTTCCAGTCCTGTAGCCACTGCTGAGTTTTCCAAATTTGCTAGCATATTGAGTACAGCATTTTCACAGCATCATCTTTTAGAGTTTGAAATAGCTCAGCTGGAATTCCATCACCTCCACTAGCTTTGTTCGTAGTGATGCTTCATAAGGCCCACTTGACTTCACACTCCAAGATGTCTGGCTCTAGGTGAGTTATCACATCATCATGGCTATCTGTGGTTACCAAGACCCAGGGAATGGAGCAGGGACCTCCACAAGAGATTCAGCCAGACCTGCCTTTGAATGTATGAGTGTCTCCTGCAGAGGACAGGTCAGCAGTGACCTGCTACAGAGACAGGAGCTCTGGCTGCCTCAGACGTGGGAGGCGAGGTGTGGCATACGTCCTCTTGGCGAAGGTCACTATTAGCTCCACTATAGAGCTGCCAGGCAGACTACCCACAGACTATAAATGTTAAAAAACAATAATAAAACTTTCTCATTTCCCCAGCACAAAGCTAACTCCCTTTCCTAAAGTTCTTAAAACTGTACTGTCTAACCACATATTTGACTATGAATAAACTATCATTTTAATTATTTTTTTACAGTAAATGTTTTATTTTGTATTGGGGTCTAGCAATTAACAAACAATGTTGTGATAGTTTCAGGTGAACAGGGAAGGGATTCAGCCACACATATACATGTATCCATTCTCCCCCAAACTCCTCTCCCATCCAGGCTGCCACATAGCATTGGGCAGAGTTCCATGTGTTATACAGCAGGCCCTTGTTGTTTATCCATTTTAAATAGAGCAATACATTAACATTTTAAATCCAGATCTAGATAAACCTTATTGCCTCAACTAAACTACTTTGAAGAACAGAATAATGACTTATGTATTTTTTGGTATTTGTTTAGTCACTATATCGTGTCTGCCTCTTTTGCAATCCCATGGACTATAGTCCTCCAGGCTCTTCTGTTCATGGAATGTCCTAGGCAAGAATACTGGAATGGGTTGCCATTTCCTTCTCCAAAGGATCTTCCTGACCCAGGGATCGAACCTGTATCTCCTGCATTGGCAGGCAGATTCTTTACCACTGAACTACCAGGGAAGACCATAATGACTTACACTTGTGTCCAAATACACAGGACAGTGCTTTGCCCAATAAATGTTCATTGATAAAAATAAAGACAAAGATGATAAAGATAATATGAAGCCAGTTTTCCATATTTTTCTCAGATATTCATTCAGAGGCAAGGCAATGCCTTTGAAATTTTCTGACCAAAATAATTAAGGAGTGGATAACTGTCGCAGCCAAAACTAACAATTATTACTAACCAAATTATAACTAACATTATTACTAACCAAATAGTAATTTACTGTCACCCAACATTTTAGTGGGTATATGTGTATATGTACAAAACCAACTGAATGTAATGAGAATATAACCAAAAATTAGGTGAAAAGGTATGATTATGCTCTCCAAAGAATGATTACTTAATACTATGAGCTACCAAAACTATATGCCATAGTAACAAAAGATGTCACAAAACAATATGCCCCCAATTTTTTATTGGGTATATAATGTATAATGTGAATATGCATCTATGTGTATTTATGTAGGGACATTGGAGGAAAGGGAAGGGGATAAAATAATAAACACTAAAATGTTAGCAATTACTACATGGTAAAACTACAGATAACTTTTACTTTCTTCTTCATGTTTTTCTCTACTTTCTAATTCAGAAACACATACCTAAATACAATAAATAACTTTCTTAAAAGCTCCCAACATTTAGAAATTTTGCCATTGGTGTTAAAATCAGCCAACAATCTCAACTCAGTCTAGTGAGCAATATAATAGAGTTCTAGAATTTAGTTATTTCTTAAGGATAAATTCAGGCTCTGAAAATATTTCTTACCTATTCCACACTAATCACCCTCTTACTTAAATAATAGTTACACAGCAATAGTATAAATAAAAGGCTCTATTTAGAGGAAGGGGCGATTAAAGAAGATGAAAATAACTAAGACTATCATTAGTATCCCAAATATTTCATGTACAAATTTCTTTGAACACAGTCAAAAATCCATGTGTGAGGCTTTGATCTCATTAAATGTTTAAATTACAGAACTTGGATGACAAAAGATAAAAGACGGATCTATATTCTGCATTTTTTGAAAAGCTTTTCTAATACTGAAATTCATTAATCTGGAAATAAAATGTACAAATCTATTTAACAGACAAATGTTACTCCCCACACACACAAAGTTTCACATTTAGAAAGAACTAGAGGTTCAAAGGTTTATTCTAGATTGCAAATGCTATCAAAACAACACAGTACAGCCACTCTGGAAAACAGTTTATCAGTTCCTTTAAAAACTAACCATTTAGGTACCATACAACCTGGCAACTGTATTCCAGGGCATTTATCCCAGAGAAATAAAAACTCCTGTTCACACAAAAGGTTGCATGTGAATATTTCTAGCATCTTTATTTGTAATAGCCAAAAACTGGAAGCAAGCCAGATGTTCTTCAATAGGTGAACAGTTAAATAAACTAGTACATCCATACTATGGTATACTTACTCGGCAATAAAAAGGAACGAACTACTGATATGCCCAACAACTTGAATCAATCTCCAGAGAATTATGGAGTGAAAACAGCTAATGATAAAAAATATGTACTATATAATTCTATTTATAAAACATTCTTGAAATGACTATAGAAACTAAAGAATTATAGAGGTAAAGAATAAATTAGTGGTTGCCAGAAGTTGGGCAATAGGAGGGAAAGGTCAGAGGTAAGTACTGGGTTGACCAAAAAGTTTGTTCAGGTTTTTCTGTAACATTTTAGGAAAAACTCAAACTTTTTAGCCAACCCGATAAATGTAGCTACAAAACGGCAACATGAAGAAAATGTTCTCTATCTTGACTATAATAAATATCAATGTAAATATCTTACTTTTGATCTACTATAGTTTTGTAAGATACTACTATTAAGGGAAACTGTGTAGAGAGTACATGAGATCTATTATTTCTTACAACTGCGTAGGAATCGATGATTATTTCAAAATAAAAAGCAGACCAGAGTAGTTTTAGGGCATCTTCCAACATTGATTATATCAATCAAAATCAAATATCTTATCTCTAGTAATTTCTAGTTAAACCAGGCAATACATAAAGTTTGTGGAAATTTACTTAGAATTTAAGAAAAGTGTATAAATACATATAGTATTTGGGTATTAAAGTATGACCATGTGGTCATATAAAAAAGCTTGTGCACAACTAAAAGGAAAACAAATGGATTAAAACTCAAATCCATTCTGGGGATGCAGTTGTAATATTTTTAAGTTTTTTACAAAATAAGAAAGGAAAGCAGCACCTAGAATAGTTTAGTGCTACTATTATGGTTTCCATAGCACCCTATAATTCATTTTTCAATTCTTTTCAAACATTATTATTTCTACTGTGACTTTTCCACTAGAGAGCAAACTCCATAAATACAAGGACTGTCTTCATCTTGCCTTCTAGCACATAGCACAGTAACTTACACAGAGCAAAAATCAAATATTTTAAAACTGAAATAAGTTGCTAAATACAACCCTGAACTACAGTCTCCTCTGTTACAGAACTCAAAAATTTATCCTTAGGTAAACAAATAATTATTTATCTTTCCTTAGTTGAATTTTTCACTGTTGCCTATAATTTCTGTGAAACAAGTTTAAAAGCTTTTAACACACATATGTTTTTAAAATATGAGCTTGACAATGAAAATCATATACCCTGAGTATATATCTACAGCAAAGAGTATTAAGACAACATTAATTTCAATTCTGAAAACTTAAGAAATTTTTTAGAAGCCTAGACTGTCACATTATTAAATATATTCAGTATATTCAAAAATAGAATCAATGCTATTTTGAAATCCAGGAAAACTATACATCATAAACACTTATCCTTAAATCATTTTTTCCATAAGAAGTTAGCAATAGAAGCAGAATATGAAATGAAATTAAAGACACATAGAGAGAGGATACAGATATAGATATGCACACTACCAAAGATGAAGACCTAAGTGTAAAAGAAAAAAGAATCATGAAGAACACAGGGCAGTGAATCTATTTCCTCCTGAAATAAGTACAATTCAGTCATATAATGTAACAGGAATAAACCAGAGAGCATCAAAGCTATTTTAAACATTTAAGTCTATCCTTTAAAACAAAGACAGACAACATTATCAAAATCAAGTACGTTTCCTTTTTTTAAGGGAATTTTATTCAAAAAACAAAAGAAGGTTTAAAAAAAATGCATGGAAAAACCTCAAATGCAAAAAAAGAAAAAGATTTACTTACCAAGTTGGCCATATAAATTGTGAGCAGCCCTCTCCTGCAAATAATTTTAAGAAGACAGAGAGTGAGACTAAGCACAAATTTGATTTAATAATCACTTCATCATTTTTTTTAGAAATCTACCAACTCATTTCTCAGGAGTGGTGGGAAAGGGGTAGATTATGCAGAACTAAGTTTTTAGTACTGTAACAGTTAATTGTATAAATCAATTCTACAAGTCATTCTGTTTGGCAGTCATTAAATATTCTGTTTAGTGCTCATTAATTAGAATTCTTTAAAATTACTATTGCCTGGGACTTCCCCTGGTAGTCTACTGGTAGAATGCACCTTCCAATACAGGCAATGTGGGTTCGATCCCTGGTCAGGGAACTAATATCCCACATGCTGCAGGGCAACTAAGCCCACGGACCACAACTACTGAGCCCATACGCCACAACTGCTAAGACCACACACCATAGCTCGAGAGCCCACACGCTGCAACAAGAGAGAAGCCTGCACGCTGCAACTAGAGAAGGCCCACATGCCACAACAAAAACCCAGCACAGCCAAAATCTTCTAAAGAATTAAAAAAATAAAGTCAAAGCTCTAACATTTCTTAAAAAAAAAAAAATTACTATTGACTAGTAATTGCTAATTAGACTTATTGTAAAGATCATATATCTAACAAAATTAATACAGTGTTCAATACATGTCAATTACATCTCAATTTTTAAAATTACTGACACTTTATTATTTATTAATAGGAAGAGAGGTACAATTTGCTATTAGTCTATCTTTATGTTAGAGAATTCTAAGCTTAATGAAGAATCCTAGCAAATTCATCTTGCCAAGAAGTCAAGGCCATAACAATTCTAACTAAATGCAAATTGATTTTAAAAAATCAGATCTTCTATCATTTTACACATAATGCAACTGTTTATTAGACATTGTTACAAATCATACTAAATCACCTTGTTTTAATTTCATTGCTAAGTGAAAAGTCAGGTACTAAGTGAACTCTTTAACACCAAAGGACAAACAAAAGCTCTGTGAACACCTGCTTTACAGAAAAACTATATATTTACTAAATGCATATTCACTCTTACTTAATGAGAATTCACCTAGAAACTCAAAGATAAGGACAATGCTATGCCCTTATAATTTTAACTTATACTGCACATGAGACCATAAATGACGCACATCCCTCTAATAAAGAGGTCTTTAATATTTAAAGCGTTAAAGGGCAGGGCTCAAATAAACTCTGAAAATCATAGAAATATATCTGAGTTTCAAGAATGCACATTTTTAGTACTCAAAGAAACAATTACTTTGTAACATAAAAAGTAAGAATATCAAATCACTTTCATTTAAATATCATGCTAGATCTTGATATTAACATCATCAATCAATCTTCTTGATGTCAGATTCAGTCATACAAAACCTTGATTGTTCATCACTTAAAATGGCTTAACAGGATTTTCAATTTACTAAAGCCATATGGAGGCAGTATGATGTAACTGAATAATGCTGAAGTGAAGTTAAGAAATCAAGGTTCCAGTTAACTTTCACTGGTACTCTGCTGCTGCTGCTGCTAAGTCGCTTCAGTCGTGTCTGACTCTGTGCGACCCCATAGACAGCAGCCCACCAGGCTCCCCCGTCCCTGGGATTCTCCAGGCAAGAACACTGGAGTGGATTGCCATTTCCTTCTCCAATGCATGAAGTAAAAATTGAAAGGAAAGTCACTCAGTCGTGTCCGACTCTTAGCGATCCCATGGACTGCAGCCTACCAGTCTCCTCCGTCCGTGGGATTTTCCAGGCAAGAGTACTGGAGTGGGGTGCCATTGCCTTCTCCGTGGTACTCTAGTTTTGTCATTAAAATGAGGAAATTAGTTATCTAACATATTTTTAATATAAAAACTATTTAAAGAAAAAAACTTACATTTATCACTAATATATAAAACACAACATTGGGTCCATCCTGGTTGAAAGGGAGAGGCGCCCTAGGCATACTGGGCCATGCCCCCAGCAATGTCCCTCTTCAGCAGGTCCTAATATACCTTAGCAGAACAACAGAATTCCACTACTCCTCTAAAAATGAATTTCAAAATCAGTGATACGATGATCTGTAAGGTCCCTTTTAAGTCTTCTTTTCTATGATTTATACATACCAATTGAAATTGTTCTTACTAATCCTTACCAATCTTTAGTTCCTATCAAATTCTAAATCAAAGATGTTTCAATAGTACTTATTTTAAATAAATCATATCAAGAAAAATCAGGGTAACATCATCATCTAAGAGTCACACATACATGGAAAAGCTAAACACTTCTCAAGGATTTATCTGTTCTTTTCAATTCCTGGTTACGTATGAACAAAAAAATAGTATTCTTCATTACAAAACCAAAGTAAAAATATTTCTGTAATTTCAGTGGTAGTGCCCAAAAATACATTTCACTATGAAGAGAAATTAAAAGACACTTGCTCCTTGGAAGAAAAGCTATGACAAACCTAGACAATGTATTAAAAAGCAGAGACATTACTTTGCCAACAAAGGTCCATCTAGTGAAAGCTATGGTTTTTCCAGCAGTCATGTATGGATGTGAAGTTGGACCATATAGAAGGCTAAGCGCCGAAGAACTGATGCTTTTGAGCTGTGGTGGAGAAAACTCTTGACAGTCCCTTGGACTGCAAGGAGATCCAACCAGTTAACCCTAAAGGAAATCAGTCCTGAATGTTCATTGGAAGGACTGATGCTAAAGCTGAAACTCCAGTACTTTGGCCACCTGATGTGAAGAGCTGATTCATTAGAAAAGACCCTCATGCTGGGAAGGATTGAAGGCAGGAGGAGAAGGGGATGACAGAGGATGAGATGGTTGGATGGCATCACCGATGAGATGGACATGAGTTTGAGCAAGCTCCGGGAGATGGTGAAGGACCGGGAAGCCTGACGTGCTGCAGTCCATGGGGTCGCAAAGAGTCAGACACGACTGAGTGACTGAACAACACCAACAGTGCAGTGAACTAATACATGATGCTATCTTCAGAAACATTTGTTCCACTAACTTCATTCTGTCTCTGATAATAACGGTAACCCAACTCTAGAATCATCACTAGCTTCCATCTGTAACTGTTTATCTTTACTGAGCAAAGATGATCTTGTTTAACCATTACATTTTCACAGACCTGCAATAGTACCTGGCATCTAACAGACACTAAACAAATGGTAGAATTACTAAGCAAAGTGTCACTAGGAATCCAGTCTTACAAGAAGGAATACATTATAGACATACACTGTAGAAATAATCACGAAAGATAGCCTAGACAGAGGGACGACTGACTAAAGACACTAATTTATTAGCAAGCAAAAGCATGATCCATTTGTATAAAATTTAATAATTTACACAGTATAATTAATATTTTGAAATCAGATTTTATCCTCTCAGTAGTTATACAGAGTATAAAGCAGACACTATCGTCCTCACTCTATTAAAAACCAAGAATCAGAGAAGTGGTTTATTTAAAAATATGAAGGTGGCAAAAAGCAATTTCTTCTGACTCAAGTTTCATATTCTTTCCAAGGTACTGCTTCTACAGTAGAAAATCTTTACTAAGTTATCTTTCAATTCTAAAATTCACTGATTTGTTTAATATGGTATCCTAGCAGGCTTTTGTACATCGAGGATAAACAAAGCCTTGACACAGTCTGCTGCTGCTGCTGCTGCTGCTGCTAAGTCGCTTTAGTTGTGTCCGACTCTGTGCGACCCCACAGACGGCAGCCCACCAGGCTCCCCCATCCCTGGGATTCTCCAGGCAAGAACACTGGAGTGGGTTGCCATTTCCTTCACCAATGCATGAAAGTGACAAGTGAAAGTGAAGTCGCTCAGTCATGTCCAACCATCAGTAAAAAGCCAAGGATGTTTTGCTATTAGAGTACTTGAAACTATCACGGTCTCAAGCTTCAATGTGTTGTTATTCAGTTCCTCAGTCTTGTCCGACACTTTGCAACCCATAAACTGTAGCCAACCAGGCTCCTCTGTCCATGAGATAGATTTCCCAGGCGACGATACTGTATCGTTTGCCATTTCCTTCTCCAGGGGATCTTCCTGATCCAGGGATCCAACCTACATCTCCTACACTGGCAGGCAGATTCTTTACCCACTGAGCCACCTGGGAAGCCCCAAGTTTCAATTTACCATTTCCAAATAATGAGGACGATCACCTCCTCCTCAGCTTTATCTGAATTCCAACCCAAAACTAACAGCCTCAAGAATGAGAAGACGGTATTTTATTTGGCAGGTTAGAATATCAGAACAGTAATTTATTTTATCACTTCTCCAGAGATGGTCACTTCGTCCAATATTACAGGAAACAGGTAAGTTGATTAAATACCATTTTATTATTTAACACTTGACTGTATCTAGCCTAAGTCTGACGACAAACAAGTACTCCCTTCCTAGTGAGTAAATTCTCTCTGGAAACCAAGTTACACATTAAAACACTGCTACAACATTGATGGGGAAGGGGGGAGATGTCAATTAGAAAAAAAGTGGGCCTAGAGGAAGGGCTGGGGCCAAGGAGGACAATAACTTCTTAACCTTCACAGGAGGCTCTGACACACAAATACTTCCATTCTTCTAATCTAATCACTAGATTAGAAGACTGGTGAAACTCAGTGAATAAGCAACCTAAAGTTAGTCAAGTATTTCTTTCAACCACAGATAAGCTCTTTTTTTGGATGGGGAAAGGAGGTGAATCTTTTAAACTTCCATTAAAAATGTAAGTGGTGTGTACATCAAGGGGTACTATCTAAAAAAGTATTAAGAACCACTGTTGTAAGAACTGTGCAATCAGAGTATCACTATTCCTTACGGGGAAATATTAAAATAATTACATTTTCTTAACATCTCAGTAGAATAAAAGGTATCCTCACATTCTACTGAAATTTCAAGGATTATCTTCTAATGACATTATTTTGTCTGATTAGATGGACAATAATGCTTTTTATTTTCTGAAAACTTTAGTGTAAATATTCGTTAAGTTAACTTTCTCAAACTTCTGAATGACACTGTATGTAACACATTTCATAACTCAGGTCACCAGGGAATACAGTAGGTATTAGGTATTAGTAGTGTAACTTCTAAATATTTATATATACATATAAAATATGTCTGTGTTCAGTGGATAAGGAGAAATTAGAGATTAAAGAAAAACAAAGTGAATGTTCCTAAACACTGTTTACCAAGATATTTTATTTAACCATTTCAGAAAGTCTTTCAAAATAAAATAGAATTTCATTTGTCAAAATATTTCAGAACAGTATAAAATACTTCTTTAAGGTACAGGAATGGGTAAGACAAACTTCTAGACTAGAGAAAGACTCCATAATTATATTCTATGGTATACAGTGGATAACAGATAGGAAGCTTTTCAGAAGACTGTAAGGTAATCTCATTTTCTTCCTGTGAATATGACACTGAAACTTGAAGATACCAATAATTTATAGGCTTGTTTATAGGTATTCTTTTACCCACATAATACATAGTTGATTCCTTTTGGTCACATCTGCTTAGGAGTTTCATAATGACAACAATGTAATTTAACAACTTAAACCATGAATATGCTTAGAATAAATACCCAATTTTTGATACTTTAATCCATGTCCTTGTTTGAGCACCCTGCAGTTTTAACTTATCTAAACTAATACTAAATATCAAAGCAAATCCACAACAACTCTACAAAACAAAATCCATCAGAACAACTTCTTTCTGAACCACAAACAAAGCACTTCCTAGAAAAAGAAAGAGTAGACTGGTTCTTAACAGCCCACCTAGGGATAAACTAGATGTTACCAAAGCTTCCTGCTGAGTTACTAAGATCACAGTTCTTTGTGGCACAAATTTTTTAAGCAACCCTGGAAACAACTTCAAAGCTTTTGCAGAATCCCATAGTTATGCGATTAAGATTTAAGTAAGCTGCCCTCTTACAAGGTGTTAGGAACTAGCTGGCAAAGCATGTTTAATTCTGTAGGTGGAAGGAGACAGAAAGATGGACAGATGGATGGATGGGTGGATGGATGAATAAAAGGATGCATGAGTTGGAGACAGAGAGAAAAAAGTTGTGAGGAAATAAATTTAAACCAATATAGATGAAAACATATTCATGAATATAGATAGATTTTCACTAATATATCTATACCTATATAACACACACACACATATGTATCCATCATACATATGTGTGTGTATATAACCATGTTGTATGCTTGTACCTCATTAAATGCTTCTTTTAAAAAAGATGATTATACAATTGAGTATAAAGCGTATAACTTTAGTAAAGATTTCATTATTGAATAGAGCTTCAGAGATTTAAAAATTTAAATTATCATGATTTGCTAACTTGGAAAAAAACTGTTAATCCTCCACATTCTTTTTCTTCTATCCTTTCTAATATATTACTGATATTTACTTTTAAAAGGAAGAACTAATAACTGATCAATTAATTTAAAAATTGGTCCAAAACTAATTCCTTAAATGTTGCTATTTCTCAACCTCTAACCTCAGGCTTCCTATTCTGAGCTTTGAGACTCTAATCTCCAATAGCTTCAATAATCACCTATGGGAGGAAACCTCAAATTTTATTTATATAACTACCATGCTTTTCCTGAGTCTAGACTCACACTTCAAGCTGCCTACTGGCCACCTCCAACAACATATCATTGACTTTCTTTGGGAACTAAAGGCATAATTATAAATTCCTCTTCCTTAAATGCTACAATATTAATATGTTTCATTTGGGGATAGATGTAATAATTTTGAAATACACCTATCTTCAACCTTTGTAAATTACTTATATAAAACATAGAAAAGCAAATCTTTTAGCTTTATTTCTTTATAAGTTGTTTTATAGTGTATCTTAGTTTTAAAAACCCTGGTAGATTACTTTCTACCAGATTCTACTCAGTAATCTGAGTAGGTTACTCAGGTATCTTGACCTTTAATGAGATCTTAAGAAAAATTTGTTGCTAAATAAAAAATGTTTTCAAAGCAAGTAAGACCACTTGTTAACTTTTGCACAATTTCAGATAAACAGAGACAAGACTTCCTTAAAGTAAGATACACTATACAACAACTTACAAAGAAACAAAGCTAAAAGATTTGCTTTTCTGTTCTATTGTTAAAGCCAAAAAAGTTTTTTAAACTTGTATTTTAAAGTCACTAGCTTCTGACCAATACTATAAAATTTAATTTTAAAAATTTTAATTAGACCCCAAACCATTTGTGCTTGATGTACATATATACACACAACGCTTAAAAAAAAAAAAAAAGAACTTAGAGCTATTTCCGGTTTTTTAATTGCATCATCAAATAAAGAACAGAACTAAATCAACACGTGTCACAAAAAGTTCAACTACTAAACAATCACATCATGATAAGGATCATTTTTTCTTCAGAAACCATGGGATAATACTCATAAAGAAGTTAAAATTTGAGAGAGAGAGAGAGAAGCCGCTCAGTCATGTCTGACTCTTTGCGACCCCATGGACTGTAGGCTACCAGGCTCCTCCATCCAGGTGATTTTTCAGGCAAGAGTACTGGAGTGGGCTGCCATTTCCTTCTCCAGGGGATCTTCCCGATCCAGGGATTGAACCCAGGTCTCCCGCATCACAAGCAGATGCTTTATCATCTGAGCCACCAGAGAAGCCTCAAATTCTAATCAGGTCTCAAACAGAGTAAATCCACTCCAATTAATATTTAGAACAAGTCATAATCTAGGACAAATTTTCTATGAATCCCTAGTGTCTTATGAATAAAATACTAGTGCAATAGCTCACTTAAATAAATAAAAACAGAAAGCTTAAAAAACAGTTTACTATCAAATGTAAAAGGAGAATAGGAAATAAACTACTTCCAGGAAACCTCTTCATGCCTTAAGGAGTTATAGCTTTTAATATTAATAACACAATTTTATTTTGGTACTATCACGGTATTTAAATAAATGTTACTCTTCAAAAAAGAGTTTGACTTTTTGGAAAAATTTAAAAAGAAATAAATACATAAAAATGAAATTCTTACAAAAAAATTCTTCTTCCAGTTTCCAGTTTACATGTAAGGAACTTGGAAGTGATCAGTTCAGTTCAGTTCAGTCGCTCAGTCGTGTCCGACTATTTGCGACCCCATGAATCGCAGCACGCCAGGCCTCCCTGTCCATCACCAACTCCTGGAGTTCACCCAGACTCACGTCCATTGACTCAGTGATGCCATCCAGCCATCTCATCCTCTGTCGTCCCCTTCTCCTCCTGCCCCAAATCGCTCCCAGCATCAGTCTTTTCCAATGAGTCAACTCTTCGCATGAGGTGGCCAAAGTACTGGAGTTTCAGCTTTAGCATCATTCCTTCCAAAGAAATCCCAGGGCTGATCTCCTTCAGAATGGACGACCTCCTTGCAGTCCAAGGGACTCTCAAGAGTCTTCTCCAACACCACAGTTCAAAAGCATCAATTCTTCGGCGCTCAGCCTTCTTCACAGTCCAACTCTCACATCCATACATGACCACAGGAAAAACCATAGCCTTGACTAGACGGACCTTTGTTGGCAAAGTAATGTCTCTGCTTTTGAATATGCTATCTAGGTCGGTCATAACTTTCCTTCCAAGGAGTAAGCGTCTTTTAATTTCATGGCTGCAGTCACCATCTGCAGTGATTTTGGAGCCCAAAAAAATAAAGTCTGACACTGTTTCCATCACTTGGTCCTAAAACCAAGTAAAAAGCTGAACAAACTGAAAAGTCAACTTCCACAAGAGAAGTAAGGTCACATTACAAACTGCTGCCCCCTAAACTGCAGAAACTGCAAGCAGATACAGAGACAAAGACCATAACAGAGCACAAACTCACAAGCTGAAACCTCTGAGGGAGTGAGTCAGGAGAGGACAATCTGCACTGTCACTGATACACAGCAGGGGGTTCAGTGTGGGAGTTAGGATAAACAGAGGGAGGCACAGTCTGGGAGTTAAAAATTCCACAGGTATTGGTCTTAAGAGGGGCCCACACTTTTGAGTCTTACCTCCAGGAGCTTGACTATCACATCTTATAGAAAAACCTGAATGAAAGTTTTTGCCAATCCAATACATAAAACTTTCAATTAAAACCACAAAAGGCAGAATAAGACCGGAAGATAAAAATCAGAACAAAGAACAAAGGCAACAAAGAAAAAACAGTAACAAATATGTTGGAAATCAATCCAACTATATCATAATCACTTCACTAGCTATGTGCGTGCTCGGTCATGTCTGACTCTGCAACCCCACTGACTACAGCCTGCCTGTCTCCTCTGTCCATGGAATCTTCCAGGCAAGAACTCTGGAGTGGGTTGCCATTTCATACTCCAGGGGATATTCCTGACCTAGGGATCCAACCCACATCTCTTGGGTCTCCTGCATTGGCAGGTGGATTCTTTATCACTGCACCAATTACTCTGAATGACAGTTAAAAGACAGATTGTCAAAGCTGATCTAAAACATAACCCAATTATATGCCAAATACAAGAAACCTTTAAATATATATATACATAGAGATTAAAGTAAATAAGCATGAAGAAATGCCCCATAACATACACATATCATCAAGGAAATGCAAATTAAAACAACAATGAGATACTACCACACACATATTAGGAAGGTCAAAATTCGGATAAAACTAAGTGCTGGTGAAGACATGGAACAACAGGAATAGTAAGGATACAAAATGGCCCAGACCGTTTGGAAGACAGTAGGCAGTTTCACACAAAATTAAACAAACTCTTAGTATGTGATCCAGCAATCACAACCCTTAGCAATCATCCAAAGGAGTTGAAAATTTTTGTCTACATAAAAACCTGCACCTGAAGGTTTACAGAAGCTTTATCCATGATTACCAAAACTTGGAAGCCATCAAGATGTCTGTCAGTAGGTCAGTGGATAAATAAACTGGTACATCCAGACCATGTAATATTATTCAGCTCCAAAAAGAAATGACCCATCAAGCCATGAAAAGACATGGAGGAAACTTAACCGCATATCACTAAGTAAAAGATGTTAATGTGAAAAGCCAACATACTGTATGATTCCAACTACACAACATTCTAGAAAAGATAAAACTATGGACACAGTTAAAAAAAATAGTGGTTACTAGGGGTTGAGGGGAGAGAAGGATTAATAAGCAAACACAGAATTTTTAAGACAGTGAAATTCCTCTGCAAGATACTATAATGGTCTATATGTGTCCATATACATTTGTCCAAACCCATGAATGTACAAAACCAAGAACCCTAATGTAAATTATAGATTTGGACTGATAATGACATGTCTATCTTGGTACATCAATTGTAACAAACGTACCACTCTGTTGGGTGATATTGATAATTAGGAAGGCTATAGGGGATAGGCTACCCACTCCAGTATTCTTGGGCTTCCCTGGTGATTCAGACAATAAAGAATCCACCTGCAGTGTGAGAGACTTCGGTTCAAACCATGGGTTAGGAAGATCCCCTGGAGGAGGGCATGACAACCCACTCCAGTATTCTTGCTTGGAGAATCCCCACGGACAGAAGAGCCCGGTAGGCTACAGTCCATGGGGTCATAAAGAATCGGCCATGACTGAGCAACTAAGCACAGCACATTATATCCATGTGTAGGGATCAGGATATATGAAAAATCATTATACTTCCCCTTTAATTTTGCTTTGAACCTAAAACTCCTACCCCTAAATTATAGTCATTTTTAAAAGGGAGTGGAGGACAATCTTTTTAAAATAACACAGTGTCACCATCTACCCAAAAAAAAAAAAAAATTCAAATAATGGAAAAGAATGCAGGAAAAGGAACAGAGAAAGAAAAAAAAGAAGAAAAAGAGTAATGAAACAGTGAATCTAATTTAGTCACATCATAATAAACATACCAAATGTTAATGGACTAATTAATCTAATTAAAAGACAAAAATTAGTAAACATAGATTTAAAACACCAAGACCCAGGGAATTCCTTGGCAGTTGAGTGATAAGGATTTGGCTTTCACTGCAACGGGCCTGGGTTCAATACCAAGTCAGGGAAATGACAATCCCCCAAGTCACGTGGCTTGGTCAAAAAGAAACTTCTTAATTTTTAAATATAAAATTTTTAAAAAATAAAAATCCGAGACCCAATTACATGCTATGTTGGGGGCCGGCGTGAGGCACTCCGCCCATGGCAAAGGTCATGAGGAAGGAGGCTCGACATACGCAAAGGCGGGATCGAGCCTCAGGAGTCCCCCTGGAAATTCTCGAGCATCTACCCCCATAACCAGAGCCTGCCTACTTTACTACTTTGGGCTCTCCCCTACACCTCTGACTTTACAGGGGGCTGTCCCCCACCACCTCTTTTGGAGAAGGAGTTAACTTAGAGCTCCAGTTAATAATAATTCCTGGGCGTGATAGGAGTGTTTCAACCTACAAACTCCTCTGAAGGTTCTCTAGCCTGCCTGACAGGCTTGTCCGGCCACATGTGATTGCTCACAGCCTCCCAACCGTGAGAGGCACGAGATGCTTTAAACCTTCTAAAAACAGGTTCCTTAGAAAAGTTAGAAAACTATTAGTATAAGTATAATGGGCTGATTAGAAATTGTATTGGTGAAGGGTTTTTCATTTGTTGAGCCAATGTTTGTTGCTAAGACTCCACATCCCCTGCCCTTACACACATTAATGAATATATAGAAGAAATAAGTATTAACCTTTGATATAAATCACATTAGACCTTAGGCTAAGTAAATTCTTTCCTTAACTAAAACCCACTACACCCTCACCCTATAGGAATGTAACTTTATTTGGGTGGCATCTGTTTTAAGAATAATCACCCCTGGAGAAATAAGTGTCCTGGTTGACTGACCACTGTCACAAGGAGAGGGTCATAAATTGTCAGCAGGCCCCCTGGCCAGAAGATGATGTAACACCCCTAAGACCTCTGTACACATTTGTATGAAGCACCTGATTTTGACAAAAGTCAGGACTGCTGACCCCACGTGATTTTTGCATAACATCTCAGTGTATAAAAGTAGACTCTGGAAAATAAAGAATTGGGATTAGTTTCTCGAAAGACTGGTCTCCCCATGTCTCTCTCTCTCTCTCACTCTGGCTTAGTCTCCATCTGGAGCGCGGAACCCACCATGCTTACTAATTATACCTGGGCTTCTAAGATCTGACAGGGGAGGCCTCAGTGTCTCCTCTCCTTCGGGAGAACGGAAGGATGCCTGTGGCCTATGTAAGTGGTGCAAACTTCTTGTCTTGAAGTTTTATTGGTCTCCCGCGTAAACCAAGCTACTCAGCCTCTTTTCTCCACTGAATTTTCCTACTGAGCTATCCTTATTCTATTACTCTTTATATCTTTAATTAATATCTAATTGAAGCTATTGTATCCTGATCCTCGCAGATGCCGTCCCCGCTTCAAATACACTGGATCAGCCGGGGCTGGACCCCGGCAATGCTATCCACAAAAATCACATTTCAAATATAAAACTAAGGGATTTGAAATTAACTGGAAAGAAATTCAATACAATGCAAGCACTACAACACGGCTGGAGTGGTTATAGCAATACCAAATAAAACACAATTCAGAGCAAAGGGAATTATCTAAGCTATAGAGAAACATCTTATATTGATAACAAGTTCAATTTATCATTGAAGAAATGACAACCATAAATGTGTATACACCAAACTGACAGCATTAAAGTAAGAACCAGACAAATCCAGAACCAGAGAAGGGTGATTTTAATACCTTTCTCTCAGTAAATAATAAAACTAGACAAAAAATTTAGTAACAATATAGGTTGGTAGTTTTCAACAAAGGGGGGATTTATCCCATAGGGATAATTGTACTCATCTCACATGCTAGTAACCTAATGCTCAAAATTCTCCAAGCCAGGCTTCAACAGTACGTGAATCATGAACTTCCAGATGTTCAAGCCGGATTTAGAAAATGCAGAGGAGCCAGATATCAAATTGCCAACATCGGTTGGATCAGCAAAAAACAAAAGAGTTCCAGAAAAATATCCACTTCTGCTTTATTGACTATGCCAAAGCCTTTGACTGTGTGGATCACAATCAACTGGAAAAGTCTTAAAGAAAGGAATACCAGACTACCTGACTTGCCTCTTGAGAAATCTGTATGCAGGTCAGGAAGCAACAGTTAGAACTGGACATGAAACAACAGACTGGTTCCAAATCGGGAAAGGAGTACCTCAAGGCTGTATATTGTAACCTTGCTTATTTAACTTATATACAGAGTACATCATGAGAAACACTGGGCTGGAGGAAGCACAAGCTGGAATCAAGATTGCCGGGAGAAATATCAATAACCTCAGATATGCAGATGACACCATCCTCATGGCAGAAAGTGAAGAGGAACTGAAGAGCCTCTTGATGAAAGTGAAAGAGAAGAGTGAAAAAGTTGGCTTAAAACTCAAATATTCAGAAAGCTAAGATCATGGCATCCAGTCCCATCACTTCATGGCAAACAGATGGGGAAACAATGGAAACAGTGACAGACTTTATTTTCTTGGGCTTCAAAATCACTGCAGATGGTGACTGCAACCAAGAAATTAAAAGACACTTGCTCCTTGGAAGAAAAGTTATGATGAACCTAGACAGCATATTAAAAAGCAGAGACATCACTTTGCCAACAAAGGTCCGTCTAGTCAAAGGTATGGTTTTTCCAGTAGTCATGTATGGATGTGAGAGTTGGACTATAAAGAAAGCTGAGTGCTGAAGAATTGATGCTTTTGAACTGTGGTATTGGAGAAGACTTGAGAGTCCCTTGGACTGCAAGGAGATCCAACCAGTCCATCCTGAAGAAGATCAGTCCTGAACATTCATTGGAGGGAGTGATGCTGAAGCTGAAACTCCAATACTTTGGCCACCTGATGTGAAGAACTGACTCATTTGAAAAGACCCTGATGCTGGGAAAGATTGAAGGCGGGAGGAAAAGGGGACGACAGAGGATGAGATGGCTAGATGGCATCACCGACTCAATGGACATGAGTTTGAATAAGCTACAGGAGTTGGTGATGGGCAGGGAGGCCTGGCGTGCTGCAGTCTGTGGGGTTGCAGAGTCGGACACGACTGAGTGACTGAACTGAACTGATCCCATGGGGACATGTTTCCTATGGAAACATTATTTGTTGTCCCAATTTGGTAGGGAGGGGAAGGGAGTGCCAATGGTATGTATGAATACAATACACAGAACAGTCCTCTCCCAAACAAAGAATTATCTGGCCCAAAACAAGTCAATAGTGCCAGGATTGAAAACCCATCCTAGATATGATAAACTATGTCAATTTGACCTCGTTGATATTCTTAAAATGCTAGAAACAGGCTAAAATAAAGCACAAAAACCCACATGATCATATCAATGGATCCAGGAAAGACATTTGACAAAATGCTATACCCATTCATGATCAAGGCTCTCACAAAACGAGGAATACATCTGAACTTCCTAAACTTGATAAAAAGTATCTTAAAAAAACACCCTACAGGTAACATCATACGTAAAGGTGAAAGACTGAATTCCTTCCCCTAAGATCAGGAACAAGGGAAGGATGTACCAACACAATAAAAGGAAATAAAAGGTATATAGACTGGAAAGCAAAGAATAAAATTGTCCCTATTTGCAACAATATTATTTTCAATGTAAAAAATCTCAAGGAATATACAGAAAAACTTATTAGAACTAACAAGTAAATTCTACAAGAACCCAAGAATCAAGATCACATTCAAAAACTCAATACATTTCCATGTATAGCAACATGTGAAAAACGATACTAAAAATACAGTATGCCCCTACCTCACATCACAGACAAAAATTAACTTAAAATGGATCAAAGACTGAAATATGAAAATTAAAACTATAAAACTCTTAAAAGAAAACATAGAGACAATCTTTGTGACCTTAGATTTGATAATGGGCTTCTTAAATATGACACAAAAATACAAGAATAGAATAAAATATATAAATTGGACTTCCTCAAAATCTAAAATGTATGTTCTTCAAATGACATGATCAAGAATATAAAAAACAAGGCACTGAATGGGAGAAAGTATTTACAAGTCCTATATCTCATAATGGCTTTTATTTAGAATAACTAAAGAATGATTACAAATTAATAATAAAAAGATAAATAACCCAATAAAAAGCAGTTAAAGGATCTAAACAGGCATTTTTCCAAAGAAGATCTACAAACAGCTAGTAGGTACATGAAAAGTTGCTCAATACCAATAGTCATCTGGGAAATGCAAACCTAAACCACACCTTAAATACTACTTCACTCTCTAAGGAGAAGGCAATGGCAACCCACTCCAGTACTCTTGCCTGGAAAATCCCATGGACGGAGGAGCCTGGTAGGCTGCAGTCCGTGGGTCGCAAAGAGTCAGACACAACTGAGCGACTTCACTTCCACTTTTCACTTTCATGCATTGGAGAAGGAAATGGCAACCCACTCCAGTGTTCTTGCCTGGAGAATCCCAGGGACGCGGGAGCCTGGTGGGCTGCCGTCTATGGGGTCGCACAGGGTCGAATACAACTGAAGCAATTTAGCAGCAGCAGCAGGGAGACCATAATCAGAAAGCATATAATTACAAGTGTTAGTCACAACGTGAAGTAATTAGACTCGTTACTCTGCTGGAGAGGAGGAACAATGGTATAATAAACACTTTGGCAGTTCCTCAAATGATGAAGCGTAGTTACCATGAACTGAAGTGAAGTCGCTCAGTTGTATCTGACTCTGCAACCCCATGGACTGTAGCCTACAAGGCTCTTCTGTCCATGGGATTTTCCAGGCAAGAATACTGGAGTGGGTTGCCATTTCCTTCTCCACGGGATCTTCCCGACCCAGGGATCGAACCCAGTCTCCCACATTGCAGGCAGACGCTTTACCGTCTGAGCCACCAGGGAAGCCCAGTTACCATGAGCCAGCAATAACAAAGAGGCCTCTCCATTTTAAGCTCTCCACTAAATAATTTTTATATCAAAGAAGAAAAACAAACTAAAATTACAGAATTTCTAGAAAATTATGATTATGTAAATACAACATATCAGAATCTATATATAATCAAAGAGGAAAATTCATAGCCTTAAATACTTATATCAATAGAACTTAAAGAATGAAAATAAATAAAGCCCCAAACAAAAAAGATATTTATTATAAAAGGAAAGAAAATTAGCAAAAAAAAAAAAAAAGGAAGGAAAAAAAATGACAGCAAGAAATGAGTTAGAAAACCAAAAAACAGAACTAATAAATGATTCATTGAAAAGCAAAATCAACAAAATTAGTAGCTAGCAATAATACAAAATAAATGAGTTGAGAAATAACAATTGAAAACAGAAAATTCAATCAAATCATATCGGACTATTTTGCATGAGCTTCATGCTAATAAATATAAAAATCTTTATAAATGGATAATTTGGGGGAAATGGAAAATTTTTAAGAGATGGATAACTTTCTGTTAGAGACAGAATTGAGTGAGTTTAAGCAGATCAGTTTCCACAGAGGAAACAACTTCTTAAGAACTACCATGCCCAAAAGAGTCACCACGGCCAGGAGGGCTCACAGAGGATCAGACTAAATCCTCAAAGGCCAGAAAATTCACTGCTACTTAAATTACACCAGAGTAAGGGGAAAAACAACAAAATTTATAAAACATTTTATAAAGTAAATGTGACAGTGACACTAAAATGGATAAAGAATACACAAACATATAACACACACAAGTAGCCATCTCACAATAATGATGTCTTAGTGATGTCAGGATCAACTGAGCTTTATTCCAGCAAAGCAGAGATTATGGAATATCCGGAAATCCATTCATCTAATTCATCATCAATAACAATTCATTGGAAAGATCTGCTGATTACCACTTTAATCACATATTCAAACTTAGAACTACTCAGAAGTTTGGGCCTCCGGATGGCGTCAGTATCATCTATGAAGTAAACTCTTACCAAGAATATTTAATTCGAATCTAATCAAAGATTTTGATTGAACTTCAAGTTCACAGGAAATACCATTTAAACAATTCTGTGAGGAAAAATTTCTGACAAAATCATAAATGATTTTACAAACAACAAGATAACTGGCTTGGTCATATCAATAAGTCACTGCCATGGAGGATAAAAGTGGGATGGATGATTAACCAAGATCAAGAGAAAATAAAGAAACAGAACACCGTCCATCAACTTTGACGAGATTTCGGTTCAAAAAAGCCAGCTATGAAGTATTTTAGGACAGTATGGGCAAGACAGCAGCTGGGAATGACTGCTAATTTTCTTATGTGTGATAATAGTGCTAGAATTATGTAGGAAAGTATTCTTATTTTAGAATATTTTGAAATTATATTTCCAAAAACCAATATTTGTATTTATAAACTGATCAAGAAATTACAATCACCAGAAAAATACTCTCATTACTTATAGGGGAGAAAATAATAAAAGTACTTAACACAACACAGTTACCATGTGTCAGACACTCTTCTAAGCACTTTTCACATAACTAACTCATTTAATTCTCTGAACAACTATATGAGTACTTAATCACTATCTCCATTTTTCAGGTAAGAAATAAGCCATAGAAGTCACCCAATAAGTGGCAGAGCTAGTCTCCCGAGTCAGATAATATAGGTCCAGTATCCACACTTATTTAGTGACTACTCTGTACTCTCCTCTTGGGTGGGGTAACCTATATTCCTGAGCAATGTTTTTGTTTAGTCTCTTAGTCGTGTCTGACTCTTGTGTGTCCCCATGGATTGTAGCCCACCAGGCTCCTCTGTCCATGGGATTTCCTAGGCAAGGTTACTGGAGTAGGTTGCCATTTTCTCCTCCAGGGCATCTTCCCAACCCAGGGATCAAACCCATGTCACAGCATCTCATGCATTGCAGGAGAATTCTTTACCACTGAGCCACCAGGGAAGCTCATGTTCCTAGCAATACTGACTTGATTTTGCTGGGGTTATAAAACCCTTTGATTTTAGTAATTTTACTAATCCAAAAGCATGATCAGAGAATCACAAAAAGTTAGATATTATTACATTTACAAAAATGCATTAAAATGGCCTCAGGTAGTTTAGGGCTTCCCTGCTGGCTCAGTGGTAAAATAATCCACCTGCCAACGCAGGAAACTTGGGTTCAATCTCTGGGTCAAGAAGATCCCCTGGAGAATGAAATGGCAACCCACTCCAGTATCCTTGCCTGGGAAATCCCATGGACAGAGGAGCCTGGCGGGTTACAGTTCAGAGGGTCGCAGAGAGTCAGACACGACTTAGTGACTTAAAAATAATAAGTAGTTTAGGTAAATATTTAGTTATATAACAAGATCTATCTATATTCTTACTAGAGGATCGGTGATTATAACAAATATCTTCATCAGCTGAAAGATGACCCCGTCTTGATTAACACATGACACTATCTTGATTATCTGGGATAAAGGTGGAATCAAAGCAGGTCTCAGCAGTAAAAATAAATATTCTTGAGATGGCAAAAATTATTTTATGCCAAATGTCTAACTTCAACAGTTTATTTGACTGAAAAACTTACATAACATTTGTAGTATTTTGCAGAAACCGTATTATTCCACATGGAACATTTTCAAATTGATAACAAAAATCTTAAAAATAATAACTGACTTAATAGAGGTAATGAGTCTAAAGCAAATTACAAATCTAGATGAATAAAGAAAATTATTGTTTATGTTCTTAGGTGTGATAATGGTATTGTGGTTACAGAAAAGATCTTTAGCTGGAACTTATGCATGTCATGCTTTAGTTTGGCACATTAGAGGACGCTCTAGATTTATAGTAAACAAAGACTATGGGTATTTTACTGTATAATGTCAATCTTCTTTTTCATAGGCTTAAAAACATTAATAAGTATAAAATCAAATTTTCCATCAAATATTTGCAAGATTGAAAAATATATGTGGAAATAATTCTCCTCCCTGGACCACAACAAACACTAAGCAAAAAACAAAAGCAAAACTCTAATTTGGGTGAGAATGGTTCTACTAAACACGTAGATATGCAAATTTTTACCTGCTTTTTCTCTCAACTAGAATGGCCACATAAGATGCTGGCAAAGCGGCACCAAAGCCGGGACTCCATAAGTAGAATTTTCCAAGTATCTTCCTGAAATTGAAATTTGGAAGGATTAAACAAAATTTCTTGTTGGTCACTGCAGTTATTACACACAGGAGTTCCCCTTCCCAGTTCACCCTCTGTCTAGGTGTCCCACAGCAAATCAAATTCAACAGGACCAGAGCCAAGCTCATTCTTCTTCTCCCCAGGCTCCATGAACTTGCTCTTCCTTGTCTTTTCCTAGGTTAATGACATCAACAACTACTTATTCACCTAAGTGTGGCATTTGGAGACATCCTTGGCTTCTCTGTCTTCCATACATGAAATCATCCACTTAAGTATTTCCATATACAATTTATCTCTCAAATTCCTCTCCAACCTACTGCCTTTGCCTCAGTCAAGTCCCTCACCACCTCTTCTTCAGGCTACTACAACAGCAACTACAACAGCAAACTAATAGGTATCTCTCCTTGCAGTCATTTAATCTGTTATATTCATTCAGACATTCCCTGGACCCAATACTGTTCACTCTGCAAAACCCTCTAGGTTCTCAGTTTCCTCATCTATCAAATGGGAATAAATATATTACCTATCTCATACATAATTGCTAAGATGGCCACATGGGATCCTTCCCAGCACCATGCATGGCACAAAGGAAACACTGAGAAAACATTAGCTATTGTTACCAGTATTACTATTATTATCACTACTACATTTTTTTCAGCTTTTATTGGTGTATAATTGATTTACCATAGCGTGTTAGTTTCATGTGTATAGCAAAGTGATTCAGTTAAATATATATTTTTTTCAGATTCTTTTCCCTTATAGGTTATTATTAACACAAAATATTGAGTAGAGTTCCCTTGCTATCACAGTAGGTCCCTTGTTGGTTACCTATCTTATATACAGTAGTGTGTATATGCTAATCCCAGAGTCCTAATTTACTCCTCACCTTTCCCCTTTCATAAATTTGTTAGTTCTATGTCTGTGGGTCTCTTTCTGTTTTGTGTATAAGTTCATTATATCTTTTTTTTTTACTACTTCTATTTTTTAACACATGATAAATATTCAACAAATGTCTCTCTTTTGCTTCTACAACCCTGGATAAGTTTTTCTTACATCACTTACTAAAATATTTTATATCTTTTAGTTATATATGTATACAAAGCTTTTCTTTTACTAGAATACATCATTTGAAAGAAAGAATCTGCAAAGTGTCTCACTATGGTGTTTCACTACAAATAGCCATTAACTTCTTGGGTTTTCAAAGAGAAAATAAAAAGAAGTCTGGAGATACTAGGAAATTCTTTTTTCCTTTCAAAGACGATATATTCCTAAGAAGGGGAGAAACAAAAAAATAATAAGAAAGTATCTGAACAATGGTGCTCAACTGCTAAATGATGTATTATAGGAAAAAATATTTGCTATATACATACAGATAAGGATCAAGAATCACAGATAAAATTATCTTTTCAACTGAAGCTTAGCTTTAAAAAATTAGAAAATTTACAAATAACATAGGTATTTCTGCAATGGGCATCAGAAACTTTCTGCCTGAGAAAAGTGGAGGTGGTTCTCCCTCTAATAAAATCGACAAATGGCTTAATAAATTATTGAATGTAAGAATTAAAGGAAAATAACTCAGTGACTCAGGTATAGAAAGAACATAGATGTTATCTTATAATTAGTATTTAATGTTTTCACAACTTAACCAAAGGGTTCACATAACATAAATATGCTTCAAGAACAATTTATTATTATTATTATGTCTAATTATCGTACAACTCTATTTTTAGAGTTTTAACAAGTATTAGAAACTTTCCAGAGACTACATGATAAAGAGTTTCTTGCACAGATTATTCAGGTCAATTTAAAGGCATGATTTATTTACTCAATAGTATAAATTATATCAATTATTTTCTGCGCAATTTAAAAGTTTATAAATGTTATTGTTCTTAAGGAAAAAGAATCTATGAAAGACACCTGGAAATTATATTTCTACCTGCAGAATTACTTTGGCAATACTAAGTGGGTAACATAATATTAATAGAATGTGAAGTATTTCAATTTGACAAATTAAATAACTAGTTTGCGTTGTTTGAAAGATAAAAAGTAAATATCTACTAAATATGTTAGGTACATCACAATACCAAAAACTGAATTCTAACTGCATATATACAGCATGAAGCATGTGAAACAGATAATGCACTGAATCAAGACCAAAAGTTTCATCAGTAGGATATGCCAGGAGTTTCATAGATAAACACAAGCATTTTATGGTCCTTTTGAAGTCCGTTCACTACATATGGACCCAAGCT